>NW_024063482.1:0-4800000 GCF_006381635.1 Hibiscus syriacus | reverse complement strand
ACCCCGAGTCCCTTTTTGGATTTACTGCTGTTTTCAGAACTCTTTTTCGTTTTTTTCTTCGCCTCCTTGCGTGAAGAATGCTTGCTAGAATTATACTTGCCATGACTACCTTGACCATCCTTTTGTTTATTCTGCTGCTGCTGCTGATGACTCGGGGCCGAAGAGGCATCGGATACCATCGAATCGTCACTGTTTCCCTCACCATCATAGACATCTTCTCTGATATTATGATTGCTGTTATAATTCTCTTCACTGCATCCGTAATCTTCCTCCATTGCAGAAGCCAAGTAGCTCGTCCAGCCGGATTCACTGCTACTACATTCTTCAGGGCTGAAGAACTGTTTGAAAGGATCCATTATAAAGGTTAAAAGCTGTAAAGAGGTGTATAGGCAAGAAACTGACCTATTGTGTATGAAGAGACAGAGAATGATCTTATGTATATGTATATGTATATGTATATGTATATGTATATGTATATGTATATGTATATGTATATGTATATGTATATGTATATGTATATGTATATGTATATGTATATGTATATGTATATGTATATGTATATGTATATGTATATGTATATGTATATGTATATGTATATGTATATGTATATGTATATGCATATGTATATGTATATGTATATGCATATGCATATGCATATGTATATGCATATGCATATGTATATGTATATGCATATGTATATGTATATGCATATGCATATGCATATGCATATGCATATGTATAAACACTAACACACACTTGTATCTTTACATTAAAAATTGTCTGTATTTTCACAATGGTGTAGATGAACCAATTGCTGGAAACTGAATGAGAGCACAGCCTCCCCACTGGCCACTATACCTTTTCATGTCATTGTGCTCCTTTAATTTGCCTGTGTTTTGCCATAAACAAGAGGTGAGCTTTCCTGGATTAAACGTGCATGGTTTACCTAAGATCTTTATGCTCTTGTTCTGTCTTTGTTTGTTGTTGTTTGTCTGGTAAGAAAGATGACCTGTCTTGTTTCTTATAGAAATAAACTATATGGTATGTGGTGGCCTTGTCATTATTATTTCATTCTAATCTTGTAGTACTCATGTCATCCTCATTCGACACAGATCTTCTCTGTGGAAATTGCAGAAAACAACACATTGTCGAATGAAAGAGAAGATTCAATGACTTGGGTGCTCATCAGAGGAAAGATTGCTAATACTCTGAACCCAAAGCTCATTAAAACTAAGGGTGTAAATGAACATAACATTGTATAAATTATTCTTGAATTGTTCTTATAATGTTTGTTTATTAAGTTAAATAAACGAGTATGAACAAAATTTTCATTTTCATTTAATAACGAACATAAGTGCGTTAGGTTCGTTTATGTTCACAAATAAACTCATTTGAAAGCCCGTTTATTGTCTCGTTTATAAACTCATTTATCGACTCATATAAGCTTTATCTGGTTTTTCTTTTCCTTTTATTTTTTTACACTTTAAATATTAGTGAAGATATGGACTAAATTGAATATATGGTGAATTTTTGAATTCAAACTGTAAAGCATAAGGAATTTAAGGACTAGTGGGTGTAATTTCACAATTTTTCTAAGTACATAAACGAATGCCTTGACAAACATTAAACGAACATGTTGACGAACGTTAAACAAACATATTTGTGTACACTAACCGAATCAAACACAAATATATTCAAAAATAAAACATAAAATACAAAATTTAATCAAACATGAACATCTTCCGAACTAAACAAAACCATGTGAATATAGACTGGTTTTTTTCATTTGAAGTGGCTTAAGAGACCTGTCACCTTCTAAACCAATTGTATTACATCCTGAACATGTAGTATTTCAACTCATCAAGATGCTCATGTGTTTGAATATAGACTGGTTCTTCACTTTAACTGGCATTCACATATTAAACAATTTGAGGAAGATCAGACTGTAAGATTTGGACAAAGTATAGTTCGGTTTTGGTCGGATCTGGACCAAATTTACTTAAGAAAATGAAGGAAAAAATTAAAATTTTAGGGAACGTTGTTTTGCTTTTACTTTTTCCTTGTCCTAAGGTTGTACGTAAATTAGAGTTCCTCACCCTTAAAACTGAAGAAAATAACAAATGTTTGATCAAGTAGAGCTCTCTGAAACTGATATTGCACGTGTTTTACGCGTTGCTTGTTCCATGTACACGTGTATAAACCCAGACTAAAAGCAAATATTATTTAAAATATGCATAAATTACACCATTAGTCGTCAATATATTGTCTATTTTCTAATTTAGTCACTATACTATTTTTTAGCAAAAATATCACTAGCAATAATATTATTTTTTATTTTTTTATTTGACCAATCAAATAATGACACATAACATCATTTAAATTTTCTTTGATTAAATTCAAAAAAAATCTTTGATTTTACTTAATCAATACGACAATGACATGCTGCTTCAGAGTTGGAGAACCCTTATAAAATAATTAAATATCTAACCTTTAAACCAAACTATATAATTATTTTATTTTTAACAAAAATAATATTTAATTTAGACTATGATTAAAATTGAAGATCAAATTAAAATTATTTTTTCACTTCATTTAATAATAAAATTAATTAATTAAACAACTGTTTTTTATTTTTATAAAATTAAATATTAAATCATTATAGAAATTATATAATTATTACTATTATTCTCAATATATATATATAATTATTATGTAAATTAATTACTTTAAATATTATTTTTTAACCAAGCCTTAAATATCAATGCAAGATGTTCAGGGTTTGAAATTTTGAATCCACTCCCAACACTCAAGCAATATGATTTTTTTTTTAATTTTATTTGTCCAATACCATTGTATTGGTCAAATATAGATATTAAAAATATTGGTACATGGGCTACTAGTGAGAAGAGAGAAAATGATGTAGAAGTTCAAAATATATATATATATATACAAAAAGTATTAAATCAGCATCGTAAAATAAAAGTAAAGTTAGTGATGTTTTTGTTAAGAAAAACATAGTTTGGTGACTAAAATAAGAAATAGATTGATGACTAATGATGTAGTTTACACTAAATACTAAAAATTACGACATTTAAAGTCAATAAAAAGAAGAAGAAAAATAGTGGGCGGGAGCTTGTGGGGTTGATCCCTTGAGTTATATATGATTATGGGAACTTGCTTTTGTGCCTCAAGAACTTTGAAGAGTGTGTTCTCTCTGTCCGTGATCTATATACAAATCATTTTTCTCTTCTTCTTCTCTACCTCTGGTGTACATCAATTCTCAGCAGGGATTGAATTGAATAAAATTCATACTTTTGGGAAATTATTGAAAAAAAAATATGGGAAGAAAACCATGTTGTGATAAAGTAGGGTTGAAGAAAGGGCCATGGACTGCTGATGAAGATCAGAAGCTTATTAACTTCATCCTCACCAATGGCCAATGCTGTTGGAGGGCTCTTCCTAAGCTAGCAGGTCAATTACTTTTTCTATATTTTATTTAACTTCTCCAAGTGACAGTCGATCGGAACTACTAAGGCGATTGTTACCACCATTTTCAGTAATGGTTTTTGTTTTTGGAATTGCAGGATTGTTGAGGTGTGGGAAAAGTTGCAGATTGAGATGGACTAATTATCTTAGGCCAGACCTCAAGAGGGGGCTTTTATCTGAATATGAAGAGAAAATGGTGATTGATCTCCATGCTCAACTTGGCAACAGGTTATTTTAGTATTTTAAGTAAAATTATATGGCAAACTTTGAACATGAATTAAAAAAACGATTCTAATTAATTATTTATTTGCATGTGTAGATGGTCTAAGATAGCATCTCATCTCTCTAGACGAACCGATAACGAGATAAAGAATCATTGGAATACTCACGTAAAGAAGAAATTAAAGAAAATGGGCATTGACCCTCTCACCCACAAGCCACTAAGTGAACCCCAAGAGCAAAAGATAGACAAAAGTCCCAAGGAGCTGCCTGAAACATCCTTGAATTCCACAATGGACACGATGACGATGAACGATATCAATGGCTTTTGCACTGACGAGGTTCTGTTGATCGAGCCGCATGAGATTTTGGTCCCCAGTACTAATGCCGCCCCGTCATCAACATCTTCTTCCTGCTATTCTTCGAAGCTGCTCGAAGAATTGCAGTTCCCTGATTTTGAATGGCCAATCGATTGCAACACTAACAGATACGACGACGACGACGACGACATCGGCTTGTGGGATGATGATGATTTAAATGCTTGGGAGGATTTGCTTAGTGACAGATCAAAACTGGCTATTGATGATGATTCATTTTTCTCTCCCCAGATTCAGTACTATCCAATGAGAATGCCTTTTGATCTGGAATTCCTGCACATTTATATGATTTTTTTCACCCTCCCGATTTTAAGGATTTGTCTTGATTAATTCAGATCAATTCGTGTAGCGTACATAATTTTGGTGGGTAAATCTTTCCTTTGTGTAGTCTTTTGTTTTTGATTTGTACATATGATGACTAAAAGAGAAGAATTAAACGTCTTGTGGATTCAATTTGATCTTATTTAATAAAAAAAAGATTTTAATAGTATTGATTTGACACTTCAATTATTTTAACTATTATGACTTTTATTTTAAATTGGTTTTTTTTTTACTTTTAAATATTCCAATTGCACCCCTAAACTGTGATTACCACTCTAAATTAGTCCTCAAACTTCTAAACATTTCAATTTCATCCCCAAATTATGATCTTCATTATAAATTAGTACCCAAACTTTTTTGAATATTCCAATTTCATCCTAAAATGTACGTATATATTAATCTTATATTAATCACACCCTTGTTAATAAAATGACCAAGTTATATTATTATATGTTTGAAGAAAACTAGGTTAAATTATGGTTGAAACTAATTACATATTTGGATGAAATTGGATCTTTCAAAAGTTTTGGGACCAATATAGCAAGAGGATCATAGTTCAAAGATGAAATCAAAATATTCAAAAGTTTAAAGATTAATTTAAAATGAGAATCATGGTTTGGAGATGAAATTAAAATATTCAAAAACTTAAAGACTAATAAAGGTTAGAGTATGTGGACATATAATGCTACGGGTGTAAACAAGCCGAGTCGAGCTCAAGTATTGCTGAGCTCGACTCAAACTCAAAAAATTTTATAATAAGCTTAACTCGACTCAAAAACTCACAAGCTAAAAATTATCAAACTCAACTCGAATTCAAAACATAATATTAAAACTCTACTCGAACTCGAAAAAACTCAAATTTAAAGCTTAATTGAAACTCAAAACTAAAACTCGATTTAAACTCGATTCAAGCTCAACGCAAGCTCAATTGTTAGCCAAACAGGCCGAGAAAGGTAAGTTTTGAATTGCACAAGCCCGCTTGTTTTATAAGTAGCTTGTCCTGTCATCTTATAGTATCCGGACGATGTGGGATATTGTTGAGACTTGAGAGCATGCCCATTGTTCGAGAACTTCAGAGCCTTCATCTTCATCCTCAAACTTAAACACGAAAAACGCATGCCCATTGTTCAAATCCCGATCAAACAACCACTTATACACGTCCCACGAGATTTGAATCGAGACCCCATCGACTTGAATCTTCTCGTTGCCTCTAAATTTCCATTTCAGCAGCTTTATTTGCAATACCCTTTCCTTGTCGACGCGGAAACAAAGCTCTGCAAATCCTGAAGAAGGCAAGTTTTCAAAGTCTGCTAACTTTTTCTTTAAAGCCTTATTTCTTTCATCGTTCCTTTCAACTCTATATTGATCATAATTTTTTTTGTTACATCAATTACCGCATGCAAGTTTTGAAAATCTGTCATAAGTTTTGTGGTCAAGCTGTGGGCACGAAAGAATCATAATCTTTACCACAAATCATAAGGAAAAGTTAGACCCAGCACTGCTACGGCCAGGGCGAATGGATGTGCATATTTACATGGGATATTGTTCGCCAGCAGGATTCAGGAAACTTGCATCTTCATATATTGGAATCAAAGATGACAAACTGTTTAGCTGCATTGATGATTTGATTAAAAGTATTGAAGTTACTCCTGCTGAAGTGGCACAACAACTGATGATCAGTGATGAACCCAGAGTTGCACTCCAAGGTCTCACCGAATTTCTTAACACAAAGAAGAAGGATATAGAGAAAGCTGCAGTTGAACAGAAGGAAAGGGTCATTGAAGAAGAGGAAGAAACAGAAGAAAAGAATGCTGAAAGGCAAAATTCAGAGCTTGCAGAGTCTGAATCAAGATGATATATTTGACTTAGTTTAGCTATATGTCCAGTTATGGGATAGCAAATGTGTTTGTTTATAATTAATTACCTATTGGTGCTTAAAAGGGATGAATTTCATGACGACGACTTGATTTTTGGCGTTAAAATAGTGGTGACTTCAAACCAACCACAAAAGGAACTTGCAAAATAAAATACCACTCACAAGTTTAAATTTTGTTGTTGTATTTGCAATGAGTCAATGACTTGACTCTATAGCATCACAAGGATATGCTGATCAAAGCTATTGCACAAAAAATAATCTCTATCGTGGCAACGATGAAAGAGGTAAACCCTGGAGAAAGTTATATGAAGGTGGAAATATATCTTTTGCCGATGATAGATTTCGAATTAACTCATCTACTTGCCGTGCAGACATGCAAACCACATCCCCTACATATATATTTCTGAATCTTGTAATAAAAGCTGACAATCCAATCCTAACAGATATTTCTTTTTCATCCTTCGAGCAAGCAAGTTTTATTAGTGTCAAGTCAAGCATGTAATTCATTTATCAGTAGTACCATTGACTTTGCTTTTCTTGTTTCAATTTCCCCTGATTTACAAATGTATGGACCAATGGGCAAAAAATTAGAACCCAATTCTTATCAACAAAGACAGGACATAAGACCAAAAGCGTCAAAAGTTTTCTAAATATGAAACAACTAATGCAATCTGTTAAGCGTCAAAAGTTTTCTAAATATGAAACAACTAATTGTGCCTAATTGCCAAACGGTTTTGTGCTCACCTGAATAAGTCCCCTGGTCCACCAGCTGATAACAAGCTGAAATGTAGCATTTGAATAATCGAACTGCACCATCAATGGGTGCATCGCCATTATCAAAAGGACAAGCTCCCAGGAGTGATAAACAGTTAGGGCATACAAGTTCCACCCAATCAATATCCATCGAGAGATTGCAGGATTTAGCCATAAAGACATTTCCAAGAAAACCATTAAGGAACAATTTTTGATTAGCCAAGAGCTTTGATGTGTTTTGCTCCACTGGAAAAGTTTCAGGGACATTGGTTTGGCTACGTTTATTTAATATATATGTTGAATTTTACGTTTATTTAAATTTAGTCATTAATTTAATATGTATATGCATGTTTAATAAATTTATAGTTTGGTATGTTATATTTTAATTTTTGTATTTCAATCACATTTGTTTAAATTTTCTTATTTATTTTAAATGTTCAGGTGTCATTTATGTTATTTTTCATATTATTTTAGGTTAAACCGAATAGGATCAATTGCATATAAGACCCTATAATTTATGCACATCATGTATTTAAGTCATTGGTTTAATTACAATTTTGTAAGTTTAATTTTACATTTACGTGAATTTAATCATCATTCTAAAGTTAGTATATTTAGCTTAAATTAGTATTCACATTTAGGTTTCTATTAATTTAGTCCATGTTTCAGATTGTTTTCTTTAATTAGTTGTGTATATTTATTTTGCGTGTTGATATGTTTATGTATAAGTATGTGAATGATTTATTTATGAGTCGCATAACATCATTTTGCATAATTTGTATGTTACCTTCATGTGCATAATTTAAACCCTAACTCCTAGTATATAAACCCTAAACTATAAACCCTAAACTATAAACCCTAATTCTTAAATCATATCACATAAACTTTAAACCCTAAACCCTAAACTCTAAATCCTAAACCTTATAACATAATTAGAAGGAGTGAAATGGCTTAGTGAAAGGAGAGAGAGTATACTTGTTTTGATATATTTTTTTAAATTATTAATATTTAAATTGAATCATATTTTTTATTATATTATATTTATTATCAAATAAAAAATTAGTTATGAGGTAAATACAATATAGTATATTGATATTAAATGCTCAAACCCTTGATATTTATGATATTTGAACTCGAAACCTCAAAATATAACAACAATTTAAAAAATTAGTTATTAAAAATATTATCATTAGAAATATATTAAATATTTGTCATTAGATAAATAATTTTTTTTTATTAATTTAAAATAAATATAAGAAAATTTATTCAAAAATAAATTTTAACCATTTTCAATTCAAGAATATTTATTCATCAATAATGTTTTTAATATATTTTTAATAATGTAATTTTTAAAAATATAAAATTATAATATAATATTTTTTTCGAGCTACTCACGAGCTTTTCGAGTCGAGTATCGAGTAGCTCGTTTCGGCTCGTTAAGAACTCGAGTCGAGTTCGAGTTCGAGTCGAGTCCATTCGATTCGAGTATTTATCGAGCCAAGATCGAGTCGATCTCGAGTAGCTCGCAATCTATCTCGTCTCATTTACAGCCCTATATGATGCAATTAGCTCTATTATTTTATATATAATATCGACAAATACGTTGCCTATATTTATTAGCTGTATAAATAATGTTAAAAGGTTTTACCAAAAAAAAAATATAATGTTAAAGGGTTGAACACGTAAAAGTGATGCAAGCAATCAATAATTTATTTGTATGTTTTTAAATGCCTCTTGGCTTTATTTTATTAAAGGGTGAGTTGGATGTAATATATAATTACGGTGTGTTTAAATAATTATAATTATAATTAATTTATGAATCTAGTTAAACTCGATATAATTAAAGATTTTACTTTTACTTTTTATTTTTAATAAATATTATTATTGTTAGTAATAGTTTATATGGATTTTACAACAATAATCATAGTAATTTTATATTTATTATATCTAAATAAATATTTGAAAAATATTTTCAGATTTAAGGATGATTGTTTCTAATAATAATTAATATTATTTAAATTTAAATTTATATAATCATGTAATTATAATTTATATAATATAAAATAACATGAGAAATTAAGATGTATTTATATTATGTTAGTGGAAACCGAAAATTTATAGGAATAATGACATTTGGTCTAATCATCATCACTAATGACGGACTCATGATTTTATATTACAAAAGTGAACTTATAAATTTTTATAAAACAAAAATATATTATAAATAAAAAATATACAAAAAATAAAAAATTTCAAAGGAGGCGACTACCCTCTCGCATGTTCTCATTGGTTCATCCCTGATTACATATAAATATTTCAACTACACAGCTTGTTCGTCAACCCAATGTATGTGAACTTGTTGATCATTATCTTTTTATCATGTTCTCATTGGTTTATCCCTGATCACATGTAAATATCTCAACTGCACAACGTATTCGTCAACCCAATGTATGTGAACTTGTTGATCATTATACTTTTATCATGTTCTCATTGGTTCATCCCTGATCACATATAAATATCTCAACTACCATATTTTTCTATCATTGTTCGTTTAATATTTCATGTTGATAATTTTTTTTTAATTATTTTCATGTAAAGATTCCAATTGACTTAATCGAATCCTACTGACTATTTCCACTTCTTCTGGAATTGAAATAATCTACAGTCAAACAATTAAATTAAAATTTGACTTATAAAAATTGATTAGTATAATCTAATAGCTAAGTAACGGCTGCAAACTTCCAAACTTTATGGTTTTTTAATAATAAGTAATTATAGTAAGAACAACACTACTCAGTAAGATAAAAACAACACTAATAATAATAATAATAAGTTATCGCAAATAATATAAATATATACTTTTATTTATGTTAAAACTTTGCGAGTGAAAAAGAACTGAAAATAGTATAAGATCAACTTGAAACAAATAAGGCTTAACATAATTCGAGTCTGTCTACATCTATGGACAAGAGAAATAACAATCCAGTATAAGCATAGATAATACAAAGAACACAAATAAATATACTTTCATTTATCTTATATATATATCAAAATTCTACGTACGTCCTTGTTAATTCATTGATTTTTTTAGGCCTTTTGACCTATCTTCAATAAAAGTTAAGTATTGTGGACCGAAAAACAATATATTTAAATAATCCATATAAATATATTATTTTTTAGTGACCTAATTGAATATTATTTTTTAGCTACATATAAATATCTCAACTATGTTTTAGTTTCGTTTTTGGCATCTACCGTTAAAAAATCAATGGTAAGCTAATGTGTAATCATAAGATAATATCACTTCATCATTGAAAAAAGTAAAAAAAACCACATTAGCAGTTATATTTATGTTCTAATAGTGAGTGATTAAAACAGAATAAAAACATACAAAATAAATAGTTAGATGACCATAATGAGACCACATGAATAGGTGAGTGACTCGATACGTAGTTTACCCTATATATTTGTATGTTATATCCTTGCATGTTGATAATTCGCAACGCGATCTCCGGTATCGCAAATCAGTTTCCAGATTTGCAACGCGACTATCACAATGCGAACTTGGACTATCGCAATGCGACTGGTGGTATTGCATTTGTTTCTTAAGAATTTTCTCTAAAAAGATAGTATTCGCGCGGACGTGACGAAGACACGTATTACCACGACCACGACCACGACCACGACGAGACGAGACGAGACGGACGGCGGCGGCGGCGCGCGAGAGTCCCCCTTGTTCTCTATCACTCAACAAGGAAGTGAGAAAGTCAAGCCTTAAATACCATTCCCAATAGTGTTTCCAATACTATGTGGGATTGAGCATTACCAACACTTGTTTCCAATACAATGTGATTATTCAGGAAACAATTAACAATCATGCACCTTAAAACAACTAAATCATCAACCAATTGCATTAGTATTATACGATTAAATATGTCATAATTAAAAGTCAATCTACAATCAATCGTGATTATTGCAATTTTAAGCAAAACATTCAAAAATAATATCACTATTTAAGGCTCAATCCCACATAGTATTGAGAACAAGTGTTGGTAATGCTCAATCCCACATAGTATTGGAAACACTATTGGGAATGGTATTTAAGGCTTGGCTTTCCCACTTCCTTGTTGAGTGATAGAGAACAAGGGGGACTCTCGCGCGCCGCCGCCGCCGTCGTCCGTCTCGGGTTGTGGTCGTGGCCGTAGTAATACGTGTCTTCGACACGTCCGCGCGAATACTATCTTTTTAGAGAAAATTCTTAAGAAACAAATGCAATACCATCGTTGCGATAACGCGAACTTCGACTATCGCAACGAATTTGGAATAAATCGCAACGCGAACTTGGACTATCGCAATGTGAATATGTAAATCGCAATGCGATAGTCGAAGTTCGCGTTGCGAATCTGAAAACTGATTTGCGATACCGGAGATCGCGTTGCGAATTATCGATCGCATTGCGATTTAGTTGGTCATTTTGGCAAATCTAAAAAAAGTTGGTTAAAATAGTATATTATAAGGCATTTTTGGCAAATCTGGAAACTGATTTGCGATACCGGAGATCGCGTTGCGAATTATCGATCGCATTGCGATTTAGTTGGTCATTTTGACAAATCCAAAAAAATTGGTTGAAATCGTATATTATAAGACATTTTTTGTCACTGAGGTTATTTTCTCTTGGTTTTAATCCTACACAACTTGTGCAAATAAGGAAAAAAAAATATACAATCACCACTAAATCAAATCAAAGTTCCAATGGGTTTTAATCCTACTTTTTATATATTAAGAGTGTACAGGGAAAAAAGGCATCTATCAAAATTATCCCCAACGTTTATCAAAATAGTCATTTTGCCACCTATTCTATTTTTTTGGAGCATTTTGGCTCCCAATGTTCCATTTTAGAACAAAAATGCTCATAACATTTGACAGAATAATCACTTTGTTACTTTTTTATGTGGACATTTTATCCCTCAACATCTTATTTTAGGTTAAAAAACTCATATTTTGGAACGTTAATCATGTGTTATATAATGATTTTCATCTATAGATGGAGTTTTTTGCCCCAAAGTGAAATATTGGGGCCAAAATGCACCACACAAAAAGGGCCAAAATGGCCATTTTGATAAATGAGAGAGTTATTTTTGACATTATGCTTAAACTAAAAGAGTTATGCATTGCGTATTATGGTATATTATATCGAATAAATTATATATTTAGTCGGTCAATTATTATTGAGGTTCTATTTTGGCCACCTAATTTTTTTTTTCAAAATCATACATAAACTTACATTTTTGTTCCATTATGGTCACCCACCATTCAAAAAATTAACGGTGATATTGATGCATCACCATAAGGTAAAGACACATTAACAATTTTGCTTAGTTTTTAATGACAGACTGAGTGACCAAAACGGAACTGCAAGAATAATTGGGTGACTCAATACATAATTAACCTATTATATATTATGATCTACAATTTAAGGTTTGGAGATCAAAATTTTCTTTAAAAGTTATATGAAACAAAACTAAAATGTTGAAGACTAAAGTATTTAGGAAAAGAATAGAGACCAAATTAAAACATTAAAAATTAATTTTAACATATTATATATATATATTCTGTGATTTATGAGTATCTTAACCTATATTTTATGTGATTCCGTTAGCTTTGATTTATCTGGTCTGAGTTTTTATGGCATGGGAGGCAAGGTTTTAAAAAGCGGTCCGTGACCGCGATAGCGATATAGCGGTTTCGCCGCCGTCCGAGTTACCCGCGACGGCCGCAATCACGGTAAATCCGAAATAACCGAAAACACGACCGCAACCGTGATTTGAAACCCTGATGGGAGGTTTCACTGGCATTTTCCTGCTAATCAAAGTCATGCTATAGACAGCAATTCTCTTGTAGTGTATTTTGAACTAATTGAGATCAAATGATTTCAGTATCATATTTTGTAACGTTTTAATTTACTGTAACATTTTTCATAGAATAGTACATTATGTGTACATCATGTTCTGGTTTTGGCTCCGGAATGGTGCAGTTTCCTCTGAACATTGTTTGAGAAAGGAATCAGCGCGGTGTCGGTGGAAGCGAAGGAGGAGCAGAAGCAGAAGACGGTAACGAGTCGAAAAGCTTCTGAGCCAGCACTTCGTTTGCATCCGATGGATGGAAAGCATCCCAAAACACATAATCTTTGCGCTCGTTGCACAACTTGGAGTTTGGCAAGCATAAACCGCCAATGTTCGTATCAACATTGCAGCACGACGTGTTCGCGACCTTAAAACCTGAACAAGGGAATCATAGTTTGTACACTTTTAACATATTGAAAATGACAACGGAGAAAAGATTATGTGTCGTACCATAGGCCTTGGGGTTGTCGACCAAATCGAGAACGGCCGGATATGTATCGGCAAACGTCATCTGTGCATTTGGGAGACGTTTATTTAGTGTATTTATCAGCTTGTGCACCTTGGAATTAAACTCCATCACCCATTCATTCACTCTCTTCAAGCATTGCCCCGTTTTCGATTTCACTCTCTGAGAAGGAATGCAGCCTAATGGCCCTAGCCCATGGAACAATATCTGCCGTGCACCGAGCCGGCAAAGCCTCTGTCATTCAGCCCATTGTTGGTTTAAGCTTCATATCAAAAACAAAATTCATGGAGAACAACAAAAGACTACTTATACCGAAAACTGTTGCTCCAACGTCGAAATCAAGAGTTCGACGAATTCGTCGTGTGTATACTGCTGTCCATCTGCTAGAAATGGCTGCAAGAAGTTGTTCACATAGTCATTACTGCCTGCATAACATCAAAAACAAAATCAAGTGTGTTAAAGGCGTCCTATTCGGCTCAAAATCTTCGACAAAGGGCAGAGCTTCACCAATTCCGACGAAGTAGGTGGCCTCATTGCAAAGCTTGTTTGCTGCAGCTTCACCTATTTTAGCCCGGATTGTTTCCTTGGCCCTTTTAAAGTAATTTATCTGATCATCAAATGTCAATCTCTGAATCTGCAAACACAAAGAGAATAAGATCAATTCTAGATCGATTTAAACAAAACTATATCGATCAAAACCGGAGAGAAATTACGAAATATTGGCCGGTTTCATTGAGAATTCCAGCTCCACAGGAAGCATAATTAACCCCTTGGAGGATTGCATCATCATTTTGTGACAGAGAAAGGTAAGGTGGCGGTGATGAACTCCCAAGCTTTTCAGCTACAAAACACAACAAAACTATGTCATGTGACAGAAGAGTCAATAATTTCAAAGTTCCAAGCTTCAAAATCAAACACTAATTCGACATGTACATAAAATGTCGCCTATGGTTCTTCCGTTGGTGAACCGTCCGGTAGCTTTCCTGCCGGTAAAATCGATGCCGTACCAGGGATAATCAGACCTTGCTAAAGAATACTGTAGATGATTGTTGTTTCCAACTTCTGCCAATGAATCCCCAAAGACAAATGTGACCATTGATGCAGCAGTTCCAGCTGAAACAAAAGCTCCTAATACCGAAACGATTACAGCAACTACTGCAAAAACCGGCCATTGCTTTGCCATCTTACTCACTGAAACTCTTTTTCCGATTGTTTCGGAATTTGTTGGTGGTGGGCTTGGTTTTATAACAAGTTTGCAGGCAATTTGGTTACTTGTTGGTCATGCCCATAAATTTCTCCAAGTTTGAACAAATTAGGTGATTAATTTCAAAACCTCTAAAAAAATACGTAACAAGTTTTCAGGATTCTTGGGAACTAATCACCTAATTTGGTCAGATTTAACTAAATAAAAGATCAAATTAAAAAAATTGTAAACATTAAAGCTAAATTTGTCATTATACCCGGACTATATTCTTGGGAACTTGGGAAAGACAATCAAGAATCCTGAATATTGATTGTAAAACGGAAATGATAAACTTCGTTCATGGCTCCGATGGATCTCTACTTAGCTTTGAACAAAGTGGGAAGGGTCTGCAAAACGCTTGCTCGATCGAAAAATAGTAGTACTACCTATCCTCGGCCGGCGGAAGTGTTAGAATACACAGATAAAGCAAGATAGAGGAAACAGATCACCCGATGCAACTAATCTAAAGCGTCCCCATACGGTACAGTTTTTTTCGTTTTGAATCAAACCGCGTAATTCCATGATCGTTTCTTTTACAATACCGCCAGATCTTACCATTGACGAAATAGGTTGTAGGGGGAAAAGCAATGAAGCTTTGAAGAAACAACGCACTAATGGAGCTAAGAAAGGAAAAAAAAGGTCACCACCATCACAAGATCCCCGAAGTATTGCAGCTAAGGTTTGCTTGCATCTCAAGTAAGCTCATTTTTTATCACCGAGAAAGTTCGGTCACAGCTAACGTCTAGAGAATGGTTTTCGATATCCAGAATCGACGCGAGAGGATTAGTGAAAGGTTGAAGATACTACAAGAACTGGTACCTAATGGCTCAAAGGTCAAGATATTGTTACTACTTCTTTGACATTTCAAATAGAAATTCGCAGCTTTGATTTATATCCTTTTGGGTTGCATAGGTTGATCTGGTTACGATGCTGGAGAAAGCAGTTAGCTATGTCAAGTTTCTTCAGTTGCAAGTCAAGGTTTAGGGGTAAAAATTATTAGCCTAAAGTTTAAGGTTTAGAATTTAAGTCTAAGTTTATTCAATCCATCTAAAGCCACCCATACTTTTTTCTTTCAGTTGAGCATTTATGAACAAATCGTCGAATTCATATCTTCTCACGATGTTTAATCTTTTTATTTAAGTGTAATTGAAAGATGAGTTTGAAATACAATCGATTAATATAAAGTTAAAAAAGGTAAAAATTGATTGTAACCGAACAATTTATCAAGAGTGTAACTCTTCAAAGTAATTTGGATACCATTTTACGTTAAAATCGAAAATATTATATTTTTCATAATAAATCGTTTAAATTGCATAATTATTTCAGTTACAACTTAAAAAGTTATTGTCAAGACATTATTGGTTGTAACGGAAATTATTATCAATTGTATAACTTTTTAGAGTAGATAAGTAACATTTTATGTTAAAAAGCCTACTGTAACATTCTTTGTTGTACCAATTATTATCAAAATTACTATCAGTTGTATAACTTTTTAAATTAAATATGATAATATTTTAAGTTAAAACGCTCCACAAATTAATCTTAGATTATCGTTGTACACAGAATTATCTGTAATTGGATGCTAAATTTTTTATTATTTTAATAAAAATTTAAAATAAATTAAAATTTATCAAAATAATATTTTTGATTTAAACCCCTAAAAAACAATGTCATGAAAAATAATAATAATAAAAAAGCTTTTAATAATTCGATTGGACGACAAATATATAGACTTCGAAAACCAAAAGACTGTTAGTCTGTTACTAATAAAAATATTTCCTTTTTTCTGAAAAAAATTCTCTGAATTCGGAACCCTAACTTTGGATGGGAGATTCATTGGAGAGGATAGGGTCGGAGACATCCATGCGATTAGAATCCACGATCAAGGAAAAGCTTTCCTTGGACATCGATCCTCCGCTCAGAGAGAACCTCGCTACTGCCGATGATTGGCGGAATGCTCTCAATAAAGTTGTTCCGGCCGTCCTCGTCCTCCGTACTACTGCTTGTCGTGCTTTTGATACGGAGCCTGCCGATACTAGTTATGCTACTGGTTTTGTAGTTGATAAGCGAAGGGGGATTATTCTCACTAATCGCCATGTGGTCAAACCAGGTCGACTTCCGTCAACACTTAATTTCTTTATTTAATTGTTCTTTGTGTTGGTTTTGCTTGATACTTTTGCTATTTCCTCTTTTGCTTCTCCAGATATAAGTGAAAAGGTTCGATACTTATTAGTAATTGAAAAAAATATAAATTTAATTGTTTTGAGTAATTAAATGAATGATTTTGTTGTTGCACGGATCAATGGATCACTTATGTTTGATACTTTGATTGTGCCTTGCCTTTTTTAGCTATATGCTCATATTTATTCTTGAGTATGATTTTATTTTTAAGACTATAGTTTTTACTTTTGGGCGACTTTTTGAAGAAGAATAAAGCAGATAGTAGACAAAAAGGCAATAGCTGAATGGTGCTGTCTGTGCCTTTAAAATGTTGGAAACAATGTTTGTAAATTGAGAAAATGACTCTATTTTGTCTGTTTTTAGGACCTGTTGTTGCCGAAGCAATGTTTGTAAATCGAGAAGAAATAACTGTGCATCCTATATATAGAGATCCAGTGAGTAAACTCTGTTACATAGCATTTATCTTGTTTTGGTATTATTTAGTTCATTTTTATGCACTAGGATTTCTTGACGTGACTTCTGAAATGTACTGTTATTGCCTATATGTATAATTTTTGTTGTTTTCCATGGAAGGCTTGATTTGTGAGCCTATATTGATTGAAATTACTTGATTTGGTTGTATTTAGATTATCTGCTGCCTCATATGCCTTGCATAGAAGTTAATTTTTTCTTCTGTGTTCTTTGAACAAAAACTATTATTAGTCCATCCTGCTAACTGAAAAACACTATGTTTTTTATTAGGTTCATGATTTTGGCTTTTTTTGTTACGATCCTGATGCAATTCAATTTTTAGACTATGAAGAGATTCCACTTGCACCAGAGGCCGCTTGTGTTGGCTTAGAAATCAGGGTTGTTGGTAATGATAGTGGAGAGAAGGTAGTTGAATCATATTATTAGCCTTTGCTATACTTTTGTTAATTTCACACTTTTATTTTGTTAACATTATGCGCTGATGTTTAGCTTTATGTTTAATTCCATTTACCAGGATTGTAAAAAATCATTTAAATGAAAGGAGTCCTTAAGCTGGCTTTTGAGAAAAATCATGGCTTTGATGTAATGCTTCTATAGAACATAAAACCATAACTAACTGTTATTGTTATGGTTTGAATAAAAATTTGTAGGTTTCCATATTGGCTGGAACTCTTGCTCGTTTGGATAGGGATGCCCCTCAATATAAAAAGTATGTGGCACTTTATTAATGGTTTTCTTGTGAATCATCTACTTTCCCAGTAGATTTAATATCACGATCTTTTGATAAATTATCATCTCTATCAAAACCCTTAGATAACCACATGCTTTTGTCCTATTAAACTGGTTTGTACAGTTATTGATTTTCTTCTTATGCCTTGCAATTGTGATGATGAATGTTTATACATATTTTCATCAGCATTTCAGAGACTTGTGGTTCCAAAATTTTTCATGGCATGCAACCTTTATTGAATTTTGCTTTCGGATGCTATTTGTTTTTTTTATAGGAATAGTAGGCCTCACTAAAAACCCCTTTCATGATTAACGGAACTTGAAAATAGTTCCTTAATCAGCGGAAGGAGGAAAAGAGTGCCCTAGGAATTCATTAATCTTAAAACATTAAAAAGTAATACAAAGTCTAATCTCCCTCCAGAGATAAAAAGCCAAAAAGAAACAGCCCTTAACAGAACATAATTCTCAACCAATACCAGCCTTAGCTAGAACATCCGCCTCTATATTGGCTGTTCTACTAACCCATCTAATAAGACCTTCATAAACACTAAGCTTTTGAATAATTTCCTTAAAAACTTGAACATAAACGACAGGACAAGAACCAACATCCTTGACCCAACCAATTGCCACCTTACTATCACTCTCGATAATCAATCTCTCTTTAAATCTGTGGCGAATAGATTCATAATAATATAACCCCTTTAGGATAGCTTTTAATTCCATCAAATTTGGAGGTCCCGGACCAGCAGGGTCTTTGAAGGAGCCAAGAATCGAACCAGGAATATCTTTCAGAACACCACCTAAACCACTCCTCTTCCAATCACTAGAAGTAGCCGTGTAACACCCAACCCATACCCGACCCGGATACGAGTCCGAGGTGTCACATTGACTTTTCAAACTTTGACTCTTATAGAAAAAAATAGGGAAATTTAAAACTTTTATAACATTAAAACTTATTCAAAACGTTTACAAAACTATTCAGAGCTTATACAATATATATATTCTTTTGATTACATGCCAACTAGAACTTTATTTATTAAAATATGTATTATTCACCTCTTTTCTGATCTGACATTTGGTAAGGAGAACTGACCTGTCTTGCTCCACATTGCTCATTACTCTTCTCGAAACCTACGTGTGAAACAATCACACGCTAAGTCGTTGACTTAGTGAGGCATATAAACATGTAATACAACTATAATTCATATCAAATGCATGAGCAATTAGTATTACAATCATATCATATAAAAGCACATATATATAATTTCTGCAACATGTACACACATGCACATATATCATTATCAACACGTTTAACATTTCTCATTCACTATCATTAATCTTTATAATTTAACACTCTTATATAAACATTTGTCTTTACCATATCATGCATTAACCAAGTAATACACCATTATGTAAATCATGTAATCTATTCCATATAACAAGTCACATATACATATCACATTTAGTATACTTGTTTACTCTCTTTATTAACCCATGTACACTATTGAAAACTTAAGGTATGTGAGTACATTGAGGTTGTGCACACATATGCTGTCACCACAGCTCGATCAATGTCCTGCAGGACCTATCCAGAGGTCATAAAGATCCTCAGTAACTATCCAGAGATCATAAAGATCCTCGACAACTGTCCATAGGTTCTGAAGAACCTAGGTGAACTATCCATATGTTCCTTAGAACATAGGTATACTGTCCATATGTCTCGAAAGACATAGGTAATTATGTTCATATGTTCCGTAGAACATAGGTACCCTCGACTCTTGGCATGCCAACTATACCCCTAGCTCTCATGACACATAACATGGGCATTATCTTTTATATCCTTTTTCATATTCATGTAACCATATCATATATTCATATAAGCTCATGGTTTCATTCACATATACATGTAATCACGTAGTTCATGTCAATTCTCATATGAGCTCATATTCATATAAACATAGGATTCACCCTCATGTATCACATAAACATATCATCTTACAATACATACAACACATCAATACCTATATTCACATATACCTATCATTTCATTATCCTTATTATTATTCTTATCATCACCATTAATCCCTTTTACTTACCATATTCATATCAATAACACATATACTCATGCGCACATATAATTCATAACAAATACATACTTCTATGAATTCATGTTTTTCACTATTGGAAATAGACTTATCACAAGTCTTATTTTCCCTTGAACCTCATATACTAGAGAATGTGCACTCACCTTAGCTTTGCTTTGATTCGATTATAATCCTTCAATTGATCCAGAACGGGATCACGTTTTATATCTACATCATCATACATAGATCTATATTAGTATTATAACTAATATACTCTAATGGTTCACTCTTTAGACTAAGAGAAAAGGCAATTTCATCTTTTAATGAAGGTATGCATCGATGCACTACTGATGCATCGGTGCATAAAATGCATTCGATGTTTGTTTATTACTGGGATGCATCGTTCGATGTATTTATTTTAAAAGAGTGCATCGATGCACTACCAATGCATCGATACACCTTTAAACAATTTCAGGGTTTTAACATTGATGCATCGGTGCACTATGAATGTGCATCGATGCACTCTGCCCAGAACCTCTTTTTGAACCCGAAAATTCATTCTTTTTGGATTAAATCCTTCATATTTCAACCCCTTTCATATTCCTAAATTTCATATACATACTTAAGCTCATTAATATTCATTTATCTCATCTTTAACCTTAATATCATCTCCTCTTTAGGAATTTCAAGAATCATACCCTATTTTCCACATGTTTCAAATCCAATTCTAACACTTAATACTTCTTAATTAAGCTGATGGCAAGTCAAATTTAGCTTCAAATTCAACTTATCAACTCCATTCTGGAAATTCACTCAAGAACTCCAAATCTTAAATCTTCCCTAACTCATTTATCTTTTGATTTTAAGATAACTTAAGCTTTCCTTAAGCTTAAGTATCACCTAAGAATCATAACCCAACTTTTAATTCAACAAATAACCAACTAATTAAGAAACTCACCTTTGAGCTGGAGCTTCACACACAAAGAAGAAAGGAGGAGAAGAGAATTCTGGAAACATTGTTTCCCTCATTTCCCACGTGTAAAATATATATCCCCACTATCACATTTATTTAATTCCTTAAATGATCAAATGACCATTTTACCCTTTATTTCCTTTAATAATTACTAAACAACCTTCATCATATATATCCAATAATCATTGAACTATTTCATTCTTCTACTTTAGTCATCAAATTCTGAAACTTTACAATTTGGTCACTAACCTATAATTTGGGATGTTACAAATCTCCCCTCCTTTTAAAAAATTTGTCCTCGAATTTTCACTACACATCCTAAGAAGAACATATCTTCTAACGTTCTCATGTTGCTTTCTGAACTTAATCTTTTGTATCATCTTTAATAACTTGGTTCTTATCTTTTCAATTATTCGACTACCTTTTTACTTTATATCTCCTATCATGTCACTTATTAGATAGACAATAACATTAATTTTTATTACTCAAACTCATAAATCAATCAAATTCCTTGTCAATCTTCGATTGCCTTTCAAGAATAACCAAACTTTTATTTCATCCTTACTTGACTGACTCCAAAACTTCCTTAATACATATAAATCTTTATTCATTTCTCTAACTACATCCACTTGGCCAAGAAACATAACCTTAAATCTTCATCATAACTGATTAAACATATACTTTGCATAACTAAACAATTTCTCATATTACCTGACATACCTTTCTTACTTCTGTTTAAACTTATAACTTATATCTCAACACAATCTTTATCACATCTAATTCTTTAAACTTCATCCTTTCATTTTCTTCATAACTCAAAATCTTCTTATACACCAATCATATCTTTCTTTCATGTTCACATACTCTTTTCCTATCACTTAAACTTATCTCTGATTAGCAGACTTTATTATATCTTTATAACTTTACTAATCAACTTCACTTATACAAAACCTCATTCTTATCGTATCTTGCTTGTATTTATTTTTTTTTCAAAAATTTCTTTAAAACACATAAATATTTATCTCATTGCCTATATCATATCTATATGATCAAAATACACAACCACATCCAGATTCGTATCTCATTTGATTAACTTACTTTATATTTCCTTCAAATTTGATAATTCTAACATCCATGCCATTACAGCTAATTAATAACAACTTTTCAATCTAAGGCGTAAGCCCTGATCAAATTAATCATAAACATCATTTCAGTTAAAATCAACCCAGTGTAATTCACTTATTGAACCCATACTCTCATTCATATACAGTATTATGCCTTGTCTCCTTTATTACCTCTCATTTCAATGATTAAAATACATAACCATATCTCAATCCACACCATACATAATTAGCTTACCTTGAAATCATCTTCTAATCCTTTAACTTTAATACACTACTATCTTATAACTCTGTTAGTCAACATCAATTCTTCCAATCTAAAACATAAACCTTCATCGAACCATTCATATACATTCTTTGCAGTCGGAATTATTTCAACAATAGTTTACTCAACTAATCAAATAAACATCCAATCTCATACACCCTGACACTTCCATTATTCAAGCTTAATATTCTAACTTCCTTTATTTATAAACTGATCATTGATGTACCCATACTTAAACTCTTCTTATCAATCCTTAGTTTTACTCAAACATTTGAATCATCACTTCCTTCACTCTATCACTTTACTATAATCACAGTATACCACTGTATCCAGATTCACTTCATATTTGGTTATCATAGCCTACCATATCTTGAAATCTTGTAATTTCAATACATTTCGTTCCATAACTTGTTAGCCCACGCTAACTCTTTCCATCTTAAATACAAAAACAATATCTACCTCACTTGATACATTTAAAATACTTCTTCTGCTTTGATTTACATAACTTCTAAAAGAGCTTTTAACCCAATTCACAAGGGTTATCTTTAACCCTGACTTATCCTCAATTAACTCTTTGTTTAATCTTTCAAGATCAAACCTACTGTTGGAGTCTGTCGAACTCTCATCTGATTTGATTCTCTAACGGAGAATACAACTAATTAATGTTTGGTTTAAAGTTGAACCAGAATCTCTACCTTTCTTTGATGGTGCTAAAATTCTATGAAGCACTAATTCTCTTAATCATCTAAGATTTTATTTCTCCAAACTTTTCATTCTGAGCTTTTTCTCTTTAAAGCTTTAACACAATTAACCATTTCTTGAAACGATAATAAATTCAAAACCAGTAACACTCTTTTAATTTAAGGCGCAAGTCTTAACAACAAGTCACATGTATCATTTTCAGTCAGAATTAACTCAGCAGCAATTCTGCTTAGCTTAATAAACTTATAATCATACTCATACAAGGTGTAATTCCCTTGTTTCAAGCTCGTGTATTCCAGTTTCGTCTGTCTTATAAACCGGTCATCAATGCACTTATTCTTGAACTCTTATACAATTCTAATCACATCATTTAATCTTTTAACGTTCTTATGGTGACAATTGTCCACCATACTCTAACTTACCAAAGTAGTAACAAAACTACTCAATTCAACATCTCCACTTTGAATAAATGAAAACCTTCTATCATATCATTCAACCAAAGGTCTATAACAATAGAACTTTCCTCAAATCCACCCATGAACTTGGGTGCTCGCAACTTTATCAACTAATTTGACACATTCATTCTATGAGTTAAATAAGTATAAATTGAAAACACATCAGAACATTCTTCAACATGAAGAATAATTTTTCCAAATTTTATACTGGCACTTCCTGAGGTGTTCGCTCTTCTCCCTGCCTGGCCAGGGCAGGTGAATGCTATTACCTTCAGGTTTATTACCTTTCACTTCTTTCGAATCTCTTATTATCATACTTCTATTATCACATAATAATCTATTTTTATTAGCAAGACATCATACTCCTTACACTATCAGATCAGAATTTTTCACTTTGAGTTGGCATGTACACTTTTTAAAACACTATCGGCTAAACCGTAGCTCTGATACCATTAAATGTAACACCCCAACCCATACCCGACCCGGAAACGAGTCCGAGGTGTCACATTGACTTTTCAAACTTTGACTCTTATAGAAAAAAATAGGGAAATTTAAAACTTTTATAACATTAAAACTTATTCAAAACGTTTACAAAACTATTCAGAGCTTATACAATATATATATTCTTTTGATTACATACCAACTAGAACTTTATTTATTAAAATACGTATTATTCACCTCTTTTCTGATCTGACATTTGGTAAGGAGAACTGACATGTCTTGCTCCACATTGCTCGTTACTCTTCTCAAAACCTACGTGTGAAACAATCACACGCTAAGTCGTTGACTTAGTGAAGCATATAAACATGTAATACAACTATAATTCATATCAAATGCATGAGCAATTAGTATTACAATCATATCATATAAAAGCACATATATATAATTTCTGCAACATGTACACACATGCACATATATCATTATCAACACGTTTAACATTTCTCATTCACTATCATTAATCTTTATAATTTAACACTCTTATATAAACATTTGTCTTTACCATATCATGCATTAACCAAACAATACACCATTATGTAAATCATGTAATCTATTCCATATAACAAGTCACATATACATATCACATTTAGTATACTTGTTTACTCTCTTTATTAACCCATGTACACTATTGAGAACTTAAGGTATGTGAGTACATTGAGGTTGTGCACACATATGCTGTCACCACAGCTCGATCAATGTCCCGCAGGACCTATCATAAAGATCCTCGGTAACTATCCAGAGGTCATAAAGATCCTCGGCAACTGTCCATAGGTTCCGAAGAACCTAGGTGAACTTTTCATATGTTCCTTAGAACATAGGTATATTGTCCATATGTCTCGAAAGACATAGGTAATTCTGTCCATATGTTCCGTAGAACATAGGTACCCTCGACTCTTGGCATGCCAACTATACCCATAGCTCTCATGACACATAACATGGGCATTATCTTTTATATCCTTTTTCATATTCATGTAACCATATCATATATTCATATAAGCTCATGGTTTCATTCACATATACATGTAATCACGTAGTTCATGTCAATTCTCATATGAGCTCATATTCATATAAACATAGGATTCACCCTCATGTATCACATAAACATATCATCTTACAATACATACAACACATCAATACCTATATTCACATATACCTATCATTTCATTATCCTTATTATTATTCTTATCATCACCATTAATCCCTTTTACTTACCATATTCATATCAATAACACATATACTCATGCGCACATATAATTCATAACAAACACATACTTATATGAATTCATGTTTTTCACTATTGGAAATAGACTTATCACAAGTCTTATTTTCCCTTGAACCTCATATACTAGAGAATGTGCACTCACCTTAGCTTTGCTTTGATTCGATTATAATCCTTCAATTGATCCGGAACGGGATCACGTTCGATATCTACATCATCATACATAGATCTATATTAGTATTATAAATAATATACTCTAATGGTTCACTCTTTAGACTAAGAGAAAAGGTAATTTCATCTTTTAATGAAGGTATGCATCGATGCACTATTGATGCATCGGTGCATAAAATGCATTCGATGTTTGTTTATTACTGGGATGTATCGATGCATGCCTTATGCATCGATGCACTAATTGCATTCGATGTATTTATTTTAAAAGAGTGCATCGATGCACTACCAATGCATTGATACACCTTCAAATAATTTCGGGGTTTTAACATTGATGCATCGGTGCACTATGAATGTGCATCGATGCACTCTGCCCAGAACCTCTTTTTGAACCCGAAAATTCATTCTTTTTGGATTAAATCCTTCATATTTCAACCCTTTTCATATTCCTAACTTTCATATACATACTTAAGCTCATTAATATTCATTTATCTCATCTTTAACCTTAATATCCTCTCCTCTTTATGAATTTCAAGAATCATACCCTATTTTCCACATGTTTCAAATCCAATTCTAACACTTAATACTTCTTAATTAAGCTGATGACAAGTCAAAATTAGCTTCAAATTTAACTTATCAACTCCATTCTGGAAATTCACTCAAGAACTCCAAATCTTAAATCTTCCCTAACTCATTTATCTTTTGATTTTAAGATAACTTAAGCTTTCCTTAAGCTTAAGTATCACCTAAGAATCATAACCCAACTTTTAATTCAACAAATAACCAACTAATTAAGAAACTCACCTTTGAGTTGGAGCTTCACGCATAAAGAAGAAAGGTGGAGAAGGGAATTCTAGAAACATTGTTTCCCTCATTTCCCACGTGTAAAATATATATCCCCACTATCACATTTATTTAATTCCTTAAATGATCAAATGACCATTTTACCCTTTATTTCCTTTAATAATTACTAAATAACCTTTATCATATATATCCAATAATCATTGAACTATTTCATTCTTCTACTTTAGTCATCAAATTCTGAAACTTTACAATTTGGTCACTAACCCATAATTTGGGATGTTACAAGCCGCATCCACATTAAGTTTAATAAAACCCTTTGGAGGAGGGGACCAAAGAACCTTAGTTGAAATCCGATTAGTATGAGATGAGCAAGAATCCACTAAGGACGGGTCAGCAATAAGAGCATCCTTGGAAATAGAAATCTGAGTTTCCCTAGCTAGAAACCATGAAGCAAGCCTGCTCCTTGCTAGAAAGAATATTTCTGCTCGATCAAACTTCCCTCCTTCAAACACTATATAATTCCTAGTTTTCCATATTGTCCATAAGACCACTCCAGGGATAAATGACCACATCAGAGAGTTGGTCTTTAAGTTAGTCCATGCTATTAGGAATTTTTTTGCATCTTCATGAAAAACAGACTGAAAATTCCAATAACCCATGAATTTAGTCCATATTGGCCAAACAACCGAACATGAAAAAAAATAGATGAGATGAAGACTCTTCTTCTAGATTACAAAAAGGACACATAGAATCATTTATGCCCTGAACACCTCTATTAACCAGAGCTGTCTTCACTGCCAGCTTCTTTAAGATAACTTGCCAAAGAAAAGTCTCCACTCTTGGAGGCAGCAAGCCCCTCCAAACAATAGATTTCCAAAAATTAGCTTCCTCCAAATCGGAAATACCCGAATAATATAGATTGGCACATGATTTAACATTGAAAACCCCTTCTCCATTCCCCTTCCACAACAGTCCATCAACAGCATCAGCAGAAACAGAAAAATCTGAAATAACAGCCATCAAGTTTGACTATTGTTCAAATTCCCAATCATTCAACTCCCTTCTCAACTGGACGTTCCAAAACCAGCCCCCAGAACTGTAATCCCCAAACTGAAATAATCTTTCGGTTTTGTTCACTGCAATAGAGAATAGTCTAGGGAACATGACCATCAAAGGATGATCCAATGCCCAATTGTCTTGCCAAAACCGAATATTCCTCTCATTGCCAATTTTATAGCTATAATTGCTTCTGATACTACAGCCCATCGAATCAGCTTTAAAATGATTATTCACCAAAGATCTCCATATCCAAGAAAATTTAGGAGAAACCTTACTGTCAAGCTGCATCAATGAAGAATCCATTTTGTATTTAGTGCAAATCATTTCCCTCCAAATCACCTTCCTCTCAATAGCAAACCTCCAAGCCCACTTTTCCAATAGAGCCCTATTCATCGTATTTATATTAGGAACTCCCAAGCCTCCTTCAATTTTTGGTTTACAAATGCTGGTCCAGCTTACCCAATGGGTTTTCTTCCTCCCACCTCTTCCACCCCATAAAAAATTTGACATAATAGAGTTTAGGGTCTTGTATACTGAAGCTGGAACCTTAAACAATGACAAATAGTATATAGGAAGTGAACATAGGACTGATTTAATCAAAACCATCCTGCCCGCCAGTGACAAAGAAGAGCCTTTCCAGCCTGCTAACCTCTTATTGAAGCTTTAGACCACTGGATCCCACAGAATGTTAGAGTTCCTGTGTGGACCAAGAGGGAGTCCCAAATATTCTGAGGGAAAAGAACCCACTGAACATCCAATCGTAGCTGCCCAATCCTTAATTTCATCTTCCCTTAAATTCACCCCAAACAATTTGCACTTCTTCAAGTTCAACTGAAGTCCAGAAATAATCTCAAACACTCGAAGCACCCTCTTCACATTTAAGATCTGTTTTTTTGACGCACCACAGAAAATTATAAGGTCGTCAGCAAATTGTAGATGTGTTAAATTAAAATTCTTCTCCTCATTTCTAATCATCAAACTCGAAAAGAGACCCCCTGAAACAGCCTTAAGTATCAATAAATTCAAGAGTTCCCCAACTATATTAAACAACAACGGAGACAAAGAACAGCCTTGACGAAGACCCTTAGCCATTGGGATTTCCTCAGTTAGAACCCCATTCACCAAGACTGAAACAGTTGCTGAAGTGATGCACTTCGAAATCCACCCTATCCATCTAGAACCAAAGCCCATTTCCTTCATAATTCTGAACAAAATAGGCCAGTCAAGAGTATCATATGCCTTCTTGAAATCAGCTTTAAAAACACATCCTTTTAAACCATTCTTCTTCCAAAAGTCAATCCCTTCATTGGCTATAAGGGAACAATCCAAGATTTGTCGACCGGGAATAAAAGCGAATTGACATGAACTGATCAAATCTGAAATGCAGCTCCTAAGTCTCCTTGACAGAAATTTAGAGAGGATCTTGTACAAACCACCAACTAAGCTAATAGGTCTAAAATCATCCAAACCACCAATGTTTGAAATTTTCAGAATAAGAGTGATGAAAGTGTGATTTATTCCATGTTCCCATTCCTTCCCCAAGTAAAAATTCTTAAAGAAGATCATAATATCTTCCTTAAGGACCTGCCAAAACCTCTTGAAAAAACCCATATTAAAGCCATCAGGACCCGGAGCTTTGTTACTTCCACAAGACTTCACAACATCCCAAACTTCCTCCTCTGAAAATTCCTGCTCTAAGAACTGATTCTGCTCCAAAGAAATTCTGGAAAAATCCAAATTTAATTCATCAATTTCTAGAGTAGATCGGTTATTGTAGATCTTAAAAAAATAATCCTTCACAATGTCCTTAATTGCAAATGGGTCTTCAACTGTTTCTCCTCTAAAATTAAGTGCCACCAGTGCATTCCTCTTCTTCCTAACCGTAGCACAGGTATGGAAGTATTTAGTGTTGCGATCCCCGTCTTCAATCCATTTAGATCTCGAATACTGAAACCAAATCTGCTCTTGGATCTTGTGCAGCTTCCCCAATTCTGCTCTACAATTATTCAAATCAGTTAATACCTCACTATCGACAGCACCCTGCTTTTGTTGAATATCAGCCTCTATCTTCGAAATTTTCTTCTCTAACTCAGAAATCAAGTCTCCTGGATACTTATCTCTGTTTCCATACCACTTTTTTATTGCATGTTTGGCACTCCTTAAAAGACTAAAAGCACATGCCTTCTTCTGACTTTTCTTATAACTCTGAATAGAAGAAATAATCATATCCTCAAAACCCCCCTCATCCATCAAATAGTTGAACATTATAAACGGTTTTTGACCCCAGTCCACTTCTTTATTCACAAGAATTATGGCATTGTGATCTGACAATGATCTTGGTAGAAGAGACTGCAAAATGTCCGGAAATAACGCTAGAAATTGACTGTCAACCAAAAAACGATCTAATCTTACAAACGTGGGATTCTCTTGGTTATTACACCAAGTGAACCTTCCCCCATTCATAGGAAGATCAATTAAGCCCGTATGAAGAATGAAGTCATTAAAGATCTCCATTGAGCTCCTACTTTGACCTCTGCCCATCTTCTCATTTTCTTGTAAATAGACATTGAAGTCCCCTCCCACACAAACGGGAAAATTTTGTCCACTAAGAAAACTGCTTAATTCTTCAAAAAAAACCAGCTTTCTCTTCCTCCACTGCTGAACTGTATACATTGATGAAACCACAACTGAAGTTTTTATTCCAAAATTTACCAAAGGTAGTTATAAATCTCCTACTAATAAACTGACTCTCCAACTCAAAGATATTGTCATCCCAACAACACAACAGGCCCCCCGCTGATCCAACTGAAGGAGATTCCAAAACTCCTTTAAGCTTATTAATCCCACTTCTCCTAAAGAAAGACCTCTTAAATTTTCAGTCTTAGTTTCTTGCAACCAAAGGAAAGTAGGATTTAATCTAGTGACTAAATTCTGAACAGCCCTCTTTTTTTCATTTTTCCCCAAATCCCTAACATTCCATGAACATATTACTAACTTTGACATCTTCATAAAGGGAAAAAGGTACAAACAAAACCCTCAATCAACCAAACCTTTATTAATCCCAATCAAGCCTTTCTCTAGAGCTATGATTTTTTCCAAAAATGCTTCTTTCCCTTCCTTAAAAGACTCCCAAAAGCTTACTAACCTCCCAAGTTTCTACAGCTTCTTTCAATAAACTCGAGAAAGCTGAGGAGGATGTTGTATCAATGCTCACCTGGTCAAGGGCTTCTCGAAACAGGATCCTTCTAGCTCTCCTCTTCCTTCTAATTAACAAACCAGATTTGGGTCTTAAGCATTCACCTTCAGAAAAGTATCCCTCTATCTTGACTTTGACTGTCATCATTTTAATGCTTTATACCTGGTGATACATGCCATAGAGGAGTTACATGTGCACTGCATGTACTTCTTTTCATTTTAGGTGGTCATTCTGTGTTGCATATTTTTCTAATTGACTTTGTAATAATCTGAAATAACATTTTCCTTTGACAATATTATATGTAAGCAATGTTTGATGACCTGCTCAGTCTTTTACATTATAGTCATGACTTCTGATCAGTAATTTGACCTATTCTGTCTATCTTATGATTTCTAGAACTTTCTGGCCCTTTATTGATTCTTTTACAGTTGTAATGTGTGGCATGGTTGTTGACATGCTTATTTGTTACAGGGATGGCTATAATGACTTCAACACTTTCTACATGCAAGTATGTATTATATTCTTCATGGATCCATTGGTTTAGATTTTTATTTTTTTCCTCTATTGTTATTTGAATATGAGCAAAAACACGGTTTTACTACGGAATGTATAAAAAAATATCTCAAGTGTCTTTTGTAAATTATGTACTTGCTGGTTTCCATATTTTAACACCAATGTTTGACATACAAATAGTTTAGGATAGTGGTTTTAACTTTAAGATTTCTTATATTAAAATTTCATTTTTTATATATTTAATATATGATGGTTTTAATACCAAAATGTGTAATATAAAGAAGGAAAAAGGAAAAAGGGCAACCTGTACCTTAAAAGAAAAGAAAGAAAAATGAAAAGGCAGTATTCAAACGGCCCAGATGAAAAAGATAAACATTAATGTTGGAAACGAGGGACCATCTAATTGTGTAGGTTTCTGTCAGAAGTTTGTGCTAAATCGTTGGAAAGTTGTTTAACTTTTCTTTTCCTCCAAAAATGAAGTTAATGCAATATACTGCACATGATGTCTAAGAGGCTCAGAATAAGAAAACTGTAGACAGCTTATAACCTGAACAGCAATTCTGTCAAACAGTGTGGCATGTTAAGATGTCTAATTATCATATCATTGTTGATAATTCTGTTAGCCACTGTATTTTTTTGGGAGCACCACTCATTGTCTTACTTTCAACATGCAAGCTTGTCTAGGCTGATTGTATTGTTTTCCACTTTTGCATAACTTCAGGCAGCGTCAGGGACTAAAGGTGGTTCAAGTGGATCCCCAGTGATTGATTGGAAAGGCAGGGCAGTGGCCTTGAATGCTGGTAGCAAGTCATCAAGTGCATCTGCCTTTTTCCTTCCTCTAGAACGAGTGAGTAGTATTTTACTTGCTTGATCTTCTATGCCATGCTTCTGGTATTATCCAAGGTTTTTTTAAATTAACTCAATTGATAGATTTAAACATTATGGCTCTTGTAACTCAATACTTTCTATGATTTCTTAGACTTGGCAACCTTAGGGAATGACTAAAAGCCCTGGACCTATACATGAAACCATTTCTGTTGTTACGCCTGGAAAGGTCTATTCATTAATAAGCTTTTTATTATTTATGTATTAGTAATATTTTGTTGCATGCCTTCCAAGTATTATTGAATTGCATTCACTTGAGATTTGCATCAGCAAATCTGGATCTCATAAAAGTTTGTCCTTGTCTTGTTATGCTCTGTGGGTTGAAATGCAAAATTTATAACTTAGAGATATATTATTTATTCTCTGCATAAGGTAGACCTTTTTTTCTTTTTCTGAAAATAAACAGTTAAAAATAGAGAAGATTTTTTTTATTGCAAGAATAGCATTCTTGAATTTACTCCAGCAAGTTAATTGTTGACTAGATCGGTATCTGTGGAGACTTATAAACCATATTGACCTGCTCAAGATTTTTTTGTAGGTTATTTGTTCATGCCATGTTTCCCCGCTTGTAATATTGGGTTAGAACTAGCTCATTTTCCTTATTCTGATGTATTTTCAAAGTACTTCGGATGCATCATACATGCTTCTAAAAATAGCTATGTGGAACTCATACTCCTAGAGTTTTATTTGCACTAATAGCCTTTTCAATCAATTTCTGAACAGGCAGAACCTTAATTCTTAGTCTCTACTTTCAATGGAAAATCAGATATTGAATAATTTATTTACTTTTCAGGTAGTAAGGGCGTTAAAGTTTCTCCAGAAAGGAGATTCGTACAAGATTAAGTGGGAAGCAATTTCTATTCCTCGTGGTACGCTTCAGGTTTGTTGTTGATTTAATCCTTGCAGAGCTTCACTTCTGTTTTTTAATCCCCCTTCTTACTTGTATATGTAAGGTTCATTGTTGCTTTAGGTGATTGCAATGAAAATGAAAACTAGAAACATCTGTTGATTTGCTTATTTCTTTTAGAGTTGATATGCTATGATTCCCCTCTGGATATTGGTGTTTTGAAATTTTTTTAAACGGACTTGGTATTCTTGCATCTACCTTCCACTAACAAACATGAAACACCATGAATATTAATTTACCGTTGGAAGAGTAAATGCTCTGTAGTCCCAGAGTGAAAGAGAATATGGAGGAGAGACAGAGAAACATGTAGCATAATCGAGGATTAGGGGGGATAAAAGGATAAGATTAAAAAGTGACGGAGGAGTGGATTGAATATTCAATTGCAATGATTCAACATATTGACAATTCTATAATGCCTAAGTTCCCTATATAACCCCCAAGCCAACTATATATAGTTTACTATTCATAAATCCTAACTCAGGTCCTCAACCGCTGATCTTCCTTTAGCCGAGCTCAGCAAAAATCCTTGTTGGAGTCGTGATCATTCAAGCTCTAGAAAACACTGCTAATTCCAGTCATCACTGTAACACACATCATAGTTTGTCAGCAGCCACAGTTTTAGATGGTTTTGTTTTATGTGTTTTGCTTTTTGACATTTCTGTCAATATTTGGAAACATGCTTTAATACAAATTTGATGTAAGATTTCTTTTCTGTAGACTACATTTGTCCATAAGGGGTTTGACGAAATTCGCCGGCTTGGTCTCCAAAGTGAAACAGAGCAGGTTTCTAGTCCTTTGTTGCGAACTTTCTGCTAGCTTTCCAATGGCTTATATTAGAAAAAGTGCATCCTTATTTAGTTTCCGTTTCTTGATTTAGATGGTACGTCTTGCTTCTGCACAAGGTGAAACTGGAATGCTTGTTATTGATTCTGTGGTGAGCAAACTTCAGTTTTCATCATTCAAAATCTTTATTAAATATTCTCTGTTTACTTTTAGTTCTACTATCTTCTAAATCTGAACCTACCTGTAGGTGCCGGGTGGTCCCGGTCATAAGCACTTGGAGCCAGGTGATGTGCTTGTTCGGGTGAATGGGGAGGTTAGTTATGCACTCATTCATTGAAGAAGTATGTTTTATTTCTTAATTTGGTTTGGATTCTCTCTCTTTTCTCCATGACCCTATATGATTAAGCAGCTAGAGGAGGATCAGTTCTGTCTCTGGCTTTGCCAAATTTCAACATGGAATATAAATATTTTGTATAAATTTAAGTATGAAATCTTCAAGAATATCATGAATGGATCTTAGATCACAACCTTATTTTTTGTGATGAAGTATGTTCCTAATTAACTTGCCCCCTTCCTCTCTCAGATGAGAACCTAGTGTTGATGTGTATGATTTATACGGAACTCTTGAAGACTTCCTAGGTGGTTTTAACAAGTGATGTGTTGTGATTTGGTGCTTTCAATGATTTTAAGGCGGATACTTGATTTCTGGGTGCCAACAGAACCCCTTTCAAGTACTTGTTCAATTAGGATTTTCGAAATAATGTCAGGCCTCAAACTGAATCTTACTAAAAGTAAACTATTTGGTATTAATATCAGTGAGGAAGAGGTATTGCAGTGGGCTAATGCAATTGGATGTTCAGTCGGGCATTTCCCTTCGGAATATTTGGGACTGCCGCTTGGTGTTAAGAGAAATTCTACTTTGATGTGGGATCCGGTTTTGCAGAAGTTTTACAAAAAGTTAGCCGGATGGAAGGCGAAGACTATGTCAATGGTGAAGGCTGTTTTGTGCTCTTTACCCATCTATTTCATGTCATTGTTTAAAATTCCCTCTTCGGTGATTGTTAAACTTAATTCCATCATGGCCAAATTTCTATGGGGAGGAGGGGTAGAGGTAAAGAAAATTCACTAGATTAATTGGTCAACAGTGTGCTCTGCTAAAAGCGTTGGGGGTCTTGGTGTTTTGGATCTCAATTATATGAATAGAGCTCTCCTAGAAAAATGGTCGTGGAGGTTTGCTAACGATAGAGAGTCAGTGTGGAAGAAGGTTATCTGCTGTAAGTATAATCTGGACACTAGATCTCTGTTGTTCAAGGATAAGTTTCCTGCACATGCTTCTTGGATTTGGAAATCGGTATTTCAAAACCATTTCAAAGAGGATCAGTTTGGAGATAAGTTTTGAAGTATGTTCAATGTACGGGTGGGGAATGGAGGGAGCATCAGTTTTTGGTTTGATTTTTGGGCGCTTGATTTCCCTCTTAAATCCCGAGACTGTTTGTTCTGTCTTTAAACATGAATGGGAAGCTTAAGGAGTTTGGAGAGTTTCAGTCATCAGTTTGGTCTTGGCATGTTCAATTGAGAAGAAATCTAAGTGACTGGGAGTTGGAACAGTTTTCTGATCTTATGGCGATAATTCACAATATCACTCTTTCCCATGATTTGTCAGATGGGTTGATTTGGAAAGGGAATGGGGAAGGTATCTATTCTGTCAAGTCCAGTATGAAGTCTTGCTGTCCTGTTTCGACAACAGACTCCTTTTGGATGAGATGTATTTGGAGAGGTTTAGTGCCTCCTAGAGTGGAGGTCTTTATGTGGCAGGTGGTGTATAATAGATTGGCAGTTAAGCAAGAATTACAAAGGAGAGGAGTTTCAGCTATTGTTGATGTTGCATGCCCGTTTTGTAAAGAGGAGGTTGAATCTTCAGCACATTTATTTTTCACTTGCACTGTGGCATGGAATCTTTGGAATAAATTTCTGAAAATTTGGGGAGTGTGTTCGGTTTTGCAGGATAATGCTCAAAGTTTTATGGTAGCTTGGGAAGAAATGGTCCTTAATTCTAAAATTTGGTCCTTTATTCCGGGAGTGGTTCTATGGACGATTTGGAAAACTAGGAATGACATTGTGTTCGATGGGGGAAGGGTAGATCAAATGGAGTTATTTTTTATGGCAAGATGTAGGTTGGCTACTTGGTTCTTGGCTAAATTCAATGACGTGGCTATTCTAAAGGACTCTCTCATTTCTGATCCAACTCTTGGGGACTGTTGTTCTAATCCAAGGCTTTCGATCATCAAAACTGTGTCTTGGTATCTTCCTCCAAAGGGTTTTATAAAATTGAACGTCGATGCAGCAGTGAATGGAGATTGGAGGAAAAGTGGTGTTGGGGGCATTCTAAGAGTTGAGGATGGCTCGGTGATGGGTTCTTTCCAAGAGGCAGTTGGTCCAGGTCCACCTCTGTTGATTGAGATTATGGCAATAAAGAAGGGCTTATCTTTCTTCGCTTTGATTCATCAGAGGTTTAAAGAATACTTAATTGTTGAATCAGACAGTAAACTAGCAGTAGAGTGGGTCAAAAATTATGATTGTTGTGCTTATGTCTACAAAGTCTTTGTGAAAGACATTGTTATTTTGTTAAGAGATCTTAATGGTATTATTAGATGGGTTCCTAGATCAGCCAATGTTGAGGCTGACAGCTTAGCTAAAGCTGGTATTGGCTAGTTACACAGCTTTCTATTAGGCTTTAGTTAGGATTTAGGTTGATTATTGTAAAGGGTGTGTTTTTTTTTATAGAAGAGTAGGCCTCATTAAAACCCCATTCAAGCCCTCCATGTTATGAGAGTAACATGAAGGATCAAGGAAGAAGGAAAAGAGTACCTAGAACATTTTATTCATAAAAACCATAATACATAGTTATAGCATAACATACTCCAAAACCTCCTACTGAAGAACATAAGACATAACTCCCAAACCTTACAACAAAGGAAATTACATTTCCTACAAAACAACACAACCAATATAAACCAAGAATCACCCTATCCCATCTTTAGCTAGTTTATCAGCTTCCCAGTTTTCCGCCCTCAAAATATGCTTAATAATAATGTCCCTTCTAGTCAGTAGCACAATTGTATCGTTCACCAAGGAAAGAAACAAAGGGGGCATAAACCCGGATTCTTGATCCACTTCAAAGGGTGTGTTTTGTTTTTAAACATTATGTACCTTTCGGTTTTTAATGAATTAAGGCACTCTTTTCCTCCTTCCGTGGATTAAGGAGCACTTTATGCTCCATTAATCATGAAGGGGGTTTTTAACGAGGCCTACCTTCTTATAAAAAAAAAAACTACTTTACAACTTTCATTTTTCTAATAGAATTTTCTTAAAATGCTATTGGCTTTAATATGTTATTGAAAATGTATTGCAGGTAATTACTCAATTTTTGAAGTTGGAAACTTTAGTTGATGACAGAGTTGAGCAGAAGATAGAGTTACAGATTGAAAGAGGTGGCACACCATTGAGTGTGCAATTAGCGGTAAAACTTCTCTCTCTCTCTCTCTCTCTCATTTATGTCTATTTAGCTCGTTCCTATCAAAAAAAAAAATGTCTATTTAGCTCACTGTTATTTGAGGCCTTGAGGTTTAAATTAGATTGCATGTTATGTAGTTTGGGTTAATTGTAATTTTGATTGTGGCGGTGTGAGTGTGACCTATGTAGCATTGCTAATTAGCCTAATCTTCGGAATAGTTTTTAGTAGTAGCTTGCATGTTTATGTAAATTTTGATAATCAAGTTGCTTTTATCTTTGTAATTGGCTAATTTAGTTGAAAAAATATTCAGCCTGAAGTAGTTCTTTTAAATGATAAAATTTAGGATAACCAGTTACAACATTTTTTTCTTTCAAATTAATTCTCATAAATTTAGAGAGTGAATGTGTATGTTTCTGACTCACCATTAAATATCTAGTAAATGATGAATTTAATATCATTTACAGAATCTGAATGTTCATTCTTTTTGTTTTTGATGCACATATTCCAAAATGTGGCAATCTGCTGTTTTCTTACTCTAAAAAGAATGGGTATTAGAGCAGATCATCTCTGTTCTGCATTGTTCTCATTATCTTTTAAGTATAACTCTTACATGGTCTGTTGCTTCTTTAGGAAAGGGGTTTGACACTCAGATTGCAGTGCACTCCATAATGACTACATCCCTGTATTATATTTTGGGAGGAAATTAATGTGTTTATGTTTTTGTTCCCAATTTCTGGAGAAGATTCAGAATATATCATTGGCTGGCATATGGCTGTTTGCTATGTTTGTTCGCCTGCTTTGAATTATGAACCCTAAATTGCAATCCACCTGCCACCATAAAAGAACATTATTTCAGGGACAAACAGCTCTAAAAGAGTGTTAACTCTGATGATGGTTGTTGTGGGATTCAGTCTCAGTTTGTTTGTGCGATACTGATGCCAATTATGTCTTGAATAAGTTTGTTTGATGTGATGTAGAACATTTAGGCAGTAGCTATTGACTGAATTTCCTGAGGCTTTTTTTTAGTATGTCAACTTGCTTTATGTCGGCTATGATTGCAGAATCTAATATGATTCTTCCTTTGTTTTTCTCCCCTTCAGGTTCAGGACTTACACTCAATAACTCCTGCTCACTTCTTAGAAGTAAGTGGTGCAGTGATACATCCCCTGTCTTACCAGCAGGTAGGTTGCAAAATTTGCTTAGCACTTGGAAGTTGGAATCCCTTGCCCCTTTTTTGCTCTGATTTTCCATATGTTGTTCCCTGAATATGATTACTTAGTTGCTTTTATCTTATGCCGTTTGAGGATGGTACTGCTGTTGTTGGCAGATAATTCGGCTTATTTTTGTCTCCTTGAACAGGCAAGAAATTTCCGTTTCCAATGCGGTCTTGTATATGTCTCAGAACCTGGGTTAGTTTACTTAATTATATTTATCAACATTGTCATACTTAAGTACTCAAAATGCATCTTGAAGGGGGGGAAAATACTTTGCACATGCATATGTTTTGGTTCCTACTTTCATGGGCATCCATTGGTAATGAAAATCACTTTTGTTGCTGAATGCACTAGCTTGCGTAAGATGCATTTCATTGCAATCATTATCTTTATAAACTCTTTTTACTAATTTATTGAATAATACTTGATTTTTGGCCATAATCCATGATATAAGATTTGAACTACCTATTATCGTAATTTCATTTAAGAAATTCTTTTTCCTTCCCTATGCATGGCATCCTGGGTTTGCATCATTGGTTTTGGAGGTTGAAAGATGATATATGCATAATGTTACTTTCAACAAGACATAGAATTTCTCTACTAAAATCATTTATTGTTATCCTTTTTGGCCGAAGTGAGAATATTGAAGTCCTGAATGACACAATTAGTGTACTTTAATCTTTTTCCATCATGAGGTTGCTTGCGTATTGCTGTGGTCTTTCACTGGTTGTTTGATAGCAAGATTTCCATATGGTGTAGGTATATGCTATTTAGAGCTGCTGTTCCTCGACATGCCATCATCAAGAAATTTGCTGGCGAGGAGATATCAAAACTTGAGGATCTAATCTCTGTTCTATCTAAGCATTCTCGGGGTGCTCGGGTTCCTTTAGAATATATAAGCTATCAGGATCGTCATCGGAAAAAGGTATTTTATTGTTGATCATTTGGTTTGACCTAATGTTGATGTTTGTAAAAACTGTGGTGGTTGAAAATTGTGCATATAGGCTATTGATGAATTGTAGATTCTTTTGAAAAATTGAATGTTAAGGTGTACTTTGATCCAATCATTATTTCTAACAACAAATGGATTATATAATGAATTGAGGTCGAGTGAGTACCAAGCAGTGTAGTAAAGAGTTCTTACCTTTCATTAGGCTATAATTTTTCATGGTATTTTGTCCAACTATTACTAGGCTTTTTATCAGACATAGGATTTTTTACCTACGCTGGGGTGTATGTCTTGAATTTACTGGGGTTCTAAATTTCTATGATCCAAAACCAATGTGCTTTAACATCCAATTTCTGTTTAGAATTGTAGACGAATCATGGTAGTGTCCTGATCAGGGTAATGCGATCTGGTCCACAGTTTTGTTTTAATACTGATCCGATTAATGTGGCATTTTACAAGTGTTGCTGGTTGGTTTGAATGGTTATACTTTAGGTAAATTGAACCAAATATGTGGTCTGTCTTATTTGTTGAACTTTGTGATTTATCATTATCTGTGTTAGTTTTTGAACTTTGTGATTTTGTTGGTGGATACAGTCTGTCTTGGTCACTGTTGATCGCCATGAATGGTATGCATCTCCTCAGATATACACTCGTGATGACAGCTTTGGACTATGGACAGCAAAGCCTGCCTTTCAACCAGAGTCCATGATGCCATCATCTGGTGTTAATGGCGAGGCTACTCATATGGAACACATACATCAAATTAACCGACAAGAGTTGACCGATGGTGTTTCTAGTATGGAAACCTGTTATGAGCATGCTTCTGCAGAATTGCATTCTGAGAATGAAGCAGGCATTTGTTCAAAGAAAAGACGAGTAGAAGAGGATATGTCATCTGATGGAGTTGTTGCTGAAGGTTTGTTAAATGAAACTGGTGAATTTAAGTTGGTGAATAATATTGCCACCGAAAATCCCGTGTTAAGTGACTATCCAGGTCCAACAGCTGCAGCAGCTAACGCTTCAATTGCTGAACGAGTAATAGAACCTACTCTTGTAATGTTTGAGGTAACAAATATCTGTTTATTTACATTGTTCTTTTTTGTGAACTACACAGTTTGACCTTTTCCTTTTGTTAATGTTTTTCGGTCACAACGTAATTATCATGGTAAATGATGATTTGCCATTGTCTTTAAGTCATTAATCATTCTTCTTTGATCATCATATTGTATGAATTCTTGCTGATTCTATGATTGTTGTTGAGATTGATATGGTCTGTTAATTGTTTCTCCTCCCTTTTTTTTATTAGAACTACCTAAGTCGACTTTCGTGGTTGCAGGTTCATGTGCCACCATCATGCATGCTTGATGGTGTCCATTCGCAGCATTTTTTTGGGACTGGTGTCATTATACATCATTCTCGAAGTATGGGCTGGTTGCTGTTGACAAAAATACAGTTGCAATTTCTTCGTCAGATGTGATGCTGTCCTTTGCTGCTTATCCAATTGAAATTCCTGGAGAGGTTAGCTATTTAAATTAATCATATTAGAAAACTAGCATATCTTATTGAGTTAATTTTTTTTTTACTGCAGGTTGTTTTTCTTCACCCTGTTCACAACTATGCAATAGTTGCATATGACCCCTTGGCTCTAGGGCCGGCTGGTGCTTCTGTGGTCCGTGCCGCAGAACTACTTCCTGGTGGGTTTGACATTTGCAATTATTCTACATAGTTGTCTTATGCTACAAGGTTTTCCTTCTTTTTGTGAATATACTGTATACTTTTTTTTGTTGATAAAAATGGGAGGTCTCATTAAAAACCCCCTTCATAATTATCAAGCTACGAGAATAACTTGGCGGACATTGGAAGGAGGAAAAGAGTACCTCAAAATTTTATTCCTGACATACCAATTACATCAATAGTTCATTACAACCATACACAACCAAAATATTTCCTAAAAAATAACCCACAATAATCTGCCAACTCATCTAAAACCTTCTCCCTAATTTAGAAATACTTTCCACTCTGTAGAACAACCTAGACTTCCTATACATAACAATACAGTATGCTAAACTACATACAGTTACCCAATTCCCCATTTTGCAAGCTCTCAGCCTTCCAATTAAAACATCTCTGAATATGTCTTAGAATTACATTTTTTATAGGAATATGAGTAGGCCTCATTAAAAAAACCCTTCACAACCTCCATGTTACAGCAGTAACATGAAGGACATTGGAAGGAGGAAAAGAGTGTCTAAGAATTTATTAACAGAACAATAATACAAAGCCTGTTCCTTAACAACCTTCTGTTACAACATAAAACTGAAAACCTAACATCCTACACTAATACATTTTTATTCGCCACCACTGCGCAAATTTCCTTGACCAAAGATTCGAACAAAACTGGGCAAGAACCAGGATTTTTAATCCACTCCAATTCCTTCAAACAGTCTGATTCCAAAATCAATCTTCCTTTAGAACCCCACTCCCTCTCAAAGAAAAAACTTAATCCTGTTTTAATTGCAAGCAGTTCAGCCAAAATAGGAGGGCCAGGCCCCACTTTCTCTGAGAAAGATCCCAACAGCTTACCATTTGAATCATGAATAAGACCACCAATACCCCATCTAAGCCACTCCTCCACTGCTCCATCAACATTAATCTTCAAAAAACCTGAGGGAGGAGGGGACCAAACAGGTGAATAGGATATCTCCTTCTTAGCTTTCCAATGCAAATCCGCCAAAGATGGGTCACTCACTAAGCCATCAAACTGCATATTAGCATAAGGAAATTTCGCCACAAACCATGAAACCAATCTAAATCTAATGAGAAATGACAGTTGAACTGAATCAAAATAACCTTTCTTGAAAACTATTTCATTCCTACACTTCCACACCGACCACATGATTGCGCATGGTATTAACGACCAAATGGGAGAGTAGCAAACTAACGCCATCCAAGCCACAATAAGATCAGCCGAATTACATGGCAGCACCGCTGTAACTTTCCAAAATCGCAAAAAGGAACACCAAACATACAAACTTACATGATACCATCAGATGCGAAATAGTTTATGGTTCGAGTCGACAAAGAGGGCACCAAACATCTTCCAAGCCTTCAACACCTCTTTTAGCAAGTTCCGATTTAACGGCCAGCTTCTTATGAATTACTTGGCATACAAAGGTTTCCACTCTCAGGGGTTCCATCCCAATCCAAACCTGCTTCGTCCAAATAGAATTTATAGGCTGCCGTTCATACATTAGCCTAACACGAAACTTTACTGAATAAATACCCTCCCCATTCCCCTGCCATATGCATCCATCGTTTTCCTCCTCACTGCTATGAATATTATGAAGCAAGGAATTTAGCTTTAACCATTGCCCTACCTCCCAATCAGAATGGTTTCTTCTCAAAGGAATGTTCCAACACCATTCCGATTGATTTCGGCATCTAAAATCAGCAATCATTCCCTCCTTATTAACTGATATCGCAAACAATCTCGGAAATTGCACCTTCAGAGGGTAACCACCCAACCAGTTATCAAACCAGAACCTTAAAGATTCACCATTCCCAACCTTAAAGATTCACCATTCTCAACCTGAAATTTTAAATGATTTTGAAAGCATTGCCCAAACTCATCCTCCTCACAATTATTCAGTATTCCTTTTCAAATCCAAGATACCCTGTTCGTTGCTGTAAGTTCAATCCGAATAGCTCTCGATCTACATTATACTTGTTGCACACCAATCTTTTCCACCAAGTGTCCCTTTCTATCGCAAATTTCCAAGACCATTTCCCTAGGAGTGCTCTATTTAGAAGATTCAAATCTAAAATACCAAGGCCTCCTAAATATTTAGGTTGGCACACGGTTGACCATTTAACCCAATGGATCTTCTTCTTCTCTTCCGACCCTCCTCACAAAAACTTGGCCATAATCTAATTTAGCTTCTTCAAGACATGGGTTGGTATTCTGAAAATTGACAGAAAAGATATGGGCAAGGAACCTTAAAAAATTGGTTAGGCAATTGATGAGAAAAGGATAACAAGATCATAGTTTTATGTTCATAGAAACCAATGTTGAACCAGACCAGACCGGCTAGCTTAATGGGTAATTAGCAGCAGTTCATCCAACTAGAACTAGATTGAACCATTTCAAACCAGTAAAAAACCAGGAACCAGAACTGGAAGAACCTGTGAAAAAACCAGTTAAACTGTAAATTCTAAGAAGTCATAAAAAATCCCAGAAATCCAGCTAAAACATCTCATTAAGAAAGACCCTTAGTTCTTATGCGGGTTCTGCAAGAATCCAAGACAAGAAAGAAAAATTAGATATGAACAAAGTTGAGGTTCCCCAAAGAAGAAGGCTTGGATGTGGCACAATGGTGGATGGGAAGAGTGATATGAGTTCTAAATCCAAATCCTCATCCTTTTGGCTTTTACAAGTGAAAGTTAAGTCTGAAGAGTGAAGACAAGTGAGATATTTTTTGTTGATGAAGTGTGAGATTGTGAAAGAGTGAAACTGTTATTATGTGAGAGCTGAAAGGATGAAGATAGGCACGGCAAATAACAAAGAAAAAATGCCCTTAAGGTGGGTTTCATTTCAATGTTGGACTTTTGTTGGGCTAAACGGCTAATGTAGGGTTTAAAAATAAATTAAAGGCCCAAACTATCTATGACGTAAGATACATTTTGTTGAATTGCCGGTTTAACTGGTTGAGCCAGTAATTGGATGTTGGACCGGTTCCACCACCGATCTGGGTTTTTTAACATTGTTGGAAACCGGTTTTGGTAATAAAATAAAGCAAGTCTTTTCTTATTTCTGCAATGGAAAAGGAGCTGAGGTGGAAAGTTAATATTGATTTCCATTTTTTTTTCTGTTACTTTTGTTGGTAAAACAAACATTGTGTTCTATTGGAGACAGAGGGCGCATTACATCGAGGAGATTCAGTCTATCTTGTGGGTTTAAGTAGAAGCTTACAAGCGACATCTAGGAAATCAGTTGTGACCAATCCATGTGCTGCTCTAAACATTGGCTCTGCTGATTGTCCACGGTACAGAGCAACAAATATGGAAGTAATTGAGCTTGATACTGGTATGTTTGCTTGTCATTACTTGAGTAGTAATCTAATTTTACCCATGTGCTATGTTCAATATACATATTCATCTTTTACTCTCTTGCAGATTTTGGTAGTACATTTTCAGGTGTGCTAACAGATGAGCATGGAAGGGTTCAAGCAATCTGGGGAAGCTTTTCAACACAGGTTTCCACTCTGACCGAAAAATATTAAAAGTGATAAAGTTTTCCTATATTAACCAGCCTTTTTGAATCAATTGCATTATGCCCAAGTATTCTGATGCTTGCTATCAATGATATCAGCTGAAATTTGGATGTAATTACATCAGAAGTGTAACCCCCTAGACCCGGCCTATGCGTTTTGACTAAGTCTAGTGGATCACATTATGATTCTTTAAGACATTTTTCCGAAACCGTTATTCAAACAATGTAAAATCACATTATAAATGACATGAAATTATAATAAATCATACTATCAAAACCTAACTTGTAAATATAATACCAATAAGTAATAAATTAATTTAAAACATATCTTAAAAATCAAATCACGATAAACCGAATAGTAATAGTAAAAATGTCATCATATTAAAATCCCATACTTTAAAATAAGGTCCATGTTAACAAAATAAAGACAACTTGCAAGGTAAAAACATTACAATCAAATATACTTCAAGAGATATGTTGATCCTCCAAGTGCTCAATCCAGGGTAACTAACCAACAGTATCTGAAAGGGGGAAAACATTTTCGAAAAGTGAGCTAGGCTCAGTGTGTCCCAACATTACCATAAAAATTTCAATAGGTACACTAAACAAATCATAGTCCATTAAGTCCCATAAAATTATACTGCAGTAAATCTCTTTACAAAGCGTTACACTAAGGGAACATCTTAGGGCCTGAGAGCCTACCCAAGATAGATTTCGGGGCCGTGGGGCCTACCTAAGAACACATCTTAGGGCCGCAGGGCCTACCCGAGAATGATCTCAGGGCCGCAGAGCCTACCTAAGAGTCACATTAGGTCCGTAAAATTTTCCAGCTTGATCAGAGCTGTACTTTATAAATTCGTATTCCAAAAATTTAATTGCACCGTGTTATAAATTCCATAAATCCATAAACATGGTAATCATATACCATTTCAAAACAAATATCAGATAACAGTCAAAATCCATAAATCATCACATTAAATCGGTGCATCAACAATACGGAAACCAAAGAATTCAGTGTACCACATATTAAAACAAATAAAACAGTTCAGTAATAAATAGGGAACACACCTCGATAATAGGTTCAAATCGTGGATCTACTGATTGCTGGTTTCACCACGCTCTGCTACAGTTTTCGAACCTAATTTATAATATCACTATATTACTAATGGGTAACATAAATAAATCTCTAAAATCATAAAATTTACGAGTCTTACGAGTGAATACTGGTATACGTGGTTTAACTGATCTAGAAGAGTTGGGTCGAGCTATCGAACGATCCGGAGAGTCTCTTGTACCTTCAAACAATAATAATTAATCAGCCCCAAATCTTACTTAATTGTTCAAAGCTAGAATTCTTAAGTATATAAGCATTTTTCGGGTTTGACTATCATTTTGGGGTATTTCGAGTCTGAATTTGGCCAAACGGACTGCGGAATCGGAATCAGGACGTCGAAAAACATAAAGTATGACTTTTTGAAAATTCAGATTCTTGGTCAAAGTCAAAGTCAACCACTTTGACCGTAGATTTGGAGACCTTCGGATTCGAATTTGACAAAACAGACCACGGAAACGGATTCGGCACGTCGAAAACTATCAGGATAGGTATACTCGGAAAAGATTAACGGTCGTTTAATGCTCGGTCAAAGCCATTTTAAGTTTTGGTCAAAGAAAGTCAACGGTCAACGGTCAACGGTCAACGGTCGGGTCGGGTCGGGTCAACGGTCGGGTCGGGTCGGGTCAAACCGGTCAAACCGGCTCAGACCGGTCAAACCGAGTCAGACCGGTCAAACCGGTTCGAACCGGTTGAAACCGGTCAAACCGGTCAGAACCGGTTGAAAACCGGTTAAACCGGTTTCCAGCAGCCACTCGCCCTGCGGCGGCGCGTGTGGCGCGTGAGGAGTCCTCCGGGGCCCTAAAAATCCCGGAAAAATTTCTAAAAATTATTTTGAGCGATTTCAAGATACTTACAACGATCGGTTCAAATTTTTGAACGGCGGAGAGCTCGATTTCAAATCGGCCGAATCTTTGACTGCACCACCTCCTCACGCGCCGCCGTCTACGGCGGACAAGGTTGACACCGGTGAACTCGGAACGGCACATGGAACACGATGGTGCGGGAGGTGTCGTAAACGGAGCAACGATCAGCGGTGAATTTAAGATTTCCTCGGCGATAGAGCTAACAAAACCGTCGCTACTTTGACTGGAAATTCCCGACGTTTGGCCGCGTTTCGCTTCAATTAATTTGAAGGGTTTGTTCCTCGCTCGATGATGAACACAACGGTGGGTTTAAAACGATGATCGGAATTTGGACGGCGTCGGAATCGGAGTTGGAAACTGCGTATGGGAAAGGAAAATTGGGAGCCTTTTGGTTCTGAAAATCAGAACCAAATGCACGCTTATAATCAAAGCTGCCGACAGTTTTAGGGTAAATTCAAGGCTTGGTCCTTGGATTTTCTTCACTTCTAAAATGGCCTATAAACTCTCATAAATTTTGATTTAGTCACCAACAATTTACCAATTTACACAATTAACCTCTAAAATTTCAATTAAATATTATTTTGAAAATCGGGTTGTTACAATTCTCCCCCTCTACAAGAAATTTCGTCCTCGAAATTTACCTTATGAGAATAGTTGAGGAAACTGAGCCTCCATTGACTCCAATGTCTCCCAAGTGGCTTCTGAGGGGCCTCGATTTCTCCATTGAACTTTGACCATTGGAATTCGTCTATTCCGAAGAACTCGTTCATCTCTCTCCAAGATCTGAATGGGCTCCTCTTCATATGACAAATCAGGTCTCAGCTCTACTTCTTCAACCTGAATAATGTGACCTGGATCTGGACGGTATCTCCTCAACATTGATACATGAAAGACATCATGAATACGACTTAGCTCAGAAGGCAACTCAAGCTGATATGCAACAGGTCCTACCCTCTTCAAGATACGAAATGGTCCAATAAATCTTGGACTCAATTTACCCTTACGCCCGAATCTTAATACTTTCTTCCAGGGTGAAACTTTCAAAAAGACCCGATCTCCCACTTCAAACTGTATATCCTTCCTTCTTTGATCTGCATAAGATTTTTGCCTATCAAATGCCTCTTTCAGACGGTCACGGATTAATCTGACTGTGTCCTCCGTCTCTCGCACTAACTCAGGTCCCAACGTTTTCCTATCACGCAACTCAGTCCAACAGATCGGAGTGCGACATTTACGCCCATAGAGTGCTTCATAGGGTGCCATACGAATACTGGTCTGATAACTGTTATTGTAAGCAAATTCAGCCAACGGCAAAAGTTCTCCCAACTACCATGAAAATCGATTACACAACCCCGCAACATATCCTCCAGAATCTGAATTACTCTCTCAGATTGACCATCAGTTTGTGGATGAAAGGATGTACTATAATCCAATCTTGTTCCCAAAGCCGTATGTAACGCCTTCCAAAATCTCGAAGTAAATCTCGGATCTCGATCAGAATAATAGACAATGGAACACCATGCAATCTGACAATCTCTGAAATATACAATCTTGCCAGCTTATCCAAAGTATAATTTACTCGCACAGGAATGAAGTGAGCTGACTTTGTAAGTCTGTCAACAATCACCCAAACTGAATCTTTTTTCAAAGGAGTCATAGGCAAGCCAGTAACAAAATCCATAGTAATACGCTCCCATTTCCATTCAGGAATTTTGATAGGCTGTAACAAACCTGATGGATGTTGATGTTCTGCCTTAACTTGCTGACAAGTCAAACACCTAGCCACAAAGTCAGATATGTCTTTCTTCATACCAGTCCAATAATACCTCTCTCTCAAATTCCGATACATCTTATCTCCTCCGGGGTGCATAGCATATGGACTACTATGAGCCTCAGTAAGGATAGTCTGCCTCAATTCAGCGTCATCAGGCACACAATATCTACCTTTAAAGCATAAAACTTCATCCTGATCAATTGCGTAATCTGTGTTTGTCCCCTGCTCTACTTGCTCAAAGATGGAAAGCAAGGAGCTATCAAGGGGCTGCTTAGCTTTGATCTCATCAACCAAGGTCGGCTTAACTTGCAATTCTGCTAACAAAGTGCCATCGTCATATAAATTCATCTTGGCCATTAAAGACCTCAACTCCGATACCGTCTTTCGACTCAAAGCATCTGCTACAATGTTAGCTTTACCAGGGTGGTAATCAATCACGCAATCATAATCCTTTAGAAGCTCTAACCAGCGACGCTGTCTCAAATTAAGTTCCTTCTGGGTCAGAAGATACTTTAAGCTCTTATGATCTGTGAAAATGTAACACTTCTCTCCATAAAGATAGTGTCTCCAAATCTTCAAGGCAAAAATTACTGCTGCCAACTCTAAATCGTGAGTAGGATAATTACTCTCATGCGGCCGCAGCTGACGGGATGCATAAGCCACCACCTTACTTTCCTGCATTAAAACACAACCAAGTCCTGAATGTGAAGCATCACTATACACTGTAAAATCCTTCCCGGACTCCGGTTGAATCAACACCGGTGCTTGAGTCAAAACCGCCTTTAATTTCTCAAAGCTCTCCTTTTGTGCCTCGCCCCAGTCAAACACATTCTTCCTTAACAACTTTGTCAAAGGAGAAGCAATGATCGAGAAGCCCTCAACAAAACGTCGATAATAACCAGCCAAGCCCAAGAAACTGCGGATTTCAGATACATTCTTAGGTCGTTTCCAATTCATAATAGCCTCTATCTTGCTGGGATCAACCTGAACACCTCGCGCAGAAATAATATGCCCCAGAAATGACACTTCTTGAAGCCAAAACTCACACTTGCTTAGTTTGGCATATAGACGATGCTCTCTCAAAGTCCGCAGAACGATCTTCAAATGCTCGTCATGCTCTGCCTCAGTACGAGAATAGATCAGAATATCGTCAATGAAGACCACCACAAATTGATCCAAATATGGTCGGAACACCCGATTCATCAAATCCATAAAAGCTGCAGGAGCGTTCGTCAAACCAAAAGGCATCACTAAAAATTCATAATGACCATATCTAGTGCGAATGGCCGTTTTTGCAACATCAGATCCTTTAACTTTCAATTGATAATACCCCGAACGAAGATCAATCTTAGAGAATACAATAGCTCCTTGCAGTTGATCAAATAAGTCATCAATCCTAGGTAGTGGGTATTTATTCTTGACCGTCATCTTGTTCAACTTCCGATAATCAATGCATAGCCTTAAAGACCCATCCTTCTTTTTCACGAACAAAACTGGAGTTCCCCATGGTGAAGTACTATGTCGGATAAATCCTCGATCGAATAATTCTTGCAATTGGACCTTCAACTCCTTAAGTTCCTTTGGAGCCATGCGATAAGGTGCCATAGAAATAGGTGAAGATCCCAGATAAGTCTCAATCTCGAACTCTACCTCTCTATCAGGAGGTAACCCAGGCAACTCCTCAGGAAAAACATCAGGAAACTCGCTAACTGTACGAATCTCCTCGATTGTGGACAATGCACCTTTAGTGTTCAAAATACAGGCAATGAACGTCTCATATCCCTTTCGGATCATACGATCAATTTCCATCGCTGAAACTATATTGGAGAGATAGCCACGCCGTTCACCAATTAACACAACAGTCCGACCATCTGAAGTCTTTAGGGTAGCTCGCTTGTACTCGCAATCCAGATTTACCTTGTGTTTATTCAACCAATCCATCCCAAGAATTAGATCAAACTCCTCTAGAGGAAGCTCCATAAGATCAGCGAGAAAAATTTCTCCCTGCACCTCCAAAGGACAACGCCGAAATACCTTATTCACTAATACCGCTTGTCCTACTGGACTTGTAACTGTAACAGTATTTTTAGTGTTCTCGATCGGAATCTGAAGGTTTCGAGATACTGAGCTCGATACATAGGAGTGGGTGGAGCCATTGTCCAATAGTGCAAAGTATGGAATGAAATAAATAGTAAATGTACCTGCAATAACCTCAGGCTCATCTCTGTCATCACGATGTCTAGTGGCATAAACCAAGGTTGGTTGTCTAGCCTCAGAAACTGTTGGCCCTCTATTTTGCTGAGGTCGGGCTCTACTGTCTGTCCTGGACGCTGAACCACGAGCCTTTACTTGGCTACGATCTCTATTTGGAGTATGTACTGTAGTCTGAGAACGCACAGGAGTCTGGGTAGCGATCCGCTCAGACGAAGCTAGCTGAGGACAATCCCTCCGGAAATGTCCACTAGATCCACAATGAAAACATGCTCCGGTCTTCCTATAACACTCTCCCGTGTGCCGTTTCCCACAAAAGTCACACTGAGGCACTAGAACCGGAACCGAAGAACCACCTCTACTAACAGCTGAAGGTGATGATACAGTAGGCCTGAAACGGGTATTGCTCCTCTGAGGGGCTGAAGTACGAGTCCTCTTACCGGAATGTGCGGATGATTCAGTAGGGCCAAAAGATTTCCTAGATCGCTCCTGATCAACACGCTCTCTACCAGAAGCTAACGCCTCCATCTCCTCAGCATCCTTGGCTCTGCTTACCAGCACATCAAAAATCTCATCTTGAAGGGCTACCACCTGCCTACGTAGCTCGTATCTGAGTCCAAAGGCAAATTTACGACATCGATCTCTTTCGGTAGGCACCAGACTGATTCCATACTTTAACAATTTCAAGAACTCTATCTCATACTCTGAAACAGTCATGTCACCCTGAACCAAGTCCTGAAACTGCTGTCGTCTCTGGACTAAGTAGCGCTCCCCCAAGAATCGGCTCCGAAAGCGTTCCTTGAAGAAATCCCATGTCAAACGATCAGTAGAAACACTACTGGTCACTGACTCCCACCATGTGTGGGCATTTCCATCTAACATCGCTACTGCCCCCAAATATCTCTTTGCTGAGTCCAAACCCAACTGATCCATGCGTCTTTCTGTATCCTGTAGCCAATCTTCTGCTTCAGTAGGAATTCCTCCAAGCTGTCCTCCAAAAGTCCTGACCCCATTAGCAATTAGAGTCTGCGAAATAGGAACCTCAGATACAACACCAGCAGCTCTGACTGCTCCCTGTATCAACTGCAGAAATTGTCTACTAAAAGTCTCATCCAAAGCAACTCCGGTAGATTCTGACTCAATATCTGTCGCTCCTATGATCGGTGTAGTCATGCCAATACCATCGGTAGGAGGCAGATTCGTTGGGGTCGTAGGAGCAGGATCACCTATCGGAGGTGGGGGATCTACTCGTATCTCATCGATCGGATCTGCAAATCTAGCCACTCGACCTCGTCCACGGCTAGTTCGACGACCACGTCTAGCACTCATTTTTGGTGGATCTCAAGTTTACTACAGAAGATAAAACTTATGGTTAGACAAGCACTTGGAGTCTCTAAACACAATTAAAATCTTAATAACTTTGTGACATGGCCTTAGTAACTTGTTTTGTAAATATTTCAAAATCGTATTTTCAATTTGGACTCATACACAATCCGAGGTTTAAAAACCAAAAGCTCTGATACCAATAAATGTAACCCCTAGACCCGGCCTATGCGTTTTGACTAAGTCTAGTGGATCACATTATGATTCTTTAAGACATTTTTCCGAAACCGTTATTCAAACAATGTAAAATCACACATTATAAATGACATGAAATTATAATAAATCATACTATCAAAACCTAACTTGTAAATATAATACCAATAAGTAATAAATTAATTTAAAACATATCTTAAAAATCAAATCACGATAAACCGAATAGTAATAGTAAAAATGTCATCATATTAAAATCCCATACTTTAAAATAAGGTCCATGTTAACAAAATAAAGACAACTTGCAAGGTAAAAACATTACAATCAAATATACTTCAAGAGATATGTTGATCCTCCAAGTGCTCAATCCAGGGTAACTAACCAACAGTATCTGAAAGGGGGAAAACATTTTCGAAAAGTGAGCTAGGCTCAGTGTGTCCCAACATTACCATAAAATTTCAATAGGTACACTAAACAAATCATAGTCCATTAAGTCCCATAAAATTATACTGCAGTAAATCTCTTTACAAAGCATTACACTAAGGGAACATCTTAGGGCCTGAGAGCCTACCCAAGATAGATTTCGGGGCCGTGGGGCCTACCTAAGAACACATCTTAGGGCCGCAGGGCCTACCCGAGAATGATCTCAGGGCCGCAGAGCCTACCTAAGAGTCACATTAGGTCCGTAAAATTTTCCAGCTTGATCAGAGCTGTACTTTATAAATTCGTATTCCAAAAATTTAATTGCACCGTGTTATAAATTCCATAAATCCAAACATGGTAATCATATACCATTTCAAAACAAATATCAGATAACAGTCAAAATCCATAAATCATCACATTAAATCGGTGCATCAACAATACGGAAACCAAAGAATTCAGTGTACCACATATTAAAACAAATAAAACAGTTCAGTAATAAATAGGGAACACACTTCGATAATAGGTTCAAATCGTGGATCTACTGATTGCTGGTTTCACCACGCTCTGCTACAGTTTTCGAACCTAATTTATAATATCACTATATTACTAATGGGTAACATAAATAAATCTCTAAAATCATAAAATTTACGAGTCTTACGAGTGAATACTGGTATACGTGGTTTAACTGATCTAGAAGAGTTGGGTCGAGCTATCGAACGATCCGGAGAGTCTCTTGTACCTTCAAACAATAATAATTAATCAGCCCCAAATCTTACTTAATTGTTCAAAGCTAGAATTCTTAAGTATATAAGCATTTTTCGGGTTTGACTATCATTTTGGGGTATTTCGAGTCTGAATTTGGCCAAACGGACTGTGGAATCGGAATCAGGACGTCGAAAAACATAAAGTATGACTTTTTGAAAATTCAGATTCTTGGTCAAAGTCAAAGTCAACCACTTTGACCGTAGATTTGGAGACCTTCGGATTCGAATTTGACAAAACAGACCACGGAAACGGATTCGGCACGTCGAAAACTATCAGGATAGGTATACTCGGAAAAGATTAACGGTCGTTTAATGCTCGGTCAAAGCCATTTTAAGTTTTGGTCAAAGAAAGTCAACGGTCAACGGTCAACGGTCGGGTCGGGTCGGGGTCAACGGTCGGGTCGGGTCGGGTCAAACCGGTCAAACCGGCTCAGACCGGTCAAACCGAGTCAGACCGGTCAAACCGGTTCGAACCGGTTGAAACCGGTCAAACCGGTCAGAACCGGTTGAAAACCGGTTAAACCGGTTTCCAGCAGCCACTCGCCCTGCGGCGGCGCGTGTGGCGCGTGAGGAGTCCTCCGGGGCCCTAAAAATCCCGGAAAAATTTCTAAAAATTATTTTGAGCGATTTCAAGATACTTACAACGATCGGTTCAAATTTTTGAACGGCGGAGAGCTCGATTTCAAATCGGCCGAATCTTTGACTGCACCACCTCCTCACGCGCCGCCGTCTACGGCGGACAAGGTTGACACCGGTGAACTCGGAACGGCACAAGGAACACGATGGTGCGGGAGGTGTCGTAAACGGAGCAACGATCAGCGGTGAATTTAAGATTTCCTCGGCGATAGAGCTAACAAAACCGTCGCTACTTTGACTGGAAATTCCCGACGTTTGGCCGCGTTTCGCTTCAATTAATTTGAAGGGTTTGTTCCTCGCTCGATGATGAACACAACGGTGGGTTTAAAACGATGATCGGAATTTGGACGGCGTCGGAATCGGAGTTGGAAACTGCGTATGGGAAAGGAAAATTGGGAGCCTTTTGGTTCTGAAAATCAGAACCAAATGCACGCTTATAATCAAAGCTGCCGACAGTTTTAGGGTAAATTCAAGGCTTGGTCCTTGGATTTTCTTCACTTCTAAAATGGCCTATAAACTCTCATAAATTTTGATTTAGTCACCAACAATTTACCAATTTACACAATTAACCTCTAAAATTTCAATTAAATATTATTTTGAAAATCGGGTTGTTACAAGAAGATCATCAATTTGTGAGGGGCATCCCAGTTTATGCAATAAGTCAAGTCTGGACAAGATCATAGCTGGTGCGAATGGACCGCCTCTTCTCATAAATGGTGTCAAAAGGCCGATGCCGGTTGTGAGGATTCTAGAGGTTGAATTTTATCCTACTCTGCTTTCAAAGGCCAGAAGCTTTGGATTGAGCGATGACTGGATACAAGTATTCTTTTTGTTTCTTTTTCTATCAACTTTCTATAGCAATTTTTGTTTTTGAAACAACATTTTGGCAATACTTAGGACATGCTAGGGAGAATAGCCTCTTTGCAGTTTTCTTTGTGTATTTGTGACATTTCCACATGGTCACATCAATATCATTTTATTTTCTTAGGCTCTTGCTAAGAAAGATCCAGTTCGACGTCAAGTTTTACGTGTTAAAGGTTGTTCGGCAGGATCAAAAGCTGAAAATTTATTAGAACAAGGTGACATGGTTTTAGCAGTAAATAAAGAGCCTGTTACTTGCTTTCGTGACATAGAATATGCTTGTCAAGCATTGGACAATGGGGACAATGGTGGGAACCTTAATATGACCATTTTTCGGCAGGTAAGCAATAGATACAGGCAGAAAGATTATCAATTCCGCATTGTAATTATTACATTATTAGTTTGACTAAAAGAATTTTCATAAGCTTCAGTACTATATAAATGCTTTGTGTTTTGTACTTAAAAGTTTTATTAATACCATTTTGCCTGACTTCCTTTGTAATTGTCTTGTTTGCCAGGGGCGTGGAATTGATCTTCTTGTGGGTACAGATGTTAGGGATGGAAATGGGTCAACACGAGTTATTAATTGGTGTGGTTGTATTGTTCAGGATCCTCATTCAGCTGTGCGTGCTCTTGGATATCTTCCTGAGGAAGGGCATGGCGTTTATGTGGCACGGTAAGGGTCTTTTTCCTCTTAGTAGAAAAGTATCCGTATTCTTTTAGTTGGAAAGTAATGATGAGAACATAGCATGTGGTAGTAAAGCAGTGGAACCTTTTTTAGCCTCGATAATACATTATAACCCTGCTACTGAACTAATTCTACGTTTGGTTACATAAGTATTGATACAAGGAAAATCTTGATCATTACATGAGTTTTAAAATAATTTAGCATAACATAAAGAAGAATCAATACAAATCTAAACTTGAGATTATAAAGATAAAAGCTCAACTTAAAAGTAATACCTATTCAAAATAAGCAATATATATTCCTTCTCTTTGTTCAAACTTAATCATTTGAGTGGTTAAAATTACCAATTGTTGTTAGTTTATTGCTAACTCATTTACAAAAACATAAGGAAAAAATAGCATTCCTCCCAAACGTAGCATAATTGAATTCCTTGACCAATTTATGAACATACCTGAAGGTAGAAAAATTCTTGCTAGTTTGATTGCTCAAAGCCGTGATTAGAATCTGATTTTAAACATAAGATATCAGGTTAATTGAACTTGTATGCTTTGAAGCTTTTTATAAACCTTGGTGGCTTTAGGATCTGGCATATATTAATAACTGCTAACTTCGCGAGAGTGACAATCAAATACCATTTGGAATTTGTTGAATCTCTATTTGATTATTCTCAGAAGCTTTTTGCTGATTGTAGCAGAACATTTGACAAATAATTAGTACATATTTATCTCATTTTTCTAAAGCTCTAAGATAACGTGCTAATAAGTAAATTTTTACTTCAGTTAATGGTCTCATTCTGTAAGAGAAACATAGGCACCAGTATTAACCAAATCTTAAAGATCATTCTAAGATATTTCAAATTATAATTTCAATTAAGGTGAGCCTGTTTTCACATGTTTCCGCTTTTCAACAAAAAATTGTGGGCTATCATTCTATGATATTCAAGTCAAATGTTTCAGCTTTTGAATTAAGAATTCAGGAACCCAATGCTCTAGTAAGAGGCTTTTATAATACTCTAGTTCAAATGTTATTTGAGCTAATCTGCTGAGTATTACATTACTAATCCAGTAAAATTCTGTTGTTCTATATGCCGCATTGGCAGTTTAAACACCCACACACGAAAACACGTTTCTATTTCGGAAACCCATACCTTTTTAACTGAAGTTACATTTGCAATAGTTTGTGTATTTCTTGTAACAATCTGTTCTTTTTCTCAGGTGGTGTCACGGTAGTCCTGTTCATAGATATGGGTTATATGCCCTACAATGGATCGTTGAAGTTAATGGAAAACCAACTCCTGATTTAGATGCTTTTGTGAATGTAACAAAGGTAACACTTGTTTTCATTTCCTTCTTTGCCAGACTCGATACGATTTATTAGCTTTTTCTTCTCTTTTTTAATATTTATTCCCTAGTTGTTTAGCATTGGTTAGTTGAATGATAATTAAATGCCCTATTTATGTGAACAGAAATTAGAACACGGGGAGTTTGTTCGTGTGAAGACTTTCCATTTGACTGGTAAGCCTCGAGTTCTAACGTTGAAGCAGGATTTGCACTACTGGCCTACATGGGAGTTGAGATTCGATCCAGATACCACAATCTGGAAAAGAAGGATGATCAAGACCTTAGATTGTCGCAGCTAGTGAACCCGGATCACATGGTCATATTACTTGTTTTCTTCAGGAAGCAATGGACCCTGAAATTGGCTTGGCTGTGGGTCAATTGACAATTCGGGAAGAGACTCAAGAACTGCTGATGGCATCGGCGTCTACCTACTGTACATTGCCGATTGGTGAGCTATAAGTTTGAAGAAGACTAGTTATCGAGAATCAATCCGGTGAGACCTAAAGCGTTTATATTTTCATATGACGTGATAAATACAGACATAGGTAAATGATTGCACGAAATAAAGAGAACAAACCTTTAGTTGTATTGAGTTCCAAATGGGTTTTATAAATGTAGTACTGGCAGAGATTTAACACTTTAACTGGATTCCCATTCCCCTTAATTCCATTGAAGTTGGATAGTGTACATTCACGATGAAAAAGAATCTAAGCTCCCTAACATTTGACAACTAATGTAATAACTGGAATTCAATGAAACATGGAATTAAATTGATTTTTATTAGAGTAAAAACCAATAATTAGGAATGATCGGTTTAATTTTAATGTTAATAACTATCTTTTCTTTGTGGTTCAAACAAAAGCAAGGGATTAATCCAAGGTTAACTATAAATCCTCCATTTCATTTCCACAAAGAATATGGTTCAAACAAAAGCAAGGGGATTAATCCAAGGTTAACTTATAAATCCTCCATTTCATTTCCACAAAGAATACATGACGTATCTATCGTTGGATTTTAAAACATATATATATATATATATATATATATATATATATATATATATATTAGAAATGTAATGTTTCAATTTCTCATGAGATCGTTACAATGATCTTAGTACTATAAACCAATACACAAGTGATCTTATTTGAAGTTTCCAAATATTAGAGAAAAACTAAAAATATATGTAATCCTAAGTGACAATTTATACTACATTTTTTAATTAAATATTTTATATTTTAAATTATTTATTAACATGGTATATAAACAAATGATATTATATTAATATATAAAGTAAATCTAGTATTTCATTCAAAATCGGCATCGACACTCAAGTACTTCCCCTCCTTCCCTCTCTCTCTCTATCTCTCTTTGTTTCTCACAATTTCTCAAATTATAATTGGTTCCACCATTGTTGGGGTGTCTTATTTGCAGGTATTTTCTGTGGGGCCTGCTTTTAAAGGAATTAAAATGATTCCCCCGGGGGTTCATTTCGTCTTCTACAGCTCTTCTACCAGGTTATTTATATATAAAAAACTTCTCTTTTTCTATATAATAGTTGCAAAGTCATCAGGCATCAGCTAAATTATGTTTAGTACCTTTTCAGTTGAATTAGTTGTTGGTGTCATAAATGATTATTCTTTATATCATTATGGTAACTACTGAATTAAGCTTTAAAGTATTGTTGGTTTGATGTTCTTCTACGTGAATGAACATTGGGCAACTGAAATTTTCATGTTATAACAAGGAGAAAAAAATAGTGTGGCTTTGATGAAGATGCTATGCGGACGTGTTGGAATTTACAGAACGATAAGATTTTGGAGTGAATGCACAAGGAAAATGTGGGTGTTGCACCTTTTTGTGATTAATGAATGGAGCAAATTTGTGGTGGTTTTCGTATGTAAAGATGAGGCCTTTGAAAATATATGAGTTAGTGGACGATGATCCTTTCAGGAGGAGAGATAGAACTCTATAAACACATTTTTAATGAATTGATAAGTAAAATTAGAAGTGGATCACATGTAACAGGAATGAAGAAACTTACTTTGTTGTTATTTTTCTTGGTAGTAACCTGATAAGATCTTAACCCATCACCTGATACAAGATATATCACTAGATCAAATTAGCATAACGTGCTTCCTCATTATTTGCTTCTATACTTCATTTAGAGATGAATATCATTGGCCTTCATTGGTTAACATGCAGAGATGGCCAAGAGTTTTCACCAATTATTGGCTTCTTTATCGATGCTGGCCACTCTCAGGTTTGAACTCCTCTGAACATGCTTATAGAAAATTTTTGGTTGTAGAAAAGGTAAACACAGTTTTTTATTGTCATAGGATAAAGTTTTCTTGATTCTAATATTTATTGTGTACTGCTGTATTATTCCCTCTTTTCTAATTAAGGTGTTTATGAGCACTTATATTATCTAAACTACAATAGTTGAGATGCAGCCATTGTTATCTATCTTCTTTGCTGAGTAAAAATGCAGGCTGGTTAGTGTTTTAATTTTTCCATTTGCTTGTTCCTCACTGATATGTTAGAATCTTTCAAGAATATGGGCTCAAGTAAACACAAAGTTCTTGTTAATTCATCTCATATAGGGAGTAAGACATAACTTGTATGAATATATCTTTCCACTGACAGGTGGTTGTTCGTGTGTGGGATCAACAAGAGGAATGCTTGATCAGAGTTCCAGAAGAAGAGGTTCATATTCTTGTTAATTCTGCTTCTTGTATTCTTTTTGATGACCATTTACATATCAATTCCTAGTAGAATGATAATGACAGATTTTGTAACATGGGAATTCAAGCCTCAAAAGTTGGGTTGTTATCCTGTCCACTAGATTTTTGCCTGTTAATTTCTATTACATTAATCATCACCATTTTTATGTCTAGACCCACTTATGAATTGTGCAAGTCATACTTATAAAAGGTGATTGAAGTAACTTGTATTGGATGGTAATGGATAGGAAAACAATGCATATAATTAGTTTGTTCTTCATTTCTGTTTCTAGGAAAGAGAGATACACACAAGCAGTTAGAAGTTTGGAGTTCGACAAGAATCTGGGCCCCTATGATCTAAGCCAGTATGTAGATTGGAAGAGATTGTCTAATTACATTACAAAAAGCACCATTGAACGATTAGGTTTGTTCTCCATGTGTATGTCACTTTTCTTATGATGTGTTTACTTTTGCTTATGTATGGAAGCTTACGCTTTTAATACTTCACCTGGGTTGCTTATGTTTCTGTTTTATCATTTTTCTTGGTTTTAACAGGGGATTATATGGTATCTAGTGAGATTAATCAGAAACTTGTGGGCTAGGTAGACTGCTCATTAACATCATAATTTTGAATGGCAATTTGTACTGCATTCATTTTTTAGCAATGTGCAAAAAGGTTTTAGAGTTCCATTAACAGGTTTAACAGAATGATTGAGACTTGAACCTAGTAGATATGCCATATTGTTATACTTGCCATAAACAATGGATCCTGAAAGAAAACTCTTATGATTCATGAAATTTGTTGATTTGGTTTCATCAAAATGGGTGCTTGACTTGTGGCTGTTAAGATTACACTGTTTACCTGGGGTATCCATGTGTTACGTGTTGTATTTTTTATGTTTAGTGATATGACAACTTTGTTGGGTTTAGATATATAACATTCTCTCCGATTATAGTTACCTTAGAATGATCTAACATGATGCATCCAATGTTCAGAACCCATTGGAGGAGAAATTACGGTTACACATGAATCTGGGATTGTGAAGAATACTTGTAAAAGTGCTGTGGAGAAAGCTTTAGATGAGCAGTTGAGGAATAGTAAGTTCTCTACACCTGCTGAGAAGCATCCAAAAAGAGGATGCTACTATACAGTAATACCCCGTATCATAAAGCGCAAGGGAGTTGAAAGTCAACAACTTACTTCTTTGAATCTTTGACAAGGCAAGTATTGCTAAATCATGGAGTTTAGCATAATTAAATTTGAAAATCTTCTGAATGGAATTTTCTAATTTAATTGTAATCTTTTTTCTTCTCTATGCAGACTGAACTATTAGAGACCATAATGGTGAAGGGTTATGGTGGCTCTGAAGAGTCACTTCTTGGGGAGCTGCAATTTGCGTTTATAGCTTTTCTGGTATAAAATAGAATAACGTGACATTTTACCTTAAGATTGGATTTTGTTTGAATTTTACACATTTAATGAACCTGCAGATGGGGCAATCACTTGAAGCGTTCATGCAATGGAAATCTTTGGTTAGCCTTCTGTTAGGCTGTACTGAGGCTGTAAGTATTCATCTTCCAATTTTTGATTAACTTGCAAACTAGTGTATTTGAAATGGTGGTTTCTAACTTTAATGGTCACATTATGTTGTTTTTTTAATATTAAGTGTTAAGTTAATTGACCCATTATCAACGATTAGGGGTGTATATATACCGAATGAGGAGGTGACTAACTACTGGTTCTTTTTTGTTATCCTGATAGATTGAACTTTTAGCATTCTGAGTAGACAGCCAATGCTTGACACGATGATTTGAATTAAACCAGACTCTTGAATGCTTAACACTGTCACATGAAGCTTCAACAATAGAAGCAACAACTTGAATGTTAATATATATGAATATGGATGCTCGATTATAGAAAAAATTATTGGTAAGAGATCTTAGGTCTGACCTTGGATGCACAAAATCCATCCCAACCATCAAACATTCTGTCTGCTTCGTAAATGTTTTTGTTGGCTCCATTCAAAATGTTTACATTCCCCTTCACGTATATTCATCTTTTTGGCTCGTTTTCATTGTTAAATTGCTTGGGGTGCTTGTTTACAGCCAATGGATTTGTTATTTTGTTTGGTCTTGATTTTTCTGTTGTATAAATTTGCAGCCTTTTCGTACGAGGAGTCAGTTGTTCACTAAGGTAATTTTCTAAATTGAATGTCTCTCTCCCTCCCTTCCTCCCTCTCTCACTTTCTGCTTGATATCCGTCATCACGTTATGCCTTTTGCCTGCTTTGATGTTTATAGTTTAATGTTAATTTCTAACATATGGTAAGCTTGTGACAGTTCATTAAGGTCATCTACTATCAACTAAAATATGGACTTCAGAAAGATCGCAGTGTTGGAGAGGCAGGTGCATCAGCATTATTAGACGATTCGTGGTTCTCTTCCGATAGCTTTCTGCACTGCCTTTGCAAGGTAGTTTCATGGTTTTCAGATACATGGTAGTGTTGACCGATTGTTTGCGTGATTATTTTGCCTCGAGATAAGACTAAACCTGCCTCTTTTCATCAATTGCTGGTATTTTGTAACCATTTTTTTCAGAAACATTAGCCTACTCTTACATTTGATTAGTGGTTTGATGATGGAATTACAGGATTTCTTTTCTCTGGTGGAAGATGCTTCAATTGTTGATGGAGATCTTCTCTCATGGGTATGTGCACTAAGCATGCTCCTTCTATGTTCAGTTTCAATCCTGAGTTTCGATCTTTATGCACTTGCAGACAAGGAAATTAAAAGAGCTGCTTGAAAACAGTTTAGGATGGGAGCTCCAACCGAAAAGTGCAGTCGATGGAATCTACTTTGAAGAAGATGATGAGGTCTCTCTAATGTTTTCATCTCCATGATATTCAAACTCTCTCTTTGTGTCGTAAATACATACGTATCCGTTTTGACTTGTGCAGTATGCTCCCGTGATCGAGATGTTGGAGGAGCCAAGCGGCGGGAGCGAACACATGACAGCTTAGGCAGTAGCATCATGTTTTGTTATTATTCGTTTAACACTTATAACGGCATCCTCATTACTCTTCAGTCTTAAACATCACCATACAGATAGGCCGACAGCTGTGAAGGTCGAGAGTTTTCACCTGGCTCCGTACATATCGGCCGTTTGGAGAGTAAAAAGAAAAAGAAAAACTTGAAATTAACTGTGTAAATCAATCATCTACAGTACTTTGTACTTTCTATCTTTGTTTCATATCACAGACACCAACTGCTAGTGATCATGAAGATGTGCTTAATTTAGTGCTGTTTTTCTTTTGAGAGTATCTTATTTTTAACATAATCTCTCTTTCCTGAGTTTTAAGACGATTGACCATTGAACCTACCATGCCATTATAATTCATAGCACTTAAAGTTTGAATCTACATAATTATTTACTTTTAAATATCGTCACTAAATATTTCAGCTAGGCCAATTAAACGGTTGCTATTTTTCTATGGGTAAATAAAGTCGTTTGTCACTTAACTTCAATGTAGTCATTGATTTTTTAATTTCTTTTTGCTGATGTGAAAGATATTTTTTTTTTGTTTAAGTTTATGGAGTTATAATACGATCACTATATTATCGTTTTATAACAAATTGATCACTTAGTTATTACCGGTTGATACTCCACTCATAAAAGATTAATGTAACACATTCGACTGACTTATTTAATATTCAGTGGTAATGTCGAATTATAATTACCCTTTGACTCCTATAAAGTAATCCTCTTTAAAAAGAATCCTCTCTAGAGAGAATCCTCAATTCTAAAATAAATCTTAATCTCGCATAAAAGAAAAGTGTGGAGTACTTGGGGAAAAAAGAATACAATCGACGTCACTCTACAACCATGGACACCCAAATAACTTGGTTAAGGCTTGGACAAATGAATATCGTGGAAGGAAATCTTTTAGCTGTTGAAACCATTAAAAGATGATCAAACATTGTCATTTCTGTTTTGGGTGACTCCTCTCATAGTGCCTTGCGCAAGAATTGTCATTATAAGACTACTAAGGAAACCGAGAAAAAGGAAAGGAAGAACGAAATGAGTTTTTGTATTTGTGCATTGGTTGTATGTATGTGTATGTCATGGGTAGTAACCACCTTTTAAGTGTCATACAATGATTCTTGGTGTAAAAGGGTCGTCAAATGTGGTCCGACATGGTCGAATAGTAAAAAAAATAAACTAACCAAATGTGTCATATTAACCTTTTATGATTAGGATAATGACGTAAGTGTTAACGGCTGATAATTTTAGTGACTATTTTACAACATTTTTGAAACATGATGAAAAAAGAAACTTATTCATTTACTTCAGTTTGCACAAAAGCTGAAAGAAAATGTCATTTAATCATAACCAAAAGAAATTATCGATTGAATGATTAGAAAAAACCAATTGACAAATGTTTGCGATTAAATTGAAAACGTTTACCAAAATAGACTCGCACTGAAAGTTTAGATTGACTACTTTACCCTGTTTTCTAAAAGCTTCCGATAAACAGGTGGGCATCAAAACATAAGAATCGTGTTGTTTACGCAGATAAATGTTGGAATTATCTGAAGTTAAATTTAACAAGTTACTTAAACATTAGTACACATGACATACAATGGCGAGACCATGACTGCATCCATCCATCCATCAGTTCACAGCCTAGCCAAGGCATAGCAGCATGTCCAGAAACCAAAAGTTCAAAAAGCGTTCTTTTTCTTCTTTTTTTGCCTGAAATGATTTGATCCTCTGCATGAATGAAATAAAACATACATGGAAATGCACTATCTCCATGAACCACCTAGTCTAATCACCTCTTCTCCACTGCTGTCCCTGTTTGCTGCCCTTTCATAGCCACCATCTCCCTTCGTATCACCGTAAAGATCCTTCAGCTTTGCTAAATTGCTGGATGCCTTGCTTGCCTCCTTGTGTGGTGGTTCATAATGACTGTTTCCACCTTTCTCACTCTGACTTCTGCTTCTGTTTCCGCTCAAACTAGGACTTCGGCTTCTGCTCCTGTAACGCCTACTGTCATCAATGTCCCTTTTATCCATGTACCTTGATCTTCGATCATAATCATGTCTTCGTTCCCTCTCCCTTTCTCTATTGTGATCACGGTCATGATCTCGGTCCCTGCTTCTGTCTCGTTGCCTATCATGGTCATGATCCCGGTCTCGGTCTCTGCCCCTCTCCCTTTCCCTATCCCTATCTGTTTTGCGATTCCAGTCCCCATCCTTGTCAGAATATTCTCTATCACGGCTTTGGCTGCGACGGTGGCTGGGAGATCTTACATCGTCACCATTGGACCTTTCATAAGGAGGTGGAGGTAGAGTGCGACGCACAGGAGAAGAGTCCCTGGTTGATGCCCGATGCGGTGCTCGCTGACCAAAAGAGACTGAAAGTGCAGCTTTTACAGAAGGTGGGCGGCGAGCGGTGTCATCAGATCCATGAAGACTATTATCCCCAGTTGAACCAGATGTTTTAGTGGGCAGCTTCATCTTCTCAAGATGGGATACAACCTGACGCAAAACAGGAACAGGGATTCGGGGGAAAAGAGTATCGAAGTAGTACTGCAACAAGAAAATCAGCATCAATTTTTTCCCCACAATGAAAACAAACAAAATTAAGAAAAACATGGCAAGTCCAAAAGAAGTCTAGAAACAATCGACATATTTTGTTCATCTTTGGCATAAAAATCAAGACAAAATGACCAAAAGGAAGTCAAACGAATAAATGTTCCATTCAACTCAACCAAGGAAAAACTCTAAGAATACTGAGCTTACAATAGTACACTAAAATAGTACACTAAATGATAACTTTCTGTTAAGTATCAGGCCCTATACAGAAGAAAGTTATAGGCTGCGCTTCAAGTTCCAATCCAGAAAGAGTCAAAGAAGCATGCATTCGGCCTGGCATTGCCACTGCAAACCAATGAAATGCATTGAAAATAAAAACTGTAAAAGACAAGAAAGAAACAGATAGAAGGATACACTGAAGGACAGACTGAGAAATAGTACCTTATTCGAACATACAAAAGCAGCAAGCAAAAATTGGGTTGTCCAGAAATTCTTTGTCAAACAAGAATGCAAATAGCATCAAGGTTATCTTGCATTTACGTTCTTCATTACAGGATCAAGCCAGAAATGCTAATTAGATTAATTATCTTCTGCACTGTTGCTCTTCAAAGAATTTCTTCAAATATCAACCCAAATTTCTTCTATGACTGTTCTTTTTTTTTAATAAGGTGGGGCCTCGTTAAAACCCCCCTTCATAATTAATGTTAAAACGAGATTTAACGTCGTCTTCTACAACTGTTAAATAGACTTCAAATGGTTTTTGCATAATATTTTGTACGTTTAACAGGGAATGCTACTTGTACTATGTCTTCAATTCCTACTCTTAGCTTTAGTAATAAGTTGACAACCAACACTCTCATAAATAAAATTCCATTTGTGCCACTAACAAACTGTTCAGACAAACTTTGATGTACTCATCCACATGAGATATGGATTACCTCAAATGTGCATCGTCTTAAGTAGGTATACTTAATAAAATTAGAATTAAGAGAAAAAATCATTTTATTATTCTTAAACCTGCAGATAGAAGGATAACATTAAATGCAATATCTGGTTGGTTTATTACGGAGGATCTCAAACATAAGGTGTAGTACCTGTCCTTATGGGAAGATAAGTTAACATAAATTAGAAGCAGATTTTAATGAACCAACCCAGAACAACAATTCCTTTTTTGCACAATATGCATATAAAATTTAAATTGATCAATATCATTAAAAGGTGACATTCTCAATAAAACGTAGTTTGCATAACAAAGCATGGAGAATGTTCGCTCTAACCTGTCCAAGAAGCAAATCACGCACGTATATCCCCATGGTGGTCATTCGTCCACTAGACCCAGGAGAGAATTCCTGAAATAAGATACAAAAGTTGTGCTCAAAACATGAATAAACTTCCATATGCCAAAAAAATGGAGAGGGAAGGTAAACGTGATAAATTTTATATTTTTTTTAACCTTATATTTATTTTCATTAGAAAAGGACTAAAATGGAAACAAAGTTTTGCATGCTATTTTTTCTTTTTTGAAGATAAAGATTTGCATGCTAAAATCGAGGATTGGGGGAGTGGAATCAGCAAGAAAGAACAATATAATTTTAGCCAAGTGCTTGCAAAGTAAAGAATACAGAAGTTATGAGTTACCACACTGGATATGATGACAAACTAGAGAAGGTTTGGTTTGATATATCCATTCAAGCCCAAGCTTAACTGCGTTAACTAGTCAACCTATTCTTAGTTGCCACGGAAAAACGTATGAGTGTCGAGGTAATGGTCATCTATGAGATGAATATTTACTTGTATTTAAACATAAAACTGCTCATTAAACAAATTACAATACATGAAAATGAATAAAGGAAAATAGTACAGCCATACTACAATCAGCAATTCTAGAGCAAAATGGACATAAAGCCATTAATAGAGAAACTTAACATCAAATATCAAACATTACTATAGAAAGATATGATGGTTAGGGGAAAAACTAATGTCGTATTTGGGAACAAAAATTATGGGAGATAGAGATTTTCTAACCTGTACAAGAATAACAATATCCACAATGCATTCCATAAAAGTAAATGATATAGTATTTACACAGATTTTATCAAGCTACAAATTCAAGATAACACAACATTTAGCAGTAAACATCTAGTACCTCTTCATCTTTAATGTATGGTTCAAACCAAGTCCATAAAGTCTTCGGATCGGCAGCATACCTCAAGTAAAGGAATCCAATCTGCAACCATAGTTTTAAGTCATTAACTATATGGTTAATATCTAAAAGCATAATATCAACCATACACTACCATCCATATATATATCTAGCTAAAACCTTTAAAGAACTAGAAATTGAAAAGAATAAATCTGTAACAAGATGCAAGACAATAACATGAATTTTCATGAATAATTTCAAGATACCGGACAGCAAGGGATCTGATTTAGTGCAGTTAGGCAATTGTTAAACCATTGGAATAGTCCGCGCAATATGAGTGAATAGCTAGAATATGAGATAGTGGTGCATTGTTGCACAGAACCTTGAGTGAGAAAAACAGATAAATCAATAATATACAGAGTGAAAAGTATTAGAAATATAATCAAAGAAAAACATGAAAAATCAGCCTTCATTTATATTTTTGAGTGACAAACAGAGAGCGTGTGAGAGAATTTGCAAATCTACATCATGCCCAATCTTCAGTGTAGCAACAACGAAATATGGCTCCTATCCATGTCAACTATAAATCCATAGATATAGTAGATATACAGAGCAAACTGGAAGAACAATGATAACGAAGGGAAAAAATGGGACTCATCAAACCTTTGATATTGCAGGCATCTCATAAGCATACAAAGGTACTATTATATGGGATGGGGCAAACTCTCGGCAACTCAAAGAAACAATCATATCTCAACCTTTATTTGTAGCTATCTGCTAAGTAAAACAAAAATATTATAATGCATAGATATTTACTTTTACATAAATACAACAAAAATAAGAAAAGCTAGGTCAGACAGACCACTCTACCGAGCAAGGGCTTTTAACTTCTAAAATGTTCAAAAATACAAACATTGGTTATTACAATACAGTAATGAAGTCACGTTTAAACCCAATAAAGCTGAAATGACAGCTACATGTTCACAAGTGGATAACAAGCGTCAGTTTAACAAAAGTAGGAAAGCTAGGCCTCATTACATCAACAATCAAAATACATTAAGAAATGCAAAACAAATTTCTACGGGGCTGAAAAACAAATTGGAGAAGATAAACGGGAAATATTCAACTTACTGCTCTAATGTAAGGAGAATCAGAGTGCTTCAGTAGCCCGTGCATTTGCTTGACGGTAAGTTTCATGGTGAAAAACTTGTAAAGAAGGCAGAATGCAGTAGAAGGACCTCGACAGTTCCCAGTCATCCACGGTTCAACATGATCAACTTGATTATAGATTTCATCGATGACTTCATGGTAAGTCTTTAATCGGTAAAGCTCTTTGAAATAATCAGAGGATAGTATATTCATACAAAGCACCTTCTCCAACAATGAATCAATCGGCTTACCACACGTCTGTATCTCCATGACGATAACCCCACACTGTCAACACAAGAATACCCCCACACAAAATGTCTTAAATTCTAACCTTATTCCGCCCAAAAATAAAATTTTTGGGAAAGAAAACACACAGAAAACCAATCATGTTTATAATATTAGAAAAGAAAAACCCTCACTATTATTCCAGACACGAAAAACATACCTCCTAAAACTAAACCGAAAGGTAAAAATAATCGGGATTGTTGTATTTCCTTTCAAACATCGTAACGTAGAAGCATACCAATCGTTAATTAAACCTCAAAAATGATGATAAGCATAATCGACAAGCGAATCCTTACGAAGAAATTATTTTTAGTTAACAAAAAGGATATCAGCGGGCAGAATCGAATCAATCGAAATTCAATAAGGAAAGTAAGTGCAGCAGTAGATAGATTCAGGAGAATAAGATTCAAAAGAAAGGATGAAGGATTGAGAAACGTACCACTGAAAATCTTGAGAGTGACTATGAATTGGGAAAAGGGATGGGAGCAATTGAATGGAAGACGATAAGCAATAAACCCCAAGTCGAATTGATGAGATCTGTTTAGTTAAACCAACCTCTTCCTATGGAAACCAAACCATGATCTAAACTTTAGCCCTTTATATAAATTAAAATTTACACAATCCGTATATCAAATAATTTTCTATAATAATTATAGACTAAATAGCACAAAATTATATATATATTATATTGAATATAACTTTAAATCTTAATTTTGAATATCTTCTGTTTTCCCTTATATAATAGGATTAATTTAAATCCTAATTTAGGCATTTTATGCATGATTTTAAAAAATTTACTTTACTGTTAAACTAAGATCTCATTAACAAATTTTGATTTAAAATAAAGGAAACCTTTATAATTGCCTAGCATGAGTCCTTTTTCAAAAATAATTTCACATTATATTTTATAAATAACATAATAACAATAACATAATTTTTTGAGTTTCTTGTTGTATATATTAAACTTATACAGGAGTGATCGAAGGTGTTGGTGTAACCAAATTCACCTGAACTAATAAGCAGGTCTGATTTTATGTTAAGAGACAAATTTATAAAATTTTAAGTTAAATATACTTATAAATTTTAGAGAACGAAAACATGTTTTCAATAAAAAAATATAAAGGAAAAATCTAAAATATAAATGAATTTAAATTTTTTAGAGGGGGCGATCACCCCTACCCGTCTTTCCTTAATCCATCCCTGCTAATTAAAATCTAAAATTATTATTGGCATGTGTAACAGGTTTTGGAGTGATAGAAGCTTGTTTACTAGTTGGTATCTTTTATCCAAATTAAAATCATAATGTGTTCGTTATTTTTTTTCAATTAATAATAACCATTAATTTTATTAAATAAAAAGGTTAAAAAAATAAACTAATTATGTAAGTCGATTTTTTTTCTAAAACTACTGAAATAAACAAACCAACAACATAATTTTTTTTAAAAAAAACAAGAAAATAAATACATATAATAATTAATCAACAAACTGATATCCCCATAATTCAACCACAATCTAACTTCAATTATTAAAAGTTTTTTTTCCTTCGAGTAACGGCAGTAATTACCAGAACCATATGAAAACACAAGTCTCATAGTGCAACAGATTAAAATAAATAGCGATCGATGGATCACCGCAGCATATATATATATTTGAGTCTGGTTAAGAAGGGAAGGCTTCAATTATGGATAGAAAAGAAGGGATGTTGATGATATTGTAACGGGGGAAACCTCCTAGTTTCAGTAGCTTCCTCCATTCATCTTTGCTTCTTTCCTTCCCGCTTGGAGAAATAACCAGCATCTTTAAATCATACCTATGTGCTTCGACGTCGGAAAGGCTTTCGCTTTCCGGTCGAAGAACCGCTTCCACTATGATCAACTTCCCCTTTTTCTCCTGTAAAGCTTTCCTGCAATTATTCAGGATTTCCGCACATTTCTCGTCGCTCCAGTTGTGCAATATCCACTACATCGATTTAATGTTAAAATCCAGTTTATATATTATCAATGTATCAAATAATTAATCCGTAACATACATACATACATACCTTGAGAAATATTGCATCAGCGTCAACGGGAATAGTGTCGAACATGTTGCCTTCGACATGGCTAACATTGGGGTACTTGGGTGCACTAGCCACTACATGGGGAGCGTCAACGGGAATAGTGTCGAACATGTTGCCTTCGACATGGCTAACATTGGGGTACTTGGGTGCACTAGCCACTACATGGGGAAGATCAAAGTTAAAACCTTTAATATGAGGATGTGCCTCGACGATCTCGACCACTGCAGCCCCCGATCCTCCTCCGACATCAACGATTGTTCCGACATTATTGAATCCATCTTTGTAACACTTAAGAACCGATTTCATAACTACCCTAGTGTTGCAAACCATTGCTTCGTCAAATACAGTTTTGAATTCATGGTTTCTTGATTGGAACTCATACAAAGTTGAGCCATTGGCTCTTGAAAATCCACACGCTCCGCCTTCGGCTATGCTTGTACCCAGGCAATTCCAGGCGGCCATGGCGCATGGATGCGTAGCGAGAAGCAATGTAGGCACCAGGCTTTCCGATTTATTATCGGTAAGAAGCCATTTCGAGGAATCGGTGAGACCGTACATCGTCTCTCCACTTTCTTTATCGACCATAGCACTGAAAACCTTCCTGCAAGAAAGAAATCTCATTACACGAGAAAGACGGTCCATGTCGAGGTTCGGAAACGGGAGGCGAGCAGCAATTTGAGACAGAGTCATCGGATAGTTGTCGCCACGGGGATGCGAGTTTAGTGCGTCTGCGACGCCAAGCTCAACGACACACTTGAGAGCCATGCTTTCGACGAAGCTATCCATGATATGAAGTATTTCAGCTTGCCCTTGCGGCGTAGCCTCTTCACCATGATCGACACAACCATTCGTCCCCTTAGCCATGACTTAACTTTTAGTTTGGAATTGCTTGCAAATGCCCTGATCTTCACCTCATTATATAGATATAAAGCGATCAGGCAATTGCTTGATTAAATTATACTAAGCGGTGGAGTTGGTGGTAGAGATGGACCGAGAAATTGATGAATGGTCGCTTATCCAAAAATTATAAATTTTTATATAATTTAGATATTTTTATATATTTTATTAATAATCTATTTTTTAAAAAAAATTATAATTTTTTCTAATATAAAATCTTACCTTCATCTTAATTAATGACCTCTGTTTCAGGAACTTTATCCTACAAAATCACCTGAGCACATGAGAAAACAGATCATAGAGTTGAAAACGCCATGATCAACTCCTATTAACACGTTTTTACTTAGATTGCATTGCATGATTAACACGTTTTTACTTAGATTGCATTGCATGATTATCTTTCTAAATTATTCCATTTGCAATATAATAACGAGTGTGCTCTCTTTTTTTCAAAATACTATTTTGTAATATAATAATGGATTGTCGTATTGGCATTAGTGGATAGTGGTTAGATCATGCCTTAATAAAAGTTACCATTTACATAAATACGTTTAAAACATTACCAAATTTGATCAGAGCATACATACATAACGACTTTGTTTACATGTCAACTTATTTATTACATAATCAGACATACTATGTAATTTACTTCTGATATGATCTTCGAGTGGAGATATATTGTTCTACTGAGCTTATATTTGATCCTCTTGCTTTTCGGTACCTACGTGTAAAACGTTTACACGCTAAGTCATAGACTTAGTGAGACATAAAATATAATAACAATGCACCTCATATACATGTGAACATGTAATCTAATTATTCTATCATGTCACATATGATTCAGTATAGATAGTAATAACATAATAACATGTAATAATGCAAACACTTTTGATACCTTTGTAAGCCCATGTACATTACTGAGAACTTTAAGGTATTCGAGTACATTGAGATTGTGCACATATACTGTCACCACAGCTCGTATGGGATCCCACTAGGGGCATGTGAAATTTGTCCCGAAAGACCACTTATAACAAATATGTCCCGAAGGACCATGTAGAACCCTCGACTCTTAGCATTCCAACTATACCCTTAGCTCTCATATCATATAACATGGGCATTATTTTTATGCTTCATATATTCATGTATTCATGTCATTTCTCTTGTAATCACATATGTCTTTTCTTGTATCACATATCATATGAATCATATATCATTTATCAAATCATGTAAACACATATAACTTAGGCATGCATTGCAAATCAAATAATATTTTAGGAGTCACTTCTTACCATAGTAACTCCATCACTGGCTCATCGCAAGCCAATGTGTTGAAAACATTTTGATGTTTTGATATAAAAATTTACATATAAATGAATTTTAAGATTTTACAAATCATTTTCAAAGTATTTTCGATTCAATTATTTGAATATCAAAATATTACTCCAAGTTTTTCAAAGTTCAATTTCAATCCTTACTAAAGTGTAAAATTGTGTTTTATACTTAAAATATTTTTGAAACAAAGTATTTCGAACCAAAAACGAGCCAAAAATCAATTTTACAGAGTGATGTACCGTTGCACTCATTTGATGCATCGATGCACACCCATTTCGAATGCATTTTGTGTACCGATGCACAAGCCATGCATCGATGCACTCCTGAATATTTTGAACATTGAATTGTATTTTGTGTATCGATGCACAGACCATGTATCGATGCACTCCAGGCTTGTTTAAAACATCGAATGTAATTAGTGAATCGATGTACCCCTAGTGTACCGATGCACTAAGTCTTCCAACGGTCGAAATATTTGAATTTTAAACATAGTGTACCGATGCACCTTGGCTACGCATCGATGCACCATACGCTCCCAACTATTTTATTAATTATTTTCACACACTAACGGCTCTATTGACTCCACTAATGATCCCCAACATTCAAAAGTGATCCAAGGAGTATTTAAACAAGCTTAGGAGTCATTGATCAACAACAATTAAGAAGAGAATAGAGAGAAACAAAGAGAAAACATCAAACCTCAAGTTTAAACACTTCAAGCCTGTTTTTCATTCAATATTCATTTTGCTTTCAAGAACACTATTTGTGCTCTATTGTATTTATCTTTGAGTGTTCTTTCTTTGTTCTAGAATTGTGCAAACAATCTACCTTGTGAGGTTTTTCTTGTAAGTTTGCAAATTTGTGTATTTCTCTTTGGGAGAGAGTGTGCTCAAGAATTTGGGGTAAAATTCTTGAGGGAGTTGTAAGGTTACTCTTTGTCCTCAAAAGAAAGAATAAATTAGTGAATTTGTTGGAAAATCCTTAGTGTGTATAGCTAAGGTAGTGGACGTAGACTTTGATTAAGAAAGTCGAACCACTCTAAATCACTGTGCAAATATTTTCAATTTTTTGCAAAAGCTTCCACCAAAATTTTTATTGCCAATTCACCTCCTCTTGGCTGATTCGTCTATCAATTAAGTCAACAAATTGGTATCAAAGTCTCACTCATTTGAAGGTTTAATCGCCTCTTGAGTCGATTCGGGAAGAGTTATATCGATAATCAAGTCATCAATGACCTCCACTTCAAACTTCGATGTTGGTCTTGATTCAATGCCCGTCAACAAGCCTCCTTTCTTCAATGAAGCTAATTATGTTTATTGGAATAGTAGAATGAGGTACTTCATTCAAGCAAGTGTCATGGGAGCATGGAATATCATAGAAGATGGATACATCATTCCTTTCACTCATTCGAGAATGTGGAGTGAAGTAGAGACAATAATGTTCCAGATCAACTCAAAGGCTATCCATATCATATTTTGTGCTCTTGGACCGGATGAATACGGGAGATTTTCATCTTGTACAACCACCAAGGAGAGATGGGATAAACTACAAGGCACTCATGAAGGCACAAACGAGGTAAAAGAATCTAAAATTGGTCTCCTAACTCATAGCTATGAAAAATTCAGGATGAAACCAAATGAAGATATCAAAGCTGTAACACCCCCAACCCATACCCGACCCGGATATGAGTCAGAGATATTACATTGACTTTAAAACACAACTCTTAATAAATAATAGAAAAATATTTGATCTTATATTAAGAAAATACAATAATATACATACTGTAATATAAGTTTACCAAAATATTCAGAGCATACACAACTTAACCCTTTAATTACATGCCAACTGCTATTTACATAACAAAATGACCTACTGATTAAGTTGCTTCTGATCTGATGGTTGCAGGAGTAATACTGTCAAGCTGCTTCACCTGTCTCGTCTAATTCCTCGGATCCTACGTGTGAAACACTCACACGCTAAGTCATCGACTTAGTGAGGCAATAATAATAAAGCACATGTAATGAAGATATCATGATCATATGAGATGAGATGCAAACATGTACTTAATCCATGTAATATACATCATTCATATCCATACCTGTAAGCGTATGACTGTAACATTCATGAATCTGTATTAATAAGTTTACTGGCCCATGATAGAATATTGAGAACCTAAGGTATCTGAGTAATGTGAGGTTGTGCACTATGTTGTCACCACAGCTCGTATAAATGCACCGAAGTGCCCCGTAGAATTGCACCGTAGTGCCATATAATGATGTCCATAAGGACCACGTAGAATTCCTTAAGAATCATATACATATACTATGGATCAAGTATGTGTCTTTCAAGACTTCACACAGGTTCCAAAGAATATACATATGTCCTAAAGAACCGAATAGAATTGCACCGTAGTGCCATATAATAATGTCCATAAGGACCACATAGAATTCCTTAAGAATCATATACATATACTAGGGATCAAGTATGTGTCTTTCAAGACTTCACACAGGTTCCAAAGAATATACATATGTCCTAAAGAACCGAACAGACCCTCTACTCTTGGCATGCCAACTATACCTATAGTTCTCATCTACATAACATGGGCTTTTACATTTCACGTAGTCTATATCACGTAGTCATATTATTTCCATACCTTTATCACATAGCTCATATAACTTTTTCTGCATATTCATGTCATGCAATACATATCATATGAATTCATGTCATGTAATACATTTAATATAAATTCATGTAATGTATCATAATATGGAATGTGATCATATGTCAAAATATGGAATCTAGACTTATCACAAGTCTAGAACTGAATATAATACTATATTCATGCTATGCATATGCACTCACCTATATTTCTTTGCCTTTTCCTCGATCGATTCTACTTGTAGATTGTTCCCGAACTCGAGTAGGCTCGGTATCTACATAAACATAATTTTCAAGATGATCATCAGATGTCTATGTCTTGAAATTAAGCTTTAATAGCCTACTAATTAAGGAATTTATAGCTGAGTCTTTCTTCCTTTTCTTTCATTTTTTTTTCTCATGGGGGAATCGGTTCCCCCCTGGGGGTATCGATTCCCCACAAGCATTCTGGAATTTCATATACGATGAGGGGGTATCGGTTCCCCCATGGGGGTATCGATTCCCCTCTAGCATTCTGGAAATCATGTTCGTTGAAGGGGTATCGGTTCCCCTTGAATGGGTACCGATTCCCCTAGCCCGAAAATCCTAATTTGAGCTCGGAAATCATCCCATTTCAGCTCAAACATACATATTTCACTTTCTTTACTACTCTTAGCTCTCATACACTTACTTAAACTAATTATTATCCATTCAATACCTCTAAAACTAAGAAAACTACTCATCCATATAGAATTGAAGAATCTTACTCCAATTTCAACTTGTTCTAATTTCAATTCTATTACTTCATACTTCTTAATTAGCTTATTGACAAGTCAAAAATCTGATTCAAACATCAAAAACTCATCCATATCAAAATTTCATCTAAAAACTCATTTTCCAAATCTATCTCTAAAACACTTATCTTGTTGTTTTAATGTCATATAAGCTTTCCTTTAGCTTATATAACATCCGAACTTTCATTTCCAATCTTAAAAATCAAAGAAACTACCAAGGTTCAGATTCTTACCTTTACTTGCAAGCTCCACGTTGAGAGAAGGAAGAGAAGAAAATAAGGAAGAAGGAAGAAGAAATGGGAGGGTTCTGGAACCAAATTTCACACGTGGGTTCTCATATAACCCCATAACATTTTATTCTAATTAAAATTCCTTACAAATGACCATTTGGTCCTTACCTCCATCTCATATTTACTAACCATACTTTTTAAACTATATAATTATTCTACTTTAATCCCCAAATGTTGAAACTTTGCTAATTAATCACTCACCCGACATGGAGGATGTTACAAAAGCTATGACGGATAGATTTTCAACGATTGTCAATGGTCTTAAATCATATGGAGAGATCATTCCAAACGAGAAGCTCATAAGAAAGTTAGTTTACTCTCTTTCAAAAACTTGGCAATCAAAGAAGACGACAATCATCGAGGCCAATAACTTAAAATCTTTAACTCTCGAAGAGTTAATTGGTTCACTCCTCACTCATGAAATGATGCTTCAAGATGAGGTAGACCTCGAGAATATTAACGAACCAAAGAAGGAGATGGAGAAAAAGAAGAACGTGGGAGTTGCTCTCAAATCCACAAAAGATGAGAGTGATTCAGATGACAATGACGATGACGAGAAAATGGCATTATTTGCCAAACGGTTCAGAAAATTGATGAAGCCCAACCGAGGAAGAAAATTCAAACGAAACGAAGGCTTCAAAAATAAACCGAATGAGAAAGACCATATTATTTGCTACGAGTGCAAAAAGTCGGGTCATGTCAAATACGATTACCTGCAATTAAAGAAAAATGGTCAATCCAAGAAAAAGTACAAGGCTCACGTGGCTATATGGAGCGATGATGAAGGTTTCGATGAAGATGAACAAGAAGTAGCAAACTTGTGCTTGATGGTCATCGGAGAAAACTCTCAGGTAATCTCTTACTCATCTAATTTTGAGGATTATTCTTTTGATGAGTTAGTAGAATAATATACTGAGTTGACTTCGGATTATGAGAAATTATTTTTAAAATACAAAAATGATATTTCAAAAATGAAAATAATCTCATAACCAAGACCAACAATGATCTTGAAAGTAAGATCAAAGAATTGTAAATCAAATTAGATGAATTTGAAAAGAAAAATATTGATTTGCATAACTTAATTTCAAGAGTAAATGATGATCATCAAAAGAAAATTGATGATCTTAAAACTTCTTTTGATAAAGTTGGAACAAAACGTTTTGAAAATAGAGAAAGTTCAAAATCCAACTTTGTTAGAAAAGATTTTAAAAACTACAATCATAGAGGTCCCCAAAGAACCTCTAATGGAAAATCGTTAGAAGTATATGGGTTCGTAAAGAACTTATTACTACTAAAGATAAGGATATCCTACACAAATGGATACCCAATGGAACTAGAATTTTGGAGACTAATGAATATGGACCCAAAAGAAATTGGGTACCAAAAATAAAAAATTAATCTATGTTTGTAGGGAAAGGAGCATTGCTACAAGGCACGAGAAACAAGTTCAAACTCATGGTACCTTGATAGAGGATGCTCAAGACATATGACCGGAGACAAAAACCGGTTCATCGAGCTTAACGACAAAAATGAAGGAGAAGTAACTTTTGGTGATAATTAAAAAGGTCACATTGAAGGTATAGGTACTATAGGTAATACATCTTCCATATAAATTCAAAATGTTTTATATGTGAATGGGTTAAAGCATAATCTATTGAGTATTAGTCAATTTTGCGATAAGGGATTCAATATCATGTTTGAAACTAATGGTTGTAAGGTAATTGACATTGCATCTAATCAGATTATGCTTGTTGGTCATATAATAGGAAACATTTACATGGTGCATTTAGATTATATTAATATGACTAATTTATGCCTAGTTTTTAAGGATGAGCATGATAGTTGGTTATGGCATAGGAGTCTAGGAGATACAAGCATGAGTGTTTTACAAAGACTAATTCAAGGAGATTTAGTAAGAGGGTTGCCAAAGCTAAAATTTGATAAAGATAAAATCTGTGATGCTTGTGCTAAAGGAAAACATAGAAAAACTTCCTTTAAGTCCATTAATGATGTATCAACTACTAGAGTATTACAATTGATCAATATAGATCTTTTTGGGCCAATTAGGACTATTAGCTTGGGTGGAAAACAATATTGTTTTGTATTGGTATATGACTATTCTAGATATATTTGGGTTCTATTCTTAAGTACTAAAGATGAAGCATTAGAAAAATTCATCACGTTTTTAAAAGTCCAAAACGAAAAAGGTTACTCTATAACTAGTGTTAGGAGTGATCATGGCACTGAATTTGAAAATCTTGGATTTACTGAGTTTTGTAATTCTAATGGTATTAACCATAATTTTTCAGCACCTAGAACCCCTTAACAAAATGGAGTTGTTGAAAGGAAAAATCGAACTTTAGAAGAAATGGTTAGAATCATGCTTTGTGAAAATAATTTGCCAAAATATTTTTGGGCAAAAGCCACAAATACCGCTTGTTATGTTATTAATCGAGTAATGATTAGACCTATTTTAAAGAAAACTCCATATGAACTTTTCAAAAATAAAAAGCCTAACATTAGTTATTTTCATCTTTTTGGTTGTAAATGTTTTGTTTTAAACAACGGTAAAGAAAATCTTGGCAAATTTGATGCTAAAAATGATGAAGTAATTTTTATGGGTTATTCCTTAAATTCTAAAGCTTATCGAGTATTTAATAAAAGAACTTTTGTGGTAGAAGAGTCTATACATGTTGTTTTCGATGATAATCCCCTTCCGAGGAAGGATTCTTGTGTGAATGATGGTGCAGATATTGTAAACACAAATGATATTAGACATGAGGTTGGAGAACCATCATCAAAGGAAGAAACGAAAAATGAGGAAACTCATGATGTTCTCGAGAATCCAACCATTGAAGAAAGGGAAGTCGTTTACCCAAGAGAGTACAACTATATCAAGGATGGTGAAATTATAGGTGATCCATCCAAAGGGGTAACAACTCGATCTTCTCTTAGAAATATATGTAATTATGTTGCATTTATTTCATGCATAGATCCTAAGAATATTAAAGAAGCATTAAATGATGAGCATTGGATTATGGCTATGCAAGAAGAGTTAAATCAATTTGAGAGAAGTAAAGTATGAACATTAGTTGAAAGGCCTAGTAATAAATCTATTGTAGGTACTATATGGGTGTTTAGGAATAAGCTTGATGAAAGTGGTAATATAGTGAGGAACAAGGCTAGACTTTTTGCTCAATGCTATAGTTAAGAAGAGGGCATAGATTTTGATGAGACATACGCTCCCGTAACTAAGATGGAAGAAATTAGAATGTTATTAGCATTTGCATGTTTCAATGAATTTGAATTATATCAAATGGATGTTAAAAGTGCATTTTTAAATGGTTTTATAAAAGAATAAGTGTATGTGGAACAACCTCCTGGTTTTAAAGATTTAAAATTTTCAGATCATGTTTTCAAATTGACAAAAGCACTTTATGGTTTAAAACAAGCTCCTAGAGCTTGGTATGAAAGATTGTCAAATTGTTTTTAATCGAAAAAGGTTTTTCAAAAGGGAAGGTTGACACTACATTATTTTTAAAGAGAAAAGGTACAGATTTATTAGTAAATCAAATTTATGTTGATGATATAATATTTAGTTCTACTAATGATGTTCTTTGCCAAGAATTTTCTAAGCTAATGCAGAGTGAATTCGAGATGAGCATGATGGGGGAGCTCTCATATTTCTTGGGACTCCAAATCAAGCAAATAAAAGATGGCATATTCATCAATCAAGCTAAGTACGTCAAGGATATGCTCAAGAAGTTTGGACTGGAAAATGGGAAACCTCATGCCACTCCAATGAGTTATTCTATAAAGCTTGACAAAAATGAAGGAGGTAAATGTGTGGATGTTAAATTGTATAGGTCAATGATTGGCTCTTTGCTTTATCTAACCGCAAGTAGACTGAACATCATTTTTAGTGTTTGCTTATGTGTTAGATTTCAATCATGCCCTAAGGAATCCCATTTATTAGTTGTTAAGAGAATCTTTAGATACCTTAAGGACACTCCTAGTTTAGGACTTTGGTATCCTAGAGACTCTAGCTTTAGCTTGCATGCCTTATCTGATACGAATTACGGAGGATGAAAAATAGATAGGAAAAACAACTCCGGTGCTTGCCAATTCCTAGGAAATATGTTGATTTCATGGTTTTCAAAGAAACAAAATTATGTTGCATTATGTACCACTGAAGCGGAATACATTTCAGCGGGTAGTTGTTGTGCATAAGTTTTATGGATGAAACAACAACTTTTAGATTATGGAATTGAAGTAGGTACCATACCTATCAAGTGTGACAATACTAGTGTTATTTGTCTCACTAAAAATCCCATCCAACACTCTATAACTAAGCACATTGAAATTAGACATCATTTCATTAGAGATCATGTCGCTAAAGAAGATATAGTTCTAGAATATGTTGATACTTTGCATCAATTAGCGGATATTTTTACAAAACCTTTAGATAAAGAAAGATTTTGGACACTTACAAGAGAATTAGGTTTAATTAACCTATCTTCACTTAGTGTTTAAAATAACTTTAGCACTTTTAATTAGTTTTGGAAAATGCTTATAAAAATAATATTTTTGATTGCATTCTTTGCTATTAGTTAGGGGAGTTTATGATTCTTAGTGAAAATTAATTATATGTTTAAATAATGTTTAAGAATTTGCTTTGATTGATTGAACATAGTTAATTTTCAATATATGAGTTGTCAATACCACTAGAGCTAATTAATTTAGCATTTTAAATGTTTAAACATATTTTTGACATTTTTGTGCATAATGCATCAATACACTAGACAGTGCATCGATGCATCCCTTGAATGTGCATCGTTACACTATGAAGATGCACCGATGCATTCCTTGAATGTGCATCGATACACCCCAACCCGTACCCGACCCAGATACGAGTCTGAGATGTCACATTAACTTATTAAAACAATATTCTTACAAAATATCAAAACATTTGAACTTATATTAAGAAAATACAATAAATATTATTAAATTATGCTTCATTATAAAAATTTAAGGCAAAAACATATTTATGAACAGTACTATACTATATGAACAGTGCTACAGTGCACCGATGCACAAAAATTTCGAATATAAATTGTGTATCGATGCACCGCTACAGTAACTTTCGTAAAACGTACATAACACTTGTAAAAATTTAACCGTTCATTACTATGCATTTACATTTACATAAATACGTTTAAAACATTACAAAACTCGATCAGAACATAAATACTTAATTTACCTACTTTGTTTATATGTCAACCTATTTTCACATAATAAGACATACTATTTAATATACTTCTGATCTAACCTTCAAGTGGAGTTATGTTGTTTTGCTGAGCTTATTATGGATCTCTCTACTTTTTGGTACCTACGTGTAAAACACTTACACGCTAAGTCATCGACTTAGTGAGGCATAATAATAATAACAATGAAATATAATAATGATGTCATAATAAGATGAAATGTAATGAAAACATCTATGCAATCCATGTAAGCTGCATAACAATGTATCTTACCAATAATCTCATCAAATTAACCATCATGAATTCATATAATAAGTTCAATAGGTTCAATAGCCCATGATACAATACTGAAAACCCGAGGTATGTGAGTACTGTGAGGTTGTGCACTATGCTATCACCACAACTCGTTTAAGTTTGCATCGAAGTGCCATATAGAATTTGTCCCGAAGGGCCGCGTAAAAATTTGCACCGAAGTGCCGCGTAGAATTGCACCGTAGTGCCATATAAGATTGTCCATAAGGACCACATAGAAATTCTTTAAGAATCATATACATATACCAAGGATCAAGTAGGTGTCTCAAAAGACCTCATACATGTTCCAAAGAATACATATATATCCCGAAGGACCACGTAGAATTTGTCCCGAAGGACCGCGTAGTCCCTCTACTCTTGGCATGCCAACTATACCTATAATTCTCATCTACATAAATTGGGCATTCACAATTCACATAGTGTATCTCATAGACATATTATTTCTATACCTTTATCACATAGACATATCATTTTCCATACCTTTATCACATAGCTCATATAACTTTTCCTACATATTCATGTCACATAATGCATATGGTATGAATTCATATCATGTTTCATAGTATGAAATGAATCATATATCAATGTATTAAATCTAGACTTATCTCAAGTCTAGAACTGAATATATTTCTATAATCATGTTATACATAATGCATCCCTTAATGTATCGATGCATCTTCAAAATTTGTCTTAGTGCATCGGTGCCCATTCATAGTGTATCGATGCACTTGTCCAGAATAGGCTATTTTCACCCGAAATTCATCAATACTTCAACTAAATTTTCATGTATAAAATCCTTATTATGCCACTAAACTCATCTATAACAACTTTAACTAATTTATATCATTCCAACATTTTATAATCTCCCATATCTCATTCAAATTCTTAAAACTAAGAATCATACCAAACTTTCCATGTTATCAAAACTTAATTTTAACACTTATAACTTCTTATTCACACATATGATAAGTCAAATTCAACTTCTAAATCCATTTATATATCCTTATTCAAAATTTCACTTATCCACTTTCTATCTTTAATCATTCATAACTTACAAATCTTTGAGTTTTTATAACCTTTTTTCATCTCCATCATCTTTCCTAAAGCTTCATGAATCAAAACCGTGCTTGAATTTGAAGGATTAACCAAAAGAAATCAAACTTACCTTGGGCTTGGGTGCTTCACGTTTTGAATCTGATCACTAAATTCTTAAAATTTCACACTTTGGTCACTAACCCGGTATTGAGGATGTTACAGGGTTTTTGGGTTTAAACGCTTAAAATTCTTCATTTTCTCAACTCTCAAAATTGCTTCAAAATCAACGAATCAAGTCGGAATTAGATCATTCTCCAACTTCTGATCCTGCTAACATCATTAAATTCGTGCAAACAACATCTCATTCTCACAAAATTCGAAATTTTCAAGGTAATATTTCAAAAACCTCTGTTTTATTGATTTTTGAACTTAGGACTAGTTTTGATTAGTTCTAAGATGAACTTTACATCGGGCATTGATTATATGATGATTCTAAACTAGATTTTACAACCACTTTCGTCAAAAACACATAAGTTTTTAAAATTTTCTTTGAATTTCAGAAAAAAATCAAAATTTATTGTTTTAATTAATGTTTTTGATTCAATTATGTTGTTTTCATGAAAACTATACATATTATGATCTTCAAACATTGTTTTTCCAAATAGTTTTCAAAACTTTGCCCATTAGGATTCGGTTTAGAGAACCTTAAAATATTGATGACTCAATTAAGTTTTGGGATTGATTGAATTGCATACATGTGTTTCAAATTTGCAGGCTACCTATCCTATTCTGATTCTTGAACCATGCCTAATCCTAAACGACCTAGGACATCGTCTAGTCGCTCGAGTCAAAACCAACCTCCTATTCCTCCACCTAATCCAAATCCAAATGACCCAAATATGATTATTATGAACTCTTGTTTCAATGTACCTGGTTGTAGACAAGATCTCTACATAGGTATCATACTTGTTTTAAGTCATACAAAATCCGGGAAGAGCGTATCCCTTCAATCCAAGCTATGGAAGATATGAAATTTAAATATCTTCCTACTCTTAAATCCTGGAAGTTTGATAAACTCTTTAAACTCAAATATATTGTTTATCATCAATTTGTCTGCATCTTTTATTCCAATCCGGTATGTGTTCAAAACGAGCGTCGAACTGAAACCATAGGAATTCGATCTTATCTTTTAGGTCAATTCATTTTTATTGACTCCAACACAATCGCTACCCATTTTGGACTAGGTAACTTAGGTTTATATAATGAAAAGGAGACTATGGCATCACCCTATAAGTCTAAGGATAACGTTAGTACCTTATGATCTCATCACAATCAATTTCTATATTTGATGATCTCTTGGTGGTTTCGATCATCCGGAGGTAGGTACTCCTCTCTTAGGGTCATAAATATATGGTGGATACATTGTATCCAACATAACAAGAAAATAAATTTGCCACAGATTATTTTTAGTGAGCTAGTAGACACTATAAACACTGTCTCTTCTAAGAATGTAGAAACTTTAGTGTACGATTGTCTTCTCAGTAACTTGTTTATCAAACTCGGTCTTAGGGTCAATCTTGATATTCCAATCTCTCTCCAGAACCAACTCAATCTCACTTCTTTAAAGAAATAAATATGGAAAAAGGATAAGGAAACTAGTCAATGGGTTTATCGACCCACTGACCAAACACCGGGAGCAAGCTCTTCACGAGCTCTACCTCCTCTAGCACCGACAGCGGATGATGACCCAGAGCTTCAGCAACTTATGCAAGATATCGACGATATTGACGATGAAGCACCTGAGGACGCCTCGGCACAGAAAGAGGATCAAGTGCCTTCATACTTTCGATCATTCTTGGAGACATTTGATCTACGGTTTGCATCCATTGAGTCCCATCTCACTGCTATGGAGGCTCAACAACGGGAGATGAACGAATGTTTAGATGCGCTCACACTCGAGATGCGAGCACGTTATCCTCATCCTCATCTCGATCCTCCTTTGGATGACTAGACTTATCTTGCTTTAGTTTCCTTTGATTGGATTTCAAACTTAGTGCTAAACATTTTGATGCCTTTGAATTGTTTGAATTTGTTATGGATGTTGAATGTTTAAACTTGAATGCTTTAGATGATTGAATGTAATATATATATATATATATATGGTTTGAATTTTCAATTTGAGCTTAATATTTATTTAATTTTTGTATCATTTACATATTAGTTGCATTATGACCAATTTTGTTATTTCACATTTGTTTATGAATATTGATTTATGAAACTAATTGCTAACTTTTCTCTTGATTTTTGATCTTAGCAGCTTAAGCTTTAAATTTCTAAATATCAATTGGCTAAGTTTTCAAAACCCTTGTTTAAAAATATTTTAGAGACTTTTTTATTTAACAAAAAGGGGGAGAATGTGTGTTATAGTAAGGGGGAGTAATTTTCAAAATTGATTATAAAATGATTTTCTTAAAAAATCTTAAAATTACTCAAATGTTTTGTTATATCAAAAAGGGGGAGATTGTTGAAAACATTTTGATGTTTTGATATAACAATTTAAGTATAAATAAATTTTAAGATTTTACAAATCATTTTCAAAGTATATTTGATTCATCATTTGAATATCAAAATATTACTCCAAGTTTTTCAAAGTTCAATTTCAATCCTTACTAAAGTGTAAAATTGTGTTTTATACTTCAAATATTTTTGAAAAAAAGTATTTCGAACCAAAAACGAGCCAAAAATCAATTTTACAGAGTGATGTACCGATGCACTCATTTGATGCATCGATGCACACCCTTTTCGAATGCATTTTGTGTACCGATGCACAAGCCATGCATCGATACACTCCTGAATATTTTGAACATCGAATGCATTTTGTGTACAGATGCACAGACCATGCATCGATACACTCCAGGCTTGTTTGAAACATCGAATGTAATTAGTGAATCGATGTACCCCAAGTGTACCGATGCACTAAGTCTTCCAACAGTCGAAATATTTGAATTTTACACATAGTGTACCGATGCACCTTGGTTATGCATTGATGCACCATACGCTCCCAACTGTTTGATTAATTGTTTTCACACACTAACGGTTCTATTGACTCCACTAATGATCCCCAACATTCAGAAGTGATCCAAGGAGTATTTAAATAAGCTTAGGAGCCATTGATCAACAACAATTAAGAAGAGAATAGAGAGAATAAAGAGAAAGCATCAAACCTCAAGTTTGAGCACTTCAAGCCTATTTTTCATTCAATATTCATTTTGCTTTCAAGAAAACCGTTTGTGCTCTATTGTATTTATCTTTGAGTGTTCTTTCGTTGTTCTAGAATTGTGCAAACAATATACCTTGTGAGGTTTTTCTTGTAAGTTTGCAAATTTGTGTATTTCTCTTTGGGAGAGAGTGTGCTCAAGAATTTTAGGTATAATTCTTGAGGGAGTTGTAAGGTTACTCTTTGTCGTCAAAAGAAAAAACAAATTAGTGAATTTGTTGGAAAATCCTTAGTGTGGATAACTAAGGTAGTGGATGTAGACTTTGGTTGAGAAAATCGAACCACTCTAAATCTTTGTGCAAATATTTTCAATTTTCTGCAAAAGCTTCCACCAAAATATTTATTACCAATTCACCCCCTCTTGGCCGATTCATCTATCGATTAACTCAACACAATGTTTGTTTGATCACATAAGTACAAATTAAATTGCACTCATCTGATTCGAATTGATTCTAATTCTTCGATTGTTCCGGAACAGAGTTACATTCAATATCTACATAACCATACATTGATACATATCAGTAATCCAAACAACATATTGTAATCTTTCATTTCTCGAACTAAGGAAAAGATCTATTTCCATTTTCCCTTTGAAGTGTATTGATACACACTATAAGGTATCGATACATCCCTTCACTGGTGTATCGGTACACTGCCTATGTATCGGTACACAAATTACATTCAAAATTTTCATTTAAAGGGTATATCGATACACTTATTACATTCGATGTTTTTCGTTTAAGAGTGTATCGATACCTATTGAATGTGTACCGATACACCTTGCCCAGAAATCTCATTTTAAGCACGAAATTTCACTCCTTTCAGCTTCAATACTTCATGTTTCATTACCTTTCATATTATTAACTCAAGTATACATACTTATACCAATTTCTACTCATTCAATACATCCTTAACCTCAAAATCTCATCCTCCATATGGAAATCAATAATCATACCAAATTTTTAATATGTTCTAAATTCAATTCTATCACTTCATATCTCTTAATTAAGCTGATGACAAGTCAAATTTCATCTCAAAGTTTCTTTATCAGCTCTTTTTTCAAAAATTCATTTAGAAACCTCTTATCTTTAATTTTTCATAAATTTTTCATCTTTTGGTTTTAAGACAACTTAAGATTTCCTTAAGCTTAAGGGGGCGTTTGGATGGGGGAATACGGGATTCCCATGGGAATGGAATCCATATTCCCCCGTTTGGTTAGTCGAGAATCTCATTTCCGGTAATGTAAGATTACCAATAGTGAATTTTTTGGGGTATATTACCGGGAATGTCATAACCTCCCTTTCCTTAGGTATTGTTGGATTACCGGTGTTTTGGACTAAAATGCCCTTAATTTTTTTTTCAAAAATATCATTTTTCTGTCGTTGAATAATAAAAATTCTACGAATGTTAAATTACAAAATTATCCTTAAACTATTTTAGATTTACAAAAAAAATCTATAATTACAATTTTATATGAAGTTCAGGTATTAAAATAAAATTTTACCCTTTAATTAAACATTTTTATATTTTCAATTTTGTAAAAAAAATTATATAAATCTTATGAATTTACATTTTTTAAAGAAAATATATAAATATTTTCCAACTTGTTAAAAAATATATATATAATAAGGACAATTAGGTCAAATATACATTCCAATAATCTTTTATTCTTTTAACAAAACACGGCAATCTTAAATTCCTGCTAAACCAACCAAACACAAAATACAACATTCTCAGTAATCCTATTCCCTGGTAATCTTACATTCCCACTGGTAATCTTACATTCCGTGAACCAAACACACCCTAAGGATCACCTAAGGATCATAAATGAACCTTTAATTCAATAAATAATCAACTAATTAAGAAACTCACCTTTTGCTCTTGAAACTCACTGCTGAAGAAGAAAGGAGAAGAATGAAGAGAACTCTGGAACTTTGTTTTTCTTTTCCCCAATTTTTACGTGTATATATCTCATCCTTATCACCTTTTAATTCATTTATTGGTCAAATGACATTTTTCCCTTTATTTCATTTAATAGTTACTAACAATCCTTCATGACATATTTTCCAATAAATTCTAGAACTATTCAATTATTCTTTTTTAATCATCAAATTCTAAAATTTTATAGTTTAGTCATTAACCCATAATTTGGGATGTTACAAGTTGTATATTCACAACGTTATACACATATGAGTTGTGTATTCATAACGTTATGCCCTAATAATAAATATAAAAATAAAGGATTGTTGTTTACTATACAAATTATTTAAGATTTATTTTAATAATTTATCTTAAATTCTAAAACTCTATCTCTTAAATAAAAAAGTCTACACTTAAACTTAAATTTAAAATCTTAAATATTACAAATAATATCAAAATAAACAATGTGAAGTAAATCTCACCTAACCTATGTTTTAAGAAATATTCTTAAAATAAATATTAGAATCTTTATACAATGAAACAACTATTTCTGCAACTGGACAAAATCAAATCTTGTTTTCTCGTGATTATCATAATCACGAAATTTGGATTTAAAAACCCACATAGTTATCGCATCCTTGTATAATGAAACAAATACATGTGTGATTGGATAACATGAACTTTTCAATATTTCAATTTAATCCTTAAACTACGACTATCATTCTAAATTAGTCCTCAACCTTTTGAACATTTCAATTTCATCCTCAAACTATGACCTTCATTCTAAATTGATCCTCAATTTTTTTTAACATTCCAATTTCATCCCAAACTATATGCATATACTAATCACGTCCCTTGTTAATAAAATCATTAGGCCAAGTTATATTATTACATGTTTGTAAAAAAATTAGGTTAAACTATGATTCAAACTAATTACATATTTGGATGAAATTGGGGATGAAATTAGAATATTCAAAAGTTTGTGGACCAATTTAGAAAGAGGGTCATAGTTTAGTGATGGAATTAGATTGTTTAAAAGTTTAAAGACTAATTTAGAATGTGAATCATAGTTTAAAGATGAAATTAAATATTCAAAAATTGAAGAATCAATTTAAAATGAAGGTTATACTTTACTGACATATGATACAATTAATTCATATAAAATCAAATTCGGTTTTCCCTTGTAAGCATTAAATTTGTCTGGGCCTAAGGTCTAACTACCCAAATCGACTTAGGTCTGACTAAACCTAGCATCTTAAACCTAAATCGAGACATGCATTATAAGCCTATCAGAACTCCACCAGACCTGCTCAAGATTTAAGTCCAAGCCCAATTATCGTCAGATGTAAGGTTAAGTGAGCCAAGTCCCCTTTACTTACCTAAATCTGACTCAAATCTAGATTTAGACCCAAACTTCATCTTACCCGATTAAGTCGTTCAATCCCCTTTTCCATGAATCTTCCAGCTTCTTCTCTGCTCCATACTTGAAAAATCGATTGGATTTATATCTTATTTAAGCCCTACTTCAACAGTATCAGAGGAACACGGAATCAAAAGGTAAACTTATTGTTTGACCATAACTATCTCTCGAGAACGAGAAGTTTTCTCAATGATTCGAACGGTGAATGAGCCTTATTCAACGTATTGACCAACATACTTCTAAATAACTCGATCTCTTAATTGAACGAGATAATTTTCGTTGTAACCTTTATAGATTTACGAATTTTTGGTCATTTTTTTTTATAAAATGAAGGTCGAAATCAAATTCAAAACATCTAAAGGATACAATTAATGAAATTTAGGATCGAACGACTATTATTGATGATGATAGAACGACGACGAAATATTAGAATTGTGACTTAGCGGACACTAAACGACGATCGATTTTCTAGAGAGATAGCAGCGAAACGAAATTAAGAGAGGGAAAAAAGATAAATGAGGAAAATAGTTAAAAAAATCTATTCAAACTTCTTATAATATTTGTTTTGGGTTGACTGTTCAGACCCCAAAACGATATTAATTTGAGCGTTTAATTTGTTATCTTATCTGTAACTCAATTAGTCCCACTTAAAATCAGGGAAGACTCGTGCTTTTTTTTCACATGTTTGCGTAAAATCACTCATATTTGCATTTGTTTTAATTCAATCTTTTTTGCATTATTTTATTTCTTTCTAGCCCTTTAATTTATGTTTAGTTCAATTAAATCCTATCATGTTATAGGATCTGGAAATTAGGTTTCATTTTATGATTTGATATTTTTGGACTGAGTAACTTCAATGTGTTTCAATTTAATCCTAATCTTAATGGCATAGTTATAATCAATCATAATAAGTTTAGTTTCTTTCAATTAGGTCCTTAGTTCATTAAATTGGTTAATAATCAAGTCTAATAAGCTTAGTTTCTTTCAATTAGGTCCTTAGTTCATTAAAATAGTTAATAATCTAGCCATGTAAGTTTAGCATCGTTTGATTAGATCCTAAATTTGGCTAATAAGACTGGCTTTAATATCTTAATTGATTATAATTTGGCCCTTAATTAATAAATTTGGCTTTAGTTTACTAGTTGACTTCAATTTAGTCCTAATCCAATATTTATAATAAGATTTTAAGCCTTGAACGTCTAATTATTTTCAATTCAATTTTAAGCATGTTTATTACTTTTACTTTATATTTGGTCCTAATCCGATTGAGCCAGGGGATAATCTTAACAGGCAAAGAGTTCTGATACACACAAAACAGAGTATTATTGTAAATGAAGTTTTAATTTACATCAATGTCGTATAACAAAACTTGATTCCGTCTAAAAGTAAAGACGGAGAAAATTCCAAAGAGTTTGAATTTTGACATCTATAAATGGAATAAATTAGATTGGGAGGATTGTCCCATGATGAGCCTTTGTAAAACCGGATCCGAAATAGTCGATCAACTGATCAAGTACCGGTGGTTAAAGACAATCCCAACGAGTTGAATTAATATTAAGAATAATATAAGATTTTATTGTTTTGATTATTTATTTCTTCCTATTTCCAGATAAAAAGAGTGAACTCAGACAAAACACATCCACCAAAGGAACATTGAGAATAGGATTAACTTTTGTGACACTACTCTTCTTATTCTGCCTCTGATCATTACCTTTTCTATTTCCATGACCGTCTGGTTTCACCTTTGGAGTTGAATGACATGATCTTGGGTTATTCCCACTCGAATTCCAATTCCGATTCATTGATCCAGCACCTGTTCCAGCCACCCGAGGTCGGTGTTTCCGGTGTGGTACTGGTGGCTGCTTCTGTTGTTTCTTGATTTGAAGAGGAAGGATCTTACCATCGGCGAAAAGCTCGTTAGCCGATGAATGGTAACACTCTTGATCATCGAAACTGTTAACTCGAACATCGAATTCGAATTCCATGGTTGAATCGGATGGCACGGAAGTCGATCGGAGAGGAGGGCAGTAGTAGTACTGTTGCGTTGATGAAAACAAATAATGGGAAAATGAGATTCTCGGAATTGCTTCAGCCATTGGAGAAATCCAGGAACGTTTTTGGATGGAAACTGTGGTAGTATCTATCATATATAGATAGAAAGGTAGTTAGCGAAAGAGATACGTACGTATAAAAATCAAACTACCTCAGCAGGAAGTAAGACGATATTTAATTAAAGCAAGGCACTAGACAGCTGCATGGAAGAAAAATATTACTGTTAACTCTAGAAGGTTTGATTTTGATCAAACTCTTAAATAAAGAAAATTGAAATTAAGGAAGCTTCTTACGAGTATGTATCAATTATACACATGTATTACCTTATAATCACTCACGTACCATTAAAACATTTGTTGATGCTTGTAATTAATTTTTTAGACGTTGGTTTTAATTGTCCGTTCATACACACTTCCAATATGTGGCAAATCAAACAGTTCATCGGCAGGGTAGGCTAGAAAGAAATTAAGAAATGATTTCCCCATTTGTTAATGACTGTATTGAAGATAAGAAAAACCATGAATCTGCATGCCGTTTGGCCATTAAGTCTAATCTTAATTAGGGTTGGTACCATATTGAAGAAACTGAGCTGTTGTTCTTAATTATTCTGATGCAGATTTTATACTATTTAAGTTTATCCCTCAAATTTTATTAATTCATTCTTATCTAAAATTTTACGAATTCACCTCTAATATAAAATCTTACATTCGTCATGAACCGATCTCTTACTGTTATGTGGTTTACAAGTGCATGGCAAAGGTTTAGGCGAGCAGGGTGACAGAATTTCTGCCAAGCGTTGTTGGTGGGAAAACCGATCTCTTACTGTTATGTGGTTTACAAGTGCATGGCAAAGGTTTAGGCGAGCAGGGTGACAGAATTTCTGCCAAGCGTTGTTGGTGGGAATCGGTCAAATTTCATCCACGGCAATAGCATTTCTTGCACAAGAGATAGTAAAGGCCAAGGGGATATGGAAGGAGAAATTTGTCATCATGGACCAAGTCATGATTTTATTTTAGAAGAAACATAATTATATTATCAAAAATTGAAATGTTAAAATATAATTTTATCCTTATTTCAGTTTATTATATAATTTGATTGAATTATCATTTATTTTACAAAATATTAACTTTATATCTTTAAATATTGAAGGGACTAAAATTGATATCTAATCATCTAGAGAGTGTCACGAGAAGATGCGACTCTCGGCTAATTTACGAGAATAATACTCATTTTATATTTATCTATTTGAATGGTATTCAAACAACTTTATTTAGAAAGGTTTCCTTTTAACAAAAGTGCCAAAAATATAAAAAGATGTATAAACTTTATTAAAAAAAGGAGTAACACACAATATGTGTCAAACACATAATTGCAAAAGTATGAACCGGATAATTAATAATGTATGCATATATGTTTTGCCTTCGATAATTGGATAACTAAATGTTTAGGATACTATATTTAAATACTTGAAAAAAAAAATTGTATATAAAGAATGTGAGATTTGAGAATTTTATAGTTAAAATTTGTTGATTTTGAACTGTCAGAGACAAATCTTGAACTTAATCAAACTCATATAAATACGACAATCAAAGAAAATTGTCGCCTCCTGAATTACTCGAGATCTCAATTGAACAATTGTCTTTGACTGTCGTATTGATATGAATTTGACTAAATTTAAGAATTACTTTTAACATATCAAAATCAACAAATTTTGACCACAAGATTTTCAAATCTCACATTGTTTATGTATATGAGTTTTTCAAACGTTTATATATAATTTCCTAAACATGCAATCATTGAGTGATTATATACAAGGTTTGTACACGCACACCGCAATTGTTGTATGATCAACTCGTGCTCGTGTAAATGCCTAATTGCACTAAAAAAAATAAAAGCTAGGTACCTAATTGTATCATTAGAAGTTGGATATCTAATTGTACAAGGAAAAAAAGTTGAGTACCACATTGCGGATAAATACCAAAATTGGGTACTAAAATTTGTATTCACCCTTTATTTTTCCATTTGCCATTACCCATGTTTTTAGCCTGACGGACAGACATTTGACCTAGTATTGCCATGTCTTCACCAGCTACAAGACCGGCAAGTCCTCTGGACAAAACAAGCACAACACAAAATACAATACAAAACTCTGTAAGGAACGCGCAATTCTAATTTGATTGGTTCTTTACCCTGTCACTGCCTGCTTTTTGATTGTCGAAAGAAAACACTTTAAAGAAGGATTAGAAAATAATCGTTAATTTTGGTGGAAACTCCATAGTTATGTTTGTTTGAAGGATGAGAGATCTAGTCAAAAAGAGGATTTGGTTTTGCTTGTTAGTTTTAGTGTACATAGTTTCTTGTTTTGGACAAAATGTTGATGGTAATTTGAAATAGATTAGAAGTTTAAATAGTTATGGGAAGATTCATTGCAGTTGCGTTTCATGCAAAAGATATGGCATTCTTTAGATTTGAATTGGTTGTCCTATCACCTATGTTTGCTTGAATTTATGATCTGACCTAGTTTCCCCTCTTATTAATATTATTGTAGCTATGGAGGACCTTTCTATTGACGCCGTTTAAGCTCATTACGGTATTCTTGCATGAAGCAAGTCATGCAGTTGCCTGTAAACTTACCTGTGGTCATGTAAGAGCCTCTTGCCTATATCATTCACATGGCATATGAAGAGTAAAAGTGTAAAACATGTTTTTAATTTGATCATGAGAGTTTGACTGCATAATGTTTATTCTGCTTTTTAAATTGTGTTTTGTGATGTTGGTATGAGATGGATTTCTTTAGTTCTATTGATTAATGAACTCAGTTTTATGTATTTTGTAGTTATGAAATACGCTTTGTATTATTTTAGGGGGGGAAATGATCAAGTGCTTGAATAAGCTTCAAATGTTCACTGGTGCCCTACCAAAAGTGATTTGAAAAGAATTGCAATTTTTTTTGAGCTGGTCTAAGTTAATGTTAACTCATCTGGCTGATGTCTAGTTTTTGGATTATAGTCTGCTCATTGATCAATGTTCCTTTTACTTATGATGTAGATTGAAGGGATCAAGGTTCATGCAAATGAAGGCGGAGTAACACAGACACGAGGTGGTATATATTGGGTGATTTTACCTGCCGGATGTAAGTATTTTCGCCTCAGAACACATCCTCGTTTTCATGGTATGTTTCATGACAAATGCTAGAAGTCTGTAGTGAAGACGTTCTTGTTTTATTCACGGACAGATCCATTTAGTCTTATTAGGACAAGATACAGCTCTTCCGCAACTATTATTGTATGTAACCGCCTAATCGGTATATGGATGCATTAGGACATGATTTAAAGCTTGTACAAATATTGAATCATAAGGCTTTGTTTACCTTTTCCCTATTATAATTAGTTTACCATTCATTTTTATTTTTCATCTCATGCAAGTTGCTTTTTAGTAGCATTTATGGTATACAATTGCTGTTACTTTCAGATCTCGGCTCATCATTTTGGGGGATGGCTTTAATTCTTGCATCGACAAATCTCCTCACTGCAAGAATAGCTGCTGGTTGTTTTCTTGCCGCTCTCGTTGTTGTGCTCTTTTATGCTAAAAATGTAAGATGTCCAGGAGATTATTTCCTGATAAAAAAACAGCATTCATATAGAGATGTTGGTTTCTGTATTTCCTGGTATAGTTTATTTTCTTCAATGAGCACTTTCAAACTTTTAACCTGTGATGTGTATGATTGCTCAAACAGTGGACACTTCGGGGACTTTGTATCGGTGAGTACCCTTTTAAACTTGTGATAACTTGTAATTTTATAACCATGAGTTGAACTTGAGGTGCTAACAATTTTGTCATCCTTGTATTCGATTCCCCAGGATTTATTATTTTCATTGCACTAGTTTGGTTTTTGCAAGAAAGGACAACAGTTCGGATTCTCCGTTATGTCATTCTCTTCATTGGTAGAGGCTTTCTTGTTATACTTTCCTTTTCATTTACAAAGAATAATCTCATTCTCTTGTCTCTTCCACGAAAAGAAATGTTGCTTATTTCTTATTTTGGAAATTGCAGGTGTCATGAACAGTCTGTTTTCAGTCTATGGTATGTGTCAGTGTTTCTGCTTCCTCTTGACATTTCTTTCTTTCGTTTATTTGCTCGAGCCAATTGGTTGTTATTAGAGTTAAGAATCAAGTTTGAAGTGACTTGAATATTATCGTCACAGACATCTACGATGATCTAATATCTCGAAGAGTCAACTCCAGTGACGCGGAGAAGTTTGCAGAAATCTGTCCTTGCCCCTGTAATGGAGTTGGATGGGGATTTATATGGTGAGGAACCGACACTTGAAGCATCGACTGTTTTCATTATTATTTCTGTATCGCCGCTCACATTCTTTTTCGAACACTGCTTGCAGGGGAATGATATCATTCATATTTCTTGGTGCATCAGTGTATCTAGGACTTATCATCTTATCTTGACCCGAGGTACAGCCTGCTTCTCATCTCATCATTCAGATTATTTCGATTGTTGTTAAGTCGAAATGTGTTATTTATTCGTATTATTAGTAATCTACTCCGATCTGGTCTTACATGAATCCTTCTGATGGATGTTTATTTACAGTCATATGACAGAAGCTTATGATTCGTGATTCAGAAGATTGGTTAAAAGTTCATCTTGGTAAATAAATGGCAATGTATTTATTGTACATCGTTCAGCAGTGTATGATTAAAATGGTGTAGGCCATTTTTCCTGCATCGGAACATAATGTATTTATCGGTGATTTGATTCACCATTCATTCAATCTTTGTAAACCTGTCATTTGGGCTCACATTTCACTTTAATTTTATAATATAGTTGCAAAATGTGTTTCGGTTGATTCATTTTAATTTTTCCCCCGCATGAAAACTAAAATAAAATAATTAAAAGTTGATGAGATGAATATAGGTGTAAATGAGATAAGAAAGATTACAAGCTACTCGAATTTGATTCAATCAAAACTCAATTTGAATGAACTAAACTCGAATTGAATGAACTCAACTCGAACTTGAATTTGATTTGAATTCTTAGACTTGACTAGAAAAATTTATGAGTAACTTGAAAAACCAATATATTAAAAATTAAATTTTTTAAATTAATTTATTAATAATATTAGCATTGATATGTTATTTTCTTAATTGGAGTATAAGACTTTCATATACTTGAAGTTCAAGTTTGAATTGATCAGAGAATGTTTCAAAATCAAGTTTTTTAAAACTAGAGTCAAACTTCAATTTTTAATTTCAAGTTTGAGTCAAGATAGATAATTTTAAACAAAGCTGAATTCAGCTTTAAACTTTTCGAGTTCAAGTTGAACTTAACAATACTTGAGCTCGACTCATCTCATTTACCGCCCTAAAAATGAACACGCATCATGACACCCTATTTAAAATCCAAGTTCACAAATGGATCATGATTCATGGTATACATTTTTGTATTTGCTGCTTAGCCCAGAGAAATGTGCAAATTGTCCTACTGCACACAGACAAGCAATCAATAGCAGGAAACAAGCCTGGCCAGTCGCATAATTATTACTATCTCTTCTTTCCTCTCATATTTCCCAACCTCAAGTATTAAAATTTGTCGATGTGAACGTGAGGACATACAATTCGCTCATAGATATTTAACTTCACATTTTGAGTAAATCAGAAACCAGCCCAACCAGCAGGTTGGGAAACTGTATGGTTCTCCTTTATCTTTGATTCACCCGAACGTTGGGAACTACTTCCTTCACTTACAGGTGCTTTCAATCTCTGGGAGCTGGCAGCAGGGGCAGCCGTAAAGTTATCTGTACCAAAACCCCATGTTTCCGAACCAGAAGTTGCTTGAGCAGCATGCTTGTTTGAGTGACCATTTCTGGTTCTGACTGACTGTACATTGGCCTTTGAACGAGGCTGTTGCTGTGGTTTGGCATCCTCTGGAAAAGCTTGCCACGGATTTACTTCGGGGCTAACGGTAGTCCAATTAGCAACATTTTCTTGTTGGAATGTTCCTTCAGTCTTCTCTGCCTGCTACGAAACAATTTGGTTCAATCAAGAACACGACTAAGTAGAAATTTGATTGAAAAAAGTTGTGCATATGAAATACAAATAGGAAACAAAATGAAGAAAAGTGTACCAGACTTCCAGGTGAGTTATGATATCTTGAAGTACTTTTATTAGGAGATGGAGTTCTAGCAGCTAGACCTTGCTTGAGCTCCTGTATTTCCTGCCTCTGAGATCGACAAATTGCAGATAACTTTTCAAATTTGGAGGTCATCTCAGCCTTCTCCATGTTGGTTTGTGTTAGCTGTTCTTTAAGCTTCCCTATTTCGTCCTCCAATGCTTTTTCTGTTCCAATTCTTTTATTAGCGATTCCAGGATTGATCTTATTGCTATCAAATTCAGCAACAAAGGTGTTGAATGCCTTGTCCTGAAAAGCAGTGGTGGTATTCTTGTCCTCAAAAAAATTAATTTCAATATCTTTTTTTTTTGATAAGAATGGAAGGCCTCGCTAAAAACCCCCTTCTTGATTAAAGGAACTTAGTGATAAGCTCCTTAATCAGCGGAAGGAGGAAAAGAGTGCCTTAAGAACTTTATTGATAATATAATCTTACATAAGATTTAAACACTACATCACAATACATCCCATAAAACTTAACAACAATTTTATAATAGCCCATATCGCTGGACCAGAAAATCCAGTAACAGGTCCTTACAGTCAACCTATCCCTTTCTTAGCTAAGCTATCAGCCTCCCCATTGCTCGCTCTTGGAATCCACCTCACTGAATGAACCTTGCCATTTGAAAGAGTCAAAATCTGATTAACCAAAGACAAGTAAAAAACAAGAGCCAAAGCCGGTGATTTAATCCATTCCACTACCGACTTGCAATCACTCTCAACAATCAATCTTCCAACCGAAACCCAAACTGAAGCCAGAAAAATTTCAATACCCCTTTTAATAGCCTTTAATTCAGCTAGCGGAGGAGTAACTTGGTCCACCTTCTCTGAAAAAGTCAAAAGCGTGCAACACTCCGAATCTCTCAATATACCTCCTATGCCTCCACCCGAGCCTCCAAGCCTAACAGCACCATCAACGTTCATCTTAAGAAAATCAACAGGGGGGGGGAAACCAACGCAGGTTATGACCAACTCTGTCTAAAGTTAACGAAAACCCATCTGCTAGAGATGGATTACCAATCAGCAAATCCTCCTGAATATTAACCATAGGAAACTTTGCTAAAAACCATTTTGATAACCTGAATCTAACTGTAAAGAACAAAGACATGCTGTCCAGGTTAGAACCTTCGAACACTATAGCATTCCTGGCTTTCCAGATTGACCAGAAGATAACACCTGGAATAAACTTCCATATCGTCGAGTTTCCCCTCAATCACACCAGGAACTAAGCAAAGCAGGAGGGTCTTGAGGAAGAACAAACAAAATATCCCAGAAGCTAGCTATTTTATTCCACAACTTCCAAGCAACAAAACAGGAATAAATAAGTGTTGAACTGTTTCCTCGTGAATCTTGCAGAAAGGACACTGTATATCCTCCCCTAAAGAAACTCCTCTCTTAACCAACTCAGCCTTAACTGCCAATTTCTGATGTGCCAGTTGCCACAGAAAAGCTTCCACTCTCGGTGGAGCCAAACCCTTCCAAACTCCTTGTAGCCACACATCATTACCCTACCTCCGAGCCAATGTTTTCCCTGCATGATTTAACCGAAAACAGTCCATCTCCACTAGCAGACCAAGAAAGAGAGTCCTCCACCAACTCTGACAGTTTGACATCCTTAATTTTTATCATCAAAGCTAACCACTGGTCCAATTCCCAATCACTCAGATTCCTTCTAGTTTGGACATTCCACTCCCAACCACTCGGTCCATAGCTGCCAAACTCAACAATCTCCCCCCTTTATTAATGGAAAGCACGTAGATTCTAGGAAAAAGTATTTTAGAGGGACCTCATCCGCCCAAACATCATTCCAAAAAGAAATTGATTTCCCATTACCCACTTGCAGCTTCGAATTCAATCTAAGAAAGTTCCCTACCGAATCATTCTTAGAAAAATTATTAGCAATGCCTCTCAAGATCCATGAAGATTTCGGAGAAGTAACCTTTCCAATAGACATAGTGTTCCAACTCATCTTTTGCTTACTACACAACACCGATTTCCAGAGAGAGTTTTTGTCATTGGCAAATTTCCACACCCACTTGCCTAGTAAAGCCCGGTTAGTAAGATTCAAATCAAGGACACCTAGTCCACCACAGTTCAAAGGCCTGCAAACCGTGTTCCAATTTACCCAGTGAATCCTCCGCTTATCCCCCTTCTCACCCCAAAGAAAGTTAGCCATTAAAGAATTAAGCTTCTTTCCGATATTGCACGGCATTTTGAAAAGAGATAGAAAGAAAATCGGCAAAGAGGTTAGCACCGACTTCAACAGGACTGTCCTCCCAGCCAAAGACAGACAAGACGCTTTCCACCCCGCAAGTTTGGAACTAAAATTCTTAAAGACCGGATCCCATAGAGCCTCTGTGTTTTTCCTTGCTCCCAAGGGAAGTCCCAAGTATTCTGTAGGTAGAAAACCAACCGAACAGCCCACTTGTTCTGCCCAATCCGATAACACTCCCTCTTCCAAATTGATACCGAACAGCTTACTCTTTGCTAAATTGAGGTGTAAACCTGTCATAATGCTAAAGATCCTCAGCACCCTTTTTACATTCTTGATCTGATTAATGGAGGCTTGACAAAAAATTATTAAATCATCGGCGAATTGTAGATGGGACAGCCTGGTAGAATTATCAGAATTCCCCATAATAATACCCTGGAATAAACCCCTCTCGATTGCTTTAGAAAGCATCAAATGTAACATCTCGCCTATAATGTTGAACAAAAGTGGAGAAAGACTGCAGCCTTGTCTAAGACCTTTTTCCATTGCAAACTCCTCAGAAGGAGACCCGTTAACAAGAATCGAAATAGAGGCTGTAGACAGACATTGAGTAATCCACGATGACCATCTGTTTCCAAATCCCATTTCTTTCATTGCTCTAAACAAAATAGGCCATTCCACAGTGTCGTATGCTCTTCGGAAGTCAACTTTAAAAACTACCCCTTGCAGTCCTTGTTTTCTCCAGAGATCAATACCTTCGTTCGCAATGAAGGCGCAATCCAATAACTGTCTCCCCGGAATAAATGCAAATTGGGATTGACTTATTATGTCGCCAACACAGCCACTCAACCTTTTAGATAATACTTTTGAGAGAATCTTGTATAAACTACCTACAAGGCTGATTGGTCTAAAATCCTCCACACTTTCCGGATTAGTCTTCTTCGGAATGAGTGTAATAAACGCGTGATTAACTCCGTGTTCCCATTTTCTACCTCTGAAAAAATCCTGGAAAAACTTCAATACATGTTCCTTTAAACCCGACCAACATTTCTTGAAGAAGCCCATGGTAAAGCCATCCGGTCCTGGTGCTTTAGAACTGTCCGAAGAAGCTATCGCTTGCCATATTTCTTGTTCCGTGAACTGCTCCTCAAGTTTTAAAGATTGGAACTCTGATAGCATAGCAAACTCCAGGGATAAATCCTCTACACCCAGCGTTGACATAGAACTATAGGATTCCCTAAAAAAGGCCGCAATATGCAACTTAATAGATTGCGGATCTACAACTTCAGAACCATTGATCTTCAAACTAGTAATTTCATTTCTCCTACTCCTGTTTAGAGCAGTTAAATGAAAAAATCTAGTGTTTCTATCTCCATCTTTAATCCATTTCGCCCTTGATTTCTGAAACCAGATGCTTTCTTCAATCCTATACAACCTCCATAGATCAGATCTGAACTGCAGCAGATGCCCCCAGTCCTGTTGGCAGAGGTCCCCAGCTTGAGCTTTAAACTCAAGATTATTTATCTTCAATTCCAGATCTGCTATGGACTCAGAAATTCCATTGAACTTTCTGCCCGACCAACTTCTGATCGCTATTTTAGTTTCTTGAAGAATGCTGAAAATGCCCCTACTCCTTCTACTCCCCCTCGAAACATCCATGGATGATTTAACTATATCCTCAAACCCTTTTTCCTCTAGAAGATAGTTAAAAAATCTGAATGGTTTGGGGCCCCAATCAACAGTTTTTTCCTCCAAACAAACGGGATTATGATCAGATAAAGATCTCGGTAACAGGCTTTGCAGAACATTAGGAAAACTTATCAGAAAATCCCCAGAAATTAGGAACCTATCCAATCTGACCCAAGTAGAGGCTTCTCTATTATTACACCAAGTGAACCTTCCCCCAACCATAGGTAGATCGATTAAATTAGTATGATTCAGGAAATTTCTTAGAATAGCTATAGAAAACCAATTCTGTGACATTCCTATCTTCTCTGTCGGATCAAAATACACATTAAAATCACCCCCAATGCAAACTGATACTGTTTGAGCAGTGACAAAATTCAGCAATTCCCTGAAAAAATCCTCCTTTTCAGCATCAATACTTGGACCATATACATTAATAATCACACATTTATCACATGAATTCTTAAAACTTCCAAAGACAGCTATGAACCTGCTGCTTAAATGACTATTTGTAACTTCAAAATCCTTATCATTCCACAACACCATTAAACCTCCTGCAGACCCCACAGCTGGAACAACAGTCCAACTATTAAGAATACTTCCACCTATCCTTCTCCTAATAGCCTGAGAACATTTTTCCAGCTTTGTTTCTTGAATGAGAAGAATGCCTGGTTTATAATTCCTGACCATAGTAGCTACTGCTCTAGATTTTTCCTTTTTTCGGATACCCCTTATGTTCCAAGAAATAATCTTCATCTTTACCATGTATATCTATGGAAACAAAACCTCAAAGCAAAGTAGCCGAGAGATCCCTACTCCCCGAAACCACCCCTTCCCCACAATCAGCCAAACCTTTCTCCATATTAATTATTTTATCCAAAAAGGCTTTCTTCCCCTCTTTGAATGAGATCCCAAGCAATTTACTGACTTCCCATGTAGCCAGCGCTTCTTCTAAACATAAGGAAAAATTTGGAGAATACACAGTAGGGATACTAGCCACGTCCAGTGCTTCCCTAATCAGAATCCTTTTCTTTCTTCTAATACCAGTCCTTGCTTCTGATCCATGCTTATTCCCTTTAACACCCTCACCATCTCCCCGAGGAAGCTGTGACCGAACTGCATCTGCTTTCTGACTAGAACCATCATCATCCTGGGTCTCAATCGGGCTTCTCCCGATATATTGGTAATAGGTAAAATACTCGAGGTAGGAATATTTCTAGACCTATTGTGATCAGACACCTCCAGTGGAAACATTGAACCATTTTCTCTGCTTGGATTAAACCACACCTTTCTACCTCTGGATCTTCTATACACTCTGGAGACAGGCCCTCTCTTCCACCCTCCCAAATGCAGACTCCTAGGCAGGTGATTGAAAGGACTCCAGCTACTAAGGCCAATAGTATGAGACTCCTTATAACAACCACTCTCTTGATTCATGTGCATCGACTTTTCTTCCCTAACCTCTTCTATACCTTCCTCACTACTAGCTTCTTTGTTCAGGAATGTTCCTTCATTAATCAAAACCTCATTGGATTTGTTAGAATCTTCTCTATGTACTGGCTGTAACCTAACGACTACCCCACCAGGAATTGGCTTTGGGAATAGATAAGAAGGATCATTAGCCTTTTTTTGCACATTTGATTTATCCGAACCAGATTGTTGCGGCTCCACCAAAGTTTCCAACCGGGATTCATTCCCCTTACCAAACCCCAAATTGGTTTGATTAACCCCAGGCCCAATAAAGAAATTGGGTGGTCCTCACTCGAATCCACAGATTGGGCTGCCACACTTTCAACTATAAAATCATCTCTTAAACCCAGCCCTCGATAATCCCCTTTTAAATTCAAAATCCCATCTGGTAATTCTGACATCATAGCACCACTATTTTGACTTTGTAGTTCCTGTGACAATAAATGCTCTTCACCTTTGCCGCCTACCATAGATGTATAGTTTTCCCCTACCAACCCTCTGACATATGTATCCCTAGAATCCTTAGCTATCAAGTCCAGCTTACCAACTCCAACTGAATGGTTATCATCTTCCTTCTCAGGTTGAGCGTCGTTACTGTACACACCATCTCCGGCCACCATAGATTTTTTAACTGCAAAGCTTTCCTGTTTAATACTAACCGATCCCAAGTTAATTTTAACCTTGAAAGAACGCCCATACGAACCCATATTAACAAATTCTTGTATGTCGAACGGACTGGCCACCTTCAGTAGAGCTCTTGCCACCGCCATATCCTCCCTTTTGATTGTCGACTCGTGAATACAGACCAACTTCCCCCACTTTGAAAGTAACTTTTCCAAGAAAGATTCGTTCCAACATAATAAAGGGATTCCAACCAGTTCAACTGAGCAAAAAGCCAACGGAACACCTTCTTCGCTCATAAGCGGATCAAGCCAATCAAACCAGAACAACAGTTCCTCCCCTCTGCTCGTCCTTGCTTTTTCTAATTCTTCTACTGAGTCGAAAGTTAAGATACAAGAGTTCCATGTATAACCCCATTTAGCTCCCCTGACTATGATTCCATCACTAGCCAGCCCCTTCTCCACTAATTCCAGATCAAACTGGGATTTTATAATTCCAGTCAATGATCTTTTAACCCAATCATACTCATCTAATGGGATATGCATCTCCCATACATTTCTCAGTCCTTCTTTCTCTCCTGGACGACCCTCCTTAAACTCTTTGTTCCCCTGAACTTCCCTTTGCTCGTCATAAGAGACCAGCACATCCTTATATGTTCTTTCATCCCTCAATTTGCTGATCGACACTGACCTTGATCTTCTTCTCAAAGTCGTTCCTATTTTCCATTTACCTTCTACCCTTCTGACATCTCTATTATCCTCTTGCCTGGACCTCTGCTTCTGGTACTTAGCTACACCAACTGAGACTTTCTTACCATCTATCCAAATACCATTCAAATTTGCTATCGCTTTCATCAACCCATCTTCCTTCTCAAACTGAACGAAAGCAAACGTGTAGTTCCTATAATTCTGCTTGGTGGAGCTACTCGGAATGTAGACCCTAATAACACTACCATGTTGTTGAAAGATTTCCTTTAGTGTTCGCCAAGTTACCCTCTTACTCAGAAAGTTGACAAACGCCGTCCATTCCTCACCGGAGGACTGGCCGCCTATGGCACTCTCTCTCACTCTCCCTTTCTCTCTCTCACTCATATCCTATGTTTCTTTAGAAGGTCCAGCTTCGAGCTTGTGTGATTTATCAGGCGTACTTGAAGTAGAATGAGTTTGTACAGTTTCCCCTCTTATAGGACTCCTGTTATGTTTTACTGAACCATAGTTGGTTGGCTCATCGTCATATTTGGGTCTTGGCTTCTCTTCAGCAATATCTGCGTCCTTTGCATGCTGAGTAGACCAGAAAGCACCAAGCTGTCCGCCGCTTGGCCTTGAGCCAGGCTGTTGTGTATTTTTAGCTGGTTCACCATGAGGCGGGGGTGGAGGGCTTCTAGAAGGAATCAGAGGTGACCTATTTGTAGACCTTGGAACACCTGCTAAATTGGCACAAAGCATCTATTCAAGTTCAATGAAAACTTATGTCTAAGCCTCCAATATTCAAACTTTTTCTATCTATAATCTTTCTATAACTCATCCAACAACATCAGGATCCACCATAACATGAAGCAGTTAAATTTAATACAAGTATTAGACCTTCAAGGGGAGAACTGAACTGTCAATTGGTATAAATCTTCACCTTCAGTAGATGGCATTTCAGGTGGCCGATCAGGTAGAGACTTCTGTTGAGCAGCAGGCAACTGCTCATTAACACGAAACCAGACCTGCCATCATGGGAATAAATCCCAAGATCAGTTAAATAGAATGTTAGATCTCTGCCAATGATAAGCATGGACATAGATTATCTAAAACTAGCCTAAATTCAAGGATGAATGACCAATCAAGCAAAGTGCTTGCCTGTGTGATGTCAGGCCTGTCAGCAGGTGATGCTTGAAGCATGTCTTTAATTAGGTTAGTAATTGAAGAGCTGTACTTTGGTAAATCTGGAATCCGATAGTTCCCATTTAAGATTTGCAACTTTGATTCACCATCAAATGCATTCTTGAAGTAGCAAATTCGAAAGAGAAGACACCCAAGAGCCTGCAGTATGACAGAGCAGCTGCAGTTTGTACTTGGCATATCGAATCTAATTTGTCTCTAGATTTCACACGGAGGTACAAGGTATAGTTGACTTACCCATATATCCACCTTTTCATTGATAAGTTCTCTCCGGAACAGATCCCACATCTATGCCAATAAAAGAATGAAGATATATATCAAACATTTTAACCACCATATAAAACAAAAATTAAAATTAAATAAATAAATAAATAAATATAGTTGTTCATCCAACCTCAGGGGCTCTATAGGCAGGTGTGGTGTGCTTCCGGATATTGTCTTCTTCTATACCCATTTCTTCAGGTCTCTCAAAAAGCTTGTGATTGGTTGATGTACTCCCAAAATCACACAACTTCCACGATCCATCAGAACCCAACAGAATGTTCTCAGCTTTCAAGTCCCTGCAAAAATCAAAATGCCAGGAAGTAAGAAACATATTTCGGGCCTTATAAGATTGGGATAGTGGCAATTCTTTTCATTTCTATTATTCACATGTAAAGAAATAAAAATCAACAAGAAGCTACAAAAAAGGGAGTAACCTAAAAACTTGATGACCAAGATACCTGTGAGCAACCGGTGGGGACTGGCAATGCATTGCAAAGACCGCATTACAGATATCCAAGTAAATGGTAAGAATCTGTTTCTTCTCAAAATAGGCAGCTCCTCTAGCCTCTAAGACACTAACAAGAGATTTGTCACAGTAATCCATGACAAGAAGGGCTTCCTTGGTCCTTCCCATATCCAAGATCGTATGGGCATAAAGTGTAACCACATTTGGGTGTCCTTTAAGCGATTTCATGACAGAGATCTCCTTGACGACCAACTCCATTGACTCGTGATCATTGCATATGATGTGCTTCAAGGCATACTGCTTAGAAACATGTAGAGCATCCTTGGCTAAGTAGACACAAGAGAAGCCACCCTCGGCAATCGCATTGCGAACATGAATTTTAAGATTGCCGACATCAAGGGTTTTGCCCTCGAGCCCTGCAGGATCTTTTTGCATAAATGGCTTGAGCCTCCACATAGTTAGAATGAATGCGGAAAGACGCTGCACGAGTGATGAAATAAAATAAAATTATTAGAAATCCCCATTGATGATAATGAAGGGAATCTAAGATTGAGAAGTAAAATTTAAATTTTGGGAACGACTAATATGAAACAGTAAGATAACAATGATGATAGCTACAATTACAATAGTCAAACCTAAGAAAACAACAATTAATGAATGCAGATACAAACGCAATACAACAGCAGCAGATCTAGATACACTTGAATATTGGGGCAGCGCAATAACGAACAAATTGCAATCAAGATCCCAATTTTCATACAGACCCAAAACCCAGATATCTCCCATCACTGCCATTAATTATTTGGTGGGTTTTTTTATTTTGATTATTATTATTTTCCACGAGTAATAGGTAGCAAAAACATAAACTTTGCAGCTATATATGTAAATCTAATAATGAATCTAAAGAAGGGAACAAGAATTACCGAATCAATTTTAGTTTAAACAAAGCAAGAAGATGATCGAGAATGTACCTGGCTAGATGAAGCTGAGTGGGTAATCAGATATAAAGGTACTCCACCAGGACTTGATTGACAGAAACAGATGATCTAGGATTGAACAAAGATACCAGAAGCGAAGATGAAGTTTTGCTTTTGCTTAAAGATTTGATTTTGCGACCTTTTGTCTTTGAGCGTTGCGTAATTCCGAAAAACAAAATACTCCCAAATAATTTCACAAAAGTATCATTTAGGTATTGGACTAGATGTATAAATTCCGAATATTCATTATTCAAATTCATATAATTAATATACACAAATTTAATTAAAATTTTAAATGTTTAGATTTGATTTTATAAAATAAAAATATATTTATTAATAAATTAATTTAAAACTTTGATCATTTAAATTTTAATAGATTTATATATTCTATATACTATATAAAATTTATATTTAATTTAAATTCAATTTTATATAATAATAATAATAGAATAATTTATGGATAATACATTTAAATTTTTAAATAAATTTACAATTTCACATTTTTATGTTTTAAGTTTAGCGTTTTTCGACTTTATTATTAAAATTATTTATTTATTTATTTATGATTACAATACTCTTCTAAATATTTATGTAGATAATTTTTTTTAGTGTCACGTAAGAGAAGATAAATATTGTAAAAAACTTTTTTTAAAAAACTTTTTTTATAATATACATTTGTTTTACATGACATAATCAATCAAACAAAAGACATATTTTTACAAAAGCTTACAAATTATATGTCTTTTTAAAAATCACTTTTTTATGATATACTTTTATAAAGTGTGTTTTTATTTACGTAGTAACATAAAAAAATATTATTTCTATGAATATCTTTAAAACGTGTTATGATCATAAATAAGAGATTGATACATTTGAATAATAAAATTTATACATTCCATCTTTAAGTCAAGCTGTGCGCTGTAATATTTATCTTCTTTTGTAGTTAGTGAATGTGTTGCTTATAATTGTAAGTTGAGAATAGGATTTTGTTTATTCCTCTTTCAAAAAAAATTATTATTAGCTTTTAATAATATGTATAATCAATTCATTATGATTGTTTATTTCTAGATTATTTTTAAAAGGTATTTATTTATTCATTAATGATATATGTTGTAATGAAAGTATTAAGATGTTACAATCGTAAAGAAACTTTAAACATCATAAAGGCAATGTAATTTTTCCGAGATACTGAGCTTGAATAGTTATATCTACAAGATATATATATGTTGTTAACGGTTAAAAAAGATTTTGAACAAATAGTGTTGTAATCATCTCATACTAATAAAAAAAAACCTTTAAACATCATACTCCACGTTGCTTTTGAAATATGTTGTGGCGATGATAAAGGTGCTTACCATAATTTAATTATGAATGGATCAAGGGAGTCGGGTGGAGATTTTCCTTTTAATTTTCAAATTTTCACATAATTTAATTATTCTTTAAATTTGTTTGTTAATAATTCAATTTCATCCCCTAAAAATTTATGATTTACTTCTTAACATAAAATTTTATGTTCGTACAGACCTCATATATTCAAAGTAATGTGGCAATACATGACATGGAGTCAAAGGTTACATTAATTTTAAAATATTTTAAGGTAGATACAAATATATTAATAACACAAAAATTTTAAATGATGTAAATACAAATAAAATTTTATGATGAACATTATCAATAAAATAGATAATTAACTAAAAAATAATAATTTTAATATAATCATATACCCATACTTAAAAAGTTATGGATCCGCCACTACTTCGTGTGTACATTGCCATCTGCTCTCATGACTTATAACCAACCATGGGCAGATAGGCTTAACTAGTCCTCTCGAAAGTCGAAAGCAGGCTGAATACGAACTGAGCTGTTTGGGCTTTAATGGGCTTTTATTTTTGGATAAACTATTTTAGTGACAATAATTTTATAATGGATCCGATGAACTTCCATCCATTATCATTCAATACAAAATTAATTACTATTAGTCACTAATTATAAGTATAATTTACATGATTTTTGGGTGGGTCCTTCGCATATGTATCGTGGTGATTAACGTTGGGAAAATAATTAATAAAATAATAATATGTTATATATCAATTGATTACTTGTTTGTAAATATGCAAATTGATATATGAAACTGTTAATTGTGAATTTATTATAATTTCAAACTTGATTTTCAAATTTATAACTATTTGAAAGAATAAACAAAAACATTTTTTTCAAAAACATATAGTTTTTTCTTCTATTACTTTCATTAGAACATTTAAATATCCTCTTCATTTTATTTGATTTAATTTTGAATTATTTATTTCATTGATTTTGATTTTATAATTCGTTTTTATTTAAAATAATTATATTTTTTATTCAAAAAAAATATTTTTTTACATACGTATATTTATCTAAATAAATAAAAATAATCTATGCATGCTCAAATAGGAAACTAATTTTGCTTGTTTATTCCATAATGGGCATGCATTAGTTTAAATGTATATATTTATATATAATATATGGGGTAGAATCCATGTATACCGTATAAAATTTATTAATTTTACATGAAACTTTAACCATTCAATCAAGAATGGAATTAGGATAAAACATTGAAAGGGACAATAATATATGTATTTATATTTGAAAAAAAATGGAGGGGCAAAGGCTTTATTTCACTCATATTCAAACTAACAATGACCTAAAATGTTATTATACCAAAAAAAAAATTCAGGGGACCGCAGTCTCTCCCACCCAACAAATCGCTCCGTTCATGCATTCCGTAAATCTAAATAGATGTATGAGATTAAAATAAAATTATTTATTTTTCTAATGTATAAAAAATTAATCTCATGCATCCGTATAAATTCATCCAACGAATATATTTTTTATGTAAAACTAATGAATTTTAGACATTATAAATGAATCATATCCCTTATATATATATAATCTTATTATTACATTTTAAATACCAAATGGGGAGAATTAAATAATGGTTGAATGAAAAGTCCATTGGTCATTTAATTTGAGAATAAACCAATGATTGGTCATAATGTATTTGTACATATGTAACATTACAAATGGACACCACAACTCTACTCATGCATCACTCATCCATTCTTTTTGTTTTTGATGGCAAAGTCACAACAACCCACAACTGCAACACCCACAAACTGCTTGTAACTTGTTTGATACACAAAGGGAAAAATGAACTATTATTTGACTTGATTTTCAAGCCAATATTATGACCATTGATAGTGATGAATAATATTAGTTGCCAACATTAATTATACAGACCCTAACTACCACGATTAATGTGTAATTATGGTTTCCTTGGTGACAAGAATTAATGTATTCCTTCCTATGAAGACATGGGGGCAGCTGTTTAGTTCAAATGATGACTGTGTAGACCAGTATTTAACCATTACCATGGATCTATTTGTTTATGATTCAAGGTATTTCAATTTGGGATGCCATTAACTTCGTAGACCATTTGGAGTGATACTTACATATCACTTGTTTAATAGTAAGTATTTGTAAAACATATCCAGGGTTTACATATCACTCATAATTATTATATTTAAAGGTTATTTATTTTTTTAGGATCAAGGTGGATCGAGCTTTTTGTCAAAATTTTAAGCTCGGATTAAAGTCATATTAATCTTTCATTATATTAGATCGAAATCAAATCAAATTATATTATAATCGAAGTCGAGTCGGAATCTTAAATTTTAAATCGGGTCAAAATCACTGAAAACTCATCCCACCAGGGATGAAAGTACATGGAGAGTTTGGGAAAAAAAATTCCTCTCAAATTTTTTTTTTGATCTAATAACAATTTTAGGTCGTGTCAATTTAAACTTTAGTAAAATCAACTTTTATCCTTCTAGTTTTTGGATTAAATATTTAATAAATATATATTATTTTGAACTTAAATTATTTATCCCTTCTAATATTTAATTCAAATTTGATCTCTCATCACATCCCACTTCATTGCCATCCTATACATGAATAATGATGAGTACAATGATCTAAAGGTTCAAAGGTCCCAAAAAAAAAAGAAGAATGATAAATGTAAGAGTAGTGTAGATACATAGAAAGAGGAATGGTCCACAAAAATGGATATAAACAGGATGGATATCGCATTCTTATAAATTTTAATTTTTTATTATATATTTTAGGTATTTTTTTATTTTATATTGATTATATAATTTCACGTCCCTTAAAATTTTATAACTTTTTATCTCTAAAATTTTTAATATAATTTTTTAAGTTTGTACATGTGACATAAATTTATACGTCCATCGCTAGATATAAACACCAACAACAACAACAAAAATGACCATTTTTGCAGGGGGAAAAAGTTGCTCCTGCATCATCTTCTGAACTAAGAAACAGCTCTATTATGAATCCTCATTAATCATCATATAATCATTTTATAATATCTCATTTGAATAAAACCATTTTTAAATCATAAAACAAGAGAGAATACGTATTTTCAAAAATATATAATTTTAGTGTTTCTTTAAATAATCAAATATTTTATCTCATTCACCGGCAAAACATTTTGGATTCTCTTTTGGTTTTTGTTTTGTGTTGAGAAACAACAATAATTATATAATAATTAATTTAGTAACGGATGCGCGTTTAACATTAATATACTGATAATGCTAACAAACAATAATTGTTGCATTGAAAATTCGTATGTCGTTGGCAAGTCAATTTTATCATTTTTTTTTGAAATCAATACAAATAAAATTATTTTAAAATATATTATTTAATTCATTAGTAATATACATTCAAAATTGTTTTAAAATATATTATTTAATTTATTAGTAATATACAGTCGGTTAAACTCTATTAGGAGTTTTTATATTACATCTAAAAGTTTATTTTAGTCCCTTTAAAAAGAATAGTTTAATCCTTATATGTTTGAAAAGTTAATATTTTGGTCTAAAATTTTAAAATTATAGTTAATCATCTTAAATATTTTGGTTTAAACACCCTTTAAGTCTTTCTCAATTTTGAAATTGAGTAAAATGATCACTTTTGAAAAAAAAAGGAATAGTTTAGTAGATGTAAGTAAATAAGACTAATCTGTGATCATGTTAACCATTTATGTTAGTATATGACACATGTCCAACTAAGATGAAATAATTTTTAATAATATTTTCATAATTTTAAAAATTTTATTGACATTTTAAACATTTTTAATGATTTTTATATAATTGTTTTCAATTAAACCCTAACTTTCACTCAGAGCCTAAAAATTCTAAGAAAAATCAATGTACATTTTTTCAACTAATATTTTGAATTTTTTTTATTTTGACTTATAATGATAATATTATTGTAAGTGTAAAAAATAAAGTTTGAAATTAGAATAGAAATTAATTGTGTATTTAGTTTTTAACAAGTATTTTAAAAATATGTAAAAATTCAAAAGAAAATATGATAGAGATTAATTTGTTCAAATTTAAAATTGAGAAATACCTAAAGAATGTTTAAATCAAAATATTTAAATAAACTAATAATAACTTTAACATTCTGGACCAAAATATTAACTTTCCGAATATGTATAAAATAAAATGTATAATATTATAATATTTGGACTAAAATATTTATATTAAATATAATACAAATACTTTTAATAGACTTCAATTATATATTTGTACATGAGTATAATAAATAATTAGAGTGGAGAATGGTCTTAAAAATGTGTTGTCATGACATGAATGATGATTGGGTAGCATATTAGTTGATAGCTAAACCTGTGAGTAGAATTATATAATAACAGAAGTTTCCAACCACCCCCAACTCCAAATACAAACACCAATGCCTTCCCTTTCTTCTCACTTTCATCTCTTTTTCTTAACTCTTTGACAAGTTCTTCAGTGCAGGAATGGAATCCAAAGAAAACATCTCCTTCCCAGTTTCTGGTCTTGTTTTTCTTGTCCGTAACAATCAATAACCTACAAAGAAGGAAAAAAGAAGAACAAGAAACTGAGCCGATTGGTTTAGTATTTTTCGTGTGTTATAATGGCGAAATCAAAGACATGCAACGCCAGGAACTGGAAGCAGTCGTACATTTCTGTCACCGCTCTTTCGTCCTCTTCTCTTCAATCTCTCCTCGTTCCTCCCAAGAAAAAGATAATAAAGCCCAGAAACGGCTTCTTTCTCGGCCACCACTGCAGGCCGCCGAGCGTTTGGTTGTTGGCTCTCTTCTGCTTTGCCCTTGTTGGCTTGTTGAGGTTGGGGTGGAATGTCAACACCCTCATCTCTTTCTCTCCATACCCATGTCTCCAAACTCTATCGATACCGCATCTCACCGGCGAACTCGGCGTCTTGAACTCCACTCAACGTCATCATGCCGTGTTTGGAGTTCAGCGCCGAGTATAAAAGAGCAAGTAATGTTATTTTGAATGACAGAAGAAAGTATTTGCTGGTGGTGGTGTCGGGTGACATGCACCAGCAAAGGAATCAGATTGTGGATGCTGTTGTCATTGCTAGGATCCTTGGAGCTGCCTTAGTTGTTCCCATTTTGCAAGTCAATCTCATCTGGGGTGATGAGAGGTAACAATTAACAAATCATGTGTATGTGTATATATATATCGAGCCGGGTTTCGGTTTTTGGTTCGATAAACCTACTATCCTTATGGTGCTCCTGTGGTTGCAGTGAATTTTCTGATATATTCGATCTCTGTCATTTCAAGCGAGTTCTCGCCGATGATGTGCGGATACTATCGTCGTTGCCTTCGACGCATATAAAGACGAGGCCGGTTGAGGAGAAATTGACTCCTCTTGACGTCTCGCCTCAATGGATTCGTGCACGTTATCTCAAAAAGATAAAGAAGGGAGGAGTTTTGCTGTTACGAGGTCTGGATTCGAGGCTCTCTAAGGATCTTCATCCTGATCTTCAAAAGCTTCGCTGCAAGGTACTTGAAACCTCACTTTTTTGGAGAATTTAGACCTGTTCTAATATGTTCATTCTTGAATATCAGGTGGCAGTTGAAGCATTAAAATTTGCGCCGCCGATCCTTGAGCTAGGTAACAAGCTCGCTCGGAGAATGCAGAGCAATGGACCGTACCTTGCTCTTCATCTTCGAATCGAGAAGGATGTATGGGTGAGGACCGGTTGTCTTCCGAGGTTGAGTAAAGAATACGATGAGATAATCCACAATGAACGGAGAAGACACCCCGAGCTTCTTACTGCGAGATCGAACATGACTTACCATGAGCGAAAGCTTGCCGGACTCTGCCCCTTGAATGCTTTCGAAGTTACTAGGTACGACTTATACCGCAGGCTAGCTAGTTTCTTTGTTTTTGTGAACAATGTTCATGTATATCAACTGGTCACATTATTTACTTTATAGGTTGCTTAAAGCGTTGGGGGCTCCGACGAGTACGAGAATATACTGGGCCGGAGGCGAACCTCTCGGCGGGAAAGAAGCCTTGTCACCATTAACAAGAGAATTTCCTCATTTCTATAACAAAGAAGACCTTGCATTGCCAGGTGAACTAGAACCATTTGCTCATAAGGCTTCTTCCATGGCTGCCATCGACTACATAGTTTCGGCGGAAAGCGACATTTTCATGCCCTCCCACGGTGGGAATATGGGCCACGCGATTCAGGGACATAGAGCGTACGCAGGGCATAAGAAGTGCATAACACCAAACAAAAGACACCTGCTGCCATATTTTCTGAACTCTTCTCTCCCGGAAGCAGAGTTCAATAGGATCATAAGAGAATTGCACCGAGAATCTCCTGGACAACCGGAGCTCCGGGCAAGCAAAGGCGGAAGGGATGTGACCAAGTACCCGGTTCAATGCACGTGCAAACGCAAGGCTTCCCACATGATAACATGAAATATTGATGGCCACATTGCTTCAACTGAGAACCGAGACCCTCTTTTGGAAAACTTGGTCGTGATGGATCATGATGATTCTTTTAAATAGGAGCAGCAGCAGAGCATTAATTCAAGAGCGATTTGCATACTCATTGTTTGTGATTGCGTGGTACACAAGGCAGGGTTTGAATTGCATATGTTATGCGGTTATTATGTACTCAGGTCAGGGTAGATATGAGGATAGATCGTTTTTGTTATTCTTTTTAGTGAATTTTTTTTCTTTTACTATATATATATTTATAATGCAGCTTATTCTATGTATATAATGTATCACACTCAACTTTCATCTTCTTATAATAGTATAAATTTAATTTAATTTAATTAATTAAAATTTATCAGTTTAAACGAATAATAGAACGTGAAGAAATCAAAATCTTTCACGAATCTTATATTATGTCAGAAAAAAATAATAATAAATGAAAAGAAAGAGGAGAGGAGAGTAGAGTAATAGGAGAATAATGAAATTAAGAAAGAAAAAATATATATTTATTTTGTTGGATAAAGATTATTGGATATTGTTTTGTTAAATATTGATTATTAAAAGTTACAAAATAGTCCTCCAATTATAGGACATTGTTTTGTTAAATCCTCTTACTATTAAAAGTTACAAAATAGTTATTCGCCTATTCATATGTTCCAAACTCGTCATTTTTATTAAAAATTTGATGACAATCTGAGTTAGACGTTAATAACTGGGATATGATAGTCATTTGAGATTTTAGAATCAGATTTTATCATATCATAGTTAGTAGGTTAACGTCCAACTCTGACTACCGTTAAATTTTTTAACAGAAAATTATGAGTTTGGAACATATAAATAGTCAAGTAATCATTTTATAATTTTTAATAGTCATAAGACTTAACAAAGCAATGCCTTATAAATTGTAATCGTTTTGTAATTTTTAATAGTTATTTTATATTCTAGGGACCATCTGTGTACTTTATATTATTTGTGTACTTTATATTATTTTGTTTGAGTAGATGGCATGTTTGTAAAGCCATCATAAGAGAAATAAGTGTGAGACTTGAGAAGTGGATTTAAGTAAAATTTTAATTGAATTCTTACCCTAGGAAAATAAAGTAAGGAAAGAGGAATCTTTTCTTTGTTTAGATAACATTTTTTTTATAATTGTGAGGGAATGAAACTTCCCTTAATTTTACATTATTTTCTATTAACTCAATTTGAAGGAAACTCCAGGGAAAGAAAATATCCTAAATGTGACAGTTAAAAATGCTATTTTTATCCATTTATATGTTCCATTTCTTCATTATTTTTATTCATCATTTTGTTTATTTAACTTAAAAAATAAACGTTATACGAATAATTCACAAACAATTTATCAAACGTTATATTCATTTACGTACATATCTAAAATGAATCGCTTTTCGGTTTAAAAGATGGGAACAAAGATGGTAACAAGCCTGCAGAGGATGATCAGGTTCTAATTAAGAACCCTTTCTGTTATTATTCAAGATGGAAAATGTTAGAAAAAAAGTTAATCTGATATAAAGTAATAATAATAAATAAATATTATTATATAATCGAAGGATGCAAAATAAATAAAGAATTAAAATAGAGGAATGTGATTTGTTTACTCGTATGTAGACACGAAATCGGATGAGTAAAGTATGATAAACCGAAGAAGGATTTTTGTTGAGGCATGCATGAACAATTTCCTTAAGACAGATTCGTCCTCTCCTCGGTTTTGAGTAACGTTGGACGTCGATCTCCCATGATACAACAACAAATGATCACAACAGTAAGCACAACCGTAGTTATCAGACGAACACAATCTTGCCTTTCTCTACCACCGGAAAGAACGAATTTGAAAGAAATTTTCTAAGTGATTTCCTAATTCAACTTTGTGAATTGTGTCTCAAAGTTGTCTCTAAAAAAATTATGTCTAAGATTGTGCCTCAACTAACCTATATACAGGGAGAGGAAATTAATCAAAATGTTATAACCTTTTGATGAAGAGATTTATTGAAAAGCTAATATGTATAATTGAATTGATGCAATTTTATACCAAATAATAAGTTCGCTCACCAAATGACATAACTTATTATTAAAAGACATCAATTTTATTCAATTATTTATTAATTTTTCCAACAATCCTCCACATGAATGAAATTGACGATTTCAAACACTGACTCGATATGGTGATATATTATACGTTCAATATTTGCATAGGATAGGTAGGTGTCCCCCTTTGAACCTTCCCTTGTGAAAATATGTTTACCTTACTGGCTATCCAGTAGACGTGATGTCCTTGAACTGTCCTGCCATTGGTGTAAGCCATGACATACCTCACACAAATTTCTCACTGACAAGAATTTGGTTGTAACAACCCCCAACCCGTATCCAACCCGGATACAAGCCAGAAATATTACATTGACTTTTAAAACACAACTCATTACAAATAATCGTAAAATACTTGAACTCATATTACGAAAAATACAATAATATACATATGGTAATATAGGTTTACCAAAATATTCAGAGCATACACAACTTAACTCTTTAGTTACATGCCAACATCCATTTTCATAACAAAATGACCTACTGATTAAGTTGCTTCTGATCTAATAGTTGCAGGAGTAATGTTGTCCAGCTGCTTAACCTCGATCGTCTACTTTATCGGATCCTACGTGTGAAACACTCACACGTTAAGTCATCGACTTAGTGAGGCAATATAATAATAATATCAATAAATATAAAGTAATTGCCAAAATGAGATGGGTTGCAATGATAAGATGTATGTAAACAATGCAATAACCAGAACCATGTTTCGTACACATATACTTATCAAATTCACATTCATAAGTTCACCTTAGTAAGTTCATTAGCCCATGGTACCATACAGAGAACCTAAGGCATGTGAGTATTGTGAGGTTGTGCATTATGCTGTCACCACAGCTCATATAATTGCACCTAAGTGCCACGTAGAATTGCACCGGAGTGCCGCGTAGAATTGCACCGTAGTGCCATATAATAATGTCCATAAGGACCACATATCATTCCTTAAGAATCATATACATATGCCAAGGATCAAGTATGTGTCTCACCAGACTTCACACATGTTCCAAAGAATACATATATGTCCCGAAGGACCACATAGACCCTCTACCCTTGGCATGCCAACTATACCTATAGTTCTCATTTACATAACACGGGCTTTTACAATTTATCTAATTTGTATCACGTAGACATATTATTTTCATACCTTTATCACATAACTCATATAACTTCTTCTTGCATATTCATGTCCCATAATGCATATGGTATGGATTCATGTCATATATCATAATATGAAATACGATCATGTATCAAAATATTGAATCTAGACTTATCACAAGTCTAGAACTGAATAAAATACATATTCATGCTATGCATATGCACTCACCTAGATTTCTTTGTCTTTCCCTCGATTGATCCTACTTGTTGATGGTTCCGGAACTCGTTTAGGCTCGATATCTACATAGTAATTCATTGATACTTATCAGTATACTAATTAATATATTCTAAACTATCATTTCTTAGGCTAAAAGAAAAGCCATTTTCATCTTTTAATGGAGGTATGCATCGATGCACTACACCATGCATCGATGCATAAATCCTATTCGATGTTTGTATTTAATGGGGATGTATCGATGCACTCCTTATGCATCGATGCATAAATCCTATTCGATGTTTTCTTTTTAAATTAATGCATCGATGCACTGCATGTGCATCCCTAATTTGTGAGGCTCTAATACCAATTGTTGAGTTAATCGATCGACGGAATCGGCCAAGAGGGGGGTGAATTGGCAATTAAAAATTTCGTGGAAGCTTTTGCAGAAAAATTGAAAGTAATTGCACAACGATTTACAGTGGTTCGACTTTCTCAAACAAAGTCTACGTCCACTACCTTAGCTATCCACACTAAGGATTTTCCAACAAATTCACTAATTTGTTCTTTCTTTTGAGGCCAAAGAGATAACCTTACAAAATCCCTCAAGAGTATACCCCAACTCTTGAGAACACTCTTTTTCCCAAAGAGAAGATTACAAATTTGCAAACTTACAAGAAAACCTCACAAGGTAAGATGTTTGCACAATTCTAGAACAAGAAAAGAACACTCAAAGATAATTACAAATGAGCACAAATTGTGTTCTTGAAAGCAAAATGAATATTGAAAGGAAAATTGGCTTGATTTGCACAAACTTGGTGTTTGATGCTTTCTCTCTTGTTTCTCTATGATTTCTTCTTGATCAAGGGCTTCAGAACTTGTTTAAATACACCTTGAATCTTTTTTGAATGTTGGGGATGATTAGTGAAGATCATATAGCCGTTTTAGTATGAAAACAATTAATAAAACAGTTTGGAGCGTGGGGGGAATCGATACCCCCTATGGGGAATCGGTTCCCTAAGTGTAAAATTCAAATATTTCGACCGTTGAACAGGGGGAATCGGTACCCCCTATGGGGGAATCGGTTCCCTCCGAGCATTCTGGAAATCTCGGAGCCAAACCATTCAGGGGGAATCAGTTCCCTCTGAGCAATCTGGAATTTTTGGCTTTGAAATGGTTCGAAATACTTTGAAAGATTATTTTGAAATTGTTTTAAGATTAAAACTTAATTTTACACTTAAGTAAGGATTAAAAATGATTTTTGAAATATTTTGAGTAATGTTTTGATATTCGAATAATTATATCGAATATACTTAGAAAATCATTTTTCAAAATCTTAAAATTCATTTAACTTAATTTGTTATATCGAAATATCAAAATGTTTTCAACAATCTCCCCCTTTTTGATATAACAAAACATTTTAGTAATTTTAAGATTTTGAAATCAAGTTTTGAAATTACTCCCCCTTACTTTAACACTTCTCCCATTTATCATTTTAAAAACACACTTCTCCCCCCTTTTTGTTAAATCAAAAAGATTCAAATAAACGTGAAAAATATTAAGCCAATTGATTAGGTATATGTATGCATAAGCTGCTAAGATCACAATTAAGAGAAACGTTAGCCATTAGTTCCATAATCAATATTCATAAATAATGTGATATGGCAAAATTGGTCATATTGCTAATAATGATGTAAATGATGCAATAATAAATAAATCACACCAAACATATAAGTTCAAACCATCCATAAATCCAAACAAATTCACAATCCTCAAATTCAAACATCCTAAAATATTCAAAATGTTAAAACAATAAGTTTGGAAAACAAAGTAAAACATTTAATCATATATCCGGATTAGGAGGAGGAAAACGAGCTCGCATAGCAGCCATTTCGTTAGTGAGGTCATTAATACGTGCGTTGGTTGCTTCATTATTTGCACGCATTTCCCGAAGAATTTCTAATTGTTGAGCTCCCATTGTGGATAAATGAGACTCTATAGAAATAAAGCGCGAATCCATGGTCGCATATCGGTAATCAAATGTCTCCATAAAAGATTGAAAATATGGAGGCATTTGAGTCGATTGTTGTGCTTGCTCTTCGGGCTGCTCCTCGTCCTGCTCAGGTTCATCTTCAGCTTCATCGATGTCTCGCATTAGTTGCTCAAGCTCGAGATCTTCGTCAGCTTCGGGTGGAGCTTGTGAAGAACTAGCTCCCGGAGTAGTTGCAGAAGATCGAACCCATTCCCCGGTTTTCTTATCCTTAATCCATCCCGCTCTCGTTAAGGAAAGAAGGTTAATTTGTTTCTTAAGAGGAAAAACGGCATCTAGACCGACTCTAAGCCCAGCTTTGGAAAACAGATTACTCAAAATACAACCGTAAACAAGAGATGAACAAAGTTTTTTATTAGGAACAAGATTTACGGTTTCAACAATTTCAGCAAAAATAATCTGAGGTAGGTTGATTTTAATATTGTTTTCGAAACAATGTAACCACCAAAGATCTAAGGCTCTAAGAGTAGAATAACGACCTCCAGATGGTCAAAACCACCAAGAAATCATTAGATGAAGAAAACGTTCATGAAGGTCTAGGACACTTGCACTATCCCTTCTTTTATAACGAGATCCTAAAACCTGTTTTTCATTTGAAATCCCTTCATTATCTAATCCGAATGTATTGGCAATGTAAGCCGAGTCAATATATAAGAATTGTCCTAGAAGGTAGGAACGAATTCCTATGGTTTCGGTTTCAGTTTGACTTTAACACAAACGGCATTAGAATAGAAAATACGAACAAGTTGATGGTAAACGATGGGTTCAAGGTCAAAGAGTTTATCAAATTTCCACTATTGTAAAAGAGGAAGATATTTAAAATTGATAGCTAACATAGCTTGACGAGAAGGAATACGTTCTTCCCGGATTTTGTAAGAGTCAAAATATTGATAATACCAAAAACGATGATTTCTAGGACCAGGATGATTGAAACACGAATTTTGGATAGTCAAATTAGGATCAATAGGATTAGGATTAGAAATTGGAATAGGTGGAGGATTTGGAGGTGGATTTGGTTGTCGGTGTGAACGACTAGATGAAGACCTAGCACGTTTAGGATTAGACATGGTGAAGGAAATCGGAATAGATTGGATAACCTACAATTTTAAAAACAAATGTATGCAATTCAATTAATCCCAAAACTCAATTGAGTCCTCAATATTTCAAGGTTCTCTAAATCAATCCTAATGGGCAAAGTTTTTGAAAAACTTTTTGAAAAACTTTTTGAAAAATATGGTTTTGAGAAACAATATATGTATAGTTTTCATAACAACAACATAATTTAATCAAAACACAATAATTTGAAAAACAACAATTTTTTTTTTTAATTTCGAAAATTTAAAATTTTTGGAAAATTCTTGTGTTTTTGATGAAATTAGTTGTAACATCTAGTTTCTAATCACTAAACAATCAATGCCCTATCACTATTTCAACCTAGAACTAATTAAAACTAATCCTATGTTCAAAAATAATGAAATAGAGAGTTTAGAAAAATTTACCTTGAAAGATGAAGATTGAGGGGATTTAGATGTTGTTTGCACGATTTTAATGATGATTGCAAGTTTATGAGATGATATTTGAAGTGAATTCCGATTAAAATCAATGATTTGAGGCAAGAATGGAGATTTGAATGTTTGAGGGTGAGAAACGACTTGAAGATAGAAGAAGGGTTTTGGGAATTTTGGGGTGTTCTACCCGATTTTAACAGAACCCCAGGGGGTATCGATTCCCCTGTGGGGGGAATCGGTTCCCCTTCAAAGGGGGAATCGGTTCCCTAAAGGGGGGATCGATTCTCTCTGCACCAAAATGCTAAAATCCGATTTTAAACACCCAAAATGCTAAATTAATTTCCTCTAGTGGTATTGGCAACTCATATATTGAAAATTAATCATGTTCAAACAATTCAATTAATCTTTAAACGATATTTGAACATAAAATTAATTTTTCATCACGAATCATAAACTCCCCCTAACTAATAACAAGAATGCAATCAAAAATTATTATTATAAGCATTTTTCAGTATTTATTAAAAGTGCTAAATTATTTTAAACACTAAGTGAAGATAGGTTAGTTAAACCTAATTCTATTCTAAGTGTCCAAAACCTTTCCTTGTCTAAGGGTTTTGTAAAGATATCCGCTAATTGATGCAAAGTATTAACATATTCTAGAACTACATCTTCCTTAGTGACATGGTCTCTAATGAAGTGATGTCTTATTTCAATGTGCTTAGTTCTAGAGTGTTGGATGGGATTTTTAGTGAGACAAATAGCACTAGTATTGTCACACTTGATAGGAATGGTACCTACTTCAATTCCATAATCAAAAAGTTGTTGTTTCATCCATAAAACTTGTGCACAACAACTACCAGCTGAAATGTATTCCGCTTCAGTGGTAGATAATGCAACACAATTTTGTTTCTTTGAAAACCAAGAAATCAGCATATTTCCAAGGAATTGGCAAGTACCGGAGGTTCTTTTCCTATCTAATTTGCATCCTCCATAATCCGCATCAGAAAAGGCATGCAAGCTAAAGCTAGAGTCTCTAGGATACCAAAGTCCTAAACTAGGAGTGTCCTTAAGGTATCTAAAGATTCTCTTAACAGCTAGTAAATGTGATTCCTTAGGACATGATTGAAACCTAGCACACAAGCAAACACTGAACATAATATCCGGTCTACTTGCGGTTAGATAAAGCAAAGAGCCAATCATTGACCTATATAATTTAACATCTACACATTTACCTCCTTCATCTAAGTCAAGCTTTGTTGAAGAGCTCATTGGAGTGTTATGAGGTTTCCCATTTTCCAGTCCAAACTTCTTGAGCATATCTTTGACGTACTTAGCTTGATTAATGAAGATGTCATCTTTTCTTTGCTTGATTTGGAGTCCCAAGAAAAATGAGAGCTCCCCCATCATGCTCATCTCAAACTCACTTTGCATTAGCTTAGAAAATTCTTGGCAAAGAACATCATTAGTAGAACCAAATATTATATCATCAACATAAATTTGAACTACTAATAAATCTTTACCTTTTCTCTTTAAAAACAATGTAGAATCAACCTTTCCTTAAAAAAAAACTTTTTCAATTAAAAAATTTGACAATCTTTCATACCAAGCTCTAGGAGCTTGTTTTAAACCATAAAGAGCTTTTGTCAATTTTAAAACATGATCCGGAAAATTTGAATCTTCAAAACCTGGAGGTTGTTCCACGTACACTTCTTCTTTTTATAAAACCATTTAAAAATGCACTTTTAACATCCATTTGATATAATTTAAATTCATTGAAACATGCAAATGCTAATAACATTCTAATTGCTTCCATCCTAGCTACGGGAGCTTATGTTTCATCATAGTCTATGCCCTCTTCTTGAGTATAGCCTTGAGCAACAAGTCTAGCCTTGTTCCTCACTATATTACCACTTTCATCAAGTTTATTTCTAAAAACCCATCTAGTACCTACAATAGATTTATTACTAGGCCTTTCAACTAATGCCCATACTTTACTTCTCTCAAATTGATTTAATTCTTCTTGCATAGCCATAATCCAATGTTCATCTCTTAATGTTTCTTTGATGTTCTTAGGCTCTATGCATGAAATAAATGCAACATAGTTACAAACATTTCTAAGAGAAGATCGAGTAGTTACCCCTTTGGATGGATCACCTATAATTTTACCATCCTTGACATAGTTGTACTCTCTTGGAAAAGATACTTCCCTTTCTTCACTGGTTGGATTCTCGAGGGGATCATGAGTTTCCTCATTTTTTGTTTCTTCATTTGATGATGATTCTCCAACGTCATGTCTAACGTCATTTGCTTGTACAATACCTACATCATCATTAACAGAAGAATCCTTCCTCGAAAGGGGATTATCATCGAAAAAAACATGTATAGACTCTTCTACAACTAAAGTTCTTTTATTAAATACACGATAAGCTTTAGAATTTAAGGAATAACCCAGAAAACTTCCTTCATCACTTTTAGCATCAAATTTGCCAAGGTTTTCTTTACCGTTGTTTAAAACAAAACATTTACATCCAAAAGGATGAAAATAGCTAATGTTAGGCTTTTTATTTTTGAGAATTTCATATGGAGTTTTCTTTAAAATTGGCCTAATCATTACTCGATTTATAACATAACAAGCGGTATTTGTGGCTTCCGCCCAAAAATATTTTGGCAAATTATTTTCACAAAGCATGGTTCTAGCCATTTCTTCTAAAGTTCGATTTTTCCTCTCAACAACTCCATTTTGTTGAGGGGTTCTAGGTGCTGAAAAATTATGGCTAATACCATTAGAATTACAAAACTCAATAAATCCAAGATTTTCAAATTCAGTTCCATGATCACTCCTAACACTAGTTATAGAGTAACCTTTTTTTTGGATTATTTTTGAAAATGTGATGAAATGTTCTAATGCTTCATCTTTAGTACTTAAGAATAGAACCCAAGTATATCTAGAGTAGTCATCTACCAAGACAAATGCATATTGTTTTCCACCCAAGCTAGTAGTTCTAGTTGGCCCAAAAAGATCTAAATGGATCAATTGTAATACTCTACTAGTTGATACATCATTAATAGATTTAAAAGAAACTCACTTTTGTTTTCCTTTAGCACAAGCATCACAGATTTTATCATTATCAAATTTAAGCTTAGGCAACCCTCTTACTAAGTCTCCTTGAATTAACCGTTGCAAAACACTCATACTAGCATGACCTAGTCTCCTATGCCATAACCAACTATCATGCTCATCCTTAGCAACTAGGCATAAATTAGTCATATCAATAGAATCTAAATGCACCATGTAAATGTTTCATATTCTATGACCAACAAGCATAATCAAAGTAGATGCAATGTCAATCAATTTTGCAAACACTTAATTTTAAAAATAAGACATTGTATCTTTTGCCAAATTCATCTAATCGGATTATGCTTTAATCCATTCACACACAAAATATTATGCAATGTTGATTATCGAGATTAAGAGCACATGCATAAAGTTTTTGAAAAAGTTATGCATTAAAACTTTATAATATTTAAAAAAAATGCATAATCATTAAGAAAAATTTAAGGTCAAAAATTTTACAAAACCAAAGTTCTTGAAAAATCGATATCAATTGTTAAAGAGATATCAATTACATTTTAAAAACAATTTTGACCAAAAAATAATATGATGAACTAGAGTTTATAAAACATTACCAAAAATTACTATGTTCATCATACAATATTTTTCAACATACATGAGATAAAACATAATCATTTATTCAACATTTAAAACCTCATGCATACATAAACTAAATGAGCAACAAAATAAAATAAAAATATTAAGTTTAGAGGTTACTCATTCCTTTTTCATGTATGGCTAGAGCATCTTGAATATCATCATCTTCATCACCATTGCTCCCACACACCTACAAGAGACATTTAAGTAGATTTTGGTATTCAAATTGCTTTGGATCCTTGAACATTAGTTTCAATACCTCTTGTTCCTTTTGGAACCCATACTTGTCTAATTTTAAATCGTTTTCCTTTATTTAAAGGACAAGTATGTTCCTTATGACCATGATAATGACAATGTGAGCATATTGTCATTATTGAATTATTTGAAATGATTTCTTTTTCTTTTGTTAGGCATTCAAGCTTAACTTTCAAATTGAAATTTTCATTTTCAACATTTTCAAACTTCATTTTTGAAAATTCTAAATCCTTCTTCAACATTTCATTTTGATTTTCAAAATCCATTTTGATTTCTAAAAGAAGGTTATTTAATTTGAAAATTTCTTTTTCAAAGTTTTCAGATTTTATTTTTGAAAGCTCTAACTCCTTTTTCAACATTTCATTTTGATTTTCCAAATCTGTTTTAGCTTTCAAAATAAGCTCATTTTTAGCTATAAATTTAGAAATCAGTTTATTGTATTTGGAGTTCATGGTCTCAAACTCCGAAAACAATTTATCATAAGCATCTTGTAACTCACTAAAGGATTTTGAATTTAATCTATTTGAGTTAGAAGATACCTTTGGCTCTGTGAGAGCTAATAGAGACATCACTTTTATTGGTTCTTCTTTTTCCTCGTCTCTATAGATCTCCTCAAGCTTTTCCCACATTTCCTTGGAACTTGAACAAGAAGAAACTCCTTTATATACATTAGGATCAATTGCACAACACAACATGTGCATAGCCTTTGAGTTTTGTTGAGCTTCATTCCATTCTTGAACATTCCACTTCTTTGCCTTCTTAGTAGGAGAGGAATATCCTTTCTTGATTATCATCCAAGCTTCCATATCAAAAGCTTTGATGAATATCATCATACACCTCTTCCAATGACGATAATCTGTTCCATTGAAGTGAGGAGGCACGTCAATTGGTCTGGATTCTTCCATGGAGAATGAACCGGAAGTGGACGCCATCTTTATCAATTTAACTCTTCCCGGATCTACTCAAGAGGTGATTAAACCTTCAAATGAGTGAGGCTCTAATACCAATTTTGGAGTTAATCGATCGATGGAATCGGCCAAGAGGGGGGTGAATTGGCAATTAAAAATTTCGTGGAAGCTTTTGCAGAAAAATTGAAAGTAATTGCACAACGATTTATAGTGGTTCGACTTTCTCAAACAAAGTCTACGTCCACTACCTTAGCTATCCACACTAAGGATTTTCCAACAAATTCACTAATTTGTTCTTTCTTTTGAGGCCAAAGAGATAACCTTACAAAATCCCTCAAGAGTATACCCCAACTCTTGAGAACACTCTTTTTCCCAAAGAGAAGATTACAAATTTGCAAACTTACAAGAAAACCTCACAAGGTAAGATGTTTGCACAATTCTAGAACAAGAAAAGAACACTCAAAGATAATTACAAATGAGCACAAATTGTGTTCTTGAAAGCAAAATGAATATTGAAAGGAAAATTGGCTTGATTTGCACAAACTTGGTGTTTGATGCTTTCTCTCTTGTTTCTCTATGATTTCTTCTTGATCAAGGGCTTCAGAACTTGTTTAAATATACCTTGAATCTCTTCTGAACGTTGGGGATGATTAGTGAAGATCATATAGCCGTTTTAGTGTGAAAACAATTAATAAAACAATTTGGAGCGTGGGGGGAATCGGTACCCCCTATGGGGAATCGGTTCCCTAAGTGTAAAATTCAAATATTTCGACCGTTGAACAGGGGGAATCGGTACCCCCTATGGGGGAATTGGTTCCCTCCGAGCATTCTGGAAATCTCGGAGCCAAACCATTCAGGGGAGAATCGGTACCCCCTTGGGGGGGGGAATCGGTTCCCTCTGAGCAATCTGGAATTTTTGGCTTTGAAATGGTTCGAAATACTTTGAAAGATTATTTTGAAATTGTTTTAAGATTAAAACTTAATTTTACACTTAAGTAAGGATTAAAAATGATTTTTGAAATATTTTGAGTAATGTTTTGATATTCGAATAATTATATCGAATATACTTAGAAAATCATTTTTTAAAATCTTAAAATTCATTTAACTTAATTTGTTATATCGAAATATCAAAATGTTTTCAACAAATAGGGTATACAATATTGAATATGAGGGTTTGCACTCTATTTGCTTCAAGTGTGGTGTTGTGGGTCATAAAGTTTCCGATTGTTTTGTAAATCAGAAAGAAGATCCAATGAATAGAGAGGCCAACATGGAACCACAAGTGTCAAAACATCAAGGTAGGCAGGAAGTTGAGGAACATGAGCAAATTCAACAAGAAGAGAAAGAATTAGCTAAGGATAGATATGGTCCCTGGATGCTAGTTCAAAGGAGAACACATGGTATTAGAAGTAATCAGAGAAATCAAAGTAGCAGAATAATTGAGCCACGACAGAATAATAGATTTGATGGGTTGAACATTATGGATGAGGATGAGATATGTAAGGGAAAGGAGGAACATAGCCGTAAACAAGAGGTAAATGAAACTTCAAATAAGTTTGAAATGCCATCAAAGGACATGAAATCTAACCGAAGCGAAGAAGGTAACAGCAGAGCAAAAGACAATATCCCGGCAGACAGCTCATACGATGGGTCCTCTAGGAAAACCAAAGGTAATTTTCAATCTCCCAAGCTCTTTGTTAAGAGAGACAACCAGGGTAGTAATAACTGGGGTAAGAATCGTGGGGAAAATAGTAAAAGTTTTGCTATGGAACCAATAGTAGCGGCTGGAAAAAGATTGGATAATCAGGCGAATCCATTAATGGAGGTTGAAAATGTTACTAGTAGATCAGAAAATCTGGAGGATCGGGAAATGGAAATCGAATCAATTAGACCAGAAGAAGTAGTTATTACAAATGAGAAGATGGTCGTTGAGGCTAATATAATTTATAATCCCCCCAATGAAGTTTATTTATTGGAATTGTCATGGAGTAGGTAACAAAAATTTCATCAGGCATTGTAGAGAGTTGATTCGGGATGAAAACCCAACCATTATTTGTCTCCTTGAAACAAAAGCTAAGAAAGGTGCTGGCCGTGTGTTACAGAAAAAATTGAATTTCGACAACCACTATGAGGTCCCCTCTCAAGGTTTTCGGGGAGGTTTGATCTTACTCTGGAATTCTAACTCGCAAAATGTTTCCATTAGGTACCAAACAGATCAGGTTATCCATTGTGAAATTAAAGAGAACGATAAAAGATGGTTGCTCTCCACTATTTATATCCAACCTCATTCAACCAAAAAGGACGAAGCATGGGATAATATCTACGATTATTCTACAAGCGTTGATCTGCCTTGGATGATTGTGAGTGATTTTAATGATTTTGCTTCACTTGATGAATGTGTTGGCAGCAGCTTCGATTGCATGGACCTTATCATCAAGTTTCACGAACGCTGGAATAGGTGCAATCTAATGGATGCTGGCTATGTTGGTAGTAAGTTTACATGGGCTAGACACTCCCAGGGAAGAGTCACTCTTCAGGAAAGGCTCGACAGGTTACTGCACAATATTGAGTTGGTTGATTGTTTTCCTAATTTAAGAGTGGTTACCTTAACTAGAACGTATTTTGACCATAACCCGATTCTGGTTAACACAGATTTAGAACTGCCAGTCGATAAAGAGAAACGACCATTTAGATTCGAAGCAGCTTGGATGATGCATGATGATTTTAACAGGATTTTTAGTTCAGCATGGGATAAAAAGAAAAATTCTCTTGTGGATGCGGTGGAAGAGACTAAGAGAGCTCTTATAGAATGGAAGGAGAGTACTTTTGGGAACATATTCAAACGTAAGAAAATTCTGATGAAACAACTTCAAGGCATCCAGAGATCCACACATTATTTTCATTCGAATTACCTTCAGGAATTGGAGAAGACCCTGGAAGCTGACTATCAACAAGTGTTGGAGCAGGAGGAAATCTTTTGGCTTCAGAAATCAAGACTGGACTGGATTGTGAAAGGAGAAAGGAACACAAAGTTCTTTCCTCTAACTACGATGATAAGGCGCAAATTTAATAAAATAGTTGGCATGTACATTGAGAATGTTTGGGTTACGGGAAAACAAGACCTTTGTCAACATGTTTACAATTATTACAAGGAGTTGTTTGCTGGAAAAGAATACATACAATTGTCTTGAGATTATGATAGCTTCATACCAAGATTGATGGAAGAAGAAAAAATCGAGCTAACGAAGCAAGTCACTATGGAGGAAGTGAAAGAAACTTTGTTTTCCATGAAAGGTCTTAAAGCCCCGGGTCCGGACGGCATTCAACCAATCTTTTATAAACAAAATTGGGAGACTGTTAGAAATACTCTTCTTGATTTTGTGAATAAGACCTTGGAATCGAGGAAAATGGAGGGGAAAATATTAAGAACGTTCCTGGTGCTTATACCGAAAATTGCTGCAGCAAATAATATCACTCAATTTCGGCCAATCAGCTTACTGAACACATCATACAAAATCTTCTCCAAAATCATTGCCCGTTGGTTGTCCTATGCTGCAAAGGTTGATAGGTTCTTATCAGAACAGTTTCCTTAAAGGTAGAAGTACCTCGGATAATATTTTGATCGTCCAGGAAGCAGTTCATTCGATGATGAAACTCAAAGGAAGGAAGGGTGCAGTGATTGCTAAAATAGACCTTCAGAAAGCCTTTGATAATGTTAACTGGGAATTTCTTAAGAAAACCCTCCAAGACTTTAATTTTCCTGAGAGTTTGGTTGAGACTATAATGTTCTGCATTACTTCCTGTACAATTGAACCGTTGTGGAATGGGGAAATCACCGAGAGTTTGAATCCAAAGCAAGGTCTACGTCAAGGCGATCCGCTATCACCGTACTTGTTCATATTAGTTACGGAAAGACTTTCCCACATTATCATGGAGAAAGAAGAAAAGGGTACATGGAAACCGTTTAAGAGCTCGAGGGGTGGAATTAAATTAAGCCATTTATTCTTTGCGGACGATCTCTTACTGTTTATAGAAGCAGATTCAAATCAAATACAAAACATGAGAAGTTGCCTAAATAAATTTAGCCGTGCAGCTGGAGTTGAGGTAAATCTTCTGAAATCAAAATTATTTATCTCCCCAAATATTAACTCTAACACAGCTCATTACTTAAGTAATTTGTGTGGCATCCCTCTTACGGATAACTTGGGAACTTACTTGGGAGTTCCTATCATCCACAAAAGGGTTAATTCAGGAACCTATGGTCCTTTCATTGAGAAAATCATTAAAAGACTGGCAGGCTGGAAAGGAAGAGTTCTATCCATGGCGGGTAGAAGAACACTTATTCAATCCGTCTCCAGTGCTGTGCCATTACACACGATGCAGACATCCGTGCTTCCTATTTCGGTCTGTAAAAAGCTGGATAGCCTAAATTGTAACTTTTTGTGGGGAGGAGACACAGTGTATGCTCATAATCATCTGGTTAGCTGGGATAAAGTTTTTCGATAAAAAAAGATGGGAAGATTAAGAATTCGTAAATCAAGATTAATGAACATCGCTCTTATGACAAAGAACAGTTGGAAACTCCTCACTAGACAAGAAAATCTCTGGTGTAAAGTGTTTACCGGGAAGTATCTTAAAAATAAGGAATTCTTGGAGGTAGACTCAAGTGGAAACAACTCTTCCACTTGGAGGGGCTTGCTACGAACTCGGAACTTAATTAAACAAGGGAGAAAATGGCAGATAAAATCAGGTATTCAAGAAAAATTCTGGCAGGACTGGTGGTTAGGAAAAGAACCACTGAAAAATTCATATCCTTTAATGGACAATCCAAGCAGAAATGAAGAGGTGGCCAGATATATTGATGAAGATAGAACTTGGAATATCCGAGAAATCCAGTATCAAATCTCTGAAGAAACAAGGAGGGAAATCCAAAGAGTTTCGATTCCAGTCCTAACCGATCCGCATGAACGAGATGAAATTACTTGAGGCTTCTCCAAGGATGGGCAATTTACGGTGAGTTCAGCTTACCACTCAATTTCTAATATGGAGATGGGTGGTGAACATGGGGAAAATCTTGAGTGGGTATGGAAAACTAAAATCACCGAATGAATCAGGTTCTTTATTTGGTTGTCATACCTAGACAAACTTAACACAAATGAGGTTAGGTGCAGGAAGAACATGACACAGTATGCGGACTGCAAAAGTTGTTGAAATGTAACAGAATCAATCGTCATATTTTTCGAATGTGTAACATTGCTAAATTTGTTTGGGAAGAATTAAATGCTACGGAACAGGACAGCCGATTCACTTCGATGGATTTCAAGAATTGGCTGAAATCAAACTGTCTTTCTAAGAAAGTCGGACTCGATGGATTAGAATGGGGACTTTTGTTCATGGCTACTATTTGGGGACTGTGAAAGAGCAGGAATGAAATGATCTTTAAAGAAACATCAATGGATCCCTCTCAAGTGATTACCTATGCCAAACGGCTTGCAATGGATGTAGATAAAGCCCTGTTAAACTCACATAGCAGGATGTTTAATGATCCTTGTTGGGTTAAATGGAAAAAACCTCCTGAAGGGGGTTGGATTCTAAATACTGATGGTGTGTATAAAATGAATTCTGGCCTGGCGGCTGCAGGTGGTCTGATCCGAGATAGCAATGGGGACTGGAAAGCGGGATTCATGCTTAGACTAGGGAGGGTTAATAGCTCGCTCGCTGAAATTTGGGGGGCTCGGCAGGGTCTCTTGTTAGCGAAAAGTCTAGGGCTTAGAAACCTAATCCTAGAGATGGATGCAAAATGGATTGTGGACCTCTTTAATGGAGACAAAATGGTTGACGCCTCTGAAACTGATTTGGTAAATGATTATTTAGACATCCTTAAGGAAGGATGGGTGGTTGAAGTTCGGCACATCTGGCGTGAAGGAAACAAATGCGCCGATAAACTTGCGAATCTCGCACTTCTACAAGGAGATGATTCCGCTATTCTAAAGTTGCCTCCACCTGAAATTCAGGCGTTGTTGGGAGCGGATAAGAACAAGGAGCACCAGCTGAGACACTAGTTTACTGCTTTGTTCAAGTGTACCAAAAAAAAAATTCTAATTAAAACGAGAAGCCCTAGCCTTCCACAACTACTACACGCAAAAAGCCTAGAACTTTCCAGCTCTCCAAGTTAATTAACCCCCCCCACTCCCCAAAATAAAAAATAAAAAAATAAAAAATTAGGGTTTAGCCAAAGTTAACACTTTCATTCTTTTTCCTAAAATTAAAATTAAGTTTTATTTCGCTTCGGGTGAAACATAGGGGTGTGCAAATCCGGGTACCCGATTTCCGGGTACTCAGAACTTCCGGGTCGACGATTTCTCGGCCCGTGTCCCGACCCGGATGTTACGGGTACCCGGTAATTGGGTACCCGGATTTTGCGGGTACCCGGTAATCGGGTACCCGATACCCGGTTTTTAATTTTTTATTTTCAAATTATTAATTTAAAAAAATATATATACACAAATTTAAATATTCGAAATTTTGAATTACATACTCTAATATCCGAACATAAATTTAAAAGTTCGAAATACAAAATATAATAATCCATAATATAAATAATTCATTATATTTTATATAATTATATATAAAAAAATAAAAACTAACCGAGTATCCGAAAAACTAGATTTTGTGACCCGGGCTCGACCCGAGAAATGTCGGGCCGGGTACCCGACCCGGCCGGATAATTTTTTTTAAAAAATTACCTAATTTTTTTAGATCCGGGTCGGCGGATCGATGGATCGAGTCAACCGGATCGAGTAATTTTACACACCCATAGTGAAACAGACTGAGAAGGGGAGATTTCAAGTGTAGGTTAAGAGCCCTGAGAAGAAAAAGAAAAAAAAATGCGGGTAATTTGATTGAAAAGGTCGCAAATGTTTGGGTCTAAGGGCGTCAGGCTTATTCATTGCTTGATTCGCCACTCTCACTCTCTCTCTTCTACCCCTTTCCACCACCCAAATACTGTACGTTCTCTTTTATTTTAATTTTATTTTTATTCCTTTTTTAATTTTTTTTGGTCCGATAGTTTTCCATAAATAACACATTATTCAATTGTGAATACAGAAGACTCTAATTGCTGGGAGTTTGAGGAGCTTCACTGCCGGATTTGGCAGTCCTATTGGAAGTCACACTCCTCAATTCGTTCATTTACTCTTTATTTTCTTTTTGTTTGAAAATTCCCCCTTTTTTCCGTGTAATGAAATACATGCTTGTCAATGCAGCTAAAACTAGAAACTGCTTGGTTTTTGGACTTCTTAATCTGAATTTGGGTGCAAGACGGCCAATTCATGGCACTGGTATTGTACAAGTTCATCTTCCCCTTATATAAATATCTCAGGGATGCTTTATTGTTCTCTCTTTCATACTCTGTTCCTTATCTTCTGGGTTCAGCTCCTCTGTCTGCTAGGGATTATTATGATGTACTTGGTGTAAGCAAGAATGCTACTGCTTCTGAAATAAAGAAAGCTTATTTTGGGGTAATTTTTTTTCTGCATTTTATCTAGTTCTCTTTCTTTCAGCGTACAAGTGAATTTGAGTGTCTTTGTATTTGTTTGTACTCTGGGTGTTATTTCAGAATTCTATTATTTGTTTTTTTTTCGCTGAAAATTTCTGTGATTTGTCATCTTGCTTCTTGATTCAAATTTTCTTGTTTTTCTATAGCTTGCGAAAAAGCTCCATCCCGGTGTAAATAAAGATGATCCTGAAGCTGAGAAAAAATTTCAAGAAGTTTCCAAGGCCTATGAGGTAAGTTTTTCTCACTCGAGATTGTTGTCTTTTTCTTGGTTAATTTTTCTTGGGACTGAAGCCTGAAGGGAATCACATTTTGTTTGTTCTATTGTAGGTTTTAAAAGATGAGAACAAGCGTGCTGAGTATGATCAGGTGTGTTCTTCTCGTAAAACCTTCTTTTATTGTCAGATGGAGAATGTTTTCAATAACCTCTGTTATTTGTCAATGCATTAAGCGGGAGAAGGCAACATGACAAATGTCACTTTCCTGCTCAATTGATAAGCACCTTGTTGAGTTTATAGCTGCTAAGTGTTTCCTGAAAGGTTTATGTAATTTATTTTCAGCAATCTTTTTCCCTGCTGACCTTAGTTATGTGCAAAAATTTATTAGGTTGGCCATGATGCGTTTGAACAGCAGCGAAGTAATAGCGGCTTTACTGAAGAGGATTTTAATCCATTCAATTTTGCCAACTTTCAAGATGTGAGTTTCTTCTTTTAACATTATTGGTTGGTTTTGGTTACACATAGTCAAGTATACTTTTTAATTAGTGACTTAAGCTTCTTTTAGTGTTTTATCATGGATAATATTCCAGAACTGTGAGATAATAAGAAGCGTGATACCCCATCTTGTAGAAGAGATTACTAATGTTTTATGCAAGTTCAGTAGGCTATAAGGACGAGAGTGAGGCAGTTAAATAGCTTTTACTTTTTTTAGTTTTGTTGGGGTTCAAGTTTGGTACAATTAATATTTCCTAATGAAAAGACTCATGAACTGTAGTGCCATTGTATTACCTGATACTGTCAAGGTCAGTAAAGAAATAGACATAGGTGTGATACTTTTCTCACAGTGTTATTGAGATTTGAATCGTCAATGCCTGGTACTTGGTTGATTTTTTTACGCTTGGTTACGTGTGTATGTATTTGATTGGGTGATCACCACTCTTGTTGTTGGCATGATTTAGTGTTCCTTGTATGAGAATTTTGTTTTTTTGGAGGGGTGAACATGCTTATCTGTAGGTTTCTTTGTGCCTTTTATATTTTTTTGTTTTCAATTTAGTAACACGATGTTCTTTTATGCTTGACTAGATATTCAAAGCTCATGATATATTTAGAAATCAAATGGGCGGTGAAGATATCAAGGTTTTCATCATTTCGAACTTCATGTTAATAATTATGTTATTACTCTATTTTGTTCTTTTGAGTTGTCACTACTCACGAGCATTTACCATGCCCTAGGTTGCTATTGAATTATCATTTATGGAAGCTGTTCAAGGAATCACCAAAACAGTGACATTTCAAGCTCCAGTGCTTTGTCAAGCTTGTGGTATGCCTTATCTGTCTCTGAAACGATACCTTTTTCCCCTCATGTAATCTCTTTTGTCTTGCAAAATGTTCTGAGCTCCCGTAACTATTTCCTTTGTATATATTGGGTTTCTCTAGGCTCCATATGGTCATATCTTTAGTTTTTCCTTTTAGAAGGAAAAAAAATGCTCTTTTGAATGCTGAAGCAAACAATATATTTGAAAAGATTATGATAAAAAAAACCAAATATATAAACCTATCTTGAATTCTTGATATTTGGTCTCAAGTTATTTTCTTCATTTTTTCAGGTGGACAAGGTGTTCCACCTGGCGTGAAACCTGAAAGATGCCGGCACTGTGGAGGCTTAGGCATGGTTAGTTTACTGGAATAGAATCATGCAAGTCCTCAGAATTGTTGAGTTAATCTATGGTTTTGCTGTTGTCTCAGCTATCTATGAACAAGGGCTTTATGAGTATCCGTTCTACTTGTCCTCATTGTGGTGGAACTGGTCAGTTTGTATCGGTATGATATACATCCAACTTCTCTCACTTCTAATGAATTTCTTTGTGTTTTGATAGTGATCAGTTTGTTGTTGTTGTTTTTTTTATAGAAGATTAGGCCTCATTAAAAACCCCTTCATACCCTCCATGTTACATCAGTAACATGAAGGACATTGGAAGGAGGAAAAGAGTGCCTATGACTTTTATTAATTTGAACAATAATACACTACCAGTCCCAAACATCCTGCTGAAATACCATAACACTAATTACATAAGACTAAAAACAAACTCCCTACATAAATGGAAACATTTCCTACACCATAACACACCAAACACATAGCCTATTAATCAACCTATACCATCTAGGGATGGGCATTTAAACCCGACCCGATTGGGTCGGATTTTTCTAAAAAAAAATTCGGGTTTGGGTTCGGGCTGGGTCGGATTTTTTTAATGTGGTGTTCGGGTCGGGTTCTGGTTTAGGGTGAAAAAAATCCGACCCGACCCGAAAAAAAATATAATTTTACCCTATATATTTAGGGATAATTACAATAATACCCCTCTATATATAATTTTTTTCTCCAATTAAGTCACTGTTTTTATTGAATAAAAATAATTTTTTTATTATTTCGGGTCGGGTCGGATGAAACCTTGTTTTGCTCGGGTAGGGTCTCGGGTGGAGGCTCTCTTGTTCTCGGGTTGGGTGGACCAAAAACCCGACCCATGCCCATCCCTAATACCATCTTTAGCTAATTTGTCCGCTTCCCTGTTGGCAGCCCTCAAGATATGCCTTAAAGTAATATCCTTTACTTCCATTATAGAGACGATATCCTTCACCAAGGATTGAAACATAGGGGTGCATAAATTCGGATTCTTGATCCACTTCAGTGCATTACTTGAATCCGATTCTAGAATAATCCTCTGATTAAAAACAAATCCTAATTCATCCAGAAGACACAACCCCTCTTAATCGCCAATAATTCTGCCATAATAGGAGGTCCACCCCCAACTTTATCTGAGAACCACTGAAGCAACGCACCACTGCTGTCCCTAATCAGTCCACTTATACCACCTTTATCCTAGCCCTTCACCATCGCTCCATCAACATTAAGCTTTATGAACCCATCTGGAGGAGGAACCCAACAAGTTGGTTGAGAACTTCCTTTTTTCTGTCTTCCCACCGAATCAACAAGTTTTATATCACTCAATAGGGAGTCGAAAGGGATAAGCACATCGTTGAATCTAGCAGCAAACCAAGAAGCTGTTCTAAATCGAGCAATAAAGAAAATCACCACATCCACCTTTCTTTTCTCAAAGATAACCTCATTCCTGCATTTCCAAACCGTCCAAATCACCACCCTTAGAATAAATTTCCAAATACTGAAATTCGGAAGTAGATCATCCCACAAAATGATAAAATCGATGATGTTCTTTGGAATCACCAAAGAAACATTCCACAAATTCAAAAATCTAGACCACAGCCCCCATACTACCTCACAATGCAAAAAACGATGTGAAACTGTTTCCTCAAACCTGCCACACAGCGAACATAAGGGATCACGAATCCAACCACTCCTCTCTTCAACAATTCCTCCTTAACCGCCACTCTCTGATGTGCAACTTGCCAAACGAAAGTTTCGACACGGGGAGGTGTTAGCCCTACCCAAATATGTCTTTCCCAAGTATCATGATTCCCCTCAATACCCTCCTGATCAAGGAAATTCTTGATACATGATTTTGCAAAAAAACAACCTTTTCCATTCCTTAACCATATCCAACAGTCTTCCTCATAAAGTGACAGGGAGATATTATTCAACAAAGAAATCAGCTGTAGCCATTGTTCAACCTCTAAATTTTTCCTAATACAATCCCCAAACCCATCATTAGAAAAGAAATTTTTAATCACTCCTCTCCAAATCCAAGAGGCACGTGTTGTCCAAGTATTCCCCATCATTTTGGAATTCGGATCCAAGTTGTACACACAACATACCACCCTCTTCCACAAAGAATCTTTTCTGAGGCAAACTTCCATACCCATTTCCCTAGAAGAGCTCTGTTCAAAAGTAATAAATTCGGAATCCCTAGATCCCCCGACATTTTTGGCTTACTGACCAAATTCCAGTTCACCCAATGGATATTTCTTTTATCTGTCGAACCCCCCCATAAAAATGCAGCCATGATAGAATTTAATTTCTGCAACACAATACCTGGAATTCGAAAGATAGAAAGAAAATAAATGGGGAGAGAGCACAACACTGATTTGACCAACACCACCCTTCCTGCTAACGATAAAGAGGTTGCCTTCCAACCAATCAACTTATTATAAAATCTCTGCACGATTGGCTCCCACATTGGAACAAAATTTCTCTTGGTCCCCAAAGGTAAGCCTAAATACTCAGCTGGGAGATAATGCACTGAGCAGCCGATTTCCTTAGTCCAAGTAGCTAGCACCTCGTCCTCAACATTTATTCCATAAATTCTGCTCATACCCATTTCCCTAGAAGAGCTCTGTTCAAAAGTAATAAATTCGGGATCCCTAGATCCCCCCACATTTTTGGCTTACTGACCAAATTCCAGTTCACCCAATGGATATTTCTTTTATCTGTCGAACCCCCCATAAAAATGCAGCCATGATAGAATTTAATTTCTACAACACAGTACCTGGAATTCGAAAGATAGAAAGAAAATAAATGGGGAGAGCACAACACTGATTTGACCAACACCACCCTTCCTGCTAACGACAAAGAGTTTGCCTTCCAACCAATCAACTTATTATAAAATCTCTGCACGATTGGCTCCCACATTGGAACAGAATTTCTCTTGGTCCCCAAAGGTAAGCCTAAATACTCAGCTGGGAGATAATGCACTGAGCAGTCGATTTCCTTAGTCCAAGTAGCTAGCACCTCGTCCTCAACATTTATTCCATAAATTCTGCTCTTGACTAGATTTATCTTCAACCCCATCAATAACTCATAAATTAATAGCACCCTTCTAACATTCATCAAATCCCGAATTGAAGCTTTGCTAAAAATGTAAGGCCATCCGCAAATTGCAAATGTGATAACTTGAAAGAACGGTCTTGAACACCTAACTCGAAACCCGAAAACAGTCCCATATCCATTGCTTTAATTAACAACAAATGAAGCAACTTGCCACCCAAATTAAACAAGGGCGATAGCGAACAACCCTGTCTTAAACCTCTTGTGTGAAATTTCTCCGTAGGTGTCCCATTCACTAGAACCGAAATGGAAATTGTTGACATACATTGATACATCCATGAACTCCATTTATCATCAAACCTCATTTTACCCATTATTTTCATCAAAATGAACCAGTCAACCGAATCATAGGCTCTTTTAAAATCCACCTTAAAGACTATCCCCTTCAACCCTTTCTTCCTTCAAAAATCAATTCCTTCATTTGCTATAAACGAGCAGTCCAATATGTTCCTCCCCTGAATAAACGCGAATTGTGACGGACTTATTATCTCATTAATGCACAAACTCAACCTTCTAGCTAAGACCTTTGACAGAATTTTACATAACCCTCCAACAAGGCTAATTGGCCTAAAGTCTTCTAATCCCTCCAGATTATCCTTCTTAGGTATTAGGGAAATGAAAGAATGATTCACCTCCAAGTCCCACTCCTTCCCCACATAAAAATCCTTAAAAACCAGCATGATATCATCTTTCAAAATAGTCCAGAATTTCTTTAAAAACCCTAAGTTCAGACCATCCGGGCCAGGAGCTTTATTGCTATCCGAGTTAGCAATTGCTTACCAAATTTCCTCTTCCGAAAATGGCTTCTCAAGTGCTAAACTCTGCCCTTCCGATATTTTTAGAAATTCCGGACTTAATTCCTCAACCTCCAAGGTATTTTTTGATTAAACAATCCATTAAAGAACTCCACCACTAAAGCTTTAATAAAGCTAGGATCATCTATGACCTCATTATCCACTTTGAGGGACTTAATACCGTTTATCCTCCCTCTAACTGCAACACTATGATGGAAAAATCATGTGTTCTTATCTCCTTCCAAACTCCATTTCAGTCTTGACTTTTGTAACCAAATTGATTCTTTTTTCTTTTGTAGCTCCCATAATTCTTTCTTTGCTTCAACTAGTGATTTCATTGACACCGTGGAAAGACCTTGTTGCATTTCCATTTCCATGTCCTGAATTCCTTTCTCCAACGTTCTAATTTTTCCTAGCAGCTCTAAATAACTCCTCATAGACCATCTCTTTACCACATCCTTCACCCGCTTTAGCACCTTATACATGGGCTTCCTCTTTACAAAGTTTAACATGTTCCTTCTCCATCATCTAAATCCATCCTCCTCCAATACATAATTAAACATACTGAACGGTTTCGGCCCCCAATTACATTCTCTGTTCTCCAACAGAATAATAAATGGACCTTGCCTGCAATGATTGGCTTATCTTGGGTAAAAAAGCTAAAAACCTCTGATCTACCAAAAATCGATCCAGCCTCTCAAAAGTGGGAACTTCCCTATTGTTGCACCATGTAAATCGACCTTCAGATAGAGGCAAATCAAACAAATTCGCCTTACTCACAAAATCTCTGAAAATATTCATTGATACCGAATTCACAACACCTCCTTTTTTCTCTTCCTTTGACAAAACAACATTGAAATCTCCTCCTAAGCACACTGGGCTGTTAGCATTTTCCAAAAATGATAATAACTCCCTAAAAAACATCTCCTTATCTGCGTCCACACTCGGACCATACACATTAATGAAACAACAAATTCCTGGTAATCCTTCCATAATCCCTTTTATTGCTACAAATCTCTTATTAATGACTTCTTCCTTCACCTCAAGCTCCTTCTGATACCACAAGGTTATTAATCCACCAGCAGAACCTACAGCAGGAGCTACTATCGAACCAGTCAGAATTTTTCCTCCCATTTTCCTCACTAACATATGATTGACAACTTCCAATTTAGATTCTTGTAAAAATAAAATTATAGGTTTTTCTCATCAGTAAACCTCCTAATAGCTCGAGCTTTAACCCTCTTAGCCAAACCTATAACATTCCAAGACATTATCGACCACTCAACCATCATTATCATACCAAAACCTTACTTCCCTGTTCCAATTACCGTCCCTCATTCAAATTTCTCTCATTAACCAGAGGAACCACTTTTGTCATGAAAGTTTTCTCACCTCCTTTGAACTTAACACCCAACAATTTGGAAACATTCCAACATTCCAATGCCTCTGCCACCCCCCTCTCTCATTTGCTGTAAAGAAATCAGACTCCTTACCATTGCAACTCTTAATTTCCCACCTCCTAGAATAAACATTCTTATAAAAACCTCTCTCAACTTTACTAACCGACGCACTCTTCCTAGTATGTCGATGCAGTGTCGGGGAGACAGACCCGTTCTGCAAGTTTAAAGTAGCTTGTTCAACATTTTTCACTTCTACAGACTTATTACCAACTCTATTTGATCTCAAACTGCCCTGATCAGGCCCACTCACTTCTATCCTACCCATGCTGATATTAAGCCCATTATCTTGGTCAACCTTATCATGCCCCGAATCATGCCCCGAGGTGCCACCTCCCATGCTCATCTCCTTTTCTCTCCCTTCATTAAAAACCTCCGACACTCTCTGCTGACTGGGGACATCACCTATTGTTGTCTCCTTATAACAAAAGTCAACAGCCAAATTTTTTTTTATCCTACTTTTCCTTTCAAACTCCCATCGATAAACGTGCCACCCCCTTGTTGAGCATCCCGAACCCATGCTTCTACCCTGTTCTGAGAGTCTGACAAAGTCTGCTTACCCAACTGTCCTTCTTGACCTTCCTGATCATCCCGTTGGCTCTAGTCCGATGAATTCTCCTCCCAAGGATCCACTGTTCCGTCTTCTTCAACCACATCATCCAACCAGGAAAAAAATCTTCACTCCCTTCCACCTTAATCTTAATAATAAACGATCTTCTATAAGTATTAATGGTGACATGGGAAGGTATATCGAAAGGACTCTCCACCCTCAACAACATATGTGCTACTCTTTGAACTGTTTGCTCCTGGATTTTCACTAGCTTGCCCCATCTCGATGCCAAACTTGTGAAGAATGGAACCGACCAGCAGTTTAATGGAACACCTAACATGGAAACTGCACAGTAAGCTAATGAACACATTTCTCATCCATAACAGACTCCAGCCTTTCGAACCAGAAGGACAATGCCTCCCACTTATCTTCCATCGCTGCTTCTTTCTCCTCCACTGTCTGAAAGACTATCAAACAGGTGTTTTTTGCATAACCCCACATTACCACGTTGACATTGAATCCCTCATTCCTTAATTCCCTCTGCACAAAGTCAACTCGAAAATCGCCTTACAAATGCCTGTTAAAGACGATCTCAGCCATGTCTTTTCCTCCATTGGAATAAAAACTTCTAGAGGCTTTTTCACCTCCCTTTTATCTCCAAAGTTGCTCATTTGCTGGCCCTCAACTTTTTTCACCCCACTACCGTATCCTTATATGTCCTACCGACATGAAACTTGCTCAATAGCTCCTTCTTCCCAACATCATCAACTGGGGATATTGATCTTTTCCCTTTCGACTCCTCTGCGCCTGCATCTCTAGACCCCACCACGCTATTACGCTTCATGCTCCTCGTAGCACTATTCTTCTGATATTTCGCAATCGACACCGTTATTCTCCTTCCATCGACCAAGACGTTGCTCATCCTTTCCATTGCATTAAGCAAATCCTCCTTGCTTGCAAAATGCACAAAAGCAAACGTACTGTCCTTGTAGTTAGGTCTCCTATTAACAAACAGAAGGAACACCTTAATCACCTTGCCATGATAACTAAATGTTCCCATAAAGCACTTCTATGCACTGTCCTACTGAGATTATCTACGAATTCTACCCACGTTACTCCTCCAGGCACCACTCTACCTCTGCCTGAAGAACTGTTATCTTTTCAACTCCTCGCTCACTCTCTCTCTAACTCTCTCACTCATGTTATCTTTTTATTTTGTTGCTTCATGCTGTTTTTATTTGAGGGTTTTTTTCAATGGGATTGTTCCTCATGGTTAACAACATAAGTAATTCATTTTCCCATAAATTTGGATTTGACAATGATTCCTTCTTTCTGTTTTTTTGGATAAAATGCCTTTGAGCAATTAATGTTGCTTGTTAATTCATGCTTTTATATCAGAGAACTTATTTTATTTTTATTTTCTTCCAGTTTGATTTTTGTTTTCGAAATTCCATTTGAGATCTCTTACTTTTTGCTGGTTCCAGAAGCTTTGCAATTCATGCAATGGATCTAGATTAGTGAAAGGACAAAAAACAGTCAAATTGGACATAATGCCAGGTACTTACAATGTTAATGTCTATTGGTGTTTGCTTTGGTAATGGTTTAACTTGCCATATCCTGCATTATATGATTCATGGGGATATCTGTTGAGTCTCATGCAATGTGGATACGTGTGTCCCTTTAAGCCAAAAAATCGTATGCGGATCTGAACTGAAGGCATGGAAACTTGCATCTAATGAGTAGGTTGAGCAAATTATAAACCTATAAATGCTGCCTTTGATAGTTTCAAAAACATTTTCTTTTCGCCTTTGATATGGGAACCAGAGAAAGTGCAGTTACTGATACCTTTCGTCATGTTTTATTTATTCATCTTTTTCATGCTTGTTGACTATAACAGTGCATTGGAAAATCGCATTTTCATTTTCAATGTCGGAAATAAAAACAACAAAGTGGTGTCATTATGATCCTTTTTCACATCTATTATCGAAATGCACGGTCTTCTAGGTTTTTTTTATCATATGATTTACTCAAGGTTATATCCTGTTTTCAGGGGTGGATAACAATGAAACTTTGAAGGTTTATGGAAGTGGTGGAGCTGATCCTGATGGAACTCATCCCGGGGATCTTTATGTAACCATTAAGGTAACCAGTTTAGTCCTTGTCTGATATTTTGACCGTTTGCATAGCTTCAAGCAAAGGAAATAATTGTAAAATTTGAGTCTTCTAAAAACAATTTATTTGTAATCTCAATACATGCTTGTTTAAGAAATGGAATAAAATTATAGAAGATATTGAATTTTTTAAGTGTGTTTTTCTTAGCTTATTTCAAAAATGGCTAATGGTGGGTGAACTTGGCATCGACAATTTTAAAACTAGGCTTTAATAGACTTAAAAGAATGGTGATCAAATTTGACACAGTATATAGTAAGCCTTAGTTCATGCCATTGACAGAATCTGGCTATGCTTCAATTCTGGAAACAATAGTAAAGCAGTCAATATGATGTGTGCTGCAGGCTGGTTGTTTCGGATAGTTGTGATAGAAAATATGAATTAAAATTATCGGCTTTTTTTGCGTTGTGTATTGTTTCTACTTAGGAAGTTAAATCAACTAGATTGACGCTCTTACACCCCCCCTCTTCTACTGCCTTCTTGTTAGGTAACTGTTCTTGGTCTTTTACCCTTGCAGTTGGGCAATGGGTGTCTTTATTTTCATTTCTTAAAGATCATTGTCTCCATTGATCATGTTTATATTTGCAGGTCCGGCAAGACCCTGTTTTTCGTAGAGAAGGTGCCAATATTCATATAGATGCTGTTTTGAATGTTGCTCTGGTAGAACTGGAATTTTAATATTCTTCAAACAACCTATTAAGTGCCTCACACGTTGAGATATTGAACAATGCCTATATTTGATAGCACAATTCACGTAATTGCTCGTCTTCCATGGGATGTTTCTCTGATTTAAATGTTCATACAGTACCAAACAACTATTTTAGCTTTTATCAGCGTGCGTTTCTTTTGTTAGAGGTTTCTAAGTACTGGCAAATGGTTTTAACAAATCTAGGATCATATCCTATTCCTGTTGTTTGCTTCAGTATGCCTTTTGTATATGTCCTCCTGGTGAAGCTGGTACTTCTATCTGATTTATCTGACTTAATTTGAAAATTTTCCCTTGTTTTTTTTGCAGGCAACCTTGGGAGGAACCATCCAGTTCCCAACACTTACTGGTGATGTGCTTAAGGTTTGTTGGATCGAGTATAATTGGTTTAAAAGCATAGGAACTGGTCTTTAATCATTTCTTGTAGTTATAGCGAATGCTTATTTGGCTGAATGAATCTATGTTGTTTTCACTTTTCAATTTGCAGGTCCGCCCTGGCACTCAACCTGGCCAGAAGGTGGTTTTGAAGAATAAAGGTGGGGGGGGAAATCTGGGGATCAGATAAGCTATATTTGATTTATTTTTAAGTTGATATAAAAAAATATCATCGATCTGTTAATCAGTAATCTTAACTTAATTTTTTGAAAATGCCTTCCTCATTATAGAAATAAAGGGCCTCATTTATAAATAAGTATGGTTTTCGCCCTCTGATAGTAGTTGATTTTAGTTTGCACTCTCTTTGATACAATTTATGTATGATTGTTAACAGGAATCAAAACAAGGAACTCATACTCATTTGGTGATCAATACGTGCACTTCAAGGTTAGCATTCCAAAGTAAGTGTTATATGCCAAAAATATATCTTAAGTTGTTCCATCATCCGATACGTGTTTTTATTGTACTAGAGTCTAGAGCATATTCGAAATTGAAAGAGAATCAATTGATTTACTTGTAAAATCAATATAACTTCAAAAACACCGGTTATTACTGATAATGTTCCATTTCTTTTATCTTTGTGCCAAACCCAGCAAAAAGGAAATGACTGTTGATCACTGAGGTCTCTTCTTCAGCCAGATGCTCCAGCTGCGCGCTTATCATCTTCAGCTTGCTCTTCTCCATCAAACTCTTCGATTAATATGTGTTGTCTTGGCGTCAGATTCCTGTACATAAATCAATTGATTCTCTTTACATAGCAGATCAGTCGTTCATGGAAAGAAAGTAGAGATTCTGAGCATGTCATTAGCAGTTGTAAAGATTGCAATATGTATACCGCTATACTTTCAGAACAACAAATGTGTTGTTGAAAGTATTAACTGATCAATTGTTCAAGGAAAAGAGAAAGGATAGATACTAATAAGTCATTAACAACTTTTATAGCTGAAAAATACACCATCGAAGAATAAAGAAATATGAGAATGAAGTAAGAACATCAAGCAAAGACAGACTCTGAGCATTAGACAAAAATACCACTAAGCTGTATTATATGGATTTTCATTTCAATCTTCATGAGGTAAAGTCTTAAATTTGGTGTATCAACATAGTTTCATATTATGGTGATTGGAGAAATCACAGCCTTCATCCAATTCACTCTTCAGTTGACATGTTTTCTTGGAGATCACCATTATATCTTCACACTGATCCAATAAGATCTTTATTTTATTTCTGCATCATCTGTAGAAAACCTTTGCCTATTGTTGATATCTTATTCTGTTTCAAATATTTTCTTTTGTATGAACACAAGATAATTTCTAAGAATCTTTAGCAATCATTCCTCCCTCCTTTGCAAGATTACAAAATATATTTTCTGTAGTCTTGCATCATCACACCAAAGAAACTTATAAAACTTACTCAAAATTTGGAGGTTAGTTTCTTTAGCATGGGGCACCAATCGTGAGGGCTGTCTGTCAATGAATTGGACTCCTCCACTAAGAATACATTTATCTGCTCTACCAATCTTTCGACGTTTTCATTGAAGGATGATCATAGCAACAAGCAATTACTTGAATTTGTGTTCGTGCAAGTGTATTTGAGACTCATTAATGAAAATTTTTAATATTGGGAAGGAATGAGTCATTGGAGATAAAAAAAAATAGTTTGTATATGTAAAGAAGATACACAATGCTCCAAGAATGTGTTCATTTCATGTCTTTTATGAATATGGCAGTAGGCAGTAGGCAGCAGGTTGGAAGGATCGAAAGGAAAAACACACAGAAAGACAACAAGATAAAAATATATATAGAATAAAATATGCGTTTAGTACCTAAACTTTCAATTTTTTTCAAAAGCATACCTAACGTTTAGTTTTTGTTTCGTTTTAATATTCCTTCGTTAAAAACTTAACGCGTTTAGTACATAAACTATCAGTTTTGATCCGTTTTAATATTTTAACTTTTAGTTTTTTTTAAAACTCGACGTTAAGTTTTTAACGGGAGTACTAAAATGAAATAAAAACTAAATGTTAGGTATAGTTTAAAAAAAATAAAAATTTAAATATTAAAACAGACTAAAACTAATAGTTTATGTACTAAATACGCAATTTACTTAAAAATATAAGAGAGCTTGTGAAGTAAATGGTTTGTAGTTTCAGTAAATGGATGATACAAATGAGGAGAGAAAGACTATTTATATTTGATTCCTCTTACAATGACCGATATAAATCAATTTACATAAGCGATTAAGATTAAAACTCACCTACTACAAAATATCTTTTGAAATATTCTTCAGAAAGATGACATCTATTTTTTAACTATGATTGTCATCTCTTTAGCTAGGGTTTAAGCTCTAACTACGGATTAAGTGAACAGGCCTTTTAACGTATGGGGAAAACTCGAGTCTGAATAAAAAAGGTGAAATTTTAAAAATAAAGATCTTAATTAAATGTTAAAATAAAGCTAAAGAAATTAGAATAGTTAGATGAATGCGATTAAATGATTTGATAAGAGTTGCAAGATTGAAAAACACTAATAAAAAGGGTCTGAAACTGGCATTATGCTAACGGAAGTGAGACTAAGCTCAGAGATTGAAATATTGTTGATTTCTGAATAGAATTATTATTATGATTATTATTATTATTATTATTATTATTGGAGAGAACGATCATTAAATAAAATAAAATAAAAAGTTAATATTTTAAGTAATTATAAGATAATATATGTTTTAAATTTTTCTTAATCAATCATCGGTATACATTAAATGTAACATTTTAGATTTGGATATGTTAGAGAGAACGATCATTTTCATTATTTAAACCGCTCAATGAGTTCAGATACTGGGTTCTGATTATAAGTATTCTACTTACAGTCACTCACGAGAAGAATTGATTGGAATTCCCCCGCTGGACACTGCCTATTAGGTATAGAGACTATAGTCAAACATACCGGATAAAAGAAGAAAATAACTATATATACTTACATATGTGTGTATATATATATATTCGTGTCTCTTTCTCCAAACATGTAAACACACACTCACTGCATGTATATACAATAATACATAAACAAGCAACTCGCCGTGGCGACGCCAATGACTCTTGATGTCTGCAAAGAGGGGACCGGGGAATTGAAAAATGGAAGCAAAAGCCAGTTAATCTAACCCCCGAGCTCAAATTCAGACCCCGGTTCATCATCTTCATCTAAAGAATCAATGCCAAGTGCGCCATGACCGGGGCCAAAGGCCTTGATATGGTCTTTCAAAGACCTCTTGTGCTTGAAATCAGACCCACAGGTGCAATACCAAATCTTCCCACAGTTCTTCTCGTGTGTTCTCCAGTCTCCTTTCACCGCGAACGCCTTGTTGCATTTCCTGCAGGCGAAGGGCTTAACCCCGTGTTTCCGTTTATAGTGCGTTTGGAGGGTTCTGAAATCCTTTAGAGGCCTTGCTCTTGGATGCTCGATTTGGTGTTTGCAGCCCGGTGCACAGCAGTAACATGGGAGCCTTAGCATGGCTGTTGGCTGGCTTCCTCTAAGTGAGTCTGGTCCCTTTCTGTACTGTGATCCATGCCCCCACATATGCATCTGCACAATTTGAGAAGAAAGTTTTGGTAATTTTAACATGGCATGCCTTTGGTAATTGCAATAAATAACAATTACAGGTCTCTAATTTCGATGCTGGAGTGTCAGATTAATGCGATTTGTCTGTTTGGGATGCAAATCTAGGGTGTTTCCTTTTGCAGACTCGATAAATGACAAATCACTGGAGCATTCAGGTTAAAGACCACCTGATATCTGAAACCCTCCTGGAAAATCTCCACTCTTGAAAATTAACCTATAATTTGCACACTCTTCAAAATCCCAAGAAGTAAACATTAACATTTTCCAGGAAACATGACTACCCTAATGACCTAAACCTACCGAGTTGAGTTGAGTCTTCCCTGGTCGAACACGATGGATAAGTTTGCAAATAAGGCAAAAGGGTACTTAAAAAAAACGAAAGCTAATGTTAAACCTAGGCTCTGAGCCACTTAAGGCTAATGAATGGCAATCAAAGAGCGATGAAAAAAGAGGGAAATAAAGGAATTTTTTGCGGATCATGTCCCATGCAACGCGGCATACCTGCAGGTTATTGTGTCTGTTAAAGGTTTTGCAGCAGACATGACATGAAAACTGTGTCGGACCAACGAGAATCTGAGTAGGTGTAGGAATCCAGTACTGTCCCTTGCTTAATGGAAACCCAGAAACTGCACTATGAGCCGCCGGGGAGACCTCCCCAACCTTCAGATCGGAGGTAGGGCTAGGCAGCCCTATGTTTAGGGTTACAGTTTCAGCTTCATCGTCGGCCGCACCAGCGTTGGAGAACAACAGGCTCTTATCACCTTCCATGGAACTGCTTGAAGGTTCAGTCTCACTGCTCAGATAATTGATGAGAGGAAGAGCTTGTTTGCGAGGAGGTGAGCTTTGGGGTTCGATATTGGAAGATCTGTTTGTACCGAAACAAGTAGTATAGTGGGGATTTAGAGGTACGAAGTTGAAGCCTCCTCCGGTGAAGAGATTTGAACAAGGATCTGTCATGATTGTAAGATTGCCAAGAAAATAGAAGGAAATGAAGTGGGATTGACTGTAATCTGGCCACTGGAATGATGAAACACGCATTCATATATATAGATAACATAGATACATACATTCAAATATATGATTGTGTGGGAAGAGTAAATTTTGTCATTAATTACCTACCTAGCTAGCTAGGTGAAAGCTACAACTATAAAGGATAACTTAGATTTTAGGTAATTTAATCACTAGTTCGATTACAAATAAAACATATGTTTAAAAAATTATAATTTAGCCACTTAATTAAAAAAAATTATTATAAATAAATCATTTTGCCATTAAATTGAATCGGATGTCTAATGTAGTCCGGTACAATAACAGTTTTAGTTTTCAAAATTTATACTCCCTGTCCCATTAATTTTGTCTCATGTTGAGTCTATAATTTTAAGAGATAAATTTGACAACAAGTCAAGGTATATAAACAAGGGAAATGAAAAAATTATACTAAAATTTGATCGATAGATTTGACCGACATATTTTGATATAGGTGTAATAGAATGTGACAAATAAGGATAAAAATATATATAAATATTGTTATGTGTTGACTTTTTTAATAGGACATTTTGAATGAAATCATCTTAAAATCTAAAGAGGACAAATTTAATGGGACATAAGGAGTAAATCTTATCAATTTAATCACAATTCAAAAAATAATAATAAAGCTAACATTATGTTTGTCAATTTAATCTTTTTTTATGATGTTGTCAAACCAATTGAGTCCATCATATCAAGCGACATTTGAATAACTACATTATACCATAAAGAAACAATAACATATTTTTATAAGCCTTCCATCGATGAATATTATTCAATTATATAGTTGAACAAGTTCGACTTACACCTCACAAAGTACATGTGTAATCAAACTTATGACTCGAAAATAAGATTCGTTAACAAGTGATATAACATACATTCAATACTTCAAAAGCAACAACAAAACACGGAATAGGCTATCCTCTAAGGGTGCGTTTGGTTCACGGAATGTAAGATTACCAGTGGGAATAAAAGATTACCAGGGAATAAGATTATTGGGAATGTTGTATTTTGTGTTTGGTTGATTTAGCAGGAATGTAAGATTATCGTGTTTGGTTAAAGGAATAAAAGATTATTGAAATGTATATTTGACCAAATTGTCCTTATTATATATTTGTTTTTTTAATAAGTTGGAAAATATTTATATATTTTCTTTAAAAAATTAAATTCATAAAATTTATATTTTTTTTAAAAATTGAAAATATAAAAAGGTTTAATGAAAGGGTAAAATTTAATTTTAACCCTTGAACTTCATATAAAATTTTAATTATAGATTTTTTTGTAAATCTAAAATAGTTTAAGGATAAATTTATAATTTAACCTTCGTAGAATTTTGATTATTCAATGACAGAATAATGATATTTTTTAAAGAAAAAAATTTAAGGGCATTTTAGTCAAAAATGTCGGTAATCCAACAATGCCTAAGGAAAGGGAGGTAATGACATTCCCGGTAATATACCCCAAAAAATTCACTAGTGGTAATGTAAGATTCCCGGGAATGACATTCCCGACCAACCAAACGGGAGAATGTGAATTTCATTCCCATGAGAATCTCACATTCCCCAAACCAAACAAACCCTAGGTGTACAACACAAATCAAATTTCATAAGAAAGATTTTGTCTACTCCCCAACCAAGTGTCTCACAATGAATAATAAACACAATGACTCCATTGATAAAATTCAACATCGTATAAGATATTGAGAGCAACTCTAAGCAACATGAGGGTAATATAACAATTTAGGAGGAGAACAAACAATTTGAGATGTAAAAAAAAGATTAAATTTATTGATTTTTAAATACGAAAACTTGATTTTTTTTTAAAAAAAATTCAAATTAGGATTGAATTGATAGTATGTATAAGTTTTAAAAATTAATATTATTATTATATCAAGTCATGTTAGACTTTTATTTCAATTTTTATGGCGTAGTGACCTGATTATTATAATATTTTAATAGGGTTATTAAATTATAATTTTTAGAAGAAAACACGACTTATCTGTAATAGCGTAATAATTAAATGGCTTAGAATGCAATTACCCAAGTATAAGACTGTGGGGGAAAGTAAAGAAATTTACAACTATCGGTATGCTATGCCGTGCAGACAAGGAAATAAAGTAGAAGGCGGAGACATAAATCAGAGATTTAGACAATCAAGTTCCTCCTCCATGTCTCCTATGATTTTTAAAAAAAAGGAAGTCATGGAAATATAATAAATGGATGTTACCAAGATAGTTTGTTCAAATGGTAAGTAGTTTGATATTGTTTAAGTAGATTTTAAGTTTGATTCCTTATGTATCTAAAAAAATTTCGTTAGGAGACTCATCCACCAAAACTAGATGTACAATTCAAATCGATTTAGATTAATCCAGACGAAGCTTTGGAAATCGAGAGGACAACCAACAAAATAAACGGAGATCTCCTTTTATAGAATTTTTGTATGAATGTATTATTTGACGGTTGATATATGCTGGTAAAAAATCACAAAACGAAATATTAATTCTTAAGGATAAATAAACTTAGAAATTACGACAACAAATTATATATGATGTCGTGGTAAATTATTATTTTAGAATCAAATTTATCCTGATTAGTATAATTATTGTACTAAACAATTTCCTCAAAATTAATATTGTCTCGGTAAGAAATCGAACATCAAATTTGAAGTCGACGATTATAGTATTACTCTTCTCTAAAGGCAAAAGTCAATAAAATAAAAACCTTAAGCCGGGAAAGAAAGAACTTTTGAAAAACATAGGAAATGTAAAGAGATTTTAACTTAAAAAATCTGTTGTGGGATGATGCAAAATACTAGAACGACCCCGATATTTATAGGTTTAATTTAACAATATAAAACGTAAATTCACGCAGAATTACTGTAGTAATAGCAACTTTATTAATAGTTGATATAACCATTGTTGTAACAGTCGTAATTAAAGGTTGTGACAGCTCAAATAAATTCTGAATTAATATTACAGTAAATCCTGATTAAAATCTGATTTTAAATCAATATTACAACCGTTGATTATATGCAAATTAAAATTACCCAAAATCATGTTATAATATTCGTTCAAATTATAAGGAATACTCAACCATGTTTATAATTACAAAAGTGGAAAAAAAAGCAGATTTAAAATTTTAAAGAAAAAGTTTTTGTAAATTTTCTCTGAAAAGATAATACACATATGTTATACAAATGCAAGCCAAGCAATGCCAACATGAACTAGACAAACAAGGGTGATAACACTTGCATGCGTGAGACTTGTCATTCTACGTTCAACAAAGATAGGAAAGATATCTTATAAATTCATCAAGAAGTATTTTCCTACCCAATGTGAGATTACATGCATTTACTTTCTTTTAAGTATTACCAACATTCTCTTATCAATGTGTAAAAATATTCTTTCTGAAAAATGAAAATCATGTTAATTAAAATGTGAAAAGAGCAATAATGAGATTAACAACTTAAGTATTAGTGAACGTATCATAAAATAGTATGTGGTGAAAATGACTAATCATTCTCTTAAATAAGTAAACATATGTTGAACTTGTTAATAAGTATATTGAAAAGATGGTCCAATATATTTTATAAAATACAAACATACATTAAGTCGAGTCGAGTCGATCAAATGGTGATAGAGATTAGAGAACGCATGCGAGGTCCTTACCACTCAATAGTCGATAAAGAATATAAGAAAAAACATCTTATAAATCCATCAAGAAGCATTTCTCTACTTAACATAAATTACATTTACTTATTTAATATAAGTCGTTGGTTAAGGACGGGTCAGGATTAAATATTGGCAGGGGCCAAAATATTAGACTATTTAAGAAAAATAAAATGATTTATTAGGTATTCATAATCAAAATTCAACATGAACCAAGCGACCTTAGTGATTAAGAGATTATTGTTGTCCTTGAGGTCCCGAGTTTGAACATTGCGTATGTAAGAGCATAAGCGTCCATTGTCAAATGGTTGAGTTTTTATATAAATAATATCTTATATTCACCCTAGATTTATTTATTATAAAAAAACTGAAAATTCACAAGACAAAACCTAATTTGTCTAATATTTAAACTTACAATGATTTAAATTGTTACAAGACTAAAAATTTAAGAAGATGAGGTTATCATTCTTTAGTTCAGCCCTACTCGATTAAATATTTAATGAATTTTTATATTTTTTAATTCAAATATTTATTTTTACATAAACTAAAATATTATTAAACCAAAATTATATTGAATATATTAATTTTTTAACAGAGGTCAGGACCCCTTTGGGCCCAACATAGCTTCGCCCCTACCGCTAGTTTTATTAAAATAGAAATATTTTTAAATTACAAAGAAGTTTATAACTATAATCGTAAATTAAACACATAATAATTTTTTTTCTATAATCATTAACACAAGAAAACTAACCACTTAAGATCACAAATGGACCATCTAAAAAAAAGGTTAAAAACCTAGCCAAATAAACTTGAACAAAAGGTAGATACGAATAAATATGATTGTATAGACAAACTAATCACAAAAGAGGATCAAGCTATTGAGAGACTATCGACAAACTGTAAATCTGAGTCGTGCGACGCGAAAAAAACTATCAAATAATGCAAATCATGTATCTAATTCAATATGATGGTTTAAAGCATGGAAGATTAGCATGATAACAAATAAGCGTCATCTTGATCAGTCGTCATGGCGATGTTAAATCTAACTATGAGAAAAAAATACGCGAAAACAACAATCAAACGACAGAAAACATATCATAAAGACAGAGAAAAATGTGCTATAATGACAGAGAAAAATGTGTCATAAAAATAGAGATATTAAAATTTAAAAAAGAAACAAGAAAAAAATACATTATAATAAAAATAAAAGAAAAATAATGAATACCGACAATCGATAACCAACAATAAAATTGATGTCACTATCGATAAAAAAAATAACTATCACTAAAGAAAATAAAGGAAATTAGAACAAAACCTTAACATAATCAATTATAAATGAAATAAACCAATTACATACATTTATTCTCTTTAAGCATTGCCCATAATATCTTCATTATATTTTTGCTTGTAAATAGAAACCGATTATAAATGTTGAAGGATATTCCTTTTTTCTTTCCTTTGACAAAAACCGATCGATACAAAGAAAGTTAATCCAGTCCCGGGTTAATAGGGTCAGCAAAACAGTAAAAGTTGAATAATAAATAAGTAGTAATCAAGCCATTATTGACTTATTGGACAACGACATATACATCCTCACCATTAACATATTGCACTGATACAATGGCGAGATGTTCCTTTCGAGGACGGCCCGTACCACTTGAACCGGTTCTCCAAAAACAACTCATATCAATCACTCCAGAAGTTTCTAGTATCAACGTGAGATCGACACGTGGTGCTGATCATGAATCTGCACGAAGAGGCTATGCTAAGCTTTAACGAATTTGCAAATTTTGGTGTCGGTATGAGAAGCAAGAGAAGAGGTGACGCGTGGAAGCCATGAAAATGAAACCCAATTCAATTAAAGGGTAGGAAACACAACATGCACATTGTTAATACCAAATCAAGTATTATCCATAACAGTAAAGTCAGAAATAATAATTTGATTCGAATTTAACAAGTTTTATTTTTATTCAATAACATTATATCTTTTATTAAAGATTTGAGTTTGTGTCAAGTCAATTTTTATAAAATGTGAGATTGGATCCAATATGGGTTTAAGGTAGAAATCTCTAATAAGATACAATATATATATATATTTAAAGATAATTGTTAAAATATATGTATTTATAATTTATTTTTTTAATTATGTTCCTATTTTATTGAATAAAAATATTTTTTTATATTTATGTCGGGTCAAATTGAGTTAAATGAGAATTTTTATTTCAAAATTCAAATTTATTTCAAGGAAGATGGCATCTTTTTAAATTCAAATTAGATCAAATTCGAATAAGAAAAAACACTTCTCAAATAAAATTAAATTAGCCAATCACTCGATCTAATATAACTCATTACTATCCCTATTTATAATACGGGTAAAGTACACAAACGGTCTCCCGACTATAGGGTGATGCGTTGAGTACTATGATTATTAAAAGTTATAAATGATCTCTCAACTATAGAGCGATGTTTTATTGAGTCTCTGACTATTAAAAGTTACAAAATGATCACTCGACTATTCATATATTTCAAACTCGTTCTTTTTTATTAAAAAAATTGACAACTCTCCGAGCTGAATGTTAACATGTTGATTGATATATGATAAAATCATATTTTACTTATATCTATTGGAATCAATATTACTTTCAAACAATAACTCGAAGACATAATTTTCAAGCATTGGCTCAAAATCATAATGTAAACGAAGAGTCGATACACAAAATATAGGCCAAACGGTTTTAGGATCATATTTTATCATATATCAGTCAACAAGTTAACGTCCAACTTATATGACCATTAATTTTTTAACGAAAAAAGAGTTTAGAACATATAAATAGTCGAGTGACTATTTTATAATTTTTATTAGTGAGAGAACCTAATAGACCAATACCCTATAGTTGAGGGGCCATTTATATACTTTACCCTTATAATATTTACCCTTATAATATTTACCCACACGGGTGAATCGTTTGTCCGAAGAAGAACACACTTTATGACCCTTAATTTTATTTTATTTAATAATTAATTAATCAATTTGCCCAATATTTCACAAGATGTATGCATATATTTGGAAAGAGAGCGTACCAAGCAGCCCGCCTGCCTGCTTCAGTTCATGGCTTTCTTTTTTTTCCTTTTTGTTGTTTATAATTCATGACACTTTTATGGGAAAGTCTCATATACGGAAGATTTAATATACGGTTAAGGAAAGACGATATGGTTTTGTTATTATTTTTTTAATAAAATCAGTAAATGGAACAAACTGAATTAGTAGGATCGCTTTCATCTATGCAGTATCTGATTTGAATTAATCGATCAATAGATCAGATATTAACGATTGATTAAAAAAAGTCATATATATATAAAAAATTAATACAATTGTTGACGTAGTATTTTTTTATCTTTCTTCAATAATGATGTGGCACTTCATCATTCAAATATTAAAAGAATTGATGACGTAGTATTTTTCATTCTTTCTTTAATGATCTCTGTTTTGAAAATCGGACTGGACCGGTCGGTTCAACCGGTTCAACCGGGAACCGTTACTTAGTCCGGTTCAATTTAAACCGGTTGAACCGTTATTAGTGAACCGACCAGAACCGCTGAATCGTTCGAACCGGACCGGCTGAAAACCGGAAAAAACTTAGAAAAACCAGAATTTTTGTTTTTAAAAATTAAAATTAAACCAAACAACGTCGTTTGTTAAACGAGCCAAGTCGAACTCGAGTATTAATAAGCTCGACTCGAACTTGAAAACTTTAAAAGTAAGCTCAACTCAACTTAAACTCACAAGCTAAAAATTATCAAAGTTCAACTCAAACTCGAAATATAATATTGAAACTTGAACTCAAAAAGGCTTGAACTCAAAAAAAAATTAGAAGCTCGATTGAAGCCTAAAATTCGAGCTTTATTGAAGTGAAAGAATAGTTAAATAATTATAGTTATATAATTTTGTTATGATTTTTTACCCCAAATTTATTTTTTAATTATAGTTATATAATTATATTTATTATTTAATATGTTTTACCTTAAATATTATGTTGTAGTTAATTTGAATCATTTTGTTTCACTTGATTTTATGGTTTTTAACTTATATATGTTATGACTTGCTTTGAATATGACTTGTGATATAAAAAATTATTTTTTTTAAATATTTTTGGTATTTTTATTTAATTTTTTAAATAATTATGACGTCGTCCGGTTCTTCCGACCGGTCGGACCGGTTCGACCGGTTGAACCAGTGAACCGGTAGCATGACCGGTTCGCTAACCGGTCCGGTTCTGAAAACCATGTTAATGATGACATGTCATTACTTATGTGAGACGTTAATATCATCATTAAATTTTTAATGACAGGTATCAAACTAAAACTTAAACTAAATATTAAGTATGATTTTGAAAAAAAAGATAAAATTTAGGTACCAAAACAGAACAAATTAATAGTTTATGTAGTAAACTTGTATTTACACAAGTTGAATAACATAACAATCTACTGATCTATCAAAAGAAAGCTTTTCAAATTATGATTTAGGTAATGATCATTAGATTTGACGAATAGATCATGTCACATGCTTAACCTATGATCAATGTGTATTAGTCGAGAAATTACAGAAAGCTACCTGCTACGAAACAGACAATATTATATATAGATGTAATGTAATAATGCCTGTGATGGCGACAGTTGAGAACCTGGCCTTCATTGGCGAATACAAAATATTGATTGCTATGGGGAGCTTCCACCAGCCCCCCATAATCCATGATTGGAACTCACTGTTTACATCTAAATTTGACGTCATTCTCATTTTACTTTTTATTTATTATTATTCAGTGGATCATGGGTTTTCAATTTCAAAATCAACAATCATATGGTACAACTTTCAACGAATGACCAACTAATAAGCCCAGCCTTCACCCTCACTGCATTTTCTATCTCTAACTAAGAAATTGGTGTGGGATAACGTGATTACAGTTGAATCCTGTTAATGGGAAAATAGAACTGTGATCATTTTTGGTAAATCATATTTTTACTTGGATGAGAGTCATAGATGATTTTTAATGATGAAGATGATAAAAAGAGTGAGAATATGCGAGTCTCTCTCTCAATCTTACATTATAATAATATCGGATCTAAAAATGAGTAAATACATATTATTAATATAAATATTTTTTGTATGAAGTGAATATAAATAAAATTTTGAGTAGTCACAATCAATAAAATGAATAATTATTTAAAAGAAATTTAGATTTCATGGTGAAAAAGTATAATGGTGGATTTACTACTGCATGATGATTTATATATCGACCTTTAATGTTAGTGTCAGACTTAAGGTGATGATGATTATTAAATGTATTAGAAATATATTTATCTGTTAGACAGATCATATAGACATGATCACGTCAAAATTACTATAATTGATCAAATCATCGAATTATATAAAAACTTAAAATTGGGATTTAATAGATGAAAGAATGATAATGGAAAAGTGATTTGTTAAGAAAATTCGGAGACGGTATAACAAATCCATATGACCTATAGGCTACCTGAGAGGTGTAATTCAGTTACTCTATAATCGGAAGAGTGGGGGATCAGCTGCAGCATATCCCGTCATCTTTAAGTTTCTTCCCCTGCTTTCCATTTATTCCACCCTAACCAATATTGATTAAACGCAAGCAAACAAAACACAAATACTGATGTTTTGAGAAGTTAGCTAGTTTCTCTTCTCCGAAAACGACTGTGGGAAGGACCTAACCACATCACGATTCAATCTTCGTGCACACACAATGGACCAATCCTCCTCCCCTCTAATGCCCTAATTAAGCTATCGTCAAGAATAACCCTGCAGGTCAGTTTGGAGTTGTGATGCCTCAATTTCACTAAACCTGAGCGATTGCTAATTAAATACGTACGTACCGTCGTTTAGGTAAGCAAGTAGCAACTTATGTTTCCCCATCACGAAATGACTTGCATGAGGAAGACATGCGTAAAGAAAGCATTTGAATGGACGGATAGATAAGATAGGATGAAGACGAAGAAACTCATGAAGCCAGCCAGGCGGAAAACTGCAAAAACCTAGCAAGCGCTGGGGACACTGACTTTAGCCATCAACTGAGCAGACAGATTCAGGGGTTAGCACAAAGGAGAAATTGTGGCCGAAAACTGACCTCTCGATGCACAGATGGAAAGTGACACACCTTACCTTGGCTTTCTCAAATTAAATGAACCAAGTCCTGCCAAGCCATAATGCTGCAATCGCATAACGTTGTTTTCTTTGAAATTTAAATAAGGTTTAAGTATGGACAAAATGATTTAATTAGTCCCAATATTTATACAAATAATTATTTCGATTTTTATTTTTAAAAAAAATTAATTTCAACGTTTCAATCTTTTATTAAAATAACTCATGATGAGTGAAAATTGTTAGTTGACTAACAATAACACATATTATTAGCGTGTTATTTATACATGTATTTAATTACTGAATCAACACATATCATGTCATTAAAATAATGATATGATATGTATCATGTTACCTAAAATGATGATATAATATGTATCATATCACTAATAGTTAACTAATAATTTCTAACTAACAAAGATTATTTTAACAAAAAGTTCAGATGTTGAGAAGCTAAATTACTTTAAAAAAAAGGAGTTAAAAGGATAATTTAAATATTTAGACAAATTTTCATATTCTAATTTCGAAACATCGATTCTAATACTATTTTCATTTCGAAATTTCATTCTCCTTAATTTCTATCCAAATTCATCAAACCACTGACTTGGCAAATATAAAAAGATTCTTTATTCTTTTGGTCTTCATACGTTTACAGATTTTTTTATTGATTTAACTCCTAATTTTTAAAAATAACTCTGGCAAATAAAATAACTCTGGTTTGCGTCACTCTTTATATTTGATTAATTTTTTTTCTTTAATTTTATTTAATCGGTAATGACACTGATTTTGATGTTGTTTGTTGATCTTAAGGTTTTTTTTTTAATTTTTAATAAGAATATCTATGTATTTGTGACACATTTTTCTTTGTCTTTGTGGCACGATTTCGTCTTCTTTCTCGGTTGTTTGACTACTCTTTCATTTTATGTTTTTATCAGGGTTGGATTTGACGACATCTAGGTCTGTAAACGAACCGAACACACACGAACGTATGTATGTTCATGTTCGTTCATTTAATAAATAAACGAACACGAACATAAACAAACAATTTTTTTTGTTCATGTTCGTTTATTAAGGAATATAACTTGTTCATGTTCGTTCATTTAATAAATAAACGAACATAAACGAACACGAACATAAATGAACACGAATATAAATGAGCACGAACATAAACGTTGGAGACCCTACCTTCCATTGTTATTTCATGAAACACAGTTGACAATGCAAATCAACCAAATCTAAAGTGATAAATAACATAAGAGCTTATTAGCAGTGATGAAATGTTTGAAGATATAACTTGTTTTGAAGCTTTCAGTCTCCACTCTCCAGTGAACACTAGGATTTGGAGAAAAAATGGGGGAAAATGAATATTGGTGCGAGGTGCCTCACGGGTTAACATATTGGATTTAATCTCCAAATAAAATTGGGTTAATTATGGAGTTGGTATCATAATATCAGATTAATTAATATTTTTAAGATACTTACAAATTGATCACCAAAATTGATTTAAGAAGACTGGGTTAAACATAAATGAAGGAACATAAACGAACATAACTGAACGAACATAAACGAACATAACCGAACGTTTATGAACGTAAATGAACGAACGAGACCTATGTTCATGTTCGTTCATTTAATTAACGCCGCACGGTTCATGAACGGTTCGCTAGACGTTCAGTTGATTTACAGGCCTAACGACATCATGACTGATCATGATGGCGTTTTTTATAATCATATTGATCTTCCTTGCTCTAGACTCTCAGATTGAATTTGGATATATGATTTTACATCCGTGAATAGTTTCTCATGACAATCGGTTATGATTTTAAGTTATCAGTGGTCTTTAAATTGCTTAATCCTCTTTTATGGTTCGTTTACTGATGCGATATATTTATTCGTATATATTTTTTTATTAGAGCATTTTGGTTGGGGTTTTTAACTTTTTTCATGAATGGTCATTGTATTATCTAATGTGACTAGTTTCTTATGTTAATGTTAACATGTAAAAATGTTCAAATTATGTATTTAGTTTACTATAATAGTTGTAAACCTTTATTTTTTTTTTTAATTTTAAATATTTTCGTTTCATAATAAAACTAAATACTTCTATTCAAAAGGAAAAGAAATAAAAGAACTCTATTTAACATGTCCTCTAATGAACACTCACATAAAGGACTAAAAAGTTCATTAATTGTGAGTCTTCATTTGAAGAGTTTTTTTGATCAATGATTCAAACCAAGGGTTCAACTTGATTTTTAGATACAATTAGAGGGGTAAATCTGAGAAATAAACTTAAAATAAAAATATCATTAATTAATTGAACAATACAAAATTTAAGTTATCTATATTTATAGATTTTTAAGGGCCATATTGTAAAAAATGTTAACATAAAGGACTAAAAAGTTCATTTACTTTTTATAGTTATTAGACCAATAATTAATCTTATAAACTAAAATATAAATGTTAAATTTAAAACGATACAGAAGCTTTTTTGTGCATTTAGAGCATTTGAAAGCTGAGATGAAAAACAGGAGAATCCCGCATATCAAGGGAGCATGTGAGAGGATGATTAAATGTAAAAGATCAAAAGTCAAATCAAGTAACAGGGTACTAGGAGAAACACTGGCCTGGTTTCTTTTGACGGTGTTGCGGTGGGCCGTGTGCAAAGTGCTTTGAAGCTGAAGTCGTCTGCATTTGTAAATGCATGTATAATTGTGGTGGGGGCTGGGGATGCTGAGTTCAATAATGTGAGATGCAACGCAGTGCTTGCTTCAAATTTAACCTCTTCCCTGGATCCAAAACTGGTGTCAAATTAACGATAAGGTGCGCAGGGTTTTGTTAGTTATAATGATAGAAGAACTGGAATGGTTGTGCTACATCGTATTAAACAATTATGCTTCAGTTTTTTTAGAATGGAAGGAATGAAAAACAGTGGAGGGTCGAGTAAGTTGGGAATCTGTTTGCTTCCTAAAATCAAATGGTTGTATGGATTACAAGAATATCTTGTCATGGAATTAAGCTTGTATGATTCAATATATAAAGACTATTGTGATCAAGCATGGCTCTCTTTGGGCACCATGGTTTTACTTTATGTTATAAAAGATATTCTGCTCCTTTTGGCAACTCCGGGAAACAAATGAGAATTAAATAGGATTCAATTGAGTGTTAAGATTTGTTATTACAATTTTATTGATATGTTTGACTAGAAGATCAACATAGTTTGATTTCAATTAATCTAATGATTGATAATGACGGATCACAAAGTTCTAATTTTGTTTGGACCATTGCCTATTTTTGTTATAATTTCTTTATCGTTTGGTGGTTTCTACGATTGAAAAAATCATCGAACCACTTCTTTTATTATCTTTCTTCTGTTCAAACTCGTCAAAAAATGTTTTAATCTCTACAAATCTCAATCCAAACTAAAATTTAAAAACTTTTAACCCGTCACTGTCAATCATCAGATTAGCTTGAAACCAAACTATATTAATCTTTCGATTAAACAAATTTTTCTCACTATTAGAATTGATCGATGACTATTCTATTCGTACAACCAATGTTATCAAAATCGGACCGGATTGACCGATTCGACCGGTTGAACCGGGAACCGGTTGCCTGTCTGGTCCAGTCAGCCTCCAAAACCAGTTTTGCAATGAACCGCTAAAGGACCGGTAGAATAGGTTGGAAACCGACAAAACCGGTGTGAACTGGCGGTTCAACCGGTTCACACGGTTCTGTTTTTTAAAATTAAACCAAACGACGTCGTTTGTTATGATTTTTTTCAACCCCAAATTCATTTTCTGATTTTGCATATGGGTTAAGCCATTTTCACGAACGTTTACAAGAGGTGAACCCTATCCCTTTTCCACTTTGGTTTCCTTCATCACCGTTCTGTCTCCGTCATCATAGTCCCTCACCGGCGTTGTACTCCGTCATCAGTAGCCTACTCCATCACTGGCGCGCTCTACTCATCTTCCGCACAACATCACGACATCATCTTCTTTCGGTTCTTACCATGTCTCAGCCACAAGTATTTTCTTTAATCACAAGTATTTTTTTAGTGTTTCTGTTTGTGCTTGATTGAGTTCCTGCTAATAATGTTTACTTGTTTAGCGTTCCTGTTTTCACTTTTTTCGTTCATGTTCGTTTTATTTTTTTTAATTTTTTTTTCAATCATAAAATTAGGTTAATTAGGAATGGCAACGGGTCGGGTTTTGCTCGCCCCGTCCCCGAACCCGAAATGAATCCCCGTCCCCGACCCCGACCCCGACCCGATCCCCGACGGGTTTTTTATCGGGGCACCCCGTCGGGGATTTTTTTTGCCCCGTCCCCGAACCTGACCCGAAATATTATGCCAAACCCGAACCCGAAAATATTTTATATATAATTAATATAAAAAAATATAAATATTATATATATAATTAATAAAAAAATAAAATATATATATATAATCGGGGCGGGTCGGGGCGGTGATACCTTGCCCCGAACCCGACCCGAACAAATCCCCGAAAAATATCCCCGAACCCGAACCCGATCCGATATCATTCAACCCGACCCGAGATCTTGACCGGGTTTCGGGTTTCCCCGTCGGGTTCGGGTCATATTGCCATCCCTAAGGTTAATCTGTGTTTGTTTATTTTAGTTATATAATTATATATATTATTTAATATGTTTTACACTTTTACTTTTAATTGTTAAGTATTGTTTGTGACTTTAAATTTAATTTTGTATTTATTTATCATATTGCTAGGTGATGAAGATCTTGATGTTGTGGACTTTCAAGTTCAAAGTGATGCTATGGAGTTTCAAGTTCAAAGTGGTGATGGCGGTGGTAGTCCAACTAATGAAGAAGTTTTTTCCAATATTTTGGAATTTGAGGGAATCAATTTCAATGAATATTACGATGATTAATATTTTATCAATTATGTACTTTTTTATTTAGTTGTTGATGAATTTCATTAGGTATTGACCTTAAATATTATGTTGTAGTTGATTTGAATCATTTTGTTTCAATTGATATTATGATATTTAACTTATATATGTTATGACTTGTGATATTTTTATACCTTTTAATATTGTGAACTTAAAAAGAGTGTTATATATATATATATTAATATTGCTTTGAATATTATGTAAAATTTTAAAAAAATATTATTTTATATAAACCGGTTCAACCGCGGTTGAATCAGTGAACCAATACCTTCACCGGTTTAAGATCCGGTCCGGTTTTAAAAACATTGCGTAAAACATTTGGCCTTTACAACGATAGTAAATTTAGGAAATTATAGTTTTATTTTAGAGAAGACGACTTTAAAATTATATGTAAGTATTTCTTAACGACAACTAGTATAGTAATAGTAATAATAATAAAATTAAATTAAAAATCTAACGATAATAACACAAGTTTTAAAAGTTTGATGATCAAAGTGAAAATACTCTAAAAGTGTAGTAACTATCAATGTAGTTTACCCTAAAAAATTTACCTATTTTTTATTCAAATATTCGTCCAAAATATTGTTTATTGATCATCAAATGGAAAGGAAAGGAAAGGAAAGGAAAAAATAAAGGAAGATGCTGTAGCAACAGCCAGCAGCAAGCCAATTTGATATATTAAGGGTCCATTACCCCATATACCAAGAATAAAGTGGTGCATCAGTGGACTGAATATATGAAATTCTTCCTAAATTATTAGTCCAAAATCCAAATGGCAAGTGATAAAGATTAAAAAGAAATATCAATTATTTATGTGTCTCTCTAAGTTATTTGCGTTTAAATTAAGAATAAACTCTTAACATTTTTGTTAAAAAATATTCATTTTTTTCAAAAATATTAATGTTTAGTTATTTAATTTTTTGACAACCAAGAAGACTTAAGACATTTTCATTTTATTTTTTAAAAAATATTTTAAAAAGTGAAAAGGAAGATATTTGAAAATTAAAAAATATTATAAAATTAACATATATGGGCCTTGGCCTCCCACTCACACAAAGACAGCGCCAATAAAAATGGAGCAATAGTGCTATTTTCAATCCCTCCCCTCTCCCGTGTGGAAGACTCTTACTCCACAAAAATATCAGTCGACACCTTCAACAAATCTGTCTCACGCTCTTCTCAAAGGTAATTATCTCTCTCTAAGATCATCCTAAAAATATCAGATCCAATGTTATTTGTTTTGGCTTTTTCTTATTCTGTTAGATATACACTCTTACTCCGGTTTTATTTTACTGTATGTGATTTTTAGATCGTTTATTTTGTGCTCCTTTGGATTTGATTTGTTTTGAAATAAATTGTACCGCATTTGATCTGTTCAATACGGGGTTTTCTATTCCGTTGAAAGATATTTAGGCTTCTGTTAGATCTATCGTTGTTTGCTGCTCTTTTATTGTCAATCGGTGGTGTGGAATTCTGTATGACTGATATTCAATCCTAAATTGCAGTTGGATTCTGCGGATCTTTTGATTGATTTTATTTATAATCGCTGCATCTGTGTTGGCAAACATTTTAGTATCGTTAGTTGCATTGCTTTACTTTTAGGCGATCTAGAATTTTGCTTTTTTAAATAATTTGTTTCACTTCCTTCCGATTGTAACTTGGTTAATAATGGATAATGTAGTAGCGTAGCTATCTATATACATGCTAGGTTACTTATTATATTAGTCATTTGGAGGATGATTTAGGAGAAAAACTTGATTGAGACTGTGTTTAGGCATTTGGTTTGCTTTTCTTTTTCTCCGACAGTGTTTATTACTTGCCTTCTGCTTAGGATTGATGTGATGATTAAGTTATTGAATTGATGAGTATCTTTCCTTCTGCAAGAATAGAGTGTGAGTGATAACACCTGCAGGATGTCATGTCAATTTACTTTCTTGCATCTTTGCATTTTACCTGTTACAAAGGCATTGCTCACATGTAATCATGGACTTATATTTTACCGGACTTAGTTGCTGTAGCTGACATGGATGAATTGAATCATTGATATGTTTGTTTGCAGATGTTTTGTCTAATTTGGAGAAACACATTTGAAATTTTCTCTCATTATACTCTTTGTTTATGTGCTCGTTTGCTTTCTTGCAGGGAAGTCAGAATGGATCACGTCCAACCCCCAACTGTCATGCAGAAAGTAGCAGGCCAGCTCCTTTCTTCTAGCCTTTCCGGAGACGGTCAAGGGTGTGATGGGTCTTTCAGGAGGCCAGCTCTATACCAAAGACGGTTTGCATATGGGAATTATTCCAGTGCTGCAATGGGCTTTCCTAGTGTTCGTACTTATGGAGCCACCGGAGACTAGCACATGTCTCCATCAACAGCATCTGCCATTTGTGTTCAAGCTCCTGCTGAGAAAGGATTTAGCAGCTTTGCTATTGATTTTCTAATGGGTGGTGTTTCTGATGCTGTATCTAAAACCGCTGCTGCTCCAATCGAGCGTGTTAAACTTTTGATACAGAACCAGGATGAAATGATCAAAACTAGCAGGCTCTCTGAACCCTACAAGGGCATCGGTGATTGTTTCAAGCGAACAATCAAAGACGAAGGATTCGTTTCTTTGTGGAGAGGAAGCACCGCTAATGTTATACGTTATTTCCCCACTTAGGTTGGTACTTGTAGCTCTATTTCTTCTCATTGGTTTTGGTGTTGAATATCATATATTGCTCACTTGTTTTATGCTTTATTTTTTTTGTTCATTTTGCAACAGGCATTGAACTTTGCTTTCAAGGATTACTTCAAGAGGCTTTTCAACTTTAAGAAAGACAGAGATAGTTACTGGAAATGGTTTGCCGGAAACTTGGCATCTGGAGGTGCAGCGGGTGCTTCTTCCCTTCTCTTCGTCTACTCCTTGGATTATGATCGAACCCGTCTTGCCAATGATGCGAAGGCTGCGAAGAAGGGAGGGGAGAGGCAATTCAATGGCCTTGTTGATGTCTACAAGAAGACCTTAAAATCCGATGGTATTGCTGGCCTTTAACGTGGTTTCAATATTTCTTGTGTCGGAATCATCGTTTATCGGGTTCTGTACTTTGGAATGTACGACTCCTTGAAGCCTGTGGTTCTGACTGGAAATATGCAGGTTCGTATGATGTCTAAATTTACATTTTGTAGGATGTTTTTCACCTCACGACTGTGCCATCGATCCATTGCAATGTGGTAATGACATCTGTTTCCCTCTGATAATTACAGGATAGTTTCTTTGCTAGCTTTGCCCTTGGTTGGCTGATCACTAACGGTGCTTGGCTTGCATCGTACCCGATCGACACTGTTCGTAGAAGAATGATGATGACATCTGGTGAAGCAGTGAAATACAAGAGCTCTCTCGATGCATTTTCTCAGATATTGAAGAATGAGGGTGCCAAGTCTCTCTTTAAAGGTGCTGGAGCTAACATCCTTCGTGCCATTGCCGTTGCTGGTGTGCTTGCTGGATACGACAAGCTGCAGCTCATTGTGTTCGGAAAGAACTATGGATCTGGTGGTGCTTAACTTTCATCCTTTTATAGGAGAATGGCTTGTGTTTTTTTACGGTGATAAAAAAATCGACTATTTCGGGGAAAAAATCTTTAAATAATCCAAATTTAGAGAGAGAGAGAGAGAAATGGGGAAGTAGATTCTACACCCCAAACTATTTATATCTTTAGATGGGAATTTTAATTGGGGAGACTGAGAAGGTTAATGCCATTTTTGGAATTCTGAGAGCTCTAATTGTTGTGCTCGAAGTCGTTATCGTATTCGTCATTCATTATTGATTTGGTTGCTTGGCTATCATGTGTGGGCTTGTACAAATTTCCACCAAATTAAGAGTTGAATTGCATTGTAGCAATGAAATCAATTATGGTTCATAAATGTAAAAACAATGCGTAATTAAACTGGAATTTATGTTTATTTATTTTATAATATAAAATAGTTGTTTTTATATGATATGAATTATGAGGTTGGAAATTATGCCACATGAATGTTGGCTTTATGCTTTAATGCCTTCAATTGTGCGGTAAGATTCATAGCCAGATGGTCTGAAATCATTGGTTATTTATCCTCATCACTCCCTCAAACGTTGAACAAATAAACCCACTTTCTAAAGATACAACAGCTAAAGGAATTTATAAGTCAAGGCAGCCATTAAAAGTAAGCCCCCCCCCCCCCCCCCCCCCAAAAAAACACCCGTTGAAGGGAGCCAAAAAACAACCGAAAGAAACGTTCATGCACGGTAAACATATATATATATATATATATTTATTTTATTTTGCCTACTTTCCATTCCGTCCGTCTGTGTTGCGAGTGTTTCCCTACGACACATTGTTTCACGAATTGCTTGATCCCCTTCTTCTCTACGTGAGCCGCTTGCCTCCTCTTCTCTTCATCTAATTCTTCCTCCAACTTCACACACAGCTGTTTCAAAACATCACTGGTTAATACAATTAGGGGCATGGCTGAGCATGCGCTAAGTGCACGGCGGCCTCAAAAAACAAGACCCCGAAATAGAGTATATCTATCCGTGATTATCATTAAGAAATAGAAAAATATGTATAGAGCAGTGGTTAGATCATTGGGTCCATAACTTTGTTGATCCTAAATTCGAATCTCGTTAATAATCAAAATTATTTTTGAGAAAAACAAATTCAAATTTACAGTGTCCCAGAATAGGTTTTTTAAGTCAATAAAATTAGTCATTTATTACTTCAGAAAAATAAGTTCGAGATTTAAGGGCCTCCTTATAAGAATTTGCACGAGACCTCTAACAACCTAGCCACGACCTTGAATACAATTGACTAACCAACGTCAGTAGCTTCGACCAATAGGAACTGCCTGATTGTGGTGGTTTCAAGTCACATGAATCGTAAGCCAGAGATTTTACTTTTGTCAAAGTTTGTTCCAAAAAATAATTATAATGCACCTTAAGTATGCGATCCTCTGCTTGTTCCAGCCTTTGAATGAGCGTTCCTTTCACCTGAGTCTCCACTATCACATGATCCATCGGACGGCAGTACTTCTCCAGAGTCTTAGCGGTAGGCGAGAAATCGACTGACGATGGATGACCGTCTGTACATGTGCTGCTCAACGTTCCACTTGATGGGGTTGATGCACCTGAGCCCCTGGGGCTGTGAATCCTGTTGTAATTGCTATTATTATTGCCCCCTCTTATTTCCTCCAACTGCCTTAGCTGTGATCATCAAAATATTCGTGTTATATAAGTTAACGGGTAACAATACAGTATTACGAGAAATATCCGACAAGAAAAATCTTTGAAGTGTCGTCTATTGAAGTTCAAATAATTAATTCGAACCCTTACTCATATCTAATCTTAACAAGTAACTAATTAATGTGACGCAGCATGCATGGAAATGGAAAACCAAATACCATACCATGTTGTCTAGTCGATCTAGTCTAAGACAGAACCGGTTCTTCGCCAATGATATCCATCAAAACAAAGAAAGTTTTGGTTTCACGAGGAATGAATTTGGTGACCTTAAAACCAACTGTGATATATAATGTAAGAGACTATTAAAAACCATATATATATATATATATATGATTACACGTGGGAGTTTGCTAGCAAACTGTAACATGTGTCGTGACCGGAGTGTAGCACGTGTTTGAGCAGTGGGGACGATAACCATATTCAAGATGGATAATGTTAATTGATGAATTTACATGACGTGCAATGAGTATGAAGAGAACACGTGGCACTGCATACCGTAGCTGCTGTTTGTTGTATGTATGTATGTATGTATGTATGTATTTTAGTTGTACGAGAACCGGTATTTTCCAGAGGCTGTAACCATAAGGCATGTCCAAAATGTTACATCACACTCCTTATAAAAGAAGATATCATACGACCTATAGTCTCTACTGAAGTGCATTTCAGTTACGGTGTATAATTATAACTTTAGAGAAAATTCATGCGCTACGGCACCGCCAAAAACCCAACCGTCTTCGTTTCTCTACCACTTATAAATTCCAGCACAAAAATAACAGTAGCAAAAACGGAAAGAGAAGAGGGAGTTATAGATCATATATACTAGCAATCATAGTCATCTGCAATACAGCAATTCAACATATAATACACCAATTCGCAGCTGATTAAGACTACTGTACATGATCAAATTACTAATACAATTTAAAAGGGATGATACATGACTTTATGTTAAAAATAAATATTTAAAAAATTATATTTAAAAAATTTAAAGAATACAAAATTAAATTATTAAAAAATATATAAAACATACGATAATTTAATTTTTTTAGGAATACAACCGTAATCCAACACCCTCCCATGTCATCCCTCAATCTATGCATCAATTTTCTCTTCTTTTTGTTTATGATATTTTGTAATGTATTTGAATGGTATGTGATGGAATTGCATCATAACTTTTAGGGGGTGTTTGGTTCATGGAATGTAACATTATCTTCGGGAATAAGATTACCGGAATATTACATTACCTTACACATTACCGGGAATGTTACATTATTGTGTTTGGTTTGTTTGACAGAAATGTATGATTACAGTGTTTGGTTAAATGAATAAAAGATTACTGGAATGTATATTTTACTAAATTGTCCTTATGATATTTTTTTAACAAGTTGAATTCCAAATATTTAAATGAAAATATTTATATAAAAATTCATAGAAAATATATTATTGTATTATTTTCAATTTATATATATTTTTATTAAATTTAAATTCATAAAATTTATATAATTTTTTTACAATATTTAAAAGATAAATGGGCATATTAAAAGAGTAAATATACCATATATTCTTTTAAACTTAATTAATATTTAAAAAGTTATGATAATTTGTGAAAATAAATTTTTGAAATAAATTTGTGAAAACAAAAGATTATAGCTTTTGAAATAAAAGTAAGGATATTTTTGAAACAAATCTTTTGTTTCAAGGGCATTTTAGTCCAAGTTGAAGGGAAACAAAAAAATACCTAAAAAAACATGAGATTAACATTCCCGGTAAAAAGAAGAAATTTTTTATTGTTCGGAATATTTTATTACTCCCTATTGGCAATATTTTCCATCCAAAAGTGGGAATTTAAATTTAGAAAAAAAAATTCCCACCAAAAATCTTGAATTCCATGATCGAATCACCCCCTTAAGGTCATCATGGTATTATAATTTAATCTATAATTTAAAAACATCATTATTTTTAAAAAATAATTCAGTAATATCCATAAGATTCACAATCATATTTGTGACTACAACCCTAAATTAATACTATGGGAAACAAGGAAACCTCACTTAAAAACCAGTACAACTTGAAAGCTGGATGGCTAAGAATAGTAGTATTTATTGCCCACCAACATTTAATGGCGAAAGTTATCACGTGGTTAGTGAAGATGAAAGCATATCTCAGGTGCATGCTACTTTGGGAAGCTGGTGAATCAGACTTTGAAATTGAATGAAGAAAAGTTTCTAGCAAATTTAGAGCCGAGTAGTCTTCATTCAGCAGTTGATGAGTTTGTTTTTGCAAGGATCATGACATGCAGAACGGGGGGGGGGGGGGGGGAAATGTCTGGAAGAAACCTGAAGTCGGTTTGTTTTTGTAGGGATCATGAGCTTGTTTGGCAGTGGTACTAATTTTATCGTGCCGGAGAGCCAATCGGTGTATAAATCACAGCTTCAAGCAACATGTATAAATTACAACCAAAATGGAACTTATCTATTAAACAGTCGTTCGGGCAATCAAAAGGTTTTTTCTAATACCATAAACAAAGGCAGATCAGTGGTACTAACTTGTATTTTAATTAGAAATAGATTAATAGACTCCATGGTACTTCTACACTCCAGATCGTATATGCGTATATATACATATATATATTAGAACAAATACCAGTATTTTCCAGAGGCCTAACCATAAGGTATGTCCGAAGTAATACCATACCACCTATATTCTTCTACACAAGATGTAATTAAAGACAGCAATATCATAATTCATTCTCACCTGTCCTATTTGCAGCTTTCTATGAACTTAACAGTTGATTCCACAGAGTTGTACATCTGGCCCGGTAACTCTAGTGGTGAATGGATCGATCCGCACCCACAACAAAGAGAAAATGGAGGCAAGCAGAATTGACCATACAACAACGATGGTCGGTGTCCGGTTTTGCCGTCCCATCAGACCCTTCAGGAAGGGGTAGAGATGGATGATCACCCAGAAGGCGAAGAACAACTTACCGAAGAGAGGTCCCCATGATTGATAACCACTGTTGATGGCATAGGAGATTCCTGCAACCACCCCCACCAAGTTTATAATGAGTAGAGTGGTCGGAGGGATGAGAAGGGTCGTCCATTTGAACATGTAAAGTTCAGCAAAATCCGTCTTCATGATGCTTTTGAGGTAACCGTAAAGTTAGTGTCGATGCCGGCAAGAACTTTGAGAAGCCCTTGGAAAACAGCAAAAAGATGAGCTGAGACACCACCAATAACCCAAAACTGTTCATTTCTCCACCACTCATCGATTCCTACACCGCTCCACCTCATTTCTAAAATACCAGTAGCAAAGATGGAAAGAAAGAGGGATATAAACCATATACTTGCAATGTTACTAATCTGCAGTCATAACAAATCAAACAGAAATTAACATAAAATGCGCCAACTTGTAGATTTCACCATAACAAATAGTAAGTTTAATATGCTTTGAATCTAAAAATTAAAAGGAAAGAAGAACATATAATCACCCACTCCTAAATAACTTGCCTTGTCCAAATCCAAAATGACCCGAACACAGAATTGACCCAACCCATCCAATCGTCTATGTGCACATATGCAAATGAAACATGAATTATGTAGAAAAGACTAACCTGTGGGATAATGAACTTATTAGTGAGCAGACACACAGCAGGCAATGTGCAATACATGAGAAGAGGAATAGCGGTGATTGGGTAGATGGTAGTGTTAACATATGCGAACCGTTCAAGCCACTTCAGCCTACCACCATAACCATACCAGATAGGGCAATGCCTACTTAAAAGAATTTCCACAGAACCAAGGGCCCATCGAAGCACTTGGTTCAGACGATCTGAAAGATTAATAGGAGCAGAACCTTTAAATGCTGGGCGTTTTGGCATGCAGTAAATTGACCGCCAACCACGGGCATGCATTTTGAATCCTGTAAGAATATCTTCTGTAACAGAACCATAGATCCATCCAATCTGCAGGCAAAAGAAAACAATGAAAATTTAACTCATTATGGCAGATTGAAAGGCAAGATTTTAAGAAGATTAAACAAAAACATACTCATTGAGGGCAAGAAACAATCTTGCACATGCAACAAAAATTGAAATTTAAAATGAAATAGAAGCAAGCATTTGTTCAACTACCCAGAATGACGACATATTTATAAAATTCAAATTTGAGTTTCAAAAACACAGATAGTCACTGATCTAGGGACACAAAATTGCACCCAAAACAAGCTCATATTCATCTATACCACTTTATTGGTTATTATATTATACTCAAAACAAGCCCAAAAGCAATAATTTTAAATATTCAGTACATTACTAACATAACTTCAATAGCCACGGAATCCAGCAATCAATTTTACAAGCAAAGGAATCACACTGTTGTAAACATTTCAGTTGCAATGAATAAAGGAAAGGAGATAACTTACCTCACTTCCCCAGTCTGTTTTGTCCTCGTATCCACAGCTGATAACATGAATTGCTTCCTTAAGAAGTGTTTCTGGTAGTTTAAATATTCATACATTACAACATAACTTCAATAGCCACGGAATCCCGCAATCATTTTACAAGCAAAGGAATCACACTGTTGTAAACATTTCAGTTGCAATGAATAAAGGAAAGGAGAAACTTACCTCACTTCCCAGTCTGTTTTGTCCTCGTATCCACAGCTGATAACATGATTGCTTCCTTAAGAAGTGTTTCTGGGGTAGCAGACTGAGGGACACCACCATTCTCCATAAGTGTAGAGGCAACAAAAACAGCAGACTGACCAAAACGTTGCTCCAGGCTCATTTGCGACATTAGTAGCGACTTCTCATCATCAAATCCAGCACCTGATTTCACATGTGTATGATATGTATGGGACTTTTCCTCATTTGGCCAAAAAAACATGAAACTAATAATCACCACTTAAAAGACAAGGAAGAGCACAGTTTACCTTCAACACCCTCCTCTATATCATCTAGACTGAATACTGGCATAGTAGGATCAACAGGTTTGCCAGATTTCTTCTTGTCCGATCCCCTTTTACTTGATTTTGAACTCTTCTTCCGAGAACCTCCACAAAGAGAAGAGAGCACCCCTTCTTTTCTATGCTTAGGCTTAAGTGGAGGTTCATATCCATATAATGCTGTTCTATTGAAGACACATCCCGTACCAACATAAACAGGCCCTTGAATGCCATCCAGACCCCTCAAGTTTATCTATAATTTAGCAAAATACATAAGATGTGTCGAAAGGAATTATATCACCAGCATGATCTCTAAAAATCTGATACACAACTATCATTCTACGTAACAGTATCATCTACCAAAGTGAAACAATTTGCTTGCTACAAGATTTCGCTTACATCAAAGAAAACAGTATTTCTGTTGGCATATCGATCATTCTGATCAATACCATCAAATCTTTGTGGAAATTGAACATAACAAACTTGTTTCCCAAGGTTTGGATCCATCAGAAAACACATAGCCTCCCTTAAGGCCTTGCTATTATTTATGTAGTGATCACAATCAAGATTCAACATGAAAGGCCCATTAGTAAGAACTGCTGACACTCGAACCTGCAAAAACGATTCATTAACAACTAGATTGATCATGAAAGACAACAGAGACTAGTAATAAGGCGTTAAGAAGCAACTTACAAGTGCATTCATAGCACCAGCTTTCTTATGGTGTTGGAATCCAGGACGCTTTTCACGAGAAACATAAACCAACCTTGGCAGCTCATTGCCATCAGAATCAAGGCCCCCACTCTGGCCTAAGAAAACCTACAAATTTACAAAACCTTATTGTAAATAATAATGGATCCAAATTGCTCCCAATAAAAATTATTTTAAATAATGAAAACCAGGTGGATAACAGAATAGTTATGCAATACACTTGAAAATAGAGTGGAACAACTCAAACAGATTTGTTTTCCTCACGTGTCCATTAATATCCCACTGGTGGAGTTTTTCAGGTCTGCTTTGCCGTTGAGTGCATAGAATCATATAATCCATATATAAGGAAGATATGCCATCTTGATCAGGACTGATGCATGTGTAGCATATCTATGAATGCAAAAATGTCTTACCTGGATCATTCCTGGATGGTCTCTGGTGTTATTACCAGGCCATGGTGTACCATCCTGCATAATCCATCCTTCTTCAGGAACTTTCTGTGCCTTTGCAACAAGCCCATTAACACGAACTTTAAATTCTTCATATTCTCTCTGCAATAGAAACAAAGAAGCAAACATGATGAAAATTTGAATATGGACCACAATATGGCACATCCAAACAGACCATTACCTTCATAGCTCTACGATCTTTAACAAAAGATGTTTGAACTTTATCTTTCAGGTAGTCAATCTTCTGTGCAAAATACCATTCTGGAGCCCGAGGCTCAATGTTATATTTCTTGCAGAAAGGTACCCATTTCCTGGCAAACTCTGATGTCTCAGACAGTGCTTCAAAAGTTAACATGGCAGCACCATCATCAGAAACATAGCAAGAGACCTTGTCAACTGGATAATCAACAGCAAGAATGGAGAGTACAGTGTTGGCTGTCACAAGTGGGGGCTCCTTTAATGGGTCGACAGTACTCACAAAAATGTCAACAGCAGCTAATTCCGATGGTTCTCCTTCACGGTCATATCTGTAATACATCCAAGGAATTGAAATCACAAAACAAGAAAAATTGTAGGGACTGTGTTGACACAACTACTTAAAATATATTAGTGAGGATTCATGAAATTGAAGGGACAAAACATCCCACCTTAAGGTAAGCCTATCAAGATAGGTTTCACGGTTAACAGGAAGCCATTTGGGGAACTGATCCAATATCCAGGATATTGCAAACCAAATCTCACAGATCACAGATATCAACCACAGAGCATAGGCATTTGGAACAGGGTTTGTTATCCGATAGTGCAAGAATATGCAGAGAATAACGAGACGCAGCAGGATGACCATCCGATAGGGATTTATTTTAGATGAGGGAATGGAAACCTTCCTTGATAGAGGCTGCCGAGCTTCATCATTCCTGCAAATTAAGAAGCAAATGTGTTCAATTAAACTTAGGCAGGACAGATTTGTAGCAGGACTGAGCTCCCATACACCAGGAATTTCACAGTGCTTTCTTAAATCAGGTTCTCCTAATTCAAAAAAAATATAGATGTATATGTGTGTATTCTGTATTGCAGGATTTAGGAATACCCTAGACAAAGGGCTGACGTGTAATCACAATCCTTGCAATTTTTTTTGTCGGTCATGGACAACTATGCACAAGAACAAATAACCTCATAAAAGTTCAAAATTAAACAGATAAAAACGCACAATAAAGAGTCATCCACAAGCACATCAGTGCTGGCATCAATATCTCCAGCCCCTCTTTCAGAAGCAGCCTGACATGTACTCAAAGGAACAACATTCTTCTCCTGCTTCATCTTCCAGCCATCAACTCTCTCCTTCCAGGCAACATTGCCTAATCCTGGTGAACCGAACTCCCTCACTGGATCCACAACCCTAATATTCGCTGCACAGGAATTACAATATCTATATCACTCAGCCATAGGTACCTATCAACCAAACAATAATTTTCTTTTTGTGAAATTAATTAATTTCATCCAAGGAAGAGAATTCATACATTTCCCACCAGCAACGCCAGGAGATGCCATAGAAAACCGCTCAGGTGATGTAGCAGATAACTCGCCAGAAACCTACAATATTCCGAGAGGAAAGCAAAGTTCCAATCCATCATTCCATGCATGAACAATTACACAGCAAATCACTAGCTTTTCAACAGCTTTTAGACTTACCTCCTGCCCACAGGTGAGCAGAGGAATATGGTTATGAGAAACTTCTTTATCATAATTAGGAGCACCAACATCCTCCCCTCTACCATATTTTGCACGCCAGCTCTGCATTCTTTCTGCAATTTTCTGCTTCTGGTCTTGGTTTTCTGAAGAGTAATTGAAATCACTAGCATCTTCATCTGCATCACCATCCTTTTCTCTGTCTCCAAGAATAGCAGAACTACCTGGAACCAGTAACAACTATAACTGGAAAACCACTGGTAATTATTGATAAAATTGAAGGGTGATTTGATAATAACGTGAAAATGTATTCAATACATAGTGTTGATGAGAAAATCCTAAAAACAACAAAATATCTCACAAATATAGCGTATTTATGGAAATTTGGAAAACCATGCCAAAATCTAGTTAAACTCCAATGTTCAAAGCACCTTTGTGTCTCTTGTATCTGGTTTTGCATTGAGGGCATGACTGATTCCCATCCTTCCTTTCGTATTCATAGCAAGGCCTACATACAGGAAATGCACATACATCGCAAGCAATGAATGGATCCCCATCCATATTTTTGCCAACATTATCACCACAGATTTGGCATGTCTGGCTACCCAGATTCTTCACGAGCTTACCCTGATCAATCAAAGAGTAAAAATTCACATATTTAGCAATAGAAATGGACAACTTCCTTGATCCACGTATAAAAATAAAAACCTACCAAATATGTCCAACTATAAGTTATAATAAAAGAGAAAGTACAGGGAAATCATCACAAGTGGTTATATCTAGGTTGTGATTGTCATAATAAATTGAGGAAACCAATTGCAAACAAAGTTAATTCAAACTCCCAGACCTGTTGCAAGTATTTCGCTTTATCGGGGTACCTTAAACTATCTAATCAATAAAGCAAACTGCAAGACAACTGTAAATATTTCTCTCATTACATACCCCGATGTCTCCTTCCGATTCCATTGTCACTTGCTTCTTTCTTTAGTCGAGAAAAAGGGATATAACTGGTTGTCAAAATATCAAGTTGTTGTGTGCATGCCTTCACTTTAATTAATCCCCCACTTCAAGAGTAACTTGTTGAGCTCAAATCTGAAAAAAAAAAAAAAATTATGGAGAAGAGATTTTAGTTCACCAGCTAGAATTTCCAATGCCTCAGACACTACTCCCAAGAAAGAAATTTTAATTAAAAACGCAACTAAATTTGAAGCATCTTATTCTTAGACCCGACTGTTTATATTTTCTTCTACTGTGCGACAATTGATACTTAATTGAGTTTACGAAGTCAACAGGATCATATCTAATTTTTTGTTCAACGGAATATTCCAAGACATGCGACGAGTTACCACGATCTGAAATTTCAACGCGAAATAAGACAGATAAAATAGAAAGAGTAGAGTACTCCAGTTATAAATTATGAGCCAAACAGTTCTAACGAAATGCGATGCTAATCAAACGCAATATATTTCAAAATATTGAAACAAATCCGCGAATAAACTAAGAAACATAATCCAAAGATAAGGCTATCCATTAGCTATCCACAAGTTTTAGCGAGAAAAACAAACATGAGAAAAAGATATTGAGACATAAAAGCGAAATCGAACTCAAAAGCGACACCATTAGCTTCAGTTTCTTGCAAAAGGAGGCCAAATCTTCATCAGATCTTGCAGGAAAGCCACGAGAGAAAGGGAAATCTGAGAGAGGAAACTGATGTACTAACCTTGCAAATGAAGAATTGAGGAAAGGAAAGAGACAAGCAATGCAGAGTGACAAACAGGTCACACACTATTTCTTTCTCCAGATAAGGTAGAGAAAAACAAATGGAATGATTAAAGGGAAATAATTGCTCTAAGCACGGAAATGTATTTACTTAGAAGAAACGATAATGACAGAGCAACTACGAGCTCCTTCATCAACACTCCAACTCCCGGACCCGTTCATGTGTTCATGTGTTGGGCCAGGCCCATTATGGTTCAAAAAATTGAAGTCTAAGTTCAAATTTATCTCCGCTAATACTTATTATTATTTATAAATATAAATAATTAATATATATTAAAAATATATCTTATGCTAATATTTATATATGTTACCTTATATGATCTGTCGATGTAATTGAAAATAAGTATTATATATGAGTTAGGATTTATTTATACGTTAAAAATAAATCTTTATTTTTTATCTTATACCTTTGGTTTGTTTTTTTTCTTTATTATTTTTCAACTCTTATAATTTTTTTACGAGAACAATGAGTGATTTTATCTACTTTTATAGCAGGTTATTTGTTTGCTTTTGTAGTACATTTTTATTTAGGGTTAGATTTGTCATTTACTCATATCTAGTTAACTTTTTTTTCATTAAATATTGATTTATTCATGCTTTGGACCTTCGAGTCGAAGATTAATAGGTGCTCATAATCCTTGCAAATGAGTAGCGATTAAGTTGTGATAATATCAGTTTGTTAACAAGCAATCATTATTATATATACTTTTATGTTAGTGTTTATCATTAATTGCCGACAATGGTGTTTATATGTATAGAACATTTGATGAAACTATTCATGAACAAAAAATTTATGTTGGTTTATTAAGTTAAATAAATGAGTATGAACAAAAAAATTATATTCATTTAATAAACAAACACAAACATGTCTTCGATTCCTTTATATTCACAAACAAACTTGTTTAAAATTTTGTTTACTAACTCGTTTATTTGAACAAGAGACGTATTTGCATCTACACATAAAGTGATCTACAAATAGAAGATGAAACATTTCATTCAAGAAAATTTGACGAACCTAAACTCTTTGAATTCTCTATTCTCTCTTCAAATCCTTTCTACAATCATTATAACCACCACAATTTTCAGCCTAACTTTTATTTACTTAAGCCATCCATCCTTTCTACCATCTCATCTTCCTCCCCGGCATCTCTCTCTCTCTGCGACACTTCATTTTAACTATTTTGTCACACCCATCGCCTTAAAAAATAACCCCTCAACAATGCATGCTCTTGCTAACAAAGTTTGTGGTGTCGGCTTTTCTCATCACTCCCACTATGTCGTGCCAGGCAGAAAGGTAAATGCAAAGCAATATCATAAATTTTGGGTTACTATGATCCTAAAAGCCAGTGGTACTGGTATATGCATCACACACTCGATAACTTTAGGGAAGAATGAGCAGTGTGTGTAGGCCTATGAAAGTTATCAACCCCTGGTCCTAAGAACTCAATACAAATGAAGAAACCTCATCCAACATCGGATATATAAAAATTATAGTATCTTTTACCCATGCGCAAACAGGTAATAGTTCTGTATACTGGAGAGGCATTATTATTACAGGATATATATAATAATGTGTCTGTCTATTAAACAAAGGCAATTGCATATCTTCATTCCTCTGCTGGCCGAAAAGAAAAATCCCAACCATTTCTATATTGCTTGCTCTTGAAGTTGTTCCTGTTCCACAGGAAGCAAAAGAGTAAAGATAAGATCACAGAATCAAAAATGCAGACAGATTTTATCATCTCTTGATGAAAATTGTTTATTATCCCACTCTTATATACCATACTAACCTCTGTCACAAAGAATGCATGGAACCCATAAGGAACCCTGTGGGGTAGCTCGACAACCGCAACAGGATCTGCTGACATTGTTTTTGCATCAATCACATTCACTGCAGATTTTCTGTTCAGTCAAAAACAATAGTCAGATGCGACCCTATCAAATTGAGAGTAGTAGCGATTCTCCTTTTCAGTTCTCACTCATACATAAAGAGTAAAATGAAAACGATAAATTAAATAGCAAGAGTAAGGGACAGACATACCCGGTATTTTCATCATGTACAAAGAATATCAAGTAGCCATCATCCTCTTCACCAGTGGTCCCCGGTTCACAAGGCACAAAAACAGCTTCTGAACCAAATCTACCAGGACCCAAGTCAAAGACCCCTGCAACATTTCCCCCAACTTCAATCTTTGTTTTTCCGACCTCTGGTTCCGTGTGCAGATCAAATTTCACAATCCCTGTGACTTTTGCAATGCTGTCCAAAATGGTTCCATACACATACCTTTGTTTCCTAAATTCACACAAGAGAGAAAAAAAGAGTAAGGTATAAACTTTGATCAAAGAAGATAAGCATATCATACAGCAAGGTATGCTCCTTTGCATGTTTTCAGATTACCTACCTGCCAGTGTAGTATTCGTTCACCCTGGGGAAATCTACAGCAGAAGCAGATAATTTCTTTTGTAGAGCACAACCACTTTTCATGTTGAATCTCATCTCATACCTGATTTACATGATAAGAATGAGAAACAACTTTCTCTACAAAACCATTGCATATTCTCATAATAGGTCAGAATTCTCACAGCTCATTTGTAAAATTATCAAGCTTATCTTTGACCTCCCCATTGACCATGTCCAGATCTGGATTTTGAAGGCGGCAAGTGATCAGAACAACTTCATCTCCCTCCTCCCAAGCATTCGCTAGTAACAGAACATAACAAAAGCAGTAAGATTCTAGCCCCTCCATGCTCAAAGATCAAATATTAAGCATATAATAGTTTTTTTTAGAAATATAATGAGAATAAGTTATGTTTCAAAGAAGACTTATATGCCCTTTCCATTGGTAGCCGTACTTATAGTAAGTTTAACTAATGGATTGAATTCCTAAGAGAAATAAAGAAAAGACTTGAAACATCAAGGATTGAGTTGAGGAAGTTGCGGAATTGTCTTGTCCTAGATAATTGTTAAAAAGAAATAATGCAACCATTTCAATTAAACTGATAAAAAATGTGTCAATAAAAATCATTTTCTAGCAATTACTCCTTTCTATTATGGAAAAATGAAGAAACCTGAAGCTAAGTTTGGTATCAAGAAGTCCCTGGGCAGGTCTTGCATAGCTGACTTTGATGTGTTTGTTACCAGTGAGAATATGTAAAAGGCCATGCATTGAATATTTGTAAACTCAAACTACCAACAGAAGAAAGTTTTTGTGGGTAAAAGAAAAACAACAAGACGAATACAATACCATTATGGAAGATAAAGCAATTAGGAAGCTCAAACCATCTGATTAGGCGATCATCTTTTGCATATCGTGGAAGCACACCAAAACGAGCCTTCTTTGAAGCATCAAATGAGTATATCAGCTTCTTTTCTTTAACCATTTCCTGAAAATTTAAATGTCAACAGTTCCAAGATGCAATTATTATTCTCAACAAAAATGACAGAAGCCAAGATTCCATTATGTCACATAAGTAGTCTTAGTTACCCACCAAAATAAAAGTTTTCAAGGAGGAACCAGACAACATTTTAGGAACCCAAGTCAAATATTAACCTCGTACAAGGGTTTGAAAACAGGTATACAACAACAACAACAACAACAAAACCCAATTCCCATATGTATGGGGTAAGGGGGAGGTAGGGTAGTAGGCTACCCCCAACGCCAGGTTGAGAGTAGCTTCCGTGGAAGACCTCCGGCAGTCAGAAAATTAAAAATTTAGATAAAATGCAATGCATGTATAAATAAATACATAAATACATAGCTAATCAGTATTCATATGCCGTCATTAAAATCATATGTGCGTCTGTAACTGGAATTTATCCCTGCATAATAATCCCTGCGAAAGAATCTCTGCATATAGACAGAAACATAAGATCCGTCTAATTTAAAAGAGGAAACATGAAGAGAATGATACACAGAAGTCAACGTTAGCAAGCCCAGTTCTAATCCTTAATAAATACCAATAACAGAAACGTATTAAACATCTTTTGAAATAACTCTGTATGTAATATAAGGAGGTTCGTGTCCATAGCCAAAAGTAAACATCTCACCTGTATACAGAAATATCATAAATCCAAAGCATTTTACCACTCGGTAACTAATAACTTATCTCGTTTTTAAATAATAGGTCTCACCAGTGACTGGATCAACCTTCGGATGAGCAGTGAAGGAATGTGATAATCGCTTGTCATAATCAAGCATGCCAAGAGTTTGGAGATCGCCATCCTCCAAAACTTTTAGGACATCTGTTGTAAAAGTGACTACAATTTAATACCGAAGTTTCATCGAAGTAAAAAAAAAAAGAGAACCCAAATAAGAAAATAATAAGAATCGTAATAGATGTGAAGGTTAGCATCCTCAACCTTCTTAATTATTTCTTGAAAGAAAATCAAAAGAGAGAAGACAAACTTACAAGGTTTATCTGCCTCTTGAAGTGCCAGAAGTTTCCCATGGTGATATATAAGAGCTGTATTAGCTGTTCAAATGACGGTATGCCAGGTCAGAGTCACAACAATAAGACAAACATTTTAAAGCAGGCCAACTACCAGTAATGAGCAACAACGAAAAGGAAAGGGTGAGATTTTTTCAGATTCCATTTTACGAGATGCATTGACACTGTGAAGGATTTATGGAATAAGTTGAGGGACACATAAATTTTGGAGCCCCCACCTGGGAATGTACTAGATCATCACATGTATCAGAACGAAGAAGTAATACATAATCCATTCTCATTCACTCAGTGTTCTACCAGCATTTCCTTCCTTCGAAGGTTTGGAGAAATAACACTCATCTTAGAACCATTCACCCGTATCTTTACTTTCAATATATGGAACAGACACCAGGGTATACAAATACTAGCACTAAATAGACAGAAAGCACAAATGCATCAGAGACATCATGCATATAAGGGAATATTAAATGCAGTCCATTTCATCATCTTTGCAAATAGCAGAAACAGAATAAAAAAAATTTACCAGTCCCATTCCCGTATGATAGATCTAACACTTTAGCCTTTTCTCTCAGCTTATATATATTGACCATGAGCAGTCCAAATAATCCTTTAAGGTCTCCGACCTGAAAAAGATCATATTCAAGAAGAAGATAACGACATGTCAAGCATTGACCATAGGGGTTTTCTGCAGTTAAAATTAAATTTAATGCTTCTAATTTCGCACGTCGTGTCATTATTGTTTAGTTTTCAAAATGCCCCACCAATTAGAAGCTGCTCAGAGAAATAAAAACATAGCCGGTACAAGTTTGCTAGCATTATAATAATAATAAATTTCATTAATCATAATTAATCAGTTGAAAACTTGTTCAACCATTTAGTCAAGAAGGCAACTTGCAAGATACACCTTCATAAATTTTGCCCCTCCGAAATACTCTTCCTGTTTAAGACGTGATGTCTTGACATAACGAGACACGTATGTCGCCTTTCCATCCTTGATGCGCATACCATGAATCATTCTGTCAATTCCACAATCAACAAACAGGGTTCCCATTTATGTTTACAATCCAAATTTGCAAAGAAATTAACTGATCCTATATAAAGCAAGGTAAACATACCCATCTCCATCAAACCTGTAAGAAACATAAATAAAAAATTAAATATAGAAAGAATTAGATGTGATGTTATATGGTTATTAAATAAAAAATCGAATATTCAATCCACAAGAAAACCATATGAGTTGGAAATTCACATACCAGTGATATGCAGCAACAGGGGCAAACTTGGGGTTGGGCCCAACCCTTACGAATTCGCCATTCAAGCATTCCTGGAAAAACATCTATTAGTAGCATACAACGAATAGACAATTGAAACAAAAGTTAAATCATTTAATTAAGTAATCCAAAACTACAATCAGTTTTAGCTAAGCAATCAATCGTAGCTTACAGGGAGATGGCCTTTGACGGGAAGATATTGGGTGGGTGGAGTTTCCGTCGGAGCAGGCGCGAAGTTACCGGAGAGATAGTGTTGAGGCTTAGAAGAATCGTACATAAATTTCACTATCAACTGCTCAAACCAGTCAATCAGCGTCGCACTTAGCCCTTTCTGGGGCTTGGGGTTCACCTCCACGATTCCCTTTCCACCTCCGACGCCGTCACCGTTCACCAGCTTCACCTTTTCCTCCGCCATTTCTCTCCAATGTATCCAACTGATAGTGGTAGGAGACAACGGCAAGTATGTGTGATTATTGTATATCAGTGGCTCTTGCTTTATTTGGCGTACTATGTGCCACGTCATATAGGATCATTTTCCCACATATTTTTATATTTATACTTAACTTTAATTTATTAAATAATATTTTTTTATTTTATGTGATTAATATTAAACAATATTATTGTAATTGTTGTCCCTAGCCCGACGTCAGTATTTGGTAAAAGTATAAATTAAATTAAATATTTGATGCTTAATTATTCTTTGTGGGGATCCTTTATGTTACCAAACAAAACCTTGTGCACAAAAAGACAATTGTTAATCATAATTAATACAGATAAGTTCATGTTAATCTCCATAATTCAAAGTTTTATATAGAAATAATAAAACTAAATAAATCTATTAAATGATCTCAATGATAAAAAGATAATGCTAATCTCTTTTAAAGACTTAGATTAAAGTTACTACATCTACAAAATATATGTACATTATCAATAGATCAAATTTTTTTTAACAAATACTACCTTATTTATATTGATATTATTTCCTATATACTTTGGAAATAATTTTAAAAAATGTAAAAGATATAGAAGAAATCTTTGTAATAAATTTAATATTAGAAAAAAAAGTATACAATATATTAAAATTATACGATTTTCTCTAATTCCAAAATTTTAATGTCTCTATAATTTTATGAATTCGTTCATGTTGCTAATTATTTATATTATCTTTGTTATTATCATTTTAATATCACAATGAATGATATAATATTTTGACACACTCATACTTTTCTCAGTAAAATTTATATATCTAAACCTGTAATTTATATTTATATAAATAATACATATACCAATAATGGATATTCAAATTGATTATTTAAACTTTTATAAAATAATAATTTTAACATTTAAATTTATAATGTTTAAAATTACTCAGGGCTAGTCTTCAGCCAGGGCAAAAGGGTACTCGCTTAAGGCCCACAAATTACAAAAATTATTAATATATTTTTTTATTTTTATAAGAAATTTTTAAAAAATTGTAAATAAGTTAATATTTTAAAAAAACTATAAAATAAAATAGTAAGGTCCATAAATTTATTAAGGTGTCAATTGTAATTACTGAATTTTTATATTAATGCTAATAAATAATTAAACTTCAAAAAAATAATTACAATTTTATATTACATAATTTTAAATTTTTTTAAATTAAAGATTAATTTTTTAATTTCACCCCGAAAAAAAATAACCAGAAAAGTTCATCCTGAATTCACGTATAACAAAGTTTGAGTATACAATCAAAACTATCAATCACGTAGAATGAAGGAAAGGTACAACATATGAGATAATAATCTTGCAAAGAAGGGTTTGAGTCCACCAAATCATACGTGGCCCAGTACGGGCAACACACGTAGCTGTGGCTTTGAAACCAAAGCCTACATGCAACGACAACCGCAACCTTAACTTATACGACTCATGGAATTTGGAGAATACCTAAAAATTGACGCTACCAGGAGACAAGACTTGACAGACCTCTACCACTTGGCCATAAATACCACACCGCCAATTTATGCATATATATATATAGAGAGAGAGATAAAATATATATTCCATTGATATAAGGACACATTTAGAAATTTATCAATCAATTAAATACATATATAATTATTAATAATAAGTTAATTTAATGGAATGTACTAATATTTTAAGTAAAATAAAAAAAAATCTTGATTTTAGTATTTGTGAATAGAGTAAATAAAGCTGAAAATATCAACTTATAATAATATAAAAATCTGAACAATTATTTGGTGCATTGTTAATAAAAAAGATAATTCAACGAACTCTCATAATATATTTAGATTTTAGTTATTTAATTTTAAAAATTTTAAATATATTCTAAGGATATTAGTCAGTATATTAAGGGTGTTTATAAAATTATTGTTTTCAGCGATAATGTACTAAACAATAATTTATATATAAGATTATTAAATATTAAATATATTAAGTGTACATGCTGACTCAATTTCATGTATTGACTAATGATTTTCATTTATGTAAGAGTTTTTTTTATCTCCAAATGAAACGTTAGGAACCAAAATTTTCAATATATATATATATAGGAAAATTATCATATAATCAAGCGTTAGGTATTATTTTTGTCATTATGTTTTTTTATATAAAATACGTTCCATCCTCACAATTTTACATATTGAAATTATTTATTTTTATATGTTTTTATCTTCTTCTTTTTTAGATTTTTTTGGCTTAATCGAAGAGAACAATATCAAATACATAATGATTCAAATTTTTGAGACTAAGTATGAGAGTCAATCTAATATTTTTATGGCTAAATTTGAGAATATGGTTAAATTTATTAGATAAAATATAGGTGTAAAAAAAACTAAATCTAATTAATCATAAAAGAATTTGAGTTAAAACTAAAAAAAAGTAAAAACAATAAAAATAATTATATTATAAAAACATAATTATTTTCTCTTAATATCTTATCACACGATAGGATTAAGGAGAAGAAATTGAGTAACTAATCCGTCCTTTCATTCTCTCTCAAGTTTTTTCCAATATAGAACTTTTGATCTTAGAAAATTTATTTATATTTGATCAACCACATGGGGATACAGAGATAAAATTTATTTTGCATCATCATCTTTAAATTAAACTTTATCAATACTACTTTTTTCTTGCAAGTTGATGCCATTTCACATTATTTTTCAAAAACTTGACTTTCGAACTTATGTTATATTGAAAGTTGTCAGCCATGCAAGCACCAAAATGGTTTCAATAATGCACCGAAAGTGCATTAGTTGGCAGCAATGATAAAGTGCATTAGTTGGCAGCAATGATAAAGTGCATTAGTTGGCAGCAATGATTCATCAAAATTATTATTTTTGGCAATGGTAAAATCTCACATTTAGTCATTGTACTTTAGGGTATTTTCAAGATTAGTCCTTAAGTTTCAACTATAAATATCCTAACCCATTTAGCTTCAAAACCATCCCAAAACATTCTAGCTTTCTCCCAATACTAGAGAATTTAGAAAGTTTTCTTGAGAGTTGTTTTCTCATTTTTATCAAGAGAGAGTTGGCATTGTTTTCTCCTTGTTAGATTGAGAGAAGTTGTAATTTCTATTTTCTCATAGTGAAATTCTTCTACCTTTGTCCGTTATTTTTACCCTATATTATTTAGGGGATTTCCACGTAAATTTTGTGTATTCTTTATCTTTATTTTTTATTTTCTCAAATTATCAGTTGCGATTTTGCTCTATCCGATAGCCGTATTCCGCAACAATTGGTATCAAGAGCCAGATTAGAGTGTGTAATATCTACTTATTGTCTTTGTGGTTGCCACCAAAAGGTGGATAATCCAACATAAGAAAGTAAGAAGGTATTACCCATTATTTGAAGGTATTACCCATTCTTTGAAGGTATTACCCATTATTTGAAGGTTCTAGAGAACTATTCACGATAGTGAAATAGTGAGAGCCATCCTTAATAGAAGCTATGACAACGAAATTTGATATTGAAAAGTTCAATGGGAGAAATTTCTCATTGTGGAAATTGAAGATGAAGGTCATCCTGAGGAAAGACGGTTGTCTAGCAGCTATCAGTGAAAGACCGGTAGATTTCACAGATGATAACAAATGGATCGTAATGGACGGGAATGTTAGGAAAAACTTTCATCTAGTATTAACAGATGAAGTATTGTCAAGCATCGAGGAGAATAAGACAACTAAGGAGATATGAGATCATCTCACCAAACTGTACGAGGCCACATCGTTGCACAATAAAATTTTCCTTAAGAGGAAATTATACTTTCTGGATGTCAGAATCTACTTCAGTGACAGAGCACTTAAACACATTGAACACTTTATTTTCTCAACTTACATCCTTAAGATGTACAATAGGAGAACAAGAACGTGTTGAACTTCTACTTCAAAGTCTACCTGATTCGTATGATCAACTCATCGTCAACTTGACAAACAGTAATGTCACCAGTCTAGTCTTCGATGACGTTGTAGCTGCTGTTCTTATAGAAGAAAATTAGCGTAAGAACAAGAAAGACAAACAAGTAAATCTGCAACAAGGAGAAGCGTTAACAACGATGAAAGGGAGATCAACATAATGTGGCCAAAGCAGCAGTCACAAACATGGTAGATCGAAGTCGACAAGCAAGAAGAATTTAAAGTGCTACAACTGTGGAAAGAAGGGTCACTTGAAGAAAGACTGTTGGAGTCTAAATAAAAACATCCACAAGGCAATACCACAAACACTTCAGATGATGGAGATGCTCTATGTTGTGAAGCGTTAACCACCGTGGAAGGTAGAAAACGATTTGTAGATATATGTCTTATTGATTCGGGAGAAACATATCACATAACCTCAAGAAGAGAATGGTTTCATCATTATGAACTTGTCTCAGGAAGATCTGTGTATAGTTGCAATGATCATGCCTTAGAGATCGTTGGCGTGGGAACCATCAAATTGAAGATGTATGATGGAACAATTAAAGTTGTTCGAGATATGCGACACGTTAAAGGCCTGGAGAAAAATTTATTATCCTACGGATTGTTGGATAATAATGCAAGCAAGATTGAAACACGGAAATAAATCATGAAGGTGTTTCTTGGAGCGCTTATGGTGATGAAAGGCGAAAAGATAGCAACAAACTTGTACATGCTAAAGGGAGAGACTTTGTTAGAAGCAGAAGCCTCTGTTGCCTAATGTAGTTTAGATTTTACAATGCTATGTGTTGAGTTAATCGATCGACGGAATCGACCAAGAGGGGGGTGAATTGGCAATTAAAAATTTCGTGGAAGCTTTTGCAGAAAAATTGAAAGTAATTGCACAGCGATTTACAGTGGTTCGACTTTCTCAAACAAAGTCTACGTCCACTACCTTAGCTATCCACACTAAGGATTTTCCAACAAATTCACTAATTTGTTCTTTCTTTTGAGGCCAAAGAGATAACCTTACAAAATCCCTCAAGAGTATACCCCAACTCTTGAGAACACTCTTTTTCCCAAAGAGAAGATTACAAATTTGCAAACTTACAAGAAAACCTCACAAGGTAAGATGTTTGCACAATTCTAGAACAAGAAAAGAACACTCAAAGATAATTACAAATGAGAACAAATGGTGTTCTTGAAAGCAAAATGAATATTGAAAGGAAAATTGGCTTGATTTGCACAAACTTGGTGTTTGATGCTTTCTCTCTTGTTTCTCTATAATTTCTTGTTGATCAAGGGCTTCAGAACTTGTTTAAATACACCTTGAATCTCTTCTGAACGTTGGGGATGATTAGTGAAGATCATATAGTCGTTTTAGTGTGAAAACAATTAATAAAACAGTTTGGAGCGTGGGGGGAATCGGTACCCCCTATGGGGAATCGGTTCCCTAAGTGTAAAATTCAAATATTTCGACCGTTGAACAGGGGGAATCAGTACCCCCTATAGGGGAATCGGTTCCCTCCGAGCATTCTGGAAATCTCGGAGCCAAACCCTTCAGGGGGAATCGGTACCCCCTTGGGGGGGAATCGGTTCCCTCTGAGCAATCTGGAATTTTTGGCTTTTAAATGGTTCGAAATACTTTGAAAGATTATTTTGAAATTGTTTTAAGATTAAAACTTATTTTTACACTTAAGTAAGGATTAAAAATGATTTTTGAAATATTTTGAGTAATGTTTTGATATTCGAATAATTATATCGAATATACTTAGAAAATCATTTTGGAAAATCTTAAAATTTATTTAACTTAATTTGTTATATCGAAATATCAAAATGTTTTCAACAATCTCCCCCTTTTTGATATAACAAAACATTTTAGTAATTTTAAGATTTTGAAATCAAGTTTTGAAATTACTCCCCCTTACTTTAATACTTCTCCCATTTATCATTTTTAAAAACACACACTTAAAACACACTTCTCCCCCTTTTTGTTAAATCAAAAAAAGACTCAAATGAACGTGAAAAATATTAAGCCAATTGATTAGGTATATGTATGCATAAGCTGCTAAGATCACAATTAAGAGAAACGTTAGCCATTAGTTCCGTAATCAATAATCATAAATAATGTGATATGGCAAAATTAGTTATATTGCTAATAATGCTGTAAATGATGCAATAACAAATAAAACACACCAAACATATAAGTTCACACCATCCATAAATCCAAAATCCAACAATCCACAAATTAAAACATAGAATCAAACATCCGTAGGAGGATCGAGAGGAGGAAAATGAGCTCGCATAGCGGCCATTTCGTTAGTGAGGTCATTAATACGTGCATTGGTTGCTTCATTATTTGCACGCATTTCCCGAAGAATTTCTAATTGTTGAGCTCCCATTGTGGATAAATGGGACTCTATAGAAATAAAGCGCGAATCCATGGTCGCATATCGGTAATCAAATGTCTCCATAAAAGATTAAAAATATGGAGGTATTTGAGTCGATTGTTGTGCTTGCTCTTCGGGCTGCTCCTCGGCCTGCTCATGTTCAGCTTCAGCTTCATCGATGTCTCGCATTAGTTGCTCAAGCTCGAGATCTTCGTCAGCTTCGGGTGGAGCTCGTGAAGAACTAGCTCCCGGAGTAGTTGCAGAAGATCGAACCCATTCCCCGTTTCCTTATCCTTAATCCATCCCGCTCTCGTTAAGGAAAGAAGGTTAATTTGTTTCTTAAGAGGAAAAACGGCATCTAGACTGACTCTAAGCCAGCTTTGGAAAACAGATTACTCAAAATACAACCGTAAACAAGAGATGAACAAAGTTTTTTATTAGGAACAAGATTTACGGTTTCAACAATTTCAGCAAAAATAATCTGAGGTAGGTTGATTTTAATATTGTTTTCGAAACAATGTAACCACCAAAGATCTAAGGCTCTAAGAGTAGAATAACGACCTCCAGATGGTCGAAACCACCAAGAAATCATTAGATGAAGAAAACGTTCATGAAGGTCTAGAACACTTGCACTATCCCTTCTTTTATAACGAGATCCTAAAACATGTTTTTCATTTGAAATCCCTTCATTATCTAATCCGAATGTATTGGCTATGTAAGCCGAGTCAATATATAAGAATTGTCCTAGAAGGTAGGAACGAATTCCTATGGTTTCGGTTTCAGTTTGGTCTTTAACACAAACGGCATTAGAATAGAAAATACGAACAAGTTGATGGTAAACGATGGGTTCAAGGTCAAAGAGTTTATCAAATTTCCACTCTTGTAAAAGAGGAAGATATTTAAAATTGATAGCTAACATAGCTTGACGAGAAGGAATACGTTCTTCCCGGATTTTGTAAGAGTCGAAATATTGATAATATCAAAAACGATGGTTTCTAGGACCAGGATGATTGAAACACGAATTTTGGATAGTCAAATTAGGATCAATAGGATTAGGATTAGAAATTGGAATAGGTGGAGGATTTGGAGGTGGATTTGGTTGTCGGTGTGAACGACTAGATGAAGACCTAGCACGTTTAGGATTAGACATGGTTTAGGAAATCGGAATAGAATTGATAACCTGCAATTTTAAAAACAAATGTATGCAATTCAATTAATCCCAAAACTCAATTGAGTCCTCAATATTTCAAGGTTCTCTAAATCAATCCTAATGGGCAAAGTTTTTGAAAAACTTTTGAAAAATATGGTTTTGAGAAACAATATATGTATAGTTTTTATAACAACAACATAATTTAATCAAAACACAATAATTTGAAAATTAACATTTTTTATTTCGAAAATTTAAAAAAATTTGGAAAATTCTTGTGTTTTTGATGAAATTAGTTGTAACATCTAGTTTTTAATCACTAAACAATCAATGCCCGATCACTATTTTAACCTAGAACTAATTAAAACTAATCCTATGTTCAAAATCAATGTAATAGAGAGTTTAGAAAAATTTACCTTGAAAGATGAAGATTGAGGGGATTTGATGTTGTTTGCACGATTTTAATGATTCCAACAGGTTTAGAAGATGATATTTGAAGCAAATTCTGATTAATATCGTTGATTTGAGGCAAAAATGGAGATTTGAGAGATTTAGAGGTGAAGAACGACGGAAGAAGAAGAAAAGGAGGGTTTTGGGGTTTTTTTTTGGGTGTTCTGCCCGATTTAACAGAACCCCAGGGGGGTATCGATTCCCCTGTGGGGGGAATCGGTTCCCCTTCAAAGGGGGAATCGGTTCCCTCATGGGGGGATCGATTCCCTCTGCACCAAAATGCTAAAATCCGACTTTTAAGCACATAAAATGCTAAATTAATCTTTTCTAGTGGTATAGGCAACTCATATATTGAAAAATAATTATGTTCAAACAATTAAATTAATCTTTAAACATTATATGAACATAAAAATTAATTTTCACTAAGAATCATAAACTCCCCCTAACTAATAGCAAGAATGCAATCAAAAAATATTATTATAAGCATTTTTCAGTATTTATTAAAAGTGCTAAATTATTTTAAACACTAAGTGAAGATAGGTTAGTTAAACCTAATTCTCTTCTAAGTGTCCAAAACCTTTCCTTGTCTAAGGGTTTTGAAAAGATATCCGCTAATTGATGCAAAGTATCAACATATTCTAGAACTACATCTTCCTTAGTGACATGGTCTCTAATGAAGTGATGTCTTATTTCAATGTGCTTAGTTCTAGAGTGTTGGATGGGATTTTTAGTGAGACAAATAGCACTAGTATTGTCACACTTGATAGGAATGGTACCTACTTCAATTCCATAATCAAAAAGTTGTTGTTTCATCCATAAAACTTGTGCACAACAACTACCGGCTGAAATGTATTCTGCTTCAGTGGTAGATAATGCCACACAATTTTGTTTCTTTGAAAACCAAGAAATCAGCATATTTCCAAGGAATTGGCAAGTACCGGAGGTGCTTTTCCTATCTAATTTGCATCCTCCATAATCCGCATCAGAAAAGGCATGCAAGCTAAAGCTAGAGTCTCTAGGATACCAAAGTCCTAAACTAGGAGTGTCCTTAAGGTATCTAAAGATTCTCTTAACAGCTAGTAAATGTGATTCTTTAGGACATGATTGAAACCTAGCACACAAGCAAACACTAAAACATAATATCCTGTCTACTTGCGGTTAGATAAAGCAATGAGCCAATCATGGATCTATATAATTTAACATCCACACATTTACCTCCTTCATCTAAGTCAAGCTTTGTTGAAGAGATCATTGGAGTGTTATGAGGTTTCCCATTTTCCAGTCCAAACTTCTTGAGCATATCTTTGACGTACTTAGCTTGATTAATGAAGATACCATCTTTTCTTTGCTTGATTTGGAGTCCCAAGAAAAATGAGAGCTCCCCCATCATGCTCATCTCAAACTCACTTTGCATTAGCTTAGAAAATTCTTGGCAAAGAACATCATTAGTAGAACCAAATATTATATCATCAACGTAAATTTGAACTACTAATAAATCTTTACCTTTTCTCTTTAAAAACAATGTAGTGTCAACCTTTCCTTTTAAAAAACCTATTTCAATTAAAAAATTTGACAATCTTTCATACCAAGCTCTAGAAGCTTGTTTTAAACCATAAAGAGCTTTTGTCAATTTTAAAACATGATCCGGAAAATTTGAATCTTCAAAACCTGGAGGTTGTTCCACGTACACTTCTTCTTTTATAAAACCATTTAAAATGCACTTTTAACATCCATTTGATATAATTTAAATTCATTGAAACATGCAAATGCTAATAACATTCTAATTGCTTCCATCCTAGCTACGGGAGCGTATGTTTCATCATAGTCTATGCCCTCTTCTTGAGTATAGCCTTGAGCAACAAGTCTAGCCTTGTTCCTCACTATATTACCACTTTCATCAAGTTTATTTCTAAAAACCCATCTAGTACCTACAGTAGATTTATTACTAGGCCTTTCAACTAATGTCCATACTTTACTTCTCTCGATTTGATTTAATTCTTCTTGCATAGCCATAATCCAATGTTCATCTTTTAATGCTTCTTTGATGTTCTTAGGCTCTATGCATGAAATAAATGCAACATAATTACAGATATTTCTAAGAGAAGATCGAGTAGTTACCCCTTTTGATGGATCACCTATAATTTCACCATCCTTGACATAGTTGTACTCTCTTGGAAAAGATACTTCCCTTTCTTCACTGGTTGGATTCTCGAGGGGATCATGAGTTTCCTCATCTTTTGTTTCTTCCTTTGATGATGATTCTCCAACGTCATGTCTAACGTCATTTGCTTGTACAATACCTACATCATCATTAACAGAAGAATCCTTCCTCGGAAGGGGATTATCATCGAAAACAACATGTATAGACTCTTCTACAACTAAAGTTCTTTTATTAAATACACGATAAGCTTTAGAATTTAAGGAATAACCCATAAAAATTCCTTCATCACTTTTAGCATCAAATTTGCCAAGGTTTTCTTTACCGTTGTTTAAAACAAAACATTTACATCCAAAAGGATGAAAATAGCTAATGTTAGGCTTTTTATTTTTGAGAATTTCATATGGAGTTTTCTTTAAAATTGGCCTAATCATTACTCGATTTACAACATAACAAGCGGTATTTGTGGCTTCCGCCCAAAAATATTTTGGCAAATTATTTTCACAAAGCATGGTTCTAGCCATTTCTTCTAAAGTTCGAATTTTCCTCTCAACAACTCCATTTTGTTGAGGGGTTCTAGGTGCTGAAAAATTATGGCTAATACCATTAGAATTACAAAACTCAATAAATCCAAGATTTTCAAATTCAGTTCCATGATCACTTCTAACACTAGTGATAGAGTAACCTTTTTCATTTTGGATTATTTTTGAAAATGTGATGAAATTTTCTAATGCTTCATCTTTAGTACTTAAGAATAGAACCCAAGTGTATCTAGAATAGTCATCTACCAAGACAAATGCATATTGTTTTCCTCCCAAGCTAGTAGTTCTAGTTGGCCCAAAAAGATCTAAATGGATCAATTGTAATACTCTACTAGTTGATACATCATTAATAGATTTAAAAGAAGCTCGTTTTTGTTTTCCTTTAGCACAAGCATCACAGATTTTATCATTATCAAATTTAAGCTTAGACAACCCTCTTACTAAGTCTCCTTGAATTAACCGTTGCAAAACACTCATACTAGCATGACCTAGTCTCCTATGCCATAACCAACTATCATGCTCATCCTTAGCAACTAGGCATAAATTAGTCATATCAATAGAATCTAAATGCACCATGTAAATGTTTCCTATTCTATGACCAACAAGCATAATCCGATTAGATGCAATGTCAATGACTTTACAACCATTAATTTCAAATAAGACATTGAATCCTTTATCGCATAATTGACTAATACTCAATAGATTATGCTTTAATCCATTCACATATAAAACATTCTTAATTTGTATGGAAGAGGTATTACCTATTGTACCAATACCTTCAATGTGACCTTTTGAATTGTCTCCAAAAGTCACTTCTCCTCCATTTTTGGCGTTAAGCTCAATAAACCGGCTTTTGTCTCCGGTCATATGTCTTGAGCATCCACTATCAAGGTACCATGAATTTGAATTTGTTTCCCGTGCCTTGTAGCAATGCTCCTTTCCCTACAAACATAGATTAATTTTTGATTTTTGGTACCCAAATTCTTTTGGGTCCATATTCATTAGTTTCCAAAATCCTAGTCCCCTTAGGTATCCATTTGTGTAGGATATTTTTATCTTTAGTAGTAATAAGTTCTTTAGGAACCCACATACTTCTAATGATTTTTCCATTAGAGGTTCTTTGGGGACCTCTATGATTGTAGTTTCTAAAACTTTTTCTAACAAAGTTGGATTTTGAATTTCCACCTTTTTCAAAATGTTTTATTCCAACTTTATCAAAAGAAGTTTTAAGATCATCAATTTTCTTTTGATGATCATCATTGATCTTTAAAAGTAAATTTTGCAAATCTAAATTTTTCTTTTCAAACTCTTCTAGTTTGATTTGCAAATCTTTGATTTTACTTTCAAGATCGTTATTGGTTTTGGATATGAGTTTGTTTTCATTTTTCAATTTTGAAACATCATTTTTATATTTTAAAAACAATTTCTCATAATCCGAAGCCAACCCATTGTACTCCTCAAATAACTCATCATAAGATAAATCATCAAAATCGGATGAGTTAGAGGTTACCTTAGAATCTTCCCCGAATGCCATCAAGCACAAGTTTGCTACTTCTTGTTCCTCTTCATCGGAACTTTCTTCATCGCTCCATGTAGCCACATGAGCCTTGTGCTTATTCTTTGATTGACCCTTATTCTTCAATTGTGGGCAATCATATTTGACATGCCCCGGCTTTTTGCATTCATAGCAAATGATTGGGTCCTTCTCTTTTGGTTCATTTTTTAGACCTTCATTTCGTTTGAATTTTCTTCCTTGGTAAGGTCTCATCATTTTTCTGAACCGTTTGGCAAACAATGCCATTTCCTCGTCATCATCATCATTATTAGAATCACTCTCATCTTTTGTGGATTTGAGAGCAACTCTAATATTTTTCTTCTTTTACTTTTCCTTTGGTGTCTCTTCAACTTTATCAAGGTCCACCTCATCTTCAAGCATCATCTCATGAGTGAGGAGTGAACCGATAAGTTCTTCAAGAGTTAAGGACGATAGGTCCTTAGACTCGATGATTGTCGTCTTCTTTGATTGCCATGATTTTGGGAGGGAGTAGACTAACTTCCTCACAAGCTTTTCATTTGAGATGATCTCTCCATATGATTTGAGACCATTGACAATCGTTGAAAATCTATCCGTCATAGCTTTGATGTTTTCATTTGGTTTCATCCTGAAATTTTCATAGCTATGCGTTAGAATACTAATTTTTGATTTCTTTACCTCATCTGTACCTTCATGTGTGACTTGAAGCTTGTCCCATATTTTTTTGGCGGTTGTACACGATGAAACTCTTCCGTATTCATCTGGTCCAAGAGCACAAAAAATAATATGGATGGCTTTGGAGTTGAGCTGGAACATTCTTGTCTCTCCTTCACTCCACAACCTTGGATGAGTGAGAGGTTTGATGTATCATTCTTCTACAGCATTCCATGCTCCCATGTCACTTGCTTGAATGAAGTACATCATTCTATTCTTCCAATAGGCATAGTTAGCTCCATTGAAGAAAGGAGGCTTGTTGACGGGCATCGAATCGAGACCAGAGTCGAAGTTTGAAGCGGAGGCCATTGATGACTTTAATAATCGATATAACTCTTCCCGAATTGACTCAAGAAGCGATTAAACCTTCAAATGAGTTAGGCTATGATACCAATTGTTGAGTTAATCGATCGACGGAATCGGCCAAGAGGGGGGTGAATTGGCAATTAAAAATTTCGTGGAAGCTTTTGCAGAAAAATTGAAAGTAATTGCACAGCGATTTATAGTGGTTCGACTTTCTCAAACAAAGTCTACGTCCACTACCTTAGCTATCCACACTAAGGATTTTCCAACAAATTCACTAATTTGTTCTTTCTTTTGAGGCCAAAGAGATAACCTTACAAAATCCCTCAAGAGTATACCCCAACTCTTGAGAACACTCTTTTTCCCAAAGAGAAGATTACAAATTTGCAAACTTACAAGAAAACCTCACAAGGTAAGATGTTTGCACAATTCTAGAACAAGAAAAGAACACTCAAAGATAATTACAAATGAGCACAAATGGTGTTCTTGAAAGCAAAATGAATATTGAAAGGAAAATTGGCTTGATTTGCACAAACTTGGTGTTTGATGCTTTCTCTCTTGTTTCTCTATAATTTCTTGTTGATCAAGGGCTTCAGAACTTGTTTAAATACACCTTGAATCTCTTCTGAACGTTGGGGATGATTAGTGAAGATCATATAGCCGTTTTAGTGTGAAAACAATTAATAAAACAGTTTGGAGCGTGGGGGAATCGGTACCCCCTATGGGGAATCGGTTCCCTAAGTATAAAATTCAAATATTTCGACCGTTGAACAGGGGGAATCGGTACCCCCTATGGGGGAATCGGTTCCCTCCGAGCATTCTGGAAATCTCGGAGCCAAACCCTTCAGGGGGGAATCGGTACCCCCTTGGGGGGGGAATCGGTTCCCTCTGAGCAATCTGGAATTTTTGGCTTTGAAATGGTTCGAAATACTTTGAAAGATTATTTTGAAATTGTTTTAAGATTAAAACTTATTTTTACACTTAAGTAAGGATTAAAAATGATTTTTGAAATATTTTGAATAATGTTTTGATATTCAAATAATTATATCGAATATACTTAGAAAATCATTTTGTAAAATCTTAAAATTCATTTAACTAAATTTGTTATATCGAAATATCAAAATGTTTTCAACACTATGGCATCAGAAACTTGGACACATGTCAGAACAAGGAATGAAAGTCCTTGTGGAGCAAAAGCTATTTTCAGGCTTAACAAATGTATCACTTACTTTATGTGAGCATTGTATAACAAGTAACCAACACCGATTTAATTTCAACACATCAAATTCTAGAGGCAAAAGTGTTCTAGAATTGGTTCACTCTGACGTATGGCAAGCACCAGTTACATCCCTATACGGAGCAAAATACTTTGTCTCATTTATTGATGACTACTCTAGGAGATATTGGGTGTACCCTATTAAGAAGAAGTCATACGTGTTTTCAACTTTTAAAAAATTCAAAGCACGGGTGGAACTTGATTATGGAAATAAGATCAAGTGTTTCAGAACAGATAATGGAGGAGAATACACATGTGAAGAATTTGATGACTTTTGTAGGAAAGAAGGCATCAAAAGACAATTCATAGTGGCGAACACTCCTCAACAAAATGGAGTGGCAGAGCAGATGAACAAAATCTTGTTAGAAAGAACAAGAGCAATGTTAAGAGTTGCAGACCTAGAAAAATCATTTTGGGCAAAAACAGTCAATACCGCCTGTTATTTGGTGAATCGAGCTCCATCAACTACAATAGAGCTGAAGACACCAATGGAATGATTAAAGGGAAATAATTGCTCTAAGCACGGAAATGTATTTACTTAGAAGAAACGATACTGACAGAGCAACTACGAGCTCCTTCATCAACACTCCAACTCCCGGACCCGTTCATGTGTTGGGCTAGGCCCATTCTGGTTCAAAAAATTGAAGTCTAAGTTCAAATTTATCTCCGCTAATACTTATTATTATTTATAAATATAAATAATTAATATATATTAAAAATATATCTTATGCTAATATTTATATATGTTACCTTATATGATCTGTCGATGTAATTGAAAATAAGTATTATATATGAGTTAGGATTTATTTATACGTTAAAAATAAGTCTTTATTTTTTATCTTATACCTTTGGTTTGTTTTTTTTCTTTATTATTTTTCAACTCTTATAAATTTTTTTACGAGAACAATGAGTGATTTTATCTACTTTTATAGCAGGTTATTTGTTTGCTTTTGTAGTACATTTTTATTTAGGGTTAGATTTGTCATTTACTCAGATCTAGTTAACTTTTTTTTCATTACATATTGATTTATTCATGCTTTGGACCTTCGAGTCGAAGATTAATAGATGCTCACAATCCTTGCAAATGAGTAGCGATTAAGTTGTGATAATATCAGTTTGTTAACAAGCAATCATTATTATATATACTTTTATGTTAGTGTTTATCATTAATTGCCGACAATGGTGTTTATATGTATAGAATATTTGATGAAACTATTCATGAACAAAAAATTTATGTTAGTTTATTAAGTTAAATAAATGAGTATGAACAAAAAAATTATATTCATTTAATAAACAAACAAAAACATGTCTTCGATTCCTTTATATTCACAAACAAACTCGTTTAAAAATTTATTTACTAACTCGTTTATTTGAACAAGAGACGTATTTGCATCTACACATAAAGTGATCTACAAATAGAAGATGAAACAGTTCATTCAAGAAAATTTGACGAACCTAAACTCTTTGAATTCTCTATTCTCTCTTCAAATCCTTTCTACAATCATTATAACCACCACAATTTTCAGCATAACTTTTATTTACTTAAGCCATCCATCCTTTCTACCATCTCATCTTCCTCCCCGGCATCTCTCTCTCTCTGCGACACTTCATTTTAACTATTTTGTCACACCCATCGCCTTAAAAAATAACCCCTCAACAATGCATGCTCTTGCTAACAAAGTTTGTGGTGTCGGCTTTTCTCATCACTCCCACTATGTCGTGCCAGTCAGAAAGGTAAATGCAAAGCAATATCATAAATTTTGGGTTACTATGATCCTAAAAGCCAGTGGTACTGGTATATGCATCACACACTCGATAACTTTAGGGAAGAATGAGCAGTGTGTGTAGGCCTATGAAAGTTATCAACCCCTGGCCCTAAGAACTCAATACAAATGAAGAAACCTCATCCAACATCGGATATATAAAAATTATAGTATCTTTTACCCATGCGCAAACAGGTAATATTTCTGTATACTGGAGAGGCATTATTATTACAGGATATATATTATAATGTCTGTCTATTAAACAAAGGCAATTGCATATCTTCATTCCTCCGCTGGCCGAAAAGAAAAATCCCAACCATTTCTATATTGCTTGCTCTTGAAGTTGTTCCTGTTCCACAGGAAGCAAAAGAGTAAAGATAAGATCACAGAATCAAAAATGCAGACAGATTTTATCATCTCTTGATGAAAATTGTTTATTATCCCACTCTTATAGACCATACTAACCTCTGTCACAAAGAATGCATGGAACCCATAAGGAACCCTGTGGGGTAGCTCGACAACCGCAACAGGATCTGCTGACATTGTTTTTGCATCAATCACATTCACTGCAGATTTTCTGTTCAGTCAAAAACAATAGTCAGATGCGACCCTATCAAATTGAGAGTAGTAGCGATTCTCCTTTTCAGTTCTCACTCATACATAAAGCGTAAAATGAAAACGATAAATTAAATAGCAAGAGTAAGGGACAGACATACCCGGTATTTTCATCATGTACAAAGAATATCAAGTAGCCATCATCCTCTTCACCAGTGGTCCCCGGTTCACAAGGCACAAAAACAGCTTCTGAACCAAATCTACCAGGACCCAAGTCAAAGACCCCTGCAACATTTCCCCCAACTTCAATCTTTGTTTTTCCGACCTCTGGTTCCGTGTGCAGATCAAATTTCACAATCCCTGTGACTTTTGCAATGCTGTCCAAAATGGTTCCATACACATACCTTTGTTTCCTAAATTCACACAAGAGAGAGAAGAAAAAGAGTAAGGTATAAACTTTGATCAAAGAAGATAAGCATATCATACAGCAAGGTATGCTCCTTTGCATGTTTTCAGATTACCTACCTGCCAGTGTAGTATTCGTTCACCCTGGGGAAATCTACAGCAGAAGCAGATAATTTCTTTTGTAGAGCACAACCACTTTTCATGTTGAATCTCATCTCATACCTGATTTACATGATAAGAATGAGAAACAACTTTCTCTACAAAACCATTGCATATTCTCATAATAGGTCAGAATTCTCACAGCTCATTTGTAAAATTATCAAGCTTATCTTTGACCTCCCCATTGACCATGTCCAGATCTGGATTTTGAAGGCGGCAAGTGATCAGAACAACTTCATCTCCCTCCTCCCAAGCATTCGCTAGTAACAGAACATAACAAAAGCAGTAAGATTCTAGCCCCTCCATGCTCAAAGATCAAATATTAAGCATATAATAGTTTTTTTTAGAAATATAATGAGAATAAGTTATGTTTCAAAGAAGACTTATATGCCCTTTCCATTGGTAGCCGTACTTATAGTAAGTTTAACTAATGGATTGAATTCCTAAGAGAAATAAAGAAAAGACTTGAAACATCAAGGATTGAGTTGAGGAAGTTGCGGAATTGTCTTGTCCTAGATAATTGTTAAAAAGAAATAATGCAACCATTTCAATTAAACTGATAAAAAATGTGTCAATAAAAATCATTTTCTAGCAATTACTCCTTTCTATTATGGAAAAATGAAGAAACCTGAAGCTAAGTTTGGTATCAAGAAGTCCCTGGGCAGGTCTTGCATAGCTGACTTTGATGTGTTTGTTACCAGTGAGAATATGTAAAAGGCCATGCATTGAATATTTGTAAACTCAAACTACCAACAGAAGAAAGTTTTTGTGGGTAAAAGAAAAACAACAAGACGAATACAATACCATTATGGAAGATAAAGCAATTAGGAAGCTCAAACCATCTGATTAGGCGATCATCTTTTGCATATCGTGGAAGCACACCAAAACGAGCCTTCTTTGAAGCATCAAATGAGTATATCAGCTTCTTTTCTTTAACCATTTCCTGAAAATTTAAATGTCAACAGTTCCAAGATGCAATTATTATTCTCAACAAAAATGACAGAAGCCAAGATTCCATTATGTCACATAAGTAGTCTTAGTTACCCACCAAAATAAAAGTTTTCAAGGAGGAACCAGACAACATTTTAGGAACCCAAGTCAAATATTAACCTCGTACAAGGGTTTGAAAACAGGTATCTGAGAGAAAAATAAACACAAAGCTCTATTGAAGGTGACATACCTTTGGTCTAAAATGCAAAGGAAGATCCAAGAAAATTGCATAATTTTCAGTAATTGCAAAGTCATGCATCATGATTGGATCTGCTATTGTTATTGGTACTGGGTCGTGCATGAAACCATCTTTTGAAATAACTCTGTATGTAATATAAGGAGGTTCGTGTCCATAGCCAAAAGTAAACATCTCACCTGTATACAGAAATATCATAAATCCAAAGCATTTTACCACTCGGTAACTAATAACTTATCTCGTTTTTAAATAATAGGTCTCACCAGTGACTGGATCAACCTTCGGATGAGCAGTGAAGGAATGTGATAATCGCTTGTCATAATCAAGCATGCCAAGAGTTTGGAGATCGCCATCCTCCAAAACTTTTAGGACATCTGTTGTAAAAGTGACTACAATTTAATACCGAAGTTTCATCGAAGTAAAAAAAAAAAGAGAACCCAAATAAGAAAATAATAAGAATCGTAATAGATGTGAAGGTTAGCATCCTCAACCTTCTTAATTATTTCTTGAAAGAAAATCAAAAGAGAGAAGACAAACTTACAAGGTTTATCTGCCTCTTGAAGTGCCAGAAGTTTCCCATGGTGATATATAAGAGCTGTATTAGCTGTTCAAATGACGGTATGCCAGGTCAGAGTCACAACAATAAGACAAACATTTTAAAGCAGGCCAACTACCAGTAATGAGCAACAACGAAAAGGAAAGGGTGAGATTTTTTCAGATTCCATTTTACGAGATGCATTGACACTGTGAAGGATTTATGGAATAAGTTGAGGGACACATAAATTTTGGAGCCCCCACCTGGGAATGTACTAGATCATCACATGTATCAGAATGAAGAAGTAATACATAATCCATTCTCATTCACTCAGTGTTCTACCAGCATTTCCTTCCTTCGAAGGTTTGGAGAAATAACACTCATCTTAGAACCATTCACCCGTATCTTTACTTTCAATATATGGAACAGACACCAGGGTATACAAATACTAGCACTAAATAGACAGAAAGCACAAATGCATCAGAGACATCATGCATATAAGGGAATATTAAATGCAGTCCATTTCATCATCTTTGCAAATAGCAGAAACAGAATAAAAAAAATTTACCAGTCCCATTCCCGTATGATAGATCTAACACTTTAGCCTTTTCTCTCAGCTTATATATATTGACCATGAGCAGTCCAAATAATCCTTTAAGGTCTCCGACCTGAAAAAGATCATATTCAAGAAGAAGATAACGACATGTCAAGCATTGACCATAGGGGTTTTCTGCAGTTAAAATTAAATTTAATGCTTCTAATTTCGCACGTCGTGTCATTATTGTTTAGTTTTCAAAATGCCCCACCAATTAGAAGCTGCTCAGAGAAATAAAAACATAGCCGGTACAAGTTTGCTAGCATTATAATAATAATAAATTTCATTAATCATAATTAATCAGTTGAAAACTTGTTCAACCATTTAGTCAAGAAGGCAACTTGCAAGATACACCTTCATAAATTTTGCCCCTCCGAAATACTCTTCCTGTTTAAGACGTGATGTCTTGACATAACGAGACACGTATGTCGCCTTTCCATCCTTGATGCGCATACCATGAATCATTCTGTCAATTCCACAATCAACAAACAGGGTTCCCATTTATGTTTACAATCCAAATTTGCAAAGAAATTAACTGATCCTATATAAAGCAAGGTAAACATACCCATCTCCATCAAACCTGTAAGAAACATAAATAAAAAATTAAATATAGAAAGAATTAGATGTGATGTTATATGGTTATTAAATAAAAAATCGAATATTCAATCCACAAGAAAACCATATGAGTTGGAAATTCACATACCAGTGATATGCAGCAACAGGGGCAAACTTGGGGTTGGGCCCAACCCTTACGAATTCGCCATTCAAGCATTCCTGGAAAAACATCTATTAGTAGCATACAACGAATAGACAATTGAAACAAAAGTTAAATCATTTAATTAAGTAATCCAAAACTACAATCAGTTTTAGCTAAGCAATCAATCGTAGCTTACAGGGAGATGGCCTTTGACGGGAAGATATTGGGTGGGTGGAGTTTCCGTCGGAGCAGGCGCGAAGTTACCGGAGAGATAGTGTTGAGGCTTAGAAGAATCGTACATAAATTTCACTATCAACTGCTCAAACCAGTCAATCAGCGTCGCACTTAGCCCTTTCTGGGGCTTGGGGTTCACCTCCACGATTCCCTTTCCACCTCCGACGCCGTCACCGTTCACCAGCTTCACCTTTTCCTCCGCCATTTCTCTCCAATGTATCCAACTGATAGTGGTAGGAGACAACGGCAAGTATGTGTGATTATTGTATATCAGTGGCTCTTGCTTTATTTGGCGTACTATGTGCCACGTCATATAGGATCATTTTCCCACATATTTTTATTTTTATACTTAACTTTAATTTATTAAATAATATTTTTTTATTTTATGTGATTAATATTAAACAATATTATTGTAATTGTTGTCCCTAGCCCGACGTCAGTATTTGGTAAAAGTATAAATTAAATTAAATATTTGATGCTTAATTATTCTTTGTGGGGATCCTTTATGTTACCAAACAAAACCTTGTGCACAAAAAGACAATTGTTAATCATAATTAATACAGATAAGTTCATGTTAATCTCCATAATTCAAAGTTTTATATAGAAATAATAAAACTAAATAAATCTATTAAATGATCTCAATGATAAAAAGATAATGTTAATCTCTTTTAAAGACTTAGATTAAAGTAACTACATCTACAAAATATATGTACATTATCAATAGATCAATTTTTTTTAACAAATACTACCTTATTTATATTGATATTATTTCCTATATACTTTGGAAATAATTTTAAAAAATGTAAAAGATATAGAAGAAATCTTTGTAATAAATTTAATAGTAGAAAAAAAAGTACACAATATATTAAAATTGTGCGATTTTCTCTAATTCCAAAATTTTAATGTCTCTATAATTTTATGAATTCGTTCATGTTGCTAATTATTTATATCATCTTTGTTATTATCATTTTAATATCACAATGAATGATATAATATTTTGACACACTCATACTTTTCTCAGTAAAATTTATATATCTAAACCTGTAATTTATATTTATATAAATAATACATATACCAATAATGAATATTCAAATTGATTATTTAAACTTTTATAAAATAATAATTTTAACATTTAAATTTATAATGTTTAAAATTACTCAGGGCTGGTCTTCAGCCAGGGCAAAAGGGTACTCGCCTAAGGCCCACAAATTACAAAAAATTATTAATATATATTTTTTATTTTTATAAGAAATTTTAAAAAAAATTGTAAATAAGTTAATATTTAAAAAAATTATGAAATAAAATAATAAGGTCCATAAATTTATTAAGGTGTCAATTGTAATTACTGAATTTTTATATTAATGCTAATAAATAATTACACTTCAAAAAAAATTAATTAAAATTTATATTACATAATTTTAAATTTTTTTAAATTAAAGATTAATTTTTTAATTTCACCCCAAACAAAAAAATAACCAGAACAGTTCATCCTGAATTCACGTATAACAAAGTTTGAGTATACAATCCAAATTAACAATCACGTATAATGAATGAAAGGTACAACATCTGAGATAATAATCGTGCAAAGAAGGGTTTGAGTCCACCAAATCATACGTGGCCCAGTACGGGCAACACACGTAGCTGTGGCTTTGAAACCAAAGCCCTACATGCAACGACAACCACAACCTTAACTTATACGACTCATGGAATTTGGAGAATACCTAAAAATTGACGCTACCAGGGTCCAGGAGACAAGACTTGACAGACCTCTACCACTTGGCCATAAATACCACACCGCCAATTTATGCATATATATATATATATATATATATATATAGAGAGAGAGAGAGAGAGAGATAAAATATATATTCCATTGATATAAGGACACATTTAGAAATTTATCAATCAATTAAATACGTATATAATTATTTTAAGATTATAATTATTAACAATAAGTTAATTTAATGGAATGTACTAATATTTTAAGTAAAATAAAAAAAATCTTGATTTTAGTATTTGTGAATAGAGTAAATAAAGCTGAAAATATCAACTTATAATAATATAAAATCTGAACAATTATTTGGTGCATTGTAGATTATATTAACAATAAGTTAATTTAATGGAATGTACTAATATTTTAAGTAAAATAAAAAAATCTTGATTTAGTATTTTGAATAGAGTAAATAAAGCTGAAAATATCAACTTATAATAATATAAAAATCTGAACAATTATTTGGTGCATTGTTAATAAAAAGATAATTCAACGAACTCTCATAATATATTTAGATTTTAGTTATTTAATTTTAAAAATTTTAAATATATTCTAAGGATATTAGTCAGTATATAAGGGTGTTTATAAATTATTGTTTTCAGCGATAATGTACTAAACAATAATTTATATATAAGATTATTAAATATTAAATATATTAAGTGTACATGTTGACTCAATTTCATGAATTGACCATTTGTTAACTAATGATTTTCATTTATGTGAGAGATTTTTTTATCTCCAAATGCAACGTTAGAAACCAAAATTTTCAATATATATAAATATATAGAGGAAAATGATCATATAATCAAGCGTTAGGTATTATTTTTGTCATTATGCTTTTTTTTTATATAAAATACGTTCCATCCTCACAATTTACATATTGAAATATTTGTTTTTAGATGTTTTTTCTTCTTCTTTTTTAGATTTTTTGGCTTAATCGAAGAGAACAATATCAAATATATAATGATTCAAATTTTTGAGACTAAATATGAGAGTCAATCTAATATTTTATGGCTAAATTGAGAATATAGTTAAATTTATTAGATAAAATATAGGTGTAAACAAAAAAAAAACTAAATCCAATTAATCATAAAAGAATTTGAGTTAAAACTAAAAAAAAGTAAAAATAATAAAAATAATTATATTATAAAAAATCATAATTATTTTCTCTTAATATCTTATCACACGATAGGATTAAGGAGAAGAAATTGAGTAACTAATCCGTCCTTTCATTCTCTTTCAAGTTTTTTTCCAATATAGAACTTTTGATCTTATAAAATTTATTTATATTTGATCAACCACATGAGGATACAGAGATAACATTTATGTTGCATCATCATCTTTAAATCAAACTTTATCAATACTACTTTTTTCTTGCAAGTTGATGCCATTTCACATTATTTTTCAAAAACTTGACTTTCGAACTTATGTTATATTGAAAGTTGCCAGCCATGCAAGCACCAAAATGGTTTCAATAATGCACCGAAAGTGCATTAATTGGCAACAATAATAAAGTGCATTAGTTGGCAGCAATGATTCATCAAAATTATTATTTTTGGCAATGGTAAAATCTCACATTTAGTCATTGTACTTTAGGGTATTTTCAAGATTAGTCCTTAAGTTTCAACTATAAAAACCCTAACCCATTTAGCTTCAAAACCATCCCAAAACATTCTAGCTTTCTCCCAATACTAGAGAATTTAGAAAGTTTTCTTGAGAGTTGTTTTCTCTTTTTTATAAAGTTTTATAAAGATGTTATGCATTAAAGATTGATATCGATTTAGAGAGATATCATTAAAACTTTGAAATTACTTGCATAAACATTAAAACAAAATTTAGGTCAAAAATCAAATTGTTGAAAATTTATCAATGGTCTAAATGAATATCAATACGTTAAAATTTTGACCAAGTTTTATTATGTTGAACTAAAATTCTGAAAAATAAATATAACTTAAAATGTTCATCATAACAATATTTTCAACATACATGAGAATAAAACAATTGTGCAAAATCAAAAATTATTCAACATTTAAAACCTCATGTATGCACAAACTAAATGAGCAACAAATAAAATATACATTAAGTTTAGAGGTTACCCATTCCTTTTCATGTGTGGCTAGAGCATCTTGAATATCATCATCTTCATCACCATTGCTCCCACACATCTACAAGAGACATTTAGGTGGATTTTGGTATCCAAATTGCTTTGGATCCTTGAACATTAGTTTCAATCCCTCTTGTTCCTTTTGGAACCCATACTTGTCTAATTTTAAATCGTTTTCCTTTCTTTAAAGGACAAGTATGTTCCTTACGACCATGATAATGACAATGTGAGCATATTGTCATTTGAATTATTGAATGATTTCTTTTTCTTTTGTTAGGCATTCAAGCTTAACTTTCAATCGAAATTTTCTTTTTCAATATTTTCAAACTTCATTTTTGAAAATTCTAAATCCTTCTTCAGCATTTCATTTTGTTTTTCAAATCCATTTTGATTTCTAAAAGAAGGTTATTAATTAGAAAATTTCTTTTTCAAAGTTTTCAGATTTTATTTGAAAGCTCTAACTCCTTTTTCAACATTTCATTTTGATTTTCCAAGTCTGTTTTAGCTTTCAAAATAAACTCATTTTTAGCTATAATCTAGAAATCAATTTATTGTATTGGAGTTCATGGTCTCAAACTCCGAAACACATTTATTATAAGCATATTGTAACTCACTAAAGGATTTGAATTTAATCTTTGAGTTAGAAGATACCTTTGGCTCTGTGAGAGCTAATAGAGACATCACTTTATTGGTTCTTCTTTTTCCTCGTCTCTATAGATCTCCTCAAGCTTTTCCCACATTTCCTTGGCACTTGAACAAGAAGAAACTTTATATACATTAGGATCAATTGCACACACATGTGCATAGCCTTTGATTTTGTTGAGCTTCATTCCGTTCTTGAACACTCCACTTCTTTGCCTTCTTAGTAGGAGAGGAATATCCTTTCTTGATCATCCAAGCTTCCATATCAAAAGCTTTGATGAATATCATCATACACCTCTTCCAACGACGATAATCTGTTCCATTGAAGTGAGGAGGCACGTCAATTGGTCTGGATTTTTCCATGGAGAATGAACCGGAATTGGACGCCATCTTTATCGATTTAACTCTTCCTGGATCTACTCAAGAGGCGGTTAAACCTTCAAATGAGTGAGGCTCTGATACCAATTGTTGAGTTAATCGATTGACGGAATCGGCCAAGAGGGGGGTGAATTGGCAATAAAAATTTCTGTGGAAGCTTTTGCAGAAAATTAAAAAGATTTGCACAACGATTTAGAGTGGTTCGACTTTCTCAACCAAAGTCTACGTCCACTACCTTAGCTATCCACACTAAGGATTTTCCACAAATTCACTAATTTGTCTTTCTTTTGAGGACAAAGAGTAACCTTACAAACCCTCAAGAATTATACCCCAAATTCTTGAGAAAACTCTCTCCCAAAGAGAACAATACAAATTTGCAAACTTACAAGAAAATCCTCACAAGGTTGATTGTTTGCACAATTCTAGAACAAAGAAAAGAACACTCAAAGATGAATACAATTGAGTACAAAGTTTCTTGAAAGCAAATGAATATTGAATGAAGAATAGGCTTGAAATGCTCAAACTTGAGGTTTGATGCTTTATCTTTGATTCTCTCTTGATTCTAGTTGCTTGATGTTTCTTGTTGTTGATCAACGGCTTCAGAACTTGTTTAAATACCCCTTGAATCAATTCTGAATGTTGGTGATAATTAGTGGAGTCAATAGAGCCGTTTAAGTGTGAAACAATTAATTTTTCTAGGTGCGTCTCATGCATCGATGCATGATCAAGGATGCATCGGTGCATTCGTGTAAAATTCAAATATTTTGACCGTTGGAACACTTGATGCATCGGTGCACCAAGTGTGCATCGATGCATGAAATGCATTCGATGTTTGAAAAATAGCCTGGTGCATCGATGCATGGCTTGTGCATCGATGCATCAAATGCATTCGATGTTTTGAAAATATTCAGAGTGCATCGATGCATGGAGAGTGCATCGGTGCATGGAATACATTCGATGTTCAATTAATTCATCGATGCATCGATGCATGGACTGATGCATCGGTGCATGCCTTTGAATAATTGATTTAAGGCTTGTTTTTGGTTCAAAATACTTTGTGAAAATTGTTTCAAAAATAGTTTAAGTACAAATCACAATTTTACACATTTAGTAAGGATTAAAATTGATCTTGAAAAACTTAGAGTAATAATTTGATATTCGGTTAATTGAATCGAATATAAATTTGTAAAATCATTTGTGAAATCTTAAAATTCATTTAACTTAATTTGTTATATCGAAATATCAAAAATGTTTTCAACACTTAGTGACTCTAAAGAAGCTTCCATTAGATAGTACACTTATGAGAACCTGTCAAAGTGTGGTTCGAGCTTTCGATAGGACTAAAAGAGAAGTGTTGGGAAAGATTGATGTTCCTCTGAATATTGGTCCAGCAACTTATGAAGTGGAATTTCTCGTAATGGACATTATGCCTACGTACAATTGTTTGTTGGGAAGGCCTTGGATTCATCAGGCCGGTGCAGTTCCGTCTACATTGCACCAGAGACTGAAATTTGTGATTGATGGAAGGTTGGTATGTATTCATGCTGAAGAGGGCATTATTGCTTCTGTTTCTACTACTGCTCTGTATATTGAAGTTGATGAGCAAGCCGTCGAGTGTTCTTTCAGATCGTTAGAGTTTTTCAATGCTACATTTGTGGCCGAAGGTAGGAAGATACCAAAGCCTCGATTGTCAAACTGTACCAAGATGGGGCTCAAATTGACTCTTGGAAGAGGAGTGAAAGTTGGAAAGGGGTTAGGTCGACAGTTGCAAGGACCGGTGAATCCAATATGCCCTGTTACTAAAAGAGATCGATTTGGTTTGGGGTATCAGCCAACTCCGAGGGATAAGCTAAGGGGAATTAAGAAGGGTCATGAAATGAGAAAGGCCAGACTAGCTGGTGAAGACCTTAGCTGGGAACCCATGATCTTTCCGCCGTTGAGCAGCATTTTCATATCTGGGGGACATATGTTTCAAGGGAATTCAAAGTACACTGAGGTGATTGTTGAGGATGCCTTGGGAGATTTAGGCATTAACGTTATAACTGATGATGAATTTGAGGAAATGAGAGTTATGGGCATTTATCCTGCACCGTCGAGCTTCGTGTTGAACAATTGGACTGCAGAAGAACTGTCTGTAGTTTACAAATCTTTTACAGAGTAATCCACTGGAACTTTCTCCCTGTTGTTCATACCCTGGGGCAATAGGTGATTCTATGTAAAGGGTTAAGCTGTTTGTTTTTTCTTGCTTTCAATAAAAGATGCATTATGTTAGTTCCAAATGGCAAACATTCTCTCATGTATTTCATTCATTCATTCTTTGTTGTATATATGTATGTATTTATTTATTTCTATTTATTTATATGGGAAAAGATCCTCCCATATGTATATATGTATATATATCTTCTCTTTCATTATTTTTTCAGGAGCTCAGATATCAATAATATGAATGCCAATGACTCTGACCCGGAGATTGATTTCGAGAAGCCTATATGTCAAGGAGAAATTGAGGATTGTGATGATGATGAGGGATATGAACTACCTTCTGAATTGCTGAAAATGGTGGAGAATGAAGATAATCAGATTCTACCTCATAAAGAGCCTACTGAGATTTTGAATTTGGGGACATATGAGGATAAGAGAGAAGTAAAGATTGGTACCACTCTGTCAGTTGGAGGTCGACATTATTTGATAGAATTGCTTCAAGAATACAAAGATTTATTTGCATGGTCATATGAAGATATGACGGGTTTAGATCCAGAACTGGTTGTTCACAAACTGCCAATAAAGTCTGAATGTAAACCGGTACAACAAAAACTGAGAAGAATGAGACCCGAGATACTGCTCAAGATTAAAAAGGAAGTAAAGAAACAATTTGATGCCAGGTTTCTTAAAGTGGCCAAATATCCTGAATGGGTGGCGAATATTGTCCCAGTACCAAAGAAGGATAGGAAAGTTCGAATGTGTGTCGACTACAGAGATCTCAACCGAGCTAGTCCAAAAGATAATTTTCCCTTGCCACATATAGACACACTAGTGGATAATACTGCTGGAAATTCTTTGTTCTCTTTAATGGATGGTTTCTCTGGCTACAATCAAATTAAGATGAACCCTGAAGATATGGAAAAAACGATATTCGTTACCATGTGGGGAACGTTTTGTTATAAAGTAATGCCGTTTGGATTGAAGAACGTCGGGGCAACATATCAAAGGGCCATGGTGACGTTATTTCACGACATGATGCATAAAGAGATAGAAGTTTATGTCGATGATATGATTGTCAAAGCTAAGACATAGGAAGAACATATTGGGAATTTGAGAAAACTCTTTAAAAGACTAAGAAGATGCCAGCTAAAACTCAACCCAAATAAATGTACTTTTGGGGTGACATCTGGGAAGCTGTTGGGTTTCGTAGTAAGCCAAAAAGGAATTGAAATAGACCCAGATAAAGTAAAGGCTATTCAAGACTTGCCACCCCCACGAACACAAAAAGAAGTCAGAGGATTTTTGGGGAGATTGAATTATATAGCTCGGTTTATTTCACAGCTGACGGAAAAGTGTGATCCCATATTCTGCCTTCTTCACAAGAATAACTCAGGGGAATGGAGTGAGGATTGTCAAAGAGCTTTTGAAGCAGTGAAAAGATATTTGTCGAGCACTCCAATTTTAGCGCCACCCATCTCAGGCAAACCCTTGATTCTGTATTTGTCGGTTTATGAAAATTTAATGTGGTGTGTGCTGGGGCAACGTGGCCAAACTGAGAAGAAAGAAAGGGCTATCTATTATCTCAGTAAGAAGTTCACTGAATGTGATACAAGATACTCACCCATTGAAAAGTTGTGTTGCGCTTTAGAATGGGCTACCCGAAGGCTTAGGCAATATATGTTGTATCATACTACTTGGCTTATATCGAAGCTTGATCCCTTGAAATATCTAATGGGTGTGCCTGCATTATCTGGAAGATTAGCTCGTTGGCAGATTTTATTGTCCGAGTTTAACATCCAGTATGTAAACCAGACGACAATTAAAGGAAGTGCTATAACGGAATTCATTGCAAGCAGGGCTTCGGAAGAATATGAGTCGTTGAGCTTTGATTTCCCAGATGAAGATTTAATGGCTATTTTCGTAGAAGAAATAGTTGCATCCACTAGCAAATATTGGAAGTTGAACTTCGATGGTGCTTCAAATGCCATGGGACATGGAATCGGGGCAATTTTGGTCTCACCAGAATGAGAGCATTATCCTTTTACCAGTCGGCTTAATTTTGATTGTACAAACAATATGGTTGAGTATGAAGCTTGTGTTCTGGGTCTTAGAGCTGCCGTTGATCGCAAAGTAAAAATGCTTAAAGTATATGGAGATTCAGCTTTGGTAATATACCAACTCAGGGGAGAATGGGAGACAAAAGATCCTAAGCTGGTAGAATACCGTAAGTTGGTTATGGAACTTGTTGAAGAATTTGAAGAAGTAACTTTCAATTACCTCCCCAGAGAAGAGAATCAAATGGCAAATGCCTTAGCCACACTGGCAGCAGCATTTAAGATGAACGAGCATTCAAATATGATGCCCATTGAAATGAAGGCTTATGAGTATCCAACCCATTATTTTAATATTGAAGAGGAAGAAGATGGAAACCCCTGGTATTATTATATCTTGCAATATATAAGGTATCAGAGTTATCCAGAACATGCCACTGAGAATGATAAGAGAACCATTAGAAGAATGGCATCAGGGTATGTTCTTGATGGTGAGACTCTATACAAAAAAAGTCTGGATCAGGTCTTGTTAAGATGTGTGGAAGCGAAAGAAGTCAAATTGATTCTTGAAGAAGTGCATGAGGGAATATGTGGTACCTATGCTAATGGGCATGCTATGGCTAGGCAGATTATGAGATTTGGGTATTATTGGTCAACTATGGAAACAAACTGTATCAATTATGCCCGTAAATGTCACAAATGTCAGATTTATGGAGATAGGATACATACTCATCCTCATCCGTTGCACGTAATGACAGCGCCGTGGCCATTCTCAATGTGGGGCATGGATGTTATTGGAAAATTTTCGCCCAAAGCTTCAAATGGTCATCGCTTCATTCTGGTAGCCATAGATTATTTCACCAAGTGGGTAGAAGAGGCTTCTTACGCAAATGTTACTCTGTCTACAATATGCAAATTCTTAAAGAAGGAGATCATTTGTAGATATGGTTTACCAGAGAGGATTATCTCCGATAATGCGTTGAATTTAAACAATAAGATGATGGACTCGGTCTGTAAACAGTTCAAAATAAAGCATCATAATTCCACCACTTATCGCCTAAAGATGAATGGGGCAGTAGAGGCGGCTAATAAGAACATCAAAAGGCTCATAGAGAAGATGACTGAGACCTATAAAGATTGGCATAAGAAGTTGCCATTTGCTCTGTTTGCCTATCGAACTTCTGTACGAATGTCAACTGGGGCAACTCCATTTTCTCTGGTATATGGGATGGAAGTTGTCTTACCTATTGAGGTGGAAATTCCCTCACTTCGGATTTTGTCAGAAGTAAAGCTCGATGAGGCAGAATGGGTCCAGGCTAGGTATGACGAGTTGAATTTGATTGAAGAAAAGAGATTGAAAGCTATTTGTCATTATCAGATGTACCAAAAACGTATGATACGGGCACATGGTAAGAAAGTTCGCCTTCGAGAATTCCATGAGGGAGATTTGGTGCTTAAAAGGATTTTGCCTATTCAGAAGGATTTCAGAGGAAAATGGATGCCCAATTGGGAAGGACCTTATGTTGTCAGGAAAGCCTTTTCTGGAGGAGCTCTAGTCCTAACTGAAATGGACGGATCAGAATTACCATATCCAGTGAATTCCGACGCTGTTAAGAGATATTTCACTTGAAGAAGAAATAAAAGAGAAAAAATGAAAAAATGAAAAAATGAAAAAAATAATAATAAAAATAAGAAGAAGAAAAAGAAGAAAAAAATGAGAAAAAAGAAAAATGATGGAAAAATGAAAAGAAGAAAAAAAAGAAAAAATGGAAAATGAAAAAAGAGAAAAATGAAAAAGAAGAAAAAAGAAAAAGAAATAAAATGAGGGTTCAAGATGAAAATCCGCAAAGGGCGTCTTGAAACCAAATGAGGTCTCAAGTTAAAAACCTGTAAAGGGCGGCTTGAGTTTTAAATTCAGAATCCGTGCATGGTGAAGGTTCTGAATTGATTTTGGATGTGGAAAGAGCTCCTGATATGGTTAGTAACAGCGACAGTTGATGATCAGGATTGATATTACAGGTTAATGAGTCTCGATTAAAACAACCAGGAGAGAAATTGAATGCACATGAGATTCAATACTGGTTTAGGGCATCCAATGATGGAGATTTGGGAGTTTAGAAGTAGCTTCACACTCTTAAGCAACATCATAATTTTGGAGATCCTTTTGACAGAATCTACACTCAAGACTTTCTAACGGCGTGGCAGTTCAAAAGCATTTGCATTATTGATATTTAAAGACGCCTACTCTTTTGTTCTTTTACTGTTTCCAGTTAAAAGTTTGCCATTTAGTTGCCTAAAATTCTCTGTATTTATATAAATAAAGGGATGTCTTTCCTTGTTAATTTCCCTTTTGTAAGCATCTTATTTTGAAAATTTAAAACATATAACTTAACTTGAAGTACATGATATCATTTTGTATTATTGTGCAAAAGGTTTTGGAAAATGCAGGTATTCTGAAGCTGATGATGGTTTTAACATGTAACTTGTGTGGTTACGGGAAAATGAAATCTTGAAATTCATAGAAAATCTCAGCCATGAGATGAAGACCTAAAGAGATTGTCATTAATTAAGAAGTTGGTTATGGGTACTGGTGGGTTTTCAGGAAAGAAAGAAGTCAAGGCCCTGTTAAGCTGACAAATATGGAATTGAGATTGTTAACTGGGGTGAACTGGTCAAATGTTCTATACCCAAGATGAAACCGAGTTCCATCGAGATCAAAAGGAGATAGAGTTTATTCGAAGAAGAAAATGCATCAAATTGCATAGTTGTATACATTATAGGCATGAATAGGATCATGACATTCATAATTGCATGATGACTTAAGGAGTTACAGGTTTCCCAGGGATAGTTGAAGATTGAAGATATTGAAGCATCGAGACGAACATAACTGGTTTGGAGATTTTGAAAAGAATGATGTTTATACGAAAACTGAGCCAAAGCAGATTCACGTATCCAATGGTTTCCAGACAAGTTTTCGTGATGGAGATGGATTTTCAGAAATTTTATCAAATCCTAAATTTTTGAGTATAATATTTTTCAAACATATATTAATGATTGGTAATGTTTGATTTTCAGGTTGGACCTTCGGAACAGGTCAATCTTAAGCCTTCACGGAAGAGTAGTGAAGCAAACCATCTGTAAGACTTCACGGAAGATTAGTGAAGCAAACTCATTTTATTAAGATCGAGTTTTATACTCTCTGAAGGAATAGGGAGCGGACACATTTTAGGAAGATCGAGTCCTATACTCTCTGAAGAAATAGGGAGCGGACACGTTTGTTAAAGATTGAGTCCTATACTCTCTAAAAGAATAGGGAGCAGACATGTTTATTGAAGATTTTTCGAGTTCTATACTCTCTGAAAGAATAGAGAGCGGACCCGTTTTATTGAAGATTGTTTAAGTCTTATACTCTATGAATGAATAGAGAGCAGACACATTTTATGAAGATTGTTCGATTCTTATACTTCCTGAAGGAATAGGGAGCAGACTCGTCATTTGAAGATTTTTCAAGTCTCATTTATCCCGACGTAACAGTGAGTGGTTTAATTTTTTTGAAGTTCTCATGACCGGACAAACTCGATCATCTTTTGATCTTTGCTCTATTCTCGTTATACGATAATGAGCAAAGAGAGGCAGCTGTAGATACTCGATATGTCCGGGACTAAATCAGAACAGGGGCCCGAATCAGAGCAAGCCCATTTGGTCGGAGCCCAAGGCACAATTAACCCAGCAAGTGCAGGCTCAAGGGTGGAGACAACACCAAAAGCTTCAGCAGTTCCTTTCCATCCAGCAGATGCCAGACAAGTCCCATAACCGTGCAACTGTTTGGAGATACCTGTAACAAATAAGGGACGTGGGGATATCCATAAAAAAATATAACCACTCATCATTAGCAAAAAAAAAATAGAGGAAAACTATCAAGCATCACAAAAAAAACACAAAAAAAAATTAACCAAAAGAAGGAGATCACAAACACACAGAAAAAAGAGAAGAGGGATATCAGCAAGGAACCGAGAGTAGAATTGAAAAAACCTTCCTTATCGTCTCTTTACAGAAAATAGTAACAAACAGAAAAAAATATTGTATTGTTTTTTTTCCATTTGAAGATCAAAGAGGAATTCCTTCCTTTCGGTAAACCAGAGCAATACAAAGATAAATTCAATTCATACAAGGTTTTTCTTCGTTGTTATTTACATTAATTTCTTATATGTTCTTCAATTGTTTTAATTTTTTTAAAGTGCAAATCCAAAAATCTGAAAATAAAAGTAGATACATTCGGTATAGCTTTGTTATTGAAATTGAATGGATCGTAGATTCTAGGGTTCCACTGCCGAGGTAATAGATCGTCGAAGTTGAGTAGGATTGCCATGAGTGATTTGAGTCCTTGCATGTCATTTTTTTGGGTCATGGGTTATCATCTATCGGGGTTTCAAAAAATAAAATAGAAATAAATAAGGTTTAAACTTACCGTAATGTTTGAGCACCACACCATTGTTGAACGATTGAGCATAGCACGAGAGAGGACAAAGGTCGTTGGAAAGAGTGAGTAGCCGGAGAGTAGAGGAGGAAGACTAGGAACGGTCTTAGGTGATTGGGTCAGTTTTGGTTGTTTTGGGGTTTGATTCGAGATTAGGAGGGAAATATATGGTTTTTAGGTCGACTTGGGTGTCGGTTTAGTCATTTTCAGTTGTTCTAAGTGGTGGCCGGTGGGGACCAAGGCTTTTGGAATCTCGGCTGTGGGAGAGGAAGGAAGCTATGGTGAAGGTTTAGGCTCGGTTCAGGGGTGAGAATGAGAAGGATGAGAGAGTAGAAGAGAAACGACGATGGTGGTTCAAGGAGATAATCGACACTGTTGTTGGCTAGGGGTTTAGGTTGCGTGGGTCTGGAGAAGAAAAAGAGAGGAAAGAAGAGAGAAAGCCGAGTTTGAGAAAGGGATTTGAGAGATAGGAAAACGGTTGGGTTTGGTGTCTAGCTAGAGTGAAGAGGAAAATGGTATATAGCTAAGTTAAAGTTTGCCCTAATGTCATATATGAATGCTTCAAAACGGCGGCGTCCCTTGATGGTGTGAAACGACGGCGTTTCAGGAGGCTAGACCCATCAGCGTCCTTAGCAAAGTGGAGTAATTATTTGAGAGATCCCTCCTACTTTTATTTGCCACGTTATAGTTCATAATCCGAACTTTACTATTTTATGATTTTTCCTTGTAGTTTTCATCGTGTTTCATTTTGATCCAAAATCATGCTAGGGCTATTTTCATGTTGTTTTGACATTGGATATGAAACCTTAGAAATTTTCGTTGTAATCCTATGTAGCATTTGGGTTATATTAGGTTTGAGGTGCCTAGAAATGAAATCGAGTTATTAATAGTATATTTTATTGTATAATTCTAATGTATGTCAATATCGTTGTATGCATGTATGTACCATATCACCGTACTTTATTTTAGGCCATGTAATATATTCTTTTATTTAATTAATTTTTGGTATGACATACTTTTTTCATAAATTGCATGATAGCCTCATTTGCATAACTCAACATATTACATAATTGGATTAAGGGTAATACCCTTTTAATTTAAAATTATTTTAAGTGGGCAGTCATAACTGATTTGAGATCCGCTTTTAATGATTTTAAAATAAAAGTGTATCTCGAAAGTGAAACCAAAAAATTGATTCGTCACCTAAAATTTGGGAACAAGAGAAAAAGAAATGTTCGTTTATTTAAATATATCGAGAAAAGGTTGTTATATCTTTAAGATCTGGTCTCGATATTTGTAAATAATCGAACATTCTTTATCTTTCTAAAATGACTTGGTAATTTTAATTTAATTTGTTTGAGTGTTCTTGAATGTTTTAAATTTACATTTTTGTTTTATGGGATCAAAAATCAAATTAAGTTCGAATTTGTAAAGTTCATTGCAAAAACGTTAATTAATCGACTAGGTACCTATTTAGGGCGTTGTGGGGGTGCTAATCCTTCCCTACACGTAACCGACTCCCGAACTCGGATTTTGGTAACGCAGACCTCAATTTGTTGTTTTAATTAAAATTAATTTTTATTTAAAATGACAAAGCATTTTTTGGTGCCCAATCACACCCTAATCAAAGATTGGTGGCGACTCTTCGAATCGTATTTTTCGATCGTAAAGGAAATCCAAAAAATTTCGAAACGAGAGGTCTTTTAAATCGCATTTGTTTTTAAATTAAAAAGAGATAATTAAGAATTAATGTGGTTTTTAAAATCTCACTTTTTTCACCTTTTAAAAAAATCGTTTCAACAGTCTCAAATCATATGGAGAGATCATTCTAAACGAAAAGCTTGTGAGGAAGTTAGTTTACTTACTTCTAAAATCGTGGCAATCCAAGAAGACGACAACCATCGAGTCTAAGAATCTAAAGTCCTTAACACTTGAAGAGCTAATCGGTTCCCTCCTCACTCATGAAATGATGCTTGAAGATGAGGTGGACCTCGATAAGATTGACGAGACACCAAAGGAGGAGAAGAAGAAAAACATTGAAGTTGCTCTCAAATCCATAAAAGATGAGAGTGATTCGGATGAAGATGACGAGGAAATGGCATTGTTTGCCAAACGGTTCAGAAAAATGATGAGACCTTACTGAGGAAGAAAATTCAAACGAAATGAAGGCCTAAAAAATGAACCAAAAGAGAAGGACCCTATCATTTGCTATGAATGCAAAAAGCCGGGGCATGTTAAATATGATTGCCCACAATTGAAGAGAAAGGGTCAATCAAAGAATAAGCACAAGGCTCATGTGGCTACATGGAGCTTTGAAGAAGGTTCCGATGAAGAGGAACAAGAAGTAGCAAACTTGTGCTTGATGGCATTCGGGGAAGATTCTAAGGTAACATCTAACTCATTTGAATTAGATGATTTATCTTATGATGAGTTATTAGAGGAATATAATGGGTTGACTTCGGATTATGAGAAATTGTTTTTAAAATATAAAATGATGTTTCAAAATTGAAAAATGAAAATAAGCTCATATCCAAAACCAACAATGATTTTGAAAGTAAAATTAGTGATTTGCAAATCGAACTAAAAGAGTTTGAAAAGAAAAATTTAGATTTGCAAAATTTACTTTCAAAGGTCAATGATGATCATCAAAAGAAAATTGATGATCTTAAAACTTCTTTTAATAAAGTTGGAACAAAATGTTTTGAAAAAGGGGAAAATTCAAAAATCAATTTGTTATAAAAGTTTTAAAAACTACAATCATAGAGGCCCCCTAAAAACCTCTAATGGAAAAATTGTTAGAAGTATATGGGTTCCTAAAGGACTCATTACTACTAAAGATAAGGATATCCTACACAAATGGATACCTAAGGGGACTAGGATTTTAGAAACTAATGAATATGGAACCAAAAGAATTTGGGTACCAAAAATCAAAAATTAATATATGTTTGTAGGAAAAGAAGCGTTGCTATAAGGCACGAGAAACAAATTCAAACTCGTGGTACCTTGATAGTGGATGCTCAAGACACGTGATCGGAGACAAAACCGGTTCATAGAGCTCAACGCAAAAAATGGAGGAGAATTGACTTTTGGTGATAATTCAAAAGGTCGCATTGAAGGTATAGGTACTATATATAATACATCTTCCATACAAATTAATAATGTTTTATATGTGAATGGATTAAAGCATAATCTATTGAGTATTAGTCAATTGTGTGATAAGGGATTTAATGTCAAGTTTGATATTAATGGTTGTAAAGTCATTGACATTGCATCTAATCGGATTGTGCTTGTTGGTCATAGAATAGGAAACATATACATGGTGCATTTAGACTCTATTGATATGACTAATTTATGCCTAGTTGCTAAGGATGAGCATGATATTTGGTTATGGTATAGGAGACTAGGACATGCTAGTATGAGTGTTTTGCAACGGTTAATTCAAGGAGATTTAGTTCGAGAGTTACCTAAACTAAAATTTGATAATGATAAAATCTGTGATGCTTGTGCTAAAGGAAAATAAAAACGAGTTTTTTTTTAAATCCATTAATGATGTATTAACTAGTAGAGTATTACAATTGATCCATATAGATCTTTTTGGGTCAACTAGAACTACTAGCTTGGGTGAAAAACAATATGCATTTGTCTTGGTAGATGACTATTCTAGATATACTTGAGTTCTATTTTTAAGTACTAAAGATGAAGCATTAGAACATTTCATCACATTTTCAAAAATAATCCAAAATGAAAAAGGTTACTCTATAACTAGTGTTAGGAGTGACCATGTCACTGAATTTGAAAATATTGGATTTACTTAGTTTTGTAATTCTAATGGTATTAGCCATAATTTTTCAGCTCATAGAACCCCTCAACAAAATGGAGTTGTTGAAAGGAAAAATCGAACTTTAAAAGAAATGGCTAGAACCATGCTTTGTGAAAACAATTTGCCAAAATATTTTTGGGTGGAAACCACAAATACCGCTTGTTATGTTATAAATCGAGTAATGATTAGGCCGATTTTAAAGAAAACTCCATAGAAATTTTCAAAAATAAAAAGCCTAACATTAGCTATTTTCATCCTTTTGGATGTAAATGTTTTATTTTAAACAACGGTAAAAAAAACTTTGGCAAATTTGATGCTAAAAGTGATGAATGAATTTTTCTGGATTATTCCTTAAATTCTAAAGCTTATCGAGTATTTAATAAAAGAAATTTAGTTGTAGAAGAGTCTATACATGTTGTTTTCGATGATAATCCCCTTCCGAGGAAGGATTCTTGCGTGAATGATGATGTAGGCATTATAAATATAAATGACGTTGGACATGACGTTGGATAACCATCATCAAAGGAATAAACGATAGATGAGAAAACTCAAGATCCTCTCGAGAATCCAACCATTGAAGAAAGGGAAATATCTTACCCAAGGGAATACAACTATGTCAAGGATGGTGAGATTATAGGTGATTCATCCAAAGGGGTAACAACTCGATATTCTCTTAGAAATATTTGTAATTATGTTGCTTATCTCATGCATAGAGCCTAAGAATATTAAAGAAGCATTAAATGATGAACATTGGATTATGGCTATGCAAGAAGAGTTAAATCAATTTGAGAGAAGTAAAGTATGGACATTAGTTGAAAGGCCTAGTAAAAATCTATTGTATGTACTAGATGAGTATTTAGGAATAAACTTGATGAAAGTGGTAATATAGTGAGAAACAAGGCTAGACTTGTTGCTCAATGGTATACTCAAGAAGAGGGCATAGACTATGATGAAACATATGCTCCCGTAGCTAGAATGGAAACAATTAGAATGTTATTAGCATTTGCATGTTTTCATAAATTTAAATTATATCAAATGGATGTTAAAAGTGCATTTTTAAATGGTTTTATAAAAGAAGAAGTGTATGTGGAACAACTTCCTGATTTTGAAGATTTAAAATTTCCAAATCATGTTCTTAAATTGACAAAAGCACTTTATGGTTTAAAACAAGCCCCTAGAGCTTGGTATGAAAGATTGTCAAATTTTTTAATTGAAAAAGGTTTTTGCAAAGGGAATGTTGACACTACATTGTTTTTAAAGCATAAAGGTAAAGATTTATTAGTAGTTCAAATTTATGTTAATGATATAATATTTGGTTCTACTAATGATGTTCTTTGCCAAGAATTTTCTAAGCTAATGCAAAGTGAATTCGAGATGAGCATGATGGGAGAGCTCTCATTTTTCTTGGGACTCCAAATCAAGAAAATAAAAGATGGCATCTTCATTAATCAAGCTAAGTACGTCAAATATATATTCAAGAAGTTTGGACTGGAAAATGAGAAACCTCATGACACTCCAATGAGCTCATCAACAAAGCTTGACATAGATAAAGGAGGTAAAAATGTGGATGTTAAATTATATAGGTCAATGATTGGCTCTTTGCTTTATTATCTAACTGCAAGTAGACCGGACATTATGTTTAATGTTTGCTTATGTGCTAGATTTCAATCATGCCGTAAGGAATCACATTTACTAGCTGTTAAGAGAATCTTTAGATACCTTAAGGACACTCTTAGATTAGGACTTTGGTATCCTAGAGACTCTAGCTTTAGCTTGCATGCCTTTTCTGATGCGGATTATGGAGAATGCAAATTAGATAGGAAAAGCACCTCCGGTACTTCCCAATTCCTTGGAAATATGTTGATTTCTTGGTTTTCAAAGAAACAAAATTGTGTTGCATTATCTACCACTGAAGCAGAATATATTTCAGCTGGTAGTTGTTGTGCACAAGTTTTATGGATGAAACAACAACTTTTTTATTATGCAATTGAAGTAGGTACTATTCCTATCAAGTGTGACAATACTAGTGCTATTTGTCTCACTAAAAATCCCATCCAATACTCTAGAACTAAGCATATTGAAATAAGACATCACTTCATTAGAGACCATGTCGCTAAAGAAGATGTAGTTCTAAAATTTGTTGATACTTTGCACCAATTAGCGGACATCTTTACAAAACCTTTAGACAAGGAAAGATTTTGTACACTTAAGAGAGAATTAGATTTAACTGATCTATCTTCACTTAGTGTTTAAAATAATTTAAGCACTTTTAAGAATAAATAAAAAAAATGCTTATAATAATAATTTTTTATTGCATTCTTTGCTATTAGTTAGGGTGAGTTTATGTTCTTTGGTGAAAATTAATTTTATGTTCAAATATAGTTTATGGATTAATTTGATTGATTGAACATGATTAATTTTCAATATATGAGTTGCCAATACCACTATAGTTAATTAATTTAGGATTTTGAGTGTTTAAAACGGATTTTTGACATTTTAGTGCTTAGTGCATCGATACACTTAACAGTGCATCGATACATCCCTTTGAAGGTGCATCGATACACCATGAAGGTGCACCGATGCACGCCTTGAATGTGCATCGATGCATCCGTTGGGTTTTTGGATAAAAACCCTGATTTTCTTCATTCTCTCAAAAACTCTTCAAAACATTCCCTTGCGTCGTTTGCCCCTCTCTCTCCCTAAATCTCCATTTGCTCAAAATCAACGAAAATTTTTCGGATCCTCGAGTTTTTCATCTCTATATCCTGCTACTATCATTAAATCGTGCAACACAACATCTCATTCTCATCAATCCAAAATTTTCAAGGTATTTTTCTAAAAACTTCTAGTTTATCATATTTTGATCTTATGACTAGTTTTAATTAGTTCTAGGATGAACATTATATTGGGCATTGATTGATTGACGATTTCAAACTAGATTTTACAACCAATTTCATTAAAAACTCGCAAATTTTCAAAAAAAAAATGAATTTTTGAAATAAAAAAAAAAACTAAAAATCTGAATTTAATTTTAAAATTTGATGTTTTTGATTTAATTATGTTGTTTTCATTAAAACTATACATATTATGGTTTTTCAAAAATTATTTTCAAATAGTTTTCAAAACCTTGCCCATTAGGATTCGGTTTAGAGAACCTTGAATTATTGAGGACTCAATTGAGTTTTGGGATTAATTATTGTGCATACATGTGTTTTCAAATTGCAGGTTTCAATCCTTATTTCGATACCTTAACCATGTCCAATCCTAAACGTCCTAGGACTTCATCAAGTCCTTCAACCCGACCTCCTAATCCCATTCCTCCTCCACCTAATAGTCTTATAAGATCCTGTTTTAATATGCCTGAACGTCATAGAGACGACTTGTACCATAGGTATATAAATTCTTTCCAATCTTTTAGAATCCGGGAAGAGCGTATTCATTCTCTTCAAGCCATGATTGATATTGACTTCGAATAACGTCTGATTCTCAAAGCATGGAGGTTTGATAAAATGTTTCACCTTAAACCTATCGTCTATCATCAATTAGTTTGCATTTTCTACTCTAATGCAGTATGCATTCAAAACCAGACTCAGTGTGGAACTATAGCAATCAGATCCTACCTTTTAGGATAATATATTAATATTGACCCCGAGGCTATAACTTTCCATTTTGGGTTAGATGACGATGTTATTTATAATGAGAATGAAACTGTGGATTATCCCTATATTCCAAACACTAGTGTTAGTACTCTACGATCTCATCACGATCGTTTTCTTCATTTGATGATCTCTTGGTGGTTTAGACCATCCGGAGATAGGTACTCCACTCTTCGTATGAGGGATTTGTGGTGGATGCACTGTCTCAAGAATAAGAACAAAATAAATCTGCCCCACATTATATTTAGTCAGCTAGTAGATATCATAAACATTGTTCCTTCAAAACATGTCGAAACATTAGTTTATGGATGTCTTCTTAGTAACCCTTTTATCAAACTCGGTCTAAACGTCTCTCTCGACAATTCCATCCCTCTCCAAAATCAAATCAATCTCACCTCGTTGAAGAAAGCGGATTGGAAACAAGACGAGGAAACCGATCTTTGGGTCTTTCGACCCGGTAAGCAAACTCTGGGAGCGAGTTCTTCACGAGCTGCTCGTAGCTCCTTTCGTGCTCTTCCTCCTCTGGCTCCGGCTGCTGACGATGATCCCGAACTTCAACAGCTTATGCAAGATATCGACGATCACGTACCAGATTATGAGCCTGCACCGGAACCTGCTCCACAAGAGGATCAAGTGCCTCCATATTTTCGTTCGCTTTTGGAGACATTTGATTTACGGTTTGCTTCCATCGAATCCCATTTGACTGCTAACAATAAAGTCGTGCATCATCGCTGGGACACGTTGGAAGCTCAATAAATGGAGTTTCAACGGCAGATGCTTGCACGTATAGATACTCTCTCTCTTGAGATGCAAGCACGATTTCCTCCTCCTCTTGATCCTCCGATGGAGTAGATCTATCCTAGTTATGCTTTCTTGATTTTAAAACTTGGATTGATTTTGATGTTTCTGGATTGTTTGTTTTGATTTGTTAAATGTTTGAATTTGTTAGGAGTTGGATGATTGGATATTTGAAATTGATATATATATATATATATATATATATTTGGTTTGGTTGAATTTTCTTATTTTTGCATCATTAGACATATATGACCAATTATGCCATTTCACATTTGATTATGAATATTGTTTATGAAAGCTAATGGTTAATCTCTCTTTTGATCTTTGATCTTAGCAGCTTAAGATATATATATATATATATATTTAATCAATTGGCTATGTTTTTCAAAACCTGGTTTAGAACGTTTTAAAGTCTTTTTGATTTAACAAAAAGGGGGGAGAAGTGTAAAAGTGTTAAAGGGGAGAAATGTTAGAGTAAGGGGAGTAATTTTTCAAAATTTATTTTCAAAGAAAATCTTAAAATTACACATGTTTTGTTATATCAAAAAGGGGAGATTGTTGAAAACATTTTGATGTTTTATTATAACAAATTAAGTATAAATGAATTTTAAGATTTTACAAATGATTTTCTAAAGTATATTCGATTTAATTACTCGAATATCAAATTATTACTCCAAGTCAAGATCAGTTTCAAACCTTACTAAATGTGTAAAATTGTGTATTATACTTAATATATTTTTGAAATAATTTTCACAAAGTATTTTGAACTAAAATCAAGCCTAAAATCAATTTTTCAAAGTGATGCACCGATGCACCAATCCATGCATCGATGCACCACGGAATAAATTGTACATCGAATGCATTTCATGCATCAATGCACATACTATGCATCGATGCACTCATAGTTTTATGAAAACATCGAATGCATTTGATGCATCAATGCACCAGCCATGCATCAATGCACCAGCCATGCATCGATGCACTCAGGCTATTTTGAAACATCGAATGTATTTTATGCATCAATGCACTCTTAGTGCACCGATGCACTAAGGGTCCAACGGTCAAAATATTTGAATTTTACACTTGATGCACCGATGCACATTGGGTATGCATCGATGCATTGACGCTCCCAACTGATTTAATTAATTGTTTTCACACTTAAACAACTCTATTGACTCCACTAATCATCTCCAATGTTAAGGATTATTTAAACAAGCTTAGAAGCCATTGATCAACAACAAGAAAACACAAGAAACAAGAATCAAGAGATAATCAAAGAGAAAACATCAAACCTCAAGTTTGAGCATTTCAAGCATATTTTTCATTCAATATTCATTTTGCTTTCAAAAACACTACTTGTACTCAATGGTTTTCATTTTTTAGTGTTCTTTTCATTGTTCTAGAATTGTGCAAACAATCTACCTTGTGAGGATTTCCTTGTAAGTTTGCAAATTTGTAATATTCTCTTTGAGAAAGAGTGTTCTCAATAATTGGGGTATATTCTTGATGGAGTTGTAAGATTATCTCTTTGGCCTCAAAAGAAAGAACAAATTAATGAATTTATTAGAAAATCCTTAGTGTGGATAGTTAAGGTAGTGAACGTAGACTTTGGTTGAGAAAGTCGAACCACTCTAAATCGTTGAACAAATATTTTCAATTTTCTACAAGCTTCCACCAAAATTTTAATTATCAATTCACCCCCTCTTGGCCAATTCCATCGATTGATTAACTCAACATATACTTTACTGAAAAAAATACCCCAAAAATCTTCGAATGATAACTCAACAGTTTTGGCTTTTTCTTCTGCTAAACCACTCTTTAAACATTTCTAGCAATACCTCCTTCTTGATCAACATTTTAGCATCCTAAAGACGATTCAATGATGAAGATATCATTAGAAAATGATAATTACTTACTGAAATATAAGAATAAAAAAAGGGTTTGTAAGGCAAGTCAATCATGGAACAAACTGAAATTTCTTTAAGTTCATTACTAGTTGAGTTTGATTCTCTTAACCATGAAATCAAACTCCACATCCAAGAGCCTTTTCTACATAACACAAGTAAAGCATTGTTCATAAGGCATACTGGCATATATGAACCCAAAAAGAGATACAAACAACAAAGAGAATGATTAAAAGATATGCTTAGGGAAGATGAAGGGAATTATTGTCAGCGGTAATTATTACACCCATGAGCCTATGCAAGGAATTAAGGCACACAGAGTCGGTGACAATGGCATAATTTTACTTTTAAAGATAGGCATTATGTGCAAGGAAACACACTTTTTAGCCCAATATTAAGTTTGAAAAAGAATTTTAATCAGAAGGAAAAAAATTACCATATATATGAAAACATTAAAAACAATAGGATTATCAAAATGTAAAAGAGATCGAGCAATTGGGTGGTTCGTTTGGGGGAATGAATGATTTGGTATAATCAACCTACAAAAAAACAAAACCAAAAATCAAGGAAACTGTACTGAAACAACAATACTATGAAAAGAGGCTCTTTAAGAAAATCAGAATTCTCATCATTTCACTTTGGTCTCGAATACCTATGTATAACAATTGGAAAGTAATTATATCTTGGTTCCTTTGAAGATTTTTCTAAGAGCACTAGCATCCAGAGAATTTGTCACAATGAATGCATTTAGCAACTTCCCAAATAGCTTGTTCAACAGCTGGAATCCATGTATCACCATTGACTAATGTTTGCACCACAAACCTAACAACAATTTCCAGAAAGTCGTCAAGAATTACTTAATATGGAAACAAAGATACCTCTGGTTGTACCTTTAGAAAAGAAACTAAAAATGGAGAAACTTTCATAGGAAAAAGCCTCTAGAATCAAAAGAGATCTATGTTCAGACTAAAAACAATTTTAAGTGATTTTTCCAAAGAAAAAAAAGAATCTTCAATACAACTCTTGCGAGCAAATGTTCTTTCACTATAGAAGACCCTAAATTGCATATACCATTAACATAGATATCTAGTGAAAGGAAATCCGAAAAGAATTCAACATTCTGTAGCCAACACCAAATGAATAAGTCAATCTTATATTAACAAATAAAGATTTAATTGTTTAATCCTAGGCATAAGAAGTGTGCTCAAAGTTTTCTGTAACAATTTTCCATCACTCACCATATGAGCACCAATTGGACCAATAGGAGCACGATAAATACACAGTGATGCCTCTCAATTTCACGTCGAGGAGGTAGCACTCCATCCCCAACAAAAGTTGTAACTTGTCCAAAAGAAAATCAAGTTCAAAGGTGACCTTAAAATGTTTAGGAGAATAAAAAAGCACATCATCCTCATTTCTTTCATGTAAAACAAATAAATAAATAACAAGAGTTGCCCAGATCCTGTTGGCTTGATGCAGACGAAGCTCACAAATTTAATGATCGATCTCACGCTACTTTTTTTCATTGTACTTTAATCTATAAAAGGGAAAATGGATCAGTGATGTGAAGATCTTAAAGATTAAATTATTTCTACAAGCGAAGAGAAATAAATCATGAATTACAAGAACTTACTCTACAAAGAAAAACAACAACAAATTAAATTCACATATGTCAAAACTACTATCCATACAAATTGCACGTGCAAAAAATTGTTTGCTTTTTTTAAATGTCAATAATTCAACCTGAGAATGTCCTATAATCTTGGAATGTTAGTATACTAGACCTTTTATTTTCATGATCACTTATCCTCTGAAACCTCTTAACATCTAAACTAACTCCTCTTCACACAAATTGAACACGTAAAAAATGATTTAAATGAAAATTTTGTTAAAAGTATTGTTAAAAATGGTTTTCAAGTTTGGCAACCAACTTTGAAAAATTGGTTTTCAAAGTTTGGTAAATGTTTCTTTGAAAATGGTTTTCAAAGTTTGGTAAATGTTTCTTTGAAAAATAATTTTTCAAAGTTTGGTAGATGTTTGTTGAAAAATGATAATGGGATAATCACAATTAATCCCTAGGCTTTAGGGTATTTACAAGATTAAGTCCTTAAGTTTCAACTATAAATACCCTAGCTCATTTAGCTTCAAAACATCTCAAATCCGAAAAATCATTTCTTTCTCCCAATACTAGAGAGCTTTCTTGTGAGTAGTGAGTGTTTTGTAAACACCTGTAAATTTTCTCTCTTAGTAAAAGATCTGCAGGAGTCGAGAGACGTAAACAAATTGGCTGAACTCCGTTATCAATTTCGGGTATTATTTTTCAGCTTTTATTTCGCATTCTCACTAATCTGGTTATAGGGAAATTACTCGTACTCGGTTTATTTCCTAACAACTGGCATCAGAGCTTTTGGTTGTGAATTTTGTCAATTTTTTTGCGAGGTTACTATTCAATACTATTCACGTGAATAGTGAATTTCGTGAATAGTAAAAATTTTGTCGGCGATACGAGTTTGTCGACAGAAGTGTTCTAATACACGGTGGTTCGCAAGAATTGTCAGAAACGATCCAAACGAAACCAGATTCGAGTGGGAGCGATGGCTGCAGACGAAAGGAAGGTGAAAAATGAAAAGTTCGATGGTGCGAACTTTGGCTTTTGGAAGATGCAGATCGAAGATTTTTTGTACCAGAAAAATCTATATCAACCTCTCTCAGGAAAGCAACCAGAGGGCATGAAGAATGAAGACTGGACTCTTCTCGACAGACAAGCCCTCAGAGTTATCCGACTGACGTTATCCCGCAATGTTGCTTTCAACATAGCAAAGGAAAAGACCACGGCGGGTCTTATGGCAACTCTCTCCAGTATGTATGAGAAGCCATCAGCCTCAAACAAAATGCACTTGATGAGGCGATTATTCAATTTGCGGATGACAGAAGGGGCATCGATGGCACAACACCTAAATGAACTCAACACAATCACAACCCAATTGAGTTCAGTGGAAATTGAATTCGATGATGAAGTTCGAACTTTAATTCTCTTATCATCTCTACCAGACAGATGGAATGCTACTTTTACAGCAGTTAGCAGCTCGTCGGGAAATAGTAAATTGAAATTCGACGATGTTCAGGATCTGGTACTGAGCGAAGAAATTCGACGGAGAGAATCGGGTGAAGCATCAACCTCCTCAGCCTTGCACACGGAGTCCAGAGGGAGAACTTCAGAAAGAAATTCAAATCGTGGCAGATCGAAATCCAGAAAAGGCAAATCAAGAACAGGAAAGAAAGATTTTACATGTTATAATTGTGGCAAGAGAAATTCGACGATGGTCAGGATCTGGTACTGAGCGAAGAAATTCGACGGAGAGAATCGGGTGAAGCATCACCTCCTCAGCCTTGCACACGGAGTCCAGAGGGAGAACTTCAGAAAGAAATTCAAATCGTGGCAGATCGAAATCCAGAAAAGGCAAATCAAGAACAGGAAAGAAAGATTTTACATGTTATAATTGTGGCAAGAAGAGTCACTTTAAAAGAGATTGTCGAGCACTGAAGAAAGATACCGGTGCATCGGAATATGCCAACATGACAGAGGAGACAGGTGATGCCATGATTCTAAGCGTCAACACTCCGATTGAATCATGGATCTTGGATTCAGGAGCATCTTTTCACTCTACCCCATGCCGAGAAATCATGGAGAACTATGTCAATGGTGATTTTGGGAATATTCATCTAACTGATGAAGAAACCTTGAAGATCGTCGGAAAAAGAGACATCCGATTAAAGTTGCCAAACCAGACCACCTGGACGTTGAAAGGAGTGAGACATATTCTTGGCCTCAAAAGAAATTTTGATTTCTGTAGAAAAACTTGATGGAGAATGATATAGCACAACCTTTTCAGGCTGTGAATGGAAGATTACCAAAGGAGCACTCGTCATTACTCATGGTAAGAAGACCGGTACTCTCTATGTAACCTCAAATTTAGAGAATATCATTGCAGTAGCAGATGCTGAGGGAAAATTAAACCTATGGCACTACGAAAATTTGTAGATTTTGGAGGAAAGTTGTCTTTGTTGGTTATGGAGGTGATGAGTTTGGTTACCGGTTTTGGGACTACGAAAATTGAAAGATCATCAGAAGCAGAGATGTCATTTTCAATGAGAATATTATGTACAAAGACATGTCAACTGTAGAATCAAGTAGCTCCAATACCGAAGCTGAAACAAAGGAATTTGCTGAGTTCGAGGAGTTTTCTAGAAATGATGTTCAGATCAATCCTGAAGCAGTTTAAGAAGAACTAGGCACACCAGAACTGAGACGCTCCTCCAGAATTCCTAAACCAACCCAACGGTATTCTCCTTTTTTGCACTACTTATTACTGACTGACAATGGTGAACCAGAGTGCTATGATGAAACAATGCAAGTGGAGGATTCAGTCAAGTGAGAGTCTTCCATGAAAGATGAGATGGACTCGCTTATGTCAAATCAGACGTGGGAATTAGCTGAATTACCACCAGGCAAGAAAGCGCTCCACAACAAGTGGATTTACAGGATCAATGAAGAGCACGATGGGAGCAAACGCTACAAAGCGAGATTGGTTTTCAAAGGTTTTCAAAAAAAAGAAGGTATTGACTACAATGAAATTTTCTCTCCAGTCGTGAAGCTGTCTACAATCAGACTGGTATTGAAAATTGTAGCTGCAGAGAATTTACATCTTTGAGCAGTTAGATGTAAAGACAACTTTCCTTCATGGTGATTTGGAGGAAGAAATCTATATGAGGCAGCCAGAAGGCTTCATAGAGGCAGGCAAGAAAAACCTAGTATGCAGGTTGAAGAAGAGCTTGTATGGTTTAAAACAAGCTCCTAGACAGTGATACAAGAAGTTCGATAGCTTCATGAGTAGCAGTGGTTTTACCAGATGTCAAGCAGATCATTTTTGCTACATCAAGAGGTTTGACAATAGCTTCATTATTTTATTGTTGTACGTTGATGACATGCTCGTTGCAGGATCAGACATGCAAGAGATTATAAACTTGAAGCAAAAATTGTCGAAGCAGTTTGCTATGAAAGATCTGGGCGTTGCAAAGCAGATTCTTGGGATGAGGATTAAGAGAGACACAAAGTCGGAGACTTGATGTTACAGGCTGAGTACATCAACAAAGTACTCTCCAGGTTTAACATGCAAGATGTTAAACCAGTAAGTACACCTTTAGGTATTTATTTTAGACTCTCCAAAGAACAGTCACCAAAGACGGAGGAAGAACGTGCACACATGGTGAAGGTGTCGTATGCCTCAACAATTGGAAGTCTAATGTATGTCATAGTTTGTACCAGACCAGATATTGCTCATGCAGTGGGAGCTATTAGCATGTCTATACTCTAGGAGGTACTGTGAGTTGGGTTTCTCAACTACAGAAGATAGTTGCTCTCTCCACAACTGAATCAGAATATGTCGCTGTTACGGAAGTCAGTAAGGAGATGGTTTGGCTCCAAAGTTTCTTGGAAGAGTTAGGCAATAAACAAGAAAACAATGTCTTGTATTGTGACAGTCAAAGTGCTATCCATCTAACAAAAGAATCTGTCTTTTCATTCCATAACGAAGCACATACAATTGCGATATCATTTTATCCGGTCTCTTCTGGAAGATGAGATTTTGAAACTTGAAAAGATTAGTGGAGCTCAAAATCCGGTAGACATGTTGACAAAGACGGTAACCACGGACAAACTGAAGTTGTGTTCAGCTTCAGTTGGCATGCTAGACTAACAAATGCTGCTGCATTGATCGAGGTGTGAAGACAGATTAAAACCAGTCTTCAAGTGGGAGATTGTTGAAAGTATTATTAAAAATGGTTTTCAAGTTTGGCAACCAACTTTGAAAAATTGGTTTTCAAAGTTTGGTAAATGTTTCTTTGAAAATGGTTTTCAAAGTTTGGTAAATGTTTCTTTGAAAAATAGTTTTTCAAAGTTTGGTAGATGTTTCTTTGAAAAATGATAATGGGATAATCACAATTAATCCCTAGACTTTAGGGTATTTACAAGATTAAGTCCTTAAGTTTCAACTATAAATACCCTAGCTTATTTAGCTTCAAAACCATCCCAAATCCCAAAAATCATTTCTTTCTCCCAATACTAGAGAGCTTTCTTGTGAGTAGTGAGTGTTTTGTAAACACCTGTAAATTTTCTCTCTTTGTAAAAGATCTGCAGCAGTTCGGAAACGTAAACAAATTGGCTGAACTCCGTTATCAATTTCGGGTATTATTTTTCCGCTTTTATTTCGCATTCTCACTAATCTGGTTATAGGGAAATTACTCGTACTCGGTTTATTTCCTAACAAAATTAACAGTAATCACAAGTGCTCGAACATAGAGTTTGAACCAATAATTTATCTTGATAATGTTTGGTAATCTTTTCTTCAAGCAAACATTTATGTTAAGGAAACAAAATTAATGAGGAAAGAGTTTGTTATGAAAACTCAAAATTCAGCTTTTATTCGTATTTAACCGTGACTAAACCAATCGAAATAAACAGTTGTACAATATTTGCCCTCAGTTAAAAAAACTGATAATAAGCCTAGCAACAATGTTAAGGAAATCAAGTAATCACAGGATTAATGGACAACATAAGACCTGTGATTCAACCTGTCTTTTGGAAGAACAATGATGGGGAACAATTAATGTACCAAGCAAAACGCATCCCACAATTCATCTTTTATTCTTCTAACTTCAGATGTTTTTTCCAACAAAGAAGCAACTTGAACTTTCTTCTTTGAAAAGCGTTCGTCCAATTTCTCCTACAAATAATAAAAATTTCCATGGTCAATGAATAAGAGCCAACTTTTACTAGACTAACTAACAAAAGGGGAAAAGATAAAAGAAAACAATAAGCATTCATTATCATGGCTGGTGCAGAAAATGATAGTCTAACCAGCCAATAGAATACGCAAAGTCAACTAAAGCATCCAGGCTGATTTTTCGGCTAACTGCATCTTGGAGGAAAATATTACAAATAACAGAACTGCTCAGTCCACGAGTTATTGCTTCTTGACGGGCAATAGCATTTTCCTTAATCCCAAGGTATGTGATGCTAATGACTACAACCCCAAGTCCCAACCTAAAAAGAAAAAAAAACACTCACCATGAACAGATCATACTCATTCATATCTAGAAATGGGGCTTCGGTCCTATCATGAAGGGCCATCGCACAACATAATGTTGAGAAGAAGCGCTCCCCTCCTAGCTAACAAATCATCAGAATAGTACTGGAGTTCAATATTAATCGATTATGAAAATGTCACTCTTCTAAACCTCTTTAACTTATAGATGATTTGGGAGTAAAAAGTTCCCAAAAAGATAAAAACATTTATTTGAGTTAAACAATAGCCATGAAGCCACATGTAAACAATTTTCTGTAGTCATGACACTGAAAGCCAGAAAAACAAATTCTAAAAGAGTATATGGGACGGGAAATTTAAAAACCCGAAAGTCCTCTTGTATCACGAACAGTGTTGCTTGATGCATCTAGAGGCATTTTAACCTGTTAAACCAAATCGAATCATCAAACCTATTGTAAAATGCTGAGTAGACACCTTACGACTTTTAAAGGGCATTGTAACCATGGAAAATGCACAAGCAGCGAATTGTAAGTACGCCCAAAAGAACAAGTAGAATTTAGCTAGCTGACCTCAATTGAAAGGGTCTATTCGTCATAATTAACATTAATGTGTCTGCTGACACCTTTCTTCTTCAAATGGCCATTAAATCTAACTGTACCCAACAAGAAATAATAAAATAAATAATCATAATGAAAGAAAATTAATAATTGCAAGAAACATGATACATATTGTCATGTCAACTCGCGTCTTAGAAGCGCTGCATTACATTGAAATTTTTTCCTACGCAAATCAAGAACATATTGGTAAGCCTGCAATATAAAAACCAAAGCAGAAGAAACTTCTAGCAACCTCAAAAAAGCCTTGAGGTAAGACACCAATCATTTCTTTCAGAATTCACAATTAGGAGAAATGACATTATAATGAAACAACTATCAAATGCCATATAACTTACAAAACAATCAAAAAAAGGTTCACATCACAATCCAGAATTCCAAATATTAGAAAATATTAGTTGAGATCATAAAATAAAGAACCCTATTAAGGTCTTTCTTAACCTTAATCTCTTTCACGGTTCTTTCTCAAAACCCAGTTGGAACAAGGTTAGTGACCTCATTGTATAATAGAAACCAAATGTTCAACTCAGGGCAAATTGAACTACAGTGGAACTTACAACTAATCTTTCTCGAAAGGCTTTATAAGTATGCAATTCCCTTAAAATTCTATGCTCTTTCTCCAGATACAGCATCCTAAGATCATCAATCGATTTTTAATATCTACAGAAAATCAAAAGTTAACATAAAATCCAACTGCAAATAGATATTGGGGTATTTTCAAAATGAAACATCGAAAATTAACCATCCCATACCGATTTCCCTCGTGCATAAGCCTCTGATTTTTGTACTTCCATCCAAGTCTTCTAAGTGTTGATTTCACTCTCAGGAAAAAATGACAGAAGCCTTTCTCTCACTTCCCTGCACTGTTGTAAAATATAAATTGGGCTACAGTTGGTTAGTATACCTAGAAAGTCATAAATATCAACCTTACGATTCTTTTCTAGTTCCACATATCCAACCTCTAAGTCCTTAATTTGAGGAAGAACCTTTTCTTTTCTGAAACAGAAACTTCAATTTCTGGATTCAAGTTTCCACAGGATAGTTGCAGAAGTGTAACATGGGCTACAATTGGTTAGTATATCTAGAAAGGCATAAATATCAACCTTACGATTCTTTTCTAGAGCCACATATTCTGCCTCTGTCTCCTTCATTTGAGGAAGAACCTTTTCTTTCATAACATTTTCGTACTGGACCCTATTCTGAAACAGAAAATTCAATTTCTGAATTCAAGTTTCCAAACGATAGTTGCAGAAGTAAATGAATTAAAAGTTAATGGAGCAGAAAGTAGACCATTTCTGCATTATTTCTATCTTTCTCTATCTTTGTTAGTTCCTCCTATGCTTTCTGAAAAGCTTCAACCTCCCCCTTTGTTGATTCTATGATACACACAGGGGGTAAACTGAATGCAAGTAAAGCCACATGAAAATTTGAACAAAACATTTAATGTAGTTTACTAAAATAATACCCCCAAAATCTTCGCATGATAACTTAAGAGTTCTGCCATTTTCTTCTGATGCATTAAACCTCTCATTAAGCGTTTCTAGCAACGCCTCCTTCTTGATCAACATTTTAGCATCCTAAAGACGATTCAATGATGAAGATATCATTAGAAAAAGGTTATAACTTACTAGAATATAAGTATAAAAGCTAGGTTTGTAAGCCAAATTAGTCATGAAACAATCTGAAATTTCTTGAAGAAGTTCATTAGTAATTGACTCAGGCAACACACTGGCATCGACAACATGTGACTTCTGCAAATCCTCCAGTTTCATTCTCTTAACCATGAAATCACGCTCCACATCCAAACGTCTTTTCTGCATAACACAAGTGAAGCATTGATCATAGGGCATAATGGCATATATAAACCCGAAAAGAGATACAAAGAGAATGATTAAAAGATATGCTTAGGAAAGATGAAGGGAATTCTTGTCATCGATAATTATTACACCCACGAGCTTGCACAAGGCAATTAAGGCACGCAGAGCCAGTGACAATGACACAATTTTACTTTTAAAGATAGACATTATGTGCAAGGAAACATACTTTTTAGACTAGTATTAAGCTTGAAAAAGAATTTTAAACAGAAGGAAAAAAATTACCACATCTATGAAAACATTGAAAACAGTAGGATTATCAAAATGTAAAAGAGATTGAGCAGTTGGGTGGTTCTTCTAGGGGAGTGAATGATCTGGTATAACCAACCTACAAAAAAGAAGAACCAAATATCAAGGAGACTGTACTGAAACATCAATACTATGAAAAGAGGATTTTTAAGAAAATTAGAATTCTCATCCTTTCACCTTGGTCTCGAAAACCTATGTATAATACTCGAAAAGTAATTATATATTGGCTCCTTTGCACATTTTTCTAAGAGCGCTAGCATCCTGAGAATTTATCACAATGAATGCATTTAGCAACTTCCCAATAGCTTGTTCAACAGCAGGAACCCATGTATCACCATTGAGTAATGTCTACAGCACAATAACCACGAAACTAATAACAATTGCCAGAGTCATCAAGAATTATTTAATATGGAACAATGATACCTACGGTTGTACCTATAGAAAAACTAAAAATGGAGAAACTTTCATAGGAAAAGGTCTCTAGAATTAGAAGAGATCTATGTTCAGACTAAAAACAATTTTTAAGTGATTTTTCCTAAAAAAAAAATCTTCAATACATCTCCTGCAAACAAATGTTCTTTCACTATAAAAGTCCCTAAATTGCCTATACTATTAACTAAGATATCTAGTGAAAGGATCTGAAAAGCATTTAGCATTCTGTAGCCGACACCAAATGAATAAGCCGATCTTATATTAACAAATAAACATTTAGTTGTTTAATCCCATGCATAAGAAGTGTGCTCAAAGTTTTCTGTAGCAATTTTCCATCACTCACCACATGAGCACCAATTGGACCAATAGAAGGCATGATAAATGCACGGTGATGCCTCCCAATTTCACATCGAAGACGTAGCACTCCATCCCCACCAAAAGCTATAACCTGTCCAAGAAAAGAAAATCAAGTTCAAAGTTGACCTTAAAATGTTTGGGGGAACAAAAAAGCACATCATCCTCATTTCTTTCACGTAAAACAAAAAAATTAATAACAATAGTTGCCCAGATCCTGTTGGCTTGATGCAGACGGAGCTCACAAATTTGATGATCGATCTCACGCTGCTTTATTTCATTGCACTTAATCTATAAAAGGGAAAATGGATCGGTGATGTGAAGATCTTCAAGATTAAATTATTTCTATAAGCTAAGAGAAATAAATCCTGAAATTACAAGAACTTACTCTGCAAAGAAAACCAGTAACAAAGTCAATTTACATATGTCAAAACTACTATACATACAAATTGCACAAGCAAAAAATTGTTTTTTTTAAATGTCAATAATTTAACCTGAGAATGTCCCATAATCTTGGAATGTTAGAATGCTGGACCTTTTATTTCCATGATCACTTATCCTCTAAAATCTCTTAACATCTAAACTAACTTCTCTTCACACAAATTGAACACGTAAAAAAGGATTTAAAAGGAAAATTAACAGCAGTCACAAGTGCTCGAATATAGAGTTTGAACCGATAATTTATCTTAAGAATGTTTGGTAAACTTTACTTGGCATGTTATAATGCTTTACCTTTCAATTTTCCAATATCACTTATCCCCTGAAACCTTTACCATCTAGATTCTAAACTAAATCCTCACCACAGAAAATGAACAAGTAAATTTTTTTTTTAAAAAAAAAAGATCACTGCAGTGAGAAAGGAACTAGACCCTTTCATTTTCCATGATCATTTATCTTCTAAACGTTTGCCACCTAAAGACACCATAGAAGGTTATGTTTTGCAGATATGTAGGATTACATTAAAAAAACTCACAATTCAATACCAAAGAGTTAAAATGGAAAAGCAAATTCAAATTCATATAAATTTTAATAATTTCTAAACTTCCCCATATGTCTTCATTAATCTTCTTCATTGCATCCATTTCTGTTGGGAGATGTTCTGATAAAGTATTTTCCTTATCCTTCAAAATGAAAGGTAAAAATATTTTAAGGGTTAAAGAGATCTAGAATAACTAATTGGTAACAGGGGCATAATAAGCAAGGAAATGAAAAGGTGAATAACCTAGAAGTATTGTTTTGACACTATCAACAACATATTCAAGTAGTTTTATCTGTTCCTCTATTTCTGATTCCTCGGCCTGCGGAGCAACAAAAGAAAAAGCATGAATCCTACATTCCTCCAAAGTATACCAAAATTAAACAAACCATTCACCTGCCACTTTATATTAATAGATCAAACTAATTGTCTAACAACTAGATAAGGAATAATAAACAAAATAAGGATCCAAAATACAAAAGCTACATAGTAGAGCTATTATCAGCTGGATGGAGAAGGTTAGTCTACAATACAGCACAGACCATCCCAGTTTAACAGTTCTCTAAATTAGTACAGCAAAAGGCAAAGTTTCTAAAACAAAACATCTTTCATACTTACAATTGTTGAATATAAGAACAGAAGATTGGAAAGCATTAATCACAAAACTTTTTATATTGCTACCAATGAAAAAGGTTAACATGAAATAGAGATAAATTTTCAAAAACATTGTATCATATGGAGGAAAATAGCTTCCGTATTTCTATATTGCATGACTAAGCCCTACTAGTGTGTACTCTTTTAAAGATTGTAAACAAGATCTTATTTTTCCATGTTTTTATATGCATAAAAATATCCATATTTCTAATTGAACTCAGAATACAAATATTCTTCACAGAATATCAAATTAAAACATGCACACAATACATGAATATTACGAGAATAAGCATACCTTACATATATGTTATTTGAAAATGAATGGTACCTCATCAGTCATCAAAAAGAAAATACTAACAAATCACGTTGAAGAAAAAAATCATGAAAGACCTGTGTATTTCTAATATGATTCTCCTGAATATCATGGACTTTTTCTTCAAGCATCCTAACATCATTCAACATCTTGTCTATTTTCTGAGTGCCACAGCGATGCTCTGCTTCAAGCTCAACCTTCCCATTTCTTGCCTATAATGAACAATAGATGAAAATTCAGAAATTAAAAACAAACAAACAAACAAAAACTTGAACGTAAAATTATAAATATTTTGGTCAGACCAATGATCACGCAGCATATGTGTAGATGCTTAATTTGTCTGGGTAGTTAAGAAACCAGAAAAGAGAGGGAACGGTTTGTAGAGAGTGGGGGTATTTTGAGTTATCAAAAAACTGTAAATGGAGGGGGAGGTCAGTTTTTTTTTAACTACTGGAAACCATCAGTTTTTAAGGGGAGACTAATCACCAGAAACAGAGGGGGGGAGGAAAAGATCAGACAGCAAAAAAAACGAGCAGGAGATTACAGAGATAACGAAAAGGAAAGAGGGGAATTTGTAAAAGTTTATGGTTCAACATTTGAAAAGCAATAAAAAGAAACATTTTTTTTTCTCTCCTGATTTTCATTCTCACAATCGCAAGGATATCAATCATTCACAAAAGGGCAGTAGCATTCTTTCAAGCAAAAACAACAAAAAAAAAACATCAAGCATTAATAAGGAGGTATTTCATCTTATTTTGTTTATTTTTACTAACTATTCGTATATGTGGTATTTATTTAGGAAGAAAATAAGGGTAAGGAAGATAGAAATAGACAGTTAGATTTACCTCAGGTTCTGTTTTGATTGATTGTCGATGTCGTTGCTGCATCGAGGTTGGGTCTCTGTCCCATTTGGTTCGTTTTTTTCTTTGGTGTTTAGGGGGCGAAGCTCTCGGGTTTGTAGTCTGAGATTGGTTTAACACCGAGTCATGTTAGTTTCATACGTTTTGAAATTTTGTTTAGACTAGAAGCAAAATCAGAAGAAAAGTTAAAGAAAGGTTCAACTTAGCTTATCTCGCCGGTTGGTCCTCGTCGGAGTCCATAGGTGGTGTTGGTTGTTCGTTTGGTTGAGGGCTCGAGAGGTCTAGGCTCATTAGGTCGATTCGGGTGCTTCATCGCTGGTGACCACCACGGTAGTGGTCGGAAAAGGGAATCGTGCCTGGGTTATCACAGAGGGTCGAGAGAAGAGGCGAGAGGGAGAGTGGAGAAGATGAGAGGGTATTACGGCTGGGAATGAAGCAATTAATTTAGGGTTCAGTTTTCACCCTATTTTATATATATGAATTCATTGAAACGGTAGTGTATAGGGCATACATTACGTGTGGTTTATCTGTGGGATGATCATTCAATATTCCAATATTATGCATTTTGTCCATAACCACCGCGTTTCTGATTTTTGTTGTTTGCACTATTTTATTCGGTTGTATACTTATGCATTTAATTCTCGTCCTAAAGTGTTATTGTACTTAGTCTTGCTTTAGATATTAGACCTTTTAATTCTTACATGTTGGATTTTAGTCCTTTGGTTGTTAATCGAATTTTGCATTTTGTGTTTCTAGCCTATTACTTTGAAAGTTTATGCTTTGATCCCTTGCGAATTGTTATTTTATGGTCCCGATGTTTGTAATATTTTGTACGTAAATTCATTGATGCATGTTTAAGACACAAATGCGTGTAAATAAACATATATATATATTCAATAATTAGGTTAAGTTTGAATTAATACTTGAGTTTTTGTATGCTTAGACTTCATATATTTAATTTAGGTAAGATAGTATAATTTAATTTAAGTTCCATTTTATTCATTTGCGTACATGTAGGACTAGTCATTTTATCTGATTGAATGTTGTATGATTTTTTAATTATAATATTTGTTTAATAATTTTTGGCATGACATACTTTTTGTATAACTTGTATGATATCTCATGTGCATAACTCGGCCATACGACATAATTGGATTAAGGGTAATATTTTTAATTTAAATTGTTGAAGTGTGCAGTCATAACTGATTTGAGGTCCGCTTTAATGATTTTAAAATAAAAGTGTATCCCGAAAGTGAAACAAAAAAATTGATTTGTCACCTAAAATTTGGGAACGAGAGAAAAGAAATGTTCGTTTATTAAATATATCGAGAAAAGGTTTGTTAACTTTTAAGATCTGGTCTCGATTTGTAAATAATCGAACATTCTTTATCTTTCTAAAATGACTCGGTAATTTAATTTAATTTATTTGAGTGCTTTTGAATGTTTTTTTAATTTTACATCATTGTTTATTGGATCAAAAATCAAAATAAATCCGAATTTGTAAAGTTCATTGCAAAGACGTAATAATCGATTAGGTACCGATTTAGGGCGTTGTGGGGTGCTAATCCTTCCCCACACGTAATCGACTCCCGAACTCATTTTTTGGTAACGCAGACCTCAATTTGTTGTTTTAATTAAAATTAATTTTTACTTAAAATGACGAAACATTTTTGGTGCCCAATCACCCCTAATCAAAGATTGGTGGCGACTCTTGAACTATATTTTTCGATCGTAAAGGAAATCTGAATTTTTTCGAAACGAGAGGTTTTCAAATCACATTGTTTTTAAATTAAAACAATTGAAAGAGGTAAATTAAAAATTAATGTGGCTTTTAAATCTCACCTTTTTTCACCTATTAAGGAAAATCGTTTCGACAGCTTGGCGACTCTGCTGGGGACTTTTTTTAGAGAGTCAAGCCGATAGTCGATTAATTAATTGTCTTTGCAATTGAAATTACAAATTCGTTTTAATTTGATTTTTGATCCCTTGTTTGGTTTTAATAAGTTTTGTTTGTATTTTGATTCTTTAATTTAATTTGATTGACAATTAAATAGTTGATCTGTTTGCTAATGATTTCAGAATAATTGTGTGTTTTGGGAATTGATTTGAGTGTTTTATTGTTGTTTTTTCGCTTTTCCTCACACACTGCACAGCTGCATTGTCATAACATGAGCTAAACCCCGCTCCGTCCTATTTAAGTAGGAGTGAGAGACTATGCCCGTGTGGTTTTCACCTCCACATGGGATAGTGGATCGCTCCTGGAGCTCACGCCTTATGGTCCTCGTGATGGTAATCACCTCCGCATGGACATAAGGAGGTGTGTTCCCTCGAAATTGAACTCGATCCCCTAAAGCCTGTGATGGGCCAGGATTGAGGGTTCGGCAGCCCAATGGGGCACCAGCAAGGACAATTCGAGAACCTATTACTTAGAACCTAACCGGCATATAGTGAACATAGATCCCGAACTTAGGTTGAACCAAACCCGAACCTTAAGAATCCCGTGAGGAGGGTACACAAGGAAAAGTTTTTTTGAGTCATTTATTTCGTTTTTTCGAATAAATGCATGCGAACTAGATATCATGCAGTTAGGTTTATTTTTGAATAAGCATGCGAATTAGATATCATGCGGTTAGGATTTCTTTTTTATGGATAACAAAGCATGGGGGTAGATATCATGTTGGGTAGGATCTGATAAAGCATGATTGGGTAGCTAGCATGTGGGTAGGATTCTTGAATAAATTATTATCCCGACTTAATTGCTTTATGTTTACTAACGATCTTTTGTTGTTTTTGCCTTGTTCTTTTTGTTTGCATTGCATTGTCCATACATGGTGTTGATTTGGGGTCGATGTCCATATAGAAGGCCAGTAATATGGAACGAACGGTTCGGAAAGAGGTTGAGGACAATGCAGATGTTCTGAGGTGGTCGGAACAGTCCCAGTTGACCAATGGAGACAGCGTGATGCTGGATATGTGTCAGAGTTATTTGGTTACACCCACATCAACGTACGTCAGAATGATCTGAGTGAGCTAAGAGATATGGGGAAGATGGGAAGCAACCGATAAGGAGATGTTTTATCAGTTGTACGGCGATATTCCTTGTCTTCTGGATGTTCCTATTGACCGAAATCTGTTTAGAGCATTGGCGCAATTCTGGAACTCGGCTTATAGCTGTTTCACATTTGGTAGAGTGGATCTAACACCAACGATAGAGGAGTATCAAGCTTGGTCCGTTGTCCGAGGTCCCAAATGGATAGAATATATACCAAGCTGCCAGTCACTCCTTCATTTAAGAAGAAATTACTATTGATGACTGGAATGAGTGAAGATTGGGTAGTCAGAAACATTAAGAAGAAGGGATTAGTGAGTGCATCTCTTGGGCTGCTCTGAAAGAAGTAATTGCTCATCACCCTGATAAGAGAAAGAAGCTTGACTGTTTGCTTTAGGGATTTATGGGCTTGTTATTTTTCCAAAAGTGCTAGGATATGTAGACGTATCAGTTGTTGACCTGTTTGAAAGATTAGACAAGCGCGTGGATCCTGTTCCAGCTATTCTAGCTGAGACGTTCCGGTCTTTGAGTTCTGTAGGCGCGAGGGAGAAGGACGCTTTATAGGATGTGCGCCTTTGCTGCTAGTGTGGATTCTGAGTCATTTCAAACATGTTGAAAGAGCACCAGGACGAGTATTTCTAGACGGTTCTCACCTTTGAAGGATTTCTTGCTAAAGAGTGGCCTGGGGGTTTACTGAAGAAAAATAGATGGTCATCTTCAAGGATATCAGAGATGGAGATATTTGTGGCGAGCTTCGTGGAATACCTCTTCGGATATACTTTACGATGTGGAGAGCGAGATTGGGTTCCTTTGCCAGGTATATGGGGTTCTGTTGGGTATGCACCGCTACTAGTTTCTAGACAGTATGGGTCAAGGCAGTTCATTCCAGCCACATGGGACTTGGTAGGGTCGGATTTTGCATTCAAAGGAGATCAATATAAGGGTAAAGTTAAAGGGGTTGCTGAGGCCTGGAAGCAAACTCGTCGTGTGAATTTGTTTACCTATGATCTCGAGTTGTCTCAACAGTACGAGCAGTGGAGAAGCGGTCGAGTAAATGACAATATTCCGATGGTGAATCCAGAAAATATTCAGCCGGTGGAGATCTCGAGTTGTCTCAACAGTACGAGCAGTGGAGAAGCGGTCGAGTACATGACAATATTCCGATGGGTGAATCCAGAAAATATCAGCCGGTGGAGGAACAGTTGAGAGTGGTGCCATCTCCATTAGAGTTAGCCAAGCGCGATTTCGAAGCAGAACGGAGACAATGGAATGACTTTGCAGAAATTGGAAGATAAAGTGTATCAAAAGGGATTGGAGATTGACATTCAGAAGAGTAGAGCATATCGAATTGAAAAAGTAGAGAAGCAACTTCGGCTAGACTTGACGATCTTCGGTCAACTTATCAGCGAATGGTAAAAGCTCAAGTAGGTTCTAGCTCGAGTAAGTCTGTCGAATTAAGGCAAGAGGTGGCGAGCCTCAAAAGAGTAGCGGAGAGAGTCAAGAAGAGATCAAGCAAAGCAGGCACCAAGTTAAGATTTTATCGAAGGAAAATGATTTTTAGAACAGCGGTTACAAGAGAGTCAAGCCCAGAATGAGAGTTGAAGGGGAAAATTTCAAGTTAGAGACTGCATTACGACGATACCGAAGCGGGGAAGGTAGCTCGAGCCAGGGAGAGGTTGAAAGTCTGAAAAGACAAGTGAGTGAGCTTGAAGCCATGGTTCAAGAGTTTCAGAGGCAAGCAAGTGAGCTATCGATAGTTCCTATGAGGGGATATACAGTGGCGTTTCGGTGGGAGCGAGCTCAGGCGAGAGTTAAGCAAATAGAGGACTTATTGCTTGTTACCTAGACCACGCGCGGGGGATAGCTCAATATTTAGTCATTCTATCTGAGGAAGCTGCTGATGTGACTGAAGAATGGATCTGAGGTGAACAAAACCAGAAGATTGTAGAGTTACTAGCCATGTACAGCAAATAGGAGAGATGGTGCAGATTTATTTGTGATATGTTTCAACTTTGTAATTGAATGTCGTTCTAATATAAAGAGTTGTTCTAAGGAGTCGTTCCGGGATCAACCCTGCATTTGCATATGCATTTTTAATGCATTAATTTTTGCATCGCATTTTATTCATTCATAATCATATGTTTTATTCATTAATAAATATCAGCGATAACAAAATGACCCTGTGACAGAGTAATACTGGAAAATCCCAAGTATATCTACAAAACCAGGAAGAAAGTTATGGAAGACAAACTTGCCCAATTGAGAAGGCTCAGTCGGAGTTACAAGATAATATCAAGAAAATGCAAGAAGATATGATGAATGCCCAAAAGGAGATGTTTGCCAAGTTTGCGAGTATGTTGGATGGAAGAAATCCAGAACATGGGAAAAGCCCTATGCAGAAGGTGTAGCTGAAGACCCACTTCATCATCCAGGGTTAACCCCAAAACAATCTCAGAATGTTCAAGTGACCTCTGTTCATGTCGGGAAGGTGCACATTAATCCGGTCGGTGCTTCTGTTAACGTACAGCCTGGATTAGTTCGTATCAGGAAGAACATCAATATCATCAAGTTCCGGACCTTGATGAAGAAGCCAAGAAGGACCAAAACAATCTGTTGGAAGAGAAATGGAAGCAGTTAGAAAGAGAGGTCAGAGCCATGAGGAAGATACCAGTGTCTATGGATTCGACGCAAAGGAGTTAAGTTAGTTCCTGATCTGGTCTTGCCTCCAAAGTTTAAAGTTCCTGACTTTGAAAAGTTTGATGGTACCAGGTGCCCCTCTGCACATATCACATGTTTTGTAGGAAGATGACCGGATACATAGGGGACGATCAATTGTTGATACACTGCTTTCAGGAAAGCTTAACTGGCTCGGCAATCCGATGGTATAACCAGCTGAGTAGAGCAATATTAAATCGTGGAAAGACTTGGCTAAGTCCTTTCTTGAGCAATACAAACATGTGAAGGATGTTAGGCCCAACAGGATGATGTTGCAAGGAATGGAAAAGAAGTCTAACGAGAGTTTTAGACAATATGCTCAAAGATGGAGAGATATAGCAGTGCAAGTCCACCCGCATTGGAAGAGGAAGAAACAAATATGCTTTTTGTCAATACCTTAAAGGCTCCTTTTTTCTCGCATATATCGGTAATCCTTATCGAAGTTTTGCTGATGTAGTTACGACGGGAGAAATGATTGAAATGGCTGTTAAGAGTGGGAAGCTCGAGGGAGGAGAGTCTAGTAAGAGACCACCAACGAGGAAAAAAGAAAACGAAGTCAGTAATGTGAGGCAGTACAATTCTAATAACATTACTGTTTCCCGTCCTCAAGGAGCAGGGTCATCAACACAAAATGACAATAGACAAGGGGCAAGGGACCAGAGGAGAGAGAGGCATCAATTTGATCCAATTCGATGACTTATAAGGAATTGTTTCAGATTTTGTATGACGGCATGTGGTTTCGCCGTATCACGTGACTCCAATGCAACCTCCTTTTCCCAAATGGTATGATGCTAGTGCTCAGTGTGAGTACCATGCAGGGAACCCTGGGCATTCCATTGAGAATTGTACTGCTTTTAAGAAGGTTGTCCAAGCTTTGAGAATGAGGAATGTCATCAAAAAAATGTTAGTGAGGTGGTATCACCCATGAGTTGGGTGTGTGCCAGATGGTCAGGTAGGATTGTTGAAGCCCAGTTTGATAGGTGAAACAGTTTAACAGTGGAGAGGTGTGTCAGTATCATAACAGTGAAGGACACAGTATTCAGCAATGTCCTGATTTCCTATCTTTGGTACAAGGACATGATGGACAGTAAAGAAATTGATTCTTTAGAGAGATTGCTGAAAAAGAGGAAGCGGAAGTTTGCGCTTCAGAATGATCGTCTAAAGGGGTATACAATGTCAGTTGTCCCCTAATTATTACTCCCAAAAATCGAGTTGCTGAGAAGGTAGCCCCGAAAGTGGTTATTACACCTCCATCTCCATTCCCATATCGGGATAATAAACAAGTGCCTTGGAGATATGATTGCCAGATGGGAGATGTAACAAAAGAGAATGAGGAAATAGATGAGGTGGGATGCTTTACTAGAAGTGGTAGGTGTTATTCTCTTAATCCACCTAAACTAGAAGTGGTAGGTGTTATTCTCTTAATCACCTAAAGAGTCTGAGAAGAAGGTTGTGTGATAAGGGGAAAAAAGTTGATGTGCAGATAGAAGAGGATAAGCCTGTTATCAATGAACCAGTAACCGAGACTGAAGCGGTAGAATTTTTGAAGTTTCTGAAACACAGTGAATACAGTGTTGTGGAACAGTTACACAAGTTGCCTGCCCGTATTTCTGTTTTATCATTACTTTTGAGTTCAGAGGCCCATAGGAATGCTCTGTTAAAGGTTTTGAACCAGACTTTTGTTCCGAAGAGTTGCCCATTGAAAAGTTGGATCGTTTAGTTTCCAATGTACAAGCTGATAATTTTTATCTTTTCTGAGGATGAAATCCCTTCTGGGATGATGGGTAGTCAGAAGGCTTTGCACATACGGTTAAATGTAAAGGGCATGTGTTGTCCCGGTCTTGGTTGATAATGGTTCAGCTTTGAATGTGATGCCCTTAGTGACTCTAAAGAAGCTTCCATTAGATAGTACACTTATGAGAACCTGTCAAAGTGTTGTTCGAGCTTTCGATGGGACTAAAAGAGAAGTGTTGGGCAAGATTGATGTTCCTGAATATTGGTCCAGCAACTTATGAAGTAGAGTTTCTCGTAATGGACATTGCCTACGTACAATTGTTTGTTGGGAAGGCCTTGGATTCATCAGGCCGGTGCAGTTCCGTCCACATTACACCAGAGGCTGAAATTTGTGATTGATGGAAGGTTGGTATGTATTCATGCTGAAGAGGACATTATTGCTTCTGTTTCTTCTACTGCTCCGTATATGAAGTGATGAGCAAGCCGTCGAGTGTTCTTTCAGATCGTTGGAGTTTGTCAATGCTACGTTTGTGGCCGAAGGCAAGAAGATACCAAAGCCTCGATTGTCAAACTACCAAGATGGGGCTTAAATTGACTCTTGGAAGAGGAGCAAAAGTTGGAAAGGGTTTAGGCCGACAGTTGCAAGGACCGGTGAATCCATATGCCCTATTACTAAAAAAGATTTTGGTTTGGGATATCAGCCAACTTCGAGGGATAAGATGAGGGGAATTAAGAAGGGCCAAGAAATCAGAAAAGCCAGATTGGCTGGTGAAGACCTTAGCTGGGAACCCATGACCTTCCCGCCGTTGGGTAGTATTTTCATGTCTGGGGGACATATGTTTCAAGGGGATTCAAGGAACACCGAGGTGATAGTTGAGGAGCCTTGGGAGATTTAGGCATTAACGTTATAATGATGATGAATTTGAGGAAATGAGAGTTATGGGCATTTATCCTGCACCACCGGGCTTCGTGTTGAACAATTGGACCGCAGAAGAACTGCCTGTAGTTTACAAATCTGTTACAGAGTAATGCACTATAACTTTCTCCCTGTTGTTCATACCCTGGGGCAATAGGTGATTTATGTAAAGGGTTAAGCTGTTTGTTTTTTTCTTGCTTTCAATAAAAGATGCATTCTGTTAGTTCCAAATGACAAACATTTTCCCATTCATTTCATCATTCATTCTTTGTTGTATATATGTATGTATTTATTTCTTTCTATTTATTTATATGGGAAAAGATCCTCCCATATGTATATGTATATATATCTTCTCTTTCATTATTTTTTCAGGAGCTCAGATATCAATAATATGAATGCCAATGACTCTGACCCGGATTGATTTCAAGAAGCCTATATGTCAAGGGGAAATCGAAGATTGTGATGATGATGAGAGATGTGAACTACCTTCTGAATTGCTGAAAATGGTGGAGAATGAATAAGCAGATTCTGCCTCATAAAGAGTCTACTGAGATTTTGAATTTGGGGACAGATGAGATAAGAGAGAATAAAGATTGGTATCACTCTGTCAGTTGGAGGTCGACAAGATTTGATAGAATTGCTTCAAGAATACAAGAATGTGTTTGCTTGGTCTACGAAGATATGTCGGGTTAGATACAGAGTTGGTTGTTCACAAAACTGCCAATAAAGCCTGAATGTAAACCGGTACAGCAAAAACTGAGAAGAATGAGACCTGAGATGCTGCTCAAGATTAAAGAGGAAGTGAAGAAACAATTTGATGCCGGGTTTCTTAAAGTGGCCAAATATCCTGAATGGGTAGCTAATATTGTCCCAGTACCGAAGAAGGATGGGAAAGTTCGAATGTGTGTTGACTACAGGGATCTCAACCGAGCTAGTCCAAAAGATAATTTTCCTTTGCCACATATAGACACTCTAGTGGATAATACTGCTGGAAATTCTTTGTTCTCTTTTATGGATGGTTTTTCTGGCTATAATCAAATTAAGATGAACCCTGATGATATGGAAAAAATGACATTTGTTACCATGTGGGGAACGTTTTGCTATAAAGTAATGCCGTTTGGACTGAAGAATGCAGGGGCAACATATCAAAGGGCCATGGTGACGTTATTTCACGACATGATGCATAAAGAGATAGAAGTTTATGTCGATGATATGATAGTCAAAGCTAAGACAGAGGAAGAACATATCGGGAATTTGAGAAAGCTTTTTAAAAGACTAAGAAGATGCCAGTTAAAACTCAACCCAAATAAATGTACTTTTGGGGTGACATCTGGAAAGTTGTTGGGTTTCGTAGTAAGCCGAAAAGGAATTGAAATAGACCCAGATAAAGTAAAAGCTATTCAAGACTTGCCAGCCCCACACAAAAAGAAGTCAGAGGATTTTTGGGGAGATTGAATTATATAGCTCGGTTTATTTCACAGCTGACGGAAAAGTGTGATCCCATATTCCGCCTTCTTCGCAAGAATAACTCAGGAGAATGGAGTGAGGACTGTCAAAGAGCTTTTGAAGCAGTGAAAATATATTTGTCGAGCACTCCAATTTTAGCGCCACCCATCTCAGGCAAACCCTTGATTCTTTATTTGTCAGTTTATGAAAATTCAATGGGGTGTGTGCTGGGGCAACGTGACCAAACTGAGAAGAAAGAAAGGGCTATCTATTATCTCAGCAAGAAGTTCACTGAATGTGAGACAAGATACTCACCCATTGAAAAGTTGTGTTGCGCTTTAGTATGGGCTACCCGAAGGCTTAGGCAATATATGTTGTATCATACTACTTGGCTTATATCCAAGCTTGATCCCTTGAAATATCTAATGGGTGTGCCTGCATTATCTGGAAGATTAGCTCGTTGGCAGATCTTATTGTCCAAATTTGACATCCAGTATGTAAACCAGACGGCAGTTAAAGGAAGTGCTATAGCGGAATTCATTGCAAGCAGGGCTTCAGAAGAATATGAGTCGTTGAGCTTTGATTTCCCGGATGAAGATTTAATGGCTATTTCGGTAGAAGAAGCAGTTGTATCCACTAGCAAATATTGGAAATTGAACTTCGATGGTGCTTCAAATGCCATGGGACATGGAATCGGGGCAATTTTGGTCTCACCAGAGGGAGAGCATTATCCTTTCACCAGTCGGCTTAATTTTGATTGTACTAACAATATGGCTGAGTATGAAGCTTGTGTTCTGGGTCTTAGAGCTGCTGTTGAACGCAAAGTAAAAATGCTCAAGGTGTATGGAGATTCAGCTTTGGTAATATACCAGCTCAGAGGAGAATGGGAGACAAAAGATCCCAAGCTTGTAGAATACCGTAAATTGGTTATGGAGCTTGTTGAAGAATTTGAAGAAGTAACTTTCAATTACTCCCCAGAGAAGAAAATCAAATGGCAGATGCTTTAGCCACACTGGCAGCAGCGTTTAAGATGAACGAGCATTCAAATATGATGCCCATTGAAATGAAGGCTTATGAGTATCCAGCCCATTGTTTTAATATTGAAGAAGAAGAAGATGGAAACCCCTGGTATTATGATATCTTGCAATATATAAGGTATCAGAGTTATCCAGAACAGGCTACTGAGAATGATAAGAGAACCATTAGAAGAATGGCATCAGGGTATGTGCTTGATGGTGAGGCTCTATACAAGAAAAGTCTGGATCAGGTCTTGTTAAGATGTGTGGACGCAAAAGAAGCCAAATTGATTCTTGAAGAAGTGCATGAGGGAATATGTGGTACCCATGCTAATGGGCATGTTATGGCTAGGCAGATTATGAGATTTGGGTATTATTGGTCAACTATGGAAACAGACTGTATCAATTATGCTCGAAAATGTCACAAATGTCAGATTTATGGAGATATGATACATACTCCTCCTCATCCGTTGCATGTAATGACAGCTCCGTGGCCATTCTCAATGTGGGGCATGGATGTTATTGGACAAATTTCACCCAAGGCTTCAAATGGTCATCGCTTCATTCTGGTATCCATAGATTACTTTACCAAGTGGGTAGAAGCAGCTTCTTACGCAAATGTTACCCAGTCTACAATATGCAATTTTTGAAGAAGGAGATCATTTGTAGATATGGTTTGCCCGAGAGGATTATCTCCGAATGCGTTGAATTTAAATAATAAGATGATGGACTCGGTCTGTAAACAGTTCAAAAAAAGCATCATAATTCCACCACTTATCGCCCAAAGATGAATGGGGCAGTAGAGGCGGCCATAAGAACATCAAAAGGCTCATAGAGAAAATGACTGAGACCTATAAGGATTGGCATGAGAAGTTGCCCTTTGCTCTGTTTGCTTATCGAACTTCAGTACGGACTTCAACTGGGGCAACTCCGTTTTCTTTGGTTTATGGGATGGAAGTTGTCTTACCTATTGAGGTGGAAATTCCCTCACTTCGGATTTTGTCAGAGGTAAAGCTTGATGAGGCAGAATGGGTCCAAGTTAGGTATGACCATTTGAATTTGATTGAAGAAAAGAGATTGAAAGCTATTTGTCATGGTCAGATGTACCAAAAACGTATGATACGGGCACATGGTAAGAAAGTTCGCCTTCGAGAATTCCATGAGGGAGATTGGTGCTTAAAAGGATTTTGCCTATTCAGAAGGATTTCAGAGGAAAATGTATGCCCAATTGGGAAGGACCTTATGTTGTCAAGAAGGCCTTTTCTGGGGGAGCTTTAGTCCTAACTGAAATGGACGGATCAGAATTACCATATCCAGTGAATTCCGATGTTGTTAAGAGATATTTTGCTTGAAGAAGAAATAAAAGAGAAAAAAATGAGAAAATAAGAAAAAGATAAATTAGTCCTAACTGAAATGGACGGATCAGAATTACCATATCCAGTGAATTCCGATGTTGTTAAGAGATATTTGCTTGAAGAAGAAATAAAAGAGAAAAAAATGAGAAAATAAGAAAAAAGATAAATGATGGAAAAAAAGAAAGAAAAAGAAGAAAAAATGAAAGGGAAGAAAAAAAAAAGAAAGAAAAAGAGAAAATGAAAAAAGAGAAATAAAGGAGGGTTCAAGATGAAAACCCGAAAAGGGCGTCTTGGAACCAAGGAGGTCTCAAGTTGAAAACCGCAAAGGGCGACTTGAGTTGAGTTTGGAATTCAGAATTCGGCATGGTGGAGGTTCTGAATCAGTTTTGGAAGTGGAAAGAGCTCCTGATATGGATAGTAACAATGACAGTTGGTGATCAGGAATGAGACTAAAGATTAATGAGTCTCGATTGAAATAACCAAGAGAAATTGAATGCATATGAGATTCAATACTGGTTTAGGGCATCCAATGATAGAGATTTGGGAGTTTAGAAGTAGCTTCATACTCGTAAGCATCACAATTTTGGAGATCCTTCTGACAGAAGCTACACTCGAGATATTCTAACGGCGTGTCAGATCAAAAGCATTTGCATTATTGATATTTGAAGACGCCTACTCTTTGTTCTTTTACTGTTTCCAGTTAAAAGTTGTCATTTAGTTGCCTAAAATTCTCTGTATTATATAAAGAGATGTCTTTTCTTGATAATTTCCCTTTTGCAAACATCTTATTTTGAAAGGTTAAAACATATGGCTTAACTTGAAGTACATGAGATCATTTGTATTATTGTGTAAAAGGTTTCGGAAAATGCAGGTATTCTGAAGCTGATGATGGTTTTAACATGTAAGCTTGTGTGGTTACGGGAAAATGAAATCTTGAAGTTCGTAGAAAATTTCAGCCATTAAAAGTTGACCCTAGAGATTGTTGTTTGTTGAGAAGTTGGTCAGGGATACTGGCGGGTTTCAAGAAGAAATAAGTCAAGGTACTGTTAAGCCGAGAGATATGGAATTGAGATTGTTAACTGGGGTGAACTGGTCAAACGTTCTGTGCCCAAGATGAAGCCGAGTTCCATCGAGATCAAAAGGAGATAGAGTTCCTTCAAAGAAGAAAACGCATTGAATTGCATAATTGCATACATTTTAGGCATGAGTAGGATCATGGCATTCATAATCGCATGATGGCTTAAATATCTACAGGTTTCCCAGGGATAATTGAGGATTGAAGATATGAAAGTATCGAGATGAAGATAACTGGTTTGACCTTTGAAGCAAATCATCTATAAGCCTTCACGAAAGAGTAGTGAAGCAAATTCGTTCGTTGAAGATTGAGTCCTATACTCTCTGAATGAATAGGGAGCGGACAAGTTCGTTGAAGATTGAGTCCTATACTCTCTGAATGAATAGGGAGCGGACAAGTTCATTGAAGATTGAGTCCTATACTCTCTGAATGAATAGGGAGCGGACAAGTTCGTTGAAGATTGAGTCCTATACTTTCTGAATGAATAGGGAGCGGACAAGTTCGTTGAAGATTGAGTCCTATACTCTCTGAATGAATAGGGAGCGGACAAGTTCGTTGAAGATTGAGTCCTATACTCTCTGAATGAATAGGGAGCGGACAAGTTCGTTGAAGATTGAGTCCTATACTCTCTGAATGAATAGGGAGCGGACAAGTTCGTTGAGGATTGAGTCCTATACTCCCTGAAAGAATAGGGAGCAGACCTGTTTATTGAAGATTTTTTGAGTTCTATACTCTCTGAAGGAATAGAGAGCGGACCCGTTTTATTAAAGATTGTTCAAGTCTTATACTCTCTGAATGAATAGAGAGCAGACACGTTTTATGAAGATTGTTCGAGTCTTATACTTCCTGAAGGAATAGGGAGCAGGCTCGTCATTTGAAGATTTTTCAAGAATTTATCCTGACGTAACATTCTCAAGACCAGACAAATTCGGTCATCTTTTGATCTTTGATCTATTCTCGTTACACGACAATGAACAAAGAGGGGCAGCTGTAGATGCTTAATTTGTCTGGGTAGTTAAGAAACCAGAAAAGAGAGGGAACGGTTTGTAGAGAGTGGGGGGTATTTTGAGTTATCAAAAAACTGTAAATGGAGGGGGAGGTCATTTTTTTTAACTACTGGAAACCATCAGTTTTTAAGGGGAGACTAATCACCAGAAACAGAGGGGGGGGAGGAAAAGATCAGACAGCAAAAAAAACGAGCAGGAGATTACAGAGATAACGAAAAGGAAAGAGGGGAATTTGTAAAAGTTTATGGTTCAACATTTGAAAAGCAATAAAAAGAAACATTTATTTTCTCTCCTGATTTTCATTCTCACAATCGCAAGGATATCAATCATTCACAAAAGGGCAGTAGCATTCTTTCAAGCAAAAACAACAAAAAAAAAACATCAAGCATTAATAAGGAGGTATTTCATCTTATTTTGTTTATTTTTACTAACTATTCGTATATGTGGTATTTATTTAGGAAGAAAATAAGGGTAAGGAAGATAGAAATAGACAGTTAGATCTACCTCAGGTTCTGTTTTGATTGATTGTCGATGTCGTTGCTGCATCGAGGTTGGGTCTCTGTCCCGTTTGGTTCGTTTTTTTCTTTGGTGTTTAGGGGGCGAAGCTCTCGGGTTTGTAGTCTGAGATTGGTTTAACACCGAGTCATGTTAGTTTCATACGTTTTGAAATTGTTTAGACTAGAAGCAAATCAGAAGAAAAGTTAAAAGAAAGGTTCAACTTAGCTTATCTCGCCGGTTCTGGTCCTCGTCGGAGTCCATAGGTGGTGTTGGTTGTTCGTTTTGGTTGAGGGCTAGAGAGGTCTAGGCTCATTAGGTTGATTCGGGTGCTTCATCGCTGGTGACCACCACGGTAGTGGTCGGAAAAGGGAATCGTGCCTGGGTTATCACAGAGGGTCGAGAGAAGAGGCGAGAGGGAGAGTGGAGAAGATGAGAGGGTATTACGGCTGGGAATGAAAGCAATTAATTTAGGGTTCAGTTTTCACCCTATATTTTATATATATGAATTCATTGAAAAGGTAGTGTATAGGGCATACATTTTACGTGTGGTTTATCTGTGGGATGATCATTCAATATTCCAATATTATGCATTTTGGTCCATAACCACCGCGTTTCTGATTTTGTAACCTTGTTTTACACTTATTTTATTTCAGTCTGTATACTTTATGCACATTTAATTCTCGTCCTAAAGTGTTTATTGTACTTAGTCTTTGCTCTTTAGATATTAGACCTTTTAAATTCTTACATGTTGGATTTTAGTCCATTTGGTTTGTTAAATCGAATTTTGCATTATTTGTGTTTCTAGCCTATTACTTTGAAAGTTTATGCTTTGATCCCTTGCGAATTGTTATTTTATGGTCCCGATGTTTGTAATATTTTGTACGTAAATTCATTGATGCATGTTTAAGACACAATGCGTGTAAATAAACATATATATATATATATATTCAAATTAGGTTTAAGTTTGAATTAATATACTTGAGTAAATATCAATTGTAATATGTTGAATATTTCTTTTTAACAATTACGTGAATTTGCATTGGGGATGTTTATTATATGCTATATTGGTTTTGTATGCTTAGACTTCATATATTTAATTTAGGTAAGATAGTATAATGCTTAATTTAAGTTCCATTTTATTCATTTGCGTACATGTAGGACTAGTCATTTTATCTTGATTGAATGTTGTATGATATTTTTAATTATAATATTTGTTTAATTAATTTTTGGCATGTGACATACTTTTTGTATAACTTGTATGATATCCTCATGTGCATAACTCGGCCATACGACATAATTGGATTAAGGGTAATATATTTTTAATTTAAAATTGTTGAAGTGGGCAGTCATAACTGATTTGAGGTCCGCTTTTAATGATTTTAAAATAAAGTGTATCCCGAAAGTGAAACAAAAAATTGATTTGTCACCTAAAATTTGGGAACGAGAGAAAAAGAAATGTTCGTTTATTTAAATATATCGAGAAAATGTTGTTATAACTTTTAAGATCTGGTCTCGATATTTGTAAATAATCGAACATTCTTTATCTTTCTAAAATGACTCGGTAATTTTAATTTAATTTATTTGAGTGCTTTTGAATGTTTTTTTTAATTTTACATCATTGTTTTATTGGATCAAAAATCAAAATAAATCTGAATTTGTAAAGTTCATTGCAAAGACGTTAATTAATCGATTAGGTACCGATTTAGGGCGTTGTGGGGGTGCTAATCCTTCCCCACACGTAATCGACTCTCGAACTCATTTTTTTGGTAACGCAGACCTCAATTTGTTGTTTTAATTAAAATTAATTTTTACTTAAAATGACAAAACATTTTTTGGTGCCCAATAAAAAATTAACAAGGAAAGAATCTGTTTCGAAAACTCAAAATTCAGCTTTTATTCATATTTAATCGTGACTAAACAAATCGAAATAAACAGTTGTACAATATTTGCCCTCAGTTAAAAAAACTGAAAATAAGCCTAGCAACAATGTTAAGAAAATCATGTAATCACCGAAGGATTAATGCACAACAAGACTTGTGATTCAACCTGACTTTTGGAAGAACAAAGATTGAAAACAATTAATGTACAAAGCAAAAAGCATCCGACAATTCATCTTTCCTTTTTCTAACTTCAGATTTTTTTCACCAAAGAAGCAACTTGAATTTTCTTCTTTGAAAAGCGTTTGTCCAACTTCTCCAATTTCTCCTGCAAATAATAAAAATTTCCATGGTCAATGAATGAGAGCTAACTTTTACTAGACTAACTAAAAAAAGGGGAAAAGATGAAAGAAAAAAATAAGCATTCACTATCATGACTGGGAAAAAAATGTTAGTCTAACCAACCAATAGAAAATGCAAAGTCAACTAAAGCATTCGAGCTGATTTTTCGGTTAACTGCATCCTGGAGGAAAATATACAAATAAAAGAACAGCTCAGTCCACGAGTTATTGCTTCTTGACGGGCAATAGCATTTACCTTAATCCCAAGGTATGTGATGCTAATGACTACAACCCCAAGTCCCCAACCCCAAAAGGAAAAAAACACTCACCATGAACACATCAAACTCACCCATAGCTTGAAATGGGGCTTCGGTCATATCATGAAGAGCCAGCGCAAAGCATAATGTTGAGAAGCGCTCCCCCTCCTAGTTAACAAATCATCAGTGAAGTTCAACATTAATCAATTATAAAAATGTCAAGACTCTTCTAACCTCTTTAACTTATAGATTATTTGGGAGTAAAGAGTTCCCAAAAAGATAGAACATTTATTTGGATTAAACAATAGCCAAGAAGCCATATGTAGATAAATTTTTGTAGTCATGACACTGAAAGCCAGAAAAACAAATTTTAAAGAGTATATGGGATGGAAAATTTAAAAACCTGAAAGTCCCCTTGTATCACGAACAGTGTTGCTTGATGCATCTTGAGGCATTTTATCCTGTTAAACCAAATGGAATCATCAAACTCATTGTAAAATGCTGAGTAGATAGCATAATTAACATTAATGTGTCTGCTGACACCTTTCTTCCCCAAATGGCCATTAAATCTAATTGTACCCAACAAGAATAATAAAATAAATAATCATAATGAAAGAAAATTAATAATTGTCAGAAACAAAATACATATGACAAGTCAACTCGTGTCTTAGAAGTTCTGCATTATGTTGAAACCTACGCAAATCAAGAGCATTTTGGCAAGCCTACAATATAACAACCGAAGCATGGGAAGGAAAAAAGCTAAGAAACTTTTAGCAACATTAAACAAGCCTTCAGGTAAGGCACCAATCATTTCTTTCAGAATTCACATTTAGGAGAAATGACATTACAATGAAACAACTATCAAATGCCATATAACCTATAAAACAGTCAGAAAAAAGTTCACATCACAATCCATAATTCTAAATGTTAGAAAAGATTAGTTGAGATTACAAAATAAAGAACTCTATTAAGGTCTTTTCATTGTATAATAGAGACCAAATGTCCAATTACAGGCAAATTGAACAACAGTGGAACTTACATCTAATCTTTCTCGAAAGGCTTTATAAGTATGCAATTTCCTTAAAATTCCATGCTCTTTCTCCAGATACAACAACCAAAGATCATCAATCAATTTTGAATATCTGCAGAAAATCAAAAATTAACATGGAATCCAACTACAAACAAATATTGGGGTATTTTCAAAGCAAATTATCGAAAATTAACCACCCCATGCCGATTGCCCTCATGCATAAGTCTCTGATTTTTGTACTTACATCCACGTCTTCTAAGCGTCAATTTCACTCTCAGGACAAATGAAAGAAGCCTTTCTGTAGCTCTCCCGCAATGTTGCAAAATATAACATGGGCTACAATTGGTTAGTATATCTAGAGATGCATAAATATCAACCTTACGATTCTTTTCTAGTCCCACATTTTCTGCCTCTGCCTCTGCCTCCTTAATTTGAGGAAGAACCTTTCTTTCATAACATTTTCATACTGGACTCAATTCTAAAACAGAAACTTCAATTTCTGAATTCAAGTTTCCACAGGATAGTTGCAGAAGTATAACATGGGCTACAATTGGTTAGTATATCTATAAAGGCATAAATATCAACCTTGATTCTTTTCTAGTTCCACATATTATGCCTCTACCTCCTTAATTTGAGGAAGAACCTTTTCTTTCATAACATTTTCGTACTGGACCTTATTCTGAAACAAAAACTTCGATTTTATGAATTCAAGTTTCCACACGATACTTGAATAAGTAAATGAATAAAAAGTAAATGGAGCAGAAAGTAAACCGCTTCTGCATTATTTCTCCCTTTCTCTATCTTTGTTAGTTCCTCCTATGCTTTCTGAAAAGCTTCAACCTCCTCCTTTGTTGATTATATGATACGCATAAGGAGACAATGGAATGCAAGTAAAGCCACATGCAAAATTGAACTAAACATTAAATATAGTTTAGTAAAATAATATCTTCAAAATCTTCGAATGATAACTTAAGAGTTCTGGCTTTTTCTTCTACTGCATTAAAGCTCTCTTTAAGCGTTTCTACTAACACCTTCTTCTTCTTAATCAACATTTTAGCATCCTAAAGACGATTCAATGACGAAGATATCGTTAGAAAAGGATTATAACTTACTGGAATATGAGCATAAAAGCAAGGTTTGTAAGCCAAGTCAGTCATGGAACAAACTGAAATTTCTTGAAGTTCATTAGTAGTTGACTCAGGCAACACACTAGCATCGACATCATGTGACTTCTGCACATCCTACAGTTTCATTCTCTTAACCAAGAAATCATGCTCCACATCCACGCGCCTTTTCTGCATAAAGCAAGTGAAGCATTGACCATAGGGCATAGTGACATATATGAACCCAAAAAGAGATACAAACAACAAAGATAGGCATTATGTGCAAGGAAACACATTTTAGACTAGTATTAAGCTCGAAAAAGAATTTTAAACAGAAGGAGAAAAATTACTACATCTACCAAAACATTGAAAATAATAAGATTATCAGAATGTAAAAGAGATTGAGCAGTTGGGTGGTTTGTCTGGGGAAATGAATGATCTGGTATAATCAACCTACAAAGAAAGCAGAACCAAATATCAAGGAAACTGCACTGAAACACTAGTACTATGAAAAGAGCCTTTTTAAGAAAATTGGAATTCTCATCCTACCTTGGTCTCGAAAACTGTAGAAATCAGAGTAAGTCTCTGTATTTTCTTATTAATTCAATAGGATGTATTGCATCTGTATATACAAACTATGTCTCTAAATTAGGAAACTCGAGTTAGGAAAGATACTAATTCTAGGAGATATGATCCCTTAAAATAAGGGATTGAAAGAATATTTCTAGAATCCCTTAACTAAAGGGATGGTAACAGCTCATATAATTCAATAATTCCTACACTCCCCCTCAAGCTAGAGAATATACATTGTATAATCCCAGCTTGAATAGGAATTTATCAAAAAAGACTTTGACAAAGCTTTAGTAAGAATGTCTGCAATCTGTCCTTCTAAAGGAATGTATGAAAGGGTGTTGTATATTTATTGACTTGATCAGCAATAAAATGCCTATCAATCTCAACATGCTTTGTTCGGTCATGGAGAAACTTTCATAGGAAAAAGCCTCTAGAATCAGAAAAGATGTTCAGACTAAAAAGAATTTTTAAGTGATTTTTCCAAAGGAAAAAAGAAGCTTCAATACAACTCCTGCGAACAAATGTCCTTCCACCATAAAAGTCCCTAAATTGCCTATACCAGTAACAGATATATCTAGTGAAAGGAAAAATCTGAAAAAGCAATCAACATTCTGTAGCCTACACCAAATGAACGAGTCGATCTTATATTAACAAATAAATATTTAGTTGTTTAGTTCATGGGCAAGAGAAGTGTGCTCAAAGTTTTCTGTAGCAATTTTTCATCACTCACTACTTGAGCACCAATTGGACCAATAGGAGGCACGGTAGACACACGGTGATGCCTCTCAATTTCACGTCGAAGACATAGCACTCCATCCCCACCAAAAGCTGTAACCTGTCCAAGAAAAGAAAATCAAATTCAAAGGCGACCTTAAAATGTTTAGGGGAATAAAAAAACACATCATCTTCATTTCTTTCATGTAAAACAAATAAATAAATAATAAGTGTTGCCCAAACTGTTTTGGCTTAATGTAGACAGCTCACGAATTTGATGATCAATCTCACGCTGCTTTGTTTCATGGTACTCTTCAAGACGAAATTATTTCTATAAGCTAAGAGAAATAAATCCTGAAATTACAAGAACTTACTCTGCAAAGAAAAACAGAAACAAAGCCAATTTACATATGTCAGAACTATATCCATACAAATTGCACATACAAAAAAATTGTTTTTTTTTAAATGTCAATAATTCAACCTGAGAATTGTCCCACAATCTTGGAATGTTAGAATGTTGGGCCTTTTATTTCCATGATCACTTATCCACTAAAACCTTATCATCTAAACTAACTCCTCTTAACTCAAATTGAACACGTAAAAAAAGATTTAAAAAGAAAATTAACAACAGTCATAAGTGCTCGAATATAGAGTTTGAACCAATAATTTATCTTGAGAATGTTTGGTAGTCTTTACTTGGCATGTTATGATGTTGTACCTTTCAATTTCCATTATCACTTATCCCCTAAAACCTTTACAATCTAAACTAAATCCTCACCGCAGAAAATGAACGAGTAAAAAAGTTTTTTTTAAAAGATTACTGCAGTCAGAACTCAGAAGTAATCAGATATAAGAGCATTTTAAAAAAAGTTTTTTTTAAAAAGATTACTACAGTCAGAACTCAAAAGTAATCAGACATAAGTGAATTTTTGAAGTAATTATAACTTAACTTGAGAAAGGAACCAGACCCTTTCATTTTCCATGACCATTTATCTTCTAAATTTTATCACCTAAAGACATCATAGAAGGTTATGTTTTGCAGATATGTAGGATTATATTATAAAAATCATAATTCAATACCAAAGAGTCAAAATGAAAAAGAAAATTCAAATTCATATAAATTTTAATAATATCTAAACTTCCCCATATGACTTCATTAATATTTCTTCATTGCATCCATTTCTGCTGAGAGATTCCCTGAAACACTTACAGGTCAGAGAATCAGGTGAGTCTGTATTGCACAGATCATAAAGTTCAGTGGTACTAAATAGCCTAAAGGAAAGTAATAAGGGTCAAAGAGAAGTGGAAGCTTAACGTATTGGAGTATAATATTATTAAGTAACAAGTGGCATAAAGAAAAGGTGGAATGAGGAAGAACGGATTATACAATCTTTTACCTCACATCGCTGCCTTTACGAAAAATACGAATGGATGGATACCCTTGGATGTGATGACTGTGTTTGAGAAGAAGACGGAACAAGTGAGCACAATAGTAATGAAGAAACTAGTTAAGGAAGAAAGAGAAAGATTAAACATGTGGTAAAATTATAAAAAGATGAAAAATTTGGGAAATAATTCTATACAACAAGCAAGAAAACATAGTTTGAATTATGATGTGATAAATATTAATATGTATCTTCAACGTTAAAGAGATCAGAATGCATGGTCATGTCAGAATCAGCCGTGTTGAACTCTCATTTGTTTAAGAGTCTTTTATGATTAGGAAGGATAAGTCTTAGGAGTCTTTATAATCTCTATCTCTAGATAGAATTGTATCTTTAGCAGAAAAGTATTAGAAGCCAGCAACTCAGTTTATTTAAAATGTTGTAATCTCCTAATTCAACAATCCAATTTCTCTTGCATTACCTCTTTTATTCTTCCCCTCTCTTTCGGTTTATTTCTTAGATTATAACAGGTCAAATGATGACATATTATCAAACAATAAAGCATCAGTTTACATGTGATAGAAAATGAAATAAGGAAATACCTACTACGCAAGTCAACTTCTACACTGCAATCAACCTTCGCCAAAAGAATACGTCCATCACTTTCTGGATCATATCTGTCAAAAGCAAGGGTGCAAAATTCATTGCCAAATCAAGAAAGTACTTATAAATTTGTTCCATGGAAGAGAAATAATGCATTCTCAGACCTCTCTTTTATTATATTGGCAGTTTTCTCCCACGGCGTGTAACCCCCTAGACCCGATCTATGCGTTTCGACTAAGTCTAGTGAATCACATTCATGATTCTTAAAGATATTGTTCCGAAACCATTATTCAATCATGGTAAAAATAAATGACGTTTATGAAATTATAATAATTTATACTATAAATATAATTAAAAAAAACAAATTAATTTAAACATGTCTTAAAAATCCAAATTTACGATAAACCAAATATAAATAGCAAATGAGCAATCATTATAAAATCCAATACTTTAAAATAAGGCCCATGTTACCAAAATAGTGTCAACTTAAAAGATAAAACATTACAATACGATATACTTCAAGAGATATGTTGATCCTCCAAGTGCTCAATCAGGTGAATCTAACCAACAGTATCTGAAAGGGGAAAACATTTTCGAAAAGTGAGCTAGGCTCAGTGTGTCCCAACATTACTATAAAATCATGATAGGTACGGTACACTAAACAAATCATAGTCCAGTAAATCTCATAAAATTATACTGCAGTAAATCTCATAAAAGAGTTATCCTAAGGGAACATCTTAGGGCCTGAGAGCCTACCCAAGATAAATTTCGGGGCCGTGGGGCCTACCTAAGAACACATCTTAGGGCCGCAGGGCCTACCCGAGAATGATCTCAGAGCCGCAGAGCCTACCTAAGAGTCACATTAGGTCCGTAAAATTTTCCATCTTGATCAGAGTTGTACTTTATAACTTCGTATTCCAAAAATTTAATTGCACCGTGACATAAATTCCATAAATCCATAAACATGGTAATCATATACCATTTCAAAACAAAAATCAGATAGCAGTCACTATCACATTAAATCGGTGCATCAGTAAAATAGTAACCAAAGAATTCAGTGTACCACATATTAAACCAAATAAACCAGTTCAGTAATAAATAGGGAACACACCTCGATAATAGGTTCAAGTAGTAGATCTACTGATTGATGGTCTCGCCACGCTCTGCTACAGTTTTCGAACCTAATTTATAATAACACTATATTACTAATGGGTAACATAATTAATCTCTAAAATCATAAAATTTACGGGTCTTACGGGTGAATACTGGCACACGTGGTTTAACTGATCTAGAAGAACTGGGTCGAGCACGATCCGGAAAGTCTCTTGTACCTTCAACAATAATAATTTATACCCCAAGTCTTACTTAATTGATCAAAGCTAAAATTCTTAAGTATATAAGCATTTTCTGGGTTTGACTATCAATTTGAAGGATTTTGAGTCTGAATTTGACCAAACAGATTGCGGAATCGGAATAAGGACGTCGAAAAACATAAAGTATGACTTTTCAAAAATTCAAATTCTTAGTCAAAATCAACGGGTTTGACTGATGATTTGGAGGCTTTCGAGTTCGAATTTGGCGAAACGGACTTCGGAAACGAATTCGGCACGTCGAAAAATGTCAGAATATGTATACTCGAACAAAATCAAAGGTCGTTTTAAAGCCGGTCAAAGTTATGGTCAAAGGGGTTCAATAGTCCACATTCGAAAATTCCCAAAATGCAACCTTTTTCAAAATAATTCTCATAATGTCACCTTTTTCAAAATAATTCCTAAAATATCACTTTTTCAAAATAATTCCCATAATGTCACTTTTTCAAAATAATTCCCAAAATGTCACCTTTTTCAAAATAATTCCCAGAATGTCACTTTTTCAAAATAATTCCCAAAATGTCACTGTGTCGGGTCAACGGGTCGGTCAACTGGTCGGGTTGGTCAACGGGTCGGGTCGGGTCAGGCCGGTTTGGACCGGTCAAGCAAGTCAAAGAGCTTGATTTCAACTCGATCGGAACTTTGACCGCTTCACCTCCCTCACGCGTCGCCGCCTACGGAGACAAGGAGGACACCGTCGGACTCGGAACGACACAAAGAACACGATGGTGCGGGAGGTGTCGAAAACCGATCAACGATCGAAGATGAATTTAAGATTTTCTCGACGGTGATGCTAAAAAAACGTCGAGACTTTGACTCGAAATTCCGTCGTTTGGCAGCGTTTCGCTATAATTGGTTTACTGGGTTTTGATCGGGTCGAAGATGAACACGACGGTGGTTTAATTTACGATGGAGCTCGGACGCGTCGGAATCAGACTTTAAAGAAGGCTGCTGGAAAGGAAATTTTATGAATTGGTTTTCTGTGTTTTCACGCAGAAACCAATTCATTTCCTTTAAAAGAAAAGCCTGCCGACACTCAAAGGTATAATGCAGGGCTTGGCCATTAAATTTTTTTCCAACTTCTAAAATGACATATAAGTTTTGAAAACTTTTAATTTAATCACTAAATTTCACCAAATTACATCGATTTAAATATATTTTTTTCGGGTTGTTACATGGCAAGCTCTGAAACACAAAAAGAACAAGGTGAAACTACTACAAGTAAATAAGCCTCGAAGCATTCAGTGGTAGAAAAGAGCAAATATAGTTAGTCATAATTCATAACAACTCAAAGCATGTCATTACTATCAGTTGACCTAGATTTCAAACTCATTAGAAGCAAGGTTTAATTTCATACAAAATGCTATTTTGTTTTTTTAATATTGAAACAAATGTGTGTTTGTTTAAAGGTAGACACGGGGCCTCACAAAGTAGGGTCCACTAAAGAAAATATCGCACTATAAAGCATATTAGAGGTTATTAAAATGCTCATTTATTCTAAAAAAAGAAAAAAGAGGGGTTGTTAAATATAATAGTATAAATGAAGAATACAAAGTCAGAAAATGGATTACAATAATTAGAAGATATGGCAACTATATCAGTATAATAAGTTATGCTTGAGGACCACTTTACACACACGAGCTAAACAAATAATGTTTTCAACAAGTATCTTCGAGTGAAAGATCAGACATGCTAATAGTAGATTACCAGGCGAGTACTCCAGAAGCACCAAGGAGAATAAAAATTAACGACTAAAACTGGATACCTGGAAAAAAAATCAAATCAAGTAAATAGAGGTATCACCCAAATTGGCATTTAGCAAAGAAAGACCCATGATGAGCACATAATACACAAAATTGAATCGCTTGAAAATTTGAATTAATCCGCTTAATGATGTGAAAAATTGTTCGTTTGGGTTTTTATTAAAAAAAACACGTCATTCAGAAGTAATAAGACCATGCCATTGGACATTAAAGCAAACTTGAAAGGAAATGATTCAAACCTTGACAATCTTTCAAAACATTGTAGCTCGTAGTGTCAGTAATCATGTGTTCTATAATAATGGTATTTCCGAAAATATCTGGCTTAAAAGAATCAATTCCTTCATTTTTAATATCAACTTGAACAATAGAATAACTGAGAATTAATATAGATATCAGATATATCAAACAGATTACCCGTAACTAAACCAAAAAATTAAAAGCAAAAGAAGAAGAAGAAGAAGAAACCTGCAGCCAGTTTTTATAAATTCCTTCAACTTCGAAGCCCTTTGAGTTTCTCTGCCGAACGCTATACATAAAACAGTTAGTATCGCGCTCTGTCGTGCAATTGACCTTATATGAGACTAGCAAGAATACATAACACGCCTAAGTTCTAATACAATGTTAAGCATCCAACCTAAAACCAATTGATGATAAGTGAACATACCAACATGAATATAAAACCAAAGAAAACCTAAAACTTGATGGATGTGGGATGGCACCACTTGAACAAATAAAGTAAATAAATGTTAAAAAATAGAAAAGGTCTGCACAAAAATTTAGCACATTATTTTTACCTTCTTATCATCTTCGATGTAAAATCTTTAAGTTTTTTCTCTATCTCCCTCTTTCTACTCTTGCTCTGATCAATATCTTATTTAATATTTGATACATGACTTTCAAACTCCTTAATTTGATCATCAAAAGAACCACAAAGACGGCCAATTCTAAGGTTCTTCTTTACAAGGAGAACTGTCTAAACTGAACCTCGTGAAAACCTTAGAAATTAACAGAACACCCAAGGAAATGAAAATCAATGTTTAGCAGGTGGGGAAGAGAACAAGCAAAGAAAGCATCCAAATTACAATATCTTCTAATCATTTGTTATAAACATGTTTCAGCATAACTACATCTGGATAGAATTGATGGAATTTTAAGTAATCAAATTATCATAAATTCTTAAATTCAAGCTTTACGATTACATTCAGATTGAATTCAAGATGAGAACAATCTTAGATTTGAGAAATGAACAAAATTCTTCAGGCAGAATTTGACAAGCATAAACATAAAGAAAACAAAATAAAAATTATAATAAAAGATTAGAGAACTTAGATTTGTGCCTTTCAGAACAAGTACAACTTGAAATCCATCTAAACAATGTAATTTGATTCACAAACCAAATTCAATTCCCACTCTCTTAAAAATTAGTCCCTACAAAGACGATATTGAACATACCAGGTAACATTTTTAAAAAGGATAAGACATGAAACAATATATAAAATTAGTTCCCGACTTATATTTTAAACCCATCTAAGGTGAAAACCTCCAACACGTTCTGTATTCTTCGATCAAATGCAACAGCCCTCCCCCTGTTGTAATCTTCGACAAGAACTTGCCTCTCAGCTCTACCCTAAGAATACAGAAAATGTTAGTGCTACACATAAGCCTGCAGCAATAGCTTCTTAAGAGCAAGCATGAAAAAATTCATGGACCAAGTTCATTGTGCCTCTTGCTAAACTAACAGACCAGTAACCACTACATTGGATTATGATAAAAGAAAAGAAATAGGCAGAAAGGGTAGTTAAAATGTAAATTTCCTAATAGCATGATTTAGATTGGAAATCCATGATGAAAACATGAAATTACCACATCTACCAAAACATTGAAAACAGTAGGATTATCAGAATGTAAAAGAGATTGGGAGGTTGTGTGATTTGTTTGGGAGAGTGAATGATCTAGTATAATCAACCAACAAAGAAAGCAGAACCAAATATCAAGGAAATTGTATTGAAACATCAGTACTATGAAAAGAGGCTTTTTTTTATAAAAAAAAAATAGAATTCTCATCCTTTCACCTTGGTCTCGAAAACCTATTTATAACAGTCAGAAAGTAATTATATCTTGCCTTCTTTGCGCATTTTCTAAGAGAACGAGTATCCTGAGAATTTGTCACAATGAATCCATTTAGCAACTTTCCAATAGCTTGTTCAACAGCAGGAGCCCATGTATCACCATTGACTGATGTCTGTCTGCAACACAATAACCACAAAACTAGTAATAGTTTCCAGAAAGTCGTCAAGAATTACTTAATATGGAAACAGTGATACCTATGGTTGTACTTGTATAAAAAAACTAAAAATGGAGAAACTTTCATAGGAAAAAGCCTATGGAATCAGAAGAGATCTATGTGCAGACTAAAAACAATTTCTAAGTGATTTTTCCAAAAAAAAAGAAAAAGAAGCTTCAATACGGCTCATGCGAGCAAATGTTTTTATACTGTATAAATCCCTAAATTGCCTATACCATTAACAAAGAGATCTAGAGAAAGGAAAATATGAAAAGCATTCAGCATTCTGTAGCCAACACCAAATGAACAAGCAGATCTTATATTATCAAATAAAGATTTAGTTGCTTAGTTCCTAGGCGTAAGAAGTGTGCTCAAAATTTTCTGTAGTAATTTTCCATCACTTATCACATGAGCACCAATTGGACCAATAGGTGGCACGGTAAATGCAAGGCGAAGCCTCTCAATTTCACGTAGAAGACGTAGCACTCCATCCCCACCAAAAGTTGTAACCAGTCCAAGAAAAGAAAATCAAGTTAAAGTTGTCCTTAAAATGTTTAGGGGAACAAAAAAGCACAGCATTCTCATGTTTTTCATGTAAACCAAATAAATAAAAAAGAAAACAAGAGTTACCCAGACCCTGTTGGCTTGATGTAGATGATGCTCACGAATTTGATGATCAATCTCACGCTGCTTTGTTTCATGGTACTTAATCTATAAAAGGGAAAATGGATCAGTGATGTGAAGGTCTTCAAAACGAAATTATTTCTATAAATCCTAAAATTACAAGAACTTAATCAATAAAGAAAAATTGCAACAAAGTCAATGTACATATGTTAAAACTACTCTCCACACAAATTGCACATGCAAAAAAAATTGTTTGTATGTTTTTTTATATAATAAAAACAACGTCATTCAGAAGTAATCAGACAGAAGAGTATCTAGAATCAATAATTTAACCTGAGAATGTCCCATAATCTTGAAATGTTATATTGTTGGACCTGTTATTTCCCATGATCACTTATCCTCTAAAACCTTTTAACACGTGCAAAGAAAAACAACAATAAAGTCAATTTACATTTGTCAAAACTATTCTCCACACAAATTGCACATGCAAAAAGGGTCGCAAGAAAGGGAAAACTTACAGTGACATTGGCATCTACATCTTGGTGATTAATGAACGATTGATCATTCAACTTGTCATGGTTTCTACCAAGAAAAGGTATGAGTCGCTTGACATCACTTAATACCTGAGGTGAAACTGTTTTACTGAAAGAAAGATGGCGTATGACATGAGACATGTTCATTCGAGAAGCATCAAAAGAATGGGCTCCTGAAGAGATGATAAGGTTGCCAGGAACCTGCAAGGTGCAACTCAAGTAATACTTTCAGCTCCTCATTTATCTTAAGGTTAAACCTAAATGATTCAACAAACTAATTATATGCCAAATAATAAGTACAATTGTCAGTCTAATCTAATATTATAATTATCACCATCTTTGCACGCATGTATCCTTCAATTCTGCATCCTCCCGTCAACGGTGCTGGTCGTTTTGTAACACTGGATTTATCCTCTAAAGCCAGCTTTTGGTTCTCCTGCCGAATAGAAGTGGCCAATTCTTCCATCATCTGGAAGAAATAGGCAGCAACATTAGGTCATGTACGCACCTTTATCTTATAAGATTTCTGTAACCGATCTATAAACTCAAATGGCCAGATCAAAACTAATTTAGTCATACCTTAACCAGGGTTTCTGTATCACGATCTCCATAATAAGATTCTTGTTCGTGGTGTCCATGGGATTCCCTGAAACACTTACAGGTCAGAGAATAAGGCGAGTCTGTATTGCACAGATCATAAAGTTCAGTGGTACTAAATAGCCTAAAGGAAAGTATAAGGGTCAAAGAGAAGTGGAAGCTTAACATATTGGAATATAATATTATTAAGTAGCAAGTGGCATAAAGAAAAAGGTGGAATGAGGAAGAATGGATTATACAATCTTTAACCTCACATCGTTGCCTTAACGAAAAATACGAATGGATGGATACCCTTGGATGTGATGACTGTGTTGAGAAGAAGACGGAACAAGTGAGCACAATAGTAATGAAGAAACTAGTTAAGGAAGAAAGAGAAAGATTAAACATGTGGTAAAGCTATAAAAAGATGAAAAATTTGGGAAATAATTCTATACAACAAGCAAGAAAACATAGTTTAAATATATGATGTGATAAATATTAATATGTATCTGCAACGTCAAAGAGATCAGAATGCAACAATATGGTTAAAGAGATCAGAATGCATGGTCATGTCAGAATCAGCCGTGTTGAAGTCTCATTTGTTTAAGAGTCTTTTATGATTAGGAAGGATAAGTCTTAGGAGTCTTTATAATCTCTATCACTAGATAGAATTGTATCTTTAGCAGAAAAGTATTAGAAGTCAGCAACTCAATTTATTTAAACTGTTGTAATCTCTTAATTCAACAATCAGATTTCTCTTGCATTACCTCTTTTATTCTTCCCCTCTCTTTCGGTTTATTTCTTAGATTATAACATGTCAAATGATGACATATTATCAAACAATAAAGCATCAGTTTATATGTGATAGAAAATGAAACAAGGAAATACATACTACAAAAGTCAACTTCTACACTACAATCAACCTTTGCCAAAAGAATACGTCCATCACTTTCTGGATCATATCTGTCAAAAGCAAGGGTGCAAAATTCATTGCCAAATCAAGAAAGTACTTATAAATCTGTTCCATGGAAGAGAAATCATGCATTCTCAGACCTCTCTTCTATTATATTGGTAGTTTTCTCCCATGGCGAGCTCTGAAACCCAAAAAGAACATGGTGAAGCTACTACAAGTAAAGAATCCTCGAAGCATTCAGTGGTAGAAAAGAGCAAATATAGTTAGTCATAATTCATAACAGCTCAAAGCATGTCATTACTATCAGTTTGACCTAAGATTTCAAACTCATTAGAAGCAAGGGTTTAATTCATACAAAATGCTATTGTGTTTTTTTTTAATATTGAAACAAATATTTGTTTGTTTAAAGGTAGACACGGGGCTTCACAAAGTAGGGTCCACTAAAGAAAATATCGCACTATAAAGCATATTAGAGGTTATTAAAATGCTCATTTATTCTAAAAAAAGAAAAAAGAGGGGTTGTTAAATATAATAGTATGAATGAAGAATACAAAGTCAGAAAATGGATTACAATAATTAGAAGATATGGCAACTATATCAGTATAATAAGTTATGCTTGAGGACCACTTTACACACACGAGCTAAACAAATAATGTTTTCAACAAGTATCTTCGAGTGAAAGATCAGACATGCTAATAGTAGATTACCAGGCGAGTACTCCAGAAGCACCAAGGAGAATAAAAATTAACGACTAAAACTGGATACCTGGAAAAAAAATCAAATCAAGTAAATAGAGGTATCACCCAAATTGGCATTTAGCAAAGAAAGACCCATGATGAGCACATAATACACAAAATTGAATCGCTTGAAAATTTGAATTAATCCGCTTAATGATGTGAAAAATTGTTCGTTTGGGTTTTTATTAAAAAAAACACGTCATTCAGAAGTAATAAGACCATGCCATTGGACATTAAAGCAAACTTGAAAGGAAATGATTCAAACCTTGACAATCTTTCAAAACATTGTAGCTCGTAGTGTCAGTAATCCTGCGTTCTATAATAATGGTATTTCCGAAAATATCTGGCTTAAAAGAATCAATCCCTTCATTTTTAATATCCACTTGAACAATAGAATAACTGAGAATTAAGATAGATATCAGATATATCAAACAGATTACCCGTAACTAGACCAAAAAAATTAAAAGCAAAAGAAGAAGAAGAAGAATAAACCTGCAGCCAGTTTTTATAAGAGAGAGAGAGAGAGATGAGATGCGTACTTCCATTTTGACCGGTAATGAAATTAACCCACTCTCCGAGTTCGATTTCAAGATTACTATGGCACATAAAGTTCTCCACCTTATCCTTCTAATAGTACTCGCCCCGGATCTTTGAGCGCCACCGGCCTAAGCCCGAGAACTACCCACGGTTGTATACTAGGGTTTAGCGATCACCAATCACAATTCGCAAGAAACGAAAAAATTGAAGCTCTGGAAAGAGATCGTACAAAGAGACTTCGGGAGTGATTAAGGCGGGAATTTAAAAGTAGTATAAGGCGATAATCGTGTCTACCTAACAATGAAGTAACCCTGACCCAACGGATCTATTTATAGACGTATCAATCAATTATAATTTATAACCGTTGGGTTTTTTAGATTTTAAGTCGGTGTAATTGAAGATGGGCCTGTAGTTGAGCCCTAAATTTTTTTTAACAACAATGAGCTCAATTGTAGACACGAATTAAACGACATCGATAATAAAATAATTATTGTAATTTTTTGAGGTCTTATATTCGAGTATCATGAATGTTAGAAATATGAACGCTCAATTTCAAAAGGTTGAGAATTATCCTTAAACAGATATCACATTACACTTACCTCATATTAGTTAAAAATAATGGACTCAAACCAAATGGAAAGAAAAATACGCATGAAAACTCCCTCTTTTTTTTACATATACAAATAAAATAAATAAAATTTTCACATTTAAATTTGAAATTTAATATCAATAAAGATAGTTTTTTTCTTTTTTAGGCATAATGATAAAAATAATACCTAACGTTTGATTATATGATCATTTTGTCTCTTAACATTTCATTTTGAGGTTAAAATCCCTACATAGATGAAAATCGCTGGTCAACAAACGGTTAATACATGAAGCTAACTACATGTACAAATGGACAAAATACTGACGTAGCATATCCATATCATCATGTCACGTTATAAAAATATCACGTGTATGACAACATATCATTTCAATATATCAACAACATGTCACGTCATCATATCACATCAATATTTTTATTTTTTAATTTATTTTATATAATTATTTTTAATTACATTAATTAGAACCAATCAAACAATAACAAATGTCATCATATGATTGGTTTAAGAATAAAAATAGAGGAAATCAAAATTTGCAAATTACTAAGTATTGAACTTGAGTCTCGTAGATAGGGGTGTAAACAAACATAACGTTCGATGAATTGTTCGTAAATTGTTCGTATAATGTTCATTTATATTTGTTTATTAAGTTAAATAAACGAGTATGAATAAAATTTTTATGTTCGTTTAATAAACGAATGAACACGAACAGATGTGTGTTTGATTCATTTATATTGTGTTATGTTCAGTTTTGTGTTCTCATATTGATGTACTAATTACTGATAGTAGTACGAGTATTACTTGCAAATGCATAGACTTTTATGGAGCACTAGAGGAGGCTCAAAGGACTAACTCCTAGAACTTGTTGAGACGACTTAGTAATTATCCAGGTATCTCATGGATGGTGATTGGTGATTGGTGATTTTAATAAGATTATGTTCTCTTTCGAAAATGACGGTGCATGGTCTAATCCAAGAGGCAAATGAGGGTTGTCTGTGATATAATTGATGATTGTGGGATCCTAGATATAGGTTTCTATGGCTCTTGGATTACCTGGGAACGTGAGAAAAGAGCTGAAAGTAATATTAGAGAACGACTTGACCGAGAATTGGCGTGTAATTTATGGATGCAATCTTTCCCAGACTATTCTTTAACGCACCTTTTGTATGTTTTCTGTAACATTTCAAATCAAGGTCAGTGACTAAATTACAAATTTTAAAAGTTTGTTGCTCAATTTAGAAATAAATTAAAAGTATCGGGAGTTAAGTAAAGAATTTTAATATTGGATTAAATAGCAAAGATTGATGAACTAAAGGGGCAAAATGGTCTTTTCATGGGGAAATATTTTTATCTTCCCTTTTTGAGTATTATAAAACGTGGGGAATATGAGAAAGTTCCAGACTTCTCTTCTTCATTCTCTTCTTTTCCACCGTGAAGCCATAAGCAAAGGTAAGATCTCTTGTTAGTTGATATTTAGCTGAATTTAGGATTTGGTTATGATTATTGGATGATAATTAAGCTTAAGGAAAGCTTAAATCATCTTAAAAACAAATGATGGTGGAATTAAGAGAGATTAAAGATTAAGAGTTTTTGAATGAAATTTTGAAATATAGTTCATTACTCAAATTGGAAGTTGAATTTGACTTGTCATCTATGAGAATAAGAAGCTAGAAGTGTTAGAATTAAGTTTGGGTAACATGGAAAAATTGATATGATTCTTGAATGCTATGTGGAGGAGTGGATTTTTAAGTTAAAGAGATATTGAATGAAAATTTATTAGTTTAGGTATGTATATTTGAGTTAAGAATATTAAAGGAAGTGAAATAGGAAGTGTGGAACTGAAAATGAAGTTATTTTCGAGCTCAAAATGTGATTTCTGGGCTAGGGGAATCGGTACCCATACAAGGGGAACCGATACCCCCTCAAACGAACCAGAATTTTTAGAATGTCATGGGGGAACCGATACCCCCACAGGAGGGAACCGATTCCCCCTAAAGGAAAGTTGTGAATATTGGTTTAATAGGTTCGTGTAAGTTGCTAGTATCCAATTACAAGGTGTAGGTATCTAATAATTGCCTTAAAATGTACATTTATGTAAATTCCAAGCGTAAAGCAATTCCGGAATATTTGGCAAGTAAGATCGATCAAGGAAAAGATAAGAGATCGGTATTGACTAGTGAGGCCAGGTGAGTGCATATTATTATAATATACATATTGAATATGGAAATTGGACTTGCGACAAGTTTGTTTCCAATATGATTGTAGGAGTAGAAGTATGATTATGTTTGATATTGTGTGAATATGTTTTGTTCGTATTATATGTTATGTGGTATGAATTTATATGATATTATTATAGGAAAATTGTTATATGAACATGTGATATAAGTTATAGGATCACAAATTATGTAAGGTAACCACGACTTATGTGTTAACAAGAGAAAGTGACAAAATATGGAACAAGATATAAATTACCCGATTTAGATATAAGGGAATTGGTGGAATCAACTTAAGGGATTAAATAAAATGTAAGATAAGTTAAATAACATTGACCTATAGAACAGTATGAGATTAATATATATATATATATATATATATATATATATATATATTAGGAGATATTGATAGAACTGGTTATAGGGATATGTAAGACCAATTATATGGTAAAGATCTATGAAGCTATAGGAAGATGTTATAGGAGCTTTTGATGATAATTTATTAGAAGACTTGCATATGTGATAAGTATGTGAAACTGAATTAGGTAAACATGTGTAAAGGTTATATAAATAATAGAAATATAAATGAGACAAGTAAGTAATGATATGATCAATTATGGGAAATTGTGCATTAGAGTTATAAGATTTATGGAGAATGGAGGAAAACTAGATAAGACTGAACTATAAAAGGAACTGAGAATAATATATCACTTAGGAGATTTGGATATAAAGTGATGATATGCACATAGAATATAAAATGCATATTTATAAATATGACCATGAATGATGTGAATAGGAATAATTTAAGTACTATATAACTATGAGTATTTGAATATGTATCTAGGTGATATGATGTATGAGGTCGTATGAAATATTATAAGACTCTGTGATTATATGAGAAATCAAATAGGTACAGGTGAATTATATGGAAATGAACTACGTGAATGGGTGTGATCTTATGAAAATTTATGATGAGCCATGTGAATAAACTATAAGATTATGTGTATATGTAATTATGAAAAGTCATAATAATAGAATGTAAGCAAGGTGTCAAGAAATGTAAAATGACACGAAAAGTTATATAAGCTATGTGATATGTGAAAGTGAACTATATGTTATGTGAAATGATAAGTATAAAAGAAAATGTCCATGTTATGTGTCTTGAGAGCTAGGGGTGTAGTTGGCATGCCAAGAGTCGAGGGTCTTCGCGGTCCTTCGGGATATATATATATTCTTTGGAACATGTGTGAAGTCTTGTGAGACACATACTTGATCCATAGTATATCTATATGATTTTTAAGGAATGATATGTGGTCCTTATGGACATTATTATATGGCACTACGGTGCAATTCTATGCGGCACTTTGGTGAAATTCTACGTGGCACTTCGGTGCAATTATATAAGCTGTGGTGACAGTATTAGTGCACAACCTCTATAGACTCACATGTGTACATGGACTAATAAAGGAAATAATATAAAAGAACCTTGCATGATAGTATGTGATTGGTTTGTAATCTTTATGGTGTGAAGTGATATATCTGATATGATGATGTGTATATAGCTTGGTTAAGAGGAATTGATGCAAGAACATATGACAAAAAGATAAAGAACGAAAATAAGACTAATAAAGAGATAATAATAAACACCTTACATATGATTTACATGTTTTGTGCTATGAAACCTGTCATAAGAATATGTGAATGATGTGTGTGTACAAGTGGATAGTGGTTGCATGACAGAATGTCTGATTTTGTATGATATAATAAGTATAGATTATGAATGCATTAGTAGTGGTTATATGTTTTTATGCCTCACTAAGTTATCGACTTAGCGTGTGAGTGTTTCACACGTAGGTTTCGGAAAGCTAAAAGACAAGTGAAGAGGAGCAAGACCGGTCAGTTACTTCTTATTGAAGATCAGATCAGAAAAGATGTCTTGAATTAGATGTATTTTGTATATTGAATATAGTTGGCATGTACTAATTGATTGAGTTAAACAAACCGTTGTGACTTTAATGAAAGTTTTAAATATTCTCGAGTTTTTGTCATGAGTCAAAGTTTGAAAAGTCAATATGACACCTCGGACTCGTATCCGGGTCGGGTACGGGTTGGGGTGTTACATTTTCTCTAACATTGTCCATTACTAGTAGACACTACAACAAGGAAAACTATTTCACGAAGATGACACTTTAAATTCGAAGCTTCATGGCTGCTTGAGGACTCTTGTGAAGAAGAAGTAATTTGAATTTGGACAATGACTGAAGGCTCTGCCCCCAAAAACTAAGCAGTATTAGCCACGGCCTTGATACTTGGTTCAAGAATATTTGTTGCTACAAGTGTTAAAAATTCAAAGCATTGAAAATCAAAGCATTCAAAGCAGCCGGCTGAATTTCAAATTGGATGACTTATTTTCTTCAATCAAGTGGGGCGGCTTGAATTCAAAGTTAGGCAACCCATTTTTTTGAGTTTAAGCAATAGTTAATTTTTAGTCATTGCACTTTAGGGTATTTTCAAATATTAGTCTCTAAGCTTCAACTATAAATACCCTAGCTCATTTAGCTTCTAAACCATCCCAAAATCCCAAATCATTTCTTTCTCTCAATACTAGAGAGCTTTCTTGTGAGTAGTGAGTGTTTTGTAAACACCTGTAAATATTCTCTCTTAGAAAAAGATCTGCAGCAGTCTGGAGACGTAGGCATAATTGGGTGAACTCCGTTATCAATTCTGGGTATTATTTTTCTGTTTTTATTTCGCATTCTCACTAATATGGTTATAGGGAAATTACTCGTTTACTCGTTTATTTCTCAACAACTAGTATCATAGCTTTTGGTTGTGAATTTTGTCAATTTTTTACGAGATTACTATTCATTACTATTCACTCGCAAGAATTGTCAGAAACGATCCAAACGAAGCCATATTCTAGTGGGAGCGATGGTTACAGACGAAGGGAAGGTGAAAATTAAAAAGTTCGATGGTGCAGACTTTGACTTTTGGAAGATGCAGATTGAAGATTTTTTGTACCAGAAAAATCTATATCAACCTCTCTCAGGAAAGCAACCAGAGGGCATGAAGAATGAAGATTAAGCTCTTCTCAATAGACAAGCCCTCGGAGTTATCCGACTGACGTTATCCCGCAATGTTGCTTTCAACATAGCAAAGGAAAATACCATGGCATGTCTTATGGCGGCTCTCTCCAGTATGTATGAGAATCTATCAGCCTCAAACAAAGTTCATTTGATGAGGCTGTAGATGCTCGTTTTGTCCGAGCTTATAGCAGATTAGACAATTCGAATCAAGCCCAACATGATATTTAATCCAACACGTGCTCAGTTGGATTAGGCCACTAAGACAGGCAGTTTTGAGCAGAAAAGAGAGGAACGGTTTTGTAGAGAGTGGGGGGTATTTTGAGTTATCAAAAAACTGTAAATGGAGGGGGAGGTCAGTTTTTTTAACTACTGGAAACCATCAGAAAGGGGATACTTCACGGGGAGAGAACAGATAGAACAGGGAGGATAGAGAAAAACAGAGACCATTCTAAAAAAAACAACATTTTCGATATTACAAGGTCAAGCATTGTAACAGAGGGGGGGAATCGTCGTTTTTCAGGAAAGCAATAACAAGCAAAGAGCCATTCTTTTGGTATATTCTCTCTTTATTTCAAATTCTAGTAATTTGTATGAGTGTTTTTATTTCTAAACCAAAAAAAAAAACAAACTAAAGGTAAGGAAGATAGAAATAGACAGTTAGATTTACCTCTGGTTCTGTTTGATTGATTGTCAAGGTCAGTTTTGCTGCGTCCAGGTTGGGTTTTCTGTCCCGTTTGGTTCATTTTTCTTTGGGTGTTTAGGGTCCGAAGCTCTCGAGTTCCTGGTCTGAGATTGGTTTCAACACCGAGTCATGTTGGCTTCTACGTTTTGAAATCTTGTTTAGACTAGAAGCAAAATCAGAAGAGAGTTAGGAAAGGTTCAGCTTAGCTTACCTTACTGGTTTAGGCCCTCGTCGGAGTCTATAGGCGGCATTGGTCGTTTCGTTTTGGTTGAGGGTTAGAGAGGAAGGAGGCGTCTAGGCTCATTAGGTCGGTTCGGTGCTTCATCGTTGGTGACTATCACGGTGGTCGGGGAGGTGAATCATGCCCGTATAGGGCTTTAAGGTTATCACAGGGTAGAGAGATCGGGCGTAGAGAGAGGAGAAGAAGAGAGCATTGCGGCTGTGTGTTTAGTTTAGAGTTAGGTTAGGTTTGTTATTTAGGTTATATGTTAAAATTTTAGGGTTAATTAGCTTTTAGCCACCGAGTCCTTAGAATTTCGTTTATCCCTATAGTTCTTGTGTTTGTTTTCATTTTGGTCCCCAAACCGAATGTTTTCCTATTCCAATTTTGCATCTTTATTTTATGCGTTTTAATTTTCAGTCCCAAATGTTATGTTATTTAGTTTTTGTTATTTTAGACATTTAACTTCTGAATGGTTGCATGTTCGTTTAGTCCATAAATCACATTTGCATATTTATAGTTTTGTCTCTTTATTTTACCCGCATCTAATTTTAGCCCTAAGTATTCTGTATTTAATCTTTGCTGTTTTAAACATTAAATTGTTAATTTTTGCATGTTACTTTTAGTCCTAGGTAGAAGTTTGCATGTATCTAATTATGTCTATTTATTTTATTTTTCATTTAATTCGTCCTAAATATTGATTTTGTTTAATTTACGTTGTTTTGATATTAGACTTTAAGGTTTTTGCATGTCACATTTTAGTCAGGTGGGTATGTTATTTTAAGTTTATGTGATGTTGCATATTTGGCATAACATTTTCTCGGTTTTCATTTAGTTTTACAAGTGGTCTCATTTTATGTTGATCTTGGTAATGTAATGCATTGATAGTTTTTTTTTATGGTCTTTGTTTAATGGTAATTTTAGCTTTAGATTTATTTACTTATTTATTTTAATCGCATGTTTAATTAATTTTTACATGACATCATTTTTGCATAATTTGCATGATAGCCTCACTTGCATAACTCGACATATTCATAATTGGATTAGGGGTAACATACTTTTAATTTAAAATTATTTCAAAGGGGGCTGTCATAACTGATTTGAAGTCCGCTTCTAATGATTTTAAATTAAAAGTGTATCCCGAAAGTGAAACCAAAAAATTGATTCGTCGCCTAAAATTTGGGAACGAGAGAAAAGAAATGTTCGTTTATTTAAATATATCGAGAAAGGTTTGTTAACTTTTAAGATCTGGTCTCGTATTTGTAAATAATCGAACATTCTTTATCTTTCTAAAACGATTCGGTAAATTTAATTTAATTTATTTGAGTGCTTTCGAATGTTTTAAATTTAAATTTTTATTTTATGGGATCAAAAATTAAAATAAATTCGAATTTGTAAAGTTCATTGCAAAGACGTTAATTAATCGACTAGGTACCGATTTAGGGCGTTGTGGGGGTGCTAATCCTTCCCTACACGTAACCGACTCTCGAACTCGGATTTTGGTAACGCAGACCTCAATTTGTTGTTTTAATTAAAATTAATTTTTATTTAAAATGACATCATTTTTGGGTGCCCATCACACCCTAATCAAAGATTGGTGGCGACTCTTTGAATTGTATTTTTTTTCGATCGTAAGGAAATCTAAAAATTTCGAAACGAGAGGTCTTTTAAATCGCATTTGTTTTTAAATTAAAAAGAGATAATTAAGAATTAATGTGGTTTTTAAAATCTCACCGTTTTTCACCTTTTAAGAAAAGAATCGTTTCAACAGCTTGGCGACTCTGCTGGGGACTTTTTTTAGAGAGTCAAGCCGATAGTCGATTAATTAATTGTCTTTGCAATTGAAAATTACAAATTCGTTTTAATTTGATTTTTGATCCCTTGTTTGGTTTTTAATAAGTTTTGTTTGTATTTTGATTTCTTTAATTTAATTTGATTGACAATTAAATAGTTGTACTGATCTGTTTGTTAATGATTTCAGATTAATTGTGTGAATTTAGGAAATTTGAGTGTTTTTATTGTTTGTTTTTTTTTTTCGCTTTCCTCACACACTGCACAGCTGCATTGTCATAACATGAGCTAAAACCCCGCTCCGTCCTATTTAAGTAGGAGTGAGAGACTATGCCCTCGTGTGGTTTTCACCTCTGCATGGGATAGTGGATCGCTCCTGGAGCTCACGCCTTATGGTCCTCGTGATGGTAATCACCTCCGCATGGACATAAGGAGGTGTGTTCCCTCGAAATTGAACTCGATCCCCTAAAGCCTGTGATGGGCCAGGATTGAGGGTTCGGCAGCCCAAGGGGGCGCCGGCAAGGACAATTCGAGAACCTATTGCTTTAGAACCTAACCCGGCATATAGTGAACGTAGAGCCCGAACTTAGGTTGAACCAAACCCGAATCTTAAGAATCCCGTGAGGAGGGTACACAAGGAAAAGCTTTTTTTTGAGTCATTTATTTTCGTTTTTTTTTCGAATAAACGCATGCGAACTAGGTATCATGCGGTTAGGTTTATTTTGAATAAGCATGAATTAGATATCATGCGGTTAGGATTTCTTTTTTGTGGATAACAAAGCATGGGGGTAGATATCATGTTGGGTAGGATCTGATAAAGCATGATTGGTAGCCAGCATGTGGGTAGGATTTTTGAATAAATTATTATCCCGACTTAATGGCTTTATGTTTACTAACCGATCTTTTGTTATCTTTGCCTTGTTTTTTTTTTATGTTTTGCATTGCACGATCCATTACATGGTGTTGATTTGGGGTCGATGTCCATATAGAAGGCCAGTAATATGGAACGAACGGTTCAGAGAGAGGTTGAGGACAATGCAGATGTTTTGAGGTGGTCGGAACAGTCCCAATTGACCAATGGAGACAGCGTGATGCCTGGATATGTGTCAGAGTTATTTGGTTACACTCACATCAACGTACGCCAGAATGATCTGAGTGAGCTAAGAGAGATATGGGGAAGATGGGAAGCAGCTGATAAGGAGATGTTTTATCAGTTGTACGGCGATATTCCTTATCTTCTGGATGTTTCTATTGACCGAAATCTGTTTAGAGCGTTGGCGCAGTTCTGGAATCCGGCTTATAGCTGTTTCACATTTGGTAGAGTAGACCTGACACCAACAATAGAGGAGTATCAAGCATTGGTTCGTTGTCCGAGGTCCCAGATGGATAGAGTATATACCAAGCTGCCAGTCACTCCTTCATTTAAGAAGAAATTACTATTGATGACCGGAATGAGTGAAGATTGGGTAATCAGAAACATTAAGAAGAAGGGAGAGAGTGAGTGCATCTCTTGGGCTGCTCTGAAAGAAGTAATTGCTCATCATCCTGATAAGAGAAAGAAGCTTGACTTGTTTGCTTTAGGGATTTATGGGCTCGTTATTTTTCCAAAAGTGTTAGGATATGTAGACATATCAGTTGTTGACCTGTTTGAAAGATTAGACAAGCGCGTGGATCCTGTTCCAGCTATTCTAGCTGAGACATTCCGGTCTTTGAGTTCTTGTAGGCGCGAGGGAGAAGGACGCTTTATAGGATGTGCGCCTTTGCTGCTAGTGTGGATTTTGAGTCATTTTAAACATGTTGAAAGAGCACCAGGACGAGTATTTTTAGACGGTTTCTCACCTTTGAAAGATTTTCTTTCTAAAGAGTGGCCTGGGGGTTTCACTGAAGAAAAATGGACGGTCATCTTCAAGGATATCAGAGATGGAGATATTTTGTGGCGAGCTTCGTGGAATACCTCTTCGGATATACTTTACAGATGTGGAGAGCGAGATTGGGTTCCTTTGCCAGGTATATGGGGCTCTGTTGGGTATGCACCGCTACTAGTTTCCAAACAGTATGGGTCAAGGCAGTTCATTCCAGCCACATGGGACTTGGTAGGGTCGGATTTTGCATTCAAAGGAGATCAGTATAAGGGTAAAGTTAAAGGGGTTGCTGAGGCCTGGAAGCAAACTCGTCGCGTGAATTTGTTTACCTATGATCTCGAGTTGTCTCAAGAGTACGAGCAGGAGAAGCGGTCGAGTAAATGAAATATCCCGATGGTGAATCCTGAAAATATTCAGCCGGTGGAGGAACATTTGAGAGTGGTGCCATCTCCATTAGAGTTAGCCAAGTGCGATTTCGAAGCAGAACGGAGACAATGGAGAATGACTTTGCAGAAGCTAGAAGATGAAGTGTATCAAAAAGGATTGGAGATTGACATTCAGAAGAGTAGAGCAGATCGAATTGAAAAAGTAGAGAAGCAACTTCGGCTAGATTTTGACGATCTTCGGTCAACTTATCAGCGAATGGTAAAAGCTCAAACAGGTTCTAGTTCGAGTAAGTCTGTTGAATTAAGGCAAGAGGTGGCGAGCCTCAAAAGATTAGCCGGAGAGAGTCAAGAAGAGCTCAAGCAAAGCAGGCACCAAGTGAAGATTTTATCGAAGGAAAATGATTCTTTAGAGCAGCGTTACAAGAGAGTCAAGCCCGAATGAGAAGTTGAAGGGGAAAATCGAATTGAAAAAGTAGAGAAGCAACTTCGGCTAGATTTTGACGATCTTCGGTCAACTTATCAGCGAATGGTAAAAGCTCAACAGTTCTAGTTCGAGTAAGTCTGTTGAATTAAGGGTGAGGTGGCGAGCCTCAAAAGATTAGCCGGAGAGAGTCAGAAGAGCTCAAGCAAAGCAGGCACCAAGTGAAGATTTTATCGAAGGAAAATGATTCTTTAGAGCAGGGTTACAAGAGAGTCAAGCCCGAATGAAGTTTGAAGGGAAAATTTCAAGTTTAGAGATCGCATTACGACGATACCGAAGCGGAAGGTAGCTCGAGCCGTGGAGGTTGAAAGTTTGAAGAGACAAGTGAGCGCTTGAAGCCATGTTCAAGAGTTTCAGAGGCAACAAGTGAGCTATCGATAGTTCCCTATGAGGGATATACAATGGCGTTTTCGATGGGAGCGAGCTCAGGCGAGAGTCAAGCAGAGAGGGACTTTATTACTTGTTACCTAAACACGCACGGGGAATAGCTCAATATTTGGTCATTTTATCTGAGGAAGCTGCTGATGTAACTGAAGAACTGGATCCTGAGGCTGAAGAAAACCAGAAGATTGTAGAGTTACTAGCACACGTACAAGAAATAGGAGAGATGGTGCAGATTTATTTGTGATATGTTTCAACTTTGTAATTGAACGTCGTTCTATAAAGAGTTGTTCTAAGGAGTCGTTCCAGATCAACACCCTGCATTTTGCATATGCATTTTTAATGCATTTAATTTTTGCATTGCATTTTATTCATTCATAATCATTCATTTATATCATTAAATAATATCAGCGAAACAAAATGACTCTGTGACAGAGTAATACTGGAAATCCAAAGTAATCTACAAAACCAGGAAGAAAGTTAAGAGACAAACTTGCCCAAATGAGAAGGCTCAGTCGGAGTTACAAGATAATATCAAGAAAATGCAAGAAGATATGATGCCAAAAGAGATGTGCATTTGCGAGTATGGGTTGGATGGAAGAAATCCAGAACATGGGAAAACCCTATGCCAGAAGGTGTAACTGAAGACCCACTTCATCATCCAGGGTTAACCCAGAACAATCTCAGAATGTTCAAGTGACCCCTGTTCATGTCGGGAAGGTGCACATTAATCCAGTCGGTGCTTCTGTTAACGTACAACCTGGATCTAGTTCGTATCAGGAAGAACATCAATACATTTTCGGACCTTGATGAAGAAGCCAAGAAGGACCAAAACAATCTGTTGGAAGAAATGGAAGCAGTTAGAAAGAGATCAGAGCCATGAAGGAAGATACCAGTGTCTATGGATTTGACGCAAAGGAGTTAAGTCTAGTTCCCGATCTAGTCTTGCCTCCAAAGTTTAAAGTTCCTGACTTGAAAAGTTTGATGGTACTAGGTGTCCCCTCTGCGCATATCACGATGTTTTGTAGGAAGATGACCGATACATAGGGGACGATCAATTGTGATACACTGCTTTCAGGAAAGCTTAACTGGCTCGGCAATCCGGTATATCCGCTGAGTAGAGCTAATATAAATCGTGGAAAGACTTGGCTAAGTCCTTTCTTGAGCAATACAACATGGAAGGTTTAGGCCCAACAGGATGATGTTGCAAGGAATGGAAAAGAAGTCTAACGAAGTTTTTAGACAATATGCTCAAAGATGGAGAGATTAGTAGTGCAAGTCCCCCGCCATTGGAATAGGAAGAAACAAATATGCTTTTGTCAACACCTTAAAGGCTCCTTTTTTCTCGCATCTTATCGGTAATCCTTATCGAAGTTTTGCTGATGTAGTGACGCAGGAAAATGATTGAAATGGCTGTTAAGAGTGGGAAGCTCGAGGAGGAAGTCTAGTAAGAGGCCACCAACGAGGAAAAAGGAAAACGAAGTCAGTAATGTGAGGCAGTACGATTCTAATAACATCACTGTTTCCCGTCCTCAAGGAGCAGGTCATCGACACAAAATGACATAGACAAGGGGCAAGGGACCAGAGGAGAGAGAGGCCTCAATTTGACCCCATCCCCAATGCTTATAGGAATTATTTCAGATTTTGTATGATCGGCATGTGGTTTCGCCGTATCACGTGACACCAATGCACCTCCTTTTCCCAATGTATGATGCTAGTGCTCAGTGGGAGTACCATGCAGGGAACCCTGGCATTCCATTGAGAATTGTACTGCTTTTAAGAAGGTTGTCCAAGCTTTGAGAACGAGGATGTCATCAACTTTGGTGACAGTGAGCAGCCAAATATAGCTCAGAATCCGTTGCCAAGCCATGCAGGGGCAGGAGTTAACGTGATTACTGAAGAGAAGGAAAGAGATTGTAAGGAATGTTAGTGATGTGGTATCACCCATGAGTTGGGTGTGGTGCAGATGGTCAAGGTAGGATTGTGAAGCCCAGTTTGACAGGTGAACAGTTTAACAGTGGAGGTATGTCTGTATCATAACAGCGAGGGACACAATATTCAGCATGTCCTGACTTCCTATCTTTTGTACAACATGATGGACAGTAAAGAAGAGTTCTTTAGAGAGATTGCTGAAGAAGAGGAAGTGGAAGTTTGCGCTTCAGAAGGATCGTCAAAGGGGTATACAATGCCAGTTGTCCCCTAATTACTCCCAAAATCGAGTTGCTGAGAAGGTACCCCGAAAGGTTATTACACCCTCCATCTCCATTCCCATATCGGGATAATAAACAAGTGCCTTGGAGTTATGATTGCCAGATGGAGATGTAACAAAAGAGAATGAGAAGAATGAGGTGGGACGCTTTACTAGAAGTGGTAGGTGTTATTCTCTTAATCCACTAAAGATCTGAGAAGAGGGTTGCAGTTGATAAAGGGAAAAAGGTTGACGTGCAGATAGAAAAGATAGCCTGTTATCAATGAACCAGTAACCAGAGAGAAGCGGTAGAATTTTTGAAGTTTTGAAACACAGTGATATGTTGTGGAACAGTTACACAAGTTGCCTGCCCGTTTTTCTGTTTTATCATTACTTTGAGTTCAGAGGCCCATAGGAATGCTCGTTAAAGGTTTGAACCAGACTTTTGTTCCGAAGAGTTGCCCATTGAAAAGTTGGATCGGTTAGTTTCCAATGTACAAGCTGATAATTTTTCTTTTTTCTGAGGATGAAATCCCTTCTGGATGATGGTAGTCAGAAGGCTTTGCACATTACAGTTAAATGTAAAGGGCATGTGTTGTCCCGGGTCTTGGTTGATAATGGTCAGCTTTGAAGTGATGCCCTTAGTGACTAAAGAAGCTTCCATTAGATAGTACACTTATGAGAACTTGTCAAGTGTGGTTCGAGCTTTCAATGGGACTAAAAAGAGTGTTGGGCAAGATGATGTTCCTCTAAATATTGGTCCAGCAACTTATGAAGTGTAATTTCTCGTAATGGACATTATGCCTACGTACAATTGTTTGTTGGGAAGGCCTTGGATTCATCAGGCCGGTGCAGTTCCGTCCACATTGCACCAAGAGAAAAATTTGATTGATGGAAGGTTGGTATGTATTCATGCTGAAGAGACATTATTGCTTCTGTTTCTACTACTGCTCTACATTGAAGTGGATGAGCAAGCGTCGAGTGTTCTTTTAGATCGTTGGAGTTTGTCAATGCTACGTTGTGGCCGAAGGCAGAAGATACCAAAGCCGCGATTGTCAAACTGTACAAATGGGGCTTAAATTGACTCTTGGAAGAGAGCGAAAGTTGGAAAGGGTTAGGTCGACAGTTGCAAGGACCAGTGAATCCAATATGCCCTGTTACTAAAAGAGATCGATTTGGTTTGGGGTTCAGCCAACTCCGAGGATAGCTGAGGGGAATTAAGAAGGGTCAGGAAATGAAAAGGCCAGATTGGCTGATGAAGACCTTAGTGGGAACCCATGATCTTCCCGCCGTTGAGCAGCATTTTCATATCTGGGGGACATAGTTTCAAGGGATTCAAGGAAACCGAGGTGATAGTTGAGGATGCCTTGGGAGATTTAGGCATTAACGTTATAACTGATGATGATTTGAGGAATGAGAGTTATGAGCATTTATCCTGCACCGCCGGGCTTCGTGTTGATATTGGACCGCGGAAGAACTGCCTGTAGTTTACAATCTTTTACAGAGTAATGCACTGGAACTTTCTCCTTGTTGTTCATACCCTGGGAAATAGGTGATTTCATGTAAAGGGTTAAGTTGTTTGTTTTTTCTTGCTTTCAATAAAAGATGCATTCTGTTAGTTCCAAATGGCAAACATTTTCCCATGCATTTCATTCATTCTTCTTTGTTATATATATGTATGTATTTATTTATTTCTATTTATTTTATATGGGAAAAGATCCTCCCATATGTATATGTATATATCTTCTCTTTCATTATTTTTTCAGGAGCTCAGATATCAATAATAGAATGCCATGACTCTGACCCGGAGATTGATTTCGAGAAGTCTATATGTCAAGGAGAAATCGAGGATTTTGATGATGAGGGATGTGAACTACCTTCTGAATTGCTGAAAATGGTGGAGAATGAAGATAAGCAGATTCTGCCTCATAAAGAGTCTACTGAGATTTTGAATTTGGGGACAGATGAGGATAAGAGGGAAATAAGATCGGTACCACTCTGTCAGTTGGAGGTCGATAGATTTGATAGAATTGCTTCAAATACAGAATGTGTTTGCTTGGTCATACGAAGATATGCCGGGTTTAGATACAGAGTTGGTTGTTCACAAACTGCCAATAAAGCCTGAATGTAAACCGGTACAGCAAAAACTGAGAAGAATGAGACCTGAGATGCTGCTCAAGATTAAAGAGGAAGTGAAGAAACAATTTGATGCCCGTTTCTTAAGTGGCCAAATATCCTGAATGGTGGCTAATATTTTCCCAGTACCGAAAAGGATGGGAAAGTTCGAATGTGTGTTGACTATAGGGATCTCAACCGAGCTAGTCCAAAAGATAATTTTCCTTTGCCACATATAGATACGCTATGGATAATACTGCTGGAAATTCTTTGTTCTCTTTTATGGATGGTTTCTCTGGCTATAATCAAATTAAGATGAACCCTGAAGATATGGAAAAACGACATTTGTTACCATGTGGGGAACGTTTTGTTATAAAGTAATGCCGTTTGGATGAAGAACGCCGGGGCAACATATCAAAGGCCATGGTGACGTTATTTCACGACATGATGCATAAGAGATAGAAGTTTATGTCGATGATATGATAGTCAAGCCAAGACAGAGGAAGAACATATTGGGAATTTTAGAAAGCTTTTTAAAAGACTAAGAAGATGCCAACTAAAACTCAACCCAAATAAGTGTACTTTTGGGGTGACATCTGGGAAGCTGTTGGGATTTGTAGTAAGCCAAAAAGGAATTGAAATAGACCCAGATAAAGTAAAGGTTATTCAAGACTTGCCAGCCCCACGAACAAAAAAGAAGTCAGGATTTTTGGGAGATTGAATTATATAGCTCGGTTTATTTCACAGCTGACAGAAAAGTGTGATCCCATATTCCGCCTTCTTCGCAAGAATAACTCAGGGGAATGGAGTGAGGATTTTCAAAGAGCTTTTGAAGCAGTGAAAAGATATTTGTCGAGCACTCCGATCTTAGCACCACCCATCTCAGGCAAACCCTTGATTCTGTATTTGTCGGTTTATGAAATTCATGGGGTGTGTGCTGGGGCAACGTGACCAAACTGAGAAGAAAGAAAGGGCTATCTATTATCTCAGCAAGAAGTTCACTGAATGTGAGACAAGATACTCACCCATTGAAAAGTTGTGTTGCGCTTTAGTATGGGCTACCCGAAGGCTTAGACAATATATGTTGTATTATACTACTTGGCTTATATCCAAGCTTGATCCCTTAAAATATCTAATGGGTGTGCCTGCATTATCTGGAAGATTAGCTCGTTGGCAGATCCTATTGTCCGAATTTGATATCCAGTATGTAAACCAGACGGTAATTAAAGGAAGTGCTATAGCAGAATTCATTGCAAGTAGGGCTTCGGAAGAATATGAGTCGTTGAGCTTTGATTTCCCAGATGAAGATTTAATGGCTATTTCGGTAGAAGAAGCAGTGGCATCCACTAGCAAATATTGGAAGTTGAACTTCGATGGTGCTTCAAATGCCTTGGGACATGGAATTGGGGCAATTTTGGTATCACTAGAGGGAGAGCATTATCCTTTCACCAGTCGGCTTAATTTTGATTGTACAAACAATATGGCCGAGTATGAAGCTTGTGTTCTGGGTCTTAGAGCTGCTGTTGAACGCAAAGTAAAAATGCTTAAAGTGTATGGGGATTCAGCTTTGGTAATATACCAGCTCAGAGGAGAATGGGAGACAAAAGATCCCAAGCTTGTAGAATACCGCAAGTTGGTTATGGAACTTGTTGAAGAATTTGATGAAGTAACTTTCAATTACCTCCCCAGAGAAGAGAATCAAATGGCAGATGCCTTAGCCACACTGGCAGCAGCGTTTAAGATGAACGAGCATTCAAATATGATGCCCATTGAAATGAAAGCTTATGAGTATCCAGCCCATTGTTTTAATATTGAAGAAGAAGAAGATGGAAACCCCTGGTATTATGATATCTTGCAATATATAAGGTATCAGAGTTATCCAGAACAGGCCACTGAGAATGATAAAAGAACCATTAGAAGAATGGCATCAGGGTATGTGCTTGATGGTGAGACCCTATACAAGAAAAGTCTAGATCAGGTTTTGTTAAGATGTGTGGACGCGAAAGAAGCCAAATTGATTCTTGAAGAAGTGCATGAGGGAATATGTGGTACCCATGCTAATGGGCATATTATGGCTAGGCAGATTATGAGATTTGGGTATTTTGGTCAACTATGGAACAGACTGTATCAATTATGCCCGAAATGTCACAAATGTCAGATTTATGGAGATAGGATACATACTCCTCCTCATCCGTTGCATGTAATGACAGCTCCGTGGCCATTCTCAATGTGGGGTATGGATGTTATTGGACAAATTTCGCCCAAAGCTTCAAATGGTCATCGCTTCATTCTGGTAGCCATAGATTATTTCACCAAGTGGGTAGAAGCGGCTTCTTACGCAAATGTTACCTAGTCTACAATATGCAAATTTTTGAAGAAGGAGATCATTTGTAGATATGGTTTGCCCGAGGATTATCTCTGATAATGCTTGAATTTAAATAATAAGATGATGGACTCGGTCTGTAAACAGTTCAAAATAAGCATCATAATTCCACCACTTATCGCCCAAAGATGAATGGGGCAGTAGAGGCGCCAATAAGAACATCAAAAGGCTCATAGAGAAATGACTGAGACCTATAAGGATTGGCATGAGAAGTTGCCCTTTGCTCTGTTTGCTTATCGAACTTCAGTACGGACTTCAACTGGGGCAACTCCGTTTTCTTTGGTTTATGGGATGGAAGCTGTCTTACCTATTGAGGTGGAAATTCCCTCACTTCGGATTTTATCAGAGGTAAAGCTTGATGAGGCAGAATGGGTCCAAGCTAGGTATGACCAGTTGAATTTGATTGAAGAAAAGAGATTGAAAGCTATTTGTCATGGTCAGATGTACCAAAAACGTATGATACGGGCACATGGTAAGAAAGTTCGCCTTCGAGAATTCCATGAGGGAGATTTGGTGCTTAAAAGGATTTTGCCTATTCAGAATGATTTCAGAGGAAAATGGATGCCCAATTGGGAAGGACCTTATGTTGTCAAGAAGGCCTTTTCTGGGGGAGCTTTAGTCCTAACTGAAATGGACGGATCAGAATTACCATATCCAGTGAATTCCGACGCTGTTAAGAGATATTTCGCTTGAAGAAGAAATAAAAGAAGAAAAGAAGAAAAAAAAAGAGAAAAAAAATGAGAAAAAGGAAAAAATGATGGAAAAAACGAAAAAAAAAAGAGAAGAAGAAAATGGAAGAAAAAATGAAAAATAAAAAAAAAAGAAAAGAGAAAAATGAAAAAAAGAGAGAAATAAAAGGAGGGTTCAAGACGAAAACCTGAAAAGGGCGTCTTGGAATCAAAGGAGGTCTCAAGTTGAAAACCCGCAAAGGGCGACTTGAGTTGAATTTGAAATTCAGAATTCGCGCATGGTGGAGGTTCTGAATCAATTTTGGAAGTGGAAAGAGCTCCTAATATGGATAGTAACAATGACAGTTGGTGATCAAGGATGAGACTAAAGATTAATGAGTCTCGATGAAAACAACCAGAAGAGAAATTGAATGCATATGAGATTCAATACTGGTTTAGGGCATCCAATGATAGAGATTTGGGGAGTTTAGAAGTAGCTTCATACTCTTAAGCATCACAATTTTGGAGATCCCTTTGACAGAAGCTACACTCGAGACATTCTAACAGCGTGTCAGTTCAAAAGCATTTGCATTATTGATATTTGAAGACGCCTACTCTTTTGTTCTTTTACTGTTTCCAGTTAAAAGTTTGCCATTTAGTTGCCTAAAATTCTCTGTATTTATACAAATAAAGAGATGTCTTTTCTTGATAATTTCCCTTTTGCAAACATCTTATTTTGAAAGGTTAAAACATATGGCTTAACTTGAAGTACATGAGATCATTTTGTATTATTGTGCAAAAGGTTTTGGAAAATGCAGGTATTCTGAAGTTGACAATAGTTTAAACATGTAAGCTTGTGTGGCCATGGGAAACTAAAATCCTCAAATTCGTAGAAAATCTCAGCCATTAAAAGATGACTCAAGGAGGTTATCATTAATCAAGAAGTTGGTCATGGGTACTGACGGGTTTCAAGAAAGAAATAAGTCAAGGTACTGTTAAGCCGAGAGATATGGAATTGAGATTGTTAACTGGGGTGAACTGGTCAAACGTTCTGTGCCCAAGATGAAGCCGAGTTCCATCGAGATCAAAAGGAGATAGAGTTCCTTCAAAGAAGAAAACGCATTGAATTGCATAATTGCATACATTTTAGGCATGAGTAGGATCATGGCATTCATAATCGCATGATGGCTTAAATATCTACAGGTTTCCCAGGAATAGTTGAAGATTGAAGATATGAAAGCATCGAGATGAAGATGGTCTTGAGATTTTGACAAAAATGATGTTTATACGAAAACTGAGCTAAAGCAGATTCACGTATCCAATGGTTTGACTTTTGAAGCAAATCATCTATAAGCCTTCACGAAAGAGTAGTGAAGCAAATTCGTTTGTTGAAGATTGAGTCCTATACTCCCTGAAAGAATAGGGAGCGGACAAGTTTGTTGAAGATTGAGTCCTATACTCCCTGAAAGAATAGGGAGCGGACAAGTTCGTTGAAGATTGAGTCCTATACTCTCTGAATGAATAGGGAGCGGACAAGTTTATTGAAGATTGTTCGAGTTCTATACTCTCTGAAGGAATAGAGAGCGAACCCGTTTTATGAAGATTGCTCGAGTCCTATACTCTCTGAAGGAATAGGGAGCGGACAAGTTCGTTGAAGATTGAGTCCTATACTCTCTGAATGAATAGGGAGCGGACAAGTTTATTGAAGATTGTTCGAGTTCTATACTCTCTGAAGGAATAGAGAGCGGATCCGTTTCATGAAGATTGTTCGAGTTCTATACTCTCTGAAGGAATAGAGAGCGGACCCGTTTTATGAAGATTGTTCGAGTTCTATACTCCCTGAATGAATAGGGAGTAGACACGTTTGCTGAAGATTGTTCGAGTCTTATACTCCCTGAACGAATAGGGAGCAAACTCGTTATTCGAAGATTTTTCAAGTCTTGCTTATCCTGAAGTAGCAGAGAAGTGGATTAATCTTTTGAAGTTCTAATGGTCGGACAAACTTGATCATCTATTGATCTTTGCTCTATTCTCGTTGCACGACAATGAGCAAAGAGGGGCAGCTGTAGATGCTCGTTTTGTCCGAGCTTATAGCAGATTAGACAATTCGAATCAAGCCCAACATGATATTTAATCCAACACGTGCTCAGTTGGATTAGGCCACTAAGACAGGCAGTTTTGAGCAGGAAAAGAGAGGGAACGGTTTGTAGAGAGTGGGGGGTATTTTGAGTTATCAAAAAACTGTAAATGGAGGGGGAGGTCAGCTTTTTTAACTACTGGAAACCATCAGAAAGGGGATACTTCACGGGGAGAGAACAGATAGAACAGGGAGGATAGAGAAAAACAGAGACCATTCTAAAAAAACAACATTTTCGATATTACAAGGTCAAGCATTGTAACAGAGGGGGGGAATCGTCGTTTTTCAGGAAAGCAATAACAAGCAAAGAGCCATTCTTTTGGTATATTCTCTCTTTATTTCAAATTCTAGTAATTTGTATGAGTGTTTTTATTTCTAAACCAAAAAAAAAACAAACTAAAGGTAAGGAAGATAGAAATAGACAGTTAGATTTACCTCTGGTTCTGTTTTGATTGATTGTCAAGGTCAGTTTTGCTGCGTCCAGGTTGGGTTTCTGTCCCGTTTGGTTCATTTTTCTTTGGTGTTTAGGGTTTGAAGCTCTCGAGTTCATGGTCTGAGATTGGTTCAACACCGAGTCATGTTGGCTTCATACGTTTTGAAATCTTGTTTAGACTAGAAGCAAAATCAGAAGAGAAGTTAAAGGAAAGGTTCAGCTTAGCTTACCTTACTGGTTTAGGCACTCGTCGGAGTCTATAGGCGGCATTGGTCGTTCGTTTTGGTTGAGGGTTAGAGAGGAAGGAGGCGTCTAGGCTCATTAGGTTGGTTCGGGTGCTTCATCGTTGGTGACTATCACGGTGGTCGGGGAGGTGAATCATGCCCGTATAGGGCTTTAAGGTTATCACAGAGGGTAGAGAGATCGGCGTAGAGAGAGGAGAAGAAGAGAGCATTGCGGCTGTGTGTGTTTAGTTTAGAGTTAGGTTAGGTTTGTTATTTAGGTTATATGTTAAAATTTTAGGGTTAATTAGCTTTAGCCACCGAGTCCTTAGAATTTCGTTTAATCCCTATAGTTCTTGTGTTTGTTTTCATTTTGGTCCCCAAACCGAATGTTTTCCTGTTTCCAATTTTGCATCTTTATTTTATGCGTTTTAATTTTCAGTCCCAAATGTTATGTTATTTAGTTTTTGTTATTTTAGACATTTAACTTCTGAATGGTTGCATGTTCGTTTTAGTCCATAAATCAACATTTGCATATTTATAGTTTTGTCTCTTTATTTTACCCGCATCTAATTTTAGCCCTAAGTATTCTTGTATTTAATCTTTGCTGTTTTAAACATTAAATTGTTAATTTTTGCATGTTACATTTTAGTCCCTAGGTAGAAGTTTGCATGTATCTAATTATGTCTATTTATTTTATGTTCATTTAATTTTCGTCCTAAATATTGATTTGTTTAATTTACGTTGTTTTGATATTAGACTTTAAGGTTTTTGCATGTCACATTTTAGTCAGGTGGGTATGTTATTTTAAGTTTATGTGATGTTGCATATTTGGCATAACATTTTCTCGGTGTTCATTTTAGTTTTACAAGTGGTCTCAGTTTTATGTTGATCTTGGTATATGTAATGCATTGATAGTTTTTTTTTTATGGTCTTTGTTTAATGGTAATTTTAGCTTTAGATTTATTTACTTATTTATTTTAATCGCATGTTTAATTAATTTTTACATGACATCATTTTTGCATAATTTGCATGATAGCCTCACTTGCATAACTCGACATATTCATAATTGGATTAAGGGTAATATACTTTTAATTTAAAATTGTTTCAAAGGGGGCTGTCATAACTGATTTGAAGTCCGCTTCTAATGATTTTAAATTAAAAGTGTATCCCGAAAGTGAAACCAAAAAATTGATTCGTCACCTAAAATTTGGGAACGAGAGAAAAAGAAATGTTCGTTTATTTAAATATATCGAGAAAAGGTTGTTATAACTTTTAAGATCTGGTCTCGATATTTGTAAATAATCGAACATTCTTTATCTTTATAAAACGATTCGGTAAATTTAATTTAATTTATTTGAGTGCTTTCGAATGTTTTAAATTTAAATTTTTATTTTATGGGATCAAAAATTAAAATAAATTCGAATTTGTAAAGTTCATTGTAAAGACGTTAATTAATCGACTAGGTACCGATTTAGGGCGTTGTGGGGGTGCTAATCCTTCCCTACACGTAACCGACTCCCGAACTCGGATTTTGGTAACGCAGACCTCAATTTGTTGTTTTAATTAAAATTAATTTTTATTTAAAATGACATCATTTTTGGGTGCCCAATCACACCCTAATCAAAGATTGGTGGCGACTCTTTGAATTGTATTTTTTTTCGATCGTAAAGGAAATCTAAAAATTTTCGAAACGAGAGGTCTTTTAAATAGCATTTGTTTTTAAATTAAAAAGAGATAATTAAGAATTAATGTGGTTTTTAAAATCTCACTGTTTTTCACCTTTTAAGAAAAGAATCGTTTCAACAGAGGCGATTATTCAATTTGCGGATGACGGAAGGGGCATCAGTGGCTCAACACCTAAATGAACTCAACACTATCACAACCCAGTTGAGTTCAGTGGAAATTGAGTTCGATGATGAAGTTCGAGCTTTAATTCTCTTATCATCTCTACCAGACAGTTATAATGCTACTGTTACAGTAGTCAGCAGCTCGTCAGGAAACAATAAATTGAAGTTCGACGATGTTCGAGATCTAGTATTGAGCGAAGAAATTCGACGGAGAGAATCGGGTGAAACATCAACCTCTTCAGCCTTGCACACAGAGTCTAAAGGTAGAACTTCAGAAAGAAATTCAAATCGTGGCAGATCAAAATCCAGAACGGGAAAATCAAGAATGGGAAAGAAATATTATACATGTTATAATTGTGGCAAGAAGGGTCACTTCAAAAGAGATTGTCGAGCACCGAATAAAGATATCGGCGCACAGGAATCTACCAACATGACAGAGGAGACAGGTGATGCCATGATTCTAAGCGTAAACAGTCTGATTGAATCATGAATCTTGGATTCAGGGGCATCTTTCCACTCCACCCCATACCCCCATACCAAGAAATCATAGAGAACTATGTCAGTGGTGACTTTGGGAAGGTTCATCTAGCTGATGATGAAACCTTGAAGATCGTCGAAAAGGGAGACATCCAATTAAAGTTGCCAAACCATACCACCTGGAAGCTGAAAGGAGTGAGACATATTCCTGGCCTCAAAAGAAATTTGATTTTTGTAGGACAATTTGATGGAGAATGATATAACACAATTTTTTCAGGCTGTGAATGGAAGATTACCAAAGGAGCACTCGCCATTGCTCGTGATAAGAAGACCGGTACTCTCTATGTAACCTCAAATTTAGAGAATATCATTGCAGTAGCAGATGCTAATAGAAAATCAAACCTATGGCACCAAAGGCTTGGCCATATGAGCGAGAAAGGGATGAAGACACTTTTGTCAAAAGAGAAGCTGTCGGATCTAAAGAGTGTATATGTCGGACTATGTGAGAATTGCATCTTTGGAAAATAAAAGAAAGTCAGTTTTGCAAAGATTGGCAAGACACCCAAGGTAGAAAAGTTAGAGTTGATTCATACTGATGTATGAGGACCATCTCCAGTTCCATCTCTTGCAGACTCACTATATTATGTCACCTTAATTGATGATTCTACAAGGAATGTGTGAGTTTATTTTTTGAAGAATAAATTAGAAGTCTTTGATACATTCAGAAAATGCAAGGCCATGGTGGAAAATGAGACTGGTTTGAAAGTCAAGCGGTTGAGGTCTGACAATGGAGAAGAGTACAGAAATAGTAGATTCAGATATTTCTGCACAAACAATGGAATCAAGATGGAGTCAACAGTTCCATGACACCGTAGCATAATGGCGTAGTAGAGCGCATGAACAGAACTCTAAATGAATGTGCCAAAAACATGAGGATACATGTCGGATTTCCCAAATTTCTATGGCCTGAAGCTATCAACACTGTAGCTTACCTGATCAACCGTGGGCCCTCAGTTCCCTTGGATAGTGGAATACCAGAGGAAGCTTGGAGCAAGAAAGAAATAAACCTTTCATACTTAAGAGTGTTTGGTTGTATTTCTTATTTACACATAAATTCTGCTGAAAGAAGTAAACTTGATGCTAAGTCCAACAAATGTGTTTTTGTTGGTTATGGTGGTGATGAATTTGGTTATCGGTTTTGGTACTACGAAAATCGAAAGATCATCAGAATCAGAGATGTCATTTTTAATAAAAATGTGATGTACAAAGACATGTCAACCACTTAATCAAGTAGCTCCAATACCAAAGCTGAAACAAAGGAATTTGTTGAGTTCGAGGAGATTTCTGGAAATGATGTTCAAATCAGTCCTGAAGCAGTTCAAGAAGAACGAGGCACACCAGAACTGAGACGTTCCTCCAGAATTCCTAAACCAACCCAGCGTTATTCACCTTCTTTGCACTACTTGTTGCTGACTGACAATGGTGAACCAGAGTGCTATGATGAAGCAATGCAGGTGGAAGATTCAGTCAAGTGGGAGTCTTCCATGAAAGATGAGATAGACTCGCTTATGTCAAATCAGACGTGGGAATTAGCTGAATTACCACTAGGCAAGAAAGCACTCCATAACAAGTGATTTACAAGATCAAAGAAGAGCACGATGGAAGCAAACGCTACAAAGTAAGATTGGTTGTCAAAGGTTTTCAGCAAAAAGAAGGTATTGACTACAATGAAATTTTCTCTCCAATCGTGAAACTGTCTACAATCAGACCGATGTTGAAAATTGTAGCTGCAGAAAATCTACATCTTTAGCAGTTAGATGTAAAGACAACTTTCCTTCATGGTGATGTAAAGGAAGAAATCTATATGAGGCAGCCAGAAGGCTTCATAGAGGCAGGCAAGAAAAACATGGTATGCAGGTTGAAGAAGAGCTTGTATGGTTTAAAACAAGCTCCTAGACAGTGGTATAAGAAGTTTGATAGTTTCATGGGTAGCAGTAATTTTACCAGATGCCAAGCAGATCATTGTTGCTACATCAAGAGGTTCGACAACAACTTCATTATTTTATTGTTGTACGTTGATGACATGCTTGTTGTAGGGTCAAACATGCAATAAATTATAAACTTGAAGAAAAAATTGTCGAAGCAGTTTGCAATGAAAGATCTGGGCGCTGCAAAGCAGATTCTTGGGATAAGGATCGATAGAGACATAAATTCAGGGACTTTGATACTATCACAGGCTGAGTACATCAACAAAATACACTCCAGGTTCAACATGCAAGATGCTAAACCAGTAAGTACACCTTTAGGTGTTCATTTTAGACTCTCCAAAGAACAGTCACCAAAGACGGAGGAAGAACGTGCACACATGGTGAATGTGTCGTATGCCTCAGCAATTGGAAGTCTGATGTATGCCATGGTTTGTACTAGACCAGATATTGCTTATGCAGTGGGAGTTGTTAGTAGGTACATGAATAATCCAGGCAAGGTACACTGGGAAGCAGTCAAATGGATCCTCATATATCTGCGGGGTACTACAAACAAAGCACTTTGTTTCAAAGGTGGAGATATGATACTGACAGGCTATGTAGATGCTGACTTAGCCGAAAATGTTGATATCAGAATGAGCACTACTGGGTATGTTTATACTCTAGGAGGAACCGTAGTGAGTTGGGTTTCTCAACTATAGAATATAGTTGCTCTCTCCACAACTGAAGCAGAATATGTCGTTGTTACGGAAGCCAACAATGAGATGGTTTGGCTCCAAAGTTTCTTGGAAGAGTTAGGCAAGAAACAAGAAAACAATGTCTTGTATTGCGACAATCAAAGTGTTATCCATCTAGCAAAAAATCCGTCTTTTCATTCCAGAACAAAGCACATACAATTGAGATATCATTTTATCTTGTCTCTTCTGGAAGATAGGATTTTGAAACTTGAAAAGATTAGTGGAGCTCAAAATCCGGCAGATATGTTGACAAAGACGGTGACCACGGACAAACTGAAGTTGTGTTCAGCTTCAGTTGGCATGCTAGAATAACAAGACTAGAAAAGCTGATACATTGATCGAGGTGTGAAGACAGATTAAAATCAGTCTTCAAGTGGGAGATTGTTGAAAATTCAAAGCATTCAAAGCAGCCGGCTGAATTTCAAATTGGATGGCTTATTTTCTTCAATCAAGTGGGGCGGCTTGAATTCAAAGTTAGGCAGCCCATTTTTTTGAATTTAAGCAATGGTTAATTACATTTTAGTCATTGCACTTTAGGGTATTTTCAAAGATTAATCCTTAAGCTTCAACTATAAATACTCTAGCTCATTTAGCTTCTAAACCATCCCAAAATCCCAAATCATTTCTTTCTCCCAATACTAGAGAGCTTTCTTGTAAGTAGTGAGTGTTTTGTAAACACCTGTAAATTTTCTCTCTTAATAAAAGATCTACATCAGTCCGGAGACGTAGGCATAATTGGCTGAATTCCGTTATCAATTCCGGGTATTATTTTTCCGCTTTTATTTCGCATTCTCACTAATCTGGTTATAGGAAAATTATTCGTTTATTTCCCAACAACAAGCGATTAACAATGAAGAAGCTACAAAATCATTTAGTGAAATTGATTGAATTAACGCCAACTGATGATGTTTTAGGGGAAATCGTGGACACAAAACTCTAATTAAATTTGGATGCCGACATACAGAAGATGCATTAGGAACAAAGAGCGCAAGCGAATTGGCTGAAGCATGGTGATAATAACACAAGTTTTCCCCCCATAGATTTGCTTCGCAACAGAGACGGAGAAATAAAATTATCCATTTAGAGACCGAAATGGGGAATGGGTCGATAGTGAGCTGGGTCTGGAAGAATTGGCTATAGGTTATTTCCCTTTGCCGCAGGGGAGGATGGTTTAGGGCCCCTATTTTACCAGCACTTTTGGCATGTCATCGGACCAGAAATTGCTTATTTCTGTATTGATATCCTTCATGGACGATATGATATGAAAACCATCAATCACACTCGCATTGTCTTAATATCGAAAGTGGACACACCAACACGACTAAGACAATTTAGGCCTATAAGCCTATGTAACGTTATCTTCAAAATAGTATCGGAAATGCTAGTCCCGCAGATGCAAAACCATCAACATATCTGTAATGATGAGGCACAAAGTGTCTTTGTTCCAGGCCGATTACTCGCAGACAATGTTCTTATTGCTTATGAGCTTTTGCACTCTTTTCAGAATAAACGTGAAGGGAGAAAGGGGTACTTTACTCTAAAGCTCGGCATAAGCAAAGCATATGATCATGTCGAATGGCATTTTATTTGGGCGGTAATGGAAAGAATGGGATTCTCACAAACATGGATATCCTTCCTTAGAATTTGTGTTTATACTATCTCCTACTCAGTTGTTATGAATGGACTAGGGAGGACTAGTTTCGAGTCGCAAAGGGGACTTCGGCAAGGAGATTCGTTGAGTCCTTACCTCTTTCTGATTTGCAGTGAGCGGTTACCCTCGTTGATGTGTCAGACAATCTCGAGAGGCGATCTCCAGGGTATTAGATTAAACCGCTATGCACCCATAATCTCCCATTTATTAGTTGCGGATGACAGCCTCATTTTTTGTGAAGCAACAACGCATGTGGCAATACAAATCAAGGAGTTGCTACGGGTTTATGGAGAGAGCTCAGGTCTGGCCATTAATTTTGATAAATCCAGACTGTTTTTCAGCACTAATGTGGTCGATGGGAATCAAAGAGATGTGCGAAGGATACTTGAAGTTACTGATGAATCGAACCCCGAGAAATATTTAGGCCTCCCAACAATTGTTGACCGAAACAAAAGAGGTACTTTTGCACATCTTGTAGATAAGCTATGTCGGAGAGTTCGCAATTGGAGTGTATGAACCCCGTCGCAAGGGGGTAAAGAGGTATTTATAATACCAGTTCTCCAAGTTCTTCCACTATTTGCTATGAATTGCTTCCTTTACCCAATACGATTTGTATGGAACTAGAAAGTATTATGGTCAGATTTTGGTGACAAAAATAAATAAAAATAGAAGAAGTATTCATTAGTGTTCATGGACGAAATTATGCCATTTAAAGGATAATGGTGGACTTCGAGACATGGCAAAATTTAATATTGCATTGTTAGCGAAACAGGGGTGGCACCTATTTATTAACCCATATATACAACCGTTCTTTACCAAATTCTATAATATTGTTATGAAAAAGAGTAAAAAAAAAAGTTATGAAAAAGAGGTTGGCATTTTGGCAACTTTGACATTACTTATCTATTTTGTCTCTGAATTCTATCAGGGGAGGGTCAATGTTTGGCACATCTCACGCTTTAACTTTAAAACTAATCATGATTAACTTCCGAATCTAATTCATGGATATATACACATATGGTTAAACTATGTTAAAGTTGATATTATGTCATATATTATATCGGTACAGGTATTTATGAAATAACTTGTCGAATTTATTGAACGACTTTAGTAATAAAAAAAAGTGTTGTTATATCTAGAAGTCTCATGGACATGAGACGTGTTCTGACTCGACCCAATTATATTGTGTCAGCTTTTTATAATAAAAAATTGCATTCAGGTCGGATTTTTGAAAAAGATGTGTACGGGTCGGGTCGGGTCTGGTTTAGGTTTAGGTGAAAAACACCTAATCCGACCCAAAAATAATATGATTATACCTTATATATTTAAAAATAATTACAATAATACCTCTTTCCATACTATTTTTTTCAATTAGATCTCTATTTTATTGAATAAAATTAATATTTTTTGTAAATATATTTGTTTCAAGTCGGGTCAAGTTTAAGTTTTATCTTAAAAGACGAGTCGGGTGAAATCAACCTAAACTTAGGTCGGATTTGGGTTAGAGGATGTATATTTTTCGTGTCGAATATGGTTGGTCGGAAACCCGACACATATACATCCCTATTCTGAATATATATTATATTATAATCACCCTAAACTATATAGGAGGGGGAAAACTGTTAGAGTTTTACACAAACTTTTACAACACATGCATATAATTTCACTACTAGAGCAGTTATGGCATAATATAAACTGTCATTTTTTACAGCATATAAATATAAATACAAATACGGATAAATCTAATCCTAGAACTTGCTCATGCATGCACAATGTACGCATAAAACGGTGGTGCTACTGCTACTGGACGTGCGTTAGGTATAGTTATACACCTAGTTTTCAATCTATTAGGTTATGTAATTTTGGTATTAGTCCACCTATATTTTACTTTCTGTTGAACACCACCTTATTGTAATTTATAGTTTGACCATCTCCGGCCAAAGCGCAGCCAATTAATTCCTCAATTTTGACTACAAGAGCTGCTGGTTTAGTTTTTAACAAATAACAGATTTTTAACACATGTATATGTATTATGTGAAACATGCCTTACTAATTACTAATTAAATACGGAATATAAATTAATCGTGAATTTCTGAATATAAAATAATAAGTTAAAATTTGATATTTATAAAGATAAAATAAGACTGAATCAATAAATAAGATAAAGGGTTATTATAAAAATCTCAATATACTTACCAAAATCTACTTAATATAAGAATAAAATCTTATTCAAAAAATTAAGATTTTTCCCTTAATTATTTGCATCATCCAATAATATCTACAATTAAATTGATTAATTGCCATCGGACAAAGGTATCATTAATTGTGTCGAAATTGAACAGCAACACCACGCTTGCCTATAAATATAAGTGTACTTTAGGACAATCAAGCACATCAGCTCCTTTTAATTAGCATTCAAACATTGTCTTTTGTTTGTTGTCCTTAATTTATTCTAACAAAGTAGATGATGTTCCTAAAAACTCTTTGTCTCCCACTTCTGTTTACATTAATCTCTTTGCGTTCCTGCTTCGGCACCGGCAGTTACACAGAGGACCCATTTCACATCGATTTTCGTCGTGGCCGAGCTTACCGCCGCCTAACATCCTATCATCCGTATTTTCTCACCTTCGGTTGTGTTCCCAATAAACGAAACCACCGTAATCCCTACTTGGCGAACTGGTTCGGCTACAATAACGAAATCCGATCCAGGCTTGACAGAGCACATGGTCCGATGACTTTGAAGATAGTCAATGTCGATGATTTCGGAGCTAAAGCTAATGGAAGAGATGATTCTCAGGCATTTAAGAAAGTTTGGAACTATGCTTGTTCTTCATCTCAAGGCGCTACTATGGTGGTCCCTAAGAAGAAGACTTATCATGTTAAACCAATTAACTTCTCAGGACCTTGCAAATATCCTCTAGTATTGAAGGTGAGTTTTTTGCCCGACATACGGCTTTGCCGAGAATTTCTCAGCAAAGACGCACATCGATACATGGTCGTATAACAATATCATTATTGAATCATTAACATTTTCCCTACGATTTAAACATGATAGATCTATGGAACAATCAAAGCCACTACGGATCACTCTGATTATGAAGGCAACGGAAGAAGGTGGCTTTACGTCGATAACGTTGAAAATTTACAAGTCGAAGGTGGAGGCACCATCAATGGAAATGGTAGAACATGGTGGGAGAAGTCCTGCAAAATCAACAAAGTCCTCGTAAGTGATTTCGCCATCGACTTATTTGAATCAATCGATGAATATTCAACAACAACTACTACTAATTTTGCTGCTTCTGTTTCTGTTTTTCCGTCGCAAAAATCGCAGCCTTGCAAGGAAGCACCAACTGTAAGCTTCTTCACTTGCTATGTGTTGTTCTTCGTATATGGCCTACCTGCGTTAATATTTGCTCTTCGCAAATGCAGGCCGTAACGTTCAATGAATGCACTAACCTGAGAGTGTCAAGTCTGCGGATAAAAAACGCACAGCAAATGCATCTTATTTTCCAAAAATGTGTGAACGTTAACGCGTTTAACCTTCGGTTGAAAGCACCCGGTAACAGTCCCAACACCGACGGAATTCACGTGACTGGAAACCGGAATATCAACATTAACCCGGAATATCAACATTAACAACTGTGTCATCGGGACTGGAGACGATTTCATCTCGATAGTGAGCGGCTTGAAAAATGTCCGTGCGACGGGTATAACTTGTGGATCAGGCCATGGAATCAGGTCTCGAATTCAGCATAGGCTACACTTGATTTCATTTAGCATTTATACACATATGAAGTGAAATTCTTAATGGGAAACTTTGCCTGTATCTGTTTGTTCTTTATTTGCAGCATTGGCAGCCTAGGAGCTGGAAACTCTGCCGCTTATGTGTCCAATGTCATAGTCAATAAAGCAACACTTCGAGGAACCACTAACGGAGTGAGAATAAAGACATGACAAGTAATTAATATGATATAAGGTACAAAATAGTCATTAAATTTGTCAAAATTTATTACTCTTGTGGGGACTATTTTGAAATATTTCAACAGTTTAATGATTATTTTTGTAAAATTCGAAAGTGTGATGGCCAAAAAGATGATCTTGATATAGTTTAATGACCTCTAGTGTACTTTACCCAAAAGAAAATGGTAAAACTATTATGATTACAATATGCCAACGACTTCAAGCAAACACTGTTAATTTTCCATTTGCTTATTGACTTGCTAATCACAATTGGTTTACCTAAAATTTCTAACTGTCAACGAAGAGTTCATTCCCTGTTAACCTAATTCCAACGAAGTTGTAAGTATTCATTAATCATAATTTTTTTATATGTTCATTTTATTATTTACATTCGAGATTTATAATTATTCTTAACAAAATTTTTTCTGAGTATATTACCATGGTTAAAATTTTACTATAGGACGGATCATGATACGTTAAAAACATCAAGTTTCAGAACATCGTGATAAACAATGTCAGTAATCCTATCATTATTGATCAAAATTATTGTGATCAACGAAAACCATGTCGGAAATAGGTCAAAATTCCTTACCTCTATCACCAGTTTTTAAAATGCATAAAGTATTATTTAGTATGTAGCATGCATGTAGGTGTCAGCTGTGCCAGTGAGCGATGTGGTTTACCATAACATCAGAGGAACGAGTGCCACGGGCGTAGTCATGAAATTCGATTGCAGCCAGAGCGTTCCTTGTCGGGGGGTCTATCTGCAAAACGTGGCTTTAAGGGCTGAAGAAGATAGTACACAAGATTCGTGCGTTAATGTTAGATTATCTTATCGACGAGATGTTTCCCCGCCTTGCTCGTCACAAAATTAACACAAATTTATCGATTAAATTATTAAATACAAAATGCATTTATGTATAATGCTAATTTTTTTAACAGATAAAATATATTTTATTATATATATTTTTGAATAAAGAGAAGAAAATAGCATACAAGAACTAGCCTGACATTAAAATAATACAGTTAAAATATAAACGACAAGATGATATGGACAAAATTACATCGTTTTGGTATGATTATTAATACTCAAAATGACGTCATTTAAACAATAAGTTTTAGGGGTGTATCAGTTTTACCACTAAACTTTTAAACAATTCATTTTTAGGCAATGCAATCGTCATTTGTCACTAGTCGTCATTCGCTACAAGATCAATATCAAAATATTCATATTCTACTTATATTTCTTCTTCTATGATTGATTTTTCACAAAATACATTCAAAATCGACGAAATTAAATAATAAAAATCACTACTCATGTATTTGTTTGAAAATCCAAACGATAAGCAACATTATTTCAAGAAGATGAACAATATACATTAAAACTAGCCTCATCAGACGATCATAAGAGGAAATCAAAGTATTAGCGCCTCAAATATTTAGATAGATCTTCGTTGATTTTGAGTGAGTTTTGTGGAAAACTAATCTAATGATAAGATAGAAGAGTGGAGTGTGAATATGTTGATATCGATTTTGTTGTGTAGGCGACTGGTGATGATTGACTATCAGCAACAAACACAAAAGTTAAGTGCATAAAATTAAACATTTTTAAAGTTTAGTAGCAAAATCAATACACTCTTAAAGTTTAGTGTTTAAAAAAACATCATTTTAGACATCAATAGTTGCGCCAAAATGATATCGTTTTATCAATGTCATCAAAATGATAGAAATATTCATCCATATCATTAGCTAACCCTATTCCCATATGTAATGGGGTGAGGAGGAGGTAAGGTAGTAGGCTGCCCCCAACGCCAGGTTGAGAGCAACTTCCGTGGAAGACCTCCAGCAGTCAGAATTATGAATTGTCTACCGTGGGACTCGATCCCACAACCATAAGGTTAAGAACCTGGTATGGTGTAGTTTACCTTAAATAAAAGGCACAATGTCAAAATTAGCCCCAAACATTTACTAAAATTGTCATTTTGCCCCATATTATATTTTTTGGAGCATTTTGCCCCCAATATTTTATTTTAGGATAAAAAAACTCTACCGTTTGACAGAATAATCACTTTGTCTATTATTCTTTTTTCCTGGGGTATTTTAGCCCTCAATATTTTAGTTTAGGTTAAAAATACTTCTATTTTGGAACGTTAATTGTTGTTAACTAATGATTTTCATGTATAGAATGAGTTTTTTTTTTTTACCTAAAGTGAAAACTAAAATGTTAAAAAAAAATAAAAGTCAAAATGATCATTTTGATAAATATTGGGTGCTATTTTTGGTATTATGCCTAAATAAAATAACATGTAAACATTGATACCGGGAGTCCGGGACTGACATTGAGCCACCAAGCAAACCTATTTACAACTTTCTCCAGTTACACATTAAAGAGCAGAGTTCGCAGAAGAGAAAGAGAGGGAAAGCTATGAACGCCCCCGACCGTTACGAGAGATTCGTTGTCCCTGAGGGAACCAAAAAGTACACTTTTTTTAATCCATAATCCCTCTGTTCATCAAACGTACTGATATATACTTATTTGCTGAATTTTTTAGGGTCTCTTACGAGAGGGACACCAAGATAATAAACGCGGCGACCTTCACTATCGAGAGAGAAGACCACACCATTGGCAACATTCTTCGAATGTACGTTCCGTACAATCTTCTAACCCTATAAAAATCCCATCCTTTTTTTGCTCATTTATGTTGGATTAAGCGGCTAAGTGTTTTCCTTTCCTCCTTTGTTGTTGACGACGATGAACAATCAGGCAATTGCATAGAGATGAGAATGTTTTGTTTGCTGGTTACAAGCTTCCTCACCCTCTGCAGTACAAAATCCTTGTTAGGGTTAGTCTTTTTCTTTATTGGATAGGGCTAAACGCTTTTAATTTTCGAATCTATCGTTTGCATTTTTTTAAACCAATTTGATGCAATTTCGTAGATCCACACGACCAGCCAGTCTTCTCCAATGCAAGCGTATAATCAGGCTATCAATGACCTGGATAAGGAACTTGATCATTTGAAGAATGCATTTGAGGTGCTGCATTTGTTTTGTTTTTTCCTTCATAACTTATTAGTACTACTATTGTTTAAATTTCGTTTGCATTGGGGAATTTGCAGTGTTTCACGAAGCAATTTTATGTCCAATTGCAACATAGTTGATATAATCTAACTTAGTATTTCATTTAGAAACCAAAATGCTTATATCCCATAAAAGTACATCAACTTGTTGTACGCTAGTTGTTGGTGCTTTTATGTAGTTTTTACATGTTAAATTGGTTGCTTCACTTCATTGGAATGATCTGCTTAATGTGCATTTGCAGGGACCTGTGACAAACTAGGATTAGTTTCTCTCACACACACATGCACACAAAAAGTCACAGACATTCAGAAGGTTTCTCATATCCAACAATTTACTTAAAGAGTAGAAATATTTAATTAATATGTTAATGTTAAAATTCATTCTCTGTTTTGATAGTTTATATTGAGCTTTATAGTTTATCCTCACACTTTATGTTTCAATTTGTAGAATGAGGTAGCAAAGCATGCAAGGGACTTCTAGTGCATGTCTGAGGAGCTCAGTTAACCAGTGCTTTTGCGTTTTTTACTTTAAAAGGAAATGAATCAATACCTTTGAGACATTTTTCTCATCTTGGCTGTTGTGATGCATTAAAAGCTGTGACGCATGTTATTGAAGCTTTTGTAATGACACTATTATGAAGTTTGTCTCAAAGCTGTTCAAGAAAACAGGACCTTCTTTCTGTATTTATGTTTTTGTAACCAAGATGATTGCTTGGTTTATGTTACTTATCTGTGATTGTCCACTTTCTGATGGTATTTGGTAATTCAATGGTGCATTATTTACTTCTACCTTTGCATTTCTTTTGTTAAAAGGTTCTGTACTTTTGGAATGGAAAGAGTTGTGAAATGGTCTGAAAGTAGCAGGTCAATTGAAATTGACGATATATACATTTGAGCCACAGTTGTCTGACTAATGTAAGGCTTATCAGCACATTATAGTTTAGATGTAAGGACTTATTTTATCTGCTCTGTTTATGATAATACAAGTATTGGCATCACTTCATTTGAGGCTGTTCCGTAATGGCTGCAAAGTGTCATTCCTTTGTGGAATATACCTCCAAGAACACAGGGATGGTACCAAAGGTTGAAGGGTAAGTTATACTATGTAGGAATATCTTTTTTATATTCTTTAAAGCATAGTGATTAGTGTGCTGCTGTCCCCTGCTCTTTCTCTGTTTTATGGTCAGAACAATATGAAGAAATAATATGATACATATTTCTACCTACATGCTACAATTACCCGGGTTGGATTTTGGTATCCTAAAGTTTTAAACCTATCTTACCAGGATTGATGTTTACATAATGGAGAATTCTTCACTTAGGCCATCTAGTTACTCTTTAATATTGTGCAGTTGGATAATCAAAATGGAGGTGCCGGATGCTGAACTAGACCCTGATAGTACATCCCCTACAGGACCCAATTCTGGACATTGTTGCCAATCATTTAGTCCTTGTGTCAATACCGTATTTACTCGTCCACCCCGTCCTACAATGATAAGAGAATACTGCCCCTCCAATGATGTAAGATTAGTATAGGTCTCTGATGAATTTGCAAGATGCTTTTCCATATAAGCAACTTCCCTTCCTGCTACATGCCTCTCATAGAATTGAGCAAAACACTCGTCATCAAGCTTCATCTCCTCTTCTTGCTCTGCTGCACTTGCTCTGTTATTCACTCTTCGCGGTGCATGTTCAGAGTTTTTGTCTACCAGGAATCTAATCACCATGAGCTTTACTCCTGGATGCCTCGCAACACGACCGGCAAAGGCTAGTGCTTCTCGGTCATCTTTGCCTCCAATAAAAAGGACAGCCACTTTAGGTGCAGATGACCTTGAAAATTTTCTGGTAAAACAAAAACCCCTGTCCACCAAAATCCCAATAGAACATGGGGCGTTTCTAAGCAGCTGTTGGAAACCAATATATATATATATATTGTTATTTCGAATTGGTTAAAGGAGATTTCTAAATATTTATTTAAAGTATGTTCTTGTTTTTACCTTACGATTTACGTATCTGAAACCAGGATGGCCTTCATCAAGGGTACCGTTTTCATTCAGTCTCTTATGAAACGGCAATAAAATAAGGGATACCATCAAATCCTCTGCTAAAGCAGAAATATCTTGTGGCATACTATTGAATGTGGAAAGTGCAAGCACTCGGCTAATCTTGATATCACCACCACTACCCCCATTTTCGTTTATGTAAGTTTGAAAAGCATGACTGATTTGATCTCTCATTTCCGTGATCGACGTGTCGGTTATCGTGATATTGTCCACCCCTTCCCCGGGTGCCATTGCTGCGGCTATTTGCTCTGTAAGCTCAATCATGTCAGTGACATGAACAAAGAGTCCAGGGTCAGATCTGCCTCGAGAGATCTCCATTAAACTGATGGCTGAATCAAGATTATGTGGTCCGTGTAGGCATAGCAAGATTCGAAGTTCGCTAGAAGGATCAAGCCATTGTAGAGCCATCCTCTGGATTGGTACCCTTTTCCTTGCTCGTTCTATTATATGCTTCACAACAATCGGCGTGTGCACCACGGATAAGAATATCAGGATTATCATCAACGTACACGTTGTGACGTCGATCCTTCCTCGCTGCCATTCGAGTCAAGTAAGAAATCAATTTAAATTTACTATACTTTTAGAAATTTAACAGTTTTGGTTGAAAAAACTAACCCTGAGTGCATCGATGGCCAAGTATACGTGAAAATGACCCTTTGCCGTCAAGAGTAATCCGACCGCTACCATTTCCGGCCTATGGTAACCTAATGTTAAGCCACATAGGAGTGTTCCACCCACTTTGCCAATGGTTGCAATCACCAAAAGGCACAACAGCCTTACCCATGTTCCAACAATACCTGCTTCAAATCTTGAGATATCAAGCCTAAGCCCCACCCAAAAGAAGAAAACTGGGTAAAAGAGAATGCTTAACAAGTTGTTGAGTTTGCTAATTGCCCATTTTGATATTCTCCCGTCGGACGGTAAAAAAAGCCCTCCCATAAATGCACTCAGAACCGAGTTGTAACCGAACCACGGTGCCCAGGAGCATATAGAGGCCATGAAGGCCATTGACAGAACAAGGTGTGAGCCTTTGAGTGGCTTTCCTTCAGGGTTCTCATTGTTGATCCAATTAATGAAAATTGGTGATACACTTGCAGCCACTATCGTTTGAATAACAAGTGCAACCCCCATTTTGATGATCCTAATCTCGTCTCTAACGTTCACTATGTTTTCCGCCGGAAAAAAGACAAAACCGATGGCAAGTAAAAGCATGGTAATCATATCAGAGTGTACTCCAGCACTGATACTAAGCTTCCCTATGTCCGACTTGCCTACTTTGAGTTTGGTCATCAAGCGGGTGAGTATGTGAGAGCCGTTACCGGAGAGACAAATAGAGAGGGATAAGGTGGAGCTTACCACGCTCGTATGCTTCAAATAATTCAGCCATGGAGTTACAGTGCTAGCCGTGATGAATGTACAAAGCATTCCGGCATAAGCCACCATAGCATGGCGAGTCGGCGGCTTAAATATCACGTAAGGGTCCATTTCCAGACCCAAAACGAAGGCATAGCATATCATGCCGAAGTCCACAGCATTTTCCACAGCTATATTGAACGGATTCGTGAAGGAATCTCGCACCCGAGGTAGGCTTGTTAGAATCAGCCCTATCTGTAAACATTACAAGACCAAAACCACAACAGATTAATGCAAAGCAATGACATGAAATCGAATGCACTTGACAACGTCGTGATCGACGTCGAATTAGATATACGTACGGTGATATCGGAAGTTATGTAAGGTTGGGATAAAGGCTTTAGCAGGTGGTGCACAATTCTGCTAAGAGCATATGCTGCGATGAGAGCAATTAACTTTTCAGAAATGCTGAAATTGGCTACCACACTTTTTATGCATTGATAATTGGTGATGTTATTGGGTGCGATGTCATTTGTGATGGCCGGCGACATCTTCGACGATCAATGTATCCTGTGGTGTTTTCTTTGTTATCTTCTTCTCTAATCCGAAATAGATGAAAGAAATATTTTAATTAGCTACAAAACCATTTTTTTTTTGTAAAAAATTGTTACAGTCTCTGTCCCTGAGATGAATGTTACAACAGGAGGAACGAACGGATGCAAATTGTTGCCATTTTATGAGGACCAGAATGAAGGAGTAAGTTGAGGGAATTGAGACATTTGAGTGGTGAATCCGGATTCCTATATTTATATATTACACAAGGATAAATTATAAATTTCTTCACTTAATTTTATTTTATTCTTATTCTAGTCATTAATTTTTTAAAAAAAATTTAATTTTGTAACTCTTGAATTACTCTTATTTTAATCATTTCACGTTAAATTATAAATGATATGATGAAAAAATAAAATCATCATTAAATTTGATAATTATAGTTTGATCACTAATTTTTCAGAATTTAAAAAGTTATCCTTTAATTTATCAAATTGTTACAAAAATGTTCATTGTAACATAATAATACAATTTGATAAATTCAATGATTATTTTATAACAATTTAATAATTCTAATGATTATTTATAACATCACGTAATCATTTTATAACAGTTTGATAAATTTAATGACTTTTGTATAATTTTAAAAAAATTAATAATTTAAAAATTATTATTTTTATAGTAAGAACAAATGGTGCATTAGCTATAAATGAAGTTGATGATGTTAATGTTCGAAATACGCTCTAAATAAACAGAAGTAAACTGCATCTGCTAAGAAGTAGTGGATGCATGATGTGCAAGATCATGTATGACGCCATTTTGATTTAAACGTAGTTAAATGATATATAATATGTTTTACCTTTAATTTTTTTATAATTATATGATTATTTTTTTTTCTTAATTCTCTAAAATTTTATCTTGACTAATTTCGATCAACTCGTATTGTATACTTAATTTTGATAGATGAATTTCATAACAAATTTTGTTTTTATACATAAAACCTCCGATTCGATAACTATTTAAACGATACTGCACAACATTAAGATTCCCACAACAAAAGAGACATCCTCACGTGCCTTACTTGTAGGGGTGTGTAAAAATATCCGATCCGGTTGATCCGAACTGTCGACCCCTATCCGAACTTAAAAAAATGGGTAATTTTTTTAAAAAAAATTACCCGACCTCAGCCCGATATTTCCCAAGTCGGGCCCGAATCACAAAATTTAGTTTTTTCCGGGTACCCAGTTAGTTTTTATTTTTTTTATTATATATATATATATATAAATATAATAATAGATTATTTATATTATAGATTATTATATCTTATATTTCAAACTTTTAAATTTTATGTTCGGATGTTGTAGTATGTAATTCGAAGTTTCAAAATTTTAAATTTATGTATACTTTTTAAATTAATAATTTAAAGGGAAAAAAAGTTACCTGTAACATCCAAATCAAGATACGGACCGAAAAATCACCCATCCAAATATAGATTTGCACACCCCTACTTACTTGAGCTACCTTACAAATCCATCGTCATAAAAGACATTAGAAAATAATAGAGTAGCAGTAAATAAAAGTTAACATTTATTATTTAAAACATAAACTATTAATAAACATTGATGATAATAATAAGTTATACTACCCGAATTTTAAAAATAATTATAAATTATAAATAAATATAAAATTTTAAAAATAAATTATTAAAATAATTAACTACTGGTTGTTTATAAATCATAAAATCGATATGAAGTATAAAATTTAAAATAATTTTTTTTCACGCTAAAATTTAGTAGAACAGGTTAGGTTTGGCAAGGTACATACAGTATACACAATTTAAAGTACTTACAATAAAGTGCGGCCGCCCTCTGCCCGTTGTCCCCCCCCCCCTGCCCTATGAATTATCGTGCAGGCTGTTAGGCATCTTTGTACACGTATCACTGCCACTGGCACCGGCCTTTATATTCGCAGAGATACTCAAATTCCCATTCTCACTAAATCATTTTTGCTCCTCAAAATCGTTGTGTTCCTTTTCCTCGATGCAAAAAGGTTCTCGATTTCCGCCATTCTCTCTGGCAGAGAGAATCTGCATTTTAATGGAATCTTGAAGTAACTTTGTTAATTGATTTGTTCTTTTTGTACTAGATTTGTAGCGACGAGTGAGAAAAGAGAAGAATGTCGAAGGCTGGTGCATTTGATCTGGCTTCCGGTCTCGGTGGCAAGATCGAGAAAACCGAAGTCCTTTCTTCTGTTGAAAAGTATTCTTCTCATTTCTTTAATTATGTGTTTAGAATGTTGCTTTATTATTTTTTATTTTTTCTTTACTTTTATTCTCCCTCCTCCCTATATCCTTCCCTTTTTAGTTTCTGTGATTTTTTTAAATGATTTTAATTGCAGCAAACGTATTCAATGTATTTAATCGAGTCTCGAATTATCATTTCTTTAATTCTTTTAGTTAGAGTTTAGTAGGTGACGGAATGGTATTGATAGATTGAATCTCGATTATTGAAATATAAGATCTATTTAGAATTTGGCCCGCAGGTGTGTTTCTGATGGCTACCGTTCGTAATTAGAATACAAGAGAAATTCACTTAAACTGGATTAATGTGCCTCTTAAATGTTTAATTCCTACTATATGGATTAAGCTTTTTGATTGAGCTTAGTTTCTGTGAAGTGTCTACTTAGCCTTGATTGTTAGCATATTCCCACTTTCCCTCTCCCGTTTTCTCTCAGATGACGCTAGTTTGCACAGATCAAGCTCATTTATTATGTCTAAAATAAGTTTCATTTCCCATCTCTCAACTGGAAGGTTCTTTGATTTTTGTTCCCCTGAAACATTCCGCTAGCTTGCAGTCAAGTCAAGTCCAGTCCAGTCAATTCTGTTTTACTTACAAGTGGCTACAAGGCCATATTTGTAAATTTATACAACTCTATGGAACATGGACCTGCTCATGATTGCTAACTGTTTTTCTTTTTAATTCTTCAGTATTTAGATAACGCTGAAACATCTAGAAAGTGACGGGTTTGGTTGAAAGAAGCAAGATATGGCTTAAAATTGTCGTTTTATATCATTAATTAATTAAATGTAATTGCATCCAACTTCAAATGTACATGACTGCTAGCTGATTCACTCTTTTTTTTTCTTTTATTATGGAGCATTAACTGTGTCCAACTTCAACTGGTCATGACTGCTATCTGATTTACTATTTGTTTCTTTTATCATGGAGCATGCATGGATGATCTGCTGCATGGTGACCGATACCGCAGGGTAGTTAGTAGTTGCTTAAAACTCGTACCATGTTTCCTTGCATCTATGCATGATCGCTTGAAATATTGTCTTTTACTCTTTAGACTCTTGTAAGTGTTTTTGAAATGTCATATTAGATTATGTTAATGATTCAGGTACGAGAAATATCACGTCTTTTATGGAGGTGAAGAGGAAGAGAGAAAGGCCAACTACACTGACATGGTTAGAATGGCTTCTTTTTTCAATCTTACAATCAGTGATCAACCTGCTGCTGGAGTCCTTAGTTTAGCTCATTTTCAACTTTTGCTAATAGTTATGAATTAGGTGCTTGAATATTTTCTTTACTATTTTGGTTGAGTGTATTACATACACTGGCAGATCTAGCTGTCAATTTCATCAAGCTAGATGGTGATCATATACGTTCCATTTTGTCTTAAACTAATGAATTCCTTATTCTCGCTTACAGCTTTACTGGACTGATAAGGTTAAATTAGGACTTGATTGCATTTGCAAACACTCATATGATTTTATGAATTCAGGTTAACAAATACTATGATCTGGTTACCAGCTTTTATGAGTTTGGATGGGGTGAATCTTTCCATTTTGCTGCCAGGTATCCATCCATTCAGTCACTTCTATATTGTATCTGCGAGGAAGATGGTGCAGTTGCCTTTTCATGTCACTGCTGATGATTATCATAAAATTTGTTTCTACAGATGGAAAGGGGAGTCTCTCAAAGAAAGCATAAAGCGCCATGAACATTTTCTTGCTGTACAACTTGGTTTGAAGCCTGGACAGAAGGTTCTCCCACTTCATTAGAGCATGAAGCAATTGCATCCTGAGTTTTCTGTTATATTTGACCTTTGATTTAAGCTTTGACTTTTCTTTTAGGTGTTGGATGTTGGATGTGGAATCGGTGGACCACTTAGAGAAATTGCTCGATTCAGGTACATAGCAGTTTGTTTTCAATGGTCATTTGCTTTATTTCTTCTTCCTTTTCTGTTGTTTATTTGTATCTATTTAACTATTTTTGTAGCGTATATTGCTGATTAGGCTACTTTTCATTGTTATATTTGTTTATGTGTATGTGTATGGATGAGCGTAGAGCTAGAGTCATCTGATCTCAGTTTATTTTATTGAGCCTGTGTTTCTCTGTACATATTTTTTAAAAATTTCTTTTGGTTGATTAAATATGTCCAAATTAGGGGGGAAATGTTGCAGTTATCTTGTACGGAAAACTAAATGGTAAACTAACTTCTGTTGGTGTTTCTTAGGTGTTGTTGAACCATTGCCCTATTCCATTGGATAGTACAGCAGTTTTAGCAATATACTTAGTGAATAAATCATGGCTAGTTATATTCTTATTTAAAAAATATATTGAAGGACTCTAAATCATGTTTTTATTGTGATTGCTGCAGTTCCACATCTGTCACTGGGTTAAACAACAATGAATATCAAATAACAAGAGGGAAGGTGAACATCTCTTCAATCTCGAATAGATAACGTTAATGCATATGCTGCAGATGACATTTTTATCTTGCTTTTTCTTTTATCTTGCTTTTTTCTTTCTTTGTTAAACACTCTTGCTTCTGATTTTAATTTTATTGATCTTTGAATCTATTATTAGCCTCTTTGGGTTGATTAAAATGGGCAATATTTTAAGAATATCTCAAGTTCTCCTTTTAAATACTGATGGATCACAGTTATATAGTTTTTGGCTCTCTACTGTGAAATTTTCTTCATCTTTCTAATTAAAAATGTGATCTTCGACAGGAACTAAACCGAATTGCTGGAGTGGAGAAAACTTGCGACTTTGTGAAGGTTGGTAATTTTCTGCGTCAAGTTGTTTTATTGTTCTTTCACTCAAGTTTACATTATGTCTGTTATTATTCCCTGTTTTAAAATTTTCCACGCTAGCATTTTTATGATGCAGAATATTGATGACTGATTTTCTTATGGTTATTGTCTAATGCAGGCTGACTTTATGAAGATGCCGTTTCCTGACAACACCTTTGATGCAGTTTATGCAATCGAAGCTACCTGCCATGCTCCGGATGCTGTATGTATTTTCCCATCACAATCAAGATCGTTTTAATCTTTTACTGATGAATTATGATTTCGATTGTGTATTGATTTGTTTTTATTGATTTGATTTGATTGTTTTCATGTTACACCACTATATCAGTTTGACTTGGTCTGTTGTGACAGTATGGATGCTACAAGGAAATTTACAGAGTACTAAAGCCGGGTCAGTGTTTCACTGCGTACGAGTGGTGCATGACTGATGCTTTCAATCCAAATAACCCAGAACATCAGAAAATTAAGGTGGGCATCTTAACGGCATGAAAATGCTACCAGTTTGTTGTTCATCCCTGAGTTCAGCTTAAATGAAAGTGTTATTAATATAGGCCGAAATCGAGATTGGTGACGGTCTACCGGATATCAGGATGACTAGACAGTGCCTAGAAGCTCTAAAACAGGCTGGTTTTGAGGTGAATTCTTACTTCTGTCTCCACTCTCCATCCATCCCTTCTAACCTTTCAAGAAGTTAATCGATTTTCGTATCGAATTCTAGGTAATTTGGGAGAAAGATCTTGTTATCGACTCCCCTGTCCCTTGGTACTTGCCTTTAGACAAAAACCACTTCTCATTGAGTAGCTTCCGTCTAACAGCTCTTGGACGCTTTTTCACTAGAAATATGGTAAGAACTACCAGACACTATATACCTTTCCATTCTCATGATACTCATTATGAACGATGGACTCATTTTTAAAGATCACAACATCGTACCAGTAATCGTATCCATCTTGCTTGTAGGTCAAGGCTCTAGAATTTGTGGGACTAGCTCCAAAAGGAAGCCAAAGGGTTCAAGATTTTCTCGAGAAAGCCGCAGAAGGGTTGGTTGAAGGTGGCAGGTGAGTTTACATTATGATCCTGATGACGTCTTCTGCATGGTAAGTTGGAGAATGTTTTGTAGTTTGCTGACACTTTGTCGTTTCAATTTCAGGAAAGAGATATTTACGCCTATGTATTTCTTTTTGGCCCGAAAACCACTTTCGGAGAGCCAGTGATGCAGGGGTGAAAACTGAATTAATCTCATTGAAATTGAACCAAATCTGGCTAGTTGGGCCATTATCTGTAAAAGCTTTAGAGATTTGGTGTTTATTACTTGGTTGATTTCGGTTGTTTGAAAATTAGCCGAATGATTTGAAACATATAAATTATTGTATTTTAAACTTCGTCAGATGTTTTATTTTTGTTGAAACCTTATTGTTCAGCATTTGAATATTTACTGGATGATTACTAGTTATTTGAATTATAAAAAAAATCAATATATATATTTTTAGCTTAATGGTAGAAATAAAATTGACCAAAAGTACATATTTGGTCTAAACAATATGCACCAGGACCGCGATACAGAACAATTAGGAAATCACATGACTGTCCAAGTTCGATCTTTTCTTTTACTTTTCTCGGCGGTTTACTTCGTCGTTCATCGGTTTTTTTTTCTGATTTGAAGAGGCTTGTTTTTGGAATGATAATATAGTGGTCTTGGGTAGACGTATCTTCTCTTGACCATTCACTCAAGGGACCCGTTAGTCCCGTCCGTTTAAGCTGCCCGTTTTGGTTATCGTCACCGCCCACCACCTGTTCGACAAAACTCCGCAGACAACACCTCATCCGCTCATCAAACCGAAGCTCCGTACACTGCCAACCGGAGTTCCAGAATGATTCCGAGAACGCATTGTATCGGATTATAAGAAGAGAGGCTGGTATTGAAGGCATTGGGAGGAAAGCCAAGTCCAAGAAGCAGCGTACCGGGCTTTGGCCTAAGGCTGTTTTGGAGGCTCTCGATGATGCTATAAAGGATAACGCTTGGCACTCTGCCCTTGAGGTCTGGGTCGTTTCAATTTCGCCTTTCAACTGTTTTGGCCTCTCTTTTTGTTTTCAAAATAATGCTTATATAAGAAGGATAACAACGTATTTTAATTTTTTTTCCTGTTTCTTAGATATTTGCACTTCTACTCAAGCAGCATTGGTACGAGCCTAGATGCCAAACATACACAAAACTGATAGTGATGCTGGGTAAATGCAAGCAAGCTCAACAAGCCGGTTTGCTATTCGAAACAATGCTTTCGGAAGGGCTTAGACCCACCATTGATGTCTATACAGCTCTGGTACACGCATACGGCAAGAGTGGCCTCATTGACGACGCTTTTACTGCTGTTGAAGATATGAAATCAGTCTTCTATCTTCAACAGCAAACCCGATGTGTATACTTACTCTATTCTTATCGACTCTTGTGTGAAACTTCGCCGCTTTGATCTCATTGGAAGAATTCTTGCGGAGATGTCTTTTCTGGGAATTGAGTTTACCACTGTTACATATAATACTATTATTGATGGATATGGTAAGGCTGAGTTGTTTGAGGATATGGAGAACGTATTGACGGATATGATTGAAAGTAGTAATTCCCTTCCGGATATTTTCACTTTCAATTCTATTATCGGGGCTTATGGGAAAGGTGGACAGATTGAGAAGATGGAGAAGTGGTATGAAGAGTTTCTGCTTATGGGAATAAGACCTGACATCAACACATTCAACATTCTTATTAAATCTTTCGGGAAAACAGGCATGTACGAGAAGATGGGATCGGTCATGAAGTTCATGGACAAAAGATATTTCTCCCCCACCATTGTTACTTACAATATTGTTATTGAAGTATTAGGAAAGGTCAAAGGCTGGAAAGATTGAGAAGATGGAGGAGTATTTTAAGGAAATGAAGCATAAAGGAATGAAGCCTAATGCTAGTACCTGTTGTTCTCTTGTTAGTGCTTACTCTAAGGTGGGGTCAGTTAAGAAGGTCGATTCTATTTTGAGGCAGGTGGAAAATATAGACGTGGTACTCGATACTCCTTTCTTTAACTGTATCATCAGTGCCTATGGTCAGGCCGGTAACTTAAAAAGGATGGCCGAGTTATTTTTGGCTATGAAAGAGAAAAAATGCATGCCTGATAACATCACTTTTGCAACTATGAGGTTTTTAACCTTGAGGTCGTGACTCGGTGGGCAATTCATAATTGCTGGAGGTCTTCCACGGAAGTTGCTCTCAACCTAGCGTTGGGGGCAGCCTATTACCTTACCTCTCCCTTATCCCATTTAATATGGGAATAGGGTCAGCTATTTATTCAAGCCTAAAATGCTCATGGCTTGATTGAAGCTGCTCAAGATTTAGAAAATAAGTTGATCAATAGAAGCAGAAATTCAGGTATGTATGAACCTTGTGTCAAATACTCTGTTCTGCTGTGAATTTATACTGTCATGTTGAACTCAAAAGATTATTTAACTACAAGCTCTTTTCTTGATGCCTATTGTCTATGATAAAAAGGACACCACTGTTTAAGCAAATGGTGATGATTTACATTCGACTCCATACTTTTGTTTTTGTAAATTTGATCAAGTTTCTCAAATCAAAATGTTCATTGCTACAAATTTTGTATTTTTCAAGATCAAGTTTCTTACATGATAGCTGTTTTCTTGAAAGTTCGGCAGATATGGTAAAGGAGCTGAGAGGGAATGAGGTAATGTGATAGGTAAATAAGAATGTTATTGTTGAAGGTTGGTGGGCCATTCAAACTGGTTTAGCTTTGTTTGTGGAATCAGAATGATGTGGTAAGAGTCGGCTTATTTTAGAGAAGGATTCAGAAGTTGTAGTTAAATGGATTAAGTCTCCTGAAGCTTGTCCTAATGCGTTCTCACAGCTGGTTAAGGAAATTGTCAGTGTTGTAATGGAATTTAGAGTTGCTGTAAGATCAGTTAAAAGGGTTGTAAATTGGGAGGCTGATGCTTTGGCTAAGTCGGGTGTAGGGTAATTGTTTAGGTTTCTTTTGTTTGGGTCACTTTTTGTAGGGTGGGTTGTGAGTAAGATGGTGGGTGGTGTTTTGTAATAATCTGTGTTGTAGGAGGTGTAATCTCTTTATGGAATAAAATTCTTATGCACTCTTTCCCTCCTTCCAATATCCGATGAGGTACTTATGTACAACGACGGATATGAAGGGGGTTTTATGAGGCCTATTTCTTATCATAAAAAAAGGTTGGTGGAGAAGGTAGAGACGGGTGTGAACATGTGATGGGATTTTCGGTGTTGGAGGTATGATCGGATAAACTGATTTTGGTGTTAGTATTAGATTGGAATGCCCAATGACGAAAAGAATTCCTTTTCTTGCAATTAGCTGACCTTTATTCTCATATGTAATGGGATAAGGGGGAGGTAATATAGTACGCTGCCCCAACGCTAGGTTGAGAGCAGCTTCCGTGGGAGACCTCCAAATTATGAAATGCCCTCCGTGAGACTCGATCCCACGACCTCAAGCTTTATATGATTGAAAAGAAAAATGATAATGAAATGGGCATGTATCAGTCATATAAAAATGCTTGGAAGAGTTGAAAAGGTCATGTATAGAATAATAATCGTTGAAGAATGTTGCAGCTGCAGTTGACGGAACAGTGATTAGAGGGAGACAGTTGACGAACTGTTGGCTGCGAAGGAGGCCGGTACGAATTTCTAATGATGTCCTTCCTTCCATTTCGACCTTTGTATTTCATTGCAATGCATTGCATTTGTATGGTTAGGGCCTTGGGAGGAAAAGCTCCTAATTAGGGGAATGTAAATCAGTTTGGCATAGTGTATCTATATATTTTGTGTTGGAATAGAATTAGGTATTGCCATATAGATTTTGGTACTTTGTGTTGAAATTGGGACATCTTTGGTCGACCCTGGAGTTTTGCCGGTATTTAGTCACACAACTATTCACGTTATTTCATTTTGATCATTTAATTATTTATTTTTCAAAATCATATATAAAGTGACATTTTAGTTTTATTTTTGTCATTTATTATTAAAAAAATAACGGTGATATTGACGTGATACCATAAGATAATGTAATGACATCATTGATTTTTTTTAAAATTGTTATGTCAGCAGATCTATTAATTTTAAAAAATAGAGCATTCTATTAAATGAATTAGCAACTAAAACTTGTGAATAATTCCAAAACTTGTCAACCAAATAAGGCAATAAAAGGTTAATTCCAAAGGAAGCAAGAACCATAGGCCGGAAGCCCCAGGTTTTAAGTCTAAAAAATTGAAGGTTAAATCACAGCCCACTGAAATGCAGATGTTATAAGTCAATTAGCCAGCCAGATTCCTCCATGGCCTGCCTTTTCCATATAGTATTTCAGCACTACAAATACCCAAACTCACATCCAAATAGTAATGTGCTAATTCAGCCTAGTTTTGAACACCGTTTGAAGGTTTATTTTCACCAAGAAGAAAAATATTAGTTTTTAAAATGGGGCGTTGGATGAAGGCAGAGGTAATGATTTATATTATACTACCTTTATTTTTTTCTTTCTTGTTAATTTCATAATTTTATTTTCCCAATGTAAAATAAAAATAGTTATTTTTGCCTCTTAGGTGTACCCCCTGGTAGGTGCCATGGCCTTTGTAACAAGCATGTGTATCTTTCAACTTACATGGCAGTGCTAGAGAACTACGAGAAAGGAGAAAAGTACGCAGAACATGGACTTCGCAAATTCCTCGGAACGCGTCCCCCCTGAAATCATGCCTTCCATTAATCATTTCTTCTCTCAAGATGAATGATCATATGCATTTTACCCTCTCCAATTTACATGTATTATAACGACATGAATAAAATATGGATAAGTTATAAATTTCATCGCTCAAACTTTTTCTCATATATGTTTTAGTCATTAAAATTTAAAAAAAAATAATTTATTCATTAAATTTTCGATTTACTCATGTTTTAATCAACCGGGTGTTAGATCATAAATGAAATTCATGTGCCATCTACGTCATTTTATTATTATCTTTATATTCTTCCTCCAAAAATAAAAGTTTTATAACTTCATCCTTATGTCACATCAACGTAGTAATTACTATTATTCGATGTCTTCTGCCACTATTCAAGATATCAACGAACTTAGTTCATTGTCTCCTATCACTCTATCAATTAAGGTTTAATTAAATCAACTTAAAACTCGTAAAACTCAACACTAAAACTAAAACTTATAGAACTTTAAACCGCTTTGATCTATAATATTCGCAATCCGATCAAAATGGTTTCAAGATATACATCTTGTTTCCTCCTCTACCTCTCCACCATTTTAGAAGAACATGATTTATCAAAGAGAAATAAAAAGGATTTCAAAACTAGTGTTTTTCACACACACAAAAAAGACAGTCTTGAGATAATTTCACAATTTTTAAAATAAAAATGACCGAAAAATAAGAGTAAATCGAAATATTTTAAATATTAATGACCAAAATAGAAACGAAAAGAAAGTTGATTGATAAAAATTTAGAATTTATCCATAAACTATTAGAAATTAATTAAAAATAATTAATTAAAAATGCAATATAATACCCCGTCTACTTATTTAACAAAATATCGTTCGTAGCTAAGATCATTTGCTTTTTGAACCCACAATATTTTATCGTCGTTTCATCGAAGAAGAGTCCTGTGCACTACGTTCACAAATTTTCAGAAAAATTCCGATAACGTAACGTCTCGGATCATAAGAAGAGAGGCTGCTGTTGAAGGCATTGGGAGGAAAAGCCAACTCCAAAAAGCGGCGAAATAGCCAACATCTGCTTTCGGAGAATGTTGACCGTCCAGCTCAGTTGGTAGAGCACAAGGCTCTTATTTTTAGGGTCGTGAGATCTAGTCCCACGGAAAGCATTTCATAATTCGGAGGTCTCCCACGGAAGCTATTCTCAACCTGGTGTTGGGGGTAGTCTACTATCTTACATTCCCTTTACCCCATTATATATGAAACCATTATATATGGAAATAAGGGTGAGCTAATTTTGATGCACAAAGGATGAAGTTGCGAACCTTTCCGTTGAGGCCTAAGTCCTTGTGATTCTCGTCGCCAAGTGTTGGACTTACTCTTGGATTAATGTTGATATGTAAGAAGGACCACAACATATTTTTGTATTTGTCTATTCGTGGATGTTAAGCATGATTTTCAGAATCGGATTGGTTCATGTTATCGGTTCACTGGTTTAACCGATCGAATCGGTTCGATCAGTCAGAAGAATCGGACGACGTTATAATTATTTTAAAAATCAAATAAAAATACTAAAAATATTTAATAAAAAAATAATTTTTTATATCACAAGTCATATTCAAAACAAGTCATAACATATATAAGTTAAAAACCATAAAATCAAGTGAAACAAAATGATTCAAATTAACTACAACATAATATTTAAGGTAAAACATATTAAATAATAAATATAATTATATAACTATAATTAAAAAATAAATTTGGGGCTAAAAAAATCATAACAAAATGATATTGTTTGGTTTAATTTTTTTAAAAAAGCAATCTCACATGGCTAAGAAACATAGAATAGCATCTCAACTAACTTCTATAAATAATAGAGGTAATTTGGCATTCAAAATCATGGAGCCTTTTGGTGAGCATTGAGTTAACTATTCTTTCACTTCAATCAAGTTCGAATTTTAGGCTTCAATCGAGCTTCTAAATTTTTTTGAGTTTAAGTTGAACTTGATAATTTTTATCTCGTGAGTTTGAGTAGAGTTGAGCTTACTTTTAAAGTTTTCAAGTTCGAGTCGAGCTCAACAATACTCGAGTTCGACTTGGCTCGTTTAACAAACGACGTCGTTTGGTTTATTTATTAAAAAAAAACAAAATTGGTGGTTTTTTCCGATTTTCAGTAGGTCCGGTTCGAACGGTTCAGCGGTTCCGACCGGTTCACTAATAACGGTTCAATCGGTGTATATTGAATCGGACTAGACAACAATTCCCGGTTAAACCGACCGATCCGATCTAGTTTTCAAAACACTGATATTAAGCAACATTGGTACCAAAGTTGAGGCTTGGTTTTTTATTGTAATGATTAAATTTTTAATAGTTTATTTGTAAAATAAGTGTTTACATCATATTTTTAGGCATAATAATAAAAATATCCTGGTGTTTTTCTAAATGGTTATTTAACATAACATTTTAATTTTTGATCAAAACAAATCTTGTTGGATGGAACTCGTTAATTGATTAATGTTCAACCCATGTTATTAACGTGATATTTTTACATGTGTCAAATTAATGATGTAGCATATATTATGTCATCATTTTGGTAACATGACAAATGTCACGTTGAGAAAATATCACGTCAGCATCATAGACTGAATGTTAGTTAAGTAATAATTTTCATTTACTAGGGTATGTTTTGACAAAAATTAAAAAGTTAGGGGTAAAATACTTTAAAAAAGAATAAAAAATAAAGTGGCAATTTATGTAAACGTTTGAGGTAATTTTATCATTAAATAAGTATCTAACGTTTCATTCCTATTAACTATTATTACTTTGTTCATTAAAACAAATTGTTATCTTTCATCTACAATTCTTCAAACCCAATATTTTTTTACCTAGCTTGTCATTACAAACAAAATCAAAGTGTTCACAATTGATTTTTGGGACATAATATTTTTTATTTTCGTGAAAGAGAGAATGAAGAAGCATAGATCGAACTTGATTTATCATGAATACATGAGTTTTCAAAATCGACATGTTTGAGACTTAGGATTTTTCGATTTGTTATTTTTTTTTGTATTTTTTCTTTTCTTTTTCTTTTTGTTTATTTCCTAAAAAATACAAATGAGAAAAGGGAAAAAATGAACAAAGATCACGTGTCACGTATTTATTGGACAAACTTTTTTTTTAATGGGAAACTTGAAAATGAATATAGAATGAAACGTTAGACTCATACTTTGACCCAAAAAACTTTAAACACCTAAACTCAATTAATTCAAACTTGAAATTAGTTAAATCTTAAAATCTTATTACAAACTGTAATTTAATCCTCGTTCAAAGAATCAATAAAAAGAGAAAGAGAAATAATAGAAAGAGAGTAATATATAAGATGTTGAATAAGGATGATCTTTATAATCGACTCTTGTAGGATCTAATTTGAATTATTCAATTAATAAATCGGATATGAATAATTATATCGGAAAAATAAGAGTGTGAAAGGAATTGGAGAAGTAGAACAAGATGGGAAAAAATAAAGTAAAGCGAAAGTTGCAAAGCAACATGATTAAAAGTTGGTGTAGATTTTGTGAAAGAAAGAAGAGTTGTGGTTGACATTTGACATGTGCCTCTGTAACAAAACCAACAAAGAAACTTCTAATGGAGCCATCAAGCTAAGCAGGCTAACGCCAATCAAACCGAGACGACCCTGATTCGACCAGAGCTACTGCCCAATGAATATCAAAACCCAAAGCGCCATTACAATTCTGAAAGTAGCCAACTTTGTACATTTCAACAAGGGTTTGGGGTTCCGGACACTGTTGCAAGCTATGATCAGAAACAGACCCAGATTGTAAGCAACGCATGGAACACTGAAATAGTGAATATTCAAACTAAAGGATAAATTCTAAGGGACTCGATTAAAGTTTTTAGATAGGGTTGTAAACTAGTCGAGACAAGTTTGAGTATAGTTGAATTCTACTCGAGCTCAAAAACTTTAAAATTGAGATCGGTTTAACTCAAAAGTTTACGAGTTTAAAATTGGCAAGTTCAACTTGAACTTAAAATCAAAAATTGAAGTTCGGTTCGAGCTCGAAAAATCTTAAACTTGAAACATACTCGGACTTAATACGGTTGAATCTCGAGCTCAAACCTAAACTTTAGGTACATGAAAAAATTATATTACATTTTAAGAATACAAGATATAAATGTTAATATTATTAATAATTTAATTTAAAAATTATTTTAATATATTATTTTTTTGAGTTACTCTCGAGCTTTTCGAGTCGAGTATCAAGTGGCTTGCTTTTGGTCATTAAGAATTCCAGTCAATTTCAAGTTCGAATCAAATTAATTCAAATCAAATCTTAACTAAGCTTTGACTAAACTAAACTTAAATAGTTTACGATTTATCTCATCTCATTTACCGTCAATTTTTTTTAACAAATCCTAGATAAATTTTTCTATTAATGAATATTTAACTCCTATTCTTAGATGTCAAGAGGAAAGAAAACAAAAACACCATTAATTCTTTAGTATACCGACATTGGCAATTTGGCAAGGTAATTGATTTTGTCAATCTTTCTAGAATCCACTTGGAAAGTTGGTTCTTCTCCTTATTTGCAAATTATATGCGCATTTTCCATTGGAGTAGTTTCTAAGTTTGTAACCAATATGACGGTGGAACACATTGCCACGCGTCTACACCAAGTATGTATGTGAAATCAACGGAGATTGGTCCACTCATCGAGATGCCAATTAAGCTTCGCAATCAAGACATGCTTGCTCGGTAGCCAGGTTCCTTCGCGGAATTCCTTCCTCTAAATCATTAATTAGTATGACTGAATCATCACGTGAACTTATTAGATATCATGTCAAAAAATTGTGACTTCTCGAAAGATATCATACGTTTGAGATCTTACTTTTGTGTTTTTTTTGGGGCTTCTACTTCAAAGAAATTATGTGGAGGTGTTGTTCGAAGATTAATCTTGTAGAGGAGATTCGAAAAGGATATAACACCCATCATATCGTTTTATCCCTGAAAAACGTTCTTTGTCGACGTCGATCTATAATCAGTTGAAGAGAATAATGATTTCACGACAGATGATATTTCAATTAATCTTGAATTATCTAATATATATAATATATATGATGACCGTTGTTGAAATTAACACAAAAGAACAATAATTTTGGAAAATTACAAGCACTATACGTTTAGCAGGTGAATTAATTTGGATGGCCTAATCAATTAAAACCCACATCCTAATCTAATACATATATAAGGAAGAGGCAGACAGTAATTTTCATGTCGTGGTACAATTGGTCGTTTTAGGTGTAACTTTTTCTAGGCCAATTATAGATATGTGACAATTATGATTGGTTGGGGTGGCACATTCATGTATATGATTGGGTGTGATAACAACTCTGATTTCCATTTTGTTTAATTATTTTTGGAAGGATTTTTGGGTAATAAAAACGTCAGTGTTTTAAGGACCAAACTGAATTATGTATATTTACTCAATCAAATCTGTCTGGATATGGTGTCATGTCTAGATCAGGACATACGCATATTCCCTATGGCTGGTTGCTTTTGCTTGCTGTCCTTTTTTTAACCTTTGTTGGCAACATGTCTACACTACTTTCGACTCCCAATAATGTTTGGTCCTTTTCCCCTCTTTTTTGGAAATCACATACAATGTAGGAGACTCGTCGTCCTCCTACACCACCGCCCATCATCATGCTTATGCTTGTGTCGTGACCCCTGGTTAAGATGTGTACAACAGTTCAAGTAAATTTTGATTCGATACGATTTAATTTTAGAAGAGTCTTCTCCATCTCAAAATTGACCTAAAATTTGGGGTCAAAATTCATCCTCTACATTACTCGACCAGACATCAATTTTCTAAATCATAAATTCATTAAATTAAAAGTAAATTTTTTTATTAAAAATAACCTGAAAAAAAGTTAGATAAAAGAAACAAAGCCCAAAAAATAAAGAACAAATGAGAGGAAAAAAAACTTATCTTTTTTGCTTTCGGTGATTTGGAGTTGTTTTTTTTTATGATCTGCACAGTGAATAGACTTCGATTAATGAGAAAATTTATATATATTTATTTTGGTATGATTTGACAGTGAATGAAAGAAAACATAAATGAATTAGATGAATGATTTTGGACTAGATTTGTAGACATTAGAGTATTTTTCAGTGAAACAGACTCTAGATTCAAAATTAGGAGTCTTGAAAAGAGTTGTTAAATTTTTTTGAAGTTTCAGTCGCAACCAACGATGACGATCGGTGTGACATCCAGTAGAAATTGATGTAAATATCAGTGATTATTTTAGGATTTTAGGAATTTAGAAGAGAGATAGAGGAAAGAATTTGAAGGAGAGGGCGAAAATGAGGAAAAGCTAAAGAATTAAAAGTAACAAAAATATCTTTTATAAGTGAAGTATTATGGGTTGAATAGAGTTGAATATTTTTTTACTTTAAATTCGAATTCGACCCAAACTTATTTATCATTATTTCAAAATTTGACTCGACCTATCCGGTCCCAAATTCGGTTTTTAGAAAGAAAAAAAATAAATCTATAAAATTAGATTCAATCGAATTAAAATCTATTAGATTAGTGTCTAATACATATTCTTAATCACATCTAAAACGTCAGTCCGTACTCCCTAACTTCAGTATTTAACCTGGTAAAAGAACTCTTAAAAAGATCCCAAAATCTAGTTAGATTTATTAGTTGATCCATAAAGTTGGTGAAATGTCATGTTAGGCAATAGGCATTGATAGACGCGACAGAACATTTTATATGATCACCTTCACCTGGCTGCAGCTACGTATCACTGTTTGTTTGTGGAAACAGCTATTTTTAACTTACAACTAAACTCCTTGCAGGTTCTAAGTCCCCGCTTGGATAATACAAACACTATTCAGATTGCCATGTGACTCCATTATATCTAACAAAACCTTTCATCCTCCATCATTAAATATTTATGTTATTATAATAATTACGTTTGTCTTAGTGCCATTGGACTACCCTGATTATACAATATGGTTTTTATTCCTTTTTTTAAAATAAAAATGGATGTCATTAAATGTTTCTCGTTGAAACGTGAGGATAGTTTTGTTGGGAGATCGTTAAACTGAAAATTTGATGGTTTTTACTCGTTAGCTATACAGGGCTCATTTGGAACGTAATATGTGAATTTATTAAATGGTCTTAGTGGTTGAAGATTTGTTGTTTCTCCTTGAAGTCCTAAATTCGAGTATTTATGTAGGTGTGTATTATTGATAACTAAGGAAAATTATGAACATATATTATCTTAAAATTATCTCAAAATATTAAAAAATGTAATATGTACATTAACTTTTTCCTTTAGTGGCTAATTTATACACTTTGACGATTAAGAGAAAATGAGCGGTTAATGTAATATTACTCTGGTTATGCATACTCTTCTTATAATTTTGTTATATTTTCCTTCTATCCAACAAAATTACTTGCTATAATTAATTTAAAATTATTTTTAATTATATATTTAATTTCAATGTTGAAAAATAAATGAAATATAGAAAATAAGTTGATATATGTAAACGATTTATTTCAAAATTAGGTATTTAAAATATATTATTTTTTATTTAAGGACTTTAAATATTTTTTATCAAAGTAAATACATAAAATTATCATTTTGTTCACCTACATACCTAAAATATATTGGCAAAATAGCCGAAATAATGCATACGGGGAGGTTTAATTCCCCAAATAATGCACTTTGATTATTATTTCTCCAAATGAAGTGATATCTACAGTAGAACACTGAAATCTCAGCGTCTTCAAGCTTAATTTTCCCATGCAGAATTCCATTTGATTTCTAGGCGTCTTCAGGCTTAATGGAAACGAGAAAATCATCTGATATCTCGGCGTCTTCAGCTATGCATGGTAACTCTTCTGCTGATGCTGCATGTGGCGGGCCGGGACCTGAGTTGCTGTTGCATGGGAGAAAACCGAAGGATTTCTCGGCGTCTTCAGCTTGCATGGATTCTCTGCTGCATTCTTCTGCTGCTGCATGTTGAACCTGATATTTTAGCATCTTTGTAAGAATCGGTTGTTAAAGGAGTCTCTTGATCTTTTACCCAAATTGAAGGTTGAAGGCAACAAATTGGATATCGTTATTTACAATTTCATAATCTATGCTATGCGTAATTTGGGCCATTGATATTGTCACCTATAATATCTGCAAATTACACATAAAATTACACATAGCATGGATTAAGCGATTGTAAACAATGTAATGATTCTTTGGGAGCTTGGAAGATAGTGATTGTTTGCCTTATAGCATCTCTTATAATTAACCAGAGGTCGCTGAAGGAGGCTCTCAATCTCTTCTCCAAATTGAAGGGTAAGGGCAACAGAACCGGATATCGTTATTTACAATTTCTTGATCCATGCTATGTGTAATTTGCATCTATTACCCTCATTACTCATAGCATGGATTAAGCAATTGTAAATAATGTGACTGTTGTTTGTCCAATATCATCTCTCATAATGTAATGATCCAAGGGGTTTTTCCGGAACAGCTCTACTTCAAAGGCTTCCCAACTTCTTGTGGAGATGGTCGATAAAGACTTTTCTGCAAATTTTTGCAACATCGCCTTATATGTGGATCTACTCTTGCGCCTTGATAAATCAATATTGATTTAAAATGTTGTGCAGATAATATAGATATTATCACTGATAAGTGGAGGTTGGCGGATTGACGATGGTTGAGAGGAACCTCGTCAATGCATAATCTCTATGGGAGATGTAGATTGGGATGAGGTGGTGCATCATGATACAAGATAACTCCCTGTAAGTTGTAATATCTATATTGGAATTGAGTTAGATATGAAATTAAAAATTACATGGATAAAAATGAAAAAGATAAAATTAAATTAAATTGTGTATCTAATATTAAATATTTTGGTATTCGTTAGTAATTTTGAATATTTTATTTCGTTCTTTTTTAAGGGTAAACTACACGGGAGACCACCAAACTATTATCAAAAATCAATTTGACCACCGAAGTTTCAATTAAATCAATCAGATCACCCAACTATTTAAACGTTTCAATCAAGCCAACGGCCGTTAATTTTTAACGAAGGTGATGAAATGCCCGTTAATAAAATTGACATAATTCTATATTTGGTCTTTAATATTTACATATTCTATCAATTTAGTCACTATTTTAATTTAATTAAATAAATTTAACTATCCAATTAAAAATGTGACACGTGTCAAGACATGATTGGAATATTTTATTTATAAAATTTAAATTATTTAATTAAATGATTTTCTATCCAATTAGGTGGTGACGCGTGTCATCATCTAATTGAAATGAAAATAAAGGAACAAACTTGCGCCCAAGGAAAATCGAACCAATATGTGGGGGATAAAATTAGGTACCCTTTAATGCATGAAATGAGGAAATCGTACAAAATTGAAGAATTACGTATGATAAGTCCAAACCGACTCACGTCATGGGTGAGTCTTCAACAAGAATTTTCTGCATACATAAAGCCTCGAATTCAAAATCTCTGCTTACCACTTGAACTAACCCATGTTAATGAATATAAATATATTTTAACAACACTATTACATTGTCTGCAAGTTTTCCTATAAATAAAAGTAAAATTTCACAATTGCATTAATTTAGGGTTTTCGTATTAATTTAACTCTCAAATTGCACAATTGCATTATTCTATATCTTACCCTTCACTTAAAACCCTAAATTGAGGATTTTAAGTTAAAAATAAAGTTTAGGGTTTAATATTTATAGGCTATAAGATTGTGGTTTAGGGTTTAAGGTTATCAATTTAGGGTTTTAAGTTAAGGGTAGGGTATATAATGATGTAATTAAACAATTTTGAGAGCTAAATTGCTGTAAAAATACGATAGGAGCGAAAATGATAAATTGAGTCTACTACATTGGCAAATGTGACCCTTATGCCTATAATATAATATAAAAAATAATAACTTTATAAAATAAAATAAAATAATAAATATAAATTTTATATATATTTCTGTTCGTTTTATAATCTATGTTCAATATATATAGGTCGTAATTATTCCTTTCAACAATATCTCAGAGCGTAAATTTGAATAATCTCTTTTAGAATGTAATATAACTTATCATTATATTTAACACTTGTTAATATTATTTCGACATAAGTATATGAAAATTTAAAATTCATTGAAATTAAATTAATTATGATATAATGAAATATATAAATATGATAATACATTAATATAGTTGAATTATTAATTTATTAATTTATAGAAAAGGAAAGATGGAGTCATTTCATACCAAAACTCAATTAATAAACAACAAAGCAACAACTTAAAGCATTGATAAAAAAAGAAATTGTAAATAACGATATCCAGTTTGTTGCCTTCAACCTTCAATTTGGGTAAAAGATCAAGAGACTCCTTCAACAACCGGTTCTTACAAAGATGCTAAAATATCAGGTTCAACATGCAGCAGCAGCATGCAACAGAGAATCCATGCAAGCTGAAGACGTCGAGAAATCCTTTGGTTTTCTCCCATGCAGCAGCAACTCAGGTCTGCCCCCCCCCCACATGCAATAGCAGCATGCAGCAGCAGAAGAGTTACCATGCACAGTTGAAGACGCTGAGATATCATATGGTTTTCTCGTTTCCATTAAGTCTGAAGACGCCTAGAAATCAAATGGAATTCTGCATGGGAAAATTAAGCTTAAAGACGTCGAGATTTCAGAGTTCTACTATAGATATCACCTCATTTGGGGAAATAATAATCAAAGTGCATTATTTGGGGAATTAAACCTCCCCATATGCATTATTCCGGCTATTTTGCCAAAATATATTATCTCTTTCATTTAAGTTCTTAAAATTGACATGTGACATCAATTTAAATACTTAGATAAAAATATATATTATAAATATCTATTTTAATTAAAAAAAATACTTTACATATTTAAATGAATAAAGTGAAAAGTCTACATACTTACTTTAACCAAATAAATAAAGAGTAATATAATTTGATACTTATTTTCATAATCATATTATATTAATCTATAATTTATATAAATTTATTTTGATCCAAAAATACTTTTTAAATTTTCACTATAGTTATTTTGTACTATAGTGGTTGGTAAATACCATTTTTTTAATAAACTTAGGGTAGATATAAAGTAATATATGTTTAAAGATTTTCAATCTTTTAACAATCGACGCTCATATTTTTGTATACACGATATTCGAGCATAAAACCTGAAGAAATAATAACAAATCTCTTAATCATCAAAACCATTTGATTCGTGCATAATCAATAAATATTGCTAACAAATACTTGAGAATACATATAGGCACATATTACGCGATAAATGTAACTAATAGTGGTAAAATATTTAGTGGCGTCGGCGGCCGGCCACGACTTCCTTGTCTTATGGAATGTATAGAGTAACCTTCAATTTAAGCAATGTATTATGGGATATCCTTTAATAAGGTTGTGCATATTATCTATTATCTGATATTCGTAGATTTTAAGAGTTACATTAAAATATATTAATATGGTATGAATTAAGTTATTTTAATGATTATAAGATTATTGTTATTTTTTGAGATTTTGAGTTTGAATATTATGTATGTTAAAATATACGAACATTTATTATTAAATAATTAAAAATCTTCAAATACATACTATCTTATATAATAATATTCACCTCGTACTAATTAAAAATTTACATACCAATATATATATATTAATATTTAATTTTTTGGAGCATTATACCTCCTTTACTTTGTACGATTGAGATTACTGTTTGTATATAACCGACATGATTTGATATCATATGTGGGCATAAAAATTATCGGTGGGGTTTTACCTTCACATCTTTCCGCTGAAATTGTGGGAATATAGATTCCGCTCACAAGTTACTCTAACCCCTACATATCTATATATGATTTTCAGTTTTACGGTAATTTTCACGTTTAGTATCTAATTATAACTTTTGTTTTATTTTAGTATTTAAATTTTATTTTTTTTAAATTATACATAGCATTTAGTTTAGATTTCGGTTTTATACATTAACGTTAAAAAATTAATGACATTGATGATGTGGAATTTACATTACAAAATGCGATGAATATCAAAAATGGATAAATAATTACATGTCATCGTTGTCGCTAAATTTTTAACGATATCAAATTGAAACATAAAATAAACATTAGGTATGATTTTAAAAAAGAAATAAAGCTTAGGTAGTAAATCTAAACAAGAATAATAGTTTAGATACTAAGCGTGTAATTTACACTAAGTTTTATTACCACTATTCAATTTATGTTTTGAGCACTATTTCAATGAAGACTATGAACAAATTTCAAAATAATTTAATGTAAAAAACATAATGATATTATAAGTATTAGATTAATTTAATAATTTATTTATATCATAAATACAATTATAATTAGAGATTGGTATGAGTTACGTTTTGGTCGAGTGTTTGATGGAATTGAAATTTTTTTAGCATTCTATCTCACCATTCATCACTTGATTTGACCTAAAATTTCACTCAATTTATGTTTTGAGCACTATTTCAATGATAAAAATATGCACCAAATCGTCACATATATATATATATAAACTTATTTTTATTAGGTAAAATAATAATTTAATTGGAAAAATATAGAGATAAATTGTTGTAATTATCTCTAAATATATAAAATAATTATATTTTTTATTAGAGCTATTTCAGGTATTTATTACCCTAAACTCAATCATCAACTTGAATTTATCCTTATAAGGTAGGATTTTTGTTATGTTGGATGGCATCGCGTAGGTCCATTTAAGATTACATCAAATCAAAATCTATTGAGTCTGAATCTCATGTTCATCTCTAATTATAACGATAAATTATTTAATTATTAAAAATTTTAATTTTATACTAATGTAAACAAATATAATATTTATTTTGACATCTAAACTTTTGATTTTAATGTGATCAATTTTCTTGATCAATTAGATATTTGATTTTAGATAATATTATACGAGTTAACTAATATATAATTATATTAAATGTTAAAGTAAATGTTTAAGTTGATACATAAATTTAGATTTTTTTATATAAATTGATATTTAAATTTAATTTATTAATTAAAATTAATATTTGAGATTTTAACTAATTTGATCTAGAAAATTAAATTGAGATATCCATTTGAATTAAGAAATATGAGATTAAACCTTTACCATGAAAATTTTTAACAAAATTATATTATTAGTACTTTATATAATAAAAATTGAATTTAAATAATCAACTAGACCAGTGAAAATTTAATTATGAAATTAAATTTCGAAACCAAATTATATTTATCATATAATATATTAATTTCCTAAATTAATTACGACTAACTAAATTGGGCATGGCTGCATCAATTGTTTCGGTTGCCTCTCCCACCTGCCAGTTCAAATTAAACTAACAAAATAAACTGAAAATATATTTTAAATAGAAAAATATTTTTTTAAGGGAATAGAAAGAAATTATTAAAGGAAATTGCTATAAGTTATGGAGAGAGAAAAAATGCCTATATAAACCAACTCCCGCTATTTCTGCGTCTATCGCTAACAGACTTAACAGTCTTTAACAAAATTCAAATACAGACAAAACACACATTCAATTTCTTTCTCTTTCTCAATGGGCTCCGCTTCTCGCTCTGCCGTCATCATCATCGGCGCCGGCGCCTCCGGTCGGTAACATTAAACAATCTAAGAAAATAGTGCATTTATTTTTAAACGAAGAAATATAGTGATGTATAACACGTGTTCTCGACGAGGGATTAAATTTTTTTAATTGATGATTTTTCAAATCCTGGTTAGGTATATCGGCGGCGAAGGTTTTGGCCGAGAACGGAATTGCGGATTTTCTGTGTCATAACCATTTTTTTGTAAAATAATTAAATATTATTTTTAAAACGATTATGACTTTTATTTTGAAAAATTGAGTATTTTGGATTAATTTGGATTAAATTGAATAGAGTCGCCATAGACCTTTGGGTTAGGTAGGTCGAATACCTAAAAACGTCTTTTTAAAAGAAATTTAAGAAAAATCATTTTTTAAGACAAAAATGGTCTACATTTACCAGAAATCAAATTTAACGGGTTCGGGAGTCGGTTACGTGTGGGGAAGGGTAAGCACCCCCACAGCGCCCAAAAATGGTACTGTGTCGCGTACACATTGTCGTAAATGATGGAAATGATAAATCGAATATAAAATTAACCTATGATCCATTTTTTGAGATTTAATTAATTTGCCTCGAATTATTTAAAGAAAATCCTTTAACTCAATCAGAAATCTTGAAATTTGCAATCCTCTGTCGGGAAAGCTATTTCAACTATTTCTCATTCGTAAAAGAATATTCTACCATTGATTATGTTAAAAATACAAATCGAATATAATTAAAAACAATGTTTACATACGAATAAATTGATTAACTAAAAACGTGAATTGAATACAAATTAAAAATTTTGAAATTTACATTCACATAAAATAAAGTAAATTGTCATTTAAAATAACACACATTGCATCGTTTGAATAAATTAATTAGTAAAATATACTCGACTTGTTGCAAGTTCCTATGTCGTTAAAATGCCGTATCGGATCGTACCACTTCAACCAAGTGGTACTTTCCACGCCCATTCTACGCATACGTGTTCTTGAAAATATAATCGAATATTTCTTACATAGATAAAGATATAATGAAAATAAATGTAATTGGAAATACAAAATAAAATATTTGCATTAAATGAAATTGAAAACATTATTTACATAATCCAAATAATTAACTAATGAGTAAAATACACATCCATACATAAATGACTAAAATACAAATTAGTAAGTATTACAAACCAAAATAAATATAAAAAACATTTAAGGGGCAAAAATAATATAAACAGAAACTTAGGAGGCTAAACAGAAAAAACAGAAAGTTAATGGACCAAAATAGCACTAACCGAAATTTAAAGGACTAAATAGAAAATAAAAATAATTTAGAGCCATATCACAAACATTAAACAGGGACCAAAATAGAACATTTGCAAATATGATGGCTAAATTCAAACGTCCACAAAATATCACAACACAAGAACTTAGGACTAAAATGAAACTATTACAAACATAATGTCCAAAATTCAACATAACAAAAATATCGTAATCATACAATTATAGGACTAAAATATAGTTCTAAAAATGAATGCTCGAAATCGAAATAAAATAAATTTCATTTACTGACTATATAATACGGTTACAAAGAATCAGGGACCAAAAGTGACATTAGACCCTAAAAACCCAAAACACGCGGGTAAGTTTACAAAGCTAGGAGGACTAAAAGTGTAGTTAACCCACACGAGGAAAATGCAGAACCCTTCTTTCTAAAACACGGCCGTTTCACAGGGGGCATTAAAGCCCTAAAACGAGATTGGCCCTCATTCCCTCATCTCTACTTCTTCCCTTCTTAAAACAGAGAGCCAAAGAATGCTCTCAAAGTTCTCCCTCTCCGCCTCTGTCTCCGCCGTGGAGAGAAAAAAAAAAAAAAGGGCCACGGCCGCCGCAGCCAGCGGCGATGGCTTGAGAGATCAAACCACGACCAACCCTCCTCTCTTCCTTTGAACAAATAACCTTTCTCCTACCCCAAGCAAAAAAACCGAAAACCCCTATCCGAAAACCCTAGATCCAAAATAAGGGACAGTTTACCTTCAATACGGCCTTCTCTGTTCTGGCTAGGCTACAACGACGAGGTTTTCTACAAGGGTAAGATCTCCTTCACTTTGTTTTTTTTTTTTTTAGCCCTCCCTCTCTTTTTCTGGTTATCACCGCCCTCTTTTCTCTTCTTTTTGTCTTTTATCTTTTCTTGCATGTGGATTTCCCTTGAGATCATGATGATATCTAGGTAGATAGCCTTTGATTTCTCTGATTTAGGTGAATAAAATCCCGATTTTTCGGGATTTTCGGGTGTTATTTTAATGGGTTTTTAGATTTGGTAAGTTTAGGCCACTATTCTTTGATTTGGTTACTGTTTTTACAGGGACCGGTCACTGTTTGATGGATGGATTCTTCACAGCTCCGATGACAGCGGCGGTGAGGGAAGCAGCCAGCTTGACCGGCTGGGCAAATGAAGGTCCAACGGCTGTGGCGGCTGAGGCAGAGAAGGGTCACACGGCGGCTGGAAGGGGATTAGGGTTGAAACCCTAAATTGATTTAGGGTTTGAAACCCTAAATTAATTTAGGGTTTGAAACCCTAAACTGATTTAGGGTTTGAAACCCTAAACTGATTTAGGGTTTGAAACCCTAAACTGATTTAGGGTTTGAAACCCTAATCTGATGGGTTATTGGGGACCGGGATTGGGCCAATGTAATCTGAATTGGGCTTAGGGTCTCTGGGCCAAATGGGCTTCGGGTTGTTGGGCCTCTGTAATCTGAATTGGGCTTAGGGATTAGGCCTGCAAAATATGTAAAATGTAATATTAATAATATAATAATAAATAATAATAATAATAATAATAAAATAACGATAAAAAACCCGGACAAAAACGGGAGTCTACAGCTGCCCCTCTTTGCACATTCTTGTGTTAACAAGAATAGGGCAAAGATGATAAGACAACACGTTTTTGTCTGGTTCTCTTCCATTTATACATAGAAATTGGATAATACTGGTTGTTGGGGACGACACTGCTCATACATGATGAAGAGTTCTGGTCGTCTAAAAGTGACAAGGTTCCTACATAATGAGGAAATCCGATCGAGGGATGACACTTCTCCTACGTGATGAAGAGTTCTTGGCCATCTTTAGGTGATAACACGGTTCCTACGTGATGAGGACAGCTGGTTATCTATGGTTGACACGGCTCCTACGTGATGAGGAGATCTGGTCTGGTGAATGGCACGGCTCATACGTGATGAAGAGTTCTGGCCATCTAAAGGTGATAACACGGTTCCTACGTGATGAGGACGGCTGGTTATCCATGGTTGACACGACTCCTACGTGATGAGGAGATCTGGTCTGGGGATGACACGGTTCCTATGTGATGAGGACTACTGGCCATCTTAGGAATAATGGTTTCAAGGGAGACCAACTCAAAGATGTGTTTCAGTAGAAACAAACTCAAAAATTGAATTTTGATAAAAATTATCTCAAGGGAGACAAAATTCGTTTCAAGAGAAACGATCTCAAAGATATTTGCTTTGTTTCAAGTGAAATAAACTCAAAGATAAGTTTTTCAAAAGCAACTGTCTCAAAAGAGACAAAATTCGTTTCAAAGGAAACAACCCAAAGATGGCATTTAAAGGGAATTGTCTCAAATGAGACAAAATTTGTTTTTAAGGGAAACGTTCTCAAAGATGTTTATTTTGTTTCAAGGGAAACAGATTCAAAGATGGTAAATTTTGTTTCCAAAGAAACAAACTCAAAGATTTTTCTCAAAGAAACTGTCTCGAGAGACATAAAATTTTGTTTCCAAAGAAAGAGATTCAATGATTTTTTTTTTTTTTTTTGAAAAGACATTGTCATAAGAGACAAAACTTTGTTTTTCAGAAAATGGTATCTTAGTGAGACAAAATTTTGTTTCCAGAGAATAGACTCAAAGATTTTTCTTCAAAGAAATTGTTTTAAGGTATAAAACATTGTTTCCAGAGAAACAAACTCAAAGATGATCTTGTTTTAAGAGAAAATGTTTCAAGAGAAAATGTTTCAAGTGAAACGACTCAAAAATGGTTTTATTTTAAGTGAAACAAACTCAAAGATTTTGTATTTCTAGAGAAACTGCCTCAAGGGAGTCAAATTTGTTTTAATAAAAACAATCTCCAAGGTGGGTAGTTTTAAAAGAAATTGTCTAAACGATCTCAAATGTGGGTATTTTCAAAAGAAGTTGTCTCGAGAGACAAAATTTGTTTCAAAGGAAACAAACTCAAAGATTTTTTTCAAGAAATTGTCTTTAAGAGATAAAATTTTTTCAAAAGAATAGACTCAAAGATGGATTACATCTTAAGTAAGACCAAATTTGTTTCAAATGAAACATCTCAAAAGTTAGTTTTTAATTAGAAATTGTCTCAAGAGACAACATTTGTTTTTAAAGAAATAGACTCAAAGATGATTTTGTTAAGAGAAACAAACTCAAAGATTTTCAAAATGAACATATTCAAAGATTTACTTCAAGAGAAACTGTCTCAAGAGATACAAAATTCATTTTAAGAGAAACAGATTCAAAGATTTTTTCAAAAGAAATTATCTTAAGAGAGACAAAATTTTGCTTCCAAAGAAACAAACTCAAAGATTTTTGTTTCAAAAGAAATTATCTTAAGAGAGACAAAATTTTGTTCAAAAGAAACAACTCAAAGATTTTGTTTCAAAAGAAATTATCTTAAGAGAGACAAATTTTGTTTCAAAAGAAACAAACTCAAAGATTTTTATTCAAAGGAACAAACTCAAGATTTTTTCAAGAGGAACAACTCAAAGATTTTTTTCAAGAGGAACAACTCAAAGATTTTTTCAAAAGAAATTGTCTTTAAGAGATAAAAAATCGTTTTAAAAGATTCAAATATTGTCGATTTTGTTTATATGGAAATAATCTCAAAGGTGTTTTCAAAAGCGTTTATTTTGTTTCAAATGAAACAATTTCAGGATTTGTTAAGAGGGGAAATGTCTCGTGCGAGACAAATCAGCTTTGAAAATCTCAAGTGATATTAATTTTGCTTTAAGTACACAACCTTGAAATTTGGTATTATGAGAGAAATGATGTCTCAAGCGAGACGAAATTTGCTTTAAGATACAGTCTCAAATGAGACAAAATTTGTTTTTAGAGAAATTGTCTCAAGCGAGACAAAGTTTGTTTTTGAGAAAACGATCTCAAGTGAGATCAACTTTGTTTAATGTGAAACAAATTCGAAATTTTGATCTCAAAGGGAAAAGGTCTCAAGCGAGACGAAATTTGTTTTGAAAGAAACAAGAATCTAAGGTGAGATTAATTTTGTTTTTAGTGAATCAAATTCAAAATTTGTATCTCAAAGGAAAAATGTCTCAAGCGAGACGCAATTTGTTTTAAAATTCTCAAAATTTGTGGAAAAATGTCTCAAGCGAGACATAATTTGTTTTAAAGAGAAAGTTGTCTCAAGCGAGATAAAATTTGTTTTTAAGAAAACTGTCTCTAGTGAGACGAAACTTTGTTTTTTTTTAATAAGATAATCTCAAGAGCGCATAGTCTGTCTATTGATTCCTGCATGTTGAGGAAACGTCTTCAGAAGATCCGATTGTTGACTTCAGGAAGCCAAATATGTGGATTGCATTGTTCTTTCAGGTTGAAAACATCTGGTTATTTCCGAGCTCTTATTTCCTGAAAAGATCAGAATGATGCACTTTTGACTAATTATCTTGGATGTTATGATAGATGTCAATATGAAATTTATTTGATTTTTTTTTCTGTCCTCAAGTGAGGAGAAAAATGTCTTTAATACACATGATGATAAATGTTTGATGCAAAATTTATGTATCATGTATGTATGTGTATGTATGTATGTGTTGATGTATGTTTTTCTCGAGCTGAAAGAAGAATGGTTGCGAGAGCAGTCTTCACTATATCATTGATTCAGTTTGTCTTTATTTCCACCATGGTGTACTCCTGCAAACCTTGACCTGAGACCATTTGTTTGTCCCATCAAATTTTGTCCAAAAATTAGCTTTCTCTTGCCCCAGCTTCGATTCTGAGCTTCAGATAGATATTTTTTTTTGAATTCCAAGAATTGCCTCCAGAGAGAGATTATCTTGTTTGAAAATGTTTTTCTTCTTCTTTTATTTTCAAAAGTCTGAAAATATCAATAGTTTTGAAAAATGTTTAATCAAAAGTTTTGAAAATATTACTCCTTTCAAAGTTTCACAATTGACAAATCATAAAACAAGAGTTCATTGGATATCAAAGAATTAATTACTCTTTTAATCCTTCAATAAATTATAGCTATTTGACAAGTGTCAAGATCAATGCTATCTTTGAGAGATGGTTAAGTAAGGAAGGATAAAAAAGTCTCAAGTGGTTATATTTTTGGTCAAAAGTATAGTGTTCTCATTTATTCTTTTGTTCACTGATCTGATGGAGTAGCTTCTGTACTCAGTTATTGGAAGTGTTCTCTGACTCCCAACTCTCATGTTCTCATTCATGTTGTGTGATGCCTCATCAAGGGATTTGAGCAATCGTCTCCTATGTAATAATTTTCATATTCGAGCCGCCCTTTCAGGTTTTCAACTCGAATCCTCCTTTGGTTTCAAGACGTTACTCAGAATTTTACGTCTTTAACCCCCCTTTGTTATTTTTCTCTATCATGCATTAAAGATTTTAGAAAATCTTTATAAGTAAAATATTAATCCTGATAGGCGGGATGAAATATGAGGATAGTCTCTTCCGCTTAGAAATCCATGTATGATTAGAAGGGACTTGTAAGGCACGTAATGTAGGTCATGGTTCAGGGTTATGAAAGAAATGGATAAAGGCCCAAACATGTGTTTTAAGGGTACTTGAACCAAGGATCAATTAACTCTGATGCCTTCAATCTTGTTTTGCTCCATTTGAATATGCTCGTATGAGTCCTTTGTCTTCTCTTGATGTCTTATGATCTTCGAGTCAAGTGATTCTAGAGTGATTGTGTTTGATTAATCTCACGGTTTGAAGCTCAATGCTTCATTTAAGTCAGGAGACTCTTTGTCTGTGTTTCTTTGTCCTCTTTTGTTCTTTGCTTTTCTTTGATTTTTGCTTTGATTTTCTCTTCGCTTTTTGTTTTTTTCTTTGGTTTGATCTTTGCACTCTGCGTCTGGTTCACCTTCCGGTATCTCATTTGGATCAATTTTCTTCACTCAGATTTCCTTCACATTGCCCCCCAGTGTGGAGGGTGATCCTTGGTTAGGGTTGAATCAAAAGAAAATATCATTCAGGCTCAAAGGGGACACAAGGGATATATTTTCTCCTTTTGTGAAGGGATAAAGAAAGAAAGCCGTTCATCATCTCATACACAGAAGTCCTTGCAGAAGAGGTATCCCCAAGGGATAGATTTTCAGGATTAATTTTTATTTAAATGAAAACAGTAATTAATGCATGATAGAATTATTTGGAATGAATTCTATTTTTTTCTTCGCTTCTTGCTCTCAACATGTCTCAATTGCTCATGCTCGTCTTCAGAAAATTGATGCGAGATGCCCCACACTGTGTCTTCTTTGTAGGAAGATTTATGTTCAAGTAAACATCTTGTACTCAATGTCTGTAGGTTTTATTGGTAGAAATGTTGGTTTTACGTCTAAGAAGACGATGATGACTTTATAGGCTCAAGGAAAGGTACGAGTATGACTTTTGTGTCTCAAAAATAAATGCAGTGTTTCAAGGTAGAAAGAATGTTTCAAGGCCTTAAAGAGAGGGAATGTTTCAAGGTCTAAAAGAATATTTCAAGGTCTCAAAGAGATAGAGAATGTCAAAAATTGGTTATTTGGTAGTGACCAGGGATTATTTCGGGTAAAAATCGAGATTTTGTTTTAGGGTTTTAGCCAGGATAAAATAGGTCTAATCTTGCCATATGTCAAAAATCTATAATTCTTGAAGAATTAAAAGAATATGTAATTCATTCGATATTCAAAGAACTAAAGATTAAAATTTGTTCAATTATTTAACCTTAGAAGGTAGCATCATTTCAGTCATCAAAGATTAAAAATATTTAAGCAAATATTGAAGAAAGAACAAAAACGAGTTCAAACAAAACAATCTCTATGGATGCAAGTGGTTGATGCAATGACTTCTCTGGCTTAGTATTAGGATACCCCTGAATAAATCATATTATGGATTTTGTGCTTTAGTGTCTTGCAGTTCTCGGTGGAATGTCTGAAGCTTCCTATGTTGTAGTTGTACCCGAGATCAACATCATGGACCTCCAGGAACGGGGACTCTTTTCTCGAACCATCCTGGAAGACTCAATCGAACAAGCTTCCATCGTGTTGATTTCAGCTTCTTGTTTATATTCTCACTATGGTCACGTGATCAGGATTACTTCCACTGACTTACACAAATTGATCTCATGTTTTTATGAATGATGCATATGAAAATGCTTAAAAATAAAATATATATGCAAAATAAAAAGATGCAAATGCAGATGGAAAAATGTTGACCCCAACGATGAATATCATAGAATAGTCTTCACCAGAAATAAAAGTTTTCACATTACAAGACAATCCAATTTACAAACAGGTCTTCGCTTAGATGGTGAGCCTGGAATGGATCACTGCTTCATCTCGAATCTTCGTCCTCAATAATGATGCCCCTCTAGCGCTCTGTAATCTGACTCCGTTAATGCCTCGGTGGTACTGAGGTCAGTGTGTCGCTCCTTGATAACTAGTGATGACATGATCGTAGATGAGGCTCTACTGCTGGATTACTCAGTGGATCAGAGGATAATCTCTCTAATCTCGAATGTTGCACGATCTTCGAACAAGTCTCATTCTTGTATTCTGAACCTTTTTTAGCCTTCGGTGCATGTCTGTGTATGCGATCGCTTGATTGAAAACTTTTACCTCTTCTTGTGAAAATTTCCTCTCGAATATCCCCTTACGGATCAACACTTTTGCATTATGATGATGCAATGCAAATGACAAAATGACACAAACAAAAGAGAAGAAATAAGTTGGTATACACAAACAAAAGAGAAAAACAAGTTAGTACATGTAAAATAATTGATACAAATAAAAAATGTAATTCAGAGATGAATATAACACCTACCCGTCATGATATCTACTCGAACATGCTTTCAATAAATAGCAATCCTACCCGAACATGCTTTCTACCCACAATAACTTTTCAAGAAATTAATCCTAACCGCATGGTATCTAGTTCGCATGCTTTTATTTAACCTAATTTAAAGCAAAAAGGAAAGGTTCAGAAATGCTCCTCCTTTATGTACACTTAGTTTGGGTACCTACTGACGGACAGAGGTTCGATATAACTATACCTAGGGTGATCGTTTTACGGTTCACTATATGCATGGTTTCGGCTCTAACGGGAAAATGGGACTCGAATTGTCCTTGATGTCGGTGCCCCCTTGGGCTGCCAGACCCTCGATCCTCACCCATTACAGGTTTCAAATGGAACGAGTTCAATTCGAGGGGATTCACTGTCTTATACCCGTGCGAGGAATAAATCCCTACGAAGGTATAAGGTATGTATCCCTTGGGTTATTTGCTAAAAACTCATACGAAGAATAAATTCTTACGAGAGTAAAGCATTCACCCCAACTAATTTGGATCGAAGCTCGTGTCTAGAGCTTATGTTATGCCAATGCTAGTGATGTGTGTGAGGAGGAACATACCTACCTTCGACCCAAAAGGAAAACAAAACAAGGAAAAATGATAAAATCCTGACAAAGCTGAAAGCCAAAAATAAAATGTTAGTACGACAAAAAAACGAAGCCATTAAAAATTTCAATAAACGGATCATAAATTAACTAAAACTAGAAATCATAATTTCCACCAAGATGACAATATGTAAACGACATACAGCCTGACTCTCTAAAAAAATCCCCAGCAGAGTCGCCAAGCTGTCATAACCATTTTTTTGTAAAATAATTAAATATTATTTTTAAAACGATTATGACTTTTATTTTGAAAAATTGAGTATTTTGGATTAATTTGGATTAAATTGAATAGAGTCGCCATAGACCTTTGGGTTAGGTAGGTCGAATACCTAAAAACGTCTTTTTAAAAGAAATTTAAGAAAAATCATTTTTTAAGACAAAAATGGTCTACATTTACCAGAAATCAAATTTAACGGGTTCGGGAATTAATTTGGATTAAATGAATAGAGTCGCCATAGACCTTTGGGTTAGGTAGGTCGAATACCTAAAAACGTCTTTTAAAAGAAATTTAAGAAAAATCATTTTTAAGACAAAAATGGTCTACATTTACCAGAAATCAAATTTAACGGGTTCGGAGTCGGTTACGTGTGGGGAAGGGTAAGCACCCCCACAGCGCCCAAAATGGTACTGTGTCGCGTACACATTGTCGTAAATGATGGAAATGATAAATCGAATATAATTAACCTATGATCCATTTTTTGAGATTTATTTAATTTGCCTCGAATTATTTAAAGAAAATCCTTTAACTCAATCAGAAATCTTGAAATTTGCAATCCTCTGTCGGGAAAGCTATTTCAACTATTTCTCATTCGTAAAAGAATATTCTACCATTGATTATGTTAAAAATACAAATCGAATATAATTAAAACAATGTTTAATACGAATAATTGATTAACTAAAACGTGAATTGAATACAAATTAAAATTTTGAAATTTACATTCACATAAATAAAGTAATTGTCATTTAAAATAACACACATTGCATCGTTTGAATAAATTAATTAGTAAAATATACTCGACTTGTTGCAAGTTCCTATGTCGTTAAAATGCCGTATCGGATCGTACCACTTCAACCAAGTGGTACTTTCCACGCCCATTCTACGCATACGTGTTCTTGAAAATATAATCGAATATTTCTTACATAGATAAAGATATAATGAAAATAAATGTAATTGGAAATACAAAATAAAATATTTGCATTAATGAAATTGAAAACATTATTTACATAATCCAAATAATTAACTAATGAGTAAAATACACATCCATACATAAAGACTAAATACAAATTAGTAGTATTACAAACCAAAATAAATATAAAAAAACATTTAAGGGGCAAAAATAAATAAACAGAAACTTAGGAGGCTAAACAGAAAAAAACAGAAAGTTAATGGACCCAAATAGCACTAACCGAAATTTAAAGGACTAATAGAAAATAAAAATAATTTAGAGCCATATCACAAACATTAAACAGGGACCAAAATAGAACATTGCAAATATGATGGCTAAATTCAAACGTCCACAAAATATCACAACACAAGAACTTAGGACTAAAATGAAACTATTACAAACATAATGTCCAAAATTCAACATAACAAAAATATCGTAATCATACAATTATAGGACTAAAATATAAGTTCTAAAAATGAATGCTCGAAATCGAAATAAAATAAATTTCATTTACTGACTATATAATACGGTTACAAAGAATCAGGGACCAAAAGTGATTAGACCCTAAAAACCCAAAACACGCGGTAAGTTTACAAAGCTAGGAGGACTAAAAGTGTAGTTAACCCACACGAGGAAAATGCAGAACCCTTCTTTCTAAACACACGGCCGTTTCACAGGGGCATTAAAGCCCTAAAACGAGATTGGCCCTCATTCCCTCATCTCTACTTCTTCCCTTCTTAAAACAGAGAGCCAAAGAATGCTCTCAAAGTCTCCCTCTCCGCCTCTGTCCGCCGTGGAGAGAAAAAAAAAAAAAAGGGCCACGGCCGCCGCAGCCAGCGGCGATGGCTTGAGAGATCAAACCACGACCAACCCTCCTCTCTTCCTTTGAACAAATAACCTTTCTCCTACCCCAAGCAAAAAAACCGAAACCCCTATCCGAAAACCCTAGATCCAAAATAAGGGACAGTTTACCTTCAATACGGCCTTCTGTTCTGGCTAGGCTACAACGACGAGGTTTTCTACAAGGGTAAGATCTCCTTCACTTTGTTTTTTTTTTTTTTTAGCCCTCCCTCTCTTTTTCTGGTTATCACCGCCCTCTTTTCTCTTCTTTTGTCTTTTATCTTTTCTTGCATGTGGATTTCCCTTGAGATCATGATGATATCTAGTAGATAGCCTTTGATTTCTCTGATTTAGGTGAATAAAATCCCGATTTTTCGGGATTTTCGGGTGTTTTTTTAATGGGTTTTTAGATTTGGTAAGTTTAGGCCACTATTCTTGATTTGGTTACTGTTTTTACAGGGACCGGTCACTGTTTGATGGATGGATTCTTCACAGCTCCGATGACGCGGCGGTGAGGGAAGCAGCCAGCTTGACCGGCTGGGCAAATGAAGGTCCAACGGCTGTGGCGGCTGAGGCAGAGAAGGTCACACGGCGCTGGAAGGGATTAGGGTTGAAACCCTAATTGATTTAGGGTTTGAAAACCCTAAACTGATTTAGGGTTTGAAACCCTAAACTGATTTAGGGTTTGAAACCCTAAACTGTTTAGGGTGAAACCCTAAACTGATTTAGGGTTTGAAACCCTAATCTGATGGTTATTGGGGACCGGGATTGGGCCAATGTAATCTGAATTGGGCTTAGGGTCTCTGGGCCAAATGGGCTTCGGGTTGTTGGGCCTCTGTAATCTGAATTGGGCTTAGGGATTAGGCCTGCAAAATATGTAAAATGTAATATTAATAATATAATAATAAATAATAATAATAATAATAATAATAAAATAACGATAAAAAACCCGGACAAAAACGGGAGTCTACATTCTGATTCTGGAAGCGTCCGATAGGATTGGCGGTAGGATCCGGAAAGAATGTTTCGGAGGCGTGTCAGTGGAGATCGGAGCGGGTTGGATCGCCGGTGTAGGCGGCAAAGCGTCAAATCCCCTTTGGGAGATCGCCGCTGAGTTTGGCCTCCGAACCTGCTTCTCCGACTACAGTAATGCTCGCTATAACATCTATGATCGGAGGTTCGAATCCGAAAACCCGTAAATTTTCAACTACTTGATTTGGCGGTGGATGGTTGAGCTTTGAAAGTTGATGAATTATAAAAAAAAAAATGCTTTCCTCTGAATAATAGCCGTGTTAAAATTGAATATTTTTATGAATGAGTTGCAGCGGGAAGATATTTCCGAGTGGAGTCGCCGCTGACTCGTACAAGAAAGCGGTGGACTCGGCGATACAGAGACTGAGGGACCTAGAGTCAAACTGTGTCGAGGATGCTCCCAATGGAGCCGAGTCACCTTTGTAAGAAGTCCATATGATAATTTCGTAATTATTTTATCATTATTTTTCTCTTTTAGGTGTGCAAGTGAATTTATTGGTGGATGCTTTTGTAGAACACCGAAGACACCGATAGAGCTCGCAATTGACTTCATATTACACGATTTCGAGATGGCAGGCAAGTTCCACGGTTAATTTTTGTTTTTCCCTGTTTGGATGCTAAGAAAAGTCAAGCAATGGAAATAATAATGAAGAAAAAGTCGCATTGAACAATCCTTAGATTTTACCTCTTAGCTATGTGTTGTTTATTATAATTTTAACAGAGGTGGAACCAATATCAACATACGTAGATTTTGGGGAAAGAGAATTTTTGGTGGCAGATGAAAGGGGTTATGAGCATTTACTATATAAAATGGCTGAGGATTTTCTATTTACATCGGAGGGGAAAATCCTGGATAATCGCCTCGAACTAAACAAGGTATAAACAACCATCACTTTGGTTTCTTTTGCTTCACCTGTCAATGTGTTTTTGTTTTTTTAATCGTGTTTTCAGCCATACTATGTGGTTTTCTTTGTTTTTTTGCCACTCAATCATGGGATAAAACAAAGAGGAGGGCAAACTAACTGGAAATACTGGAATTTTTTTGTGGTTGTTGTAATGATATTGTTTGGAAATAGGAAACTGTGTTGGGTTTGTTCCCAACTATATGTGGAACAATTTGAATGATACAAAACCGCTGAATATATTGAATTGGCTATAATTTGACCTTTACATGTCCTATTTCAATCGTATATAGCCATGAAAATCACCTGTCTTTCAAACTTTTTGGGTTAAATTGTTTTTAGAACTTTCAGGCACTTTTTACATCACTATCATCAACAGTAGGCCCCAAATTTTCCCTTTGCTGGCCACAATGAACATAGAACATCACCCAAACTCTCATATAAGAACATGCAAATAGGAGGTTTCTGTCATTTTCTGCATTTAATATTTTGTCGTCTTCACCACCTCGATGACACTAAAAATCAGCCCTTTTCCTGCTATTCACGGTGCATTTTGGAAACTGTATGTATTTGATGCACGGGTTTTCTTACTTTGACTTGTCATATATTTGTGAGACTTCTTTGTTGGGTGTTGTTGCCTTGGACTTCTCCTACTAACAATTATTTTCAGACGCATTTCGGTTAAAGTGTTCACAAAATTTGTATAGTTAATAGGATGCTGAGCATGTTTTTTTGTGCATGGATTTGGGGCAGGTTGTCAGGGAATTACAGCACTCGAGGAACGGCGTTATGGTGAAAACAGAGGATGGTTGCGTTTACGAAGCCAACTACGTCATTTTGTCCGCTAGCATTGGTGTTCTCCAAAGCGACCTCATTTGCTTCAGGCCTCCCTTGCCCGTACGTATCTTCTTTCTTTATTCATTTTCCACTTTTTATATAGTAGTATTTTTCTAAGACTTAGATATATGTTATTTATATTTAGATGTGATTCATGTGAGTACCATATACATTTTTATTTGTTTAATTTTCTTTTATATCTCTTCTTTTCTTTGTCAAGAGTAACGGATTCAGTTCAAATTTTTAAATCACATTTACATGTTCATATATCAACATGAATATTTTAAATAAAACAAAAATTTTGAGTATCATAAATTTAAGGATTAAATTTAAAATATATCATTAGATTATCTTATTTACTCATTAATTTAAATGTGTTACGTTATTTTTTAATAGAAATCAATGATTATTAACATCATAATGTTCATCTAGTAAAAAAATTAAAAATTAATATTCATTTAATAATTTTTGAAATTTAAATACTAAAAAATAGTTTTAGATAATTTAATGAAAACCTTTAATAAGTTAATTACATTATACGTCTTCAAACTATGATCCTCGTTCTAAATTAATCTTTAAACTTTTAAATATTATAATTTTATTCTAAACTATGATTCACATTCTAATTTAACCCCCAAAATTTTAAATATTCCAAATTCATTCCTAAATTATGATTCTCACTCTAGATTGGTCTCTAAACTTTTGAACATTCCAATTATGTTCCACTAAATCATTCAAAAGTTTAAGGGTGAAATTAAAGCATTCAAAAGTTTGGGGACCAACATAGAATGAGGTCTATAGTTTGAAGATGAATTGGAATGTTCAAAAGTTTAGGGATTCATTTAGTATATATCATAGTTTAGGGATGATGTTGAAATGTTCAAAGGTTTAGAGATCAAATTAGAATGAGGGTCATACTTTGAGGAAGTACAGAGCAATCAACTCCTTTCTAATTTACCCTAGATTTATATATTTGCTTTGGGAATTGAAATTTTAAGGTAAATGTAATTAGAGGTTAAGTTGAAATAGTAGTAAATATATAGAAATAAGCGGAGACAATTATTTCAGATCAACGCTATGGGATTGGGAGCCCAGGTGAAAGACTATACATGCATATTCACGTAGCATACCATTGCCCTTGTATGAATTTCAGTGAACAATTAATGAGCTTTGAAAGGAACATCTTAGAGATTGCTGAATCGTCTAAAAACTTAATAATAATAACAGAGGTGGAAAACAGAGGCCATAGAGAAATGTGACGTGATGGTATACACCAAGATCTTCCTCAAGTTCCCGTATAAGTTCTGGCCTTGTGGACCTGACAAAGAGTTCTTCATCTACGCTCACGACCGGAGAGGCTATTACACGTTTTGGCAGGTTTAGTACTTGCTTCCTGTTTTGTAATATTGTTTCTGCCGCATAAGGAAAATTCAATCCTTTTTTTACATCCAATAAGTGAATCTGTGAAAGAGGCTGGTGGTTGACTTTGTTGATTGTCTTTACCTGTTAGGAACTATAATTTACATTTTACCAACCTAGCTACCTACATGATATGTTGACTAATATATAGATTTGTGATAACACGACAATGCTACTCTGTATACTCAGACATGAACATGACCTTAAATCAAATTCTGTGGGCAGCTTCTTCAGCTAAAAGACAAGTAATATTTATTTTTCCATGTAGATGTTACCTACTACCACCACATAATGGCTTCTCCTTTATTTTGTATATAAAAACATTATTTTGTCATTGTCATGGAGCTGTGAAATGGTTGCATTATGGGAACCAGGCATTATCTGCTTTGTTTCTCTGTTTTCATGGAGAGAAATAATGTCTAGTTTTCCTTTTTTGGTATTACCATCCGATATTTGATTTATTGATTGATTAATTCATATTTAGATATTATATAGAATTATTATGTAGACGATTCTCTCAATTTAGTTTGTATCATTCATAGTGTTGCATTCGAACCATAGACATTATTTAAGATATCTTACATCTCATCCCGTTAGATCAATTAATTATTTATGAGAAATACATTTAATAATATAACTTTATGCGGATTGTATCATCAATTCATGTTTTATAACGACCACCCACTTGAATTCATCTTGCTATTGTGCTCAGCACATGGAGAATGCATATCCCGGTTCGAATATCTTGGTGGTAACATTAACCAATGCTGAATCAAAACGTGTGGAAGCTCAATCCGATGAAGAGACATTAAAAGAAGCCATGGGTGTGCTGAGGGACATGTTTGGGCCCGAAATACCTACCGCCACTGACATCCTTGTTCCACGCTGGTGGAATAACAGGTTCCAGCGTGGCAGCTACAGCAACTACCCCATAATCTCCAATAACCAAGTCGTTAATGATATTAAGGTAACCGACTCATATCATTTCATTATCCATTTTTTGTGTTTTCACATTCTCAATGAAACAATCATCGAGTTTCCAGGCCCCAGTTGGACGCATATTCTTCACCGGTGAACACACAAGTGAGAGATTCAATGGCTATGTGCACGGTGGATACCTAGCGGGTATCGACACAAGTAAAGCTTTACTGGAGGAGATAAGAAAGAACAAAAGTTCATTGCTGGAGCCTCTGCTAGCATTGACGGGGTCATTAACTTTGACACAGTCGGATACGGTCTCTAGTCGCCAAAAATGCGATGTTCCTACGCAATTATATCTTAGTGGCAAGCGTGGCATTCCAGAAGCAATCTTATGACTTAATGTACCTAACTTTGACAAAGATGATGATGAAAAAATGTGATTGAGTGCGACAGAAACAAGTAGTGTGATCGATCCCTTACCAACATCAACAAGGTAGAAATAGAGTGACAGGAAAAGGGGGTTTCGGATTCTTGCAAAGGAGTCTAGGCAATGAATCCATTTTTAAAGTGGATTTGGAGAAGAAATGAGGGTGGGAATCACACCGCATGTACTAATTGTACTTATAATCTAAACATATGAAATTGTAATCGATCTTACATAAAAATATGTCAACTTGGGATTCATTGTAATTAAGGGTTAGTACACCCAATTTTCTAAGGGTTGTACTTATAATCATCGATAATAAGTTGTATCTTTTAGTGTCAGCAATAACATTTTGTTAATAATTTTTTATTAATCATTTTTTTAAGTTGTGTGGGTGTGTTTTTTAACAATTTCTATTAGAGGTTATTGAGTGTAATTTTATTCATTTCTTTGTATGATTCGAGTCAACCTAGTGCGTACTCCTATTTAGTAGTTTATGTGTCCGATGCAGCCTTATAAGGCCAGACTATTTATAATAGGCTCAAAAGTTAGGCCTGTAGTTTAATATACACTTAACTGGGTCCTCAGATCCGTTAACAAAACCCTACGGTACCGCTTAAAATGAACGAAAGGTTGTAAAAAAACCAACCCTAACATTCGAGTTGCAGGGAAAAGAAGACCAATAAGATGACGCAGAAAGGAGATTTGTTCAAAGGGAAAAAGAAGCAGAAAACAATCCCTCCTAGCCGCCATGGAAAACTTCCTCACATTCGAAAGGGTCGTTTCTTCTTTCTTCTCTTAAAAGCTTTATTTGTAAATGTATTGGTTCCGAATGTGCGTTTATTTATTTTAAATTTGATTCTTTGCAGGTAGGAGGGTCGTTAAGCCATCCAAGCAATCGAAAGAAATGGACGCTAATCGAGTAAAGTTTCTAAATCTCTCTCTTCACAGTATTTTCTTTGAAAATTTTGTTGTCTTGATTCCCCCCCCCCCACATAATTTGCTTCTTCTGAGCTGTTTATGGGAAGTATAATAGCTGAATATGATATTATTGGGTCCTTGGTTTATTCTCGTCGGTAGCTTCGAGGTCGCATCAGGCTAATTAGTTAGCAGGCATTAGTTTAGTTTATTAGTGAGCCTTGGGTATAATTGCTTTGACCTTTCTGTTTGCAAATTGCATGCTTATTTTAATCCAGGTGCGACCTCCATCTGTCTGCCCTAGAGATTTAACTTTTAGTGAAACTGAATTCATTGAGAGTCTTGGTGTTGATTTATAGAATTTGTTTCAAGCCTACTTGTTGGGACACCAGGTGAGGCTAGGTGTGGCTTTAGAAACTTATATCTATATACATGAGTTTTTGTATTCATAAGAGAGTCTTGGTGTTGATTTAGAGAATTTGTTTTGAGCCAACTTGTTGGGATGCCTGGTGAGGCGAGGTGTGGCACTGGAAACTTATATGTATGTACATTAGTTTTTGTATTCATGTCTATATATAGAATACAGACAATTCTTCTATTAGTCAATATGCATGGTTTTCTTATAGAGTACAATGCCTATATTTGTATACTCAATATTGAGAAATGTAGAGTTTGATATTGCTCCTTTAGTTGTAAAGGAACTTATGTTGTCGGTCGGCCTTTTTTTTTTCCATGCCTATTGCCTGTGTTGGTGAGGGCTAGGATGCCTGAATTTGTGATTAGGCATACACTTAATTGAGAGAAGTGGAGTTTGTTATCCTGTGTGTGTAGACGATTTTATTATTAAAGAAGTAAAGATCGGATGGGTGGGAACCATTTTCCATCGAAGACGGACTTGCTTTTGCATTAATAATAACAATTGCTCCATGTAAACATTGTGCATTTTAACATAAAATATTTGAATATGTATGGGAGCAGGAGCTGACCAAGTTTATAAATCACTGCAACGAGATAAAGGCAGCCACAGTTGCTAACAAAGATGGAGGCCAACTAAGTATAGTCAAGCTACCCCCACAAACTTCTGCTGATGCCAAGGAATAGAACAGGCCATGGTATGGATTTATTGATGATGCATCTTTTTCTACAAGTAGAAAACAATCCATTCACGTTAAAGGTCATTGCTATTGTGAAATATTTGCATCGAAAAAGTTTTTATCTTTTTCCTGCAGCAGTTTTGGTGAATTACTTTCTACGTACTGAAATTGTATTCAATATTGAGATGAGCTTATGGCTGGCAGCCAAAAAAATTTGCTTTAACCGTCTTTCTAACTAAAATGCATGTTTATAAATCGGCTTAATTGTAAAATGTGGAGTATTTAATTATTTAATCACCTTCAGTCTTTTTTTGAAGATAATTACCTTTAGTCTTATATAATTATTATTGGTATCCATTTTTGTATTTCATTTTTTTTAAAATATGATAATATATGCCATTTTAGCGAGGTATCAAATTTTGGTGGTTGTAAAAATATTTTTAACTTCTCTACAAGTAATTGTCTATCGAGCTCAATTATCCTTTGTTCTTACCTAAAAAGATGGTTTTTTTAATTTGTTCGATTATGCTTAACCTAAAATGATTGATAACAATTTCATCTTTTGAAACATGAACAGATTCAAAAGAAGCATTTTCAAAACTAGAAATGGTTTCAACAGTAAAAGGGCATAGACTATTATGCACTATCTAGAATTCTCTTATTGGTTTTATACGTACATTAACATATCGGTTTAATTCTTACGTTGCGTGCTTTTACCAATCCAAAAATAAAAGGTCCAAAAAACACCATAATTAAGGAGAAAAACTCTTTGCAAAATCATATTGTAGGAAGCCAACATAATTTTTGAAATGCACTGAAAAGAGAGTTCAGCCACCAATAACAAAACCAGACAGCAAAGATCAATGCCACACAATTCTTCAGCGAATACTCATGTTTACCTCCGGTAATCATACTGCTTTCGACTCCAATTTCATGCTAGCTTTCGACTCCGTTTTTGAGTCCCCTCTTGTTTGAGTAACTTGAGTGTTTCTTCCCTCACCCGAACAACATTCACCACCATGGTGATGGTGGTGGTGACCGTGTTGATGACTCGGCTTCGCCTTCAACTGCTTCCGCATGTCATATGCATCCTCCCCATCAGCATAGTATTTGGCCTCCACGTCATGAATCTTATATCCCAATGTCTGGGTATACAGATTAAACGCTGCCCTGTTACTCTTCCTCACGTGTAAAGAAACATACTCTGCTTCGAAAACCTGCATTATTTTGAAATTAGGCCTAAAATGGGAAAATTGTACACAAATCCCTATAAAATCCTTAACATTATAAGTTAATACATAGTAAAATTACATTCTATCCCCCTTAAATGATGAAGTTATCATCATTTAAATCATAAAAATTCTGGCTTTAACCCTGAATAACAATGTAAATGTTTTCTGATTACTTATTAAAGCTCAAGAATTCTGCTAATGCATAACAATGATCGAGCCCTCTATGCTAAAAAGAGACGACGTTAATTTACAAGCGATATGAATCAAATAATGGAAGGAAAAAGGTAAAGAGTAGAGAGACCTGTTCCATGGCAGCTTGGGCGGCGTTCATGAGCTTAGTGGCGAGGCCGAGCTTGCGGTGGGTGCGGAGGACGGCGAGGGATGTGATGTGGCCGTGACACTCGTTGCTCTCCTCGTCCATCTTGGCGAGGACGTAACCGACGATCCGGCCGTTGTAGTCTTCGGCGACGTAGAGGAACTGAGGCCAGGAGAGGATGTGGTACAAATAGTATTTCATCTGGTAATTTTCGGGGAGGCAAAGCAGGTTGCAAGCTTGCATCGCCAAAAGATCGTCCATGGTTGCCTTGCGTATGCAAACCATCGTTGCTTCTTTCCGCTGGATTTCTTTCTCGCCCAATTGCGTTATTCGGGGACTAGGGTTTCCGATTTTGTTTAGTTGCTGCTGGGATTGGATTGAGTAGCTTAATCGGTTCTAATCGTTTAGGGTTTGGGCTTGGATTTTTCAAGTCTCATAGCACGATCTTGTGGATAAAGTCATATGGCCCAATCAATTTTGTATTTTAGAAAGCATAAATTACACCGGATGCCAATGAATTTTTAATTTTCTAATTATAGCATTGAAATTTAATTTTTGATTCAATTATTTCACTGCCAGTTAAAAACTAAATTAGTGTGAAGACATGACATCATTTTATTTACGACTATTGATGCAAAACGATGTCGTTTTAGACACAACTTTTAAACTATTTCATTTTTGACATTACACTTTTTCGGTCGTTGACAGTAGTTAAACATCATTCGTCATTGATCATCTTTCATGATAAAATCAATACCAAAACGTTTGTATTTTACTCCTCTTTCTTCTCCTAGAATTGGTATTAATCTTGCTTTGAAATAAGACCGATGACAGGAGGTTGCTGACGGCCGAAAAGTGCAATATCAAAATAAAATTGTTTAAAAGTTCAGTGGTATAATCAATACATCCCTAAAGTTCAGTTCCTAAAATGATATTGTTTTAGGCATTAATAATCCTACCAAAAACAATGTCATTTTATCCATGCATTGTCATCGTTTGGATTTAACAACCAAGTGGCATAATTAAAGCGAAACTCAAAATATAATATCATAATTATTAAAATTAAAAGTTCATTGATATAAATGATACAATGCTTAAAATTTAGTGATATCTAATACAATTTATCCATTTTTGACTTTAAAATATGTCAAATGTTAATTTTTAATTAGTTCAAAAGACTCACGTCAGATTTTATCACAGAAATTATTAAATTGGTTAACGACAAGAAATTTCATATATAAAATTGAGAATAAAAATTATATATATGATATTGAGAAATTATATATACTTCATGTACCAAACACATATTTAACCCTTTCTAATAATTACAAGTCATTTTGAAAAAGTTGAATTAAATTTAATTAATGAAATAAAATTGATAAATTCAATTATATAAAAAAAAATCGTTCAATCCAGCTCTACTCAATGGAATAATCACCAATTCACCACGAGTTTTTTACATTCTCACAACTGCATCCTTAATCCTTTGTCCAAGTTTGAACTTTCATTCCTGATTTACCCTCTCTACTGACGGACAGGAAAATAACAGTCTCTTAAAACTCCCGCAATTGCTCCGTGGAACATTTATGAAACAAGAGAACAACCGCTAGAGCTAGAAACCGCAATCACTGCCAGAGGCAAATTACCGGTTTACCGCTCTCCTTCTCCATCAATCACAATCAGTCAAAAGAGAAAACAAAGATCGCCAAAAAAGAAACTCACTCCAGTGTTTCGCCCGCTTTTGCCTCTCTCTCCTCGTTCTGCATTCCCGAAATTAGATCAAATCAAACCATAATCCTTCAATTCATTGCCATTTTAATCCAATTCATATATTCACATATGAGCAGATAACTGTTATCGTTCTTTGTTTATTTATCACTATATCAAATAAGATAATTCAATACCGTAAGGTTTGCTTTTAATCAAATGGCGTGTATAAAAGCGGTGAACAGATCGGCGCAAGTGGCACTGGCGCCGGACGCTCCTTACATGGCGGCCGGGACGATGTCTGGGGCGGTGGATCCGTCCTTTAGCTCATCTGCGAATCTCGAGATTTTCAAGCTTGATTTCCAGATTGACGATCGCGAGATTCCTGTGGTAGGCGAGTGCCCCACTTCAGAGCGATTTAACCGCATCGCTTGGGGAAAGAACGGATCGAGCTCTGATGACTTCTCACTCGGGCTAATTGCTGGTGGCCTCGTTGATGGCCATATCGATCTTTGGAACCCTTTAAACTTGATCCGGTATATTTTATACAATCTATCGACATAATGTATATAATGGTTGATTTTATCTAGTTCACTTTAATTTTCGATTAAATTGGACATGTAGCGAAAGAATAGGGAAATAGATCAAGTTAATTTGGGGAAATAGATTAAGTTAATTTGGCTATGTTGCAGGCTTTAAGTGTATGATGTTGGTTTGGATGGGAAAATTGTGACTGCTTTCTATCTATTTGGGATTGTACTGCTCTTATATAATGTTCATTTACGCATTTTTATACACTTTTTTTAAGTTTTTACTTCTAGTGTTTATTTGGTGCTTTTTATGGTTTAAACTTTTTGGCTTGTTTACTTCAAAGTTAGCTTTTTCATGATTTGGTAATGTAATAATGTTCCCATGATTTGTGAGTTATAGATTACTTATTCAAACTGAATTCTCCTGTAAACTGTCTGGTAATTCATTGTGCCTGATCTTGGCATTGCCTTTAACAGGCTACATGCATGATCTGCGTAGCAGCTCATGAGCACTGATTGTTTTGTGTTAGTTTATGATTGGATCATTCCTAAAAGAATTTGGTTAATGAGCAAAAACTCTTCTTGTGGTTAATTTCAATCATGTTGTATTTTATTTGAGACTAAGAATCAGAAGAACAAAAATATCATCATTTTTGGAAATATTTATGATTAACACGATTCTTAACTGGGACCTTTCTTAGAGAAGATTTAATCCTTTTATCTAGTCATTTATAATCTTTGTTTTTCTACATGATTGGAATTGGTTACTTTCACATTTTTTTGTCAGTTATTAGTATTTACTCTCTGTAATTCCTTTAATATGTATTGGTTATTTTTTGCCACTTTGAAACTAGAAGATAATAATTTGGTTTGAACATAACAATTTACTCAGCACTGTGTCAAGTGAACAAGCTCTTATTGTACATCTTTCAAGACACAAAGGGCCTGTGAGTTTCCTTCTTTCTTTCTTCTTTTTTTGAGAATAAAACCTCTACTATTTTGATATATATTAAATTTTTCATCTAGCATTCGAAGATTTCATGTTATATTTCTTCTTTTCCCATCCTCATACTTTAGGTTCGTGGTCTTGAGTTCAATGCCATTGCGCCAAACTTGCTAGCATCTGGGGCCGATGATGGTGAAATCTGCATCTGGGATTTGTTAGCACCTGCACAACCATCTCATTGTCCTCCTCTTAAGGTCTGGGGCAATCATTTGTGACTTTTGAATTGTAAAGCTCTTTCATCTATCTGCTTGGTGCTCACCATGGCAAAGTACTGCATGGCCATTGTCTGTTGGTTCTGAGCTGTGTATAGAATTAGGATTAACACATTTCACACCATTGCTGTTCCACTAAATGCCTTTTCATTCTGTGTAAATGCTTATTTCTGTTCATGTTCAACCTATACAATAGGTTAGGCTAGAATCCCCCCCCCCCCAATTAGAAAGAAAAAGCCAATATATGGACTATGGAAGTATCTGACAATTTTTTTATGGTCATCATACAGGGTAGTGGTTCTGCCACTCAAGGTGAAATCTCGTTTCTTTCTTGGAATTGTAAGGTTCCGCATATACTGGCCTCGACTTCTTATAATGGAACAACTGGTGAGGAAGTTAATGGACTCTAGACTTATTGTTTTGCCCTTTAAGTTAAGCTGGGGAGATAATTTGTATATTTATAATTTTTTATATTTATAATTTCCAGTTGTTTGGGACTTGAAGAAGCAAAAACCAGTGATAAGGTAAAGTTCATGTTATCTACCAAGTGATATTTTCTTCTTGTTTCTTCATTTTATTTCCATCCTGACCCACCTCATCTTTGACCTAATCTTTTTTTTAATCTACAGTTTTGCAGATTCAGTTAGAAGGCGGTGTTCTGTTTTGCAGTGGCATCCTGATGTTGCCACTCAACTTGTTGTTGCTTCTGATAAAGATGATTCACCCACTTTAAGGGTAATAATCTTTTGATGTTGCTTCGAATGTGGAATGTGGATTACTATTTGTTTGGAATTTATTAATTTCTGGTATTTTTGCTAGCAGCTTTGGGATATGCGGAATATAATGTCACCAGTGAAGGAGTTTGTAGGGCACACAAAAGGTACCAATGCTTCAGAAGTTGATGCAATATTTTTAGAACTTGTTGACATTTTACCTTCTTTACATTGGCTGTACTTGATTAGAGAATTATATGCCCTTTCAGCTTAACCTGATACTATACCATATAATATGAGAATCTAAGATGTAAATAATTAGCTTGCTAAAATCAGATTGAAAATAGATCTTTGAGATTGATTTGGTGCCTCTCAGTCAAAATGGTATCTGTGAGACCGGATAGAGTTAGGACTTTGAGCGTTTCATGGTATAGGTCATTTTCTGTTAATTTTTCTGTCAGTTATTCATCTCCCCATTCAGGTAGAAGTTTGATACGTTATTTTGTAGGTCTTTTATTGTTGTAAGTTAAATTAGAGTTGTATTATTTTAAGTTCATGATAATATTTGATTACATGCGTTGTTGCAGGTGTAATTGCAATGGCATGGTGTCCCTCTGAGAGCTCTTATTTGCTCACATGTGCCAAAGATAATCGAACTATTTGTTGGGATACGGTTACTGGCGAGGTTGGGGAATGACTTGATTACTAATATGTTTCCTCACTTGTTCTGGATCTGTATGTTTCTTAACCTTTGATCAAAATATTACATTCTGAATTGTGATATTTTTTTTATTTTGGAGCATAGATTGTTTGTGAATTGCCTGCCAGTACCAACTGGAACTTTGATGTGCACTGGTATCCAAAGATACCTGGAGTAATATCAGCATCTTCTTTTGATGGAAAAATTGGCTTGTATAACATTGAGGTGTGACCTTGTCCAAGTTATCTTTCCTATAATATAATAATATTATGTTTTTTTTAAACATAAACTTCTTAACAGTTGGACGTGTTTAGGTTAGCACTTCTTGTTTTAACCTCTCATCTTTATTCTGCAGGGTTGCAGCCGATACGGTGTTGATGAGGTTGATTTTGGTGCAGGTAAGTCATCAAACAGAATCATTCAACTGCTAGAGTTGAGTTGGCATCCATCAATTTGGTTCCACGGAACTATCTATTTTTCCACTTTTGTCATAATTTGACAGTGCTATTAGCTTTTGGAAGTCTAGGAGAACAGAAACAAAATTGATGATTGCCAATTGAGGCAGATGTGGGCCACCTTTGCTTAATTAGTTTTACTGTATTGCTTATGAGGTTAATATACTTCCATTTTATATTCTCTTTCTAATTATTTTAATGAATTTTTATGCAGTTTCTTTAAGAGCTCCAAAATGGTACAAACGTCCTGTTGGGGCATCTTTTGGCTTTGGAGGAAAAGTTGTCTCATTTCGCCCTCGGATGGGTACTTCATCATCTGAGGTATATATATCAGCAAGCTTTGTTTCATTATTATTTTCCCTACTAGAATGCCACTGATATTCTTCCTTCTTTTTGGAATCTTATGGTCCTGTATTCTTTGTTCAGGTTTTTGTGCACAACTTAGCTGCTGAAGAAAGTCTGGTTAGTCGTTCTTCTGAATTTGAATCTGCGATCCAAAATGGGGAAAGGTCTTTGCTAAGGGTTCTATGTGAAAAGAAATCTCAAGAGTCTGAGTATGTCAACCATACCAAGAAATTCTAAATATTTTTCATGTCTTTTGCCAAGTAATTTCTTTTACTTCTTCCAAGGTTCATTGGGAATTCTGTGCAGATCTCAGCAGGATCGTGAAACATGGGGCTTCTTAAAGGTGATGTTTGAAGATGATGGGACAGCTAGGACGAAGTTGCTCATGCATCTAGGTTTTAGCCCACCTGCAGAAGAAAAAGATACTGTACAAGATGACCCCTCTCGGAGTGTAAATGATATTACCCTTGAGGAAAAGGTGGGCTACGAGAAAGAAGCTACCCTATTTGCTGCTGATAATGGGGAGGATTTCTTCAACAATCTTCCAAGTCCCAAAGCTGATACACCAGTTGCAACTTCTGAAAATAATTTTCATGTTGAGAGCACAGTTTCTAGAACAGATTTAGCACCTCAAGAATCATATGGGCTGGAGGAAAGTTCAGATCCATCTTTTGATGACGCTGTTCAACGTGCTTTGGTGGTGGGTGACTACAAGGGAGCAGTTGCACAATGCATTGCAGCAAATAAGATGGCTGATGCATTAGTTATTGCTCATGTTGGTGGTACTTCCTTGTGGGAGAGCACATGTGATCAGTTTCTTAAGATGAGTCATTCATCACACCTGAAGGTGAATTGAACTCTTGTATGTGTTTAGCCCTGCATGATTAGTTTTCATGGAAAAAGAATTTGAGATTGTAATTATTTTCATGGTTTGCATTTCTCGTTGGTTACAAGATTACTGATTCGTTTGGCGATGGAAATTTTCTTTTATATATTTAGGTAGTCTCTGCAATGGTGAACAATGATCTCATGAGTCTTGTCAATAGGAGGCCTTTGAAACTATGGAAAGAAACACTTGCACTTCTCTGTACAGTAAGTTCATATTTGGGAAGTAATTTTAGATTTATAGTGCCCTAGCAGCAAATTATTTATGTACTTATCATATTTGATGAGCAGTTCGCACAAAGAGAGGAATGGAATGTACTTTGTGATACGCTTGCTTCCAAACTAATGGCTTCTGATAATACTCTGGCAGCAACTCTCTGTTATATATGTGCGGGAAATATTGATAAAACAGTGGAGGTTTGGTCAAGGTGCCTGACAACTGAACATGATGGGAAATCTTATGTTGATCTTCTCCAGGTAAGTTGGCAATTCATAGAAACACATTTCAAGCCTAAGTCGTCTGGCCAGAAATTCGACAATAGATATTTGTTTTCTAGGATTTGATGGAAAAGACCATCGTCCTTGCTTTGGCAACTGGCCAGAAGCGGTACAGTTCATCTCTGTGCAAGCTTGTTGAGAAATATGCTGAAATTTTGGCTAGTCAAGGGCTTCTAACGACAGCAATGGAGTACTTGAAGCTTTTGGAGTCTGATGAGCAGTCACCTGAGCTTGTGATCTTAAAAGATCGTATTACACTTTCAACAGAACCTGGTATGTGCTTCAGGACATATTGTGCTGGCACTAATGTTACATATGGATTTTTTAATTTGGTAGAAAATGTTTCTCAGGACATATTACATATGGGTTTATTTTACAGCTGTTTTTCTCGCATACAATATTTATGAGGACTAACAGGAAATTAGGTTACCTATGTCTGAGCTATGTTTTCTGCTTCACAATATGTACTTGTTGAGGATGTACTCTTTTTATTTATTTATTTATTTATTTTGCAGAGAAAGAAACTAAATCTATGGCTTTTGATAACTCTCATCTAGCAAGTGGATCGGTCTTTGAACCTACGTATATCCGGTGCTTTGTCTTTGGGATTTATTTTATTAGCGATACTGAATGGTCCTCGATAATTGTTGTGATGTTGTGAATGACTTTTTTCCCTTTTGTTAATTTTTGTCATTGCTTAGTGTCGTAACCGCCTTTCGGTTGGGCCCCAGAATTGGGTTTCGACTTGAAAATGTGGATTGGAGTCGCCACCGACCATTTTAAAACGAATTTAGGTGGGTCGGACACCATCTTACCTGATCTGCGTTGTACCAGAAACGTGTCGGGTTCGGGAGTCGGTTACTGTCAAGGAAGGATTAGCACCCTTGAACTGCCCTTTCGGTACCAATTAATTTGTTAGTTGTCTTAATTGCGAAAATTGTAATTTAAATTAAAATTTAAAAATTCGATCATAATTATTTACCTTTTGATCAATTAAAATTATCCCTAAAAAATCATAAATAAAGTTAAAAAATAAAACAAACAAAAACAAAGAGTTATTATTAAAATCGAAATAAAAAAAAGAGTAAATAAAAGAAATGAAAGGAAATTCAAATTAAAAATTAAATTGAAAATAATTAAAATTTATGGATCAAATTAATTCTAGAAATGAGCTACAAGAGAAAAAAAAGAAACTTAATGGATTAAAACATCAAAACCAGAAATTTAAAAGATTAAAACAGCAAAATAAGAAGTTAGGGGGTTGAACCCCAAATATATAAAAAAACAAAACTAACATCAAAATAATAAACATTATAGGCACTAGAAATGCAAATGACCCAAAACTAATATAGAGGACTAAAATAAAATAACCAGAAACATAAAGGAGCAAATACTAATTAAACCCAACACAAGGCAGTGATTAAAATGGACTAATTACCCATATCATGACTAAAGTAAAATATAAATAAAGATGGTATCATGAGTAAACTGGTGATCAAGATATAAATGTGGAAAGATAAAGGCTCAAAATAATATAAACTTGGATATTTGACCTTAAAACGGATGACTAGAATAGAAATAAGTGGCTAAATTAGAATGGCTTAGTAAGTAATTAACCCTAAACTTAATATATAACCTAAAACCTAAACTAAACTAAACTAACATCACGCATCTTCTTCTCTTCTTCCCCATTCTCTCCATGCGGCACAAAGTTTTCTAACTCCAGGAAAAAAACAACTTGGCCACCAAGCTTGGGTGGTCGATTCCTTACTCGCTTGTCGAGCCAACGGCGGCCCCGGTAAGTTTCTAACCCCTTTTCATATATATATTTTTGAAAGCATCGAATGTAAACAAAAAAAAAAACTAAAATCTACTACTTTAATTGCATTTAAATAACTAAACTAATAAACTGAAAATGAAATCAAATTAGAAAATACCTCTTCGCTTTGAAAAAAAATCGGTTCTGTTTTTGATTCCTGAAGAATTCATTTTTTTTGTATTTTTATTGCTTTTTTCCTTTTGAATGTGATTACATGGGTATTTATAGTAGAAAAGAGACCCTATTTTTAGGAGTCCTAATGGCATACAAATTGTTCTTTTAATATTTGTTGGTGGTTGCCTTGCGAGGCCTTTGCGCCGGACGGTTTGGCGTGAAGATCGGAGGTGCGAGTGAGGAATAGTCCTCGCGAGAAACGACGCTTGCTTGCTAAGTTCTGGAAACCCTAGCCCTGGGTTGATTCGGTGTTGAGGGCTTGGACCGGTTCATGCGGGTTGCAGCTAGTTGACCGGTTCGTGCGTGCTACTGGGCCACTCATAACCCTGATACAGAAAATGAACAAATGTGTTAGCTTAATAATAATAATAATAATAATAATAATAATAATTGTACAATATATATATATATATATAATATATATAAATATATATATTTATTTCGGTCATGAAAAGTGTGTCTACAACTGCCCCTCTTTGCCCATAGTTGTGTAACGGGGATAGGGCAAAGATTAAAAGACACACTTTTCGTTTGGTGGAGTTGAAAATTGAATCTGGAAGAATAACTCCCTGTAGAATTGTGTTGTGGATGGCTACCCCGTCGCGAAGTCGAGTCCATCTTGGAGTGACATGGAATCGTATATGGCCCCTTCGTCGTGAAGTTGAGCCTTGGAATTGGATATCCTTCGTTGTGAAGTTGAAATCCAAGTAAGTTGTACTGTTCCGAGTCCAATATACTCTGTCGTGAAGTTGAAATTGGTTCTGGAACTGGGAAATTGTTTGTTGACAACCAGCCGTCCATTCGTTGTGAAGTTGAACTTGTGTTGTCTTGAGTCCAAATCCTTCGCTGTGAAGTTAAAATTGGCTCTGAAATTGGGAAATTGTTTATTGACAACCAGCGGTCCCTTCGTCGTGAAGTTGAACTTGCGTTGTCTGGAGTCCAATATCCTTCGTTGTGAAGTTGAAATTGGCTCTGAAATTGAGAAGTTGTTTGTTGACAACCAGCGGTCCCTTCGTCGTGAAGTTGAACTTGCGTTGTCTGGAGTCCAATATCTTTCGTTGTGAAGTTGAAATTGGCTCTGAAATTGAGAAGTTGTTTGTTGACAACCAGCGGTCCCTTCGTCGTGAAGTTGAACATGCGTTGTCTGGAGTCCAATATCCTTCGCTGTGAAGTTGAAATTGGCTCTGATATTGGGAAATTGTTTATTGACAACCAGCGGTCCCTTCGTCGTGAAGTTGAACTTGCGTTGTCTGGAGTCCAATATCCTTCGTTGTGAAGTTGAAATTGGCTCTGAAATTGAGAAGTTATTTGTTGACAACCAGCGGTCCCTTCGTCGTGAAGTTGAACATGCGTTGTCTGGAGTCCAATATCCTTCGCTGTGAAGTTGAAATTGGCTCTAAAATTGGAAAGTTATTTATTAACAACCAGCGGCCCCTTCGTCGTGAAGTTGAACTTGCGTTGTCTGGAGTCCAATATCCTTCGTTGTGAAGTTGAAATTGGCTCTGAAATTGAGAAGTTGTTTGTTGACAACCAGCGGTCCCTTCGTCGTGAAGTTGAACTTTCTTTGTCTGGAGTCCAATATCCTTCATTGTGAAGTTGAAATTGGCTCTGAAATTGAGAAGTTGTTTGTTGACAACAAGCGGTCCCTTCGTCGTGAAGTTGAACATGCGTTGTCTGGAGTCCAATATCCTTCGCTGTGAAGTTGAAATTGGCTCTGATATTGGGAAATTGTTTATTGACAACCAGCGGTCCCTTCGTCGTGAAGTTGAACTTGCATTGTTTGGAGTCCAATATCCTTCGTTGTGAAGTTGAAATTGGCTCTGAAATTGGAAAGTTATTTATTGACAACCAGCGGTCCCTTCGTCGTGAAGTTGAACTTGCGTTGTCTGGAGTCCAATATCCTTCGCTGTGAAGTTGAAATTGGCTCTGAAATTGGAAAGTTATTTATTGACAACCAGCAGTTCCTTCGTCGTGAAGTTGAACTTGCGTTGTCTGGAGTCCAATATCCTTCGTTGTGAAGTTGAAATTGGCTCTGAAATTGAGAAGTTGTTTGTTGACAACCAGCGGTCCCTTCGTCGTGAAGTTGAACTTGTGTTGTCTGGAGTCCACTATCATTCACTGTGAAGTTGAAATTGGCTCTAGAAGTGGAAAATTGTTTATTGACAACCAGCGGTCCCTTCGTCGTGAAGTTGAACTTGCGTTGTCTGGAGTCTAATTTTCTTCGTGCTCATGGTTGAGTTTGTGTCGAACTGGATTTGTTTTGAACTGGTTCTCGAACCTATCTGAAATTGGTTCTAAGATGTCAATTCGGTTGAGGTGTAGCTTCTTACTGTCGAGTTAATCAACCACCATCCTTCTTTGAAGGCACTTGAGAATCGAGTATCCTTCATCCTGAAGTCAAAACTTGACTCTAAAAGCTGCAAAAACGTGTATGCTAAAATGATGAATGTGATGCACCTAAGTATGTTTAAGATGCATGCAATATGGATGAATTATGTGTTATCTTCTGGATGGAGTCTCGTGCTTTGTCTGTCAATCAGGTTCTTGGAATGGATCGTGCCCCATTTGCTTCCCGAGCTTTGGCTTTACATACCTTTCATATCTGAGACTGTTCTGCTTGAAAATGTTTTTCTCCTTTTTCTTGTTTTAGGTGAGACATGATAAAAATGTTGTAAAATATTGTTCGCAATTGAATCAAATTGTAAATGTGAGTTCAAAAAATATCAAAGGAATCAAGAGCTCTTTTAATACTTTCAGAGTTACAAATCTTTGACAAATGTTCAAATGGATGAGTTGGCTTTAGGTTAGCCTCCTTTCTAAGGTTTTGGTAACCCAAAATGTCATTTATTTTTTAAATATCGAAATATGCTTTGGCATTTCATTTGGGTGCGGACATAATGACGCAACTAGAATGACCAATTACTAGACATTTTATTTCGGTCCTCTGAAATCTTCCATTTGTTCAAGCTTTGTAGGCTCCTCCAACAAAGGCAGTGCGAAAAATATCGGTCTAAAAATGAAATTCTTGAGTGCTCGTGTGTAGTCGACTATAACAGGTGTTCCTTAACTCCCTTAGTTCAACATTACCGAAAATTTCTTGCTCAGATAAATTTGATTTAATTTGTCGTTATCTGGCAAGCTGGATCCATAAAGCCGGGGCGTTTAACCAATTACTTTAGAGGGACCACTTAAAATTATAATCAGTTTTATCAAGTTCACTGAAGGGTTCATCTCATCACAGAGTCTTCAGCCTGACAAGAGCAGTGGAGCAAACACCGAATTGCCAAGTGTCCGAGCAATGTCATGGTTTAAATACAATCTATTCATAAAGCCAGGGCTTTCGAGTTTCCTCTGTAACCAATTGCCTTAGTGGAATAGCTCAGTTTTACGGATTTAATTTCTTAAGATTGTCAAGAAGAACCTGTTATAGTCTAGGTGTTTGTTGAAAGTAAAAAATTTCATCTTTAGAGATCAATTTTCAAGCAACTGACCTAAACTAGATTCACTTACTCGACTATTCCATCTGTGAAGATCGTTATCATCACTGAACGTCTTAAATAAAAAGTATAATAATGTCATATGCAAAAGGATGCCCCATGTTGTCCGCACCTTATGAAAGGAAAATGTTATATTGGTTAATTACAAGAGCAGGGTACGGTGTTTGAGTGTATATTCTGGGTAAAGTCAAATTCCTTGTTTTAAATCATGTTACTTCGTCAAAGATATGTAACTTTGAACCATTTCAGAGTTTCTTAATTCAGATGATATTCAAAGAATTGCAAGTTTGCAAATGTGATTCGTTGTTTAACATCTTTAAAGTAACATAAATTTATTTAAAAGTCCTTACAAAAACTTGAGAAAAAAAATGAAAAAAAAAATTCAAACAAATGTCTCAAATGATGAAATGGTCTTCCTCACTTGGATGCCCCCAAGTTGTTGAAGTCGATCCGATTCTTGTTACATATTTTATGTATGATTCTCTTGATTGTGGAGTAATTCTCGATAGTGCGCCCTGGGACTCCGCTATGATTTTCTCAATGAGCGTTCTCATCATACTACCTGGGGTACGGGGCTTCATGGATTTCTCTGGATATGGTGACACCACGTGTGCGTCAAACAACTGTTGGTAAAGCTCCTTATATGTCATAGGATCAAAAATGTTCTCATTTTTGATGAGACATGTGAATGTAAAAAAAAGGAAAATAATGCGAATGTAAAGAAAAATATCAAAATGCACAATATGTCTGAATGCATGATGCATGAAATGTTCGAGGCATTGATCCAAAAAATGTACCTGTTATTATAAATAATCCTTATTGGGGCAAAAGTGTTACGTCTTAAGAGACAAAAATATTTTGAAGGCATAGACCCCGAACAGCTTCTGATAGGTTGACTAGTCTTCTGCCTTCGTCTGTCACCGGTTGAATACCCTGTCAAACCGTTCCTGCTCCTTTGGCTAAAATGTGCAAATAACGAGCTGCTTGCCCTCAAAAGGTCTCGAATGACTGCATCGCCGGCTTTCACTCTATGTCGAGCTTGTTCCAAACGAAAGTGCCATCGGAGCCCTCCACCCAAAGTTTATCGACTTGTTTCTAGAATTTATCAATAATGATCTCCAGCTTAGCTAGGGTTTCGCCATCTTGATCTCGCAGTTTTCGAAAAGACTCTCCGGGTCATTAACATTTTCCTCGTCTTGCCCCTGCACCCTTTGCCTCCGAGTATTCTTTGACCACGACTGGGCTTCTGAGCTTTTTATCTCTTTGTATTATAATCCATTTGTCCATTAATGCAGATTATTCATGTTTAACAAACACATTTTTTGGTGGATCAACACCTCGTTTTAAATGATGCGAATGATGAGAACAAAATGAAAGAGAACAAAAAAAAATAAAAAAAATAAAAGAGTTAGTGAGGTAAATCAAAACAATAATAACAAGAAAGATCCTACCCCACATGTATCTACCAGAACATGCTTAATATTCCTACCCGGACATGATTTCTATCCCGTATGCTAACTTCAAACAAATCCTAAACGCATATTTGTCTAGTTCGCATGCTTTGAACAGAAAATAAAGCAAGAAACAAAATAGCCTAGGGTTTGGAATGAGGTTTTGGGGTGGACTCTAATTCCCTGTACTTTCCCGGTTTAGGTTCTAAAAAGGTACTCGAGTTCTCCTTGCTGGTGCCCCCTTGGGCTTACCAGACCCTTAGTCCTAAGCCCATCACAGGCTTGTGTGAACTAAGTTAAACTCGAGATGACACATTCCCTTATGCCCGCACGGTGAATAAATCCACACGAAGACATAAGGTATATGAATCCCGAAGGCTACTTGCTAGGCCCGCACGGTGAATAAATTCACACGAAGGCGTCGCTTTCACCCCCACTTAAATAGGGTTTGGAGCTCGGGTATAGAGCCTGAGATGAAAACTTTGAAAAATCTGAAATCGTTAAAAAATGTTAGTACAACTATTTATTTGAAAAATAATCAAAGGTAAATAACTGGAATCGAATAAATAAATTTAAATTTACCATTTTTGCATAAAAAGACAACCGAAAATTAATTTCGGCCTGACTCACTTACCTGTCCCCAGCGGAGTCGCCAAGCTGTCGTAACCGCCTTTCGGTTGGGCCCCAGAATTGGGTTTCGACTTGAAAATGTGGATTGGAGTCGCCACCGACCATTTTAAAACGAATTTAGGTGGGTCGGACACCATCTTACCTGATCTGCGTTGTACCAGAAACGTGTCGGGTTCGGGAGTCGGTTACTGTCAAGGAAGGATTAGCACCCTTGAACTGCCCTTTCGGTACCAATTAATTTGTTAGTTGTCTTAATTGCGAAAATTGTAATTTAAATTAAAATTTAAAAATTCGATCATAATTATTTACCTTTTGATCAATTAAAATTATCCCTAAAAAATCATAAATAAAGTTAAAAAATAAAACAAACAAAAACAAAGAGTTATTATTAAAATCGAAATAAAAAAAAGAGAAAATAAAAGAAATGAAAGGAAATTCAAATTAAAAATTAAATTGAAAATAATTAAAATTTATGGATCAAATTAATTCTAGAAATGAGCTACAAGAGAAAAAAAAGAAACTTAATGGATTAAAACATCAAAACCAGAAATTTAAAAGATTAAAACAGCAAAATAAGAAGTTAGGGGGCTGAACCCCAAATATATAAAAAAACAAAACTAACATCAAAATAATAAACATTATAGGCACTAGAAATGCAAATGACCCAAAACTAATATAGAGGACTAAAATAAAATAACCAGAAACATAAAGGAGCAAATACTAATTAAACCCAACACAAGGCAGTGATTAAAATGGACTAATTACCCATATCATGACTAAAGTAAAATATAAATAAAGATGGTATCATGAGTAAACTGGTGATCAAGATATAAATGTGGAAAGATAAAGGCTCAAAATAATATAAACTTGGATATTTGACCTTAAAACGGATGACTAGAATAGAAATAAGTGGCTAAATTAGAATGGCTTAGTAAGTAATTAACCCTAAACTTAATATATAACCTAAAACCTAAACTAAACTAAACTAACATCACGCATCTTCTTCTCTTCTTCCCCATTCTCTCCATGCGGCACAAAGTTTTCTAACTCCAGGAAAAAAACAACTTGGCCACCAAGCTTGGGTGGTCGATTCCTTACTCGCTTGTCGAGCCAACGGCGGCCCCGGTAAGTTTCTAACCCCTTTTCATATATATATTTTTGAAAGCATCGAATGTAAACAAAAAAAAAACTAAAATCTACTACTTTAATTGCATTTAAATAACTAAACTAATAAACTGAAAATGAAATCAAATTAGAAAATACCTCTTCGCTTTGAAAAAAAATCGGTTCTGTTTTTGATTCCTGAAGAATTCATTTTTTTGTATTTTTATTGCTTTTTTCCTTTTGAATGTGATTACATGGGTATTTATAGTAGAAAAGAGACCCTATTTTTAGGAGTCCTAATGGCATACAAATTGTTCTTTTAATATTTGTTGGTGGTTGCCTTGCGAGGCCTTTGCGCCGGACGGTTTGGCGTGAAGATCGGAGGTGCGAGTGAGGAATAGTCCTCGCGAGAAACGACGCTTGCTTGCTAAGTTCTGGAAACCCTAGCCCTGGGTTGATTCGGTGTTGAGGGCTTGGACCGGTTCATGCGGGTTGCAGCTAGTTGACCGGTTCGTGCGTGCTACTGGGCCACTCATAACCCTGATACAGAAAATGAACAAATGTGTTAGCTTAATAATAATAATAATAATAATAATAATAATAATTGTACAATATATATATATATATATAATATATATAAATATATATATTTATTTCGGTCATGAAAAGTGTGTCTACACTTAGGAGCCAGCTACATCACAAATTCAGTCAGGTGTTCCTAGTAGTGCTTATGATGAAAATTATCAGCGTTCTTTCTCTCAGTATGGAGGATATGCACCACATCCCTCGTATCAACCTCAACCGCCGGCGCCTGTAAATACTTTTGTTCCAACCCAAGCTCCTCATGTTTCCCAGGTATGCTGTATTAGGTTTCTATCTGTGCATAGCAGTCTATTTGATTGTAGATTTAAGTGGTGGAATGATATTTTTCTTCTGATTCTACTGTTAATCTGTCATGCTATCTAAACGGCTCGAACAATTTCGTTCAAGTTGTATCTTTATTACGACAGTATGATCAGCTTATAACTACCATGAGATTGCTATAAGTGGGGGTCTTTAAGTTTGCAATTAATCTGTGTTAACTTAGCATTTTTGAACTGTACAAAGAGCATTCTATTTTTGTTATCCATAAATTGATTGACTTGTTTTGTCTTAAATCCAGTAGTGACGACTGACGAGAGAAAATTGGAGAATCTTTCTAATTTTTCTAGCTTTTTACTTACTTGCATGATATTTTTATTTATATATCAAGTTGATTCTTGACTAAATATTTTGTCCTTCCAGGCAAATTTTGCTTCATCACCTGGAACCACTCAGCCTGCCGTAAGATCATTTGTTCCTGCAAATCCTCCTGGTCTAAGAAATGCTGATAAATACCAGCAACCAACTACCTTGGGTTCTCATTTATATCCTGTCTGTATCGCTACATCTAATTCATGTTCAATGACATATTTAATCTTCTATTTCTGGTATACTAATTGATTTTTGCATGCCTTTCAGGGTGCTGCTAATTCCACTTATCCCATACCCCAAGGAACTGGATCACCTTCACCTGTCCCATTACAAATGGGATCAGTTCCTGGCCCCAAAATGCCCCAGTTTGTAGCTCCCACTCCAACGCCAAGGGGATTTATGCCAGTGACCGACACACCTGTCGTTCAAAGGCCTGGGATGACACCAATGCAATCTGGCACCCCTACACAACCGGCTCCAATACAACCAGCTGCAGCACCTGCTGCACCTCCACCAACTGTGCAGACTGCCGACACTTCAAATTTGCCTGGTAATTGCTAGTTTATTGGTTTTGAATAATGTTAATATGACATGCCTGTTTATTGGATTTTGGAGTTCCTTTCCAGCCCCATGCTATATGTCATACCAAGTTTCTTGGACTATTCCAGAATGAGGGTTTACTATCTGAAAATCTGAGTTGTGTTTATCTTTACACCATCACCCTGTATGAGAACTCTTGCAAAACAAAACGAATTATTTTAAAAATGATGATTGTGAAAATACTATTTTTTATGCGAGTAATTTATCCTTTCAGGTTGCATAATCCACATAAATGAGGTAACTAATAGATGAAGAAATATAGATGTTTTATATAATGATACTGCCGGCAATGACTCTACCATGTTGATTTGCAGCCCACCTGAAACCCGTAATCACAACCTTAACAAGACTTTTCAACGAGACCTCTCAAGCACTGGGAGGGTCACGTGCAAACCTTTCTAAGAAACGTGAAATAGAAGACAATTCAAAGAAAATGGGTGCCTTGTTTGCCAAACTCAACAGTGGAGACATTTCAACGAATGCTTCTGATAAGCTCATTCGGCTCTGCCAGGCATTGGACAATAATGATTTTGGTACAGCACTACAAATCCAGGTACGGTGGCAAAAGAACGTTGTTCATAATGTTTTGCCAAGTCACGTGACTGTTGGGGTTGGTAACTAAAAGCAGTTCTATGCTTTTTACCTCTGCTTCTGGAACAGGTTCTTCTTACTACAAACGAGTGGGATGAATGCAACTTTTGGCTTGCAACCCTGAAACGGATGATTAAGACGAGGCAGAATGTAAGGTAAGTGATAAGAAACGAAAAGATCTCCAAGAACGTCGTCATTTTTGCTCGAGTACATTTTGGGGCAATGGTAAAAGCCCTTGGATTTTATAAAATTTTGGAAAGCAAGCAGATCTTACTCTTACGTAATTGAAATAGATATGAATTGTTTTACTATTTAAAGTCATAAAAAACGGTTGGTCCAATGGCACTGAATTCTGACATTTCTTATAAATTATAAAATTTTCAAGCAATAAAAAAACAATGTTAAAATATATTTTAAGTCTATCTTTTTACATTTAGAATTTAGTTCTATTTTTTGAAATTAAAAACATCTTATACATGACTCTTAAAAAATCTTTTTTATCCTCAATTTTATCAGTTTAGTTACTTTTTACCTTCTAAATTCTCATTGTTTCCATTTTGATCCTCAAACTTTTATTTCAAAACAATAGCAAATTGTTAAGTTGATGATAGTTATTTTATTTTTATTTAGATGTTGACTATTATTTTATCTTTTTCTATCATATCTAAAAAATAAAAAATAAAATTATTTAAAAGAATCTAATATTAACATTCAATAAAGATAAATAGCTACTTTTTTAAAAAAAAATTGATGACATGGTAGAAAAAGACAATACTTGATGTTAGCTTAATGGAGTGGTTATTATTCAGACACTTATGAATCAATTAAAAAAATTAACGACAAAAAGGAATACAATAGAAACTTAACGGTTAAAATGATTAAATTAAATCAATTGAGGTGCCAAAAAAGATACCTCTACCTAAAATAGATAAAATATGATCATACTACCAGGAGTTTCTTTAAATACCCACTTCTTGTATTGAACCATGTAGTAACAGAACCTTTAACCACAACTGTTTTTTGAACTCTCTCCAACTAAGTACATTATCCACGGTCAAAATGAATACAAGGAAAAAAGAAATGGACTAATCAAATAATCATCATAATAACTTTAGGCTTTCCCTTTGAACAAATAATTACAAATCATAGCATTTATTACAATCAGTGTTACATAATCCAATCATACAGCATTTAAGAATGCATATTTTTTACAATTAAAGGTTATGGAAGTGCTCATTTTCCACTCGGTTTTCAAGTGACTGCAATCCAATCATAGCATATATTAAAATCAGCATTAAATTAGGAAGTGCTCATTTGCCACTCAATTTCCAAGTGACCGCAATCCAATGAACCAATAACCTTATTTAGAGATGTTTCTCTGTGTTGCAATAACATTGGGGAGCAATCATCAGCCTCCTTATTCTTCCTTTTGCGAGGCAGTTTTCTTGACACCATTTTCCATTTGGAATCAAATTCACAAGCTAAAATAAAGAAAAAGGAAACATCAGCAGTGTTATATACTTAACTATTAAAGCATGAATCATATTAGCAAATTTCATAGATATAAATACCGGTAAAAGTACCGTACAAGTCCTTATACTAGCACAAAGTGTATTTTAGTTCATGTACTTTTAAAACGAGCACGCAAAGTTACCATTTTTGCAACAATTGGAAACAAAACAACTGCTAATTTTATAAAGTGGCATCTTTAAATGATGTGGAATGTTCATCCAACCCATTGAAGCTAAAAATGCTCTGCAATGCTTCAATTATTTTAAGCTACAACGGGTCGAGTCAACATGTTACTTCATATTTTAAATTAATGTCACGTTATTTAATTAAGTCCGTCTTATAAAACTAATAGTTTTCTTAACGGGTTATAAAAATGATCATTTTGCACATTTTACTAATATACTGAAACCTTTTTTCTCCTTTCAAAAGTATAAGCTTTACTCATTTTAGAAGCACTGAGGAAATGCACCAACGATAAACAGCTAAATGAGATAAAATTATTGAGCAAAAATACCTTCACTTCGGTCATTGAAACCCCGAATTAAGCAAGCGCAGACCCATGGCCTTCCAGCACGAGATGCTTTAGCACCACCACTAAGTTCGCCATTATGTTGTTTCAAACTGTAATATCAAAGCTCAATATTTAGTTATTTTGAATCATTTTTCCTATGAAAAAAAGAAGAAAAAAAACTCCCAAAGCAGAGTCAATTTTACTGAATGCAACTTGTCGCAACAATCAACAACGAAGCTCGCAAGTTTTCAAAAGATTAGCTTATGTAAAGTGAATTTTCAATTTACAAGGGGGGTAAACATTTGGTTAACTTGATCAAATAAACAATTTACATAGATTTAATCAATTAGACCATTAAAAAAAATAAGCAATCAAGATTAAACCCCAAACTAAAAAGAAAAAAGATGTCACGAATAGGAATTTGAGGTACAATTTGACGTTAAAGCTTAAAATAATTGGGAAATGAGAAAATGAAGATCGTACCGGCGGGAGAAGTTGTTGGTGACGCCGACGTAGGTTTTAATGGGAGCATTGGTGGAAAGAATGAGGTAAACGCACCACGTCATTTCTTTTGATTTGGATTTCGCACCGGCACTCGATTCTGACGACAACGGCGGATTTAGGGAAATAGATTTAGGGTTTGGGTTAGGATTTAGAATTAGATATGGGGATTTCGCCGCTCGGAATGATGCTGTGAGCAGCCTCATCTCATCATCCGATCTCAAGAGTTTTTTCGTATTTTGGGATCTTAATTCAACGGTAAAGTTCTGCCCCTTATCTGGGTGGGTCCAAACCCCTGTTTTCTTTGGTAAATTATATTAATGGACATTAAAGTATTAGTAAATTCTTTTTTCAGCATCAAAGTTTTAAAAAGGCTTAATTATTAAATAAGTACCCAAACTATAGCGCTTTTCACGAATAGGTGCCTACAGTATTTTTTTTAATGATCCCGGAAACTAACGTTACAAACGTTACCACTTTAGACACTCGAGTCGTAAACACTGTTAATTTTCTTCGTTAAGTGACATGTGTCACATTTTGATAATTTTAAACGTTTTATTTAAAAGTAAAAGTTAAAATCATATATTTTAAAAAAACACACAAAAATTTCAAAATAGCCTCAAAACTTTGAAAACCTTCATTTCAACCTATAAACCCACATTGGTCATCGCCCTTTGTCGTCGACGAAGCACCACCCGACCTCACCTACCCCCAACGATCAATACCCCTATGAAATTGTGACTGATCGACAGTCAATCGACATTTTGTACCCCGCGAACCTTAGGATGAAAATCGCGATCATAGGCGGTTCCGACGAACAATCGACAACGTATGACTAAAAGGATAGCAGGGACTAAGTCGGCAGCGGTGATCGTGGTCGGAAATGGCGGTGTCGGCGGGTTAGGTTAGGATTTCTTTATGAATTTGGGGGTTTTTGTAATTTAAGAAAATTTAGGGACTTTTATAAATATAATAATATTTTTAATTTAAACAAATAAAAGTTATCAGAATGTGACATGTGTCACTTAAAGGAGAAAACTAACGGTAGTTACGGCCCGGACACCTAAAGTAGTAACGTTTGTAACGTTAAGAATCGAATCTTTCAAAAAATACCATAGGCATTTATTCGTGAAAAACATTATAGTTTTGACACTTATTTTTATAATTAAGTGTTTTAAAAATAATGAAATGTATTAAAAAATTATAATTTTTCTCTTTTATTTTGGCAACTGTTATTTTGCCTTTTTTATCTTTGTGATTGGAGGCGGTTAATTTTGATGTTTGTTGTCGACTATAAGTTTTTATTGTTTTATTTTATTATATTGTATTATACCTTTACTTTTTTATTGTTTTTCAATTTTTAATAATTAAGTCTTTGTGACAAGTTTTCTTCGGTCTTTTAACACGTTTTCAGACGTTTGGTCGTTATTTTCGTTTATCTTTTATATTAGGGTTGGATTTGATATCGTTAAAACTGATCAAGATAGCACTTAATTGTTATCATATTTATCTTTCCTGTTTAAATCCTTGGATTGGATTTGGATACGCGAGTTGTATTTGTGGATAGTTTTTTCATGTTACTATATTCTGATTTGTGGTTTGTCGGTGGTCTTTCAATAATTTTATATTTTTTTGTGATTCGTTTATCGATACAATCAAATCTATTTGTATCAATATTTTATTTGAGTTTATTCAATTATATTTTTTAACCTTTTTCTTGTATGATCATTGTGTGATCTTAAGTGGCTAGTTTTTTGTGTTATTAATTATAAGGAAATGTCCTTATTATATGTTTAATTTATGATTATTTTTATAAACTTTTTTTATAATTTAAATAATTTATATTTTAAATAAAATTAATCATTTATATTAAAAAAGATTGAAATGTACTATTAACATTACAACGCTGGTGTGTCACTATTAAATTATGTTAAACCATAGTTTGTCTATTTATTAATATTTTATCGATTATTCCTACCGATTGATATGATAATAATCTTATATAATTTCAAACCCATCTACTTCCATCTTCACTCTGTCCCGCACATTCTTATCCTTCCTCGTTTCACTATTTGTAATACATTGAACAGAAAAAAAAAACATTTTCTAAATTTTTTTTCAAATAAAAATTGTTCGAGAAAAGTTAATAGTATATAATTTACCGGTTTTCAAAAAGGGTGGTAAACTCATAATATCAACGGTAAACTACAAAGTTGATTACTAATGTTTGAATAAGTTTTTGTTTTCACCATTGATGTTTTAAAAGTCACAAATCAGTAACTAATGTTATTGTTTGTTACAAATTGATCACTCGACATTAACATGCGTGACAGAAAATACAGCTGGCGAGTTAACTGCTACATAGACTTTTGACCGCCACGTTGGAGGACCATTGAAATCCCTTTGACCACTGCTTGAACTAATATGTAATTAATTAATTAATAAATAAAGGGGGAGAATTAAGGGTTTCATTTACCATTTTGAACCATTCTTCTTCTTCCATAAACTCATTGTTTCTTCTTCCAAAAACCCATTTTTTCTCATACATAAACTCGTTTCTTCTTCTTTCATAAACGCCTTTCTTCTTCTTCCATAAACACTTTTTTTTCCTTCCAAAAAGCCTATTTATTTTTCTTCCATATACACATTTCTTCTTCTTCCATTAGTTTGAGAGAAAAAGTAGAGAGAAAAACGAGCAAAAAAATGAGCAAAGAAAAACCATAATACTTGCATGGAGGTTAGGACAAAAGGGAGATAACGATATGCTTTATGGTAAGCTTTTTTTGGGTTTGTTAGAAAATAAAAAAAATAAAACCTTCGTTGGGCATCCACAGTTGCAAAGCAGGACATCAATGGAGTCTTACATCTTCACGGAATTCTCTTCTCTTATAATTTTTATAATTTTTTTAAAAATATAGATAGGATGAAAAATCCTAAATTAAGTTTAGGGATTGTGATTTTTTAAAAGAGAAGAGGTGATCGTTGAAGGCTTTTGAGTCTCCAACGTGGAAGTCAACCCAGTCCATGTAAGCAGTTAACGCATCAGCTGTGTTTTTCGTCACACCTGTTAACGGATGTTAACGTCAAGTGACCAATTTGTGACAAACGATAATATTAGTGACCGATTTGTAACTTTTGAAACATTAGTGGTGAAAATAAAACTTACTCAAACTTTAATAACCATTAGCATAATTTACCCTAATATTAAACAAATACTTCATCCCCTCAAAAGAAGAACAAATGTAATATAATATATGTTCTATCTTATCATTACATGTCTTTGCTCTTCGATTTGATTTAGGTTATCTTCCTTCTCTGACCGTTCTCAGACTGCTTTTGTTTTTTGTTTTGTCGTAGTTGATGAGTTCCATAGACTCTCAAACAAAACACAAAAATCCATGCATCTATTTAAACAGTTATTCTTTCAACTGTGATTAAATTATGGATCATATGAGTTTTTTTTTAATTTAATTCATTGAATCTGCTAAACTTAGAAAGGACGAAGCTCACTGGTTGTTATCCTCGGAAGTAAAATTTTATGTTATTGAAATATATTTATAAAATTTTAAAGTATGGCTTACTTTAAGAAATAGAAATAAATTTTCAATTAAAAATATAAAAATATATTTAAAAAATATATAGGAAGCGATCACTCTCGCCCGCTCCCTTCTATCCAATATTGGTTGTTAACACTAACGGAGTCCGACTATACCGAGGGGTGTCATATGACACCTCAAAAACTTTTGGAAAAACTCTTTTAATACAAATTTTATATAAAAATATTTAAAAATTAATATAATTAATATAATTTTAAAAAGATATTGACACCCTTAAAATAAATTGACCGTCATTATTTATTTTTATTCACTTAAAAAAAATCTTCATACAACTTTTAAATTTGATATCTAAATATTTTTTTTCTAAATTTGACAATCTAAAATAAATATTCTAACTCTGCTTTATCTAAAGCGATGGATTAATTAACCAAACATGGATCTATCTTATCTTATGCAAAAATCCAATGCAAATAATACCTAACCTCAAAAAGTTCATGACGTGATCATATCAGTAGAAAAGTTATCGATATTATATATTTCTAGTCAATGAAATATTGGACCAGAGCTGATTAAAATATAACATACAGTTGCAATTTAATCAGAAAAGTTATAATATCGCCATAAGTAAAATAAAATATATATATGGATAATGTAAATAATTAATTTTTTTAAAGGGGCTTTTGTATTCAAAGTGGAACCCGAATATAAAACGACACAACATATGGGTATCGTTAAAAAAATCTTCTTAAATTTAAATAGAGAAAAAAGAGTACACCACGTTGGGTCGGGAAAATGAAACAAGCTACCACGTGCACAAAGCACTAATACGAAAATAAAACACACTAACAACATTACAGCCCACCAACCATCACAGCCTACAGCACATCAACAAAACACTCCAAAACAGGCAAGGAACTAAAACCACGCAAAAGCTGTCACCAAACGAACCACCAACACATCCCACACAGCCCTTGAACCCAACAGCAGAAGGATGCAGGGACCAAAGGAGAGTCATCCAGTGGAGACCGGATTGCACGATACCCAAGCATCGACCTGGTCAACACTCCCAACGCACGAACCTGCAACCACACAAGCCATCCTCGGGATAACATGGCATAACTCTACAGCAAAGGAGAAACACCAGGGCTCTCGAAAGTACAATTCTTGCAGACCAACAGAAATGATAATCCAGCAGAAACCACTCCGATAGAAAGAGCCACAAACAGGAAACCATAACACAGCAGGCAAGAAGCAAGCAAGCAGTGGATGGTAAACGAGCCTCCATAGCCTACACTATAAGCCACACCAGAACACACTATCCACAGTAAAAATGCAATTCAACCTCAAATAGCCAATTCTGGATTTCTGACAAAATCATGCGTAGAGGGAAAATCCAATTTTAAATATTATTTCTACAACCAACAATCAGTTAGTTTAGTAGAATGAGACATTAGGTCTCTTAAGTAATGTCAAAGATTCGAATCATGGCGTTTGCAAATGGAGCAAACTGGATTGGGAGGGTTGCCATCGCCTCTACAGTACCCGATCTGAATTAGTCGGTTAATAGATCGGATACCAGTGATTAATTTAAAAAAAACATTTCTACAAAATTTAAATATAATAAATAAACTAAATATCCATAAATATCTTAACCCCGTTGTTTATTACTATTGCAGAATACGGCTATCGGATAGAGCAAAATCGCAACTGATAATTTGAGAAAATAAAAATGAAGATAAAGAAGGCACAAATTTTACGTGGAAAACCCCTAAATAATATAGGGTAAAAACCTCGGGCAAAGGTATAAGAATTTCAGTATGAGAAAATAGGAATTACAACTTCTCTCGATCTAACAAGGAGAAAACAATGATAATTTTCTCTTGATAAAAAAGAGAAAATAACTCTAAAGAAACTCTCTAAATTCTCTAGTATTGGGAGAAAGCTAAAATGCTTTGGGATGATTTTGAAGCTAAATGAGTTAGGGTATTTATAGTTGAAGCTTAAGGACTAATCTTGTAAATACCCTAAAGTGCAGGGACTAAATTGCAATTATCCATTTAGCAAATTTCAACAAAAGCTATCGTGAATGATCATGCACCATTCTTTTCTAAACTTTCGGTGCATCCATTTAATTCCACAATTTCGGTGGAATTATATATATATTTTCAACTTTCCACCGAAAGTTTGAAGCTTGACTTTTCAACAATCTCCCACTTTAAGATTTGATTGGAACAATCATATCTTCACACCATTCTTTCTACCTTGTACCTTCATGTTGCGTACGTCTCTAACAGACCATAAGAGGATCGACACTAGGTAAATTTATCAACATTGATTGTCTTCGTCATGAAATCTGCAATGTTGTCTTTGGTATGGATTTTCTGCATATCTACTGTCTCTTCTTCCACATTTTCACGAATGAAATTGTACTGAACTTGTATGTGTTTTGTTCTTGAATGAAATGATGGATTCCTTGCTAGATGCAAGATGCTTTGACTGTCACAAAACAGAGAGACATATTTTTTATTGTGCCCAAGCTCCTCCAATAGCATCTTCAACCATATTGCTTTTTTACTGGCTTGTGTAGCTGCTACATATTCTGCCTCTGTTGTGGATGTAGCCACAACTGACTGCAATTTTGAAACCCAGCTTACAGGTCCACCAGCAATTTTGAACACATATCTTGTAGTAAATTTGCTTTTATCCAAATCCCCTACATAGTCAGAATCAAAATACTCATTTATAAGTAAGTTTGATCCTCCGTAACATAATGCAACATTTGAGGTCCCTTTGATGTATCTCAGGATTATCTTTACTGTATTCTAATGCTCTTTGCCTGGATTCGTCATGTACCGACTAACCACTTCAACTGCTTGTGCAATATCTGGTCTTGTGCATATCATAGCAAACATTAAACTTCTCACTACCGATGCATACGACACTTGAGACATCTTCATCCTCTCTTCATCATTGTTAGGACTCATACTGGAGGATAATTTGAAGTTAATAGGAAGAGGGGTAGAAATTGGCTTATAATCTTGCATGTTGAATCGTGATAAGGTTTTCTTCAAGTAATTCTTTTGTGAAAGCCAAATCTTACTATTACTTCTGTCTTAGTGAATTTGCATCCTTAGAATCTTGTTTGTTGATCCCAAGTCCTTTATTTCAAATTCCCTAGCCAGTTGTACCTTTAATTCTTCAATATGATCGTTGTTGGGTCTTGCAACCAACATGTCATCCACATATAACAATAATATAACAAAATCGTTATCACCAAATCTCTTGAAATAAGCACAAGGGTCTACATTAAGTTTGTTGTATCCAACACACATAATGAAGGAAACAAATCTCTTATACCAACACCTCGGCGTCAGTTTTAGATCGTACAGAGATTTGTTCAACCTGCAAACCAAGTTATTCTTTTCTTTTTCTTCAAAACCTTCAGGCTGGAGCATGTAAATATCTTCTTCAAGATTTTTATGAAGAAAAACTGTTTTAACATCTAGCTGTTCTAGATATAAGTTCAATGTAGCACGCATTGCCAAAACTACACGAACTATTGTTAGTCGAACCACATGAGAAAAGATTTTATTGAAATCAATACATTCTTTTTGAGCATATCCTTTAAACACCAGTCTTGCACGATACCTCTCAATTTGAACATAACCATTTCACTTGATTTTAAAGACTCATTTGTTACCAATTGGATTCATTCCTTGTGGTAGTGGCATAAGGTCCCATGTATTATTTTTATGAAGGGCTTCAATTTATTCTTGCATCGCCATCATCCACAGTGAAGCATCTGAGTTGTTTATTGTCTCCTGGTATTGTGATGGCTCACCGTCCTCTGTTAAAAGACAATATGCAATATTTCCTTATATAACAAAATTTGAGTGCCAATGGGGACATCCTATCACACGATCTGATTGATGAGTTATTAGAGCTTCAGAACTCTTCGGTTCTTGTTCATCATGTGCTGGTTCTGCTTCAGAAGAATCTCCTTGTTCAAACTCCTTTTCCACATGTATCTGTGTAATCTCTGACTTTTCAACACTATCATCATCTTCTTTTCTTTATAGTGTATCTTCTATAAAGATAGCATCCCTGTTGATGATCACTTTGCGGGCAGTGGGATCCCACAAGCGATACCCCTTTATACCATCAGTATACCCCAAGAATTTGCATTTCTTGGATTTTTTCATCACATATCATTCTAGTTGTCTTCTTCTCGTTGATGCTTGACAATACTTCATCTGCTAATGCTAGATGAAAGTTTTCCATAACATTCCCGTCCATTTCGATCCATTTGTTGTCATCTTTGAAATCTGTTAGCCTTTCACTGATAGTTGTTAGGCAACCGTCTTTTCTCAGGATGACCTTCATCTTCAATTTCCACAATGAGAAATTTCTCTCATTGAACTTTTCAATATCAAATTTTGTTGCCATAGCTTCTATTACGGATAGCTCCCACTATTTCACTATCGTGAATAGTTCTCTGGAACCTTCAAAGAATGGGTAATACCTTCTTACTTTCTTATGTTGGAGGATCCACCTTTTGGTGGCAACCACAAAGACAATAAGTAGATATTACATACTCTAATCTGACTCTGATACCAACTGTTGCGGAATACGACTATCGGATAGAGCAAAATCGCAACTGATAATTTGAGAAAATAAAAATGAAGATAAAGAAGACACAAAATTTACGTGAAAAACCCCTAAATAATATAGGGTAAAAACCACGGGCAAAGGAAGAAGAATTTCAGTATAAGAAAATAAGAATTACAACTTCTCTCGATATAACAAGGAGACAACAATTATAATTTTCTCTGGATAAAAAAGAGAAAACAACTCTAAAAAAACTCTCTAAATTCTCTAGTATTGGGAGAAAGCTAGAATGTTTTGAAGCTAAATGGGTTAGGTATTTATAGTTGAAGCTTAAGGCTAATCTTGTAAATATCTTAAAGTACAGGGACTAAATTATAATTATCCCTTTAGTAAATTGTAACAAAAGCTGCCGTGAATGACCATGCACCATTCTTTTCTAAACTTTCGGTGCATCCATTTAATTCCACAATTTTGGTGGAATTATATATATATTTTCAACTTTTCACCGAAAGTTTGAAGCTTGACTTTTCAACAATCTCACACTTTAATATTTGATTGAAACAATCATATCTTCACACCATTCTTTCTACCTTGTACCTTCATGTTGCGTACATCTCGAAAAGACCACAAGAGAATCGACACTAGGTAAATTTATCAGAATTGATTGCCTTCATCATGAAATCTACGATGTTGTCTTTAGTATGGATTTTTTTTACATATCTACCGTCTTTTCTTCCACATTTTCACGAATGAAATAGTACTGAACTTGTATGTGTTTTGTTCTTGAATGAAATGACGAATTCCTTGCTAGATGCAAGGCGCTTTTACTATCACAAAACAGAGAGACATACTCTTGATTATGCCCAAGCTCCTCCAATAGCATCTTCAACCATATTGATTCTTTACTGGATTGTGTAGCTGCTACATATTCTACCTCTGTTGTGGACGTAGCTACAACTGACTGCAATTTTAAAACCCAGCTTACAGGTCCACCAACAATTTTGAACACATATCTTGTAGTAGATTTGTTTTTATCCAAATCCGCTGCATAGTCAGAATCAAAATATACATTTATAAGTAAGTTTGATCATTCGTAACATAATGCAATATTTGAGGTCCCTTTGATGTATCTCAGGATCCTCTTTAATGTATTCCAATGCTCTTTATCTGGATTCTCCATGTACCGACTAACCACTCCCACTGCTTGTGCAATATCTGGTCTTGTGCATATCATAGCGAACATTAAACTTCCCACTGCCGATGCATACGGCACTTGAGACATCTTCATCCTCTCTTCTTCATTGCTAGAACTCATACTAGAGGATAATTTGAAGTTAATAGGAAGAGGGGTATAAATTTGCTTATAAACTTGCAAGTTGAATCGTGACAAGATTTTCTTCAAGTAATTCTTTTGTGAAAGCCAAATCTTCCTATTACTTCTATCTCAGTGAATTTGCATCCTAAGAATCTTGTTTGTTGATCCTAAGTCCTTCATTTCAAATTCCCTAGCCAGTTGTGCCTTTAATTCTTCAATATGATCGTTGTTGGGTCCTGCAACCAACATATCATCCACATACAACAATAATATAACAAAATCGTTATCACCAAACCTCTTGAAATAAGCACAAGGGTCTACGTTAAGTCTGTTGTATCCAAGACACATAATGAAGGAATTAAATCTCTTATACCAACACCTCGGCGTCTGCTTTAGATCGTACAAAGATTTGTTCAACCTGCAAACCAAGTTCTTCTTTTCTTTTTCTTCAAAACCTTCAGGCTGGAGCATGTAAATCTTTTCTTCAAGATTTCCATGAAGAAAAACTGTTTTAACATCTAGTTCTGCTTCAGAAGAATCTGATTGATGAGTTGTTGGAGCTTCATAACTCTTCGGTTCTTGTTCATCATGTGCTAGTTCTGCTTCAGAAGAATCTCCTTGTTCAAACTCCTTTTCCACATATATCTGTGTAGTCTCTGACTTTTCAGCACCATCATCATCTTCTTTTCTTTGTAGTTTATTTTCTATAAATATAGCATCCCTGTTGATGATCACTTTGCGGGTAATGGGATCCCACAAGCGATACCCCTTTATACCATCAGCATACCCCAAGAATTTGCATTTCTTGGATTTTTTTTTGATCACATATCATTCTAGTTGTCTTATTCTCCTCGATGCTTGACAATACTTCATATGCTAATGCTAGATGAAAGTTTTCCATAGTATTCCCGTCCATTTCGATCCATTTGTTGTCATCTTTGAAATATGTCAGTTTTTCGCTGATAGCAGCTAGACAACCATCTTTCCTCATGATGACCTTCATCTTTAATTTTCACAATGAGAAATTTCTCTCATTGAACTTTTCAATATCAAATTCCGTTGTTATAGCTTTTATTACGAATAGCTCTCACTATTTCACTATCGTGAATATTTCTCTGGAACCTTCAAAGAATGGGTAATACCTTCTTACTTTCTTATGTTGGAGGATCCACCTTTTTGTGGCAACCACAAAGACAATAAGTGTAACACCCCAACCCGAATCCGACCTGGATACGAGTCTGAGGTGTCACATTGACTTTTTAAAACATTTACTTGTATAAAATAGTGAGTAATTTAAAAACTTTTATAACATATAACATATTCAAAACGTTTACAGAACTATTCAGAGCTTATACAATTCAAATCTTTTAAATACATGTCAACTAGACTTTTATACCATAAAATACATTTAAATCATCTATTTTCTGATCTGAAACTTTGTAAGGAAAAATGCTGACCTTACTTGTACCTCAACAATCCATAAGCTTGTAAGAACCTGCGTGTGAAACACTGACACGCTAAGTCTATGACTTAGTGAGGCGAATAAATATATAATGTAAACTCTAACTTGTAATCATGCAGGAAAAACTTTTATTATCACATCATACACATCATATCAAATCATCTCACTCATATGCTTTTCATATAACAATTACATACATATCATCATTTATGTTTTTATCCTACTCATATACTATTATACTTCATATCTCTTATTTCTTATTTATATGATCTCTTACATTCATATTCTGTAACTTATAACATATTCTTATATCATCATATATAAGTCATTTATACACTCACATATACATCAACATATATTCATGTAACAGATACAATAACCCATATCACACATATATCATATCATGCAATTCATATACATATATCACATACATTGATTTCACAATTATCTCTTTATTAACCCATGTACACATGTGAGAACTATAGATATGTGAGTCTATAGAGGTTGTGCACTAATACTGTCACCACAGCTCATATAAATCCCTCTAGGGGCGCATAGAATTTGTCCCGAATGACCACGTGGATGTCCCGAAGGACCACATATAACACATATATCTCGAAGGACCACTATGTCCCGAAGGACCGCGTAGACCCTCGACTCTTGGCATGCCAACTATACCCTAGCTCTCATGACACATAACATGGGCATCATCATTTATGTCATTTCACATTTTCATATAAACACGTAGTTCACTTTCACATAGCACGTAGATTATGTCACATAAGTTGAATCACATGTACGTATAAACACGTAGATCACTTTCACATATCACGTAGCACATACCCACTTTTCATACTATTTCACATTTCTTGTCACATTACTTATATCTTATTTTTATGTCTTATCATATATATATATATATATATCATCTTTCCTATACTTGTATTCACATCATTTATATTCTCATAGATCATATCATCTCTGTCATACTCATAAATATATAACCCAAACACTCATAACAAACACATGTTCATGTTCATACTTCATGCACAATACTACAGAAAATAGACTTGTCGCAAGTCTTATTTCCCATTAAACATCATATATAAAATAATGTGCACTCACCTTGTCCTCACTAAGTTCCAATCCAATTTTATAATTTCCTGTCTTGCGATCGAATCATAACTTGATAATCGTTCTGGGACTTGTTAGTGCTCGATATCTATATAATCATTCATTGATACATATTATTATCCAATTGATATACACTAATCTATCATTTCTTAGACCAAAAGAAATGTTTATTTTAATTTCCCCTTGAAGTGCATCGATGCATTCTACAGTGTATCGATGCATTCTTTGACATGTGCATCGATGACCATGTATCGATACACAAATTACCTTTGATGTTTTCATTTTAAAGGGATGCATCGATGCACCAATTGTATTCGTTGCTTCTTCTTTAAAGAGTGCATCATTGCACATTGAATGTGCATCGATACACCTTGCCTAGAATTTGCATTTTAAGCTCGAAAACCCATTTAATTCAACTCAAATGCTTCATATTTCACCCCCTTTCAAATTCCTCACTTATATATACATGTTTAAACTCATTATATTCATTTACCTCTTCTTGAACCTTAATATCCTCTCCTCGAACCTTAATATCCTCTCCTCGAACCTCAACTTCAAGAATCATACCAGATTTTCAACATGTTTTAAAACTCATTTTATCACTTCATATCTCTTAATTTAACCCTTGACAAGTCAAATTCAACTTCAAAATCTATTAACTCCTTCTATTTCACTAATTCACTTAAAAACTCTTCATATTTGATCCTCCATAACTCATCAATTTTGAAGTTTCAACATAATTTAATCTCTAAATAATCTTTCTTAGCACCCCAAGAATCAAAACTAAGCTTGAAACTTAAGAATTAACCAACTGAAATTAAGTTTACCTTTGCTTGAGCTCTCACGTGGAGGAGGAAGAAGAAGGGAGAAGAGTTTTCCAGATAACTCTCCCCACAAGCTTATCTCTTAATAAAGAGATAAAATAATTATCTTTAGATAACAAAGACCATTTTGCTCTTAATCTCCTTTAATAATTACTAATAACTTTCAAGAAATATCTCCACATAAGTCATTAAACTATTCAACTTTTCTACTTTTATCCCCAAATTCCTAAAATTTTCAATTTAGTCACTAACCCGATATTGAAGATGTTACAATAAGTAGCTATTACATACTCTAATCTGGCTCTGATACTAATTGTTTCGGAATACGACTATCGGATAAAGCAAAATCGCAACGGATAATTTGAGAAAATAAAAATGAAGATAAATAAGACACAAAATTTACGTGGAAAACCCTTAAATAATATAGGGTAAAAACCACGGGCAAAGGTAGAAGAATTTCAGTATGAGAAAATATGAATTACAACTTCTCTCGATCTAACAAGGAGAAAACAATGATAATTTTCTCTTGATAAAAAAAAAAAGAAAACAACTCTAAAGAAACTCTCTAAATTCTCTAGTATTGGGAGAAAGCTAGAATGTTTTGAAGCTAAATGGGTTAGGTATTTATAGTTGAAGCTTAAGGACTAATCTTGTAAATATCCTAGAGTGTAGGGACTAAATTACAATTATCCCTTTAGTAAATTTCAACAAAAACTGTCGTGAATGACCATGCACCATTCTTTTTTAAACTTTCGGTGCATCCATTTAATTCCACAATTTTGGTGGAATTATATATATATATATATATATATATATATATATATTCAACTTTCCACCGAAAGTTTGAAGCTTGACTTTTCAACAATCTCTCACTTTAAGATTTGATTGGAACAATCATATCTTCAAACCATTCTTTCTACATTGTACCTTCATGTTGCTTACATCTCTAACAGACCACAAGAGTATCGACACCAGGTAAATTTATCAGCATTGATTGCATTCGTCATAAAATCTGCTATGTTATCTTTGGTATGGATTTTATGCATATCTACCGTATCTTCTTCCACCTTTTCACGAATGAAATGGTACTGAACTTGTATGTGTTTTGTTTTTGAATGAAATGATGAATTCCTTGCTAGATGCAAGGTGTTTTTACTGTCACAAAACATAGAGACATGCTCTTGATTGTGCCCAAGCTCCTCCAATAGCATCTTCAACCATATTGCTTCTTTACTGGCTTGTGTAGCTACTACATATTCTGCTCTGTTGTGGACGTAGCCACAATTGACTGCAATTTTGAAACCCAACTTACAAGTCTACCAGCAAATTTGAACACATATCTTGTAGTAGATTTGCTTTTATCCAAATCCTCTGCATAGTCAGAATCAAAATATCTATTTATAAGTAAGTTTGATCCTCCGTAACATAATGCAATATTTGAGGTCCCTTTGATATATCTCAGGATCCTCTTTACTGTATTTTAATGCTCTTTGCCTGGATTCGCTATGTACCGACTAACCACTGCCACCGCTTGTGCAATATCTGGTCTTGTGCATATCATAGCGAACATTAAACTTCCCACTGTCGATGCATACGGCACTCGAGAAATCTTCATCCTCTCTTCTTCATTGCTAGGACTCATATTGGAGGATAATTTGAAGTTAATAGGATCCACCTTTTGGTGGCAACCACAAAGACAATAAGTAGATATTACATACTCTAATTTGGCTCTGATACCAATTGTTGTGGAATACGACTATCAGATAGAGCAAAATCGCAACTGATAATTTGAGAAAATAAAAATGAAGATAAAAAAGACACAAAATTTACTTGGAAAACCCCTAAATAATATAGGATAAAAACCACGAGCAAAGGTAGAAGAATTTCACTATGAGAAAATATGAAATAAAACTTCTCTCGATCTAACAAGGAAAAAACAATGATAATTCTCTCTTGATAAAAAGGAGAAAACAACTCTAAAGAAAATCTCTAAATTCTCTAGTATTGAGAGAAAACTAGAATGCTTTGGGATGATTTTGAAGCTAAATGGGTTAGGGTATTTATAGTTGAAGCTTAAGGACTAATCTTGTAAATACCCTAAAGTGCAGAGACTAAATTGTAATTATCCCTTTAGCAAATTTCAACAAAAGCTTCCGTGAATGACCATGCATCATTCTTTTCTAAACTTTCGGAGCATGCATTTAATTCCACAATTTCGGTGGAATTATATATATATTTTCAACTTTCCACCGAAAGTTTGAAGCTTGACTTTTCAACAATTACGATCTTCATCTCATCTCCTTTTTAAACAAAAAGAATAACTTAACAGTGGATGAACAAAATCGAATCAAAATGTAACATTAAACATGATTTTTTTAAAAATAATTGAATGATCAAAAAGAAATTGATAAAATAGGTAGGTTACTAAATACATAGTTTATCCTTTAATAAAAATACAATCATGGAGTGTCACTTGTAGTGGTGACAGAGCGAAAACACCATTAATAAATATAGGATATGAGCATATATATCTATTTATATATGTACTTATAATTTTTGCAATCTGTAATATGAAGATTCTACGATTATAATAAAAAAATAATTCTTTATTAGTGAATTTTTCTTTCTATCTAAAATTATACTCGAATCTGTATATATGTGATTTTTCTTTCTATATAAAATTATACTCAAATCTGTATATATGTGAATATGTAATATGAAGATCTACATTAGTAAAGGATGTAAATTCTTTTAGTTTTGTATCTATTTAAAACTTTTGAATGAGTAAAATAAATAAATGAGATTATTTCATTACCATTTTTTATGTTGAATATTTTTCACTTCATATTGTTAATCTTAGCTATCCAATTATAACATGTATATAAAATTTTGAATTAGCTAATGATTAAGTTATATTATTATTATTATTTGACTAATCTGGAGGTAAGTACAAGACAATATATGTTTAAAGATAAATCTTAATCTCTAGACATTGAACGCTCATACCCTTGGCATCTATGACGCTCGAACCCGACTTTTCAAGGAATAACAACAATTATTTTACCACGGAAGTCACTTAATTTGTGCTATTATTATATGTGCATTATTTTTATTAAAATTTAATAAAAACTAATGTATTAATTTTATTAAAAAAATCCCTCCTTCAGATTTCAACTGTGTTTATACAGTGGTATGTGGCCTCTTTTTGAATATTGGGTCGTCTTTCACTCTCCCTTTGTTTCCTTTCCTACTAAATCTAAACAAGAAAACAAATTAAGGGGTTGTTTGTTTGCCTCTTAATGGAACCGTTCAGCGCTGAATGTTGAACGTACCTCTGAATGATTCAGTGCTGATTGATTCAACAAAACAATGTTGAATGATTCAGCACAGAAGTACATTCTGGATGATTCAGAATCATTATCAAACAACATGTCACATTTAGAGCTAATTCATATAGAGCCTCTGAATCATTCTATATTTGAATCATTCAGCGCTTAATCATTCTGAAGTAAACAAACAGCCTCTAAGTTTTGTTTGTTAGCAAACAAATTATTTTCATTTTTTTATTATTTAACAGATAATTGATTGATTAATATAAAATATTTCTTATTATTCACCCAGTTTTCCGTATTATTCATACAACTAATCGGTGCATGAAAACAAATTAACTATTATGAAAATATATTATCTATGAGTATTATCATAAAAAAATCATTTATACATTTTCTAAAAATACACAATTGACATATAATAAAACGAATCAAATTAGACATCGACGGAACACGTATATAAAAAATTATAGAAATGATAAGAAAATTAAAAAAATAAAATAAAAGCAAACTCAATAAATTAATTAGGAATATAAATCATTTTTGAACAATGATTGCTAAATTTGTCACAAATGTTTACGATTTTGATAAAATCGTTCTTTGTTAGGTAAAATTATTTTACACCCCGAAATCGTCCGTAGGTAATGATGATTGTGCTAAAGTTGTGGGCAGAAATCGACGAGTTAGGTATTGATAACCAAAATAAAAAAGAATAATAATAAATAGTGTTAATGATCAAAATAAAAGGAAAATAAAATTACACGCACTTATTTACGTTGTGCATTATGTGTTAACATAAATAGGGCGAACGATGATACATACGTAGGAAAAAGGAGATGAAATATACGCCGGTTAGATATTAACTTTTACACATATAAATATGTGTTTTTTCAATATTTTTTAAATTCTCTTTCGTTTTGATCTTTGTCGTTGTTAATTTCTGTTTTTCTTTAATTCTTGATATTAAGATCATCCATAATTATCCTCAATTATAATATTATCGTTTTTATATGGTAATGATTTTAAGATATCAAATCTATCATTAAAAATGATTTTAATTATATTCAAGCACAAATCAAATGATTTTAACTGTAAAATAATTATTTTTATTATTTGAGATATCAAATTCGAACACTATAAATGTTAAGAGTTTAAACGTTTAATAAAAAATAGTTTAGTTTTATTTTTAAAAAGATATTATCTCTTAAATAAAAAAATAACTATTACTATTCAAAAATCAAAACGACATGATTTTCTAATTAATTTCTTTATATTTTTTTAACTTTTATTTTATTATTCTAAATAAACCCGAAGCTTACGAGCATTGGGTCAAAAATAAATAAATAAAAAGATTATATGTAAAACATTAGCTGAAGCACGCAACAACAACAAAAAAAACCCCTCCAAGTCTTTCTCTCTCTCTTGTGTTTTTATTACATGAAAATCAAACCCAACAGACATCAAGATCAAGTATTGTTGTCTTTCTCTCTCATTTCCTTTTTTTTTCCCTTAACCTCAAGAAACAAGACAAACCTTCCCCTTTGATTTCTTCATCAGATCTCCCTTTGTTTTACAGCAACACAACACCCACTCATCTCTTTTTCGTAAAACAAATATTCTCTTTAATCTTTATTCAACATTCAAATTTCAAACCATTTAACCACAATACTTTTTCTAATTATATATATATATATATACACACACACGCAGCTTCACCCAGAATTTTCAGAAGCAAAACCCTGAGTTTTTTTGTCTATTGGTTTTTAAGTAAATGAGGTGTAAGAAACATCTTGCCGACCTGAGTAGCAGCGTCGGCGTCTGCTCCACTTGTCTCCGGGAGCGTCTTCTGGAGCTCATCGCCGCCCAGGCACAGGCACAGGCGCAAGCCCAAAAGGCTCTATTGGCCAGCGCCGTCGCTGACGATTGCCGGAAGCCCGACCCCCCGCCGCTTATTTTCCCTCGGTCCGTTTCTCCTTACGTCAGTCGGAGGAAATCCGACGATAAAAGTGCCACGTGGATCCAACATCAACGGGTCTACAGCACCCCTCAAGTGGGGCCCACTTACAGCGCCACCACCACCACCTATTTTGAATCCACTAGATCGTTCAAGAAGAAGAACCGGTTCTCGCTTTTTTCGAATCTGTTCAGGTCAAGATCCGAAAAGTTCAATTCGGATCCCCATAGGATTAATTACCATCGGGAATCGTGTGACGAGTCGTCCTCGTCATCGGCATCGCCATCTTGGTTCGCAACAATCTTCGCCGTTCGTCGGAAAAAGCAGCAATCATTGAAGGCGTCCCGCGTGGCAGAATTTGACCAATTCGGCGCCGGCGATCGTAGATCATGCAGAGTCCTAGATCGCGGAATGTCCCCGGCCATCGAAGTGGATTCGGGAGACGAGTGCGATCGACCGGCAACGGGTGGATCGCCGGAGGTATCTCCGCGATGGAAACGAACGCCAACGGCTGCAAGGAAATCGAGGTCCGGGACGAGGAGCATGTCGGGATTAGCGTTTTGCATGAGCCCACTCGTATGGGCGAGTCCTAACAGGCACTGGAATCAGAAGGGCGGATTGCCACCGGACATGTCGTTCACCGGAGAAATTCAACCATCGACGATGAAGCCCCACCTGGCGACCGCCGCAGGGTTCCGCGCGAACAGGTCCAGGAAGCTCGCTGATTTTGGCAGAGTCAATCATAACCGTTGAGCGGCGTTACATCGTTGACATTTGACTACAGTGATTGTGAGTGAAAACTTAAGATTTATTGATTAAAACTACGGTTTTGCCATTGCTTTTCTTCAGCTTTTATGATTCGTAAACTAATATTATTATTTTCTAAAAAAGAAAATTATATATTATCGTATATATCTTTGTTACTGTACACTTATATTACCTTATAGATCAACGAGTGAGCTGTTTCTAGTATCCTTCTCCTTTTGTCTTTTTTCTTTACATAAAAAAATAATTTTATTAAAAAAATCCAAAATTATAATGCAAGCTTATAATTATAATAATAAACTAAATATATAATTCGGATATTATTTTATAATCATTAATACAAAAAAAAATTAGTCACTTAATACCATATAGGCACCATACAATGAAAATATGAAAAAATCATTCAAAAAACCTCGAACAATAGGTAGATACGAACAGATTTGACTAATACGACAAACAAACCACAATAGGAGATTAAATTTTAAAAGGATCACCTACAAACGTAAATCAAAGCCAAACATCATACGAAAATCATCTACGAATGCATGTTACGTATTTAAATATAATTCGAGGGTCTAAAACAAGAAAAATCAACGGGATAACAAATGAGCATCATCTTGATCAGTTACAATGATGTCAAATTCAACTTTGAGAAAAATAAACGACACAATCAAACGACTAAAAATAAAATTAAAAAACGTATTATAAAGATAAAAAAATGTGTCATAAAGATAAAATTATTAAAAAAAATATGAGATAAAACTAAAGAACAAAGAAAGTACAACAACCAACACCAAAACTCATCTCGTTGTCTACTATCCAAAATTTCTTTAAAAAAACGAACAAGTGGCTTAGAGAAAGAAATTATCCTTTTGTTTTTCTATTTTAATAATTTATGCTTTCTAATATCGATCCAATTATATGTTTTAATAATTTATTCTAATTGCAATTATTCAAGCTGAATTTTATTTCACATTTAAAAGTTTTTGTTATGCAATGTACCCGGTCCAACGGGGAAATGAAAAATAATATATAGTATAAAATAAATTATTTAATTCATTTTCAAAGTAAGCATTGTTTAATAGTTTAGAAATGGAAAATATTTGTAAAGTTAGATAAATGGAAGTAGCTATCATTACAAATGAGTGAAAGATATGGATATAGTTGGGTTCAAATGTTCATCATTATAGAGTAAACAGGGGGATTGACTTTGGAAAATTTTGGTCTAAAGTTCCTTACCGTTGGATGAAAACAAAGATAATGATGATGAACCGATGATCTTTTTCTTTCTTTTCCTTTTGTTTCAAAGTTAAATCTTGAGGTACCAACGTTTAATACATCAAGGGATATAGAATTTTTAAATTATATCTTGTAAATATGTATGTGAATCATCATTAAAATATTATATACATAGGCAGATGTTAAATTTTAAATTAAATAGTGAATTTCTAAAATTTTAAGGGAAGACAAACTCATAAAATTATAGGAGATAAAAATATATCATAAATAGAAAATATAAAAAATATATAATAATTTTAAAATTTTAGAGAGAAGGATTGCACCTATCTCCTTAATCTATCCCTAATCATATGACATTCATATTTTCGATTTATATCGTAAGTTTTTATTATAACTTAATATATAAGTATGTAACAGTACATTGTGGACGGTCCCTAATAAAATGGGGGCCAAATGAGAAGGTGATGGAGTGGAGAAAACATGGTGAGGGGCTGTGATATTAATGGAGGAGAGTGGAGGAGTGAAATGGAAAAATAGAAACGGGTGTGAGCATTGTCCACAGACTGGAAGTAAGCAGAGAGAGAGAAAGAGGAAATGCGGGTGTGAGTGGAGCATCATTTAGGCTTTGGCATTGCCATACTTCGGCTGTTGGTGCTAATGGTGGGTGCACTAACCCAACAACACCGAGCCCCGAACAGGGAGTTAGGTCTTAGTTTTGGGACAATTTGATGACACCTTTTATATCTATATAATGAATGTGGTAAAATACAATATAAAAATGAAATTTTATTTTAATTAATATAAAAAAAACACAATCCCATTATTTTAATGAGTAAATGGTATTGGCATTAATCCCCTTAATCCAATGTTAAAATTATGCCCTCACCCCCCCAATTACAAGAGTGTATATATAGAAAAGTTCGATTAAATTAATCAGTAGATTGAATTTTTAAGTTATTTTAATAAGTAATATTGTTTAAATTTGAATTCAATTCAATAATTTCCTAATTAAATATCTTGAATTACTCTTATTTGTTTTATTTGATTTTAAATTTAAAATCCACGCATCATGCAGGCTCTTTCATATATATTATTTAGTTTGAATTCAAAACATATAAGATTGAATAAAAAAATAAAATAAAATGAGAATAGATTAGAAGAGGCTCGTGGCATCGCATGTGACGGTTAGTTAGTTGTAGTCGGGCAAAATTATCAGACTTTCTTATTTTAAAGTTATTTATTTTATTTAAATTTTAAATTTTAGAATTTAAAATTAAAATAAACTAATTATATAAAATAATTGTTACAAGACTATCAAGCAATATCTCTAACTAACCGGGATTAGTTCAAAGTGGTAAGCAAGTTAAGATCACTTAAGTAATGTCTCAAATCCGAGTCTTTGTGTATGTAAAACATCTTTGATGAGAGACTCACTCACCAAAGCTAACTGTACGACACAGGCCGATCCGAATTAATCAAGACAAAATCTTAGAATCATGAGGGGAAAAAATACTATCTCTGTATATAATTATTTTATTAAAATTTATTTTTCTCTGCGATATAAATGCGGCCAAATTGTGTTCACATAAGATAGCGAATCAAGCTTCACCTCCTAATTGTCAAGTTATGTGCGTGGTGATTGATATTTGAAGCACATTAATTAATTCCAATTATAAAAGTCTGTTTTCCCGTAATCACGATAAAAATCCAACCATATTCATACTTTTAATATGATTAAAATATGTTTTAAATATTTATATTCTTTATACATTTAAAATTTATTTTTCTATTTTTACTTTTAAAAATACAGTCCCACTATTATCGTATTTAAAAATTTAAATCTAATTATTAACATCATTTAAAATTTTATGTTTAATTAATTAACATGATAGTTTAATATAAAAAAATATTAACTTAGAAATCAAATAAAAATATTGCGTTATAATAAATATAAATTTAACAATATATTTTTAACAGTGTTAGTTACTTCAACTTTTACATAATGATTCGTATTATATAAAATTTATCTATTAAAAAATCCATATTATAAAATTTAAAGATTAAAAATTACTTCATTCCATTTTAAAAAAGTGCAATGTGATAGCCTGCAGAAGGTATACGGACAAAATTACAAATGTGTCTCCATTTCTTCAGAAGGTTCCAAGAAGTCTCCTTGAAGAAAACCTAGAATTCGTCAATCTAAGAGAAGATTCATTGTAAAAAATTAGATTTAGAGCATATGGAAAATTTATTGTAAAAAGTTCACCCTACAACTTCTCTTATAGATAATAAACACAACGTATATTAATACACAGTGTGTTTTAGTTTCATCTTTTTACCAAAAAAAAAAAGATTCATTGACATGTAACTTTACATGTCTTTTTAATCCTTGAATAAACGAAAATCAATAATTGCGATTAATAGTAAAAAATAAAGATTATTTTACAGGAAAAAATAAATTGTACTCAAATCCAAATATATATGTGTAATTAAAAAAGTGTAATTAAGGGGGAGAGATTTGAGCCATCAACATCAAAGTTGGGTTGAATAGAATAGGGTGAAGGTGGGACATGAAAAATCTTAACATTGATACCAAGAATTTGTTTAGATTTGAAGCAAACTTTTTGGGACAAATTATTCAACAAGAAACTATTACTAAAATAAAATAATGACATTTTATGATAATTGTGTTAGTCAGTGTTGAAGGTTAGGTCTATATCGTTGGTGCAATGATCGACAATGATGCATCACAATTAACTAGAAGTTCACGGTCCATGATTCTTTTTGAAATTATGAAGATTTTTTCATCCTTACATTTATTTATTTTTTAAAAAAATTAAAATTGATTGAATTTTACTTCCATTGATATTGTAATATATAAGAGTTTGCCGATCTGAACTTTTTTTTTTTGTTGCTCTTCCGTTTCTAAGGCCTCACATTGACTAATCCAGATCGACTCGCGTTGGTAGGTGGGTCTCCCAGTAGGGATTTTCTACATACACAATAACTCGAACTAGATACCATACTGAAATAACATCAAGCTGCTAAGCACTTGAACTAATCATTGTTGATGAATTTGAACGTGTTTAAGTGTATATTATATTTTAATTTATAGGTAGGAGTGAATCTTGATAATTTAGGCATTAAGTTTTAAAAAAAAGACGTATTTGGACATCATACTAAAATTGTATGAAAAATATAATTATGACTCTAATAATCAGTTGCAGATCCATGTTATGAATATAGTGGGCAACGGTCCACCTTCAAATTCAAATTTCTTTAATAGTATTCAATTTCTTTTGTGTTAATTATTCATTTTATTGTTTGTACACACTAAAATTTTATTTGTGTCCATTTACATACATAAAATTTATATTATTAATATATATGTGTACATTCTCAAAAAAAAAATTATAGATTCGCCATGCTAATAATTACACTCAAGTTTAATTACAAGAAATTCCAATTCTCTATGCATGCTTTATTAACAAAGTGTAAGTATATCTTAATTTCCTGTCACATTTGATTGTTCAACTTATAATGAAACAATTATATAAATTTTAATTTTCAAATGATATTAATTATAAAATTGAAGAGTGTAATTACGTACATAATTATATTAATTTTCACATATCCTATAAGAATCGAATTGAGTAGGTCTGTAAATGAACTGAACGTTCAGCGAACCGTTCATGAACCGTGCGGCGGGAAGTTCGTTTTTGTTCGTTTATTTATTAAATGAATTAACATAAACAAGATTTTGCGTTCGTTTAATTAAATGAACGAACAGGAACAAATGACTCGTTCGTTCATTTATGTTTGTGAACGTTCGATTATATGTTCGTTCGTTTATGTTCGAACAAAGGACAAGTTGAATATGTTACGAAGATTATTGAAGTTGTTTGGATTTCAAGAAGATTGTTATGTTGAACAAATTAATTTTATGTATGTTTTTGTTGTATTCGAACAAATTAACTCTAAAGTTACATGTTATATTAATGAATTTTAAGTTGTTATTATTGTTGTTTATTTTTTTTACATTCATTTTTTGTGTTCGAATAAGTTTTTTTGTGTTTGTGTTGTTCGTTTATGTTCATTTATTATGTTCGTTTATTTTCGTTCGTTTACATTTGTTTATTTTCGCTTATCATTTAAATAAACGAACATGAACAAACTATATTCCTTAATGAACGAACATGAACAAAAAAATTATTCGTTTATGTTTGTGTTCGTTTATTTATTAAATGAACGAACATGAACATACCTCCGTTCATGTGCGTTCGGCTCGTTTACAAGCCTAGAATTGAGTAATTGAAGGCCCCCTGTTACACAAAAGTCAATTAAACCTAAATCATAATAGATATGACTTTTCAAACACGTCCTTAAAATTTATATTTTTTTATTCAAAACTAATGTTACAATTTATGGTTTAGTGTTTAAGTATATAATGTTTAGGAATTATTTTATAAAAATATTAAATAAAAATTTAAATCCATATTAGGAATGAACTATATAAAATCTAAATAATAAGTTTCTTACACCATTTTAGAGTTCATAATTCAACAAATGAAAGCTTTTGTGACAAATTTAAAAGCGGTTATTGTCACGAATTGCCAATATACCCATTATTCACGGAGTCAAGTCATTGATTCTATAATAAGATTTAGACGCCTAACATGTTGATCCATGGGTTGAACAAAAGGAATTATTAAGATATGAGGTTCCAACCTTTCAAAACAATCAAACAAAGGTATAACATTTTAAAATTTACTCATAAAGGTCCATCATCATGAAAATATTTTCCAATAAGAGTTCTCATTTAAACATATTTGATAATGTTAATTTTTTATTAGATCTTGTTATATCGTCGGAGATAGCTTCCAAAAACATCATATTTGTTCACGAATAGACCTATGATAATTTCATATGATTTATAAGATTCAAACTCGCTCTAATTATTGTAAACATATTATTTAATTTAGCTTATAGATAGTAATCGTTATCATCGGTCTGATATCATTCGTCCTATGACCATAGTGTTTACACTCGAAGAAAGGTTGAAAAAAAGAGAGATTCAACCTTCTCTCCCCTAGCTTGAATCGAAATTATTCGTCTTCTCTTCCACGCTACATTTCTCCTCTCAATTCTTATAGAAAACTATTGATTAACAACTATCCCTAAATTAATCTGACTCTCCATCCAAATTAAAATGAGTGAATCGTCAACTATAGATAAATTGTTCTCATAATAACTCGTCCTTTGAAGATATAAATGATATGATGTGAGTGGAAACAAGTGTGGTCGACATCGTGTTTGATTTGCAATATTTGAGTGGACGTGTACAATGAGTTTTCCCTATCGATTTCCCTTCTCACATCATACATGTGAATACATTTAATGCACCTTCACAATTTCTAACCATGAATGACAAGTCAAATTTGCAGACCTATCATTACCATCTTAAATTACAAAAAGCTTCCAGAAGATTGCAGATTCTCTTTGTTGAATGGCCTATCTAATGAAATATATATTAAATCATGACATGCAATATGATGGTACTTCATTTTAACTTGATTAAGATTTAATTTTTAAACCCTAAACCCTAAACACAAACAGTAAGCATTGCATTTAGATACAATCTCAAAGGAAGATGGAGGCGAAAGCCTCGGATTTTCAATCCAACTCATAGCAAAAAAATTGTCTGATTCAACAAGCAATTTATGAGAATTAGATCACGTTAATGAAGAAAGAACCTGGCAAGATTCCCAAATTGCAGTCAGTTCAGCCCTTAAAGGATCCGATATTCCAATGGATTTTGAAAAACGAATGACACATAGACCATTGTGATCACGGAGAATTCCTTTGATATCTGCATGACAAAATTTTTCTCGCACAACAGCATCGACATTAAATTTAAGGATTCTGATCGGTGGAGCAACCCAAGAATCGATGTTGGACCTATGCCGATGTTAAATATGTTTTTTTGTCATTAATTAACCTCTTCAAAAAATTTCCAGTAATGAAAAGAGTTAATTTCTGCTATCAGTGATGATTTATAAAGATGTTCAAACGTTTGGTTTGACCATCGAACCGATCAAATTTCCCAAACTCAAATTGATTGAATTTTTCTTTCTTTAATCGTTAACCGGACTAATTTTTTTAAAATCATTAATCGAATCAAATAAAATTTCATTAATTCGATCGGTAGTTGAATTAACCAAAATTTTTATAATTTTTTAGTTAAGTTAGTTTGAGTTTAATAAATATATTTATTATTTTGATTAAAATTTAATTAGGTCTTGACAATTGAATAGATCTAGTGTGGTTAAAAGTTAATTGAATAAATTTCAGCCATATATTTTCATTCATCCAACGGTCCTAAATCCGTGTAAAACTAAATAGTTTTACATTATGTAAGTTGATCATAATCCTATATATAATATATAATATTTTTTTGTTATTTCGATGAATTAATCAATTTTAAACCAAATTAACCTTTAACAAAATATGTAGTGAATATTTCTCTGAACAAGATTCTTCAAAAATATAATTATTGATTGATTGGAATTAAACAAATAAATTTTCTTTTCTTTATATTTATTCTTTATTTTTTTAATATTTCTCTCTAATTGCAATGGACTCATAGCACTGCTTCGATATAACGACACTAATATTTTCAAATTATGGCCCAAGGAGCCCACAAACGCATAATTGTTCATAAGCATAATTAAACGCATAATTTTCTTTTAGAGATACATATAGGACAGATTAGGGCTACCCTAACTACCATAACAGATCTCTGCGAATAAATGTGGCAAGGCTGAGCTTAGATCAGGATGAACAGCCACATCCTCCACACTGTTGCTGCCACTGTGATGCTTTTGTTTTGCTTGACTTGAGATTGACATCCACTATGTCCTCTTGCTTTGTTCAAGAAAGTGTTTCCATTTTTATTAACTCAATTTTTACTCGATTTGATCGAATACTTATCCTAAACCTTGGCACTAGTTTCAATAAACATAACATTGAGTCCGCCAGCCTTGGCTTCTGTTTCCTCTACAGAGACGTGCCTGTAAAATTGGGAAAACTTTGTATCACTATGTTCCTTCTTCAAACAATGCCCATCTGTTAATGCCAGTGCGGATTGTAGTCCACAAGTTCTGTTTTGTTCCTGACAAGCACAATGATCAGGGATTGATTTAGAGGAGAAGTCAAGACAGTCGTCCCTAAGTTCTTTGATCTATCCTGTCCAACAGTATTCCTAAAATCAGGGATGGACTTAGAGAGAGAGAGATCGTCTTCCTCTAAAAATTACAAATTTTTATATATTTTAGATATTTTATTTGTATTTTTAATTAAAATTATGTTTTCACTACCTCTCAAATTTTACAAGTTCTTACCTATTTAAAATTTTATAAATTCACTCCTCTTAACACAAAATCATGAGTCCGTCCCTACCTAAAATAACGATCAAGCCTAAAAGGATCGAAGACGCGGATCTTGTCAAAACATTTACGAAAAAGTTATCGCATGATTATCACTGAATAGGAACAAGAAGCGTGCAAGAGAAGCTGTTCGATGATTACAGCTTACATTCACCATAGGAAATGGTATTACATTTGTGTTACACCTGTTCTAGATTTACTCCGTAAATTAAGTTGTATCTCATTGTCATTTTTTCGATCATCGAAGTTTTTAGAGCTTATAAAAGGTTTTAGAATTCAATATAATCTACTATACATTAGTCATATTTATATGTCATACCAACATACAAATAATTATCATGATCTTAGGTTTGACAAAAATACTAAAAATCGATATATAAATTATCATATAAGGTTGAAAAAAATATTTATGATCTTTTTTCATGTTATTTATTATCTTCTTCAGTTTATTAGAATTACCGACAATTATTCTCTATCTAAATAAGAAATAGTGAATCATTAAAATTTGTGACTTTCTCCCGTTAACAAGCTCCAAAAGAAATCAAAGCATACACGGTTAGTCACCCTATCACCAATCATTTATCCTTTTTTCATTTCTAATTCTATCTCATATTCCCCCTTTCTACTTCCACTCGTTTTTCTTACCCACCCAGCATCAAGTTATCCTTCATTTTTCAACCATTTATTTTTGTTCTCAAGCTAATCTTGAAGTGAATGGAAGAAGTGATAATTTAGGGACTGAAATAGAATCTTCTAAAATTTAGAGATTAATTTAAAATAAGTCAATTGAGGACCTCTTACCCAAATAACTAAATATATATATATATAAAAGATGATTTCTGAGTGATCAGTTTACTAGTGTCCGTTACTATTGAACTGGTCTCTCGCGGGTTAACTTAGCACATTAGTTTGATATCAAATTATGGTTTGATCCTTTTACTATGTCCAAATTAAAGATTTAGTCTTTATATTTAAATGTTACATAATTTAAATCTTTATTTTTATAATCTCATTAATTAATTTAAATATATAACAGAGTTAACCATTTTGATTATCATGTTGTTGTAAATACTTTTTAAAACACCACTTTCATCATAAAAAATCCATATCAACATGATGAATATTATGTTAATATTTTAACCAAATTAGTTATTGAATATTTAGACTGAAATTATATAATTGAAGGACTAAATCGTGAATTTGACATATATGATGGATAGAAGAAGCACGTGCACACCGCATGATCACCAGGTTGCCTTATTTTAACTAGCCTAAAAATCGATAAGGCTAATTCACTGTTAGTTGCTAACAACAATCGCAGCAAATAGAAAATGGCATTAAGAGCCGCCGTACTTCGCCAACTTCGGCTCCCCGTCCAAACCCTACCGGCGATCGGATCAAGGCCTCAGTCCCAATGGAGTTTCCTCCGGTTGTTCTCATCGCACGACGATCACCTTACTAAAGAAGAAGTAATCGACAGAGTCCTCGACGTTGTCAAAACCTTCCCCAAAGTCGACCCTTCCAAGGTCATCCCTTCTTTACTCACTTTCATTTTTCATAACACTTTTTTTTTCTGACCCAATCTTTGAATTTTATGTTTCGTTAGTTGAATGCTTAGAAAGAAATGATTTTGCACTTACTTGATATTTGACCCGATTTATAATTGGTGTATCAGATTTGGTTTTATTTCCCTCCGTTGTATATTTGAGATCGATTAGGTACCCTTTTCATTGGTTGATCTGATGTCTTTGTTTGGTTTTCTTGGAAAAAAAGTGGGTAATGAAAATCGGTTTAAAATTCGAAGATTGCTTTATATAATACATTGATTGCATTTGTTTTGTGGATTGTTTAAGTGAAACTTCAGATTCATTGTCTCAATAGGATGCAATTTCAGTAATAGTATTAACTTGAAGCTTGCATTTGGAGCTGATTCTGCATTCTAGATTCGGTCAAAATTGTAGGGTTGTACAAGTGTTAACTGCTAAATTCGAGTGGGGTCTTGATGGATCATTTTCATTTTATGATTGTCATAACTTGGAGATAAACTACTCAATGGAGGTAACAACATTTTACTTGTTTTCTGGTTTTATAGATGAATGTACTTATTTTAGGGTAGATGGTAACGATTTCTGTGAAAGATGTTAGCTTTTGTTGAACCAAGTTCTCTTACAGCCATGTGCATAACATCGAATATGTGGGCATAATTCGTTACTAAGAGTAGGAAGCGAGTGCATTCTTGGTGACATTGAGTTTATCAATTCTTGTCTTGTCTATATAAAGATGGGTTTTAAATCTTTATTCTTCTTTTATTGATTATGTGATATCTTGACATTGTAATGCTATAATTATATTCTAGGAGTAAAGGGTGCAAAACACCATTGACTATCTTGTCACTTCTATTTTTCATTTTCCTTTTGAATATCACGAGTAACGTAAAAGGTATTGATCTAGGGGGTTATCTTATGCCTCTATATATGTTCCACTGTTATCCTTTGTCTTTTGTTTCCCATCGTTATGCTAGTTTCTTGTATTTATTTCCACACAAAAAAAAAACTTAACTGTTGTGGTCCAAATGCATGGAAAATGTCATTCCTTATGCTAGGAGTTAAAACGAATACTTGAAAAAAGACTTACTGGGAACTGAATCATCTTTATCGATCACTTGCAGGTGACACCTGATGTTCATTTCCAGAAAGATTTGGGGTTAGATAGCTTGGACAATGTGGAGATTGTCATGGCTTTAGAGGAAGAGTTCAAGCTGGAAATTCCAGATAAGGAGGCCGACAAAATTGACTCTTGCAACCTTGCTATCGAGTACATATATAATCATCCAATGGCTGGTTAATAGTAATGATGTTTGTTTCTTGTTTGAATTTTATTTCGGACGAAGGATGACATCTCCTGCTCTGTTTTTGTTCAACATTTAGGCGTTTGTACGAGTTTACCGTCATAACGAGGTTAAGACCAATGATCTGAATCTGTGTTTGGTGCAGTACTACCTAAACTTGTTTATACACCAAACAACAACAGATTTCAGTTTGCAATAAACATCTTGCATTGCATGGATGTTATCTTACCTTTCAAAATTACTCCTATATTTTCTTTTTCTATTGTCATGATATATTGTTTGCACTTGTCTTAAACTTCTTCCCTTTGCCAATGCATTATTCGTCAATATTTATGAAATTATGGAAGTTACTCCTTCCACAGAGGGATTGACGAAGTGATTGTCCTAGCTTGCATCCTTTTTTTTTCTATTGAAATAAGAAATGTCCATTCCAGTAGCATAAATGGAGTAATACTTCTTTCAAGCATTGGATTTCTAGATTCAACAAGTGATTGGTTCAGATATTACTGTTAAACATTGGATTCCAAGCATTGTCTGTGATCAGAGAGAGTATCTATTATGTTGTATGTGCCATCATTGCTTTCCCACACTATTGGAAGGGAAGGGGAAAATTTATGGGTTTTCAGCCTGATTTTGAAGCTTAATATTAAAATCAACAGGTTTGGACTCTAGGGTGGATCTAGAATTTTATGTTAAGGATGAACATATAGAAATTTAAGTTAAGGATGAACATATAAAATTTTAGGAGGAGAAAATATATTATCGATAGAAAATCAACTTTTTGAAGATGATTTGATCCATCTTGAATTAGGGCACTTGATCCATCTCGAATTAGGGCACTTGATCCATCTCGAATTAGGGCACTAGGTTATGAGTATATACTATAAAATGTTAAATTATTCACACATATATGTAGTAATATATCTATTTTTCAATATTATCGCCCTTTTAAAAACCATTCTCATATAATGAGCGCAATACATAAAATGAGATAACATTAAATATATTAAAATGTTTAATATTTTTAAGTTAATAAGAAGAGAAAAGTTTAGAGTATAAATTAAGTATATTTAGATATTCAATATTTCTTCAAATTAACTAATAAAATAAAATTTAAATAATCCAGACATTACATAAAAAATTCACTTTCATATATGTTCAACCTTTGTCCCATCCAAATATTCGTTAAAAACCCTAAAAATCTTAATATATCATATTTAAAAAAAAGTAATTATGAAAATTTTCCTGTGTGGATAATTTAGAATAACACGTACACAACCTTAAAAGTCATCATGTCTCATGCAATTTGCTAGTATAAATTCTGTGTGGGTTTAATAAAAAGAAACTATTTGATATGATGTTAATATTTTAAAATTTTATAATATAATTTAAGAATATCGATTTTTAAAAACCAACTTCAATTTGAAAATTACATTTTTAAAAAATATTGATGCCTGGATGAAAGATTCAAATTAAAACCAATAAAACATGTAAGAAGCATATTTAATATATTTTTAAAAGTAGAAGATGGATACTAAAAACAGATAAATAAATAAAATAATGTAAATCACAGTCATTTACGTTGAACAAACAGGAGCAGAAGAACTTGAGATATAAACAACAGAAGGAACTGAACAATAATTAAAAGCTGAAAGCAAAAGGTCACCTATGCAATAATAATCCTCATCAATCATGTGTCTTCCCTTTGGTTTTATTACACTTTTGTGTTCAAACTTTATTTCCTTGGGTTGTCACATTCCTTGTCTAAACTCAATTGAAAATGAATCCATAGATGGTCCATCTCTTCTTTTAATTATTCTATTAGGTAAACTGTGGGTTAACTTATATAGTATTTCTATCATTTTAATCTTGGTATAATTTTAAAATCTAAATATTTATATAAAATCAATTCCAGTTATAAGTAATTGTTCAATATTTTGAACTACAATAGATCATATAAACATTCCATATCATCTTTAAATTAGTGACAAATCGTTTAATTAAATTCATTAAAATTAACATATGTTTTCAATTGTTTACTTTATAAGGCAAAAAAAAAAAAAATATAATCTAATACTCTGCTAAATTTGAAACAAACTCCCAACCTAATACTTAGCTAAGCTAACTACTAATTTATTGCTTCAAGTATGTCTTGCCTTTCCCAATGACATCTAAATGGGGAGAGTGACCGGATTAAATTATCCATCTACCCGTCCCGTACCCAATAAGCAAATAAATAAAATAAAGGGTAAATTACAAATTTGATAACTAAATTTTACTATATCTCTTATTTCACTCATTGTATTTTAAATCTTTTTAATTTTCTCACTTAACTTAATACATTAGATTCTTTTGTCACTCAGCCGCTTTCTCACTGACAACGTTATAAATCTTTCTATTTTTTCAATTATGTCTCTATTTTACCTAATAAAATCACATATGTGTGTGTGTGTCAGATTAGATTAAATCCAGATTACCCTAGAAAATTAGACTAAATTTTAAGTCAGGTAAAACCTTTATAAATTCAAATTGAAAAAGGTTACGAGTGAAATGAAATAATGCTCAAATTAAATTCATGATAATTGAAAATTCGACCCGACCATGCACATCCCTAATACTACATGTATCATTATTAAATAAAATCACTATCAAAAAATATAAATCAAATAATTGATTAATAAATCAAATATAAATAATTATATTACAAATGTGTAAATCAAATAAGCAAAAGAATATCAAATCCATTCAAATGTTTTACATCCAATCAAATGCTTATTATTGTAATTTTCTCCCTCTCTTAACCATATAATCAATAAGATATTTATATAGTTTGATGTGAACTATATATGTCACTTATCTATCCGTTTCAATGATGTAAATAAAAATTATTCTCGTCAAATTATATATAACCACAAAAATAAAGAATTTTTTATCAAATATTTAACGTTATTATGTTCTTAAAATCTCAAACTAATATGAAATAATTTTATACCAATCGGTTCAAGCGATTAATGACATCGACCCCGAATTCACAAATATTTTATAGATACTCTATATTTGGAGTGTAACCATTTAGTATAAAAAAAATGTTATATTCCATTACTTAGTAGCGTTAGATTTTTAGGGGTGTTTGGTTCAAGGATTGTGAGATTCCACATTCTCATGTTTGGTTGGCTGAGAATCTCATTCCCGGTAATGTTTTATTACCAATAGTAGATTTTTTTTGGTATATTACCGAGAATGTCATTGCCTCCCTTCCCTTAGGTATTGTAACATTACCGGCGTTTTAGACTAAATAAAGTTCAGGGGTTAAAATTTTTTTACCCTTTCATTAAATCTTTTTTATATTTTTAATTTTGTAAAAAAATTATATAAATATTATGAATTTAATTTTTTTAAAGAAAATATATAAATATTTTACAATTTGTAATATTATACAAATATATAATAAGGACAATTTGGTCAAATATACATTCCAATAATATTTTATTCCTTTAACCAAACACGATAATATTACATTCCTGCTAAACCAACCAAACACAAAATACAACATTCTCAGTAATCCTATTCCCTGGTAATCTTTTATTCCCACTGGTAATCTTACATTCCGTGAACTAAACGCACCTTTAAGGTCTAATGTGAGCCATTGATGGTTAAATTTTATGATCATAGATCCGCTCCGCCTCTCTCTACCCTATTAACAAATAAAAATAATAAATACACCCTTATTCTTTCTAGTGCTATCAAATTGACCAAATTACATATCAAAATCAAAGTTAAGGAAAAATACATTAATTCAACATCGAGATTATGTGTTTTAAGTTAAAATTAAGATTAAAATTTATAAATACTATCAAAATATAAAATGATAAAACAACTTTTAACACTCTCGCTATATAAAAAATTAACGTGAGATATCCAAGGTTAAATGTGGGCCATTTAAACCAATTTTAACTCGCTACATAAAAAATTTATGGGGAATGGGTTGTAAATACTATCTCTTCCCTGAATTCTACGTGCTTTATCTACAGAGGGTAAAAGCAAAATCACCTGCACTGAGGAATTTTGCTATGTCCACTCCATTTCTTTTAACTTTCTGAGCACTATCTCACGTACGAATTACGATATTCCCGATCCGGAAAAGAGTGGAATGAGCAAAAGGTAGAGTAAGGTAAACTAATCAATACGAAAACCAGAAAACGGCGGACATGTCCCTACGTCAAAGTTCAAATTCGATTTTTACCATTATACCCCTGAGAACCACCGGAACATTTCGCTGATTTCCTCGCCGATGCGATTGGCTTCCACGTCATACTCTCCGACGGTGCCTGCGATATCGCTTCGGCGACTGCTCCCGGTAAAGAACCTGCCAGAACTACGAAAAGATAACGCACGAGACGATAACGAAGAAGAGAGCCTATCGACGTATTCCTTAAGCCAACTCCTTCCGGTAGCTACCTCGGCGGCCAGGCTTGCTTCCGAAGCTGCCTCAGCTCCGGCGAGCTCTTCTTTATCGGACACGTTTCTTTGATGCGTTTCATTCCTGGTCACCTCTGTTTCTTCCTCTATTATGTAATCAAATGAGCCGATGGAGTAAGACCTTCTTTGCTCACCCGATTCAGAGCCTGGTTGTCGTCGGAGACTTACCGAGCCGATCTCGAGATGGAAACTATCGGTGCGGCCACTTGCGATCGGTTCAGCCGCATTAGAGGATTGAAGCAAGGACTTGATGAGATCCGACTCGGAAGCAAACAGAGGCGAGCGGCATAGAGGACAAGTCTGATTCCAACTAAGCCACGTATCAATGCAATGAGCATGGAACGCGTGGCAACAGAAAGGGAGCAGCCTCAGTTGATCCTCCGGTTCAAACTTCGACAAACAAACAGCACAATCTCCGGTCTTCGAATCATTATTGGAGCGGCGAGTAATGGAAGAGAGAGTGAAAAGAGGAAGAGAGAGTGAAAAGAGGAAGAGAATCAAGAAACAAAGCCGTCCGCGATTGCTCCGGACTGACACGGTGGTTGTGGTGGCTGGAAGCAGAGGTAATGATAGTAGAAGTCGACGAACGAGATAAGTGACGCAAGCAACGCTGATTCAGATGCCACAAAAAAAGACAAAGAGAAACCGAAACAAGCAGCGTAACGGAAAGGATCAAAATTATTATTATTATTATACTCGGCTTCGCACCTTCAAATGAAGAAGACGAGGCATGCGACCGTTCACTTCCACTATTTTCTCCGGCGGTTCCAGGTACTCCGATTACGCCGTATAACAGAGGCGGCGGCGACGACGACATTGACGCCATAGAACTGTATGGGCTATGGAATGAGAGATATTTGAGAAGGAGAAGGTGGTTTTGTTGGGTTAATTTTGAGACAGCATTTAATTAAAATAAAGTACAAAGGAGAGGGGCAGTAAATGGGGTGTCGCAGAATTTAAAGACGCCGCACAGAGCGAGTTAACTCAACTGAAGCTCCACCAAACTAAACTTGCTTCATCGAACCAACAGCTGGCCAATTCAATATCGAATGCGGTATAGGTAAGGTATAGATTTATTTTGAGTTACTTGCACATGATGTACCCTATGATTTCATCCTAAATTGTTTTCTCAATTTTAAAATGTTCTATATTAGTGCTTAAATTATGATATCATTTTAAATTAGTCTCTAAACTTTAAGAAATTCTTTATCAACTTTCAAATTATCATCGTCATAGTATTATGATCATTCTGTTAACATGCTATTAACTCTTCTTGCTTTTTAAGGTCTTGAGAATTTTTTAGAAAGTAACAGGTTCCATTCTCTAGACCTTCAAAAAATAAATTAATGTAACACATGATAACAAAATGATTGAAATAAAATGATACTAATGGTTTGAGGGTTGAAAATTATTTTAAATTTGAAGGACTAGTTAAAAATAAGGTCATAACTTAGGGATTGATATAAAATATTTTAAAACTTAAAGATTATTTTAAAATAGATCCATAATTTGGAGACCGTACATGCAATTATCTCATTTAAATTTTTGTATTCTAATAATATCGTTTAAAAAAAAATTGCTAACTCAAAAGATTACCATTTTCCTTTTGTTTTGTTAAAGTATAATATAATTTTCTATGAGAAAATTTAACTTAAAATATCAATGTAACAAATAATAATACGTGTTTAGTTTTCCAAACATCTTACCTTATATATTATATATTCTAATATTTTAGTATCAACCATGTGACTTTAGTGGTAAATGAATTGTTATTATTCTTTGAAGTTCTGGGTTTGAGCACCGACAATGCAAGTGATACGAGCAATGAATGTCAAATGGTTGAGTGTTATCTTTAAACATATACTATCTTGTACTTATCCTAGATTAATAAAAAAAAAATAGAGTAACTACTTATACGTTAACAACATAATTTTTTTTAAAGGGATAATCACGAATAAAATTTCAGAGTAAACACTGTTAATTATATAAATAACCAACCGGATAAAAAATCAAATTTCAAGATAAGCATATTCTCACACTTAAAAATCTGTAAATCCATCATTGTGTAACAATCCTGTTGATTGAAAATGGAATGTCAATTGTTACAATTATATCTTTGTTTAGGAATGAATTAAATGGAGGTTGAAAACTATTGCCCTCCTGAAAATGTTAAATTTTCATTTAATTCAAGTATTATTTTTTATATTTTTATTAATAATTTAATTTTATATCTATAAAAAATTATACCTTTAAATTTATAATAAATTTTCTTGAAAGTTTACCCCTAAAAATAAAATTTTGAGTATGCGTTATGGTACTAATAAATTCAAAGGAAAGAAGTTGTAAGCATAAGATATGGGATGGGTAGAGGATTTGATTTTGGCATGTGATCATTCTCATGAGCCGTTTGTTTAGTTGAATTATCATTCTTTTTATCATGTGCTTATTCAATTAGTTGACGTTGGATGATACCCAAATGAATTATTATTGAATATTATGCACAAAAGTTGCATACTAAAGCAGGGTATAGCATCAGATTGAAGGAATAATAGATACCTATGTGGCTACACATACAATACAGGCTACACATTAAAAAAATTTAGTGAATGAACCATTATTCCAAAACTATTATAAACACAACGTGCTTTTTTTTCCCTTCCGGTTCTCAAAGTTTCGTTTTGACTAATTCGGAACGATCCAGGTCGCACACTTGACTGTGATGGGTGAGTCTCCCAACAGAGAATTTCTGCACACACAAGGACTCAAACTCAAACTGCTTAACACTTAAATCAACCCCTGTTAGTAACACAACGTGCTTTCGGGCATGTGATATGGGGATTTTTTAATAGTATAAATTGATTATAAGATAGTATTTATTTAAAAAAATTTGTTAGTTATTGATAGCATATGTTATGTAGACGCAGTTGTTCAAACTCATAACCTTAAAATTAAATAACACTCCCTTTAATTACCACTAACACCACTCAATAAGTAATGTATTATTAGGATTTGAATTTTCATCTTTGATAATATAAATTTATTTTAGAATAAAATATATTTCAAATTATTTGATTATATATTTAATTAAAAATAATTACTTTTTAAAAATATAATCTAATTACTCAATTAAAATATTATTATAGATATATCTTTGGACATTAAAATTAAAATTAAAATTTAATATCACTTAATATAATTATAATTATAATTTTTAAAATTTATATATTTTTATTAATTTTATCTTAATTTAAAATAATTTAATAAATTTAATTTTTTATTTTAAAATTGTATTAACGATACCATAAACCAAACGAGTCCATATCAAAGCAATAGTTACATAAATATTTTTTTTGTATAAAACAACAATCAATTATTGTTAAATTGTTATTATATAAAATAATAATATAAAATAATATAAAATTTTATGAAAGAAGAACAAACAATTCATGATAAGAACAAAAACTAAATTATCAGAATTTTTAAATATGGAGGGTTAAATTTTTTGAATTGTTAAGATTTAGAATCAAATAATCAATTTGATTTAATGTACAAATTTTTTAGACTAAAATTATTATTATATCAGGACACACTATTATTTCGTCTAATATTTAATTTATATGTAATAATATTTTAATTAAGTTACTATATTATTATTTTTTTGATTAATTTGGGATAAGTACAATGTAGTATCTGTTCAAAGATAACTCTCAACCATTCAACATTGATCACTCATACTCTTGGCATTTCCAGTGCTCAAACCCGAGACTTCAAGGAATATCAACAATTCATTTACCACAAAGGTCACAGGGTCCGTGCAAGTTACTATATTATAATGTTTTAAAAAAAGTACTCATTTATTATAGAACATATAATTAAGTGACATGAAATGTATTTTTTTGAATAGTCTGGGGTAATTATTAGTATATGTTAAAAAAATTAACCAAATGATAATGTATACGCACCCTGCAGACGGAGTTGTTTGAGTTCAATACCTCTAAAGATAACAACATTCCGACTATAATTGTGCCGACGGTTTTATAACTAAGGTTGAGATGTAACTAAATATATTATTTCCCCGTTTCTTGCCTAATAAACAGGGTGAGTTGATTTTAGTTCACCTACACCGGCGGGACTGTCCTGCCGGATCTAACAAGTAACAACCATCTCTTTCGACTAATGATATTTAACCAAATAGGCTGTTTTTTTTATTCTTGTAAAAGAGGTAAATATAAAACACGACAAGGAGATGGTGGATTCATGGAAGAACATGTACAAATGGTGTTGTGTACGAGCAGCATGTTTTGCATCAGAAAACATTAAACCTTTGGATCCACAAACCCTGAATGGCACCCATCTCATTTAAAGCTCTCAGAGTTTTTATTGCTTGACCACCCAATGTTGAAAATTAAGCCCCCAACAAAAGAAAGGGGAAAAAGGGAAGATTTTAGCCTTCTCATTCTCTTCTTACTTTGCTTGCACTCGTGGAATGTCCTCTTGGGATCCTTAATGTTTGCTCCCTTTGTGTTTTGATTTACACTTCTAACTCTCTTTGGATTTCTTTTAGGTTAATTCTTATATGTCCCCTTGGGGGAATGACACTAACAAGATGTCGGTTCTACAGTTGAAAGTAGATTTTTGTAACTAACGCATGTTATGTCGAATAATAAATAATTTGATGTTTTTTTTAAATAAGATCTCCGATTCAAATATTATAAATGAAAAAAAAATCATCATAGAAAGTTTTGTTCCTCGTTTAAAAATTTGAGCCAACTCAATTCATTGTGCATGTAATAATAATATATCACCCTATGCTTATGGTTACTGCTCTAAAGATAAAACTAATTTTTCATCTTTCACTATAATAAAAGGTGGGGGTTTTTTCTTCATTCTCCAAGACCACACATCAAAGGATCCATTTGTTCTAAAAACTCTGGTCATGGTTATCAAATTTGATATAAATGTGGATTATTTGCGACTCTCTATTTAAATTAAAAAGGATAAATCGTATTAGAAGATTAATATTCACGTTATCTATTAACACGGTTTTAAATAAACATAAAGTGTAGGTAAGCATGAGACAAAAGAAGAATTGTATGGATTTGGATTATTGTGAGGAATGGTAGATACTTTTGTGGGTTGATTGGGACTTTGGACCAAACAATCAAGTTGATAAGGCAATGTGGGGGATATGTTGTAATTTGGTTGGGCGTGAAAGAAATGTCAAGAAAGGAAATGAATTTGAATCACTCACGCTTTGTTCAGAGCAAGTAATATATATTTGTAATTACTTTGGCAATCCTTGGAACCAATAAATTTTTGGTTGTGGAATCATTTCTCTGAGGACGAGACTCCATTTATGAAGACTTTGTCATTTTATAATGCACATATCCCTTCCTTCTTGTCTTTGCATCTCCCTTTCTCATTTTATTATTTTTTCCATTTCACTATTCTTCTTCATTGATTTATTTAAATCTAATCGTCTGTGGGAGTTTTAAATGAAAATATTTACTTATACTTTCAAGAGGTGGTTGTTGGATATAAGAAGCTTATACTCTAATCCCACGTTGACTGAAAATTATAGTCAACGAGTTAAGGAATTTTTACAAAAATACTATAGACTTAATTGCATAAGAGGTTTTCAATTTATGACTACACTCTAAATCGATACAATTTTCAATCATTTTTATATAACTTCCTAAACTATGGTCTTATTCTAAGCTAATCTCTAATTTTTAAACCGTTTCGTACCAAACCTCAAACAATGAATATCATTCTATTTTAATCATTTTTATTAATGGAATAAAAAATTATATATTTTTAAAGGTACTGAAAATTAAGCTAATAAAAAATTAATATATCTTTAGAACTAATAAAATACTTAGGTCACATATACAATTCCTAGGACCTTGAATGATGAAAATGAAATAATATTGAGAGTTTGAAGATTAACATAGAATATTTTAAAATTTAAAGAACAATTTAGAATGGTATTATAGTTTGTGGGTTAATATATAATGTTTTAAAATTTAGAGACTAATTTAGAATAAGGATCATAGTTTAAAGACCACGTATACAATTATCTCAAAAATAGACCGCAAAATTAAACACATGCGTATACGCGTGGTTTCTGACTTGTGGATTAGTTCCTCTAAATTGTAACAATGGGATTTCCATAAAAATACATAAATTAAAAACCAAAACCAACAGAAACTTCATATAGGGAATACACCCTCAACACTGTGACACTACAATTTCTCCATTCCAAAAGCTATCCTCTCACATGGCGGAAAAAGCCTTCTTCCCACCACCAGATGACCCGGCTGGAATGACCTTTGAGACATTGAACCTCACCGTCTTCGACAACGGCCTGCAAAGTTTATTGATAAATTAATATAGCGGTTAGTAACGATCCCTTTGTGTGGGTGGAAGCAGTGGTGGTGGGGAGGTCAGGGGAACAACGGATACGATAAATATGCAAAGGATAAGATGAAATCAAACAATGAACCTGCATTGTCCAATTATAACGTGGTCTCCTTCTTTAACACAAAAGCATGGGTATATATGAGCTGGGATATTAGAGTGGCGCTTTTCGTATCTGGAAAAAGTTTGTGAAACCACATTTGATGACATGCATGAGAGTTTTTCATACAAGTGCATCACAGTCTTCTGCAAAATATATACCAATATATCTAGCAAGTTAATGAAGACGTTGAAATAAAAAGGATATCTTGCCTTTGGGTATTTCTTGATGAAGTGAAGGCAGTTCCTTCGGACGATAATGGTCCTCACCATTTTCGCACTATGGCAAGTGCCAGCGAGGATACGACCTCTGATAGAAACAGTTCCGGTAAATGGGCATTTCTTGTCAATATATGATCCTTTTTTTTTAATATCAGAATACGTTGCAAATGGAAAATTTCATTCATCCTTATCAGAGTCCACATCAAAGAGATACAAGTATGGAACTACTTGTTGTAGAGGGTTACTGCCTGTGGTTCCTCCTGAGCTAATAGAACTTGAACTCGAACTCGAAGTGTTCCAACCTAAGCGCTGCATGTACACCGCATCATAGGCTTCAATGTTCAAGCCTGAAGCAAGAAATAACTCAAGCTCAGTCACAAACCGATCGGTTCTTGCAAGTAGAAATGGCTTTGCTGCATCAGAAAGAGCAATCCTGAAGTCGTCTTGCCTAGCTTCAGCATTTTTCTTTAATGCACGTGTCTCCTCAATTCTTCTCCAGAATGATTCAATCACACCATATATGTGATGCAAGACAATGTCGACATCTTCCTCCTGCATTAAGGCCTGAAGTTCCCTTTTCAACCAATTCTGAAGCCGCATATTTGATTGAAGATACTTTCGAGATTTCCAGAACCGCAATACATCAAATATGTCATTTAAGATGCCTGGTTCACTGTAATAGCATTGTAATCTATACTTGTGTGATTTTGAGAAGGTGAATCTGTTCTCAAAATCTTGACCTACAAAATGTCGTTGAGAACAGGCTCCATCAAATCCACTGATTATTGAAAAGTTCTCTCTCATGCATAGAGGACATTTTACAGAGGCTGATTGGTCAGAGCTCTTGCCAGTAACCACCCTACTCCAACGTACAATACAGCTGTAACAAAATTTATGGAAACATGCATCGAGATAGGACTCCTCAACCAAGGGCGCAAGGCAGATTGGACATGGATTTGAGTGTTGGTGTGAAGGATCAGACCCGGTTTTCTCAGCTTCTTTCCAGTTGTTCATTGAGATCCTCGGCCGTGATCTCCTCCCCTCAGGCTTCGTGTTTTAGAGCAGAAGGTAATGGATTGAACCCAATATATGTTCCTGACCAACAGTGAAACCTACAACGTAAGTGTCCACAAATCCAAAAAAGTTACGGATACCGCATGGTTCTACAATGAATGAGAGAAATGGACGTGATAGTTAGTAATTAGAGCAGTGTTATATTTCCAGACAAAGACACTGTTTATGCAAAAGCCAAATAAACAGAAACATGTTAACCAAAGACATGGTAACCAAATTGTATCATACGAATGCTAGCCAAATCGAATAAAGGCCAAATGCTCAATTTGGGCCTAAATGTTCTAAGCCCTGAGTGAACAAACCTTTCAAAGTTCTCTATCAAGGACCAAACTTTTTCAAAGCTGCAGAAACAAAGACTTTTATGAATCAAAATGGCCCACTAAGGACCAAACCTTAGTTAATTAAGGACAACTTTTGCAGCCCAAGAAGTCCTTAAATTGAGGATATCTGAAAAGGTTTGGTAACCTGATTCATTTAGGAACTTAAAGTTTGTCTCAAAATGAGAATTTGGCCTAAATTGACAAAATCATTATATCAACAGGGACAAATTATCAGTTTAAATTACTCTTTTAAGCCCCTATTAGTTTTGAAATCAATAATATGAAGCCAGGTCGCCAACTTCTCTGGTTTAATTACTTTTTAAGTCCCTATCAAATTTGATATTAGACAAATTAAACCCTATTCCCCATTCTTTATTTAAATACTTCGCAATTTTGAAGTTAAGCAATATGCCCCCATGGTTTAATCCCAGTTTCATCTCTATATATCAATAAAAGCAACATACCCTAAAACAAATTCCATCTAAAAACTAGTAAAATGGTAATGCCATTCCGAAATTTCAAAAACAAATTAAAAAACCTAATGATAACATACTATTTCGTTTAGTATTCAAAGTCGTAGCAGAGAACAGATAACTCTCATTTCACATTATTCAGTGATGAATACAAGGAGCATACAAGAGGGAAGAAAGAGGAACAAAGCAAGCAAACCTTCGATTGCCTCTCTGGGCGTCTTAAACCCTAACCCAATGCTTTTCCAGAACCGATTCCCGCCCTTCCCCGGCCTCTTTCCTTTCCCAGATTTCTTAGAACTGATAGAAGAATGGTATAATACGGGAATGGTCTCAAAATGATAATTAGCAGTAAGGAATAAACTTCAAAAGAGGCTAGTTTTACCTTAAAAAGACCTTTGGCTGTGGAAAGCCTTCTCCGTCTAATGTACTAAATGGAAAAGAAAGATATAAAATTTGTATCAACATATGAATATCTTAGAGAGGAAAAGGGGAGAGGGAAATGTACACCTGTTCCGCCATGACTGAGGAATGAGGGATTACTCGTTACTGCAAAGACAGCAAAAACCCTAAAAGCAAGCGGCAAGGCTAAGCAGGGAAATGTTACCGCCCTTTATATATATATATATAGCCGTTCATTTGTAAATTCTGTTTTCTGTTTACGGGCTATTAATGGACCGAGTTACAATGAGTCATCGGTGAGTTGCCCATTTTCAGCCCATTTTGGCAATTTCCTCTCCATTTTTCACTTCACAAACACTATTTATCCAGATAAAACGAGTGAGGGAAAAGTGAGTCAAAGAACCCCACATTCCCCGTCTCCGACCTTGCGAGAGCCGAGCGAACCACCCCGAAATCGTTTCGAGAATGTTGCGTCGAGCAATGGGGCTATTGGCCCGACCCATAGCAGCCTCAGGGGCTCGATCTTTCTCCACTGATCTGCCGGCGGCTCAGACCGCCGATGCCATGTTCGTGGAGGCGTGGAACAAAGTGATACCCAACATGGATCCTCCCAAAACTCCTCTCTCTTTCATGCAGCCTCGACCCGCTACCCCTTCCTCCATTCCCTCCAAGCTCACCGTCAATTTCGTTCTCCCTTATGCTTCTGAGTTAGCTACCAGAGAGGTAACATTTGGTTTTCTTTTTCTTTTTGTTTTCATTGCTGATGGTTAAGTAAGGTTGGAGACAGAAAATGGTGGCAAAGGTCAACCCCTTTTTTATGTGAAATTATATTAGTAAGTTCAGTTTGTATTTTGTAATGGTGATTACTTGAATAGGTCTCTAATTGTTCCACAATAATTCCAATTTTGAATATTTGACTTATAAAACTCATATTGGTAAATATTATTGAGATACCGTGCAATGTATCTCTATACTTTACATCGGGTTAGTATTACCAGGACTGCGGATCAGTATGGTAGGCAGGGGCAGGGATGGATAGAGGGGGATGGTGGGGCGGTCACCCCTGAAAATTTCAAATTCTCGTTTATTTTATTTGGATTTTTTATTGATAATCTGAATTGGTAGGAGAAAGAAAAATTGTAGTGTTGCTCTGCAATTTAGAAAACGTTTGAGAAATATCAATTTCTGCTAACAGAGAATTGGGTTACAGATTCTGAACCAAAAGTTGTAGTGGTGCTCTGCAATTTAGAGTTTCTTCTCTAACTTTGTAACTTCAGGGGCTTCTTCACATTGCCTTAGCTGATGACGTGCTTATTTGGTTGTGACTTCTTTCCAAATGGTCATTAAAAATGCAGTGACATTGATAATGGTCACTGCAAAGAGAGTGGGGTTTTGTATTTTGATTAACATTTGCTTCATACTTTACCATCTGCATTTCTCGTTGTTAAGTACTTTCTTGGCATTCTCTGGTTTAAACTTTAAACAGCGTATGTTGTTGGAAAGCTGAATTTACTTTAGCTGGATACTTGTAACTAATTTCATCTCAAGTGACTTTCTAGTATTTGTTGTTTCTTGCTTGTCCATCTTAATCTGGGTACTCGTTTTAGAGCTAGGAGTTAAAGTCATATGACATGCTTGGTTGGTTGTGACTTCTTTACAAATGGTCACTAGAATTGCGGTGACATTGATAAGGGTCATTACAAAGAGAGTGAAGAGTTGTATTTAGTATGAAGAAGCCTATCTGTTCGCATATTAGCTCCTTAATATTCCTGATTATGTTAAGAACTTTTTGTTTTTAGTTTATTTTGTTTTCAAAATTATTGAATGGAACCCCACATAAGTATCACAAAGACTATTATTTTCAGATTTTATGATTATAAATTGCTTTTGTGATATGGAGGTGTGCAACTCAAAATAATTGCGCCCTAACTATCAAACCAGTTGTGAATCTATCACTTATTTATGTCCATAAAAAATGGTGACAATGCTGATATTTGATCAAGTTTGCTAATCTTTTCTGTGACTGAAGTTACTGTTTTTCAAACATTCTTTTTCCATTTCAATCTCTATTTTTCTCTAAAGGTTCCTACATAAAGGCCATTAAGGAATCTCCTGGATTTTCATCTAAATCTGACCTTACATCATTCTTTCTCGATTCGCCACGCACCCAACCATTCCGTGAAGAGTGAGGTGATTAGTTTTTCATGCTCTTTAGCTAAGTTTGAGCAATGTTCAAAATAATGAAGTAAAGCTACAGTCAGGGACGGAGCCACTTGGAGGGTGGGAGGGGCCTTCCCTTGTAGTTTTGAAGCTAAATAAATTAAACCTTGACCCCAATTTTTCAGTTTAAATATTTGTTAGGTCCCTGTCAATCTCAAATATAAGACAAATTAAGTCTTGGTCTCCCATTTTTTTGGTTTAAATAGTTAGGTCCTCATCACTATCAAATTAGGCAAATTAGACCCTTAACCCTAGTTTTTAAATTTTAAATTGGTGGCTTAACAATTAGACCATGACACCCCATTTTATTACTATTTATACCCTTCCCCCCCCCCCCAAACAAAAAAAAGGTTTCATCCTGGTTTTGTCCCTGGCTAAAATATTGTACTATCCCTGCCCTAGAGACCCTTTTGATGGAAACAATGAGGGAGATGTATGAGTTGTCCCACGAATGTCGAGCCTGTGTAACTTGAAACAGGAATGCAACTTTTCACGGTGTTGCTGCGATTATGTTCCAATAAAGGAAGTGAATAAAGAGAAAATAATGATGTCTAAAATCATATACTATATGTTATGATTTATATGGATCACTTGAATCCTGAACTCTCTGTTTCCAGGTTGACATGGTTATTGTACCAGCCACAACCGGACAGATGGGTGTTCTTCCAGGACATGTAGCAACAATTGCGGAACTGAAGCCTGGTGTGCTGTCGGTGCATGAAGGAAACGAAACTACAAAGTATTTCGTCAGCAGCGGTTTTGTTTTCATCCATGCCAACTCATTCGCAGATATAATTGCTGTCGAGGCTGCCCCACTCAATCAAATCGATGCTAATCTTGTTCAGAAAGGACTTTCGGAGTTCACCCAGAAGCTGAGCTCAGCCACAACTGATTTGGAGAAAGCTGAAGCACAGATCGGAATCGATGTTCATAGTGCACTCAACTCAGCTCTCACAGGCTAAAAGTGCCTGTTGCAATTATTTTCATTGGTTAGTGCTCTTCCTTTACATCTATCTCATGGATGCTGATGCTATTCTGAAGAGATATTGTTCTATTTATTTCTATATTGAAAGCTGAACCAATATCTAAATAGATTCTCCTTGGTTAATAAAGAGGAAACTGGATAACTTTATTTGATATATAAATCAAAATACACTAGGACTAGTCGACCAAGTTAGCAGTGTAGTGGTGAAGAGTTGCATTATTTTCGAATCTCGATTGATATCGGGTCGAAGATTCGAATCTCGATAACCCATGGTAGCATAAAAGCAGCAAAGGGAATTAGATATCAGCACTGATATATATATACTTATATAAAATTTAGGTGGTGGAGTATTTGACATGCTGGTTATTGTAGTCCACAGATCACAGGTAAGTTAACATAAAATATGTAAGCTTGGGACTTGAAAATGTACTTACCTTGTCAAACTTTTATATTTCATAATATATAAGAATCATCGTCACTTCAACAACCAAAGGAGAAAGGTATTTTTATTTATTTATTTCTAATATATGATTAAACAAATTCCTCTGCTTGCTTTGCATCTACTCAGACTGCTTATTCCTTTTATATTTTTTTCTTTATAAAAAGACTACTTGGTGAGAAAATTACTAATTCTTTAGGTTTAGTATAAGCCACCATGTTAGGTCTAAACTTTCTCCATGCAACTTTGATTCATTTGTTTTAAATATGTTCATGAATATTTTTTTAAATTATTAAATTAGAATGTTTTAAAGTTAGAGGATATCTGTTACAATTCAACCTACTATTTCATAGTGAAAAAGGTAAAAAAAAAAAAATTACGCTAATTTGGTAAATGGGACTTGTATATGTAAAAGCATAGATAATTGATAGTCGATCAATACATGGACTTTTGTTCTAAAAAATTTGGAGACAATGTCTAATGTTTTTAGACCAAATCAATTATTGTTGGTCAACTGCTATATATATTATTAAAGTGGTTTTTTCATAGTTATCCACAACATTAAAGTTTATATGATAGGAAAAGGATACCTATTTGAGATTAATTCAGGGGTCATCCGCCCACAGAAAAAAATTGGATTGATTTGATTTGATTTCATGTTAAATTGATTTTAAATATATACTTTTATAAGGATAATTGTTCTTTACAAATGGTAAAATTTGAATTTTATTAAAAGAAAGCTGTGTCCTTGTTAAAATTAGTGATAAAAAAACTAGTTTTTTTTATATTTATAATTATTTTATTTTAAAAAAAATAATAAATTTGAATATTCTAATGATAACTTACACGGCCGAGTTCCAACAATAGGGGGGAATAAGCACGTGCTAGCGGTCCACACCTCAATAATTGATTCCCCCTATAGCGGACGAATCCGACCCACACCCATCCAACTCAGTGATTTGAACAAAATTCGTGTACCCTCCAATAACTCGGTATCGTTTTCCCGTTTAGCTGCCACGTGGAATAATAATTCCATCGTGATGCGCTGGCGATCCCATCGGGCCGCACGTACCCGGGGACAAGTGAAAAAGGTAAATACCTTCGGGAATTTGGATGTTGCTGCTGCCCGTACTACCCGGGTTTTACGGGCAGCATCAACGGACAAGGACCCTATGGCCAGCGCAGTGATGAGTCAGGTGGGCCCTGATTCTTCGATGGTTTTTTGTTGGGTTGTGTTCCACTGAGTGGGGCCTACGTCTAGTCAGCTCCAAGTGTTTTTTGTTTCCCTTGATCTCAATCTCAGTTGGGAAAATTTGTATTAAAAATATAAATAAAACAACAAGCGGTCCTTAACTTCCGGAAAATCCAGGGGCCGCACACAAAAAATTCCCTTTGTTCATTATTTTATATGCCGTTATTTTTCCATAAAAAAAATCATTTAAAATTGAATTCGAATTCTAATGAAAGATTTAATAGGTTTTTAATATATTATTTTAAAAAGGAAAATGGAAGAAAAAATATTGTTTTGTTCGGTCATTATCCCATGTATCCTCTGTAATTATTAAATAAACACTCAATCGTTTATATAATTAAACATGCTTTTCTATTTTTCTAATACTAATATTTATATTAAAATATAATATAAGATATATAAAACTTTAAAAGCCAAATTAAATTCAAATCTCGAAAATCAAATGTCAACATAATGAAATACAATATTTTTCTACATTCTCGTTGATCGTAACACGTGTTTTCTCTATACACATTGAGATCTCAAAGAGCAAAAACAAGTGTAAGTGTGTAACTCAACTCGAAGATCCAACGCAGAGCTGAGTTCATTGAACCACAAGAAATAATTAATTACACGAAGAATCTCTCGGTGACGTAGAAACGCTAAAATAATATTAATCGGAAACGTAATCACCAATTAATTAAACTCTAAACTCCATAATTAATCAATAAACAATTCGGCTAAAGGAACACTTGTTAAATTTAAAACCGACAATTGAAAAATATTTCATCGATGTACAATAAAAACCCAACAGTATAGGACTGACCTTATAAAATATAAAAAAGGGAATTATTCGATTACTTTGAATTAAAAAATAAATATGATTTTAAATTTGGGAGAAAGTAGAAGATATGGCGAATCGATTATCAGCCAATGGATTTAAACAGCTTTTGATCTCGAATCCGCCCTTGGATTTGCAAGCGTTGCTCGTATCGGAAAACCACTTACTTTCGCAGCAGAACCAATCAGAGTCCGAAACCTGTTGTTGTCAGATTTGACTGGTACAAGTACAGCACATGTCCCTATATTATACCAAAATTTTCATTTTGATGTTTGTATTTGTTAAAACGAATTTGCAGCAGTTAAGAGAATAATCGTTAATTTTATGAGGTAGAATTGATTAAAAGATATGAAATTAGTTTGAAACAGTGTGTGTGTATATATGTTATTGTATTTACCTTTGGCTTTGAAATTTAATTTAGTGCTTCAACTTTCTTTTGGTTCTAAGATTAAACTTTGGGGTCAAGTTTAGTATCTAATTGGATATGAAAAATAGTTTGGGTATTAAATTAAATTTTAGAGTCAAATTAAGATTTTAAAATACAATGTGATATTTATTGGATCTAATGTAAATTTAGGATATGGAGATATTGTATGTAATAAGTGAATATGATAAGAGATTATGTATGTTTTTCGTAACACATTATTTGTTTAGTATTGTAGCATCGTTATTCTTTTCTTATGATTAAATTTGATGTCGTATTTATAATTAATATTTATTTGATTATATTTTTTATCTATAATTGGTTTGGATCTTTGGATTGAACCTCTTTTATTGATACAATCACTAATAATAGGTCGCACTTAGTTGTGATAAAGACGACTTATCAATGTGATATCATTGTTATATGCATTTTTATGTTATTGTTGGTGATGTTTATCTTTCATTGTCAATATCAATATTTATTTGTATTTATTATTTTCTCCAAGTTATTTGGTTGGCTTTTTAACCCCTTATTTACATGATGTTATTTTATTTTTTTAGTGATTAATTTATGCACTTTGATGATTTTAGGAAGAGTGGTCTATTAATATGATTTAATATAAATTATTTTTATAATTTTGTTATATTTCTTATCTATTCAATAAAACTAATGGTTATACTTACTTAAAGAAATTATTTAGGGATCATAATATAAGTTGTGATATAGTAGGAGGGCTTGTATAATACTTTTACCTAATAGTCTTAAGTCTTTACAATAGGCCGTGCTTCACTTGATTGCACAAAGTGAAAGCTTTTTCCTTTTTCTTTTCTTTCTAAAAGCGCTAAGCTTTAAGCTCTAATTTGTAAGCACCATTTGCTTTATAAATACCTTCCAAGCTTTAACCTTTTCGCTCCCCCCCCCCCTTTCAGCAAGAACAAAACTCACCCTTTTGGCCATCCTCCTGCTCAATTCTCTTTTACTTTTATACTTTTCCAGTAGCAAATCATGTCGGGTTATTATTACTCCGGTTGCCTAGATAACTACGAGGCCCATTACCTCGATTCCTGCTCCGTTTGCGGCAAATCGCTTCGCAATTCCGATATCTTCATGTACAGGTCAGTTGTTTGTTCATGTTGCAGTTTCGATCTCAACTTTTTTGATTTCTCGTGTACAAATCACGAAAGGTTTTGATTCTTTTTTCTGATGGGTATCGTTGTTTTTCTTCTTTCTGCAGAGGGAACACACCGTTTTGCAGCAAAGAATGCAGGCAAGAGCAGATGGAGCTCGATGAAGCGAGGGAAAAGAAGTTGAAATCAGGTAGATCTATAAGGAAATCGGATTCCAAGAGCTCCACACCCAACAAAACTGTACGGACGGGAATTGTTACGGTGTCGTAATGTTTACTTTGTAGAGTGAGTGATATGGTATAAAAAAACAATTTTGGGTGGATCAAGAGAGCAAAAGATGATCGTAAAGAAGAAGAAACTTCGATGGGATTCTGGGTTTTCGTTTTTTCTGTTAATTATCCTTATCCTTCTTTTTTCTGGGGTTTGATGGTTGATAGGCGTGGATGTTTATAAGGAGAGTGGAGGAATTGGGTTGTGCAGTTCTTCGTTAATGAGAAATGTTCAAACGATTTCTATAATTTTCGTATCTTTCTGGGGATTTTGAGGATTCATGTTTAATTTATTGTTCGATTAATTCAAATTCGAATACGATGATTATATAGAGGAGATCCATCTTTTAATCACCTTGGTTTTCTGTTTTCGTCGACCAAATGAATGAGCTAAAGATCCATCTTTTAATCACCTCTCGGTATTCTGTTCCTGCCAATCAAATGATTCAAACTATATACAAAAAGGTATAATACCGGTTTTAGTCCTTTTAACTATACTGAAATTATGATTTAATCATTTTAAATTAATTTGTTTTTTTTATGTTTTTTTTACATAAAAGTTTAAGTCAGGTGACTCTTAATCCAATATCATAACATATTTAAGATTCAATTAGGATTTACATAAGAATTTACAGATTACACACCAAGAGTATCGGTAATAAGATTAGTTGGTAGAATTCGAACTTAACCTTATAAGTTTAAATTCTTAAATTTTAACTATTTGTAGTAACACTCGTTGACTACTTATGTTTATGTTATTGATGAATGGTTAATGGTGTTAAAAGATATACATTTGGACTGATCATATCAAATATTGAAATTTTTGCATGTTATAAATTACTAAAAAGTGCAATTATACCATGGGAAAAAGGTAGATGGAAACAAGTAATTAGAGCAAGGAAAAAAGCACCGATTTATCTGTGTTTGGTAAATGAAATGAACGTGGACATGAATGAAACAGCATATTGATTGTTGAAAACAATGTCACCATTTTGCCCTAAATTCGGGACCAGGGTTAAAACTTTGAAAGCACTTATTATTTGTCGGTTGGGATGGACTCCCCTCGTACGTTGTGTTTTGTCCGATTGAAACATTTATTTTCACGGATTGTTTTGTTATGCAGTAATCTAATTTAAAATGAATCTAAGATGAATTTTAATTTAAACTATTATCATTTTCAATTTAAAACTAGGTTTACAATTGAAAATGTTACTAATAACGTAATATCTTCGGTTGTATTAATTGAAAATATTACTTTTAATAATAATTACTGTTGTAACTGATTCCTGCCACTTTTTAACTTTATATTAACTGATTTATGGTTATGGCTTATAGACATTACTTGGGACTTTTCATTGTTTTTGAAGTTTCAATGTTAAAACATTTATATCTGATTTATTGATAATATAGATATGATCGTTTAGATTCATTAAATACTTCCATTCATCTCGAATGAAATCTTACCCTAATCAAAGAGTAATAGAAATACAAGGTAAGTTTTCATTTTTTTTTGAATTAATCACTGGTATCCGATCTATTGACCGACTAATCCAGATCGGGTACTATAGAGGCGAGGGCGCAAACGTCAGGATTCGAATCTCTAACATTGCTTAAGAGACCTAGTGTTTTATCTCACTAGACCAACTGGTTGTTGGTACTTTCATTTATTAGTAGCTGTAGAGGAGAGAGATCTAGCGACATACTTGGTGCTTGCCATGGATGAATAGAGAGAAAACGATCGGGCAATCATCTTCCTTGGAAGTTTGAAGTTATCATATTTTTTAGATATTTTTTTATATTTTATATTGATAATATATTTTCGTCATTTAAATTTTAAAAGTTTATAATTTCTAAAAAACTATAAAATTTCACTTTTTAACAAAATTTTGCACCCGTTCCTGGATTGTTGTTGTATGAAACACCCATGCATGCGTTCAAGCTGAGAACAATATTCCCTTTGTTTCTTGGATTTCAGTTTTGTAAACTACGTTTCTGTGATTCCTTGCGTGCTCCGAGGCACAGCCTCATTAATGTACTTCATGGCATTGTCCCATAGAAATTGGAATCCGAACACAGGAAACAAGGGCACCAGGAGGAATCATCTCCTTGATAGAGGCATTGGTTCAAATTTTGATACATGTAGGTATTATCAGGCTTGGCATGACCCTTTATGAGACCGCAAATAGTGTTGAACTGTTCACGAACTAAGGTTGACAATATTATATGGATTAAACTAGTTTTAATTTGACCCGATCTTATAAAGATATTTTTTTTAAATTTGAGTTCAGAAAAGATAGAATTTGAAAAGAATAGAATAAAGGACGAAAGGAGTTTAAGTTTAGAATAAAAAAAATTGACCCATCCACCCGGATAATTACAATCTTACCGTTATATATATTAGGTTTTAGATTTTTTCCCCATTTTTTGGTATTTATTTTCAAGATGCTCACTCATATTTCCATATTGCAAATCCCGTTTCTTCTCTCTGACTTTCTCCTTTTGCTTCTTTGCAGGGCGTCGTCGTTGTCCTTAGGGCTTGAGTGGCCGCCACCCATCGTCGTATTTTCCTGTAAAACTCATTATGAATTTTGTGTTTAAAATTTTAAAGTTGATTGTAGTGAGTTTAAAGAGATATTTTTCTGTAACTTTTTTACTTGCATTTCTGGATTAACAAAAAATGGAAGTAAAGTTCATCAGATTTAATTCCCTTTTCTGCTGGATTAACCAAAGATGGAAGATTTTTCTTCTTTAATTTCATCCAAGAAGCTTCAAATTCACAATCAGCCTCTCTAAGTGATGGAAGCTTCAAATTCCCTGTAAAAGACGAGCTGGATTTGGCATTAGAGGAAGCTTCCATGCCGAACAAGACGGTGATCATCGCTGTTGTCAACGGAGCTTACGTCGAGCAAAGTGTCGATGCCTAGACGACAATGCTGGACCTCTTCTTGGAGAGCTTTTGGCTCGGAGAAGGTACGATGCCATCGGTCGACCATCTGCTCCTCGTCACCGTGGATCAGACGGCTCACGAGCGGTGTGTGTTCAAGCGGTTGCACTGTTACCGGCTTGTGACGGACGGTGTCGATTTTCGGGAGGAGAAGGTTTTCTTGTCGCCGGATTTTATCAAGGTGATGTGGAGAAGAACGTTTTTCCTCCTGGATGTCTTGAAGCGTAGATACAATTTTGTTTTCACGGTATGCACATATCTTCTATGCTCGTACTTGGGACTTAAGTCTTATAGTTTTGTTTATTTTTTAGGGTAAAGTACAAAAATGGTCCCCTAACTATAGGGTGTTACTTTGTTAAGTTCATTGACTATTAAAAATTACAAAATGATTTCTCGACTATAGGACATTGCTTTTGAGTATTCCGACTATTAAAAGTTATAAAATGTCCCCTGACTATTTATTTGTTACAAACTCGTCATTTTCCGTTAAAAAAATTAGTGTTTGTCTGAGGTGGTCGTTAACTCGTTGACTGAGATATGATAAAATATGATCATTTAATCGTTTTAGTTGTATTTTATGGATCAAATCTCAATTAGAAAATTAACGTCCACCTCATACAAGCGTCCATTTTTTAATGGATAAGGTTGATTTTGAAACTTATGAATAGTTAGGTGACTCAACAAAATAGCATCTTATATTTGAGGGACAAATTTGTAACTTTTAATCATTAGACTCAATAAAACAACAATCTATAGTCGATGGATCATTTGTGTATTTTGTCTCTTTTTCAAATATTTAATTTATTGATTAATTAATTCAGATTAAATACTATCGAAATTTATTATGGAGCAATTCATCAAGCTTAGTTTGCTCTATTCATAATATCATGATTCAGACACTTTACCTTACTTGAAAGATATAATATATTGTCCTGCTAGACCAACGAATTGTTGGTAGTCTTAAAGTTCTTTTGATATAATACCCAGACAATTCATACCATTCACAATCTTTAAATCAATGATATTGACGTTTATCGGTCACAATCCGGATCAAACTAAACTTCATTAACATTATACTTTAGTTTAACACTGAATGATCTCTTTATATTTATAATTATTAATATCTAACGTTTGATTAAATAATTATTTTGGCCTCTACTATTATTTTAGAGTATTTTGGCTCATAACATTTTATTTTAAGATAAAAAATATTCAATATTTGATTAAGTAGTCACTTTAGCTCTATTTGTTTAGTATTTTGGTCCCTAATATTTTATTTTAGGATAGAAATACTCCAAAAAAATAATATAAATTAAATTAATATTATTAATCGTAAAAGTTTTTTAAAATTATTGTTTATCATTAGAACACCAACTATGTCTTATTTTAATTACATAAATGTTTATAATTTTATTTTTATTTTTATCAAGACACATGTGTAATGTGGTTGCGGAATCCATTTACGAAGCTAGGCCAAAAGAAAACTGATCTCCAAATTAGTATTGACATGTTCAACGGCGATCAACGACCCAATCATAATTTGATCAACACCGGCTTCTGCCACATAAGATCAAACAACAATACGATCACTCTCTCAAGGACAATTCCACGGGAAAAAAAGAACAAGATGTGTTGTTAGACCTGCTGCCACACGGGGTTATAGTCGACTTGGATCTCCGAGTAAGGTACTCGGAGACGAGGTAATTCAGTGGGTTTTGTGAAGATTGTCGAGATGTTAGTGTCGTAATGACGGTTCATGCGAATTGTTGCCGCCATATAGATGCAAAGTTTATGGATTTGAAGGTCGTCCTCCGCGATTGGAAGAGGTTTAAGGCGGCTGTGACCAAGGAACCTGAGGCTGCGCGTAATATAACTAGTAGTTTTAGTTGGTCACCACATAATGGATGTCGAAATTCATGGAAACCTCATCATTAACTTAAACATCTTAGAATTCGATTTTTATGGTAAATTACAAATTTCATCATTCAATTTTATATTTGCTTAAATTTTGGTCATTTAAGTTTAAAATATTTTAATTTAATCTTTAAACTTTAAATATTAATTTTTTTATCACTCAATCGCTATCTCTTTAACTATGTGACCTAACATGCTTTTTTTAAAATTAATTTTTTGTTATATAGAAATCATCTTAGATTTTGTCGATCACTTATTATGGCGACCAATTACATCAACCATCGACGTTGGTGATCGTTAAACTTAAAATTTTTAAATCATCTTATTCCGATCCTCTAAATCTAAATTTATACTCTATTAAATATTGTATAATAAACGAACAAAATGTCTTAAAAATTCAACATAAAAATGGTGATGGTAAGGAAAACCTGACAAGCCTATAACACTGATTCCATGAACATCAATATATGCTTTCGCACCTAGCAACATGCATTTCATTGGCCCCTTTTCACCTTTAGATTGGCCAATTGTTCATGTTTCTTCATGATATATACATACAAGGGTGGCTATACTCCATATGGTCCGTTTTGGATAGTAAGATCTAGAATAGGGGGAAGGGGGAAGGGGGAAGCAAAGGCTTGAAGGAGTCAAATCGTGTAAGAATATCAATAATATTATAATAAAATATAATGTTGTGATTGAAGTTTTCGTTTAAAGATCTCAATGATAGAGAAGTTTCCCTTAAGACGGGAGTAATATATATTCATTCGAGTTTCATCCAATGATAGGCAATAAAGATTATAGAATAAAAAATCGAAATGTTCAACGCTAAATTTATGAAGTTTGAAATATTTTTCAATTAAACGAACATTAAATTTGTTCAAGAGGATGAAACGAATTTAGTGAGAACTTTTGAGATGCATTCTACAACGATCGACGGTGATTGACACGATGTTTGATTCCGATGAGTAATAGGCGAGATATGGAAAGATGAAGATAAAATGAAAGGAAGGAAAAAAGAAAGAAAAAAAGAGTAAAAATGATGAAAGAAAAAAATAAAAAAAAGTTTAACAAAAATTTAATGATTAAATATAATGTTTTTAAAATTTAATGACCAAAATAAGAGTGAAAGTATAAAGTCTTTAATTATATCATTAGATCGTTAATCCATTAACAACCATATGTCATGACAATTTGGTGTTGAAATTAAAGTTAAAATTAATTTTTTAATGTATCCCATTATCTTCTTCAATAAAGTTATGATTTTCCCCATTCATTTTCAATCGTCAGAAACCATAGTTTTCGAAAGTGTTCTTAGGAGGACCTAAGGCTCCGGATGCATGTGGGCATCAGAAAAACCGTCTTCGGAGATACAAACGCAATGTAAAATAGTAGATACACATTTCTTCTGCTTCTACGCAGGCACAAACGATGCGCTTCTTGCACCTTTTGGGTGAGAAATTAATAGAAAAATATTGATTGTAAAATTGAATTCACAAATTAAAGTTTACGAGAAGAAAACAACCACATCATCATCTTGTTGACGATTGAATGGCTCAATGTTTACACAAAACTAAAATTTAATGTTAAAATTGAAACGTTTCAAAATTAAAGGGTGAAATCGATGCAAAGACTAAAGTTTCGTGAATATGAAATAGTTTATCATATAAACTTATGTATGATTTTGAAAAAAATAATTTACTATTCAAACCAAAATCACGGAAATAATTGGATGATTAAATATTTATATATTTTTAGAAAGGCCATTGACCAATAGAAACCATTCCACTCAGACCTATAATCTACCCCTCCCCTCATAGTAACAATACCCAATAATCCCTAGCTTATATAAGCCCAGCTCGTATAAAATTTTCTCGTTTGAGTTCCAGAAATTCAGGCCCAAATTTCCAGAATTCTTCATTTTCTTCTTTATATTATTAAGTATAATTTTTGTTATTATTATTCTCACTCTCCTCTCGATTTTCTCTCTCATAGTTAAGGTTAGGGTTTTAACTGTAACTTTATATTTTCTAATCTTCAATTCGGAATCTGTTTCGACCAATCTAGGGTTTTATCAGATTTGGGATTTCCTATTCGGTTAGCGCTTTCTTAGTCATCAATTTCTGATATTTCAATCGTTGTAGGTTTTTAAACATGCCTCCGAGATTAGCGAAGAGAGGGTCTGCGTCAGCTGGCCCTAAGAGAACGTTGAGGTCAAATAGAGGGGCGTCGAAATCCGACAATCCTCCACCGGAGTCCGTAGTGGAGGCCGATGCTCCGGTTTCCGAAACGAGGGAAGAAGAGGTACCGGAGGAGATCGTGGATGATAAGGCTGACGAGAAGCTGTTCGTGGACGAAAAAGTGGTGGCCGATGAGAAGGAGACTGACGTGAAGGAAAACGACGGATTAGATTTGAATTCCGTCGAGAAGGGTAAGCCTTTTGGTTTTATCTGATCTAATTCCAATTTGATGGGATGGGATTGGGTTATTTGCAATTTTAAAATTTATATGGCGTTCTTCTGTTGTTTGCACACGTCGATATTATGAAAATTTCTAGCTTTTATTTGTAATTTTGAGTTTTTTTTTTGGAATTTCGCATGTTATAATTCTATGCTTTATGTTGCGTCAGAGGCGAGGATTTACAAAGGGTTATATTTACAAGAGTTGATAATTATTTTCCTTCGGGGATTTGGGTTGTTTAGGGATCTTTGTTTATATTAGAAATTAGTTTGAATTGTTTTAAAGTGATTGATTCTTGACTAGCTGGACTACTCTACCTTTTTTTTCATTGTAGAGAATGAGGTGAAGGAGTCTATTCAGGAGTATGAAAAAGATGAACAGTTAGAATTGGATGATAATGAACTTGAATATGACCCTGAAGAATAGAAGAAGAAGAGAAGAGCATGAGGACAGGATGGTGAGGAGAGAGGGTGATCTGTTTGATGATGAAGATGTTCAAGAAAGAAAAATAGAAGGCGATGAGATGATGAGCATGTTGGGAGGAAGTGAGCATGCTGATGGCTTTTGAAGCTGACATGACGAGAGACATCAAGTTGTTCAAGAAAGACGGAAACGTAAGGATTTGAAGTGTTTGTGGGGGTTTAGAGGATGCCACTGAGAATGACATTAGGAAAGTCTTTACCAAGTTGGTGAAATGTTGAAGTTAGGCTGAGACCCTCAAACAAAGAAGAACAAGGGGTTTGCATTCTTGCGTTTTGCAACTGTAGAACAAGCAAAACGAGCATTTACTGAACTTAAGCATCCTGTGGTATTGTTGAATCTTCAATATATACTTTTTTTTGTCAAAGTGATAATTCAACAATTGACTGACCTCCCACCTTGAATATGTTTTTTTTATGAATTTCTAGATTAACGGGAAACAATGTGGTGTTACCCCAAGTCAAGACAGCGATACCCTTTTCCTGGGTAACATATGCAGGACATGGACCAAGGAAGCAGTAAGTACATTGGCTCATTTAAGGCCAGGATAATTATTTGACTGCTGGTGGAAAAAATTAATTCCACAAGCACTCTTAAGATTATAAATGTATTTAAAGCTTAAAAAGTAAATGAATAAGACACTTATCAGCATCTTAAGGGTGCTTGTGGAATTATTTGTTTTCCACTGGCAGTGTACTAAATGATTGTCCTTTAAGGCCATTAACAATTGTGAGTCATGTTTCTAACATGTTATAAGCAGATAATATGTTCCTAACATTTTTTCGTTTGTTTGTTTTTCCAGTTGAAAGAAAAGTTGAAACATTATGGAGTTGAAAATGTTGAGGATTTAACATTGGTAGAAGATACCAACAATGAAGGAAAGAATCGAGGTTTTGCATTCTTGGAATTTGCTTCTCGTTCAGAGGCCATGGATGCTTTTAAGCACCTTCAACGAAGAGATGTTTTATTTGGGGTTGATAGGCCTGCAAAGGTTTCATTTGCAGATTCGTTCATTGACCCTGGTGATGAAATCATGGCACAGGTAACTTGTAACAGTTCTCTTTCTACTTAGGTTGTATGGATTACCAAGAGTATTTTAACATTCAGGGTGTGTTTGGAAATCATTGAGTAATTACAAGGAAGTGTAATTATTAGGAAAGTAATCACAAACTCCTGTAAGTACTAGGATTTCTAATTTTTTAGACTTTTTTGGCTGGCAAAGTATAATTACATACAATTTAGTAAGAACCATGAATTAAAAAAATGAATAAAAAACGCTTGAAAGCTATTATGGCCATTTATGTGTGTAATTCACTCAGTTCTCAATTCTTGTTGAGATCTATAGTGTAAATGCGGTGTCCCAGTTGTACTCAATTTAGTGGGATCCATTGAATACATTGGTTATCGAAATATGCAACATGTGTAACTAGAAGCAATTACACCTAAACCCAGTTACTATGTGGCTTTCTAAACACACCCTCAGGTGCCTATGCGTTAGGCATGTTGGAAACGTGAAGACCTTTTATCCTATAAGGTTGACTATTCTACATTCTAATTTCAGGTTAGGGCCATATTTATTGATTGCCTACCTCCTTCTTGGGATGAGGATCGCGTCAGAGAGCTGCTGAAAAAATATGGGGAAATTGAAAAGATTGAACTTGCCCGAAATATGCCATCAGCTGAGAGGAAGGATTATGGCTTTGTTACGTTTGATTCTCATGATGCTGCTGTCACATGTGCTAAGAGCATTAACAATACCGAGTTGGGTGAAGGCGACAACAAGGTTAGTCAAAATTTTTGGTATATTTGTGTTCACATGAGTTGCATATCATCTTGTTTAATGGTTAGCACATTTTTCTTTTTCAGGCTAAAGTCAGAGCAAGGTTGTCAAGACCACATCAGAGAGGCAGAGGTAAGCATCATGGCCGTGATAGTTTCAGGTCTGGGCATGGATCTGGACGAGTTATGAGGGGTTCATGGAGTAATCCTGCTCCTCGTGGTCCCCATCCTCGCGGTATAAGAGGATTTAGTAGTCGTGCACCACCACCTAGTCTGAAGAGGCCTGTTGGATTAAGAGATAGACGCCCTATTATGTCTGCAGCAGCTAGAAGCAGGCCTTTGGCTCCACCTCCTCCTAGATCTTATGATAGAAGAGCACCGGGTATGCCTCAATTATTGAATTGTCTGTCTAGATTTAAAAATTCCAACTTTGATTTAGTTTTACTTATTTGCTCTTTTATTTTTGTAGTCCCACCATATCCAAAGAGTACTTTGAAGAGGGAATACAGTCGACGTAATGAGCTTCCTCCTCCAAGAAGCCGAGATGTGGTGGATTATGCTTCTAGGATTGCCCCTGAGAGACGATCATCATATAGAGATGAGTATTCTTCTCGCAGTTCTGGCTACGCTGATTATCCTAGAAGCACTGCTCGTCCTGCTGCAAGGAGACCCTATATGGATGATGCATATGCTCAAAGGTTTGAAAGGCCTCCTAGTTATCATGAGGGGCGTGGCCATGATTATGACTCTATGTCTGGTTCAAAGAGAACATATTCGGCAATGGTTGGTCTTTTTCTTAATGTTATTTTGTTTTAATTAGCTTGATTCAACCATTTCCTAGCTGATTATGCTGCGTATTTCCTTGTTGAATCAGGACGATGTTCCTCCACGATATTCTGATGCAGGTGTCAGGCATTCAAGGGCTCGTCTAGACTATGAACTTGCTGCTGGAGCTCCACCGTATGTAGATGCATATGATGATAGGTTTGTTATTATCTCTTGGAAATATAAGTAGTCCTCTTGTTTATTTTCGTCTTTCAGGAGTCATCTTCTGTTTCATTTTGATAGGCTTGGGCTGTCTCATTTTGATAGGTTTGGGCTGTCTCATTTTGATAGGTTTGGGAGATCCAGTCTGGGATATGGTGGTGGCAGGAGTTCAATATCAGGCAGTCAGGATTCACATGGGCTATATGGCAGTCGTCAGGGAATGAGCTATGGCGGAGGTGAAATTTACGTTGCTGTTGACTTGTTAAAGGAAGAGAAAAAAAGTCTCCCGTGAATGGGTGGTGGTCTAGTTTTGATTTTTTATTTGTGGTATAATTATTTACTCTACTTTGGTTTCAGGTTCTTTCAGTGGCAGTGATACTGTAGGAATGTACGCATCCTCTGGTTATGGTGGTGATTACATGCGGAGGGGATCTGATGTATGTCTTATTCCACTTTTTCTTTTTTAAAATGTGAAAAAGATACACAGGCTTAAAGGTATTCTCTTTTTGCTTCCATGACAGGTTGGTGGTAGTTCTTACTCGTCTATGTATTCTAGCCGTGGTATGGGTGGCAGCAGTTACATGGGTGGTGGTGGTTCTGGATCATACTACTGATGTAAGTATGTTAAATTTTCCCCATTCCTCTTCATGTTGTACTCCTGGAAGTGCAATATTCTTTAGGATTAGTGTATTTTTAATGGATATTAGGGCTTCCCGAAGAAGTTGCTTTCTATGTTCTTCTGAAAGATGTGTTGCCAAGGAGATAGATAGCCATATCGTTACTACTGAATTTGTCTATGGAACAGATTTCAAAGACAACGAGGCTGCTGTAGGACGTGGAAAATTTGAAGCTCGTATTTTATACTCATGGTATTGGATAGAAGCATGCCAAATGCTGTAGCCTCCATACAATGAAGGAAAAAGTTTTGGGGATGAAGTTTCATGTGAGAGGCTCTGTGCTCATTCAAGCTGTTTCTAGTTTATCAAAGAGGTTATTTGCGAGTATTCATGTTTATGCTGTAAGGAAAAAGTACTCTCATTTAGAGATTAATACAGCTAGTGCTTAGAGTATGCTCTGTATGAACAGCAGTGTTTGTATTTTAAGAACTCCTCCCAAAGGATAATTTGGAAGCATTTATCACAAGTATTAGAGGAGAGAATAAAGTTTTTATTTAAGTTTGGTTGGATTTTGGATACTTTTTCACATTGAACTCATTTGTTCAAGTGCTGATTAAGTTTGAAACAAGGCATTTAACATGCTATTTTCTTGTGTGAAAAGCATGAAGAGTTTTATTGGCTCCTAACTGAATGCTAAAAAGAAATCAGTGGAGGATGTTCTTGCTGAAGTATATTGCCATTTCTGAGTTGGTACTTGTGAAGCCCTATACAAGCCTGGAGGAATTAATGGTTATGCTTGACCTTGTCTCATAAACCTGCCGTATGCAACTTCTAACTTTTGGTTTTACTTTGTTTTTCTTTGGGATCTCCAGACTAAGATGCAATGTGAAGTTGATCTTAACAATGGAAAGGGCATGGTTTCTTGAATACCGATAACTGATTTGTTTAAGTGTGCATTGCATTTTAACACTTCTTGGTTGATATTTTCTAGAGAAATATTTCATGTTTATTTGGTTTCTGGTTTTGAAGTTGCCTGGTATAGTATACTAGGCAAAGATTTGAACTTTCCTTTTGACCAGCAGAAAATCGCTACACGTCTGACTGAGGAACTGCCTCCATATCTTTCAATACTTATTATTTCTTTTGTGCCAGGTTGTTCTTTGTTATGAAGCTATTCTTCACCTTTAGTTGTTATATGGATCTCAGGGAATATATTAATTTATTAAGATGAATGCCTTATTGCTTCATCAAATACTTGGGAGGTTGTTGGTGGATGGAACCCCTTTAATTTACATTTTTTGACCTCTGAGCTTCTTGAGTTGGATATCTATTTGTTGTTTCTTAAGTTCTACTTTGTGGGATATCAGTCATTGCTTTAGAAATGGGGTTTAGCAGAGCAATGATTTTGGAAAAGTTCAGTCCTAATTGACTCAGCAATCAACAAAGCTGTGGACATGTTGGTACTTTTAGAGTTTGTTGATTTAAGGAAACATACCGAATCTAACCTCTTAGTTAGAGTTGCTATGTACACAAATTATTGAATTTTACCAACTACAATTGTGTGCGACTGACATTCTTTCTCACCCCCATGTGTTTAAGAACATATAACATCACAAGATGATGGTCCATGCAAAGTTGGCTTGTCTCATTTAGTGTACTGTCGACTGTGGAGAGGACCTTAATCCCTTCCGTATCTGGTTTAGTCTTCATTCCATATGAATATTTGAAAATTCTTGGGGTATTATTGTTGTTACCTACCTAGGGGTTGCGGTCAGTACAAAATTCTTACCGGTGGCAATTAGTGGTTTGTGTCTGCCATTTTGTTTTCTGATTGCAGCTTTCTCCGTTTTTCTTGATGCCTAAGAGGTAACAAACTTTAGCATTTAAGTTATGTTTAATGAGTCTGTTAGACAATAATGCGAGTCTTCTATTGTTGGGAGGTGAATTATTTGCTTAAAAATGTTTTATGCTTTATACAAAGACTACTGTGTGTCTTGTTGTGTTGTTTTATCTCGACAGGTTATTAGCAGGAGCGGTCGTATTTGTTTACCCGCATGATAACTGCTGTAGTTTATCACACTTGATTTGACACAACGTAGGTGCTAGTCGCTTGCTGTATTTTGGCTCTATAAAACTATCCTGTATTATTGTCATTGTACAGTTCAGGTGAAGATTTAATAAAAATATCCCTTTTGCCCGGGTTTTGTTTTAAGTATTCATCTCATGCATGTATATTGTTACCAGACTTGAATGAATCGGATCAATCTCTCCAAGGGCAATCGAATTTCCCATCACAATCAAATTTCCTGACACAATTACCCTGATAAACAACGTATTCAACATCAAAGCAGGACTATGTGAAGATTACAATAACAGACGCTATAAATTGGTTCGGAAATAAAGACACCTATATTATACTTGCTATCGTGAGGACTGGCATTAGAATTGGGATTTGCACCATATAATCTTGGCACTTCTCTCCCGATCTTAATGGCACCCATTTCTCCATCATTAGTTCAGAAACAAACCAATCAACCCCAATGCTCATGCTTTTTGTAGGCATTGGCGTAACCCCACCGCATAGGGCGGGGCTTGCGGTGGGGTGTTTAAAATGCTATTGTAGACCATTTTCAAGGATGTCTTGGGTGATGGGACTTTTAAGGTCCAATAAAAACTGAACAGTAGAATGAGATTGGAGCCTATTTTGTTTCACAAATCCATCTTATTACTGTCTTATGTTAGAGTTCGGGTTTATTATTTTAAGAATTAGGTCGGATTTTTTGACTTGATATATTATTATAGTTATTTTTTATATATTTAGAGATAATTATAATAATGTGTATTTATATATTGTTTTTTAAATTAAGTTCTTATTTTATCTAATAAAAATGAGTTATATATATCGGGTTGGATGCGGGTTTTGATTTAAAAGATCAGGTTGAATGAAATTCTTCTAAATTTGAATTATATTTTGAATTAGATTAGAATAGATTAAAAGTTCAATCTGACTCAACCCAACAGTATCTCAGGCCGGTTGAGTAGATTTATGTTGAAAAACTTTAATGAAAAATTGTAAAAGTAGAACTTTTACAATGGGGAAGATTTGCTCTTTATTTTACACAAAATACAGTGAGGATTCAAATCTTTAGAATTTTCTGGTGTGGCTTTCCAGTTATCAAAAGTGGAGCGATTGTAGAAAAGAAACCATAGTGGGGACAATTCCTTGCTTGCTCACAAGCAAAATATGGCCATGCTTCAAAATTCCATTCCCAGTTCACGTTTCCCATCAATCTTCATCACCACGAATTCAGCAATCATCTATAAACATACACAGTTGTCTTTGCCAGATTGTCAAGTGATAGATATGGAATCGAGATTGTTCGAAGCAGTTCGTGTCGGAGACGTATCCGCGTTCCACTCGTTACTCAAGGAAGATCCGTTTCTGCTCGATCGGGTCGCCTTGAACTCCGTCTGCAACCCTCTGCATGTTTCCGCTTTATCGGGACAAGTGGAGGTCACAAAGGAAGTATTGATCAGGAAGCCGGAATTCGCTCGGGAGATAGACGAGAACGGTTTGGTCCGTTGCATGTTGCCTCAGCACGGGCACATTGAAATAGTAAGAGAGCTTGTGAGAGTTGGATATGATATATGCCTTCAGAAGGGAGCATATGGTAAGGTTCCGCTTCATTGCGCGGCATTGAAAGGGCGGGTCGAAGTTGTTAAGGAACTGGTGCACGCTTGTCCCGAGTCGATTAAACAAGTGACTGTTCGGGGCGAGACCGTACTCCAGTTGGCTGTAACAAGCAACCAGATAGATGTTGCGAGGGTATTGATCGAGGAGACGAAGAGATTGCAGATGATGGAGGTTTTGAATTGGGAAGACATAGATGGGAACACCGTATTACATCAGGCAACCTTCAACAGACAGCACGAGGCAAGTGTTGATTTCTCTTCTTTTAGACCTATCACATTAATTTATTATCTTACGTAGAGTAGAATTAAAAAAATTTAAGTTAGTTGAGTTGATAAATCTTATTTTATAACTCAAATTCTATTTGAATTTTTTTAATCAAGTTGAGTTATTCATGTATCTATTTAAATTAAGAGTATATTATATTTTTAACCACTCAATTATTATTTTAGCTTCGTTTTAATTAGTAAGTATTTTTTAAAATTATTACTAATGTTATATTTTGATTCCGTTATCATCTACACGGTCTACATATTGTAAGTCTATTAATTGGTGGAGAAGCAGTTGCTTGTGGGATTAACATAAACGCCATAAACTCGGGTGGATTCACCCCGAAGGATGTACTAGATCTTTTGCTTCAGAATGGTAATGATTCCCAAGATATTCATATATACCATTGGTTTCAGCAAGTCGGAACCATGAAAGCCCGAGAAATATCAACCAACCCTACTTATATCCCATCTCAAACCGCAACGCAGTGTGATCTTCGTGTTCATGGAACCTATGGAAGGAGCTAATGAGAGAGGTTTCGGAATCATCCACCGATACCCAGAACGCGCTGATGGTGGTGGCGGTCCTTATAGCGACCGTCACGTACTAAGCCATTCTCAGCCCACCGAGCGGCTTTTGGGAAGCGGATAAACGGAAGATTTCGCAGACCAACACGGTTCAGAAGCGGACCATGATGCCCGGAGAGGCCGTGATGGCGAGTGACCCAGAGATCTTTGAGGTGTTCACGGTGTTCAACGCAATCGGTTTCTTCGCATCGCTGGCGAGGATATCTCCACTGACCAGTGGGTTCCCTCTGAGAGCTTGCTTGAAGTGGCGATTATTTCGATGGCCGGAACTTATGTGGTAGCTGTGATCTATATGGGTCCGACGAAGATAAAGGAAGTGTATGTGGTGGTGATATTGATGGGGCTTCTATTTGCGGCGGATTGGGTACGTTTCAGTATATGGTTGCTTAAGAAATGGGGTCTGATAAAAGGAGCCGATGGGTTTAGTCGAATCAATTGAAGACTTTAGAATATTTGGATTTAGTATTTGATCTACTTATATCTTTAATTTGATGATAAATTCTATATTTATTTATTCAGTTATCATTCTAATTTTATTTTGATAGTTTAACTATTATTTTTTAAAATAATCACTAACGTTATTTTTTTTAATTTTGATCATTTATCGTTAAAATATTAATAGAACTACTGATATGATATATTTTATTTTTAATAATAACGTGACATTATTTTATAGTGATATATTAATATAATCATTAAAATTTTAATGACGGATGACCAAAATGAAAGTAAAACGTAAAATTAGTGATAGTTTTGAAAAAATAATTAAATGATTAAAATGATAATTAGATGATTGAATTTGTAGTTTAGCCTTAATTTTATATGAAATAATATAAAATTCAATCATTTTGTGGTTGTTAACCTTCTATTTTATGTTGAGGTCTATTTTATAAAATTACTTAAACTTAATCAATTATCGATTTACAGATTCTGAAGTAACTTAATTAGTTAGTTTTACTTGCGTAAATCAATGGTTCGAATTGTATTAAAGATAGAGATTAATCAAATTATATTTTGATTACAAAATGTCAAAATTTACTCTTTTTTAATCTAAATTTTCTCTTAATATTTTTATGTCTCTTTATTTTTATGTTTAATTTTTGTTTAATCGACGACGACATCAATTTTAATATTAATTACAGACCGTCAGCAATTTTTTTTTTTAATATGATGTCCTTCGTCAATATACTACACACGTGTTTGTCAAACACAAAGCGAATATGATATAATAAATGAATTATTTCTAAAGTTAATCGACCCTAATTTTATTAATTAGGTTTTATGTCTCTTGTATGTTAGTTAATTGGCTTAATAAAAAGATAGATGTTCAAACTATATCGGTTTTTTATTTATGTCCGTATACTATTTTTTTGTTAATCCAGATGTCTAGCATTATAAACTTTATCATTTTAGTTGCCCCAACCATAACGGTCATTAGAAAATTCCGTTAAGTAATATGTGTCATGTTCTAGTAATTTTAAAATAAATTTAAAATAAAAACTTTAATATATATATATATATATATTTAAAAAAAAATAAAAAAAATTTGGAAATTAAAAAAAAACAAAACTTTGAAAACATTTATTCTAATTCATCTATCCACACCTGTCATTGTCGTTATCGTTGACTGAATTTTTACTAGATCGAACCTTCATCGATGGCACAACTACCGTCACTAGTTATTCCGGTCGCCGCCACCAAATACTATATTAGGTAAAAGGTGGAGGAGGGGAAGGGAAGGAGGAGAGACGGGAGGGGGCTGGGGAGAAGGGGACGATTAGGGGGAAGAAGAAGGGAACAGGGGAGACAGGAGGGGGGCGGTTGGGACGGGAGAGAAATTGAGAGAGGGGGCGGTGAGGGGCTGAATTTTTTGTTTTAAATATAAAAGTTTGTTTATAATATATATTTTTTAAAAATAAAAATTTTAAAATTATCAGAATACAACACTTGTTATTTAATGAAAATTTTTAACAAATATTATAATCGGACACTTAAAGTAATAACGATTGTAATATTATACACTTGAAATCTGGAATAATCGAAAAATAGTTTAAGACCTAAATAGAAAAATTGATATAATTTAAATATTTACTTTTATATTAAGCCTAGTTAGTTCCCTATAATGCTTATCATTAAGTTACCATTAATTTGTTCTTTAAAAACACAAAAGGAGGACTTAAACAGCAAGTTGTTCCTTCTGATGAGAGGTGGTGGCGGATTCCTCATCACTGAAACACAAATGGACTTTCAATGTCGTCGTCGTCCTCGCGAGTCCAACGCTCATGGAGGATTCTACAGCACTTGGCGGTGGAGGCTGCAACACCATCATCTCCCGTTGAAGGTAAGAGTAGCAGGTCTGAAAAGTTTTGGGGTTTACGTTCAAGTGGAAGCCTAACCCTAATAGGAAATCTACTTCCAGCAAGTTCATTTGACGGTTTTTGATGGTTTACTTTTTTTAAAAAAATGTAGATATCAAGTTGAACATCAAGATCAAATTCATGCATTTATCTTGATAATCAGATGACGGTTTTTGATGGTTTACTTTTTTTAAAATTTAGACAGTCGCCACAGGTTTTTTGATGGGAAAATAGAAAGTAAACATGCTAAAGATGCTGATGAAGAATTGTTGAGAGAGAGAAAGTTCTGGGGAGAAAAAAGTTTCATTTGTAAACTTAATAGGGTGACTTATATATTGACCCTTAGTACTAGTGTTAGCGTAAGTTATCCATAAGTTGTAAGTTGGCATGACAAATAGTTATAACTATCGTATAGTAAATTTTGTCGATATGTGATCTGTTAGAGATTACGTAAAACGTATGTTAATACTAAAAAGAGGTGAAATTTCAAAGACTTTGAATAACTCCAAAAGATATGAATATGTGAAAGATATGAAATTTTAGAGGCTTTAATGCTCGACAAACGAAGGAATAACAACAAAAAATTTACTTTTGAGGAAGACCCAGATGAGGTATAACAAGTATCATGAAGATGGCATAATTCTGTATAATTTGATTCAAGTAGAGATCAGAAACTTACATGTCATCCATGAACTTGGTAGCAACCATGACACTCGTGATAAGCAGCCTATGAATGTTGAAAGAATCGATGGGCCAAGAGGGCTGCCTTTGAGCAAACCGATCGAGATAAACATAAGCAAAGATAAAGCAAGAGGGGCTACAATTTGCGTACTTGTAAATCCTGTTGAGGTAGCTCTGGATCGAGATGGTTGGCCTCGTTAGGCCATGAAAGACCGAAATCGTCTGCGGCTGAAACCCGGTGTCTACATCGTTATATTCAGCCACCTTTTGGATGAGAGATGACAAGAAAGTTGAGATTTCGCATCACTTTTGGGTTTTCTAGCTCTCCCATGGCTGACAAGGTTTTTGGAGCTGAAGAACCGATTTGTGCTGTGTCGTCGAGGTATATATTTATAGAACAGGTTTATAAAGACGGTCGTTAAAGGGCAGGCATCTTCAATTAAAGGACTAATCCCAATGAATTTAAATTATGATTTGGTGAAGAAAAAGATTGAAACTTTGCGTGATTGAAGCTCGATGCCAATGTTGTTATGCTCATGGCCAACACCCATCATGTGATAACTGACGTAAAAAATGCATGAAATGTGATAAAAACTAAACAACTTTAGAATTTCAAAGCGTTATATATAGGTTCAATGAAAATTCCTAAAGTCCTAGAAGATTTGATCAATGAGTCATGAGAACGGTAAATTATCCATATCCCTTTCACCAACGGAAGAAAACTCTGCCACTTGAGTGGCTACACGGACTTAAATTGCAAATTTATACGTCTTGAACATGGTTAAAACGAGCACCCGCAAGACTTCATTTAGGTGGGGTTTTCAGCTGCTGAGTTAAGCTTTCATCGGCACAAATGAATGGAGAAATAGCTATAAGTTCGTCCTTGCCAACATCAACGGATATGCTAACTCACGACTTCAATGAAACGATAGATAAAGACTTTCCCTGCACCTAAGATTTACATAACGGTTATCATGTACTGACCTGCAGTTGGTTGAGAAGCACCTCAGAATCATCATCCTCATTCTCATCGTTGGAACTATAACGGTTATTTAGATCTTCAACAGCATCTTCGGATAATCCAATTAGTGATGCATAAGCTACATTTTTTAGATATCCTGCTTGCTGTATTAATCCCATCAAAACATCCCTACTTTCTGTGTCTGCTTTTTCTTCACATAGATTAAAGAATGCAGAAATATTGGAGGGCTTTGGCTTCCAACTTGTCGAGCCTTCGGTTGCAAAAGCTTCCTTTAGGCAAGATAAAGCCTCATCGATTCTGGCGACTCCAATATGCCCTTCAGCAAGAGTCTCCCATGAGCTTGAATTAGGCTTCCCTCCCACATCAGCCATGTGATTGAAAAAGCTCTCAGCTTTATCCATGTTTCCTTCTTTGACATACCACCCCATGAGAAGATTTGCTATTCTAGGGTCATAAGATGTTCTAACTGATAGCCACTCTTCGTAAATCCTTTCTGCCCCTTCGATATCATTGGCCCGAACCAGAGATGAGACCATGGAATGATAACCCAAATTCGGAATACTGGGAAAAATAGATTTGTAAACCTTCCATATCCGATAAACCTCCTCTTTATTACCAATATTACCATATAGAGTAATAAGATACTGATATGGTATACGATCCCGGCCAGTGATCCTACTCTCTACATTTCTCAAGCATTCTTCGGCCTTTTCAGGCAGTCCCATCTTGATATACATAGTTGCCATTGTGCTAAATGTAGTCCAGTTCGGATTGATGCTTCGATCTTCTTTCATCTGTTTATGTACTTGTTCCATTTTTTCTACGGATCCTTGTGACCCACAAGATGACAACCAGATGTTGTAGGAATATATATCTAGACGAATGTTTTTGGCCAACATTTCTGAAACCATGGACTCAACTTTATCGTACTCCCTAAGGTTCATATATAGAGTCATCATCACATTATACGGAAGTGGATGCAAGGCATAACCTTTATTCCTCATATTATCGATTAAAGACTCTGCCTTTTCTTGCATTCTTGCCCGCACATAGGCGTTCAGAAGGGATCCGTAGATCCTTTTGTCCTTCAAAGTATCGGAGAGTTGAAGGAAGTAATCTTCGGCACTTGAAACTCCGTGCACCTTAGAAATAAGGTCCAATTGAATAGCGGCATCGCTAGCAGAAAATCTAAACCTCTCTCCTCTGTTGTTCATCCACTCGTAAACCTGTACAATGTCGGAAAAGTTTTAAAAAGATGTCCTATACAAGAACATCAACAACAATACCGAACAAAGGTTCTAAACAGGTGTTAATTTCCCCGGAAATTTTGACAATTTTACAAGGCCATCAACTATACTGAGCAACAACAACAACAGCAACTAAACATTTTCCCATTAAGTAGGCTCTGCCAAATGAATAACAACACACCCACAATATGCAAATATATTCATGGGGCAACCAATAAAGAAATCAAATGTAAATTCAAAACAACAAAGCACCAAAATCTGGGGAAAGAACTCGACTGCCCAGTAATTATTAAGTAATTTCTAGAATCTACAACAGATAGCAAAGCAACCAGAAATTGAGAACACAAAATTCATTTTTTGGGAGGGTATACCTCAAGGGCTTGCTTGTAACGCTTATACTTCCTTAACTCTTTGACGACCCTACAAAGTTCCCACTTGGTGAGCTTCCTGCCGCCTTTTTCCCAGTCATTCAACACAGAGGCGGAACCCAATTCAGGGTTTTCCATGAGAGATATTTTCCTGTACAAAGCGTTCCATTTGACCATGGGTCTTCTCTCAAAGTCCACTGTTCCATAGCTATGGACTTGTGAGATGGAACATTTGATTGGGAGGTTCGGGAGAGTTCGGGTTTTCGAAAGGATGAACCGGGGAATATGGCATGGTGGCCGCCGGGAGAAAGAAGAGGTTGACGAGATCGAAACGCGGTTGTTGTACAACGATGAAGGCTGGAGAAGCATATCTCTTTTTTGGTTTTGCTAAGGGTTCAAGGGATTACGCACAAAGGAGAGAGCTTCTGCCTTGAAGATAGAGTTGATAATGAAATTATCTACATGTCTCTTTTACATGGACCGTACGGTTCATAAGTCCGGCCCAAAATATTGGAGTTGGACGAAATTTCATATCCGTCTCGTCCGGTCTGATCCAAACGATAAAAATATTTTAAATTTATTTGGATTTTAACTTAAATTATTTGTAGTAAAAAGATATTTAAGATATTTATTTTTCTATCATTTTAAAATCAAATTGTAATATAAAATTATTTTTATTACGTAATACATGCATGGATAAATAATATAGATTATGGATTCAAATAGATTCACTTTGAATTTAAATTTAAATGTCTTTTTGTATCAAATCTATTCTTGTTTGGTGAGTAGGCTGTAGGAGCATATTCCTAAAATCCGTTGGATTATTTGGTACGTTTGGCGAATGCATATATTTTGGCCAAAAGGGGCTAAGAATTTGGTTTGCTATGATAATCGAATTGAATCAATCTGGATGTTTCTTTTATTGTACAACCTAGGAGATTTGAGTTTTGTAGTAGGTTCTGCTCCCTAACGCTTGAGCGTGGAGGTTCGTTTTTAACCTTAATGTTATATTGTATTTGTCACCTTTTTATGCTGTTATGGGATCGGGAAAGCTGGAAGAAGATGTGTACTTTGTGTGGGTTTCTCTTTATACTTGGACTCTTTTAATAATACATTTTGGACATTTGTTCTCTCCTCTTATGTCTTAATATCCATGGAGTTTGTAATGAGATCCTTCTTCTTTATAGAATGTCTTAATTTTGATTTATTAATTATATTATATTTTTTAAAATTGGACTCCTGGTTCTGTCACTATATGAAGATTACAGTCACAGACACTACGAATTCTGCAAAGTAAGAAGAATGAAAAGAGATGAACAAAAAAGAAACATATGAAATGAGAATTGAAGTCCCTAATCTTATTATCTTCAACCTTATCAACACTTTGGTGATCCATCAAGAATCCTCTGTTGCGACTCTAATATCATCTCACTTCTCTTCATCTCCATCTCCATTCTCATCGTCTCTATCTCCTTTTCCATCTCCATCTTCATCTGCTCCATCCTTACGAACTCGCCTCCCAATATATTTATTGCCAAAACCATCTCTGCAACCGCGTCTCTCTCCATCTTCTCCGATACCGTTGCTGCCGTTTTCCCCGGTGTTTCCTCAAACCCTTTAAGAACCCTAGCCCCATAAGTTGACCCAGATCCCGATTCTCCTATATTATACTTGATATCCTGAGGACTGGCATTAGAACTGGGACTTGCAGCATATAATCTTGTCCCTGGTTGAGCTATACTAACTCCAGTGGGGATTCTAACCCGAACCCCTCCACTTCGTCACTGTTTCCCATCCAATTTTGATTCAATTTGTGCACACTTTTCATATTAGCACCTCCGTTTTTGTATCTATAATCGTAAAACTCGTGATAGTCATCATCATCGTTTTCATCGGTCTCATCATCCGGGGTATCCGAATTGTGATCGGGTTTCACATCAGGCACTTTTCCCATAGCGTCCATCTGCTTAAAATGGACCCAAGAAGAAACAAATCTCGAAACGGGCATCGATCTAGCCCGCTGGATCTCTGTCCGGTACCGCTTTCGGAGCTTCTCCATCTTATGACGGCACTGCACGGCCGTTTTAGGAGGCGTAGCCATGGGACAACGTTTAGCCACCGCATCCGCCACTTCTTGCCAATGGTCTCATCATGCGACCAACAAGGCAGTAGCCGCCTTGGGTTAGGCGTGACGGTGGCTTTTCCCAGTGGCATGGGAGTGGATAAAGGAGGCGCCGGAAAGGCGAGAAGGTGTTCTGTCGGAGGTGGTGGGTCGTGTTCGGATAGGTTCGACATGTCAGATCAGATAGATGTTAGTAACATGGGTTTAAAAACACGGGAGGCGGTGGAAGCGTATGTTAGCAAAGTGGGAGATGGGCAATTGGCGGTGAGAGGAGAGGAAAAGGAAAAGGAAAAGAAAGTGAAGGTGGATGGGGCCACCGCAGAGGATAATTGATAGGGTGGGCGTGCGGCTGATTTTGAGATGTATGTGGATGAGGCCACCGCCTAGGTGTGCGTAAGGTGGGGTTAGGCGATTCAAATAGTGGAACAAGATTGCTATTTCGCTGTAGTATCGTCGTCGTAAACTTATATTCGAAAAAATCATGGTGAATAGTAAAATCACGATAATAGCAATCTATCGGGACCGTAATTTAGCGTTTAACGGTAAATAACGTCGGTAACGAGACGCTATCCCCATTATTCAACTGTGACTTCAAAAAAAAAAAAAGAACAAACATAAGCAAGGGAGGCCAAAGAAAAAAAGATGTGCTTAATTAACCAAACTTCAGTCGTGGCTCGTGAGAAAATAAACTATTAAAGAGTGGAGGCTAAAGAGGAAACAGAGAAGGAGATGAGGAGTCAAAAATTGGAGAAAAATGAAAGTATGAAATCAATGCATTGGAGCGGTTGCTTCCACCCTTTTTACGTGGATTGAAAAAATCATAGAATAAAAGAGAATTTTGATTTAATATAACGATATGATGAAACCCATTTGATCCATTTGTTTGGGAGAAAGAAAATAATATGGTGAGATGAAGTAGTGGGAGAAGGAAATAGGAGATGGCTAAAGAAGGCAGAGGACTGAATTGCGGTGGTTCGAGTCACTTAACTTTCTATTCTTTTTAATTAGGGTAACTTACATAAATCATCATTAACTTTAAAAAATTTCAATTTACTCATTAAACTTTCAAATTGTTACTATTTTAGTCACTCCTTAATATTATAATTATAATTATTATGTTTTAGGGTAAATTGTGTGAAATTTAAAAAAATTCACGACCGTGATACCCGCAATGACCGCGATGGTATCCGTTATATCCGCAACCGCGATAAACGCGACGCGACCGAAAATACGACCGTAAATGCTATTTAAATACATGGGACTAACGTGCGCGGAGGGGAGTGTTGGATAAGTTGCGTACTAACCTATACCACAAAAGGGAAAAATCCGCCTCTCTCCCGATTTTAATGACACTCATTTCTCCACCATTGGTTCGGAAACCAACCAATCAACCCCATTGCTCATGTTTTTTGTGGGCATTGGCGTAACACCACCGTCGGTGGACTGTTAATGCTTGACCTTGTCTCATAAGCCTGCCTAATGCTACTTCTTTCGGTTCTATTTGTTTTTCTTTGGGATATCCAGACTAAGATGCAATGTGAAGTTGATCTTTAACAATGGAAAGGGCATGGTATCTTGAAGACCAGTAACTGATTTGCTTGATTTAAGTATGCATTGCATTTTAACTCTTCTTGATTGATATTATTGTAGAGAAATATTTCATGTTTATTTGGTTTCTGGTTTTGAAATTGCCTGGTGGAGTATATTAGGCAAAGATTTGAACTTTCCTTTCGACCAGCAGAAAATCGCAGCACGTCTGACTGAGGAACTGCTTTCATATCTTTCGACATTTGTTACTAAAGATTTCGATTCGAGCAACTGCATCTGTAAAATATGTATATTATTAATAGATGAATTTTTTTTAAAAAAAATATTACTCATAATCAATTCATTTTATTATTAAAAAATATTTTTAATCAAAATTTATTTTATAATTTTCTGATCATTTTAAAATCAAGTTGTTAAAATAAAATTATCAATTCAAATAGATTCATTGCAAATTTAACAATTATATAATTAAAAAGAATATCGTTCTCTTTTGAGATCATGGGTTCGAACAATTGTATCTTTAAGATATTATTATCAATAATTAAAAAAAATTATAACATATATTACTTTACAATCATCTATAATTATTAAGAAAAACAATTACATAATTAACTCCTCTCAGACAAAAAACATATATCATTCATGAAACATTTATACATTATCTAGAATGTTGTTCTCACATGTAAGAGAAGACTGTTATTTAATTATTGACATAAAAATTGTTGGAAGCGTAGATGAACACACAGTAATTTATATAACTCAAAATATTATAGATACGAGATAAAATACACTACAACGACATTATCCCAATATTACAATATTACAACACTACAACACTATAACACTAGCTGTGGCTAGTTTACAAGCACAATTTCTAACAAAAACACCTTATAAATATTAAGATTCAAATTACAAATTTATTATTATATAAATAAATTGAGTTAAACTGTAATAAGTCAAAATCTAACGTTTGATAACATTGCTATTTAAATAAAGATATCGAAAAATAAGCATCGGAAGTTTATTTAGAAGTAGGTGAAACCTTCGTGCTCCGATGAATTAGAGTCATCGGAGGGGGAGTGATTGTGTCTGCCTTCATAAGTTGTAATCACCATTCGACGATCCTCAGATAATCGCTCAACCCTCTTTTTCACTCTGCAATTACTGTGCGTACAACGATAATAACTTCTGCCAACTCAAATATAAACCCTAATTAGATACATAAGAGATGGGCTATGATGCACCATATAAGTTCTCATTACTTATATATTTATATTTTATAATACGATTATGATCCACTTATATAATGTAAATATTTTTAAGTTTTACGTAAATTTAGGACTGTTAGATAAATAAAAGGAAAATATCAATATTAACTTTTTGTTTTTTAACGAATATCTTATCATTTTATACTGTTAGTTTCAACTAGCTATTTTCACTCACCTAGTTGTTCTAAATATGTGTAAAACTAAAAATATTTTCACTCACCTAGTTGTTCAATTAGATCGTATCCCTTTATAACATAAGATCTTATGTTTAATTGACAGTGCAAGCGACTTGAGCACTACATCAAATATTATCTCCTACTTATATTAAGTAAAAAATCTCGCAAAATAATAAATTTTTGGTGATCAAGTTTTGGAGAAATGATAGAATAAAACATGATGTTAATAGAATAAAAGGTATTCCATGTGGGATTAATTTGAGACTCAGGTTTAGTGTTGTTATTATTAAACCTAGTATGTTAAACTTAACTTAAATGCATCCATGAATCATTCTTAAACTTACACATGAATTATAAATCCAACCATATACAGTACTGAAGCTGGAATTATCTCCGCTGTTAACATCAGACTTACTCTTCAATAAATCTTCGTTAAAAAGATTTAGATTGTACTAATTTCAATATTGTTATTTACGGTAAAGTATACCTCGGATGAAGACTGTTTTTGACAACCTTCTGGCCATATTTTCTCCACTTATAACCATCGTCTAGTACATCAACCTCGCTTCTCGTCTGGAAACAAAACCTCGGTTCTCTAAGCTTTCTCCTATCCTTCACTCTTGCCTTCTCCGAAGCCGAGCTCCTCCACCTGGAAACCCCCCCCCCCCAAATTTTCTTAACTTTTTTGTAATGGAAATCAGTACGAAACCGAAATATGTCCACTAAGAAGAAAGAGAAAGTTAGAGCAATATAGATGGATGCGTGGTGTCATTCCATTAGCAAGTGAAGCAAGAAATAACCTTCCCTAGTCTTCCATCTAAGGATTACGGAGAGACTTTAAAGAAGATATGAACCATATAAATAAATAGTGCAAAGATATGAATAATACCATGAATTATTGTTTCCGTTGTTGATGTTACTGACGCAGTTCTGGTCCTCTACAGCTTTGGGTTCCAAGGTCCCTACCTAAATTGTTTTCAAGAACCGATGTCAGATACAAAAATCACCAGAAAAGGTATACAAAAATCCCATATACCTGGTTGTTATGACCGGTAAACGCCGCCATGGTGGCGAGAGGCTGAGAAGTTTGTGCGGGGGACAAGAAACTCATCATCTGGTTTTCTTCATATTGTGGAAACCCCATTTCGTTCATGGCCTGTGGAATTTGTATCTTATAATTTGGGACTCCTCCTCCTTCCATTATTTCTTCCCAAAAAAACCCTAAAGAAAGGTAACAGGAAGCGATCCTCCTTCAAACTTATACTTTTCTGCAGGTTTTGGAATTTGTGCTCCACACTTCCACACGAGAGTCGACTCAGTCTTCGAGTCAACTAGTAATGGCTAGATATATCTTAGACAATGGTAGCAATATTAATGGAAGTCTTTTGATCCATGTGTAGGGGATAGCTGTTTCAAGGGGACATGTATCATTCTCGTATTGACTATCATGTTTTTCTTATACATATATCTTGTCTCAACGCATGATGTTTTCTAGCTAGGTCTACATAGGATCTATGTATGATCAACCAATTAGAATCGAATTGATAAATTAAATTCTACCCCTTCTAATTTCAAAATTTTAGATGTACGACAGTGGCGATTCCAAAAAATTAAAAAACAAGGCTTTAAATTTTAATATTCATTTTCCTTAATAAAATGAATATGCAAGTTTCCTTACTTTTTCTCTCTCTTTCCATTAGCATATTAAACTAAATTTAATAGCTTTTTTTCTCTAGGGGTCAAGTGCATCCGTCCCTTATGTATGATGTGTGTCTTTCACAAGATCATGTTCCATTATAATGTATTTGTTATTATAATATTGTTGGGTAGATTTTCAACTTCTTCAAAAGAGAAATTATAAAGTGTTATAACTCATCAAATGAACTCAATGATTAAAGGGAGTGTTATTTTATCTAAAAGTCTTAGGTTCAAATAGCTACGTCTCCCGGGTTTATATGTGATTGTCAATCTTTCAAAAAGATTTTAAATAGATATTTAATTATATTATAAAAATGAAAGAGTGGAATAGTAAGGGAAAGAGAGCTGATTGTTGAGTCTTGAAGGCAACAAGTGGTGGGTTATGTCAAAGTTTCCATCCATGTCCAAGTATTGCTGTTGAAAGATGGAAAATGATAGAGCCTTTCAAATCCTGCAAAACCACATTTACACTATGATCACCATTGCCTGCAAAAAAAAGACTGTAAAAAGGGGGAAAAATGATCACTCATGCACTCCCATCCCCACATTTTCCTTTCCATTTCTTCCCCTTTTCCCTTTCTTTGTTATTTTTATGTAGTGTGTACTTAATTCATCGATCCATTAATTTGAGCCATATATTAAAGATATAGATAAAGTTAGGATTAAATAGTGAGGGAAGTTAAATCGTCTCACTTCAAAGTTAATAGAGACTTAAAGTATTTAATCTAAAGTTTACAATATTTAATTTGAAGAGTATTTAAATTGACAAAAACTATAATTGTTATCAGGCAAAAGAATTTAGGATGTATGAGCCCCTTCCATATCCTTAATACCTTATTTTCTAATGATAAAAAAATAATTATAGGTCGATCCTCTCAGTTGGGATATATTTAATACTTTCTCATTTTAATATTCCAATGAAAATTGATTGCTAAGAGAGAAACATTACAACTTTAGATATACTTATTAAGTATAAATTCTTCATAGATATTCGGATGTGCATATGATTGTTTCCAGAATTCCTAAAACTCTGAATCCACGCCATGAAAACATCCTCTCAACTCTCTCCACAATACCACCACCAACTTCTTGTCTTTCCCTCTTACATCACACAGCTACTTTAAGAAAGTAATTTTCTAAGGATTTTTGGTCACTTTCTCACCTAGCTTCCTCTCCCCCATTCAACTGTTTGGATTCTGAAGGAAAATGAAAACCTGGTTAAACACTTTCAATATAGAGGAAGCATTGTTCTTTAAAGTGAAGTTGTGTGATCTGCAAAAGATACGGTGTTGGTCCAACCGGGAAGTGGTTCAGATGGCGGCCGTGGTATAGTGGAGCTACTGGTTCGTCGGCAATCCAACAAAAAAAAAAACACAGTTTTCTTGCTTTCAAGCAAAAGTCTGTGCTTTGAAAAATGGTGTATTCGTGTGTCATGCGTAGCGCAGCATTCTTGGACTGCTATATACATTTCTTATAACCTAAGTGACGGTTTACACCAACATTCATACTTAATTATCATTGATAGTAGAATTTATTGAGTTGTGTTAGTGGTGAAAAAGAATATTCTGAATCCGAATAATTGTACCTATAAAATGTGTAACGTATCCATTTATATGTAAAATGTATACGATTAAAACAAGAAGTTTCTTCTAGGAATTGATATATAAATAAATATTTTCCTGGAACCTTTTTGCTTTTGATGGTAAAAGGAAGTAATATGCGAGTGGAATGAAGCCATAATGCTTTACAATTTATCATCATACATGCTGCTGACAAATTTATATGGTCATGTTGAAATAGAGATCCTTCGAATCCTCCAGCGGCCAGTAGCAAACAACAACAGAAGCAATTACTGTAGATGGTGCCTATGAGTATGATTGCTAAATTTGTCATATATGTTTCAGCTATATCTACTATACTCATTCTACTGCAGATTCTTCATCCTATTAGGGTTTTTTCATTCATATATGACAGGACTCATTCTACACAACATTAATATAGAATAAAATATGTACAAAAAAATTATTTAATGTGATTCAATCTTATTTATCTTCATAGATGACAAAAATAATAATTTACTATAAACATTGAGATAAAAAAATAATAATATATAATATTTCTTATATCTCAAAAGTCATGTGTATAACAAAAATTTATAATATCTCAAAACACTCTCTCAACATCTCTACACAAAATTTATGTCTAAAATATATAAAATTTGTCTAAAATTGATCAATATATTTTACATAAGATCTAAGTTAATATGTAATTTAAATTTATAAGAAAACTAAATTGATATATATATATATATATAATCCAAAAGGAATATTTTCAAAAGAAGAAAAATAAAGAGTGGATACCAAGAGAACCGACATTTTCATAATTTATAAATTGAAGATTGAAAAGTGTAATAAAGAAGAAGATTAGATTTGGAAGCAATGAGCAATAAGAGGACAGACGGTGTACATACTGAATTCCATGCAACAATCATGGCATTTCAATCAAATTTCTAAAGTCTTTACAAATTTCATGATGCATTATATATTTGGTGGGTCCTATTTATGTCTCATAACTTGTCCATATCCCCTTGTATGTTTTTGTCCAATTCTATTGTTTCTTTATGGGTTTTGAAGGGTATGTTGATGTCCCCTCCAGGTAAACTGACCCATTCTTACCAACTTTGAAACCCAACATTGTCCCCACATTTATGAATTCTGGTAATAAATTTCATAGATGACATACTTTTATGAATTGTTTTTTTTTTTTACATATTCTTTATATTTTTATGGATTATTTATAGGATTATTACATATATATTTGCGATAGAAAATAAAATTTGAGTTGTATAGATATTATTATTTGTTTTATTAGAGTTTAGTGTTATAAATATTAGAATTTAAAATTTTGTGCTTAGAGTTTAGGATTTACGACTATTGAAAAATATTAATTGATATTTAATAAATATGTTTGTAAAGTATAATTTCTATACAGTTTTGTTTATAAAATATTTTTCATTGTTTATTTTTATAAGATAGACAAAGTACAAGAAGTACTAAAAATAGAGAAAGAAATATGTATTATTTTTTCAATGTAAATATATATTCACTTTTTTTTCTTCAAATTTTATATTTATAGATATTAATATGGATGATAATTTGATCCAAACTTGGTGAATTTTTGATATAATCTTATAGGATTGTGTATTTCCTAAAATTTGAGTTTAGTTGGGTTGAATTTTGTGAGAGATGAGATCAATAGGTTGCAAGGTGAAAAATTACCCAATTCGATTTGATCAAAGAATAATGGTATAATAGATCTTTATATATTTATCTATTGTCTCTTTCTATATATATATTTTTTAATTTAGTCCTTATTTTGTTGAATAAAAAGAAATTTTTTTATATTTAGGTTGGGCCGGATGCGGTTTTTATCATAAAAATCAAGATGAGTTTCAAGTCAGGTGAAATTTCTCTAAACTGAAGTCCGATCAAGTTCGAGTGAGGATATAATACTCGAGTCAGGTTTGGGTTAACTAAAAATTCTAACCCAACTCAACTCGTTGTCATCTTTAGACATAAAGAGCAAATAATATAACACTACTCTAATAAAAATAAAATTCTTGATAATAAAATATATCAAAATCATATTTAATAGATAGAGTTCTAAAAATAATCGACATCCACGAGTAACAAGTATTCATAACATGTATATTTAAAGAAAGCAACAAAACTTTAGAGTGTTTTTTGAGCAATTATGAGGCCCAGCAGCTAAACAACGTGGGCTTAAGTAACCTCTAAACTATATAAATCATCTTATTTTCTGGCCCAAACCTGTTAAAACTTGGAGAAAATTAAAGTTAGGGGCTGTTTGATAAAATAAAATGATTAAAGTTTGAATGATTCAATGGCCTGAATGATTCAAAGGTTCTGTATGAATTGACTCTGAATGTGACATGATGTTTGATAATGGTTCTGAATGTACAATCTGAATTATGAATATTTTCATTTTTACCTTCATAATGATTTATTATATTATAAGATATGATTGTTTAATAAGACAACATGTGAAAAATATGTATTATGGTAAAATACTGAGTGCTTAATGATTCAGAATGTACTTTAATGTTGAATCATTCAGCAGTGTTTTGCTGTTTCATTCAGCATAGTCTTCATTCAGAGGTGAGAATCAAACACGTTCAACATTCAGCGCTGAATAGTTCCATTCACTAGTAAACAAACGACCCTTTAATAGGACATTAATTTGATGGAATTAGCCCATTAATCTAAGCGGATCAATTAATTAACTCATTAGGATTAATTTTTTTATTTATTTTGCAATCTACAACAAATGCTATAATGACGAAGAAATTTGTCGCACGGACATTACGAGTTAAATAAAATATTATTATTATATGGTACCAATACACGAACCGATTGACAAAACCTTTTTTTTTCAGTCCAGTAATCCAATCGATCCCTTTAACACACAGTATTAGGTTGCTGACCATAACATTTGACCACCAAAACTTTATTTGTGCAATAAGATAAACGAAAGGTAGTTTCTAGGGACGACATCCCAATTCCATCCTCCATGATTAAGGCTTCAATTGTTACCTAAAAAGTGAGACATCTTCTCCTCCACCACACAAACTGTTTCCCCCCCCCCCAAGCTTTTTTAGTTCAAAAATTCTTACAAAACAGACCCCATGCCATGCCATGTGGTTCTGTTGCCTTTCTCTCTCTTTATCTGTCTCTTCCTATATATATTTCACCGGTCCTTCACTATTTACTTTTCTCTCAATTTACATAAAGTTCAGTTTCCTTAAAGGAAAGGTACATTGTACTCATGATCTTAGACCCATTCATATGGTTTTTTCACCCTTAAAAAAATACTAAAGTAGTAAAATTAATGAGTCAAAATAATTGTTTTATCTAAAAATAAACTATGTCAAATGATTTGATAAAATTAACAGAAAAATGACAATCTCAAAATGAAAATTAAACATGTCAAAAGGAAAAAGTATTTATAATAAAGGGACTAAATATGCAAAAAATGCAAAATACATTGTTCCTTTATACAAATTGACCCAATTTTTTTAGGGTAAAGTATAGTAATGGTCACTGAACTTTTCTAAAGCTTTCATTTAGGTCCCCCAACTTTTAAAACTTGCAATACAATCCCCCAACATTTAGTCCGTTTGCAATATGGTCCCTCAATATTTAGTCTATTTGCAATATGGTCCCCGACATAACTGTTGGGGGACCATATTGCAAACGGACTAAATCTTGGGGGACTGTATTGCAAGTTTTAAAGTTGAGAGACCTAAATGAAATCTTTAGAAAAGTTCAATGACCATTACTATACTTTACCCTACTATTAATTAGTAAACCAACGACAATTTATCATTAACTTTCTTTTCTTCAATTTTCATTTAGGCTTTTTATTTTCTTTGTAGAACAAAGTCAACCAGTTTAGTAATTTAAAAAAATCATTTAATTTATCTTTTTTTAATTATTTATTTTGTCTATAATTTAAATTTATTTTTTAAAATTTAAAGTAATTCATTCGATTAACTTTATTTTTTCTTTTTTCATGTTGATCTTATATTATTTTTTAAATTTTAAACAAACCATAAAATGTAAACTCCAAAATCATAAATCTTAAACCCCAAATTCCACCCCTAAACTCAAAATTACAAACCCTAAACTCTACTCTATAAATCACAAACCCTAAAATCCTAAACACTAAATTTTAACCCTAAACTCTAATCCATAAACCTTGTACCCTAAACCTCAAACACAAACACTTATTTTATTCAAATAAAAATAAAAAAAATAAAAAATCTAAATTCAACATGAAAAAAATATAGTTATCCGAATGAATTATTTTAAACTTTAAAAATATAAATTTAGTTATACACAAAAAAATAATTTAGAAAAAATAAATTAAATGACTTTTTTTAAACTTAATAAACTGGTTGATTTTGTTTTACTAAGGAAATAAAAAACATTAAATGAAAAGTAAAGAAAAAAAAGTAATAAACTGTAGTTAATTTACTAATTAATATTAGGGTAAAGTATAGTAATGGTCACTGAACTTTTCTAAAACTTTCATTTAGGTCCCCCAACTTTTAAAAGTTACAATACAATCCCCCAACATTTAGTTCTTTTACAATATGGTCCCCCAACAGTTACGTCGGGGATAATATTGCAATTGGACTAAATGTTGAGGGACCATATTGCAAATGGACTAAATGTTGGGGGACTGTATTGTAAGTTTTAAAAGTCGGGGGACCTAAATGAAAGCTTTAGAAAAGTTCAGTGACCATTACTATACTTTACCTTTTTTTTATGACAAATTTGCTTATTTGATTGCTTAATAAATAGGAATCCTGGGTACATCTCATGAGATAGAGGGGAGCGAAAGGGATTGATCCAACAATGATCTTGATTGAAGAGAGGTTTCCCACGTTGGGTTTGAACGGGTGGCCAGATAATATAATTTAATATATTCTTTTGAGAATATAAATCTTAAAAAGAGTTGTCGTGCATAACATGACATCCATGTCTAAATTTCACTCAACTTTAATCACAAATTGCCACCTTATGTCCATTAATAAATTTGACATAATAAAGTGTAAGAGTTGTTATTATGCAATATTTATTAATAATTACATATAATTAATTTTTTAAATTGATTATTTTGTAATTTTTAATAATATAGAGAATAGAAGAAAAAAAATACATCCTATAGTTATTTTCGTATTTTACCCTAGCTTATATTTTAAAACACAATATATTGTTTCAAGTACCAATACAAACGATAAAATTCATACAATATCCTCTTATTTTTATTGGCGTTGGCGAGATCCGATCCTCTAATTTATTGCTTTTGCACCGGTCTTGTGCCAAATATTATAGGGTTTTATACAATATTATTTTTGTATTATAAATTAATTTCCACTTAATTTTTTATATAATTGATTTTAGACAATAAGATAATATTTACATCAATATCAATGATAATTGTTTTTGGGGTAAAGTACAAAAATGGTCCCTCGACTATAGAGCACTACTTTGTTGAGTCCTATGAATATTAAAAGTTATAAAATTATCCATCGACTATATAAGATATAGCTTTGTTGAGTCTCTCAACTATAAAAAGTTACAAAATGATCACTCAACTATTCATGTATTCTAAATTTGTCATTTTTCTGTTAAAAAATTTATAGTTGTTTGAGTTGGACGTTAACCTACTAGTTGAATATGATAAAATTATATTTTAATGATGAAAACCGACATCGTCGTTACTTTTCAGCACTCGCTTGATGACATAACGTAAACAAAGACTCGATCCACAAAATACATCTCAAACGATTTTGAGATAAGATTTTGTCGTATCTCAGTCAATATGTTAACGTCCACCTCAAAAGGTCGTCAAAATTTTAATGGAAAATAATGAATTTGGAACATATGAGTAGTCGGATGACCATTTTGTAACTTTTAATAGTCAGTGGACTCAACAAAGCAACGCCATGTAGTCGGGTGACCATTTTGTAACTTTTAATAGCCGATGGACTCAATAAAGTAATGTCTTATAGTCCAAGGACCGTTTGTGTACTTTACCCTTATTTTTGTTGTGGATGGATAATAAACTTAGAACAATATTTGATGGTTGAAAGGCCTAATTATTCACCCAAAGAATATCCCATAACTAGAAACGTGGTTGAGTTCCAAAATTTTTTTATCTATCTTTTGAAATGCTTGTGTGAGAAGGCATGGGGCAAATTGGTAAGACCCCAAAGGCTCATCTACAAGATTGGTCGTTGTGACCACCATTGTTTTGTCCACTTGCCTCCTGTCCGGCCATACGTCTCACCCATTATAGTGATATGCTTAGTTGGAAAAAGAGGAATTTTTTTTACTTTTGGATAGCTTTACCTAACAATGTTCTTTGGAAAATCATTTTTTGCCAATCAAGATTTCAATTCCTTGTTTCCACTCAATTTGGTAACTTTTGCTTATAATATACAATGGTCGACCTCACTAAATCACATGCATTTGAAGATGGTGTTTGCATTGGTTACTTCCGGTATGGTGGAAAACTTAAACCTCAATCTAAAGGGTGGAGTTAGGATCAAATATTGAGCGAGACAAGTTATCTAAGTTTAAAATAATAGAGACTTATTATAAATTTAATCTAAAGAGTTAGAGGGGGACAAAAGTCTGATTTCACTTAAGTTTAAACCGATAAAGACCTAAAATTCTATAAGACCAAAAGTTTTGTGAGGGTCAAGAACCCCTCCCGCTCTCCATGTACCTTTGTCTATTCCTATTTATAAATAAGGCTTAACAAAAAGATCGGGACAATTGCAAACTAATTCGAATCCTAATGTTTGGTTAGGTTTTGATTATTGGTTGAATATATTTAATAGTGTTTTGATTTGATCCTCGTTACATTTGCTATCAATTATAAAGATTCAACGCATCTATCATGATTGTTCATCCATACATTTCACTCATAAATCACTCGATTTGATATCCGCAAATCAAGTCCATCATAGAAAAGCAATGAAATTTGATTATTACTAGTGGATGAAAAACATGTTAAAAGAGGAGCTCTCAAATGTTGGGACGTTTAATTCATTATTTTAATAAAATTCACTATTATATATTAGAGGATTAATTACAACTTAAATGTAGGATTCTTTTTATCATAAAGAGCTTATTATCATACTTTAGGATAGACACGCACAAAGGTCGGGCTATGTTTTTAAATTTAAAGTTCTATTTAAAATTATTTGAAATGATTTTACGCGTAAATATTATATTTGAAAAATGAGTTTGAACAAAAATATTAAACATATATAAAATATGGGTCCAATCTAAGGAGCCGACCTAGTCCAGCTTAGTTTCTAAATTTATAATATATTGTATAAACTTATATCATATAAAAATTGAATCTATAATAATATGATATTAAAAATATTAAGTTGTGCATGTTTAAAAAGGTAAAAAAAAAGGGGTTAAATTTATTAAAAGTGAAAAAAATAACATAAAAAAATAAACTATACAAAAATGAGATTGATTTAATCATTTACTAATAATGGTAGGTTTGAAGAAAAATCTAAATCTCATAGTTTATGTCGAACTAGACTCACACTAACATCAAATGTATTAATATGATAAAATAAACTTGATTCGAACCTGATCAGCCCATGAATATTTTTAGTTCAAATTCACAAGATCAAAACATGTTAATGATCTCAAAGGTTAAAATAAATACTTGCATATCAACTAAGAAAAATGAGACTACTAGTAAGATTTTTCTTTTGAACAATTTGATACAATATTAAAGTTACTTAAATCTCTTCCCATCTATAAATTGAAGGATATTAAGAGTTTTGACATATTCAATCTAAATTCTCTTATGTATTATGCAAATAATAATATCAACGGAACTAAATTTAGAATAAACTACACTTTTAATATTTAAACTATTAGTTTCGTTTTGTTTCAGTACCTAAATTTTTATTTATTTCAAAATTATACCTAACATTTACAGTTTGTTTCATTTTTAATGTCTGACCGGACCCATGTATTTCCATATTCGCGAGCCTTTTATTCTTAAATGTTATTAGAATGTAAAGTTCTTCAAGTATAAAAGGAGAAAATGGCTTCCCCAAAAAGCTTGCCTCTTTATTGTTCTTTGGACATGGAAAAGGTACATTCATGCAAATTTGAGAGCCACGTAAAGGTACACAACTTTGTTGGGAGAGGGGGTTGAGCCATGCATGTGGACCATGACCATAATTTGGAGCTAGTATTTATCATAAAGTACAAATGATGTTATTGTGGGATCCTACCTAAAAAAATGAACTATGCGGCCATCATGCCTTGGTTCCATCTCACACCCACAAACATACCATGTGACATTTCTCTCTTTTTTATTTCACTCGGTAATTTCCTTCCCTTTCCCTCGGTCACCTCTAATCAGATTTCATTTCGCTCATAAATCAAAAGACAATATGTGTTTAAGTACAATTAGATTTTAATCTTTAGAAATATTTAATTATAATTATATTAATTGGATTAAGATTTCATTATTCATACTTTTGAGATTTAAATATAACTTTTTGAATAAAAAATATTAAGTTGAGAGGCCGCCACAGCCCACATGCATAATAACTTCTATAATACTCGGATCTAAATTAATCAATCAAGATATCGAAAAAAATATTAATAAAAATAGAGAAATTATAAAATGCAGCTTTAGTTTGGTTTAAGAAAATATTTATTATATAATTTTTGAAATGTGAAAAATTATTTACAAAAGTGAATAAAAAACTAAATGCTTTTGAATAACCTGGAATGGTTCTTGCAAATATAGATGCTTGAATCTGAAGCCTTTTAAGGAGAACACATTCCTTTTTACCAACCACTTGATGAGTTCAAATCAATGAATAATATAAGGTAGTATTTGTTCAAAAACTTCTAACCCTTTGACAATAAACGTTTATATTCATGCATATGCAGTGCTCGAACCCGATATTTCAAAAAATAATAATAAATTCCTTAACCACTGAAGCCATTTAATTTCGTGCGTAAAATAATTATTTTTAAATAAAGAACAATGTTACCGATATTTAAAGATAAAATTAATTTAAATAAGCATAAGTTATGGGTAAAAGTAGAATAATTTTTATTTTAATAAAAACCTAAAAATGAGTTGATTTTTTATTTCAATAATTTTAATTTGAATGATCAAAAATTTTTAATCAAAAGAAAAATCCAGTGACAAGTTGTTTCAATACAAAAGGCGAAAGTACCTACTTGGTTTGCCACTGGTACATTTTCCGTTAGAATCAATTTTAACTGTTCTAAAACCGCAACCCAGGACAATCAATCATTCCACCATTTGTCATATACATTAAAAATATAATTTTCATATTTTAATTTAATATGATTTGATCTCTCTATTTTTATAATATCATCATTCATTTCAAACAGTAACAACGTTAAGTATTCAAGTTGAAATATTTATGTGGACCAACAAGTATGGAGTGCAGTAACGGAAAGAATTTAGCTTCGAATTTTGAAGTAGATATTATTAAGAAAAACAACTTTAAATCTTAAACATAGATAATAAAATAAATATTAAAGATAGAGAAAATGTTAGTGTGATTTTTTTTGTAAAAATTATAATTTCATAATTTTTTTATATAATCACGTAATAATATAAACATGATAACAATGAATGTAAATAATCATAAATTATTAAGAAAAACAACTTTAAATCTTAAACATAGATAATAAAATAAATATTAAAGATAGAGAAAATGTTAGTGTGATTTTTTTTGTAAAAATTATAATTTCATAATTTTTTTATATAATCACGTAATAATATAAACATGATAACAATGAATGTAAAATAATCATAAAATAAAGAATATCAATATTTAATATGGAAAGATCTTTTCGGAAAAAACCACGAACAGAAGAAAAAATTCAAATAATTTACGTTTAAACTTTATTTAGGATTTAATCAACTTAAATCCAAATCATAATCCTTAATATCTAGCAATAGTGATAGGTTTCTCGCTTACAAAGAAAACTTGTATAGAAATAAACTTACTTAATATCAGAATTGATGTGTTAATCATAATCCTTAATATCTAGCAATAGTGATAGGTTTCTCATTTTTACATTTACTTTAAGTAAGTTTCTTCTTAATCATCTCGGATTCAATAAAAAAGAATTTAGGTCACACATTTTTAACACATCATAATGAGTTGAAAGGCTATTTTAAAACAAATTTTTATATCAATATTTTAATTGAAGTGGCTAACAATATTATCTAAATTGGACTAACTAATGACAACATAAAAGGAAAGAAACAAAGTAGAGAGTTTTTTTTAAGAAATCACTAATTTTATTCAAAATAATAAATATCTTAAATTTTAATAAAAAATTATAATTATAATCGTAAATTAAACACATAATTAGGACACTTTTATATAATCATTGAAACATAACTAGCAACTTAATATCACATAAGGACCATACAAAGAAAGATTAAAATATAACCAAGAAAACTTAAACAAAGATAGATACAAACATATCTGATTGCATCAACAAACGAACTACAAAAGGGGATCAAACTACTGAAAGACTATCGACAAACCGCAAATCAGATTCGAGTGAGGTGAAAAACTATCAACGAACACGTAATAGGTATTCAAATATAATTTGAAGATACAAAGTAGTAAAGATCAATAATATAACATATAAATATCATCTTGATTAGTTGTAACGATGTCTAATATACCTTTAGAAAAATATATGTGAAAATAACGGCTAAAAGACCGAAAAACGTGCCAAAAAACAGAAGTAAACATGCCATACAGACAAAGGAAAACGTGTCATACAAACATACTTATTGAAATTAAAAAAAATAAGAAAAAATAAAAGGACAATAAAGAATAACGTCAATCGACCACCAACATTAAAGTTGATGTCCTCCCATATCAATAAATATATATAAAAAATATGAACAATTTACCAATAAGAGAAAACTAGATATATGGTATTTTATTTCTTTAATTTTTTTTAATATAGAAACAAACTAAAACTAAATTAAAGCTATGGGGATAAAATGCCAAATTCGAATATAGTATATGTATCAAAAATCAAATTCGACGTAAAGAAAATAAAATACAATTATGAAATTAATCAATTTATAGATCGTGTAATTAAACCCTCTGCCTCTCACCGACTTGGCCAACAAAATATATATCCGTACCTCACCCACTACCGCCCCACAAAAGGAAAACTAACAGATGCAAGGGAAAGATGAAAAAAATAAGGGGAGACAGAGCTCTGCGTCCCTGGCTTGCAATGGCTACCATCGATTCTTAGATCTCTAAACCCCATCAATTTTTGTTTGTTGTTTGCATTTAAAGGTTCTCTGGATTTATTTCTCAAGATTCCTTCTTATTTTCTTTTTCAAGAATCTAAGGTAACTGCTGATCGGAGCTTCACTGTACTTCTTTTGGAAACTTTTTTGCCTTTCCTTTTTATTGTTTGCTGCAGCTTCATTGAGCTTTGTTTCTGACGAGGATTCAACATTTCGGTTCTGTTTGATTTCAGTTCCGGCTGGTTTCGATTCGGTTTCCTTCTGATTTTGCCTGCATTTGACGTTCTAGTTCATCTCCGTTGTTTTGCTGATTGTTTCGGTACTGTTATCCTTTGATTCTTTCACGTCCTTGACATCTTGAGTAAAATTCGAATGCATTTTCTTTTCTCATTTAAAGATTCTCTAGATTTTTCTCTCAAGAACGGATACCGTCGATTTTTAGATCTTAATACCGTAGCGTTTTTTCTTTAATGATCATTTAATGTTTCTCTAGATTTTTTTCTCGAGATTCTTTCCGACTTTCTTTTTCAAGAAGCTAGGTAGCTGCTGCTCGGAGCTTCACCGTACTTTACTTTTGGAAGGTCTATTGCCTTAATTTTTACGGGAAGAAAGATAGGAAGATAGGAGAGACTTTTGATAAAATGGACAATAGGGGAGGTTCTTTTGTCGCTGTTAGGAGGATTTCTCAAGGCCTCGAGCGAGGCAATACCTGCCATTCTACTTCTGGTAACTAACCTTTTAGTTCCTTTTTATTTTTATTTTTTAATTTTCGGCGATTCACTTTTTTTCCCCCTTTTTTGTTCTATGAAAATATTTTTCTTCTCTATCTTCCTCACTGTACAAGTCTCACCGATCTGCTGTGTCTGAAGCTAGAAGACATCCTTTCTTTTAAAAACCTCTTTTTCTTTCTAGGCGAGTGAACTTTGGCTGTTGCCGGAAACGTACCCTGACTTATGTGTGCTATGCTCAAATTTATCTTGGTGCGTTTTTTATGGTTAATATAACGATTATTTTGCTGAGGTTTTCTTTGATTTTTTGGATTTTTTTGTAAAGGATTTTTGGAAATTTTGATTCTGATATTGAATCAATAATTCGGGTATTCTTTTTTATGTTTTATCTTTAATACTGTTTTTTTTTCCTCTAGAGGTTGGTTGGCAATTTATGAGATAATTTATCCAATTTTATAGTAAGAGCTTTCAGGCAAACCTAAGATTAGCGGGCATAATTGCATGACTTAATGTTATTCCGATGTTCAAGCATTTTGCGTGAAACAGAAAAAATAAAAATAAAGATAAAATAAATAAAAAGAAACTGTGTTTTATTCTATTTATGTTCTAAGATCTACGAAATTAAACTTAATTTTCACTCATTCATTAGTACGTTTTGAAGGCTGCTAGATTCATTCCAAGTTTTCATGAAGCAAATTCCTATATCTACCCATACATTGTATACTGTCCACTTTTTGTTCACGACTCAAAACTTTCTTAGTATTTCAGTTCGTAGGACGCAAAATCTGTCACTCATGGAAAAAGTCTGGGCCTCATTTAACATTATTTCATTCCATCATATGTACATCTCTTGTTTAATGACTTTGGCGTATTGTTGCTTTCACTGTTCTTATCTTTGTTGGAGATAGTCGACTAGCATTTTTTACTGCTTTCTTTTGCTTTTGCCGTTATTAGCCACTGTAGTGAACCATTTGAATCCGTGGTTGTCTTAGGTACAAATTTCTAAGGCAGTTAAAATGAAGACTTAGGAATCCAATTTCATAGAGTTCTTTATTTTGTTACAGCTGAGGCTGTGGCAGGATCAACGGCATGGTTGGGTCGTGGTCTTTCTTGTGTATGTGTACAGAGCAGAGAGAGTGATGCTCGTCCATCATTTGATTTAACCCCTGCCCAGGTAATGTTTATGATCTGGTCAACCCGTTGATCTCTACCAGTGTCAACTATGATGGTTATTTGCTCATTTCATGTGTTCATGCTACTTGGTATTCCATTGATTGCTTTAACTAATGATACCTCTCCTGTTGTATAATGCTGTCATCCGAACCCTAATTTTGTGTTTAAACCCTACTATTTCTGTAGATGTCATATACATACTGTGTTGATATCGTTTTTGTGGCTTTACACACTGACCATTTTCATGCAACATGATTACCCGTATAGCAGACCAATCTCTTGACTCTTGCGGTTGCTTAGCAACATTATTGAACCATGGAAAAGTGGCATACTTTTAGGCTTTTGCTGTATTAGTTTATTTGGTTAGTTACTTTTGTAGTATCATTGTCCTTGTATTTGCCTATTTCTGCTAAATCTCACATATCTTTCTAGCATCATTTTGATTGATTTTCATAGAATGTTTCAAATTTTCTCTGCTATTTTACTTTGCTGGAATAAAAATGTAATATTGGCTTTCATGCTGTCAGGAGGAATGCTTGCAGAGGCTGCAGAACCGTATAGATATTTCTTATGATAGTTCAATTCCTGAGCATCAGGTGCCCGTTCTAAATGATGCCATTTGCACTTGGGTGCAATTCTGGATTCTGTAATCACCAATCCTGGCTTACTAGTGTTATTCTCTAACTCCTTATTGCTGTTTTATTTTACAGGAAGCATTAAGGGCGTTATGGAATGCTGCATTTCCAGAAGAACTACGAGGTTTAATATCTGAGCAATGGAAGGAAATGGGGTGGCAAGGAAAGGACCCATCTACAGATTTTAGGTAGTGTAGTTCCCTCCTACTTCCATTTGCCTTTTCATTAGTGCATTTTCTCTTTCCTTGAATGACTATTTGTTTCGTAAGCACTTGAAACTTGGATTTATCTCACAGGGGTGGTGGTTTTATATCCTTGGAGAACCTATTATTCTTTGCTAGGAATTTTCCGGTATGTGCATTTAGTTATCTTGTGTTGCTTGACCCATAATGCCTTTCTTTCCTTAATTTTCTCCACTATTTTGCATGCTACTTTGTGAATGGAAAATTTAGAAGGGTACTTGGAACTAAGTATACATGCTATATTCATAAAGATAAAAGAACTACAGGAATACATGCAATGATGAAGGTAAAAGGAAAGGGGGTGGGTGGGGGCAGGGGGATGATCCACATGAGACTAAAACAGCTCTTTCAATCCACAATTTTGTTCCTTAAAATCTAGATTTGGTTTATCTTTCGATCTTTCTCTGTTCATCCGATCCTAAGGTGCTTCTGAACATCTCCACACAGAAATCCTTCAAGGATCTTCTTTGGAAGCAGGTAGGTGATCGGTCTGTGTGGGAATATCCGTTTGCTGTTGCTGGTGTGAACATCACCTTTATGCTCAGTCAGATGCTTGATCTTGAAGCAGGTATGTATCCTTAAAACTAGGAGGTGATATGCTTGAATTAAACCAATACTCTTTTCTGAATGATGGACATAATGGATAATTATATTCCACTGGCACAATCTTTACTTGTTTAATTACGAGTGTACTATTGGTGTGTAGACATGCACCAATTTAAGCAATTCTCATTTTCTTTTATGAGCATTCTCGTGAAGATTGCTATTTGATGCCTTTTATCAGTTAACAATGTGCTTCAATTCTACAGTCAAACCAAGGACAATTGTAGGAGCAATTTTCTTAAAGTTCCTTTCAGGTAATGTCAGTGTTCTTCAATCCAACTCTACAGTTTATATAAAAGTTAGCTGTTAAAAATGAAAACCATGATTGTGCATTTTTTTTCCTTTTGGTCTGGATAGAAAATGAATCGGCGTTTGACCTTCTCTATTGCATCACATTCAAGCTAATGGACCATCAGTGGCTTGCTATGCGTGCATCCTACATGGACTTCAATGTATTTATTCTTCAACCGGAAAAGGCGTCGGTTATTTTATACCTTGTGTCGTGGTCCTTTCATTACCCTTTTTTTGCTGAAAAGTATGCTCTTATTCCGAATAATTGTTATGCTTTACAGACAGTGATGAAGGCCACACGTCGACAACTGGAAAGGGAGCTTCTACTTGAAGATATAACACGACTGGAGGATCTGCCCTCGCATAGTCTCCTTACACGATGATGAGAGGATGGATTGACAAACACTGGTGGTCCGGTCCTTTTACAAACATGTCTTTTAAGCTTTTGACTAGATAAAATGTATATGTGCTTTACTTCAAACAAGTGGTAATGGTGTTCAGATTTGATTTTTCAGAAATTGAGGATTTCAGATTTTTGTCTCTATAAGCTACATACGAAGAAAAGATGCGACTATCGAGAATTCTTGGATCGTGTTTCTCATATTGTTATCAATGGTTCAATACATTTGACGTAATGGAATGGAAAGAACTACAAGAAAACAAGTGCAATATTAGACTGATGGCATCTCATTCTCATCCAAAGTTCAAAATCATTGTAACTACTACTACAAACATAGCCTTAGCTCAACCATTTAAATTGAACAAAAACAAAAGGGGATAAAGAAAAAGGAAATGAAAGCTATTTTGAGGACAGAACAAGTGAAATCACCACTCCACATGACACACCTAGTACGGAAGTGGATTATCGGTCTTCAAATAGGCTTGATCTTGAAGTGGAGTGAGATGAGAGAGAATACGAAGCACTTCAAGTCCTGCAGTACATAAAACGCCAATCAGGTCAGAGACAGATAAGCAGAAGTTACGAAAACCAAAATTCGGGTGTCGGTGTACGCAAATGAGCATAGGAATCAGATAAACTATTGGAGATAACATTTAAAGCTCTTCCACCACCTAAAAAAGTCGGGTCAAATTCCAACCATGTCAAGGCATCTAATTTTCTTTAATCTCCAATGTTGGATAATAGGATTGGTAAGCTACACACACTATTCCCCAACCTTAAGTTTGATTCACTAACGATCCCAACTATTTCAGTAATTCGTTTCAAATAGACATCTGAAAGAGGAGTTACGCTAGCCTTTCAGCATTGTATCTAAAGGCAAGAAAGAAATCGAGTGCAAAAGCAGAAGTAAATTAGCAAAAATCAATAGCCGAGTGTCCATCCATGAAAACAAAATCATCTTTGTTTCAAATTACCATGTTAGAGAACTAAAACCATCTCTCTAAACTCATTGAATCAAAACCAAAAGGCCGAAAGGCGATCACAACACAAATGATACAAATAGAAATGCAGAAGGCAATCACAACACAAATGCAGAGAATAAAATAGCAGATTGACAATGTACATTAGCCGACCTGAACCAGATAATAAAATATATGCGAAGCCCTTCAGGATCCTTACTGCTCTGAACATCAACAAGGGACCCAATCTTTGAAGTAGTGAAAGAGATATGCTCATTCCCCATCACAATCTCGAGCTCCTGCCGTCCAACACGGTCAGGTTCCGGCCAGTTGTTATCATCTTCCCTCATGATCTACATTGACAAAACAATAGAATTGAACAATACCAGAAACCATAATCAATAAAAACTGCAACTTTATACCATAAGACACATAAATCACCATTAATCACAGAAATAATCACTTATCAACTAAAAAAATCCTTTAACCTATCAAAGAAAACATAAACCAGCCGCGCAATTCGATAACAAAAGATAGCAAAGACTAACTCATTATTTGTACAGAACATAGATAAAACAAGGGGAAAGAATCTAATCTTTTTCCACTACAAATAAGATGAATAATCCCAAACCCTAGGCAAATTTGAATTAAAGAAAAAGTTGTAAGGAAAGGGTTTAAAACGAGGGGACCTCGCTCTCGGTGATGATGCGGCGGCATTCCTTGAGAACGGCAGGGGTTAAGAAGACCTCTTTGCGGATCATGGTGTCGTTTTTGTAGTTGGAATTGTTAGCATATCGGAGCTTCCCGTCCGGCCTGAACTCGAACTCCAAAAACTCGTGCCCGAACTTCCCTTTATGCCCTACATAGTAACGGAGGTAAAACTCTCCGGTGTCCACTTCGGCCGCCATTGTTTTTCCCTCAATTTTTAGCTCTCAGTTGCTCGAGTAAACAATGAAGAAAACAAAGAACACTTGCCGATTACCGAAGTAGTAGAAGAGATTTTAATGGATATCTAGAAGGGTCTAAGTACATAGATTGGGCCTTCAAAGTTTAGTTTGGTTTGGGCTTTCTGTCATCTCCTTCCTTAATCTGACTTGACTAACGATGCCCTAATAATCATAATTCGAAAGAAATGATAATGGATGGTGCATATTCGAATATTTTAGATTATTAAATCTTTGGATAATATATATTTTAGATTATTGTATTAATTGGTTATGAATATTTTAAGGTTAAACTATATCCATGTCTACTTAATAATAAGAGATATTAATGTGATCATCAATCTTTGATTTTATCGATTAAATCACTTCATTATTCAAATAATGTCAATCAAATTATATGTCTTTAATATTTGGTAGAGGAACTGACGTGATAGTTAAATTAAATATAATTATACATTTGATCTATTGACACATGTCATCATATGATTAGAGGATTAAATTTATTAAATTAAATTAAAATTAAGATAAAATTGATAGAACATATAAAGAATGAGGACCAAATGTATAATTATAGCATTTTTAACTACCTGTCTTCCATCAAATATTAATATTAGGGTCTGGATCCAATTACATAGAGCAAAACTTTTTAGTTTTACACCATTATAGGATCGTTGGAAGGGAGAAATCAAATGTTGAGATTAACAGTAGGAAATAATAATATATTTTTCCTTCATTCAATGATCCTAAAAGGGTACAAAACTAAAATTTATACACTATGTGTAAGTGAATCCTAACCCTTAATATCAAATGAATTGATTGACATCATTTAAATAATATGATTAACATCATTTAAATAATATGATTAACAAATTAAAAATCGATGAAAAAAATTAAATCTTCTCGTAATTAAGTGACATTGGGTGTAGTTTATCCAAAATATAGATATTAACCCGTTATTATCCAACATGATATTCACGCCAGTGGTAGATTCGGAAATTTAAGGATGAGGTCAGAGGCGGATTCAGGATAAAAATTCAGGGATTACATAAAAATTCGGGCGTATCCCAATTCCCACAAAATTAAAAATAGGTGTTTGATTCATGGGCTTAAGGTTTGTGTTTTGGGTTTGATCTCTTTTTTTAATTTTAAATAGGATATTAATTTTTTCCTATAATAAAAAACAACAGTTACACTTGTATTAATTAAAAAAATTAACATTAAGTAGACAATTTTGAGTGATTGCCTGGGATACCTAAGGCAACTATAAGGTCTGCTCTTGGATGATGTCCAAAATTTTAATTTTCTTTTTATTAAAATAATAGGTATACAAAAATTATAATTTTTTTTCTTAATTTATTAAACTAAATTTAACTACATTTTTTAAATAATAGAATGCACGCTTAGTGCATCTGCCACTGATTGACGCTGTGTAGCCTCGGGGGAAAAAACGTGCTTCTATTGTCTGGTAATTAATAATCTTTTGGACTTTATTTGATGTATGATTGACTAACAAAAGATACCCATATTTGATAATGATGTTAACTGAACTATTCGAAATACATTAAGGTGAAATTACCGTTTTACATTTAAATTTTATATAGTTTAATCATTTTACTTTTTATAATATTATTAGTTAATTTAAGCAATTAATACCCTAATTATTTTGATTAAAAGGATGACATTATTTTTTTAGAAACAAAATATATTATTAGATAATTTTAAACTTCTTATAATATTCGGTAGGTATAATTTATATAAAATATAACGATCTAATTATTAAAATATTAATCATTATAAGAATTAGAGAAGTGAATAAAACTAAATAAGTAAACTATTTAGAAGGTTATAAGAACATAAATCAACATCTCTTGTTCATAAAAGGAAAAGTAGAGTAAAATTCACACGAATTTGAATCGAAAACAAAAGCAAATAATCCAATAATCGAACTGCACTGTCTGTCCCCTAGCTCATAATCGCAAGAACGGCTCCCAACATGGGCCAAAAGGCCAACATAAAACCATAGTTCATGATGCTAGGAGCAACGCTAGGCCGAGGCGATGGCCGTGATGGTGTCGAGTCACTCGGCGTTGTTCCGGGGGTAGTAGGTGAACCAGATGGAGTCGTGTTGGTAATGCTCAATCCCACATAGTGTTGGAAACACTATTGGGAATGGTATTTAAGGCTTGACATTCCACTTCCTTGTTGAGTGATAGAGAACAAGGGGGGCTCTCGCGCACCGCCGCCGCCGTCGTCCGTCGTCTCGTCTCGGCTCGGCTCGGCTCGGCTCGGCACGGCACGCTCTCGGCTCGGCTCGGCTCGGCTCGGCTCGTGGTCGTGGTCGTGGTCGTGGTCGTGGGTCGTGGTCGTGGTCGTGGTCGTGGTCGTGGTCGTGGTCGTGGTCGTGGTAATACGTGTCTTCGACACGTCCGCACGGATACTATCTTTAGAGAAAATTCTTGAGGAATTTCTCTTTGAAAGAAACAAATGGAAAATGTGAAAGATATCAACTGATATTTATAGGCTGCTGAGGACTGTTTGAATTTCAAATAATAACGCTGAATTATTATTTTTTATCAGAAATTAAACAGTTTATTCCTAAATTAAATCAGAAACGTTAAGATGTACCTGGACTGATTTACAGCTTTGTACAGAGGAGACAAGCTGTTAATATCAGGAGTTACAGGAGTTATTTGATTTAATTCCAGGGGTTACATGATATAATTTCGGGAGTTATAACGCTGAATAATGATACAATGAACCTGGACTATTTCTGAGTCAGGTTCTCTAGACGTTTCAGCTGTTACAAATAAAGGTTTAATCCTGAATTTTATGGACGATTTTAACCCTATTTCTAGCCTATAAATAGAGAGCTATATTCAGCTTCTCAACTCACTCCAAAACTTTTTTTACAATTCACTTACAAATGTTTTCTAAAGTTCTCTCCGTGAGTTTCTCTCTGAGTGCTTTCCGATCAGAAGTACAATACCACCCAGCAGTCCACTCCGGTTTCGGGTGTACGGAATTTGGAGCGACCGTGTTAACCTCGGGGGACGGTCCGCCTACTGCAGCGATTACACACATCGAGGCAATTCGTTTCTAAGGCAGTGGTTCTTACCACGACACGGTTTACGAATCTGTTCTTCTTAATTACTGTTTATATTTTCAGTCAGTGCTAACGGTGTAGTTTTGCAGTTCATATATCCAACAATTTAGAAACGAATTTCCATAAACTGCAATCATGTCGACACCTTTGAGCAAACTCATTCCCGATCTTTCCAAGCTCGATGCACTTGATGGAAAGAACTATAGAAGGTGGTCCCAAAGAATTCTGATATTCTTCGAGCAACTTGATCTGATTACGTGTTGCTCAAGCCACCACCTACCATGCCACCAACCCAGCTGTCGGTAATGATGCGGATACGATCCTCAATGATGATGCCTTAGCAACTGCCGCCGCGTTCTCGCTACCTACGAGAAATACGAGAAGGATAACAAGACGGTACGAGGACATTTGCTCAGCCACATGTCAAATAAACTATTGATATGTTCCTTAGAGAAAGGAGTGCCAAGACAATATGGGACACTAGAGAAAGGAGTGCCAAGACAATATGGGACACTCTCGACAGAAGTATGGTGCGGATGATGCGGGGATAAAGAAGTACGTTGTCGGTGAATGGCTCAAATTCCAGATGACAGACGACAAACCAATATGGATCAAGTCCATGACTATATGAACTTAGTCGCTGACATCGCTGAAGGGATGCAAATGTGTGAGGTGCTGCAAGCCCATGTACTCATTGAGAAGCTGCCCAAGTCCTGGTCCGATTACCGCAACTCTCTTAAGCATAAGAAGAGAGACATTCGCTTGAAGAACTTGTGGGCCATATGAAGATTGAAGAAGCCAACCGTTTAAAAGATAAGCTTACTAATTCTATGAGTAATTTATCTTTTAGAGCTAACTTGGTTGAGTCTAAATTTAAGAAGATCATGAAACGTGGGAATCAAGACAAAAAGACGAAACCACAGAAGGCTACCAACTTCAAGAAGTCAGGAAAGGCCAACCGTAAGGAAACGTTCAAGTGTTATGTCTGCGGTTTACCTGGCCACAAAGCTTACCAATGCCAACACGCTCAGACCGCCAAAATGACAACAAGCCACAGATGCACGTGTAGAAGAAGATGATGATATCATTGCTGCGGTGGTCTCAGAAGTTAATCTGGTGGAGAACAGTTCAGAATGGTAGTTGACACTGGCGCTTCGAAGCATTTCTGCGCAAGGAAGGAGTTTTTCACCGAGTTCGAGGATGGAAACACGGTGAACGTGTGTACATGGGGAACTCTAGCAGCTCTGAAGTGTTAGGCAAAGGCAAGGTTTTACTCAGCTGACTTCTGGTAAACTCTGGCTTTAAATAATGTTCTGTATGTACCTGCCTTGCGTAGAAATTTGATAAGTGGGGGCTTCTGAATAAGGCAGGCATTAAGTTAGTTTTTGAGGCAGATAAACTTGTACTTCCCGAAATGGTGATTATGTGGGGAAAGGGTTTTTAAGCAATGGTTTATTTGTCATAGAAACTCAATTTAATGAAAATAAAGCTACCACTTCTGCTTATATTGTTGAATCCATTGATATGTGGCATGCTAGATTAGGACACGTGAAATTCATGCTTTAAAGAAATTATGAATATGAATGTTCTGCCTAACTAGACACAACTAGCTTTAACAAATGTGAGATTTGTGTAGAAGCTAAACATACTAGACCTCACTTAAGACTGTTTCTAATAGAAAGACTGAACTGTTAGAACTTATTCATACTGATCTAGCAGATTTTAGAAACACTGAAAGTAAAGGAGGAAAACACTACTACATAACTTTTGTAGATGATTATTCAAGATATACAAAAGTTATCTCCTAAGAACTAAAGATGAAGCTGAAAACTTCTTTCTTATTTATAAGGCAGAAGTTGAAATCAGTTAGAAAGGAGAATCAAACGGGTTAGATCTGATAGAGGTGGTGAATATGGATCTAATTTCTTAAAAGATATTTGTGAAAAAATGGCATAATTCATGAAACATCAGCCCCCTATTTTCCTCAACAGAATGGTATAGCCGAAAGGAAAAATAGAACTTTAAAAGAGATGATGAATTCTTTACTAATAAGTTCCGGGTTATCTGAAACATATGGGGGGAGGCCATTCTATCAGCAACTCATATCTTGAACCGAGTTCCTCATAAGAAATTAGATTCTACCCATATGAATTGTGGAAAGGATACGCTCCTAATTACAATACCTGAAAGTGTGGGGGTGTCTGGCTAAAGTGGGCTTGCCAGATTTTAAGAAGTCCACCATCGGACCTAAAACCGTTGATGCAGTGTTATAGGGTATGCTACGAATAGTGCTGCATACAGATTCATGCTTTTACAAGATTATTCTATTTGTGAATCAAGAGATGCTGTTTCTTTGAAAATACTTTCCTTTAAAGGAACCGAGAATAAATATTGGAACACAAATAGAATATATTCCATCAACTTCTAGTAATCCTGCTAGGTCTTTTGAACAAATTGATTTTGAGCCTAGAAGAAGTAAAAGGCAAAGAGTTGAAACCTCTTTTGGACCAGACTTTATTACTTCCTTATTTCTGAGATAAATGATTTAGACTTCATTTCAGATCCTATAGCTCAAATTTTTCTATTAGATGAGGATCCTAAACTTTGAAGAAGCTATAAGATCTATCGATGCTAGTTTTTGGAAAAGCGCTGTTAATGATGAACTAGAATCGATAATGTCTAATCATACTTGGGAATTAGTTGACTTGCCTAAGGGATTCAAACCAATCTCCAACAAATGGGTCTTCCGGAAGAAACTAAGGCCAGATGGTTCGATTCAGCGGTACAAGGCAAGGTTAGTCGTCAAAGGGTTCACTCAAAGGTTTGGTTTAGACTACTTTGATACATACTCTCCCGTTACAAAAATCTCAACGATTCGTGCATTATTTGCACTAGCCTCTATTCATAAGTTGCAGGTACATCAAATGGATGTTAAGACTGCTTTCTTGAATGGGGATCTAGATGAGGAGATTTACATGGAGCAACCACTAGGTTTGAAGCACCTGGTATGGAAGGCAAAGTTTGTAGACTCAAAAAGTCACTCTATGGACTTAAGCAGGCTCCTAAACAGTGGTATGAGAAATTTCATAAAACTATTCTTAGTTTTGGTTTTGTTGTGAATGGTTTCGGATGCTTGTGTGTATTCGAAGATGTTTGAAACTGAATGTGTTATCATAAGTCTTTATGTTGATGACATGTTGATTTTCAGTTCTAACATTGAGTCCATTAACAAAGTTAAAAATTTCTTGTCCACTAAGTTGAGATGACAAATTTGGGAGAAGTAGATGTAATCTTAGGAGTCAAAGTTACCAAAACTGAGAAGGGATTTCTTTATGTCAAGCACATTATATAGAGAAAGTGCTAAAGAAATTTGACAGTTTTGATGTCGTCCCTGTTCGAACTCCTTATGACCCTAGCATACATCTAGTTAAGAATAAGGAAGTAGTGTTTCCCAAACTGAATATGCTAAATTAATCGGAAGTTTAATGTTCTTAATGAACTATACTCGGCCTGATATTGCTTATGCCGTGAGTAGACTAAGTAGATATATCATAATCCGAGTGGTGAGCACTGGATTGCGCTTAAACGCTTACTAAAGTATCTTAAGGGTACTGTGAATTGGAAACTTGAGTTTGTTGGCTTTCCTGCGGTATTGGAAGGATATTGTGATGCCACTGGGTTTCTGATAATGATGAGGTAAGCTCTACAAGCGGGTATGTTTTACTTTGGGTGGAGCAGCGATCTCGTGGAAATCATCAAAGCAGACTTGTATTGCTCGTTCTACCATGGAGTCAGAGTTTATAGCTCTTGACCTAGCTGGGCAAGAAGCCGAGTGGCTCAGAAGCTTGTTAGCAGATATTCCGTTGTGGGGAAGACCGACTCCTCCAGTTTCATTGTTGTGTGATTCACAAGCTGCAATATGTGTGGCTAAGAACCAAGCTTACAATGGTAAGAAAAGACACATTAGCATAAGACATGAATCAGTTAGACACTTGATAAAGAATGGAGTGCTCTTTAGAGTATGTGAAGTCGGAAAGGAACCTAGCAGATCCACTTACCAAGGGTTAAGTCGGAAGCTGGTCCTAGATTCATCGAGGGGGATGGGTCTAAAGCCCATTGGTTGAGGAATTCATGGTGGATACCCAACTTAGTTATCTAAGTTCCATGTGGTCAAACGAAACCATGGAAAGACTCATAGTGCACATTCTACTGCCTATCCCTATGATGAATAATGTGCATGCCCAGGATGAGCTTAATTGCTCTTAATAAATTCATAGCCCAGGCTTTGGGTGGTCTTAGTGAGAAAGACTTGATGAATTTACCGATTTTGGCTGAATATCTATTCTTAATAAGTTCATAACCCAGACCGAGTGGGTAGGAATGATGAACTTACCGACAGAAAGGTTGAGTTTGTTAAACTCTTAATAAATTCAAATCCAAGTATTTGGATGGTTCTAGTGAGAAGGAATTATTGAATTTACCGATAAATGAGGTTGAATATTTATTCTTAATGACTTCTTAGCCCAGAGTTTGGGTGGTTCATTTATAATGAACTTGAAAAAAGTCACCAAACCCTTTGTGAGGTTGAGCTATTATAAAAGCTCTTAATTATTTCATATTCCTTTTTAAAGGGTGGTTTATGTTGAGATAAACTTGATGAAATAACCTATGTAAGTGAGAAGGGTTAGCCGCCTTCTATGAAAAATGGGACTGTTTTTCTAGCACACTTACTAGAATCCTGAGGTAAGATGGCCAAATATATACGTTTGTATATATATATCTTACACATCGAGGACTCAGGTGGATGAAGGGGTTAGTTGTGTTATGAGTTTACCCTGATCTTAGAAAGTTCCAGACTAGTTTCACTTATCTAAGAGAAGGATTGTCATCATCACTATGTACTAGTTCCAGATATGTTCACTAGTGCTTAAGCAACTAATCTCGCTATTACTCTTCTGGAAAGCTTGTTTTCGAGTTTCAGAAGATTTCTTTCGCATTAGTGGGGGAATGTTGGTAATGCTCAATCCCACATAGTGTTGGAAACTATTGGGAATGGTATTTAAGGCTTGACATTCCACTTCCTTGTTGAGTGATAGAGAACAAGGGGGGCTCTCGCGCACCGCCGCCGCCGTCCGTCCGTCTCGTCTCGTCTCGGCTCGGCACGGCTCGGCTCGTGGTCGTGGTCGTGGTCGTGGTCGGTCGAGGTCGAGGTCGTGGTCGTGGTCGTGGTCGTGGTCGTGGTCGTGGTAATACGTGTCTTCGACACGTCCGCGCGGATACTATTTTTAGAGAAAATTCTTGAGGAATTTCTCTTTGAAAGAAACAAATGGAAAATGTGAAAGATATCAACTGATATTTATAGGCTGCTGAGGACTGTTTGAATTTCAAATAATAACAGCTGAATTATTATTTTTTATCAGAAATTAAACAGTTTATTCCTAAATTAAATCAGAAACGTTAAGATGTACCTGGACTGATTTACAGCTTTGTACAGAGGAGACAAGCTGTTAATATCAGGAGTTACAGGAGTTATTTGATTTAATTCCAGGGGTTACATGATATAATTTCGGGAGTTATAACAGCTGAATAATGATACAATGAACCTGGACTATTTCTGAGTCAGGTTCATCTAGACGTTTCAGCTGTTACAAATAAGAGGTTTAATCCTGAAATTTTATGGACGATTTTAACCCTATTTCTAGCCTATAAATAGAGAGCTATATTCAGCTTCTCAACTCACTCCAAAACATTTTACAATTCACTTACAAAGTGTTTTCTAAAGTTCTCTCCGTGAGTTCTCTCTGAGTGCTTTCCGATCAGAAGTACAATACCACCAGCAGTCCACTCCGGTTTCGGGTGTACGGAATTTGGAGCGACCGTGTTAACCTCGGGGGACGGTCCGCCTACTGCAGCGATTACACACATCGAGGCGAATTCGTTTCTAAGGCAGTGGTTCTTACCACGACACGGTTTACGAATCTGTTCTTCTTAATTACTGTTTATATTTTCAGTCAGTGCTAACGGTGTAGTTTTGCAGTTCATATATCCAACAAGTCGATGGGGTGGACGGTGAGCTGCCACCAGCTGCTACGACATTGACTGCAAGCTTCATGCCGCCTGCACAATGTCCTATGGTTGGGCATATAAAATACATCGATCCCGGACTTGACAGTGTGATGACCGTGCTTCCGTCGTTATGAGTTCTTAGAGCATTGCCGGTATTGCAATTGTCGTAGTCGTCTTTGGATACTTCATCCACCGAGTGACTACCATCATAATTAAACACTACAATATAAAAAGGATTACATAAACATAGTCATATGAAAATTCAGTCAATCATATTTAATCAATAATAAATTTATATGCCATTCAAATGTTTAACTAACACACTCAAAGTATGGTAAAAATCATCTTTATCACTTAAATAACTACAAATAATGGTGTTATCAATTTAGAAATAAACTATAAAAATGACCAAATTATGTCAAATTAAATAGAGGGATTAAACCCTAACATTTTTTCATAGTAAAGGGACTGAAACCATAATTAGACCAATCAATTAAATCCTACTGCATGTTTTGATGAAATGAAACCATATTTAAGCAACTTACAAAGCGTGTCGCCAACGGTGAATGTTTTCCCTTGAACCCAACTCTCGTAATCTCCGCCACTGGTCCAACCGTTGCTGTCTCCGACGATATATTGCACGGCAAGAGCTGCCGGAGCCGCCAGGAGAAGGAGGAGGAGAGCTGCTGCTAAACCCATGTTTTAAGTTCAATGCCTAATTACTTGGAGAAGGAACAAAGACAGCGAAGGGCCTATTAGCACTTTACATTGTTTATATAGAAGGCTCAAGGAAATTTTGGACAATAATTTATAGAAGCAAAAGTCGAGCACTTTCTCTCATCTTCCTAGTAAGACCAACAATTAGTGTTAGTTTAATTTAAAATTAATTGATCGATTTAATTAATCATTTTTAATTATTTGAGGTGATTACAATGTAGTATATGTTCAGAACTTTCTTACTCAACTGATAAATTACACCCTGTAGAGGTAACAATTCGAACTCATGACCTCTAAGAAGAAGAACATTGACTTTTACCGTGAAACTTATGAATTAATTAGATTCTAACAACACTGAACTGGTGTAATATTTATGCGGCAATTTTATGTCTTAAACAAGGTCTTAATCAAAACCTAACCCGTCGGCCGTTACATCACAGACCTAATGGGGCGAATCAAGTCAAACAATTAATATTTGTATATACATTCATCATGGCTTTCCTGTATGGTTTGGTTATGCAATAGCATGATGAACTCACCATATCTGCAATATCATATTGTGAAGATTTTGGAGTGTTAGTATTGAAAATGAAGCAGTTGGTAGAACATGGCCTGTCAGTTGACCTCATCAAAGCCACCTAATAGAAGGTTCCAAACTTAATATAAAACGCAATGTGGATAATATGGATGAGTTGAAGCCAATTTCTTCAACCCTTTAGCGTAACGAATATGGAATTTGAGATACAGACGTAATCGGTTTGGTAGTGGTCACAATGGTTGAATACAAGTCAAACGGTAATTTGTATTTTGGGCCATACTTACAATTAATCTTTTAGATAGATGAATCATCAAACAATTTTAGTGATAAATATGAGTCTTATTCTCTTTAAATATTTCAGATTCGAACAATTATGTGTACATTATTAATGATTATGAAATATTATGAACAAATAAACTGTCACAATCATTAATAGGAAGATTACAACTCCCAGACACCGAACAAATTCCCTAGGACTGCTATAACTAGCATGATATAGACGACGAAAAATATGACATTAGGCACTACGTTCCAGGTTGGCTCAGAAATTCCTGGTGAGATAGAACAGGTTGCAACAGTAGAAGATGGGCAATGGACCTTATACTTTTATGAATCATCCACAGCCAAGGAAGAAGGTGGTGTAGGAATAGTTTTGAAATCAACAAGTAGATGTCTAGAACTGCTCTTAGAAAGAGAGTCAACCGATTTGCTACCTCACATCTTCACACGAGGAGCAGCTTCCTAATCGACATCGGTCAGCACCTTGCCCCCTTCCATGACAGAACTAGAGAGCCGGTCTTTTTCCCGCCCCGACAGAGAAGGTAGCAGCAAGCCTTACGTTAAGCAAGAAGGAACAAGAAGTCTCATATGTGCGATGACCAATTCCATTTCATTAATAAAGAGGCAATGCACTAGTTGGAAAAACATCAATTCACCAATTATAGTGTATAGACGAATGGTCTCTCTCACTGGACGATCTCAAATCGGCTTTTTTCTTTAGCATTCGGAGCGTGGATATCGTTAATTTAATAATGGATTTCAGAGTTTATATATATATATATATATTGATAATTCAAATAAATAATTTCAAAAAGAAAAGTATACATAGATTGTATATACATAATTTATTTTTGAAGTATAATTAATTTAAAGTTTATGTTAAGTCGCATATATATCATGTTTCAGAGAAGAACGAGAGTATTAATTTTACATAAAAAGGAAAGAAGAGATTTTAAAATTTAAAAAAACGTGACGTTGAACATCCTATTAAACAAGAGATTCTTTATTCAATAAAAGTTGGTATCAGAACGACCCTTTAAATGTTTGATTTTATGTTAAATGTCTCGATAAATAAAGTATCACATTATTAAATGTGATAGAATGTTGTGCTTCAGAGAGAGGAGCTATTAAAAAGAGAACTATTTAGATGACCAAAACAAATACTCAATTATAGTTTAATATTTTTCTTAAATTAAAAATGGGTGGCTTACATAGTACTTGTAACCAGGAATACAAATCACACTTACGGGTGATTGGGACACTTATAGTGTATCCATGGCCTGGTCAACAAGAAGCAAATTATAAGCACGAGGAAAAAGGCAATTGGAATTGGACCATAAGGGAAATTTTACCATAATATTTATTTAATTAAGTGGTTTAAAAAACATAGCTTGAGAATAAACACTAGTTGTTATTTAATCAACAAACAAACAATCATACATTGTACAAACCCTTCACATTAATAAGTGAGCGGAAATGAGAGAAATCATTATGTCCCCTACTTATGAAGTCTTGTCCAACATGAAATAAGGTTTTGCAACGGACGAGTTAAGAACCACTTGAATCTTACACACCGTGCCGCCACCGGTTGCACCATACTGAAGAGGCTCTTTATGAAGAGCAGCAGCCACTCTTCTGTTCAACTGGCTGTCCTTGGATCTGCACCGTCGGAGGCCTTGCATTGTTCATGGCTGGTTGGCTAGCCATTCTGCATTTAAAGGCAAATTTAATGAGCAACTAAAACACACTAAGTATCCGACAATCGATAGGAATCACGACTTTGTGGTAAAAGTTCAAAGAACAGTTCAATGATCTGAACTTTCTTGTATAAGAGTGAATGATAAACCTAGACAACCTGAAAATGCCATTCATCAGCGCATTGTTCTACAAACCACAATAACTTATTTTAGCCTAATTGTATTAGTAGCAACTAATATTACTAAACCTCCCAATTGAGTGGTACAGTATGGTAAGATTCGGGTCAGGTCAATTGGAGTTTTAAAATTTTTGGGTTATTTCATGTCGCTGACTTCTTATAGTCAAATCAGGATAGATTGGGTTCAGCTTAATAGATAAGGATTTTCAGGGTCAGGTCAAAAATGACATTTCAGATATTACTAAAACTATTTCGGGAAAAGAATATGGGTACCTGTCCTTGATGGAAACAGCCATGGCCATGAAAGCCTGTTCCACATTACTGGCATCTTTTGCACTAGTTTCCATAAAAGGTATGCCAACTTCATCTGCAAGTGCCTGCAAGAAGAAAAGAATCAATATGGTGAAAGGGATGGAGTAATGAACAAAACACACCAATAATTACCAATTTATAATCATACAGCTTTTCCTAGGAATAAAACCGCAATAAAGGTAAAGAAGAAAATTTATGCTTTGCATGTGAACTAGCAAATACCTTGCCTGCTTCGTATGACACAACTTTATTTGCTGTAAGATCACACTTGTTTCCAACCAGTAGTTTGTTAACATTGTCACTAGCATAGCGATCAATTTCACTCAGCCATTGCTTGACATTATTGAAGCTTTCTTGGTCTGTCACATCATAAACAATCTAATACAGGAGCCACAGGTAAAATGGGGAAAGATATTAAAACTTTTAAATAAATAAATGAGAATCATAAATAAGAAGTGGAGAAATAAAAGAAACGAAATGAGAAACTCTAGAAAGGAATAGATCACCCACTATTATGCCATGAGCCCCACGGTAGTAGCTGCTAGTGATTGTCCTAAATCGTTCTTGTCCAGCAGTGTCCCACTGAACATTGAATCAAGGGAAAATTGACTAGTTAACCATCAAGAAGCTAAAAAGCCGAGATTGCTAAGCGTCAAGGTTTATGAGTAACTTTGAAGGACTATATTAATAAAATTACGATATACAAATGGGAAAATAGCAGCCAGAGAACAGTAGCAGTAGGGAAGACAACTCATTCTCCTACAAGGAATATTACCTGGATGAACCTAGGATAGAAAATATTCATAGAAATGAATAAAATAAAAAATAAAAAGCAGTACAGCATGCAAAAACATACAATTTGAAGTTTAATAGTCTTCCCATCCTGCTCCACAGTGCGTATTTTCTACCAAAAGAGAACAAGAGGAGACAAAAAGTTAGAATAATTGCTATAAATTTTGGCACTTAAAAGTGGACTGTTTTCTCACAAAATCAACCCCAATGGTGCTTATGTAACTTTCTACGTATGAATCATCCTGCATTAAAGAAATTACACAATGATCAGTACCAAGGTTCAATCAAATCATAAAAATAGTTCACCACATGAAGTTCAAATTCTCTCACCATTCATGGTAAATGCAATGTAACTTTTTTAAAGTGAATATAACAATTAAAGGTAATCATATAAACATCTAGAATGTGCAACAGAACTCCAAGAAGCAAAGAGAAATACTTTATGTCAGTTTAAGTAAAGAAACTTACAGCAAATCTCAAAAGCAGACAAGATTTTCCAACACCTGAATCTCCAATAAGCAGTAGCTTGAACAGATAGTCACTGAAAAAATGTGCAACAAGGTAATATTAACATAATTCTTGATGTTGTAAGCACATGACATCTCCAAATATTGCATAGCAATGAAGTCGATTTCTATAAGTGAGGCTTAATCCCCCAAAGTCAACAGAGACTTTGTCAGAAATCAAAACTAAAGTTGATATCGTCGGCACTAAAAACTCAGAACACCAAATTGCTTCCCAAAGATGGAAGAACCCATAAATTTCCAAGTGATTATCAGTTGAATTCTTAATTTTGGTTGGTGCATCAAATTAAAATGCATTTCAATTACATTCAAATTAGAGCAAGTGAGCACATGTTTCACATATAGATTATTTTGGGAAAGATAAAAGACATCAAACCTTAATATATTTTTATATGATTAAGAGTTCCAGCCAAAATGAATTCAAGTTTTTACATCAAGCACAGACCATAAAGGGCGTGAATAATTGAAGAACACATCAAAGCTCGCACCCTCTTTTCACTAAAATCCACAGATAAATTCCAGAGAGAGAAAAGAAAAAGAAAAACATCTAATTATCATCAACAGATCCAAAACAAAATATCGAGAATTTTGACAATTAAGGGTTCAAATATTTTTTTTATGAAATTTTCGAAACTAAATCACCAAATCAGGAAAAAAGAGGGAGGGAAAAGGATTATTAGGACAACATAGCAACAAAAGTAAAAAAATGCCATTAAATACGAAATAAAAGAGAAAACATACTACTCGGGATTCATTGTAGGTGAAGAAAGCAGAGAGATCGAAGGCTAGGGTGGCCGAAATCCAAATGAAACTTCCCGGAGACAGATCACAAGGATCTCAGACTGATTCGCCGTAAAGTTCCGACTGACGTAAGATGAAGAAAGACGGGAAAAAGGGGGGAAAGGCAGAGATGAAACGACACGCAACGCAAGTCTCCACTCCCAAACTTTGAACCAGAGTATAATAGAACTGAAGTAAACGGCAATTCTTAGCTGGGAAAATACACTGGAGGTCACTTGCTTATGAACACATGACCATTTTGGTCACTACCTTTCCAAATATCACAAAGTATATAATTAACCGTTAACAACATCAGACAGTATCGTCAATACTAGAAGGTCAACTATAAGCAAAATATAAAGGCGACAAAAGTGATAAAGTAAATTGAGCCAAATTGTGCATAGCATTATTATCAGATCTGTGAATACCTCGAACGTGAATATGACTGAGCCTGGAACAAACTACCAGCATTGATCAAGTGGAATCCAACGCTATATTTATCAAGCTGGACGATGATAGTTGACGCACAATGTTGACAACGTCACTCTCCACCTGCACATGAGGGTGTTGCAGAGCAATGGCCAGACGAATTCCAGACGTAATCATAGCAGCCTCGGCAACTCCAGCGTCGTAGTCGTAGGGACCGATAGAGGAATGTCTTGAGACTCCACCACCAGACCATGATGACCATTATGACAGTACAATAATTATAAATTTTATATTAATTTAATAATCAGTTTATAGTAATTTGATACAATTTAATAAATATTTTATAATAGTACAATAATTTTATGAATTTTAAAAATTCAGTGACCAAAACAATTATTTTAATATAATTTAATAACCTATAGTATATTTTACTTTTCTTAGTTTGGTTTTGAGAAATTTCAATCTGGGGGGTAGGCAACAAAAACAAAACGATTTTGGAAATACGAGTATTGGATCTGATCAAACTCCGGTTTGGGGCTTGGGTTTTGGAGTTTCTTTGTTAATGGTCCAATTATGATTTAATCCCTCTATTATATTACAATTTATCTAACAAAAAGAATCAATTAATTGTTTCATCAACAGAAGGGTTTGATTGATAAAAAAAATCTGTGTAAAAATTTATATAAAATATTTAAAATAAATTTTATACAAATTTAAAAGAATATTAATACTGTTTTACAAACAAACTTTAAATTCTCTAACTCCGTCATTATTTATAAGTACTCAATTAAAGATATTTTTTTTATAAAATTTCAATTGAGTTTTTACTTTTTTTTTACTAAGGACCTTTATTTTTCTTTCAACTTTTAACTTTTGCATATTGAAGCCGTGCAAAACGTGTTTCTTTGTCTTTCGACATAGCAAGTCATTTAGTATTATATATATTTTGAAAAAAAATTAAATCTATTCTTATTTAGAGGGGAAAGGAAGGGGAATTCTAAAGAAGAGTGCTTCTAGTGGGTCTAGGATCCATGACTAAAAAAATATGATAGAATAAAGATGAGCAGCTTGACCAACTAATCAAATGGTATTACTCTTATTCCGTACTATTTTAATACCTTGTACATTTTAAAAGGTAAATAATTATTCTTTTAACAAAGTAGTATTTAAGGTACATTTCATATCTATGCTTATTAGTCACCTAGATGCATGAACATCTCTCCCTGCCGCGTGACCCAATTCAATGAAAATGTAATATTAAACATTGCTCAAAGATGTGATGCTGATGGATTAATTTATCCCATGTTAATTTCGTTTCATTTAAAATAGATAATGTCTAGTTTGTGTTGTCGTAATCTATCCAATCTTCAATAACAGAAATTAAGTAATTAATTATTTTGGCAACCAACGTTGTATTGTATTGTATGCATATCAACGCTTTGTAAAGAAAATAATGTAATCAATAGAAAATTAATTTATTCCTTCATCATTTCCGCCTATAGGATTGTTGATGGGAATAAATTTAGTTTGTCGGATGCAAGCGATTTATTCTTTATGTTTTAGATATCGAGTCATCGGTAAAAAGACGATTGTTGACCAGTACGTGGATGAAAGGAAGAATGTATTGTAATGATTAAGGAGGAGGATTGGTCGGTTATGGGCAATTCGTCCCCTTTTTCGGTCTTGATTGGAGATATTTGTAGTGGTCTTTGGTGCATGTGTTAGTCGCAAGATTATCAAGTCTATATGTAGGTTGATAGACTAGACGTATTTGGTCATCAGCCTTAGATTTCACTTTAGTAAGTCACGTGGACTCGTCAGATGTATTATCTATGTATTGTGCATGGTGGACGCGAGCTTTTAGAGACTCTAGTAAGCAAAGAGGTCTATGTAAAGACCAATTGTTGATGAAATGCCACTAGATCCGATATGTCAGAGAGAGGAGGTTTTCGAATAACATATCTGAAGGTATAACGAGTATGTTAGGATAAAGTACACAAAATTCACTAAATTATACAAAAATATTTTTTAAATTATAAAAAAATGTATATGGTATTTTGTAAATAATTATTCTATACATAATGATGAAATTAGAAGCATATTTTGCATGCATGTAATTTGACGTTTGAAATGTTCAACATGCTTTTTTCACCTAATTAGAAACTTTTCTTATAGGGATGGGGAAGTGAGAATGACACACCACTAGTAGTATATCGACTTTTACGGAAAAATGATTGCTTTTGGTTGAATGGATCGGCCCCGTTATGATTAGTTCATTCACCAATACCCACCACGCGTACTAATAGGCTTCCCGTATTATTGGCCGGAAATATTTCAAGTGATGCTATAAGCTAATTTTGCATTTTCGACCGTCATTATTTCACATGGATCACATCCCTTTTCATGCCATACCTTAAATTAAACATCTTTTTAATTACATCACCTCCGTCCACGCTTCATTGTTAATTTCCGGTTTATTTCTTTTAAAGTAAGTTTAGTTGTTATATCTAATATAATAAATATATCTTAACTAAATGTATATATATTTTTAAGGACGGATATAAAATTTTATGATATAGCATAATATTATAAATTTTTAGGAGAAGTAACGTATTATTAATAAAAAGTAGTAATAAAACATATATAAAATATACATGAATTCGAAATTTTCAAAAAATGATTATTCTCACCTGCCATTTTCTCAACCCATTCGTATATATTTTTTATGTTTAATATCGCGAGAATAACTGAAATTAATGTAAACATCATCTAAATATTTTGATTATTTCAAATAACCTTTTGAAAGTGTTGTACTTATAACTATAAAATGTGAAATTATTAAAAAAAAAACTATATAATGTGAGTTTCAAATTGAAAATTATAAAGACATGCTATTCCGAAAATTTAGTGAACATTTGGATTACTATCTTTGAAGATATGCGTTAGTAATCTATTGAATTATAAATAATCAAGCATATTGTTAATCATATGGCCATTTTTACTGCCTACTATAATAAATGAAATTATTTTTTAATAGTTTAGAGTAATTATAAAGTAATATTTTTTTATAATTTTTTTAACTAAATGACAATGTATATATATTTTACAGATATAATTGCTCGATTTAAGATATCTAGAAAGAATTATATTTCCTTTCGCTACTAAAATCACTTTATGAATTTTAAATTAAATGAAATTTAAGTGGTAAATTATAATAGCTTGGTCATGGGCGAGTCATTACCCTTTTATTTTATTTATTTTTTGTGCTGGTGACGGCTTGCTCAATTCGTTGCATGTAACGTAAGTACATAAATTAGAAATGATGAATGATAATCTTTTCCTTTTTATTAGCTTTAATTTGGATGACGATGTACAAAAATAGGGAAGATAAGCCTTTTTTTCTTATATGTTGTTGCAACCATATCCATTATCCAAATCAATTTTTATTAGATACTCTAGGTTTTATGTTATTCTAGTTTGATAATTGTTTTTTTATTTAATTATCAATATTTAATTTATTAATTGATTAATGTAAAAATCTATTATAAGAGTATTTTTCTTGAATTTATTTTATTCACAATGTCTGAATTTAAAATACTATTAAAACATTATCATATCTCAACCAATTATTTTAAATATTGAGTTAAAACACGTGATAATTTTCTTTTTAAATAATTTGATGTGATTACAACGAAATATATTTTCAATTTTTTTTGTGTTGATGATAATACACTCTACGGATGCAACTATTCGAACCGAAGTCCTCTAGAAATAATAATATTATCTTTTACCTATTAAAGTCATTCAATAAATTCGACACATGATATTTTTTAATCTTACTTATAGAATAAAAATGTAATACTCCAAACATCGGGTCAATGACTAAAATGTAAGGATTTAAAATTTAGTGGTTAAATTTAACAAATTGAAAAGTTCAAGGATTAATTTTTGTAAATTTGTGTCTAGGACTTATTAGCAAAGATGGAAGAGAGGAAGGACATTATGGTCTTTTGTCAAGAAATGAATTTAAAATTCATTTTAAAGGATTTAAGGCATGTGGGAAATAGAGATAAGGAAGACAAGTATGGAAACTGAGATATTTTCTCTTCTTCACTATTCCACCGTAAACTCCATTGTTAAGGTAAGTTGATTTCAAGTTGGTTGTTTCTTTAAATTTTGGTTTGGTTTTGAAGCCTTGAGTGGTATAGAAGCTTAAGGAAAGCTTAAGAATGAATAAAGCTAAGAGTTTGGTGAATTAATGATAAATTGGTGAAATGGGTTTTTAAGGGATTTGATGAGATGGATTAATATTTGGATTTCTAATGATATATTTGACTTGTCAAGGGTCTAATTAAGAAGTTTGAACTATTAGAAAGAATTAAGAACATATTTGAATATTTGGTGTGATTTTTAGTTCTAAGTATTCTAGGGAAAATTTAGATGTTATAAGGGGATTTTTGGAGGTAAGTTAGCTAGGATAAGTGATAATAATTTTGAGGGTATGAATGAAGCTAAAAGCAAGAGATTTAGGTGAAGTGTGGGAAAATTTTGAAATAAAGAGGTAAAATATGGGTTCGGGTATCGGTACTGGAAGAACAGTACCGATACTATAAGGTTAAAATTGAAGGAAATAGTTTGAATACGATGAACAATATCAATACTAATTGAAGTAGTATCGATACTGATATGTAGGTATCGATACTGATATTGAGGATGAAATTCCATCGATACTGAAGTGGGTATTGGTACCATTGAAGAGAAGTATCGGTACTATAAGAGGGGTATCGATACTATTCAGCCTGAAATGTTAAATTAGGTGTTTCATTTCGTTTATGTAAGTGCTAATTGGTTATTCATTAATGGAAAGTTGGTATTGATCTTGGACATATTGATGTGTAGATTTGGATTGAAAGTATACTGATCAAAGCAATATAGCAAAGAGATTGAACGAAAGTTAAAAGGATTTCGTTTAGGACTTACGTGAGGCTAAGGTGAGTGCAATTTATATTTTTATATTAGAAATGAGAACGACTTGCGATAAGCTAACCTCGAAGGTTTTCGATCGAAAACTGTTTATGTATTTTATGCAATATTTTATTGTGTTTTATATAAATTGTATTTTCAAAGTATTGTTTTGATTTTAATTGCATGTGAATATGTTTTATATGGAAAAGTCCTATGTGAAAATGTGCTACATAAAAATGCTCTAAGTGAAAATACCCTATGTGAAAGTACTCTACTTGGATAAGACACACTTTGAATAATAAATTGAAAACTAATTATATGGTGAAAACTCAAGGTATATGTATGAGAATTAGAAGTATAGTTGGCTTGCCAAGAGTCGAGGGTTCTACGCAGTCCTTCGGGAAAAATCTATATGGTCCTTCGGGACAATTCTACGTGGTCTTCGGGACAAATTCTACGCGGTTCTTCGAGACAAATTCTATGTGACACTTCGGTGCAAATTATATGAGCAGTGGTGACTGCATTAGTGTACAACCTCATTGTACTCAAATACCTTGAGTTCTCAGTAATATGCATTAGGCTAAAATAATAAAGTGATATAAATTGAATAATGAGTAACAATATATATGTATTGTTATGAAAAGAAGCTTGATTTCAGTATGAAGTATTTTAATATGGATTGATTAAGAAAATGTTTTTAAATGCTTTACTACTCTCATTATTGCCTCACTAAATCAACGACTTAGCGTGTTTTTATTTAATACATATGTTCAAAAGAGATCAGGAGATTAAGGCTAAGAAGGGACATCATACGCATGAAGAAGATCAGATCAAAACAATTTAAACTGTAGGTTTTCTTGTTATTATGTAAATTGTTGGCATGTATCACAAAGTTTTAAATTGTAATGCTTTGATCCGTTTTGCAATCATACTATTTTATATATTTATATAAATTATTAAGTATTTATTTTCAATGTAAGTTTAAATTTTTAATAGTAACTTTGATTTAAGGATTTCACCACTTGAATACAAATAAAAGTTTAAATTTTCAACAAGTCAAAGTTTTTGAAAAGTCAAAGTGACACATCAGATTCGTATCTGGGTCGAATAAGGATTGAGGTGTTATAAAAAAGAGGTCATCAGATTACCCATAATAATCATAGATACTAATATTCCAAAGATAACTTTTTGAGTTCTAATAAATATTAAATAATAAGCTTGATTGGTTCACATTTTAGAAGCAAAGGTTTTCCTAAGCAAATTACTAATTGGATTAGGCACAATCTTTGAATAGATCTTATCCAACTATAAGACAATTAGTTCACTTTTTATGAACTTTTGATAGGTGTTCCCTTTCTCCTACTTTACAATATTAATGGAAATACAATATTCCAAAGACCACTATGTGCCTTAATTGACTATAAAGTTCAAATAATGCTAGCAACTAGTTCCATATTTGTGATTATAGATGGATTATAAACATATATATTATATTATAAGTAATAATTACATATTGTCTGTCTATTTAATAATCTGACATAACAAATCTCAATAGATTAATACATATTTGGACAAAATACACCTAATATCACTGAGTTATGCATTTAGTAACAAATGTATTATGTTTCTTAAAAAAAATAAAATTTAATCACTCAATTAAAATGTTATTACAAACAAATCACTGATCGTTAAATATTAGATGGAATAGTGACGTGACCCTACATTGTAACACCCTTAACCCATATCCGACCCGAATATGAGTCCGAGGTGTCACATTGACTTTTCAAACTTTGACACTTAAAGAAAAACAAGGAAATTTTAAACTTTCATTAAAACCAAATACATTAATTTACATAAAAGAGACCACAAAATACAAAATCGATCAGAGCATTTATAATTAACCACTTATTACATGCTAACACTCTATACACAACCAAAATACCTACTTTGTCAATTACTTCTGATCTGATCTTTTAGTAGTGATGATGTCATTGCCGCCTCTATTACTGCTCCTCTTGATTCTTGGTACCTACGTGTAAATCACTTACACGCTAAGTCATAGACTTAGTGAGGCATAATATAAATATATACATATATATATAACAATGCATTCATGAACATGCATTCTTACCATCTGATCATGGCATCTTTATTTGTATGCATCTATTTCACTATAACATATATGATGGTAACATGCACATATAAAACATATATTCTTATGCTAATTCCACTTTAACTTATCTTTGAATTACCCATGTACATTATGGAGAACAAATGTATGTGACTACATAGAGGTTGTGCACTATGCTGTCACCACAGCTCGTATAGTTCCCTCAAGGGGCACTGAATATTTATCTCGAATGACCACTATGTCCCGAATGACCACAGATAATCACTCGACTCTTGGCATGCCAATTATACCTATAGCTCTCATATTAAATAACATGGGCTTAATTATAAATGCATTTCTCATTTCATATCTCTTTCACCACTGTCCATGTAAACACGTAAGTCACTTTATATGATCATTTTCATTATTTCACATATCTGGAAGAATTCTATGATAATGGCATTCATTCATATAATACCATGTTAATCATGAATGAAAAATGCATGAAATCACTATAACGTTAACACATATATATGTATACATGTGCATGAATATAAAATCATAAATTCAATGATAAGAGATAGACTTATCGCAAGTCTTGTCTCAATTCCATTTCATCTAGGATATGCAATCACCTTGGCCTTGCTTATTTTGACTTGATCATAATCCTTTGTTTGTTTCGGAACGAAATTACGTTTTATATCTACATAGTAATACATTGATACTAATCACTATACTAATTAATATATTATAAACTATCACTCCTTAGGCTAAAAAGAAAGTTATTTTCATCTTTTAATGAAGGTATGCATTAATGCACTACACCATGTATCGATGCATCCTTTGACGGGTGCATCGATGCACAATCTATGCATCGGTACATAAATCCCATTCGATGTTTGTATTTTAAGGGGGTGCATCGATGTACTACTTATGCATCGATACTCTAATGGCATTCGATGTTTTTATTTTAAAGAAGTGCATTGATACACTTCATGTGCATCGATGCACATTGAACAATTTCTGGGTTTTTACCCTTGATGCATCGATACACATTGATTGTGCATCGATGCACATAGCCCAGAAATGTTATTTTAGCACGAAAATCTCTTCATAATCTTCTCAACACTTCATATTTCCCCTCTTTTTATATCCTTAACTTGCATATACCTACTTAAACTAATTAATACCCATTAAATACCTCTTAAACTTAAAAATCCAATCCTCCACATAGATTTTAAGAATCTCCCTCAATTTCCAACACGTTCTAAATCTAATTTTAACACTTCGTATGTCTTAATTAAGTCGATGACAAGTCAAATTCAACCTCCGATTTCAAATATGAACTCTATTTCAAAATTCCATTCAAGAACTCCTTATCTTCAATTCTTCCTACACCCTTCATCTTGTTGTTTTAAAGCAAATTAAGCTTTCCTTAAGCTTAATTAGCATCTAATGATCAAAACAAAACTTAAATTTCAGCAAACAATTAACTCATGAAAAATCTCACATTTGTTTTGACCTCTTCACGTTTAGGAGAAAAGTAGAGAAGAAGTGAACTCTGGAACCTTGTTTTTCTTTCTTCTCTTCCACGTGGAGCTAATATATAAATCCATGCTTTAATTATTTTTCCTTGCAAAAGACCATTCTATCATTCTATTCTTTCTTATTTGCAATTTAACCCTATACCAAATTACAATATTATTCAATTATTCTATTTTAGTCATCAAATTCTGAATTTTTACAATTTAGTCACTAACACGGTATTGATGATGTTACAAATCTATTCCCTAAAGAAAATTCGTCCTCAAATTTTCATTGCACGAAAAGATAGGGGTATTGATTCCTCATATCCTCTTCACGCTCCCATGTTGCTTCCTCTACTTTGTGATTTCTCCACAATACTTTGACTAATGGAATAGTCTTGTTCCTTAATTGCTTAATCTCATGAGTTAAAATTTGAATCGGTTCTTCCTCATATGTTAAATCTGGTTGAATCTCGATCTCTTCTGGAGTCACAATGTGGGAAGGATCAGATCTATACTTTCGAAGCATTGAGACATGGAAGACATCATGAATCTTTTCCATTTCAGGTGGTAATTCCAATTGATATGCCACTGGTCCAACTCTCTTTACAATCTTATAAGGTCCAATGAATCTAGGACTTAACTTTTCTCTTCGACCAAATCTCAAAACCTTCTTCCAATTAGACACTTTGAGAAACACTTTATCTCCTATTTGATATTTGATCTCCTTTTTCTTTAGATCCGCGTATGATTTCTGTGTATCAGCTGCTGCTTTGAGATTACTTTGAATTACTTGAACCTTTTCTTCCACTTCCTAGATAAAATTCAGACCAAGAATTTCTTTGTCTTTAAGCTCGAACCAATTTAGAGGTGTACGACATCTTCTTCCATAAAGAGCTTCATAAGGTGTCATTTTGATGCTTGATTGATAACTATTGTTATACGCTAATTCTGCAAGAGGCAAGTACCTTTCCCATGATCATTTGAACTCGATAACACAAGCTCTCAGGATATCCTCCAAAATTTGGATTGTTCTCTCGGATTGCCCATCGATTTGTGGATGAAACAATGTACTAAAGTTCAACCGAGTTCTCAATGCTTTATGTAATGATTTCCAAAATCGTGAAGTAAATCTATGATATAGATCCGAAACAATAGAAACAGGTACACCATGTAGACGTATAATCTCCCTGATATATAACTCATCATACTTATCCATGGAAAACTCAACTCGTACTGAAATAAAATGAGTTGACTTAGTCAATCTGTCTACAATCACCCAAATGGAATCTCTTTTATTTGGGGTCAAAGGTAACCCCGTTACAAAATTCATTGTTACATTCTCCTATTTCTACTGAGGAATAAACATAGGTTGCAACAGTCCTGACGGAACCTGATGTTCAACTTTGACTTGCTGACACGTCAAACATTTGAATACGAATTTCGTAATGTCTCTCTTTATTCCAGGCCACCAATATCGACTCTTGAGATCCATATACATTTTATTTCCTCCCGGATGTATATTCAATGGACTACAATGAGCTTTCGATCTTTCTTCCACTCATCATCATCTGGAATCACTAGCTTCCCTTGATAATATAGGTTCCCATAAGCTTTCACTTCATAATCCGTAACCTCTCCATTCCTTATCTGCTGTAACTTCTTTAAACATTTTTCATCTCTAGCTTGCAATTCTTTAATTCAATCTAGCCATGATGGCTTGAGAGTCAATTCTGCATATATGACACCGTCTTCTCTTAATGATAGTCTGGCATCCAAAGCTCTTAAGGCTGCAAACGTCTTTCGACTTAAGGCATCCGCTACCACATTCGCTTTCCCCGGATGAAAATCGATCACTACATCATAATCCTTTAAGAATTCCACATATCTTCGTTTTTTTAAATTAACTCCTACTGAGTCATCAAATATTTCAAACTCTTATGATCTGTATACAAGTAGCATCGCTCACCATACAAATAGTGATACTAGATCTTAAGAGCGAACACTACTACCACCATCTCCAGATCATGTGTTGGATAATTCTTCTCATGTGGTTTTAATTGCCTCGAAGCATAGGCCACCACTTTGCCTTCTTGCATTAACACACATCCCAACCTGTTTTGAGACGCATCATTGTACACTACAAAGTTCTTGTCAGACTCGGGTTGAACCAAGACTGGAGCTTCTGTCAAAATCTTCTTTAACTTTTTAAAACTCTCTTGGCACTCTGGAGTCCAAGCAAATTTTACCTCTTTCCTCAATAACTTGGTTAGGGGTAATGTTATTATCGAAAAGTTTTTAACGAACCTTCAGTAATAGCCAGCTAACCCTAGAAAACTCCGAACTTCTGACACATTCTTTGGAACTTCCCACTCTAAAATAACTTTAATCTTTTGGGGATCTACTTGAATCCCTCCTGCAGAAATTACCTATCCAAGAAATTTCACTTCCTTCAACCAGAATTCACATTTGGAGAGTTTAGCATAAAGCTTCTTTTTTCTCAAAGTCTGTAGAACGATCTTCAAATACTGACTATGCTCTTCTTCTGACTTTGAATACACTAAAATATCGTCAATGAATACCACAACGAATCGATCCAAATAGGGTTAAAATATTCAGTTCATAAGATCCATGAAAGCAGTTGGAGTATTTGTAACTCCAAACGGCATTACGATAAACTCATAGTGACCATATCTCGTTCTGAATGTTGTCTTTGGAATATCTTTATCTTGAATCTTCAATTGATGGTACTCATAACGTAAATCAATCTTCGAAAACACTGAAGCTCCCTTTAACTGATCAAACAAATCATCAATTCGGGGGAGGGGATACTTATTCTTGATGGTCACTTTATTGAGTTGCCTATAATCAATGCAAAGACACATGGATCCATCCTTCTTTTTTACGAACAAAACTGGAGCTCCCCATGGTGAGACACTCGGTTTGATAAATCCTTTGTCCAGTAATTCTTATAATTGAATCTTTAATTCTTGTAACTCTTTTGGGGCCATTCTGTATGGTGACATGGCAATAGGTACAGTTCCCGACATTACTTCAATATGAAATTCTACCTCTCTGTCTGGAGGCAAACCCGGTAACTCTGCAGGAAAAACGTCAGAAAACTCTCTGACTATAGGAATTTCTTCAATCCCCTTCTCTTTTGCTCTCACATCCAGCACATTTGCAATAAACCCTTGACATCCCTGTAGCAATAACTTCTTTGCCTACATCACTGATATTACATTAGCCAATGGGTTACATCCTTCACTAAATACAATAACTTCTATATCTTCTGAACTTCTCAACGTTACTCTTTTCAGTCTACAGTCAATATTAGCGTAATAACGATATAACCAGTCCATTCCCAATATCAACTCAAATTCGTTAAAAGGTAATTCCATCAGATTAGCAGGGAATTTAATTCCCTGAATCCGTATGGGACACCCTCGATACACCATATTGACTCGAGCACTGCGTCCTAACGGATTAGTCATTATTACCTCACTGCTAGTAGATTCTAACGGAATATTCAATTCTTTCACTAACTTACTACAAATATAAGAATATGTAGACTCTGAATCAATCAATACAAACACATTCTTGTCATACAATCTATTATTTATGGGTCATCTCTATCCTCGCTAGTCTTGAGATTATACACCCGAGCTGTGGAGCGTATCTCTTGTGGAGTCGAGGATTCTGGCTGACTTGTTCCTCTACCTCTTCCTCTATGTGTAGCCGAGGCAGACCTCTCTGGCTGAGCAGATTCACGTGCTAACATGGGACAATCCCGAACAAAATGTCTGGTGTCCCCACATTTAAAATAGGCTCCAGAAATCATTCTACATATCCCCGAATGATTCCTTCCATAATGTGGACATTGTCTGACTTGGCTCGGGTTAGATCTCCCAGCTCCAGATCCCACTGACTGTGTCTGTCGACCGCTCATCTGATTTGATCCCCTTACAGAAGATGCAATTGATTCTGATCTCGCTTGGGGTCGAGAACTCACATCACTACCTCTTTATGATGGTGCATCACTCGATGATGCGCCCGATCTTTTTAAAGTCTGAACTCGAGAATCCCTGAACCTCTCATTTTGAACTCTTCCCAGAGCTTTAGCACAGTTCACTACTTCTTGAAATAAAGATAAATTCAATCCAATAAGCATCTCTTTCAGACGAGGACACAATCCCTCAACAAACCAATCCCAAACATCCTTCTCTGTAGGAATTAACTCCATAGCGAAACGGCTCAACTTGTTGAATTCACATTCGTACTCATACACTGTACGATTCCATTGCTTCAAATTCATGAACTATTGCTTCATCTGTCGGATGAACTAATCTCCAATATATTTATGCTTGAACGCTTCTAAGAATAAAGATCAAGTTACTTGATCACCGGGCATTCTCAATATAACTTTGGTCCACCAAATCCTTGCTTGCCCTCGGAGCAATGAGACTATTCCATCCAGCTTCTCTGGATCAGAATAATGAAGTCCCTCAAGCATGATTTTTACATCATTAGGCTAAAGGTCTACAACAACAGGACCTTCTTCGGCTTCACCTCTAAACTCTGGTATTCATAAAACCCTTCAACTTCTTTGCAACATTCATTCTTGGAGTTGAAGTAGTAGAAGGTTGAAAACGCGCCAATACCGCGTCTAGTGTTCTGAAGAACACATCTTGATCACTTACAGGCACTCCAGAGGGTGCCTGATCTTCACTCTGCCTGGCTAGGGCAAGTGAATTACTGCTTTTAGCGGGCCTATCATCTCCCGCTTCACTTTTAGAGCTACCATGTCCAGACATCTATAAAAACATATCCATATCATTTTATCAGCAAAACAACATACTTACTATTATATCTGATCAGAAGCTTTCACAATTTTGTTGGTATGTATACTTTATAGGACACTCTAGACTTCAGTTTATGCCGAGAATCGACTAAACCATAGCTCTGATACCATTAAATGTAACACTCTTAACCCATATCCAACCCGAATATGAGTCCGAGGTGCCACATTGACTTTTCAAACTTTGACACTTAAAGAAAAACAGGGAAATTTTAAACTTTCATTAAAACCAAATACATTAATTTACATAAAAGAGACCACAAAATACAAAATCGATCAAAGCATTCGTAATTAACCACTTATTACATGCCAACACTCTATACACAACCAAAATACCTACTTTGTCAATTACTTCTGATCTGATCTTTTAGTAGTGATGATGTCCTTGCCGCCTCTATTACTGCTCCTCTTGATTCTTGGTACTTACGTGTAAATCACTTACATGCTAAGTCATAGACTTAGTGAGGCATAATATATATATATAACAATGCATTCATGAATATGCATTATTACCATCTGATCATGATATCTTTATTTGTATGCATCTATTTCACTATAACATATATGAAGGTAACATGCACATATAAAAACATATATTCTTATGCTAATTCAACTTTAACTTATCTTTGAATTGCCCATATACATTATGGAGAACAAAGGTATATGAGTACATAGAGGTTATGTACTATGCTGTCACCACAACTCGTATAATTCCCTCAAGGGGCACTGAATATTTGTCCTGAATGACCACTGATTGTTCCGAAGAACCACTATGTCCCTAAGGACCACTTATAATCCCTCGACTCTTGGCATGCCAATTATACCTATAGCTCTCATTATAAATACATTTCTCATTTCATATATCTTTCATCATTGTCCATGTAAACACATAAGTCACTTTATATGATCATTTTCATTATTTCACATATCTGGAATAATTCTCTGATAATGGAATTCATTCATATAATACCATGTTAATCATGAATGAAAAATGCATGAAATCACTATAACGTTAACACATATATATGTATGCATGTGCATGAATATAAAATCATAAATTCAATTATAAGAGATAGACTTATCGCAAGTATTGTCTCAATTCCATTTCATCTAGGATATGCACTCACATTGGCCTTGGTTATTTTGACTTGATCCTAATCCTTTGTTTGTTCCGGAAGGAAATTACGTTCTATATCTACATAGTAATACATTGATACTAATCAGTATACTAATTAATATATTCTAAACTATCACTCCTTAGGCTAAAAAGAAAGATATTTTCATCTTTTAATGAAGGTATGCATCGATGCACTACACCATGTATCGATGCATCCCTTGACGGGTGCATCGATGCACAATCTATGAATCGGTACATAAATCTCATTCGATGTTTGTATTTTAAGGGGGTGCATCGATGCAAATGACATTCAATGTTTTTATTTTAAAGAAGTGCATCGATACACTTCATGTGCATCGATGCACATTGAACAATTTCTGGGTTTTTACCCTTGATGCATCGATACACATTGAATGTGCATCGATGCACATAGCCCAGAAATGTTATTTTAGCATGAAAATCTCTTCATAATCTTCTCAACACTTCATATTTCTCCTCTTTTTATATCCTTAACTTGCATATACCTACTTAAACTAATTAATACCCATTCAATACCTCTTAAACTTAAAAATCCAATCCTCCACATAGATTTTAAGAATCTCCCTCAATCTCCATTCAAGAACTCCTTATCTTTAATTCTTCCTACACCCTTCATCTTGTTGTTTTAAAGCAAATTAAGCTTTCCTTAAGCTTAATTAGCTTCTAAGGATCAAACAAAAAAAAATTCAACAAACAATTAACTCATGAAAAATCTCACATTTGTTTTGACCTCTTCACGTTTAGGAGAAAAGAAGAGAAGAAGAGAACTCTAGAACCTTGTTTTTCTTTCTTCTCTTCCACATGGAGCTAATATATAAATCCCTTCTTTAATTATTTTTCCTTGCAAAAGACCATTATATCCTTCTATTCTTTCTTCTTTGCAATTTAACCCTATACCAAATTACAATACTATTCAATTATTCTGTTTTAGTCATCAAATTCTGAATTTTTACAATTTAGTCACTAACTCGATATTGAGGATGTTACATACATAATACTAAATTTAGTCCCAAAATTTCTACATTATATCATTTTGGTTCTAATTTGAAATAATTTAATAAATTTAACCCTTCATATTAAAAAATTATATGAGTTTAGTCTTTGGTTTTCTTTTAAATTACTTGTTCTTCTTCCAAAAATATTATATTACTTTCTTTTTTACTTTCTTGATATATATTATAACAATTCGATAATAATTTGTTGTTTCTTTACTATATAATGTAGTTATTTAATTATTGCTTTAATATGATAGGCTTGCTTGGTTTGATAGTATTATAGAAAGAGATAAGATTAATTGATTTTTTTAATATAATGTGTTAAATTTATTGAATTATTTCTTATTATGATCATATTAATAGAATGTATAAATTTTGAGGATTAATATTATTATTGTACCAAACTCTTATTAGAAGTTTATTTTAATTTTAACTATCAATGATATGTTTACAACAATATTTTAATTAAATGAAAATATTATAAGTTTTCAAAATTATCAAATATATAAATTGAGACTTTAAATGTATTTTCCATAATATATTTTGTGTGTTGACAAATAGTGAGACTTGTTTTTTTTACTAAAGTATGACTCTACTTTTCTAGAAAGGGAGGTTTTTCAATGAGGTGATATTTTTCAACTATCCATGAAAATATAAGGGAAGAAAGATTAAGGCCAAACATGGGTGATTTGATGTTTAGCAGTCATGGAAACTCATCATGTTGTGGTTGCGAATCCAAGTTAACGAATTCAAAATATATAATATATATATATATATATATATATTATATATAATATATATATATATATATATATAATCATGTCATAAAATATAAAATTATTTTAGTTTTACATAATTCTATGATTGTTTGATGAGTAAAATTAAATTACTAAATTTAATCAGTATAAAATAAGATATTTATTAAAAAAAGTTAATATCAATTATCTATTTTCATTCATATATCGATCCTAAATTTGTTAAAAGGTCCATGACCATTATTGCTATTTTCCATATAAATAAAAATTATTACTTTTATTTAAAAAATACTAAACATTACAATGAATATATAATTAAGATATGTTCATATAATCAACATAATAAATTAGCCATATAAGAATTGAGATAATATAAGGATCATACAAAGAAAAAAAGTTAAAAATTCATTTAAAAAACTTGAACAAAAGATACGAACATATATGATTATATCGGCAAACAAATCACAACATAGAAATAAACTATTGAAAGACCACCTAAAATCGTAAATCCGAGTCGAGCATCATGAGAAAACTAACTCCACACAAAATGCATATCTAAAACCAATATGAGAGTCCAAAGCATGGAAGATTAACAAGATAATAAATAAGTATCATCTTAATCAACAGCGACGACGTCGAATTTAATCTTGAGAAAATTAAACAAAAAAATGTTAAACAATTGATAAAGAACACAAAATATCATATTAAAATATTACAAAAAATGTCATAAAGACAAAAAGTGTATTATAGAAATAAAATTATTAAAAAATTAAAAAACAAGAAAAATAAATAAAGATAAAATATAAGAAAATAAAAAAAATATGATGGGTCGATTATTAATATTAAAATAAGTGTTGTGGTATATTTTAAAAATAAGAGGGCCCATTATTTAATAGAGAAAATAACCTCAGTGACCAAAAATGCCTTATAATATATGATTTTAACCAACTTTTTTTGGATTTGTCAAAATGACCAACTAAATCGCAATGCGATCGATAATTCGCAACGCGATCTCCGGTATCGCAAATCAGTTTCCAGATTCGCAACGTGATTCTGACTATCGCATTGCGATTTTCCAAATTCGCGTTGCGATTTTCCTAATTCGCAATGCGAATACGTAAATTGCAATGCGAATACGTAAATCGTAACGCGAATCTGACTATCGCAACGAGATTCTGACTATCGCAACGAGATTCTGACTATCGCAATACTGAATTTCAAATTCGCAACTCGATTTCTGAATTCGCAACAAGTTTTAGTTTCGCAACACAAATGTTTTGGGTATATAACTACGCAGCAGCAACAACAACTCATAACCTAAATCCCTAAATCGCAACTCATTCCATCTCAATCTATCACTCTCTCCGGCGACATCCGTTCCTATATCCAACGACATCCTTCCCCATCCGGCAACAGGTTTTAGTTTCGCAGCTCGTTTGTTTAGTAAATTAATTTACAATAATGAAATCATCTAATGTTGATCATGTTTGGATAGATTTGTGTTTTGGAGGGTCATGGGAGAATGTTCATGGTGTTTTACAATATATGCCTTTACCCATGAATCTTCAACTAAAACTGTCATTAAAAAAGTTAACTTATGAAACTCTAATGTTACGTGTTGCAAATAAATTGAATTTAGAGCCCCTAAGTGGATTTAGGCTATCTTATCAGAGAAATGGTAAAGTTTATTTGTTAACCGACAATGAATATGTTGAATGATTCGTTGCTTACATTAGTGTTTCAAGTGATGATGTTACATTGTATGTTGTTGAACCTAGAAGTAGTGAAGTTGGGTCAGTAGCGGGGTAGTAATCACTAGTTTTTCAACCCAGTTTATGGTGCTCAAAATTTAATGGTTCCACCACAATTTCATCACCAAGCAATATTGTTTCACCACATTTCCAATACCAAACACAATCTCAAAAACCCAACCTTTCCCTAATCCAAATCCAATAAACTTTCAGCACCAAATTCCGGTTTTCGTATTGACAGTTAGACGATGATGAGCCAACAGAAAAAATTGTGAGTACTAGTCAGTATTCGAAATTTGATCTTGGTCAATACCGAACTTTGATCTTGGTCAATACTCGGATTTTGATGATTTTTCAGAAGAAGAACATACCCTGCGTAATGATTTTGATATTGGTCAATACCCAAATTTTTGATGATGAAACAGCCGTGCCGAGGAAGATGTTGTTGATGATAATGAGGAGTTACGACGGTAAATGAACATGTTGAACATTCATTCTGTAATTCATATAACCCTGAAGAAGAAAAAGAAGAAGAAGAAATCCCCAAAGAAAAGTCCCTGAAAAAAATGCCACGGGAGTATAACTGGAATATGTCAGAATTACTTCAGATACCGGAAGAAGAGTTGGTAAAGATAGCAGTTGATTGTTACACAAAAATTATTCGTATCAAGAAAGATGATTGTTTTGATACAAAGGAAGACTTGAAGATAGCTTTGTATACGAAATGTGTGGAAGATGGCTATCAACTAAGAGTTAACAAATCAAGCAAGATCGTTTCGAAACAAGGTGTATGATTGACAAAACTGTACGTGGCGTATGATTGAAAAGAGGATAAAAGATTGCGAAATGTTTCAAGTTAGGACTTTTATTGATAAACATACATGTTCAAGAACCCAGCTTTTCCTCACCATAGACAGGCAACAAAAAGGTGTTGGGTGGTTTTCGGCTGAGTTAATGTTTTTGAATGGAAGAGTATATCGGGGGCATGAAATTATGACTGACATGAATGCTCGATTCAAGATTAGTATCTCATATTCTCAAGCTTGGAGAGCCAAATTTTATGCCTTGGAATTGTTGAGGGGGTCGCCAGAAGTATCATTTGCCCAACTTTCGGCTTATTGTCACAATTTAAAGCTAAAAAATCTTGGGTCGGTAACTCATATCAAAACAGATAGAGATGGACGCTTTGAGTTGTTTTTTATCGCCATTGGTGCTGCGGTTAGTAAATCAATATAATTTTGTTGACTCATTTTTGTTAGTTACATGCATTTCATATTTAAATGATTATATTTCTTGTGTATATGATTTTGTAGATTCGTTCGTTTATACTTGCATGCCCAGTTATTATAGTGACGGAGCACATTTAAAAGGTCGATACCTTGGAGTAAACTTATTAGCAGTAGCCATGGATGCTAAAAATGGGATACTGCCAATAGCTTACGGGGTTGGCAAATCTGAAACCTCTGATTCATGGATATGGTTTATGGGGCATCTTAGGGATTACATAGGTCCTATTACCAATCTGACAATCATATCCGATAGGGCAAACTCAATTGACAACGCTGTTAGAAGGTGTTTCCCAGATGCTTTTCATGGACTTTGTGGTGTTTATTTGTATAGAAATCTAAAATCAAGGTCTGCTGGTATAAAAAATCACAAATGGACATACTGAAAGGTTGTAAAAGCTTATCGGAAAGTGGATTTTAATAAGCATATAAACTGTTTAAGAAGTGTTTTGCCTCAGTGTGCTCAAACACTAGAAGATGTCGGGTTTGAAAGATGGTCAAGAGTACATCAACTTGGAGCAAGATATGGTTTCATGACGTCTAATAGTGCAGAATAAATCAACGCTCTAAGTCTTCATTCCCGAAAATTACCCATTACTATGTTAATGGAGTTTTTTCGAGCCTCTATTCAACAGTGGTACTACAAGAAAAGAAACCATGCAGGTATTATTTCTTTAAATTCAACTATCATTTTACTAAGTATTATTTATTTAAATTTACAGGAACATTGGAACATCGTGTTACACCATGGACTGAAAAAAGATAACGAAACGTGTTGTGAAGTCAACGTCATGGAGAGTTGAACCATGTTCAAACACTTTGTTTGAAGTACTGGATAATAACATAAATGGGCTTGTCGATCTAAATGCAAAGACGTGTAGTTGTATGAAATGGCAAACATCTGGTTATCCGTGTGGCCATGTTATAAAAGTTGCTCTTCATCTAAACCAAGATGATTCAAGCGCATACGCTATGGATTGCTACACTACAGAAGTATATCGACAGACTTATGTCGAGATTGTCTACCCCATTCCACATCCTTCTGAGTGAGATATACCAGATGACTTACAAACAGTTTTGCCACCAGCCATGAACAGAGGCTACCTGGCCGACCAAAAAGTCACGATCGTATACCATCTAAGGGTGAAGAGAAGAAGAGATCGACATGTAGTCGGTGCAAGGAAAGTGGTCATACAAGGTTGACATGTGGATCACCAGTGCCATCACAATCATCTTTTCCTCTACCAAAATATGGATCCTCATCAAAATCCCAATCACAACCGGCTTCACCTTTTGGTACTGTTAACTTAGGTGATTTTTAAATGCAAACGTTGTATTATGTGTATATTATGTGTGAACTTTTAAATTTCAGTTAGGCATGTATTAGTAACTTGAGTTTGAACATTGTTATGATATGTTCAGTTGTTATCACTTATTAGACATTCATTTGACTATCGCAACGCGGAAATCGCAACGCGAATATGACTATCGCAATACGGAAATGACTATCGCAACACGAAATTGACTATCGCAACGCGGAAATGACTATCGCAACGAGAGAATCGTAATGCAAAATGAAAATCGCAACGAGAGAATCGCAATGCGAAAATGAAAATTGCAACGCGAATTTAGTTTCGCGTTGTGATTTTCATTTTCGCATTGTGATTCTCTCGTTGCGATTCTCTCGTTGCGATAGTCATTTCCGCGTTGCGATAGTCTGTTTTGCATTCAACATAATTCAGATTGAAATCAACAAATCAACTATTACATTTCAATCAATTAAACAAGCACAAATAATAATTATGTACACATCAATTAAACAAATCAACATTTACAAATCATCTTTTACAAATCAATTAAACAATCAAAAAATAATAATGAAATCAACTTTTTCACCCATACACCCATTTCAAGCAGCTCACTTCAGGATTAACCTGCAGAAACCAAACATTGAATCAACAACACTTTCTACACATCTAAAACCTACAGACAGCAAATTATTGAATTCTAGCTACTTAACCAAACATTTTCAAACCAAAAAGAGTATATATGTTTAACAACACTTGCATTTGACTTACAAATTGTTTATGGACACTTTCATAACGCGGATGCAGGTAGGCAGTGTCTCGCATATATCGTTTTAGCCATAAAATGCCGAAACCACAAGCCTACTGCACCTCTATCTCTATCGGTGAGAGGTAGAAACTGTGTACTTCCTGTAGTCAAATACTCCAAGCACATGCATACGAGAGGACCACAATCCCCTCTGGGTTCCTTCATTTGTTGTGGCGCGGTCTCGTCTCTGATAACTATAACATTGAACTTCTTTGGCTTCTTGTTTCCAGAATTAGTCCAATAATTAATTGCATCCAAGAATTTAGCCAAATGAGAGCTCCATCCCTTAATAATATCTCTCAAATCAGACAATGATATATAATTTATCATGCTGTCATATACTATTATCTTTAGGGATGGGAGCTGAAGCTCGACGAGAAGCCAATGAGTACGTTCCAAAACAGGGATAAATACCTGCATCGAAATGTAATAATTCAAATTGTGCACTTATTTATGAATACCTTTAAAATATTTAAACAAATAAATACTAACCTTATCGACCTCCCACTATGCAGGATAAAGTTTAGCTTGTCCATTAGCCAACACATATGATTCATGTCATTGATTCTTCAAGTGAACTATGTGAAAAGACGTCGGCATAATTGTATATCGTGTTTTTTTTATATTTTTCTTCAATTTCCTTACAATTAGAAGATGTGCCACCCATGCATCAATATGTTGTTTTACAAAAAAGACATATATTAGTGAATTACATAAATTTTAAAAAAAATTAATCAAACTGAAATATAATAAAAAAATATAAGACTTACCCCCCATCGAAATAGTCGTTGTCTTCAACCCCTAATAATACACCCCACCAAGACCGTTCAATCAACAAATGCATATCCTCGTTGAGTTTGTATATGTCAGCGTAACACCCTTGGCTCCGCTCATGTAGATAAAAATCAACTGCAGTCTTAGCCCAAAGTGTATTATCCAGAATTGTTTCCGGTAGTTGTTTCCTCTCCACTTCATCTGCCGGAATGGTACTGGCCGGTAACTTATACGAAAGCCAATAGTCATCCACCATGTCCGGTACGTGAGGGGGCTTCTCAATAATTCAATATATTACGCCGTGTGAATCAGGCTATAGAATGTTGGGAGGGACCTCTTCAACGATGACAGTGGCCTCTTGAACGGTGGGAGGGGACTCTTGAGGGATGATAGGGGCCTCTTGAACGATAGGGGAGGCCTCTTGAACGATGACAGGTGAGTCGGGATTTTTCTTACGGATTCTTCGCACTATTGAGGTGAACGGAGACGTAATGGCACGTGCACGCCGTCTGATGCGTGAACTCCGTCTTGCAAGAAAAACCCGACGAAGAGCATCCACCTTAGCGGGCCGCTAAAAATAAATTAATACATAAATCAGTAAATAAACAGACATGATATTAAACAGTGAAAACAAATACAAATATATTTCAAACTTGCACGGTATTCACCCAAGTCATTATTATATCATTGTTCACAAAATGCATCAGATAACATTCTAGAAGTAAACACTTATATAAACATTTAAAAGGATAACATATAGGTTTAGTGCAGGTTCAATGACAACATAAAGAGTAGTAGTTTATTCTTGAAACTTAAATTTTCAACACTGTGAAGTTAGTATTTGTCTTTTGGTTGAAGTAATGCAATTCTTTCAAGTTTCAATTTGCAGAAGAAGAATAGAATCTGAAACTTAAAATCGCAACGCGAAAATGACTATCGCAACGCAAAAATTACTATCGCAATGCGAATTTGACTATCCCAACGAGAGAATCGCAATGCGATTTTCATTTTGCATTGTGATTCTTTCGTTGCGATAGTCAAATTCGCATTGTGATAGTCATTTTCGCATTGCGATAGTAAACTATTCTTCTTCTGCAAATTGAAACTTGAATGGATTGCATTACTTCAACCAAAAGATAACCAAAAACAAATACTAACTTCACAGGGTTAAAGAATAAATAGTTAAACAGTATTGGCAGCACCCGAATGAATTTACTAAGCAATCTAAGTAAAATTACGAGTAAATTTATCATCAAGTTAAATATGAAAAATATTAAACTTACCTCGTTGCGTAGAGTATGAACCTCGTTCTGCAACGATGCTACAATCTCACGTAGAGCTGCTACCTCACCACATAAAGTAGACACCTCAACACGCCATGCACCATTGTCATCGCGTAAAGTACCGACCTCCTCACGCAAGGCATTGACCTCATTACGTAACTCCCCTAACTCATCCCGTGGAGGTGGAGGTGGAGAACAGTGATATAAACGTCGTGGCATCTTTGCCGGTCGCCTATCATGAGGTGATGGTGGAGAAGAGGCTCGATGATGTGACAGAATAGGTGATGACTCTCGTTGTGGAGGTGTATATTCAGGTCGATCAGGTGATGGCTCTGGGTGAGGTGATGGCTCTCGAAGTGGTGGTTGCTCATCATCCGTGCCATCAAAAAAACGCTTACTAGCTTGCCACTAATCAGTGGCAAGCTCAGCTTCCGTGGGTGTCAGCCTCTGTAATGGAGTGTTGGCCTCCTAACAATATAAAAGCTTAAACAAAGTTAAACGTGTACTAGTAATAACTTGTTTATAAACATATGGTAGTATTTGTGTTAACTTACATTATTTATTATAGTATACGGTAGTAAATCTTCCCATTGCTGCAAGGACTGTTTCCTCTTCCAGGAAATAGCCCTAGGAATATCATTAGAAGTTTTTAATGCATATGTCTGCATGGCGGTAAAGGCCTCAAATATACAAATCTACAAACAATACAATAACAAACATTAGTAATTGTTAAAGAATTAATTATAATTTTGGAAACATTATATAAAAATTATTACCTTAAAGGCCCAAATAAAGCCTGACAAAGTGTATTTGAAACCATCGCCACGCAAACTTTTCCGATCATCAAAGGCAGACGACAACTTATTCCATGTAGCTTTCCATAGATACGAACCCCACGGAAATAGGTTCCATGCATTTAGGTCCTCTATCAATTTAATTAGATCATTAGGAATAGGTTGTCGGGCCTCTCTACCTAAAAAGTCGGCTTACAAAAGTATTAGAAGGCATACTCGGATAACATCGACGTCATCCATCCGAGTAAAACCATCTTCCTTATTCAATAATCTCGTCAAGTCTTCCACGTGTAAATTCGACTTCTCCGTTGACAGCTCAGGAAAAACCCGGGAAAACCATGATAGGCGGGTAATATGTCTAGTGTATCGATCTACATCATCGTGTCCGAAGCGTAGACTGGTGATTAAGCAAAACTCCTCCCGTCCAAAACACGTATACGCCGGTGGAAAATCAAACCATATCTCTTCATCACGACGTTGTATAGTCTCTGGTAGATCGCTAGTCATGGTTTGAAGAAACAGATGGGTTAACATAGCATCTCCACCCGGATGTTGTACTTTCAGCCATGGCCCGAAGCAAGTGTCCTCAAATATTTTTCTTTGTGCAGGTGAAAGCTTCGACGCAATTGTTTTAGCCAGGCTTACTTTATTTCTTAAGGTCAATTGAGCCAAATAATAGTTCTGCGAAAACAATAAACATACCAATTTAGATATACCAAAAACTACACTGTGAAGATATAACAAGAACAATAAACATAAAGAGTAGTAGTTTATTCTTCAAACTTAAATTTGCAACACTGTGAATTTAGTATTTGTCTTTGTTTTTTGGTTGAAGTAATGCAATTCATTCAAGTTTCAATTTGCAGAAGAAGAATAGTTTCTGAAACATTAAATCGCAACACGAAAATGAAAATCGTAACACGAAAATGACTATCGCAACGCGAATTTGACTATCGCAACGCGAAATGAAAATCGCAACGACAGAATCGCATTGCGATAGTCATTCTCGGTTTCAAATACTAAAATTGAAAGAAACTTGAATGGATTGCATTACTTCAACCAAAAGACAAAACAAAGACAAATACTAACTTCACAAGGTTAAAGACTAAACAGTTTAGCAGTATTGGCAGCAATCGAATGAATATAATAAGCAATCTAAGTGAAATGGTTAATCTATTATTGAAAACGCCAGTAAACTTATCATCAATTTCAATATGAAAAACCTAATAATAATGCAAAAATTTCAAAATAAAAAATAATTAAAAAAACTAACTCTCGGTGGTTGATTTGGTTGATTTTCCATTTCTGACCGTGAATGATTTCGCCGGAGATGGAGACTGATATCGTCGGAGATGGGGACTGATTTCGTCGGAGATGGGGACGGATGTCGCCTTAGAGAGTGAGAGATGGAGATGAGACTGAGTTGTGATTTAGGGTTTTAGGTTATGAGTTGCGATTACGGGATATATTGTGGACGGTGTAGTGTTCCGATATATTAATATATTCGTGTTTGGAATTTTAAAAAAAAATACGCGTTGGATACGAATGGCGCTATGTAAATCGCATTGCGATAGTCAGATTCGCTTTGCGATTTACATATTCGCATTGCGATTTACGTATTCGCATTGCGATTTACGTATTCGCATTGCGATTTACGTATTCGCATTGCGATTTACGTATTCGCATTACGAATTAGGAAAATCGCAATGCGAATTTGGAAAATCGCAATGCGATAGTCAGAATCGCGTTGCGAATATGGAAACTGATTTGCGATACTGGAGATCGCGTTGCGAATTCTCGATCGCATTGCGATTTAGTTGGTTATTTTGGCAAATCCAAAAAAAGTTAATTAAAATCATATATTATAAGGCATTTTTAGTCACTGATGTTATTTTCTCTCTTTAATAATATGGGAAGAAAGTAATATAAATGTTTTAAGGTTAACGCAGAGCTGCCTGACCATCTAATCAGACCTGATAATTCAATTTATAGTATACTATGACATAATCATTCAATGCGTTTCACCTCAGCTTTTGTCCAAATTTCGTGGATTCTTCTTCTTTTTCCTTGTGATCCAGTAATGAATGGTTTTATCCGAATCAAAATCTAACGATTTATGGATTTGTATACGTTTAGTCGCATGGTAACTTATAGTCCAATTATAAAAGATAACATATTTTCATAGATGATTCAACTTTGAATAGTATATTTTTACATCATTTAAGGTAATTCAAGTTTCATTTTTCTTTATTAATTCAGTTTAATCTCTTTTAATTGAATATTATAAAATTCATTACGTGGATGACGGTCCAACCTAACTTAGCACTTGTGTTCATAAAGCAATTAAATGGCATGTTATCGGTATTAGTTGTTAGTATGAAATCCACAATGAGTCAAAAATTGTAAGGTGACGTTTGGTTGGCATGAATCTCTTAGAATTAAGGGGAATTGGAATCTAATTCCACCACTTTCTCATATTTGATTCAAGTTTTCCAAGGGAATTGAAATCCCTCATGGCTTCAACTTTCCATTAAATGAGGGAAAGTGAATTACATCCATTCTATGATGGAATTCAATTCCCTTGTTGGAGGGAATTGAAATTTGATCATATTACTCTCATCAATCTTTTGGTAATTTATTCATATATTGAATAAAAATATTTTTTTATTATTTCGGGTCGGGTCGGGTGACACTTTATTTTGGTCTGGTCGGGTCGGGTCGGTTTTTTTAAGTGTGATATTCGGGTCGGGTCGAGTTCGGGTTTAGGGTAAAAAATATCCGACCCGAAAATATATATAATTTTACCTTATATATTTAGGAATAATTACAGTAATACCCCTCTATATATAATTTTTTTCAATTAAGTCACTGTTTTTATCGAATAAAAATAATTTTTTTATTATTTCGAGTCGGGTCGGATTTCTAATTCATATATTCGGGTCGGGTCGGGTGAAACTTTATTTTGGTCGGGTTTTTTTAAGTGTGATATTCGGGTTGGGTCGGGTTCGGGTTTAGGGTGAAAAATACCCGACCCAAAAAATATATAATTTTACCTTATATATTTAGGAATAATTACAATAATACAACTCTCTCTATATATTTTTTCTAATTAATTCATTGTTTTTATTGAATAAAAATAATTTTTTTATAATTTCGGGTCGGGTCGGGTTTCTAATTCATATATTCAGGTCGGATCGGGTGAAACTTTATTTTGGTCGGGTCGGGTCTTAGATGGAGGTTCCCTTGTTCTCGGGTCGGGTCGGGTTGACCAAAAACCCGACCCATGGTCATCCCTAATTGGGATGATTTTAACTTATGACGTTTATTAGCATGATTTTTATAATTTATTGAAATGAATAATCAATCAATAAAATTAAAATTTAATTTTTTTAAAATTTTTATAATATATTGCTACATGTAATTTATAAAACAAACTAAAATTAAGCAAAAAAAACAAGAAGGGCAATCCTGTCATTTTACATTACTGAAATCAAATTCATTTGACATGTCTGCGAACCAAACATAATATGGAATTGGATTCCAATTCCTTCACAGATTCCAATTCCCTCAAAAACATTCCAGCGAACCAAACGTCACCTAAGGGTGCGTTTGGTTCACGGAATGTAAGATTACTAGTAGGAATAAAAGATTACCAGGGAATAGGATTAATGGGAATGTTACGTTACTGTGTTTGGTTGGTTTGAAAGGAATGTAAGATTGCAGTGTTTGGTTGAAGGAATAAAAGAATACTGGAATGTATACTTTACCAAATTGTCCTTGTTCTATATTTTTTAATAAGTGAAATTCTAAATATTTAAATAAAAATTATTTATATAAAAATTCTATCTGTTGATAATATATTACTTGAGTATTTAAATATATCATGTATTATTTTAATTTTAATTAATATTAAATTTTATATAATTTATGTAAAAATATGATAAATAGTTAAAATTTAATCCCCGATAACCTAATTGATGCTGGCTACAATGCTTTAGATTCGTCAACAGAAGAAATAATATATGATAAATAGTTAAAATTTGTTTACAAGACTTAAATTACTTGTAATTTACATAGTTTTGAGAACATACAAGGAACAGGGAGCGCACAAAGGCAAATAATAAGTTTCCAACATGGAGGTAAGAACTGAAAACCAACTCCACTCACGACACCCACATACAACAATGGCGAAATTGTTGTGTTTGCAATTGTTGGTAATTACAAATATTTTATCAGAAGGTATATTGCGACAACCAAAATCATGATTCCGATAACGGCTAATTGCATGCACGTACAGGAACAACCACCTTTGGTTCGCTTGTTCAAAATTGCTAGGTTTTTCTGCGCTCTCTGTTAGCAAAGAAAACAAAATCCTTAGAATCCACTATGACAGTATAATTTAAATAACTAAAAGTCATCCAATTCTTAGTTTACTTGAGATCTTTTTGTCTATTCTAAACACAAATTGAATGACCATGAATTCTATCCTTCCTCCCTAACAAGATTCATCACCAAAGATTTCCCACAACATGACATATTCCGAGGCTTAAAGTCATTTATAGGAATGCCTATTTCTAGTAGGGGGGCTGGATAAATATATTAAACAACAGTCATTCGGTATCATACCTTTCAAAAGCAAAAGGAAGATATTGTGTTATGCATTTAAAATGTTAATTAATAACAAGTCTTTTACCCGTAGGCGAGAATCGGTAACATCAACATGTTCGTCTAGGTCATCCAGCATTGAGAGGGAGCACAATATAAAGTTTACTGACTGTGAATCAATCTTCACCAAGCATTTGCTTTAAAGAAAAGAATAAAGAGCAACATACAATGAGTCTGGTATGCAGATCAAGTTCTTCATTGACCGCCAATGCAATATGCTTTGTACTTAATACTGTCTCCTCCAACTTCTCAAGACCCTCATCCTGCTCTGCTTGAAAAAGAAACGTTCATCATTTGAGGAAACTAAAGCAATTATACAATCCAGCAGGGATGACATTTGAAACTAAAATAACTTGCCTTTCATGATTTGTCGTTGAAGACCAACAAGACCAGAGTTATCCAACCCAACAGTCCTACTCATGGCATCAACCTTTGTTTCAGGCCCCAACAAGCTATCTCGGTTTGCAAAATTCGACATGTTGAATACAGAAGCCATCTGATTTGCTTTTGATCTCAAATTTGCAACCATATCCTTGTGACGGTTCATCTCCTTCTCCGTTTTGTAACCAAAATATGAAGTATTGACAAAAGGACAGTTTATTCCTCATATTACAACATATTCCAATTCGACATATCTTATGAAAATCCCAGCAGACATGATCAAAATTACTAAACACAATATCAATTCACTCCTATTTGCTCCACAATTAAGATAACTTACAAGGGCTTCCCAGTAGGTACATAAGGGACTGCAATCCATCAAGTCTAGTCCCTAAAATCGTAATCTTCCTTCTAATAGCCGATGAGTGACTCTGAGTTTCTGGTCCAGACGCAGGTAAGGAAATCCTCTCAGATATCATGCCATTGATATCATCAGCAATTTTTGCTGCTTCATTATATTCTTTTATCCACGTGTCTGCTGCCATTGACCTAGAATGGCAATCAAATTAAAAGATTATTTAAAAGCACACAATATACACACAATCAGAGGATGAAAGAAGAACAGATAAGAGCAAAATAGAGCAAAATGAAGGGAGGTTTGGAAGGTCAGGGCATTGGTCAGGCTTTAAGTTCTGCATCGGAGGATTCTGCTGGTTCATCGCCGGGGAAGCTGAGGGAATCTGAAGGGTTGAGGGAGGTTGCAGCAGACAAGGCTTTTGGAATCATAATATTTTTGGAATCATAATCTGAAGGGAATATGAAACGTTCACAAGGAGAGTGAATGACTGGAATCATAATATTTTTGGAATAATCAAGGTTAAGAAGCAATCAGTAGAACCATTGAAGCAGCCAAACAGTCCAATACAACAACCAAAACTTAACAGAGGACGCATAAAGAAACAAGCAGATTATTAAAATTGAAAATGTCAGATCAGACATAACCGAACCACTGTTCCTAGTAGGAATTTGACCCAGCTATTGAAATTAAAAGTTTAGGAATCTCACTAGGAAACGATTAATTTTTTGCAGCACGGGAAGAAGAAGATAACCGTAGAGACAAGCTGGAAAAGAGAGATATTTTAACCCTTAACACGGGAATAAAATAAAATCTAAGACACATGAATAAAACACTAAAATTTACTGTTGGTATTATAGCATTACTCTCACTTGGAAATCATACTCCAACCAAACATGGGTATCTTTCATAAAAAACAAACATACCTGCTTGAAATGTTAAATTCCTTGATCTAAACGGCTCCAATGGTCGGAAAGAGAAAGATGGTAAATTTTCCACTATCTTAGACCATGGGTCCCAATTGAAATCTTGTTCATTTATGTTATTTTTTAACAAATTGGAATGGATGTGCCATATCTCCTCCAAATTCCAATCATAATCACATTCAATTGGACCCCACGGCCGTTTTCCTGTTATTTTTCACCTTTTAAGTTTATCCCATCTACACCCCCTACCCCACCTTCACTTTCTCTCCTCCTCCGTCCTTCACCATGAAAAAAATCATGCTTCAGTACAACCACCGCCGTCCACCACCCTCTCCTCCTCATATAAAAACCCACCATTGTTTTGATTCTCCATTTGACCTACAGCAAGCAGAAACATTAAGCCAATATGAGAGTTTCTGCCATTGCTGTTACTTTCAACCCATTCACTTCGCCTGCTACTCTAAAACTCACTCAGACTCAGTCATCTTTTCCATCTCCCGCCATTGCTTCTCTCAAGCTCACCACTCATGAGAATCAAGAGCTTTCGTGGAATCATTTGACTCATTCTAACTCGGATAAACTCGCCAAGAATTGGATGGAGTATCAAGGGATCAATAACTGGGAAGGCTTGCTCGACCCGCTCGACGATGTTCTACGGAGTGAGATTCTTAGGTACGGTCAGTTCGTTGAAGCGGCATATCATGCTTTTGATTTTGACGCTTCTTCGCCGACTTTCGGGTCGTGTAAGTTCACCAAGAACTCGTTGCTGACTCGGTGTTACATTAGGCAGACTGGTTATAAACCGACCAAGAATTTGCGTGCGACGTGCGGGATTCAGTTGCCGGGTTGGGTTGACCGGGGGCCGAGCTGGGTTTCGACTCGGTCGAGCTGGATCGGTTACGTGGCGGTCTGTCAGGACAAGGATGAGATCGCCAGGCTCGGCAGGCGTGACGTGACGATCGCTTTCCGGGGTACGGCCACGTGCTTAGAGTGGCTCGAGAATCTACGTGCGACTTTGACCGATGTGGGTGGTCGTGGCGGTGGGGCCATGGTGGAGAGTGGGTTCTTGAGCCTCTACACTTCTAGGAACGCCACGTGTCCTAGCTCGCAGCAAATGGTGAGGGAAGAGATCGGGAGAGTACTTGAAATATACGGCGACGAGCCCTTAAGCTTGACCATCACCGGCCACAGCCTCGGCGCAGCTCTAGCTATACTCGCTGCGTACGACATAAACACCAGCTTTAACAATGCACCGCCGGTGACCGTCATATATTTCGGCGGACCACGTGTGGGGAACCAAAGCTTCAGATGCCAGCTAGAGCAAAACGGGACCAAGATTCTACGTATAGTAAACTCCGATGATCTTATCACCAAAGTACCAGGCTTCGTAATCGATAACAAGGACCCGACGATCAATGCGTCGGGGCTGCCGAGCTGGGTTCAGAGGCGCGTGGAAGACGCCCAACTAGTTTACGCCGACGTAGGGCAGGAACTGAGACTGAGCAGCAGGCAGTGCCCGCACTTGAGCAAAGAAGGCGTGGCTTCATGTCACGAACTTGACACGTATCTAGAATTAGTTAATGGTTTTGTTAGTTCAAATTGCCCTTTCCGGGCCACTGCCGGTAGAGTTTTATCCTAACAAGTAACACCATCGTGGAAAACTAGGATCTTTGTAGATAGCAATTATAAGTGTTTATATACATATATATTAATATATAGATAAAATTTAATTACAGTGTAAAAAAATTATATGAAAGCTAAAATTATTTGTTTTATGAGTCTGGGTAGTTATAAGTAATATATGTTCAGAATTTTCTTAGTTAATTGATAATGTACGTGTACATATTCTATATATGTAATTTCTTGAATTTGGGACATTGAAGGAGAAAAATACACTCTTTAATCATTGAGATCGCTTAATTTGTTATAAGTTAAAATTATTGAACAAATATAAATAAATGATTAAAATTATCTATTTTCTTTATCTAATTAGCTGGGCATGGCACATGTTATTGCTAATATCTTTATTTATAAAAAAAATATTTGTTATAGTGATGGTATTTTTTTTTAAATTTTAAGAGTTCTTACTTCATGCAAGATCTTAATTGATTGATAGTAACTTAAATACTTTGATCTAATTATGTTTAAATAGTCTTTTTCAATCAAATATCTATTTTTAATTTACAAATTGAATAATTGAAATGTCCAACTCATTAACTTGAACCAATTACACAATTCAATATGTGTCACTCGTACAAATGAAAAAAAATCTCTAATATTATAAATTTTATTATGTATGGATTTTCTTTTGATATATTCTAATTATTAATTTTATTATACTTTATAATAATTAATCCTCATTTTAATTTATTTCAATATATATGACTTGTAATTATGATCCGTGCAGTATTCTTAAAAAAATCGTATTAACCTTTTTCTTTTACCTTCCTCATACTGTTGCCCTAACCCTAAACTTATCATTTACTGAATATCTAATATACGAGTGTATATATATAGCATATAATATTAAATTTCAAACAATTTTTTTTTATAGAAATCCCTAATTTTATTTAAAATAGAAAATATTTACATTACAATGAAGGTTTATGACTACAACCATAAACTAAACATATAATAAAGATATTTTAATAAACACAAGAAAATTAGTCAACTTAAGATCACATAAGGACCATATAAAAATATTTTCCTAAACACAATAAAATTAGCTAACTTAAGATCACATAAGGACCATACAAGGAAAATGTTAAAAAAACCTAACCAAATAAACTTGAACAAAAGATAGATACGAACAGATCTGACCGCATCGACAAACAAACCACAAAAAGGGATAAAGTTATTGAAAGACTATGGACAAACCACAAATCAGAATCGAACAAGTGAAAATAATATATACGAACACAAATTGCGTATCAAAACCAATATGAAGGTCCAACTAGGGAAGACAAGCATAATAACAAATTATCGTCATCTTGATCAGTCATGACGATGTCAAATCTAACCCTGAAAATTATAAACGAAAACAACGGTCAAATGACCGAAAACGTGCCATAAAGGCAAAAAAAAATGTGCCATAAAAATAGAAGAAAACATACCATAAAGGTATAACTATTTAAAATAAAAAAATAAGAAAAAAAAAACAAGATACACTATAATAAAGCAAAAAAAAAGACAATAAATACCGACAGTCGACGACTAACATCAAAATTGATATCTCTGACTACCATAAAGATGAGGAAGTAAAGAAACTAACGACGACTAAAGAAAAAAAAAAGAGAAAATAGGTCAATTTCTAACATTTTTTTAGAATATATTAAATTTGATTAAGAAAAACGTTATATAATATTTTTTTTATAACATTTAATCTAAATTTATCAGGTATTAATATTTATAAAAAAACGTAATAGATTTCAAACCTAATGATTGTTGCTTGATTGAAATAATAAATCAACCAAACTGGTAACTGAATTTATTTAATTTAAAAATATGATATAATTAATTTTAAATATTTTGAAATCGGGTTGGTCGAACCTTCACCCTATAAATTTTCACACAAAAAATATTGTTTGTTTTAATATTCAAAAGAAATTTCATGAATGCAACAAATTAATTGTCTGAGACAAAGCCCACGAAATCATCTCCTCCCATATCACAATCAAACATGATTGTCAAAGCTAATCCTAAGGCGCATGTCTCACATCGTAGAGCAAAACTCCATGCAACACCTTTTTGTGCTGGAAACGAAAATGCACTGTTCTGTCATAACAAATCTTCATAAGTAGTTGAGATTTATCCATTTGGTTGCTTATGAACCAAAGAGAAAATCATCATTAATTGAAGCATCATGTCCATTCTTGTTGAGGCGAACAAAATAGTTTCATTATGAGTGATTCATTCCTTTTAGTTTAGATGGAAAGTTGTGACCGATGAATGAATGACCGTTTGTCGATGTTTTTACATTGTAGAGGGTTGATGATGAGGATGATAAAGAAGAAGGGTCTTAAAAAGGAACTAGCCCTCGTTCTAATTGTGTTGAGGGAATTTATATTGATCTTTAGTGCATGTGTTTACCATAGCATCATTATGACTATTTGTATGTCGACAAAAATAAGAAGATCTAATAATTAAACTTTGGGTTGGTATCAGTAAGTCACTTAGACCCGTCAGAGGTCTTGTTTGAGGATCTTATCTACACATTGTAGTTGATTTGAAAAGTTATCGAAAATTTCGATGAAAAGAGATTTCTACGTGGAGGTCCTCGGAGAAAGAGGGTCGATAGTCTCCAAAGATGTTCTCAAGAAGTATAACAATTCTAAACTCCCATAGGTGAATCGAAAGAGCGTTAGAATCGCTCGTAGTTTTTTAAAAATTTTAATTTTCATATAATTTAGTTTTTTTTTCATATTTTTTATTGATAATATAATTTTCACCCAAATACGAAGTTTAGTTTCGTTGGTGGCCACTGCATTTCTTTATGATTTAAAAATATGGGTAAATACCTAACTAGACTTCCAGTTTTCATTTCTATTGTACTCCATTTTCTATTATTAATTATATTTTGTCCTCTTAAGCTATCCAATTCCGTCTTTGTTTATAATTTTAAATTTTAAATTTTATATCTAACTTTCTAATATAACTTTAGAAAAATTGATACCCCGACATAAATCTTAAGCAGCCCTAACTCCTAACTCCCATGTTGTGTGATGCTCATTCACAAAGAAGGCCATGGCGTAAACATTACCGTAGAAGAAGAAGAAGAAGAAGAAGAGTAGGAAGGTACAAGAAATGAAACGATAATTGGGGAATTATTAAATGCAGATGTATCTCTCAAATATTGTGTGATGCTCATTCACAAAGAAGGCCATGGCGTAAACATTAATCATGTACGAAACGCAACATTTCAAGACCAGACGAATTTATTCTTATCATTGTCGTCACTGTACCTTTGATTACTATTGATAATATAAAATGATACTTAAATATGAGCAAGTTTAAATCAAATTATAAATAGAATGATAAATGATGTATATCTTATTAAAACTTCTTGATTTTTAATCGTTTCATTAAAGATTGTATAGATGTATAAAAAGAAAAAATTATGGTCATAATAATATTAATTATATTTTTAAAATAAATTAATAATTTTTAATGGGTGTTAACTCATGGCATCAAAGTAAAAGATGATAATATTTTATTAGTAGTATGAAATTATCAAATGCATTTATGTGTATATATTAGACTTCAAAAGTTTTTTTTATTATATATTCACATTCCCAATATAAACGTCGAGATTTAAATCCATACAAAATGAAGAAATATGAACATCTTTAACTACTTGATCAATTAATAAAAATATTTTTTTTTTTAAAACAATAATCCCAAAACCCAACAAAACAGTCGTTATCCAATGCTGTTTGCACTTCCTCCGATCTCTTACCAGTGCCATGCAAAACGGACAACCATGCATGACTTTTTTTTTTCTTTCCAAAGGATATAAATTAATATTCGATGCACCGGTTATATATAATTCTATACATCATATAGAAAATTAAATAATATTATTAAAAATAAATTTAATTTAATTATATAACCTGATTCTTCATAAATCCAAGATAAATTCGTTTATTTTTCAAACACTAACACATATCTGCATTTCGCACTGTCACTCGTATGCATTAGATTTCTGTCTGGGCTCCAAACTTTGTAGTGATGGTATGTATGTACTATGGTTAACATTTTTGTTTAAAACAAAAAGAGTTGTATCTATCATATAGATTCATATCATAAAATTTTCGGGCTGAATTATTAGGAAATTCAAATAATAAATTCTAACACTCTTATAAGTAGAGGTGCACAAAAAATCCGAATATCCGATTTTGCCTAAAAAATATCCGAAACCGGATTTTGGAAAAACCGGTTTTTTTTTAAACCGGATCGGATATTTAAAAACCGGATAGTATAACCGGTTTGGGAAAAAATTGAACGACCGGTTTTTTTACCGGATTAAAATCCGGTTTTTTTCAAACCGGATAAAAAACCGGTTTTTTATCCGGAAAAAATCCGGTTTTTTAAAAAAACTGGATTTTTATCCGAAAAAATCCGGTTTTTTTAAAAAAAACCGGTTTTTTTAAAAAAACCGGTTTTTTTTGCAAACAGAAACCGGTTACACCATCCGACCCTCCAAACCGGTTAGGATCCGATCCGATTTTTTTAAAATCCGATTTTTGGGTTGGGAGAAAAAACCGGATCGGTTTTTATCCGATCCGGATCGGATTGAAATCCGGCTTTTGTGCATCTCTACTTATAAGATCGGGTTTGAATCAGGGATGGATCGAAAAGGTGGGTGAGAGCGGTCATTCCCTGAAAATTTAAAATTACTAAATATTTTCTATTGAAAATATGTTTTCGCCCCTGAAATTTTATAAATTCATAACTTTATAAAATTTTTAAAGTTCACCCCTCAACCTAAAATCCTACATCCATCTCTGGTTCGAATGAAAGTATTTTCTATAAAAGATTATTGAATTCAAAACATTGAACAATTAAGAGTTGAAATTGAACTTAAACAATAAGATTGGTAAACAAAAACACATTTTTTTACAACAATGTATCAATATTTATATGCATACTTAATTGGACTTATATCAAACTTAACATGAATTGGCTCGAACCAAAACTAACCGATCCGATATGAACCTAACCTAAAATTTGATCAATCCAATTTTGACCTATATTGGAAACTGAAGCGATTTGATATTGATTCGACTAAAAAAAATAACCATTTTACTATTGACTCGACTTGATGCCCAACTCAACCCAACCTACCATAGATCGAAATTAAATCTAAACCAAAGTTAAACTAACCCGAATCAAAGCTAAATTAAATATAATCGAAACCCAAAATGATTGCCACCTCTATCAAACCACATCAATACTTTTCACATTGCATTTTCAGAATAAAAAATAATTCTTTGATAAATTTTATAATTTTTTTTTAAAAAAAATACAAATATCACGTGACAGATTCACGTCACATGATAATAATATTTCAGAAAGAAAACCATTAAGATTTAACAGTCAATATTTATCAAAGAATCCATGACTCAAGTTTCTTCCACTGTCATGGGTACAAGGACAGTAGGATAAAATTATGGGTATAAATTGCTTAACTTCAGATTGACAAGGACTTAAAAAGTATTTTTTAAATAGAGACTAAGGCTTAATTTGGCTAATCTTAAAACTATAGGGACCTAAAAAAAGTAAACCATAAAAAGTTGGGGACAAGGCTCAATTTAACTAGTCTCAAAACTGATAAGCCCTAATAAATAAATTAAACCGAAAAATTAAAGAAGGCCGGGACTTAATTTGAGTAATCTCAAAACAAAATAATTACACTACCCCTTTCACCCTCAATGTGGTTCTGTCCCTGCAACGGTATGAACTTGTTCCATAGCAAGAGTTGGTAAAATTGCCATGGCCTCTCCATCAATGACAAGAAGTCCGCCATTCTTGAAGCACTTTGTTGACAACTTTGCTCTGAACCACGAAAAGCATTCAGTCAAACACTGCAATTTGTTTGCAAAATTTCGAGTTAATCGAGTCGATCTAACACTTACATGTATATCTTCTTGCTTTGTTTAATACTGATAGCTTCTACCTCACCCACAACTTCATCTCCAATGTAAATTGGAGACCTGAAGTGCAAGTTTTGTGAAACATATATAGCTCCAGGCTAAACAATTTCAGATACTCAAAACAGTTATTTTCATTCCCATATTAACATTTTACTGAATGAAACAATGAAAATGCAGCATAATATAGAGCAGCGAGAGCCCGGATGGAGATCCTAGAAGATGCCCGAAACCAGTTCGATATGTTCATGATACAATTCGGATCCATACACACAAAATGCACTCATTTCGAACGAGGAAAAGGTGGCTCAACATGAAGTTGAACAAGTAAATGACTAGCACACCAAAGGGCTTAATGATGCAAAACTCGACAAGTTAAAAGGGTAGCTCAGGGGAGTGTTTAAATTGCCAACCATTCCCTAGAATTCTCTATTGCCTTCTCTCTTTAGATTATATTTTAACCGACCTATAGAATGATCTATGCCGATTACAACATCAGTCTAAAAATATATAAATAAAGCTTGTCATTTCATTGTTCTGTGTGCGAAGTAATCAATGAGAAATGAGTTCAAAGTGTAACTGATAGTAACATGAGTAGGTGGTGCTTAGTAGAGTGTGACCTGAGTTGGTTCCAACATATATCTAAGAAGCTATGAATAGAGCTCTTCATATTAGCGTGCTGTATGCGGACTGAAGCAATCGATGAGGAATGAGCTCAAAGCCGAAGTGCGAGTAACAAGAGTAGAGTGCATGCAAGAGTAGCGCAGAAGTGAAGAATACAGAAAAATGAACTAATAGAGTGGTTATGAGTGCATAATGTTATTGGTCTTCCTAAACATTCAACAGAAAAAAAACAATTTTTCACTCACCAATCTCCAACAAAGTGCTGTCAAAGTAGAACAATTTAGGATACTGAACAATCAAAGCTAGAGGATTCAAGAGATTGAAATATCAAAGACTGCCAATTGAGGAATATACATGTTTCATGAAAAGCGAATGCTTGGAATTAGGCGATCGAGAATTGTGATCATCGGAGACTTTGAAGTTAATTGGTCCCGGCCAAGATTATCAGTGACTTTGCTCGTATACAATCTTGAGGCAAGTGTGAGGCATTCTCAAGTCATAATGCAAGGTTTTTTTCAAGTATTGTTAGGAAAATTAATGGAGTATTCTCTTCATAAGTCTACTAGCAGGATGATACAAGGCAACCAATCAATGTCGAAGAAATTCTTCAGATAAAAGATCTGATGAACTCAGGGGGGGAAATCATCATGATTCTGTATGAAGCATTTTATCAAGCACCAACAGTGCCAAAATTAAGAAAGTTAAAAAAAGTAGAGGAAACTTACAAAGTGGGAGGAAATAATCCGAGGAAACAATGAAGCAACAAGCAAGCCATGAACAAGCCGATCTTCAAACCCATGAGCTCGAGCAGATTCAGAATCGAAGTGCAAAGGATTTACATCATGACTCACTTTAGAATACTCACTAACATCTTCATTTGAAAATGTTCTTCTGTGTCTTAAAACATCTCCGATTTTAAGCATGCTTGAGGAAGATGATGATGATGAAAAGCATCTAAAAAAAGACCCTTTTACTAAAAAAGAATTTTTAACAAACATAGTTGAAAAATTCTAGTTTGAAGAGGAGAAAGCTTGAACCTTTCAGCTTTCGCGAAGAGAATAGGAGAAACCCCTTTTCTTTTATCGAACTTCTTTAGCCTTTAGGTATTTTTTTCTTATCAATGGCTTATATCATTTCTTTTCGATCCAACGGGTGTAATACACTGGCGGTGATGGGCAAGCTTATTTCAAGGAGATGGTTTTAGAAATTTTCCCCAGAAAAACTGCAAGAGGGCACAGTTGATGTTTTCTATTTATCCGGTGGAAGAAGAATAGACCTGGAAATGAATTTTAGCGAATCGTTCATGATCCGTGAGGCGATAAATTTGTTTATGTACGTTTATTTATTAAATGAATAAACATGAACAAGATTTTATGCTTATTTAATTAAATGAACGAACACGAACATAAGTCTCGTTCGTTCATTTACGTTCGTGAACGTTTGGATATGTTCGTTCGGTTATGTTCGTTCGGTTATGTTCGTTCATTTATGTTTAATCCAATATTCTTAAATCAATTTTGATGATCAATTTGTAAGTATCTTAAAAATATTAATTAATATGATATTCTGATGGTTAACTCCATAATTAATCCAATTTTATTTGAAGATTAAATTCAATATGTTAACCCGTGAGGCACCTCGCATCTATATTCATTTTCTTCCTTTTTTCTCAAACCCTAGTGTTTACTGGAGAGTGGAGACGATCGGTGAAAGCTTCAAAATAAGTTATATTATAGTGAAATCTGAAGTTTTACAGGTCTATTTTCATCTATTTCTCTGTTTTATTTGGCTTAATAGTTAATATGCAAAGTTATTGTGGGTATCTTCACATCTAAAACTCAAGAAAACATCATACTTCTTTCTAGAAATAGATGGGAAGATAAAGCTAACAACCAGAAGTATATGAGCATCAGTAAAGAGAAAAATATATAGAATTTATCAAAAAACAAAACAAAGGTTTCTATGCAATTTCTGAAAAAGAATTTAATAGTGGAAGTAATGGGTTTTCCAGGAAGAATCTATTAATAAGTAGAAAATGCATTTTGATAATGAACTTTTGTTTTCATAGTTTTTGTGTGACCTTTAGTTGTGGAGTAGACTTTAGGTACGTTAAAATTTTGAACGGTGGTTTAGCAATAATATCAGTTAGATATATAGCATCGGAGGAATTTCGGATCTATGTTGTTACCTTGTAGTCCAATTTGTACCGTTCGAAATCTTCATGCTGTTAAATTTTCTACTCTGCCAATGGAAAAAACCATTATTAACAAATCTCACTAAAGTATAACATTGATGTCACAAAACTTTTAGCCGGCGAATTTATTAGAATAACGTAGTGGAAAATGATTGTTCATATGTAATCATGGACCACTAAAATAAATGTTATAGTGTTAAATTAAAGTCGTGTGAATCATTTAATATATTTAAAAGATCGATCGAAATATCTGATGTCTTCAAACATTTCATCACTGCTAATCAGCTCTTACGCTATTTATCACTGTAGATTTGATTGATTTGCATTGTCGACTATTTTTCATGAAAGAACAATGGAAGGTAGGGTCTCCAACGTTTATGTTCGTGTTCATTTATGTTATTGTTCGTTTATGTTCGAGTTCGTTTATGTTCATTTATTTATTAAATAAACGAACATGAACAAGTTATATTCCTTAATGAACGAACATAAACAAAAAAAAAATTGTTCGTTTATGTTCGTGTTCGTTTATGTTCATTTATTCATTAAATGAACGAACATAAACATACCTCCGTTCGGTTCGTTTATAGGCCTAAAGAAGAAGATATAGTTTGGATGGATGAATCCTTCTTCATTAATGACAAGTGTTTTTACACACTTTCTTTTGGTAAAATACCTATTAGGTTCCTCTCAATTTATAAATTAGTCAAATTAGTCTCTTCCAAAAGAAAAATAGAGCAATTTTGTCCTTGTCAATTTCATGGAAGGTGATATCATGTAGTCTGTTAGTTCCCTAATACCTTCCCTCTATTTTTGCAGTTTTTACTAATATGGAGCATTAATGTTCCATGCGCATGTGTATTTTGTATGTATGTCTTATGTCGTGGATATTTTTTGACAGAAAAAAAGGGACAAAGGAGTCTTGTTCCTGCGCATGCATGTATGTATGAATGTCTTATGCTTGTTTTTTGGTTCTGTTCTAATGGATTTCATCATGTTCATCGGTTCATTGAGCAGTTTATACTTTCGATCCTCCGTATTACCTTGATTGCGTAATATGATTACTGTAATCTGCCCTATAGGGATTACTGGCATGCTCTGCAGCAGATCTAAACGCTATTGTATGTTGTCTATCTTAGCAGGAGTGTGTTCTGCTTTGTGCCAAAAGTGGACTATATAGTCTAGATGCTGTTTGGTCATGTGCCAACTTGGAGGGACCATTATCTATAATTGCACGAAGAATTGCTGTCGAATTCAATACTCGTAAGAAAGCTGCATTTCCTTTCTTTCACGGTTCAACCATTCTTCTCTAGTAATTGCTCCTGACAACTTAAAATGTAAAAGCCTTGCCCTTGACATTATCTAAGCTTTCAGAAATCAAGTGTTCTGCAGAACAGGGGAAGCAAACATTGCAAATTCATACTGGCATATGTATCCTGAGCCAAAAAGTATGTCTTATAGTTTCTTGGATATTATTTCATTATCGAATAATTTAATACGGCGTCGAAATGTTGTTGGTGCACGTGCGGTGTTGCTTTTACACGCACACGTCACACGGTTGCAGACCGAACTCTTCTTTCCTATCCAACATTTCTCAAAGCACAACCATGTTGGAAATGTGTATGCAATATGGATTTGATATTTATTGCAGAAGCTACTCGACATGGTATGCTGATAAATGAAGTAGCCGGGGCACGGTCTGTTGTCGGAGACCTTGATGGAATCATCTCCAATGTCACACACTAGTAGAGTCTAGAGGTACTGAAAATCATAAAGCGCAAAGTATCGAAGCGGACGATATCATACAGACGAGTACGGACTGTCATTAATTTGTTTATAAATTACAATGCCAGGTATCTTTGCTGTATATGCTCCTGGACAACTATCTGGTCTTGTATCATTCGTAGACACAACAAGCTCGAGCATAGTTCTTTACAAAATGATAAACTATTAGTTATACTGACAGCATCTTGACAATAAATAAGTCCCCTTTTGAATGCAATCTTTAGCTATTGTTGGAGGGGACAAACCATGAATTTCTCCTCAATTTCTTACGATAATATGGGTTTCTCCTTGAAATCAGAAGCCATTGAACTGGGGTTCAATTTTCAGAATTTGAACCAAATGACACCTCAAACACCAAATGATACTTTCTATATGAGTGCCCCTACTAGCCCGAGGAGAATCAGCATGGAAGTGGGAGGTTTGTCTCTTTAGTGTCCCAACAAGTCCCAATAGGACTGAAGATTCAAGCTACAATGATGGTGACGAGTTCGAGTTCGAAACTAGTCATTGTTTCGATGTCAGTGAGCGCGAGGTTGAGTCAAAGAGGAAGTCCGAGTCCCGACCGGAGAAACCGAAGGAATCACTTCCTGCCATGGCATATGCTGACTAGCTGTTCTGTGATGGGAAAGTGATGCCATTGAAGCCTCTGCCGAGACTTCAATATCATAAGCAAAGCTCGATTTTATCATCCCCTAGGTCGCCTACTGGTGGCCTGAGACTTTCGTTTCAACGTAGGAGCTTGTGGAATGATGACTTCGATCCGTTCATGGCGGCTTTGAAGAACGTCAAGGAAGAAGAAGCCGGCGAATCCCAAGCCAAAAACCATAGACGAGCTCGGTCTATGTCTCCATTCAGGGAGATAACAACACCAAAAGAAACCAATAACATGTTAGTCTCGAACCAGCAGCAAATCAATCAGATGGGACTCATATTACCAACGAAACAATCGGATCAAAACTCAAACAAAATGATGGAGAAAAATGAACCAGCGAAGCCCAAAGGTGTAGCTTTTGTGAATGTTGGCAATGAAGATTCAACAATGGAGGGTGGAGAAAGTGGAAAGCAGACTAAGGGTCAGAAAGTGAAGAACCTTTTGTTTAGGAGTGGTTCCATGAGACCGATGAGCAATGAAAACAAGGGTACATGCCACGGAAATGGAACAGAAACAAGGCCAAAACTTAAGAGGAAGTTTAGCTTGAAGGCCATGGGAATAACCCCACACAGGGAGGAAAAGAATGAGTCTGAAGTGATCCTAATGACGCTTGTACGATATAGACCCAAATTGTTGCTTTGTATGGGTTATGGGGCAAAGTATGGCAAGTGAGGTTCTTTTGTGTTGGATTTAAAAAAAAATGGATTAGGAGTTTATTTGGTACATGAATAGTGGAAATGAATGTATGTTTTATGTATAAATTAGTGAAAGTTTAATACGATGATTTTTAAATTTTACTACTTGTAGGTGGTTATCATAGTTTTCTTCTATACATACCCCATATATGTATTTGACCCGAATTCAACGAGTTTTAATCTGATTCGATTTCATAAGGTCGAGAATTCTTTTCTGAAATTTTGGGCTTGTGTCAAGGCTGGTCAGATTTTTTTAAGAAAAAGGTCAGTTTAAGTCGGATTTAGGTGTAAGGTGAAAAATACTTGATGTGACCAAACTTGTGATTTTAACTAGTGCTCACCTCGGTGACAACATTGTTAGGACTTCCAATAAGCAGTCCTGTACCCTGTACTCTGAACATGAACCTTAAAACGGATACAGTTGAGGCAATGGCATGATCATGACCAAAACTTTTTGTTCTCTATGTAAACAATTGCCTCTTAGAAAACAAACAATCCAGCAATCAGAATTTTAGTATGCCTATTGATTCTACAATTTGTAAACCTGTATTTGAGCTTTTCACATATTTGCTGAAAATCAACAAAATAATGGCTTTCACCTATTGATTCTATCGTATTCATCTATTTGATATGATAGGAACTTGAGCATACCAAGTCGAGTGCCTCCGTAAATACAGCAGAAAAGCTGGTTAATGCTCGAAAAACCCCCGGTAAGCCTGTTTGCAGATTATCCAGAGTCATTGATCTAGTCACCTCTACTGCTTTAGCGTGCCTCTGCATTTCATTTTCCACCCTCCTCTGGCAGGCTGCAAGCTCTGATTTCTTTTCGGCAAGGGGGTCCCGAGCATCCAGAACCAGACCATGATCAGGTCCTGAATCAGGTAGACCAACCATAGAGTACGAGTGGTAGAACTTCCTTTCTATTTTCCGGAGATATGATGCCTTTTTCTCAAGCTCCTTTGATGCAGTTTCGGTTTGCTTCTTAACTTTAAGCTCTTCGGTTTGTTTAGTAGATATCACATGGACAACGTTGATAAAACTTTTGATACCTTCTGAAGCTACGGTGTCAGGAACACGGTCAAGTGCAAGCTTCCACTCGTCGCAAAATGCATATACACCAGAAGGGTCTGCGTTGCCATCGACATTGTCACTGCTGAGAGGAACAAGGGTGTGCTTGAACCAACCATGGAGGGAGCAGGTAAAATCCCGTTGGAATTTTATTAAACGGCAGAAACTAAAGTGCCATGCAGAGATAGCGGACTCAAGATCACGCGTTGCTTGCCGGTGCAGTTTGGAAGTCGAATCGCCTTTCCCTGATCGGTTTATAAGGTCACGGACTTGCTGCACGATGTTGTTCTGAACTTCATGGTATTGATGCATCGACCCCCACATATACCTCAAGCTACATTCAAAATACATACGATTAATGATAGCGACGGCAAAAAAAATGAAATGAAGCTACCCAGAGACTAGCTCTTTTGATGGAAATAATTCACATAAAGAATGGCCTTGATCTAAAGTTGAAGAAGAGGACTCACCCATGGCAAATTTCGACAAGCTGGGGAACAATATTGCTGTCTCTGAGCCCGATAATGGCAATCGAAGTGGTGGAAACAGCCTGAGATGTGACGATAATTAGTGACTGCAGCCTTGTTATCAATGCCTTGGTCTTGTTTATCTTGGTTTCATCTTCCCCTTTGTATTCTTGGCTTTGCAATGCTGATAACTTTTTCTCATGCTCGATCTTTACTGCTTCTCTAGCCTGAAATTGTTAAAAATTTATTGTCAGGTTGAATTATTTGATTTTCTCGTTCGTAAAGATAAGCAATATTGAACTACCTTAAATTTTGTTTCGCGTTCGAAATTCTTATGCCTAACAACCTTTGTCATATCCATCATGGCACCAGCATCCTCCGACTTATTATCCATTTTAATCCCCGCAGCAGCCCCGTACACCGGCTGCAGTAGCGGCGGTTGCAACGGCTGATGAGTCCGATGGAGATGCTGCAACTTCTCCGAGTCGCGGGTCCCGATCTCGGATCTGGACGCCACGTCATCATCTCCCTCCTCTTGGTCCGATGAACTCACTGTAGTGAAACGATCATGGTCATGGTCTCCCGATTCACTGCATTGCACTTCTTCTCTTCCCGTTTCCTCATCGAAATCATTCTTGCTATTAGTATCAGTATTGATATCGTAACGGTGGTTCAGTTTTTCAGGACGGAAGAAATTGTATCCTGATTTCTCCGTTTCGGTATCTTCCGTATCTTCAGGGTAGTTAGAATGTAGATTTCGAGGGCCTCCCACTTTTACCTCACTGTTGAAAATTGGCCTCCAATTTTATTTAACTGAGTTAATTATATCATATGTCCTCAAAATATTATTCTTATTTTAAATTGATCTCTATACTTTTAAATATTTCAATTTAATCCATACACTATAATTATTATTCTAAATTAATCCTTAAACTTTTGAACATATCAATTTTATCCCTAAACTATGACCTTCATTCTAAATTTGGTCCCTAAACTTTTTGAACATTCCAATTCCATCCCAAACTATATGTATATATTAATCACATCTCTTGTTAATAAAATCGTTAGGTCATGTTATATAATTATATGTTTGAAAAAAAATTAGGTTAAATTATGATTGAAACCAATTGCAAATTTGGATGAATTTGAGGATGAAATTTGAATATCCAAAAGTTTAGGGGCTAATTTAGAAAGAGGATCGTAGTTTAGGGATGAAATTAGAATATTCCAAAGTTTAATGACTAATTTAAAAAGAAGATCATAGTTTAGGGATGGAATTAGAATGTTCAAAAATTTAATGACTAATTTAAAAATAAAATCATAGCTTAAGAATGAAATTAGAATATTTAAAAGTTTAAAGATCAATTTAAAATGAAGATTATAGTTTGGGAACATATGCTGTAATTTTATTAACAAACTCTGCCCCTTGAAATCTTAACCATCCATAAGAAGAACAAGTACATTTAACTGTTGACCAAGTTGTTCATTTTTATTTTCACATATTTCTTCAAGTTATGAGTATGATATATTACAAGATAAACTTTTCAAGTGAGACTTATTTTAAGGGCTTAGATGTTCCCAATCGCTCAACTGCATACAACATCAGAATAAAAGGCTATGGTTCTCCTTTGACAGTTTTGTATGCCCAGTAATTCTATATCGAAAACTTCGAATTGTTTCGAGCTGAAAAATGTTGAAGGTCCCACCTGCAGAGGGAAACATGATTTCCGATGAATCGAGTTAATCCAAGTTGATCCAATCAATGGCAGAATCAGGGGATTTAGACATGGGAAAAGAACATTATAGTAGCATTGATGCTTACAATCTTCTTTTCTCGATGGTTTTTTACGTGGCAAGAACTTAAATTTCAGTCAATCTTTGTTCTTCCTACTAATGTACTATAAGAGGATCGAGACCCTCGAAAAGGACCTCGCTTTATCGAGCTTATTGAGAATATGATCCAAACATAATACAGTAAACTACATAACTTACTCCGCTAAGTTGTTTTCGTAACATACTGGAGAAGTGGTTGTTGTTTAATGTTTCAATCAATCAATAGCAAGAAACATCATATAGAATGTTGGTCAAGATAAGAGCCTAGGGAATTGCCTTCCTTTTTTGACATCTAGAGAATTGATTTCGATTTATTAATAAAGCAAATTTACGTTCATATCAAACCTGGCCTAATTGCAGAAGCATGTGGAATGAATAATCTCGATTCCGGTCAGAGGTTATGGTAACATTAGAAACACAAAGTAAACCAGAAAACAAGGGATCATGCTAAAATGAATGGAAATAAGCCATAGGAATCACTAACCGGTGGTCCAAGCTCTGGAGGAATGATTATCCTTCTCTTTCCCCCTGGCTTCATATCCCGAATTCCTTCCTCAAATCCTGCATATATCATCTATTTCAATCGTTTCTATCTGTATATTCCGTTATACAGTTCATTGCATATATTTTGCAGGGGATGTTAAGATTTATACCTGGAACCACTGCATTAGTTCCCACACGGATTCTGGCAGGAGCACCCTGTATATAGGTGCTATCAATGCGCCGACCAGACTCGTTATAACCAATATAGTGAAAGGTGACCTGAAAACCTTTTTGTAGTTAGGAAACAAATGGATATAGCAATCATATACGATATAGCTGCAATAGGTAGCAAAACCGACTTTAAAGAGTAAGAATATAATATGAAATTTTCAGTGTGGACTTGATCATGTTTCTAGAGAGAAGTATTCTCTTAATGATACAAAATTACTGCAAATGTAGCCAAGATATATCATGTGCATGCTGATAAAGATTCCATTGAGCAATAAATTTACAGTGATACCGTAATGCAAATAATGGAAAGGAATGGATTGTTAAAAGACGACGAAAGACAAAACCTGTTGACCAGCCTTTGGGCAATCACCTTTACCAACTTCGTAATCCCGGTATATAAGCCCTGAATCAGTCTTTTTGTAATCCTCCGAAGTTACAACCTTAACCTCAAAGCCTGAATTTGGAAACAAGGTAAATATTTGTAGATGGAGTGCATCCTACTAGATATTACAAGACAGTTTTAACTTCCTATCATTGCAACAGAAACCTTCTCTAATGAAATTCGGAAAGTCTTCGGGAGCATTGTTCTCTTTTTGTCTCCGTTTATTCTGTTCTAGCAAGCGTTTATCGTCATACGGGTTCTTACTCTTGGTCTTTCCGGAAGAAGCCAAGGTCGGAGACAAGCCTGATGAGACTAAAACAAAAAGAAGAAAGCTACGCCTTGAGTTTTCCTTCCGGTGAACACTAGCCCAAAGAAAAATGCCGAAGGTAAGGACCCGGGAAATCTTAAAAAACATAGGAAAGGAAGAGATAAAGATTATAACAGCTGCCTCACCCATTATCGTTTAAGCTGTGACTTGAGCAGAAAATTGCATTTTTCTTCCTTCGAGTGGAGAAATTTCCTACCCGAGATTCTGCTGAAATGTAACATGTCAAAAAATATGAACAAGATATACTAATATAGAAAAGGTATAGAATTATAACACATCTGAGTTCATTGCTCGATTGAGGAAAGAAATTCCTGAAACATACAAGCATCTTAATGCAAGAGTCGCCAAAACCCATTGTACATGACAGTTCAAAATAGAATGAAATGAAATGCATCACCATTGAATTAGCTGCCAATAAGGTAACTCACTCCCGTTTCTGAAGGGGGATTCAGTCCATGTTAATTAGACTAGAGTTTGAGCGTCGGATACAAAGTATGCATCCGACGCACATATGGTTAGATCATATCTCCATGTTCAGGAATGGACATAGGGGCTGGCCAGACAGTCGTCTCCAAAAATAATTAAGTTACCTATTTTTCTTTATTTTCTAATAATAATATATTTTCGATATCTAAAATTTTATAAATTTGCCACATAAATTTTACAAGTTGCCTTAACAAAAAAGATTGCGTCCGACCTATCCAGATTGGGATACACGAAAAAGCCAAATTGGAAACACCTCATGGGTCAAGTGTTTTTCATGGAGAAAGAACTAATAACAGAGAAGATGTTTAAAAGATGAAATTAGAAACACCCAGAAAATGGAAAGCAGAAAAGCTGTTGGAGAACAACATTAACAATTCCGCCTTTTGCAGACAAGTTCTCTTACAAAAAAAAATGAAAACGTAAGAGTGTGTAGGACACTTACAGATAAACGATGGTACGGACAGAAGAGCAGTTGAGAGAATCATGGGCATGGCTCGTCTTCCAGCTTAGAGTGGCCGTTTGCCGCATAAGGCATTCATGTTATCCTCAGTTGGGAGTAAAGCGTCAAATTATCAAATTACCCCCTTCCGTTTCTTGATATTTGTCTTTTCTACCCAAAAGGTTTATTACATGTTTGATCCAGTACGTTTTCTTGTTTTCTTTTGAATTAATAGTGTCTAAACCCTTAAACTTTAAAAAAACTTATTTAAGCTCTTCGATTCTTTTTATACACAATTAAATCATCAAATTTATAAATTAAATCAATTTAACTCCCCAATTAAAATATTAATCAATAACAATTTTGATTGTTAGATACTTATAATTTGTAGGTACTGATGTTCTTTTTCTCAAATATTACTACCACATTACTCAGTATAGTTCTCTATACTACGTTCTATTAAAATTCTAATCAATTCTAAATTTTTGTTAAAAATTAATGAATTTATAAAAATGTATTTGATAATAACGTGTCAACTGATAAAAAATAATTAAATTTAATAATAAATATTAATCAAAAGTATAGATTAATAAAATTTCAAGTTATAGAAACTTAGGCGTAAAAGATTTAAAAACTTAATTACCTTCTAAAAAAAGTTCGAAAACTTACATTTTCTTTTTGGACGAAATACTAAATAGACTCTAACTTTACTAATTTATTCACATAGGTCCCTAGGGAGCGGTTGCCCCCAACTTTTTTAATATTAAAATATGTATAGGGTTACTTATCTAGTCTCTCAATTTTAATTTATTTAGACTTTGCCCCTTCCCTGTCACAAATGCATTCTCTTCGTAAGGCACAAAAAACAAGTACGTGCGTACCAGAAAAATTACACTAAACTAAACAATAGACAAACCGCAAAAGAAAAGAACCATGTATGAAGTTTACAGCTTCGCATATATATGCAAATGATGGGGCAAAAGGGAAGTGCCATGTAGGAACAACCAAATGATCGATGTCTTGAGCCAACAAGGTAAGATGAACAAAAGTAATGCATGTTTGAGTTTGAAGCGTATATGTATATGTGTATGACAGGATTTAGATGCACTCATAGTACAAGCACCTATCAACTATGTCATGGACCTGAAACAGAATAGTTGATTGTCTTGGCTCACGGTTCACACAAAAGCTTAAACGAATATGTATAAATTCCAAATAATGGCTGTTCAAAAAAAAAAAAGAAGAAAAAAGATGAGAATGTGGGGCAAAAACAGTGGGAAATCAGAGTTAATGAAAACAAAAGTTGTAATGATGAACCATTCCATTTTTCTAATCATGTTATGGTCAATTTAGTTAATGATCAGTTCAATCTTCAAGCACCGCTTCTAGTTTCAATCATTAGTAGAATACAAGCCTTCCTATAAGCTTAAACAGCAAACTAAAAACCTGGCGATTCACTTGTCTATCCATGTAGAAACAAATCATAATGACTTGGGAGTCTTAGCTACAAGGCCAGAAGGTGCAACACCACATTGAGCCAATAGAGGCTTTCAACTGTTGATGATCAGAAGGATGTTTCTTAGCGGCTTTCGTTACATCTGCAAACTGAGAAAAATACATCTATGTTTAGCTTAGTGAAGAACCAGAACAAGGGGCACAAATCACCCCATATTCAAACTTCTACATGATATGATTTTGTCATCCAAGTATACATCTTATAGTAAAGCATGATGATGAATAAAATAGCACATTGGTTTGATAAACATGATGGATTAGAGATATTAACAACCATGATGGATTATACCTCCAATGGTCACACCTAGGTGAATGGGATACATGTCTTAGATATAGGTTCCACTCATTATCGTGTTCAGATGAAATACACAGAGCTGAATGGATTATCAAACAATAATATTTGGAAAAGAGTTTTAAAGAATGTACAGAAATACACAAGCAAAGATGTACAGAAACAGAGTTTTAAAGATTACCACGTCAAATAATGCTACTGTGGTATTGAATATTTCCAAACAAATGGCAAGATGGAAGGCTAAACATGGTGGGAAAAATTACCCAGTTGGTTGAGTACCAGCTTGTTGCATCATCTGAGAATATATGCATTCATCAACCCTCTGCTTTGCTAAGGCAACCTGAGAAAAATCCATAATTGAAACAAGAAGAAAGATAAGAAACCTGACAAAGAATCTGAATGGATGCCTTTATTGGAAAGCAACATCAGAGAAGGCAATAAATATATAGAAGGCAGCAAATTAGAGTTTTATTTGATTCCTCTGTTACATTAGATTTTTATTATTGTTTCCTTTTATAACTTTAGTATAGGGACAAGATAGCAGGGAAGGCAAAAAAGGGAATTTAGACTCGCACCAAGGTAGGTCCAGGGTGCCATGATACTCTAAGATGGAATTTCCCACTTATAATGGTGCTGGAGATCCTTCAGGGTGGCTGAAAGGATGCAAGAAATTCTTTGGTAATCAGCAGACTAATGAAGATGACAAGGTAGGCTTAGCGGCCTTTCATCTCTTAGGAGAGGCGCAACTATGGTTTGATAAAATAGAAGAGGCAGGCCTTGATTGGGGTGTTTCAAGGAATGTTGTTTGGGCCACCTATGATAATCACCCCTGGGGGAACTTGCCAACCTGAAACAGACCAGGACTGTAGAAGAATATCAAAGCCAATTTCAATCATTATTGGCTCAGACTTCTGATCTTAAACCGTGACGGGTAGATCTCTTTAGTGTTGGGTTTGTATAGGAACTTAGAATCGATATTGAGATGCAGCAGCCAGGAAACCTTGGAGTTGCAATGAACATGGCTCAAGCATTGGAACATAAACAAAAAGTCTCTTCAAAAATGTCATCTCGAACCAAGCAGAATTGGCCAACCTCTCAAAACGCTGGGAGCAATCCTATCATTCCAACGACTATGAGCTTTAATGCAAAGGGAGGGGGACAGCCAATCAAACCAATGGGGAACAACAGCAAAGTAGGTTAGGTTCTTCTGCACCCTTTATCAAGAGATTGACACAGACAAAATGGTGGAAAGAAGGGCTAAGAGATTGAGTTATAATTGTGATGAGTTCTTTTCCATGGGACACAAATGTAAAAGGTTATTTTGGATTTAAGTGCCAGATTATAAAGGCGAGCAAGATAATGACGAGGAGGATGATCTTGAAATTTCTTTACATGCCATCAGCGATACTCGTAATTCACCTACTATGCAATTGATAGCGAAGGTGTTGGGAGTAACAGTACTGGTACTTCATCGATTCAGGCAGTACACACAACTTCTTAGGTGAAGGTTTGATGCCAAAGTTGGGATCGGATGTATGGGAAAAACCTGGGGTGCAAGTTTGTGTGGCAAATGGAGGATGAGTCTAGCATAGGTATTTGTAAATCAGTATAGTTCAAGGATGCAAATGACAGCTTTCAAACTGATTTTTATACCATACCATTAGAGGGGTTTGATGTGATTTTGGGGGTTAAATGGTTGTGTAGTCTTGGGCAGATTTTGTTGGACTTCAGCTCCTTGACGATGAAATTTGTTGTAAATGAAAAGAAGATACTAGCAAGAGCAGATTCTAGAAGTAGTTCCACAACTTAGTCTAATGCAAGGTCAGAATCAATTACTGTAGTCTTGGATAAACTATCGCTTGAATTCGCACATTTGTTCCAACAGCTGTTTGGGTTGCCTCCTAACAGTGCATGTGACATGCCCTTCTACAGCAAATTTGGGTTGATATCTCCATGGACTTTGTGGAGGGTCTACCCAAGGTTAAAGGGAAATATATACTTATGGTGGTTGTGGACAGACTATCGAAGTAGGCTCATTTTTTACCCTTGGCTCATCTATTAGTGCTATATTTGTTGCTATTGTCTTCTTTGAAGAGGTATTCGGACTTCATGGCTTGTTGGAATCTAGTTTCAGACTGTGATGAGGTTATCTTTAGTTTGTTTTGGAAGGAATTATTTCTTCAATGGTTTTAAAGTAGCCTTTTCTTCAGCATGCCATCCCCAATTTGATGATTAGACAAAGGCGGTTAATTGAACAAGAGAGATGTATTTGTGATGCCTCTCTACTAATCAACAACAACAATGGGTCGATTGTGTTCCATGGGTCTCAATGATACAAAACCTCAAATCACACTACTCTTGGTGCAACCCCTTTCCATTCAGTATATGGCAAGGACCCACCACAGCTTCTTCCCTATTTGGTCGGGTTCTACAAGGACTGAAATTGTGGACAAAAACTATATAAGATAAGGTTGCACTTCTCCAAAATGCTAGGGACAGAGCAAGCTCAACAATGAACGAATAACACTTACGATGTGGGGAATAGAAAGTTGAATTTTAAAGTTATAGGTTGGGTTTAGTTACAACTTCAAAAATATCGACAGCTGACAATAACTAAACAAAAGCATCACAAACTGCTCTCGAAGTATTTTGGTCCTTTTAAGAGCTTAAAGAACATAGGAACAGTGCTTATCAACTTGAATTTCCCATGAGCAGCAAGATACATGATGTGTTCCATGTTTCTTTGCTCAAATAATACAAAGGGACCCTAACCAACTGTTGTCGGAGACTTTCCTTAGTGTGCAACAACAAGGCCTTACCCACCCCACAAGCTATCATTCGTAGCATGCTTAATTGAGGTCAACGGGAAGTGTTAGTGCAATTGGTAGGTTATTTTAAAAAAGGCGCCACCTGAGAACTGTTTGAAATTTTACAAGAAGCTTATCCTAATTTGAGCTTGAGGACAATCTCAACTCTGAGAAGGGAAGTACTGAAGTCGCTGTCTTTAGTGGAAAACAATATTAAAAAAGGAAGGCGATAAATATATAGTGGGCAGCAAATTAAAGTTTTATTTGTTTCCTCTATTATATTAGATTTTTATTTTTGTTTGTTGTATAACTTTAGTCTTGCTAGTCAAGATCCTACATGTTAGGGATCTTTATTTTATGTTAACCTTTTTTTCTATTAAAACTTTTACAAGCTGGTTATACTATACAATCTTAACAAACCAACAATACTTCCATATGACATTATCAAACAGTGTTTTGAAAGGAAAAAAACATCAAAAGTGTAACATTGGTTTACGTCAATAAATCTTTGGGCTAAAAAGACAGAATCTCCCAACCTTTAATGAAAATTATTACCTGTTGAGAGCTACCACTGAACTGAATGTGCCTCACATTTTGTTCTCCTTTCCCACCATAAACCTGCAACAGTAAAACTAATATATTTAGAAGTTGAGGTCACACCAAATTTATAAGCATTGACAACTGACCTAAAACACCTAAAGTTAAGTCCAATAATAGCTAAAGATTGAATCCATAGGGCAAGTAAGAAACAAAAATCCACCTACCTTTATAGTTGCTCCAGACTCGATTCTGATCCTTGAAATATTGGAGCCACATCTACCGATCAATCCACCAATATATGTACCCGAAACCACCATCTCGAAAGTTACATAATCAGCTGCAAGAGTGGTTGTCCTAAAGATGATGTGGTTATAAGAAAATATTAAAATTTGATAGCCACAGAATGTAGCAGTTGGGAGCTAAATTTAGCTTATGGAAGTTATTGATTAACCTGAAGTAGGGTCCACAAATGGCTGGGGTGGGGCAGGGCGAAGCAAGTTAAAATTATATGCTGGACTAATAGAAATCACTTGCCGTGGTGGGTTTTCCCTGAACATGGATCCAACATAGAAGTTAAAAATATTTCATCTTTGGTAGATAGCTCATCATATTTAGGAAATAAACTCAAAAAAACACCACTTATTATACCTGAGTTGGTAAGCAATCTCAGCCAAAGCCTTCAGTACGGCTGGAAAATCACCTGATATCTGTGTTCAGTAAGAATTTAGTCATCATTCAGTGATATCAGAGCAAAAACAGTAAAAAAACAGGACACAGTTAAGATTCAAAAGGGGGGACAACGTTTGCAAGCCTATCACATCAAGCTTTAACCATGTTAAAATCTAACCTGAACAACTCGATCCGATTCATGAGCAGATGCACACAAAGGCAACTGGTTTGGAGCAAGAATTGTGATAGAGGCTCCAGAGGAAGACCTCAGTTTCTCAATGTTTTGGCCAGACATCCCAATTAGGCTGCCTGCTTGCGACCCAGCAATCAAAAGTCTTATAGTATTTGCTGCAACATGTCCTGCACCGACAGCACCGACTTTTGCTGCTTCTGTACTACCATTATCTTCCTATTAATGAATAGGGTACAAAAAAACACACACGGTTCAAAAACAACGATAAACCCTATAAAAGTAACAAAAATACATTTCCGTGCTCTTATGCCTTGAAATTCATCCTTTCTGTTTCAGTTACACTAGCAGTAAAAAGGGGTTACCATTAGGATTAAAGTAGCTATTTGCGGGAGTGCATTTTCCGCATCAGAAACCATGTTCTCATTATCTTTAGAGCTTATAATAATGACACGGTCTTCATATCGCTGCGAAACATTGACAAATTAATTAACCAAATACTTAATAGAAAGAATAATCAAATGGAAGACGAAATATAAAAAATTACTGATGTTACTGAACTTACGACGATTGCATCGGCGATTTTGATGTTGGCTTTGGTGTCTTCACGAATCTTTTGGATTCTATGACCTCCTTTGCCGATTACTTTACCGATCTGCTTCGAAGGAACGACGATACGAAAAATAACGTCTTGAGCTTTCGCAAGTCGTTTTGGGGCTGATTCTCCCGTATCATATGCCGCCGTAGGGTCTTCTTCCTGGCGGCGGCGTTTGGCTGTGGACAAAAGATCCTTTTGGGGTGGATGCTGGGATTGGACCGGGTACGGTGGTTGAGCTTCGATTTGAGAGGCAGGATGCAGTGGGGGATTTATAGGAATTTCACCAGGCTGAGCCATCGCCGGTGGTTCAGCTAAAGCTAGAGAAAAGAGGGAGAAGCGTATCCTTACGATAACTTGGAACTTAAAGGGCATTTGGAACTTCAGACTCGGATCACAAAAGTAAATAGGCTAATTAGATATTGCATTTTTTAAGGTACTTTTAAAATTTACGTAGAAAATATTTTTTTAGGCTTAAATATACAAAAGGTGTCCAATCTATGTTCGTTTTTTCATTTTAGTACCTAACTTTTATTTTATTACAGTTTGGTACCTAATGTTTCATTTCGTTACTCAAAATGGGTCAAGTCGTGACGGACTGTTAGTTTTGTCTGTTAAGTGACACGTGACACAATCTTGTAATTTTGAAATTTATTTTTTAAAAAAATAAAAATATTATTATATTTATAAAAAAAAACGTATTTCTTTTAAATTACAAAAAGCTCAAAATCCCGAAATCCTAACACTAACCCGTCATCGTCGCCCTTTTCGGCCACGAACACTGTCGTCGATGTAGTTCTTGTCAATATCCTAGTTATAAGTCATCATTTTTGTCGTCAATTGGCCATCAAAACCGCTTGGGATTGCGATTTTTATCTTAAGGTTTGCGGGGTATAAAACGTTGATTCGCCTTCGATTGGCCATTGATCAGTCACGATTTGATAGGTGTTTTGGTCGTCGGGGGAGGTGAGGTCGACGGCAAAGGCGATGGTTGGCGTGGGTTTAGGGATTGAAATGAAGGTTTTTAAAGTTTTGAGATTATTTCAAAATTTATGTGTGTGTTTTTAAAAAATCTATAATTTTATTTTTTATTTTATATAAAATTCTAAATTTATCAAATTGTGACACATGTCACTTTAACAGAGGAAAGTAACGTCGTTGACGGCTTGACCCATTTTGAGTAACAAAATGAAACGTCATGCACCAAATTGGAACGAAATATACGTCAGAAACCAAACTGGAACGAAATAAACTTTAGGCACTAAACTGGAAAACATACAGAGGTTGGACACCTTTTGTATATTTAAGCATATTTTTTTAAAAAATATTTAATATTCAATTATTTAGTGATATTATTAAAAGTATTTTTTAAATAATATTTAAATTCATTAATATTATTTTTAATACATGTATCATATATGGACCTAGCAAACTTGACCCGAAAATCGATTATCCAAACCGATTTACCTGACTTAATACCCGATATTAACCCGAACATGTTGATTAAATTTGATTCGAAACTCGAATCATACCCGACCCAAACCATACCCAATCCAAAATTTAGCTGAACCAATATGGATCCATATCCAATTTGACTCGAACCAAAAGCAACCTAAACATAAATTAACCCAAAATTAAAAGCAACCCGAACCGAATTTAAATCGATCCGAAAATAACCCGAACCTAACGTAATCCAAACAATTAAAGTTTACTTATGTTAAATAATAAGAGGAATATTTAAAACAATAACAACTAAAGTTACTTATAATAAAAATATTATATTTATAATAAAAATATTAGAAAATAACTAAAACAAAGGAAATAATATTAGATTTACAATAAAAATAATAAAAAGTTAATTACGTAACAATTAAAACATAACAAATAAAGACGTAAAGTTATGTATTGTTTTTTAATATTTAATAAAAATAGTATAATTATAATTGAAAATAAAATTTTATTTCTTTATCAAATAGTTGTCATTATAAATTTTCTGTACAAGATCAATATAAAACTTTGGTAACAAACTCTAACATATATTATAAGATGGTATTTATGTCAAATTATCAATTTATCATCTTTAAATGATAGTTTAATTCAAAACATTGAATGAATAAAAATTTGAATTAAGTCTAATTGTCTAAATAATAAGATTAAGAAACAAAAATACAACTTTTTTTTATAAGAATATATTAATAATTCTATATATATACTTGATTAGGCTCGTAACCAATTCAACTTGAATTAACCTAAACTAAAGTTTGACCGAAATCGAAAATCATCTGATCCGATATTGATCCGACTCGATATTGATCCGAACCAAAATCTAATCGATCCGGTATTAACCTGACCCAAAAATCAATCGATCTAATATTGATGCAAACCGAAAAACAACCGATTCGATAATCACCTGACCTAAAAATTGACTCGACCCGACCCAATTTACCATACACCTAAACTAAATCCAAACCAAATCTGAACCAACCCGAATAAAATTAAACCAAATATAATATAGACTCAAAATGACCTGACCCAAACCCGATTCGAATGACCTGTTTGCCACCTCTAATTATATATCAATTATATTGAAATTATTATTTTATTAAATTAATTAAATAATATAATTTCTTTATCTTAATATATATTTTTAATATACTAAGATAGTTGAAAATTTAAATTATACAACAACTAAAAAATAAATGATTTAATTTAATAATTTATTTAATTAAATCAATAGTATTATTTATTAATTTGATATACTTTTTTAGTGATTTATTTGATTATATAATATGTAAAATGTGAAGGATAATCGATCACTATTATTTAAATTGATTGTTATACAAATTTATTAAGATGAAATTGAAGAAAAATCAATCATCATACATCATTGTTCAAGCCACATCCAACAATATATTTTTGAGCTAATTTATTGTTAATTTATTTATATATATATTATATTTTAAAACTATATATAAAAATAATATCATCCTAACATTAATTAAAGAAATATCATTCACTTTTATCATTTATAATAAACAAGTATCCTACCAATTGTATTTATCAATCAATAAATATATCAATTTATGAGAAAAGTGTATTTGATTAGTCGTATTTTTTTAAGATTTGATCACACAATAGGTAAGGGTTGTAACTGGTTAAGTTAGATAAGATTTTTGGCCAATTTAATTTGACTTGAGTTCGGAGTGGTCTCATCCAACCTAAAAGTTTACCTGAGTTTTTAGATAAAAATCAATATTTGACTCGACTTGACAGACAAATATAAAAAAATATTTTATTTAGCAAAATAGAGACTTGATTAATATATATATATATATATATATAAGAAAATTATAATAATTATCTCTAGATATATGGGAAAAAACTATACTATTGTCTCGAGTCGGGACAAAGTGTTTTCACTCCTAAACCCTAAAACACAATTTAACTTTATCTTAAAAAACTTGAATTCATTGAATCATATCAGATAAAAAAATCATTTAATTCGAGTTAAATTATTACCTCTAATAATAAAGTCATAAAAACTTTAATACCTTGTAAAAAACAATGATAATTGAAGAAAATGAATGAATCAAATTGTTATTCACATCATACAAACTTAGATCATTTAAGCCCATTACAATTACTTAAAAGTGTTTATAACCCAAATTCTAACAAATTAATAAAACTGCAGAACAGACTTACAGCCATCTATTATGTTACTAAATGACCCAATTAACCTTTAAAGACTCAAATAATATCAACAATTAAATATAGCCCAATAAAAATTTAATTACTCATCCGTCCAACACTGATTCCTAACAAATTTTTTTTATCAAATTTAATTAGAGTTAATTGCATCACACATCCCTAAATTATGACATTTATTTTAAATAAATTCTCAAACTTTTGAATATTTCAATTTCATCTCAAAACTATGACCTTCACTCTAGATTATCCCAAAGTTTTAAATCTCCTAATTTGGTCTTAAATTCATTCAAACATGTATTTAGTTTTAACCATAACCTAATATTGACAAACATATAATAATATAGTTTGATCTAAAGATTTTATTAACATAAGGTGTGATCAATATATACTGATAGTTTAAGATGAAATTCAAATTTTCAAAAGTTTGAAGATCAAATTGGAATAAAAATTATAACTTGAAGATGAAATCGAAATGTTCAAAATTTTAAAAACTAATTTTAAATAAAAATTATAATTTAAAAACGTATAGTATAATTAACTCATTTAAAAATTAAAGTTAAATACCATATCTTTATATATATATATATAGTGGAAAGATCATGCAGGCTATATATATTAATTCATGGAATATGTTCATTATGGAAAAAAAATGATCATATTGCCATATAAAAATAATGGAAAAAAATGAATATCCAAAGATATAAATTTGTGCATATCTGATTAAAAAGAGGCATTTCTTTCTCTTTCTAAATCTCTAGTGAAAAGATGGGTATTTTTCCTTGCATTCCTTATAGGGATGGAACAGGATTACTTTCCTTAAATACAATTTTTTAATACCATTAATGAATTTCAAATTTGACAATTTCATGTTATACATAATCAATAGTAATCCTAAATACATTAGAAAATGGTAAAATTGTGTGTTTAAGAATTTAATTAATTTTTTTATAATTACTTATAAATATAAAATATATAAAATGTTAATTAAAATATATTATTTTTATTATTTTTTCGATTAAAAATTTCGAATTGTATCAAGCACATTCGAGGAATATTTAAAAATCAAACACGTGTGATCCATGCACAAGACTACCATGCAGATGCTGAGTACTTCTGTGGGCCCTTTGTTTTTATATATAATTTACTTATTAATTATGGAAGTTATATTTATGAATGGTAATTAGTAATGTGCTAAAAAAACAATAAGCTTAATAAAGATAAAACAGAAAGGTGGATTCTCAATAAATAATGCCAGATATGATATTAATATAACATACCAAAAAAGCACATTATGCCAAATTAAAAAAAAAAACTAATTTTTCAAATTTAAAATATTGAGGTAAAAATAAAAAAATAATAATTTATTAAATTATTAGGTGGCTTTATTTGGTATGTATAAGCGAATCTAGGGATAAACCAAATTAGTTATTTTCGAATATCTAATGAAATTACATTTTTATCCATCTCGGGACATTTAGAAAAGATTATTGATGGTTAGCTCTTTACAACACATGATTTTTAGGTTAAATAACTCTTGTAGCCCTTGTACTATAGTTGAATAATCAATTTAGTACATGTATATTTTTTTATTCATTCGGCCCTACACAATTATGTTATATTCACTTCATCCCATCATATTTTCTTTCGTTAATAAAATTAACGTTAACAAATCACATGGTGCCACAGATAATAAAAGTTTATAAAGTACTCAATAATAAATATAAACCATAAAGTTTAAATAAAAACATAAAAATACCAAAAAAGTCTTAAAATTTTATACAAATATATTTTTTTTAAAATAAATTAAGTATAACTAAAATAAAAAGAAATTACAAATTATGTTTTTTATATGTATATTTTTATGATTTTTTTAGTTTTTAGTGACTTTTTAATTTATGTAAAAATTTAGCTTTTTTTTTTTACTTTTATTAAACGAGAGTTTCTAGTTGGGGTATATCATATTTTTTAACAGAAAATGACGACATGCTAGAGTGATAGTCGCAATTATAATACAAAGATTAAACTAATAGAAAAAATTGTGTATGTACCAAACTAATAATTTAGTTAAGTAGAACGACGAAAATAACCATTAAGCCAATTTTTACTTTGACCTTGAACCCTTATTTGTTTTTTAGGCCTACGGCTTATACAATGCAATATTTCATATTACCTGCATCAGTATGATGAGATTTAGAAAGCATAACTTTTAAATTCTGATAGCATAATAGTGGTTCAAAGATGGGAATTCATTGGAAGCATTGTATTTTAGGAATTCAAGTTTAGAGTGTTTCCCATTATATACTATGAAGATAATTTGGTATACTCAGACATTGTTTAAGTATGGTGTACTTAACTTGATAATGAAAGAATTGTTATTTAAGGTGTTAATATCAATTATTCTCAAAATTTGGATTTTATTCATTCTGTCTCTAATATCTAAAAAGAGATACCTTTTCAGTCAATATTTTCAACTAACGAAGTATAATAGATTTTGTGTCTCTCTTTTAAATGTTGTTTGACCTTACGAGTTGATATGGAGAGATGATCAAATAAGAAGTTATTAAGTTAGAAGTGATATACTATAAACGTAAATATCATAAATCGTATTAAATCTTGTCTCTTGACGTGTCTTATTCCATGTTGATCTCGCATTGATTAATTTTTTGCTTGTAAATTCTTAACAATTGGTTTTGAAGATATGATTATAGTTGTAGAGTTTCAAAGAAATTTCTTTATACGGGTTTTGTTAGTGATATAGGAGACACACAAGAAAATTTTTGTTGTAATGAGTTTTTAATTGCATGAGAGTAATTCTCAGTCCATCTAGTAGTATTTCAGTATATATAATATAAGAATTAAAGTTGTTGAAGACGTGACAAAATAGCTTTAAAAAATACGTAAGAATTGAAGTTATTGAATATCTGAAGATCAATTTTCTAATAAAATTTGAAGCATTTGAAATTAAGTTAAATTTTAGTGTAATTCTATTGGTTAAAGATTACTTGGTGATTAAATTTATCTAGTTAAGAATTCTTATAAAATAAGAATTCTTCGTGACCAAGTATTTGACTTTATAAATATGGAGTATGTCTTAACTTTTTGAATTACGAGAGACAATTTTTTTTTTTGTAGTCTAGCTAACTTTTGAGATTTATGGTGCATGCAGGGGTATTGTGAGAGTGTTTTGGAATACACCCGGTTTGTTATATATATTGATTTTATGGATACATGAGATATCATATATTTATACTTTTCATATTCTGCGTTTATAATGTATTATTCATATTTCATCTTACAAATTCCTTTTGACGATGAATTCCTAATATATCTATGTTTATGATACAATTTTATATGAATTATATGTACTTTTGTCTTTTTAACAAATGATCCGACATTGAATACTCTGTTTGTTTGAGAAGTTTAGAGAAACGAATCCACGTTTATCCAATTCCCAATTTGTTTATGGTAAGACTTCATATGAATTTGATGTACTCTTTTATTTCATCAACAAATAGCCCGACATTTATTCTTCTGTTTGCTTTTGGACCTTTAATAAACTTTGATCGTATTTGTCCAATGAATCCAATTTGCTTATGGTAGAACTTCATATTGGCTTAATGTCGTCGATGAATGGCCCAACATTTAATATGGGTATAAATATATGGTTTCACTGAGTTAAATGACGGTAATGAAAATAATAATCCACTTCTCCGACCCAATTTAATATGGTAAAACTTTATATGAGTTTGATGTACTTTTATTTTAAATGAATGATCCAACATTCAATGCATGTAGAAACAGGGAAGAATGTGAGATTTCATGTTAGGGGGCAAACTTATATAATTTTAAGGGAAATAATTTATATATTTTTTTTCTTGGGAACATATTTTCAATAAAGAATACAAAAAAAATCTAAGATATATAAGAATTTGAAATTTTTAAAGGGCGATCGTCCTCTCCCACCCACTCTATGTCTATCTTTGGGTAGAAACATATGATTCACTTACATTAACGAGTTAAATGATGTTAATGAAAATAATAGTCTACATCCTCTAACTAACTTAATCTGATATAGTTTATTTATGAGTAATTGTGAACATTATTTTAATAAGTCGGACTAGTAACGAGTTTATAAAAACATCTTTATTTATTTTAAATTATTGATTGAATTTATATCGTAGTTTAAATAAGTTTCAGCCAAAAAATATTATTTTAAAATCAAACACGAAACGAATATATATATATATATATATATATATATATATATATATATATATATATATATATATCCTTTCACCCATGTCATAGAATGCAAACTGATATCTAAAGTGTAAATAATATTTTAACCATTCTTAAGTCATTCTTAAATAAAATCCTGAAATTTAAATGATCATGATATATATTTTTGTTAGAGTTCAACTTAATCTTTTCTTACAAATTAAAACATAAATTTAAAAGAATGATAATTATTATAATCAACTATGCACATAATTTCAATTAATTAAAAAATGAGTTGAAAAAAAGATTGGAAGTTATTATAACTAATTAAAAGTTTGAGAAAAAGTATAATATCTATAAGAAATAAATAGCATACACTCAATCTGTGGTAGAACTTACTAATTATGACAAATACCCAAATATGGGGTAATTACAATCCAAATCCAATATGAGAGTAACATTTCAAATACACTCCGCATAGTTAAAAAAATGGATAATTGTATTTTCACCCCTAGTCAATACTACTACAACCCTTGAAGTTGTGGGCAAACGACAGAACAGCGCGCATTCAGTCTGAAAACAGCTTCAAACATTTCAAGTAAATAAGAAAAACATGAAAGGACAAAACCGGAAACAAATGTTTTTTTTTTCACTTCTATTGTTCGTAGTTTGAGAGTATCATCATAACTACTGTTTCTTCTTTTCTTCTTCTCCTTCACATAAAAACCTCAAAAACCCTTCACTTGAGTCCACCAATTCTATCTATTTGTTGTCTTTTTTCGCATGAACTAAGAATCCTCCCTTCTTTATAAACCCGAGTTTTTCTCTCATTGTTTATCATTCATAAGCAATTTGATTTTCATTCTCCAGTCGAGAAGAAAGTGAGAGTTTTTTTATTTGTTTTTATTCACAATGCAGTATCATTTGCTCAATGAGAGAAAAAACAATCCAAACAGAAACGAAAGAGAAGCTCAACCTGTGGGGATGGCTTCTTCTTCTTCTCCTGCTTTGAAATCTCAGCCTCTCCATAACTTTCAATTACATGACCTCAAATGGGCCATGAACCACACCAACACTCAACGCCACCGGAAACTCGCCGATACATCTCAGAGTCCTCGCCCCAGCGAAACTGATTCCGACTCCGATGTTATTCGGAGGAGGAATATAGTGCGGGTGCCTCTTCCGAATGACGGAGCTGGTTCTTCTGACCCTTCTCTTGAACATAAGAATGGGAAATTGGCGAGGAAAGCCTTCGTCGGTTCTGGTGTTATGGTTACTCCTGAGAAGAGAATCATCAACAATTCTGGTGTTTCGGTCTCTTCGGAGAAGAAGGCCACCAATGGTTCTTGCGTTTGGGGTACTTCGGAGAAGAAAGTCATCACCGGTTCTGGTGTTTCGGTCAATCCGGATAAGAAATTCATCAACGGTCCTCGTGCTTCGGTCACTTCGGGGGAGAAAGTCGTCAACAGTTCTGGTGCTTGGGTTTCTTCGGAGAAGAAAGTCATCAACAGTTCTGGAGTTTCGGTCGCTCCGGAGAGGAAATTCATCAGCAGTTCTGGACCTTCTGGTGTTTGGGTTACTTCGGAGAAGGTCATCCACGGTTCTGGTGTTTCGGGTCCTTCGGAGAAGAAAGTCATTATTGGTTCTGGTGTTTCGGTTCCTTCGGAGAAGAAATTCTTTTTTGGTTCTGGTGTTTCTGTTCCTTCGGAGAAGAAAGTCATTATTGGTTCTGGTGTTTCGGTTTCTTCGGAGAAAAAAGTCATCTTTGATTCTGGTGTTTCGGTTCCTTCGGAGAAGAAACTCATTATTGGTTCTGGCGTTTCGGTTCCTTCGGAGAAGAAACTCATTATTGGTTCTGGTGTTTCGGCTTCTTCAGAGAAGAAAGTCATCAAAGGTTCTGGTGTTTCGGTTCCTTCGGAGAAGAAAGTCATCGTTGGTTCTACTAGTGGTTCGGTTCCTTCAGAGAAGAAAGTCATCAACAGTTCTGGTGTTTCGGTTCCTTCGGAGAAGAAGAAAGTCATCAACAGTTCTGGTGTTTCGGTTACTTCAGAGGAGAAAGTCACCGATGGTTCTGATGTTTCAGCTACTCAGTCGACTGAATGTAGATCATCAAAGATCTATATACGCCTGCGAACAAAGAGTCCGAAATCTGTTGTTGAGGTTCCAGCAACTGAAGATCAGAGCTTGAATGTGGAAGACGTTGAGGACTTCATTCCCAAGACGTGGAATCTGAGGCCTAGGAAGCCGATACCTAAACCCCAGAATCAATATAGGAGCGGGCTGAAGATCGGAGCTTCATATCAGAAGCCGGAGTCAAGCCGGACTAGGAATGCAACTGAACCAAAACCGGAGAGGAAATTGAAGTTCTTGCCTTCGCTTACTAGAGAAGAGATTGAGGATGATCTCTTTGCTATGACTGGTTCGAGGCCTACCAGAAAGCCAAAAAGGCGACCCAAGAATGTTCAGAAACAGCTCGATGTAAGCCTTTTGATTTACTCAATCATCTATCTTCTGAAATTTGAATGTTTCTTCTAATTTTCTTTAATCTTTTTTAGAACTTATTTCCTGGGATGTGGTTACATACCATAACTCCTGAAACCTACAATGTCCCTGACCCTCCTTTAAAGGTTTGATGATTTGGCTTATTCAAAAAGTTAAATCTTTTCAATTACGTTCTCAAGTTATTCCGTGTGAAGGTTTGACCTTCTGTGATTGCAGGGTTAGATGGTAGTGCTGCTGAGGGTGAGAATAAGGGCGACTGCTAAACATCCTTTTTGCAGTCGCAGAATGAGCTCAAAGAGATGAAAGGGTAACAATTGCGTCTTGTTCTTGTGCCTTTTTGTCTAATCCGTGACGAGGTTAGAGGGATGGCGGGAGACAGTATATTATGAAACTTGTTATGAATAGCTACAGCCTACAGATTGTAAATACAACTTCTCAGACTCATAAATAGTTTTTTAAGTTACCTTTCAGTTTATGTAAAAGGAAATCGTTTTTTAAGGTAGATCGTTTAGATCTTAAGACTTTCAGTACTTGTTAGTTCTTCCAGGAACTGGTTAAATATAAGCGCATAATGCTTTTCCCGATCCTGAAATTTCATGATGCATACTTGTTTTGACGTGCCTTTGTTTCTTTCTCATTTTGTTCTTTCATATATGCATCAACTAGATAAAGTGTTCGTAGTTTACCGATAGTTGATTGATTGGATAAACACATTAGTAATTATGGGATAGCAGTTATGAGCTTTGTTAGTAATCAAATGATTAAGTAGATATGACCACGTGATAGTGATCAAACGATTAAGTGGATTTGAACACATATTAGAGCATCATGACTGTTTACCAATCCGGAAAGTTAGGGATGCATACTAGTTTTGATGTGCACGTGTTTCTTTCTCACTTTGTTCTTTCCTACATGCATAAGTCAGATAAAATGTTCTTAGTTTGCGAACAGTCAATTGCTTCGAGAAACATGTCAGTAATTATTGGATTTATGAGCTTTGCTAGTTATTGATGGCTTAAGTAGAATGACCACCTGTTAGTAATCAAACGATTAAGTAGATACAACCACGTGTTAGTAATCAAACGGTTGAGTAGATACGAACACGTGTTAGAGGACAATAACTGTTTATCAGTTAGGAAAGTTCGGGATGCATACTTGTTTTGATGTGCATGTGTTTCTTTCTAATTTTGTTCTTTCTAACATGCTTCGGTCAGATAAAGTGTTCTGAGTTTGCTGACAGTTGATTGATTGGAGAAACATATTAGCAATTATTAGATAGTAGTAATGAGCTTTGTTAGTTATTGATGGATAGAGTGGATAAGGCCATGAGTTAGTAATCAAATGATTAAGTAGATATGAAAATAATTTAGAGCATGATAACTGTTTATCAATCTAGAAAGTTTGGGATGCATGATTGTTTTGATGTGCATGTGTTTCATTCTTATTTTGTTCTTTCCTATATGCATTGGTCAGATAAAATGTTCTTAGTGTGCTGACAGTTGATTGATTGGAGAAATGTGTTCGTAATTTTTGGATAGTAGTTATGAGCTTTGTTAGTTATTGACGTATTAAGTAGATATGACCACGCGTTAGTAATCAAACAATTAAGTAGACACCGAACACGTGTTCGAAATCAACCGATTCAGTAGCTCTGAGCTCATTGTTGTGAGTTTTGTTAGTTATTGACGGATTAAGTAGATATGACCACGTGTTAGTAATCAAACAATTAAGTAGATATGAACACATGTTAGTAATCAACCCATTCATTAGCTCTGAGTACATGCTATAATTAACGGATTGAGTGGTTCTGAGCATGTTTTAGAAATTAACGATCGAGTGCTGAGCACGTGTTTGCAATCAACAGTTTGAGTAGTTTTGAGCAGATGGTAGTAATTGATGGGTTAAATAGTTAGCATGTGAGCATTATTGAGCTACTACATCTTATGTTAATAATAAAGAATGCTTGAGGGGAATATAATGGAAACATATATGGTAGGAATGCATCTTTATGATTCATTTGCAACATTGGATCTATATTTCCTTCTTGCTTCATAAATGCATATTTGTTGAAGCAAAAACGGCTAGTCTACCGGCTTCAATTTATTTAGGAAACTGTCATTATTTAGTAAAAGTAATTACTTCTTGTTATTCTTTCTGTTTTATCCCTAGATAGCGCGAATGACAAACACACGTTGGTTGCCATTCAAGGCAAGATGCGTGCTTGTGAATGGTAAAAGTACTCCCCCCCACCGTTTTATTTCTAGGTAGCACGAGTAACAAACACGCTTCAGTGGCCATTCAAGGCATGATGTGTGCCTGTGTATAGGTTGAGACATTCGAGTATAATGCCCTTCTAATTGGCTTGCAGACATTATATCTTTATATTTTTACATGCTAAGCAAACTTATGAGATGAAAAAGAGGGGTTTAATTCACTGGCCCTCGACTGGTTTGAGATGAAGTTAAATTTTTAATGGATTATAAAGTTTTGTATTGTGTGCCTCTTCTTTTTTGAAGAGATCGCGAGGTAAATGCCTCACCATTATTCCAAGACACTATTGATTGGAAAGATTTACAAGTCATTGAAGGTGTGCATTGTGTGACTTAAATCTTGCTTTGAAATTGCTTTTGTGAAAAGTAAAAAGTGGCTGGTTTATCTCTATTTACCTGATCTAAGAAAAATGCCATTCTCAATTAGTTTACTTGTTCAACCCCCCTAGTTGGAAGTGTTCAAGTGAAAGAATCCAGTAGCAAAAGCTTATGCTCAGATGTTTGTTTGTCTGTATGGAAGCTCACAAATCAAACAATAAGCTTGATGCTCTAGTGAAAATATAGCATTCCGTAACTGCCTATTCGAAACGTGTGGAAAATTTGTTTGCGTGTAATGGCAAGATGTGAAACTGATTAGGCTTGTAATTTCATGGAATAAATCAGTAATCGAAACTAAAGAGTTTGGTTACATTATTATGATTGACCTCAATGTTTTATGTGAGTTTGAGAGTTTGTATGTTTTCCCTCTAAAGAAAAAAAACTGCTTTTGGTAAGTTAACCTCTTGACAAGCTTCATATGGAAACTCTATAAATGCGAATTCCTACTATGGCAGCATATGGATTAGGGATAAAATGAGGTTTTTTATTTTCAATTTTATCTGATTTGTTGTGTGATAGCCAACTGTATCAGCTATTGGTTCCTTCCCAACGTACATGTACGTGCACACGCACATGCACTTGTACATGCACACACAGTAGAGCAGAAAATGGGTCCTAGATTTGTTAGGATGTTTTTTCTAAGATAAATGATGATTCCATCTGTTATTTTGATATTTCTACTGGAATTCTATGGTGAGATATGAATCATATATGCATCTGGTTGGAAACATTAAATACAAAAGTGTTTATGGTTATATTCTCAGCTCATATGCTAGGAACTCAGAAGTTCATTAAGTGCCAGAATATTCATGTGTTTTCTATTTTGTTTTGATTTCCAATTCAGTGTTCCATACAAAATGCTGGGTTATTGCTGTTTAAAGCTTCAGCCTAACTGAAAGGCTGTGTCCTTCACTCCCATTGTTGTTGCCATCTTGAAAATGTTCCACAAACACATGCGTTTTGATGACAACATGGCAGGTATCGTGCTTTGTTCTGTTTCCTTCTTGTTGGAAGTCTCTGGTGTGCCATGAATCATATATGCATCTGATTGGAATCATTGAATACAAAGGTATTTATGGTTAGATTCTCGGCTCATATGCAAGGAAGTTTATTAATTTCCAGAATATTCATGTGTTTTTTTTTTACTTTGTTTTGATTTCTAATTCAGTGTTCCATACGAAATTCTGGGTTGTTGCAGTTTAAAGCTTCAACCTAACTGAAAGGTCATGTCATTCACCCCATTGTTGTCAACATCTTGAAAATGTTCCACAAGCACACGCGTTTTGACGACAACATGGCAGGTTTCATATACGCATCTGGTTGGAAACATTGAATACAAAGGTGTTTATGGTTATATTCTCAGCTCATATGCAAGGAAGTTCATTAAGTGCCAGAATATTCATGTCTTTTCTACTTTGTTTTGATTTCGAATTCAGTGTTCCATACAAAATGCTGGGTTGTTACTGTTTAAAACTCCAGCCTATCAGAAAGGCTATGTCATTCATCCCATTGTTGTCGCCATCTTGAAAATGTTCAACGAACACACGCATTTTGACGACGACATGGCAGTTATCGTGCTTTGTTCTGTTTCCTTCTTGTTGGAAGTCTCTGGTTAGCTTTGAATCATGTATGCATCTGGTTGGAAACATTAGATACAAAAAGTGTTTATGGTTAGATTCTCAGCTCATATGCAAGGAAGTTCATTAAGTGATATTCATGTGTTTTTTTACTTTGTTTTGATTTCAAATCAGTGTAGCATACAAAATTCTGGTTGTTGCTGTTTAAATCTTCAGCCTAACTGAAAGGCCATGTCATTCACCCCATTGTTGTCGCCATCTTGAAAATGTTCCACGAGTACACACATTTTGACGACAACATGGCAGGTATCGTGCTTTGTTCTGTTTCCTTCTTGTTTTGGTAGGTATTATTTATTGTGTTTATCCCACTCGATTGTGTCAAATTTTCAGTTTCCAGCAGATTATAATGTGTTGCCAGACCAACAGACTCTGAAATGGATAGTGATCTGCAAAGAGATGTGATTCAAACTCGAAAATGGTTGATGCAGTTTGGTAGCTTCCCAGCTGGTACCCAGCAAAGGACCGGCCATCCTGGACTTTCTAGTGAGCTCTTGCAGTGCTGGGTTCTGGTATAAGATCTCATCTCTAATGCAGTTATACTATATTGCCCATTTCAGAACCAGATGAAAATGGCACCCAGTGTCCACACATGTTGTTTGCTACTAAACGTGTATGTTGTGGCCTATGGGGGAGCTTTTTACTGTTGTAATTTTTCTCTGTAAATCAAAGAATTTTGTGGTGGGAAAAGTTCCCATGTCAAATTATCACTGTAGTAAATGTTACATTTTATCATATATGGGTTTTGTTTCCAAGCTTTGTTGCTTTTATCATGTACTAGTTATCAAACATCACCAAAACTTTCTTATTTTCATTTACTTGCTTCTAAAGTCGTGTCAAAATCATTTACGAGAATGGGTTGTTCCTGTATGAACCTTGTTGGATGAGTGATTTTTAGCTTGGGTTAAGATCATTTACCCTTTTAAGGCCACACAATAGGAGCTTGAGCATCAAGAAGTTGCAATTGTTATGTCTCGAATGTCTTTTGTATAAAAAATCTCTACCGTCTTCAACATTGATCGTTCCAATTCAAATATAAATTCCAATAAAACAGATTACGAGCCATGAATCCGGTAAGAGCATGATGTATAGATCCGATAACATTCAAGGCACATTAAACATGGCGAGGAACTGAAAAAAATAAAACTGCAATGCTGGAATATTATTAACTGCAACCTGTGTAATCTTTTCGAGCATATTCTGGTAGGATTAAGATTTCAATCCATGCTTCCGCCAGTACCAAGGGGCATAAGTTAATGAATGAACAATTCTCAATCTAATCTGTAAAATCTCAAACATTTTACTCTAGAGGGGAGCTAGAATTCAACCGGTGACTATGATCAGATTAGGCACACTGGAAACAACGCTCATCATCATCCAGAAACATTTTAATTCGCAGCAAAAATATGTTAACCCCATCGTTAATTGGCTGTGGAGGGCCTTATCTCCGCTGCTGGTAAATACGACTCCAGCATTAATTCTGCCCGGGAAGGTGAATTGATCTGAACGATCAAGTAGGTATACTTCCATTTATTGTCCGTTTTGTCCTTGAACATTTCGGCAAAAACTTTCCCGGCTCCATGGGGCCCTCGAATATAGAAATTAACCTGTTTGAAATGGTTAAGAAGCAATCACCACAATAAATTGCATATGAGAGATATAGGACACACTAAAAAACTGTGTTAATACAAAGTTGGATTACAAACATCTCAAGAATAAATTTTTTTTCCTAACAATCTTGTAAAGACTAGAGTGTCACCTCTACATGCTCTATGCCGTTTTCGTCCGTGTATATCCTGTTTGGAATACGTTGGCGAGCAGCACGATTTCTAGTTTCTTGACCATAGCCGGTAATAGGTTGTCCAATCCTCACCCTAACCTGACAGAAACATAATACAATGTGGCATAGAATTAGAATGACAACCCTTAATTGGTACCTCAAAATGCTTAGAATCACATATATACATGCAAGAAAAACAGATACATTCTTGTAATTTATCAAGCCAGTATACGCAGGAAGCATCTGAAATCTGACCAGTAAGTGCAAATAGATGGTAGTGCTCATTGTTATAATTTATCAGTTGTTCTTATTCAATGCAAATTAGGGGTTCTAAGATATTATTTCGACGCCCATGCTGCAGATGTATATTGACAGGCTTGCGCCTGAAGATCCACGGTATAACTTAAAATACATGTTGTACTGTTGACATTCGTAGTTTCCTTTGAGAACTGATTAACAAACTCCAATGCACTGTTTCAGAGTGTTAGTTCAAAGACAGGTAAGCAATTTTTACAAACCTGGCTTTCGTTCTGAATCCTTTCCAGAGCCTGGTTGAATACCTTATACCTATAAAACCATGGTTTTGAATTATGATGCAAGTAACAAAAGGGAGAAGCTTAGTAACTCAACCGCCAACTAGGCATTTGAAGCTTACTCTTTTGGTTGAAATATCAACTCTTTGAAGACAGAATATCCTGCAGCAGCAGCAATCCCGAGCCCAACAAGGATTATGAGACTGTAGCTAGCACCCTCTGTAAATGTCACAGGCTTTTCTGGGATATTGTATGTAGGAGCATCAAACGGATCTTCAACGTTAGATAATTCCTTTCTAGTCTGCCAAAAGGATAAAGACAACTCAGTGTGACTGATGTGAAGTTTCAAGTAACTATAAATCCCACAGGACTAGAAAATACATACAATTATATGTCAACCAGTATAGCATTTGTTGAGTACAACTCAGAAAACCCTTAAATTGTCCCTGCCCTTGATGTACACAATTACCCTTAAGCTCTCACATGCATAGACGGAATTTACTTGGTATGAAATGAACTTCAGTAGTGCTTATGTTTTCTTTCATCTTTATTGCTATGCAACAACTGAAGTAAAATGAAATAATTTAAGTAATTTCATGCTCAATTAGGAAAGAAAGAAGATGATAAGTCCCCAACGCTTTTGGGAGATTCCTTTTCAGCATCCTTCCAGCATTAAGGCATAGGTTACCTCACCATTTAAGTGGATAAAACATGCACTCGGTCACACATTTGAATTACAAACTAAACAAGCAACATGAAAAGTATTTTTGCCCATTATTTAAAGTCAACAGAGATGAGAACACAAAAGGCCAAAAAAATGTAAGCTAAGATCCAAACCTCAGATGTTTCTTTCGATTGCTTTGAAGTTCTTGATGCAAAGGATCTAGAAAAGTAAGGAGACATGGGCTTCAATCCATGATTTTCTATGTGAGGGACGGAAGCTTGCAACCTAACTATACAATCTCTGACACACTGTCCTCTAAATGGAAGAGGAGTGCCTGCTAGACAAAATTGTCAGATAAATTAATGAAAAAATATTGGAGAAAAGAAGATAACAATTATCCTTATGCTAATCAAACTTGAAATTAACCGTCATACACTTCAAAATGTTGGTCACTTATGCATGAAGCAATATTCTATGCAACGAAGTAATGAAGGCAAACATGGAACTTCTCCATAATAGATTGCTAAATGGGCAATGACATTAACTGTAAAGTTAGATTTTAATAACAACGATACAAGAATTCCATAAGGCCATAACCTTCACTCCTTAAGGGATTTGGATATTTTTTGGTGAGTTTTTTTAGGTGGGGGGGATCCAAAAGGATTTCAAAAAAAAAAATCATTATAAAGTAAATGTGAGTGAAACCTAGGGAGAAAACTATTCTCCCCCGATCTAATCGAGATTCCGGATTGACTAAAACCTTAATAAATTGACCATAAATGTTGAAAGATAAACTTAGATGAGAAATAACTAACCATTAGCTTGAATTACACCCTGCAGAATGAAAGAAGAAAGCATTTAGTTTGCACTTTGCAGCTATGTAGAGAGAAAAAAAGCACTTAGTCTGCACTCTGCAGCCACTTAGAGAACAGAAAAAAATTTTGTTAATAGAAAGAGAACTACAGCCTCACCTTTGACATATTATTGGTACCTGTCCCATACTGTCTTGCAAAACTAGAATTCTGATCCGCTAAAGACTGCAGTAATCAGTATGTCATCAGAAAAGTGATTCAGCAACTGATAACAGATCGAATATATATAAGAAACACTCTTATAAGAATTACAAAAACTATAATTTAATCATATTGATCAAGTAAAAAAAGGCTCAGGCATAACTCATAAAAGCAGAAGAAGCTCCAATAAAATTGATTGGCCCATAGACATTTTTCTTTTAGTAATAAGTACTAACTAGTATATAATTTATGCTACGGTATCCATACATTTGACATAAAAACTCACCGTTGACAACTACTTTGTCAGCTAATAACACAAACAAAAAGAACAACATATTCTGTATGCAAGCAAAAAGAAGACATCAAACAAAGCAAATGAAATCATGAAAGAACGGTAATGATTAAAATGAAAACTACCCATAGAAAGCAAGGAATGGTGGGAGATACCAACATACCCTTTTAGCAGCTGATGCAAAATCATTCAAAAAAAGCTTAGATTCCACCAATGATCCAAAGAAACCGCACCCTATGCTCTTACTAGATATTACAGACCTCCTAATGTTCTGCATCTTCAAACTATACAAAACTTAAACCTTTTCTTCTACAACTCTCTAAAAAATACAATCTTTCTTGTTGGATTACCAACGAACAACAAATCAAAACAAGGGAAAACACCAAACCCAAAAAATTAAATCAATTCAAAACACATAAACCAGTGAAGAAAGATGGGATGCAATTGGGGAAGAGAGAAACCCCGGCGATAGAGGTTTTATTGAAGAGAAATTGCACCCAAGGCTCGTGCTTGGGTCTATAACCTGAGCCCAATAGTCACCTACAAATACATAAAACCTCCCCCAAGGCCCAGTATTCTCAAGGACATAATGACAAACGTTTCCAACATAGAGGGGTCAAAGAGTAATTATGAGATACAACAAGGGTTTCTCTACTGCAAAATATGAAATATTATTATTATTATTTTTGGATAAATAAATATGAAATATTAATCACGGCGCACAATGGGTGTTTTTCTTTTTCTCACTCTCCTTCCGTGTGTCACTGTGTTGTCTGCGTAAAGAAAGGCCGGGAAGAAATAAAGGAGTTGGTTTGAGCTGCCTTTACCAGGTAACCATTTAGCTTAATTTTTATATCTTTATTTATCTGTCATATCTTATATAAGCTTAATAGTGTTCAAAGATATATATATTTTTTCCATGTAATTTTTCTTTTAGTTGAGCAAAAAGCTGGAGCTTTTAAGGTTTCATTGGTTTACTGGGAGTAATGATTGAGGTGGAATGAAGGAATGGAATTTTTTTTAGTCTTGGGATATTAAAGACTTAAAACTTTTTGCTCTTGAAGAGGCTAATTGAATGGTTTTTCTGTTTTGATAGAGAACCTCGGAGGATACTTATCGTCCACTTGTTTTGTTTTTGTGCAATTTTCTTTTTGTATTATGCTCCAAGTTCACTGAAATTTGGTTGAAGCCGCCTGAGTTAAGTATTATTCTTGCACAAGGTTTCTGTTTCTTTCATTTTGGCCAAGAATATGACAACTTATATTAATAAACTGAGGTCTCGATGATAATTTCTATGTGGTTTGAATGGCCTTGTCGTGAACTTAGGTAAATGAGTTGTTGTAACTTGGGTTTATTGTTGATGGGATTTTCCCATGGTTAAAATATTGCATTACTTTTGCTGACAGGTAGTGTAATCACTGATTCTTCTATGTAGATGGCTAGATGGGATCAGATTCTGTCTCTTCCCGTACAAAATCCACCAACCTTGGAGTTCTCTGCACATGATCTTGTATGGTCAAAGGTGGAAGGTTGGCGTGACAATATAGATAGAGTTGCTTTGATCCCTTTCGCTAGAGTGGATGACTTTGTTAGGGGTGAATCCTCTAACAAAGATTGTCCAACTAGATTTCATGTTGAAGCAAGAAGGCGGAGAACAGCAAAGGCACCTTACAAGCCAAAGGTTGATGGCATTCTTGAATATATCCTGTAGGTTCTCCTTCTTTTCTTCCATGTTTTGTTTTCAATCTTTTTTAAAAATCTTTTGATAGCTTGTGCTCAATGGTCTTGCACTACAGTTGTTTGTGTTTAAATTTACACTGTTGAACTTGTAGGTATTGGTGTTCATTTGGCCCTGATGACCATAGGAAAGGGGGTCTTGTACGACCCAGCCGGAATACATACATTCCTAAGAAGACAAATGCTGGCCGACCTAATACGAAAAGAGGATGCACCTGTCACTTTATTGTAAAACGTTTAATTGCTGAACCGTCAGTGGCATTGATAATATATAACCAGGATAAGCATGTGGATAAGAAAGGGTTACCATGCCATGGGCCACAGGACAAAAAGGCAGCTGGCACACGTGCTATGTTTGCACCATACATCTCAGAGGATCTGCGCCTCCGTGTTTTATCTTTATTGCATGTTGGGGTCTCTGTGGAGACCATAATGCAGCGGCACAATGAATCTGTAGAGAAACAGGGTGGTCCATACAACCGAGATGACCTTCTAACCCACAGGTATGTTAGAAGACAGGAGAGGAGCATTAGACGTTCTACATATGAGTTGGATGCAGATGATGCTGTCAGTGTAAGCATGTGGGTTGAAAGCCACCAGAATTATGTATTCTTTTACGAGGATTTCACTGATTCAGACCCTTTTGTCTTGGGCATTCAAACTGAGTGGCAGTTGCAACAAATGATTCGATTTGGAAATCACAGCCTCCTTGCCTCTGATTCAAGGTTTGGAACAAATAAATTTCAGGTTTGTCTCTTTTCCTTTCTTTGCCTTCCCTCAACCACTTACCTCTCAAGTTATGTGTCTCACTCTTGTAACTGTAGCTGTTACTGCCAGTCCATGAGTTCTTCTAATGTTTTTGAATCTAACCATGCTCTTTATGAATTATTTTCAGTATCCTATACACAGTCTCATTGTTTTCAATTCAGACAAGAAAGCAATCCCTGTAGCTTGGATAATAACCCCAAGGTTTGCTACTGTAGATGCTCATAGATGGATGAGGGCTCTATACAACAGGGTTCGCACAAAAGATCCTACTTGGAAGTTGGCTGGGTTTATTGTTGATGATCCTTCGATTGATGTGCATACAATTAGGTATGGTGGTGTGGCCTTTGTCTGAGCTGACTTTACACTACTATTTACTAATACACTTTAAATAGGTGGTGGAAGAATATTGTTCTATCGTGTATTGTGTACGGTAAGGACTGAGGAGTATGAGCTCATATGATTTCTTCAATTTCCCTTTGTTAGTTATTAGATGTAGGATCCACTGGTTAGTAGCATTAGAATGTCAACTTCCTTGTTTCTGTTAAAGCAAGGCATCTGATGCCTTTTGTTTCAAGATTGTTCATTTTGTGCATCAGCTCCTTGCTTGGTTTTATCTCTTGTGTGTTCTCTAGCGTTGGGGTTTCTCTGCTGATATAATTTTAATAAATATGGAACAAACTGAGGGATTGCATTTTTCACTTTCTTTCGATTTAAACTAGGAAGACCCTAGTGTAGCTTGATTAAGTGAGCTCCTTTGGTGGTATTTTGAAATGGTTACATCATTCAAGCTCGGTGAAGGGTAATCATATTTGCTCTCTTTTATCAATATATGTAATGTGCTCTGTGTCATACAATATTTCTTTACATTGTATTCAGGGATGTTTTTGAGTGCTCCATATTGATATCCTTTTGGCGGGTCCGCCACGCATGGCATAAAAACTTATTGAAGAGATGTGCAGAGACAGAGATGCGTATTGAGATATCAAGACGACTTGGGTTGATCATTGATGATATTTGCAGAGGATGTGGAAATGTGGATTTGTTTGAGAAATTCATGGAAGATTTTGTCGATTGCTCGCATTTTTTGGATTACTTCAAAGCAGTCTGGTATCCTAGAATAAGTTCGTTGCTACTTTGGCCATTTCTTCTCATCTAATTTATCCCTGTTCCCAAATTCTTGATTTAAATCTTTCACCAATAGATGAAGGCATCTTTCACCTTTGTGAAACCCTTTTAACTTGTGGAAAAAGAAATGATAATTTTCTCCTTGTTTCAGGGGCTTGGGTCTCTTCACTTAAATCTCTTCCACTTGCAAGCCTGGAGACTTGTGCAGCAATGGAGTTTTACCACAATCAACTGAAGCTCCGGTTGTTGAATGAGAAGGATCCTGCTGCATACCAGCGCGCTGATTGGCTGGTTGATAAGTTGGGTACAAAAGTGCATTCCTACTTTTGGCTGGATGAATATTCGGGGAAAGATGATTTTGCACGATATTGGAAGGATGAGTGGGTAAGTGGTTTGACATCTTGGCGGAAGGCGTTGAAGATTCTTGATTCAGATGTTGCCATCGAAGGAAGATCTGCAAAGGTGACTGATGAGCTTGATCGAGACACTTTTTATGTTGTTTGGAACCCCGGCTCTCAGTTTGGGGTCTGTGATTGTTCTTGGGCAGAGATGGGCTACCTTTGTGAGCACGTCTTAAAGGTCATAAAGGTCTGTCATGAAAAAGGATCTATTTTGCCTACTGCCAGCGTATTTCAGTACCACAAAGCTTTAATGGACATGCTACATTGCCCTCCTCATGATTCTTTGATCCGTGATCATGCCGTTTCTTTAGCAATATATGTGCAGAAACAGCTAAATTCACTAGTTGTTGAAGTTCAGAAACAAACAAAGGATAGCATTGAGCAAGGAAGTGTGCCGGTGGCTTCTGCTAAAGAAAACAGAGGATTAGCTGATGAGGATCCTTGTGTAGACGGGAACATATTGTCTAATCATGAAAATGGTTCCGCTGATTCCTCTGAGTCTCCTGCTGGGATTGCAAATGATTTCAGCAGTGAATCAGTTGATCAGGTAGTTGGTATAAATGGTGAGACTGCTGAAGAAGGAATATCCGGTTCTGAGATGGGTGTTGACCCACCCTCCACTATTCATCCTCCTGAATTACCATCACTTAGTGAGGAAATTGTAGCTGGTAATGTCTTCCTGGAGCATAGAGACGGAGCTTTTAACAACAAGGGTCCTAGAATGAGTTCACCTTCCAATGATGATGCTTTAAGTGCTAAAGTTGGATGTGAAGAAACTTTTAACAAAAATTGCCATGAAAGTGCGATGGCTGTGGATCCACAACCAGATGAGGTTCCCCAAACAGAACAACTTTCAAAGCCATGCACAGCGACTCATCAAGATGATTTCGGTAGCAAGAGTAATGAATCTTCAGTGCCATCGATGCCTGCTCCTGGGAAAGTCTCCCCATCCTTGTGCTCTGCTGTGGAGACACAAGTGCTTGATATTGCGAAACCTTCAGGTGCTCCGAATCTGGATATATCAATGGCATCAGAAAGTGAGAATGAGAACAAAAATAAGACTCATTCTATTGATGCTGGTTTCCAATCAGATGGTGATCATGTTAATCTGGAAACTGCTGATGGTCTTGGTTACGAACCAAAGGCAGTGGACGACGGTATGGCTGAATGCACTGAAACATCCCAAAATCATTCAACATCGACACATAACGGTGACAGCCAACAAACTACTGAAGTTGCAGCTCGAGAAACAGATGATTCAGGTGAGAAAGTACTTCTTAGCAACAGTGAACCTTCTACAACTAAATCGGAACTTCAAAAGAGTGTTGAAGATGGAAAATGTGGTGATATGGAAATTTGTGAACAGGTGACTGATGATCAGAATGGTATTGTCGATATGGAAATTGTTCCAGAAGAGGCCGCCATTGGCTCTGAAATCAGTGCTGGCCCTCGCAAACAATAGGCATATATTTTCATCGTTCATGAATTCCTTATTTCTTTCTTTGTACATGCTCAATACATTTACTTCTAATTTTGTGATTTAGCTAGTTGCTTTAAATTATAGTATCAAACTGAATTTCTTGTTGTTCTTGGTACACTTTTTTGTTATGGATGATGAAGTATATCTTTTTGTCAATGTTTTCATCAATGGAGGGAGAGTCACTCTTGCTCTAAAGTTTAACTTTTTTATAGTAATATATCACAATTGAGAGCTAATTTGATCAAACTCGTCAAAGTCGAGGTTAATTTGATTAAACTTATCAAGTGGAGACCATTTTATTTCAAATTTCTTATATGTTTTGAACAAAACTTGCCTAAATGTCTCCTTTTTATTATTCCCCTTGAAATAATGGCATTAATGTCCTTTGTACTTTGTCCAATTTGTCAATGTGGTAAGAACAAACACAGGCTCATGAAGTAAAACTGATGGTTTTTTATCAAAACAATTACTTTAAGAACTGATACAAGATTTCAGATGTAATAAGCTTGAGATGAAACTTAAGTCATCTTCTTTCATGATTTCAAGGCAAAGAATCCATAACATTACCATTGAAGCACAATTCAGTTAAAAGTAATCCCAGTCTGACCACTTTTTGTAAGCACCTCAAAGTTTCCAGCGGTGATCAACCCGTTTTTGGATGACATCGATCTTCTTAACTCCAAATAACTACAATATTCTACGTCGTCGACGACGGTCGTTTTCTCTGAGAACCCGGAAACCGAAACTCCAACTCCTTCCCCTGGCATGTATGAAACAGAGAACAAATGGGTAAATATGCAAGCAGAAGAAGATGAAATCACTATAATTCTTGTTTGCTAGAAGCTTACTTCCCATGTGTGACTAATAGCAAGTTTTCAGAGGGTATTTATCAGCCAATGCCTTGATAACTTGTTCATATCTACTTCTAGAACCCGTCACTGTCTCTTCCCATTGCGGCAACTGAAATTTTGTCCGGATAGATTCTTATATAATTTAGATATTGAATAACACAAATCAATCAGTAATGTACTATCACTTCCTCGATCGCTTGGAGCATAAAGTGGACAGTACTAACAGGAGTTAGAGAAGTGATTGTATGTTATCGATAATCAGATTCGAATAATATTACCTCTTTATAAACTCGTTCAACACTAGGATCCAATGTGCCACTTGGTATCATAGACTCAAGCTGTGGAACATCGAAACGAAACTTTCCATCTTTAGGCGCTACATCATCCCTAATTGCTTCTTTATTTAACATCTCACATAATCCATAATAGAAACCTGTAAAATACAACAAATAAAAAGTTTTTTTTTTTAAAAGAAAATGAAAAAGAAAGAAATTACTTTTTAATGCATATTGATCTGAACCTTGACTTTTGATGGGTCGAGTTTCATGACGTCCTTAGATGACTTGCCATTGGCGTCGACATCTACGGCGCAAAGGGCGGCGACGACCTCGGAGGCTGTCTGGACGCAGCGGAGGAAAGGGGAGACGAAGACTCGGTGGATCCGGAATGGAAGAAGGGTCTGAAAAATGCGACCCGCCTTGAAAGCCCTGGCTAAGCCGTTGTCTACTAGCGGAGCAGAGGGTCCGGTCCCATCGCTTCTCCGGAAAATAATTATTCGATTACATTATTTTACAAATTCTTTTTTTAATCACATTATCCGAAAAATTAACATTTTTAGCACTAAATCAATAAACCAATAAAAACAACGACCACAATTCCCTTCTACCTATTTGATGAATAGCATAATTTTTATTTATAAAAACATCAAGAATGATAATTTTATTTTTCAATTATTAATTTTACAGGTCTTTTTGGCTTAAAATACCGATAAATATGGTAAATTCAAGCTAAAACATAATTATTTAAAATGTTTATTCTCATATATTATATGTTAATGACGTTTCAGGTATAAGCCTCTCAATAGGTTATACAAAATCGTAACCAATGGCAGAGCTACAATGTTGATTGTGAGGTCAATTTATACCAGGAAATTATTTTATTCAAAAATTAATTAATATCGTTCTGTTTCATAAAAATCTAAAAAAAAAAAATCCTATATTTTTATTAAATTTATAATTTATATAGGAAAATCCACCTAAATCTTAATTTAAATTATGAACGAAATATCTCTTGCATTTACAAGCATTGTCTGTCAAAACATTGTTAATATATGTCCTAAAATATTTTCAAATGTATGTGGTTTTAAGTGCTATTAAATAATTCTTTTATCATTGCCCCATATTCAAATTCACGAAACAACCTTCCAAGTTTGATACTATAAGATAAAGTAAAATAATTTTCACCATGAAACTTTTCAAAATGATACCGGTTTTAGATATAATCATAGTACTTAATTTATTAATCTATTAATTAAAATCAAATATTAATATATTATATTTACAATTCATCTTATTAGATTAACTTTAGAAGGAACATATCATATATAAGGGCAAAACCCCGTCAATCTTATTTTGCGTTTAGAATATTAATAAAAACCCTAAACCTGAAGTGTACTCATCGGATTCCACTGTTCTTTCCCAAACATGGTCGGTACCAAACAACAAAAACATACTACACACGACAACAAAAATAAAATCTTCATTAATGGGAGCCAATCATCATGGATCAGTCGAGTTCTTCTTAGAAGCTTGACTCTTGCTGATATCAAACTTCTTGCACCAGAGCGGCTTGCCATCGACGATGAACTTGGTCGACTTTTGCCCACACAGTGTCAGCACCGATGGGATCAAACTATTCTTAAAAACAACCTTCCCGAACTGCGGCGTTGAGATTTTCGTCTGTTCAACATCCTGGGGTGCAGGCCAATGTACGTACACCCTCTCCAAACAATCCCCGTATTTCCTGCAACAAAAACATCCCTCAAACATGATAAAGAAGAAGAAAAAAAACATGTAATAAATAAACAGTGGCAATATACACTTACAGTCTGAAGAATCTCATAATTTTGTGCTCGGGTATCGGGTGTCCATTGGAGAATGTTATGAACAAGCACCGATCTTCCTCGCGAGCGCCGTTGATCTTGGGTGACCACTCCTTTGCATTAGGATCCAGTGGTTTGTTATTGCCAACGCCACCACGGCCGCCGCTCAGAGGCTTTGTTTCGCTGGAAGACAATGTTTCCATGGGATATTACTTGGAGAAGTGAAGGAGGAGGCTGTTGTATATCGAAATTGAGTGAGGAAATTGAGAAAAACTGTGGGTATATATTGAGAAATGGTGATGATTCAGGCAGGGTGGCTTTAAAAGGTAAGGTGGTATTACATTATTATCCGTTAAGGTTTTTTTTTTTTTTTTTCGTTTAGCAACATTATATTTCTAAATTATAAAATTACACAAATTCGAATAATTACCAAAAAAACCTTAATATTATGCCTTAAATTAACATCGAATTTAATCACTGAACAACAATATTTATCTATCATATAAAATGTAAAATTTTGAAAAATAAATAAATTATATTGAAGAATTTGAGCCTCAACAACCAAAGTATATAAAAAAGAAAAAGGAAAAACGTTGTGTTTCATGTTAAAAATATGACGGTAATTTTAGAATTAATCACTAATCCAAAAAAATATAAAATTCTGCTTATCCAAAAAAAATCACTAATTTTCGATCTATTGATCGACTAATTCAAATTGGGTATTACAACTGCAACGGTATTTTAAATACAAATACAGTCAATTACCATATTAATATATGTTGTTTCGGAGGGAAAATATCATTAAACCGTTCGTTTTTTTTTTGCGCCAAATTTAATAACTGACATTTGAAAAAAAATGGTGTGATTCATATAAAATTAGGAGTACTGCATAAATAAGAGCTTAATCTTTTGAGGCTTCTTCGCATAGTAGCCGAATATTTTTTAAATTTATTTAAATAAGTGTCTAATATTTTAAGACGATCAGATATGGTTCTAATAATTTTTAATCTACTCAAATAAGGATCTAACTTTTTCAATAATATTTTTTCTTTATAATTATATGAGCATATTCAAAAATGTTAGGCCCTTAATTTAGCATATCTAGAAATGCTATGGTATTTTAAAGGTAAACGTTGTTAAGCATCGTGTTAATATATGTTGTTTTAGACGAAAAATGTCATTAAATTATTATTTGTTTTATACATCAAGTGTCTAATATTTTAAGAAGGCTCGATAAGGACCTAATGTTTTAGAATATACTAAAATATTGTCGAATTAACTTTTTCGACAACAAACTTTCTTCCTTTATTATTAGTTTAGTAGATTCATAAATGGTAACCCTTAATTAAGCATATCTACAAATGTTATGCCTTTATTCAACTGTTTTAAAATGTTAGGCCCTTATTCGATCATGTTATAAATGTTGGGCCCTTATTTGACCATTTTAAAAGGTTAAACTATTGTGTGATAATCATAAAAAGTTGAACACTTACTTGAGTATTTAACTTGAAAATGATGACGCTTATCCCCTCCTTGATTCTGCTAAAATTTCTATATAGACATTGATAAAAGAGAAATTATTTCATTAATCTTTCTCATCGCGTCATCTATAACTCAACCATTAAAAATTATTTGATCAATGGATGAATAAATTACCTAAATAATCTGTATATATTCTTATGATATCAACCATCAAAGCTCATATTAATTGTTGGTAACATAGTCTAATATAACAAAGTTGTATCCGGCATTGATGAGATATAAATTTAATAAAGACTTTAATAACTGTTATCCTTAGTTATATTGAGTAATACGAGATGAAACACACGACCACAAGGTAAAATGTTTTTTTTGATAGAAGGTTAAGAGTTTTATATTCTATCTATTGAGTTAGATGGACTATGATTACATTATTTTTTTTTTGTTGGTAAAATATCATATTTTAAATTTTAAGAGGAGGAAATATCTCCTTCTGTATTAATCACTCATATACTAATCATCTTCTCCTCTTCTACATTTCTCTTTTCACAAGCAATTTGCTTTCGAGCAACGGGTTTTAGAATCTATCTTCTCATCTTTTATATTTCTCTCTCCATGAGTAATTTACTTTCGAGCAAAGATTTTTAAAATTTATTTTCGTGATAATGTTTACTTTGATTAAATGAACCATTTTTCTTCATTCCGAGAAAAAAGAGAATATTAATTTGTCAGTCGAAACAAAATTACTTTTTTGAGACTATGACTACATAATATAGTAAATTTATTTTATTAGTTTTATTCATTTATTATTATTATTATTGCTAATCAATGCTGACCATATTATCATGGAGCAGTACAGTTGCTAACATTGATTAGATGGCAACTTAAAAGGCTGAAGAGCTGATTCAGTGTCTCCCATCATGGAGATATAATAACTCAGAAAGTCTTTGTATCGAAAAGGTTTGTATAACGGAGGCTCGGCTTCACTGGTCAGAGATTTCGCAGGCTGTATAATGCAATCGTCGCGAGAACTGATGAACAGTCCGACAGTGTTTCGAGCAACCTTCGAGTTGGTGACGCGATGCTCCGCGCTCTTCAGCTTGTTGTTGCTCACAATCTGTAAACCCGAATCAACAATAACATCAAAATATATATGCCATGCCAATGATGCCATGGATGTTAGAGTAATAAGTATATATGATATGATTATTATTATGTATGTACCTGTAGCTGGTGGCCTATGTTAACCACGAGAGCATTAGGCAGAAGCCCAACACCGAGCCATTGCCCGTCTTTGAAGACTTGGAGTCCATCAGCAGATCCTTGGAGTAGGATGGTTATGAGGTTAGGGTCGCAGTGCTTAGGCAATCCCAAGGTCAAGCTTGGATCCGGACATGGTGGGGTAATGGTTAGCCACGAATAACGAAGCTTCACTTAGATGCTCCTCCAAGTATCCGGATTCAAGCCCTAAGCCTTCACATATCAACCCCAAAATTTGCAACCCCACTTTCTTTGTTTCAACTGAAAATCTCCCTATAACATCTCTTCCAACAAAGGGTTTAAACGATTTACGATGAAAAAACAAATGGTGCAAGCCATAGTTGTGTGAGTAATGCAAATAGAGGGACTAAAGTAAATAGGAGTCGGTTATCTATATTCAAGCAGTGATTGAAGTAGGTAGTTATCATTGAAGTAGGTAGTTTTTTTTCTTCTCATAGTAGTTCTGGTCGAAGAGAGCAACATAATCAGGTTTTTAGAAGTATATTAATCTTCGAAGGCAACGTCGGCTTTTAAAATTATATTAATTTGTGTAAAAATTTTTCTAAGACATTGACATCTACCACGGCATAATAAATAATTATATTTCTTATATTATTTTATTATTGCTTACTAGTCAATAGTAACGTTTTTATTTTACGAGGTTATTACTATTTTCTAACAATGTGAGCTTATAATTTTACCTGTACCGAGTCATCTTTTGAGGCCAAAGTTGAATGCAGGCCTCTAATGGATGGCAAGGGTGTTTCAAAGCGTCACGCCAGAAGTGAAAATTTTCAGTATCGTAGTTTGTGTTGCTTGTGTAAAGCTTGCACACTTCATTCGGATCCTGGGAATAGAGGCTTGCCTTTTCTTCCATCGGCATCTCAAAGAACTCCGTCACGACTTTCATGGTGTCGTTCAATAGTTCCTCGGAAACTCCATGGTTAACAACCTATTTGAAAGAACAAAAAACAAAGTAAAACTTGTGAATATTGCGCTAAAGGAATGTTTGGTTCGTCGCATGAACCTGAAAAAATCCGAACTCTTGACTAGCTTTGAGAACATTTAGAACCGTATTATCACGATTAATCGAAGCTTCCCCGAGGTTGATGACCGGAGTGGTGACATCACTAGGAATCGGGTGCTTGCCGGGTCTGGTTTCCGGTGGGCAGATATAAGACTGGGGCAAAGCACCACCATTCTACCAGCTTGAAACAAGACGATTCATTATTTAGTCTTTTTCTCTTTGAATATTTATGGTATGAAGTGAAGATTCAAACAAAGTGAGATATATTTATAATGCTTAACATATATATACAAAAGATATGATGATGAAGATCTGGAATAGAGAGCCATCATAGTCGGATATAAATATTTATGGTAATTTTGAGAACACTATTCTTTCGTCAGGAGTCTTACCAAGCTCAAAAAGAAAGACGGAATCTGATTTTGTAATTCACGTGAATTCTAGTTTGCAGACACTGAATTTTAACTTGTGTATTAATTTAGTTCTTACAAAATTATCAAATTTTTTTATCATAGTTTTCATTCAATTGTGACCTGTCATTATCATTATTTACGACAAAATTAATATTAAAATATTTATATTTCACTCTTCTTTCTTCTCATCGGATTTTGTTTTTCACAAAATTCATTTAAAATCAATGAAAATTCATCTAAAAATTGATCGTTCTAACGCTCAAATCTCCTTCGACAGTCCTCTAATAAAACTAATTTCGAGATTTATTTTTTATCTTCTCAAAAGAATATTTATTATTGTTTGATTATCGAACAAACATTCTAAATCCCTTAAATATGAAGATTTATGGTAGTGATTAAAATGGATGAAAAATCCTAACTCTGATGAAGATAATGAGATGAAATAAAAAAATCATTCTTTAGCTTCCATATTAGTGCATATTATTGTCAAACTATCACATCATATGACTGTTAATGGTTTAATGGTTTAATACCATGGTTTTCAGAATCAGATCAGTTAGCGAACCGGTCATGCTATCGGTTCACTGGTTTAATCGGTCGAATCGGTTCGACCGATCGAAAGAACCGGACGACGTCATAATTATTTAAAAATTAAATAAAAAATACTAAAAATATTTAATAAAAAATAATTTTTTATATCACAAGTCATATTCAAAGCAAGTCATAACATATATAAGTTAAAAACCATAAAATCAAGTGAAACAAAATGATTCAAATTAATTACAACATAATATTTAAGGTAAAACATATTAAATAATAAATATAATTATATAACTATAATTAAAAAATAAATTTGGGGTTAAAAAATCATAACAAAATGATATTGTTTGGTTTAATTTTTTTTTAAAAACAATCTCACATGGTTAAAAAAACATAGAAGAGCATCCCAAAAGTCTAAAGAGTAAAAATATGAGAACAAAACAATCTCACATTGCTAAGAAACATAGAATAGCATCCAAACTAACTTCTATAAATAATAAAGGTAATTTGGCATTCAAAATCATGGAATCTTTTGGTGAGCATTGAGTGAACTATTCTTTCACTTCAATCAAACTCGAATTTTAGGCTTCAATAGAACTTCTAATTTTTTTTTTGAGTTCAAGCCTTTTTGAGTTCAAGTTTCAATATTATATTTCGAGTTTGAGTTGAACTTGATAATTTTTAGTTTGTGAGTTTGAGTTGAGTTGAGTTGAGCTTACTTTTAAAGTTTTCAAGTTCGAGTCGAGCTCAGCAATACTCGAGTTCGACTTGGCTCGTTTAACAAACAACGTTGTTTGGTTTAATTTTTTTTTTAAAAAAAACAAAAATCTCGGTTTTTCCCGATTTTTTTCGGTTTTCAGCTGGTCCGGTTCGAACGGTTCAGCGGTTCTGGCCGGTTCACTAATAGCGGTTCAACCGGTTTAAATTGAACCGAACTAAGCAACGATTCCCGGTTGAACCGGTCAATCCGGTCCGATTTTCAAAACAGAGTTCAATACTTTAGTTGAAAATGAAATTAGAGTTTTTTTTTTCTCAGCAAACAGAAAATTTTATTCCATTTTATAATGCTAAAATTAAATTAATTTAAAATTTTAATAGTAAAATAGATATAAACCCTAAAGTTAAATGGCATTGGGTTAATTTTCCCTAAATATTATATTTATAACCCTTTATTATGATTGACACTTGATAGTTGAGCATGATTATGACTGACATTGATTGAACAAGATTATGATCGACACTTAATGTTGAAACACGTCAGAAAACAAATGATTTTCATTTCCTAAGGAAATGTTGTTGATTTTTTTTTATTTTTTTTTACAAATTTTGAATTCCACATTGATTTTATATAAAGAAAATAAAAAATTCTTTTGTTATAAATATATCATTCTTCCTCTTTAGTTTAGTATCCCACAAATATAAATCTTCTTTTATATTAAGGGTTATTTGTACTCTTTCTCTCTCTTTGTAATATTTCCTCTATTAGTGAAATATTATTTTAGTAGTGTTCGAGGACTTGGGCATAATTTTGGTCTAACATCGTTAAATTTTGGTGTTCTCTTTTATGTCTATTTAATAGCTATTGTCGGGTATAGTTGTTGATAATTATTGTCCTATTAAAATTATTTGTCTTGGTAGTTATGTCTAAGGAAAGTGGGTTTTAAAATGGACCATTGTAACCCCCACTCTTTCATGTGAATCTACCTTGGGGTGATTTTTAGTATAATCGTTTTCACACTAGTCACCTAGATAATATTTTTTAAGGTGAATTTGTTATTATTGATAGAAATTAATCATGATTAGCCCATAATAAGAGTTTTGATTATATTTGAATCTCCGACTCTACTTAAAAATATTCGATGTCAATGAAAGCGACCTACATACCCTAGGAGAATGTATAAACATTTGTTATAGAAATAGACGACGCAATATTTTATGTTAGATGAGATGAATTTATAAAATTTTAATAGTAAAAATATATTATTAACAGATAATATTTATCTTATATAAGAAATTAAATTTTTTAAGAGACAACCGTCCCCTCAACCCCCGTTTGCACCTAAATTGTGAGCAGCTATATGCTAAGAACAACTTAGATCATGAAAAATGTGCTTGTAATTGTTTGTTTATGCATTGTCACAATGCTAACAATGGCTGTTTGGAGAATGTTAACCTTCTAAAATCTGAGTTGAGACAATCTAGAATCTATCCTCATGATGAATCTATTTACAGCAAAAGAGTACTGAACTTCATATAACTAAACCTCATATAACTAAATCTTAGTCCAACAATGGAAACCCATTTGCATGCCATTCCTTTCGATTGATCGAAGTTATGATGGGAGTTTCAGGAGGTCTGCTATATATATAGTCGAAATGGAGACTTATATCCCCTCCGGCTTCGAGATCATCCATGTACGTTGTCCGGGATATCCTCCGAGAAGCCCTCAAATCGAGTGATTGATCTTCCTCTTCTACACTTCTCTTGGATATGTTATCATACCGACGGTCTGAAGAATTAGGGTTGAAATCAGGAGGCTCGAGAAAGCTTGTTTCCGGATGTATACTATGTGAAATAATTCTAGCCCACTAATGGCTCCTTGCATCGTATGGTAGTTTGTTTGAATCATGATGCTTGAGAACAATCCCGTGGAAGAAAGAAGCCGATGTTGAGAGTTCGAGATGTGACTGCAATCGTGACCGATCATCGTAATGGGGTTGCCAGTAGTCTTCATCTCTTGCTTCATTATGTGTCATGTTGGTTGGCACCCAATAATCTCCATACCGTTGATCACCCAGTTCAGATGGCTCCGTTGCAGCAGTGCCTCCTCTTTTGTAACCGTTTGCATAGCGATTTCGAGAGGTAGTATAATACCAAACAAGAATATACGGGTGATTCTTTTGTTCAGCATCAATTATCCATAAAGAACCGAAATTGCGGCCAGTGTCCAGAATATCATGTTGCATTTCCCTCGATAAAAATCCGTTTCTATCTCCATATGTTCTCGGAGGACTTGCTTGCAACAATCTATCCGGAGAATATGCATGTCTAGTTCCCTGTATTTGCAACTTTTGCTCCCGGAAAGTTCTAATATTCGACAGGAACTGCTTACCCTGAGCATCTGCTTCCCATGAAGGATAGCTAAATCGGAAACTGCGATCGGAGTAAAAATATTTAAGATGGAATTATGCTTAGAGGAAAAAAAGAGTAGAAAAGGATATTCGGCACAATAAAAGGGTAGACGAAGCACTGTAACCAAGATTAATCACAAACATGACTTTAAAAACGGAAACGGAATTATTAGAGTTGGAAGAAACAATTGCAGGTTGTAGATAAATTATATGGTGTAAAAAGCAACAGCATAATATGTTTCATCAGATGGAATTTTAAACGAAACTCGAAATTTGTTGTCAGCTTTTATCACAGAGAATGCTACTTATATGAGTTCTTGGAGATTTCAGATTTCCGAAACTATTTTCACCAGGCAAATAGCAAGATGATATGTGCAGCACTGGGATAGAGGAAGAATATAAATCGAATTAACCATTGTGATGACCATACCTCAAGAATGATTTCTCCATTTTCCCTTGTGAACTCCTCAAAGCACGAGGTGTTTTGTATGGAGAGCCGTAGTTGCCATTGCCGTGGTTTTGGGAATCAAAGGCACTAAAACTTCAAAATGGAAAGGGAACAATCAAACACATGATTTCATTTAACGGGACATGATACAGATAGCAATAAACCGGTCTAACGAAAATCAAAAGAACACTCTTCTACCTGCAAACATGACCCGAAGGGCTCAGAAGCTCAACTATCCATTTAATAATAATGCACCAAAGCCCTTTCTCACAGCAGAAGCTATAAAGCCGTTCGAAGAACAAGTTCAAATCAGCAATTGGTTTCCCATTCAGAAGCCCCGAAGGGCTGGCTGTCACTACCTGGACTCGGCGGAACTCTTCCATAGTCAGACAATCTCAGGAGGCAAATCACCTAGTAAGCTTGTCGACAAAGAGAATTCACCACCCCATTTCCACTTGAGAGCATTTGCGGGGTTTATTCCCCTGAACATCATTTGTAGAACTTGATAGCAGGGAAAAATTGCCGGTCCATCCCCCAAAATATGCAAATGTTTAGGCACGGTTCTGCCAATAAGAAGAAAACTAGACAAATTCCCTAAAGAAGATGAGTGTATGCACAAGCTCACTGGAACTGAAAGATGTCAAAATAGAAGCAAAACAGAAACTAAGCAACATTATGGACTGCAAAAAACATGACATTGATATCATTCAGAAACAACGAATAAAACAAGACATGAAATAAACACATCATCATCAAATATCTATCATATGTCCTTGAACTAAGCAAGATTAGATGTCGAATGATACACCGAACAACGGGCCTCTTCCCCAACAAATTTGGAACTAACTTGTGTTTTGTTGGGCTCCGGTTCTTCACTCTTTTTCTTGGGCTTTTGATAATATCATCTTGGGTAAATTGTTTATTACACCATTTGGGTTGGTTTTAATATATATAAAGTTTATTGGTAGAGCACAAGACTCTTAACATTGGGGTCGTGGGATCGAGTCCCACGGAGGGTATTTCATAATTTGGAGGTTTCCTACGAAAGCTGCTCTCAATCTGGTGTTGGGGCAGCCTACTATCCTACCTCCCCCTTATCCCATTACATATGGGAATAAGGGTCAGCTAATTTTTTTTAATATATAAAGTTTATGTCCGAATTTGGTTCCGTCTAATTTGATTGCATATTTCATTGATCATGTATGTATAAAATATTGAAAACATATATTTCAAAACTAATACTTCATGTTTAAATTTAAAGTAAAAATATTATTTAATTTATATTTGGGTTAGTTTAGTTTAATCTGCAATTTTTTTAACAAACTCGAATTGGATCAACTAGGTTGAACATGTCACTCGACCATGAATTATTTTATGTACAACTATTAAATTATGAATTGTCCGTCTAGCTCAGTTGGTAGAACACAAGGATCTTAACCTTGTGGTTGTTAGATCGAGTCCCACTGAGGGCAATTCATAACGGAGGTCTTTCACGGAAGTTGTTCTTAACCTGGCATTGGGGGCAACCTACTACCCTATCTCCCCCTTACCCCATTACATATGAGAATAAGATCAGCTAATTTTTTTTTATGAAACTTGTGTTTTAAATTGAGCTAAAATTTAAGGCTCCTTAGATCTAAAATAATTATAAAAAAATACTCTTTTATCTATATATATATGGTTAATTAAGTTTGATAAACATATATGTAAAAACAGCATATAAGATATTAAAATTATGACATTAAATTAAATGTTATTAAGTTAATAAATTAATATTTTTATTTATTATTTTTATATTTTGACAAAAAATTGTGAAAAACAAAATTATATTTAAATTGTATTAGATTAAATCGGTTTTTAATTTAATTTTTAAATCGAATTCAATTTAATAATTTTTTAAAAAATTAAATCTTTTTTTTGAAAGGGTAATTTTGTATTCAAGAAGATAAAGGAATACAAAACAAAACAATATCACAAGCCTCGTTAAAAAAACATACTAAATCTAAATGGAGGAAAAAGATGAGATCGTCAACCGAATACAGGCACGACAACGTTTTAGTACAAACAAATAAACTGAAAGAAACACATTGCTGAGCATACAAACACCAACAAACGTACAAGTTCCACACAGAACAATCACTAAGCTCCAGTTGTGCATCAGTACATGCTCACAACCAACAAGTAATCACTATAACTGAGCATCTCTACATCCCAAGCAAACGGCACACACATGCAGCCAACACAAAATCAGTTTCATCGAGGAAGAGCAGGAACGCTGCACCCCAGCCAATAAATGGACAAAAACCAGAACCAGATATGCAGCAAAAGTCAGAGGAACGACTAAGGGTCTGTGAATGTCATCGGAGCCAATACACTCTCCCTTCCCACACACGAGATAGCCCCCTGCAGCCCAAACTTCTTACCTACACCATGCTTATACAACAAAACAGGAAATATCGAAAAAGCACATAGAGCACAGTGACCCCTAAAAAGCAACACATAGCAGCACAAGCAGACTCTGAAACATAACTAGGGACCTTAGCTTACATCCGTAAGCCCCCCACAACGCCAAACCCACATCAACCAGAGCACCATAACAACAAAACTATCAACATAAACTAGAACCAACAATTCATGGAGCAGCCAAGACCAAGCAACAGCTTGTTTCCACAATCTAATGATGGGAAAACTTGTCAATCCGCAGAAAACAGTAAATACCACAATGAGACTGTCGAGCAATCTCCTCATCATCTACGATTGAATAACAACCACAGAACAACACAACAGAAGCATGGATAGCCCTACTTCAAAACGCTTTCCCGAGTACTCTCCACTGAAATGTGGACAATCGATATCAACTCCCCAACGACATCAGACAATATATTCCTGCAAACATCCACGCAACACCAGAATCGAGACTACAACAGAAATTCAGCACAATACACCATACATCCAGACAAGCATGATTATTAAACAGGAAAGCAAAGGCATCTAGTGAAATCAGAGATAGAAGGATACAATTCGGGCCACTTACTATTGCACCAAAATCCAATCCTAAGGATCACCATATCAAAAAGATGTACTTCACTGCAGTTTTTATTATTGAACAGAAAATCATTCCTATATAACCAAATACTCCAAATTATACCGAACAGGGCAAGTTCCATGTGGGTTTAAAAGCTTTTCTAATCGGTTGGTTATCCCATGCTATGAGCAGATATCAAACAGTACCAGGACAAACAAAGGTCACATTCCACATGGAACACCATTTTTGCCATACTTTCCAGGTGATCTTACACTGGCAAAATACATACATGATCAGAAGTCTCCAGTTCTTCCCGACATAACACACATAGACAGCTATCTAGATTTGGTACACCCCGCTAAATCAACTAAGCATAGAACTCTCTGCAAGACTGCTTTCCATTAAATTTTAATTTATAAAAAATTCGACCTATTACCATCCATATCTACATTGCTGTGGAGTTTCTTAATTCCACAAGTGGGGTTGAGAAACTGACAAGTATCCTTAATTGAGTTGATATCATTTGAAATGTGAGATTTTATTCGGTAAGAAAAATGCTTTTAAGATGAAAATAGTTAAAAATGTCTTGAATTTTATTATTTAAATTTTATCCACTTCTTAGAATAAATTGATGTCCCACTAAATTACAACACTATTTTGACAATACAAATGGGAAAAAGAAAGTCAATGAAGAGAATGATTTGTAATCAAAGATGATGTGAAGGGAATCAAATAGCGGACTGCAATTTTGATGTCTATAATGTGAACTCAAATTGGAATTGTGCAGAAGTGCATTTGGTTGGCTGCCTACCTTACCTTTTTAAAAGGGTTCCCTCACCAGATTATTTGTTGACTTAATATATCAATTTTTAATTTTAACGGGTTATTAAATTATAACCAAGTTTGTTCAATTTGATTTGAAATAAAATATTATATTAATTTGAAGTGGTCACAATAATAGAAAAATATTATTCTTTTAAAGAATTAATGATGATATTAACAGGGTTGCTTCAAATGGTAAGCAATTTGATATCACTTAAACATGTTTCGAGTTCAAGTCCTTTTGTATATAGAAAATCACCGCGGTTAGACTCACCCACCACAACTAGGTGTGTGATCCGGGTCATCACAAGGTCATATCCATTATTATGTTTTTGTTTCATTTAGGTCATTTACTGTTAACAAATTAATGATGATGCTGATGTGTCACCATAAGGTAATACCACATCATAATTGGAAAAAAAAATTAAAAAATGTAATGTCACTAATTCTATTAATTTTGTAACGTCGGATGATCAAAATGAAACCAAAACATAATGTTATGTATGATTAAAAAAAAGCAATAGTTAGATTACCAAAATGGAACAAAAGTGATAATTAATGTATTAAACATGAAGTTTACCCTAAAATATAATGATAATAGAGATTTTGATATACAAAATTATTATTGATATAATGTGGACTGCAATTTTTATATTATACAAAAGTGATAATTATTATTGTTCGATAGTTTAACATTTGATAAAGTTGATGGAAATTAAAAAATCGATATTTGATTATTTGAAAAAACTGTTCAAGTTAAGATCGAAAGTTACTTATTTGTAAATTTTCATTAAAATATCGTTATAAAAATATCGATAGTATAATAATAATTACAACTTAACCGGTTAAAATAAAATAGGCGCAACTTATTACGTTAAACTAGCTATCGGTTTATTTAAAGGTATTTTTTTACAACTTAGCCGGTTAAAATAAAATAAGGACAACCTATTATGTTAAACTAGCTACGGGTTAGTTTAAAGGTATAATAATAATATAAACGGTAAAATAAAATAAGTGTAATATATTACGTTAAACTAGCTATCGGTTTATTTAAAGATATAATAATAATATAAACGATAAAATAAAATAGGCGCTACCTATAACGTTAAATTAGCTACCGGTTTGTTTAAAGATATAATGATAATGTAAACGGTAAAATGTTAACAAGTTAACCAGTTAAAATAAAATAGGAGCAACATATTACGTTAAACTAGCTATCGGTTTGATTACAAGTATAATAATAAAGTAAACGGTAAAATAAAATAGGCGCTAGCTATTATGTTAAATTGGCGATCGGTTTATTTAAAGGTATAATAATAATGTAACCGGTTAAAATAAAATAGGCATTATCTATTACGTTAAACTACCTACCAGTTTGTTTAAAGGTATAATACTAATGTAAACGGTAAACTATTTACAATTTAACCGACTAAAATAAAATAGGCGCTACCTATTACGTTAAACTACCTACCAGTTTGTTTAAAGGTATAATAATAATGTAAACGGTAAAATAAAATAGACGCTACATATTACGTTAAATTATCTACATGTTCGTTTAAAGGTATAATAATAATGTAACCGATTAAAATAAATATGCGCTACCTATTACGTTAAATTACCCATCGGTTTGTTTAAAGATATAATATTAATGTAAATGGTAAAATATTTATAACTTATCTAGTTAAAATAAAATAGGCGCTACCTATTACGTTAAACTACTTATCTGTTTGCTTAAATGTATAATATTAATGTAAACGATAAAATATTTACAATTAACTTTTTAAAATATTTTTTTTAATTCGAAAGTTTCCATATTTGTAGGTTGATGTGGGGGTTAAGGTTTATACGGCCTAGAGGACAATTAGGTGATTTATACGAGGAAAAAATTGCATAGGGGAACTTCAGCAATAACAAAAACTACTGATACAGTTTCAACGAATTAAAGGGAGAAAAACACCCTTATTTATTTTAGCCATTTTACTCTGAAAATCAAATGCTAAAATTTTCAACAACTCAACTTGGCCCAAGCAATAAAATTTTGTTAAAACAAAATAAAAAATGTATAAAAAGAGGTTAAGTTGAATACTTTTCAGCAATTTTTTTTTAAAATATCGATACATCAGATATCAATTATTGATATTTTAATATTCATTAACTTTTTCAAATGTCAAAGTTTCGATAACAGTTATCAAAAATATAAAATTTTAAAGTATCAATACCAGATATTAATAATTTTCTTGAATATGTATCAATACATATACACTAAGTATCGATATTAATAATTTTCCTGAATATGTATCAATACATATACACTAAGTATCAATATTAATAATTTACATACATCTACACTAAGTATCGATATTTTTACAAAGATATTTTAATGAAATTTTGTAAATAAATAACTTTCAATCTTAACATTTCAATTTTTTTCTTCAAATTAACAAGTTTCTAAAATGATAAAATATCGAACATTATAGATGATATCAATATTTGCTAAAGTATAGACCATCAAATCATAGAAGTATCAATATTTATTTTAAAAATAATTTACATCCAAATATACATAATATGTTGATAATATTTATAACAAAATAAGTAATATTTTTTTTGTTATTGTGAGATTTCTAAGGCCCCGTCAGTTTAAATTTTGGTAACATTTTAGGCGCTACTTAATATGTTGATAATATTAATAACAAAATAATTAATTAACCTATTTTGTTATTATCGGATTTCTAAGGCCTCAACACCTTTAAACAGGTGCAACCTATTACGTTAGATAGGTGTTACCTAATATGTTATTTCGGTTGATAATATTTCCAGTAATTAACCTAAATTATTGAATTCAATATTTTTGGCTCATTTTACATACAACAATATAATTTCTGATTATTATCACTATTGTTATCAACACAAATAATATTTCCGGTAAAAAAACATATGATATTTTCGTTAGCGCCGATCACCTATTTAACTAATCACGTCATTTTTAAACCGTATTTTAACCGCTTTACACCATAATCTCCCAGAAGAATGATGAAATCAATGCAATGGAAGTATAGATTATAAACAAGTTTAGAGAAAGGACAACAGTTGCTAGGGTTGTCCAATGTGTGTGTTGGGCACAAATCTGCAAATGTGGTAGCTATTGGAACCGTTATTGTCTGAAGGAGGGACATTCACTCATTCATTAAGTTGGATTAAATTTAGTTGTCGCCACGAAATGAATGGTCCCTTTTGGACTCCCTTTTTCTTGTTGTTGTGGGCACCAAAACTTGGTCATTATTTTGTCATGTCATTTGGAGGATAAGACATTATAGTTAAGTTATCATAGTTACGTTGACATTCCCCTACTATTAGTTTTCTTCACGTGTAAAGTTTCACACTATCAGTCCTCAAACTTTTAAACATTTTAATTTCATCCTCAAATTATGATATTTATTGTAAATTTGTCCTCAAAATTTTTAAACATTTCAATTTCATTCTAAATTATACGTATATACTAATCACATCCCTTGTTAATAAAATTGTTCGACCAAGTTATATTACTATATTTAAAAAAAATAAATTTTAAGTTAAACTATGGTTGAATCTAATTACATGCTTGGATGAATTTGGAAGATTTAAAAGTTTGGGACCAATTTAGAATTAGAGTCATAGTTTGGGGATAAAATTGGAATGTTAAAGTTTAAGGACTAATTTAGAATAAGAGTCATATTTTGAGGATGGAATTGGAATATTCAAAAGTTGAAGGATCAAGGAATGAAAGTCATAATTTGGTACATATGATGCTGCAATTAACTCATGTAATAATAATAAAATGTTAATATATTAAGAAAGTAACATGTTTAAAGTTGGAGTTTCATTTTTATTCATGTTTTTGAGAGTGACATGTAGAGGCAAATGCAAAGTATGGCACTAAGATCTTAGCTCTATCTTCCACAAGTGTACTTTGGATTAAAGCACCGTAATCTTACCAAATTGGTCATGCATCCTCTACCTTCCATGGTGGTAGGTGGGAACTCAATGCCTTTTTCTCAAACAAAAAAAGAAAAAAAGGAAAATAAATTCATCTTTGACTTTTTCTCTTGTTAGTCCTATAATTATGTATCACATTATCGATTACATACTGATAAGTGCTCAAAAAGGCTTCCCTTTGTTTTTGTTCTACTTTCCCTGGCTCAAGTTTCACCTATAGATTTTTTTTACTTGCTTTTATATGTTTTACTACTACGTGACTTTGCTTGTAAAATTTGGTTTCAATCACACGATCACTAAGGGTCCGTTTGTTTCATGTAAAATATTTTTTAGAAAACGTTTTTCTTATTTTTCAGTGTTTGGTTGGAGGAAAACATATTGGTCAATGTAAAACATTTTCATAGTCAACAGAATTTTCTTTCAAATTTTCTGGAAAATGACTTACGATTTAATTTTCCGTAAATTATTTTCCAAACTTTTCACTTCAAAATATAAATACTCAAAATAATATTATTTTATAAATTTAATATTAATATGATATTTTAGTATCATTTTAATAAAACTATTAATTTTTAACATATTTAAAATATATTTATTAATACTTTTAATAATATAATATAATATAATAATAATATTGTTACAATAATATACTCAATTATATTATAATAATATATGATACTATTATATTATTATTTTAATAACATATAATAAAAATTCCTTAAAATATATTTATTAATAATTTTAAAATATAATATAATATTTTTATTTTTATAGATATTTAATATAATTTATCATATTTTTATTTTAATAGAATATACTACAATCAATATTTTTATTTATAAAATTATAGAAAAAAATATTTTAATAATAATATTAGTATAAATATTATTAAATAAATTATTCTAATATTTTTAAAATTATAATATTAAGTTTTTATAATAAATAATATTATTTATTATATTTTATATTTGTAATAAATAATTTCTAAAAATATATCAACTAGCGAAAAATTAATTTATACAATATCTTTCAAACACCAAAAAATATTTTTAAGAATATGTAATTTATTTTACGAAAAATATTTTATGAAAAATATTTTTGGTGAAATAAATACCAAAAAAATAATTAATTACACATGTTAATCAATAACCATCATTAGATTCCCCTACCCTACCCATAGATTTATTGGGGTACCCCCACCCATTCACTAAGTTCGAGTCAAGGACATATGACTCAAAAGTAAACTTACACCTCTCCTAATTATATTTAGTATTAAATTTAACCTCCAACATTTATTTTGGTCTATATTTTTTCTATGACATTTTAATCTTAACATCTCGTTATGAGACAAAAAGTCCACCTATGGATAGAAATAATTAGTTAATAAATAGTTAATCCTTTAAAATAGAGTTTTTCTTTTTACTTAAAATAAAATATCGAAGGCCAAATTCTAAAAAAAAGAAGGTCAAAGTGTTTATTTGATCAAATATTAAGGTATTTTTATCTTAAAATAAAATTTTGAGACAAAATATTCTAAAAAAGAATAAGAACTAAAACAATCATTTTAATAAAATATTTGATAATAATTATAATTTCCAAATCATTAAACTGTGTAAAAAATATTGTCGAACCTGAAACGGTTTTGATAAATAATATATGTGTTATCAGTATTCTTTATAGTGATAATAATTTTAAGTCTGTTTTATAAAAAAAAATTCCCATGCAAAGTGGGGTAATCATTCTACTTATTGTTAAAAGAAAACTATTTATTTATTTATTTGATTCTTATAATGCCATGCCCATATAAAAACATAAATAAAATGAATAAATCATGATTACGCCTGTTAATATAGTCGGCAATCTTAATTAATTACTTCCGACAATTTGAATCTTTTAGCCCAAAGCAACAATGTTTACTGATTATTATTTTTCTCCATTTTTTAACCTCAATATTTTTTTTCATCATGTATTGAGTAAATTTTGGACTGACTCTGTCATTTGATTTCAAAAAATGGGATATAATAATGAGCAATGGCAAGCAATAATAACATAATATGGCCATTGAAAAAACATATGATGGGATCTGTAACATAATGTTGAATTGGTATGGTGCAAGAAGTTATAACTCATGAACATGTCATTTTGAAATATATAAAAAATATATAAAAAATATGAAACTTTAAAATAACTTTTAACATATAATAAAATTTGATTCGATTTATTTTTAGTGGAGAAAAACCAGAAGTAAATACAATTTTTAGTGTAAAATAGATATTTTTAAATTACGTTAGTTCATTATTAAATTGATATGTTATTTAAAGTTTAAAAATTAAATTGATATTTTATTTAAAATTAATACATTAATCATACTAATACTATCTTTATGTGTAAGATCTATTTTAACAAGAAGAAGAAGAATACTAACTTTTAGAATATGAGTTCTATAAATTTTCTTATTAACTTTTAATTAATATTGAGTAGCTAAATTTGTTCAAAAATTATATTACAAGAACAATACAGTAGAATGAACTTATTTTTGGTTAATAAAAAAATAAAATCTTAAATTTCAACTAAATTAACCAAGTACGATAATACATTAAATAATCACATATTTTATAATTTTATTATCAAATACAATCGTGTATCACATAAATTAAACATCCTTACGATATTAGTTAAATCACTCATCGATTGTTATATAATTCGTATCTAAATAAATTTCATTTTAATTTAATTTTTCATTGGAAAAAAAGTTTACGTAATTAAAAATCAAATAATAAATGTTTGTTACATATGGTAAAAACAACTTTTTAATATCTTAGTGAAAAAAAGAGAAAAAGGATAAGCACTAGAGGGGATGAATAGTTGATGGTGGCATAAAGGAAAGAAATGGATAGAAAAGATTGGCAAGAAAATGAAAATATAAGATGAACATTTCTCTATTGTGAAATCATTTTGTTTGCCACAATATAACATTTGGTTAGAAAGTGTTCTCAATCACTCCATTTAGAGAAAAAAAATCATTATACATTGCACATAAATTTTGAATATTTAATTTGGAATTTGTAGGATCAATGTATTATTTACATACTTTAAATATATATTTTTTCAAATTTTAATTTTGTGAGCTCTAATTTGAAAATGTTAGAAAATGTTGTGGGCTTTATTAACCAAATAATAGTAGCAAGCATAAGGTTAGGGTTTGAGATGGAGAATAAAAGCTTTAGATAGAGGCGATGAGGGTTTTAGGATTTTTTTTATGATGGTGAAAAAAATGAACTTTTAAAACTTTTAAGGATCGAATTTATAAATTAATATTTTTGTATTAACATGTCATATTATCGAATTAAAAGTAGTTAAGGACTCAATGACCAAAATAAGGTAGACTTATAACATAAATGACCAAATCGTTAATATTTAAAATCCATAACTAAAATAAGATAAATAAAAAATAAAAGTGACCACATGTGTGCTTTATCCTTAAATAAAATAACTTTATTAACATTGCGAAAGTCACTAAACTGCGCTAAATGCGTATGCTAATAAAGGAGCCAGCAATGAGGCGCAGGTTATTATAAAGTTACGCCGCGCCTAGTTTCGTCAAAAAAGTTGCTGATTTATTAAAAAAAGGAAAAGGAAAAGAAAAGCAAAGCTCAACAAATAAAAATGGCGACAGATGTAGCAAAGACCTTAAATTCGATTTTTGTTCAAAGCTGCAATCGAAGAGTTCTTTAAGATTAAAAATCGTCCATTTCTTCTTCTTCTTTGTTGCTCTTGCTTTCCCCCTCTACCAGTTCGATTCTTTGCTGAATCTCGCGTGGTTTTTTTCCTTCGCTAATTTTTTTGTTTTTGGAAAAAAGGGAGAAAATTCATCTTCAACTAGTTTACTCGATCCATGTCGTCGGATATAAGCTAAACCTTTCTGCAAGATTTTTTTCATTCTTTTTTTTTCCCACTCTCTGTAGTTTCTCATTTTCAGTTGGACGACTGGGGAAAAAGTTTTCTTACTCTAGCAGAAAAAAGATGGATAAATGTAGAAGCTTCAACGGAGTTTATTGTGACGAGAGTATCGTGATTGATCTCGCGGGTTTAATCTTGTAATCGGCATCTGCGACGAAAGTTATTAGTGGAGTGTTACTGTTTTTCTTTTCTTGACTGGAGAGGGCATGGGTACGGATAGTTTGTTGTTGGCAACGGTGAGACCATCGATTAAACCGCGAGCAGGGCTGAGGAAGAAACAGGCTGGAAGAGGCTCTTATAGAGGAAGCTAGGGGATTTTTTTGCTAGCAAAGAGAAACTTAGGGGGGTTGATTTTGTTTTAAAAATTTGCTGTTTTTAGGTCGAGCGAGGGGCGCTTTTGAACATAATAAAAAGGTTGGATTCTTTGTTGAGGGGAAGATGCAGATGGCTAGCAGTTCAAGTGGCTGTGGGTTGAACCAAATACTTAGAAGTCTCTGCCTCAATACCGAGTGGAAGTACGCCGTCTTTTGGAAGCTTAAGCATCGTGCTCGAATGTCAGTACACTTTTCAAACTTTTTTTTTTAGTTTTTTCTTTTTAGTTGATCATCATATTTGATTAATTGATTGATTTGCAGTATTCTTCTTCTTTTTTTTAGCATAGATACTAAAAAGAAAAAAAGGTATAAACATATTGTTACGTTCCTTGAGGTCAGCTAATTTGGAGTTTCTCTGCATCTAATTATTTGTAGTTTTCTTTAGCTAAGATGAATTGGGGTATTGGCTACTTTTAAGTTCGCTTGTAGTTGACATGTTCTTAAATTAGGTCGGAATGGCTTTGATCCCGGAATTGACATAGAATATTATTAACGCATGTATGTTTGCTTCCCATTTATCCTCTATTTGTAGTATTTAATTGCACGCTTTGTAGAAGCTACCCAGATTAGCATACTTGTTTTTTAGTTTTTCTTTAATTCCCTTTTTATTTAGAAAAACAATTGAGGGATATTTTCTTTTAATGTTCTCCCCTATGGTGTTGGTTTTTGGAATATCAGACTTAGATTACCAGAAGAGAGTAAATAAAAGGTCAATCTGTTTAACCCTTAATTGTGTGGGATAGCATGCTGGCCTTGGGTGAAAATAAAATGATGTGTTTGCTCGAGTGGTGTTCACAGTTTTGAACTTCTTGCAGGGTGCTGACTTGCGAGGATGCTTATTATGACCACGTTGACCAACATGATCCTTTGAATCATTGTTTCCGTGATACAGTAGAAAGCTTGGACAGTGGATACCATTCACGTGACGCCCTTGGTTTAGCTGTGGCAAAAATGTCTTATAATGTATATTCTCTAGGGGAAGGGTATGACTCCATCCACTGATTAGTATGTTGTGTTTGGTATGCTTTTGGCATTTTTAATGCAATACTTAAAAAAGATACCAACCGACAGGTCAAAGATAAGGGTCTTGTACACTAAAAAAAAGGTCTTGTGCCTCGTCAATCCTTGTGCATTGTTTTTTTTAAGTGCGCATTGATCAAACAATCTCAGTTTTGAAAGCTCTAATTTATTTAGTTATGATAAGAATCAAATTTCAAAATTGGAAAAGAAGTGGGTAATTAACATATGTATGTAACTTATGCAACAACACTGGTTAGTATTCATCTATTGTTTTACAGGATTGTTGGCCAAGTTGCTGTTTCCGGAAAGCATCAGTGGATATTTGCAGATAAGCATGCTAACAGCTACTGCTCATTGTTTGAGGTGATGAACTGTACAAAAAATGATAGCAAACGCGCTGTTTCATAGTTGTTTTTGATATTATGTTTCATCACTCATACTGTTTTTTCTTTCTTTCTTTTTCTGCCTTATTGGGTTTGAATTTCAGTTCTGTGATGGGTGGCAAAGTCAATTTGCGGCGGGGATCAGGGTATGAATGCATTTTCTTTCCGCTTAATAATAATTGCAGTGCAATTTATTTTAGTTTGATGATTAGGGTGGGTCATGGAAGTCAACAGCTAATAATGTTTCTTGGTAAATGGACAAAACCTTTTTGTAGAGGTTATAAATTATAATTTTAGTGAAGGCATTTTATTTCACCTCAGTTTTACAATTTACTGAGCTTGTTTATTTGAAGTCGGTGCAAAAAGAATATAAGTTTTAGGTTTCTTATTTTGTCTATGACTATATGGAGACTTTGGAAGTATATACACTTCAAAATGTAGGTTAAAACTGCCTTTTAATTAGAATTTTTTTTTTTCGTTTCTATATATATGTTTTCTGTGTTAATAGGAATACTTTCAATTTTTTGCAGACTATTGTTGTTGTTTCTGTTGTTCCACATGGAGTTGTGCAGCTTGGCTCCTTAAATAAAGTAAGCTGACTTTCAATTGTTTTGGTGTATTCTACTTTATCAATGCTTGCTACGTCACTGTATCAATGTATATACTTTGAGTTGATGTTGGTGCAATTTGGGTGTTTGAGATGGATATCTTTAACCTTCTAAGAATTTTGTTTTGTACAAATGTATCTTCATGGCTTGAAAAGATGTCATTACTTTTGAGGCAGTGTCAATAAAGTAGTTAGCTTTTGAGATCCTTGTAATTTTCATGCACTTTTTGCTTCATGTCTATTACTGTTCTATTTTAATCCCCCCCTAGAACTCTCAATTCTATACTTTTTTGTTTAATTAGATGGAATAAACTGCCCATTTCGGTAAGAAACATTCATGACTTGTTAACAAAGTCATTTTTGCCTGATAAACATGTCTTATAACAATAACGTTTTTTTAGTATTCTGTTCCAATTATTTGGTGTGCAACTTTTCATGTGCTTCAGGTTTTTAGCTAGGTTCTAGTAGAGATGTCAGTTTGACATTTATTGTCATTGTTGCCAGTGTGATGTACATGCTCTAACTTTTTCAAGCTTATCGTTTAGACTATATTTTCATTTATTTGAGTGGAGCAGGTATATGAGGATGTGAAGCTGGTGAGTCGCATCAGAAATGTATTTTTTGCACTTCAAGAGTCTTCTGTAGGACATATATCCAGCTCAGTGGAATGTAGCACGAAGAGTTCGTTATTTAAGGTACGATTACAGTTCTCTTTCTGTCTCCTTTGTGTTTTCGCCTGTACTTGAGTGTATGCATGTGCATATGTATATGAAACTTTTTTTTTAATTTCCCTCTCTTTAACCCTAAAATATATCATATGGTAATAATATTTTTTGCTCTTTCTTTTGCAGCAAGATTTTCCAACAAAAGTGTTAGATTCAGAAGTTATTCCTTTAGATAAAGCTGTACAAAAAGAATGGCCACATGGGTTGTTGCCCGAGTTAGCACATCGCCAAAAGTACAGTGATAGTTCATTTGTTCTTCCAGTGTCCAATAATCATCCCAAACAGGCAACTCAAGTGGAAAATAAGCATGAAGGGCTTCAGCTATCCTCAGCAGCAAGTGATTCCAACTTGGAGCATCAAAATCAGTTGGGGAGGCATTTGATAAACAATGCGGTATGCAAAGGGGAGACTGATGGATGGAAAGATATGAGTTTGGAACCTGAAAATGTCTATGCTAACCGTCCTGCTGTGGGTAGTGTAAATTTATATAATGTTGCACTTCCAGCTGAACAGTATGGAGCCGGTCATGCATGCTACTCCTCAAACTTACTTAGCTCTGCGCTTAGTGACATGGTTAAGCCAAGTGGCTTGAGTTCTTATCCAAATGTGGTGCTGGACATACCCAAATCTTCAAACATAAAATTTCAAAATAATTTGAGGTTGAGGAATCAAAATGATTTAGTCGATATGGACTCAATTAATACTTCCTTTAAGTTTTCTGCTGGTTATGAGCTCTATGAAGTGCTTGGACCAACTTTTTTGGGGAAGAGTATCTATGCTGATAGCCAGGTAGATAATGCAGAAGCTGGAGCTAATATTGAAATGCAAGAGGGGATGAGCTGCAGCCAGTTGACTTTCGAATCTGGCTCAGAAAACCTCGTAGAAGCAGTAGTGGCAAATGTTTTCCATAGTGGCAGTGATATGAAAAGCGAGAGATCGTTTTGCAGATCAGCACTGTCGTCACTGACAACTGGAAATACACCGGAGCCTTCTATCCTAACAAAGTCTACTATTAATTCTGCTGATTATTCAATTAACAAGTCCTCTCTTGTGGAAGTTAACAAACAGAATTGTCTGAATTCATCAGGCTTATGTGGATCAATGTCTTCAAAAGCACATTCTTCTCCTTGCCTTAGCAATTGCGAGCAGCTTGAGAGGTCTTTAGAGCCATCTAAGAATAACAAAAAGACGGCTAGACCTGGTGAAAAACCCAGGCCTAGGCCAAGGGACAGACAACTCATTCAAGACCGTATTAAGGAGCTGAGGGAGCTTGTGCCTAATGGAGCAAAGGTAATTTTCTTGCTGTTCAGATGAGTGTTGGATTCTGATGGTTGCTGTTTCTGCCCTTATAAATGTGTCTGCTAACATTTCAAGAAAAAAACTGCAGTGCAGTATTGATTCATTGCTGGAGCACACAATCAAGCACATGGTTTTTCTGCAAGGTATCACTAAGCATGCTGACAAGCTTGGTAAATGTGCTGATTCAAAGGTAAAGGGCCCATGCAATTTACTGGTTAATGATCTTTGTGGCTCAGTAAATTAGAAACTGGGAATATCTCCATGCTGTTGTCAAGTAATGTGGTATATGATATAAATGGGCTCATTTCAGTTTTCTAGGAATTTTCTTTTTGGTGCTTATAGACATATATTTATAGATTATTGTCCGTTTTCATTTAATAGTAAGATGATTACTGATCACCAGCTGAAATCAAGTTTTTTCATGATTTTTCAAGTGCCTGTTAATGCCAAAACTTGTTTGAACTTGTTGGTATACAATAAGTAAGACTTGGTGGAAACACTTATCATCTAGAGGAGCACACTGTGTTTTGTCCTTGTCAGTGAGCATCTTATTTTGGTTTTGTAGATGTATGAAAAGGGAGCTGGCATTCTTGGATCGTCCAATTATGAACAAGGTTCAAGCTGGGCTGTGGAAGTCGGAAGCCATCTAAAAGTTTGCTCAATAGTAGTGGAGAATATAAACAAAAATGGGCAGATGCGTGTAGAGGTACGTATAGGGTTTTTCATCTGTGTAGGTTTTGACATTCTTGTAGTTATTATTTGTTATCATTTAATTCGTGGGTCCACTGCTTAGTGTAAGCTTAGGGAAGTTTTGTCCACTACTTCAGTGGTTGTAGTTATTGTTTGCTAAGTCTATGATCTATGTTATTTTAAAAAATTTCTTCATTATGTCACTGTTATCAGTCTATCAGAAATATGTTAGAAAACCAAGAAGAATCAAGTGAATAACAAAGGATTTTTCACTTTTTACTCATTGTTTTATTGTTTATTATTGGTGTTCTAATTATTTTAGTTGATTCATGCAGCTGTTGTTTGACGAATGTAGTCATTTTCTTGAGATAGCCGAGGCAATCAGAAGCTTGGGCCTGACCATTTTAAAAGGGTTTACAGAAGCGCATGGTGATAAGACTTGGATATGTTTTGTGGTTGAGGTAGGGTTTGTTCTCCGGGATGAATTTTCTGGCATGTTAGGGCTTGCACATGAAATTTATTTCCCTTTGTAGGATCATTTGGGCATCTTAATGGACATCTTTAATAGTTTAGTATTTCATTGCCGCAACATCCAAGCACACTTTCTATTTCGTAAAGTTCAAAGTTCCATCTCCTACGTGCACTGAATCTATCATAAGCAATTGTGTCAGACCAAAATAATAGGAATGTAAACTAGTGGACACAATCAACATCTTGTAACGTGTCCTTGTTGCCTTCTTATTTTGAGGCTGTGGTCTGTGTTTTCCATCAGTTATGTGCCTGCCGAAAACATACACACGGGATGCTAATGGAGCATGTTATTAGCTTCATCTTGATATTTATGAATTTTATGCATTAAATCTATCATAAGCTATACCCCCTAAACTCCATGCATGTATGAATTGCATTTGTAAGTCCTAAGCAGTTCAACTTTTAATCCTCTTTCAACTTTGCTTCCTTTTTTTTTTTACAAAACTAATATCCAGTTCTGAACACATTGCAGGGACAGAACAAAGTTTTTCATCGAATGGATATCTTATGGTCTCTAGTGCAAATTTTGCAATCCAAGGCTACAAGCTAGCGGCAATGGCTTGTCACCTCTTGGAGACTGGAACATTGGCTCCATTTGTAAAATAGTGAGTGGTTTGTGATTTTTGATTGGTCTATGGTTTTTGCCTCTTATGTTTGTCTCCCCATCCCATAAGAAATATATATAGAGGGACAAAGGAGAGAAAACATACTTTATAAACGTGTGGATGAGTTCTTTTTTGCTTCTGTACTTCATAGTTTGTGGGAAATGCCATCTAAAGATTTCTTCCCTCGCTTGGATATTTTCCTTCGGTTTCTGCTTTAATCAGAGCTCTTCTATTGGTGCAAATTATGTTTTAAATCTTTTTTGATTCAACTCGTTCAAATACTTGTAGATAAATATAGTTAGTTAAATTGGTACACCTAACTAAGAGATATAAGACAAAGAATCTTGCCTCATTTCCACAACTAGTCTTTCGCCTTTTGAATCAGACCAATGTCCTTCAAGACCATAACTAACCTCAACCGTTTATCCATACAAGCAACAGCTCTCGGACAACCTCAAACTCTATCTTCAAACATCCAAGCAATCACCCATCAACCAGAAAGAATATATGCCACCATGATTGTCCACGATTTGTGAGTACTAAATATGGTCGTAAAATATGTGTAAGTATATACAATCGAACAAGTAATACAGTGATGAGTGAGTATTGTATCCACATAGATTGAAGGAAATTTATAAGTTCAATCAAAACAAATAACTATGTGTCTGGCAGCAAAAAACATGTGTAGACAATGACAATTGACTCTTAATAAATATATTTTTTCTTTTCTGCCTAGAAATGTCGTCCGAGTTGTCGCGGCATTTACATTTTACTTAGCATTTTCAATTTGTCACGACAATTCTCCTCGTATTTTTGCCTTCAAATCTTGCACATCATTAAACAACACACTTTTCCCGTAATGCAACTCCGTTTTTCACAATAAAATGTCACGACAAAATACATCCACCGCATGCAACTATAGACTCCTAAATACATCTTTATAATCCTATATGAGATTTTAGACAATCAATAATTTAAGTGAAAATATCCTAAATATAATTTTTTTTTACGGAGTTATCAATGATTGAAACACATGTAAACCAAGACCAATTCCTCAGTGCATGCTCCTCTTTTTGCCGCATGGATTTCGCAATTTTGGCATTTACCCAAATGCGAAACCTCAATGTCTTTGTCTACAAAATCAAAGGTCTTATTCATTGTCATGATCGTTTTGCAGCTTCATATTATAACAAACTGTGCTCGGGGAGCTGTAGTTTGGCCACGAGTTTCACTTTTTCTTCGTTAGTTAAGGCTTGTTGTTTGGTTTCTGAATTTGGCTTCGGAGAAAGTGTTCAAGGCCATGTTTGGAAACATGGGTTTACGTCACATGTCTTTGTTCAAAATGCTTTGATTGGTTTTTACGCTAGTGTTGGGAAAAAATTTTGAATCGAGAAAGGTGTTTGATGAAATGCCTGAACGAGATATTTTCGCATAGACGACGATGATTTCGGGTTTCTTGAAAGCTGGGGATTTGAGTTCTTTGAGGAGATTGTTTGTTGAAACTCCTGAAAGGAGTACTGCCACGTAGGACGTTATGATTGATGGGTATGCGAGAGTAGTGATGTAGAGTCAGCTGAGTTATTATTTAATCAAATGCCTGTGAAGAATTCGATTTCTTGGACAACGATGATCAACTGCTATTCTCAGAACAAGCAATTCGGACATGCATTAGCCCGTTTCGAGGAAATTAGGCGATATAAGGTCAGTCCAGATGAAGTGACATGGCTAGTGTTATTTCTGCTTGTGCTCATCTTGGGGCACTCGACTCTCTAGACAGGAAAGTAAATACATAATTATTTAATGCAAAACTCATTTGATCTCGATTTCTGTATAGGATCTGCATTAATAGATATGTATGCTAAATGCGGGAGTTAAGAGATGTTGCTTCTGGTGCTCTTTAAATTAAGAGAGAAAAACCTGTTTTGTTGAAGGGCTTGCAATTCACGGTCATGCAGTAGAAGAACTGGCAATGTTGGACGGATGGAGAGGCAGCGTGTCGAAGCAAATGGGGTTACTTTTGTTAGTGTTCTTAGCGCCTGCACTCATGCAGGACTAGTTAAAGTAGGTCGTCTGATGTTTTTAAGCATGACTCAATCCCCCCTGGAGTCGAACACATTGGATGTATGGTTGCTCAAAGATGATCTGTTCTTGATAAGGAGCATGAAGTCGGAACCAAATTCTGTTATTTGGGCATTGTTAGGTGGTTGTACGGTTCATAAGAATTTGGAAGTCGCTGGGTTTTCTGTGGATGAACTGATGGTTTAGAGCCCAACAATAGTGGCTGTTACACTCTTTAAGTTAACACGTCTGCCAAAGTTAATGAATGGGGCCAGGTTGCAAAGATCAGGCAAAGGATGAGAGAATTAGGCGTAGAAAAGAGATGTCCTGGATCTAGTTGGACCGAAATGGATAACAAAATTCATCAATTCGTGCCATTGGATAAGTCCCACCTTGCTTTAGATGAGATCTACTGGATTGTGGTCGAATTAGACGTGCAAGTGAAGATAGCCGGCTATGTACCTGCAACTTGGGTCATTGATATACAAGGTTAGTCTTCATAAGAGGAAATGGCATTTAAACCAACCACAGATCGTGAAAGCTCACGCTTACGATTGACCCTTTGTAAGGAAAGTCTCTGGCGAAGCAAAAACAAGAAAGCAAGAATTAGATGTAGTTGGAAGGCTCGTGCAACTATAAACTCTTGAAACTTGTAATAAAATTATTTCCTTTTTAACGGAATATTTTAACGGTCGCTACGGTTGAAGAACTTAAAATGGTAACGTTTTTAAATTGTAACGTTAGATACATGGATTGACCGATAAAAAGTTTAGGCACCTAAATGAAAAAAATAGTATAGTTTAGACAATTTCTTTTTTGTATTAAGCTTTCCCTTTTTGTGCACTTGTTGCATTTTGTTTTTCGTGACATACAGGATGACTAAGTGCAACATCTCGATCGAAGGAGAGGAATGAAATTCTTCTAACAGACTGGTAAGCATGTAAAGTTTATAGTGTATGCTGTGTTTTAAATGTTAAATGATTTATCATTCCAAAATGTTATACTGATAAATTTTTATGTTCTTTCCATGTGGCTAATTCTTTACTTGATATAAATGCATGAAACATAGGATAAGTTCCTTGTTAGGAGAAGTTAATCTAGTTGGAAACCTATTATCTTGCTGTTAATTAATGCTCTTGTTATGCAGCTGAAATGGCCATTATCTCATGCTTCTAATATATTTACTCGATTCGGCTGTCAATGTTGGACACTAGTAGTTACCATTTTCTAAGTTTCTCCACGTATTTAGATGATCTTTGGTGATCATATTCTTATATTTATGTGTCGAATATAATATGACATGAATACTTTAAGATAAATGAAGAGTTCGGATACATTTTTCTAACTATGTTTTTTTTTTCAATTCACACATTATTTTTTGAATATTCTCTACTAATACCGTTTGCCACGTCAAATTTAAGTTCGTTTGTTTCAATACAGTAGATTTCGACAAATAAATACCTTAAAATAAATTACATTTTTTGAAAAATCATTTTAGAAAATCACTTTAGGGTGAGTGTTATTTATGTTGTGATTTTTTATTATTTTAAAGAACAATATCATTTGGTGTGGATAGTTTGTGTCCTAGTTTACTTAATTCTTCCGTTGGATAAATGCATGATTGTGAGCCAAATTCTGTTGTTATATTATGTATATGAATATATAGATATATAGAATAAACAAATGATGACAGGTTTCCCCACCATTACCGACCTGGACAAAAAAAGAAGTAAAAGAAAAGGTATGGCTATATATGAATTGGTTAGGGTTAGGCTAAGCTAGGGGGTGGTGTCTTTGTCTTAGCACCCAAGGTAAAGTTGAAGCCACGTCGATCATAAAAGCAAGTTTGGGTTAATTGTTTCCCTTTAAGAAAGACCACTTCTTCCCCTCAATGTACATTGGCATGAACTTTCTACCTAACAGTTAATAATTAGTTATATTTAAAGTTAAATTAGATGTTATCTCTTTATTTGGTGTTTATTTAGTTATTTTATGAATCTATTCTTAATTTGGATCATCGAATTTATTGTTTTATAATTATAAGAGCTAACAATTACTCTAAATAGGTCACGTTTGAGTCATGATAAAGTTAGTTTGTTAACATGTCGTCATTGTTATATGTATTATGTTAGTGTTAACAATGTTTATTCTTCACCACTGACCATGATATTTATTAGGTTTAAGGGTCATTGTTGCACCTGTAATGAACCTAATTTATCAATTTTGTCCATATTGTTTTTTCATCAATTTTGTCCATATTGTTTTTTCATCAATTTAGCTCTCGGAGTTGTTTAAGGTATTCATCTTAGCCCTTGAAGTCCGTTGACCGTTTTAACTAACAAAGCTGTGAGGCTTATGCGTTTGTGGATTTAGTGATTATGTTAAAATATTTTATTATACACAATTATTAGAATAAATTCCCAAACATTTATTATTTATTTCAGTGAGATCAAGGGATTAGGTTAAATTTTTGGGATTTTTTTTAACCGTTGTATTTAGTAAATATTTTATTATTTATTTTCTTAATACATGTCACATAGTCACGTTTGTAATATTGGTTGATTTGGAAATTACTAGTGTTGATAAAAGTAGGAGACTAACAAACTTTTAGTCAAAACGAACTTCGAGAGTTAAATTGATACAAAAAACGATAGAGACGAAATCGATAAATTGAGTTTACTATAGAGGCAACAGTGACCCTTAAACCTATTTATTATCTCCATTATTTTTTGAATTTGATTGAATTTTTTAATCATTTCTTTTTCTTTGAACAATTTCTACCTAAGAAAAGGAGGAGAATAATTTTACTCCTAATAGGTATTGAACCCACAACTTAAGGGAGAGAAGAAATACATACCGTACCGAGAGCTTTTAACCACTTGTTAAATAGGTGTCAACTGATAAATTTTTCAATCATTTCTCAATCTGGTCTTGTAGTATTTAATTTCTAAATTATGTTTTATAATGATTTTAGGAGAAATAACAAGTTAATATAATCAGTCTACTTTAATTTTAATAAATTGTATAATTTTAATATTTTTATTTATTCAATAAAAGTATCGACTTAATTTTTTTTATATTATTTGACTACACTTTTGGAAGCGTCCTATTTGTTGATATTATCCTCAGAAATTAGGCGTTCAACTCTAAACTATGGGCTCTTCCGCGTTTGAGCTTTGTCTTCATCCTCAAATACATATTATATTACTTACATTAAGCAACAGGTTTCTCAAGGACTGCACTTTTGGGCACAATGCCGACCCATTCAAATAAATCATATCTTTTCATAACTAAGAAACCAATTTTATTTTATTTTTATTTTAAAGAAAGTTGCTTTTTGCACTTCAAAAACTCCATGTTACTAAAAAAATCGACTAATGAGGAGATTATCAGTATTTTTGAATGAATTTGAAAGTATAAATTATAATATTTAATATTTCAATGAGTTTTATTTTGAATAGTTTAGGTGATTATAGTAGTATACGTTCATAACTTTTTTAAACATTTGCTAATATATTCATCTTGCAGATGCAATTGTTCGAATTCAAGAGCTTTTATCCCTAAAGTCACTTGATAAGTTTAATACTTAGATAATTTAAACTGTTTTAATCACTCAAAAAAAATTAAAACAAAATTTTACTTAAAAAATGAAGCAATCCGCTTGTGTTTGACAATCATCATGAAACGACATGTTCGAGGGTAGTGAGAGCAAATGTTGGGGATCGAAATGGATGTTTCAACGTCTAGAACAAGCCACGACTCACATGAAACTTAATATCATTTAAAAAAATATGTAAATATAATTCAAACCACGACTTTCTGTCCGATTCATGACCATAAGCCACTTTGAAAAATTATAATTATGCTACATACTTTAGAGCATTCCTTGATTAAATGATAAGCTAACCTTTTCTTTTTAAAAAATGAGAGCTAAATATACTTTGGGTAAACTATATTGGTGGTCATTGAATCTTTAGGATGCTTTTATTTTAGTCAATAAACTTTTAATTCGCTTTTGTTATTATTATTATTATCATTAGTTCTCATTAATAAATACTGATGTGGCATGTTAAAGTCTCTTTCCTTAAAAATAATTTTAATTTTTTAAATTGACAACCGCCATAAAGGTCGATTTTTCGATGAATGAAGCAATTGTCGGTCGATACCAACAGTAGGAATGTTTCGTGCTGGCCAGAAGATTAACATAGTCGATTTTAAGTTGATCTGATATTGACAATGGCGGACCAAAAATTTTAACGTTTAGTTTCAATTGGCATTTGAAGAGATTAAGAAGTTTTTCCGACTAGTTTGAAGTGAAAGGAAGAAAAAAAAAGTAGTAGTTTGGTGTTCTTTTTAATTAGAGCAATCATGAATGAAGGTAGAAAAGACAATGAAAAGAGGCAGCGATCCAATATAAACTAAAAACTAAAATATGTTGATCTGTCACTAATAACTGTTGTATCAACTTGAAATCAAATTATGTTAATTATTAAATAAATATTCCCTCATTTAGAATTGACTAGTAACCTCTTCTTTCATAATTATAATTTGGATAATTAAGGTTTTTTTTAAGAAGAAGACTTTAATGTGCACGTTAACATTTCTCAACGACAATGGCAATAAAAAACAAATTAAAAGATCAATGTTTGTAATGCGAGCCGTATAAGGTATGTGAATAGAAATACACTAAAAATTCAGTGACTATCAATAAATAATTTACCCATATATTTAATATAGAAACTAAATAATAGGAATAATTAAAAAAACTCTAGATTTCTTTCAAATGAAATATACGTAAGAAAGGCCCCAGATGTAAGATGGGTGTCGGTTTGACTGGTCATTACAAGAATACAAATGTTAACATCATTCTCCAACATTGTCCCATTGTCTTTCTCCATCACCTAATACTTGCCCTTCTTCAAACCCTGCAACACAACTATTTCTTTTTCTACATAATTTTTTGGGTTACGTTGGTGTTGAAACCAGAACATGAGGAGAGGGAGGTAAATTCCATAATCATATTTTACTAAAAAAAAATCATTTATTAGCGGTGGAGGAAAAAATATTCTACAAACATGGTTTTAATGTCGTTATATGTTTTTACTTACTCCAGATAAATTAAAAAAGGTTATAGATTTACTATTTATGATTTAGATTTATGATTTAAAATTTAGAAATTAAGGGTTAAAGCTAAGGTATTAGAATCATCTAAATATGTCAAATGGTATTTAAGAGCCTATTTGTTTTGCTATAAACAGATTTAAGAAAATGATCGTAAAATAAAAAATATTTTTTAAAAATAAATTCAAAAAATCATTTTATTATGTTTGGATGATATTGTGTAAATGATTTTTTAATTTTTGATAACTTTTGTAAAACTTATTCATTATAAATACCAAATATAATATACAATATTATTCGTTATAAAAAATATAACACTGTTGTTTTTAAAATATTATAATAATTTAACTAGTAATATTTATAATAATAAATAGTATTAACTTATTTATATTGGTGTCAGTTGATTTTTTGCTCAATTTATTTATATTGGATCAATGGAGTTGGTTCAAGTGATAAGTAATTTGATATCATTTAGGCAGGTCTCGAGTCTAAAGCCTTGTGTATATAGAAAATTTTCTTTGAGAGACTCATCTATTAAAATCAAATGTGCGACACATGTCAATCTAAATTAATCAGGATAAAATTCTAAAAAACTTGGGAGGATAAAAATGATTATTTATGCTTGTGTAAGTTAAGGGGGAGTGAAAAAGTCACGAAACTGAAAAAATAGGATAAATTATTTTATAAAGATTATGTTCCAAACTCGCTTTTTTTGTTAAAAATTTAACAGTCGTCTGAGCTGATCGTTAACATGCGAATAAAGATATGATAGTTGTTTGAGATTATGTGATCAAATTTTATCATATCTTAGTCTGCAAGTTAACGTCCAACTCAGACTACCGTCAATTTTTAAACGAAAAAGGATGAGTTTGGAACATAATGAATAATCAAGTGACCATTTTGTAACTTTTAATAGTCAAGAGATTCAACAAAGTAATTCCTTATAATCAAATGACTATTTTATAACTTTTAATAGTTAAAGAATTCAATAAAGTAATATCTTATAATCGGGAGACGTTGATCTAAAGTAGCGGAAAATTTCTCATTGGCAAAAGCAATGATAACATTGAAAAGTAAATTAATTAATTTGGAACATATTTTCGTGGGTTTCTTATTAACAATTTTGCCTTTATTCAACAATAATGGTTTTCTTTGAAAAAAGAAAGAAACTATTATTATTCAAGTTACCTAAATGGCCCCGATTACTATATCGTTTAGAGTGTGTGATGAGGTGGAGAGTGGGACCTGCACGTGTAACTGTGTCTACTTCCACTCGTGTGGTATGTCAGCGCCAGAATCAATTGGTCAACAAAGACTATGTTTCTTTATTTAATTTGCACGTGCACCGCAATCCCCAACAATTATAAATCTTACGGTAACTATATCTATAATTTAGACCATCGATTTTTTAATTTTATTAATAAAATTATTTAACTATTTAAGTATTATCAATTAAGTCACTAAATGTTATCATTTAATGAAGGATGTGACGTGGCTGTTAAAATATTGGGTATGATTATACATTCGGTCTTCAATATTTACATATTCTATTCATTTAGTTTTTATTTTAATTCAATTAAATAAATTTAATATCCAGTTAGATAGTGACATGTGTTACTACACGCGTCACTACATGTTAGAATCCACTTACACATTGTAATTTTTTTTCAAGTTTTACATGTTTTTAAGATCGTTGAATGAATAAAGCTAGACAACAAAGATTATCTCATTGTTTTTTCTTCCAGTTAATATCTTTTTATTTTCTATTATTAATCTAAACCGTCTATTTTTATTAATCTAACAATCTTAAAATTATATAAAACTAGAAAATTATACGATGCATAAATAGATCTTGCCTATATATATATTAACTATGTTCTATATTAATTCTAAACACTTTAATGCTTAAGATATAATCAAATTTAGTAAAAGAAAAGATATAATCAAATAAACAAAGAGGAGGAGGTGCATAGATGGGACCTCATCGTCAATGTGTGAGCACCCCTGATTTGAGGAACAGTCATGGAGTATACAGACTTCCACTATGATATGAATGAGGTGGCAGCAAATAATTGGTGCAGCATCAACTCAAATTTAGGAAATTAACCATTTCTTTAACCACACTTCTTGTCTGTGAATGGATATGATTAATCACCGATTACTCTTTACTTTGATTGCTCTTTTATCCTTCTTTTTTATGGTATGGTTGAATTCTTTCTCTTTTTTTAAACATTAATGCTGAATATAGGTCATGTAAACAATTTGTCTTTATTTAACTTCCACTTCCAATATACATGTATACCCCGTACAAGCACATGAACAATCCAATTTCACATAATATTATTAATATAGTAAAGAAATCAAATTAATAATTGATTTTCCTATTTAAATAAGTTGAAACTCTTCCTCTACATTAGTGTCTAAAAGTAATTAATATTTTAATAATTTCATTAATTAAATTAAAAATATATCTTCCTATCGTTGTATGGTGATGAGGTTAAGTGGCCAACAAATGAACATAACTTTAAAAAAAAAAAGGCATCTTGAGCAATGGTGGGATAATGGCTGCCATTGCCAATAAGGTCCATAGAAGCCAATGCCTTGTCTATACGTCCAATTCTTCCTATTATGTTAACCATGTCATACTCCTAACCCTATTTTATTTAAGGGTTGTTTGGCAACATTTATTTTAAATTAATAGAAAATCTTTTTTGTTTTTAAAAAATGAAAAAGAAAACAAAAATTGAACTTAAAATGTGGGAAACAAAGTTTCCTTATTTCCATTTTCCCCGGAAACATGCTTTTGTTAGTTTCTAACACTACAAATCATAGAGATAATATTTATAATTTATATATTTTTATGGTGAAAAATAAAAATAGCTTTCATTTAAAACATGTACTGTTTGTTCAAATTAATTTGAAATGATAAATTAATTATATCTTTTTAAATTGGATTAAACATTTTGAATTTATTATTAGAAGGGGCTGGCAATGTAGTTCTGTGGGGGCAAAGATGCAAATGGGGAATGGTCTACATGTTGGGGATGTAACATCCTCAATACCGGGTTAGTGACTAAATTGTAAAGTCTCATAATTTGGTGATTAAAATAGAATGATTGAATAGTGTAAAGATTTATTTGTAAATTATTGTATGGATTTGAATTGAAAGGAAGAAGGAATAGAAGGGCAAAGAGGTCATTTACAAGGAAATAAGAAAAGAAGGGTTATATATGTATCCACGTGGGTTGAAGATGGGATAACAAAAAGGCTTCCAGAGTTCTTTTCTTCTTCTTTCTTCCTTGTACGTATAAAGCAAAACAAAGGTGAGTTTTCTGATTATTGAGTTTCTTGTTAAATTTAAGATTGTGTTTTGATTATTAGATGATAACTAAGCTTAAGGAAAGCTTAGGTTATCTTAAAATAAAAAGACGATAGAGTTAGAAGAGATTAAAGATTAGAGGTTCTTGAATGAAATCTTGGAATAGAGTTCATATCTAGAATTAGAAGTTAAATTTGACTTGTCATCAATCTAGTTAAGACATAATAAGGGTTAGAAGTGGAATTAAATCATGTTGCAAAGTTAGTATAATTCTTGGATTTCACAAGGAGGATAGGATTATGAGGTTTAAGATGAAATAAATGAGTATAGATTGGTTTAAGTATGTGTACTGGAGTTAAGAATATAAAAGGGGATGAAACATGAAAGATTTAAGCTGAAATGGATAAGTTTTCGGGTTCAAGAAATGAATTATAGGCAGAGTGCATTGGTGCACATTCAAAGTGTACCGATGCATCAAGAGAAAATCCCAGAATTTGTTGAAGGTGCATCGATGCACATGGAGTGCATCGATGCACATGGAGTGTATCGATGCACTCATTTAAAATAAATGAACATCGAATGTCATTAGTGCATCGATGCACCTGCTTAAAATACAAACATCGAATAGGATTTATGCACCGATGCATGAGTAGTGCATCGATGCACCCGTCAAGGGATGCATCGATACATGGTGTAGTGCATCGATGCATACCTTCAGTAAGAGATGTAAATAGCTTTCTTTTTGCCTAAGGATTAATAGTTTGGAATATATCAATTCATATGCTGATAAATATCAATGTATTACTATATAGATTTAGAGCGTAATCTTATTCCAGAACAATCGAAGGATTAGAATCGAATCAAAGCAAGGCTAAGGTGAGTGCATTTTATAGTTAAAGTGTATAGAGACAAGACTTGTGATAAGTCTATCTCTGATAGTTGAATTAATGATTCCATACCCATGTATATGCATACATATACTATTGTAATAGTGATTGCATACATAATTCATTATATGTTCATATGACATTGAATGAATGAATATCATTGCCAAAGAATATAATTCAGGTATGTGAAATACTGGAAAAGATTATGGGTTTATATGAAAAGTGATGAAAGAGATATGAAATGAGAAATGTATTTATATTAAAGCCCATGTTATATGATACGAGAGCTATAGGTATAGTTATTCGGGACGTATCCAGTGGTCCTTCGGGACGTATCCAATGGTCCTTCGGGACATATCTAGTGGTCTTTCGGGACATAGTGGTCCTTCGGAACATAGTGGTCATTCGGGACAAATACTGAACAAATATTCAGTGCTCCATGAGGGAATTTATTGAGTTGTGGTGACAGCATCAGTGCACAACATCAATGTACTCAAATACCTCTGTTCTCGATAATGTACATGGGAAATTGAAAGATAAATTAAGGTGAAAGTGATACAAGAAGATAAGTTTCATATGTACATGACATGATTATATCTGTTATAGTGAAATATATACATGCATATTGAAATGTCATGATCAAATGGTAAGAATGCATATTCATGAATATATATCTACATGTTTATTTATTGCCTCACTAAGTCTATGACTTAACGTGTAAGTGATTTACACGTAGGTACCAAGAAACAAGAGCAGTACTAGAAGTGGCAAGAATAACATCACTACTAAAAGATCAGATCAGAAGTAATTGGCAAAGTAGGTATTTTGGGTTCTTTATAGAGTGTGGGTATGTAATAAGTTGTTAATTACGAATGCTCTTGTAACAACCCGAATATTTACAAAAAAAAGTATTAATTAAAATTGGAGGTAAATTGTGAAAATGGGTGAAATTAAGTGACTAAATTAAAATTTATGAAAACTTGTATGCCATTTTCGAAGTAAAGGAAATTCAGGGACCAAGCCCTGAATTTTCCCTAAAACTGTCGGCAGAATTGGTGTTATAAGCGTGTTTTCTGGTTTTAAACCAGAAAACACAAATGATAATTTCTTAAGTTTTCCTCCTCCCGTACCCTTACTTCCAAGCCCGATTCCGACGCCGATCGACCTCCAATCGAAAAATTGAAACCACCATCGTGTTCATCTTCGACCCGTGAACAAAACCCAGTAAATCAATTATAGCGAAACGCTGCCAAACGACGTGAATTTCGAGTCAAAGTCTCGACGTTTATTTAGCTCTATCGCCGGGAAAATCTTAAATTCACCGCCGATCGTTGCTCCGTTTACGACACCTCCTGCACCATCGTGTTCCTTGTATCGTTGCGAGTCTGCCGGTGTCAACCATGTTCGCCGTCGACGGTGGCGCGTGAGGAGGTGGAGCAGTCAAAGATTCGGCCGAGTTGAAATTCGAGCTCTCCGCCGTTCAAAAATTTGAACCGATCGTTGTAAGTATCTCGAAATCGCTCAAACTAATTTTTAGAAATTTTTCCGGAATTTTTAGGCCCTCGGAGGTGGCCTCACGCGCCACACGCGCCGCCGCAAGGAGAGTGAGCTGCTAGAAAACCGGTTTGACCGGTTTTGACCGGTTCTGATCGGTTTGACCGGTCAGACCCGACCCGACCCGACTGACCCGACCCGACCGTTGATCCGACCGTTGACCGTTGACCATTGACCGTTGACTTCCTTTGACCAAAACTTAAAATGGCTTTGACCGACCCTTAAACGACCGTAAATCTTTTCTGAGTATACCTATTCTGATAGTTTTCGACGTCCCGAATCCGTTTCCGAAGTCCGTTTTGTCAAATTCGAACCCGAAAGCCTCCAAATCAACGGGCAAAGTGGTTGACTTTGACCAAGAATTTGAATTTTCGAAAAGTCATACTTTATATTTTTCGACTTCCTGATTCCGCAATCCGTTTGGCCAAATTCAGACTCGAAATACCCCAAATTGATAGTCAAACTCGAAAAATGCTTATATACTTAAGAAGTCTAGCTTTGAATAATTAAATAGGATTTGGGACTGATAGATTATTATTGTTTGAAGGTACAAGAGACTCTCCGAATCGTTCGACAGCTCAACCCAGCTCTTCTATATCAGTTAAACCATGTGTGCCAGTATTCACCCGTAAGACCCGTAAATTTTATGATTTTAGAGATTTATTTATGTTACCCATTAGTAATATAGTGTTATTATAAATTAGGTTCGAAAACTGTAGCAGAGCGTGGTGAAACCAGCAATCAGTAGATCTACTATTGAACCTATTATCGAGGTGTGTTCCTGTTTACTATATAATGATTTTATATGTTTTGAAATATGGTACATTGAAATCTATGGATTATTATTGTTGGTATACCGATTTATTGTTGATGATTTATGGACTTTGATGACTGGTATATGGATATTGATTTTGGGATGGATTGAACTACAATTGTATAGCTCTGATCAAGCTAATAAACGGGCCTAATGTGACTCTTGAGGGCCCCAAGATGTTTCATTAGGTCGGCTTTCCTTTGCTGTGTGCTTAGGGTAAGCTATATGGACTTATTGACTTGGCTTAAGGATACAAGCATCATAGCCTATCCTTAAGTCGGCTTTCTTTTTGCTATGTGCATAAAGTAAGCTATATGGAAAATAATTTTGGGAACTACTGATGGTGTACCAGAAAATGGTTTAAACTATGATTTTCAAAAGTTAAACTCTTTTACGAATTTGTGAGATTTACTGGACTATGATTTGTTTAATGTACCTATTGCGATTTTATGGTAATGTTGGGACACACTGAGCCTAGCTCACCTTTCGAAAATGTTTTTTTCCCTTTCTGATACTGTTGGTTAGATACCTCGGTTCGAGCACTTGGAGGATCAACATATCTCTTGAAGTATATCTGATTATAATATTTTAAACTTGCAAGTTGACTTTATTCTGGTGACATGGATCTATTTTAAAGTATTGGATTTTATAATGATGATACTTTTGCTATTACTATTCAGTTTATCGTGGTTTTGATTTTTAAGATATGTTTTAAATTAATTTATTACTGATTGGTTTTATATTTAAGAGTTGAGTTTTAATAGTATAATTTATTATAATTTCATGTCATGAATAATGTGGTTTTACATTGATTGGATAACGGTTTCAGAAAATGTATTTAAGAATCATGTATGTGATCCACTAGACTTAGTCGAAACGCATAGGCCGGGTCTAGGGGGTTACATTTATTGGTATCAGAGCTTTTGGTTTTTAACCCTCGGACCGTGTATGAGTCCATATTGAAAATATGGTTTTGAAATATTTTACAAAACAAGTTACAAAGGCCATGTCAAAAAATTATTAAGATTTTAAATTGTGTTCGAGACTCCAAGTGCTTATCTAACCCTAAGATTTATCTTCTGTAGTAAACTTGAGATCCATCAAAATGAGTGCTAGACGTGGTCGTCAAACTAGCCGTGGACGAGGTCGAGTGGCTAGATTTGCAGATCCGATTGATGAGATACGGGTAGATCCCCCACCTCCGATAGGTGATCCTGCTCCTACGACCCCAACGAATCTGCCTCCTACCGCTGGTATTGGCATGACTACACCGATCATAGGAGCGACCGATATTGAGTCAGAGTCTACCGGAGTTGCTTTGGATGAGAATTTTGGTAGACAATTTCTGCAGTTGATACAGGGAGCAGTCAGAGCTACTGGTGATGTATCAGAGGTTCCTATTTCGCAGACTTTGATTGCCAATGGAGTTAGAACTTTTGGGGGACAGATTGGTGGAGCTCCTACTGAAGCTGAGGATTGGCTCCAGGATACAGAGAGACGCATGGATCAGTTGGGTTTAGACTCAACTAAGAGATATCAGGGTGCTGTGGCGATGTTAGATGGCAATGCCTACACTTGGTGGGAGTCAATGACCAGTAGTGTTCCTACCGATCGTTTGACCTGGAATTTCTTTAAGGATCGCTTTCGGAGTCGTTTTCTGGGAAAGCGCTACTTAGCTCAGAGACGTCAACAGTTTCAAGACCTGGTTCAGGGAGACATGACTGTTTCTGAGTATGAGATCGAGTTCTTGAAGTTGCTGAAGTATGGATTCAGTATGGTACCTACTGAGAGAGAGAGATGTCGTAAATTTGCCCTTGGACTCAGATACGAGCTGCGTAGACAAGTTGTAACCCATCAGGATGAGATATTTGATGTGCTGGTTGACAGAGCCAAAGATGCTGAAGAGGTGGAGGTTTTAGCTTCTGGTAGAGAGCGTGTTGAACAGGAACGATCTAAGAAATTTTTAGGCCCGATGGAGTCATCAGTACAGTCCAGGAAAAGGACTCGTACTTCAGTCCCTCAGAGAAGCAATACACGTTTCAGGCCTGCAGCATCTTCACCGTTAATTGGCAGTCGAGGCGGTTCCTCGTCGTATTATCATGGGTTCCTCTGTGAGTTTTGTGGTAAACAACACACAGGAGAGTGTCGTAAGAAAATGGGTCTTTGCTATCAGTGTGGATCTAGTGGTCATTTTCGGAGGGATTGTCCTCAGCTAGCTTCGTTTGAGCAGACCGCTATTCAGACTCCTTTGCGTTCTCAGACTATAATACAGACTCCAATAAGAGATCGTAGCCAAGTAAAGGCTCGTGGTTCAGCGTCCAGGACTGACAGTAGAGCCCGACCTCAGCAAAATAGAGGGCCAACAGTTTCTGAGGCTAGATAGCCAGCTTTGGTTTATGCCACTAGGCGTCGGGATGACAGAGATGAGCCTGAAGTTATTACAGGTACATTTACTATTTATTCTATCCCATACTTTGCATTACTGGACAATGGCTCCACTCACTCCTATGTATCGAGCTAAGTATCTCAAAACCTTCAGATTCCAATCGAGAACACTGAAAATACTGTTACAGTTACGAGTCCAGTAGGACAAGCACTATTAGTGAATAATGTATTTTGGCATTGTCCTCTCGAGGTTCAGGGAGAAATTTTTCTCGCTGATCTTATGGAACTTCCTTTAGAGGAGTTCGATCTAATTCTTGGGATGGATTGGTTGAATAAACACAAGGTAAATCTGGATTGCGAATACAAGCGGGCTACTCTAAAGACTTCAGATGGTCGGACCGTTGTGTTAATTGGTGAACGGCGTGGCTATCTCTCCAATATAGTTTCAGCGATGGAAATTGATCGTATGATCCGGAAGGGGTATGAGACTTTCATTGCTTGTATTTTGAACACTAAAGGTTCATTGTCCACGATCGAAGAGATCCGTACAGTTAGCAAGTTTCCTGATGTCTTTCCAGAGGAGTTGCCTGGTTTACCTCCTGATAGAGAGGTAGAGTTCAAGATAGAGACTTATCCGGGATCTGCACCTATTTCTATGGCACCTTATCGCATGGCTCCAAAAGAACTTAAGGAGTTGAAGGTCCAATTGCAAGAATTATTCGATCGAGGATTTATTTGACATAGTACTTTACCATGGGAGCTCCAGTTCTGTTCGTGAAAAAGAAGGATGGGTCGCTAAGATTATGTATTGACTATCGGAAGTTGAATCAGATGACGGTCAAGAATAAATATCCACTACCCAAGATTGATGACTTATTTGATCAGTTGCGAGGAGCTACTGTATTCTCTAAGATTGATCTTCGTTCGGGTTATTATCAATTGAAAGTTAAAGGATCTGATGTTGTAAAGACGGCCATTCGCACTAGATATGGTCATTATGAATTCTTAGTGATGCCTTTTGGTTTGATGAATGCTCCTGCAGCTTTCATGGATTTGATGAATCGGGTGTTCCGACCATATTTGGATTAATTTGTGGTGGTCTTTATTGATGATATTCTGATATATTCTCGTACTGAGGCAGAGCATGACGAGCATTTGAAAATCATTCTGCGGACTTTGAGAGAGCATCGTCTATATGCCAAACTAAGAAAGTGTGAATTTTGGCTTCAAGAAGTGTCGTTTCTGGGGTATATTATTTCTGCGCGAGGTATTCAGGTCGATCCAAGCAAGATCGAGGCTATTGTGAATTGGAAACGACCCAAGAATATCTCTGAGATTCGCAGTTTCTTGGGCTTGGCTGGTTATTATCGACGTTTTGTTGAGGGATTCTCGATCATTGCTTTTCCTTTAACAAAGTTATTAAGGAAGAATGTGTCGTTTGACTGGGGAGAGGCACAACAGGAAAGCTTTGAGAAATTAAAGGCGGTGTTGACTCAAGCACCAGAGTTGATTCAACCAGAGTCCGGGAAGGAGTTTACAGTGTATAATGATGCTTCACATTAAGGACTCGGCTGTGTTCTAATGCAGGAAGGTAAGGTGGTGGCTTATGCATCCCGTCAGCTGCGACCGCATAAATGTAATTATCCTACTCATGATTTGGAGTTAGCAGCAGTGATTTTTGCCTTGAAGATTTGGAGACACTATCTTTATGGAGAGAAGTGTTACATTTTCACGGATCATAAGAGCTTAAAGTATCTTCTGACCCAGAAGAGTTTAATTTGAGACAGCGACGCTGGCTAGAGCTTCTAAAGGATTATGATTGCATGATTGATTATCACCCTGGTAAAGCTAACATTGTAGCGGATGCTTTGAGTCGAAAGGCGGTAACAGAGTTGAGATCTTTAATGGCCAGGATGAATTTATATGACGATGGCACTCTGTTAGTAGAATTACAAGTTAAGCCGACCTTGGTTGATGAGATCAAAGCTAAGCAGCCCCTTGATAGCTCCTTGCTTTCCATCTTTGAGCAAGTAGAGCAGGGGATAAACTCAGATTACGCAATTGATCAGGATGAAGTTTTATGCTTTAAAGGTAGATATTGTGTGCCTGATGATGTTGAGTTGAGGCAGACTATCCTTACCGAGGCTCATAGTAGTCCATATGCTATGCACCCCGGAAGAGATAAGATGTACCGGAATTTGAGAGAGAGGTATCATTGGATTGGGATGAAGAAAGACATATCTGACTTTGTGGCTAGGTGTTTGACTTGTCAGCAAGTTAAGGCAGAACATCAACATCCATCAGGTTTGTTACAGCCTATCAAGATTCCTGAATGGAAATGGGAGCGTATTACTATGGATTTTGTTACTGGCTTGCCTATGACTCCTTCGAAAAAAAATTCAGTTTGGGTGATTGTTGACAGACTTACAAAGTCAGCTCACTTCATTCCTGTGCGAGTAAATTATACTTTGAATAAGATGGCAAGATTGTATATTTCAGAGATTGTCAGATTGCATGGTGTTTCATTGTCTATTATTTCTGATCGAGATCCGAGATTTACTTCGAGATTTTGGAAGGCGTTACATACGGCTTTGGGAACAAGATTGGATTATAGTACATCATTTCATCCACAAACTGGTGGTCAATCTGAGAGAGTAATTCAGATTCTGGAGGATATGTTGCGGGGTTGCGTAATCGATTTTCATGGTAGTTGGGAGAACTTTTTGCCGTTGGCTGAATTTGCTTACAATAACAGTTATCAAACTAGCATTCGTATGGCACCCTATGAAGCACTCTATGGGAGTAAATGTCGCACTCTGATCTGTTGGACTGAGATACGTGATAGGAAAATGTTGGGACCTGAGTTAGTGCGAGAGACGGAGGACACAGTCAGATTAATCCATGACCGTCTGAATGAGGCATTTGATAGGCAGGAATCTTATGCAGATCAAAGGAGGAAGGATATACAGTTTGAGGTTGGAGATCAGGTCTTTTTGAAAGTTTCACCCTGGAAGAAAGTATTGAGATTCGGGCGTAAGGGTAAATTGAGTCCAAGATTTATTGGACCATTTCGTATCTTGAAGAGGGTAGGACCTGTTGCATATCAGCTTGAGTTGCCTTCTGAGCTAAGTCGTATTCATGATGTCTTTCATGTATCAATGTTGAGGAGATACCGTTAAGATCCAGGTCACATTATTCAGGTTGAACAAGTAGAGCTCAGACCTGATTTGTCATATGAAGAGGAGCCCATTCAGATCTTAGAGAGAGATGAACGAGTTCTTCGGAATAGGAGAATTCCAATGGTCAAACTTCAATGGAGTAATCGAGGCCCCTCAGAAGCTACTTGGGAGACATTGGAGTCAATGGAGGCTCAGTTTCCTCAACTATTCTCATAAGGTAAATTTCGAGGATGAAATTTCTTGTAGAGGGGGAGAATTGTAACAACCCGAATATTTATAAAAAAAAAGTATTAATTGAAATTGGAGGTAAATTGTGAAAATGGGTGAAATTAAGTGACTAAATTAAAATTTATGAAAACTTATATGCCATTTTCGAAGTAAAGGAAATTCAGGGACCAAGCCCTGAATTTCCCCTAAAACTGTCGGCAAAATTGGTGTTATAAGCGTGTTTTCTGGTTTTAAACCAGAAAACACAAATGATAATTTCTTAAGTTTTCCTCCTCCCGTACCCTTACTTCCAAGCTCGATTCCGACGCCGTTCGACCTCCAATCGAAAAATTGAAACCACCGTCGTGTTCATCTTCGACTCGTGAACAAAACCCAGTAAATCAATTATAGCGAAACGCTGCCAAACGACGTGAATTTCGAGTCAAAGTCTCGACGTTTATTTAGCTCTATCGCCGGGAAAATCTTAAATTCACCGCCGATCGTTCCTTCGTTTACGACACCTCCTGCACCATCGTGTTCCTTGTGTCGTTGCGAGTCCGCCGGTGTTAACCTTGTTCGCCATCGACGACGGCGCGTGAGTAGGTGGAGCAGTAAAAGATTCGGCCGAGTTGAAATTCGAGCTCTCCACCGTTCAAAAATTTGAACCGATCGTTGTAAGTATCTCGAAATCGCTCAAAATAATTTTTAGAAATTTTTCCGGAATTTTTAGGCCCTCGGAGGTGGCTTCACGCGCCACACGCGCTGTTGCAAGGAGAGTGAGCTGCTGGAAAATCGGTTTGATCGATTTTCAACCGGTTTTGACCGGTTTGACCGGTTCCGACCGGTTCGAACCGATTTGACCGGTCTAAACCGGTTTGACTGGTCTGACCTGACCCGATTGACCCGACCGTTGACCGTGATCGTTGACCGTTGACTTCCTTTGACCAAAACTTAAAATGGCTTTGAACGACCTTTAAACGACCGTAAATCTTTTCCGAGTATACCTATTCTTATAGTTTTCGACGTCCCAAATCCGTTTTCGAAGTTTGTTTTGTCAAATTCGAACCCAAAGGCCTCCAAATCGACGGTCAAAGTGGTTGACTTTGACTTTGACCAAGAATTTGAATTTTCGAAAAGTCATACTTTATATTTTTCGGCTTCCTGATTCCGATTCCGCAATCCGTTTGGCCAAATTCAGACTCGAAATACCCCAAATTGATAGTCAAACTCGAAAAATGCTTATATACTTAAGAAGTCTAGCTTTGAATCGAGTTCTCCGCCGTTCAAAAATTTGAAACGATCGTTGTAAGTATCTCGAAATCGCTCAAAATAATTTTTAGAAATTTTTCCGGAATTTTTAGGCCCCCGGAGGTGGCCTCACGCGCCACACGCGCCGCCGCATGGAGAGTGAGCTGCTGGAAAACCGGTTTGACCGGTTTTCAACCGGTTTTGACCTGTTTGACCGGTTCCGACCGATTCGAACCGGTTTGATCGGTCTGAACCGGTTTGACCGGTCTGACCCGACCCGACTGACCCGACCATTGACCCGACTGTTGACCGTGACCGTTGACCGTTGACCGTTGACTTCCTTTGACCAAAACTTAAAATGGCTTTGACCGACCCTTAAACGACCGTAAATCTTTTCCGAGTATACTTATTCTGATAGTTTTCGACGTCCCAAATCCGTTTCTGATATCCGTTTCGTCAAATTCGAACCCGAAGGCCTCCAAATCGACGGTCAAAGTGGTTGACTTTGACTTTGACCAAGAATTTGAATTTTTGAAAAGTCATACTTTATATTTTTCGACTTCCTGATTCTGATTCCGCAATCCGTTTGGCCAAATTCAGACTCAAAATACCCCAAATTGATAGTCAAACTCGAAAAATGCTTATATACTTAAGAAGTCTAGCTTTGAACAATTAAATAGGATTTGGGACTGATAGATTATTATTGTTTGAAGGTACAAGAGACTCTCCGGATCGTTCGACAGCTCGACCCAGCTCTTCTAGATCAGTTAAACCTCGTGTGCCAGTATTCACCCGTAAGACCCGTAAATTTTATGATTTTAGAGATTTATTTATGTTACCCATTAGTAATATAGTGTTATTATAAATTAGGTTCGAAAACTGTAGCAGAGCGTGGTGAAACCAGCAATCAGTAGATCTACTATTGAACCTATTATCGAGGTGTGTTCCTGTTTACTACATAATGGTTTTATATGTTTTGAAATATGGTACATTGAATTCTATGGATTATTATTGTTGGTACACCGATTTATTGTTGATGATTTATGGACTTTGATGACTGGTATATGGATATTGATTTTGGGATGGATTGAGCTACAATTGTATAGCTCTGATCAAGCTAATAAACGGGCCTAATGTGACTCTTGAAGGCCCCAAGATGTTTCATTAGGTCGGCTTTCCTTTGTTGTGTGCATAGGGTAAGCTATATGGACTTATTGACTTGGGCTTAAGGATACAAGCATCATAGTCTATCCTTAAGTCGACTTTCTTTTTGTTATGTGCATAAAGTAAGCTATACGGAAAATAATTTTGGGTACTACTTACGGTGTACCAGAAAAGGGTTTAAACTATGATTTTTAAAAGTTAAACTCTTTTACGAATTTGTGAGATTTACTGGACTATGATTTGTTTAATGTACCTATTGTGATTTTATGGTAATGTTGGGACACACTAAGCCTAGCTCACCTTTCGAAAATGTTTTTTTCCCTTTCAGATACGATCAATTTTGTATTTCGTGATCTCTTTTATGTAAATTAGCGTATTTGGTTTTAATGAAAGTTTAAAATTTCCATGTTTTTCTTTAAGTGAAAAAGTTTAAAAAGTCAATGTGACACCTCAGACTCATATTTGGGTCGGATATGGGTTAGGGTTGTTACATTTAATGGTATCAGAGCTACGGTTTAGTCGATTCTTGGCATAAACTGAAGTCTATAGTGTCTTATAATGTATACATGCCAACAAATTAGTGAAAACTTCTGATCTGATATAATAGTAAGTATGTTGTTTTGCTAATAGAATGATATTATTGTGTTTTAATAGATGTCCGAACATAGTAGTTCTAGAAATGAAGTGGTAGATGATAGACCCGCTGAAAGTAGCAATTCACCTGCCCTGGCCAGGCAGAGTGAAGAACAGACACCCTCTGGAGTGCCTGTGAATGAACAAGATGTATTCTTTAGAACGTTAGACGCGGTATTGACGCGTTTCCAACCTCATACTATTTCAACTCTAAAAATGAATGTTGCGAAAGAGTTGAAGGGTTTAGGATCTCCCGAGTTTAGAGGAGAAGCTGAGGAATGTCCTGTTACTGCAGACCTTTGGCTTAATGACGTGAAAGTCATGCTTGAGGGACTTCATTGTTCCGATGCTGAGAAGCTAGATGGAGTAATTTCCTTGTTAAGAGGGCAAGCAAGGATTTGGTGGACCAATGTTACATTGCGGATGTCTAGTAATCAAGTAACTTGGTCATTGTTTTTAGAAGAATTCAAGCATAAGTACATCAGAGATCAATTTGTTCGATAGATGAAACAAGAGTTCATGAATTTGAAGCAATGGAATCACACTGTATATGAGTATGAGTGTGAATTCAATAAGTTAAGTCACTTTGCTGCCGAGCTTGTTGCTACAGAGAATGATGCTTGTGAATGGTTCGTAGAGGGGTTACGTCCTCAGTTAAAGGAAATACTGATTGTATTGAATCTATCCTCGTTTCAAGAGGTAGTAAATCGTGCCAAATCTTTGGAAAGAGCTCAGAATGAGAGATTTGAAAATTCAAGAGCTTAGACAGTCAAAAAAATGGGTGCTTCTTCGAGTTCTGCACCATTAAAAAAGGGCAAAGATGCTGGTTCTTGACCCCAAGGGAGATCAGAGTCAGTGGCATCCTCCGCTAGAGGATTGAATCCGATGAGAGGTAGATAAACTCAGTCAGTGGGATCTAGAGCTGGAAGAGCTAATCAGAGTCAAGTCAGACAATACCCATATTGTGGAAAGAATTATTCAAGGATATGTAGGATAATTTCTGGAGCTTGTTTTAGATGTGGGGAGACCGGACATTTTGTTCGGGATTATCCTAGGGTAGCTGATGATTCTGCACAACTAGAGAGGTCTATTTCTACAGGCCAAAGGGGAAGAGGTAGAGGCAGAGGAAGAAATCAGTCAGAGTCCTCTGCTCAACAAGAGATACATTTCACGGCTCGAGTGTATAATCTCAAGACCAATGAGGATCGGGATGACCCAGAGATTGTAATAGGTACCTTTCTATTGTTTGATAAATATGTTTTGGTATTGATTGATACGGGGTCTACATATTCATACATTACTAGTAAGTTAGTGAGAGAATTGAACATTCTGTTAGAAACTACTAGCAATGAGGTGATAGTGGTGAATCCATTAGGGCACAGTGCTCGTGTAAATATGGTGAGTCGAGGATATCCCATACGGATTCAGGGAATTGAATTTCCTACTAATCTGATGGAATTACCTTTTGATGAATTCGAGGTGATACTGGGAATGGACTGGTTATATCGTTACTATGCTAATGTTGATTGTAGAATGAAAAGAGTAACGCTGAGAAGTCAAGAAGGGGTAGATGTGGTGGTATTTAGTGAAGGATGAAATCCATTGGCAAATGTAATTTCACTAATGTCGGTGAAGAAGTTAATGTTACAGGGATATCAAGGGTTCATTGCTAATGTATTGGATGTTAGAACCAAGGAGAAAGGGATTGACGAAATTCCTATAGTCAGAGAGTTTTCTGACGTTTTTCCTACAGAGTTACCGGGTTTGCCTCTAGATAGAGAAGTGGAATTCCAGATTGAAATAATGTCTGGAACTTCACCTATTGCAATGGAACCATACAGAATGGCTCCAAAAGAGTTGTAAGAATTAAAGATTCAATTACAATAATTGCTGGATAAAGGTTTTATCAGACCGAGTGTCTTACCATGGGGAGCTCCAGTTTTGTTTGTTAAGAAGAAAGATGGTTCAATACGTCTTTCCATTGACTACAGGCAACTCAATAAAGTGACTATCAAGAATAAATATCCACTTCCTCGAATCGATGACTTATTTGATCAATTAGTATTCTCGAAAATTGATTTACGTTCTGGTTATCACCAATTGAAGATTCAAAAGAAAGATGTTCTAAAGACGACGTTTAGAACGAGGTATGGTCATTATGAGTTTATCGTGATGCCATTTAGAGTTACGAATGCACCAACTTCTTTCATGGATTTAATGAATAGATTATTCCAACCCTATTTGGATCAGTTCATGGTGGTTTTCATTGATGATATATTAATATATTCAAAGTCAGAGGAAGAGCATAGTTCGCATTTGAAAATTGTCTTGCAGATTTTACGAGATGAGAAGCTTTATGTTAAAATTTCTAAATATGAATTCTGGTTGAGTGAAGTGACATTCCTTGGACATGTAATTTCTGCAGAAGAAGTTCGAGTGGATCCTCAAAAGATTAAAGCTATTCTGGAGTGGGAAGTTCCAAAGAATGTATCAAAAGTTAGAAGTTTTCTGGGATTAGCTAGTTATTATCGAAGGTTCGCTAAAAACTTTTCTATAATAGCATTACCCCTAACTAAGCTGTTAAGAAAGGAGATAAAATTTTTATGGACCCACAAATGTCAAGAGAGTTTTGAAAAGTTAAAGAAGATTTTGACAGAAGCTCCAATGTTGATTCAACCCAAGTCTGGCAAGAACTTTGTAGTGTACAGTGATTCGTCTCATAACGGTTTGGGATGCGTGTTAATGTAAGAAGGAAAAGTAGTGGCCTATGCTTCGAGGTAACTAAAACCACATAAAAAGAATTATCCTACACACGATCTAGAGATGGCGGTAGTAGTGTTTGCTCTTAAGATCTGGAGTCACTATTTGTATGGTGAAAAGTGCTACTTGTATACGGATCATAAGAGTTTAAAGTACTTGATGACTCAGAAAGAGTTGAATTTAAGACAGAGAAGATGGGTGGAATTTCTCAAGGATTATGACGTAGTGATCGATTTTCATCCAAGAAAAGTGAATGTAGTAGTGAATGCCTTAAGTCGAAAGATGTTTGCAGCCTTACAATCTTTGAATGCTAGACTATTGTTAAGAGGAGACAGTTCCATATGTGCGTAATTGGCTCTCAAGCCATCATGGCTAGATCGAATTAGAGTATTGTAGGCTAGAGATAAAACATGTTCAAAGAAGCTACATCAAATAAGGAATGAAGAGTGTACAAATTATGAGATGAAAATGGACGGGAACCTATATTTTCAAGGGAGGCTAGTAATTCCAGATAATAATGAATTAAAGACTGATATATTAACGGAAGCTCATTGTAGTCCATTAACGCTGCATCCAGGAGGAAACAAAATGTATATGGATCTCAAGAGTCGATATTGGTGGCCTGGAATGAAGAAAGGCATTACGAAATTTGTATCAAAGTGTATGACTTGTCAACAAGTCAAAGCTGAGCATCAGGTTCTGTCGGGACTATTACAATCAATATCAATTCCTTAGTGGAAATGAGAGAATATAACAATGGATTTTGTGACGGAGTTACCTTTAACTCCAAACAAAAGGGATTCAATCTGGGTGATTGTAGATAGATTGACTAAGTCAGCCCATTTTATCCGGGTGCGAACTGATTTCTCCATGGATAAATATGTCGAACTATATGTTAGAGAAATTATACGTTTACATGGTATACTTGTTTCCATAATTTCTGATCGGGATCCTAGATTCACATCGCGATTTTGGAAATCATTACATAGAGCGTTGGGAACTTAGTTGAATTTTAGTACATCATTTCATCCTTAGATCGATGGACAATCTGAGCGAACTATCCAAATTCTGGAGGATATGCTTAGAGCTTGCGTAATCAAATTCAAAGGATCGTGGGAAAGGTATTTGCTGCTTGCTGAATTACATTTAACAATAGTTATCAGTCAAGTATCAAAATAGCTCTATATGAAGCTTTATACGGGAGAAGATGTCGTACGCCCTTGAATTGGTTTGAGCTTAATGATAAAGAAATTATTGGTCCCGAGATGATTCAGGAAATGTAAGAAAAAGTTTAAGTGATTCAGAGTAACAGCAAAACAACAGTTGATAGACAGAAATCATATGCATATTTAAAGAGAAAGGAAATAGAATATCAAGTTAGAGACAAAGTGTTTCTCAAAGTTTCTCCTTGGAAGAAAGTTATGAGATTTGGACGTAAAGGAAAATTGAGTCCTCGATTCATTGGACCCTACGAGATTATTAAAAGAGTAGGACCAATAGCATATCAGTTAGCTTTGCCATCTGAAATGGAAAAGATACACAATGTCTTTCATGTCTCAATACTTCGGAAGTATCGATCTGATCTATCCCATATCGTGAATACTGAAGAGATCGAGGTTCAACTAAATTTGACTTATGAAGAGGAACCTATTCAAATACTAGCTCATGAGGTTAAACAACTAAGAAATAAGAATATTCGATTGGTTAAAGTCTTGTAGAGGAATCACAAAGTAGAGAAAGCAACATGGGAGCGTGAAGAGGATATGAGGATTAAGTACCCCTATCTCTTTGCGTAATGAAAATTCGAGGACGAATTTTCTTAAGGGATGAGATTTGTAACATCCTCAATACCGGGTAAATGACTAAATTGTAAAGTCTCATAATTTGGTGATTAAAATAGAATGATTGAATAGTATACAAATTTATTTGTAAATTATTGTATGGATTTGAATTGAAAGGAAGAAGGAATAGAAGGGCAAATAGGTCATTTATAAGGAAATAAGAAAAGAAGGGTTATATATGTATCCACGTGGGTTGAAGAGGGGAGAACACAAAGGTTTCCAGAGTTATTTTCTTCTTTTTTCTTCTTTGTACGTGTAAAGCAAAACAAAGGTGAGTTTTCTGATTATTGAGTTTCTTATTAAATTTAAGATTGGGTTTTGATTATTAGATGATAACTAAGTTTAAGGAAAGCTTAGGTTATCTTAAAATCAAAGGATGATGGAGTTAGAAGAGATTAAAGATTGGAGGTTCTTGAATGAAATATTGGAATAAAGTTCATATCTAGAATTAGAAGTTAAATTTGACTTGTCATCAATCTAGTTAAGACATATTAAGGGTTAGAAGTATAATTAAATAATGTTGCAAAGTTGGTATAATTCTTGGATTTCACAAGGAGGATAGGATTCTGAGGTTTAAGATGAAATAAATGAGTATAAATTGGTTTAAGTATGTGTACTGGAGTTAAGAATATAAAATGGGATGAAACGTGAAAGATTTAAGCTGAAATGGATAGGTTTTCGGGTTCAAGAAATGAATTATGAGCAGAGTGCATCGGTGCACATTCAAAGTGTACCGATGCATCAAGGGAAAATCCCAGAATTTGTTGAAGGTGCATCGATGCACATGGAGTGTATCGATGCACTCATTTAAAATAAATGAACATCGAATGCCATTAGTGCATCGATGCATAAGGAGTGCATCGATGCACCTACTTAAAATACAAACATCGAATAGGATTTATGCACCGATGCATGGGTAGTGCATCGATGCACCCGTCAAGGGATGCATCGATACATGGTGTAGTGCATCGATGCATACCTTCAATAAGAGATAAAAATAGCTTTCTTTTAGCCTAAGGATTAATAGTTTGAAATATAGCAATTCATATGCTAATAAGTATCAATGTATTACTATGTAGATTTAGAGCGTAATCTTATTCCAGAACAATCAAAGGATTATAATCAAATCAAAGCAAGGCTAAGGTGAGTGCATTTTATAGTTAAAGTGTATAGAGACAAGACTTGTGATAAGTCTATCTCTGATAGTTGAATTAATGATTCCATACCCATGTAGATGCATACATATACTATTGTAATAGTGATTGCATACATAATTCATTGTATGTTCATATGACATTGAATGAATGAATATCATTGCCAGAGAATATAATCCAGGTATGTGAAATACTGGAAAAGATTATGGGTTTATATGAAAAGTGATGAAAGAGATATGAAATGAGAAATGTATTCATATTAAAGCCCATGTTATATGATACGAGAGCTATAGGTATAGTTGGCATGCCAAAAGTTGAGGGTATATTAGTCCTTTGGGACGTATCCAGTGGTCTTTCGGGACGTATTCAGTGGTCCTTCGGGACATAGTCCTTCGGGAAAAATACTGAACAAATGTTCAATGCCCCCATGAGGGAATTTATTGAGCTGTGGTGACAGCATCAGTTCACAACCTCAATGTACTCAAATACATCTGTTCTCAATAATGTACATGGGCAATTGAAAGATAAATTAAGGTGAAAGTGATACAAGAAGATAAGTTCCATATGTACATGACATGATTATATCGGTTATAGTGAAATACATACATGCATATTGAAATGTCATGATCAAATGGTAAGAATGCATATTCATGAATCTATAACTACATGTTTATTTATTGCCTCACTAAGTCTATGACTTAGCGTGTAAGTGATTTACACGTAGGTACCAGGAAACAAGAAGAGCAGTACTAGAAGTAGCAAGAATAGCATCACTACTAAAAGATCATATCAGAAGTAATTGGCAGAGTAGGTATTTTGGGTTATGTATAGAGTGTGGGCATGTAATAAGTTGTTAATTACGAATGCTCTGATCAATTTTGTATTTCGTGATCTCTTTTATGTAAATTAACGTATTTGGTTTTAATGAAAGTTTAAAATTTCCCTGTTTTTCTTTAAGTCACAAAGTTTGAAAAGTCAATGTGACACATCGAACTTATATTCGGGTCGGATACGGGTTAAGGGTGTTATAGGGGATGTGTGTGAGGATTTAGGGGTGACCTGAAATTGGATTAATGATTATATATAAAGATTAGTTAATGATGATAATTAATGTTGTATTGCTAGACAAGCCCTAACCTACTTTGCTTAAACTAATCAAAATTAACATTTTAAACATTAATCAGTAAACAAAATCAATAATAAACATAATCCTTCCATAGATTGTTACTATCATTTATTTCATTCATTTTTCGAATATATGCTTCTTATATTTATTTCTTGCATTATGTATCACACTTCATTTCTAATGTTTGATTTTATAGTCACTTCTATCTCTCTTCTTTTTTTTAGATATTTTAGTTTCAATGTTTTGTTTAAGGCTAAAATGATTATTGGATAGATGTAAATCGTTAATTGACTAACAATCAAGGATTGTCGTTGACGTGACAAATTATATATGTCAAAAGTGATGTCATCACTTTAGGCATGTGATAAGTCATATCACTATGTTATGTCATCACTTTAGATATTTGACACATCATTATTTTTGTATACGTGACAATACCATATCATCACTTTGAATATGTGTTATGTGCTACTTAAACACTTTAGACACGTGATAGTGTCATATCAACACTTTAAACATATACCATTTATTATATCGACGACAAGTGTTGACCATTAGTCTATTAATAATTTCCATTCAACCAAAACTCATTCTAATTCAAAATAAAACATTAGAAGGTTAAAATACTTAAAATAAGAATATAAATTAACTTGATTATTTAGTTATACTTAGAAAATGAATTTTCACATTATATCTTATGTATACTTTGACATCAATAAAATGAATTTTAACATTATTTTAGGGTTTTCAGTTTCACTGGGGAAATTAAGTCCACTTTCAGGTGGGATAATAGCAAAGGGAGAGGGACCGCTGCTTCTTTTTCAACCCTATATATATATATATATAGCTGTAGTACCCTACAATATTGCTAGATTGTAATCATATCTAGAGCATCACTATACCATATAAAAATCTTTCAGGTCACCAAAATGAGGCAATTTCTTCCCAATAATTCCATTTCCATGATTATTTATTTTGGGTAGATGAATGGATGGGTGTGACCATTGGCTTCTGCAGCTACCTGATGATCTACCTATGACTGAACCTGCAGTTTCTTCTGACTATATTTGCAGATTTAAATAATAACTATAATCATGAAGAAATTAGAATAATAGTTGCAATGAACAAGTAACAAATTGAATGTATCTTGAGAGTGTATAAATAATTAAGACTGAAAGGTTGCAAGAGGGTTTTTTTTAAGGAAATAAACAATAAAGCATGTAGCCCAATAAGGGGACCAATTGTAATTAACAATTGATTATTAAATCATCCACCTTCCTCTTCTTCTGGTGTTTATAATCACCCTTAAGATGATAATGCTAATTAGCTCAAATCCATCAACTATTCTCTCTTAAATAACCCACTAAAATACCCAGAAAAAAGGAAAAGATGACAGGTTCTGGTTCACCTTGTGGAGCCTGCAAGTTCTTGAGGAGAAAATGCGTTAGGGGGTGTGTTTTTGCACCTTATTTCTGTCATGAACAAGGTGCGACCCATTTTGCTGCCATACACAAGGTGTTTGGTGCAAGCAACGTTTCAAAGCTGCTTGCTCACCTCCCTGTAAATGACCGCTTTGAAGCTGCTCTAACCATTTCATATGAAGCTCAAGCTAGGGTTCAAGACCCTATTTATGGCTGTGTTTCCCATATCTTTGCTCTCCAACAACAGGTTTGAAATTGTTTTCGAAGACCCTAACTTGAGTGTCGAGTGAAGATCTGATTGTTTCTTTTTCTACAGGTTGTGAATCTACAGGCACAGCTTGCTTCTCTCAAGGAATTACAAACAGCTCAGAGCTCTGTTACTGCAAACCCTAATGACAGATACCACGGGAAGCTTCATAATCTTCAAGATGTTCAAAGTTGGTTTCAGCCGGATAGTTCACTGAATTTTGATCCGAATTCATACGGGTTGTTGTTGGATCCGAGTAGCTCTTTAGGGAACTTCGAAAATTCAGGCAACTCTTCGTTTACTACAACTTTTGAGGAGGCTCCTCGTTCCATGTCTTCCTTTGACATGCAAACCAGACAATGGAATAATTGCCAGGATGTTGTTGATGACCTTCAAGCAATGGCCTTTGGCTATGCTCAACATTCATGAAGAAAGCTGGGATTAAAACCGGTGAACCTTCCATTTTTGAATTGCATGCTGCATATTTTGGAACACATATAAATATATGCACCTTTTGTGGCTATAAATAAAAGCTAGGAACCCTAGATTTTGTTCATAAAACCGGAAACCCTAAATTCTACCCTATTACTTGTTTTCTATATAATCTAGTGTAATCCTGGAATATTGATAAAGTTAAAAATATTTCCCCTCTCTCTTACAAAACTGGAGAACTTGATCTGGTTTTTGTTGAGGTTACTTTTCTACAAACGCTTTCCCTTTATAAACCCTGAAATTATGTAGGCTAAAATATAAGGTGTTAGGTCATCAGACAAGTTCAGGGTTTGAGTCGACTAAATTGGATGAAAACATCACTTTATATTCAACTTATATATTATTTGATCCAGAATAATAGACTAATAAATTATATATTGATGATTATAAAAAATATTTTTATTAAATGTTCTATTTATGTATTTAAGTAGTGATCTAAGTAATCGTCAACCCAACTCAGTAAACTTAATGTTTGTGATTTAGCTGAGTTTAACTTAATTACTCTGTTTATGTGCAAGAAAATGATTGAGTCTGAGTCGCAGATATATAATATACAGGTGGTTAATATTTGTTGTTTGATTCTATATTTATGCTGAAATTTATATATGTGGTTATAATTATCATTTTTTTTTCTCTTCAAGCATATATAGTTAATAATCAAATTTATCAATATACATCTTTTTGTTATTATTAATAAACATGGTTATGATCCCAAGAAAATTAAATTATTCATGGAGCTTAGGTTTGTTCTTTGATTCATATATGATATATGGTTGCTTGTTTTCAAACAAAAATAGTGAACATTGAAATGGAGATGGTAGATGTTGGAAATTGAAATGTCACTTAATTATTAAGATTTGAGTTCTATATCAATTTTGGTATTTTAATTCTTTATTTTCATATTCGAAGTAAGAAAGATCATTTTCAGTTTTAGAATCAAGAATGAATAAAACAAATTATTTGAAAATTTTCAACATTGCTTGTTTAATGTAGTTTACTTCTGATTATGATGTCTACATCAGCAAGCTATATTAAACCAGCAATGTTTGCATGGCATTTTCAGGTAAAAAAGAAGATTGTTTGCTCATATAAAATAGATTAAGAAATTTATCAGTGAAATTTATTTGATTCTTATTGTACTTGAAACTTTAAAATCTATTACAATATATATATATATATATATATAGTAGCAGAAAAGGTAGGATTGAACTGTGGAAAATCTGTATGCTTACTCCATGAATGACTTAAACTTGCAGGTTTATTTGCTCTTTTTGGTGGGGGGTATTGTTCCTGTGAAGCATAGGAGAGTGTTGATCAAATTAGTAGTACTCTAATTTGAGATTCTAAATACGAATTTATTTGAGATAATAAGTCTCATGTATCACCATATTTAAACTCTTTATATATATATATATATATATATATAAACTTTAATGAAGTAGGTATGATCGATTCTTGACTTGCTCAATAAACAGAAAACAAATAACATCATATTAGCAGATGGAAACTTGAAAGAACAGAAAAGAAAAAGTAACCAATAAAGGTGTAAAACATTGTACTAATAATTCTTCTACATATCTGCTTCATTCATGATGATGTTAATGTATATACAATTCATCAGCAAACCTGGAAAGGCTATAAACCCAGAAACAGCTGGAAACACCATAGTGAAAATGCCAAGTGCAAACTATATAGCCATTTTTTTATTAGTTTGAGTGATTATAATATAATATATGTTCAGAATTTTCTTAGTTAATTGACAATGAACACGAACACACCCTGCAAACTCAGTTGCTCGAACTCATAATTTCAAAAAAGAATAACGCTTTCTTTTATTATTAAATTTGTTTAATTTATATGGACTCCCTTGCTTATTTGTTTGTACATGAGTGTCGCTTCCACGAGTGAACAATTGTTGTATCATGTGAGATAGACATCCAACATTCTCGAGCATTAAAGAGTGTTTATACAAGTCTCAGCAAATTCAACTATCGATTTAATTTAAGTTTAAAATTATTTTATAAGATCTTTTATGTATCCAACACTCTGTTGTCATATTCTCTACAGAAGATCCTCCAGAAGATCCTCTACTCAAATAAATCTTGAGGCCTACAGAGCCTTTATCCTCCGGAATTGTCTTGAAGTTTTCGAAAACTAGACATCTTCCATACGACTTTCTATTTCAGATTGATATTTTTTACGATAATATTAGTTGCGTTTAATTATTATTGGATTACTTAATTAGTAATTTCTTAAGTTTAACATTTATAGCTCCTGAAACCCTTTGATTATCCCCAATAGTCGACCTCTGACTCTTGTGGTGAACACTGGAATACTCTGGAGAACTCAAGATCATTTATGTACATAATGTCCAATTATGAACAATGATTGAACTTGCATTGAAGTTCGATCTTGCGCAACAAAATATTGGTTCTAAACATAAGATTTGACAGAACTATTGTCGGATTCCTTGGGCTGGAAACAAGGAACGACATTTTATTGGGCTTTTTTGGCCCATTGGCTTTATCTAATAAGTCTACAAGTGAAATCAAATCAACTCCATCATCATTTATTCCCTTTAAAGGTAACAGTTTCCCCCACATTTTTTTGTCTTTGTATTCTCTCTCAAATCTGATTTCTTTTCACTTTCGATTACCCTTTTTCACTTTCTTCAGTCTCATTCTCTCATTTTTATGCAATTCCTTTTACGATTTGTAACAGTTCTAATAATTATATGTTTATGTTTAACACTCTCAAAGTCTCAGCTTTGAAACATTCACTTTCTGTATACCTTAAGTTTGTAGACCCATCACATCATACAAATTCCAGACCTCCAATTGCGGCCTTTTACGAGGATTTACTTCCCACTTTCTAAAAGCATGCCTTCCCAATAAATACGCAAGGATTACCGCCTATTTTTCTCGTTTACTGTATTTAAAATCGAGTCGAGTCGAATTTTAAACAAAAAGATAAAACATTTTATGATACAATAAGTCAGAACTAGCTAAATAAGTTATGATAAGTTCATTGGATAACTGATCAAATTTTTAACAGTCGGTATCATTTTTATGTAAGGACTTTATCTTTTGTACTCTATCGATAAACAAAATGGGAGCATTTACGCATAGAGACTCGAAGCCTGAGCAATTGGATATAGGACGCAGCATGGCTTGACGTACAACCAACAGCTACACACTAGGTAGCCTTCAAGCTCAATCCACCATGGAAAAAAACATGGACGAAGACCAAGTGAAGTTCAAGAATGAACGATTTTGAATGATTGAGAAAAGATGTAACAACCGCAAGCAGACAAAGAATCAAACAAGATATTTTGATCTTTCTGATAAGAAATGCATATAAATGTTAAAAACTTTAGAGATTGTGTCGTTGGTATCTGCAAATTTCGCAACTTTTTCCCATACATCATGCATGCACAGTACATAAAATGATATAAAGTTGGCATTAAAATGGGAATGACTTGCAGCTGTATTCTTTATAGTGTTGTTCTATCACACTTAGCTTCAAAGAATCATATCATGCTTTTGGAGCAACCTCACAGATCAAACAGTGGTAATGCAAACAGATCAATCACAATTGAAATCGATCTCGGAACCAGACGAAGTGAAAGGAGACATTCCCTGAATATAGTAAGCTGACAAGAAATGGAGGTGAGTGTTTTTGTTAGGAAATGAGACATAATTGTGAGGAGAAAGCAGTGTCTGAAAAGAAAGCAAAACTCTGGCTTCACAATCTGCTTTATTCACTGAATTTGATTTACTACCCCACTAATATTTGATTCATGCTTATGTTTTTAGCAGATTTCAACGCACACACCCATATACAAATGATACATAATATTAGAATTTACTATATAACTTCAGTTTGATCTGATTTAAAAAGTTTGTGATACAACTAGTTTGATAAAAAAAATTGAAAGAAAAATATAGAATTTATGTTGGGGACTTCTTTTATGTCAATGTACTTAGAATTTCTAGGATTTTTTGTGAAAAAAAAGGAGGTTTTGTTAATGATTTCTAATCTTTTAATTTAATCCATACTATTATATAATTTCTAACTTTATTCTAGATTATTTTATAAAATCAATCTAACATCGATTAACACACTCCATTGTTGAAAATTCAGTGCACCTTTCGGTGCAAGTTGAAAGTTGAAAAAAAATTAAATCCACCGAAATATGATAAGTAAAAAAAAGGGTTGTAATTGTTGAAAATGAGAAAGGGAAAATTACAAAGTTTAGTAACTAAAGTTTAGAATATTTACAAGATTAGTCCTTAACAACTATAAATACCTTAGCCCATTTAGCTTCAAAATCATCCCAAATCATTCTAGTTTTCTCTCAATACTAGAGAATTTAGAGAGTTTTCTTGAGAGTTGTTTTCTCTTTTTTATCAAGAGAGAATTATCATTGTTATCTCCTTGGTAAATCGAGAGAGGTTGTAATTCCTATTTTCTCATAGTGAAATTCTTCTACCGTTGTCTGAGGTTTTTACCCTATATTTTTTAGGGGTTTTCCACGTAAATTTTATGTCTTCTTTATCTTCATTTTTATTTTCTCAAATTATCAGTTGTGATTTTGCTCTATCCGATAGTCGTCTTCTGCAACAATTGGTATCAGAGCCAGATTTGAGTGTGTAATATCTGCTTATTGTCTTTGTGGTTGCCACCAAAAGGTGGATCCTCCAACATAAGAAAGTAAGAAGGTATTACCCATTATTTGAAGGTTCTGGAGAACTATTCACGATAGTAAAATAGTGGGAGCTATATGTAATAGAAGCCATGGCAACGAAATTTGATATTGAAAAAATTAATAGGAGAAATTTCTCATTGTGAAAATTGAAGATGAAGGCCATCCTGAGGAAAGAAGGTTGTCTAGCAGCTATTACTGAAAGGCTGGTAGATTTCACATATGACAACAAATGGATCGAAATGGATGGAAATGCTATGGCAAACTTTCATCTAACATTAGCATATGAAGTATTGTCAAGCATCGAGGAGAAGAAAATAACTAAGGAGATATGAGATCATCTCACCAAACTGTACGAGGCCACATCGTTGCACAATAAAATTTTCCTTAAGAGGAAATTGTACACTCTCCGGATGCCGGAATCTACTTCAGTGACAGAGCACTTAAACACGCTGAACACTTTATTTTCTCAGCTTACATCTTTAAGATGTACAATAGGAGAACAAGAACGTGCTGAACTTCTACTTCAAAGTCTATCTGATTCGTATGATCAACTCATCATTAACTTGACAAACAGTAATGTCACCAGTCTAGTCTTCAATGACGTTGCAGCTGCTGTTCTACAAGAAGAAAATTGGTGCAAGAACAAGGAAGACAGACAAGTAAATCTGCAACAAGCAGAAGCGTTGACAACGATGAAAGGGAGATCAACATAATGTGGCCAAAGCAGCAGTCACAAACATTGTAGATCGAAGTCGAGGAGCAAGAAGAATTCAAAGTGCTACAACTGTGGAAAGAATGGTCACTTGAAGAAGGATTGTTGTAGTCTAAATAAAAACTCCAACCCACAAGGCAATACCGCAAACACTTCAGATGATGGAGATGCTCTATGTTGTGAAGTGTTAACCACCGTGGAATGTAGAAAAAGATTTGCAGATATATGGCTCATTGATTCGGGATCAACATATCACATGATCTCAAGAAGAGAATAGTTCCATCATTATGAACCTGTCTCAGGAGGATCTGTGTATAGTTGCAATGATCATGCCTTAAAGATCATTGGCGTGGGAACCATCAAATTGAAGATGTATGATGGAACAATTAAAGTTGTTCGAGATGTGCGTCACTTGAAAGGCCCGGAGAAAAATTTATTATCCTACGGATTGTTGGATAATAATGCAAGCAAGATTGAAACATGGAAATGAATCATGAAGGTATTCCGTGGAGCGCTTGTGGTGCTGAAAGGCGAAAAGATAGTTGCAAACTTGTACATGCTGAATGAAGAAACTCTTCTAGAAACAGAAGCCTCTGTTGCCTCTTGTAGTCCAGATTCTGCAATGTTATGGCATCAGAAACTTGGACACATGTCAGAACAAGGAATGAAAGTTCTTGTGGAGCAAAAGCTACTTTCAGGCTTAACAAAGGTATCACTTAATTTGTGTGAGCATTGCATAAAAAGTAAGTAGCACCGGTTGAAATTCAACACATCAAATTCTAAAGGCAAAAGTGTTCTAGAATTGGTTCACTCTAACGTATGACAAGCACCAATTACATCCCTAGGTGGAGCAAAATATTTTATCTCATTTATTGATGACTACTCCAGGAGATGTTGGGTGTACCATATTAAAAAGAAGTCAGACTGTGTTTTCAACTTTTAAAAACTTCAAAGCGCGGGTGGAACTTGATTCTGGAAATAAGATCAAGTGTTTCAGAACAAATAATTGAGGAGAATACACAAGTTAAGAATTTGATGACTTTTGCAGGAAGGAAGGCATCAAAAGGCAGTTCACAGTGGCGAACACTCCTCAACAAAATGGAGTGGCAGAGCGGATGAACAGAACGTTGTTAGAAAGAACAAGAGCAATGTTGAGGGATGGAGGCTTAGAAAAATCATTCTGGGCAGAAGCAGTCAATACCGCTTATTATTTGGTGAATCGAGCTTCATCAACTACAATAGAGCTAAAGACACCAATGGAGATGTGGACTGGTAAACCAGCTGATTATTCAAACCTCCATATAATTTGAAATATTGTGTACGTGATGTACAACTCCCAAGAAATTTCAAAGCTAGATCCAAAATCAAAGAAATGCAAATTCTTGGGGTATGCTGATGGAATAAAGGGGTATCGCTTGTGGGATCCCACTGCCCGTAAAGTGATCATTAACTGGGATGTTATCTTTGTAGAAGATAAGCTACAAAGAAAAGAAGACGATGGTAGCGCTGAAAAGTCAGAGACTACACAGATACATGTGGAAAAGGAGGTTGAACAAGGAGATTATTCTGAAGCAGAACTAGCACATGATGAACAAGAACCAGAGAGTTCTGAAGCTCCAACAATTCGTCAATCAGATCGTGTGAGAAGACGTCCCAATTGGCACTCAGATTATGTTATAGAATGTAATATTGTATACTGTCTTTTAACAGAGGACGGTGAGCCATCAACATACTAGGAGGCAATAAACAGCTCAGATGCTTCACTTTGGATGATGGCGATACAAGAAGAAATCGAAGCCCTTCATAAAAATAATACATGGACCTTGTGCCACTACCACAAGGAAGGAAGCCAATTGGTAATAAATGGGTCTTCAAAATCAAGCGAAATGGTGATGATCAAGTGGAGAAGTATCGTGCAAGACTGGTGGTCAAAGGATATGCTCAAAAAGAAGGTATTGATTTCAATGAAATTTTTCTCCTGTGGTTTGACTAACAACAGTTCGAGTAGTTTTGAAAATGTGTGCTACATTGAATTTACATCTAGAGCAGCTAGATGTTAAAACAACTTTTCTTCATGGAAATCTTGAAGATGAGATTTATATGCTCTAGCCTGTTGGTATAAGAGATTTGATTCCTTCATTATGTGCCTTGGATACAACAGACTTAATGCAGACCCTTGTGCTTATTTCAAGAGGTCTGGTGATAACGATTTTGTTATATTGATGTTGTATGTGGAAGACATGTTGGTTGCAGGACCCAAAAAAGATCATATTGAAGATTTGAAGGCACAACTGGCTAGGGAATTTGAAATGAAGGACTTGGGATCAGCAAACAAGATTCTAGGGATGTAAATTCACCGAGACAGAAGTAATAGGAAGATTTGGCTTTCACAAAAGAATTATTTGAAGAAAATATTGTCACGATTAAACATGCAAGATTGTAAGCCAATTTCTACCTCTCTTCCTATTAACTTCAAATTATCCTCTAGTATGAGTCCTAGTAGTGAAGAAGAGAGGATGGAGATGTCTCGAGTATCATATGCATCAACAGTGAGAAGTTTAATGTTCGCTATGATATGCACAAGACCAGACATTGCACAAGCAGCGGGAGTGGATAGTCAATACATGGCAAATCCATGCAAAGAGCATTGAAATACAATAAAGAGGATCCTGAGATACATCAAAGGGACCTGCATTATGTTACGGAGGATCAAATTTACTAATCAATGGGTATGTAGATTCTGACTATGCAGGGGATTTAGATAAAAGCAAATCTACTACAGGATGTGTTCAAAATTGTTGGTGGAGCTGTAAGCTGGGTTTAAAAATTACAGTCAGTTGTGACTACGTCAATAACAGAAGAAAAATATGTATCAGCTACACAATCCAGTAAAGAACCAATTTGGTTGAAGATGATATTGGAAGAGCTTGGGCACAATCAAGAGTATGTCTCTTTGTTTTGTGACAGTCAAAGTTCCTTGCATCTGCCAAGGAATCCAACATTTCATTCAAGGACAAAGCACATACGAGTTCAGTACCATTTCATTCGTGAAAAGGTAAAAGAAGGGACCGTATATATGCAGAAGATCCATACCAAAGACAACATAGCAGATTTCATGACGAAGGCGATCAATGCCGATAAATTTACTTGGTGTCGATCCTCTTGTGGCCTGTCAGAGACGTAAGCAACATGAAGGTACAAGGTAGAAAGAATGGTGTGAAGATATGATTATTCTAATCAAATCTTCAAGTGGGAGATTGTTGAAAATTCAATGCACCTTTCGGTGCAAGTTGAAAGTTGAAAAAAAAATTAAATCCACCGAAATATGATAAGTCAAAAAAAGGGGTTGTAATTATTGAAAATGAGAAAGGGCAAATTATAAAGTTTAGTCACTAAAGTTTAGGGTATTTACAAGATTAGTCCTTAAGCTTCAACTATAAATACCCTATCCCATTTAGCTTCAAAATCATCCCAAATCATTCTAGCTTTCTCATAATACTAGAGAATTTAGAGAGTTTTCTTGAGAGTTGTTTTCTCCTTTTTATCAAGAGAGAATTATCATTATTTTCTCCTTGGTAGATCGAGAGAGGTTGTAATTCCTATTTTCTCATAGTGAAATTCTTCTACCGTTGCCCGTGGTTTTTACCCTATATTATTTAGGGGTTTTCCACATAAATTTCGTGTCTTCTTTATCTTTATTTTTATTTTCTCAAATTATTAATTGTGATTTTTCTTTATCCGATAGCCATCTTCCGCAACATCCATGAGTTTATAGATTGAGGTGCGTGAATGTGGTACTATTATTACAATACCTTTGTGAAAGTTAGACAAATTATGTAATTATGATGTGATTTCGAGGTAGGCTACATTCTATACTTATGCAATTCTTATGCAATTGATAAAACATTGCTACTTATAAATTGAGATATTTATATTATGATATCTCACTATTTATATTTTGACCTGTATATTTAAATATATATATTTCAAGTTTATGGAACATAATAAAATCAATGTGTATGACATAACTTTATAAACTCAACATATAAATTGTTCTATGCTTAGGTTACTTTTTTCTTAGTTCGCGATGGGATAATAACATCATCAAAAGTTTTAGTTGAATCACTTAAAGTACAATAAATATTTATTTTTTATGGGCATGTATAGTTTGAAACATTAATTAGTTAAGTTTATCTTTATTCATTTGAATATCGTTTATTTTGGCGTTTTTCTCAAAAATTCACCGTTGACCGGTATATTTACCGATCTAACACCGGACATACTATACTTTTCGATCTAACACCCTTTGCAGTAAGGCGCGCCTCCTACAGCACGCTATACGCTGATTTGGCACCACGTGGGGTAAGGCGCCCCCTGCGACGCGCCTTATGCTGACATGGATACACGTGTGAACGAGTGGAGGTAATTTGGTAAATAATGGTATAGCGCGGTGTAGGGGCTACGCCTTACCTATGATTCTGACACGCGTTAGAAAGACGCGGCCCCTGGCCCGCGCTATACCCTTAATTACCAAACTACCCCTACCGTTCACACCCATCATCCATCCCTATAAATACTCCATTCTCAATCACTTTTATCACACCAAATCCTCTCTCAACTTCTCTCAAATACTCTTATATTCTCTTATTAAGGTATATTTTATTATATTTAGTATTTTTTAGTAATTTATTTAATTATTTTAATTGTTTAATATTTTATTTAATTAATTTTTTTGCAGATATAAAAAGGAAGGCGGTCTACTTTGGTTGGATGAAAATCATATATCTCGAAACTTTGTAGATACAATAATATTTTAACATTTTAATTTAATTTAATTAATTTATTTAATGCATGATTATTAGTTTAAAAATTAACTTGTGTAATTATTTATATTTTAGGAGAGAGACCGTATATTAGATCATTTTATTAGAAACCTTAAGTTAGTTATACCTACTCGTGCAATGTCGTATTTAGTAGAGGCTGGATTCAGTCACTTAGGTAGATATCAGGGTCACTGTAAGATAGAACCAGACCTTATTTCTGCCTTAGTAGAGCGGTGGAGGCCGGAGACCCACACATTCTATCTTCTGTGCAGAGAGTAGACGATCACGCTTGAGGATGTTACTATGCACCTGGGGCTTCTGGAGGATGGAGGTGTGATATCAGGGATAACTTCCGGTTCTTGGACTACTTTGTGTCGGGTTAGTCTAGGACGTGTCCCGAAAAATTTTAACGGTGGACGAATATCGTTAAATTGGTTAGATGCCAATTTTCGGGAGTTGAGCGAGGACGCGTCTGACGATGAAGTTAAACAGTATGCACAAGCATGCATACTGAAGCTGATAGGAGGGTTGCTGATGCCGGATAAATCGCGCAGCCAAGTTCACTGTATGTGGTTGCAACATCTTGGCGACTTTTATCTGGTCGGATCACTCAGTTGGGGCTCGGCAGTTTTGGTTTGCCTGTACAGGGAGATGTGTCGAGCCATTGGCTACAGGCGTAATGCTATCGGCGGATGTCTCCTGCTGCTGCAGTCTTGAGCATGATATCGATTGCCCTTTTTATGTCCCATTGTTAAGAACCTATTCGTATTTCTGCTACTCCTGAGGTAATTATAAAACTGATTTTGTATATTAATAATTTTATACAGTGAATAAGAAATTATTTTTCTTGAATAGGTGGTTTACTGATAGGAAAAATCATCAGGAGTTACCTGATGATTTAGAAAAAATTAGGGTGTTAATAGATCAGAAGGTTGGCACACAGGTATGAATTTTAATGTTTAAAAATCGATTTTAGATTATAGTTATATAATTAGATTATTATTTTGATAAAAATTATATATATTTATTTTAGTTTGAATGGGTGTCATATTCTACTGATGATGTGAGGGCAGTGATCCTACCTGAGTTGAGGGGCCCATCAGATGTTTGGATGGCAATGGTTCCCTTGATCTGTTATGCGACCGTCGAGTGGCACTCCACTGATCGCGTGCTCCGGCAATTTGGTTGTTTTCAACCAATTCCGGAAGCACCTCGCAATATGGACGAGTTACATAACACAGATAGACGCGGCAAGACAAATACAGATTGGTTGGTAAGACATCATGCGTGGGTCGTGTTGTGTGAGGATCGACATCAGTGCCATCCCCGTAGAGAGCCCATTTTTATGACCTCTTGATGGTTGCTGACGGTTATTACAAGTGGTTCAACAGTAAAGGGAAACCGTTTTTGCTTCCTTAGGATGCACGAGGGCAGACCTTTCCGTGACGTCGACAGAAACGTTCACCGACACAACACCATCGTCCCCCGACACATGGACAAAGAGCAGGTACATCCGGTTCATACTCAGCTGCACCAGCAGGACCTTCACAACAGCCACCGTATCCAACGACTTACATACCGCAGCTATATATGATGTTGTCACCGCCTTTCCATTACCAGATGTCGCCGCCTCCGCCTTTACCTATTTTTATGATCCCGCCGCCGTCACAGATGACCCTTCCTGGAGGCTATTATGGGTCTATGTTTGCAGATCTGACACCTCATGTACAACCTCATCACCCATGGTCGCAGCACAGACACCTCCTTTACGGTTCTTATTCTATGCAGGTGCTTCATCGTCATCAGCTCCTCATCAACCTAATGTATCTACTCAGGACGACGACGACGACAATGATGATGGTGGTGATGATGATAGCGAGGAGTCACAACCAGTGATACGAAGAAATCCTCCTCGAGACCGACAGCCATCGCCCTGCGGAACACATTCACGTCGCATGCATCGATATATTTTGTTTTTTATTATATTTGTATTTAGTTTATTGGACTTTTTAATTGTAATTTTTTATTATTTCTCACTTAATACTTACTTTATTTTGTTAAATTTGTTTGACTTTTTTTTAATGTATTTCAATTAATTTTGTTTATTACCATTTAATACCAGTTATTGTAATATGGTTATCATTTACCATTTAATACTTATTGTAAGTTTGTTGTATTTAAAATTATTTTGAAATACCAAATTGTTCGATAACTTTCTTAAGTTTGTCACTTATTATCTCTTTTATTATAATCACATATAACGCAAACATCCAATCTCGTATTATTGTATCATTTTTTTAATCTTCATCAGCGATTATCGAATGACATTAACTTTAAGTAAATGCAAATTAAAGTACAAGAATTATTATTTGATAAACAAATACATCATTTCCTCATCAATTGTTACTTGATGGCAACAGAAGTGGACATGTTTTTCTAGTGTGTCCTGGGTTTCTACAATGCCCACATCTTCTATCTTGTCTAGATCTTTATTGAATATCCATATCGCAATGAATTTGATTGGATTTTGGACGACCACGCTCCCTCAATAAACTCGGATTTGGTACAATCGAAAGTCAATCTTGAACCTCGTCAGGGTCTTTGTCATTACCTATGGGGGGAAACTCAAATTCGTATACCTTAAAAACTTCATATAGTAGGTATACGGGATCCACAAAATGGTTATAGTCTTGACGTGTATGCGAGCAAGATGCTATCACATGAGAGCATGAATACTTAAGAGCTTGAAAAAACCCGCAGTCGCACGTTCTGTCCCTTAGATTTACTCTTAACGACACAACTTCAATCCCTTGAAGAGGTTGCGGCAACTCTGTGACACGAAATATTTCATGCCTTCTAGAGAAGCTTGTTACAGACATTCCATTTGATGCAGAAATTTTTTTCTGTAGATCTGCAACTAATCTAGGGTGATAGACATGACCGCCTTGCATCCATGTTTGAGTTTGTCCCCCGAGCTTCACAAAAAATGCCCCTAAACAAAAATATGTAGTCTTTACCAAAGCCGCTACTGGTAAGTGGTGTGCACCCTTTAAAGTTGAAATGATTTCCTCTGCCAAGTTGGTCGTCATGTGTCCATATCGATATCCACCATCATATGCGTTCATCCACATTTCTTTATCGATGAGGCTGATGTAATCGTATCCTTTCTCGTTCTTCGCCCGCAAATCTTGAAGCATTGATTCAAACGTTCGAGGAAGTAGTTAGTAACCTTATCAAAAAATGTACAACTTACTAACTTGCTTTCTTTACAAAATTAAAATGATCTAAAGAAAACAAACTACATTAGTTTCACTTACCCATGCGCACAATTAATTGACGCTCATCATTCTTCTTGTACCTTTCATGGTAGTTCGCAGCAATGTGTCAGAGACAATACCTATGTTGGACAAAGGGTGGTTGCCACATTGGACCCAAAGACTCCATTGCTGCTTTGATCTCAGCTCCGCGATCTGAAATGACACAGATGTTTCCCTCGTGATAACACGTGCACGTAAATTTCGGAGGAAAAAGCCCAAGAATCTGTATCTTCTCCTTCGACAAGAGCAAAAGCAACTGGAAGAATGTTGCGATTGCCATTTTGGACAACTGCCAATAATAAAACTTGCTTGTATTTTCCATACAAGAAAGTCTCGTCGATCTGGACCACAGGCTTGTAGTATTTGACATCATTAACGCACTGTGGGTAAGTCTAAAAAAACCGGTAGAATTGGCATCGATCGCAGAGAACTCGATCATTATGGTATGCATAGGAGGTTTCGAAGTCCACAATTGTCCTAGGATTCAACCTCCGCACCAGCCTAAACCAGCCTGGAAGTTCGTTGTAAGATGCATCTCATTCGCCATGAAGTTTGACAATGGCATTTTGTTTTATCAACCAAGCTTTTTATAGGAGAGAGTGTACCCATGCTGCGATTGTATAGCTGAAATCAACACAACAACAGCTATATGAGAGCTTGCTTTTACTATGGGCATGATGGCTTGGCATATCACTGCAGAGTAGGGATGATCTTGGTTGACCCTTCCAGCATAACATGTGTGAGGACCATTGTATACTGTTAGTTCTCATCTGTTGTTTTTCCTCTTCGATACGCGAACCATTCAATTGCATCCGTTTTCGCGTCGGGTACAGTAGCATACATATTTTTCGGTTGTGGAGCGGTCGACTCTGGACTGAACAGAATTACAGATATTGTAATTTTTGATAGCCATCATAGCTTTTTCCTTGCTTGAAAACTCCATGCCTAAATATAACTCACCATTATTTATTGATGAGTAATATCCATAGTCACCGAGATGAGGCATATCCGCAAATTCTGGCCCATACATTGCATCATAATCAGCTTCATACATGTGTGTTGGAGGGTCAGTTTGTGCCACATTTGCTGGAACTTCATCTACATCATCATCACCATCGGAGTTGAATTGCAGTGATTCTTGGTGAATGAATAGTCCAGTCTCAGCACCATCCGCACCAGGCTCACGAAGCGGTTCTTCTGGTAGAGATGATGGTTCTTTCGTGCTCTCCACATTTAGATCGAAGAACCTACTACTTGCACGCCTTCCCCTTGAACTGGAAGGCATATCGACATTCATATCAAAAAAGCTCGCAGTCGAATGCCTCCCCTTGGAGCTTGAAGTCATAGTGTCAAATGGAAACTGCACAGATGGTTGTGTCGATGGCATCTCCATATTAAGGTCAAACGGATTTGTAGATGAATGTCTTCCCCTTGAACTAGACACGATGTTGCCATACAGATTGTTCGTCGACCCACATCGATACATATAGTAAGGAGTTGCGGATGAATGTCTCTCCATTATGGCATTAAAATCATTACACATTATTGTCGTCGGGCTGTCAACTTGATCAACTTGTTCAGCCATCCCATAGTGAGAGCTTAATGATTGACCCCTAACGACACACACTTGAATAAAATTTGCATACATCTCAATATTGGCGTCTGAATAATTACTTTGAGCTTCAACCATCATTTCAACATCATCATTGTTCAAAAGTTCGAACGTTGTATAATTTAATGGCAACAATGATGTTGGAAATTTGTACTGCAACGACGACATTCTTCTACTACTTCCAACATGAATCTTCCTCGAAATCGTCGTTATCAGCTCCTCAAGAATTATGTTTCTCTTCAATGATATTTTAACACGCTCATTTGATAAGAAAACAACGCCGGTTTCATCTTCTTGAATTTCACCATCATAATAAACAATAGTTGAAAGTCACGTCATTCTTTGAGTTCAAAAGTGCGGCAATATTATATATGCAAAAAAATAACTGAAATAATGCTGATTAAATAAATAATATATAATATAACAGAATAATTTTTTTACACATAAACGTAAATAATTTAAATAATATAATTTTATATTATTACATGTACCGCAAAACTGTTTCGACATATATTCTTGCTTTCTAATTTTACATACACAGAAATTAATTGACAACAATTAGTATAATATTTTTTTTCAAATAATCATAATAAACAATAAATATAATAAAAAATTTATCACAAAATTACCTTATAACGAAAAATCGCACGAACTTCTGAATAAAATATGAGAAAATTATCAGAATTATTGACTCGTTGACGGAATTGTTGTATTAATTTATAAGTTGAGAGGATAGATGTGAGGAGATGTGAGGAACTTAACCCGGGGGAGAAGGGTATTTATAGCCGAGAAAAGTTGTAACAATTATACAAGGCGCGGTATCTGCCCCGCGCTATATATAATTATAAAGGTCAGGCGCGGCCCCTGACCCACGCTATACCCTACGTGGCGTAAGGCGCGCCCCAGGGGCCGCGCTTTACCCACGTGGCGCCAAATCATCGTATAACACGCTGCAGGGGGAGCGCCTTACTGCAAAGGGTATTAGATCGGAAAATATAATCTGACCGGTGTTAGATAGGTAAATATACCGGTCACCAGTAATTTTTTTAAAAAAACGCCGTTTATTTGTATATATATTTTTCTAACTCAAAATTTATGATTTTATTTGATTTGATTTTTTTGATATTTTAATAATCGAATATGACACTAATAATTTGGGCGATATTTGAAGCGTATATGAGGTGTCGTAGGCCTGATGAACAACATTTTGTGTACTTTCCTAAAAAAAAACAGAAGATTTCAACAAGTTCGTTTAAAAGAAAGAATGATTTTGATATTACTTAATTATGCTTATGTAGAAATGAAAGTTATTGAAAATCTTGAACTAGAAAACTTAAGAACCCAAACATTTAATATTCAGTGCAAAAAAAAAAATCAGTGTTTACGTCAAATAATTTCCTTTGATGAACAATGGAACCCATTGCAGAAAAACAAGTACGGATAACTTGGGTCATCTGGTCTTCAATTAAAAGAGCTGTGAATATTGAGATTACTCACTTACAGACCTATTATACATATTAAGTTTTATAAGTGATTGTGTAAATCAATCAGACTAAACTTCAAATTTATCCTATGAAGTTTTCTTTAGTGTTATAACTTTTCTAAACCTCCTTCGTTCCATACAGCAAGATTTCTCTATAACTTTTTCGAAGGAATATCTCCAGACATAATACGTAAAGAACTCAAAACCCTACATCCTTCGAAACATCACAATCATTTGATTTAACCCATGGCAGGTCTATGTTATCTATTAAGACCTAAATCAATTTACAACTATCACATCAATCAAAACTATCTATATTACGAATAGTCATTATAGTTCTATGTTTTACATTAACACTAAAAGTCATATATATATATATATAATTTCCATAACAGGTAGAGAAGATTTTCTGGCTCCTACTTACTCTCTTTCCTCTATCACCAATTACTCGACGGTCAGAAAATTAGGCGATCTTAACCACATGCAACTCCATCATTGATAACCAGACGTTTATCGACTTCATACTAACTATAATTATCTATCTAAATTAAAAAGAGTGAACCTTCACCAGCCGATACCCTCACTTTTGTTCCATCAACAAAAAGCTGTGTAAATATACATGTGTCTACGGTCCAGCAACATGATGTAGCTGTTTATTTTCCGTTTGGATGAATAACAACGAAAGAAAACAGTACATATCAAAAAGTTCTGAAATGAAAGGGCATTTTCAAGATGGGACCTGCATCCAACCTAGGTTTTAATTCAGTGAAACAGAAACATGCTTAATATGTATTAATTAGGGTTTGAGTGTACTATATAGTCTAACCTAATTGCAAACCCTACTAAGAAAAGTGTTTTTATTATTTCCCTCCTTCTGCAAAACATATTAGGTTTCCTGTAAATTCAAAAACTTTACAAATATAAGAAAGTGGCTGAAAATTACAGAATAATTCCAATATTTCAAGTTCAAAACTTCACAAAAACATGAAGTAACAGAGAATTTTAATTACTCAAGCAGAAGAGCGCATAAAAAATAACATCTTACAGAATCCATCTTGCAGGCCTTCCTTCCTTTTCTTCTTCATTCTGCATGTAATTCTTCTTCTTATTCCCTGTGTTTTATAATGAATATACATCCACAACTACTGTACATAGAGAAAATTCATTATTGGTACTTTATAATATATATATATATATACACTATGGATCGTGACCTAATCGAAGCTCCAAGTCTAATTCATCTTCTCCAATACTTCCATCAGCCTTCTTGTTTCGATGATCATCTACAGGGGACGGACCGATTCGCAAGCTTAGACTCCGATTCGGATGCTGTGAATTGTCTACAAAGAATTCAGCCGTGTATGGGGGTCTAAAACCCCAACCTGAAACTGGGAAAAAAGCTTGGTAACTTACATGTACCTCAGGAGCTATGGAGTAATCTGGCTGATAAGTATAGGACTTAATTGTTGGGTAATTGTCATCAGTTCCTGAAAGTAGTATGGGAACTGAACTAGGCCTGCTCTTGGCTCTATCTTTCCTATGGATGTTCATATGCCCTCCTAAGGCTTGTGCTGTGGTGAACCCTCTCCTGCAAAACACACACTCGTAGGATCGACTACCGGTGGTGCGTGTATCGTCGATGCTTAGCTCGGATTTATCGGTCTCTTCGCTCGAGCTCTTTGAATCTCGGAGATGGTTGGCCTCCATGGGAATTGTTAAGTAGGACTGAAATTCTCACCAGGGAATTTTAGCTTGTTGGAGATGAAGGTGGGTATTATAATAGACAAGGGACAAATAAAAGACATAGGCATTGGGTAAGTGAGTTGTCTGTAAGATTTTTTTTCCCGGAGACAAAAGTCTTAAGCTTTTGTTGTTAGCTAGCCGGCTGAGGTAGTGGATCCATCTTTTGCTGGCAGTATGATATTTTTTTCTGGTATATGTCTGCCATTGTTAAGCTATCTCTTGTCCCTTTCATCTAACCTTTTTCCTTAAAAGCAGTCTCCCTTTTGTCACCTCTCTTCCCCTTTTTCATATATTTTCACCCATTCTTTTTTTCATTTTCATAAAATCATTAGGGGTTAGAGTATATTACTGGCGAGAGTTGAGAGTGATTCTTATATATCACTCAACAAATTTTCTGGTTAGATTCAAATTCTATTTGTTAGGATATTCATGATCAGAAACCAACAAACTAAAATAATTCCAATCATATATAGTTATATAATTACCTATTTAGATAGATGGATAAGTGAAATAAGATTAATACATCTATTGACATAGTGTATTTTTTTAAAATTTTACACGTTTTTTGAATCGTTAGATGAATGAAAATACATTAATGAGATTAATAGTACGATATAAGAAGATTTTTTTACGAATAGAAGAAATGGATTATCCTAAAATTTGAAAGATTTAATCATAATCATTATACTTAATTAATCCAACAATCTAAATTATATAAATATTTTTATATTTTACATTGTGTAAATAGATCGTAACTTATATATATAAATATAAAGATAAGTTATATTTGCAGAGTGTAAAAATGAAAAAAAAAATATATTGATTTAGAACCATTAAATTTATTCTTTGTTAAGCATTAATCTTTTGTGTATCAAATAAATTGCCCTATATATAAATCATTCAAAAATTCATTTAAACCCCCTTTCTTTACTTAAAAGAGTACAAAGGTAAATGGTGAGAATTAACATTTTCGAAGTTTAAAATACACCTTTCAATTGAGAATGTACCTATGCGTGTGTGTATATATATATATATATATATATATATATATATATATGTATTTATTTATTTATTTATATACATATACTTCTAATGTAATGGGAAAGTAGTCTTGTTGGAAACTGTAAATGAGCCTTTGAATATTAGAGGCTTTTTCCATCTAGAAATAACATGCTATATTCTGGCAGCAGATCTTTCATTTTATATATATATATATATATATATTTACAAAAGTGAATATTCATCTCAATGGTTATGATTAAAAGAGTGGATTTTTCTTTAGAGATTTTGTGTTTGTGTACTTACATCGGCTGAATGTATGTGTTATCAATTATTAAAAATAATTATAAACAAATATCAAATTATAATCATTACATACTACTAAAAAAAGTTATAACATAATTCTCAATCCTTATTATATAAAACAAGCCGTACAAATCGTAAAATAAGTAGGTTTGACTAAAAAAATAAAACGTTGATAAATAAAATACTTCAAAAAAAAGAAAAGAAAGAAGATTAAATAATCATTCTGTACAAACATTAAAAAATAATTTTATCATTATCTCGTACTTTTATTATCCGATTCAATCATCACGTTTAGAACAATGAAACGTTTCTTGAATTAATGGTAAATAAAACTGAAATTAGGGCTTATGATCAAACAGGTGAGGAAAGTTGTGGGAACCTTCCTGCAGAATATATAAATGATGAGGGAAAATAGTGCGGGTTTGTACTTTGCACTTGTTCTTAACGAAACCCTTTTTCCCACCACAATGAATGGAAAACGCATCATCTTTGTGTCACAATCAGCTTCCTCATTTGCTATCGTCTTCCTTTATCAGGTTTAAATATACATTCAAATTATCAGGAGATAATACTATTTAATAATATTTTATTTGTAAAATTACTTTTAAATATTTGATTTTATATTTAAGATTGGGTTAGATGCGTTTAACTGGGCAGGTGTTTTTGTTTGGTACAGACAAGGGAAAACACTAATGGCAGCTAACGCTATCAAGTTTTCTTAAATTTTATCTTTTTTTATTACAGATGTTTATTTTGGATTAACAGCGAGATTAAAAATTATAAGGCCGGTAAGATTAATTATAATGAGATTAAAAATGTTAGGAAAACAAATACATACGATTTTGTATTCATAATTGATTTTTAAATGTATTTCTCTTCATAATTTAAAATAAATAAATAAATACTTATTTATTATTGATAATAATTTTTAATATAATTAATAAAAAATTGTATTTAAAATTGAATTTTATATTATAGTATTTTAAATAAAATTTTAAAAATAATATTGTAAATATAATAATTTCAATTTCAATTTAAACAATTATCCACATTTTTAAATATTATCAATTAGAATAATAAATTAAGTTTTATAAAAAGAAGGATACTTTTAGAATTTATTACCTTTTCGTTTGTATGGTATAACTAGGGATGGGTATGTAAGTAGAATCCGATGGGTTCCGACCTGATTCGATCTGATCGGGTCAGGTTTTTTAAAATTTTTGGGGTCGAATCGAGTTGGTTTTTTAAATGTGATGTTCGTGTCGGGTTGGGTTCGGGTTTTTGGTGAAAATACTCGACCCGAAAAAATATATAATTTTATCTTATATATTTAGAAATAATTACAACAATACCCTTCTATATATTATTTTTTTAATTAAATCACTATTTTTATTGAATAAAAATAATATTTTTTATTATTTCGGATTGAATAAGATTATGTCAAATTTTTAAATTATATATCAAATCAGATGAAATATTATTTTAATCGAATCGAATCAAATTAGGTGAACAAAAAATCTGACTCAAACCTACCCATATACATCGTATAACCAAACTCAATACTATAATTTAAACATGTAATATTAATTAATTTAATTTGTGTCGCGTGCAGAACGTTCCAACTTTCAACACACGTGTCAACAAACTGTAGCCTTTAGAGCTTAGATCTTTTAGCCTTTTTATTTTCCTGCATTTCTGGAAAGTCGTTTGCGATCCTTGATTTTGCGGATCAAATATTCAGTTGCTGGGAAATTAGTTGGATTTTCAGTTTCAGCAAAGCGAAACTCTGATTTTCGCGGAGGAAAGAGGGAAAAAGGAGAGAAGGAAATGTCAATTCTATCAACATCACCATCGGCGAATCTTCACGAAATCGACGATGCCCAAACCCTAATCCCCGGCCTCCCAAACGACGTCGCCGCCCTTATCCTTTCCTTCCTCCCGTACTCCCACCACTGCCGCCTCAAGCCCACCTGCAAGCCCTGGTATATCTTCCTCTCCTCCAAGACGCTCCTCTCGCTTCGCCGTCGCAACCGGAGCTCCCATCTCCTCTGCATCTTTCCGGAAGATCCTCACATTTCTTCCCCTTTCCTCTTCGACCCCGAACACCTCGCCTGGTGTCCCTTACCCCCCATGCCTTGCAACCCTCACGTGTACGGCCTCTGCAATTTCACTTCCATCTCTCTCGGCCCACACATCTACGTTCTTGGCGGCTCTCTTTTCGACACCCGCACTTTCCCCTTAGACCGTCCTTCCCCTTCTTCCTCTGCTTTCCGCTATAACTTCGTTACTTCCTCCTGGGATCGCCTCGCGCCTATGATTTCCCCGCGCGGGAGTTTCGCTTGTGCTGCAATCCCCAGCGCCGATCAAATCATAGTTGCCGGGGGTGGTTCCAGGCACACCATGTTTAGGGCTGGTGGGAGTAGGATATGTTCGGTAGAGCGGTACGACGTGGAGAAGGATCAATGGGAAGCGTTGGACGGGTTGCCTCGGTTTCGAGCTGGTTGCGTGGGTTTTACAGTTATAGGAGACGGGGAAGAGAGGGAGTTTTGGGTGATGGGTGGGTATGGAGATTCGAGAACCGTCTCGGGTGTGTGTTCCCGGTCGACGAGTACTATAAGGATGCATTGGTGATGGAGTTGAAGGAAAATGGGGATGGGAAGTGGAGGGAAGTTGGGGATATGTGGGGAGCAGGGGGAGACGCCTCGGTTCGGGAAAATCGCAGTGGTGGAGGATGAGGAAGGGGGTAATCCTCCTGCTATTTTCATGCTCGATGATTATGATATCCTCATGTAATTATGCTCTTCTTTTTGCTAGATAACTACATTTATGTTGGTATCATTGAATTATTGTCTTCTTGGTAAAATTTGCTTTTCTCTAAGAATATTAGAGATAGTTTAGAAGGTTGCCATCTACTTCAATGAGTTGATAGTTTTGCTAGTATAAAAAAGTTTAATGCATTATAAATTAACCGTTAATAAAAGCATCTTTATCAACTGAGTTCAAATATCGAAACGGATGGCACATTGTGTTTCCTTATGTATCAGATATATCTATTACAAGGCATTGTACTTGTTTGATTAGTTAGTTTTGCTTGAATTTTGAATTTGATTCATGTACTGAACCACTTGAGGTTGTAAATTCATATGTATTAATTGATAGTTAAAATCTGAACCAATTCAAAGATTGGGTATTTTTCTATATGTAGAGTAGATTGAGGCAGATAATAATTAGTAACATATTTTGGAGTGTCGTATTCGATTTTAACTCGGCAATAATTTACAATATTTTGATAGCAAAGATGCATAACTTTAGTGTGTGTGTTGTGAGAAGAAAATGTAAGCTGTATGCTTTTGGGTTTTGAAATTCTAGTCTTCTAATGACTTGATGGTACTGCTATTATTTAGTTATAGTATCATGCAAAAAGGGGAAAACAAATCTTGCCAACTTGTCAGGTTCTTCATTTGATACCTAGAATTCCTGCACGCTGCATTCTTCACAGATTTTATCTATGTATTTCTCAATAATCGCTTGCCGAGTCTCGGTTACTTAAGAGAATAAGCTTACATTTCAGCATTTCCTGGACTCTTGACACATTTGGCTGGTTACTTAATCGGACTCTTTGTTATTGGTTCCTTTTACTCGGATGCTTGTACCAAACTGCATGATTCCCTCTTCTGTCAACAAAATTGCAATTTACATTCTCTGCAATTTTAGTTTCAGTTTAGGATTTTATTTGAAGAAAAGCCAGAATTTGAAGTTACTCGCCATTCTGTTTTTTCCGAATTCTTATTCTAGGTCTTAGGTATGATGGCACACTCATCTTCACTTTATCTATCTGCAGATACAACATGGATTCAAATCGTTGGCAAAAGGAGTGCAGTGTACCAAGGCGAACTGCTTGTGAGACTTCATTTGGTTTTATTGTTATGAACGGGGAGTTGCATGTGATGACAATTGTAAATGGAATTGATTCAACCGAAACTCGGCGATCACGACAGCAGAAGAGGACGGGGACATTGTTCATTCAGATATATCATCCTAAGAAGAAGACCTGGAGATTCCTTATCACGAAGCTGCCATTCCGACAGCCTTTGGATTTAAGTACCACAGTTATGTGCCCGTTTCGACTGTAGATGTAAGAACACCTCCTGCCTAGTGCCGCTAATCATATGTAAATAATCCGACGATTCATATATTATTTTTTGTTGATATTTCTGGTTCTATATTTGTGTTGTGTAGCTTGTATGTATGATATATATGGTTATCAAGATGTCAATGCCTGGTGGATAAAAGAAACAATAGCTTATGTAATTGAACTACTAACTATCCCGCTCTTGCATCTTATACATGCATACATACATACATACATACATACATACATACATATATTTTGTAACTTTTGTTTTAGTGCCCTCTTAGAAATGCTTGTATTCTGCTCCAAGTTGTAATATTCTTGCCGGTTAAAGGGTGTCCAAACTAAAAGTCAATGGTTTGATCTAATCTGAATTCTGAATTGTCTTCTGCCTTGAGAAATGTTAAAACTTCATATTCTATAACATGAAGTTTTCCTTTAATTATATGATTGAGATTTTGAAAATTTTAAAGTTTATATTTGAATTTGTATCAAGACTACATTTTTAATTATAATTTATTTTAATTTCACTCTTATTTAATCTTGTGATTTAAAAATTGTTAGCCGGTCCATGCACGCAAATTTGCATTTTTGGGACTCTTCTTTATCATTTGCAGATTCATTTGTCTTCTTTATCGTAAGTTAACTATTCATTTTTTAGGGTCATTATAAAATCTTTTGATCGAGATCAATAAAAATGATTGAAAATCTCTTTCTACACTCATCTCTCTTCTACCTCCTTATGGGTAAAAAAAATTGGTCAAAAAATTTAATACCAATTAACAGTTGTCTGACTATCGACTGTAATTTTTTGTCTAAATCAAACAAATGAACCATAATTTTTCCCCCGTAAATCGAACTAATGAATCGTCTATTATCGCCGTAAACTCATTTGTTCCAATAAGCGGGATAAGGACAGAAAATTACTACTAATATTTTGAAGAGATAAGTAATCAACAATTTGTGTTTCTTGAATAAATTGTCAACCAACTGCGGTTCAATTTACGACCAAACATTACTTAGATCGTATGTCCTAACCAAGAACTAACAAAGAAAAACAAGTTATTAAACAACCAGAAGAAAAAAATTGATCAATATGTATTTTGAATTACGGACAGCTATTAATTAAGAACTCATCTCGATCATGATGAAGTCCCCTTGGCAATGGAAGCCACCCCAAACTCTGCAACAACCACGGGGAAACGCCGGAGGCGCGTGCGTAACATAGCCGGCGACATTCATGCCACCCAACTTGCAGACGCCGGTTTCTCTGCCAGGGATTTCCGTGCACGGATTATGTCCGGAACCCGTCACCGGTCCTTTCTGCAACGATTGAAACAAAAGCTCATCATCTTTTTCCAACCATTGCTCCCCATGCATTGGCCTCATTTCTCCAAGTTGGAGCGAAGCTACTAATAAGAAGATAACGAATGAAGTTCTAAACAGGTTTTTGAATGCCATCTTCTGTGAATGGCCGCCGGAAACTTATTGCTATGAAGCTTTTGTTTTTGAGATTGGTGTTTGTGTGTGTAAATATAGAGAGAGGCAGTGGCGTTGAGTGGTTATCCGATGGGTGTGGTTTGACTGCAGCCTGGAAAATGGCGGAGTTTGACTGATTAAGCCGTGGTTTGAAGGTTGAAACGAGGCATGGAACTAAGGAACAACACGGCACTTTTAGGTTTAATTTAAGCACTGACAGTCATAAAAAGTGTGGGAACGTGGAAGAATTTATGTTTATATATATAGGTTTTAGCTAGGGTTTGATCATCTTTGTTAATCCCCTACGTAGTATTATATAATGTGTGAAATGGATAGTGCGTTCGACCAAGGAAAAAGATGCGTGCAAGGTGAGACATATTTACTAGTAAAATATGAAATTTTAAGTTTGAATACCTAAAAAAATCGAAAACTAAATTAATCTTATTTCGATATTTAATTAAAGGTTTAAATATACAAAAGGTGCCTAATCTATTCTCTTTTTTCCAGTTTAGTGCCAAACATTTATTTCATTTCAATTTGGTGCCTAATGTTTCATTATGTTACTCAAAATAGGTCAAGCCATGACAGACTGTTAGTTTTCTCCGTTAAGTGACACGTGTTACAATCTCGTAATTTTGAAGTTTATTTTTAAAAATATTAAAAATATTATTATTCATAAAAAACCTTATTTCTTTTAAATTACAAAAAAGCCTCAAAATCCTTAAAATCCCCAAATCATAACACTAACCCCCCGCCGCTTCCCTTTCCGGCCACGACCATCGCCGCTGACGTAATCCTTGTCATTATCCTAGTTATAAGTTGTCGTAGTTGTCATCGATTGGCCGTCGATATCGCTTGGGATTCAATTTTCATCCTAGGGTTCGCGGGGTATAAAATGTTGATTCACCATCGATCGGTCGTCGATCAGTCACAATTTCATAGAGGTTTTGGTCGTCGGGGAGAGGTGAGGTCAGGTGGAGCTTCGTTGACGATAAAGGGCGGCGGGCAGCGTGGGTTTAACGGTTGAAATGAAGGTTTTCAAAGTTTTGGGGTTATTTCAAAATTTCTGCATTTTCTTTTTTTTTAATATATAATTTTTTTAATTTATATAATTTTTTTAAAATTATCAGATTGTGACACATGTAACTTAATGGAGGAAATTAATGGTTCGTCACGACTTGACCTATTTTGAGTAATGGAATGAAATGTTAGGAACCAAAATGGAACAAAATAAACATTAGACACTAAACTAGAAAAACGGGCATAGATTGGACACCTTTTGTATATTTAAGCCTTAATTAGATAATTTAATTATTTATGATTTAATTTCTAATTTTCTTAGTTTTTAATTATTGTTTTACTGGAAAACCTTTTTATCAAATTTGAATTATTTACTCTTCACCTATACTAGAATACCTTTGTATCTTCAATTTTCTTTTTAAAAATATATTTTTTGTAATTTAATCTCTCAATTTTATGTTTTATTCAATTTGGGCCCTAACTACAATTCTTTGTAAATTTCATCAATTCCTTGACCTATTTAGTACTCTCATCAATATTTTTTCATTAGAATCTCTCTCTCTCTTTTAAAAAATAATATTATAAATATAGTGTATAATTTTAGATGATATTTAGTTTACTAAATAATATTACAAATATTACCAACGGGGTTGGTTCAAGTAGTAATCAATTTGATATCACTTAAATAGGTCTCGAGTTGAGGTCTTATGTATGCAAAAAAATCCCTATTGAGACACTCACCCATCAAAATCAAGTGCGTAATGTGGGTCAGTCCGGATTAGTCAGAGAAAAATTCTGAGAAACCGGGAGGGCAACCCAAAAAAATAATATTACAAATCTTAATTAGACATGTGAAAACGAATATGATATATATATATATATATATATATTGGATATGATTAGAGAGAATCATTTAAACTAGAACTAATCAATACTATGTTATTATAAATAATTACATTTAAATATAAACATAAACTAGATCAAATATATTCAATTCAATATAAATCTTATAAAGTCGACTAAAAAATTAAATAAATTTTTACTCATAAACTTGATTAATTTAATTTTTTTCTCACTCGATTCAGGTTTATCGAATACTCACCCTAAACATATTGTGAATGTTGTTGAAAACCTTTGGAAGCCTTGTAGGCCATATTTTGCAAGTTCCTCTTCCATCTTCACCCCCCCCCCCTTTTTGAATAGAGATGAAGAATAAAATAGTTTAGTTTATGCACCCATAGGCCTTAGTGTAGTAAAGTTGGACACCCACCAAGTGCAATATGGGCCGCCAATCTAAGTTGCTGGCTTCAGCGTTCTCCTTCACCTTCCTTTAACAATTTATTCCCAGCCATCGCATCGTCTTAGTGAATAAAGATGCAATTTTTTTTTTGCTGTTATGATTGCGTCTGTGAGTCTCGCTAACTGTTAGTTAAGTGGTTTTCCAATGAAGGGCTTCTGGCGACCTTTTGCTGTAAGATTAAAGGCCTTTGTGCTTCACCGGTTTCACTGATTAAACCTTCATTTCTTGTTGAGAAAATGATTCTTGTTTTTGGGTTGATTCAAAAATTGAGTTTTTCTTTTTCCTTTGGGCAGAGGCTTGGGGGTGTTAGGAGCTATTCAGTGTTAAGAAACGATCAGCTGAGAATTAAAGGGGTTAACGATGTGATTGCTGTTGCCTCTGGTAAAGGTGGTGTTGGCAAGTCTACTACTGCTGGTAATCTATTAGTTTTTCATGTTCATGGGTTAGGACTTAGGGATACCATTTTTCCAGGGATTTTTTTTCACTCATGTTGGTTTATTTGCAATATTTGCAGTTAATTTGGCGGTTTCATTAGCTAACAGGTGTGGATTGAAGATAGGAGTGCTTGATGCAGATGTGTATGGACCATCTGTTCCAACCATGATGAACATCCACCAAAAGCCAGAAGTTAATAAAGGTAATATTTCTATCTTCCAGGAGATGATCTTTCTTCAGTCAATGGGAAAAAACGTGAAAGTGTTCTATTAGTATATTGATTAATTATCCATTAGTACAACACTTGTTTTGGAGAATAAGTTAATCTTCCTGAAATTGTCTTTTGCTGTGCCTTTGCCCTTTTATCAATATCATTTGTTGTTTAGTAAACATCCTTTGCCAAATTTCCCAAGAAACTTTTCTGCCTATTGTTCTTCCGAACAGTTTACGAATTACGATCATTTGTTACCTTTCTTTTATGATATATGTTTTCAAAGTTCTCTTTCTCGAAACTTACATACAGATATGAAGATGATTCCTATTGAGAACTATGGAGTGAAGTGTATGTCAATGGGATTTCTGGTGGATAAGGATGCGCCAATCGTGTGGAGAGGACCCATGGTATTGTAATTTATATAGGTTGTGTCTTATTTTTCTTTCATTCATTCTGGAATGAACATCTCTTTATAGCTTCAAATCCAGTTGTCTGTATATCACACCGTTAATCTGCAGAGCAGAGAAAAATATCATGTTGCCGACATCTTTGATTCAAATCCAACCTTAGTTGAGTCGACTTCCCTGTTTTATATAATCTAGATATTGTGTTATAAGTCGCCATTGCTTCTTTTGAGAGTTTGTCCTGCAAATTGAAATTCACATATCTTTATAACAGTTGCATTCACTGAGCTTAAGAATATTGCATGCTAAACTATTTTAGATGTTTCTTTCTATATTTTTGATTTATTTTTGATTTACATAGTATTTTATGAAAGCTTATGTTCATTTCAGGTGATGAGTGCTCTTCAGAAAATGTCGAGGGATGTTGACTGGGGAGATCTTGATATCCTTGTGGTGGATATGCCCCCTGGAACAGGTGATGCACAACTAACCATGTCCCAGAAGCTTCAGTTGTCAGGTAGACAATTAAATTTTAGCCTTTTTTTTATCCCTTTCGGGAACAAAGTATTTGGTACTATGCGTTTAGTTGGTGCCTGTATATGCCTTTTTTTTTATCCCACTTACTATGTAAATTCAAGATTCGTTTATCAAACCTCACTAATATCACTTAGATCATTGGTGCCTGTATATGCCTTTTAGTTGATTTCTTTGATATAGTTGAAATCATTTTTTACATGCGGGGATACATTCCGGAACGGGAAAAGGGAAATGAAGGAAAACATATCTTACTTCACTTCCCCTATCCAATACATTTATTTACTTCAAAAATTTATGTTTGATGTTTTCTCTTAGGTGCTTTAATAGTTTCAACCCCACAAGATGTTGCACTGATTGATGCTCGTAGAGGAGTTAGAATGTTCTCTAAAGTTCAAGTTCCTGTAAGTGGTAATTTCTGCACGAATTCTCTTATCATGCCTGCAAAGCTTGTTGATAATTTTTGTGTAGTGCTTAAATTTGGTATCCTTATGAAGTTTTTAACCATGATTGCTCTCTTCTGCATGAGATATTATTTCTTCAGCTTGCCAGTTAAACTTTCCCTCCGTAATGATGGAATTAACAAAAAATAACAATTTCTATTTCTTGGTACTTTAAGTAGTAAATCTGTGTGTGGGATAGAAATGTCACTGCTGACGGTGAAAGATTTCGGTTTTACGAAATCCTTTCTGGGACTAGTATATTAACTGAACTGCTGCCAAAAAGTGCATTACTGCATTAGAGAGGATATTTAATGATAAGCTTTTTTGACATGTTTTTATAGATTTTGGGATTAATAGAGAACATGAGCTGCTTCAAGTGTCCGCACTGTGGCGAGCCTTCATTCATTTTTGGTAAGGGTGGAGCACGTAAAACAGCTGCTGAGATGGGTTTGCAACTTGTTGGTGAGGTAAGCTGTTTATTAAAGCTAATAATTGTCACTTTGTTATAGCTTTCTTTATACTTGTAGTCGGTTGAGGGCTTTCCTTGGCCTTCTCAATGGCTGAATTTTTTATCGTAAAATGTAGCTTCTCGATATTCGAAGCTGTAAATATATATGATCCGTTACCAATACCATCTCAGATACCCATTGAATTGGACATTAGGAAAGGCTGTGACGAGGGCACACCCGTAGTGGTATCAGCACCTGATTCTGCTGTCTCAAAAGCTTACCATGATGTAGCTCAAAAAGTTGTCATGCGACTCGAGGATCTAGCGAAGGCATGAAAATATACACGAGGCTGACCAGCAGAGTTTTCTCAGATAAAACCACCTTCATTCCTGTCTTTTCTTTGGGCGGTGTTTTTGAGATTCATCCTGATATCTATCAATTTTAAATTCGAACATTTTCGGCTGACCAGCAGAGTTTTCTCGGTGTTTTATAGAAACTTATTCGATGAATTACACACTCAGACCAGCAGAGCTTTTTTTCTCGGTATGGCTACTGCTAGACAGAAATGTTTTGAATTTTTCATGTAGATTGAAATGATTTAAAGCTTCGAATTCGAAAGTAATCTAAGAACCTTACAGAACAGGATATTTGAGCTTGAATTGTTCAAACAGGCAAAGGTTTTGGAGTATGAAATCAATGATACATTAAATAAAGTAATTTGAGCATGTATTCCATGTTGATGATGGCCACTGTACCAATGAAAAAATCACTGCTGCATTTATTCTACAAAGGTTCTTGAGATTATATATTGTTTGAAAGTTGTTAACCTCTAGGCTCTAACACAATCCAGATTAACATTGATTCTAACTAGGGGTAAATGAAGCTAAATAAATAAGTTTGGAAAAAAACTTTTATGTTCATTTAATAAATGAACGAACATAAATAGAGGTGTGTTCGGTTCGTTTATGTTCTCGAACAAGTTTGTTTGAAAGCTCATTTATAAGCTCGTTTATATATATTGATGAGTGTATGAACTAAATAAAATATACAATGAATTTTGGGGTTCAAACTATGAAGGTTGAAAGACGAACAATCCGGTTGGTGCTCATATATTAATCATCAAACCCAGTAATCTCAACTTCAGTACCCGACTCAAACTTTTAGGCAAAAAGGAAAAAAATTTCTTTAGCCGATCGTCACACATTCATATATTCCGTCCACTTTTCTGTATAAACAATTTTATTTAACTCACAATTCCAAAACCAAATCCTAATCCCCTCCATTTTTTTCTTCTTCTTGTTTTTAACTCATTTTCACTTGCATATTCTGAATGAATCACCAATCAGTAACCTTTAAAAACGCCCATTTTCCTTCCCATCCCCGCCACCGCTACCATTGCAACCCTATCCATTCTCGCCTCCTCTTCCCCTCCCCTTTCTTAACCCTCCATCCAAACACCACCATCTCCAAATCTGCCCACTTTTCCTTCACCTGCCGCGTTCTCCACACCCCACTTCTCAATCACCCCTCTGGCTCTCTCCACACCTCCAACGCTGTCAAACCCGCCGCCAATGTCGTCAAAATCGTCGATGTCGCCACCCTCGGCAATCTCTGCGTCGATATTGTCCTCAATGTTCCCGAATTACCCCCGCCTTCATCTGGCGCTCGCAAAGCCTTCATGGAGCAGTTAGCCGCCTCTCCTCCAGATAAGGTAAAAAAAAAGGTTACGTTTTTAAAAAAAAAATGGAGTTTTCAAATTTATTGAGTTTTGATTTATGGTTTTTGATCCCAGCGATACTGGGAAGCTGGTGGGAACTGTAATATGGCTATAGCAGCTGCGAGGCTGGGACTTAAGTGTATTACAATAGGTCACGTTGGCAGTGAAATTTATGGGAAGTTTCTTCTAGATGTGCATCGTGATGAAGGAATTGGTTTGGTTGAAATGAGTGAAGAAACTGATGTTCTCGACGCCCCTAGTTCTTCTTATGAAACCCTCTTATGCTGGGTGCTCGTTGATCCCTCGCAAAAACATGGCTTTTGCAGGTAAAGAGAAAGAAAACTTCCCTTTTTACTGTTTTTCAGTGATGATTAAATGGTTGCTGAAGTTTTATGCGTTTTTGTTTCGATAGTCGGGCGGATTTCAGTAAGGAACCTGCTTTTAGCTGGATGAATACACTGTCCGAAGAAGTAAAGAGGGCGATTAAACGCTCGAGAATCCTATTTTGTAATGGTTATGGCTTTGATGACTTGTCCCCTGATGTGATAGTCTCAGCCGTGGAGTATGCTGCTGAAGTCGGTACATCGGTGTTCTTTGATCCGGGGCCTCGAGGGAAGAGTCTTTTAAGTGGAACCGTGGAAGAGCAAAAAGCACTTAGGCATTTCTTGAGGATGAGTGATGTCCTCCTAACAGCTGATTAGGTGCTTTTTACAGAATCAATGGACATGTTCATTCTATTTCTTTTTTTATCTGCTTGTGTTGTGCTTCTATATCTGTTTGCGTTGCTTTCATAACCAATTTGATGTCACATTGTAATCATTTCGACTTTTGGGAGTTGATTCCCTAGATCTTTCTTAAAATGTAGGCTATTGAATCTGATGCTACATTCTCCTATTAGACCTGTTTTAATTCATATCTGAATCATCACAAGTTTCGTCTAATCGGTGGGAATGATTGTTCCTTTATTGGTTAGTTCTTTAGCTTAACCATCGATCTAAGAAATATTTATCATCTGTCTAAGCCTGCAACTATGGAGGTTTTGATTCCAGTAGGAAGTAATTGGGTTTTATGGTATTTGATGTGAAAATATGTCCTATCTGACTATTTATATTTTGGCTGTTTACCTTATTACTTGCATTCGTGAACTTCCAGGTTTAACCGGCCTAGCTGACCCTATTCTAGCAGGGCAGGAGTTGCTGAAGAAAGGAAACCATGCTCAATGGGTGCTTGTGAAGATGGGCTCTAAGGGTTCGATTCTGATAACCAAGTCAGGTATTACTTGTGCGCCAGCATTTAAGGTGAGTTATAGCTTCGTTGTATATCCGGAAACATAGAAGGTCGTAGTTAACATATGAATGCTATTGTCGGTTAAGTTTCAATTTGCTTTAAGCTTGGATGCTGCTTTTGGTAGCTTGAAAATGTATTTTTAAAGCTATAGGTCATCGATTCTTTAATATGCTTGATTAGGTGAAAATCGTGGACACTGTCGGGTGCGGAGATAGTTTCGTTGCTGCTATTGCATTCGGTTTTATACATGACATTCCGTTGGTTACTACGTTAGCTTTCGCAAATGCAGTGGGTGCAGCTACTGCTATGGGTTGCGGTGCTGGTAGGAATGTAGCGACGATGAAGAAAGTGGTGGAACTGATAGAAACACCCGACCTCAACGAGGACAATAAGTTCTGGAACAAGCTACTGAATGATCATGTCAACTCGCAGGAGGTAACGCTTTTGTCGAAATCGGTCTTAAACGGAAGCAATGGCAGGGTGAAGCATGTTACATTGCAAAACGTGGTTTCCGAACTGCTGCCTAAGCTTACATCTAATCAATTTGAGGGGAAACTGTCATCTTGATGGGATTGCAAAAGAAAATTAGATTCTCAGGCAAACAATACGAAGTTGCAAAGCAAATTTTTTGTATGAAATCATTGTGGGTTTGATTTGTTTTGGTGTAATGCTAAAATTAGCCCCCATTGTTTATTAAAATGATCACTTTGGTCGATATTCTTCTTTTTTTTCTTTTTTTTTCTTTTTGAGCAATTTAGCCTTCCAATGTAATGTTTCATATTAGGACAAAAAGACCCTTAACGTTTGACCGAATAGTCACTTCGACTCTTAATTTTTTTTTGGAACATTTTATTTTAGGATTAAAAGGCTCCCATTTTGGAGCGTTAATTAATATTTTTGATTCATAGAATAATCGTTTTGACCCAAAATAAACACAAAATGAAATGTTGAGAATTAAAATGTTTTAAAAAAATAGAGACAAAAATAACTATTTAATCAAATGTTATGAATTATTTTAACATTATACTTGTTATATTTAGACACAATAAATCAGAGAACGATGTTTTGTTTCAATTATTTCTTTTTATTTGGGTCAGCCGCCTCAATCTTTCCATCCATCTTTTCTTTTTGGTTATATTACACCATCGTATTATGAGTAAAACTATGATGAGGTAATTATATTCCTAAAAGCCACAATCAGTACTTTTATTATGAGTAAATTTATTCAAGAACTTTTGCAGGAAGAATACTAAAAGTTCAGACAGCGATGAGCGTCTCTTCTCGCCTAAGGATAAAGGTGAAATTCTATATCAAGATGTTCAATATAGTAGGGGCATTGTAACATCTTAACACACATTCGTCCAGATATCTTTTCCAATGTAAATAAAGTTGCATTTTTTCTAGAAAGGTATGCTAGACTATTGATTGATCTTTCTTCTTAATGCAACTACAGACCTTTCTACTTATTATTATATTGAGTGGGATAGTAATTATGATGATCCTCGATTAATATATGGATTCTGTAGTTTTTTTGTCATATTATCTAATGAAACTCTGAAAAGTAAAAAATATATTTCTCGATCCATAATAAAAACAAAATATCATAACGTAACTGATGCTACGTCTGAAGTAGTATAGTTAAAAGTTTGTGTTAAAATAAATAGCCAAAAGGAACTAAGGCATGACAGAAGGTCTCAGCATTCTGGAAGAACCACCAATGAAGGTCATCAACCCGCTAATGGCTCATGCCGTTCCTAAATTTTATTCATAATTAATAAATCAATACTTGAATATTTTTTTAAAAAAAACTTTCATGGTTTTTTTATTTGACAGAAGGATCATTGCTTTTCCAAAATAAAAACACATAGCCTGTTGTCAATAAGGTCGTTGTAGTATAGTGGTGAGTATTCCCGCCTGTCACGCGGGTGACCCGGGTTCGATCCCCGGCAACGGCGTTGATATGCTTTTTTGACATTTTACATATGATCGCTACGTACTACAAATGGATTTGGTTTTGGGGAAATTAATCTTCCGGGTCAAGATACCCGGGATAAAGTGAGAATCGGATTCGGATCCCTCCACAACAAACTAAAAATAAGTGTGCTTTTTAAATACTTTTTATATATTTATCATTTTATAATTTTTTATATATTTTTTAAATTTTAATAATTATTAAATTCTTATGTTTTTAGAGATTAAATAAGTCATTGAAATTTTAATTAAATTCAGTTTTATTCTCTAAATTAGTTAAAAAATTAATTATGCATTCAAAATCAATCAAACATTTAATTAACTTTCTATCTCACATCATCATTCAGATGTGGATTGTCATGTTCGCATCGTGGACTATTACATTACCACAATTAACCTTCACATAATCATCGTTAATCACATCACCACTATAATTTAACAGTCAAATGATGAAATTGATACAATTAAATAATTTGAGAATAAAATTAATATAATTAAAATATCCAATACCTATGAATGTGATAATCAAATTAACCACGTAGCTCTATTATCATCTCTAATATATTAAGATCAAAAAGCATTTTTTTAAACAAATAAATAAATGTGCAATTATATTATGTGCATAGAGTAAATAAAAAAATAGTAGCAAAATTGATGTTACGTAAATGACACTAAATGATAGAGATCCGGAAATTTGGGTCCTAAAGACCTAATCAGTGTAAAGGCCGAATGCACGGAAGTTGATGATTTCCAATTAAAGCTAAATAGTAACAAACATGCATGATAGCTGTTTTTAGGGAGGAAGAGGTGTGAGATAATTGTTTTTTTTTGTAATTTAGATATTTTTATTAAAAATTTATTTTCGTCATTATTAGATTTTATGAATTTATCTCCTAATATAAAATGATGTTCGTCAATCCAATTACCGCTCATGTTTTTTTCTTTTTCTTATCAATGAATAGATCTCTTCCGAGCTTGAGCTTGAAAACTGTATTTACTCGAACTCGGACGGATAACTAACGAAATATGAGCAGTTGCTTGAATTAATAGATTGAACTACCTCCCTCCTCGCTTTCCTTTATTCAGTTGACTTTCTTTCATTTTTTTATGGAAAGTGAAAGTCGTTTCGTTTGGTACGAGATCGCTTCACACCTCGCAGTGCTTACACCTCTCGCCTATCGAAGTTCTATTCAAAAACCTCGTCTGAGAACTTATATAGAGAAGGATTTCCCGCGGGGCAGCAGTTCTTCCATACCAACTTAGCTGCCCAGCGCTGCTATTGGCATAACAACTGGTACACCATAGGTTAGCCCAACCCAGTCCACTCCTACTACGATTAGCTCATCGCAGTTCCCCCTTTAACACCAACGATAGATAGGAACTGAATTGTCTCACGACGTTCTAAACCCAACTTATGTACCACTTGAATCGGCAAACAACCTAACCCTTGGGACCTTCTTCAACCCCAGGATGTGATGAGTCGACATCGAGGTACGACTCCGTCGATAAGAGCTCTTGGGAGTCATCAACCTGTTATACCCGACATACCTTTGATCCGTTGAGCGAGAGCCCTTCCACACGGGACTCTATGATTATTTATCTAACTAAACCCTACAAGTATTTGGTGTGCTATATGACATAATTTATGATAGAAACAAAATTAAAATCAAACATCAATAGAAGCTAAATTATTAAATTTAAAAAATATAATAATTTATTAAAATTTTAAAAAAAATATAATCTAATTTATTTAATTTTAAATATACAACATCTTAAATTATCATTAGATTAAAATCTTGAAAGACATATGAAAAACCTAAATAAAATAATTTCAATTTATATTGTCACGATCCAACGTAACATTACGACTTGTCTGTGCAGCATTTCACATCACCAAAATTTAGGAAAGATGGACGGAAGTCATTGAAATACTTCAATAATGGTAGATTATTTTATTTAAAATAAACATACAAATCTTCTAATGTTTAATCATATCAGGTCTTGATATAAATTATATCACAAACCTCTCACAAATTTTGTTTTCATTACATTTTGAGCATATAAAATCACCTCCAAAAGTTACTATTGTTTCACAAATATCAACCACTAAAGCAAAGCTGATCCTACATATAAATTAATACATATAACATGCTTGAAATGTGGAAACACAATGAAAATACAAAAGATTGGTTTGACTTTTTAGACTATTTTTTCCATAGCATGGATGCATGATAATCGATAACTGATTTTTTAAAATATATTTTATCTCGTTAAATTAACTGATAATCGATAAAATTGATATAATTTTAAAGCTATTTGAAACCCTGAAAAGGACTCCAAAATTTTCCACAGAGACTGAAAGGACGATGCAAGTTTTTCTTCACAAAAATGCAGAAATCTGGACCAACCAAAATTTGGAGTTATTTACAGTGCTTTTCATGGCAAAAGATTCTTCAATTTTTATTTGATGTTATATATGATATATAATACAAAGCTTCCTTAGCTGTATCTCATGATTGTTTATATTTGATTAAACTGAATTTGCCTTTCTTGTCTGATATACATCCCATCCTGATGGTAGTTCACAACTCATTGTGATGTTCGACTCTGCATTCAATCAAAGAAAATTATATATGTTTTTTTCCCCAACCAAAATGGTTTACATCAACAGATTTAGGCATGGGACTATCAAATCTTTTAGTACGTGGAATAATTCAAAGCTGCAACATACTCCCATTTGACATTAATGATTCACAATTATTTGCAGTTAAAAATGAAGAATTATCTTCTTTCACAATATAAGAAAAGTGGGTTTCATGTAGGCAATTGCCTTATTGGATTATCGACTTTTTCACTGGGGTTATTGAAGGTAAAAGGATGCTTTTGTTTGGAATGATTCCCTATAAGATGCTTTTGTATTGTTAGTAATACCGTGATTTGGGTTTGTCAAATTCAGCGATTCTATCGTTTTTTCTTCATGTAGGCATCTTTACCTTTCATTTCTATTGTTGGGGGGGCATTTGACTTGTTTTCCGGACAGATATTGGCTACTTCCCCTTGGTTTTCATGCATGCAATCATAAGCTGAGAGCTTCCATAAGAAGTAGGACATTATCATGATTGCTTATAGAATTTGGACAAGGGCAAGATCACAAACCGACCTAAAATTTTATATCAAGGGAAGAAAATGATGAATAGAATATATATATTATAATTTAAAGTTGTTAGAGAAATAATTGTTCCGTTCATTTTCCCGATTCATTTCAGAGCAGAATGAATCGAGGAAATGAACGGAAATATTAGGGGAGCAGTAAATATGAGATTAAATAAAAGAAACATTAAAAAATCTCTGTTTTTCTTAACTTTTTAACTTTTTTTCCCAAATGCTTAATTGTAATGCAAATACCGTTGTGTGTAGGCAGATCTGCCATAGTTGTTCATATTCCAAATAACATTCTCTCTCTCTTCTGTACATATACACTTTTGTTTCTAACAAATTCAAGCTGTCGGTTTGATCTTTCATTTTTTGCTTTATGAAAGTAACTTTATTATAATTAATTCAAACTACATGCTTACCATTTAAAAATATTTTTTAAGTCTCTGTGAGATTTACAAGTAATTAATTTTAACACAACAATAACAATAATAAAACCCTATTCTCATATGCAATGAGGTAAGGGAAGGTAGGGTAGTAGGCTGCCCCCAACGCCAGGTTGAGAGCAGCTTCCGTGGAAGACCTCCGGCATTCAGAAAATTAAAAATAAAGATAAAATGCAATGTATGTATGTATAAATAAATAAATAAATACATACATAGTTGAGCAGTCCTCATATGCAGTCTTCATATGCGCTTCTGTAATGAGAAGTAATCCATACAAATAAATCTATGTATATTAAAAACAGAAAAATTACGGATGATAATAATATTCACAATATGTCAAAAATAACAAAATACAAATAGAATCATAAATCGTCCCTCGTCTTTCTCGTATTACACATTATTTTAAAAGTTAGAAGGTCAATTATTTGATAAAAAAATTTATGTAACAATAAATCTATTTCAATAAAATTTTCTATTTTCAATCAAATGCTAACATAAAAAATATTTTTTTTACAATAAAAATATTTCAATAATTTACACATTCTATAAAGATCCAGGAGAGTTAAAATTAACAATTTTTTAGGATAAAAATCAAATTGACATAATGTATAAATATAAAAAATTATATTAATTATGCCAATCAAAATTATATAAAATTGAAAAAAATATTAATATTACGATTAACTATAGTTGATTGTTAATTAATTTTAAAACTAGCAAAGATTAAATACTTTTTAACAGATTAATTTGTCTAACAAAATTAAAATATACTTAAAAAAGGATTTTTTTTACCTTTTCTTTTTCATTTCTTAATCTATATATCTATAAAAGGATCATCTTACCACTTGGCTACCAAGAAAAGAAATCAAAGCAAATGAAATGAGAATAATTCATTAATATAAATTAGCTTTGGTGACTTTGCATTCCACTTTATGTTTTCTTTCTTTTTTCCCATTTCCATTCCATTTCTTCCTTTTTAGTAAAATTGGGTTGCTGCTCCTCTTTTATTCTTTTGCTTTATCAGCCCCAAGCTTGGGCATCACACTAGCTTCATATGCCTCCATTACAAGAGTAATTATGGTGTACGACAGTCAAATTTAAGATTAATTTGAAGTGGTTTTAACTTAAAATCTTATCATGCTCAATTAAAAAAGTTATACAAGTTTAAAATATTTTCCGTTGCAATCGAAAAGTTACATTATAAGGGTTTTATGACTTATAATAAAAAAAATTATACAAATTTAGAACATTTTCGGTTTCAACCTAAAATGTTACTATGTTAATTAATTTATATCGTTTTTTAACTTTATATTAACTAGTTGTATTTTAGAATTTCCGCAAACTAAGAAGTAATTTGCATATGGATTCTAGCTTTATTTCTGAAAAAGAACTGAAATATTTAATGACACTGAAAATTTTGCTGATCATGCTCTTCAATATAAAGTTAAACCATGGAAAATTCTTTACTCAAAAAGAAGTGGTTGACACTAGACCAATTGGCTGTGCCTACGAGTCTAAAAGTGACTGCTTTTCCGCTCTCTTTTTTATCAGAATTAGTGACTGCTTTTAGTTGACCTAAAAATCATTAATGGAAAAGATAAATAAAAACATTGATATGAGTCCCCAACAGGGAAAATACCTAATCAAGAAACTTGTTGGAGAGATATTCAAATGCATTCTTGTGAAAATTTATAAATGCGGGGTGCAGATATATTATATTTTCAACGACAGTATTCATACTCGAGTCTTAGAGACGATATTAACAATGGTGTTATGTACTAATAATAAGTAATCAATCACAAATCAAAAGGAAAAAATTACAAGCGAGATATAAAAATAAACACCAATGATAAAAAAAAATTCCTCCGCACCCTGTGTGTGAAAACAAGGGGGGTTAGGGTGACTAATCAATCATGTGAACCCTTTCTCTTCATTACTACGTATATATAAGGACCCCATGGGAGAAAAGTAATGCATGGCGAAACCAATAACACAAAGTATTAATAATCTACATCCCATTTCTCCTTATCTCTCTCTCGCTCTCTCTAAGAGAATTTGCCACATCTCCCAATCCTTCTTCATTACACCATCTTTGTTATGCTCTACGGGTATCTGTAACATAAACTGTTGCGGGGAATGTTGTCTGGTTCGAAGTCATTCATATGAAATCTTAACTGTGTTTTGTCTTTTGAATGATTTCGGACCAGGCTTCATTCCCCCCAACTTGGTTCTATAGCCATGTCTTCTCACAGCTTCACTGTCCCAAGGATCGATCCACAGCAGCATTGGAACCCGTAAATTAAAGGTAGAAGAACCTTACATCCTAATTCTCCATGTTTTCTATTTCTTTTTTCCTCTTTCTAGTTAATAGGTTGTCATATAACAGTTGTGCCTCAATGTGAACATCTGACTGCAAAACTTGGATCGTTGTTGTCTACGGTCTTTTCCAAGGATAGATCGAGAAAAAGATGGGACAACCACCTTTGTGAATTTCAAATTATCATAAATTGAAAATATGTTTTTTACCTTTTATATCGATAATATGTTTTCATTATAAAATTTTATATCTTTTAATAAAATTTTGGTTCCATCCCTAAAATATTTTAAAATATTTCATTCCGTGTAGGACAGAACTCAGATCTGCCGTAGGTTGTCAGTATGCTGTCATCAACAACTGTAGTATCTACATGGATGAAGCTAGTTTGAAGAGAAACATGCAGTACTATTTGCAGTAATTTGTAAAAGATGAGATGATGAAAAGAATGTCAGTCAAAAAAATGCAGTAACTAGTGGTATTATATTTTTGAAAAAATTGGAATCAGAGGTTTTTTTTTTATAAGAGTTGCTTGAGAAATTAGATTGGAGATATGAGATTGGAGATCAAAGATTACAAAGTGAAAAAGAAAAAAAAAAGCTAAAAAGGAGGGGGGAGCCACCATTGGAACTTGTCTGCTTATATGTATCCCATGTTTGTGATCATATCTTTTCCCATGCATCATCAAAAGCTAGAGCTATGAACTATATACACATAGGATTATTATTTCATACACGGTCGTGGAGACATATTTTTTGATTATTATTGTTCTTTTTTTTATTCGTGGAGACAGACAAAACCGAACGCATGTCTTAGTTTTTCATATGTATTAATAGAGTCATTGTTCACAGCAGTGGAAACATATTGATGGTCTTATTTACCTGGTAAAGCAATTAAAAAGGTTCCCTCTCGTATAATTGTGTAATTTACGTGCTACATTAAATTTAATTTCAACTTTCTTTTAAATCATGAATCTTTATTTTAACTAAATTATCTCATTCTATTTTTATTATTGATAAATTAAGTCATTTATACTAACTTATTAAATAATTATATTAGAAAAGCTGAAATACTTTTACTAAATATACATTTCACGTATCATCGTCAAATAATATTTGTTGAGAAGTGTGTATAACAAAGAATATACAAAGTAAAGAATTGCATAGATTCATATTAGCTAGTACACTGCTTTTATAACAATGGTTTAGCTAACCATTAACCACCTAACAAACTAACTGACTTAGCTAATCAACCTAACAGACTAACCACCTTTACATGCATCAGTCTAACATTCCCCCTGCTCTTCCTTTTCTCCTTTTGACAGCAATCTAACATTCCCTCTATTTTTCCTTCTTGATGAAAAGATGAACAATTGAATCGAAAGTGCGGATGCTTCCTTCCGTTCACTTGAATCGAAAGTGTCGATACTTCCTTTCGTTCTTCTTGAATCGAAAGTGCCAATGCTTCCTTCCGTTCACTTTGAATCGAAAGTGCTAATGCTTCCTTTCGTTCTTCTTATTCACCTTCATTTCTTCCTTCTTCACCCTCTTTTACAAGGTTCCTTGACATACTTTTTTTTCCTAATCAAGAGTTAAAGTTGTCCACCTAGAATTCTTTGTAGAATCCATACAAACTCCTGTTTGAGCTAACAAAGCCCATGTTTCAGAATAGTAATAGCTAGATATCACGAAGAAAAAAAAACACGCCTAGTAACATCTAAATTGCAACGTTCTTGATATGAGATAATCGAGCTTTGCCATCTTCCCATCTCAGATGGGCACCAATCTACTGCAGTAAGTTCACCATGGTGATTCTTCAAGATGATAGGCTCCGCTTGAGGCTTGATGAGCATTTCCTTTGCTGGAACCACTTAGTATGTAGTCTGCGTCTGAACTGATTGCTGACTTCACATAAAAAAAAACTCTATTTGGCATCCAGAGAAAGTTTGCACGGGCCTTATCAAGCTGAACTATATTATACAAGTATATCTTGTTGTCCATGCATGATGCTGTTAGAAACACTCCTTTTGAGTCCTGGGACAAGCTAGATATACCCTTTTTAGATGCAGCCTCTGGTTGGGGACATGCCTGAGTGACATGGGATTTCAGTTTCCTTGTATCCCAGAACTTCACAACGCTGTCTGCAGCTCTAGACATAGCAATGGAAATGTCATCTTTGAGATAAAGAACTGAAGTAATGGTTGCAACAGCAGGCTTGCCACGTCTACCCCGCCTTGCTTGAGATGAAGGATGAGCTCCTTTGACCAGAATAGTTGGTGCAAGGCAAACTTCATCACTTCTACTTCGGGAGTTGATCTTGCATCTTAGATCCCAAACGGCAAAGACTCCAGTGCATTTCTTTTCCTGAGCATCCCATACCTTTATAGTTTGATCCCCTGAAGCTGTTAAAATGTAACTATCATCCTTCATCCAGCATACATCAAATATGGCATTTTCATGAGCAACCCATTCATTGATTCTTGCTTTTTCAGTATTTCCCTGGTGTGATGCAGCGGTATCTTCCACTATATGAATCCCCTTCGTTTGTCTGACAGCATGAAACGGTTTAGTCATCGTACGCCGGCGGCCTTCCATTTTAAGCGGCGGTGGAAACGGAAGCCGGCGGCAACGGAGGAGGAGGACGACGAACTCCATGCAGCGACTGTGAATCAGCAGCAGCCATGAACACCGAAACTTCTTGCAGCAGAAACGATTTCTCCAGGACTTATGGCGATTGATACCATGTTGAGAAGTGTGTATAACAAAGAATATACAAAGTAAAGAATTGCATAGATTCATATTAGCTAGTACACTGCTTTTATAACAATGGTTTAGCTAACCATTAACCACCTAACAAACTAACTGACTTAGCTAATCAACCTAACAGACTAACCACCTTTACATGCATCAGTCTAACAATATTTAATTAACTTTCCATGGTAAAGAATCACATGCTGCATAATACTGGGAAATAACTCATGCAGTTTATTATTACATCTGCCTCAGCTGCAAGCTTAGCCTAACATGTCTACTTATATGATACGAGTGCATGAATAAGCCAAGGAAGATGAGCAATAATCTGTCAAAAAACGAATCAATACAAGGAGGAAGACCCGATCAACAGTGCACTGTGCGCCCCTTTATTATGAAGAACGTGCATCCGAACGCTAAACAAGGACCTAGATAGTTTGAAAGCCAAGGCCAGACCCCGGCCCCTAGGCCTTAACTACAAGCCAAACTTCAGATGGCAACAGGCAACAAACCTTTGAATTTGATATGGTTTTGAGAGCAGCCATGGCCATGGGTTGTCGTCTCCAGTGGTGGGTCCTTATGGGTATGGCATATGAGGACTTTGATAAAAGTTTTGGATCCGAACTTCAATGTATCTGTAGAGTGTTAGGTGATTAGGGTAGGTGTTAGACTTTAGATTCTTTTCAAGATTATTGTCTGTTTTTGTAGTCTAATTATGATCCCCATCCGAATCTGTGAGAATAGTTCTCCCCACTTCCCAATTGTCTACATGATCGTATGAACTACGATGACAAGGCGTGCAATCATTGAAGTTGTTAGTAACTTGAGAGCGGTAAAATAATTAAAACGAGATTAATATAGAATAAAATATATATAAGAGATGAAATTTAACGTGATTAAATTATGATTATCTTTATAATAAGAGATCACAAACTCATTGTAAACATAAAGATCACAAATAATATAATAAGTAAATCTAATGTATCTTATAACTCAATATATAACCCAATCCAAAATATCAATCCCTACCGCGCGCATAAACTTTAAAAATGAGAAGGTAATGGTGTTAAATAAGAAACAAATGAGCCACAACACAAACTAAAAAATTGGGTTTGGACAACACGAAATAATTAGCATTTCAATCATAACTATAAAAAGTAAAACAATATATTTTTATAACTTTTTCATGTATTACTTTTTTTTACACAAAAAATATGAGAAATTAATGTATGGTAGTGTCGCCATGCATTTAGGTATAGCAAGAAATAAGGTTATAACATGTGTAAGTGCTGGGTCTTGATCTCAATGAAGATCCATGAAACCATGCATCTATCTTCCAAACAAAATATAACGATTAACAAGCGCATCTTCAAGGCCAAGAGTAATGACAAATTTGTTATCATCAAATTCAGACTTTCAACACACTTCTATTTTCTTGAATTTGAAGACATGTCGAGGGGTAAAGTAATACATACATATACATACATATGTTTATATATTTAAATCGTTCGTTTGATAGTTTTTTTAATGTTTGTTAACACAGATGGCACAGATCCTGGTTGCTTCATCAATGGGGATCATCGCTGCAGCGGCGGTGAGGTATCATCTAAAAAACCGAAGGGATCAAAAGATCATTCCACACCAACGATCAAGGAACACAAGCTGGGGTCGTCTCGAAATGCTCGAAACCTTCGAGCAATACGTGGGTAATATCGATCCCATGTCTTGTCCTGGCTTCATTATCGATTTACATGTGCATCTTTGAAGCTTCTTTGGTCTGTTTCAGCTAGACAGATGGGATTTAATGGTAGAAGAGCTTGTCCAGTTCTCTGCAAGTTAGCAGCAGAATACATCAGGAAATGAGAAAGTAGTGAAGATGATATTTATTCATATTTCTCCGACGAACCCAATGTGGATTCGGTATATGTTAAGCTCGTGGAAGAGTTTGAGAGATGTATTCTTAGTTATTTTGCATTTCATTGGAGCCATGTAGATATCATGATTAGTCAGGCAACCAAAATAAATACATAATATATACATTGGAACTATGTTGCTCCTAAATCCTAATCCTAGTTTCCCCAGAGAACCTCTGGAATTATAATCCTTCAAATACATGAAAAAAACTTTAAGAAAATAAACGTACATATACCAGAAACATAACTATATCCAACACACAAATTCGAATGGGAACATATAGTAAGTGACTTGTTTTATGCTGCATTGTTTTAGGTATTAAGTGCCGATGCTGCACCAAAGAGAAAGCTCAAGCAGATTTTCATGGCAGCAACTAGGTTGGGCATATTCTATTTATTAATTAATGTTATTTTCGGATCATAACAATAACTATAAGAAATGTTATTAACATTAGCTATATTCTTTTTCAGAAAGAAACTTGGATTCTAAAAACTTAAAAAGTAGCCTAGATATAGTCTCTAACCATTGTTATCATTTTGACTAGTAATTCTTCAAAAGGAACTCTGGTTTTCTAATATAGGGAACAAAGATTTGAGAGGGTGACCAAAAACCTGAAGGTGGCTAGAATTTTTAATACATTGGTGGAGGAAATGAAAGCAATGGGGCATACCTCATCTGATGATTATCAATGTACGGAGGTGATGGCTCCAGTGGCTCACAGTGATAGAAGTCCGGTGCTGCTACTCATGGGAGGTGGGATGGGAGCCGGAAAGAGTACAGTCCTTAAGGACATTCTCAAAGAGTAAGCCCGTGTCCGAAACCTGTATTCAATATCAAAAGTACTCAAGTACTGAACATGATACATGTCAATACACAATTATGTTACTTGAACTTCTCATTTTCTAAGTACTACTGTCTGAAACCTTCATCTGGCACATATTCAGACAGGTATGGAAGTGTAATCCTCTAAATATATGAACATAACAATGTGGAACACATACTTATATCTGACACTCATCCCCAGGTAATTAGAGGGTAACATGGCAGACAATTAGTCTCCTTATGTTCCTGCATGAGGAACTATTATAGAAAGTTTGCTTTGAAATTATTTGTAACCATGAGCAATTTACAAGGAGCTTATATCAAGTGTTGTGGATAAAAAATTGACAGAACCTTCTGGGCAGAGGCAGCGCGCGGCGAATGGAGTTGTGATTGAGGCAGATGCATTCAAAGAATCGGATGTCATATACAGAGCCCTCAGCTCCAAAGGTCATGCAGATATGGTTCATACAGCTGAACTAGTAAGAGTCACTTTCTCAGCCTCATCGGCTTAGGAACATGTAGTTCCCCCATCCTTTCTTTAGCAAACCGACTAAATTCAATTGCATAGGCTTAATGACTGAATACAGTTAAAAATCTTTCATTTTTCTGATCTCCTCTAGGTCATCATAGATTCATAGTTCCCAAAAATACAATTCCATGTTAAATGTACAAATCAACAGAAAAAAACACTTCCACACAGGTAAATGAATAATTTGATAGCCATATGAATGCTTCTAATGGTACCATCAACCTGGAACTCGGTTTTTGTTGAACTCTTATAATTGAGTTATTGGTTTTAATAATCATTCCAAACAGGTGCACCAGTCATCTACAGATGCAGCATCATCCCTACTTGTGACAGCACTCAACGAAGGGTGGGATGTGATCATGGACGGAACACTCTCCTGGATAGCATTTGTTCTTCAAACAATAACTATGGCCCGATGTGTCCATCGCCGGCGATATCGTATGGGGGCTGGTTACAGGCAAGAACCTGATGGGACCGTAACTGAGAATTACTGGGAACAGATTGAAGAAGATGATCAATCACCAAAAGGAGGGAAAAGGAGGAAGCCATACAGAATAGAGCTGGTTGGGGTTGTTTGTGATGTCTATTTAGCAGTTATTAGAGGCATAAGGTACAGAGCTTAATTTCCATTCTTCAACTACCTAGTAATTAGTTTTTTTCCTCCTAAGATGCTGATTTTATCAAGGAATTCAAAATTTACAGGAGAGCTATAATGCGTAGACGAGCTGTGAGAGTGAAATCACAATTGAAATCCCACAAGAGATTTGCAAAAGCATTTCCAACATACTGCCAACTGGTTGACAATGCTAGGCTATATTCCACCAACACTTTGGAAGGTCCACCTAAGGTGAATTAACTATCCCACATTTTCAATCTTAATTTCTCTAGTTTCCACAAGAGATAGCTGCAGCATGCAGGAGTTAACAAATAAAATTAAGCAGGAACTTTAATTGTGCAAAATTAATTCAAGCAACCAAGTATGCAACATTAACGTAACAATTTTTGTGAAGTTGATAGGATGGAAAGACAAAGAAAGAACATTGCTAGTTGATCCAGATGAGATCGGGTGTTTAGAGCAGGTGGGAAGGTTGAATGAAAACGCCGATTCCATATACGAACTTTACAAGAACCCCAACCCGGCTTGTGATGCTGGTTCAGTTTGGAAAGACATTGTGCTATCACCTTCTAGATTAAATATTCAAAAGGAGCTCAAGTTTACCATCCAGGAAGTGGAAAGAATGGTACAGCTCTAGTTTGAGTTTCAAGCTTATGAATATTCACTTATGGCCAACTATGTATTGACATCATGAACCATATGTGTACAATTTTTGTCGCTTGCTAAAGCTCAGTTCAGGCTTTGGAACTGAAAAATAGAATATTTTCCCATTGATTGTTTCAAATAATCTTGGCTAGTTTCAGTAGGTGTGGAACTCGGGATTTAAAAGAAAATGAAAAAGCATATGCAACAGTAATTTAACAAAGATAAAATCGGTTGATTGTATTTTAATTTTCTGTTATTTGTGATTTTCTGTTTATTTTAGAATATTATGTAATCTTTGTTAGTTCAGATTTAAGAAATCATTTAATTCTTATTTTTCTGATTGTTTGAGATATTTTTAGTCTCAAAGTTTTCTATAAAAGGCTGAACATGATGAATAAACATATCAAGTTTTTTCTTCACTATGTTCTGTTATAAAAGTGTTTATAACTTCTATTTATTCTTGTATCACTGGTATCAAAGCCATGTTAATGGCAACAGAAAATTTTGTCCAACCCGCGATTCCTCGTTTTGATGGTCATTATGATCATTGGAGCATGTTAATGGAGAACTTCTTGAGGTCTAAGGAGTATTGGAATGTTGTTGAATTTGGAGTAGAAGAATCTGGACTAGAAGAACTAGAGGAAGGAGTTGCAATGACAATTACACATAAGGTAAAATTGGAAGCATTGAAATTGAAGAATCTCAAAGTAAAAAACTATCTCTTTCAAGACATTGATCGAGTAACTTTGGAGACTATTCTTTGCAAAGATACCTCCAAACAAACCTGGGATTCAATGAAGAAAAATAATCAAGGGAATGCCAAGGCAAAGTGTGTGCAACTACAAGGCCTTCGAATTGAATTAAAAAATTTAAGGATAAAGCCCAACGAGACGATTACTGATTTCTTATCAAGAACGATGGTGATCGCCAACAAGATAAAAATTCATGGAGAAAAAATGGAATATATAGTCATTATTAAGAAGATCCTTAGATCAATGACACCAAAATTTAATTTTGTTGTTTGTTCTAAGAGATATTGATTATCTTACCCTTGATGAATTGTAAAACTTTTTGCTGAATCATGAATAAAAAAATTGTCCAGCAAAACAAAGAGGAACAAGCGTTGAAAACAGCAACCAATCCAAAAGGTCTTGAAAGTGGAAAACCAAGATTGAAGGACAAGAAGGAGCACTACAATGCAGATGAGGATTATTCTACTCATTCCAGAGAAAAAACAAAAGGTCGTGACAATAACTATTCAAATGGTTACAAGCAAAAGTTTGTAGACAAGTCAAATATTGAATGTTACAGATGTCACAAGTATGGTCATTACAAATCAAACTGTAGAATCGATCTTAACAGAAATTGTGGCGCAAAATCAAATTTTGCAGAAAAAGAAAAGGAAGAAGAAATTTCTATTGATGGCATGTTGACTGTTGACTCAATCATTGACCGTTGATCGACCGTTGACCATCTTTGACTGATCATTGACTTTTTTCGAGACCGTCTATGCTGATGTTTTTCAACAACCTGAGTCCGCTTTTGAGGCCAGTTTCTTCAAATTCGAACTCGATAAACTATTTTTCACTGTTTGACTTTTCGATTCGATCTATTTTTTCGCAATTAAGTTCTATTTTTGATGCAAATTGTTTTGCCTTGTGTCCGAGATATTATGGGATGTTGGATTCAAGTTCAAGAGTGATCAAATGGAGTTTATAATCTATCAGTGTAACTCAAAAATCGAGGTAATACATTATTACCTTATGCATGCTTTGTGGAACATGTTTATATTGGTTAATGCATGGATGAATATGTTTGGTTACGTGTGTATAGTTAATATTTCTAAACTCAATCCGTATGCGATATAAAATATTAAATTGAATAAGACCCAGATTACATGCATAAGACACTAGAAGACTGATAAGAAATAATTTCAAGTTCAGTGGTTATCCTGAAAAACAATTAACCCCAGAATCACTAAATTTTATTTATCATTGTTAAAAGTTTTAATACCGAAATTACCTTGTTAAGAAATTAAAAAATTACCCCTAGGAGGTAAAAATGACCCGGACTGACCTTGATAGTGAAGGTACCCTGAGAATTCGTATTTAATCTGGTAAACTACCGATTCACCTGTTAAATTCATGATTTGTTCAAAAAAAATTGTTGATAATCAGTTCTTAACCTTTAAGAAAGCACTAGACCTAGAATTTCTGAATTTTTAGCAAACACCCAAAGACTAACTTATCGGAAGTACTCTTATTGTCAGAATTGTTCGAAATGACTGAAATAAATGACAAGTTTGAATTAAATGAAAAGAATGAATTGAATGAAATGACAAAAATACCCCTGGACTGTAAGATGACCAAAATACCCTGAATGCTAAAATGACCAAAATACCCCTAAACCCTGAAATAACCGAAATACCCTTGTGTTTCAAAATGAATGAATTACCCTTTAGTCTTGAATTGACTAAATTAACCTAAAGTATCGGAATGACCTAAATACCTTCATGGTCTAGAATAAGTGAATGACATTAGATAAATTTTGTACATACTGATAAAAATAATAAATAAAGGTTATATCGCCCCTAAGGGTTGAAACACGTCCCAAACATATCGGCCATGCTTGCTACTATTACAATATGAGAATAAAATAAATACAGCTTGAATACTCGTTCGTCTCCTCAAGATTTTTCCAATAATGGTTATGTAGGTGATCATTTTAACTCTATAGTGCAGTTAATAATAAGAAATAAATATTCGTGAAGTTACTCTACCTGTATACTTGTTAAGTATCGCATGTGTTGGGATCGATATAGTTTGATTAGACTTGGAAGCTTGATAAGATACTTGAAATTTGAAATTTGAAATATTGTAAATGTAACACCCCCTACTCGTACCCGACCTGGATACGAATCTGAGGCGTCGCATTGAATTTTCAAACACTTCGACTCTTTTAAAATGCGATTAAAACATGACAAGGAAAAAAACTTAATAAATCATAGTTAAAATACATATCAGAGCATCTATACTTTACATTTATGGCACATGCCAACAACATTTCATAACACAATCGTATACATTTCAAACATCTCTGATCTGAAAATCTTCAGAGGTATGATGTCCTGCCTCTTGCTTACTCGGCTTACTCCTCTTATAACATTGAACCTACGTGTGAAAACAATCACACGCTAAGTCTATGACTTAGTGAGGCAATACTGAGTATAATAACATAATAAAACATTTAAGTAAAGATTTATAAAAGAATCACGATTTACTATAACAACATATTACTCGTAACTTATAAAATACATTATTACTCTTTGATTAATTTACATATACTTTTGACAATTGCTTATACAATTCATTGAAACATTTCTTATAAACACTACAGCAAAAATTTCTACAACAGTGTTTTTAGCGGCGTTTTAAGAGTAAACGCCACTAACTTTAAATATATAGCGACGTTTATACTTCAAACGCCACAAAATGGTAACTTTAGCGACGTTTTTATACAAACGCCGTTATAAACTCGTACTTTAGTGGCGTTTTTATACAAATGCCGCTATAGGCTCGTACTTTAGTGGCGTTTTTATACAAAGGCCGTTATAGGATCGTACTTTAGTGACGTTTTTGTATAAACGCCGCTATAGACTCGTACATTAGTGGCGTTTTTATACAAACGCCGCTATAGACTCGTCTTTAGTGGTGTTTTTTACAAACGCCGCTTAAAGTTTCTAAATCCCTAGCCTCTTTAACCTTTTTTCATTTCTTCCCTTCACCTATTTTTCCATTCCCGTTCCCCCTTTCTAAAAAATAAAAATGTTTCATCTTCTCTCCTCCCTCTCGATTTTAGACTTGTTTTCGGTTCTTTGATTTGTTTCTTGTAACCATGTTTCTTCTCCTTCATGACTAATTACTTGGTTTTTGGATGTACCTAGGTCCACTTTGCACCGAGTTTTGGAGAATGGTCAAGAGCGTTTTTCAGAATGCGTTGTTGATTTTGATTTGTTTCAACTATTTATCAAATCGCGTTCCTCTCTTTATAGATCTTCTAATTTGATGTATATTAAAGTTTCTTCGTGATTCGTGTTTTTTTTATTAGATTTTAATCACTCGAGAGAACTCCCGATTACTTTCCAAAAACTGGAATGACCATATGTATGTCGGTTGTGTGTATAGAGTTATCCCCCCTCTTCAAAATTAGGATTTTTTTTCAAGTGTAGGGTTCCAGTATGTGGGTTGTGCGAAGATAGAGCGAGGGAATGTCCTTGGATAATGTTAAGGGTTTGGTTTTAGCTATTTCTTCCAGTTTATTCATCGGGGCAAGTTTCATCGTTAAGAAAAAAGGCTTGAAAAAAGCTGGTGCTTCTGGCGTCAGAGCAGGTACTGCAATTTATCAAATGTTTACTTCTTTTTTGATGATTTGATTTCGGATTTCATTTTTTCTTCTTTAATTGGAAATTGCTATCAGGTTTAAATAAGTTCCAGTGTTGTAAGATTCTGTGAATAATTGTTTACGCAATTTAGAAAACGAATTTGAGTGAAGTGCAAGTGATGAATATTTATTTAACCTTTGAATTTAATTCATCAATGCGGGAATTAATCGATTTGAACTCTTTTCAATCTAGTATGTAAGCTTGTATTTAGTAAACTAGTCTTCATGTTTTTCTTTTTCTTCATAAAACTAATCATTTATGACTATCAAATTGCACCAGCCTTTTCATTTGCATCCTTTTGATGGTGGGTTTCAGTGTCATCTTTGATTGTATGTATCTTCAAACTTATTGATTATGAATTGTTTACGAAATTCCTCAATCTGTCCAAGTTTCTGTATGCTGAAGTTTTGCATAATGTGTGAAAGAAAGATACAATATGTCTCTATTGAATGAAATTGATGAAAATGATATGTTTTTGATTTTTCAAACTTCAGATTTTCTTTGGTATTGCATGTATGTTTTATCTCGATTATTTAATGAAATTTTGAATGTCTTTGTTATCATTTAATGATTCTTCACTTTTTTGTTCCTTATGAGGAGTTTTTGTTGTTCTTATGCATGATGAATCACAATGACATTAGTTTTTCTGGTTCTTACACAGGAGTTGGAGGGTATTCGTACTTGCTTGAGCCACTTTGGTGGGCTGGCATTATAACAAGTAAGTTTTATGGGTTTCTCATTGATAATTAACTCTATCTCATGTATTTTTTTCTTCCTATTTGCATGTTTACACCTGAATGTTCAGGAAGTTATCAGACTGCAGTCTTTTTAAATACTAGTGAGATGGTTATGATTCATGATTTTAGAGGAAAATGTAGTTAATTATAATTTTTAATCAACTTTGCAATAGTCATCGTCGGGGAAATTGCTAATTTTGCTGCTTATGCATTTGCACTGGCCATACTGGTCACTCCTCTCGGTGCTCTCAGCATCATTATCAGGCATGCGAATTTGTCTCTCAAATTTAGGTTTGGCATTTAAGTGTCTTAACATTAGAAGAACTTCTGTTATTTCTATATAAGCTATATTATGAATGTCATAATCAAATTTTATGTAGTGGTGCTTTTCTATGATTAGAATATCAATTATTTATTTCTTTGGATTGGTTTCTTAGTTGACATTATTTATGTGCCGGTCTTATGCATTATGTCCCTTGACTTTTTAGGTCTAACGAATTTGACATCCTTGAACTTTAAAAAGAGTGCGACAATTATAGCTGAAGGGATGTGTGCTTTTTCCAACTTAATTAACTTGGAAAAGCTGGACCTGGAGAGGTGCACAGGGATTCATGGTGGATTTGTACATATTAAAGGTTTGTTGAGAATGAATCCTTATGAGACCTTAGAAAGCTTGGGTTCTATGGAACTGTAGAACTTGCGCCTTCAAAAGGAACAGTTTCATGTATATTTTAATTGATATTTTTACATTACGGAGAACAACCTGAGGAAATCGAAATACACCCATATGATGTTTATATATTATATACTGGGAAGAATGAGGGATGGGCTGGCAGATAAACTAAACCAGTATCCAATCTCATGTTGCATTAAAATATGACCATTATATGATGGAGAGTTAACTAGTTATATGAATTACAGAAGTTTTAGTTTGAGTTCCCATATCAGCCAGTTATTGCAACATCTTTTCCAGATTATTTTCTCTGAAGCTGTCATTTTTATCCTTTTTTCAGTTTTATCCAAACTCTAGTCTCTTAATATCAGATGTTGTAAATTTATTATTGATTTGGACTTGGAGGCTATTTCGGGTAATTTTGGATACTTCTTCAAGCTAACTAGTGGTACAATTTTCTTTTCACAACTGTGGGTCATGCTGACCTGAATGCTCATCATTGTATGCAGTTGGTTGTGTCGTTGTGTTCGCAATTATTATTTGGTAATTCTGTTTATAATCGTGTAAGATTTAGTATGTATGATTGGCAACTCCCCAACTTGCAGAAGAGCATTAGATTCTAGATTTTTTCTTTTTCTTTTTAGTTATGGCTTTATGTTTTTCTTTTATTTCAGGGCTTAATAATCTGAAGGAGCTGTAGATATCAAATAGTAACATCATTAATTCTGGGCTGTCTTATTTGAGAGGTATTTATCTACCTTTTCTTTTGCATGGTGGACACACACTGTCGTCCATTGTGCTATATAAAATGATAGGACTTCTCTTTGTTTATATTCATTGTTCTTGGTTTCAGTTCATAATACATTGAATGTAACATGATTAATACATCTTACCTTTTAGGTCATAGTCTTCAGGGTCTCCTAGTGATGGCATCTTAATCTTCTTTCCCGTACTAATAATCTATTATCTTAATAAGACCAGATGACCTAAAGAATTAAACATATTATGTTATGTACTAACATTACTTTCCATGGCAGGTTTGAACAAACTTAATATGTTGAATCTGGAGGGACGTAACGTTACTGCTGCATGCTTGGATTCCATCTAAGGTATGTTCTCATTACTTACCTCTACTGATAATATAACCGTACATTTTGTAGTTGTTATACATTGAACATGGATATGCCTTCAGATATAGTGACATGTATTTCATGGGGGAAACCAATAGGTGGATGTAATGTCTTAGAGTTGTGAGATAGGTGGATAAGGATAAACTCTCTATCATTATCATGCATAGAAGATCAAACTTCATCATATCATAACAAACAATGAGTTGTTACCAAGTCCATGGAGTTTGAGCAATTACCGAATTTCCTGGAATTATAATCATTTCATGTGACATGCAATCATTGGCATACTTAAATCTTGGAAGATGTGGCGTAACAGATGTGGAGTAGAAATCTGTTAGATTGGTGTTTAATCCTTTGCTTGCTGAGTATATTATATTTCATTTGCAAATTTATACACGATTTAGGCACTAAGGTAGGTAGGTGTATGTGCAAATTTATACTCTTAGTGTCCATGGATCTTTTACACACTGTTAAGTTTTTTGTTTCCTTCCATGCAGCTTGAATTCTACAACACTCTTTGTGAAGTTAATTCCCCTTTGAAAAACCACATTCCTACTGTATTGGCTATTGGGATTCTGCACTTGAAAAATAGATCTTACAAAATTGATTCTTGGGATGGTAAAGAAGTTCCTGATGTGCTTGAAAAGTGCAATTTGATTTTTGGGTGTACATAGCGAGAAGTTGGGAAAGATTGCCATTGGATATTAGAGTTATCGGGAAGTGTGAAAATACACATGCAACTAGTTTACTTTTTTGTTTCTAGTATATGTAACACATAAGTATATATTTGTATGTATTTTTGCCCTTTTAATTTCAAGTGACTTGTTTTTATTTAATATCTGCAATATATGCTTTGATTTATAGAATTGATTATTACTGTGGGTGTAAAGAATGTCTTTAATGGTGTTTTATGCAACTCATGCAGCTACTCCTAATAGTGTCATTTGCAGCGTTTTTAAATGAAAATGCCACTAATAATGGGTTTATTTGCGTCATTTTTAATTACAAATGCCACTAAATACACAGTCAATTACAAACGCCGCTAAATACACAATCAATAACGGCGTTTATAAAGACAAACGCTGCTAAATACACAGTCAATAGCAGCATTTATAAAGTCAAACGCCACTAAATACACAATTAATAACGGCGTTTGTAAAAGACAAACGCCGCTAAATACACAGTCAATAGTGGCGTTTGTAAAGACAAACGCCGCTATATGTCTCGACCTATTGCGGCATTTTTGGTATTTTTTTTTCAAAAACGCCGCTAGCAATTACGGCGCTCGTTATAGCGGCACTTCTTGCAGCGTTTTTGCAAGAGCCGGGAAAGTTTTTAGCGGCACTTATAAACACCACTATAGGGTTAAAAAACGCCGCTAAAAACCTATTTTGCTGTAGTGAAACCCAATAAACACTTCATTCACATTTTGTATTATTACTCATTGTTCAATTTATATCAAGTATATTTTATTAGCCCAACATATATCGCTGAGAACTCAAGGTATGCGAGTACATTGAGGTTGTGCACTAATACAGTCACCACTACTCAGATAATTTGCACTGAAGTGCCACATATTTGTCCCGAATAACCACATAGATTTGTCCCGAATGACCACATAGGTTTGTCCCGAAAGACCACATAGGTTTATCCCGAAAGACCACGTAAATTTGTCCCGAATGACCACATAGGTTTGTTCGGAAGGACCACATAGAACCCTTGACTCTTGGCATGCCAATTATACCTCTAATCCTCATAGAATATACTTCGGGCTTTCGTTTTATAATTAAACTTCAATACTTTATTCCAGTATCTTTTATCCACATGGAACACTTTCATATTTATTATTCAAGTATCTTTTATGCACATAAAGTAATTACTCATAACATTCCTTTTAACATTTCTCACTTATCATTTATATTCCATAGAATATATTCACTTCACACATATTTGCATAATCTTTTCACATAGAAAACATTTACATAGTATTTCACATAGTCTTAGATTTGAATCCATATATCATATACTCATTGTATTTAAACTAGCCTTTATTAACTTATCATGTAGTTGCATAGCTCATATAAGCATAGCATTATCAAATATTCTTATTTATTCACATATCACATACGTTTATAGTGATTCACATAATTATTTCATTTTACATATATCATTACTCAACTTATCATTTATTTAAATAAAACATATTCACATAGAAAAATCTTTATATATATACTCATAACACTTCATTTTGTTCAGAAACATTTGAGGTTGACTCATCGTAAGCTGTCCTCCAATCATAAATAAAATAAGTAAATAACACTCACTTTAGCCTCGCTCAAGCCTCAACTCATTTTCTCTTTCACTTTATCTTGGTACGTCACTTCGATCCATATTTGCTTTAAATCAAATCTTGACAATGGAGTTTATGGAGAGAAGAAGAAGAGAATAGCTTCCAGATTTTTCTTTTTTTTCCTTCCTACTTTTTATCATATGTTATATACCCTTTTAAAAATGAATTTTTAATTCATTCATGCTAAAAAACCTCTTTACCCTTCCATTATTCCATATTTGATAATAAATCCTAGACACAAAATTTTTCCAATTAAATCCTTGAACTTTCCAATTTATTCAAACTACCAAATTTTAAATTCTTATATTTTATTCACTAACCCGATGTTTGGGGTATTACAGTAAATCAATGCTTACCTTTATTAAGCTAAATTACCAAAATTTCTCAAGAATCAAATAACTAAAATGCCCTTGTGAGTCTAATTAATGGAATCACCGCAAGAATTTCTGAATCTTAAGTAATTATGATGTAACAGTTCCAAAATATCCCTTGGATATATCCGAATATTATATGATCCTGATGTATTACTTTCCTAACGACTGATTAATCTGTTAGCTATAGAACTCTTTAAAAATGGATCATGTAACATCCTCAATACCGGGTTAGTGATCAAATTGTAAAGTTTCAGAATTTGATGACTAAAGTAGAAGAATGAAATAATTCAATGATTATTTGAATATATTATGAAGGTTATTTAGTAATTATTAAAGGAATTTAAGGGTATTATGGTCTTTTCCTTTAAAAGATATTCTTCCCCCTTTTATAAGAGTGAAAAACGTGGGAAGAGAGCTATCTGGAAGCTTTCTTCTTCTTCTTGCTTTCTCTTCTTCACGTGGGGCTTAGCTACAATAGGTAAGTTTAATTTCAGTTGGTTAATTCTTGAGTTTTAAGCTTAGTTTTGATTCTTTGGGTATTAAATAAGCTTAAGGAAAGCTTATATGGGATTTAAACAATAAGATAAAGGAATTAAGAAGGAATTTGTAATATGAATTTTAAGATGAAATTTTGATATGGTATGGTTGTTGAAGTTTTATGGATGAATTTGACTTGTCATCAATCTAATTAAGAAGTATGAAGTGTTAGAATTGGAATTAGAACACATTGAAAATTTGGTATGATTTTTGAATCTCATATGGAAGATAGGATTTTGAGGTTTAAGATGAAATAAATGAATATAGATTGGTTTAAGTATGTGTACTAGAGTTAAGAATGAAAAGGGGATGATATATGAAGTGTTTGAGAGAAAATGAAGTAATTTTCGGGCTGAAAAATGATTTCTGGGTTAGGGGGAATCGATACCCATTCAAAGGGGTACTGATACCCTCTCAAACGATAGAATTCCAAAATGTCATGAGGGTATCGATACCCCCAGTAGGGAATCGATACCCCCCTAAAGGAAATTGTGAATATGGGTTTAATAAGTTCGTTTAAGTTGCTAGTATCTAATTACAAGGTGTAGGTATCTAATGATTGCCTCAAAATGTACATTTATGTAGATTCTGCGCGTAAAGCAATTCCGGAACATTTGGCAAGTAAGATCGATCAAGGGAAAGATAAGAGATTGAAATTGACTAGTGAGGCCAGGTGAGTGCATACTAGTAATATGTAGTGTTTAATGGAAATAAGACTTGCGATGAGTCTATTTCCTAGAGTAATATGCATGAAGTCATGGACATGATTATGTGTGGTTATAATTATATGTGATTATCTGTATTACATTGATTGTATGTATGCATGACTAAAGATAATGATATGCTTTGTATATGCTATATGATGTATGTAAGACTTTAATATGTAATAATGGAAGAACATGAGATAAGTTATATGATAGAGTCATAAGAAATGAAATGAACATGAGAGAATAAGATAATCAAGTATAAGTTATATGATATGGTATAAGTGATTATACGAGAAATGTTAGGAGACTCTAAGAGAATAGTATGAATTCGAAGGCATAAATAAGGATACATAAGTAATATAGGGAAGATTGATAAATTAAAGGAAACTATGGTTTATGTATTATAGTGAAGAGCTACAAAGTTTTATTAAAGAGTATTGTGTAAGTCATGAGAAATTGAACTAAATAAATAGATGGTTTATGTGAATAAAAAGGGAAAATGATATAAAATAAGTTATGAAATTATAGGAATATAGAAGATAAGTCGAGAGATGTAGGGAAATAGAAATATATATTTATTAAGGGTCATAGGAGAACAAATATATGTAATATGATAATGAAATATAAGACTATGTGGATACATGGTTATGAGATAAAATATGTAATAATAGGAAAATATGATGAAAGTGAGTTTATAAGAAGTGATATGAACTAGGTAAACATGGGTAACAGTATATGCATAATGGAAACATGAGTTGGACAAGTACCTAGTGGTATGATTTATTATGAGAATTAGTATAATGGAGCTATATGAAAAGATTATAATGAATATATGAAATTGAATTAAGTAAAGAGATTAAATTAGTACCTAAATAAAAATACTATTAAATGATATATGTTTAGAAATACGGCATAATTTATAATCTAAGGGAATACAAAGAAATAGAGCATAAGGTAGATAATATGATATCCGTTATTATATATCTATATGATATATGTCATAAGGTAATATGAAAGGACTCTGAAAATTGATATAAGCTAGGAGAAAGTGTTCTATGTGTTATATGAAGCATATATGATCATATGTGAACAAGATATGATATGTATGTTTATATGAATATCTGAGAAATGATCTAAGCTATATGATATGATGTGTGATTATGTGCACTTTGTGATATATGTTATATGATATGGATCTATGTAACTACGTGAGAAAGTATATAAGCTATGTGACATGTAAATGTGACTCATATGAAAATGTTCTATGAGTAATTGAACTATGTGTTATGTGAAATGATAAGTATAAAAGAAAATGCCCATGTTATGTGTCTTGAGAGCTAGGGGTATAGTTGGCATGCCAAGAGTAGAGAGTTTACGCGGTCCTTCGGGACAATATTCTACGCGGTCCTTCGGGATATATATATATTCTTTGGAACATGTGTGAAGTCTGGTGAGACACATATATGATCCCTATCATATGTATATGATTCTTAAGGAATTCTATGTGGTCCTTATGGACATCATTATATGGCACTACGGTGTAATTCTACGCGACACTTCGGTGCATTTATACGAGCTGTGGTGACAGCATAGTGCACAACCTCACAATACTCAGATACCTTAGGTTCTCAATATGATATCATGGGCCAATAAACTCATTAATACAAATTCATGAATGTTAAAGTAATATGCTTACAGGTATGGATATTGGTGATATGAGAACAATGTATGTGATATATGTATATGATTTGTGATATGATGTGTGCATGATATGATATATCTGTGATAGGGGTAATGGTATCTGTTACATAATATGCACGAATATATGTTGATGTATATGTAAATGAGTTGTATAATTTGATAGCATAAAACAGTCATGCATGATTAGTGAGTATGAATTCCATTAGATGTGTTTTCTTTATGCCTCACTAAGTCTTCGACTTAGCGTGTGATTGTTTCACACGTAGGTTTCGAGAAGAGTAAAGAGTAATGCGGAGCAAGACAGGTCAGTTCTCCTTACCAAATGTCAGATCATAAAATATATGTACTGTTTATAGAGTGTAGTTGGCATGTAGTCTAAAGATATAAATTGTATGAACTCTGATATATTTTGTAAACGTTTTGAATAAGTTAAATGTTATCAAAGTTTTTAAATTACTCACTATTTTATACGAATAAATGTTTGAAAAGTCAATGTGACACTTCGGACTCGTATCCGGGTCGGATACGGGTTGGGGTGTTACAGATCATGTTTTTAAAGTTCGATCAGTTTGCCAAAGTTTCATGTTTTTCCCGCCTGATAATTACCAAATACCTCCGGAATATAACTTGATCATCTAGTGTGTTCCATGTATGTTATATGATTGTTTCATCTATTCTAAAATATGATTTGTTATTTGGTTGGTTTACGAATATTTTAACTGTTCAATATTCTGATTTATTGGTTTATTGATTTAACATTTATGAACTATGGCTAGTTGATATATGATTTTTGGGTAATTGTTTCACTAGAAAATATAATTATGTTTAATTTATGGATCATGGAATTTACGGTTTACTATATGAACAATTTTCTTGGGATACAATCTGGGTAGGATTTTGGAGTATGGAGGTTCATCTCTAATCAAGCTGTTAAATCCTTACGGATCTAAGGTGACCCTTGGGTAGGTTTTGAGGCCCTAAGAAACTCACTTGGGTAGGCTCTCAAGCCCCAAGATTCCCCCTTAGGTTGACTCATACGCTTATTGGGTCTAGGGTAAGTCCTTATGGATGCAGATCTGATGAATTGCATATCAGTGTTCGGTTTGAGGGTATTACAGATGCTTTAAAACATGTTTTTAAACTACCAATGTCTTTTAAAAGATCTGTATACTTTTTTCTGGGTTTTTTTAAACACACTAAACTCTTCAACTCAATCTTCTGAATTTGTCTCTCGGAATATTTCATTCGGACTATAAGTATTCCGACTGTAACATGAAAAATTAATCAATGAAATCTAAACTCACTGATAGAGCCTGATGATGCCTGTATCACTAAGGATATTTATGCTTTACCATGTACCTGATAATCTATTGCATACTTCTGGTAGTTTTGTATTACTGAGCTTCCCAAAGCTCACTCTGTTACTTGTCATTTCAAATTAAATAGTTTAATCATATGCTTTTATCGATATCAATAAAGGAGTTCCATCGGTGTTGCTTGCGGAGTATGACTCATGTAATTAGGGGGGATGTAGGTTGTATTCTGTTTTTATATTCGAGTCTAAAATTGTTTTAAATACTAGATATGATTGAATTATGTTTTTAATATATATATATATATATAATTTTCTGAACTTGTATTTTTATTTATAAATTGTTTACGATCTTAAATGGTTTACCAAAAATTTTAAATTTCTCGGATTTTTCAGCATGAATTGCTCTGGTGGCTCTAATATGACACCTTCGATCGGTTCAAATCAGATCACCTGTAGCTGTTTCAAGGTGTTATAATTTTAACATTTTCCTCTCTGATGATTTTCAAGAAAGAGAAAAAAAAATGAAACAAAGGAAGAGCATAGGAAGGGTGATGGAAAAGACGGAAAAGTAAGAACAATTAAACTAAAGGAAAACATGGACAAAAGAACCATTAGCTCATGCTTCCAAAATCAGTCGACCTTACCTCCTAATTAATGAGATTTGAGATCTTTACCCAAAAATAAGTAAATTGTCCTTTTTGGTCATCCATATTTCATCTAACTCCCACAATTTTTCTTACCATTGGCTCCGAACTCATCAAATAGAGCCCAAATGGCCCAACGAAACTTGAATCCTAAAGAACACATTCATCAATAAAAGGTGCCAGACATTAACTTATAAATTCATATCGTTACGTATGATCTATTAACAATATATTTAATTTTGGTAAGTCACATAAATTTGTCAAAAATTATGTCAAAGGGTCATTGCTTTATGAGATGTAATACATTAAAAGTTCTATGACCGTAAATAATCATCTCTTAAAATTATGAGACGTAGAAAATGTATTGTGAGATGTTCCTTTAAATCTTTCAAAAAATCTTGATATACCATAAAGGTATGACAATAATAATTTTTTGACATCCATGTTAGTAATATAAAAATCATGTCAATCATTGTGTTTTATACTTAATGATGTAATAAAAAAATTAAATTAAAAAATAATGGTGATTAAATTGAAATATTTTGTAGAAAGTGAAAAATAGAAATATGTTGATAATTGGGTGACTAAACGGATAATTTATCCAAAGAGAAAAGGCAGGTGGTTTCACTTTTGTAGAACCAAATCAATTCGGATCCCATCCGGATTTGTCGTCGTATATACAACCCATTCTCACTCAGACTGCAATCCTCAAAACCCTAGAAACAGCAGACTCTCACCATCCGCGGATTAAGTACTTCGGTGCTGTTTATTGCTTCGTCTCTGACCATGGTCTCGACACCGTTATTCACTCCACTTATCTTTGATTACTTTCAATTTTGCTTCACATGCAGAATGTTTTCTCCAATTTTCTCGGTATCCAAACAGTCTTAACAATGTCACCTTATTTTCTGTGTTTTTTCGTTTTTTTTTTGTCTAGGCTGATGTGGAAGCCCATGTCGCTGCATCAGGGGTGCCGAAGAAGAGAACATTCAAGAAGTTCAGTTTCAGAGGTGTTGATCTCGACGCTCTCTTGGACATGTCCACTGATGAGCTCGTCAAACTCTTTCCCGCTCGTGCTCGCCGAAGGTTACCACGCGCTATTATCATTAGTTGATCTGTTTCCTTTGTATCTATGCTTGTTTTTATGCCTTGTAATTCGTAAAATAAGATAGCTTTATTTTTTTGGTAGGTTTCAGAGAGGTTTGAAGAGGAAGCCAATGGCTCTGATAAAGAAATTGCGCAAGGCCGTAAGTGTTCTATTCCCCATCTTTTATACTATTGAGAAATTAAATGAACTATTAGCTTTTTCCCCTTGATTGACAATTGTTTCCTTGAACTATTTTATTCTTTGCTGATAATGACCAAAATTAAGGTAGATTGCAACTGTAATGAGAATGTTTTTCTGCTGTTTTGAAATAGAAACGAGAGGCTCCACCTGGTGAGAAACCCGAGCCTGTTAGAACACATCTCCGCAACATGATTATAGTTCCCGAAATGATTGGTAGTATAATTGGTGTTTACAATGGAAAGACTTTCAATCAAGTGGAAATCAAGCCCGAAATGATTAGCCATTACTTGGCTGAATTCTCAATTTCGTACAAGCCCGTCAAGCACGGAAGGCCTGGTATCGGTGCCACCCATTCATCCAGGTTTATTCCTCTCAAGTGAAGATTCTGCATGTACCTTATTGTTTGTTATTGAGTTTTGGTCACCGTATCTAGTGCTGCCTGCTTGTCCTACAATGAGTACTCAAAAGTTAGAACAGAACTTAGTTAAAAGCTATCCGTTTCTTTAGCCATATCTGCTGTAGTGAACTAGTAGTAACCAATGAACGCTTTTGCTTCTTGAATTAGAAATATTTTATCTTCATCTAGTGATGAGATCAGTATTTGGATTCCCCTCCTTTTGATGACTGATAGAGTTGAGTTCCTATTTCAGTCTTAAATCTACTGTAAATCCTAATTGCATCTTTGACGTTGCATTTGTTATTATTGTTATTAGAAACTTGGGGAAAATCTTTTCAGTTGCAAAATGATATATGTTGAGCTGAGTATAGATTCTAATCTGATCACCGATCTTGGAATTTTTTCAATTAGACCCCAATTCTACCATTCCTTCTGCTCCACCATAGCCTTACAATTTAAACCACAATTGTTAAGGTTCGGAATGCCACCCCCCAAAAGAAAAAAAGAAAAGAAAATGAAACTGCTCTATCCCGTGCCCAAAACATGCAAAATATGTACAGGAGCAAGTCTTCAATAGAGGTTAGAAGAGTTTTCGGCGAGACTAAGATTTTGTTGATTACAATGGTAACCGTTGATGACTATGTTCGCCTTCATAGGTAACTATAAGCATAGATGGCTCTTCCAAGCACCTTTCTACATGCTTCCTTGCAGGGCAACCTCTTGTACTGCTACATTTATAGTATCCCCTGCACCAGCAAAGAAAATGCTTCCTGTGTCAATACATTTCAGTACATTCCACGTCGTGCAAATAAATTAACCATTAATCACCATCTTAAATAGTATACATGAAGATTTAAAAATGCATCTCCATTCGGCTTGGCCTGAAGGTAAACATGAAAATAGAACCGAAATCCTAGAACATTGTAATATCGAGGCTGGCTAGGTACTCAACAGTGTGCTAAATGTTCCGAAAAACGAGAGGAAGAAAGAGCATTTCTCCATTTCAAGCCCCTAACACTTCTGACTGATTGAAGTGATAAATAAAAAAATACAGACACTGAACAAACTAACATCGATTAGTTAATGTGAAAGTTCCTTTATGCACTTAAATTTGTAATGTCGCAAGCAAAACTGGGTTACAGCAATACCAGAATTCACACAACAAGAATATCAAATCTCAGTGTGATGCATATAAAAGACGACGACAATTACCTAGGGTGAGGAGAACCCTTGATTGGCTTCTGCCCATATTTTCTCCAAGAGTAATCATCGGGAGGAATATCGGCAAGCTTGTTACTGATTGCAGGCACCTTGATCGATCTCTTTACTCTATGTTTCCTGAGGATGGAGCACAACCAGTTAGGGGGGGAATAGAAAGACTATATCAAACCCCTTCCATATAAAAGGAAACAAAAGCAATTGTTGGGAAAATAACCTCTTTTTGGAGCAGTGGCATCTACTGCTACTATTTCCACATTTGGCACTCCCATCTTCTCCCCTACCAGAACACTTCTTTTTCTGTTGGGAACCCTGATTGGATGAACAAGGCACCCCGATTGCATGGAAGGCACTCCCACCATCCAAGTTAGCTACACTACCATCTATACTCAACGAAGAAACAAAAGACCTGGTCGATGACATGGTAGGTGTGCAGCTAGAGCTATCGAATTTCAAGTTAAAGCCGCTACTATTACTCTTCCTAAACAACATTTCAGCTTGATGATGCTTCATTTGCTGCTGCTGTTGGAGCTGTAACCTTTGTTGCAGCTGTTGCTGTTGTTGGTGAAGGAAACGGTAGTGTCCGGACGGTGCCTGTTGGGCGAGTTGAAGAGGGTTTTTACCATTTGAACCCAATTCCAAAGACGGGTTTTCATGGTAACCAAGCTGCAAAGCCTTTGATGGATAATTATCTGTTGACTTATGGTGTGGATTATCCAAAAGGATGCTTTGAGGGAAAGGAGTTTCTAATTTGCTCATCTTCCTCACCCTTGCATGTCCTAAACCAGAATTTAAAAGGGAACCCACTCTTTTGAACCTAAAAACAGCCTCATCAGTTTCGGCCATTAAATTTCTATAGGGAATTTGATCTTTAGGCTGAGACAAAATACTCAAAACTCTATGGCAGCTCTTTACTGCTTCCTTGTTAGCTTCTTCAACCTCCTCCATATTACCAAACCCCGGAAACACAAAAGGAAAATCCTAATTCCTCAAACCCAAATCACCTAAACCAAAACATACCACTAAAACAGTAAAGTTCACACTAAAGGTCAGATTTTTAAACAAAAAAAGAAAAACCCAGCAATAAAAAAAAATCAATTTTCAGGTATCCAAATGATCTTTAAGGACTTCAAATTTAGCTTAAAATTTAAGAGGGACAAAAAAAACAAACAGGAAAGAAAGAAGAGAGAGAGCAGACAAAGATCAAAGCAGAAACAGCTCTTCCATTAAAAACAAGGGGAAAGGTACCAAAAAGAAAACAGACCTTGTTGGACTTGGTGTTGTCAAACCCTAGATTCTTCTTCCCATGTTCTTTTTGCTTGGGGATTGAAAGGGTGTGAAAGAGAAGACTTTGTTTTGCCTGTGGGGGAGAATTCATAAACGGCCATAAGAATACAAAGATCACATTTTTCTCCCCATCCACTATTATATTACCACTACCACCAATAAATATATTATATTTTAAAAAGTAAAGAGAAATTCCAGAGAGAGAAACTCAACCAAAAAAGAAAATTTGAGAGATTCTAAATAAAAAATTGGAGGTTTTTGAGCAGCAGAATAGGAGCTGAAGAAATGAAACAGCCGTCTCTCTGTGATAGTCACGGATATTGAAAGTAGGTCCCGAGCATAGACCTTGGTTTATTATTATTATTCTTTCTTCTGCTTCAAGTTTTTGCTTCTTCAACAACAATCAGATGTGCTTTGCTTTGGCTTGTACTGTAAATATTGCAAGAGTTGGGAAGACTTTTACGACTTTGCAGCTCTACTTGTTCATTTTCTTTTACTTCAACATGTTCATCCATTGTTTTTAAAATAATTAATACTATAAAGCAAACAAAAAAATGATAGAAAATGTTCGTTAGACGAAATTTTACCCTTTTTTAAATCAACTTTTTTGAATTCAAATACATTATTCTGATAGCTTAATTATTAGAACATATAGAATCTCATAAAAGAGTACTTCTCAATGCTACTTATTAAATTTACACTGTGCAAAATCAGATGCTTTTGGCATTTCTTTTCTTTTCTATTTCTTTGTTAATATAAATTAGATTGAGATTGGTTGGATTTGATCAAAAAATTTAATCAAAAATAGAAAAAGTTTTCAAAATCAGGAATTAATGTAGACAAAAAAGTTTAAGGAGCAAATTAAAAAAATATCAAGTTTAAGGACTAAAAATGATTTTATCTCTTTTTTAATCAAAATGGCCGCTTTCAAAAGTTTGGTCCCGACGGAGACTTGGGAGTTGAGTGCATTTTCCAATACAACCGTTGTTGGACTTACCGAAACAACGATTGCCACGTGTACTCTTAGGGTGTGTTTGGTTCATAGAATGTAAGATTATCAGTGGGAATGTAAGATTACCAGGGAATATGATTACTGAGAATGTTGTATGTTGTGTTTGGTTGGTTTAGCATAAATGTAAAATTATCGTGTTTGGTTAAAGGAATAAAAGATTATTGAAATGTATATTTGACCAAATTGTCCTTATTATATATTTGTTTTTTTTATAAGTTAAAAAATATTTATATATTTTCTTTAAAAAAATTAAATTCATAAAATTTATATATATTTTTACAAAATTGAAAATATAAAAAGGTTTAATGTAGGGGTAAAATTTTATTTAAATTTCATATAAAATTTTAAATATAGATTTTTTTATACATCTAAAATAGTTTAAGGATAAATTTGTAATTTAACCTTCGTAGAATTTTTATTATTCAATGACAGAGGAAATATATTTTTGAAAGAAAAAATAATAATTTAAGGGTATTATAGTCTAAAACGTCGGTAATCCAATAATACATAAGGAAAGTGATGTAATGATATTCTCAGTAATATACCCCAAAAAATCTACTATTAATAATAAAACATTACCGAAAATAAAATTATCGACCAACCAAAAATGAGAATGTGTATTCTATTATGATGGAAATTACATTTTCTTTGATCTAAACATCCCCTTAAAGTGTTCACACGTTGTGGTGCTGCGTTTGCATGCCATCGCGGTACGCTAACTTGGGCCGCCCCTCACAGACTCGTGTGACGCCAGTGGGTCCCACTGTCGTTGACTTAACCATTATTTACGTCTTCGTGTTGGGCTTCTTTTATTATCACTTCGATATTTTTTAGCATTTTCAATCCAAAATAGTTTTTCCGTTAAACGTATCTAAATTATTAGTTTTATTTTATTTTAGTATTTAAATTTTTATTTATTTTAAAATTATATCTAATATTAATTTTTATTTAGTTTTAGTATATCAATTGTTAAAATCTTAGCCGAATTGTTACATCATAGTACTTTTTATGGGTAAATTACATTATTAAGCACTCAAATATCTTCTTACTCTTATTTTGATCACTAAAGTTTAATTTTTCAATTTAATTACTTAAATTTCAAATTACTCCTAATTTAATCACTCTAACTTTAAAATTTAATTTTTTATTTTAATTATATATTAATCAAAAAATAAAAAAATATCATGTCACAAAAATTATTATTAAAATAAATTAGAGTGATTAAAACATGAGCAATTTGAAAGTTGAGTAGTTAAATTGAAAAATTTTAAACTTTATTGACCAAAGTAGGAGTGAAAAGATAGTTAAGTTATTAATGATATAATTTATCCATAAAAATGTCACGCGTAGCATTTCCATTAAATTTCTAACGATAGAGTATTAAAATGAAACAAAAAATAAATGTCATGTATGATTTTGAAATAAATGAAAGTTTATGTACTAAAATGAAATGAAACTGATAACTTTAGGTACTAAACGTGTAGCTTATCCTAATTTTTTAAAAGCTGCTATATAAAGGTCTAATTGTGAATCTCATCCTTCTATTTTATGAAAAATAATAGATTAACCCTCTTCATTTTAAATTGTAGTAAACTAATTATTTAGTCATCCACTTATTTTTATATTTTTATTTTGTTTAAAAAATAATAATATATAATATTAAGTTACATTTCTATTTTGATCACTTGTCGTTAAGTTTAACCGTTTGACTTTACGAAATTGATGACGTGATATGATTAATAACCATGTTAATCTTAAAATACTTGCATATTCTATCTTGTTACCCTTAATTTTTGGAATTTCAATTTCAATCTTTAATAATAGTTTGGGGTTTCAAGTGGTTTTAAGGGGTGAGAGTTTAGAGTTTTAGTTTGGGCTTTTAGGATTATGATGGGTGGTTACACGGTGCCGGGTGTTTGGGTTCGATCAGAGGGGGTGTACATACGCTTAGTAGAGGCACATGTTGTGAGGGATTGTCGAGTTCAAGTCAATCGGAAGTAGGGAAGAAGGATATAAGGAACTTGACGTCGTGAAAGAGGACAAAGACTTGGTTCGAATCCGTTCAAGGTGCAGTCTAAAGTGGTAGTAAGGCGGAATCGATCTAGTGAAAGTTATCATCAATTTCTGGTTAGGGAAGGAGAAGTCCCCAAAACAACGAGAGGTTTTTGTGAACAACAAAGGAGAGGGTTTATACTAAGATCGCGATTTGCTAGGGCGGTGAAATGAAAGACGTGGAGTCGTGGCGAGCAGGCTCGTCCCTAAGCCTCAGCAAGGGCCCTCTTGCTAGGCCTCAAAATTATAAATTCACATATAATTAAAAAAATGATAAATTATCTATTTAGTCACTCACTTATTATTGTATTTCTGTTCTGTTCATTCAATTTCAAAATCATACTTAATATTACATTTTTTTTACCCACCATTAAAAAATTAGACGATACTGATGTGACATTTTAACTTATTTTTTCATTCTCCTCTTAATTATTCTTTTATTATTATTTTTTGACAAGATTGAGGAGGTTAAAATCTAACACATACCCTTTTAAAAGATCATCATGCTTGTTTTGTGTGAGTAGATGGGTGTTTAATAAAATTTCTTAATGTTTTTCTATTTGAAACTTTATGTATTTATTAGATAGTTTATTAAACGTAATAAAAAAATAATTTACAAGCAACTTTATGTAGTTTTGATTGTTCTTATGATTTAATTTTTTTGATACTTGTTATTAAAGGTCTAATTTTTATGTTCATCCCAAACTACTAGAATCTTGGAAACGGGTCTGATGGCGAGGCTGATTGGCAAGTTTGAAATAAAATGAAAAAGGGACATTCACACAATAAGTCCTCAAGCTTTGATAGTTTTAAAAATTGGAACACATCCTAGCATTAATAAATTATTAAAGTATTTCAAATTAGAAAAGAACCAATTTGATAGAATATATAAGTTTTGAGGACTATAACAATTATTATACCATGCCACATCACCACTTATGTTAAGTCAATAGTCAAATTTAACTGTGTGTGACCAAAACATAAATAAACTTAAAATTAGATATGATTTTGGAAAAAAATTAAGTTACTAGGTCTCAACACTCAAAGAAAATATGTGATCCAAACCTAATTATTGGAACAAATTGATTCACAATTGTTTTGAGAATAGTAACAAGAAGCAGATAAACAAAGCACTATCAAATTGAGCGAGGGATAGCTCTTAACAGTTGAGCTTTCTGTTAAAAAAGGCCATAGGCATCATCCATGTTCAAGTTTTCAGGTGTAACTCCATCTTCAAGCTCCCAATCAAATGAGTGAATTAGGCTACCCAACAGTAAGTGCAACATCCTTATCGCCAACGGCAATCCGGGGCAAATCCGTCGCCCGCCCCCGAATGGAATGAGTGCAAAGTCCCTTCCTTTAACATCCATTTCTGATCCTATGAACCGCTATGGAACAAACAACTCAGGCTCCTCCCAGCAATCGGGATCTCTGCCTATACCCCATGCATTGATCAACACTTGAGCACCTTTTGGAACCACAAAGTTACGAATCTCGATATCCGCTTCGGCTTTTCAAGGTACTAACAAAGGAACTGGAGGATGCAATCTCAACGTCTCCTTGACAATTGCTTGCAAATAAGGTAAACATGTAATGTTGGATTCATCCACCATCTTCTTTTGGCCAATTGTTTGTTGCAGTTCTCTTCGAGCTTCAAGTAAAGTTTTTCGGTTACGGAGTAATTCCGCCATCGCCCATTCCGAAGTACTGGTTGTCGTCTCGGTTCCCGCTGTGAACAAATCCTGCATCAAAACCAAGTTATGAACTTGAAACTTCAATAGTAGGCAATAAATAAGACACTGAAAAGTGACGAAGTTGCTACAAAAATGAAATGTTTGATGTGCTTTCTATCAAGCTCTTGGTTGTCATCTTGACTGATTCGGAGAAGAGTATCCAAGAGATCGTTACTCGATATATAATCATTCATCTTTCTCAACTCTAACCACATATCGATCAGTTTATCGAAAAGATTCATCAACTTCTGAAAATGAATTGCCATCCGACGCCTTATGCCTTGCAAGTCAAGATTACCAAGAAGAGTAGGGAAATAATCAGCAAAGTTTGGTTTTCCCAACTCTTCCTTGATTCCCTGTATAATTTTCCCGAAAACGAGAGCTGTATCGGAAGAGTCAGCTAAATCAATGGAGAAAACAGTATTGGACATAAGATTAACAGCAGTTTTTAAAACAGCTGTGTCTATGTCGATCGCTTCTCCGATGTCGGAACTATCATGAACATCAGCAAGGAGTTGTTCTACTTTCTTGTGCCGCAAGTACTGGTTAGCATCAAGTTTTTGACCAGCGAAAATGTGCAAATTGCAGATTTTCGTAAGATTTATCCATTTGGTTGAAACAGGCATCCAAGGCAATCTGACTTCGTGGTGTCGAAGGGCATGCAGGGCATTGGGAACGGTTCGGTTACACAATACAACATCATGCGTTCGGAGGATTTCTTTGACCATTGTTGCAGATGAAAGTACTATAGTTGTTGTTTGGCCAAGTTTCAAAGTCATGATGTCCCCATGAATATTGGCAAGTTCGGCAAGGGACTTATGGGGCTTATGACCAAGGTTGAAGAAGTTCCCGAAGATCGGAATCGTTGGCGGACCAGGCTGAAGCTTGCTTGTTCTTCCCGATTGCCTTCGGAAGGCTTGACACAAGACCAAGAACAGAACAAAGCACAGCAACAAGCTCAAGAAATCCATCTTTGTTGCTTGTCCTTACCAACGATCATCTTTTTTATTGTGGACCATCTTCATATATACAAATCATTTTATTTTATCGGCCGTTGAAATGTTGTGGTTTAAAGTTGTTGAGCAGCCTTAATGATTAAACATCTTCGTACACTTTTCTTTATAAAGTCAAAATACGGTTGGCATTTGATACTGACTAATATCATCCTTAAATTGACTATCGACCGCTGATTCTTTTGACAAAATAAAATAAATGAACTAATTTTTCATAAAGTGAAAGGATGAAATTCATAATTAAACCCATTACTCTTGTTTTCTCATTTTAATTAGATTTAATTATTATTTCAATCTCTATATTATATTAAAATATGTTAAAGTGATATGTTAAAGTGACATAACTTTAAATTTGTTATACAAATAAAGGATCAAATTAAAAATAGAAAGATCAAATTTCAACATAGTAGAGGGACTAAAATTAATTAAACCTTTTAATTGTATATATGTAATTTATAACAAAAAAAAACATGCTTCAATTCATCCAAGATCCTACCAGTTGAATGACATGATTTCCAACTAGGATAGCTAAATCCCATTACTTAGCCGCATACACACTGCTCTTTTGCAGATAAGAAGATGAAATAAAAACTATATATAGTACATGCTTCTACCGAATACAATACCGTATTCGAATGTCCTACTCTTATCACCAACAACATTCTAATAACGATATATATGTATGTATGCATGTATATATATGTATGTTGTCGATGTGGTGGGGAAAGAACGAAAGAAAGCATTACTATTGCTGTGGAGCTTTTCGAGCATATGCCAACACCATGATAAAATCCTTAGCAGAAGAACCGACAGACGCCGCAACTCTCTGTGATGTCGATGCTCTTTGTAGCCACCAATGGACTAAATTATACAACTGCAACGTAGGAACCACCGGTTGCCCCATAAATTTGATCTCAACCTGAAAAAATTGTAAATGAAGACAAATATATACCTTGCTTATCATCAACGATGGTTGCCAAAGGAACTATAACAATGGCGGAAACTATTGTGCTTCTTTAGTGCAATACGCTTTCCCTAAATTTTACCTACCTAGTAACTAAGCAGAATATACAAAATGTATCGGAATCGATAGGAATTATGTCTTCTAAGCAGATATTCTTCTGTGTGAATAGTTGGATGGCATTCAAGGAGAGATGAACTCACCTCGGATTCATCGGCAAGGTGCAATTTCTTCATCAGGTATTTTTGAATAACGGAAACAGGTATATTTCCATCCCTGTCACAGCATAAAGAATAATGGAAGAGTCGGATGAGTTCAAGTTTTAGGATTTTTTAGCAACACTTGAACAAAATCTTTTAACCAGATTAGTTGTCCAAGTATCATTAGAAATTTCCGAAGCTTCCACAACCTTGGTTTTCGTAAGAGAAACTCTGGGTGTCAGAGATATGCATGAGACAGAAAAGATATTATTCATTGAATTTGATTAATAGGTCCCTAAATTGGTAACATCCAATATGTCTGTTCTTTTTTCTGTATGCCAAGTCATATACCAGGAGATTACGGCACAGACAAAAAGGACAGCCAACCGGTTAGAATAAATATATATATATATATATATATATATGTAATGAGAAATTCTAAGACTCGAGCAAAAGGAACTTACTTTATCCTTAGGAAATTTGCAGGAATTTGAGGGAGGGGTGCATCTCCTTCCCTAAAAACATCGACATTTGAATCAGTTAATTAGCAAGACAATAATCTTAAAAGAACTGCATTATCCATTTTAGTTTTGAAGGCTGAAATAAGTTCTTACTGGTCTTCGGAGGCCACTAATGAGAACCACACAGGTCCGATTCGCTTTTGATGCTTTGCACCAGCAGCATCTAGCACGGCTTGAGGAGATATGAAAGAACCCCCAAATCCTGAACCATTTTTTTGACGGATCCTGCGTAACTTTTTAGGATTCATGGTTCCTGAATTTGAAGGACCGACATTATTCTTTTCATCCTCGACTTTTGTTTTGCAGTTGTCTTTCCTAAGTTTGTTTTTGCACGTTTGATCTTCGGGGTTTCGGACACGGCTAGGTTCTAATTTAGAATCAGAGCCTTGCAAATTAGACTTGAAGGGCTTGGTCCTATTTGCAACCTCCGCCAAACAGTCCAAAGGTTCCCAGAGATCCGATTTTCCTTCCCATGATTTGCCACCATTCTCTACTTCTTTATCCGTGTGTTGGCTAGGTTCGGCAGAAGTACACTGTATCGCTCAATTTTACAACAACAGATATTATAAGTCTTATCTAAAACACTATTTTTTTCAAGAAAATGGATGTTTGAGAAGAAAAAAAAAAGAGAAGTATTAAACAACATCAGACACTGCAAGATACTTAAAACAACACGTAAGATTTAATGTACCTGTCTTTTATTCTGGGTGAATTTATTTAGAGTTTGAGGTGAGCTTGCACTCTCCTGGTGATCCTCCACAGAGTCTCTCTCTCTTTTAACAGACTTATCTACAGAAAAACCAGAACCTCGTAAAGCACCAGACTTTTTGGCAACAGCTTTTGTTCTCCTCGCAGTCACGGTAGTTTGTGTCGAAACTTTGGGGGCATTAACCACCAATGAAGATAGTGATCTCTCCTTTCTTCTAGTTGGCATCGTAACCGGGGGCAGAACTTCAGGTGTCTTCGCTTTTCTTCTCTTAAGAGGGAATATTTTGGCCCTCAAATCTTGCAAAGTATGGTCTGGCCTGATTAACAAAAGCAGATACGCATCTCAATACACATTAATTTTTCCAAAATTTCGGTTAACCACTATAATGCATCCATGCAGAGGATCTACCAAGAAATATACAGAAGCATTATTCAGGAAAGCCAAAAGCTGCATGCAATTATATGAATCCGCCAGTAGGTCTTTCTTTCCACTTCAACATATTTTTTCACCTTGATTTTAGCATCAAGTTCTTACATTTACTTAACAGTTAACACTGATAATGGCGTGTAGAAGCCACTGCAAACCACAAAAATGATGGAATGACTCCTAATTCTATATGATCAATGATCCTAAGGCATAACAAATCAGCAACTTTTCTAGTAGCCTCTTGAATAAATCTTTTCGAGTATTAAACAAGATTAGAAGTTAAAAAACTAGAAGCAATTGTTTTACATATAAAAAACATTGGTCGTACGGGAAGAAACTAACATATCAGACAGAGAGAAAGGTAGCATATGAGAAAATAAGTAAATGAAGGAACAAGTGTACCTTAATTTCTCCAGAGGAACAGAACCCAAACTAATGTTGCATATTGGACAGCATTCTAAATCTTCATCTTCTATCTTATCATATATGCACTTTCTGCAAACTACATAAAACTCAAAAGCACAAATCAATCATATATTTCTATTTATCAATTCAACAAATTAGCTAGGAAACAAAAGATCTCACGCATCAATCTTGCAAAAAAAAAAAGTTCAATGGAAACAAGCCGAGTAAGTGTAGTAATTAAAGCAACTGAAAACACTAGTGTAACTTGCATAATGTTGGTTCCATTTCAAAAACAGGAAAAAATCATCTTGAAGTCTGAATCGTTATGAACTTGTAAAACCAAAAAAAAAAAGAGAAAGCTCATATCTTGGAAAAGACCCTTGAATTGGAAATAAAGTATATATGATAGCAAGAACCCTTAGCTGAATGTGGAAAACAATAACTGTTCAAAATAAATTTTAGGGCTTTAAGGACTCTTTTAAATAGTATCGTTGGATCATATACTATTCATAGTAATATATATGTAAAAGTAACCATATTAAAGTGACTTAGGCACACTCATTAGCAAAATCCTAGATTTTAAACAATACCAATTCATAATCTTATAGTAATTTTTCTATCCTACCAGGATGCCTTAGCATCAACCAGCTAGAAACAAAGAGGAACGAAACGAAAACAGTAAATTGAATAACAATGAGACGTTAAGCGAAGAAATCAATAAGAGAAACCTAGTTAATAAAACGGGAAAAACAAGAGAAATCCTTGTTCGATAAGGAGTAGAACCCAAGAAAAAAAAACTGAAACTTTGAAGGTAAAGGAAAAAAAGAAAGAGAGAAATCTCACACGTGTGAAGACATTCGGATATGGTGGTGGCATCTCTAACGAGCCTATTGCAAAGAGGGCAAGTCATGCATGCCGCAATCGCTTCTCTCCTCACTTTGACGACTTGATTAGCCATATCCGACTCCGTTTACCTTCTCTGTTTCTTCTTTGAAAACTCAATGATTAAGACAAATCCCCCTCTTTGCACGTTATCGCTTTCTCTCACAGCATATGAACAACGACAATCAAAAGGCAAAGGGGGTATTTTTTACGTGCGTATGTTGATAAAAACTGCATTAAAACCAGTGATGGAAATACTAACAGGAAAAGGGGTAATTAATTGGCAGAGAAGCTCGATAGAGAACGGAGGGAAAAAAGGAAAACAAAAGGTAAGAGAGATATGGCGGCGTAAAGCAGAGATGGAGAATGTTTCTTTTTTTATTTATTTGAAAAGAAAGGGGGTGAGATTGGAGACAAAAGGATGATGTTTCGACATGGATTTTACCAACGGAGAAGAAGAGGAGCACGACGATGATCTGAAATCTAAACACACAACACAAGAGTTTTCGGTTACCTTTTTAATGTATTTTTTGTTCTCCCTTATTTTTATTTTTATATACCATGGAAAAGGCTTTTAGGCCTCTTGTGTTGCATACGATGTCGTTCATTATGCATTAAATACTAACCTAACCCTTTTATCCTTATTGTGAGAGAAATAAATAAATAAAATAGAGAAATCATAACGTAATTATAATATTCTCTAAATTTTTTGACCATATTTAACTGATAGAATATAATTAAACTTCAAACTCTTATATTATTTGTAATATTGCAAATTAAAAATAATATTATTACGTAAATATAAATTTTGAAATAATATTAGTTTCTTTGAAAAAAAAAACCATAGTAATTGATTTAAACAAAAAAAAATACATCTTTGGCATAAGAGAATTCCTAATATAAACAAAAAAAAAAATACATCATTGAAATAATAAAAGCTGCTCTGGTGAAGTGGGAGACCTGTTGTCAACCTACTGAGTGTGGTGGTCTTGGATTAAGGCCCCTTCGAGCTCAAAACGATGCTTTCCTGGTTAAGTTAGGATTTAACTTCATCATGAAACCCGATGCTTTATGTTCCAAGATCATGATAGCCAAATATAAAATTAAGGATAGAATGCTCATAAGCATTGAAGCGAAGAGTGGTTCTTTTGTTTGGAAATCACTTACCCGGATTTGGCCTATTGTGCGTGATAATGTCAGTTGGGCTATAAAAAATGGTTGCACGACCAGTTTTTGGTTCGATTCAACTTCATTTCCCTCAAGCTTCCGTTCGTGATTTGATTACTAGTGATGGATATTGGCATGTTCAACACTTGCGTCAATTACTCCCTACTGACCTTGTCCAGCGTGTGTTAGGAACTCCTCCTCCCTTGGATGATTTGGGCAAGGATCTTTCGGTGTGGCGCTGGGATCAGTCGGGATTGTGCTTTGTGAAATCTGCTTTTATGTGTACCTAGAAGGATATATAGTTGGGATGAGCCTGATGCAAAATGGAAGTTAACGTGGAGTTTCGATGACCCACAGATAATTCAGTAGTTCATATGGTTGCTTCTCCGCCGTCGACTTATGATCAATACCGAAGGATGATAATCATTGTCCGTTGTGCGGCGCTGAGGAGGAATCAATTACCCATATCCTTAGGGATCGACACCAAGCCCGAACAATATGGAACCATATTATTCTAGCTCAATCTTCTTTATTTTTTTCACTGCCATTATTTGATTGGTTGCACCTTAATCTTTCTAACTTTGCAGGGAACGATATTATGGATTATCACTGGAGACACCATTTTGGGATCCTTATTTGGAAGCTTTGGAAGCATCGCAATAATGTAGTGTTTAACGGGCAAATTGATGCTTCCTTCGATCTCCTTCTATCGGTCAAAGCTTGGGCAGGCTAGATCAAACAAGGCAAGGTTATGTATACAACCCAACCTGTTCAACATAGATGCTCGACCAAATGAAAGCCTCCTCCTCCGGGAGTTTTAAAGTTAAACACGGATGGAGCGATGCAACCAAGCTCCATGAAAACGGCGAGTGGAGGTGTATTTCGAGATGAGAATGGTAAGTGGATCGTTGGATATAGCAGGAGAATAGGCAAATACACTGCCCTCCAAGACGAATTATGGGCTGTTGGAGATGATCTTGAACTTGCTTGGCAACATAGCTTCCGATATATTGTGATCATCACCGATAATATTCAAGTGGTCTGCAATCTCAACTCTCCTCCCCAGTCGTTTGAGCCTATGCTTCTTAGGAGAATCCGTGCTCTTCTCAACCGGTCGTGGAGCGTTAGAATCAGTCACACTCCAAAGGAAGCTAATAGGCTTGCTAACTACCTTGCTCGCATGGGATATTGCCGAAGCATGGAGCTTTCCACGCTCACTCAACCCCCTCAGGAAGCTCATCACGTTTTTAATTCAGACATGCCTAATATACTAGATCTATCTACCCACTAATTTTTTTGGCTCTTTGTTTCCAAAAAAACAATGTCACAAGGGAGATCCGACCAATCAGGCTATAATAATAAAGAAGTAATATCTCATACTGATAAAGATTTTTTAAATATTTAAATATAACTCTTTTAATTTATTTTTATTAGATAATTATTGGTAAGACCCATACATATGTACCTCATCATAATTTATTATCGGATTTATAATCATGTTAACATGTATTTGCAACACATGATATATATACGATGTGTTTCTTTTTAGACACACTCACTTTATTTTTATAAGGTTATTTTAAACAACATAAAATTTTAACTATATTTATTGTTATAGTTTTAATGAGATAATTTATATATATGGTTGAGCTTCAGAAAACAACCACCATTTTTTTTACCTATAAAAAACAAGGCTGAATTCATTTTTTATAGACCCATAGATTATGAGTAATTCTTTTTTTTTTCTCATATTTCATCAATCTTCTTCTAAAAAGATTAATATCAATTAAGTTTTATCTTTCTTACTCATGTATATAAATTTGAAATTTTGTCTTAACTTTAAAAGAAACATCCATATTACAATTATACTGATTAGGACAAAATTAATTCTTAAACAATAATTCTTCGTTGCACAGTAAAAACATTTTATTTTCTCTTATTTATTTATGATCATTGCTAATATTCTTAAATTGGGACCTTTAGTGTCACCAACCTTATCACCTACTTGCATGGATATTTGCCGACATAAGGATACACTTTATACGACGTTTTTTGCCAGTTACAAAAGGATGACCCTACATGCGCGATGCGCATGGACATTATTCATCAACACCATAAAAGCATGATATAAATAATGATATTGAGTGTACTTGAAGTTTTGGTTACATGGACTTCAAGACCCAATAAGACCCTTGTGCCTCGCATAGGACATTATTGATGTGAAAGTCGACGTACATAGCAATCCAGTGAGGATGACCACCTGAGTAAAAAAACATATTTTCTTGATCAAAAGGTTCAAATAATAGCATTATGAATAGAACAAACTAGATACGATTACTTCATAGTGAAACATGTAATACTATACAAAACGTAATTGTTCAAATCTGGATTCTGAGATACATACCCATTTAAATACGTATCCATGGCCGTCGTTCCACGTATAAGGAATATTCATTCCAAAGATTGCAGCAACCAAAGAATATATAGACAAGCAAACAGTCCCAGAACTTACGAGGAGCTCTAACTGACACATACAGTGGAAACTCATTAATGTTAGGCCAATGAACAACAGAAAAAAGGGTTTGGAGGCTAATTTTAGTGAATTACCTGAATTAGCTGATTTCGATGATTGTCGAGCTGCAAGAGAATGCATTTAGATTATCAAGATTCAAGATCACATGCTAGGATCCGATACTTGAATTTGCTAAATTGCCAATTTTGATAACTACAGTAAACTTCCGAGCACCAATAATAAAGCAAGATTGTCAAGTAATATGGGACATTCATAGATATCCCTGAACAATCAAAACCCTCCTTCAGCAATTTTCACCGTAGTTTTTGTTTTCAAAATAAATTCCTTTAGCTGATCACCTGAATATTGATATAATCCTCTGTGTCATCAATGTATTCACGGAGCTGGTCGGAAAATGGATAGTTATTCAACAATAATTATGGGATTAAAGCAGAAGTTAATGTAAAATAGTCAGGGGCATACCGTAGTCAATTTGTTCAGCGTACTATCAATTTGCATAAAGTAAGCCTGCATAATCCAGAAGAAAATATCAACTTTTGATTTTGCGTTAACTAAAGGAAACCCGCCACAGGTAATGACATCAATAACCTCAAACAACATTTCGAGCTCCTCTACATCGCTGTCCTCATGAACTGTTACTGCACTTGCCCGGCTGGTTCTTGATAACATTGAACCTATAGTTGGTGAGGATGGATAAAAATTTGGAACACCAGAACTGCTGACAGGGGAACAAGCCCCAGCCAACTTTCTTGATAAATAAAGGTCTGCCATATCATCATCGTCGTCTAAAAGTTGTTCGAGTTCATCCCTTACCTAAAAATAAAAATGTTGATAAATGATGAGTCCGAACTCATGATTAGAGATCCAGTTCTCTATGTTTTTATGATCCGGTCACTAATGCCATAGGATTGGCTGTGTATGACGTCTACAAGGCACCAGCAACCATATCAGCTGTAAAACTGAATTTTGGAACTCAGGATACATGAACCATACCATGAATGAGTCAAGGAATAAAAAAACAGAGATGCAGACTATGAATTATCCTAGTCCTGGAGATATTCCATCAGTTTATTTCGTAGTATCAATTATGTTATTACCCAAGAAGATATAATGATATTTCCATTAGCATGTTACTGGTTTTTCTTTCTTCTCCTGTCTATCCTTCACATTTTCCTTTTAAGCTTAAAGAAATTGTATTTGTATATAATAGTTTTTTGGCTGCAAAACACCCCTTCAAGTAATGCTCCCCTAGGCTTTTCCAATTTTTAGGAAAAACATTTGAAATTGTGATCACACTTACAACTCTACTAGACAAAGTGAACTAAAACAGTATTAGATTGTACCAGTATATATAAAAAAATAGTTGTAGTTTACAAGAGTGTTCTAAATTAAAATTTTCAGTCCAGAAATTAGATGGACCATTCTACATGATAGACCAATCAGAAAAATCTAGCCCTAAAAAGGAAACTTGTTCAAGATTTATTCATGTTATTGCGGTTATGATATTATCAAAAGTATCACTGAAAAGCTGTAAGCAGCTTAATGTTTTCTAGTAGGCCAAAACGAAGCTGAGAAAGAAAGAAATCACCTAACACTGGGAACCAAACTTTTGAATTCCAGAATAATGACATGGTGCGTACCTTTTGAACGCGGTTTGTAAGCCTTGTCATTGCACTTTTCAGTTTACGAATCCGGTCCAAGTTACGACTGCTTATCTGACCACATAATCACAATTATTGCATGTAACTGAACTTCTCTTGCAAGCAAGCTGAGAAAACTACGAAATTGAATTTCTGGAACTCTTCAGTACTAATGAATATTAAACATCATAAAGGTAAATCAGATGAAAAACTATAACATAGATTGTTATAATTCCATGTTAAATGGCAATTAAAAGACTGAATCTAAGTGACAGCATTCCATCATGAGGCTGTAAGATCTTTTCTTTGACATTCTGGTTATTGCAATGTAGGGGGGGAAATAAAAAAATAGAATGCTTTTTACAGTTTTCCATATACCATTTATACTTCATCCCAATACTTACTGATCCCAAAATGGATTTCATCCAAAACTCGGAAACTCAGAAAGCAGACTTCATATGAACCAATTCCAAACAAAGAAGAAAAAATGATGCCTAAAACATTAAACCGTTTTATGACCCCTCCAACAATAGTTTATCTCGTGGCTTCTGGACATGTATGTCCTTGCGGTAGGTACTAGACTACCAGTCTTATAAACAACTATAAATAAACGTCATTCTTGACACTAGAGCCAAACACTGATATCATCCCGACCTTTTACCAAGAATTCTTTCTCTTAGTTTGCCTCATAAGTTCAATGCAAATCACTCAGGTACCACCATGGAAAGTAATCATTGCCATTACTGAGTCAAGTTTGGCAGGTGAAGCAATAAAGCAATAGCAATTATTGAACAACACTTGTAGTAAAATGGCAGAATGCCAGATTCTGCAGTAGAAACATCGCAGATATATACCTAAGTAGCAAATGAATGATTTGGCTATAAAAAAACAGGGATTTCAATTTTTTCAGAAAAAAGTTAATGTACATTTCTAATAGTTGTATGAAATTCATGAAATTCTGCCTTTGTGACTGTAATGATGTATGCTTTTCATCACTTTCAACAACCAGAAGGAAAGAAGACAGGCAAAAAAATGACTACATTTGCTGTAATGAGAAACTAATAGAGTAGACAAAGCCCACCGATCACTAAATGGCTTAGGCTATAAAATGAAGGACAAACAATTCAAAGAGAAATTACCTTGGAGGTCAGCTCATCTAATGCTGGATAAGTATCAATCTCCAGTTCCCTAGTACGCGCATCAAGAAAGCTACAAATTGCTTCTAATGCAACTTCCAATGCCCGGAATTCAAATGGAAACTCTGCATGAAACATACCAAAACGACCCGGCTATATATCAATGGTATTGATATACACAATATGTTATAATTATCATAACGATTAACAGCAAACAAATACGATCGAACAGAAAAATAAAAAACGCTAAGATTTACGTGGAAAACTCAAAAAGAAAAACCACGGGCAGAGAGAAGAAAATTTCACTATGTCAAAAAAATACAAGATTTGCTACATCACAAAACTCTATTCCCTACATTCTATTTTTAAGGATCAAACAGATTATACTGCTTCACCCGCCCTGCAAGCCTCACACGTTCACCACACTTTTTTTATTGTAATTTGTAACTTCATGGTATGGTCTAAAAAGAAATTGGGTCATAACTCTAACCCAATAAAACCACCGAAAGAGTTTCATCCTAAAGTTAATGGGTACCATTTTCTATCTCATTAACAATATCGTTTTGTGCACCAGGTTGTTCTTCTTCTTCTTCTCCTTGGCCTTGACGTGTGAGATTATCTTGAGGCAACCGCCTTTTAAGTTCAGCAACAATGGGGATTACGTTCTCATCATATGGATCTCTAAGCAATACCTATCACAAAACACAACTCACCTCCAAAAGTAAAACCTCCTAAATTGACATAATAACAAAATTTTTACTATCTCAAAGTTGAATAAAATGTTCAAATTCTATAAACTAACCTCTTCTGCTGTGATTATAGCTTTAATGTGCTGCAATCCAATATAAAAACAGCTTTATGGTCATCCAAAGAAAATATCAAAAAAGAGAAATAAAACAAAATAAAAATTACCTCTAGGTTGAGAACAATTACTTTCTCTCTCCCTAAAATGGTGGAAGGATAAGATAACATGGGATCAAGAATACGAAGATCTCTAGCATGAATCTGAACGCGGCGCATTATAGCATACTTATCGACGTCAAGAATCACGCCCCGCCCCTTCGTGTCTATCGAAATCCAGCTCGTTGTCACCGCGTTTTTCTTCTTCGACGAAACTACTTGCGTCTCTGCGAGCGGAACCGAATTCGCTTCTCGAGCCATTAGAAAAGAAGACAAAAGGGAAAACAGAGAATTAAAACCTTTGAAACAGAGTAAAGATGAGATTTGGAAGAAGAAAAGATAGTTTGAAAAGGGTAGTGTTAGGGTTTTATGATGGAGAAAGTGATTGGGAAATTAGAGATAGAGTCGCAGCATGGGGCTGGCGCTTGCTGGTGGTGGCGTGTGAGTTAAAAATGGAGGGATAAGGTTTTTGAACCAATAAACTTTACTTGCTTTTTCCTCAACATTTGGCGCGTGTTTAAGGCTCTTTGTTTTAAATTTTTCTTCTTCTGGGTTTAATAAAAAAAATTAAGTATTCAAACTATATGTTTTATTAATTTTAGATATTTAAAATATTGTTTGTTTAAAATAAATATTTAATATTTTTAACATTATATTTTTTAGGTGATTGATATATGACATCGTTAAAAAAATTAATTAATACATGTAACGTTTTTAAAATTTTAAAATAACAATGTTGAAAATAATGAAATATTTACATTCATCAGAAAAAAATTAGATATGTAAATGAGAAAAATGTGTAATTTAAATATTTTTATACTACATTTAATAATATTAATTATCGTTTCAAAGAATGATAGTTTAATCATTTTCTATTTGAGTTGGTATTCATTAATACATGATAGAAACCAGAGATGCTCGATCGGATCGAGTTTATGCAAAAAAAAAAATTGACACATTCCATACTTGTTCAAGTCTGATCTAGCTAGAAATTTAAACTTAATTGTTTTTAAACTCAGCCATATTATTTTATTTTGAAAAATTTATATTTTTATATTTAATATCTAATGATTTTATATACTTGTAATTTATTAGGTATAGTTAAATTTATTAAATTGTTATAAATAATCATTAAATTTTATTAAATGGTATAAAATAATCATTAGAGTCTATCAAATTATTATAAAATAGTCCTTAAATTTATCAATATTTATAATTATTTTATAGAGTAAAGTACACAAATGATCCATCAACTATAAGATATTATTTTGTTGAGTCCCTCAACTATTAGAAGTAACAAAATGGTCTCTTGACTATAGAACGTTACTTTGTTAAGTCACCTGACTAGTAAAAGTTACAAAATGATCGCTAAACTATTCATATGTTCTAAACTCATCCTTTTCCGTTAAAAATTGACGACTTTATGAGCTGAATGTTAACCTGATGACTAATATATGATAAAGTCTTATATCGGAACTGTTTTGAGGTGTATTTTGTGGATTGAGTCTTCGTTTACATTATGTCATTGAGTTAGTGCTTAAAACATTATATCGTCGAGCTGGTACTTAAAAGCAACAACGATGCCAATATACATCATTAAAAAATATTTTTATCACATCTCAATTAGTATATTAACATTCGTCTTAAACTACAATCGTTTTTTAAAATGACGTGTTTGGAACATATGAATAATCGGGTTGCAATTTTATAACTTTTAATAATCATGAGACTCAACAAAGTAATGCTCCGTAATTAGGGATCATTTTGTATTTTTTAATAGTCAGGAAACTTAACAAAGTAGTGTCATGTATATCGGGGGACCATTTGTGTATTGTACTCTATTTAAAAATAATTTAATAAGTTAATGATTATTTTAAAATTTTGAACCCAGTGGCCTAATAGTAAAAGCTATTTACATGCACGAACCTGAGACTTAAAGGGATAACAACAAATTCATTAATCACTGAGATAACTTGGTTCGTGCTAATAATAAAAAATTATTTTAATATAATTTAATTTTTATTTATATAATTTACTAAAAATATGGCTAAACTACATGTTTAATACCTAAATTATTGGTATTGTTTTGTTTTAGTACCTAAATTTCATTTGTTTCAAAACCATACCTAACGTTTACTTTTTGTGTCATTTTAGTACCCCTTCGTTAAAAACTTAGCAGAATTGCTTCACATCAAATTTTTATGGGTAAATTACACCATTCATTATTTAACTATCTTCTCACTCATATTTTGGTCACTAAAGTTTAAAAATTTTCAATTTAACTACTCAACTTTCAAATTAATCATGTTTTAATCACTATAATTTATTTTATTAATATTTTTTGTGACATGGCATTTATTTTTGTTATTTCTTAATATAAAATTAAAATTAAAAAATAAATTTGAAAGTTAGAGTGATTAAATTAGGAAATTTGAAAGTTAAGTAATTATTTTTTTTAATTAAACTTCGGTGACCAAAATAGGAGTGAGAAGATAGTTGAATGATGAATGATGTAATTTATCCATAAAAAAAAGTGTCATGCTGTAACATACCAGTTAAAATTTTTAATGGCAAGATACCAAAACGAAACAAAAAGTAAATGCTATGTATGATTTTGAAACAAATGAAAGTTTAGATACTAAATGGAAATATTTAGATACTAAATGGAAATAAAATTGATAGTTTAGGTACTAAACATATAGTTTACCCTAAAAATATTGGCAAAGGAAACTAGAGTTGGCGCGTCAAGTAGATCGCGTGGACTAAGTTAAGAAATGCAAATTTGCCTCGTTTGCCTCTTCCCATTGCAACCGTTTGGAATTTGGCAGTAACAAACAATATTTGGACTTGGGATAAAACATAAACTCATGGCTTATTCAGAGAAAACAATGAATAAGATTTCTCCTCCACACCACACGATGATTCCTAATTTTTAGTTAAATAAGAAGCCGAAATTTAATTCAGTCCGCTAATGCAATCTATTTTTAATCTGTAAAACTTATTAAATATATGATCAGAATACTAATACCAACAGTCATTTTATGCATCCCGCAGTGATTCTCTACTGTTAATTAAAAAAACTTTAGAGAAAATCTGCATTTCTCCACCGCCAATCTTTTCTCTTTTTTACTTACCCAACACAAAAAATGACACGTCAAATCGTTGTCTTTGCTTTGGTATTGATTGCCCTCGTTGGTTTGGTTTCTGCTGCCGGCTCTAAGTCTACTAGTTCACAGGCCCCCGCACCCGGCGGTGCTAGTTCCTCCGGCAGCCCAACAAGTTTACCTGGAGGAGCCGATGTTAGTTCTCCTTCTGCACAGGCTTCTGCTCCTACTCCTGGAAATGGTGTCACGCTTAAGGTCTCCACTGTCACCAGAGTTGTAGCTACTGTTGTCGCTGGCTACGCTATGTTTTAATAATGTTTAAGGATGCAGTGGTTTCTATGATTTTGATATGAGAAAAATGATATCTTTACTAATTATGTTGACATTTGTGGAAATTGTTGTTTATCGATAAGGAAATGGAAAGGATTGGTGCATATAAAAAATAAAAGTATTTTCTTATGAAATTTTATTTCAATTATACGATGGAGAAATTATTCATTTTAACTTTTAGCTTTTATTTTCCGATGTTTAATCGATAATTTGATATATTTTATTATTTAAACTTTGTTTGGTCAAAAATAATATTTAAATTTAGAAAAAATTTAAGTGTACCTTTTTTAAAAATTGGTTTAACACCAATTTTTTTATATATAAAACCTATTAATTATCACAATCTCGTACAAAATTTAATGATGTATGATCAGGAAAAAAAAGTTATATGTACAGTAATAACTTGAATGTTCAATGTAAAATAAATGCATGTAATGAACTTTTAAAAAAATTTAAAAAAATATTGAAGAGAGCATGCATGGCATTATGTGCATCATGACGAATTTTTAAGAGGATAAATTTTTTTAAAGAATATTTTTTAAATAGTTCAAGATAATTATACGATAATATTTATATATGGCTTTTTAATTAATTTACAAGTGCATATATATATATATATATATATGATTACTTTTATTTAGCATTACTTTTAAAACAAGTAACTTTAGTAGAAAGAAATAGATTATAAATATTAAATAAGTCTGACCTTAAATTCATCCCTTCCTTTACTTGAATCCGAATTCATCTCAACTTCAAACCACCTCCTAAATCTCTTAATCTTAAACTAAAGCAAACCAAAGGTCTAAGAGGCTCAATGTTTGAATTAGCTAAGGTCCAAATTGACTCAAGTTAATATAAACCAAGTAACATATATATATTACTTCGTTTGTACCCGACCTTATCAAATTCGCCTTTAATCTCGCCCTCACGTGACAAAATTCTTCACAAATCCCATAAAATTCGACGATCTCAACCCATTGTTTGTCAAATTTACACCTTATAGCGATCACATTGAACCCCAAAAGTGTGTACACTTACAACCGCACAAAACACTATATCCTTTGTATGGATAAAAATCATTATATGATTAAATGTCAACATTTATTGCTAATATGATAAATCTTATGCGTTTAAAGTGTTCACGTGATATATGTCACATGTTCAAAATGATAACGTGTTATTTTCATTTGTTCAAAATGACAATATAAAATATACCACATCATTGCTTTAGACATATAAAATTTATCACATCATCAATAAGCACTAATTTAATGATTTTCATATAATCAATAGAAATTATGCCTCAACAAAACATAAAATAAAATGCTTTAAGAAAATTAAAGAATAAAGCCTAAAGTAATTGTTTAATTAAGTATTAGATATGAATTGTTTTGTTAGGCGTTTTCAAACTCGATAAATTACATGAGTAATCACTCAACTATTATCTCCTTTCATTTTGATCATAAATGTTTTGATTTTTTCAATTAAACCATATAACAATTTAAATATTTCAATCAAGCCACTTTCTGAAAAAACTTGATATAATTGCATATTTGATCTTCAATTTTTATACATTCTATTAATTTGATCTTAATTTTCTCTCTTTAGTTAATGACAAGTGTCATTATCTAAATGAAGATTAAATTTATTTTAATGGAATTCAATTATGACCAAATTCATAGAATGTATAAGTATTGAGGATTAAATATGAAATTATACCCGATTTTTAACTTCTTCGTCACCTTCTCTATTTAAAGTTAAGAGATGGTGGTTTGATTGAAGCATTTACATAGTTGAGTAGTTTGATTGCTGAAATTAAAACATTGATGGTCGAAAATGAAAGTATAAAATAATCGAGTGGTCACTCGTGTAGTTTACCCTTTTAAACTCTAGAGCCACCATCGTTTCCATCACTCTCTCCCTTTCTCGCGATTCAAAATTATCATGCAAAACCCTATGGCTTGGCTGGTAAGGTATATAAATCCAGAATTAACGCAAGTAAATTTATTTTTTCCATAATCCAAGAAACATCAAAACGTAAACGAAACTCCAAAAACAAAGAATTAAAACATTTCTTGATCCTTGTAACCCCTGCATCGGATCACTGCGGGTTTGAGTATGTGAAATGTGGTTTTTGGAGTGCAATTAAGCATTGTTTTGAAAATCGGACCGGATCGGCCGGTTCAATCGGGAACCGTTGTCTAGTCCGGTTCAAATTAAACCGGTTGAATCACTACTAGTGAACCGATCAGAACCGTTGAACTGTTCGAACTGGATCGGTTGAAAACCGGGAAAAACCACCAATTTTGTTTTTTTTTTAAATTAAACCAAACGACATCATTTGTTAAACGAGCCAAGTCGAACTCGAGTATTGCTGAGCTCGACTCAAACTTTAAAATTAAGCTCAACTCGACTCAAACTCACGAACTAAAAGTTATCAAGTTCAACTCGAACTCGAAATATAATATTGAAACTTAAACTCGAAAAGGCTTGAACTCAAAAAAAATTTAGAAGTTCGATTGAAACCTAAAATTCGAGCTTGATTGAAGTGAAAGAATAGTTCACTCTATGCTCACCAAAAGTCTCCATGATTTTGAATGTCAAATTACCTCTATTATTTATATAAGTTAGTTGGGATGCTCTTCTATGTTTCTTAGCCATGTGAGATTGTTTTGTTCTCATATTTTTACTCTTTAGACTTTTGGAATATTCTTCTATATTTCTTAGCCGTGAGATATTTTTAAAAAAAAAATTAAACCAAACAATATCATTTTATTATGATTTTTTAGTCTCAGATTTATTTTTTAATTATAGTTATATAATTATATTTATTATTTAATATGTTTTACCTTAAATATTATGTTGTAGTTAATTTGAATCATTTTGTTTCATTTGATTTTATGATTTTTAACTTATATATGTTATGACTTGCTTTGAATATGACTTGTGATATATAAAATTATTTTTTATTAAATATTTTTAGTATTTTTATTTAATTTTTTAAATAATTATGACGTCGTTCGATTCTTTCGACCAGTCTGACCGATTCAACCGGTTAAATCAGTGAACTGATAACATGATCGGTTCATTAACCAGTCCATTTCTGAAAACCATGCAATTAAGAGAGGAAATGGAAAATCAAGTGAAGAATCTTTTTAAATTATTTTTTTCTCATTTTTATCGATTGATGAAGAAGAAGCGTTGGCGGCAGAGGATTTTGATCCTCTGTTTGCTATCTTTCTCTTTATTTGCTCCAATGGTGTTGCTTTCTCAGAAACTAAAACCCCTCAATTCCATAGGTAATCTGTCAAATATTTTTTTTCTGAAAAAGCAAATGCTTTTCTTGTTAATGGAGTTGTTGATCAGACCATAAAACCAAAGAGAATTACTTAGCAGTGTATATAAATTTAAGCTAAGATATCGAATTGGTTCTTTTCGCATTTTTCAAAATGAGAATTTAGCCTTTTATGATTCGATTTCCTTTTATTTTGTAGATTACATTTTTTAGAGACATCCTGATCTGTATTTGTTTGCATTTGTGATTCTGTAACGGCAGGACAAGACGAATTTAATGAGGATTTCGCGAGTGTGGTATGGGTTTATCTACTTTGAATCTGCTGTGTTTTTTCTTCTTTTTACCCCTAGATTTCTAATGGGGTTTTGCTTTGTTTGATGCAGAAGTATAAGACAGATTATTTAAGACTGAATGCAATTGAACAGGTAGTTTTAAGATTTACAAGTTCACTATTTTTTTGCTTTGGATTTTTGTATCTCAGAGTGTTTTTGACAGTTGATATTTGTTTATTTGTTACTTAGAAAGCTTCAGAGGAATTAAAAGGGCGAAAAATTATTGTCTTGAACGAGAAGGATCATAGTAGTTCTGTAGCTAGTCACAGTTCTGATGAGAATCGTGATTCAAATCAATATAGGGATGCTCAACATGCCTCCAAGTCGTCAAAAGCTAATGGTTTGTATTCCTTGGGTGCATGTACTGTCTTCTATCACTTACATTTGGTTATTGATTCAGTAGTGACTCTGAGTTGCTCCACTTTCTAGATTCAGAAATTAAAGGTAAAGGCGAAGATAGGCTTCGAATTCAGCAAAAGGAAGTGCCGAGAAGATCGAGGAAACAGGTGTGTAAATGTCTGAAGTGTGACTAGATGCTACATGATTGAATGGAAATCTAGACTGTAGATGGTTGCTGTGGTGTCTACTACTAATCTTCGTGAAGGAAAACATATGTTGGAATTGTTATTCTCTTGTCTGTTTTGAAATCTATATGAAGGGTTTTGTTTAGCTGACACCACATAGTTCAGGTAAAACTGAGCTGGTATTGAAAATTTCAGCAGATGATAATCCTTCTACCTATTCGTGTGACAAGTTCATTTTCATGAGATTTTAGTTTGCTTCCAAATAAATTTTAGCTCTCGACTTAGTGCTTCTGTTTGTCTGAACTCTGACGCAATGGCTCATCTCTAAAACATCTCAGCAATACCGGAATAAGAATAAAGTGGCAAGTCTGATTTTTACCACAAAGTTTTTGACAGTTGGTATTATTGACATCAACCTGAAGGTTTATATATACATGTATGTTTGCTTGTATATTGGGGTGGGGCTTCCATGCAGTGTGGTTGTTAGCCAGATTGGTCAGTGCTAGAGCAAGTCATGTTAGTTTAATTTGGTTAGCACTAATTCATTGGCTGCAGGAGCAATTCAATCGAGAAGCAGGTACACATAATCAACACTTGAGGACCCAATCACGTAGTGTAACGAATAAGAGGCTGAAGCAGATGAATGAGCAGCTCATTAGAGCAAAAGCATATTTAAGTCTTGGACGACCAGGTAGTTACCCTGAATTGGAGAGAGAGTTGAGAAGGAAAATCAAACAGGTGGAACGGGCAGTTCGTAAAGCCAGCAATGATTCAGACTTGCCAAGGAGGTAAGACAGTTTTTGCTTTGCAATGATTTTACCAATGCATTTTATATCCAGTAAGAAACTTGAATTCATTTAGGGTTAAATTGCTTCCACGGAACTTTATATATGAAGAACATTTGAATTTTCAGTTCATCGCGCATGATAAGATCTATGGAGGTTTGGTTGGCTAAAATGAATCACACATTTGCTGACTGCTTCGGAGCGGACAAAACACTTTGTGCTACGGTTAATGATACTGAGGAGCAGGTTCAAGCAGAGAAGAATCAAGGGTCATATCTTGTTCAGCTTGCAGGAAGGACCACCCCTAAAGGCCTTCACTGCCTCTCCATGCGGTTGACAGCCGAATATTTTTTACTTCAACCTGAGGAAAGACAGTTTCCTAACCAGCACAAGTTGCATGATCTAGACCTTTATCACTATGCAGTATTCTCTGACGAAATTCTGGCTTGTGCAGTTGTTGTCAACTCCACAACTGCCTCTGCAAAGGTAAACCATCTTTGTGATTTGTACGCTATTTTTTAAGCATTTTCGGTAACTTCCAATCTCTGCTTATTTTGTGATGCTAAACCTAAACATGTTTATTTTTTTATTGAAAGTAATTGTCAATTTGTCATTATAAAAAGTCACTTGACCAAAATTTTTGCTGTTAAACTTAGAACATGCCAGGATGCTTTGCGGTATCACATTGCTGGTGCCATTAGATCAGGTTCCATTTAGAGAGATGATATTCTTCTGTCATTGCTTTCCTTATCTTTGATGAGTTAGCTACAGTTAATTCAGGATTTGGCAAAGATTTCTGATACCGATGTGATATACCTGATAAATAACATCGGTTATGCAGGAGCCAGAGAAAATCGTTTTTCACATATTGACTGATTCTCTCAACCTCCCAGCAATTTCGATGTGGTTTTTATTAAATCCTCCTGGTGGAGCCACGATTCACGTTCAGAGCATAGAAAATTTTAATTGGTTGTCAACAGAATATTATTCAACATTGAAGGAATACAAGTCTGACGATCCTAGATATACTTCCACCCTTAGTCATCTGCGGTTCTATCTAGCAGATATATTTCCATCAGTGGATAAGATTGTGCTCTTCGATCATGATGTGGTAGTGCAAAGGGATTTAACTGCACTTTGGACTGTTGACATGAAGAGAAAAGTACATGCAGCGGTAGAGACTTGTCGGGAAAGTAAAGCTTCATTTCATTCCATGAATTTGTTTATGAACATTTCAGACCAATCTTTGGCGAAGAGGTTTAACTCCAGTGTTTGCACGTGGGCATTTGGCATGAATTTGTTTGATCTCAAAGAATGGAGAAGACAAAATTTAACCATGCTCTACCATAATTACTTGCAACTGGTACGCGCATATACTTCCTTTTCTTTGATTATAGCAATAGCTACGTGCCTACATCTTTGTTCAACTTGTGACTGGTACACATAGTTTTACGGGTTAACTGAACGTATTCAAATATAGAAATCATCTTTTAGGACGTCTAAATGCCCTGCTTTAAACACGTACATTACGTACTGGTTTCTATGTGAAGTATTTTGCATGCTGTATCTGCTAATATTTTCCAATTATACTGGTTTGTCAAGCTTGTTTGCCCGGTGCCTTGTTTCAGGGTCTTAATTGGCCATTATCGGAGGCAGGGAGACTGCCCTTAGGTTGGATTACCTTCTACAACCAAACTGTGGCTTTAGATAAGAGATGGCATTCCCTCGGGCTAGGTTATAACCCAGGACTTAGGCGAGACAATATCAAGAATGCTGCAGTTATACACTATGATGGAATCAGGAAACCCTGGCTGGAAATAGGAATTGCTGAATATAAAGGCTATTGGAGCAAACATTTGCAGTATGAACATCCTTACTTGCAACAGTGCAATATCCATGAGTAATTGAAGATCACAGCACACAAGTGGAATTCTTTGATTCGTTGCCTCTCTCAAAAACTGCTCCCATTGATCCCATTCTTTAACAATCTTTCATGTAAATTACAACTAATTTTCCTCCCATTATGTTCCCGGCCATAATCTGTTAAGGGCTTGATCAAATTATGGCAATCATCATGCAGGGAGGCTCCATCTGCAGGTATACCTTGTACATTCCACTACGTTTTTTTTTTTGGCATAATGTCAAATTAGCCCCAACATTTATCAAAATGATCATTTTGACTCATATTTTTTGGAACATTTTGGCCCCCAACGATTCATTTTAGGTCAAAAAGACCCATAACATTTGACCGAATTGTTACTTTGGCCACAATTCTTTTTTTGGAGCATTTTGGCCCTCAAAATGAAACATTGGGTACCAAAATGCTAAAAAATAGATTAAAGGTCAAAATGACCATTTTGATAACATTAAGGCTTAATTTTGATATTTTTCCTTTTTTTGAAAAAAGTATATGCCCTGTTGGGATTTTTCTGTTATTTATTATGGGTAAACTACAACTATGACCACTTAGCTATGAAAAGATTCAATATAATCATCAATCTTTTAATTATTTTCAATCAGACCACTTAATTATTTAAATGATGTTAATCAAACCATTTGTAATTAACATTTGATGGAAGAGTAAAAATGACAGATAACAAAATTGATATAATTGCATATATGATCCTCATTACTTATACATTTTATCAATTCACAAATAATTTTATTTATTAATTTTAGTTTTAAATAAATTCACATACATTGTGCAGGAGAAATTATTCAAACTTAATATCTAGAAAAATATATGACAAATGGGATCATAAAGGAAGTCATTTGTTAGTTGTGAATCCAGAAATTGACTCTTAAGCTTAGCTTATCATTGGTCATTGTTTATTATATACATATAACGTGACACGTGGGTCAAATTAATTGGTCTAATGTGGATATTGTTTATCAAAGTAATGGCTACCTAACATCTATTGTGCGACACCAGACGGTGTATCTTGGTGTATGCTTTTCGCTGACGACATTGTCTTAGTGGCTGAAACAAAATCTGAGTTGAATAGCAGACTGGCTACCTGGAAGACTGCTTTGGAAGAAAAAGGTTTAAGGATCAATATTGAAAAGACAGAGTATTTATGTTCAAACTTCAGTGGGAACCAAAATGTTAAAGATGTAGAAGTATGCATAGAAGGACACGTTCTTCCCTCAAAGGATTGTTTCAAGTACTTAGGGTCTATGATACATAAAGATGGGGGTGTAGATGATGACGTTACACACCGTATAAAGGCGGGATGGCTAAAGTGGAGGGCCGCTAGTGGAGTTTTGTGTGACAAGAAGGTGCCTCTAAAACTTAAGGGAAAATTTTATAGAATGGCAATAAGACCAGCGCTGTTGTATGGATCAGAATGTTGGGCACCCAAGAAGGATCACGTAAGGAGGATAGAGGCCGCAGAAATGAGAATGCTTCGATGGACATGTGGTAGGACTCTGTGGGATATGACGACAAACTCTGCTATTAGGATGTCCTTAGGGGTGGTGTCTGTTTCCGAAAAAATGAGGGAGGGAAGACTACGGTGGTTTGGGCACGTCCTTAGGCGACTACCGTCGGATGCGGTCAGGAGGGTAGAGTCGATTACAGTCGACGGTGCCAGAAGGAAAGGATGACCAAGGCGGAAGTGGGATGACTGCTTGAGATCTGATTTGATGGATTTAGGCCTTACCGAAGACATGACCTATGATAGGAAATTATGGAGGCTTAAGACTAGGGTAGTCGAGTAGTGTGGGTCACATCTATAGGGTGTATCATCTTTGTCTTCTTTTAAATGCATTTGTAGTAATTTCCATGACTTTTACTTTTTATACTTTTCTGTTATTGGTATTTATGAAAGATTAGAACTGGACTTGCTATCGTTGTCTCATGTGTATCATTCTCATCATGTTTCCTCTGTTAATTTTAGCCGGGTCTTAGGTTTCTGTCTATATGCAGAGATTCTTTCGCAGGGATTATTTTGTAGGGATTACTCCCCATTACAGAAGCACATATGATATTAATGACTGCATATGAATACTGTTTAGCTATGTATTTATGTAATTATTTATACATGCATTGCATTTTATCTATATTTTTAATTTTCTGACTGCCGGAGGTCTTTCACGGAAGCTATTCTCAACCTGGCGTTGGGGGCAGCCTACTACCCTACCTCTCCCTTACCCCATACATATGGGAATTGGGTTTTGTTGTTGTTGTTGTTGAAAGTAATGGCTACCTACCAATGTGGTCCGATTATGGACCAACAGTATTAACATGTAAAAATCTATAGAAAATCAAATGAAATAAACTGGTACAGTGTACACCCTCTGGATCAAATACTGCCAATGTATAAAAAAAACTCACCTTGCTGTAGTAGCCGATGAAAATGGCAATCATCTCGGCCATCACTGCCACCTCATCACTCACCCCTGCATTTCTTTCACACAAGCCATCACCAAGGCTTGCATCTCCAGTTACCAGGGTAAAGGGTCATATGCTTTTTCATTTCGATTTTTGTAATTCAGATTCGAATGTAAGTGTCCGGTACGGATATGTATATAACATCAATATTTGCGAATTTTACTTGCCAGGGTTGAAGAAAGGGAGAGTGATGTGTTCCATGAAGAAGAAGGAGGCTGGTGTTGCAAAGGAGAATGGCTCGACAACAATAGGTATGAGTGGTTCTTTGTTGGCAGCGGTGTGTGCGGCTACCGTGTCGAGCCCTGCCATGGGTCTGGTGGACGATAGAATGTCAACGGAAGGAACTGGACTTCCCTTTGGTTTGAGTAACAACCTTCTGGGGTGGATCCTGTTGGGTGTGTTCGGTTTGGTTTCGGCACTTAGTTTACACTGCCACTCTTGAAGAAGATGAGGAATCTGGATTGTCTCTCTAAGCCCCAAACTCTTTACTTCCATTTGGGTGCTGCTGATTTCTGCAAATGTTAATGTTCAAATGAATGCAGTAAAACACTACCTTCTTCTGCATGTGCAGTGGCCATTTTCTTTTTGATTAATGTTTCTCTTTCGTATTCTTTATTGTTTCTTTGTCGATGCTTATTTTGGTTAATATTAACATGGATACATGAGACAATTACATTTATACATGATTTGATGACTCCATTTACGATAAATTTTGTATAAACTAATAAACGTAAACACGTAATATTTTCTTTCCTAGAGAACAAAATCCAGCTCATCATTATTTCAGTTATTTTGATCAAAGGTCAAGACCCACAGAGAAAGTATAACTTGGAACTTGGAAGCACTTACGCCAACAAAAAGTCGAAACAGCCCCAAGGACGACACCCGCCTCCGCCGCAAATCATCTGAATATATAGCTATTTGATCGGCGGACCCCATCGACCACCGCCGTCCACCTCCAACCCAAAGCAAAAAAACATAAGCTATATTAATTCTGTTGGTAATGCTCAATCTCACATAGTATTAGAAATACTATTGGGAATGATATTTAAGGCTTGACATTTCACTTCCTTGTTGAGTGATAGAGAATAAAGAGGGCTCTCGCGCACCGCCGCCGTCCGTTTGTCTCGGCTCGGCTCGGCTCATTCAAAAACATTCACAATTCACTTACAAAGTGTTTTCTAAAGTTTTCTCTGTGAGTTCTCTCTGAGTGTTTTCCGATCAGAAGTACAATACCACCAGCAGTCCACTCCAGTTTCGGGTGTACGGAATTCGGAGCGACCATGTTAACCTCGGGGGACGATCCGCCTACTGCAGCGATTACACACATCGGGACGAATTCATTTCTAAGACAGTGGTTCTTACCACGACACAGTTTAAGAATTTGTTCTTCTTAATTACTGTTTGTATTTCCAGTCAGTACTAACGGTGTAGTTTTGCAGTGCAATAAATTCAAAAGAAGAGAGATTAAATTTAACAAAAGGGCCATCTTCCAAAGATGGTAACTACTTGTTTTTCGACTCCCAAACTCTCTGCTCAAACTCTTCAAACCCTTTACCAAAGCCTTTCCGTGCCTTTACCCAATACCATTTATTCATTTTCACGCCACCTTTCTCTCTCTACCTCTTGCTTCCACCGCCACCATCACCTGCGGTTGCAGGGCCGCCGCCCCTTTTCCACTCGTGCTGAGTCTGACAATGACGCTGAACCACAGTTACGACTTTGACCTCTTCACTATCGGTGCCGGCAGCGGTGGCGTTCGTGCTTCCCGTTTCGCTGCCAATTTTGGTGCTTCCGTTGCTGTCTGTGAACTTCCATTTTCTACTATTTCCTCCGAGACCACCGGCGGCGTTGGCGGAACGTAAGTCTCCAGATATAAACGGACATTTTCACATAAATTTATATATCTATAAATTATTTATTGTGTGTAAACATTTTTTTTTTGCACGAGTAAAGATTTTTTAGAGTCTATTGCATTTTGAATTATCGGGGTTACTTGAAATTTACAATCTTAATATAGGTGGTAAAGTTATGGTGACAGAAGTCTTTTGCTGTTTTGCAAACTAAAGGCTAAAACGAATTCATGAAATCCTACTTAAACTTATTTTAACCTTTAGAACCGTCACTCTTTTTCTCGTCTATGTTTATTTGAAGTTGTATGTAAATCGCCCAGGTATGATTGCAGATGCGTGCTCAGAGGATGTGTACCAAAGAAACTGATGGTTTATGCGTCGAAGTATTCTCACGAGTTCGATGAGAGTAATGGTTTTGGTTGGAAATATGACACTAAACCAAAACATCATTGGAGCACCTTGATGGCTAATAAAAACGCAGAGTTGCAGCGTCTTACTGGTATTTACAAGAACATTCTCAACAATGCTGGTGTTAAATTAATTGAAGGCCGTGGACAGGTAGGAAGACCTGTATTTGTATTTTTTTAGTGGTTCTTCATTGTGAATACATTTTGATGAGATTGAGATGTCCTGCAGATTGTGGATTCACGCACTGTTGATGTAGATGGAAAACTTTACACTGCAAGACATATACTGATTTCGGTCGGTGGGCGTCCATTCCATTTATTCCTGAGATTCCTGGAAGAGTGTTCGCCATAGATTCTGATGCTGCCCTTGATTTGCCCTCAAAACCGGAGAAGATTGCTATAGTCGGCAGGGGATACATAGCTTTGGAATTTGCTGGCATTTTCAATGGATTGAAAAGTGAGGTCCATGTATTTATTCGTCAGAAGAAAGTTTTACGGGGTTTTGATGAAGAGGTGAAGAATTATGCAAATTGATAGCTGCTTTACTAGTTTATTTTATTATGTTTATGGCAATTTGCATGATAACCTGTTTTAGAAATCTTGTTGTTCTTAGTAAGAAATTGGTCCTTTTTATAGATCAGGGATTTTGTTGAAGAACAAATGTCTCTAAGAGGAATTGAGTTTCACACAGAGGAGTTACCTCAGGCGATTGTTAAGGCAGCTGGTGGTTCACTGTCTCTGATGACCAACAAAGGAACAGTTGAAGGGTTTTCACATATAATGTTTGCAACTGGTCGAAGGCCAAATACCAAGGTTTGAAATAACTTTTGTGACTCAGTTCTCTTAGTAAATGTCCTGGTAGCCAATTACCAGACACATCGAACATATTTGTAACTGTACTAACCTAAAGCTCCCACCAGAGACACAGTGCATATAAAGAAAAAAGATAAAGGAGAAAAGTTAGCATGCCACATATTTAACCCTCATCTTCAAATGTAATTAAACTGCTTTCTTTGCATGATTCTAGTTCTTAAATGACTGATGGAACCTTAAAATCATGATGGATTTGATAAATTTTGTATTGGGTTTAACACTGCGATCTAATACGTTGCAGAATTTAGGGTTGGAGTCAGTAGGGGTAAAAACTAACAAGAATGGGGAGATAGGGGTACTGTTTTTCTTATCTTCAAGCTCACTTTGCTTTAATTTTTTTTACTAGTATTATTTCATTTAATTCATAATTTTTCTTGCCTCATTGTTGTTTTAGGTTGATGAATACTCGTGCACTACAGTACCTTCCATTTGGGCTGTAGGGGATGTCACCGATAGAATAAATTTGACACCTGTTGCTTTGATGGAGGGAGGAGCATTAGCAAAAACTCTGTTTCAGAATGAACCGACTAAGCCTGACTATAGGTAATCTAAACACTAGGAGTTGATTGATTGAAAATTTTTGAAGGATTAAGTAAAATTAGAAAGACTGGTGGTTCTTTTTTTACCTCTGCTCTGCTAAATACCAGTTGAGGTAGTTGCTCCCACTTCCTACCGGAAAAGCCATTTCTCATGTCTGGCTACCCCTGACTGTAATCTTAGATATCTTATATGTGGCATATTACAATTTCAAAGGTATAGATAGATATGTACAATTTTATTTTTTTATTTCAGTTTTCTTCTCTTTAAACAAACCTCTATTCCAGCCTTTTGTCTTCCTTATCTCTCTTGTTGGTCATGCGTATGCCAGACTTCATTTTCCCCTTATAAAAAAAAATGAAAATAAATGAATGAATAACCTTTCGAAAGCCTTTCGCTACTGCACAATTATGATGGTAATCCTGTGTTTCCACTCCAAAGTTTTTTCTCTTTTCTACTTCTGTTTAAATTTATTAGATTTTATGTATGGGGTGGCTGAGGTTTTTGTTGGAGTTATTTGGCGATCTGCAATTAGATGATGATTGAAGGCACATTCAGGTGCTTTAAAGGATCAAATGTTTGGTAGGATAAATCTTTTAAAGAAGTCACAAGAGAATGAGAAAGGAAAATAAAAAACAGTATACTATATGGCATGGTTTTTTTAACATGCCATGTGGCACTCCTCTAATAATTCCTTGGAAATTACCCTAGTGGAGATATAGTTGACGGAAGCCAGATTCCGATTTTGCTTGTTGTCAAGTGTCACTTATTAATGATTCACATCCCTGGATTATGACCCCGGACCCGCTTAGAATATCGTATCATATTCAAAATTTTGGGTGCTTTTGGGACAGAAATGGGTTTTATTTCACTTTTAATTGCCTTTTGACTTTATATTCGCATGCATTTTGAGTAGAGCTGTACCCTCTGCTGTCTTTTCCCAGCCACCAATTGGACAAGTTGGTCTTACTGAATAACAGGTGAGGAACTGTTTTGCTTACTAGAAACAGATGAAAGTGTTTTATTTTACTCACAGTTTGAGGGTTTTACAGGCTATAAAAGAATATGGTGATATTGATGTCTACACAGCAAACTTCAGGCCATTGAAGGCCACTCTCTCAGGGCTTCCTGATCGGGTTTTAATGAAACTTATAGTCTGTGCAAAGACAAACAAAGTTCTTGGTCTGCACATGTGTGGAGAGGATTCTGCTGAAATCGTGCAGGTTAAAGGCTTTACCTAAATTAGTGCTTTCTATTTCATGTTCTGCAGGGTTTTGTGTTTTTTGTTCTCCCCTAATGTTGGCAGTTGTTTGCCAGGGATTTGCTGTTGCTGTGAAAGCTGGCTTGACAAAAGCAGACTTTGATGCCACAGTGGGTATTCATCCAACATCCGCTGAGCAGTGGCGGATCTAGAAATTAAAAAATAGGGTTCCAAAATATTAATACCCTATTCTAAAAAATTTGGGTATGCAAATTTTCTTATTTTTTTTCTATTCCTATTAATAAATTAAACTAAATTTAATATTTTTCTCAAAATAATGGGTGTGCAATGGCTCCCCTAGGGAGCCATGTACATCCGCCCCTGCCGCTGAGGAGTTTGTCACAACGAGGACTCCTACTAGGAAAATACGACAGAGCTCTGAGTCTGAGGTTTGTTGTACTTTAATATGTTTAATTACCTCTAATATTATAACTGAAAATCACTGAAGTCTTTACCATACAAGAGAAATTGTTTTTCAGTAATGGTTACCTCTTACCTGATCTCCTTCCATCTATTGACCAACTGATTTCCAGCTTCTTGCTTCTGTTACTATTTGTCTAGTACAAACTTACTATGGTCAAACGGTGTATTTGGTTTGAGTTTAACTTTTTTCAATCTGTGTTTCAAAGCATTTCGATTACGTCTATTAGTCATTTTTATTTATGCAACCAGTAATGTTATTCCAGTTTAATCATCATTTCCCAAACTGAGTGGTGTTGCTCTTTTTATCATGTCACATAGGAAAAAAACGGGTGTTGAGGCAAACACTACAGCGGAGGTTTAGCAAGAGTGGTTGGTTAGCCATACCTTGTGGGAGTTCCATTTAGGGTGAAAATAATTCAGTATGCTTTTCGTACGACTTGTAAAATTGAATTTTCCTTTCAACTCTTAACATGGGAAGTAATAATGACATTAGCACAAACCCCGGATAATTGCAGAGATTTTTTCTGGATAAATTGATTCTTTTCTGGGTTTGGGGGGAAGGGGTCATAGGATATACCGGTTTACTTGTGATCATAGAAGCAAACTTTTATTGTTTGTGTGAAATACAAGTCTCTGTATGCAAAAGAAGCTTGACGATATAAACTCTGTGTTACTTTAAAATCTATTGAATTACCCTTGCATTTCTTGCTTTCTTCTTTCCTGAGTTTTCGCCCCTTAAGTAAACCCTTCATGTTGTCTAATCATCTCAAGCAATTTGACATGTTGGGGCTACTGGTGGCAATCCATCTTGTTTATAGTTGATGTAACATGGATTTTGATTCGGGATGGATGAACGGATGGTCGTATTTATCGAAGCAATCCTTTCAGATTGCCACTCATAAAAGCAAGCTACAGGATGTTCTTTAAACATAAGGATTTTTGTTTGAGAATTTGTTATGAGAGCCATTACATAAGGCTCCCCATTGAAAAAATCTCTCCATTTTGCTCTAAATAATACACCACACTATATTTTCCCTTTTTGAAAGGATAGCATTAGCCATTTCCTTTTCCATTATTTGTTCTTGAATAATAGTATCCAAGAAAGAGAGATCTTTCTTTGTATTGTGGAAGATGGCATTGGCATTCACAAATGCTGCCTGCTTGTTGGACCCACATTTGGTAAGACAGAGCAAGATGATCAATGGGGTCTGATCTTTTAATTGTAAGCTTTTCCGGATAGTTCGATGCTGATTGCTCATCCTCCATTATCTTGCATGCTAGCATGATTGATGAATAATTCAATTAATGGTTCAGGTAAACAGAGATACACGGTACAAAATGTGTACTTTTTGTCAATAACCCTATGAAACTTCTACCTATTTTATACAGGATGCTGTGAAGCCATAGATTTAGCTTTGAGTTTTAATTCTAGTACTCAGATGCCAGACCTAATTGCTTGAGATGGTGGTGGATTTCTTCAGGGTGATGTTGTTCATCGAGTATCCGTCGTTCGGGTTGCATCCAACGGCCGTCTTTGCTCCTCACCATGCCCTTGTTCTCATCTTGCCTCCAATATGGTGGAACCAAGTAATGATCTTTCAAAAAATCACTGGCCTTGTTCACCAAAGCAGGGTCCCTCCCACTTGCCAGCACAAATCTCCGGCCTTTTCCATGGTATCTGCCAAATTAAGTTGTGTCATTATTTTAACATAATGGTTTTCAACTCCTATCTTATAAATCATCACTTACATCATCATCATCAAATTGCTTCCTATTTTATATAACTTTCCAGTTCCACCAACGATTATTCTAATCAAACCCACCATTAACAATGAATATCATGTTTGCAGGATCAAGGTGGTTAGTAAAAAAATGACAAACCCAAAATTTGCTTAGAACTCGAAATGATTTGAATAAGGGCGCGAATCAACCAGATTTAGGATAACCTATGGTTTAAGCATAAGAAATAACCTGTCGAGTAAGTGCAAGTGAGAAACTAACCCATCAAGTAAGTGCAAGTGAGCTTCCAAGTTATGTGCGCAACTCGGATCACCAGTCTGCTTCAAAAACGGCGAGTGTGTGTGACCTAAAGCAAGTTCAACTCCGACATGACAGTAACACCATGGCAAGCCCTCAGCCAGCTTCATCACCATCGGCAATGCGTTTTCATTGAAAAACAGTCCTGGGGATTTAGGGACTATGTCATGCACGTTCACCACCCTCAAGACCTTAACTCCGAGTGTCTCGAGCCGTTCCTTGAACCTCACGTTACCAACCCTAGGACCTGAAATTGAGAAGACAGAAACAGGCACGGCTCTGCAGTCGTTCAACACATTTAGACCCGTTTCAACGATGTCATAGGCGCTGAGAATTGCAAGGGCACTGCCTAAACTGTGACCGGTTATGGTAATACTCATCTCTTCATCCTTGTACAGTTCGAGCAACCTTTTCACTTCAGTTAAAATCTGCTCCCTAGCAGAAAACTTACAGTACCGGCATTTGGTATCCTTGTCGGTATAGAGATCGAGGAAACCGGCTTCAACTTTTACCGTCGAATCGGGACATGGGATTTTGTTGGACGAGATTGGTTTCAAAAAGTCCATCAAATCTGCAATCCACTCTAGGCGTGTCACGGTGCCCCTCCAGGCAATGGTGATGTCCCGACGACCTAAACGTCTCGATGTTTCATCGTCAGAAACAGCAACATATCCAATCCAATTTGCGTTCTTGCTCCACACTTTGGGCCACCGTGATTTCTTGAAGAAATTGGGGAGGTTAATGTTGGACGTAGCGAAGACGTATCTAGAGATGTGGTAGCCATGTTGCACCATGCCCAGAGCATCAAAGAATCACGTCGGGTGAACCGGCAGCTCCCGCAGTACTTTGAAAACGGGTCAAAATCGAAAGCGTCGTAAGTGGCTTGCGCCATCTCGCCATATCGGATCAGCTCGGACCGTAGTAGAGGGTCCATGGGATCCAACATCCCGACCCAGTCGTCTTCACCGTGGATCTCTCTCCATACGTCGGCTAATTGTCTTTCTTGTTGTTTTTTACCGGCTTCAATGTCTAGTTTTGCTCTTCTTTCCAGTTGGAGTTCATGGATTACGGAGGACAAGGACTGGGTCGTTTTGGACATAACTCTGGGAATCCTAGGAGATCTAGTCGCAAACTCCATGCTTTTGGAATGTCCAATGTAAGATTTTTGGGGTGGAAACGACGCAACGTGATGATCATGGAGGTGGCGGTTGATGGAAAGAAAGGTTTCTGATAGAGAAATGGCCATTGGAAGTAACGAGACTCGGTTCAACTGGATCCAGGTGCTGCAAATATATACGACAAAGCTTCCCAACACTAACTCGGTGCTCCATATCAACTCCTTGTTATTATATAAGTAATACCAAAAGATATTTGGCAATACAATGTGATTCATGAGGATTCCTAATGCCGAGGGTTTGGTCAATGAGTTTTATATTTTCCAGAAGGTTGTTCAAGTTATCTATCACTTAAATTATTTTTAATAAAGTATTTAATGTTATATTAATTGTAAAAAATAAATTTAAATTTTAGGAATAATATTATTAAAAATAATTATAAGCTCTAAATATAAATAAATAACAAAAAAGATATATATCTTCTTTTGAATAATACACATATATACAATAGAGTTAATTTGGTGTACTTTTACGGGAGGCTGAGATCTAAACATTACCATATGCTATGCAATAGTTATCAAATTAAGCAGGTCTAAGTAATATAAATCAGAAGAGTTTCTTACTTTTATTATATCTTAATTTAATCTTCTATTTTTATTTTATTTCCTATAAAGCTTTTAAACAATTGTTCTAATCACTTGTTATGGTCAGTGGTTTGAGAATCATTTTCATCTCACCGTTTTCTTTTTGCATTTTATTTATTCACATTCACTCACATCCTATATCTATACGACCACTGTTAATAGATACCAACAATCTTTATTTTACATATTTATTTACAACTCTATGAAATTTTATTTTATTTTTGTTTAATGTCTTACACTTTTCTTATGGAAAGTTTTTATTTTGTAAATTCTTTTTACATTTTTCAAAGATTCTTTTATCGCCACTTTCTCAATTAATAGTTGCTTATTATTCAGTTCTTTTTAATATATCTATTTTTGATAGATCTAACAAGATTTTAATACATTACTTTGTCAAGATAACCTTATTTTAAGCAGATTATTTTATTATTAACTGATGTCAATGATGCTTAAATAATATTGGTTATTTAAAATATTTAAGTTTAGTTATATTTCGTAAATTTATTAATTTAGGAGTAGTAATTTTTAAAATTTCAATTATCATGTCATTAATTTTTATCATAAATGAAATTTTAAATTAAAAAGATGTCATATATTTATGGCATCATTGACTCAATTATGAAGGCAGCTAGCAAACTTTGGTGTCGTATCAGAATCAAGATCTCCACTATAAACAATTGATGATGTATATATGCACACAAGCGTATGAGCTTTAAACAACATTTATAATCATTATATACGTACATATGAGCTTTAGAAAACACAAGTATTATGCTACTTTTTTCACATGCCCTATGATGTAATGATTTTAACGTCTAATTGTTAGTAAATATATGCGATGCTTTTGTGTTGTATGCATGTTCACATACATTATATATTTGGTATGTAATGTATATATACGATTATCAGTTATATATACTCGATACATGATGTGTGTGTGTCTATATATATATAATTTAATTTTGTTTATGATGATGTCTCTGATATAAATAAATTATAAATATTTAAATGAAAAAAATAGACGCTTAATTTTCTTAATTTTTTTATATTTAAAGTGAGAGTAAAGATTTAATTGACAAAAATGACATAAAAATCAAAAAATATTTACAATTTCATTAACAGTTTTAAAATTATAAATAAATATTATAAATTATATACAATTTTATATCAAAATATTTACTTTCAGAACGTACATGGATTAAAATGGTTTTTTAATAAAAGAGTGACTAAAATAAATTTTTAAATATAATATAAGGTCTAAATTGTTCCATTTTTTAGTGAAAAAACTTAAATAAACCTTTGAATGTAATAAACTGTAACAACCAGCTTCTATGTCTAAGTTCTAACAACTAATAAATCATTACTAAACATAACAAATCAATATTTAACTATATACTAACAACAAAAAAATTCTACAACATTAGTCGAGGATGAATGAACACCATTAAATTAATTTATAAAACGTTAAATTATAAAGTACTAAATGTACAATTATAAATTAATTAAAAATCTAGTACATTTAATTAAAATACAATATTTATAAAATATTAGCTTTGAGGGTAAACTATGTGATTGACCACCTAACTATTTATCCTCTTTACTTTAACCACCGATTTTTTAATTTTATCAATCGGGTCATCTAATTATTTAAATCTTGTCAATCAAGCCACCTACCGTTAAATATTAATAGAGGAGATAATGTGGCAGTTAAAAAAATATATAATTACCCATTTAGTCCTCATTACTTACACATTTTATTAATTTAGTCCTAACTTTTAATTAATTCAATAAATTTAATCCTCAATCAGATGGTGACATATGTCACTATGTGATTAGATGTTTTATCTTAATATTTTTATTTAATTTAATAAAATTATCATCCAATCAAATGGAGTCACGTGTCACCAATTGAATAAATAGAAAATAAATTGAATCAATAACTGTTGTTAGTGGGGCTTGAACCCAAGACGTAAGGAGATGAAGAAAATACATCCATTGGGCTGCACTATTCAAATGACAAAAATATCACAACATAATATATATAATTAATGGCAATAAAAAAAGGGAAAATGGCCTAATAAGAACTCCAACATGGAATAATTGAATAATACGATAATATGATATATATATATATACATACACACACACATAAATATTATAATTGATTAATATGTGAATGTATTTTATTTATATTTTCAATCATTTTAATTTAAAAAATGAAAGTAAAAATAATTTAAATATATTATAATTGAAATGTAATGAAGAGTTTCGTTGACTTGGAATTTTTATGATAGTTGAGAGCTTATCATAGTAAGCATTTTAACTTATGAATTGACTTGTTTATAACCCAATTAGAGTAAGAATTTTATACTTTATTATTTATTCAGAATTTTATACTTTATTATTTATTCATTATATATTTGAAGAAAATTTTAGGGAAAATTTTATTTTATTGAATTAGTCTATTTTAATACAAAGTTGTTAAATAAGATTAGAATATGGTCGATATTATAATATTTTAAAATATAAGATATGATACATTTCAGTTCAATAAAATCAGAATAATGAAAACAATTTATTAATTTAAAATATACAAAATGATACATTTCGATGATAACATATTAAATTCACTTTTATTTTAATTTTTGCAATGATTTAAAATATAAATAAAACATATTCATTTATTAATCAATTATAATATTTGTTTATATATATTTTATATTTTCATACTATTTAATTATTTCATGTTTAAGTCCTTATAAGGTCATTTATTACCATTAACTATATTATAATTTATATAGATTATGTTCTGTATACTAGACAAATTTAGTGGTCTAGCTTAGTGGTTAAGACACTTAGTTTTTCTGCTTGTGTCTCAGGTTCAAACCCCACCAGTAGCAATTAGTAATTTAATTTATTTTTCATTCATACAATTGGTGACACGTTGCACCATTTGATTTTGGATGAAATTTTTATTAAATAAAATTATATTAAAAACATCTAATCACACAGTGAAACGTGGCACACTCCAATTGATGATTAAATTTATTGAATTAAATAAAAGTTAAAACCAAATTAATAGAATGTGTAAGTAATGAAGACTAAATGTATAATTATACAAATTTTATTAACTGTCACATCATCTCATCCGTTAATATTTAACGGCAGGTGGCTTATTGATAAGATTTAAATAGTTAGGTGACACAATTGAGAAAATTGAAAAATTGGTGGTTAAAGTAAAAAGGGTACATAGTTAGGTGGTCAATAATATAGTTTACCCTAAAAATTAATGTTTTATAAATATTATTTTTTTAATTAAATTACATTTATATTTTTAACTAATTAATAATTATACATTTAGTACTTTATAATTTAAAATTTTATAAATTAATTTAATGTTGCTTATCATTAACATTGCTCATACGTGCTCGTCGAACGTGACAGCATCATCCTTTAACAATATATTAAAATAAAAAAATTGAAGTTGAAAGATAGAATTTTACTTCTAACCTAACATAATAACACTTTAAAATTCAACTTTTTTAATTTGTGTTGATAATAACTTTTTCATAATAATTTTAAAATAAAACATATGATGTCTAACATTATTTTTAATGACAATAAATGTTTTTGACATCTCAAAAACATTTTCGAATATTAAAAATCAGTTTCATATTATCATTAACACATGGACTCAGACCTAAAAGGATATGCTTCGTGATGTAAACATATCTAAAAAATAAGTGGCAAATGGGATAAACCAAAGTTATTAATTTGATACATAAAAGGAAGAGAGAGAAAAAGCATAAAAACTTTTAAAAAGTTATTAATTGTGTTAAATTTCATTCATTATAAATAAATGGGTAAAATATGTATTTAATCATCCATTTATTCTCACGGTTTCATTTTGGTTATTTAATTTTTTTTCCAAAATTATATTTAATGTTATGTGTTTTGATCATCCAATATTAAAGAATAAACAAATCTATTGATGTGGTAATCTTTTACTTTCTTCAATGATGATATGATATTACTTTACAATGACACATCAACATCATTGTTAATTTTTAACGACAGATGATTAAAACATAACCAAATCATAACATTAGACATGATTTGAAGGAAAAAAACAGTTGAGTGATTAAAATAGAATTGTGAGAATAGATGTGTGACTAAAAATACAGTTTACCCTAAATATACTTACAACCTTGTTTGAACACGCAACTTAAAGCGTAAACAATGCATACTCAGCTGACCTAAGCTAATAAATCTGAATAATATAAACCCTGAATTGCTTAGATACAAAGTTACCAATCCCTGTTGAAATTCAATGCAAAAAGGTTGTTAAGTTGGTGTTGTATTATTTATACTGTGCCATGCATATAAGTAAACTTTAGTGCTAACTTGTTATTACTTTAAAAGAAATATTTTTTTTGATCTACAGAGTAATATTAGTAAATTAATATAAAATATGATAATTTAAAATCTCAAATGTAACGTATTTTCGTCGTCACTAGACAGCTGACCCTAGATTAGAAATTTAGAATCACTGAAAAAGACAACTGACCCTTAAAAATTACAACATGTGGTTATTGTCAGACTGATTAATTAAATTATCATTTCTATAGAGATTCTTTTTCAATACATGCTGTCCAACTATCGTTGTTTATATAAAACATGTCTTAAAGTTTATATTTAATCCGTTGCATTGCATGTTGTTATTTATTTATAATAAATATTACGAATTGTGTTGTCAAGATTCATCATTGTTTTGTTTAAAATTATTGTAGTTTAATTCTAGATTTATCAATTAATTTATTTGTGAAATATAACAATTTTTTATTTGGATTCGAATTATATGAATGTATGGACTTAAACTACAATCATACGTATCACTTATAATTATAATTTTATTTTTTAAATAAAAAAAATCAAGTCTACTTACGATTAACATTGTGACCGTGGCTTCAAGTAATATTATAGTGTATGAAGAGAAAAAAACTCTGAGCCCCGAGTCACTTTCTTCTTCCATTCGTCTAGAAAGAACCAGCTTGAGAGAATTTATTTCCACCCCTTGGTTCAGGATCATCTTCTTGCTTATTTTTCTGTGGTGTTGTTTTATAATTACACGGTGGAATGAATGAAAATGTCGTGGACACCTCTGCTGAGTATATGTTTTCTTCCACTGGTGCTCAACTCTTTTGCCTTGTGGTTTGAGCCCTAAACCAGTGGAACAAGTTGAAGAAGATGATCAGACAAGTTTAATATAATGTTAATGCACCTCTAGTATATGTTTCCCCCATATCATATCAAACATCTCAACTGAACAAATATGTTATCATAACAAGTTGATGCTTCTGAAACGCTCCCTTGTTGGTGGAATGTCACTCAGGTAACAATAAAATTTTCAAAATTTGGTTGCTGTTACTATATAGAGGCCCATCAAGAATAGTCTTCCTGCATGAACATAAGTTGTAACCTAATTTCCAAGAAAAATATCTATAAAATCTTCTCGTCACATCGATTATGTCTAAAACATAAAAGTTGGTTAAATGTTTGGTTTGATTAGCCATCAAGTCGGACTCTATATTTTTATTTTTTTAAGACAATACAACAAATTGCAACATTTAAATTATGTAAAATTATTTTACATAATTCGTTTATTTTAATCTCAAATCCCAGAATTTAGAACTCTAAACTTAAATCCCAAAATTTAAACCCTAAGACCTTCCGATTCATAACTCTAAATATAAAGTTCTAAATCTAATTTTTTTTTAAATAGTCTGAGCCTATGAGGTAATACCTTACAATTCATAACACTAAATATGAAGTTCTAAATCTACAATTTAATTTTTAAAAAAAAATAGTCTGAGCCTATGAGATAATTACAAGATAATATTTGTTCATATTCTTTCTTAGTAATTGAAAACGCGCACAAACTCTATAGACGTAACTGTTTTAATCTAATATTTTTAAGAAAAATAAAACTCCTCTTAATCATTAATATCGTTTGACGAGTTGTGCAACTCTAGAATCTTAATCAAGACGCTTGAAATGGAAATAAATATAATTATAGTCAAGTAAAGTTCGAAATGGCGGAGGTGGGGGATGGAAAGCAAAGGCCGAACCCAATTATTACAGGAAGAGTAGATGGGTTGGGTCTTACTTGTTTTCGGCCCACAGGCCTTACTATCCTCACGTGTGGTTGGATGATATGCCATTTATTTGGCGTAAAGCTGCTAGCTCTTCCACCTGATGTGTATCCTACAAATTCAAGTTCCATTTGAATCCATTAAGAAGTGGAAGATCCTACCCGACTCCGCCACTTTCATCGTCTTCCACAATTCAGAGCCTTTGTTAGATTGTAGGGTCTAATTTGATGGGATGAAAACTCACTTCTGCTATAATAATCCATGCCCTGTTTCACTTCTGGTTGGAATTGAATTTGGGGGACCCTTTTTCAATACAATGCAATTCTAATATATATATGGTACAATAGGGAAAAAATAAATTATCAATTGAAAATAATATATATATATATATATATATATTAGTTTAAATTTTTTAAGGGTAATTACCCCCACCGTCCCCTCGGTCTTTCCCGGCTACCAGTCACTCAAAAAGCAAGATTAATGGCAGAATATGGTGCCCTAGTTTTCTCTTTCTCTTAAAATGTGAGTTGTATTTTGATTATAGTGAAGCTTGGTGGGTATGTTATGGTAGGCTAAAGAAACTTGGTGGTGTTTTAATTCATGGCAAACAAGGCTGCCCCATTAGCCAATAAAGCTGTTTGGGAAGCACTCAAAGTTAGGGCTGGCTTGCTTGGTTCTTGTGTCATCTATATTGGGGTACACAGAACTAGTTGAGCTGCCAACCAGGTGCCAGAACAATTAAAAAGAAGTTGGTTTCTGTTTCTCAAGATTGCTTCAGGATTTGAGGATTACTATCTTAGAAATAAGATAATGTTTGATCATGATATGGAAGAATTATTGTCTTAAAAATAAGTTATTTTGATTAGTATAATCTTCGAAATAGACATTGTCTCATGTAGTCAACATGATTCTTTAGAATTTTGTACATCTAAAATCTGAAGTAAAAACCGATGATACTACTTTTTTTTCAAAAATTTTGAGGAAAAAAAAAAGGAAAATGAGAGAGAACTCTCTTGAATGAAGTGTGATTATGATTGAAATGAACACAACAACTCTCTATTTACAGCACAAGAGAAATGGCTAAAACGATCAAAAACATCTCATTAAATTCGGTCAATGGATTATGTTCAACCAGTTGATTTAGCGATCAAATTAAACACTTCATAATTATAGTGACAATCCAAACAAAGACTGAAAATCAACAATAAAAAAACTCCCAAAATTTCAGTAGAAGATACTGAAATGTTCACACTAAAATCAACCTATAAATATTAGAAAATTTATTCTATTCCGAATTTAAAATTTTTGGAAAAATATATGAATTTTCTTCAGAATGATTATACATGTATAATACATGTCAAAGACATATAACTACCAAACAACGAACTAATCGAGTGACAACAACACACATATCCAATGAACATGTCCATCAATATTCAACAAGAAAAGGATAGAAGAATAATATATAAATCATCATCGACCTTTTTTCCTTTTCTCCTATAGGATTTACTTTGTATTCTTAGCGATTCTAATATATTTATTCAAATAAATTGTGATTGTTTTTACTTTATTTTTAAATGAATAGTTTAAATTTTTATATATCAAAGTTGTCGACAAGAAGATCAGATATGGGGGATCTCCTCCTATTTCCAATCACTCGCCGAATTTTTACAAGATATTTCAAATATTGATCGTTCAACCTCATACTTTTAGAACCAGATTATATGCTATAAAATAACACTCAATCAACCAAACTTAAGAGACATTCTTTTCATTTCATTTCATTGTCATTATAGTACAAGAACAAGGTGGTATAAAGCAATAGCAAATCCCACATGACACTCCACATGTCATGTTACAAATTACAAGTCATTAATTTAAAAAACGAAGTTAACCCCATTTGCTATCGTCTTCACCAATCAATGTCATCCACGTAGTGTTGCGGAAGACGACTATCGGATAGAGCAAAATCACAACTGATAACTTGAAAAAATAAAAATGAAGATAAAGAAGACAAAATTTACGTGGAAAACCTTTAAATAATATAGGGTAAAAACCACGAGCGACGGTAGAAGAATTTCACTATGAGAAAATATGAATTACAACTTCTCTCTGTCTACCAAGGAGAAAACAATGACAATTCTCTCTTGATAAAAAGGAGAAAACAACTCTCAAGAAACTCTCTAAATTCTCTAGTATTGGAAGAAAGCTAGAATGCTTTGGGATGGTTTTGAAGCTAAATGAGCTAGGGTATTTATAGTTGAAACTTAAGAACTAATTTGTAAATACTAAATTTTAGGGATTAAATTAGTAATTATCCCTTTATTTTTTTTAACAATTTGGTTGCCTAAATTTGACTATATTAGCCGCCCAAAACCATTTTTCCAGCCGCCCCATGTCCTTTGATTTTTCAACAATCTCCCACTTGAAGATTTGATTGGAACAATCATATCTTCACACCATTCTTTCTACCTTATACCTTCATGTTGCTTACGTCTCTGACAGGCCACAAGAGGATCGACACCAGGTAAATTTATCAGCATTGATTACCTTCGTCATGAAATCTGCTATATTGTCTTTGGTATAGATCTTCTGCATATCTACCGTCCCTTCTTCCACCTTTTCACGAATGAAGTGGTACTGAACTCGTATGTGTTTTGTCCTTGAATGAAATGTTGGATTCCTTGCTAGATGCAAAGCGCTTTGACTATCACAAAACAGAGAAACATGCTCTTGATTGTGCCCAAGCTCCTCCAATAGCATCTTCAACCAAATTGCTTCTTTACTAGCTTGTGTAGTTGCTACATATTCTGCCTCTATTGTGGATGTAGCCACAACTGACTGCAATTTTGAAACCCAGCTTACAGCTCCACCAGCAATTTTAAACACATATCTTGTAGTATATTTGATTTTATCCAAATCCCCTGCATAGTCAGAATCAACATACCCATTGATAAGTAAATTTGATCCTCCGTAACATAATGCAACATTTGAGGTCCCTTTGATATATCTTAGGATCCTGTTTATTGTATTCCAATTTTCTTTTCCTGGATTCGCCATGTACCAACTAATCGCTCCCACTGCTTGTGCAATGTCTGGTCTTGTGCATATCATAGCTGTTGAGTTAATCGATTGACTGAATCGGCCAAGAGGGGGGTGAATTGGCAATAAAAATTTTTGTGGAAGCTTTTGTAGAAAATTGAAAGAAATTGCACATCGATTTAGAGTGGTTCGACTTTATCAACCAAAGTCTACGTCCACTGCCTTAGCTATCCACACTAAGGATTTTCCAACAAATTCACTAATTTGTTCTTTCTTTTGAGGCCAAAGAGATAACCTTACAACTCCCTCAAGAATATACCCCAATTCTTGAGAACACTCTTTTCTCAAAGAGAAATACAAATTTGCAAACTTACAAGAAAAACCTCACAAGGCAAATATGTTTGCACAATTCTAGAACAAAGAAAGAATACTCAAGAATAAATATAATTGAGCACAATAAGTGTTCTTGAAAGCAAAATGAATATTGAATGAAAAATAGGCTTGAAATGCTCAAACTTGAGGTTTGATGCTTTCTCTTTGATTCTCTCTTGATTCTAATTGCTTGATGTTTCTTGTTCTTGATCAATGGCTTCTAAGCTTGCTTAAATACACCTTGAATCACTTCTGAATGTTGGGGATGATTAGAGAAAATAATATAGCCGTTTTAGTGTGAAAACAATTAATAAAACAGTTTGGAGCGTGGGGGGAATCGGTACCCCCTATGGGGAATCGGTTCCCTAAGTGTAAAATTCAAATATTTTGACCGTTATACAAGGGGGATCGGTACCCCCTGGGGGGGAATCGGTTCCCTCCGAGCATATTGGAATTCTCGGAGCCAAACCATTCAGGGGGGAATCGGTACCCCCTTGGGGGGAATCGGTTTCCTCTGAGCAATCTGGAATTTTTGGCTTTGAAATGGTTCGAAATACTTTGTAAAATTATTTTGAAATTGTTTTAAGATTAAAACTTAATTTTACACTTTGAGTAAGGATTAAAAATGATCTTTGAAAGATTTGGAGTAATGTTTTGATATTCGAATAATTCTATCGAATATACTTAGAAAATCTTTTGGAAAATCTTAAAATTCATTTAACTTAATTTGTTATATCGAAATATCAAAATGTTTTCAACAATCTCCCCCTTTTTGATATAACAAAACATTTTAGTAATTTTAAGATTTTTAAAACAAGTTTTGAAATTACTCCCCCTTACTTTAACACTAACACTTCTCCCACTTATCATTTTTTAACTTCTCCCCCTTTTTGTTAAATCAAAAAGACATTTTAAAGAATTTAAACAAGGTTTTGAAATCATTTAGCCAATTGATTATATATAATATAAGCTGCTAAGATCACAAGCAAGAGAAACATTAGCCATTAGTTTCATAATCAATATTCATAATTAATGTGAAATGGCAAAATTGGTCATATATCTAATCATGAAGAAAATGATGCAATAATGAATAAATTTAATCACACCAAATAGATAATTTCTAACCATTCATAAATCCAAACAAATTCAAAGTCAATCAATCCACAAATTCAAACATTCCAAAATATTCAAAATGTTAAAACAATAAGTTTGGAGTTCAAAGCAAAACATAGAATCACATATCAGGATCAGGAGGAGGAAAACGAGCTCGGTCATTTTGTGAGTGAGGTCATTAATACGCGTGTTGGTTGCTTCATTGTTTGCACGCATCTCCCGAAGAATTTCTAATTGTTGAGCTCCCATTGTGGATAAGTGGGACTCTATAGAAGAAAAGTGTGAATCCATTGTAGCGTATCGGAAATCGAATGTCTCCATAAAGGATTGGAAATATGGAGGCATTTGATGCATTTGTTGTGCTTGCTCTTCGGGCTGCTCCTCGGGCTACTCAGGCTCATCTTCGGCTTCATCGATGTCTTGCATTAATTGCTCAAGCTCGAGATCTTCGTCAGCTTCGGGTGGAGCTTGTGAAGAACTAGCTCCCGGAGTATTTGCAAAAGATCGAACCCATTCACCGGTTTCCTTATCCTTAATCCATTCTGCTCTCGTTAAGGAAAGAAGGTTAATTTGTTTCTTAAGGGGAAAAACGGCATCTAGACCGACTCTAAGCCCAGCTTTGGAAAACAGATTACTCAAAATGCAACCGTAAACAAGAGATGAACATAGTTTCTTGTTAGGAACAAGATTTACGGTTTCAACAATTTCAGCAAAAATAATCTGAGGTAGGTTAATTTTAATATTGTTTTTGAAACAATGTAACCACCAAAGATCTAAGGCTCTAAGAGTAGAATAACGACCTCCGGATGGTCGAAACCACCAAGAAATCATTAGATGAAGAAAACGTTCATGAAGGTCTAAGACACTTGCACTATCCCTTCTTTTATAACGAGATCCTAAAACCTGCTTTTCAGTTGAAATACCATCATTATCTAGTCCGAATGTATTGGCTATGTAAGCCGAGTCAATATATAAGAATTTTCCTAGGAGGTAGGAACGAATTCCTATGGTTTCGATTTCAATTTGGTTTTTAACACAAACGACATTAGAATAGAAAATACGAACAAGTTGATGGTAAATGATAGGTTCAAGGTCAAATAGTTTATCAAATTTCCACTCTTGTAAAAGAGGAAGATATTTAAAATTGATAGCTAACATAGCTTGACGAGAATGAATACGTTCTTCCGGATTTTGTAAGAGTCGAAATATTGATAATACCAAAAACGATGATTTCTAGGACCAGGATGATTGAAACACGAATTTTGGATAGTCAAGTTAGGATCAATGGGATTAGGATTAGAAATTGGAATAGGAGAAGGATTTGGAGGTGGATTTGGTTGACGGTGTGAGCGACTAGATGATGACCTAGCAGTTTAGGATTTGACATGGTTTAGGAAATCGGAATAGAATTGATAACCTGCAATTTAGAAAACACATGTATGAAAAATCAATCCCAAAACTCAATATGCAATTTAATCAATCCCAAAACTCAATTGAGTCCTCATATTCAAGGTTCTCTAAATCAATCCTAATGGGCAAAGGTTTTTTGAAAAACTTTTAAAAAATATGGTTTTGAGAAATAATATATGTATAGTTTTCATAACAACAACATAATTTAATCAAAACACAATAATTTGAAAATTGACATTTTTTTTTAATTTTGAAAATTTAAAAAATTTGGAAAATTTTTGTGTTTTGGATGAAATTGGTTGTAATATCTAGTTTCTAATCACTAAACAATCAATGCCCGATATAAAGTTCATCCTAGAACTAATTAAAACAAGTCATATGTCAAAATCAATAAAATAGGGAGTTTAGAAAATTTTACCTTGAAGGATGAGATTGAGTGGATTTGATGTTGTTTGCACGATTTTAATGATGATTGCAAGTTAGGAGATGATATTTGAAGTGAATTCCGATTAAAATCGATGATTTGAGGCAAGGATGGAGATAGGGAGAGAGTTGAGGGAAGAAACGGCGTGAAGAGAAAAGAGGGTTTTGAGTAAAAATAAGGGTTCTGCCCATGTATAACCAAAACCCCAGGGGGGGTATCGATTCCCCTGTGGGGGGAATCGGTTCCCCTTTAAAGGGGGGATCGATTCCCTCTGCACCAAAATGCTAAAATCCGATTTTAAACACCCAAAATGCTAAATAATTTCCTCTAGTGGTATTGGCAACTCTATATGAAAATTAATCATGTTCAAACAATCAATTAATCTTTAAACGATATTTGAACATAAAATTAATTTTCATCAAGAATCATAAACTCCCCTAACTAATAGAAATGAATGCAATCAAAAATACTATTATATAAGCATTTTTCATTTATTATAAAAGTGCTAAAATTATTTTAAACACTCAGTGAAGATAGGTGGTCAAACCTAATTCTCTCATAAGTGTCCAAAATCGTTCCTTGTCTAAAGGTTTTGTAAAGATATCCGCTAATTGGTGCAAAGTATCAACAATTCTAGAACTACATCTTCCTTAGTGACATGGTCTCTAATGAAGTGATGTCTTATTTCAATGTGCTAGTTCTAGAGGTTGGATGGGATTTTAGTGAGACAAATAACACTAGTATTGTCACACTTGATAGGAATGGTACCTACTTCAATTCCATAATCAAAAGTTGTTATTTCATCCATAAAACTTGTGCACAACAACTACAGCTGAAATGTATTCGGCTTCAGTGGTAGATAATGCAACACAATTTTGTTTCTTTGAAAACAAGAAATTAGCATATTTCCAAGGAATTGAAAGTACGGAGGTGCTTTTCCTATCTAATTTGCATCCTCCATAATCCGCATCAGAAAAAGCATGAAAGCTAAAGCTAGAGTATCTAGGATACCAAAGTCCTAAACTAGGAGTGTCCTTAAGGTATCTAAGATTCTCTTAACAGCTAGTAAATGTGATTCCTAGGACATAATTGAAATCTAGCACATAAGCAAACACTAAACATAATGTTCGGTACTTACAGTTAGATAAAGTAGAGATCCAATCATTAACCTATATAATTAACCTCTACACTTTACCTTCATCTAAGTCAAGCTTTGTTGAGAGCTCATTGGAGTGTCATGAGGTTTCCCATTTCCAGTCCAAACTTCTTGAGCATCTTTGACGTACTTAGCTTGATTGATGAAGATGCCATCTTTTCTTTGCTTGATTTGGAGTCCAAGAAAAATGAGAGCTCCCCCATCATGCTCATCTCAAACTCACTTTGCATTAGCTTAGAAAATTCTTGGCAAAGAACGTCATTAGTAGAACCAAATATTATATCATCAACATAAATTTGAACTACTATAAATCTTTACCTTTATGCTTCAAAAACAATGTAGTGTCAACCTTCCCTTTTGAAAAACCTTTTTCAATTAAAAAATTTGACAATCTTTCATACCAAGCTCTAGGAGCTTGCTTTAAACCATAAAGAGTTGTTGTCAATTTTAAAACATGATCCGGAAAATTTGAATCTTCAAAACCTGGAGGTTGTTCCATATACACTTCTTCTTTTATAAAACCATTTAAAAATGCACTTTTAACATCCATTTGATATAATTTAAATTCATTGAAACATGCAAATGCTAATAACATTCTAATTGCTTCCATCCTAGCTACGGGATCGTATGTTTCATCATAGTCTATGCCTCTTCTTGAGTATACCCTTGAGCAACAAGTCTAGCCTTGTTTTCACTATATTACCACTCATCAAGCTTATTCCTAAATACCCATCTAGTACTACAGTAGATTTACTAGGCCTTTCAACTAATGTCCATACTTTACTTCTCTCAAATTGATTTAATCTTCTTGCATAGTCATAATCCAATGTTCATCATTAATGCTTCTTTAATATCTTAGGCTCTATGCATGAGATAAATGCAACATAATTACAAATATTTCTAAGAGAAGATCGAGTTGTTACCCCTTTGGATGGATCACCTATAATTTCACCATCCTTGAAATAGTTGTACTCTCTTGGATAAGATATTTCCCTTTCTTCAATGGTTGGATTCTCAAGAGGATCATAAGTTTCTCATTTTTGTTTCTTCCTTTGATGATGGTTCTCCAACGTCATGTCTAACGTCATTTGTATTTAACACCTACATATCATTCACACAAGAATCCTTCTCGGAAGCGGATTATCATCGAAAACAACATGTATAGACTCTTCTACAACTAAAGTTCTTTTATTAAATACACAATAGGCTTTAGAATTTAAGGAATAACCCGGAAAATTTCCTTCATCACTTTAGCATCAAATTTGCCAAGGTTTTCTTTACCGTTGTTTAAAACAAACATTACATCCAAAAGGATGAAAATAACTAATGTTAGGCTTTTATTTTTGAAAATTTCATATGGAGTTTTCTTTAAAATTGGCCTAATCATTACTCGATTTACAAAAATAACAAGCGGTATTGTGGCTTCCGCCCAAAAATATTTTGGCAAATTATTTTCACAAAGCATGGTTCTAGCCATTTCTTCTAAAGTTCGATTTTTCCTCTCAACAAATCCATTTTGTTTAAGGGTTCTATGTTCTGAAAAATTATGGCTAATACTGTTAGAGTTACAAAATTCAGTAAATCTAAGATTTTCAAATTCAGGTTCCATGATCACTCCGAACACTAGTTATAGAGTAACCTTTTTCATTTGGATTACTTTTGAAAACGTGATGAATTGTTCTAATGCTTCATCTTAGTACTTAAAAATAGAACTCAAGTATATCTAGAATAGTCACTACCAAGACAAATGCATATGTTTTCCACCCAAGCTAGTAGTTCTAGTTGGCCCAAAAAGATCTAATGGATTAATTGTAAAAACTCTACTAGTTGATATATTAATGGATTTAAAAGAAACGCTTTTGTTTTCCTTTAGCACAAGCATCACAGATTTTATCATTATCAAATTTAAGCTTAGGCAACCCTCTTACTAGGTCTCCTTGAATTACCGTTGCAAAAACACTCATACTAGCATGTCCTAGTCTCCTATGCCATAACCAATATCATGTTCATCCTAGCAATAGGCATAAATTAGTCATATCAAAGAATCTAAATGCACCATGTATATGTTTTCTATTCTATGACCAACAAAACATAATCTGATTAGATGCAATATCAATGACTTTACAACCATTAATTTCAAATAAGACATGAATCCTTTATCGCATAATTGACTAACTCAATAGATTATGCTTTAATCCATTCACATATAAAACATTTTTAATTTGTATGGAAGAGGTATTACTATTGTACCAATACCTTCAATGTGACCTTTTGAATTGTCTCCAAAAGTCACTTCTCCCCATTTTGGCGTTAAGCTTAATGAACCGGCTTTTGTCTCGGTCATGTGTCTTAAGCATCCACTATCAAGGTACCATGAATTGAATTGTTTCCCGTGCCTTGTAGCAAACTCCTTTCCCTACAAACATAGATTAATTTTTGATTTTTGGTACCCAAATTCTTTTGGGTCCATATTCATTAGTTTCCAAAATCCTAGTCCCCTTAGGTATCCATTTGTGTAGGATATTTTTATCTTTAGTAGTAATGAGTTCTTTAGGAACCCACATACTTCTAACGATTTTTCCATTAGAGGTTCTTTGGGGACCTCTATGATTGTAGTTTCTAAAACTTTTTCTAACAAAGTTGGATTTTGAAATTCCACCTTTTTCAAAATGTTTTATTCCAACTTTATCAAAAGAAGTTTTAAGATCTTCAATTTTCTTTTGATGATCATCATTGATCTTTGAAAGTAAATTTTGCAAATCTAAAATTTTCTTTTCAAACTCTTCTAGTTTGATTTTCAAATCTTTGATTTTACTTTCAAGATCGTTGCTGGTTTTGGATATGAGTTTGTTTTCATTTTTTAATTTTGAAACATCATTTTTATATTTTAAAAATAATTTCTCATAATCGAAGCCAACCCATTATATTCCTCTAATAATCATCATAGGATATCATCAAAATCGGATGAGTAGATCTTAGAATCTTAGCCATCAAGCATAACTACTTCTTGTTCCTCTTCATCGAAACTTTCTTCATCGCTCCATGTAGCCACATGAGCCCTGTGCTTATTCTTGATTGACCCTTTTCTCAATTGTGGGCAATCATATTGACATGCCCTGGCTTTTTGCATTCGTAGCAAATGATTGGGTCATTCTCTTTCGGTTCATTTTTTAGGCCTTCATTTCATTTGAATTTTCTTCCTCGATAAGGTCTCATCATTTTTCTGAACCGTTTGGAAAACAATGCCATTTCCTCGTCATCGTCATTCGAATCACTCTCATCTTTTGTGGATTTGAGAGCAACTCCAATGTTTTTCTTCTTCTCCTTCTCCTTTGGTGTCTCTTCAATCTTGTCGAGGTCCACCTCATTTTCGAGCATCATTTCATGAGTGAGGAGTGACCCAATTAGCTCTTCAAGAGTTAAGGACGTTAAGTCCTTAGACTCGATGATTGCCGTCTTATTTGATTGCCACGATTTTGGGAGGGAGTAGACTAACTACCTCACAAGCTTTTCATTTGAAATGATCTCTCCATATGATTTGAGACCATTGAAAATCGTTGAAAATCTATCTGTCATAGCTTTGATATCTTCATTTGGTTTTATCCTTGAATCACTTCTAAACGTTGGGGATGATTAGAGAAAATAATATAGCCGTTTTAGTGTGAAAACAATTAATAAAACAGTTTGGAGCGTGGGGGGAATCGGTACCCCCTATGGGGAATCGGTTCCCTAAGTGTAAAATTCAAATATTTCGACCGTTATACAAGGGGGGAATCGGTACCCCCTGGGGGGGAATCGGTTCCCTCCGAGCATATTGGAATTCTCGGAGCCAAACCATTTAGGGGGAATCGATACCCCCTTGGGGGGGAATCGGTTCCCTCTGAGCAATCTGGAATTTTTGGCTTTGAAATGGTTCGAAATACTTTGTAAAATTATTTTGAAATTGTTTTAAGATTAAAACTTAATTTTACACTTTGAGTAAGGATTAAAAATGATCTTTGAAAGATTTGGAGTATTGTTTTGATATTCGAATAATTCTATCGAATATACTTAGAAAATCATTTGGAAAATCTTAAAATTCATTTAACTTAATTTGTTATATCGAAATATCAAAATGTTTTCAACAATAGCGAACATTAAACTTCCCACTGCCGATGCATATGGTAGTCGAGACATCGCCATCCTCTCTTCTTCACTCCTAGGACTCATATTGGAGGATAATTTGAAGTTAATAGGAAGAGAGGTAAAAATTGGCTTACAATCTTGCATGTTGAATCATGACAAGATATTCTTAAAGTAATTCTTTTGTGAAAGCCAAATCTTCCTATTACTTCTATCTCGGTGAATTTGCATTCCTAGAATCTTGTTTGCTAATCACAAGTCCTTCATTTCAAATTCCCTAGCTAGTTGTGCCTTCAATTATTCAATATGATCTTTGTTGGGTCTTGCAACCAACATATCTTCTACATGCAACAACAATATAACAAAATTGTTATCACCAGACCTTTTTGAAATAAGCACAAGGGTATGCATTAAGTCTATTATATCTAAGGCACATAATAAAGGAATCAAATCTCTTATACCAACTACTCGACGCCTGCTTTAGACCGTACAAAGATTTGTTCAACCTGCAAACCAAGTTCTTCTTTTCTTTTTCTTCAAAACCTTTAGGCTAGAGCATATAAATCTCTTCTTCAAGATTTCCATGAAGAAAATCTGTTTTAACATCTAGCTGCTCTAGATGTAAGTTCAATGTAGCACACATTGCTAAAACTACTCTAACTGTTGTTAGTCGAACCACAAGAGAAAAGATTTCATTGAAATCAATACCTTCTTTTTGAGCATATCCTTTGACCACCAGTCTTGCACGATACCTCTCCACTTGATCGTCACCATTTCGCTTGATTTTGAAGACCCATTTGTTACCAATTGGCTTCCTTCCTTGTGGTAGTGGCACAAGGTCCCATGTATTATTTTTATGAAGTGATTTAATTTCTTCTTGCATCGCCATCATCCATAATAAAGCATCTGAGCTGTTTATTGCCTCTTGGTATGTTGATGGCTCACCGTCCTCTGTTAAAAGACAGTATGCAATATTTCCTTCTATAACATAATCTGAGTGCCAATTGGGACGTCTTCTCAAACGATCTGATTGATGAGTTGTTGGAGCTTCAGAACTCTCTAGTTCTTATTCATCATGTGTTGGTTCTGCTTCTGAAGATCTCATTGTTCAACTTCCTTTTTCACATGTATCTGTATAGTCTCTGACTTTTCAGCATTATCATCGTCTTCTTTTCTTTGTATTTTATCTTCTACAAAGATAAAATCTCTGCTGATAATCACTTTGCGGGCAATGAGATCCCACAAGCTATACCCCTTGACTCCATCAGTATATCCCAAGAATTTGCATTTCCTGGATTTTGGATCCAGCTTTGAAATTTCTTGGGAGTTGTACATCACGTACACTATACTTCCAAATACATGGAGGTTTGAATAATCAGCTGGTTTACCAGTCTACATCTCCATTGGTGTCTTTAGCTCTATTGCAGTTGATGGAGCTCGATTCACCAAATAACAGGCGGTATTGACTGCTTCTGCCCAGAATGATTTTTCTAGGCTTGCATCCCTCAACATTGCTCTTGTTCTTCCTAACAAGGTTTTGTTCATCCGCTCTGCCACTCCATTTTGTTGAGGAGTGTTTGCCACTGTGAACTGTCTTTTGATGTCTTCTTTCCTGCAAAAGTCATCAAATTTTTCGCTTGTGTATTCTCCTCCATTATCTGTTCTGAAACACTTGATCTTATTTCCAGAATCAAGTTCCACCCGCACTTTGAAGTTTTTGAAAGTTGAAAACACATTTGACTTCTTATTAATATGGTACACCCAACATCTCCTAGAGTATTCATCAATAAATGAGACAAAGTACTTTGCTCCGCCTAGGGGTGTAACTGGTGCTTGCCATACGTCAGAGTGAACCAATTCTAGAACACTTTTGCCTCTGGAATTTGATGTGTTGAATTTCAACCAGTGCTGCTTACTTGTTATGCAATGTTCACACAAAGTAAGTGATACCTTTGTTAATCCCGGAAGTAGCTTTTGCTCCACAAGGACTTTCATTCCTTATTCTAACATATGTCCAAGTTTCTGATGCCATAGCATTGCAGAATCTGAACTACATGAGGCAACAGAGGCTTCTACTTCTAGCAAAGTCTCTCCCTTCAGCATATACAAGTTTGTTGCTATCTTTTCGCCTTTCAACACCACAAGCGCTCCACGGAACACATTCATGATTCCTTTCTGTGTTTTAATCTTGCTTGCATTATTATCCAACAATCCGTAGGATAATAAATTTTTCTTCAGGCCTTTCACGTGCCGCACTTCTCGAACAACTTTAATTGTTCCATCTTACATCTTCAATTTGATAGTTCCCACGCCAACGATCTCTAAGGCATGATCATTGCAACTATACACAGATCCTCCTGAGACAGGTTCATAATGATTGAACCATTCTCTTCTTGAGGTCATGTGATATGTTGCTCCTGAATCAATGAGCCATGTATCTGCAAATCTTTTTCTGCCTTCCACGGTGGTTGTCACTTCACAACATAGAGTATCTCCATCATCTAAAGTGTTTGTGGTATTGCCTTGTGGATTAGAGTTTTTATTTAGACTCCAACAATCCTTCTTCAAGTGATCCTTCTTTCCACAGTTGTAGCACTTTAAATTCTTCTTGCTTCTCAACTTCGATCTACCATGTTTGTGACTGCTGCTTTGGCCACATTCTGTTGATCTCCCTCTCGTCGTTGTCAACGCTTCTGTTTGTTGCAGATTTACTTGTCTACCTTCCTTGTTCTTGCGTCGATTTTTTTCTTGTAGAACAGCAGCTGCAACATTATCGAAGACTAGACTGGTGACATTACTGTTTGTCAAGTTGATGATGAGTTGATCATACGAATCCGTTAGACTTTGAAGTAGAAGTTCAACACGTTGTGTTCAGTGTGTTTAAGTGCTCCGTCATTGAAGTAGATTCTGACATGCGGAGAGTGTACAATTTCCTCTTAAGGAAAATTTTATTGTGCATCGATGTGGCCTCGTACAGTTTGGTGAGATGATCCTATATCTCCTTAGTTGTCTTCTTCTCCTCAATGCTTGATAATACTTCATCTGCTAATGCTAGATGAAAGTTTACCATAGCATTCCCGTCCATTTTGATCCATTTGTTGTCATATGTGAAATCCACCGGTCTTTCACTGATAGTTGCTAGGCAACCGTCTTTCCTCAGGATGGTCTTCATCTTCAATTTCCACAATGAGAAATTTCCCCCATTGAATTTTTCAATATCAAATTTCGTTTCCATAGCTTCTTTTACGGATAGCTCCCACTATTTCACTATCATGAATAGTTCTCTGGAACCTTCAAAGAATGAGTAATATCTTCTTAATTTCTTATGTTGGAGGATCCACCTTTTGGTGGCAACCACAAAGACAATAAGCAGATATTACACACTCAAATCTGGCTCGGATACCAATTGTTGTGGAAGACGGCTATCGGATAGAGAAAAATCACAAATGATAATTTGAGAAAATAAAAATGAAGATAAAGAAGACACAAAACTTACGTGGAAAACCCCTAAATAATATAGGGTAAAAACCACGGGCAACGGTAGAAGAATTTCACTATGAGAAAATAGGAATTACAACTTCTCTCTGTCTACCAAGGAGAAAACAATGATAATTCTCTCTTGATAAGAAGGAGAAAACAACTCTCAAGAAACTCTCTAAATTCTCTAGTATTGGAAGAAAACTGGAATGCTTTGGGATGGTTTTGAAGCTAAATGAGTTAGGGTATTTATAGTTGAAACTTAAGGACTAATTTGTAAATACCCTAAATTTTAGGGATTAAATTTAGTAATTATGTAACACCCCCAACCCGTACCCGACTCGGATACGAGTCTGAGGCGTCACATTGACTTTTCAAACTTTGACTCTTAACAAAATTCAAAGAAAATTTAAATCTTTCATTAAAGTAAAAGCGGTTTAGTTACATAAATTGACCACAATACCCAAAATCAATCAGAGCATAACTAATTCAACCAATTAGTATATGCCAACTATACTCAAAATAACCAAAAACATTTAAATCCTCTATTTTCTGTTCTGAAATTTTGTAAGGGAGGTACTGACCTGTCTTACTCTTCTTCTCTTCTCGTCTCGCTTCTGTAACCTATGTGTGAAACAATCACACACTAAGTCAATGACTTAGTGAGGCATAAAAAAACACATATAATGAAATTCATACCCACTAATCATGCATGACTGTTTTATGCTATCAAATTATATAGCTCATTTACATATACATCAACATATATATGCACTTGTACCATGTCACGAGAAACACACATATCATTATATCAAAACATACATATTTATGTACAATCATTTCTATTATTATCAATTTGTACATTATTCCTTATAATTTTATACTCTTATCCATAATATCCTTAATTATCACATCATAGCACATATATCAGTTCACAACGAAACAAACATATAATCATACCAAGTTTATTTATATTATTATTTTTATTAGCCCATGAACACATGTGAGAACTATAGATATGTGAGTCTATAGAGGTTGTGCACTAATGCTGTCACCACAGCTCGTATAAATGCACCGAAGTGCCACGTAGAATTGCACCGTAGTGCCGCGTAGAAATGCACTGAAGTGCCATATAATAATGTCCATAAGGACCACATATCATTCCTTAAGAATCATATACATATACTAGGGATCAAGTATGTGTCTCACAAGACTTCACACATGTTCCAAAGAATATATATATATATATGTCCCGAAGGACTGCGTAGACCCTCGACTCTTGGCATGCCAACTATACCCCTAGCTCTCATGACACATAACATGGGCATTATCATTTATGTCATTTCACATGTTCACATATTCATATTACCTGGACACGTAGTCTCATAGTTTTTTAACATAACTCATTATCACATTTTCATATAATCACATAGTCACATAGTTCACTTACACGTAGATTATTTCCATATAATTCACATGTTACATATCTCAGGTTCTTGTATTCATATAACATATAATCACATAGATTACTTTCACATATACATGTTCTCATATAGTTTCTATCATTTCTCACACAATCACATTTATTCATGTATAGTATTTCATCTAAACCGTACAATAATGGCATATACTCATATCATCGAATAACTTCACCTGAATATATCTTTTGTTCATTTCAATGCTTAAATCATATAACACATAAGTTTTCCTTATGTCATTTATGCTACTTATTCATATAATCTTATGTTATCTCCTAGGTAAATGCTACCTAACTTATCTCATTTTCCATCTATACCAGTTTAATCTATTTATTTAGTTAAATTTTACTTAAATCCTATACCATAATTCTCTTTAAATATACTTCTTCTCTATAACACTTATCTTATAGTTTGGCATCATCATTTATACTCAATTCCCTTCACTAATATATTATTCCCATATTACTCCATAGTCTAATCTTATTTAACTCATTACCCTTCTCCTGTAGTCATATAAATCTATTATATTGATTTTTATAATTGATCACATTTACTATGTAACATGTATGGTCACCTATCATATAACCTATTCACATTCTCATGTAATCATATAGATCATTCATATTAATTCCTATAACTTATCACACTGCATGCATTCACACAAATCATTTAATACATACTATAATATATATATCACATATACCCAAATCAAACATATGCATATGATCATACATTCAGGCCTTCTAATATAGGAAATAGACTTGTCGCAAGTCTTATTTCTGTTAAACATCATAAACTAACTTGTCAATTCCAATCTCTTATCTTTCCCCTTGATCGATCTTACTTTTCAATGATTTCGGAACTTGATTAGGCTCTGAATCTACATAATTATACATTTTAAGACAATTATTAGATACCTACACCTTGTAATTTGATACTAGCAACTTAAACGAACTTATTAAACCAATATTCACAATTTTCCTTTAGGGGGAATCGGTTCCCTACTATGGGGGTATCGATTCCCTCATGACATTCTGGAAATTTTTGTTCGTTTGAAGGGGTATCGGTTCCCCTTGAATGGGTACTGATTCCCCTAGCCCAGAAATCATATTTTTAGCTCGAAAATCACTTCATTTTCAGCTCAACGCTTCATACTTCACTCCCTTTAATATTCCTAACTTTCATACACATGCTTAAACTCATTTCTACTCCATAATCACTTCTTTAAACTCAAAATTCTATCATTTACATGGCATTTAAGAATCACACTAAATTTCCAACATGTTCTAAAACCCATTCTATCACTTAATATCTCTTAATTTAACCCTTGACAAGTCAAATTAAACTTCAAAATCTATTAACTCCTTCTATTTCAAAAATTCACTTAAAAACTTATTTTTCTTAATTTCTCATAACTTGCTAATCTTTGAGTTTTAAGCCACCTAAAGCTTTCCTTAATCTTTCTTAACATCCCAAGAATCAAAACAAGCTATAAAATGAAAGAATTAACCAACTGAAGACCCACTTACCTTATACAAGGCTTCACGGTGGAGAGGAGGAAGAAGAAGACATAAGAATACTCTGGAGAAATTATCTCATTTCCCACGTTTTTATATCCCTTAAAAAGAGAATAAAAATCTTCTCTTAAAAAAGACCATAATACCCTTGTTATTTCCAAACTTTACCATTAAATCCAACATCAACTTTCTTCAATTAAATCCATAAACTTTTAACTTATTTCAAAATCGAGCACATAGTTTTTAAAATTTGCAATTTAGTCACTGACCTTGATTTGGGATGTTACAAATTATCCCTTTATTTTTTCAACAATTTGGTTGCCTAAATTTGACTATATTAGCCGCCCAAAACCATTTTTCCAGCCACCCCATGTGCTTTGATTTTTCAACACGTAGGACTCCCTTTCCACATGGGGATGTCCTTGAAGCGACAGGGATGTATGTGAAAGTGAGTGTTGACGGAGCTCCTTATCTTAGGAAGATTGATCTCAAGGTTTACAAAAGCTATCCTCAACTCCTAGAGGCTTTGGAAAAAATGTTCAAGCTCACCATTGGTAAGCATTAATCATTTCTTTTGAGACGGAAAAAAAAGGGTTAAATCAATAGTTTCTGATCTGTTCTTTGGTCTGCAATATTTTAATAGGTGCATACTCGGAGAGGGAAGGGTACGATGGATCTGATTATGCTCCTACTTATGAAGATAAAGATGGTGATTGGATGCTTGTTGGAGATGTTCCATGGGAGTAAGTGTCCATTACAATGGAACTTCATTTGTTGTTTTTGTCATTTGAATTACCAATAAGCTCAAATTTTTGTTTGTGTTTTGTTTGCAGAATGTTCATTTGCTCTTGCAAGAGACTGAGAATCATGAAGGGATCAGAATATAAGAATACTTAAAGATGGAAATCTTCACCCATTGTTTTTTGTCACTTTGTTTTCTGATTTAAAAGAATATAAGATTACTTAAAAGATCGAATCCAAGTGTATAAAATGATATACTATTGCCATTTTTCCAGGATAAGCATATGTGCACGAAGAAGATTGAATGAACGACAACTATACATTTCATATCTAAGCTTCTGCATCTACCTTTAATTTCAGAAGTATTATTAAAGTCATCAACGATTATAACGATTGATTAGACCGCAGGTGCGATGATTTACTTGAAGGACGAAACCTCCAGTACGGCCGGGGCTGCACTAAGAATAGACAAAGCATCCAACTCTACTATAGAATTAAAGCTACTGTAGGATACATATGTTGCTGTTGAATACAGAAACCAACCACGAAGCCCGACCCCTCAAGTTTGGGTATAAATATTCACATGCCCGACCCTCAAGCTTAGGTATAAATAATATTCACAGGCCCGGCTCATAGGGAGCAGTATGGACTCCAACTCAGGTCCCCTAATCATATATTATCATATATAGGAATGATCATATTTCATTTTAAAAATCCAGATTGAATTAGAATTTTTAAGGGTGAAATCAAGTCAAATCTAATTCAAATTTAAGATAAAAATCCAACCCTACTCAACATAATATTATAATTATCTTTTGCACATATAAAAATAATTACAATAATACACTTTATATTCTTATTTTATCTGAAAAATTAACTATATATGTATATATATATAAATTGAGTGAAATGTGAATTTTAACTTTAAAAATTGAATTGATTTTCAAATCGAATGAAATTCTTTTAAACCCAAATCGGGTCAGGTGCGGATGAAAAAAAAAATAAAAGATCGGACAAATGATTCAGACCGGTTTTAGAAAAGTTAACCGCGAACTCGTGAAGATTGTGAGTTCCAAGTGGATTTGCGTGTCTAGTATGATTCAGAACGCATGATGAAGAAATGTAGCATAAAAGTAGTGGCTGAAAGCGACGGTAACCCAGCCAGGCAGCCAGCCACGACCGCCCACCATCTTTTTCCCGTCGTCCAAACGACTTCAACATCCATAGCAACAAGCACTTCACATATATATATATATATATAATATCAATTCTTGTAATACCTGAGCATTCCATTTCCTAGGAGAAATACATTGTTACAATATAATATGAGCTACCTTTTTTGCAGGTCCCTCAATCCACTAACCCAAAAAAATGTGCTTTTCCATCATTCTCCACTATCTTCCCCCACCTTTTTTTGCTACAAAAAAATAAGAGCGTGCCAATTGAAACTTTGACAATCCTTCCCCTTTACTGGAACTTGTCAAGCTATCAATTGCCCGCCTCTCATTTCTTTTACGCATTGACATCAAACCCTGTTTTGAAATATTTTAACAAAAGCTGGAAAAAGAAACGCAGAGAAGAAAAAAAAAAAAAGCTACTGCTGTGGCATCTGACTTTGATTGCATTTTAAAAAGCCAGCAAAACAAGTTATTTGTCGTCGTTGGGGGGCTGTTAGAATACGACAAATAAAGGGTTTGATTAAGGACGGTCTATGAAGGCGGATTTGTTTCCGGCTTGACAACACAGGAGGTATCTTGTAGTTGGGTGTGGTAGATTGCGGTGGCGAGTGAGATGGGCATAATGAAAAGAGATTTTGATTGGAGGAATTGCATGGCGGCTCCAACGTTTTCTTCCATGAGCTTGGCAACTTGTTGCTCTGTGCCGTCGTTTGACCACTTCTCCCATGCTGGTTGGCTTCTCCCACCCTCACCGCTTTCGTACTGATGATTAATACAGGAAGCTCTATTATCTTAATGGATAGAAAGATATAAATTGTCCAATATGCGCATGATTTCTTATTTTATTACCTCTACCGAAGATATCGGGATGTCCGTTACAAGCGGTGCCACAGCACCAGCTCCACCCAACCTACTCATGCTCAAAACCTGTTAAACAATCAAATTTATTACAACGAGAGAATTCTTTCAAATGGAACATGTCCCGACATAATGGCAGGAAAATTCCGATATTATATGGCTCATTCATCAAATAAGTTATAGCAGATCGATTCTACAGGCATGAGCAGTGCTATGATATGCAGTAAAGTATGAAAATCAAACAGTTAAAAGAGTGAATGATACCTTAACTTGGAGTCGCAGGAACTTCACATAATCTACGATTTCATCAAGCATGACTGCTCTATCAGTCTGTACAAAGGAACATTCATCACTACTAAACAAAGTTGCATGCCTTATAGGTTAGACTTTACCATGGTTTACATCCCAAGAAGACAAATCTACCATAAAGACGCACGTCTCAATGAGACCCCTATAACGATATGTGTACGATATTTAACAGACAATAAAGTTTGCTTGGAAATGAGCCCAAGGAAGTAGACAAACCCTCAAGTAATAATAATTTTAACAGATTTCAAAGCCTTTACATTAAAAGGTTAGTCATAAAACCATTGCAAGGTTATACAACGAGATGGAGAAGATCAGCAGTTATGGGCTCATAAGATCAGTGACAGAACATAAAAAGCTTATTGTTCACTGATGTTGAGAACATTCTTTTTACTATTTCACAGCATTAATAGATCATCTCTATTGATAATAGGAGCATGCTCCTTACTATATTGATTTAAATAAAAACCAGTAAACTGTATGGTCTGATCATTCCCAAAAGAAATGGAAATATGCAATTCATTTGACAAGGAAACGAAGTGATAGAAAAAAGGACTGAGAACTGACCTTGTTAACACTAGGAACAAGTTCCTGTAATGCCCTGATTCTTTCAGTAATTCTCTCCCTACGCAACTGTACCAAAGGAGAAAACCTAATGCTTCAGTGTAGTTAATCACAATTGCAACACCATTCAACAACTACTCCCTTGTCCTACTCTTTACAAGAACAACCAAACTCACCCACTCGTCTTCCTTTTCATTTATATTCTCTCTTTACTATATTCTTTCTTTGTTATCTTCTCATTCTTTCTGGATTTACAGCTTTAGACTTTAGTCTTTATTATCCCCCTTTTTTTTGGTGTGTGTGTTGGGGGGGGGGGGGTGATTTCTAGCATCTAGCCAAAGAACAAAATTTGTGGAAAAATTAAACCAAAACTAGCATTGAGCTTCATCGGTTGCAAAAGAGTCCGAGTTATTTGTCATGTTTGACACAGATTTCATACCATGTTGAGGATCGTGTCATGCCGATGCTAAACTCTCTCCACTTATGAAGGGTCCAAGTTTCAGAGGTGGCATTCAAGTGCAACTTTATGAGCTACTAGATTTCCTCCTCCTAAAAGATTATATATACAGGCTTTACTCGTCTTTTCTAGATATTTAAAATAGACATTATAGTACTTAATTCTCATAGTTTATACAATTTTTCTTGAAGAAAAATAAGTATCTGTTTTCTCAATGAATGACCTACATTGTGCATATTGACCAAACAACAGAAACGATATTTAAAATGTCAATTTCATTGAAACACCTGATGGAACTAGTCACAATTAATCAATTTATCCAATTTCTATCCTTTCAAAATGTTCCCTTGCTAATAAACTTACTCGTTCCTTTTGATTCTCGACCAGAAACATAAATCTGAATTACTTCCATTCCGTATATTTAGCTATTCCTGAATTTGGTGTGATTATTTATAATATATTAATCTTACCCGTTCAGCAATGCTGTGAGGATCTGTGGCTTGTCCTCGTCTAGCCCGCACCCTTGGACACATTGCTGGTGGATGAGGTGCTGCAGCAACAGTTGCTTGCATAGGTTGGCCAGGGAAAACCTGGAAAGTTATACAAGTCATATCATTGATGATAGAACTTATAGAATAAGATAAAACTAATATCAATACCATCTTTTCTCTCCCGCCCACCCATCTCCTCTTGACAGAGAAAGAAAATACAGTAGAAGGAGAAAATCACTCTACTCCATATATGTCTTTAGGACAGTATAATCTGATGCTTATATGAAAATAGATGTTTAGAATATAAGCATAATCAGTGGAATATAGTTTAGCAAAACACTTCCCACACAATTCGGAGAAGGAACTGACAATCTAAATAACCAAATACAAAAGCAATTACTCAAGTCAGGATGATAGAATGTCTTGACCATGACCTATACGTTAAATCTATATTAAATCAGCGAAAGAAAACCCGGGATCCATCTTTCTTCATAGTTTTAACTTTCATACATCTTTTACAATAATAACCAAAAGGAGACAATTCTGAAATTCGACATCTTCCACAAATAACTCGACTCATACATGATATCTGACAGTTTTAGGCATGCTGGCAGGTGAACGGTTGACCATTAAGCAAAGCCGGTTCCAAAATCAACCGAGAAAACATGTGTTTACTACAAACCAAGTAATCAACTATTACTCATTTAATCATTGAAAAGTCAAGTTTTCGTTTTTTGAAGTGAAACTCTTGTTTATATTGAATAATCCTAGGACATGATGTAGTGTTTCATGTAATGTTTTCCCTTGTCTTCTCTTCTATCAGACAGAAAGAAAAACAAACATGATATAGTAACATGAATATGATAAAATATCAAATAGACAAATTCGATGTCACCCATGTTTGACAATCTAAAACTTAAAGTAATCCGACAAGGACAAATGAACATACTCCATTTACTGGGAAAAAGAACAGTAATTATCAAGAAAATCATTATTATCAACACCATGAAATATCTAGCTTCTTAGTCAAGCTCCAAGAGAAATACTTTTTTATCCTTTTAGGGAAACCAAGCAAACACATGAGAATTTTTTTTAAACAAAATCAACAGAAATGACAAATTACTAATTTTTTCTTACACTTTTTACAGAAGAAGCTCTGTCATCAACGATGCCGTTGCGAAACCGCTTGCCGCTACCGGAAGCGTCCTCGGGCTTCAAAAACCCGCCTTTACCTTGCTCCAAGCTCAAACCCAACGGAAAAACCTGTCCGTGAAACGCACCACCTCCACTACCGCCGATATGTCCGGCGCCATCACCGGAGCTGAGCTGCAAAAACATTGGAGCTCCAGCCCCTGGACCGGTTCCAGCCAATCCACCGTCGGATCCAGCTAAGCCCGTTCCAGGCGGCGCGAAGTTGGAGAGTCCCAGGATTTGCTCGAGGAAATCATCGGCGGCGGGAGTGTAGACACTTCATTTCGCCCTGGCCCTTCTCTAAGCAACTTGCTGCCATCACTACCCCAGAGCGTTAATGCTTGTTTCCTACCAATCCTACAGACGCATGTGATATCTGATCTAAAGTATGATCAGATTGCAAATTGTTATTTTTTATGTAAAAGCTATGTAAGAAAATGGCTATAAATAGCCGATTGAAATGGAAGAAAAAGGGGAGGAGGAAGAATTGTAAAAGGGATTACTCTTGTTTTTCAGAAGGGGATAGTAATAAAATACAAATTTTTTTTCAGCAATTCCTAAGGTAGTTCAGTTTATATTTCAGTTTTCTTTAATTTTTTTTTTTTGTTCAATACGAATGCAACTAATAATAAGAATTTTAGTTTGTAATTTTGTTCGTAGTTAACGTAAATTCCACGAGTTTAAAAAAATAATTAAAATAAAAATAGAGAGTTAAGTTACCTTGCTGCAGTACGTCGGAGTAGAGGTGTCGTCGTCGTCGGGTCTAGAGTCGAGTGGTTGGTGTGGCTCTCGATTTCACTGGAAATTTGGGACTCCATGGATGCTCTGCTTGAAAGAAAATTAGAAGAAGGTTGTGGGTTTGATATGTTACAGAATAAAAAATGGGAAAGGGGGTTTTATTTGGGGTTCACGTGTTCTGGAGTTAATTCAGGTGGGGGAGTGCTTTTAATTTGAATTTTGGGTTAACCTCATATAGGATCCTTTAATTTATTGTCATCTTTTATAATGGTTTTTTTTTTGGTCTATTTATGTTTAAGTCACTCTATTATCGCTGTTTTAAAAATCAGTCATTAAACTTTTGTGGTTAATCACGTCCAGGTCCCTCTAATATTACATTGTTTTTACATTCTAGTCACCAAAGTTCTATGTTTTTATTTTATTTCATTTTAGGTGCTTTATTTTCGTTATTTTCAATTCGATCACCAATATGTTATATTTTGTGATGATTTATGCATGTAACTTTCATTTCCTTTATTTTAGTCACTATTAGTTTTTGATTTAGTCACTAACATGTTATATTTCTTGTTTTGTTTATTTCTAATTTTGCCACTTTATTTTATGTCTATTTACTTTAGTAACTATTTATTCCTGATTGAGTAGTTTTTTTTTTTATGTTTATCTTTGTTTATTTCATTTTAGCTATTATCTTATGTATTCTTGTATTTTATCCAACATAATTATATTTTACTATAATTTGGATAATCATGTTATTTTAATTTTATGTTTCACCCACTATTTTTTTTACTTTATTTTAGTTTAAGCATTAATGTTTTAATACTTTTATTTTATTCCCGTTATTACTTATTTTGTTGTTTTTCTTATTAGAACTCTACTTTGGTCATTATACTTTCAAATACTTTATTTTAGTCATTATTTTACATTTGGTTTAATCATTGTTTGGTATTTTAATTTTCTGTTTCGCTATTTTAGTACTTTAAATTTCTATTTTTTATTTAATCCCTTAATTTTATGTTTTTCTTTTGTAGCTTATTCCTATAATTAATTTGATCCATGAATTTTAATCCTTTCCAATTTAATTTTTTTTAATTCGAATTTTCTTTTATTTTTTTTATTTACTCTTTTTTTTTATTTAAATTTTAATACTAACTCTTTGTGTTTGTTTGTTTTAGTTTTTTTTACTTTATTTATGATCTTTTTAGGATAATTTCAATCAATCAAAGGTAAGTAATTTGAATCGAATTTTTAAATTTTAATTTTAATTTTAATTTTTGTAATTAAGACAACCGATAAATTAAATGGTACCGAAAGGACAGTTCAAGGGTGCTAATCCTTCCTTGACTGTAACCGACTCCCGTGCCCGACATATTTCTGGTAAAACGCAGATCAGTTAAGATGGTATCCGATCAACCTAAATATTTTTTTATGATCGGTGGCGACTCCTAATATTTTATTTAAGTCGAAGCCCAATTCCGGGCCCACCCGAAAGGCGGTCGAGACAGCTTGGCGACTCCGCTGGGGACAATAAGTGAGTCAGGCCATAATTAATTTTCGGTTGTCTTTTTATGCGAAAATGGTAAATTTAAATTTTAATTTATTTATTCGATTCCAATTATTTATCTTTGAATATTTTTCAAATAAATAGTTGTACTAACGTTTTTTAATGTTTTCAGATTTTTCAAAATTGTCATCTCATGCTCTATACGAGCTCCGAACCCTATTTAAGTGGGGGTGAAAGCGACGCCTTCGTGAGAATTTATTCTCCGTGCGGGCCTAGCAAGTAACCTTCGGGATTCATATACCTTATGTCTTCGTGTGAATTTATTCACCGTGCGGGCATAAGGGAATGTGTCCTCTCGAGTTTAACTTGGTCCATACAAACCTGTGATGGGTTTAGGACTAAGGGTCTGGTAAGCCCAAGGGGTCACCAGCAAGGAGAACTCGGGTACCATTTTAGAACTTAAACCGAGAGACCATGGAGAATTAGAGCCTACCCCGAAACCAAATTCCAAAACCTAGGATATTTTTTACCCTAACCATGTTTTTTGTATTTTTTTTCTTTCGTTATTTTTTTTATTTGTTTATTTTTTTACTAACTTTTTTGCCTTTGTGTTTGTTTTCTAGCATTTGCATCATAACAAGAGGCTATTGATCCCTAAAAATAGTTTGTTACACACGAAATAATCTGAATTAATGGACAAAGGTGTTGTAATACAAGAGATTAAAAACGCCGAGGCACGACTATGGTCCGAGAAGACGCAGAAAGAGAAGGGAGATAGTCTTCAGAGTAACTATGTGTCAGAGCTGGTTAGCTACGCATCTGTCAGCCTGAAACAGAATAATGTCCAAGAGCTGCGGAACATTTGGGACAGTTGGAAGAATGACAGAAAGCAGAAGTTTAGCCAACGATATGGTGATATTGCCCTCTTACTACATGTCAAGACTGATGAGCCCCTGCTCCGAGCATTGATTCAATTCTGGAACCCAGGATATAGTTGTTTCACCTTTAACCAGGAGGATATGGTGCCCACCATCGAAGAGTATACTACCCTACTGCACTGTGAAAGTATCATACTAGAGAGGGTATATATCAAACACATCAAGAGTCAACCTTTCAAGAATGGACTGGCTAAGATTGCAGGGGTTGATGAAAAATGGGTAACTGATCGACTCCGACACAAAGGTAATGGGGAAGGAATCGAGTGGATCCACATAAAGCAACTAATGAAGAACCACCCTGATGAATGGAAGACTATAGACCTTTTTGCACTGGGTCTGTATGGTTTGATTATATTTCCGAAGATCCTTGGGTGCATTGACGCAACCGTTGTAGAACTATTTAAACAACTTCCAAGGCGAGTCAACCCAGCACCGACCATTTTGGCCGAGACCTTTCGGTCTCTTAATCATTGCAGAAGAATTGGTGGAGGAAGGTTCATTGGGTGTGTTCAGCTTCTTCAAGTTTGGATTCACAGCCATTTCTGGAAGACTAACGGGGTCGCCTACCGCCGATTTAGCACCACCTATTCACCTTTGGGAGAGTTCATCACTATAAAATGGCATGAAGGCGCTACCAAGGAAAAGTGGATGAAGGTATTCACTCATCTTCAGGACCGAGATATTACCTGGAGAGCCCCCTGGTTATTCCTCAGTGACATTCTTTACCGGTGTGGGGATTCTGATACTATGACCTTACTTGGACTTTGGGGCGCAGTTGGGTATGCTCCGTCGTTAGCACTTAGACAATATGGGGCACGTCAGTTTATCCCGGCCACATACGGATTATCTATATCAGAGTTTGTGTACCACGGTGATAACTATAAAAAGATGATCAAAGAAGTAGCTGACTCATGGAAAAAATTGTTCCGAATGGATATTGTAGCTGCAAGAGACATGCTTACTCCGGATTATGTAGAATGGAGAAGATTGAGAAAAAATGACAACATCCCGGTGCCAGACTGTGAAGACACCCGGACCATGGAGGAACATCTCAGGTATGTCCCTTCCGAACTGGAGATAGCCAAGACCGAGTTTAAAGCTGTGAATAATGAGCTGAAGCAGAAGGTAAGGGAACTTGAAGTTGAACGATACCAATGGAAGTTAGACGCCGATACTCAGAAAGATCGAGCAGACAAACTGGAGAAAGAACAGAAGAAAATCCATTTCGAGCTTGAAGACTTGAGAAAGGGGTATCAAGATAAAGTCAAGGATAACTCCAATTTGAAAAGAACTTCTGAATACTGGAAAGATGAAGCTCATATCCTAAAAAGGAAGTTTGAGGGGTATGATGAGCAGCTGAAGACTACTCAGAGGCGCTTAGCAGGTAGTCAACATCATAACCAATGCTTGAGAATCCAGGTGGCTGATCTGGAGAAACAACATGAGAAAGATGACAAAACAATAGCTGAGTTAGAAGCCATTCTTGATGAACTCAAGAAGCAAGCAAGCGAACTTCAGATAGTGCCTTTCGACGGAGGTTTACAGTGGCGTTTCCGTTGGGAGCAAGCTCAGCAAAGGGTGAAGGCTAGAGACGTAGTCATCCGAGATTTCCTGGATCAAGTACAGAAGGCAGCCTGTCATCTACATGGCTTGGCAAGGGAAGCCGGAGTGGTTCGACAGAACATTCAACCAGTAACAGATGAAGGAAGAAGACTTGTCAATCTTTTAGAAGATGTTCGGGGTCTGGAGGATTTAGTCCGGATATACCTTTGATTGTTTTTATGTCTCTTATAAGATAAAACGCTTTTGTTTAAATAAGGATTATTTATAATAACAGACACTTTTCTGGATCAATGCCTCTAAATTGCATACATCATGCATTGCATACTTTGCATTTTATATTTCATGTTTATTTTTATATTTCCATGTGTTTACATTCGTATTAACTAACAGAACATGTCTCAGAAAGAACAAATACCAAGAGCTCAAGACACACATCATCCGCACAATACTCGAACAAAAAAGAGACAGATGGAGGCCAGAATGGAAAAATTCGAGGAGAACATGGCAAGATTGCAAAAAGAACTGGAAGATAAGATGGCCCAGAACAGTCAAAGTACCCTAGAATCCATCAAGAAAAACCAGGAGTCCTTGGTCGATCAAATCGTGGCCAAGTTATCAGGCTTACAGCAGGCCAGTGCGCCAAGGGCAGGTTCATTTGAGGGGTTAACTATACCGCCAACCTCACAGGTGGTTATCTCACCCGGAGTATTACCCGAGGACTCATCCGCTACTAAAGGGAAAGTTGCATTACCCGGTGACTCATCCTCTACCAAAGGGAAAGCTGCATCTACTGTTAAGATACAAACTTTTACAACCATCCCTGACAATCATCCGGATAATTACCATGTCCCGGATTTTGATGAGGAGGATAAAGCTAAAAAGATGGAAGAGAAAATCAGGATGTTAGAAGACCAGATGAAAATGGTCAAAGGGGACCAGGACTATTATGGGGTAGATGCAATGGAGTTGAGTCTAGTTCCAGATTTGGTACTTCCACCAAAATTCAAGGTCCCTGAGTTCGAGAAGTTTAACGGGAACAACTGCCCCTCAGCACACATCACTATGTTCTGTCGGAAAATGACAGGATATGTGGGAAATGACCAACTCCTGATCCATTGCTTCCAGGAGAGCCTGTCCGGTTCAGCTATCCGGTGGTACAACCAGCTCAGCCGAACTCATATCAAGACATGGAAAGACTTAGCCAAGTCTTTCTTGGAGCAGTACAAGCATATCAACGATATGAGACCAGACCGGGTTATGCTCCAAAGCTTGGAGAAAAAGCATAACGAGAGTTTCCGACAATACGCACAGCGTTGGAGGGATTTGGCTGTGCAAGTTCATCCATCCTTGGATGAAAAGGAAACTAGAAAGTTGTTTGTACAGACCCTGAAAGCACCTTACTTCGGGCACCTAGTGGCAATCACATCAGGAAGTTTCTCAGATCTAGTTATGGCCGGTGAAATGATCGAATTAGCCATAAAACAAGGAAAAATTGAGGGAGGTGACTCCAGTAAGAAGTCTCTCGTGAAGAACAAAGAACGAGAGATCAATAATGTCAACACCTACAACCCAAACAAGGGTGTTACGATCTCAAGTTCAAATACCACTGCAGCTGTACCATCTGGTACTTCTAAACAGAACCAGAGAGAACAAGAAAGGAAAGGGAAAGAGAGCAATTCGATCCCATTCCCATGACATACAAAGAGTTATACCAACAGCTCTTTGATACTCACGTTGTGTCGCCTTATCCTATGGATCCAATAAAGCCCCCTTACCCGAGATGGTTCGACGAGAATGTTAACTGCGAATATCATGGTGGTGTACAGGGGCATTCAATCGAAAATTGTCTCACATTCAAGAGGCTTGTACAACGAATGCGAAATAAGAATTGGATCACTTTCAACTCCGGAACACCAAACGTCGCCCAGAATCCCTTGCCAAATCATCAAGAGACTGGAATTAACGCAGTCACCACAGAGAAGGGCAAGAGAGTCAAATTGAGTGTTTCAGAAGTTAAAGCTCCTTTGGCTTGGGTATGGAGCCAAATGGTAAAAGCAGGGCTTCTTGCACTATATCCAGATACAGCAGGAAATGAATACGGTAACCATTGCTGTTACCACAATGAAGAAGGGCATAAAGTGCAAGATTGCCCAGAGTTCAAGACATTAGTCCAACTCATGATGGACAGAAAAGAGCTGGAGTTTTACGAAGAAGTTCAGGATTCCTCGGAAGCAGACGTTTGCGCTACCGGAGAATCATCAGAAAGAAGATTTGGTAGGGGAAGTCCATTGGTAATTACCCCTAAAGCAAAGACGACGACAACAACTCAAGCAAAGGTGGTGATCACAGCACCTCGGCCTTTTCAGTACAAGGACAGTCGACAAGTGCCATGGAAATACGAATGCCAGGTGAGTACTTCCAAAGAATGTGATAGCAAAGTGGGGCAGAGACCACTTGAGCCTTTCAAAGAAGATGTATTGGCTATCAATGAACCTATAAAGGAGGAAGAAGTTAAAGAATTTCTCAAATTCTTGAAACATAGCGAGTACAGTGTTGTAGAACAGCTCCACAACTTGCCAACGCGTACTTCAATGTTAGCACTTTTGATAAACTCAGAGGCACATCGGGAGGCACTGTTGAAAGTCCTAAATCAAACGTTCGTGCCACAAAACATACCAGTCAGCAAGATGGATCGACTGGTGAACAATATTCAAGCTGATAATCTCATCTCATTTTCAGATGATGAGATTCCATCCGGAGGAAGAGGCCGAACAAAGGCATTACACATCACTACGTATTGCAAAGGGCATGCCCTACCAAGTGTATTGATCGACAACGGATCGGCCCTAAATGTGATGCCTTTGATTACATTGAAGAGGCTGCCAATGGATACCTCTCATATGAGAGCCTGTCAGAACGTGGTCCGAGCATTTGATGGGACCAAAAGAGAGGTAATTGGCAAGATTGAGGTGCCGCTAACGATCGGACCGGCCACCTACAATGTTGAGTTTCTAGTGATGGATATCATATCTTCCTATAACTGTCTTTTGGGAAGGCCATGGATTCATCAAGCAGGTGCAGTACCATCCACTCTGCATCAAAAAGTTAAGTTTGTTATCGACGGGGCCTTAGTAATCATTAATGCTGAGGAAGATATCGTGGCAAGTGTGACCACGGATGCCCCGTATATTGAAGTAAATGATGAAGGTGTAGAATGCTCATTTCGCTCCTTAGAATTCGTGAATGCCACATTCGTAGCAGAAGGAAAAATGATTCCTAAACCTCGACTATCCAAGTGCACCAAAATGGAGGTCAAGCAAACCTTGGGACGAGGCGCTAAGACTGGAAGAGGGTTTGGGAAGCATTTACAAGGAAAGATTAATCCAGTCATTCTTATTTCAAAATTAGAGCAGTTTGGGCTTGGTTTTCAGCCCAATTATCATGAAAAGAGGAAGGAAATCCAGAAGAAACGGGAAAGAAGATTAGCCAGGTTGACTGGAAGCGAGTTTCAACGGGAACCAATGGTATTCCCACCTCTGTATCACACATTCAAGTCAGGTGGTTATGTGTTTGAGACCACCTCATCCGATTTAGAAGTGGCTTTGAAAGATTTGAATATCAATGTCGTGACTACAGAAGATGCGGACAACGCCAATAAATCTGAAATCTACCCTCTGCCACCTGGGTTTGTGCCTAGTAACTGGTCGGTGGAAGAACTACCTGTGGTTTACAAGAGTCTTTCAGAGTAATATTCGAACTATCCCTATTTGCCTATACCCGGGGCAATAGGTTATCTTTTGTAAGGGTGAATAAACATTGTTTTAAATTCAATAAAAGATGCGAATTTTCTTCATGTCAAACATTTTTCTTATTTCATTTCTTCTGAAACCATTTTTTCAATACTCCATTATATTCTCTTTCAAATTTAATTTTTGATTGTTTCGTGTGGGATATTTTCCTCTCACACATACACATTTTCTTTCCTTCAGGTCCCCAGATAACGATAATGTAGGCACTGATGATCCGGATCCGGAGGTGGATTTTGAATCGGCCATTTGTCTTGGGGAATTCGATGAATTCGACAATGAGGAAAAGTGCAACTTACCTACCGAATTATTGAGAATGGTAGAAAGAGAAGAGAATCAAATACTGCCACATGAGGAAAAGATCGAAATCTTCAATCTGGGCACTGACGAGGATAGAAAGGAGGTTAAAATCGGTACAATTCTTTCAGATGAAGCAAGACAAAACTTGATAGTCTTACTTCAAGAGTACAGAGATGTGTTCGCTTGGTCATATCAAGACATGCCGGGACTAGACACAGATATGGTAGTCCACAAACTGCCTATCAAACTAGGATGCAAACCCGTGCAGCAAAAGCTGAGGAGAATGCGACCAGAAATGCTCCTTAAGATCAAGGAAGAAGTCAAGAAGCAATTTGATGCTGGTTTCCTCCAAGTGGCCAAATATCCGGAATGGGTGGCCAACATCGTGCCTGTGCCAAAGAAAGACGGGAAAGTACGCATGTGTGTCGATTACCGGGACCTTAACAAGGCAAGTCCCAAAGACAACTTCCCTCTGCCACACATTGACACATTGGTGGACAATACAGCCGGGAACGCTTTCTTTTCATTCATGGATGGATTCTCAGGATATAATCAGATCAAGATGCATCTTGAAGATATGGAGAAGACCACATTCGTCACAATGTGGGGAACTTTCTGTTATAAGGTGATGCCCTTTGGATTGAAGAATGCTGGTGCAACATATCAGAGAGCTATGGTGACCCTGTTCCACGATATGATGCACAGAGAAATCGAGGTTTACGTCGATGACATGATTGTCAAGGCACAGACCGAGAATGAACATGTCGAGAATTTAAGAAAACTCTTCCAAAGATTGAGGAAGTTCCAGCTGCGACTGAACCCGAGCAAGTGTACCTTCGGGGTAACATCTGGGAAGTTGTTAGGATTCGTAGTTAGCAGGAAAGGGATTGAGGTTGATCCTGATAAAGTTAAGGTTATCCAAAATCTACCTCCACCACGAACACAGAAAGAGGTCCGAGGTTTTCTGGGCAGATTGAACTACATAGCACGGTTCATATCTCAGTTAACCGAAAAATGTGACCCAATCTTCCGACTTCTTCGAAAAAATAACCCCGGAGCATGGGATGAAAATTGCCAGATTGCATTTGAAAAAGTAAAGGAGTATTTATCTCACGCTCCAATCCTGATGTCTCCTATCCCAGGCAAACACATGTTCTTATATCTATCTGTATTCGAGAACTCAATGGGGTGTGTCCTGGGTCAACATGATGAGTCTGGAAAGAAGGAAAAAGCCATATATTATTTAAGCAAGAAGTTCACCGATTGCGAGGTCAGATATCCTCCTATCGAGAAGGTTTGCTGTGCTCTAGTCTGGGCTACAAAGAGACTCAGACAATACATGTTGTATCACACTACATGGCTGATCTCTAAGTTAGATCCTCTAAAATACATGATGGGTGTACCTGCTCTATCTGGAAGGTTAGCCCGATGGCAGATGCTATTGTCTGAATTTGATATCGAGTACGTAAGCCAAAAAGCAATAAAGGGAAGTGCCATATCAGATTTTTTGGCAAGCAGAACCGATGAGAACTATGAGCCGCTAAGCTTTGACTTCCCAGACGAAGACTTGATGGCTATCACCTTAGAAGAGGCAAGTACTTCTACCTACAGTTCCTGGAGAATGCATTTTGATGGTGCATCAAATGCAATAGGACATGGCATCGGGGCAATACTGATTTCCCCAGAAGGGAATCATTACCCATTCACTAGCAAATTGAATTTCGATTGCACCAACAACATGGCAGAATATGAGGCTTGTGTTTTGGGAATTCGAGCTGCAATGGGGCAAAATATCAAGACCTTACGGGTATACGGAGATTCAGCCTTAGTAATCTATCAGCTCCGTGGAGAATGGGAAACCAAGGATGTAAAGCTGGTAGAGTATCGGAAGCTAATAATGGATCTACTCGAAGAGTTTGATGAAGTCACCTTCCACTATGTGCCGAGAGAAGAAAATCAAATGGCTGATGCCTTAGCTACCTTGGCAGCCGTATTCAAGGCTGGTGGGGAGTCTGAAATGATGCCAATTGACATGCAATCGTATAAGTACCCGGCTCATTGTTACCAAGTCGAAGAGGTGAAAGACATTAAGCCTTGGTACCATGACATTCTGCAATACATCAAGAATCGGAGTTATCCAGAGGAAGCCACCGAGACTGACAAAAGAACCATTAGAAGGATGGCAGCTGGATATATCCTTGACGGGGATGTCTTGTATAAGAAAAGCCATGACCAAGTCCTATTAAGGTGTGTAGATGCAGAAGAGGCAAAAATGATAGTGGAAGAAGTACATAACGGAGTTTGTGGAACACATGCAAATGGGCACATGATGTCAAGACAAATAATGAGATGCGGATATTTTTGGTCAACACTGGAAAGTGATTGCATCAACTACGCTAAAAGATGTCATAAGTGTCAGATTTACGGAGATAAAATAAATGTTCCACCTCATCCACTTCATGTAATGACATCACCATGGCCTTTTTCTATGTGGGGCATGGATGTTATCGGGCAAATCCATCCGAAGGCTTCGAATGGCCACCGTTTCATTCTCGTGGCAATTGATTATTTCACCAAGTGGGTAGAGGCTGCTTCCTACGCTAGTGTTACTCAGTCCACTATTTGCAAGTTTTTGAAGAAAGAAATCATATGTCGGTATGGTTTACCTGAAAGAATCATTACTGATAATGCTACAAACTTGAACAACAAAATGATGAAAGCTGTTTGTGAGCAATTCAACATAAAGCATCACAATTCTACTACCTACAGACCAAAGATGAACGGAGCAGTAGAAGCAGCAAACAAAAACATTAAAAAGATAGTGGAGAGAACGACTGAGACCTACAAAGACTGGCATGAGAAATTGCCTTTTGCTTTGTTCGCTTACCGAACCTCGGTACGAACCTCGACTGGGCAACTCCATTTTCACTAGCTTATGGAATGGAAGCAGTACTACCCATTGAAGTAGAAATTTCGTCATTACGGGTCTTGACAGAGGTCAAACTGGATGATGCAGAATGGGTACAATCTCGATACGATCAGCTGAACCTGATAGATGAAAAGAGACTGAAAGCCATTCATCACGGTCAAATCTATCAGAAACGAATGATTCGGGCACATGACAAGAAGGTGCGCCCGAGAATATTTCGTGAAGGAGACCTAGTGCTAAAGAGAATTTGGCCAATCCATAAAGATTACAGAGGAAAATGGATGCCAAATTGGGAAGGACCTTATGTCGTAAAAAAGGCCTTTTCCGGAGGAGCCCTTGTCCTTGCTGAAATGGACGGACCAGAACTGCCACATCCTATCAATTCGGATGCAGTCAAAAAATACTTCGCTTAGGATGAAAACTCGAGATGGCATCCTAAGTCGAAAAAGAAAAAGAACAAAAAAGAACAAAAAAGAGAAAAATGTTTAGGGTGAAAACCCGAAAGGGCACACTAAATAGAAAAAAAAAACAAAAAAATATAAGGTGGGTTCAAGATGAAAACCTGTAAAGGGCGTCTTGCAACCAAGGATGGGTCCAAGTTGAAAACCCGAAAGGGCGATTTGGATATTAATTCAAGAAATCCAGACATCCCGGCATCTGAATCCTCTACAAGATTAACGAGTCGGAGAAAGGTTGCACTTTCCTGAACATTGTCGCATCTTCAAAGATCCCTCGGCAAAGGTTGCGTTCAAGGTCACTTAACGGCTTATCAGTTCAACAGTACCCACATTATCAAGATCTAAAACATTCATTCACACTTCATCATATATTCATTTTCCAAAATGTTTGTCATTTGTTCTTTTTCCCTTATGAATAAAGACAATCTTTTCTCTAAATCAATTCCTTTTGAGCATCTTGGGTTGAATTTAAACCTAATGATTTATTTACTTTTGCAAAAGATAATTGTATATTACTGTACAAAGACTCTTTGAAAAGTACAGGTACTCGGAAAGTCGATCAAGGCTCATGCACATAATTGAGATGGTCGATAACCATTTTCCAAATCAAGGATAAAAATATCAGATTTAAATATTTGAAGAATTCAAGATCGGGAATTAGAACTTCAAGATTCCAGAATCAAGACACAACAAGACAGGCAATCGGAGATCGAGATTTCTCTCCAGAACCCAAAATAGCATATGTTGCATATGCATTTTAGGCATACCTAAGAGCATTGCATCCATAGCATCGCATATATGCATAACTTTGCAGGTTCTAGCTAGAGTCAATTTCAACTTCACAACGAAGGATATTGGACTCGAAGCAACACCATTTACTGAAGATTGGATTTCAACTTTACAGCGAAGGATATCCAATTCAAAGCTCAACTCCACAGCGAAGGGGCTTCCCAGTTTCATTCAGAGCCAATTTCAACTTCACGACGAAGGATATTGGACTCGAAACATCAACGATTTCAACTTCACGACGAAGGATATCGTGCTCACAAACAACATTGGATTTCAACTTTACAGCGAAAGATATCCAATTCAAAGCTCAACTCCACAACGAAGGGGCTTCCCAGTTTCATTCAGAGCCAATTTCAACTTCACGACGAAGGATATTGGACTCGAAACATCCACGATTTCAACTTCACGACGAAGGATATCGTGCTCACAAACAACATTGGATTTCAACTTTACAGCGAAAGATATCCAATTCAAAGCTCAACTCCACAGCGAAGGGGCTTCCCAATTTCATTCAGAGCCAATTTCAACTTCATGACGAAGGATATTGGACTCGAAACATCCACGATTTCAACTTCATCACAAACAACATTGGATTTCAACTTTATAGCGAATGATATCCAATTCAAAGCTCAACTCCACAGCGAAGGGGCTTCCCAATTTCATTCAGAGCCAATTTCAACTTCATGACGAAGGATATTGGACTCGAAACATCCACGATTTCAACTTCACGACGAAGGATATTGTGCTCACAAACAACATTGGATTTCAACTCTACGATAAAGGATATTTGATATGGACGAAATTTGTGTCTTTTAATCTTTGCCCTATTATCGTTACACGATAATGAGCAAAGAGGGGCAGCTGTAGACACTTCATTTCGCCCTGGCCCTTCTCTAAGCAACTTGCTGCCATCACTACCCCAGAGCGTTAATGCTTGTTTCCTACCAATCCTACAGACGCATGTGATATCTGATCTAAAGTATGATCAGATTGCAAATTGTTATTTTTTATGTAAAAGCTATGTAAGAAAATGGCTATAAATAGCCGATTGAAATGGAAGAAAAAGGGGAGGAGGAAGAATTGTAAAAGGGATTACTCTTGTTTTTCAGAAGGGGATAGTAATAAAATACAAATTTTTTTTCAGCAATTCCTAAGGTAGTTCAGTTTATATTTCAGTTTTCTTTAATTTTTTTTTTTTGTTCAATACGAATGCAACTAATAATAAGAATTTTAGTTTGTAATTTTGTTCGTAGTTAACGTAAATTCCACGAGTTTAAAAAAATAATTAAAATAAAAATAGAGAGTTAAGTTACCTTGCTGCAGTACGTCGGAGTAGAGGTGTCGTCGTCGTCGGGTCTAGAGTCGAGTGGTTGGTGTGGCTCTCGATTTCACTGGAAATTTGGGACTCCATGGATGCTCTGCTTGAAAGAAAATTAGAAGAAGGTTGTGGGTTTGATATGTTACAGAATAAAAAATGGGAAAGGGGGTTTTATTTGGGGTTCACGTGTTCTGGAGTTAATTCAGGTGGGGGAGTGCTTTTAATTTGAATTTTGGGTTAACCTCATATAGGATCCTTTAATTTATTGTCATCTTTTATAATGGTTTTTTTTGGTCTATTTATGTTTAAGTCACTCTATTATCGCTGTTTTAAAAATCAGTCATTAAACTTTTGTGGTTAATCACGTCCAGGTCCCTCTAATATTACATTGTTTTTACATTCTAGTCACCAAAGTTCTATGTTTTTATTTTATTTCATTTTAGGTGCTTTATTTTCGTTATTTTCAATTCGATCACCAATATGTTATATTTTGTGATGATTTATGCATGTAACTTTCATTTCCTTTATTTTAGTCACTATTAGTTTTTGATTTAGTCACTAACATGTTATATTTCTTGTTTTGTTTATTTCTAATTTTGCCACTTTATTTTATGTCTATTTACTTTAGTAACTATTTATTCCTGATTGAGTAGTTTTTTTTTTTTATGTTTATCTTTGTTTATTTCATTTTAGCTATTATCTTATGTATTCTTGTATTTTATCCAACATAATTATATTTTACTATAATTTGGATAATCATGTTATTTTAATTTTATGTTTCACCCACTATTTTTTTTACTTTATTTTAGTTTAAGCATTAATGTTTTAATACTTTTATTTTATTCCCGTTATTACTTATTTTGTTGTTTTTCTTATTAGAACTCTACTTTGGTCATTATACTTTCAAATACTTTATTTTAGTCATTATTTTACATTTGGTTTAATCATTGTTTGGTATTTTAATTTTCTGTTTCGCTATTTTAGTACTTTAAATTTCTATTTTTTATTTAATCCCTTAATTTTATGTTTTTCTTTTGTAGCTTATTCCTATAATTAATTTGATCCATGAATTTTAATCCTTTCCAATTTAATTTTTTTTAATTCGAATTTTCTTTTATTTTTTTTATTTACTCTTTTTTTTATTTAAATTTTAATACTAACTCTTTGTGTTTGTTTGTTTTAGTTTTTTTTACTTTATTTATGATCTTTTTAGGATAATTTCAATCAATCAAAGGTAAGTAATTTGAATCGAATTTTTAAATTTTAATTTTAATTTTAATTTTTGTAATTAAGACAACCGATAAATTAAATGGTACCGAAAGGACAGTTCAAGGGTGCTAATCCTTCCTTGACTGTAACCGACTCCCGTGCCCGACATATTTCTGGTAAAACGCAGATCAGTTAAGATGGTATCCGATCAACCTAAATATTTTTTTATGATCGGTGGCGACTCCTAATATTTTATTTAAGTCGAAGCCCAATTCCGGGCCCACCCGAAAGGCGGTCGAGACAGGGAGTCTCGGTGGTTTTATTAGACATGAGAGAAGTCGAAAAAACAGTAGTGGAAGTGATTCGGGGTAGCGCGTTACTGAGTTGGGGGAGTAACAAGGAGCATCTACATGCAAGGAAATGACAAAACAGAATTGAAACAAATAAAATGATATAACAAGGAAGTGATTCGGGGTAGCGCGTTACTGAGTTTTGGCTTTGCTTTGCTCTGCTTTTCTTTTCCTTTTTCTTCAGCTCTGAGAGAATCATAAAAAGAAATATATACAAAGGAGAAAAGGGAGGCGTTTTCATTTATATTTTCATGGTGGTTTAAAAAAAATGTAACCTTTTTGTAAAAGGGGTTTGAGTTTTATCAAAATTACGTGGCATACCATTTCTTCTTTGAATAAAGTACACTATAGGTAACTGAACTGTTTTCAAATAATGTTTTCTCTATCTAATTATTATAAAATAATTATTGTAAGATTATTTTATAATAATTTAATAAAATTTAATGATTTTATAACAGTGTAAAATATTTAGAGAAAATAATTTCAGTGACCAAAAATCTTATATAATATACGATTTTGATTAATTTTTTTTTGGATTTGCGAAAATGATCAACAAAATCGTAATGCGATCTCTAATTCGCATTGCGATCTCCACTATCGTAAATTCGCGTTGCATTTCGCGTTGCGATTTTCCATTTCGCGTTGCGATAGTCTACAGTTGTCGTTGCGATTTTCCAAATTCGTTGCGATAGTCTACAGTTGTTGTTGCGATAGTCTATAATTGTCGTTGCGATTTTCCAAATTCGTTGCGAAAATTCGTTGTGATAATTTAAAAAAAGATTTTGTTTCTCTAAAAAGATAGTATCCGCTCGGACGTGTCGAAAACACGTATTACCACGACCACGACCCGATCCGAGACCAGACGAAACGGACGGCGGCGGCGGCGGCGCGCGAGAGTCCCCTTGTTCTCTATCACTCAACAAGGAAGTGGGAAAGTCAAGCCTTAAATATCATTCCCAATAGTGTTTCCAATACTATGTGGGATTTGAGCATTACCAACAATTGTTCCCAATACTATGTGGGATTGAGCCTTAAATAGTGATATTATTTTTGAATGTTTTGCTTAAAATTGCAATAATTGCATTGCGATTTTGTTGGTCATTTTCGCAAATCCAAAAAAAATTGGTCAAAATCATATATTATCTAAGATTTTTGGTCACTGAAGTTATTTTCTCAAATATTTAATGATCACTTTGTAATATTTTGATAATTTTAACAATCATCTTATAATATTTAAAAAGTAATAATCTAAACAATACATTTTTTAATTAGCAAAGTACTTATATTGCATCTGTCGTAAATAGCATCGACGAAAACAGCATGATTAATCGAGTTAGGACAATCATATGTATAAATTTTTGATGAGACCGATCTTAAGAACAAGGGCAGATGCGCATGTCTCCATTGGACGTGGGCTTTGATAATTTGCTTGTTTCGTATGGACAGTTACAAGAGCCAACAAAAGCAGGCTGTGAAAGGGCCTGGTAATGTGATCTCAGCAGATATTAATACTCAATTTAATATTTGTATTTTTTATAAAACTATTTAATGTATATTTGGAATTTATAAATTAATAATTTAAATTTTAAATATTTAATATGATTATCAAAAATACTTTTAAATGAATAAATTTTTATTTTAGACATTTTTTAAATATAAAAGAACATGTAATATAAATAAAATCAGAAGTTGTTTTTGACAAAAACTAAAAGCTATAAATTTTAATTTTTGAAAAAAACTTATCAAAACAATGATGCAGAGTTTGCTCTAAAGCATTCTCGAGCAACAAATTTGGAAAGCCGTCATCCCATTGAATCTTGACAAGTTAAAAGACGACCAAGGGAAAGCCTACATGAGAATGAAACAAGAGCCAAAACAATGCAATTCCCAGAAAAGGGGAGCTTCCCTATATAACACATATAGGAGAGAGGAGGTGGACATGAATTTCATAGTCATGGTCATCTTCTAGGGGATTTCTTTTTCAAACAATTGAAAATAGTTCTAGAATTTGGCCTAAGCTCTCTTCTCTGGATATTCCATTGCAATAATGAAAATAATAGGAATAAACAAATGAACAACAGTATTAGTGAATGACAGAGTGCAAAAATAATACCAAGCCTTCACCTTCTCTAAGATTGCAAATGAGACTAAATAGATCATAAGCTACTCAAATTCAATTATGTTAAACCTCGATCAATATTCAATTTCAATACATTCATATCAAGTTCTTAACTAACCGAAATAAATTATTTAACACACAACTTAAAATAGTTCACGAACTGAAAAAAAATATATAATATATTAAAATTTTAATTTTTTAAATTAAATTATTTATAATATTAACATTTATACGTGGCTTTTTATATAAAAATACAATATAAGGTTTTCGTGTATATAAAGTTCAAGTTCAAACTCCAGTTTGAACCGAACTTGAGTTCAAGTTTTTTCTAGTTGTGGAACTTCAACTTTTTTATTTCGAGTTCGATTCAACCTTAATAATTTTAAACTCGTAAGCTTTCAAATTTAGTCGAACTTAGCTTTAAACTTTTTGAGTTGAACTCAACAATACTTGAGCTCGAGACCGCTAATTTGCAGCCCTAACCTTACCCGTAAAGAACAGCCTCAAAGGCAGGTTTACAAGTTAAGCTTAAAGCAAAAACAGGGGTAGGTAAATCTAAGAAAGTAGCTTGAAATTTGAAACTCTTAACTATTCAATAGCACAAGAACTTCCTTTAAAGCAGACACTAGGAAGAAAAATTACCATTGTTACAGCTAAAGATTGTTCCGATCATCTGTCTAAGGGAATACTTAAGTTCAACCCAAATTGAAGAAACATTAAAAAAACCATGAACTGGAATCCACAATTAGATACAATTACCAAAAAGGAAGAAATATAAATATAGAAACATAACAATCTTTTCTTAGGCTTTCTCTTCCATCTCTCGGTTTCATTGTTCAATCCTTGCTCTTCGCTTCTCACTTCCTTCCCTAGCGGGTGGAGGGCTTCTGCTTGGCTCAGGATTCCCATGCTTTTGTCTGCTGCGTTGGTCATGGTCATGCCTATCCAATCTTTGTCCATTCCTATCACGAAAATCATCGCGGCCGGGTCACGCTCTCGGTCATGGGACTGAGACCTATAATCTCTCTCGCCCTGGTGGCGAGGTCTGACACTCCTGCTCTTGCTACGACTAGTTCTATAGTCTATACCATCGGTGTCTTCTGAACAATTTCTTTCTCAGCTCCCTCCCAATTACCTTGACATGCATAAAATTACAGTAACCCCTACGGTTACATTATTCTCCTCTGTTGGGATATTGCATAAATGCAAAAGAAGAACACGAGTGAATACTTTCTTGATTGAATGAATTGATTCTCCTTTATAGTATGTAGTACTATGGTTTTATACAACAATACAGCAACCTCCTGTAACTAATTAACAAACTGTAATAAATTCATAGCAACCTAGTCTTCTAGAACTGCTCTTTCTAGAACTTCTCTACACCCAGATATACATGAACTAAACGTGAGCCATGCTTGGCACTACACACACGCACACTCCTTTCTCACGAACTGCATCATTCATTCTCTCAACATTCTCCCTGCTTCTTCCCCTCTTCAGCAAACAAACACACATTCAACTTGTCACGAAAGCTGGCAAATGCAACTTTTGCTAAGGGTTTAGTCAAGCCATCAGCAACTTGATGAGTTGTTGGAACATAGTTTACACATGGTTGATTTGCAGCTATATTTTCCCTAACAAAGTGTACATCTAAGTCGACATGCTTGGACTGCAAGTGGTACACTGGATTAGCACTTAACGCAATCACGCTGGTATTATCACACCATATTGTTGGTTGATTGCATTGTGATACCTTCAAATCAGTGAGCAAAGCATCAACCCACGCTACTTCAACTGTTGTGTCAGCAAGGCTCCTGTATTCAACTTCCATGGTTGATCGAGACACCACCTTCTTCTTTTTCGTACTCCAAATCACCAAACTTCCTCCAACAAAAACACAGTAGCCAGACATCGACCGTCTATCATCTGCACATCTTCCTCAATCGGCATCCGAGAAAGCTGATATATGCAACTTGACTGGAACAAATCCCAAACCATAATCCAATATCCCACCTAAATAACGTAGGATGTGTTTAGCAGCAAGCATATGTTGCTCTCTTGGTGCATGCATATATTGGGCGACTTTGTTCACACTAAAGGCAATGTCGGGTCTTGTGTGACACACATAGAGCAGCCCTCCTACTAGACTCTGAAATTCTCGTGTATCAGCCAATAATTACCCTTCATCATTCTTCAATTGCGAGGATGCAACCATAGGAGTAGAGGTACACGAGGCCTTAGTCATTTTTTCTTTCTCAAGTAATTCTAAAATATATTGCTTTTGACTAAGCATCAATAACTGTTCACATCTTCTGACTTCAATGCCCAGAAAATAGTGTAGTTCCCCTAAATCCTTCAACGAAAAATGATCTTTTAACAACCTGACCACTTTCTCAATTTTATTCAATGATTGCTCGGTTATTATTATTGTAATATCCTCAATATCGGGTTAGTGACCAAATTGTAAAGTTTTAGAAATTGGTGATTAAAGTAGGATAACTGAATAGTTCAATGATTTATTGAAAATATGATGAAGGTTATTTAGTAATTATGGAATGAATTAAAGGGTAAAATGGTCAATTGACAAGTAAGATTTTTTTATATTTATTTTATAAGATAAGGAACCACGTGGAAAAGGAGAATTATCCAGAATTTTCTTTCTTCTTCTTCCTCCTCCCGTATCTCCAAGCTCAAAGGTGAGTTTCTTTGTTTATGGATTAATTGTTGATTTTAAGGTTGGGTTTTGATTATTAGATGATAACTAAGGTTAAGGAAAGCTTAAGTTATCTTAAAATCAAAGTATGATGGAGTTAGGAGGGATTAAAGATTTGGGGTTCTTGAGTGAAATCTTGAAATAGAGTTCATTACTCAAATTGGAAGATAAATTTGACTTGTCAAGGGTTAAATTAAGAGATATGAAGTGATAAAATGAGTTTTGAAACATGTTGAAAATCTGGTATAATTCTTGAAGTTATAAAGAGGAGAGAATATTAAGGTTCAAGACGAGATAAATGAATATAAATGAGTTTGAATAGGAGTAAGTAAGTTAAGAATACGAAATGGAATGATATATGAAGTAATTAAGTTGAAAAGAGGGGATTTTAGGGCATAAATTGGATTTCTGAATGTGCATCGATGCATCAAGGGTAGATTTCCATAAATTGTTCAGTGTGTATCGATGCACAGGAAGTGCATCGATGCACCCTTAAAAATGGAAACATCGAATGCAATTTATGCATCGATGCATAAGGAAAGCATCGATGAACTTCAAGGGAAATAGAATTATACTTTTCTTTTGGTCTACGAAATGATAGATTGGAGTATATCAATTGGATACTGATATGTATCAATGTATGATCATATAGATATCGAGAACGAACAAGTCCCGAAACGATTATCAAGTCAAGATTCGATCGAAAAAAGATGAAGCATAAAAGTGGATTGGAACTTAGTGAGGCTCAGGTGAGTGCATACAAGTTAGTTTATGATGTTTAATGGAAATAAGACTTGCAACGAGTCTATTTCCTATATTAGAATGCATTAATTTATGATCATAGGCATATGTTTGATTTAGGTATATGTGATATATATTATAATATGTGTTAAATGATTTGTGTGAATACATGTATTGTGATAAGTATAGGAATTAATATGAATGGTCTATATGATTACATGGGAATGTGAAATAGGTTATATAATAGGTGACCATACATGTTAATAGTATACGTGATCAATTATAAGAATCAATATAATATATTTATATGACTACATGAGAAAGGTGATGAGTTAAATAAGATTAGACTATAGAGTAATATGAGAATAATATATTAGTGAATGGAATTGAGTATAAATGATGATACCAAACCATAAGATAAGTATTTACTTATAGGATAATATGATATTATATGAATATAAAATATAACTTTATGAGGAAGAATTGGGTGTTATATGATTTAGGTATGGAAATGATCTATGTGTAAGTAAATTACGTGATGATGTGACTATGTGTGAAATAGAGTAAACTAGGTAAGTATAAGGTATGTAAATATATAGTTATGGAACAAAGTATGTAATAATACAATGTTATTTGAGTTATTTAACAATAAGTCATAAGATTATATGCATATGTAACATAAGTTATAAGATAAGAAAATATGGGCTTACAGGTATTTGCGGATATATATATATATATATATATGAATAAGGTATGATATATGTTTATGTAAAACCATGCAAAGTGATATGAGAAAGGAACTACATGATTATGTGATCATATGAGAATGAAATAAAGAGCCATGAGATATATGAAAGAAAAAGTATATGTGATAAGTGAAAGTGAATCATATGATTATATAAAGATGTTCTACATGCAAGTGATTTACGTGTATGTGTGATTTATATGGAAATGAACTACTTGACTACGTGTGATCTTATAAAAATATAATAAAAGACTATGTGTATATGCAAATGCGTGATAACATAAAGATTAATGCCATGTTATGTGTCATGAGAGCTAGAGGTATAGTTGGCATGCCAAGAGTCGAGGGTCTACGCGGTCATTCGGGACATATATGTATTCTTTGGAACATGTGTGAGGTCTTTTGAGACACATACTTGATCCTTGGCATATGTATATGATTCTTAAGGAATGATATGTGGTCCTTAGGGATAACCTTAAATGGCACTTCGGTGCATTTCTACGCGGCACTACGTTGCAATTCTACGTGGCACTTCGGTGCATTTATACGAGCTGTGGTGACAACATTAGTGTACAACCTCTATAAACTCACATATCTATATTTCTCAGAAATGTACATGGGCTAGAAAAAGATATAACAATAAATATATTACATGTGAAAAATATGCTTTTGTGATATATGTTGATATGTGTATTGCACGAGTCATATGATGATATGTGTATTGTTTGGTTACACAAAACATATGTTGGTTAACAAGGTTAAGTTCAAGAGGATATGATCAACACATATAAATGATAATAATATGGATAGTGAAATAAAGCTAATGATAGAAATGATGAGTGAGGAATATATGTGTGTATATGTTTTTATATGTAATGATATGTATATTGCATATGTGTTACAGGGATTTGTTACATGAATAAGGGTATGAGTGATAGTAGTAATGGTTCATACATGATTACAAGCTATAGTTTATATTTTATGTTTATTGCCTCACTAAGTCATCGACTTAGCGTGTGATTGTTTCACACGTAGGTTACCAAAGTAAGAGGAGTATAGAGCAATATGGAGCAAGACAGGTCAGTTCTTCTTACCAAAGATCAGATCAGAAGAAAGGTGAATAATATGTATTTTAATACATAAATTTCTAGCTGGCATGTATTCAAGATTAGATATTGTATAAGCTCTGAATAGTTCGATAAAGGTTTTGAATAAGTTATATGTAATAATAAATTTTAAATTACTCACTATTTTATACAAGTAAAGGTTTTTGAAAAAGTCAATGTGACACTTCGGACTCGGATCCGGGTAGGATAAGGGTTGGGGGTGTTATATTTAATGGTATCACAGCTACGGTTTAGCCGATTCTCGGCATAAGCTAAAGTCCAAAGTGTCATAAAATGTGTGCATGCCAACACAGAGTGAAAATTTCTAATCTGATAGGGTAAGGAGTATATTGTCTTGCCAATAGAACAAAATTTGTTTATATATTAGAAAATTGATTATAGAAATTGTCGAAGTGAATCGATAGCTGACAAATCTAATGGTGATAGCAATTCACTTGCCCTGGCCAAGCAAGATGAAGAGCATAAACCTCAGGAAGTGTCTTATAAGATTAAAGGTTGATTTCAGAAAGTTGAAATCATATTAGAATAGTGAAAGAAGATCTTTATTGTTTTGAATCAGAAAAGTGATAGGGATTAGTTTTGTTAGTATGTGGATAAGACAAAATATGGTGAATACGTGTCACCATAAGAACGTTAAAAAGATCGAATAACGTGGTGAGTACTTATAGAAGAACTCAAGGATAAGTGTATCAGTGACAAGCGTATAAAATGTACAAAGTCAGAGCTTATGAGTTTGAAACGAAGTGATAGTATTGAGCATAAACAATAGTATATTTATGATAAGGGTTTGCAGTTAAGATAGAAAGAGTTAGCGTTGGCTAACCAGAGTATATGATAAAAATGTACTGGAATTATAAGATTATAAGATATTGTCAGGATATGATAACCAAATATGAAATGGATCTGGATACAATTGCATATTTGGATCATAGTAATGTGGTATAGTAAAGGAAAAGGAAGTAAGGATTTGTATATTTGAGTAAAGCTGAGGATTGATAAGAAGAGTTTGAGAATGTATATATCAATGATCAGTTTATAAGACAAAGGAAGCTATGATGTTGAGTTTGAATAACGAAAATTTCAGGATGTATGAGAATGGCGGTGAAATTCACAAGTTAAGTAAATGAATTTTGAGATATTTTCGATTGGAAAGGATGTATGTGATTGGTTGACTAGGGTTGTGCCCTTGATTGGACAAATGTTATTGATTAATTGTCAGAGTAAAAGTTATAAGATTGGAAGAAAATGTAAAGTTTAGTTAATCAATTATGATGTGAAATAAATGTAATTGTGTATTCTGATCAGATAGCTATGATGTAGAAAAGAAGATAAGTATTTGCATGGAACCTTAAGGAAAGAAAATACAAGTATAAGAAATGATAAAGAATGAAGTTTTGTATAAGTAAATGGGTTATCAAAGTTATGAGGATGCCATAAAGATTGATACATAGAGATGAGTATAAGTGATAAGACAATAGTATGTGAACATGAAGGGAAAGATATGATTTGGGGTATAAGGAATAAATAAATGATTACTGAAGTAAAGAAATGAAAAAGAATTTAGTTAAAGGATCATATACGATAAGGGTTATATGGAAGTGTAGATGATAATTTTGATATAAAGTAAGAAAAGTGTGCAAGGTGATGTAAAAAGATTCTTTAAAGTGTATGTTGAATCATATTTAAAGAAGATCTAATGTTGTGTTCTCGGTCAAATGATGTTGGAAAACGAGTTGGTTATTGTTATAAGACAATTAAAGAGGGATTTATGAGGTGAAGTGATGAAAATGGATGTTACTGTCTACATAATTAGTGATATTATATGAAGTCACAGAAATGGTCAAAGGAAAATGCATAATGGAAGGAGAGAAAAGACAGAAAGGGATTAAAGTTACTAGTTACTGTTTATATGATCAGTGACAATAGATAAATGTATAAAGGAAAAAAAGTAGTTGAAGAAATAAAGGAAGAAAAGATTAAGAAATGAGGTAATATGAGAACAATAGAATATGTGTTCTTATTGATTTGTTCAGTGAAAATTCGAGGACAAATTTTCTTTAAAGGATGGGAGATTTGTAATATCCTCAATACCAGGTTAGTGACCAAATTGTAAAGTTTTAGAAATTGGTGATTAAAGTAGGATAACTGAATAGTTCAATGATTTATTGGAAATATGATGAAGGTTATTTAGTAATTATTGAATGAATTAAAGGGTAAAATGGTCAATTGACAAGTAAGATTTTTTATATTTATTTTATAAGATAAGGAACCACGTGGAAAAGGAGAATTATCCAGAGTTTTCTTTCTTCTTCTTCCTCATCCCGTATCTCCAAGCTCAAAGGTGAGTTTCTTTGTTTATGGATTAATTGTTGATTTTAAGGTTGGGTTTTGATTATTAGATGATAACTAAGCTTAAGGAAAGCTTAAGTTATCTTAAAATCAAAGTATGATGGAGTTAGGAGGGATTAAAGATTTAGGGTTCTTGGGTGAAATCTTGAAATAGAGTTCTTTACTCAAATTGGAAGATAAATTTGACTTGTCAAGGGTTAAATTAAGAGATATGGAGTGATAAAATGAGTTTTGAAACATGTTGGAAATCCGGTATAATTCTTGAATTTATAAAGAGGAGAGGATATTAAGGTTCAAGACGAGATAAATGAATATAAATGAGTTTGAATAGGAGTAAGTAAGTTAAGAATACGAAATGGAATGATATATGAAGTAATTAAGTTGAAAAGAGGGGATTTTCGGGCATAAATTGGATTTCTGGGCTATGTGCATCGATGCACATTCAAGGTGCACCGATGCATCAAGGGTAAATTTCCAGAAATTGTTCAGTGTGTATCGATGCACACGAAGTGCATCGATGCACCCTTAAAAATGGAAACATCGAATGTAATTTATACATCGATGCATAAGGAATGCATCGATGCACTTCAAGGGAAATAGAATTATACATTTCTTTTGGTATACGAAATGATAGATTAGAGTATATCAATTGGATACTGATATGTATCAATGTATGATCATATAGATATCGAGCACGAACAAGTCCCGGAACGATTATCAAGACAAGATTCGATCGAAAAAAGATGAAGCATAAAAGTGGATTGGAACTTAGTGAGGCTCAGGTGAGTGCATACAAGTTAGTTTATGATGTTTAATAGAAATAAGACTTGCGACGAGTCTATTTCCTATATTAGAATGCATTAATTTATGATCATAGGCATATGTTTGATTTAGGTATATGTGATATATATTATAATATGTGTTAAATGATTTGTGTGAATACATGTATTGTGATAAGTATAGGAATTAATATGAATGGTCTATATGATTACATGGGAATGTGAAATAGGTTATATGATAGGTGATCATATATATTAATAGTATACGTGATCAATTATAAGAATCAATATAATAGATTTATATGACTACATGAGAAAAGTGATGAGTTAAATAAGGTTAGACTATAGAGTAATATGAGAATAATATATTAGTGAAGGGAATTGAGTATAAATGATGATATCAAACCATAAGATAAGTATTTACTTATAGGATAATATGATATTATATGAATATAAAATATAACTTTATGAGGAACAATTGGGTGTTATATGATTTAGGTATGGAAATGATCTATGTGTAAGTAAATTATGTGATGATGTGACTATGTGTGAAATAGAGTAAACTAGGTAAGTATAAGGTATGTAAATATATGGTTATGGAACAAAGTATGTAATAATTCAATGTTATTTGAGTTATTTAACAATAAGTCATAAGATTACATGCATATGTAACGTAAGTTATAAGATAAGAAAATATGGGCTTACAGGTATTTGCAGATATATATATATATATGAATAAGGTATGATATATGTTTATGTAAAACCATGCAAAGTGATATGAGAAAGGAACTACATGATTATGTGATCATATGAGAATGAAATAAAGAGCCATGAGATATATGAAAGAAAACGTATATGTGATAAGTGAAAGTGAATCATATGATTATATAAAGATGTTCTACGTGCAAGTGATCTACGTGTATGTATGATTTATATGGAAATGAACTACTTGACTACGTGTAATCTTATAAAAATGTAATAAAAGACTATGTGTATATGTGAATGCATGATAACATAAAGATTAATGCCCATGTTATGTGTCATGAGAGCTAGAGGTATAGTTGGCATGCCAAGAGTCGAGGGTTTACGCGGTCCTTCGGGACATATATGTATTCTTTGGAACATGTGTGAGGTCTTTTGAGACACATACTTGATCCTTGGCATATGTATATGATTCTTAAGGAATGATATGTGGTCCTTAGGGATAACCTTATATGGCACTTCGGTGCATTTCTACGCGGCACTACGGTGCAATTCTACGTGGCACTTCGGTGCATTTATACGAGCTGTGGTGACAACATTAGTGCACAACCTCTATAAACTCACATATTTATAGTTCTAAAAATGTACATGGGCTAGACAAAGATATAACAATAAATATATTACATGTGAAAAATATGCTTTTGTGATATATGTTGATATGTGTATTGCACGAGTCATATGATGATATGTGTATTGTTTGGTTACACGAAGCATATGTTGGTTAACAAGGTTAAGTTCAAGAAGATATGATCAACACATATAAATGATAATAATATGGATAGTGAAATAAAGCTAATGATAGAAATGATGAGTGAGGAATATATGTGTGTATATGTTTTTATATGTAATGATATATATATTGTATATGTGTTACAGGGATTTGTTACATGAATAAGGGTATGAGTGATAGTATTAATGGTTCATACATTATTACAAGCTATAGTTTATATTTTATGTTTATTGCCTCACTAAGTCATCGACTTGGCGTGTGATTGTTTCACACGTAGGTTACCAAAGTGAGAGGAGTAAAGAGCAATGTGGAGCAAGACAGGTCAATTCTTCTTACCAAAGGTCAGATCAGAAGAAAGGTGAATAATATGTATTTTAATACATAAATTTCTAGTTGGCATGTATTCAAGATAATATATTGTATAAGCTCTGAATAGTTCGATAAAGGTTTTGAATAAGTTATATGTAATAATAAATTTTAAATTACTCACTATTTTATACAAGTAAAGGTTTTTGAAAAGTCAATGTGACACTTCGGACTCGGATCCGGGTCGGATACGGGTTGGGGGTGTTACAATTATGTCATCAACATATACTAAAATATATGTTGATACTCCACCTGCTGCCATAACAAAAAGAGAAGTATCAGCTTTGTACTCCTTAAATCCAAGATGCACAAGACTGCTTTTTAGCTGTGCATGCCAAATTTGAGGTGCTTGGTGCAAATCATAGAGGGACTTCTGCAGCTTACACACCAACTTTACACCATCAGTTGTGTATTGTTCAAAGCCAAGCGGTTGGTGCATGAATACGTCTTCACTCAGCTCACCATGAAGAAATGCATTATTGACATCAGTTTACCTCAGTGACCACCCTTCAGAGACAGTAAGGGCAAGTATAATGTTCAACGTAGCAAACTGCACCACTGGGCTAAAGGTCTATTTGAAGTCTTACCCAGGCACTTGAGAGTACCCCTTAGCAGCCAACCTAGCGTTGTATCGTTGAACCGTTCCATCAGAGTTGTGTTTAACCTTAAATAACCACTTGCAGCCAATAGCAGATCGTCCTTTAGGTAACCGAACAAGCGTCCACGTGCCATTACTTTGAAGAGCAGTAAGCTCAGTATGTACTGCTTCTTTCCACACCTTGGATTGTAGAGCTTCATTAATCGAAGCTGTCAGCACCTCACTTAACGAACTAGTAAATACCTTGGGTTTAAAGACTCCACATTTACTTCCGTCAACATAGGGTGTTGATTAACAGAAATTGCCTTCTGTTCAGCAGATGGTTGCATGTCATCATCTGCTACACCTTCAGGTATTGCAGTGGATAAATGTTTGGACTCAGGACCACTCGGCTCAGCCTCATCATTATCCATATCTGAATTAGTGGTATTTTGAGGAGTAGGTTCACCACCACTCGGAATGCTGGAGTCAGCACCATCAACATGTGCATGTGAAGACTCATTAGAGCGTATGAAGAGACCAGCCGTTGCTCGTATCCTCGCACGATGAGGAATAACCTGCAAGGGAGCAGACCTCCATGCACTAGTATGAGGCACAAACTCAGGCTGTTTCATATCTGCAAAGGGAAACACATGTTCGTCAAATTTAACATGCCTCGAGATATAGACGCGACCATCCTGAGCGAGGCTTTGAAAGCCACGATGTTGCGAACTGTATCCCAAGAAAAAACAAGGAGCTGACCTAAACACTAATTTATATTGTTGAAAGGGTCTCAAGTGCGAGAAACAACGGCACCCAAACACACGTAGCTTGGTGTAATCTGGTTTAGAGCCAAACAACTTTTCAAAAGGTAAAATATTACCTAACACTTTGGTAGGCAGGCGATTAATTAGATACGCTGCAGTAGCCACAACATAAGACCAGAATCGAAACGGGAGAGGAACCTGAGCTAGCAACACGAGTGCCAATTCTACCAGGTGACGATTTTGCGTTCAACCACGCCGTTTTGCTCAGAGGTGTGAGGGCATGTGACTCGATGTAAAATACCGACACGAGTTAGCTCACATGACAACCGTCTGTACTCGCCTCCCTAAGCACTTTGAACTGACTTGATAGGCAAAGAAAACTGAGTGGTGACCATAGTTTAAAACAGTCGAAATGCATCAAGTGCCTGAGCTTTGTTCTTTAGCATGTACACCCATATATGTCGTGTACATGCATCCACAAATGAAACATAGTAGCGATAGCACATGATGAAACAGTGGCAGCACCCCAAAGATTGGTAAAAACAAGTTCAAATGGAATATTGTACATAGTAGCAGAAGAATTAAAAGGCAACTTGTGACTCTTTCCCATGCAACAAGCAACACAAGTGGTATTTAAATTCTTTGAAATATTAACATTGATGGAATGACATACATCTTGCAATGTTTGAAATGTAGCGTGTCCTAATCGCCTATGCCAAAGGTCAAATATACTATGACCAAAAGCATTAGACTTATTACACAAGAAGACTTTAGGTTTCATAGCAAAGGTGTACAACCCTTCATGTTGCTACCCTCAAATAATCACTGCACCAGTTGTTTTATCTCGAACAAAGCACTCATCAGCATGAAATTCAATGAAAATATTGTTATCCCTAGCAAGCTTCGAAACTGAGAGCAGATGTTTCGTTATTTTGGGCATATGTAACAAATCGCTTAACATTAAAGCTTGAGATGAAGCATTCAAAATAATATTACCAATTGAATTTACCCCTAGTGACACGCCATTACCTATTAGGAGATTACATGGGCCAAGAAATTCATAGGAATGCATCAACTTGGATGTGTCTAGGATGACATGGTGAGTTACCCCCGAATCAACGACCCAATGTTCACCTACTGCCACATTTACTTGGGACTGACTCGAAGAGAACATCTACTTAGCATTGCAACACGAGCATCCTGACAAGTCGAGTGTTGCATAATTAGCAGTATTGAAATCATCTTTGGCTCGTGATGAACCAGAACCCGCATTGACCCCAAGGAAGTCTCGATCGAAGCAATACCAGCACCGATCAATAGAATGACCTTTTCTACTGCATAACTGACATTGAAGTTGTGTACGACCTCGACCACGCCCACCGGACCGACCACCACGAGGCGCCTCAGACGAGCCAACCGCTACTCTTCCTTGAGCAATATGAGCACTCATCGGAAGATCCTTAGGTTGAGCATCAAAACTAGCAATCTACGTTTCCGCATCAACAAGCATCGAGCAAACCTGATCCAAAGATAGAGTTTCTCGTGTAGTGGTAATTACTGCCATAAATGGTTGATATTCTCGCGACAGACCTTTAAGAATGCTCACGACGTGTTCAACTTGAGACACCGGACTTCCACAAGATGCAAGCGAATCATAAATTTCTTTAACTCGAGTAAGGTAAACTCGCATAGAATCCTCACATTTCTTCATGGACTGAAGCTTGTAGTGGAGGTTCATGACTATGGTGGTGGAGCGATTAGAAAAAAATTGTAGAACCGTGTTCTACACTGTAGAGGCTGACTCGGCACCAACAAATTATGGCAACAACAGAGCACTAATTGTAGATAAGAGCTAAGACGCAAGGGCACTGACTTGGGCTATAAAGTCTTCATAGGCTTCATTAGCAACAGTCTCGCCGTTTGCATCAACAATCGTTTGCGGAGGAGGTGTTAACGAGCCATTCAACTACCTTTCAAGGCGGTGGCTGTGAACTATACTTAGAACCTACTGCTTCTATAGGAGGAAGTTCATCTCATCGAGCACCACATTTACCCGCTTATTGGTAAACATACAGGCTGACGAGGAGGAGAAATCACCAAAGAGAGCCATCGCAGCTCAGTAGAGAGCTCCAGGACCGAAAGCGAATGATACCATGTTGGGATATTGCATAAATGCAAAAAAAGAACACGAGTGAATACTTTCTTGATTGAATGAATTGATTCTCCTTTACAGTATGCAGTATTATGGTTTTATACAACAATACAACAACCTCATGTAACTAATTAACAAGCTATAACAAATTCATAACATCATAGTCTTCTAGAACTCCTTCTTCTAGAACTTCTCTACACCCAGCTATACATGAACTAAACGTGAGCCATGCTTGGTACTACACACACGCACGCTCATTTCTCACGAACTGCATCATTCATTCTCTCAATATCCTCGTACTGTCAACAAGTTGCTTCATGGAAATCGGTGATCGGGGAAAATCAGCAATGATAGGACGACCATAGTAGAACCTTCCTTTCCTGGAGGAAAGTCGTTGCCTGATCTTCCTCCCTGAACTGAACATACACATTTTTGATCATGTGGTCGACGAGGTTGTCGCATGTGTTGAGGCTTTCGATCTCACCGAACTTGTTGAGCTCCTCAAATATATCCTCATAAAAGTCCTCGAAGTGTTCCTGGATCTTGCGGGGGTCGATGGCTGGCCCTGGGCATCAATACCGGGGTTGAATATATCCGGCCGCTGGTACATGTTAGAAAGAAGGAGCGTCGGGGAGATCGTCGGCCTGTTGTGTAGCCGTGAGCACCTGTCACCGTGCTAACATGTTTCAATCTTAAAATATAAGATGCAATTCACGCGGTCTTTCTCGGTACCAAAGATAGAGGCCAAGTGCTCCGCAATTGTTGCTTGAAACTAGTGACGAATACAAGCACAAGAGACTGGTGAAGATAATTTTAACCAAAAGCTTTGATCTAATTGAAGGACAAATTAATCAAAAAGGTGACTATTACATTTTTAATAGTTAAAAAATCATTAATTAACATGTATAACATTTATATTTTTTAAAAGTTTTTTTAATTAATCAAAAGCTTAAAAGTATTACTTTTTATTTAAAAATTCTAATTTCTTTGAAATTATAAAAAAATAAATCTTTATCGTATTTTCACCTTCGCCAATTGCACTAATGAGAGGTAAGAAGTTTTGCATTGGTGATATAATTAATCTGTCGAGGGGAATTCACATTAATGAGAGGTGAAAGGCATGATGTCGTCGACGACTGTACTGGTTAGAGGAGAGGGGCTTTGCACTGGTGACACGATTAGTCCGATGAGAGGGCTTCGCATTGGTGAGAGGTGAAAGACACAGAGGTCTTGACGGTTACATAAGTGGTGTCATTGGAGAGGGACGATGGAGCAAAAGGGCGGGCGAGCTCCATTCGAGAGGGTTTTGCACTGCTTCTCCTCCACTGATAACAGCTCCCGCATTACTTTTGATGATAACTCGTAAGATGATGGGTGGGTGTTTGCTAACGGTGGTAGAAGTCACCGATGATAATAAACTTTGGGTTAGAGACTTGGGGGCACTAATAGCAGTTCCTGCACTACTTTTGATGGTAACTCGCGAGATGATGAGTAGGGTGTTTGCTAACGGTGGTGACGGTCAACGGTGATAATAGACTTTGGGTTAGAGACTTAGGAGGGAGGTTTTATGATTTGGGGGGTATTTTATAAAAACAAATAAGAATACATATGAGGTGTTTTTGAAAATAATATTGTTTTTAGTTATAAAAAATAAAATTTTCAAAAAAAAATATATATAGTTGTGACCTATTTCATTTAATTAACTTTTTAACGGTCTTTACGATGTAGACACCTAAAAGTGTAACGGAAAAAATGTTAGCCACCTAATTTCAACAAAAAAAAATCTTTAGACACCTACTGTCTGATGTACATCTTCTAAGTCTCTTTATATAAGATCGACCTTTACATACCAGGTCATTTAAAGAATCATTCTTTTAAGAATAAAGACTCCCGAAAAAATTCTTCTCGATGAAAAAACCTGAGAGAATATCTTTGGATATAAGGACTCAAGAGTTGTGCACTTCTCGAAAAGTCATAAACATAACCTTAAACTAGCTTAATTTGATCTATCAGACTCAAAATCGCAACTCTACATTTGATACTAACATTAATGATTATTGTAAAATTTCCCTACCAAAATCAAGAGAATGATTTAAACTCTCTTTATCTATATATCCTCTTTATTTTATCTTCTTATGAAAACAAAAGATCTAAACACCCATCAATCATCATTTAATCATTTGTTGTAATTCTTCATTCAAACCGAAAAAGTAAAGCTTCAACAACTAAATAATTGAATTATTTTAGTTAACAAAAATTTTACACATCAGTAAACTCAGCAAAAGCAAAATAAAAGGTCGAAACTTGTAAGCATCCAACCAAAAACCCAAAGGCGGCGTTTGGTTTGCTGGAATGTTTATGAGAGAATTGGAATCTGTCAAGAATTGGAATCCAATTTCATAATCTGTTTGGTTCGCAGAGATGTCAGATGAATTTGATTTCAGTAATATAAAATGACAGAATTGCCCTTCTTATTTTTTTGCTTTATTTTAGTTTGTTTTACAACTTACATGTAGTAATATATTATAAAAAAATTAAAAAATATTAAATTTTCATTTTATTGATTGATTATTCATTTCAATAAATTATAAAAATCATGCTAATAAACATCATAAGTTAAAATAATCGCAATCAAAATATGTTAATAAGTTACCAAAAGATAGAGCAATATTTTGATACATTCCAATCGGAGTATGTTACTTAGTTACCAAAAAAATATACCAAAAACTATTTTTATTCAATACATGAATTAGAAACCCGACCTGACAAGACACAAAATAATAAAAAAATTATTTTTATTCAATAAAAACATTGATTTAATTGAAAAAAATTATATGTAGATGGGTATTATTGTAATTATTCCTAAATATATATATAAGGTAAAATTATATATTTTTTTTGGGTCGGTCCGGTTTTTTTCACCCTAAACCCAAACCCGACCCGAATATCACACTTTAAAAAACCTGACCCGACCTGAATATCACACTTAAAAAAACCCGACCCGAATCGACCTGAATATCACACTTAAAAAACCCGACCCAACCCGAAAAAAAATAAAGTTACACCCGACCTGAATATATGAATTAAAAATCCGATCCGACCCCACCCGAAATAATAAAAAATATTTTTATTCAATAAAAACAATGACTTAATTGAAAAAATATATATAGAGAGGGATATTATTGTAATTATTCCTAAATATATAAGGTAACATTATATATATTTTTGGGTCGGGTATTTTTCACCCTAAACCTGAACTCGACCCGGCCCGAATGTCACACTTAAAAAAACCGACCCGACCCGACCAAAATAAAGTTTCACCCGACCCGAATATATAAATTAGAAACCCGACCCGACCCGAAATAATAAAAAAATATTTTTATTCGATATATGGATAAGTTACCAAAAGATTGATAAGGATAATATGATCAAATTTTAATTCCCTCTAACAAGGATTCCCTTAGAAAACTTGAATCAAACATGAGAATGTAATAAAATTAAATTCCAATTCTCCCAATTTCAAGAGATTCTATCCAACTAAACGTCATAAAACAGAATAGAAAAGAGAGAGAATTGTGCGTAGGATGAGTCAAAATATACTTTGCTTAAGGCAATGGGAAATAGGTAGGATGATAACTTGTCAATCCGTACAATAAAATAGGACCCGGTCTAATGTGTTGCGTTCTGTCTTTCATGCGACAGCTGGAGAACCCATTACATTTTATGCTTTTTTTTTCCCAAAAGCAACTTGGGACTCCCCACCGAACCTGTCTTTCCTCTTGTCCGGATGTTAGTGGATACGCACTTTGTTCGTTCCCGCATATAATTTTCAGGATTAATTTCGCTATACGTCCATAAACTATTGTTCATATTTTAAAGTGGTTTTATAATTTATTTTGTTTAACCATCTGTATTCTACCAATTAATCGACTGAACTAGATTAAGTACTGCAGAGACTCATTACGGAGTGATTTACCTAACTCAGTTTGCTCTATTCACAACATTCAGATCCAAATATTTTACTTTAATTAAAAGATCTAATATACCATCTCATACCAATTAACTATTAGTAATCTTCTTTTATACAAATTACAATACCTAAATTATTTATAATCTCAACCCAAAATAAGAATCAAATATACTCATACCTACAATCTTATAGATATTAGAATAACAACAATATCAACCGTGATGGATTCAAAAATATTTGTGAGGGTGAGCATTATATATTAATAGTATATTTTTTTGTATGAGATGGACACAAATAAAATTTCAGAGTAGACATTATCAATAAAATAAACAACTAACATAAAATAAAATTATATTTCAAGATAGACACGTGCCCACCCTAAGCAACATCTATGTCCACCACTGAATACCAATAAAACTAATATTCAATTGATAAATTAATCTTAAATTTTAAACATTCTCCTGTTATCAATATTTTTTTCAACTCAATCCATATATGGGAATAAGCCTTAAATATCAGCTCAAATATTATATAGAATATATTCAAAGCATGTGGGTTAGAGTATAAACATGTTTACTTATATCATAATATAATTGGATTTTATATGGTATAAAAATAAATAACTTTTATAATTGTTTAATATTTAATATATGCATTTAGAATTTGGTTCGCATATTTAAAAATATTTTAGATTAAATTGAAGTTGATATTCAATGCCTTAGCTAACAAAGGTTTGATACATATAATATGAATGTTTTGAGGATTCAATTAAAATATATTAAACATTAAGAGCTAATTTTAAATTAAATTATAGTTGGGACATTTGATGCAATTAAGACTAAATTTAAATGATATTAAACACAGGAAGAAAAAGGAAAGGAAGTCGAATTGCATTTTGGAGAAAAGAACGATAAAGATTTCACTGAAAACGATGCATACTGTGTTCTCAATTGACGATTTATCCGACTCCTTTTGGGATGCGCCGTTGGGGATGAACCGAAGCCAATCGGAGTGGGCTTTGGAGATTTTTCTCGAAGAGTTTTCAGGTAGTGGAGAGGATATCCCGGGGTCGCGTTCGAGTGGGAGTGTGATTGGTCCCTCTTTCGCGGAACCTCAGCAGTCCGTTCCAAAATATGAAGGTGACGGTGTTGATGACGTGGTGGAGATCAAAAGGCCTGGTAATCAGAATCATAGCTCTCCACCGTCCGCTCTGAAACCGAAGGTCCCGATTAACTCCGATGAGGTCCAGGCGATCCTCAAGAGCAAGCTCGAGCAAGCCTGTGTTGTTTTTGCTCTCTCTCGTGTATCACTCTTTCTCTAATCTCGATTTTCGAATTGGATTCTTTATTGTATGATCTAAGTGATATCAGTATGCATCTCTTTTTTCTTCATTTTTTTTTTGAAAAAAAAATTATTCAGGCATCAGCTGTGAAGGCAGAAGCTTCGTCTGCCCAACCTGAAGATCAGTCGCTTCAATCGAGATCCCAAGTTCAAGGTAAGCTTTTGCTCTGCATGCCTTTGATTTGACTTTTTCTCCCCTTTATCCTAATGAATTGAGTCCTAGACTTTACTATTTTATCTGATGCAATAGCTAGAACTAGTTTAGACTAAGGATGAAGAAACGTTTACGTTACTTATTCTTGTTTTTGTGACTGATATTTGAACGCAATTCCTGTGATATAAGCATACGACTAACTCAGTTACTCAATCCTGTACATAAATTATTAGTTATATCCTTCTCTTTTAGATTTTATGGAGCCATTTTTTTTTGTTCAAAATTATGGATCCAATTTTGAGTTAGTTCAAAGGGGTAATTATATTCCTGAGCAGGAGTTAGTTCAAATAGAGCTATGGTTTGTGTTGAAAAATGCTCATTTCCGTGTTAGGATGCTTGTATTTTGGGGAATTGATGGAGTTTAGTTGGGAAGATCACTAGTCATATACAGAGCAGTAAGCATTTTCATGCTCGCAAGTATGATTCACTGTAATAGGAGGCTGCAACCTTTAATCGAGTTTAATTTAATTTCTAAATGGCAGATGGACCCTTATATACTATGTTACTCGGACATGAGTGCTAGTGTCGGGGTATGGTTAGATTTTTATATGGTTTTCCATATATTTGAAGGATCCTTGGAAGTCATACCCCTGTATCCAAGAGTTGGACAAGGAAATTCATGAGAAATGGAAAGTCCGAGCAACAGAGCTTATATGCTATGGCAAGCCTATATGTTCTTGAATCAATATAGTTCATCTAGTTTCTGATTTGTTGGGGGTCAGATTATGGAAGAAATCAGAACCAATTACAAGAATTTTCTGTAGTTTGGACCCTTTAAGTTAACTACATCAATGATTCATTGGCTTCTTGAACTGTAGGAAAGCGTTGCTTTTCATTTAGTTTTTACTGGAGCCTTTATTTGCATATCATGCATGATTACTCGAAATAAGTAATAACAGTAAACTACTAATAGCCATGCTTTCACTTTTCATGAAGTGCAATGTGACTTGATCTTCGGTTCATGCTTGAGCTGAAAGAATGAAGGAAAGGAAAATGAGAAACATAATGGAGGAATACATAAAAAGTGATTCAATTTGCTTTACTGGATTTGATAACTTTACATAGCCATTCAAACAAGAAACGGAACATTAACCCGTTTATATTTCTTTTTTCTCTAATTCTCCATTTTCATTCTTAATTTTCTTCACATTTTTAATACCTAAGCGCTACAAGATATGCCAAAGAACTTTGGAGCTCTTCTTGTATTAATTTGTTCTCCTTTTCTGATGACTAGTTTACATATGATAATATCCTGCTGATAAAAATTCTTCCATTGAAGGTTCCTTAAAGGCTCAAGGACAGAGTGAACCAGATGCTACATCTTGTGGAATGTTGGCTGTGTCAACTACACAGAAAAAAACGGGGGTACAAAGGAGGCAAACAACAAGTGTGTCGTCAGGAGATGATTCAGATGATGATGAACTTCGAGATACTGAAACCACTGACAATCCAGCTGTTGCAAAACGTGCAAGGAGGTAATCATGTTTTCTGTTTTTTATCTTGTATTATTCATTGGCTGGAGGATTTGCAATGCTATGTCTTTCTGTTCTTTATTCTCTTTTGCTTAACATGTTTGATTTCCTTTTCTTCTTATCTTTTTCTTTGCCCTAATTAAAAGGGGCAGTATTTCTTTAATAGCTATAAGACTAATTTATTATCTTCAAAGGACTCAAATACTTGTTTTATCAAATAGAACTTGAACTTATGATTCTATACCACTTAATTGAACAAAATTCTTCTATCCGTTTCAAGAATTAGTCAAAACACAAGTATTCTAAGCAGTAATTAGTAATTACCTATTTCACTGCCAGATTTGTGAATTAATAAATTCTTGCTAAACTCAATCTTCAATTCGTTGATGCGATCAAAAAATTGCCCTGGACTAATTGGTGTCGGTCATGGGTCAGAATGCTGTCAAACCGAGAATCAGCCAGACGCTCTAGAAGAAGAAAGCAAGCACATATGAATGAACTTGAAGCACAGGTTTTGACACACGATTCCCCCTACCCCCTAATGGTCTGGTGCATTTTGTTTTATTGTCTTTTTGATCCTGGAAGTGATTTTTTCTAGGTTGGTCAACTAAGAGTTGAACATTCAACATTACTCAAGACTCTAAATGACACGAATCACAAATATGATGAAGGTGCTGTTGACAATAGAATTCTGAAGGCTGATATCGAGACATTAAGAGCAAAGGTAAAGTGGTAAACCATCACCCTCAAGTCAGTCACCATCACCATTGCCTAATTTGCATTTTCTTACTGTGGTCCAGTTACTCTTCGGTTAGTTGACTTATGGGTCCTGTTGAAAGTTTACTTCCCACATAAATGACAGGAGAATATGTTATTGTGACATCATGAAGTTTGTGAAGATGAGTTTGTCAAACTCTGAAAGCAATAGGCAAATTCATTTTCCTTCTTCATCTAGGATTAAAGGATTTAATCGTAAATGAACTTGCAGATTATAGTAGCTGCAATTCTCTCAAGGAAGGGAGATTAATTTGGTTTTAGTGATTTGTATTTGCTTCAGGGATCTGCTGGACTTGTCCGGTACTGACACACTAACTTCTATGTTGTGTTCAACTGTTCATATACTTGAAATTACTTATGATTTGTATGTCTCCCTAATAACTATATAATGGATAATACTGACATGATCTCGCGTTTACTAATGCACTGGAGTTACGTTGCTCGACATTAGATATTATTGTCGGTGTTTGGACTGTTGCGAACAGTGAAACACAGTCTTGCATCTTTATGCCTGAAGCTGCTGCAAGTGGTTATAGCTTAACTATTGATCCTGATTGATGCAACTTTAATTCTGTGTCTATCAGGTTGATTGTTATATTTGAAATTTTCAGGTAAAAATGGCCGAAGAAACAGTTAAGAGGGTGACGGGGATCAACCCTGCTCCATTTAGGCACAATATAGCTAACGTCGGCATCCCTTTTGTTAGCAGTCCATTGGAAGCATCTCCGGTTTCTCCTGTTCGATTGCAGCCGAACAATAATCAGTTTTTTCACCAACCTGTTCCGAGCATTGCTGCTCCCATGCACCATCGGAGAGTGGAAAGTGGTTTTGCGGGCAACACCCTGGTTCCTCCTACCGTGAATCTACATACCAAAGGTGTGAAAAATGTCAATGAAACATCCACATTGCAGCATACACCTGGCTCGGAGTTCGTTCAAGATCCGATTGCCTGTGGTGTCGGTCAACTCATGTCCAGCTGGGAACCTAGACAACATGCATCTACCAAGAACAAGAAGCACAGTTGAATGTCGGTGCCCTTCTCGTCGTGTTTTCCGAGATGGGGTTCGAGAAGTTTAGTTTATGGTAGGAGTATTAGTTAAAAATATATTCATAGGTATGCACTCTCACTGCACTTTTGTATTTAACTTCTAGGCATTATAACATTGACTCTACTAAGTCTATTCAGTGAACCTTATTTAGTAAATTATTATCTATGAAAATCATATGAACCTTATTATTATAACACCAACGAGATGGACCGATGAGGGCCGGCAAGGGCGGTCCTGAATTTTATAAACTTCGTATTTGTTCCAGACACTTAAACTCTCGAACCCAATCACAATAAGTCGTGCCTAGGGCGGCATTCGAACTAAAATTCTAGTCATGAGTTTGCATAATAATAATAACAATAATTTCATGCAGCATCAAGCAATAAAATCCTGTCAGAATCCGAGGGAAAAAAAAGATAAACATGTAATAAAAACATGATAGACAAGTTCGAATTCTTTTACTTTAGAGTGTGTGTATGAATTAATGTTACGTGAAAAGTACTTTGCATAAATTTCATGCAAAGACTGGAAATCTTTAAACGGGAAGTGTACAGTGTGGTCCAAAACTTGGACATAAAAAAGGGTAGGGACGCATTGATGGGAGAAAGGAGACCATCCCATTCCTTTGGAATCCACCGACGGTGTCATAGTTTTTATTTCGATAAATATAATCACATATACTCTTGATATTCGATAGTTTTAAGGATTTCGATCAAATTAAAAATCAATTTAAATTTAATATAATTTTAAGATAATATTTTATAACATTGTTTTTTCATGTGTAATATTTGAATTCGATATTTTGCTTTAAAAGATTCATTTTTTACCATTAAAATCAGATTGAATTACATGTAAAGACACAGACATATTATAACAGACAAGAAGGAATCAGATTTGTCTTTTCCTTCCTTCTTTCTTTTTTTGTTTACAGTTTTCCTTTTCTTTTTACAAAGTTAGTGATGACCCAATTTTTTTATTTTTTAATTTATTTTTAAAGGTTAGAAAAGGAAAATCATCTGCTGATGCATATAGATATACAGAGGTAGAGTTGGTGTGAGTTTGCTTTCACAAATATAAATGTAAATAAATAAGTCGAATAATGTCCAAAACCTTTGACATAACAATTAACGGCACCTTATACTATTTATTATATATTCATACACCGGATGTGACCCCACCCAATATTATTTTGTACAATTTGGAGAAATTATTATAAATAAAATAAGAGCAACGAACTTCACAAACGCAATGATTGATTCAAGGATTTTTTAAATAAATAAATAAATAATCAGACGGTTTTCATGTTCTGCAAATCTCAAGATATTATAATATGATCAGAATAACGTCAGTACGAAAACAACGACATTTGGTGTTCCTTACCGATAACATAATATTTAAAATACATTTGGTTTATAAAAATATTAAATTATGTATAATTACTTTATCAAAAAGAGTATGTATAATTATATGTTTTAAAATGAGATTATTTGAGTGAATAAGGGTTGGCACAAGTAGTTGGGATTTAAAAATTTGAGCTTGTAAGGTCAAGTTTAAATACTACTATCGTTATTTTAGTGGACAATTTGTAAATTCTTATGTAAATCTCAATTGGTTCTTAGATATACTCTGAATCTTGATCTTAAATTGAGAGAGTCATTCCTGACTTAAACTTATTCTTTAAAAAAATGAGATTATTTGTCTGGTATAATGAAATTATTGATGGTGATATAAGATTTTCAATGATTTAACGCTGTTTAAAAGTATAAAGACATAATTTTGTTACCTCTTATTTCTTAGACGATTTTATGTTTTCATAGAAATACTAATTTTTAAATAGTTTTATTTGTTAAGTTTGATTTTTTGTGAATTCATTCTATAAAATCAAAATAAAATTGTAAAATAAAATTTTATATCACAATTATATTATCAACAATATTGATGACTTTGAATTTAACTTTTTTTTTATAAAAAAATTAGTGTCATTAAAATGTTAGAAAGTTATATTTTTAACTATATGTATTAATTATATGTTGCTCCTCAATTTATAATTGAAATCTTCAAAAATGGAGAGTTCAATCATCAATGAATTGTTTTAATTTTTTTTATTAAATTTTTAATTTCATCAGTTATTTTTTATTGTCTAACGATTTATTATTTATATCGAGCCATAAATTTATATACCTTGAAGATTATTCATCAAAGAAACGGTAAATTACGTTTAGAAACGATGAGTTAAAATTTGTAGGGCTTACATTTTTATGGTCTAGAGTTTAGAGAAATGAGGTTATGAAGTTTACAACGGGGAAGAGTCCAAGTCTCCAAGGCTTCTTCCATTAGAGGCGATGAATTGGGTTGATTGCAGTGTTATTAAAGGTGATGAATTGAGTTAGTAATGCTCTAGTTGATGGTGGTGTCATTAGAAATGAATTGGATTTCAAAGAAAAAGATATAGTAATTTAGACCATGTAAGTATTTGATTAATGAATGATTTAGGATGAGAGACGGTGTTATGAAGATAGGGACGTGTGATGATATGTGGGTAGTGGGAAAATCTAATTCAATAAAAAATATAAATAAATAAAATATTAATTAAATCTTATATAACAATTTCAAAATTCATAAAAGAAATATTGTGTCATCTCACTAGAAAATATAAGAGTGATAAAAAAAATAATGTCTAAAGTTTAATGATTAAATTATTTTTTTCTAAATTTTAGAGACCAAAATAGAAGTGAAAAAAATAGAGTGGTAAAATTTATAATTTATCCTTTAAGGATTTACCCGTCTTGCAAGTAATTTACTTTTTTCAAACAAAAGCACACCCACTATCCCACTGTGAAATTAGGTCCTTAAATTTGGGAATCATCCATTAGGTTGAAACCAGGGAAGCTTGTAATCGAAGCAGTCTCAGATATCATCTTTCTTATGGATTTTTCTATGTTTAATGACGATCCTTCTGACAAAGTGTAGGAACCGAACCACGAGTCCTGGTCTAAACCAGTAATCTCAATCCTCAAATGCCCCCCACCAAAGCCAATAAGTGGGTTCGACCCTCAAACCTAACACAACATCCATTCATGGAGATTATATGTTGTTTTCAGTTTTCACATCCCTAACTTTCATTTCCTTCATTACGGGCAACAAAGAAGAAAAAAAGGATCTGGAGATACATCAAGGACAAAACATTTTGAAATGCCAACTACTACATACATAAGAATCAGAATAACGTCATTCGCAAGCCAAATATTAATCTATTCTTTTAGTAAAAAATAATTTGTAATTAGAATATCTTATCATGTATTCTTTAAAAAAGTTATTTATAATCAAAATCAAATCCCCTTTGATTAAACCATCTTACAAACTACTTTAATTCTCCAATTTCAACGCGTTATCTTTACACCGACCAAGAAAGCCATAATTGACCAATCTTGTGAAGCAAAAGCAATCAGGAAAAGGACTTGGTCCAGTTGCCAGAAAAGTTTAAAGGAGGTAAAACAGAAATAGCAAAACATAGTAGGTTGAATAAGCAATTAAAGAATAGCTCAAGAGTTGGGACTAACCTCACAAAGCTCTAAGACTGTACCAGCCTGGTCATTAAAATTTAGTCCTTTAAGATAAGAGCAGTAAATAAAGATCAGAAACTGATGATTTGTGGAATATAAAACAAAAAAAGGACAAAGAATAAAAAACACGATATGAGGAATCACCTTTGTTTTTTCTCCATGCCTTGATTCCATGAATTCAAAGGTCCCTGTGCAGAAGATCAAACTTAACAAAAACCCAACATGAATACAATTTTATATGAGAATAAGAGAACATGAATAAGGATAAAAAAAATTCTCAACTATTTTTATAAAAATGTCATTCATATTAGTAAAAATCAGATCAACCCTTGCTTAAAAAGTGAAGGGGATTCTTCAAACGGTTTAGTCATTTACCACTGTATATTTGATTCTCCAATAACCCAAAATTAAAAAAAGAGTCAAAAATTTATTGTTTCATTTCATCTTCAATGGCTGAAGCCAAACCAGTCACGAATTCACGATCTTAACCCCAATCTTCCATTCTTCTTTCTTCACCTTCTTACCCTTCCCTTCCTCTTCTTCAGAACTCTCACACAAAGCAAATATGGGTTCCCCCAACTCAGCATCTCCAACTGAGTTTTTATCCTCGGGATTCACTTCAAACAATGGCTGGCCTTTGTCTTTAGCTTTGGAATCGAGCCCGAAGTCTTTGAGTGTTCCAGTTACAGGTGTGGGTGAAGGTGAAGGTGTGATTCGATTATAAGGAGAAAGCCATTTTGCCTTGATATACTCAGCTTTTCGCCATGGAGGAATATGCATTCCTTTCTTCTTCAGGCATTGCTTTACCGCCTCAGAAACAATAGCAATTATCTTCTGGAGACGATTGGCTTTGCCGACGAAGATGAACGGAAGCATTTGGAGTATTGACTTGTAAGTTTTCGTTGTTCTGGCGAGTTCGAATTCTGATCTGAAATCGATGTCGATCAACAAACGTTCTCCCTCAATTATCACATCTATGTATTCATACTCCCCTGCTTATCAAAACACAAAGGTAAAAAAAACAAGAAATAAAATTCAAGCCATTGCATAGGATTCGGATAGCATAAACTAATTAGAAGACAGAGGGAGAAAGAAAATACCAGAGGGAAAAGAGGGAGATTTTTCCCAGAAAGATTTGCAGATAGAAGCATCGTATCCAAGGGTCAATAATCCATCAGTAACAATTTTCCTGCAAAATTCATCTTTGCTCTTACAATTCCTGTTCTTTTCCAGGATCTTCATTGTATCCGCCAATAATTTTTTTTCATTCACACTCGTAGGAGAAACCAAACTCTGTTCCATAAAAGAACAAAATCACGTTAAAAAATACTAATTTTAGGATAAAAGGAAAATTGAAGAGAAATAAGGCGGAGTTACTGTTATACCTTTAGGATTTCAGATGCTTCAGCTGAACAAGTTAGATTTGAGTCACCAAAGAAACCGTCCATTTCGTCATCGGAGCTGTCGCTGCAGCTACGATTACTGAAGCAGTTACAGCGGTTACGGCCGCTACACCTAACCGCACAAGATTGTTGTTTCTCGTTATTTTCTTCTATGAAATTCTGAACCATTTTCGCCAAGCAAACGGAGCTCGGTTCAAACTCAGCGGCGCATTCTTTGCTAAAAGGAAGCTCATCGACGGTGACTGCGATGGCACCGATCTTCTCCGTCGAGGAGTTTCTTAGACCGCTAGGGAACGGCCGCTCAAACAGACGCTTGAACCGTGATTTCACCGCCGGCTGCTTTACCGCCTCTGAACGCGGCGGCGCTGCCTCTTCTAGCGTGTTGAAATCGATCGGTTGGATCTTCATCGGAAAAGGCATGTTTATCAGCCTTCAAAAAAAAAACCGCTTCCACTGTTGCCACGGCCGCTCTTCAAACTTTCTTTGATTCTTCGTTTTTCGATGAGATCAGCGCACGCAATTAACACAGAAATTCACATCTTAGTCAAAAATTAAAAATTAATGCGGTTTAAGCAAGACACGATACTCTTAACGTTGATTATAATATAGTACTATTATTTGCATCTAATTTGCAGACAATGCATGGAATAACTTCAAAACTCAGCTAATTAGAGTCGCTTTTCTTTGAATTTTTTTATTTCTTTTTTCTAGATACAGTTAAAGTTCCCGAATCACGCAACGGGACGAGGACATAATGTTATTGCCACGGGAAATTCACGCGAAGATCGTGAGTGACTACACGTTGCCGGATTTTATTTCCCGGCGATACTTCGCCGGCGAAGAAAAGGAAAACGAAGACGAAATAAAGAAAACAAAGAACTAAGCTTGAAAATGGAAATGAGATGAGAGTGTTAAGTGTTAAGGGCAGTGGTCCGAGCCATTTATAAAAGCCAGAGGGTGAGGATCTGACGTGGGTTTTAATGACTAAGTTTAAAATCAGACGTGGCGAAAGATTTAATCCGTTGAATTTCGGGGTATGTTGACTCGTAAACCCGTATCCTTACCGTTAGTTTTGCACGATGCCACGTAAAGGAGCGTGTCGATGAGGTGCCGGTTTATGTAGTAGAGCCCCATGGGTCTCCTTAAACTATACCTATTCTTGCATTTTGGTACTTCAATGTTCAATCTTTTTGTCCCACTTTGATATGTGAATTACTATTTAGGGTAAACTATACTATCCATCTCTTTTGTTTCGTTTCTCTCTGATTGTGATCACTCAATTTTCAAATATTATATTTAAATCACTTATGTTATTTCCATAAGCCTATAACCAATTGAAAAAATGTTGAATTTCTTTATGAGTTCAGGGAATATCCCCCATTTATAGGCCTAAGATCTACATCTATAAATTAAAATGTATGAATGACCAATATTGCAATAAGTTATTATAATTAATAGATCTTCAAATCGTTCATTTGGGGGGAAATGAAACTTTTCTTATTAGATGATCATAATACTTCTAAAAGACTGATATTCTTTATTAATAAGGAATCGTATCATCATTTTTTGTCAATCAGATATCAAAATGAATGATTAACTCATTTCATACTGGAAATAATGATATAAAATAATTTGATAATACATATTCCTATTTCATGGAATAATATTTGTTGTTGAATGTTGAAATATTGCAAAGTTTTGGAAGTCCTTCCTTGCTTAGAATCATTTTAGGTTAGCTCAAAATGTATATAAATGAATTATGTCTTCTTTTATGTCATTTACATTCAACATGTATGGTATTATGAACCCCTTTATGAAATTTTACATTTTGTGTCTTCTTCCACTAGATAGCACATTCATATGTAAGAGCATAAAGGAAACATTAGTTTGCAAAGGGGAAAAAGGAACCTTTAAACATTTGCCATCAATTACTACGACAAGGCTGCAATCAATAATGGCATTGATGACTAGGTGGTTTATTGGACGATCCTAATAGTAGATATATTGTTGAGGAGAAGAGGAATATAGTCTAAGATGGGATCATCCAATGACATGGTTGGTCAGAGTTATCGTTGAAATCGACAACATGGTAGGGTAGAGTAAGAGTGACAATGTGTAGGACAGAAAAAAATAAGTTTAAGATTTATTAGGGTGTTTTTTTTGGAAGTAAACAATTTAAAAAATCTTATTTTAGTTTAAGTTTAGGTGCTAAATTAGAAATTAATAATTTTTGTTAACATATCATGTCATTAGTACAATGTAAGTTAATATCTAAGTGATTATGTTATTGTTAATAGATAATACGAGTTACCAAAATATAACTTTTAAAAGTGGAGTGATAAAATTCAAAGAAGAATGAAACAAAAATAATGGTTAGTATAGTTTACACTCTCATTTATGTTTCAGTTTACCCAAAAACTAAGTTGCCAATAAAAACGCAATATAATGTTTTTATTGAATGTTGATATTTTAAGGATAAAATAGGATGAAAAATAATAATTTAAATACTAAAGTGAAGAAAAATAGATAAAAATGGAAAATACGTAAAACTAAGAGACCAAATGGTGAATTTAACCCTACCTCGCGATAATGAGCTTTTGAAACTGATTCATGATGTCGCATGGGGAAGTTCGGTAAACTATATTTTTACCGTACGATTTCTGACAACACAGGGAACGGCAATTTTGTCATTTCATCCCTTTCAAGTTAAAATAGATAATTTTTGTGAGCTCTCAGTCGTTTTAAATGTGAGTGATTTCAAAAGTGGTTTTTGTAAAATTTTAAATAATATTATTAATTAAATTATTTCGTTTGTCATATTAAAATTGCAATTTATTTAATTATTTTATAGCATTTAAAAATATTATTCATGAATATTTAAGAAACTATTTTAATATAATCGCAATTAACCTAAATTAATCAATATTTAGAAAAATAATAAAAGTGTGGGTAAGATTGTGTTTTAGAGTAAAAGTATGGTAAAATAGTTGAAAGGTGAGGTAGAGGGTAAAACTGGAATTTAAAGGGAAAAGGTGAGGTCGGTTTACCCTTCAATGACGGTTGGTTTTATTGGTGTTTTTGGGATAAAGGTTGTAGATGCTAAAGTAAAACGGAAATACTGTGGGGGACTAAATAGGGAAATCACTACAAATTTACTGGACTATTAATAGATTGTAATTTACTGGATTGGGATTGTATCAGTCGGTGTATTAATTATGAGATTTGATACTAAATAATAAGATATCCTTTATTAAAATATTAATAATCATATAATTTTATTAATGATAAAATATAATGTTATTTTTTAGAGGTTTATAGTTTAAATAGTTACGTCGGTAAAGAATGTGTGTTCATTGTTAATTGACTAAAAGCGTTTTGAATATACATGGATGAATTGATGGGAGTAGGTTGGGGTCGTCTCTGTGAAATTTTTAAATTTTCTTACATTTTAGATTTTTGTTTTGTATTTTCTATTATTAATTTATCATTATCCTTCTGAAATTTTATAAGTATGTTTTCCTCTAATATTTTATAAATTCACTATAGTATAAAATCTTATGTTTATCTCTATGAACAAAAAACATCTTATAGTTATCTCAAATTAATAAAAAAATTAATTAGATATATATTTTTGGTTTTATGAAATTATAGTTTTAATTGTTTGGGTATTCAGAAAATGAGAGAAATTTGTTAGGAAGAAAATGAACTGAATTGGAAAATGAATTACCATCAAATAATTAATTTGAAGTGTTCGTATTTAAAATTAGAAAAAATAATTTATAAAATCATGTTATCGTATCCTCTCCTCAGTCTACTCTTTTCCCTAATATTGGACCAATTCTATTTTTATTCAATTTAATCTTTAATTATGGTTAAAAGTACGATTCTGATAAAAAAAATATAAATATTAATAAATATCAAATAATTAAAATTTTAGATATAAAATACTCATTAATCGATTTGATTTTCATTTAATGGTAAAAATAAAATTTTAATTATTTACTCCAACCGTAATGATGATTGTTTTAAATGACTGATTTGGTATCTCTGATTTTATTTTCCAAACTTAAAATAAAAAGTCGCCACTGATAAAATATAGTGGATAGTTGCAAGGACCATTTCACAAATAAGTTAGATTTGGGAGGATGCTACACGTGATTCACACGGACAATGTTCATAACTAAAAATGTAATATGAGATTATCTTATTGAATTGTATTACACACTTGATTTTTTATGTTTGAGTCTCTTAACAGATATTTTCTACATTCATAAGATTTCGAACTCGAAACGTACTTAAATGATGTCAAGTTGTTTATCACTTGAACTAACTCCATTAGTGATATTTAACTATTTAATTGCACATACGAACATAAATTTTTCTAGTCCAAACATTGACCCTGTAATAAAGAAAATATTATTCTCTTTATTTTAACCGTATTCAAATAATTTACCTGTAAATATACATAAATTTATCTAAATTTAAAATTAAATATAAATATTATATTGTAATCATATTTGATATATTAAAAAAATTATATTTCATATCTTATAAATATTTGTATATACGACATTATATCATATAAAAGCTTAATTTAAACTAATTTTTTTATTTTAAATATAGTTCCACCAAAAAGGTAGTTTGAAGTAGGAATGATTTCCATTTCAAGGACAACTTGACACCTTTTATTTTATTTTCCCTATAATAATATGATATTATTTGGAGTAATTGATTATCTGATGGGACATTGATATTCTATTGTGTGGGCTCCAATGAGAAGAAAGGATAGCCATGTGTTTGATCAACGGACCCACCCAATACACATGAGTGATATCTCCCCAATTTATGGGCTTAATATTGTGAAATTACCCTTTTACTATATTGAAATTTATAATTTAATCTCTACAATTTATAATTCAAATTGATAATGTTATTAATTGTTATCGTTAAATAATTTTCATACCGTAAAAATAACACTTGTAACTTTTTCACAGTAAAATATTATGTCATTACCTAGTTGACAATAATTCAGTATTACTATCAATTTATACTTAATAATAACGTTATAAAGTTAGAGGGACCAAAGTATTTTAAATTAAAGTAGGAGAACTTGATCACAAATCTAAATATAATAGGAATGGGGGATTAGGACCCCACAAAAAGGTCTAGCCTATGCTAATTATATACATTTTTGTGCCAATATTATTGATATGCCTCCCACGACATTTTGGATTGTACTAAGGTCAAATGGTCCCAAAATCAAAAGTCTAGTGAGTGCCTTTGTGAAGTAGAACAAAGGAATGGGTGACCCACAAAAGCAAACAATTATGTGTCCATTTATCATTGTTTTGGTAAGTGGCTAGACTTCAATTCAGAAGACCAACTATGGTATTAGGGTTACCCTACGGTCTAATCAGGGAGTTTCTTTTATATAGATAATAAAATATAAATTTTATCACGTCTAATTAGGATAATCCTGAATATAGATCATAAAATAAATATGAATTATGAAAGATCATTTGATTTAATTTAATTAATTTGTATATATTTTATATTGATTTCATATTTCTTTGAATTAAATGTATGCACACTCTCTTAAATAAGAATTCTCAAAACATTATCAAATAATAATATAATGATCTCATAAAATAAAAAAAATCATGAGTAATAATCTTTAGGGTAAAGTACATAAATGGTCCCCTAACTACATGATATTACTTTGTTGAGTTTCTCGACTATTAAAAATTATAAAATGGTCACCTGACTATTCATATGTTTCAAACTCGTCATTTTTCGTTAACAAATTGATGGTCGTCTAAACTAAGACGATAACCTGCTAACTAAGATGTGATAAAATAATTTTTTTAATGATGTCTACAGGAACCAACGTTGCTTTCAAACATTGGTTCGACATCATAATGTTTCAATCACTAACTCATCAACACAATGTAAACAGAGACTCGGTCCATAAAATACAACTCAAACAGTTATGTGATAAGATTTTATCATATCCTAGTTAGAAGGTTAATATCCAGCTCAGATGACCGTCAATTTTTTAACCGAAAAAAAAGTTGGAAACATATGACTAATCGAATGATCATTTTGTAACTTTTAATAGTCATGAGATTCAACCAAACAACACCCTATAGTCAGGAACCATTTGTGTACTTAACGAATAATTAATTGATACACTCTAATATAATATTTTACTCAACAATCGACTTTAGTCCAAGACCATGTTTATCCGTGGCGAGAGAATGGGAGGTTGACACCATTTTCGCCTTTATCCACCACAATGAGATTAGAAGTGTTGGAGGGATTACCTTTTCTTTTCATAATTTTATTCTTGTTTAATTAAAACCAGTTGATGAGTGCAAAAAAAGCTAATGAAAGATGTCACTCACTCTCCTTCCTGTTTGGTCCCCCCATCTCCATTCCTTTTGATTTTTTGGTCATCCATTCTTACCTATTTGTCTTCCTTTTCTTTGCTTCACCTCCAAAGAGAATCAAAGGTAGATGCGTTTGTTTCATTCAAATTAAAAGCTTGTGGGAGGTTTAGGTAAAAGTGTTCCGATTAAAATTAAATTAATTGATCTCTATAATCACACATTTGAATATATAATTAGCGTGTAGATTGAATCCGGATACCAAAAATTTGCAAGGCTTGATCAGTCTTTAACTCTCATATTCCAGCCATTGATAATGATCAAGTCGCCTGGGCAATGGGATTTGATTGGGTCATGAGTGTAAGTCAGGAAGGAATATGTAGGGTGTGTGTAAATTATTAATTAATTAAAAAAATTGAACAAATATTATCTTATAATCACACCAAACTATTTTAAAAAATACCAAATACACAATAACAAAATATTAGTTTGGAAGTCCACCAAAATTTTAAAACCATAAAAACAAACTCGAATAAAATAATATTTAAAATAGAGTTGCAAATCAAATAAAGTTACATATACAATAATGTCAAAAGTAGTATTACACTTGAATAAACAATATACGGATTTTCCTAGACATCGTTGCTTCTTGTTTGATTATTCTACTATGAACATGTCGATTGGTTTGCATTTATGTAGTTTTAGAGTGTTAAATTGTGGTTTTTACTTTGAATTGCTCTTCAATGCATAAATATTATCTTCTATTGATTTGGATGTACATGTGTCAGTACGGCCAAGTGCAACAATGCTGAGGAAACTCATTGAAGTATGTTAATCGAGCTCGGAAGTCTGAAGATTTGGAACAATGTCAATATGCTACTATTTTTTTCATCTCACACTTCAATGCAGTGGAAAGCCTGGATTTATCAATACCAGCAGTAATCAAGTTTCAGACCCAAGGTAGTTGCCTGTTGGCATGTACCATTTTTTATCGAAACAGACTAAAACATATTCAACGGTCGAGAAGAAACATAAGCTTCGTCCCGACTGATACATGGATGGAATTGATAGCCGTGTTCAGAAAACTAGCTTCCTACAAATTGCTGGGATTTTAGTATTTTTCCCAGAGAAATCGGCGAGACCTCGAATGGTTTCGACTATCTGGTCTTTAAATATTAGCCGTTCGATGTAAAGGAGTGCTTCATCTCAATGGGGCAATCTCCCCAACTGTTAACGCCATCCCCTGCAAGGTCCTTTCTTAACACACCACAAATTATCTCAAACAAGTCATCCGATGAGTCTCTCTCTCGAATCTTTCGGAACTCAGACCAAATTTGTTGCAACGATGTAGTATGTCCAGTCCATGGATTGAGCTTCCATGGCGGTAATTGTCCCTTTCGTTTGAGAATTTCTTTGATGGTGTTGAATATAAGCTTTCTTTGGAGTCTATAGACTTTGGAGGTGTCTTTTACTTTGAGATACTGTTGCTTTTCAAGCAACAAGAAGATATCAGCATCATCAGGCAAGTAGTGGGATGCTCTGAGGATATCCGAAATGTAGATGAAATCATAATCGTATGATGATTTTGATTCAGCGGAGGACATGGCACTGGCGGGGCTCCAAACTTCATCTTCTGATTCAACAGGTTGGTCTGGTAATTTCACCAAAAATCAGCAATGTAGACTTTCCAAAAATAGATGAACGTTTTACTAATATTAGAAAGAAAGTGTTTTTACTACCTTTGAAATCGATTCTCCGTTGCATGACAAGGGAGGGAGACGACTCGTCTTTGTAAAGAGATGAGTCGAGCACCGAAACCGGACTCGGTTGCGACAGCTGTTATGGCGGTCATCTCCGCTATGCTGTAAAGCAACTTATCACACCTTTCCAAGAGGCTCCTCTCTTCCTTGTATGGCTCCACCTTCGATCTCTGTAATCCAGCATGCTAATTAGGAAAGTAATTAACTGATTAATTACTAATTAGTGTAGCTTGGTAATAAAGCAAATTTTACCTCAGTATCAGTTTGAGAAGATGAGCAAATGCTACAATCTGAAGACGTTGATGTTTCATCATCCGGTGGAATAAATGCCTTATTTTCTTCAGGATAAATATCAGCCGTTGATTTACTGTTTCCCGGTGATCTATTCGTCGTCAGATCCAATCCGGTTCTCCGCACATTTACTCTATCGAACTGAACCGGTGACACTCTTCTCAGCTCCAAATTGCCATTCCCTCTATGCGTTTCAATGCTCAAAGGCTTTCCGCTTGGTCTCTTGACGCCATTCTCACTCCTCGTCGGAGAAATTGAACCTCTTACTCTGTTTTGGTTCCGTACATTCCTTTCACTTTCCGGTCGATCATGTCTCGGACTCATCGTCGGGGGTGACTCGATATTCGAGTTCCGGCGGGCTCCAGGTCTTGATCTGTAACTCGAAGGAGGCGAATCGTTGTCGGTTCTCCTGATTGCGGCTGGTTTAATAACAACAATCGGAGATTGTTCATGCTCATACTCAAAGTTCCTATCACTCCTTTGGTTTTCCGGTTTCGTAGTATGTAGAAGGCCTTTCAGTTGCAAAACTTCGAGGAATTGCTTAACGGTCCCGAGATCTTTGGACATTTCATCAATTCCTCGGAGTTTAAGCCGTTTCTCAATCTCACCATAGATGGATACTGTCTGTTTTGTCTCGGGAAAGAAATCGACTAAATCGTAAAAAAGTTTCCGTTGAACCATTCCTCGAATCGGTTCAGCTCTCGCACTTATTGAGCTTTCTGATCCGTTACTCATTACTTTCTCTTCTTTGGCTCCGTTTTTCGCTACCACGTTGCTGGAAATATCTTCATTCAGGAGATTCGATTGTTGGCTCTGTTTTAAATGGAAATTGACTCCATCTACGAAACGAGACTGAAATAGGTCTCTGCCTCTTGCTTCCGACGCTGATCTTCGGAGCTCCGCTTGTCTATTCGGTTCGGGGTCGGAATCAGGTAATGGTGACTCAAGTCCCATGAGCCTCGCGACTACGCGGGGGAAACGTCGTTTTTGTCTATTCCATCTACTCCGTCTTCTTCTCTGTTGGTTTTGCATTGGTTCGGGGTCGGAATCAGGTAATGGCGCCTCAAGTCCCATGAGTTTTTTATCCTAAAATGAAATGTTAAGATCAAAATACTCAAAAAAAAAAAAACCAAAATGATTAATAAACCTATTTTTATATTATGCCAAATGAATAATTGTCACGTAAAATCATTATTTGTGTATTGGCTCCTTTACTTTTTTGGCCTCAAGCATTGAAGGTGCACAGGAGTCATTTAAATGCCGTCCAAATGAGGGGATGGATAAGAGAGTGGAGTCATTAACCTGAATCACGAAGAAGTAAATAAATACAGTTGCATGAGATGAAGATTCAATATATTTATCAGTTCAAGTACGAAACGGCTTTACCAATGAGGTATAATAAATACGTACAGTCCGTGAGTAGTGGGAAAACAAATATAAATTAAAAAATGCATAACCTTGAGAAAGAAAACCCAAAATAAATTAATCCGCCACTAGCGACCGCCAGCCGGCAGCCACAACGGCGTAGCAGGTCCATAACTTCCATTATAGGTGGCCGCTGCGGCGGTACTAGGTTACTTGGCAGTTAGCACCTGAGCTAGGGTATCAAACAGGTGGTGGACATATGAGGTAAATACAGTTACTACAATTTGAGAAAGTGAACTCCAAGTGAGGGGCCAAGGCCAACTGCCAACTGCCAACTGCGATAACGAAGGGCGTTAAGGAATCAGCTTGCTGCATTGGCACCATTTTCATGAATGACACACGGTAAAGGACATCTGTCAAAAGAAAAACCATATAAATTAATATTGATAAAAGGCAAATTTGATTCGATAATGTGATGAGAAAAAAAAAAGATTGGTACAGAATGTTGGAGAAATTATTTTCTCAATTATGATAAAATGAACAGTGGGCGAAAAAACACTCATATCACCTAATGTTTTCCTTTTTGGGAAGATGCCAGAAATATACAATAATCTTTAGGTTGATGCGCTGTTAAAATTGGCGTTCACACTAAGCCTTCCAAAAACATCAGAGGTGATCGAAGTGTCTTCTTCATACACTGTTCATTCCACTCTAGAAAATAATTTTCCATACACCCTATATGAGCTAATTTTTTTCACCATATTATCCAAGGATATTTATTTATAAATAAAATATTAATTAGTGCCTACATAACTTAAATATTAATATAACAAGTTATGTCATCCGATGGCAAATGCAAGTATCTTTTAAGATGGATAGACGCTCACCTTAAAATTTAAATTTCTTATATTAGTTATCTATTTTATTAATAGTGACTGTTCTAAAATTACATTTGTATCTTTCATATAAAAAATATATTACTAATATATATATATATATATATATATATATATATATTCTTTAAAAAATATTTTTAAATTTATCACTAATATCATCACTTTATTACATAAATAATCGTGGAGTAATAAAAAAACTAATCTTAAAAGTTAGATGGTTATATTTTAAAAAAACAGAAGTAAAATCAAAGTTGAGTGATAAAAAAAGTGTAGTTTAAGCTAGTAACTATCATGCGTATATACATGTTGAAAAGTATAATATTTATATCATGGACGTAACGTCTCTCTCATTTGTCTTGTCTTAGATCTGAGTCTGATACAAATTATTGTGCATGGAAAAAGTGATAAAACGGGACTTTATCTTAACTTTAGTTTTTATTTAACCCACATGCATTTCTCATCTCATAATTACACAATGTCTCACCCAATCTGATCTCACGGCGGTTGAGAAATACCCAGAGAAACTTTATTAATGAATTATAACCGAATGTTGTCCCGGAGGAGTGACTCGTGTCTCTCAAAATTTTCAAACGACAGTGTATTTTGATTTTTCTATATAATTTATTTTCACCTCGTATAATTTTTAGATGAACAATTCCTATTCCCTGGTGCATAACTTTACTATCTTTAAACCACCATCTCCTTTTCTTTCTGCATTTTATGACTTAAGCATGTGAGACCTCAAATCTTAAATCCTAATCAAATATTTAATTACTGTTGTGTAGAGTTTCTATGAAAATAAATAGAAAATTAGGTTCAAATGTCAATGCTAGTAAATACAACTCCACTTTCCCATTTTATCGTCCTCCGGCTCCGCAGTTTCATGAAGGTGATGCAATGGACGCAATTTCATGCAAGTCATGACGTGTTTCCCCCCAATATAGTATTCAATTATTTTGATAATATATTTTAATTAATTAATTTATTATATTATTCATATATAAAATTAACCATCACAAACTCACATCAGTGGTTATTATCGTTAAAAGTATCGGATTCGAGTAATTACGTCTATAGATATATGTGCATTGTTAATAACTAAGAATGATTTTCAATAAATATAATTTTATAATCACTCTGTACTATTAAAAAATATTAAATTACAAATTTACTCATTAAATTTTATGTCATATTTCACTTTGTGTACTTTTAATTTTTTTTTTCAATTTAATCACCGAACATTGACATTGCTCCTGTTTTGGTCATTCATTCGTTAAATAATTAACGACGTTATGACATGACACACGATATCAAAACGTCATCGTTTTGAAAAAAAAACCTAAATTTCTATAAAAAAACGACGTCGTTTTGCAACTATATAAAAACAAAAAGAAATCTTCATTTCCTTTTTTCTTCCCTTATTCTTCTTTTTATTCCTCCCATTTTCTCTCAACATGCTCGAATTCTGACCACTATGTCAGCCATCGTCAATCATGGTTGATAGTGGCCAATAAGCTCCAATTTCCACCAGCGATGTATCAACCTGGTTACACCTAGTGTTTCATGTTTTTGATTGAGCAAATGACTTGATTTTAGTGGATTGTATTGTCAATTGTGTGAGTGTTTTTTTTTTATTTCTTTTTTTTTCAATTGGGGATGGTGAGACGGTGGGAGTGGTAGGATGAGGGTGGGGTTGTAATTAGAGATTAGGGTTTAGGAGTAAAATTTAAGAATTTTATTTTTTTATTTTAAATATTACATGTCATAATTAAATATTAATAAAAATACATATCATCACTATTTACTAATAAAATAGGCAGTGTCATCTAACTATTAGGGAGAAAATAATCGAGTGACAAAAAAATCAATCTATAAATTTCAGTGAGTATATTGAAAATATTGAAAGTACAATGAGTGAAATATGAGATAGAGTAAAGTTTAGTGAGTATGTTTATACTTTACCCTATAAAATCAACCATCACAATGTTAATGTAATTAAATCCAAATAATGTTATTTTAATCAATTATTTTATCCACTAATCGCCTGGTTGAAATCCTCGAGGATCATGTTTAATGGTCACACGGGGCACATATAAATGAAATCCAAGGTCCCACCTGGCAATTTTTTTGTCCAAAGCAATGAAAACCCTTTCTTAAACAACCCTTAAATGCAAATAATAATATGAAAGTGTTAAAAGAATATAATATATATACTACTTTTTGTATTAGAAAACTGAATTGATTCATAAGTCTTTGTTTATGTAAGTGAGAGATTCTTATGATAACAGTTAAATTAGATATATTAGTTATGCATTAAAAAGAAAGAAAGAACGATAATAATTAAATTAAATTAAATAAAACGGACTGATCATGAAAATAAATCGTAATAAAAAATTTACAAGATAGATTAATAGAATGTCACGTCCTATATTCTGGAAAGAGAATAATAATATACGATATAGTTTGAGGAATTAAGATTTAATATTTAAGTTTTAAAACATAGCATATCAAGCTCGATTATATTATATTATATTATATTATATTATGTTTATTTTATTTTATTTTATTACAATTATAATTATAATTACCGTTGTACTTAAAAAATTAAAGTTAATCTTGAATTCTTAATTAGTAATTAGTAGTTTTCCCCCCTTTACTTAAATAATCAAAGAGAGCGCAAATAAACCATATTTGCATGAAGATGTGGTCATGACCGCAACTAAACAGCGTCCTGTTCGCTTCCAGTTTCTTCACTTTTACTCTCAGGTCAGTCCCATTCAATTAAATAAAAAGTTTTCAATTCAATTGAATTTGAATTCCCTTCCAATAATAATTTCTACATCGATCACTCTGATTTTTCTTTAAGATGTTTAATTCTGGGCAAGTGTTTGTTCTTTAAATGATTTGGTTTTTTTTTTAAAAAAAAAAACTCAATTTACTTTCTGGGTGTTTTTGAGGATTGCTAAAGCATGATTTGATTGGCGTTTTATGTAGTTTTTAAACTGTTTTTTTCATAAGTTCATCTGAATTTGGTGCAGAAGAGGGTCCCTGTTTTTGTGTATATATAAGCTAGTTTCATGGAATTCTTGAAGATTATATAGATTTCATCTTTTAAAATTGAAGGTTCCAGGCCTTAAAGTTGAATTGAGTTAGGATCTGCTATTTCAGAGGTGGAAATCTTACTCAGATTTTCATATTGTTGGGAGCAATTAAATAGTAGTATTAATTTTGTTTTCTTTTTCATTTTAGTTAATATAGTTTCAAACGAAATGAAGTTCAGAAAAGGGAACTTGGTGGAGGTTTTAAGAAGAGAAGATGATCCATGTGGCTCCTGGTATACTGCTAATATACTTTCAGCACATGGTGACAGCTACATCATTCAGTACAAACTGTTTACGGACCGTGAAGGAAATCGGGTGGCTGCGAACGTGCAAGGGATGGATGTTAGACCGCTGCCTCCGTATGTAAACGGGAAGAATTGGGCAGTCGGCGATGTCGCTGAGGTGTTTGATGTCCAGTGTTGGAGGATAGGAAAGGTTGCAAAGGTGTTAAAGAACCATGATTCATTTGTCATTAAGTTGTTTGGTTCCATCCAACTTAAGGAATTTCATGCATCAAGTTTAAGGGTTAGGCAGGCTTGGCATGGCAACAAATGGATGGTGGTTGGGAAGGTTAGCGGCCTACATTCATCATGCTTTTGCATTAAATTCTCTTTTCTAAATGTTTATATAAAAGGGTCGATTTTGTTTGAGTTTATTGGAGGTCTCTTTCAATGAAGCATGGCGTAACTCGTGATAGACCGTTCGAATGAATTCAAGAAAATTTCTTCTTCTTGCCTTCAAATAGTTTTTTATGATATGAATTTCATCATTGCATGTAGTCTACTTATGCTTGGCAAGTGGAAGGCATTGTTTTTCCTGTGACCTTTTTGTGAGACTGCTGGTGATTAGGTGTTTTTTCTGTTAGTTCTTTCTTTTCTATATGTATCATTAGTGTATCTGAATCAGATTACGTGTTTGCAGGTTGCTGGAAGTAAAGATTTGAACAACAATTTTACACCGAAAATTCCATACCGTGCTGGTTGCTTGTGTTTCAAGACACCATTACAAAATAAGGATGGGGCTGATAAGGCCACCATGTGTCTGTCCATGAGAGCCATACATAAAGTCTACGCTCATCAATCTGAAGAATTCAACATCGAGAAGCACTTTGGTGGAAAACTCATGACAAGGAAATCACCTCATAAGAGAACACATCCTTTGTTTAATCGGGTAGATGAATTCTCTTACCGACATGCAGGGATCAATGAAAAATTCATTAAACTGACAAAAACTAATAACCGGATGGAAGATACTAATCCCAACTTTGTATATCATTCTTCTAGCCCTGCCTGGTATACTGAAAATAGTGACCAATGCTCAGTTGCTAGCTGTAGTTTTAATGGTGTTGCTGATTTTGGTGGCTGGATTTCTCCTAAATCATCGGAAAACATACCCGATCATTCCGATGCTGAGTCATCATTCCCGTCTTTGTGTGTCAAAAGAAACTTACCCTCATCCCATGTTGACAAAGTCGTCAATATCCATGAACTAGAGCGTCATGCTTACAAGTCAACAGTGGAGGCATTGTATGTTTCAGGTCCTTTAACTTGGGAGCAAGAGGAAATGTTGACAAATCTCCGCCTCTCCCTCAACATTTCGGACGATGAACACCTACTCCAGTTGAGACACCTTTTGTCGGCTCATGTTCTATGATCCGATCTTGTTCATGTCTCTTATGTCTTGTCATGGTGTATGGATGTAATTGGTTTAATCAGACTCCATAACTTAACCAATGACAGTTTTCGAGATCTGTGAGCCATTCGGATATGGCTACCGAGTCTCTTCACCTGCAGGCGGCACCATAACCTTTGTAGTTATATAAATTTTCAGGTGTATATAACATGTAAAGTATATGGTTGAATTTGAGCTTTACATGTTGAAGCTTAGAGCCAATAACAGGATTTCATGTCTTGTTATGAAAGGTGATTTGACTGAAGAAATTTCAAGAAATTCACTTTGTTTTCTGATAAAAGGATCATATGAAGAAATCCAACCATTAATGGCTAAAAAGAAACTAGCAACTCCATCGAAAACGAAGTATGCAAGAACGATACCAGTTTTTGTAGTTACAATGGAAGTAGCGGATCAGGTCCGGTTTCCGTGCAACACAACAATCTGATGGAGAAGAAAAAGGCTGTTGTTAATCTGGGTCGAATAAGGATAACCATTCAGAATCCGGTAACTCGTTTCTAGGTTCGCAACTTCAAGGGAAAGACGAAAATCTAGTTCTTAAAACTTATTCCTCACACAATGTTGACACATTATCTGTTTTCTCGACTTCGTCCATCTCTTCCGGTAAATGAAGATACAAGAAGAGAGAAAATAATAAGGCATACTAAGCTGTAATACGGCACATTTCGTTGCGACAGCGACTTTCTGAATCTTAGTGCTCGAAGCAAAACAAATCTTAATGCAGAAACCGCGAACTCATCGACTGCCTGTTGTAAAGAATTATCTCAAAATTAGTTTTATCTGTCGGTCGAAAGTATTAGAGCCTGAGATCAACCTTTAGATATTTTTTATCGATTTTGAATTAGTTTCGTAAAAGATCAATCCAAGGAGAACAAAGAAGAGCGAAATGCAAACATTTTGATGGTAATCTTATCACAAACATCAATCGATGGCAAGTGTTGATTGATTGATAATGAGTAAACAACAGCCGAAGAAGTTGATGATTGTATGCAGAGACACAAATGATACACAAATTAAAGTTTAGTGTCTAAAAATAAAATGTTTTAAAATTTAGTGACAATTGACGAACAAAATAAAATTTATGAGAAAGAAAAATATTATTTCATTATATCATTAACGATTTAACGACTCGATGCTTATATTGAATCCAAAACCAAAATTTAATATTGCAATCGAAGCTTTTTGAAGTTTGATATAAAATTTATATAAACCATAAAACTTAATGACAAATTAGAGTAGTTTACCTTAAATTTTATTCCATGAGTGAATAAATAACCCAAAATTATTAAATGTAACCCAAAAAGAGTTATAAATACAACAAGCCCATCAAAACGAAATGCCTGGTTGTGATTTTTACTCGTGAGGCCAGTGGTAGGTAGGCAATGAAGAGAGAGGATATTGAGAGTCCACGATCACTTGCTTGCGATCATTTTCCTGCTCTCATAAATTCCTAAACATAAAGACAAAATTCAAGCAAAAACGAAATAAATCCCGTGGTGCCTGTTAACTAAATTTTCTAGGGGCTGTGACGGGCTGTACCGTGTTTTAGTGGGCTAGTAGTACTTTCGGCTCATTCATCTCTTCAGTCTTCACCTGATTAATAGGCTTAACCACCACCCAGAACAGAGCCAACCACCAGATTTGGCTGGTGGGTTCTTGTCATCATCTTGGTATTTTCTCTACTCTTTCAACTTTCCAGTAAAGATTGCAACTTTTCAGTCTTTGGGTAGCTTTTCATTTTCTCAATCCATGGCTTCTTCCATACTCAATGGAGCTCAAAGCTTCACTCTCATCCGAGGAGGTGTAGCCCCCAAAAAGATTGGTTTTTTGGGGTCAGGTTTCCATGGGAAACAGTTTTCCAATGTGGGTTTAACGATGTCCAGGCCAGGAACAACGATATCCCCGAGGTGCAGCTTATCAGCTTCAAGGCCAACTTCACAACCGAGATTCATACAACACAAAAAGGAAGCCTTTTGGTTCTACAGATTCCTCTCGATCGTCTATGACCATGTGATAAACCCAGGTCACTGGACCGAAGACATGAGGGACGATGCCCTCGACCCAGCTGATCTCAACGAAAGGGACATGGTGGTTGTCGATGTCGGCGGTGGAACCGGTTTCACTACTTTGGGTATTGTTAAGCATGTCGATGCTAAGAATGTGACAATTCTCGACCAGTCTCCACACCAGCTTGCTAAAGCTAAACAAAAGGAGCCTCTCAAGGAATGCAAGATAATCGAAGGTGATGCTGAAGATCTCCCTTTTCCTACTGATTATGCCGATAGATATGTGTCTGCTGGAAGGTATAATTTTCAACCCTTATGGGACTATTTTGTTAATCAAGATGGAAAATTTTGGTAGCTTTATACTGTTAAATGAGGCATCTTGTAGACTTAGACGCATGATTTTATATCAAGGGATGCATTTATACGAAGAAAATATCTTAATTATACGATAATTTGAAATTTTCAGTTGTCCATCTCTGTATGTAGGAGTATATGGTAAGATTCTTCTAGTTGGTTTGCATGGATGATTTGTTTTTGAAATGTGGGGAATATGGTATTGTGTAATTTTCAGCATAGAGTACTGGCCAGACCCACAAAGGGGGATCAAGGAAGCATACCGGGTGTTGAAAAAAGGAGGGAAAGCTTGCTTGATCGGTCCGGTGTACCCGACATTTTGGCTGTCTCGCTTCTTTGCCGATGTTTGGATGCTTTTCCCCAAGGAGGAAGAGTACATAGAGTGGTTCGAAAAGGCCGGATTTAAGGATGTCCAACTCAAAAGGATTGGCCCTAAATGGTATCGTGGAGTTCGCCGACACGGTTTGATCATGGGGTGCTCTGTAACCGGTGTTAAACCTGCATCCGGGGACTCTACTTTGCAGGTAATCGTCTTTTTTGAAGTGTTAGTCTTCGAACTATCGAAAGTATTGAACTGATTTGTCGATCTATAGGATTATCTAATCGCTTTTAGTATATTAGGTGCATACATTTTCAGATGATACTTGATTAATGGAACATAAAGAAGAGCTATAAGATGTATGGAAATGATTTCTTTGGTCCATAATTAATCAACTGTACAGATTTGTGTCTACTGACATTGAATCATAGAGAACTATCTTGGTATAATCTCCGTGTCGTTAAGTTCACGACCATCTCCGATGTAACCTCCGATGTATATTTACTATATTGTCAGCATCGAGTCATGGCATACATATCCTCTCTGCAGCTTGCACTGACTGGTGAAATATGAATTTTCATGGAACTAATGTGACAGCAGTCATCTTTTGGATTTTTTATTTCATCATTCGTTTCTTTTGCAGCTCGGACCGAAGGCGGAGGACGTATCAAAGCCGGTAAATCCGATTGCATTTCTCTTCCGCTTCATGTTGGGTACCATGGCAGCAGCATATTATGTACTGGTACCGATCTACATGTGGCTCAAAGATCAAATTGTACCAGAGGGTCAACCAATCTAAAGAGAGAATGTAACTCTGCTGCCCTTCCAAGTTGGATACATTTCTGTAGTTCTATAACCTATGTTAGACTATTAAGGGCGTTTTTGCATTTCTTAAATAAAACCGAGCTCTTCAGGTAATTCACCCGCTTCTTTACTTTGGACTACAGTTTGAAGCTTGGTTTCATGACAAAGGCAAGATTTTTATGTTAGAATGAGCGAATTTATAAAATTTTAAAGGGAAGATGAACTTATATGGACATTTTGGTTCATATTCTTTTTAGAACATTTTGGTTTCTAACGTTTTATTTAGGATAAAAAGTCTATTCATTGGTAGAACCCGTTAGTAAACAAACAACCAACACTTCAAAATATGAGTTTCTTTTACCTAAAATAAACTGTTGGACTTGGTGGCCAAATTACTAAAGAAAGGACTAAAACAACTATTTAGTAAAAAAATAAGATGTATTTTGTCATAAAATAAGATATTTAAGGGTCAAAATATTTTTAAAAAAACATAATATAAATTAAAATGACTATTTATTCAAACAAAAAAAATTAGCTGACCCTATTCCTATATATAATAAGATAAGGGAGAAGTAGGGTAGTAGGTTGTCCCCAACTCCAGGTTGAGAGCAGCTTCCGCAAACAACTTTATGCCATATTTCTTTACTTACTAACGATTAAGTAATCAAATTTTATAAATTCATAATTTTGTTGTTTAAAATGAGTATTTTAATAAATCAACAATGTTGGTTTAAATGGTAAATAGTTTGAAATCACTTAAGTAAGGCTCGAGTTTGATTTCTTGTGTATGCAGAGAATCTCTCTGCTGGGAGACTCGCACACCAAAAATAAGTATGTGACGTTGGTGGGTTTGGATTAGTCATGGCGAATCGGGAGGACAAAAAAAATGAGTATTCTAATAATTGAGCAAGCATATTTTGTCAGTTAGTCAAATTATTTATCTTTATTCTCTCCTATTTTCTAATGTTATGGTTCTACATCTACTAAAGCATTTCACTTTCTTTCCTTGGAATCTTTCTTTTCTATCCCTCTAAATAAGATTAAAATTAATTTTAAAATTTGTTAAAAATATTTTATTTAAACGTTTAGAATAGTTAAGTAATCATATGTTGAATTTATTTTCTTTTTGTTATCAATGATATCATTTTACAATTAATTAAAAAATTAATAATTTTTCAAATTAAATAATTAAAATTTTAAAAATAAAAATATGAAATATATATAAAAAGAGTACATAAACGCGAATCATATTTGTTTTTAAAAAAAACGCCATATATGTACGTATAAAGTGCAAGTACTACTCCTGTAATCTTGTTTTTGCTTTGGGCTTTACGTAAGTTTACTTGGTGAAGGGGAAGTATCTGGGTTCCATTTTCCAGTATGCATTGGCTAATGAATCAGGCCTTACTTTGAACCCAATATCTACTCTCTCTTCTTTTGAAATATTCAGTCTAGTCTAAGAAATTGAAATGATCCACCTAATCAAATCAATCAATTTCTATTTTTCTTTCCCAATTACTTATTTTAATTGATTCTCTAAATTCAATATAGCTTTTTAAGTTTTAATAACCCTTACATCTATAAAAGATAATCTTAATGATCAATTATCAATTTTAATAATATTTATCTCATAGTTGCGTCGTTCGTCCCCTTTCTTTTTAATTTTTATTAATCCGCAGTGACATTAGTTTTAATATTAGTTGATGATTATTAGTATTTTTTGTTATTTTTTTAATATCGCATCTTCTTTCTTTTTCTTTTTTAATAAGATTGTCTACATAAAACAGTTTTTATCTATCTTCATAACACGTTTTCTTTTGTTTTTTCGATCGTTATTTTCATTTATCTTTTTCAAGGGTTGATTTGACATTGCCCACGACTTATCAAGATGACACTTATATATTATCTTTTGATCTTTCCTGCTTTGGATCATCGAATTAGATTTGGATACATGATTTGTGTTTGTAGATAGCTTTTCATGTCGCTCGAGTCTAATTTGCGGTTTGACATTATTTTTAATAGTTTGATCTCCTTTGTGGTTCGTTTGCCGATGCGATCAGATTTGTTTGGATCTATCTTTATTCGAGTTTCTTGGTTAAATTTTTAATCTTTATTTATATGATCTTTATGTGGTCTTAAGTGACTAGTTTTTTATTTTACTTATTTACAATTTTTGTTCTTTATTTTAGTTTTATTTACAATTAATATTATTATATAAAAATATTATATTTAAAAACTTGAAAATTAAGGTCCATTAACACAAAATTTACTTTCACACTACCCACCTCTTCTGTACCTAATTTTCACATTAAGAATTCCAATATATATGAACAGTACATTGTCTTATAAAAATATATTTTATGAAATTTTGATATTTCCTAGTTGGTACTCTGTAATTCTTTAGTAAGTATGAACGGTACATGATGGTTAGCTAAAAAGGGAGACTTTCAATTTAATACAATGAAATCGACCTAAAAAAAACTATTAATAATATGTAAGAAGCTTAAAAGAGACCATTTCCGATCATTTTTTATTACTATTTTCATGTCGATAAAACCCAAATGTCAATAATTAAATGTAAAAAATGCATTTGTTAGAATTATTTTTTTAAAAATCTCTTTTTTGTAATAAAATTATTCAAAAAAAAAACACCTAAGTTTGTTTAACCATTTCCAATCATTTTTTATTACTACATGCAATGATAAAATTACTAATCTAGAGCAACGAAAGTTGATTTAATTGAATGTAATATTACAAAGTCTATTATAGAGATGGTTATTTCAACTTATTTTATTTTATTTAAAAAGTTATAATTCAAACCTCTTAAATTTTGAGTCATTTTAGTAATACAAAAATTAGTGTTCTTTTTAAATGATTGAATTCAAATAATTATATCTATAAGATATATACATATTATTAAATAGCTAATAAAATTTCAAATATACGATATTTTATAATCACTGCGTAATTAAAAAAAATAGCGCAAAAACAACCTAAAAAATGGTTTTACCTCCTTTGAAAAGTAAAGAATAATCCGTCACAACGCACGGCAGATACACACACCACAATCGTTAGTCGGCAGTGGCGTGAAAGCAGTAGGTGACGCGAGTGGAAACTGCAAGGAAATTGTGGATGCAATTATTTAATAAATAAATGATGATCATCACACATCCTCGTCCTCGTCCTCGTCATTGTCTTTGCGCTGCGCTCATCGCTCAACAAATTCTACGCACGAGAAATTACGAGGAAATTACCTTTTAGTCTCGGTTTCAACTATTTCAGCATTAACAAAAATAAAGAAAAACAAGGGTTGTTGCGACCATCACCCTTTCCACGACGTTAAAGCCAAAGTCCACAGCGCCCCACGCATTTTGGACTTACCTGCCTCATTCCATTCATTCTCGAGCATAAATTTTAAAATACAACTTATTAATATAAAGTTAAAAAGTTTCATAAATCAATTGTAATTAAAAATTTTATCAAGAGTAATTTTTTATGTTGTACACATTCTTCATAATATTTTTTGATATAGATCTTAAACATCATAATATAATTTTTCAGTTACAATCAAAAATATTATAAATTTACATAATATTATAAATTAACTTTAAATTTGTTTATCTCGCAATAAAACTACATATTCCCAAGAGAATTGTTGTTAAAAACTGAACCATAGCAGGCCCGGTAGCTACTTTGTTAGAAACAAGGGATACCCACACATCATTGAGTGACAAAAATTCTTATAATAACCATATAAAAGCGTGCGATCAAATGCGCTAAATTGAAAATAGAGTAGAGAGATTAAGGGCGAATAAAACTCAATTAGACTCGAAAACATAATTTTATATTACTTGGGTTTTTTAGTCGGTATGAATTTTGAGTTTGAGTTTGAATTTGTAGAGTTCGAATAAGTAAAGAAATTTAATTGTTTTGTATTGGTCCCTTATTTCTAAATTTCTTTAATTATTTCTTTATATTAAATTCATTTTTTAACAAATTTAAACCACATACTCTTAAAACATTGTAAAATACCCTGAGGACTAAAACCGTTCTTAGACCAATTATTGGTTAGAGTTGGAAGAAGTTTATTTATTTAATGGACCAAGAGTTGGGAGGAAAGTTTAGTTAGGCAAAAGATAGGTACCAAAATGACTCTTTAATAGTCGTTCACCCTTTGTTTCTGTTTATTACATACCAATCGTGACAAGAAGATCGTGAAAGATTATGGTGGGTGGATCACATGTCTCATAATATGAACTCTTGCAACTCGGTTAACTCGTAATTTCTGCTCACTTTCGACTCTTAACATATCGGTGGAGTCCGTGGAGGTGCCGTGGCTATCGCGATCCACTTAAATAATTGTAGCTTTCTCTGCTCATCTATCAATTTATTTATGTCTTAAAGTTCATACCTTTGAATAAATTGACTAATATAACAATTTTAGAAAATATCATAATATTTTAAAATTTAAATGGTGATCTAGAAACATTTGGCCAAATTAATCTGAGGTTCAAGTTATCATACGTGGCATAAAAACAGTCCATTTTAGTAGTCCAAGTTATTTTATAAATGCACTGAATCAATGCAAGAGACAAACCATATACATCTATTTCTCTAGACAAACAAATTTCAAGTAGTTCATTTATCATGTATTATCAGAACCCAGGGCTAAAAGCCAAACCGGCCAGCATTAAATTCGTCAAAGTACATAGAAGGTTGTTAAAGTTTACTCAAATAATCTTTTTAATCATTAAATTTGTTAAAAAATTACAAAATATACATTAAATTTAATAATTATTATATAACAATCAGTAAATTTAATAATTATTTTATAACTTTTAAACATTTTAAAGATTTCCTATGTATTTCACAGGTAAATATATTGAGAGAGATACAGAGCATAAAAATCAAGGCATTGTTGCTAAAATATCCTCAAATTTCGGTACGTTTCCGAATGTTTTTCAACAATGGCGGCTCCAGAAAATGACTGAAATCCACAAGCAAGCAATCGCTTGAATTTTTGGTTTCAAATCAGATTATGTACCCGATACCCTATGAAAATGTAACACGTGTATGTAATTTTCTGCCTTTTCCCACACTTAATTAAAAGAATCAGCACTAAGTGGGATGGATTTATGTGGTTTTTATGACATTCGAAAGTCCGTACCACTTTCTGGTTCTGCTGTTGTTGTTGGGTTGGCCACATGAATGAAAGATCGTCCAACCAAGAACCAGTAGCAATACCCATCATTCTCGACTTATACAATAAAACAAAGTGTACAATTTGTACGGTAGATTCCACACTAACTTATGTTGCCTTGGTCTTCGTGTTTAATATTGCCACTACTTTGATTTTTATTTTGAAATTTTATGTAAGAGTAATAAATTTAAAAGTCTTAAACTATAAAATTTTATAAATATATAATAAATCATTAATATAAAATATAAAAAAAACTAGTTAAATTATATTGAAATTTGAAACTTTAAGGATGCAACAGCACCCCAACATCCCGCGATCCCGCAATTAAAAAAGTGAAAAATTGATAGCATTTTTGGTAAAATTACAGTACAAGTCCTTATGTGCTGAGCATATTCTGATCATGTACTTTTGAAAATGAGAAAAAATGTTACTATACCAGGAAAAAAAACACGAGTAAGCTGATATTTTTTAAGAAAAAGTTGCAAAAAAATATATTTATGCTAATCATTGATTAAATACAATGGTCTGATTTAAGTTACACAAAATCAACTCAACATGCCACGATACTTAAAAATATCACAACATTTTCTGAACTAATACACGTCATTTAATCGAGTCTACTGCGTAAAACTAATAGTAATTTTTAACTACAACAGAAATGACCATTCTGCCCGTACAGGGACTAAAATGCATTCCACATTATCGTACAAGGATCGATATTGTAGTTTTAGGCATTATGGTTGTCAAATGACTTTTAAGGCCGAACCTGGTCAGTAACATGCTGCAAGTGCAGAGGCGGTCTGTTGACCAAAACCTTCCAATGCTAATTATAAATACGGCGTCGCCCATTTGTAGTTGAAAAGAAGTTTCATTCTCTCTTATCAAACACAACTCCAAACATTTTCCTAGCTGGTGAGAAAACCCTGCAACGACCGAACCATGTCCGGCGGTGACGATAACAAACTGTATGATTGCGGGACGTTGCTCCTCTCGGTCACAGCCTCCAGCTTCACCTCGGCTCAGAAGCGTTGGCGCATTGCCTATGCATCGATATATTCAGTACGGGTGATGCTTTCTCTTGCCAAGGAGATAATATCGAAAAGAAGCAGCCAACAACCCTCGATCTTATCCGATCTGCATCCGTACGTCGCGCTTGATATTGAACCATCGAGCTCTCAGCAGTGGGGTGAAAAGTATTTGTCTTCCTCCTTTGCACCGAAAATGGATCGGAAGAGACTCGTGGAGACCGTGAAAGAAAAAGACTTGGGTTCTCTTCGCCAGCTTGGAGGAGTCGAGGGCGTGGCTGCTGCTCTTGGCACGAATCCTGAAAAGGGAATCCAAGATGACGACCGAGAGTTTAAAAAAAGACGGGAGACGTTTGGTGCCAATACTTACCACAAACCGCCTCCGAAAGGATTATGGTACTTCGTGATGGATGCTTTTAAGGACACCACAATCCTTATCCTTTTGGTATGTGCTGCTCTTTCTCTTGGTTTTGGTATCAAAGTGCACGGCGGGGAAGAGGGTTGGTACGAAGGTGGAAGTATTTTCGTTGCCGTCTTTCTTGTGATTGCTGTCTCTGCACTGAGTAACTTCAGACAGGAGACTGAATTCGACAAGCTATCGAAAATAAGTAACAACATCAAAGTTGAAGTTGTTAGAGGTGGCCGCCGTCAACAAATATCGATATTCGATGTCGTTGTCGGAGATGTTGTCTTCCTGAAAATCGGAGATCAAATTCCAGCAGATGGAATTTTCTTGGATGGATATTCGCTGCAAGTTGATGAATCGAGCATGACAGGAGAGAGTGACCATGTGGAAGTAGATGCCACCAGGAATCTATTCCTTTTTTCTGGTTCAAAAGTGGCAGATGGATATGGTCAGATGCTTGTAGCATCCGTGGGAATGGACACTACATGGGGTGAAATGATGAGCTCAATTACCAGTGACAAGAACGAAAGAACACCGCTACAAGAACGACTCGACAAACTAACCTCTTCTATCGGAAAGATAGGTCTTGCAGTTGCCTTTCTAGTCCTAGTGGTTTTATTAATCCGTTATTTCACTGGGAATACGAAAGATGACGAAGGGAGAACGGAATACATTGGTAGCAAGGCCAAAGTAGACGATATCTTGAATGGTGTTGTTCGTATAGTTTCGGATGCCGTAACTATTGTGGTCGTTGCAATCCCGGAAGGTTTACCATTGGCTGTCACTCTTACACTTGCTTACTCCATGAAAAGAATGATGGCTGATCAGGCAATGGTTAGGAAACTTTCAGCTTGTGAAACGATGGGTTCAGCTACAGTTATTTGTACGGACAAAACTGGAACCTTGACACTAAATCAGATGAAAGTAACCCAGTTTTGGCTCGGCCAAGAGTCCATCGAGGAAGACCGTTCCAACACCATTGACCCGACTGTTCTTGAATTATTCTACCAAGCTGTTGGTTTGAACACAACTGGTAGTGTCTGCAAACCCATCTCCAGCTCCGTACCGGAGTTTTCTGGCAGTCCAACAGAGAAGGCAATTCTCTCTTGGGCTGTCCTAGGTTTGGGTCTGGATATGGAAAAATTGAAGCAAAAATACAGCATTCTTCATGTTGAAACCTTCAACTCGGAGAAAAAGCGAAGCGGGGTTTCAATAAAGAGAAAAGCTGACAAAACCACTAATGTACACTGGAAAGGAGCTGCAGAGATTATTGTGTCCATGTGCTCACAATATTATGAGACCAATGGAGTCATAAGGTCCATGGACGAAGACCAAAGGAGCAGGATTGAAACGATAATCCAAGGCATGGCAGCTAGTAGCCTACGATGCATTGCTTTTGCTCACAAGCAAGTATCACGAGAAGAGATGGAACATGATGATGATAGCGGAAAGACGCATCAAAGAATAAAAGAAGATGGTTTAACCTTGCTGGGGATAGTCGGTTTGAAGGATCCATGTCGCCCAGGGGGTGAAGAAAGCCGTGGAAGCTTGCCAATCTGCTGGGGTGGACATCAAAATGATTACCGGAGACAATATTTTCACAGCGAAAGCTATAGCTACAGAATGTGGAATTCTAGGACCAGATTACAATGAAGAAAGTGGAGAAGCTATAGAAGGTATTCAATTCCGAAACTATACACCTGAAGAGAGAATGGAGAAGCTAAATAAGATCAAGGTGATGGCAAGGTCCTCTCCATTTGACAAGCTTCTGATGGTACAGTGCTTGAAACATAAAGGTGAAGTGGTCGCAGTCACAGGGGATGGCACTAATGATGCTCTCGCACTAAAAGAAGCTGACATTGGACTTTCGATGGGCATTCAAGGCACTGAAGTGGCCAAGGAGAGCTCGGACATTGTTATACTGGATGATAATTTTAGCTCAGTTGCCACGGTTTTAAGATGGGGAAGATGTGTTTATAACAACATACAGAAGTTTATTCAATTCCAACTTACCGTAAATGTTGCAGCTCTTGTAATTAATTTCATCGCAGCAGTTTCTGCCGGGGAGGTTCCCTTGACTGCAGTTCAATTGCTGTGGGTAAACCTCATCATGGACACACTTGGTGCTCTAGCCCTTGCAACAGATAGGCCGACGAAGGAGCTAATGACGAAGCCACCCGTCGGTCGAACTGAGCCTCTCATTACCAATATTATGTGGAGGAATCTTTTAGCCCAAGCACTGTACCAGATAACTATTCTCTTGATCTTACAATTTAGAGGTGAGTCTATATTCAATGTGCATGCGAGGGTAAATGACACACTGATTTTCAACACCTTCGTTCTCTGCCAAGTTTTCAACGAGTTCAATGCAAGGAAAATGGAGAAGCAAAATGTTTTCCAAGGCATTCTTCAGAACAGATTGTTTATGGGAATTGTGGGGATAACCATAATTCTTCAGGTGGTTATGGTGGAATTTTTAAAGGAGTTTGCCGATACAGAGAGATTGGAACTATGGCAATGGGGAGTTTGTATCCTACTCGGAGCTTTCTCATGGCCAATTGCATGGTTTGTGAAGCTCATGCCCGTTTCAGACAAACCCTTCTTGAGTTATCTCACAAATGTTAAGCAAGCCATCTACAAGAAACCTTCATCCTACGGGCATGGAACTGCAAGTGCAATAAGGTAAGGTTCCGAAAGAATAAAGATCGAAGTTCGTAATCACTCCACTGACATGCCGAACAGAGGACAAACAACGTAATGAGATCATGATTCTAGATTTCTTATGTTTTGAGAACCACTAACTCCTTATATATATATATATATACGATCTAACTTTTTTGTGTTTGCTCTAACTTTACCTAGGATTTTTCTAGCTACATGCCGATTGTTAGCTTATTCTTTTGTAAGATCTGGTATGGTTTATTTCTTAATAGAAGTTTTGAATCAGTATCATTTGTGCTACTATTTGTACTTAATTCTTATAAAAATAAAATACCTTTCATGTTTCTACCTGAGTGTCTTCCATTATTCAACCATCATGCATTTGAAATCTGGTAATGAAGTTCCCTGGCAAAAGCAGCAATCCTCTACTGACAAATTACTTAAAATGATCCTCTAATTAACATAGTTTTTGTTGCTTTAAAGGACATAACGGAACACTCTGTTTCAACAGATGTTTTTCTAATTGTACTTTAAAATATTTGAGAAAGAATTGTAGGGTTGAGAGAAGAATTACCTGTAGTAGTAATCATCCATGGATCGCTTCTTCGATTTCTTTGTTAAGTGAAGAGATGGTGTGTTGAGAACATTAACTTGAGCACCCCCTTTTTTGTTGATATCTAAACAGAGACAAAACGAAAAGGGAAGCCGTAAGAACCGAGACCCAAGAGCGAGGAGTATTGGAACTGGGAAACTTGTTATAATAGGTCGCTCATTTTGTCAAAGACTTGACGATTTTATTTACAAAATGATCTCGAAAATCGAAGAATATGGATTCATAACTTCTAAGACCATGACATACGAGATGAGCCACCTCGTGCCATGGTGATCCATTTTGAAAACATGTTGTAAACAGGACAAAATATTTACTACCAATATTAGTTCATTTTCCAGTCATATTAAAATCATAATGTACAACAATAATGAATCAGCCATGGCATGAATAAAAATAGGAATCAATATGGTTACAGATTCACCCCCTGCTTAGGCACATCTTTTTTTTTGATAGAAGTTGGAGGTCTCATTAAAAACTCCCTTCGTATTCTTCCACATACTTAGAAGTATGTTGAACAAGGAAGGAGGGAGAAAGAGTGCCTCTATTTATTAAATATAATACTAAGTACATGAGGTAACACCAAACCCACATGCGGGAATAAACACCAATACAACCCATATCACCTAGAAATCTTACATCGTCAACCAAAAAGCCCCTGCTTAGGCACATCTTATAACACAGCACACACAATTTCCATCCGAGTCTGGGTTTTATTGGTGTTTTTTTTTCCACAATTGAATCATTGATTGGCAATCTTAATAGCAGCTTTGGCATCTCAGGCTTACAGCATGGTCACTGCCACTGGGGAAATGATGATAATTTTATTCACTCTTAGCAGATTTGAACCAGAAGGGACGACATAAAGAAAAATTGCTTGATCAACTGTGGGTGGCTTCCAATACCAGCAGCAGGTAGGACGATGAATAGTCTGATTCAAAGAATTGGATGCAACAGTCACCAAAAATCCCCACAGGAACAAATCCCATCCTCAAAATGGTGAAATCTATTTGCATCCCTCACAAGAAGTTCACATCTGAAGAATTTCGAAACTAGCTTACAGAAAGTATGGCAATCACCACAGACACGGAGATTCTTTGTAATCCGGATGGGGGTTCCCTCAGCATTCTTGAGCAATCCATATGCAATGGCCAATCGTTCACTGTGCCCGTACAGCATCTTAACTTTCTCATTTTCTTCCACATTGTGCAAAACAAACTTTGTTTGAGGCACATAACTTCCTTCCTTCTCTAATTTTTGTGTGATTTGATCCAATTTTTTGGTTATCTGATGACACTCGGGATGAGACTTGTCTCTTGCCATGAAAGTATGAATCTGGTTCCCTACCTCAATCCAACTACATCCAGGACTTTTCTTCAGGCCTCTCTCCTTCATTCTAGTTCTAATTTTTTCAGCATCTTTACATCTTCCTTCTGCTGAAAAGACATTAGAAATAAGCACATAATGTCCGGGATTCTTGGGGTTTAACTCCAAAAGTTTCTGGGCTGCAATTTCTCTTAGTTCTTGATTTGAGTGTACTTGACAAGCCCGAAGGACTGCACACCAAATTTCAGCAGTAGGTGCCATCTGCATGTTTTTCACAAATTCATATGCCTCTTCTAAGCAATTAGCTCGACCAAGGAGATCAACCAAACAAGCATAGTGCTCTGGCCACGGTTGCAATTGATATTCATATTTCATGATCTGGAAAAATAGTCTACCTTCATCAATCAGTCCTGAATGACTGCAAGCATATAAAACTGACAAAAAAGCAATATGATCTGGAGTGAGGTTTTCCTTCATTTTATTGAATAAACTAATGGCTATTTTTCCATAGCCATGCATCCCATATGTATTTATCATACTTGTCCATAGAACTAAATCTTTGCTTTGAACAGACTTAAATATCTTGTGTGCACTCTCTACCATTCCACAGCGAGAATACATATCCACAAGAGAGCTGGCAATGGATCCTTCGAGAATAAAATCTTGCCTGATAATAAAGCCGTGGATTTCTTTCCCATACTTCACGGCAGACAAGCTGGAAACAGCAGAGAGTGCGCTCTTTAATGCTATAGAATCAGGGTTAATATTAGTTTTCATCAGGATATGGAACAGTTCAAGAGCTTCATTAGGAAGCCCATTGTGGACATAAGCAGAAATCATGCTTGTCCAAGACACAACATCCTTAAACCTGATCAACTCAAATGTTCGCACAGCATAATCTATGCTTCCACATTCTCCATATACATCAATGATCATGTTTTGTAGCACAATATCAGACAAGCCTCTTCTTATAATGTAACCATGAATTTCTTTCACTTGGGACACACATGCCAGTTCACTACAAGCCATCAGTACACTACCTATCATCATGGGATCAACATCAATACCAACTAATTGCACTTCTTGAAACAATTCGAAAGCCTTTAAACCATAACTGTTTTGAGCATAGCCAGCAATAACTGTAGTCCAAGAAATTAAATCTTTGTCAGGAATCCTATTAAAGGCATAGCCCATGTAGTTCACACAACTACACTTTGCATACATATCTATAAGTGTATTTCCAACCTGCAAATCTAAATCAAACCCATTTTTTATTGCATAAGCATGCAATTCCATACCATTCAATAAGTATCCCAATCGCCCACAAGCTAGTAGGATGCTTATCACTGTAACCTGGTCAGGTTTTTCACCAGCATTCCGAAAATCATGGAAGAAATGCAAAGCTTCACTGTACATACCATTTTGGATAAACCCTGTAAGCAGAGAATTCCAGGCTACTTTATGCTTTTCGTCCAATTCGTTAAAAGTTCTTACAGCCTCACTCATCTTACAACACCTGACATACATGGCAACCAAAGCACCGGCAACATGAGCATCGATAAGGTGAGCTGATTTCAACACAGCAGCATGTATCTCCTTACCTAATTTCCTAAATGAATAATCCTCACAAGCCTGAAGAGAAGCAACGATGGTGTAAGTATTTGAGTCAGGACCAGCCGTTTGCATTTCCCTGAAAAGTTCCAATGCTTCCCTAGATTTTCCACTTGAAGAGTATGCTGAAATTATAGAATTCCATGAAACTACATCATGTTTTTGAACCATTCTCCCGAATAATTTCCTTGCTCCACAAAGATCGTTACATTTCGCGTACATAGAAACTAAAGAATTGACAACACAAACAACAGAATCATACCCAAACTTGACAGCCAGGCCATGAATTTCAGCTCCTAAGTAGAGATTTTTAAGCAAACCACTAGCTTTAAGCAGAGAAGGAAAGCTATATGCATCAAGAAAAACACCCAAAACCCGCATCTCTTTATAGGTTTCAAAAACTTCAAAAGGCTTCCCATTTGAAACATAAGCTCCAATCATAGCATTCCAAGTGAAAATGCTTCGTTGACCCATTTTATCAAACACTTTCTCAGCATTCTCAACTGACCCGCATTTCCCATACATAAACACAAGCTTAGTCCCTAAAAACACGGATTCGGGCACGGAGCAAGACTTTATCATGTGGGCGTGAATCTGTAGCCCTTGATAAAGAGCTTTCTTGTGAGCACAAATATCAAGAACAGCGCCATAAGTCTCGTTTGGGTGATCATTGAATGAGACTGTTAGCGATTGAAATGCTTCCTTGAGGTTTCCTCGAAGACAAATATCCTTCAAGGTATTGGTTTGGATGGATTTTACGAGGAAAAGTTGGAATTTTGAGAGGAGGGTTCATTTGTGTTTGGATTAACATAGGGACATGAGCCGAAATTGAAGAGCAATTGTAAGTGTGGAAATGAGCCAAAGGAGTTGGCATTAGAGTGGAAGTGCATGAGAAGACAACACCCAGCGTAGGAGAAGATTGCAGTCGCATGATCAATGTTATTGTTATTGGAAATCTACTTAGATAATGTAAATATCTTTAATTTTATATAGATTTAGGATCATTAGTTGAGTGTAAATAGATGACTAAGATTTATCTATTGTCTTATTTTTTTGTAAATATCTTCTCATTTCCTAGGGTTAATTTCAATTATATATTTTTACTCATCCAACGGTCTCAAATCTATATATAACAAGAATTTTACATTGTGTAACATGATCTTATCTCATATATATATATATATATATATATATATATATATATAATTGACCAAATTATATACATTTTTCATTTAAGTGTTTAATTTTTTTTATAAATTTAAGTATTTAATATTTTTAACATTGTTATTTAAGTGCCTAAACTATAATAATTGTTAAAAAAATTTGTTAAAAAACAGTCAATCAATTAATATTTGATACTAACGTTGAATTAAAAAAAATCATAAAACTTTGAAAAATATCTCAACTTTTTTTATTTTTTCATAAATAGCCCAAGTCCTTTAATTCCGTTTCAACCATCGTTATCATTAACGATCACCGACCGCCAGCCCGATGATCACTTATCCATTGATCGAGATGAATGTGGGGAATTTAGTGATTTAGGGTTTGGATTTAGGAATTTTGGGGTTGGAAGCTAGGATTTACGGTCCACGATGGTTGGGGTCGGCGGCCAGTGGGGGTAGTAGTTGTGGTGGATGGCTGATGGGTGGGACAATGCTTTGGGATTGGAGAAATTTTAGGATTTTTTATATATTTAGTTTTTTTAAAATAATAATAATATTTTTAGTTTTTTTTAAATAAATTTATAAAATACATCACGTATCACATTTTGAGTAGTTGACGTGATTATATAACGTATGTTACGATCGAATCACCTAAATGATAACGTTGAAAATGTTATTCACCTAAATTGACTCAAAAAAATTTAGACACCTAAATAAGAAAAATGATATAATTTAGGCATTTTTTATATTAAACCTAAATTAAATAGTAAAACCAAAGATCAAATTCATTGAGTGATCTTAGTAGTTAAGGGGATGTTATTCTTCTTTGAAGTTATAACTTCAAGTAGTTATGTTTGTAAGGTTTATGTGTATTATCAATGACTAAGTAAGATTATAAACAAATATTACATTGTAATAATTTTAGATTAAAAAATATATTATAATAATATTTTAATTGATTGATTGTATTATACTTTTAAAAATAATTTATTAATGATCAAAATCATAAAAAAGTGATTTGCAATTTATTTTATCCTTGTTAGTAAGTAGGAATATAAATGAACATGAACGGTTCGTGAACCGTTCATATAACATTTGTTTACGTTCGTTTATTAATCTAAAAAAAATAATTTTTTTATGTTTATTAATAAACGAACAAAACATAACTCTACTTTTCCTTTTATTTTCTTAAATTTTAAATATTGGTGGAGACAGATGCTAAATTAAATACAAAGTAAATTGTGGAGTCTAAAGTGTAAAATCTAAGGAGCTTATGACTAGTGACATAATTTCATCATTTTGCTGAAAATATAAATAAATATGTTTACGAATTTTAAACAATCCGAAAGTGGGTATCTTAAAAAATAAACAAACGATACGAACATCATATTAAAAATTTATATAAATAAGAACCGAACATAAATATTTTTAAAATTAAATAAACAGACATAAATACGACCCTACTTGTATAAGTATAGTTCATTTGAACTCCTATTAGGCTGGAAATATATTAAGTAGGCTCATGAGCTGGGCCTGTGTTGTTGAAAGTCTTGTAATGAAAGAGGTAAGTATAGGTTTTAATAAGGCAGAGAAATGAAGTTAGAGAGAATGGAGCTTATACCAGTTTTTTTTTTTTTTATAAATTTTTAAATACGAGATCTTAAAGAATAATAATTAGTCAGTTGTCCACTGAGGTAAGTCGTGAGAACGGGGATTATACCTTATTTGTTTTTCAAGAGCTAAATACATGGAGTATTTTTATTTATTTATTAATCTATGCTATATTTCTTCTCTTAAGTCGTGATTAGACCCATTTAGATCCAGAAAGCCTTGCGTCTCGCTCGGCCCTCTGCGCTCCAGTGGCTCACCGGTCGCACAAGTAAAAACCGAAGGCCAAAACTACGAACTTCTTCGAGGTGAAAAGATTGTGTTGTTCCTTAGCAAGCTATTGAAAAAATTATAACAATGGAAGACTCTGTACGACTACAAAGATTCGATCAACTTCCATCAGCTACACATTTTGCCTCTCAGATTGAATCTCGAAACATTCCCGCCGTATTTTTCTGTTATCTCATCTCTTTTTTGCTTTTCTGTTTGTTTCTATAGAAAAATTGGACTGGACTTTTTTGTTTTTCCTTTTGATAATTTATGCGGTGGTGTTTGCTTTAATCTTAGTTCATTGATTCTGTTTTCGTTTTTCGAAGGTGTTCGTTGGATGCGTTAAGGACTGGAAAGCTGTTTCCGAATGGAATCCTTCGAATAGAGGCCTCGACTATTTGGAGGTTTATAATTGCTAGAATTTTACACTAACTGTTTAATCAAAATATTGTAAGCTGACAGGTTTTTTAGGAAAATGCATAGTGTTTTTGAAATAAATAATAGTTTTGGATAAAATATTGAAGGGTAATGGTGCAGTGAGTTTCAAATCTAGAAAAGTAGCTGTAATTCCGCATTTTTTATTTGCATCTGTGATTAGTCTATTCAATTAGTTAATTAATAAACAAGAGCGCTAATACCATGATAAACATGTTGAGGTCTTGGTTCTTAGAATTAAATTTGTATTAGTGGAGTTGCGCAGTTTATTCTATTCAATTAAAGTATTTATATTACTATTTTTCTTGGTTATGAATTTAAATTTAGGAACGGGTAGGATCATTCATGGTGGAGGCTATGTTATCACAAACTGCGCCAGTTTTTTATGGTGATCTTAGAAGACATGAGAGGGTAATTCACTAACTCTCGTTCTTTGTACATTGAGGATTGTGATGCATTTTCACTCTTGGATGAATGCAAGAACCATGATCTGTTTGTTTTTTGCATTTATTTACAGGTTCCATTACCATTTTCTACTTTTATTGGCTTTTGTAAACGTCACAGGCAAAATGTTGATAGTTCTTGTAGTGTTAATTCTAATTCAGAAGGGCATCAACTTGGAGAATCTGACACAGAGCTAGGAACTTCACCATATGTAGATGTTACTCCAGAACAGATCTACCTAGCACAGGTTGCTACTCGAGAGTTTTGTGATTGCAGATATCTCCTGACATTCTTTCTTGCAATTGCTTCACCTATTTAATTTGTTGAGGCCATATAGATTTTAACTTTTCCTGCTTATCCTTCATTTTCAATTTTCTGTTTAAAAATTAATGCAATGGTTGAATTTTGGCATTTCTGATTCAGATCCCAATTATAAATGCTGAGAAAGAAGAGAGGGTTCAATTGGAAACTCTACAGGAGGACATTCATTTGGTCAGCATATTTCCTTCTACCATTACATATTGTTAGTAGTTAGCTCTCTAAAGAAGAACTAGTAATTCATGAAAACTTTGATTGCAATTGCTTGATTTGGACAGCCTGCAATATTGGAGGGAAAAAATATATCTTCTATTAATTTGTGGATGAACATTGCCCAAGCGAGATCAAGTGCTCACTATGACCCCCACCACAATCTTCTATGTATAGTCACTGGTAGAAAACAAGGTGAATCTTCTGTTTTAACCAATTCAATATATAGATTCTTTTTCTATCAAAAAAAATATATAGATTTTTTGTTATTTTGATTCTCTAGGCTAGCTTTTCAAAGGTGGCTGTTCTTATATGTCATCTGTAGAATCATAGTTTTCATCAAAGTATGCCACATTATAACCCTCATAAACTTGTATTGCACAGCAACATATCAACTCTGGATATAGGACTGCTGTAATTTTCTATTTTATTTTCCGACTATATAAGAAAGCATAAAAATCTTTTTCCTCATGCATTACTGATGCTTTTTTCTTGAATTTTTCACGTGTGTCATGAAAATCATTGGCAAGGTGAATGACTTCCATATATTTATGAGAAAATAACCTCAGTAACTAAAAATGTCTTATAATATACGATTTTAACCAACTTTTTTTGGATTTGCCAAAATGACCAACTAAATCGCAATGCGATCGATAATTCGCAACGCGATCTCCGGTATCGCAAATCAGTTTCCAGATTCGCAACGCGAACTTCGACTATCGCATTGCGATTTACATATTCGCATTGCGATAGTCCAAGTTCGCGTTGCGATAGTCGAAGTTCGCGTTGCGATTTTCCAAATTCGTTGCGATAGTCGAAGTTCGCGTTGCGATTTATTCCAAGTTCGTTGCGATAGTCATTGTTCGCGTTGCGATTTATTCCAAATTCGTTGCGATAGTCGAAGTTCGCGTTACGATTTATTCCAAATTCGTTGCGATAGTCCAAAATCGCAACGACTTGTGGTATTGCATTTGTTTCTTAAGAATTTTTTCTAAAAATATAGTATTCGCGCGGACGTGTCGAAGACACGTATTACCACGACCACGACCACGACCCGAGACGACGGCGGCGGCGGCGGCGCGCGAGAGTCCCCCTTGTTCTCTATCACTCAATAAGGAAGTGGGAAAGCCAAGCCTTAAATACCATTCCCAATAGTGTTTCCAATACTATGTGGGATTGAGCATTACCAACACTTGTTCCCAATACTATGTGGGATTGAGCCTTAAATAGTGATATTATTTTTGAATGTTTTGCTTAAAATTGCAATAATCGCGATTGATTGTAGAATGACTTTTAATTATGACATATTTAATCGTATAATACTAATGCAATTGGTTGCTGATTCAGTTGTTTTAAGGTGCATGATTGTTAATTGTTTCCTGAATAATCACATTGTATTGGAAACAAGTGTTGGTAATGGTCAATCCCACATAGTATTGGAAACACTATTGGGAATGTTATTTAAGGTTTGGCTTTCCCATTTCCTTGTTGAGTGATAGAGAACAAGGGGGACTCTCGCGCGCTGCCGCCGTCTGTCTCGTCTCGGGTCGGGTCGTGGTCGTGGTAATACGTGTCTTCGACAAGTCTACGCGAATACTATGTTTTTAGAGAAAATTCTTAATAAACAAATGCAATACCACCAGTCGTTGCGATTTTGGACTATCGCAACGAATTTAGAATAAATCGCAACGCGAACTTGGACTATCGCAACGAATTTTGAAAAAATCGCAACGCGAACTTCGACTATCGTAACGAATTTGGAAAATCGCAACGCGAACTTTAACTATCGCAACGAATTTGGAAAATCGCAACGCGAACTTCGACTATCACAACGAATTTGGAATAAATCGCAACGCGAACTTCGACTATCGCAACGAATTTGGAAAATCGCAACGCGAACTTCGACTATCGCAACGAATTTGGAAAATCGCAACGCGAATTTTCAACTATCGCAACGAATTTGGAATAAATCGCAATGCGAACTTCGACTATCGCAACGAATTTGGAAAATCGCAACGCAAACTTCGACTATCGCAACGCGAACTTGGACTATCGCAATGCGAATATGTAAATCGCATTGCGATAGTCCAAGTTCGCGTTGCGAATCTGGAAACTGATTTGCGATACCGGAGATCGCGTTGCGAATTATCGATCGCATTGCGATTTAGTTGGTCATTTTGGCAAATCCAAAAAAAGTTGGTTAAAATCGTTTATTATAAGGCATTTTTAGTCACTGAAGTTATTTTCTCTATATTTATTTTTGGTTGGAACTGTGGAGAGCATTATTTATTTATTCATTCCATAACCCAGGGAAGTGACTTTATTCGTAGCAAATATTTTCTTTGTTTTAATTGCATTTTATCATGATATCCTCGATCTTCTTATCCCCCCCCAGGTCAGTTATCCTTCTTCATATCTCTGTATGATTCACCGTTGCTGGTATTTGCATTCAAGTATAGATTTTTATCAGAAACGGCCTTCTTATTTCTATTCATGAAGGGCATTGCAAGCCATGTCATTTTGGGCTTTACTGAGTAGGAAAATGGCTGAAGATTGAATGGTTGTGTGCAAGCCATAAAATGATATCACAATTTTTACTTCTATCTGTCATATTAGATGACTGAATAAGAAATCTTGCCCATGTGCTAGTATTTGAGTTTCATTGTCGTACTCATGGTTTGTTTATTTGTTAAGAAATACTAGACCCAAAAGCCCTAACTGAATGGTCCTTTTTTCCTTCGCAAATTGAGATCATCCTTCTTTGTTTCCTTTGCATTGATTGTTGATAAGAAATCTTCCCCATGTGCTAGTATTTGAGTTTCATTGTTGTACTCATGGTTTGTTTATTTGTTAAGAAATACTAGACCCAAAAGCCCTAACTGAATGGTCCTTTTTTCCTTCGCAAATTTAGATCATCCTTCTTTGTTTCCTTTGCATTGATTGTTGATAAGAATATATTGATCCATGCCTCTATTATGTGAGTAATATCAGAATCAATTTTTGTTTTGCTGATGGACTATATGGCCTTGCAGTTGTTTTATGGGCCCCTTCTTCAAGTCCTATGTTATATCCCATGCCTATATATGGGGAGGCTTCAAACCATAGGTATGCTATTTTGTGTATCTACATCAAGAATCTAATTTTGCTTTATTTTATTCATTCTAACAACTCTGATTATGGAAAAAGGAATGCTTGGATTGCAAGATTATGACTTCCAAATTTACATTCTTAGCATTTTCAAACGTTTGATATTTTTAACATTTTCTTTGCTCTGATGTATCTTATGTATTTGTTTATTTTTGGTTTTTTTTTTTGGGGGGGGGGGGTTCTTGGCAGTTCTGTTGCTCTGGAAAACCCTGATTTTTCAATTCATTCAAGAGCACAATGTTCCATGGAATACTCTCAGAAGGTTATTCTTCATGCGGGAGATGCACTTTTCATTCCTGAAGGCTGGTAAGGTTAAGCTCTTATTTTTATGAAAATAATTGTTTGCAGGCTACCCTCAAAGTCTCTTTTTGATTCACCCTTAAGTCTCAGAATAAGATTGATCTCTTCCTTTTCTTTTCTTTTCTCCAATATTAATTCTCTCTCTCTCTTTAAGTTTGGCACATCTTAGATTTGATTATGAGGGTATCCAATCCCCGGCTGTCAGACTTGCAATTATAGTTTGAAGTTAGATATTTCCAGTAGTGATTTTGATTTGGAACTTTTTCAAACGAAAATGGAAGGCATGAGTGATCCTGACAAGCATATGGGTGACTTTACATTCAAGAATACTTGGGTTGGTGGATGTCTTAAAACATCATCTCCTGTTCTTCCATTTTTTTATATTGAAAACTTCATTTTCCAATAATTGCTTGCTTTCAGGTTATTTCTTATTTGCAAGTTTATTTTCTTTTGACCTAGATTTTCAAAGCTGTCTAATCCTACTTTAATGTGTTGTGATTGAAAGACAACATGGAAAATCATTTTTGAGACTATCAATACTTCTAACTCATCCCCTTTTCTCTCACTGGTTACGATTAGTCTCCTTATTCATGAGAGAAATGTTGAATAAAGGTCACAACTGCATTAATATTTTGGACTGGAAAAATCAAATCTTTAAGTAAAGTTGGTTAGTGGTGCAAGTCGATATTTGTATCTTCTGTTTGAGTTGACTTTTTCTGTTGAGAACTGTGGCAGAGAATCATAAAATCCACAGTAAACAAAAGAAGCATATATTGTGAGCATATCATGATAAGACAATATTAAAGTCAAGTTGTGGAGTGTGTTTAAGTTTTATGTAACTCTCAGGAGTGTTTTTAAGTCTTATGTACTTCGTTTGAATTCAATATATTGAGACACTCTTTTCCTCCTTCCGCTAATTGGTTCTTACCCTAGGGTAAAGGACCACTAAGAGGGAGGTTTTTAATGAGGTCTCCTATTCCTATCAAAAAAAAAAAAGTCAAGTTGTGGAGGAGAATTTCAGGGTTTACAAAGGATGAACTATTAATGTGTATCTGTGTATGTTTTATGATTTTACTGAGTAAAGGTTGACGTGTAACTTCATTCTTAAACTTAAAACCTTGCTAGCGTTGTTCCACATTGCCTGTTTGGTTTATAATACAAATTGAGCGGCCATTAGAAGCTCTTTCCCCCCTCATATCTCCACTGATGGCAATATGTTGTATTGGGCTACAGTGATTTTGTACTTCCTTAGGCTGATTGATTTTTGTTTCCTACTGATACAGGTTCCACCAAGTAGATAGTGATGAGTTGACTATTGCTGTTAATTATTGGTGGCGCTCCAGCATAATGTCTAGCTTGGCAGACCACATGGATGCATATTATCTGCGTATAATACTTAGAAGGTAGCAATAAATCATAATCTTTTTAAATATTTTAGCTTTTATAATTTATCCTTTTGCCCCATGAAAGCAAATATGCTAAATACTATTAGTATTGTAATCTAACTTGAATTTCTGTTACTCATGGAATGAACCTGCTATATGAAGATTGACAGACAGAGAAATGGTATGTTCAATGCTATACTATTTGTTGAGTTATGTTTTGACATAACACTCCACTTGTCTTGCCATTTTGACATTCTATGATACACAATTTGTTTAACAGTCCATTTTTTTCTGGCTTGTTATTTCTATCCAATTTATGGGTTTTTGAGTTTATGGATCTTACATCTGTGTCCAGAATTCCCATTCCATATATTTTTCTTGCTTTAATGGTTCATTGCAACAAAAGAAGCTGTTTTCTTTGAATTTTGGTTAAAAATCTTATAGCTGTATCGAAATCTTGAACTTTGGGGGGAAGGTATAAATCTTCATCAGGTAACTTGAATCTTAAAAAACATCAATTCTTAATTAAATAGATCAAATCATATCATAAAGTTTTAAAAGATAAAAGCTTCAGTGAACATTTGGTACCTCATTGTTAATTGATCCTTGACTAGTATGGACTAGAACCATGATAAATGATGCTTTAGTCAGCACTGGGTAATGCAATAGTCAACATTGTTCTTATGTTTACCGGTTATTCTGTATTCTTGCCTTGGGGTTGAGGTGTACTAAAAATCTCTGCTTGTTAGATGTTTCTTTCTTTTTTGTTATCCTTGTCCATCAATGAATGTGTTGTTTGTTTTATTTTGAAACTAGGACAGGACCAAGTACTTTTGAAGGGTCCTTCTGCTATGTGGAGACAGGATGGGAATAAACCACACCTTCCATGCAACAAAGGTTTTTTTTTCTGAAAAGCATGCGAATTTTTTTTTCCAAAAACAAGAAACCATAAACATGCTGAGAAACTGATTGTTTATTATTAAACTTTATAACTTTATCACCAGGTAATGTTGATCATAGCTTGGATCAGGCTGGACAGAGCAAGGATTTGAAAAAGAAAGAACAAGAGCAACTCGGTCTTTTGCATGAATTGAGACCCTGTGCTCTCCAGGCTCTTCATGAACTTGTTGCTTTAGTTCATGACCGTGTTAATGCTTCTAATCAAAATCAACCAGTGTTGTCTAATTCAACAAATGGATTGATGTGTTATAAGACAAATGAGCAAAATAAAACCTTAATGACTGAAATATTTCATTTAGAAGAAGATCCAGTAGCTAAAGTTCTTTGGACCCTTGAACCAGGCATCTTTAAGGATATTTTTCTTGCCATGGCGGTGAGTTTGCTGTCTCTTATAAGCATTATTATGCTATCACTGTGCAACTAGAATTTTCATCAATGCTGTTTTGAATTATGTTGAGTTTGGAAGAATATTTTTATTTTTATTTCAAAATTGAAGAATTTATGTTGAATCTTATTGGTACATGCTAGATTGGTGCTCCAAGTGAGGTATTTGTCCTCTTCTAACACTCGTGGAAAACTAAATATTGGGAAAATTGGGTTGTGCATGCTTAAAACAATAGCATAATGAAGGGGTTGCCTATCAAAGTTTATTTTAAATTACCTTTGTTTCTCTCATTATACCTTTCTGATTTTCTATGTTATTCTTACTTTTTATGAAGGAATAGTTAACCATTTGTTTCTATCGCTTTCCAGCACAATTTCCCCAGAACTTTGGAAGCTTTAATACTGCACTTACTTTCACCGGTGGGGGCAGAAGTCTTTACACGGAAATTTGACGAGATAGATCAACACAACACCGAAGATGATCGGTACATTTTAATTATTCTTAGATTTAATTTCTGATTTTGTTCTTTTCTATGCAACTGTTTTTGGCGTAACAATTGTTCTTATTCATGTTTTCAGGAACAAATTTTACCAGGTCTTCTATGGGGTATTTGATAACCAATTTGCAGCAATGGATGCTATTCTAAACGGGAAAGAGTCATTTGCATGTCAGGTGATGTTTTGACTATATTGAACTTTTTCTTGAGAACAAATGAAGCATTTATCAATTATCAGTTTATGGCACAGATTTTAGACATCATCTGCTAGCAGATATATCTATAAGAAAAACCTTTCTGCTCATACTTCCTATTCATTGCTTTAGCTAGTTTTACAATGGTTATGGTCACACAAGACACACATCAAACAGGAAATTTTGCTGAATTATGATGCATCATACGTCGATATAGTCTAAATTCTAAACTTGCATTCTTAGCCTTAATACTTTTTACATTGCAGGCATTCAAAAATGTGTTGGATAAATATGTAGGAGGGAACTTTGATAAACGGAGTGTTGGACGAGACTTCTCATGACACAACATTCTTCACTAGGGAATTGGTCCTCCTGAGATGGTAAATCGGTGCATCTTCATTCCAGAAACTATCACAACCAGTACCTTCACATTATAGTTATCAACAACTTCGTAGAATACAAATCATTACAAAACTTGAATAGTGCCTTAAGAACGTGTGTGTGTGTAAACAACATTTTTAGGTGAAAAATCTCATGTACAACTATATGAAAATGGTAAGCATGATTGAGGAAAATCTGGTAATTAGTTTGAGATAGGGAAGTGCTTAATCGAACCCTAAACTATTAAACTTCCCCAAAGTTAACCACACACAATGTCTCTGACCTGCATTATTTTATTTGTTGAGAATGGACATTCATTGATCTGGGGACTTTATGAGTTTATAGGAAAGACTATGAGTGGTGATAATTGCAGATACCATCATGGTCGTGCATCCCTTTCTATATTTTGCTAAATTCTAAAATTTGTTTATGGGTGAAAATAGCAAGTATTAATGAGAATGGGCTTTTGCAGTTATTGCCTTAAGCAACACGGTAGAAAGATGCTTTTATTTCAGGGTGTTAATTTGTAGTGCTAGTGAGGGGAGGGTGGGTGGAAAAGTGGGGGATTTACATCAGAAGGTAAAAGAAAAGAAAAGCATAGAAAAGACCCAATCCAGGATATGGCTGAAAGAAGGTAAAATGAGATTCCCTGATGAAATATGCCATATAATATTATTTGTTAAATATACGGCTTTAACCTTTTCTCCTGGTTAAGGTATTTTTTTAAAGTGTTTATTGTTTTTGTTATCGAAAAAATTCTTTTAAACAGTGTAATACTTGTAGAGGTTAATAATATTGTATTTAGGGTTTTGGGCGTACATGTAATGTAAGCTCCCATTTGCAACCAAAAAAAGGCTTTGTGATATGGGAACGACTTGCAAATAAATTGGTAAAGGGTCATTGAAATTACCTAACTAAAACTAAATCCAAAAATAATGACAACAAAAGACAAGACTGAATTGATCATTCAAACTTTCAAGTTGTATGTATCCAACATTTTTTTCGTAATCGTTGACATTTCTTTTGCAGCCCTTACCTACCTTTTTAGAAAACGTTTAGGAAATTAAAATTTAAAACTTTTAAAGGTACAATTGTATCTTAGTACCCATCGATCCATTTCTTATTGTACTTGTGATGAATATAAATTAACTTTTAACTTTAATGGATGATTTGAATTAAAAGATTGAAAATGTAATGGGTAAGATTTCAATAAAACATAATATTATATTCTCCTAAATCCTCTAAAGAATCAAGTGTATCTCTATTATTTTAGAAAAATGGTTAAATTTAATTTAATGTTCAAGAAAAAAATATACACATTATTTTTAATAAAATAATATTAAAATTTTATACATTAATTATTAAATTTCTGGATCCTCCACTACTAAGGAATAAACTCCCATATACATTCAAAACCATGCAACTCAATTATGAAAGCCAAAAGTAGCAAAAGAATTTATAAAATATCTGATAGGGAAATTGTCATATTATATAGCTGTAATGATAAAGAAAGGACATGACCTTTTGGCAAAGAACGTGTCAAAGGAGACTCATGAAGTTCGGCTATACCATACACCACCATCGGAGGTTCTTCTGCTCTTCAGGAGGAGGCCCTAATTCACCCTATGCAAGCTTAATAGAGCGCGTTGCTCTTTCATCTAAAAAAAGGGGGACATGAACCACAAAGGAGAATCTGATAAGTACTAATGTGTATAATTTGCATGCGATGCACTAAGCCCCTATAGGGGCCAAGTGCATCCTATTATTTTGAAAATGTGTTTAAATTTAGTTTAATGTGTTAAGGAAAAAAGAAAAAAAATTACAATTTTTGCATACCCATTACTTTTAAGAATTTTTTTTTAGAATTTTGGACCCTATTCTTAAATTTTTCTATCCTCCATTGTTTGCATGGGATTTTTTTCTTCTTTCTTTCCAAAAATATGATAACGCCAACACCGTCCATCATCAACACACCTAAGCCTAGCTAGTAAATATACTTTCCCTAGAAAATCCGGAAAATCAAAAGGAAATTTCTCATGTTGAAACAAGTTGGCTTCTTGTTTAAACTCAAATCGCTTTGCATGAATTTAAACAAAATGTATGCAAGAAAACTACTTAGCTTTCTTGTTTAAACTCAAATCGCTCACTTTTTTTTTCTTTTGAGAATATCTAAGGATGGATTAAGAGATGTCGTATCTTTTAAAATTTTAAATTCTTATATAATTAATTTTATTATATCATTTATTAAGAATTTAATTTTACATATTTTTAATTTTATATCTATTAAAGTAATAAAAATAACTTTTAAATTTTAATTATAATATTTAAATAAAAAGATTAAACTATTCCAAATTAAAATACAAGGACTAAATCCCAAATTAAGTATAGTAGAAAGATCAAAACGTAATTTGACCCTTTTTGACATTTAGTAGTCACCCCATGTTTCCGAGGCAGGCTCCGCGAATCCAAAACCCTGGGGTTTCAACATCGAGTGGTTTCTCTCAAACTGCTGCAACTCCAGTCCCCCGGCATACGTTAGAACCTCTCTCACGTTCATGCTAAGGTTAAAGTCTCCATTGCCACCACCATGATGGTGATTGTCTCCGGTCAAACCTAGAAAATCCCTCGTGAAATGGTCGCTGCTCTTCTGCCATGAGCCCAGGCTTCCGGCTCCGAAACCAAAAAATTCCGATGAGACATAACCAGCCATGTTGTCGTTGCAGCCTCTGTCGTCGTTGTTTATCCGCATAGCAGTTGCCCCAACAGTGGCAGCCTTTTGAAGGAGCGCGGTGGCCGACATGGCAACATTGGAGGAAATGTTATTGCTGACATGGAGGTTCTGGAAGGGTGAGACAAACCCGAGCTTCGGAGGCGGCGGCGTAGCCGGTTCTTGGGAGAATGGAACAAAATGATGAGACCAAGGGTTGACATGAAGTGGGTTATTATCATTAGGGTTAGGGTTATAGGTCTGAGTAGGTTCCAGCCATGGATGGAAAGAGATATTAGTTTGGAAAGGGAAAAACGGAGGATTCACGGCGGAGGCGACACAGGAGACGGCGGAGGAGGCAGGGTTGTTCGTTGAAAACCTTGCATTTTCTTCAGCCAATGCATCACAAAACGCTCTGTGAGTTATGAAACTGTCCTTCCTGGAGATTTTCACAAAGAAAAAAAAACATAAAAATCAAAACCCTAGGATTATGCATGCGCGTTGAATAAATCATAAATGTAATAAACTTTATATTTGTTGGTCAAATGTTAATCAATGTGTATGTAATGCATGCAAAAGGATGGCTCGAATTTTCATGAATTTCGAAAAATTATGATGGATAGTGTTTTATAATATATATATATTGAAACTAGAGCTTCATGCATGTAACAAAAGATATGCAATCGAAACATGATCTAATTGATGATGATGGATAGTGGGAAAAAAAGGAAAATAGCAAAATCAGCCCCCATATATTTTTGCAGATTTCATCAGTTATGATGATTTCTGCGAGTTAATAATGGCAACCTAACAGGAAATAAAATTTTGTAAAAGATTTCTGATCAATTGTACCATGAACTCCAAAAAGCAATAATTATAGTAATTTCTTTTGCTTCTTTTTTTCCCTCTTGGATAACATCATTGTTTTTGAGACCGCAGTCCACTCGATTGCAAGATACAAAAAACGAAAAGTAAAAACAGAGAAAAAAAACATTTTTTCCAGATAATTTGAAGATGGTCATCTGGTTCAGATTTCAAAGGCATTTCTTTTACAATTAGGTCACCAAGAGACAGATACAGACGATTTGTATTAATGGTGTCCAACTTCGACAACACGAAAACCTGTCACTGCATGCATTTAAGTTCCCACACATATTCCCTGCATGACTTACCAGTTACCATTCTTGTGTAAGAGAACAACAAAGCAAAACAAAAATGGATTTCCACACTAAATACCAAGAGCATCCAAAGAGATTTAGTCTTACGTTTAATATCTGAATTTCGTAAGTTACATGGATTAATCTATCAATAAATCGATTTCGATGAAATATGAAATAAATACCTTGAGAAAAGGGTTCCACATTCACATTTATATTCTCTGGTTCCGCAAGTTTTAGAATGAGCTTTCCAATCAGATTGAACAGCGTAGAACTTTGAGCATTTCTCACACTTCCATCTCTTCTCTCCATGTTTCCGGCAATAGTGTTTCTTGATGCCGGTAAGATCGCCTAAAGCCCTCGACGGATGGTGGTGAACACACGTCGGCTCGGGGCAAACATAGGCTTTCTTCTTCATCTCTTTGCTCCTTAGCTTCAGTTTCCACGGAAGGTTATGTCCCCTTCTATGGAGCTGAAGGTTTTGATCTCTCTGGAAACCTTTATTACAGATCTCACACACAAATCTGTTGGTCGCCAGTAAAGTCTTGGGAGATAAAGCAATCACTTCAGCCTCCGGATCTGCAGCAACAACAACATCAAACAGTTAAAACACGGATTGTTTTTACTGTAGAAAAAACATGTTTTCGAACCGAACAAAGTCTTACCTGGGTTCCCTGGGAGATTTCTTTTCTTCTTTAGTGTCCGCTGCTGTGGAGAAATGGATGAAACAATGGGATTTAAGCTACCTAGGTCTTGAACCCTTGTAATAGAAGAAACACTAGCTTCCTCAGACCAAGAACTGGAATTGGACATAACTGTTGGAAACATGTCTGAGAAAGAAAGAAAAACCACAAAAGACTAATTTGATTTCTCCCCTTTTCTTAAAGTATTAGTTGTTTTGTTGATAGGGTAGCATTATAAACAAAGTCTCGTGAGGAGATGATGATGGGTTATTCTCTCCAAGTCACTATCTAGCCATGGATTGCTCGTCAGAACAACTCTGCAACACAATCAGATATCATATATATATATATATATAAAAACCTTCAAGAACTGAGCCCTTTCTGCACATATATAGATTTACAGATAGATTTTGAGAGGGGAAGAATAAGAGTGGAAAGTTTCAGTAGCAGGGTGGTGTAGATAATAGATCAGTTCAGTAAAAAGAATATTAAAAAAAACCAGGTGAGAAAAAAAAAGGGTTAAGAAATGTAGAAAAGGTAGAGATATCTCAGGGAAGCAATGACTAGGAAATATCTCAGCTCAGCCCCAGTTGATTCAACATATTTTGCTCTCATTTTTTGTTTTAATCTTATAATAATTTATTCTTTTTCTTTTACTCTCTGACGTTGGCGCTTTCTGTCTTTTCCTTTGTTCCTGTTATAAAACACCCAAACCCTAGAAGGAGATTGATTTGGGTGGAATCATTGTATTATACTAATTAAATACTAGGATTTTGAAAGCATGGTAAACACAAAGGGTATGGAGAGTTGAGTATTTATTTATTTATGAGTTTGTATATATATTTGATTATTTAATTTTACTTTTTTTAAATAATTATAATTCATCATTTCATTCTATAAAATTAATATATATATATTAATTACAAATGTAACATATCAAATAAAATAAATATAAGCATCGATACTAAAATTAAAAAATTAATTATGTAGAAGACTTAAGTCTAAAAGGTAGATTAATTATAAACAATAATAATAATAAAATAAAAATCCAATCTAATTTTGAAACAAAAAGAAATGGACATGGAACAAACGTCATCGTGAAATTTTAAAATTATTTTTCAAAAGTTTATTTTTATGATATATTATCATCTAATACATTTATAGTATATAAAATTATATACCGTTATTATTCTAAACAAAATCATGTTGCAATAGATAAGATATTATTACCTCAAGTTCTAGCCAAATATAAATCATTTTAATTAGTGAGACATAACTTAATATTCATATTGTTATACGCAACCATTTCGTCTGAGATAGTTTTCTCGAATTAAAGAGCTTGCCCAATTCATGCCCAAGAAACTACCTCGCCCTAAGAGATCACTGCGTCAAACTGACAAGTGATCGTCACATATCTCTTAAATGTACGTGAATTCATCGAATAATTTGAGTGATTAAAGGGAATATTATTCTCATATGAGGTCTTGCATTCAAGTAGATATGTTTATAGAATGGGTGTGCGTTATTAATTGTTAAAATATATTATGAATAAATATTATCTTGTAATTATCTCATAGTGTTAAAAAAATATCTTATATGTATGGAAATAATGCTCTAAAATTCACTCGAAGGTTTTTCAACATAACAACAAAGACCTTTCAATCACATCTACATACATGCACGAGGGATCTATTAAGGCGGAAAGGTGGACGAATGACTATCATGAAATTTGAATTTTCTTCAAGTAATTATTTATTTTATTAATTGTATTCATCCTTAAATTTTACTCGTGTTCACCTGTGAAATTTTTTATTGTTTATACGTATGTACTTACCCTAAAAATATTTTTAAATCCAGAGCCGACCAAAGTAAAATCATAAAAATCTTTCCTTTTGTCATGCTTGTAAAGAGAGATTCAAAAATACGAGGAAAACAAGAAGAAGAACAAAAAACTACCATTCGGAGCTATATATTTGAGGGAGTAATGCAGAGTTATGATAGGCGTGGAATTGGCAAAGCAATGATGTGAGTCTGCTACTATTGTTTTGCATGCAGAAAGGCTCCTAATGCCAATGGGGTCCATCTCCTTATTCACGGGTTCTTCTATTACCAGATTCTCGCATGCAGTTTTGGCTCTCTTGCTCCACCATTTTTATGTTCTTTTTTTTTCACCCATTTTTCTCCTGCCTCGTCATATCTCTTCAAGACTACACCAAACTCGGCTATTTATCTGACTCTCTGTTACGCTCAAAATATTATAAATATTTTATTGTTTATGTTTAAGATTCGGGATTGTTTCTTCCAATTATATTATCTTAAAAATTTAAATTTATATGTATTTTCTCACTGAGAATGTAATGTGGCTTATGATTACATCACTTGTTTGTTGAATGTTGATATAATCGGAGAAGAATGCAGACTTGAGCCTATATGGTTTGTCTCATGCTCGGAAATGAAAAATTAAATCTATTAAAAGTCTCATGAATTCGTGGTGTTTTTTTTCCTGTGTATTAATATAATTGTTTAGAATATATTTAATTTTAGTTATTATGTTTTTAAATTAAAAAAACTATAGATACAAAATATATTAGATTTTTTTTATAAATATCTATCTATAATACTTATTATTTGGATTTGTTTCTGAGTATAATTTTTATTTATTTATGAAATTTCTTAAATCCCTGTTCTGAATTGCAGCGTTGTTGATATGACCGATCAAACTTGGAATTTGTTTTCCATTTTGAAGCTAGGTTGGTTCTATCATGGTTCTTGGTATGGCACTAGTACCCGTTAGTTCCAAATATTTTCATCTACCAATGATTTAGAAATACTTTTTAGGATGAACATTTATATATTAATAAAATAATTTTTTTATATAGAATGAATAAAAATAAAATTTTAGGATGGACACCCTTAATAAAATAAACTACTAATATACAAAAATTAGATTTAAGGATGAACACGAATCCACCCTAGATAAAGTCTATGTCCGCCCCTGTTTCCATCCTAAATGGATAGCAAGTAGTTCATATTTTGTTTTATTAAATAATTTTTTTTGTCAACATTGATTGGCATGCTTATATTAATTTGTATCCACTTGTATTATATAATACACAATTTTAATTAATTTATTTTTTATTAAAATATATACAACCATTAAATTAATTATTTCATTTAATTAATCATATTAATTTTTATCTTTACAAATAAATATATATATATATATATATATATATATATATATATATGCTAATTAAGATAAATTTACCAAAAGATAGAAAGTGGTTTATTCTATTAATAAAAAATGGTTTATTCGATAGTATTGATAATTGATTATATAAGATCATTTTTTTAATATATTGAATGATCTCAATGATTAAAAAAATGTTCAGTTGATGCTATTAAAAAATTCGTTTCCTTTTTATCAATTAATCCAAGCCTTTCATTTGAGGGGTTGATTTACAGGGTACAATCTCTGTAACTTCATAGTATACACATGGATTGATGAGTTTCCATTTGGAAGACGACAGTTTCTCCCCGTAGGTCACAGCTAATGTCTTGGTTTTTTTTTTTTTGGCGTCCGCAGAATAAGAGTATGTTTTGTTGGGGTAGGGTTTCATTGTACAATTGTTATTACCAGCAACATGGCTTTGTAGAAGGAGAGGATGGGCCTGAGCTGGGCCCACATTATGGTTCATTGATACTCACGAGAAAGCCTATGAGATAGGGATAGGCTTTCTATTTGTTTGCTTGTTTATATAATTCCTTCTTCTATTCACAATTACTACACTTGTTCTTTTGCCACTCACAAGCGCTGACTTGGACTCCATTTCTAACTATAATTCAAGTCAATAATATATTGAGTAAGTGGTTAAAAAATTTAGTTGATATTTATTTTAAATTATTGATCATTATATACTAGAAGAAGTAATAATATGGCATAGAATAATAATAATTTAACTTTTAAAATTTATACATTTTATTAATTTAATTTTGATTCAGAATAATTTAATAATTTTGAACTCATTGAATTACCTTAGTAGTAAAAATAGAATTGATCTTCTTGAAAGTTTTGGGTTTGAACAATTAATCTATAGTGTATATACATTACCAATGACTAAAAAACATTTTAAACATATAATAATTTATAATCACCTCTAAATTATTTAAAAATAATAATTTAATAATTTTAAACTTTTTGTATTTAAAAATTAAATCAATTTAATAAAGCATTTAGACTTCAAAATCAAACGAGGGACATATACCTTACAAGAAAAATAAACCCAAATTGAGTCGGTCCATAAGCTTTCCTTATCACCCACCTCTTATCTCTCTCTTCCAACTTGTGTACACATTATTAGGTAATAAATAGAGGGCAAAAACAATGGGATAGGCCCTACATGACACTTTATACTATAATCCTTGTGATCATCCCACTTGAATGATCAAATTCAATAAAATAATAATAATATTACGATAAAAATGATGAATTGTTTACCTTTATTATAAAATAAAAAGTTTCAGTTTTTATTTCATCACATCCTATAAGTTTCAGTTTTTATTTCATCACATCCTATAAATAATGATCAAGAATTAAGAAAATAGAAGTAGAACCACATATTCGATGAAACTGAGTTGGAGATACTAAATCTAAGATTAGCTAAAGTCAAAAGATCGTCAAGTTTAAGGACAAACGTATGATTTTTTATTAGAGATACAAATTCAGAAATTTATATTAAGAATTTAAGGGTGTAAAATTATAAAATTTCATGAATGCAAAATTAAATTATCAATACAAAATATAAAAAAAATACAGAAACTATACGAGAACTTAAAATTTTCAGAGGATACTACCGCCCCCAACATCCCTCGATTCATCTATGATGAAGTCTTACGTCGACGTAAAAAGAACATAATGCACAATTTCGATGTAGTTAAAACGGTAAACAGTAATCGGCAATAACCGACCTCAAGCAGTCATGCTAGCACAGATGAATAGAAACATGATAATCAAGGTAAGTAATGATAGGCATCTTATAACGGATGTCGGTGTTGCCATGCAAGAGTTACCCCCAAGAGCCAAGAAAAATTTACTGCACATTAACTGACCGTTTTGATTCAAATAATACTTCCATGGGATGAACCATCATTTTCATTGTAATAGCAACTTAGGTGCAACGAAAACGAAAAGAGATCAAAGAAAGAGCTATTGCATCGACGTATCAAAATCAATAGGTTTTGAGGTTTCCATACTTGACCTTAAGTTTCGATATCTATAAGTTGGGTCTCAAAACTTTGCCTATAAGTTTCGAAATTCAAACTCGAATTGGATAATTAGTTAATTTGACCCCTTTTGATGATGTATGTTTTAATATACTTTATGTTTTTGATATGCGGGTCAATATAATCTCTAAGTGGATATTTTACGATAGGTGTTTAATAATACTTTACTCAGAATGATAAATGAGACCCTGACTATTAAAAACGCGCTTTTAATATCCAACGTTTTTAAACCACCTAAAAACGATTCCCAACCAGAATCATTTGACATAAACATCTATACAATAGTTTGGATTACAGTACTAACTTTAATTGTCAACACTGTGTTGATTATTTAAAGAAATTCTTGTTGACAGTTTACGGTTTTAACCGGGTAGATGGTATACAGTTAAAGGCAGACAATCTGCAAACTGTCACGTGCTCAAAACAGTCCAAGAACGTCCAATGCATGAATGTGAACACTTTTTCCTGTGAAGTTAGTTTAGTTGACACTGGTATGCTAAACCAATTCAAAAACAACTGATCTCATCGTTTCTTGTCACTCAAGCATCGATGGTCTTCGCTTCGACATACTCTTCCTACGGCAACGAGATGTCACCGTCGAGAGAAATTTATCTTCAGACATGTACAAGTTCCAAAACTTTCAGTCTGTTTCAGCATTTCTGCATTCATAGTATAACCACACAAGTAGAACACCACTTGTATCTCGGTATGCTAATGTCTTACTATAAAGAAAGTGAACTTTACTTGATCGGCATCCGCTAATATCATGTCGGTCATATCTCCTCGGCCTTGTTTCGATTACACGACGAACAAAACGGACTCTCGTAACCAGGACAATCTCATTGACAAGATTGGAATCATTTAAACACTCAGAGAAAAGGCTGTTCATTAGTCTTTTACTTTTTTCTCACGTATTTGATGAAATGATTAAATGTTTGCCAAGTTGCATATTGCTATCTAATCATAAGAAAACCCCAACATAATTTGTCTCAAAGAAAGCAACGATTTTACCTTTAGAATTGCCTGGGTCCTGCAACAGAGCCCCATCATAGCAGCATCAACAACATGCAGCAGCAAAATATCAAAATGACCCTGTAGTTTAAACATGCAGCAGTAAAAAACTAGTGATTAATCTGAAAAAGGTTGAAGAAACAAGGATCAGTAACCCTGATTTGATTAAAATCATTGCAGCTCTCTTTTTTCAGCAGTTAGACCTAGAAATTGAAACCAGAAAGCTGATTTTTCTGACATTTTTTTTATGGTTTTAGAAGTTTAAGGGCCACACTCAGGGCCATTAATTGTATTGGTACAAACAGTGAAAGTGGGATTTTGGTATTTGTTTTCACTCAATTTAGATGTTCCAAGAACCATTTTCAATGGATTTGTGGTTGATCAACAATTCAATTTCCAGCCACAAATAAAAGAACATGATGACAACCATGAATGTCGCTTTTGAAGACGTGATCATGTTCATAGCCTACCAATTTCACCCTGCAAATCTCAAAACTTTTTGATGAAATTACAGCAGCCAAAAGCTCGGAGGAAAAAAAATATCTTGTGCTTTTCAGAGAATTCATCAGGTGAAAGCAACATAATTTAAAAGCAAGAGGTGAGAGACCATTTTGTTTGATTTTGCGGAAGGGTACGTTCCCAGTTTTAAAGCTCTGCGATTTGGAGAAAGATTTGACAACGACCAATCAGAATCAATTTGCCATGGCCATGAAAAATATCTTCATGGTACACAAAAGCAAATCCTTTCATGATTGTTCATTATTGTTGAAAAAAGTTTAATTGATGGACTGAAAAACATGCTCAAATCATTAATATTAAAGTATTTTTTACATTAATGAATTTGTACGTAAAACAATACCCAGTGATCATTGGAATTCTTTGCAACTTGCGGCTACATCTTGTCGATTTTCAACAGCTTCAGAACAATCTAAAGAAATTAAAAAGAGGGCAAAGATAATTAGTGGATTAAAGGATTGCAGCTTATTGAATAGTACATTGTGGGAAAAAACCAGAACAAGAACCTTGTGAAACAAGTCATGATCGATGAACACATCAGATTCTGATCTACAAAGCTAGCTGCAATAACATAAACCAAAGACAGAAAATTAAGCTGCAAAAAGGATATACAAAAAGGGGGGCAAACAGGGTTAGAAACACCAGTAACAAGGGAGATTTTCCATGGATATATTGTTCTTTTTGTTTTCCCAGTCCTGCCTGCCAAGTCCCAAGAAACCATCAAAGCAATGTGAAATATCATGGCCTAATTGTGTGTTTTTGAAGACCCATTTTGCAGAAAAATAAGAGGAACTGATGCTACTTTGGACTTGAACCCAAGTATCCCAATCGGTCAGCCAATACACTCACATCTTCATCATCGGCGCCTTCGGTTCCCGGTATATCGTAATCGCCTTCGAATCTCTCATTCAGCAACTCTTCCCAAAACCCTTCGTCGAGTTCTTTATCCTGGTGTTGGAAATCATCTTGTGTTTCCTCATGGTCCCTCCTTGCCCTACCATATCCTTGCATTTCCAGTGCCAATGCTTCCAACTCCGTCACTTGGTATCCGTAATCACCGTACTCAGAAGGCTCGGTTTTAACTGGACTTATCATGCTCGATTCGCCTACATCGACTCCAACGGGTGGGCGATCAATAGGCCGCCTCCGTTTCTTCGACATCGCTTCTTCGAGCTCCTTTCTTTTATCCTTTTGTTGCATCAACTGCTGGATAAAAGCCGGATTCCGCATTGCTCTAGCTAGAAACGACATCATTTGCTGCTGTTTCTTCTCGGTTCCTTGCAACCTTTCTTCCATGGCTTGAATGTAAGCTCGAGTCGTCTGCTGTTGCTGTCTAAGCTTCACTAATTCCATCATTAGTACCTGCTTGTCGCGCTTCAATCGATCGACTTCACCGTCTAGTCCGAATCGGCCAACTTCGATGCACGGACCCGAAGCTTGATTAGATAGTAGGGGCTGAGATGTTGTCTTTCTCCTCCTAATGTTCTTCAGTAGATGCCTATGCCCCTTTAGAAACCCTTCATTGGCAAATTCCCATTTGTCTGGGTCAGTCTTTCTAAAACCCTGCAAGTAAAAGAAAATCATACCATAATCAATCAAAAAACTTGCTGATTAATTCATGTTTAATTTCATTGTAGATGGAGATAGACTTGGCTAACAAATACTGAATAAAATAATAATTGAGCAAAGGCCCCATTTCCAGAAGCAACCATTATGGGTGAAAAAAAACAATAAAAAAAAAAGACAAGTGGCTTAAAGTTTATTAAAAAAAATTGCAGAAAAAATAATCCATAAAAGGACATCAAAGAACATTCTACAAAAAAAACGTAATAAAAATATTTTAAAAATGGCTTTTACGATCTGTAAATCATGTGAGATTCCAGAACTTTCAAGAAAAATCTCGAGCTTTGATAATTTTAAAGAGGAGACTTTTTGCATCCAACAAACAAGGAGATAAACCAATGGTTGCTAAAAAGAAAATTAAAACAATGCAAATGAAATGAATGAAACCCAAAATTCCAGAAGAGCATTCAAAATTGAAAATTAAAAACAGAAAACTTAAGAGATGAGAAAACTTACGTAAGTATTGAGTTGCCTAACAAAACTAGAGAAATTATTGTGCTTGAAGTATTGAGGAAGAAGACTAGTGGAGAAAGCGTGAGGATCCCACACAACAAAGCTGTTGCCTCCTCTGCTCCAAGAAACTATGTAATTAGTACTAGGATCATCAACAATGTCGAAAGTCTTCGTGAGAAATGGCGGCGGCCCCGACTCATTAAGACCCTCCATCGGCTGCGGCGCCGGCATCATCATCATCGCCGACGGGTCATCGTCGGACTGTAAATAACTCGAGTTCGGGTACTCTTCCTTCACCGGAAAATACGGATTCATCGTCTAACTTCAAACTTATTGATCACAGTTTGTTTCGATAAAATCCAAAAGAGAAAGGAGAATATCGGGAGCTTGAAAACAGGGGAAGCTTCATGGACGCCAAGCTGATTCCTCAAGCATGTTAAAAAAAATCGAAGCTGAATCTAAAGTGAAGCAGTACGTTTATAAATAGAAAGTGAAACAGAGAATCTTTAGTAGTTTTTTCTGTGAGGAGGTTTCCTCCTTGGGAAGGTCGTTTTTGCGGTTATAGTAAGAGTTGGGATGCTTAGTCACGCCCGTATATATAATAACAGCCACGGCAGCAAGTGTGTATAAAAAAATAGAAAAATATATATTTAGTGGGTTTCTTATAAAAAAGTATTTAGAAAGTTCTAGAGGTTATAATGGAACCTTGTCATTTTATTATGATTTAATGATAAAATTGTTTTAAAAAAGTTTATTCATTTTATGAATAAAATAATAATAAAAAATATGAACATTTTCCTTTAGTGTGGAAAGTTCTGGAACTTCAAGGTGTAAGGCATGTTGGTGACATGGGGTTGGACCCACTTTTTTGTCTATTTTTATTTTATTTAAATGGATTCCATTTGAAACGTAGGCTCCCACGTAGGGATGACAATGGGTCGGGTCGGGTCGGGTTTTTGGGCCACCCGACCCGATCCAAGAAGAAAGGGTTTTTCACCCGTGACCCGACCCGACTCGACCCGAATATATGACTTAAAAATCCGACTCGACCCGATTCGACCCGAAATAATAATAAAAAAAAATTTATTCAATGAAAACAGTGACTTAATTGAAAAAAATTATATATGGAGGGACATTATTGTAATTATCTCTAAATATATATGATAAAATTATATATATTTTTCGGGTCGGGTCGGGTCGGATTTTTTTCACCATAAACCCGACCCGACCCGACCCGAACAGCACATTTAAAAAAAACTCGACCCGAACCCGAATTTTTTTTAAAAAAATCCGACCCGATCGGGTCGGATCGGATCGAAACCCGTCGAATTCGGGTTGAGTTGCCATCCCTACTCCCACGTATAGTTATTACTCAAATTCAATCACGTATGAATTATTACTAAATTATTAAGGACGTCACAAATCACTTAACACCTTACAATTAGATTATTAAAATTTAGGGTAAACTACATCATTCTTAACTTAACTTTATTCTCTCTCCTATTTCACTCACTTTACTTTAAAAATTTCCAATTTACTCATTAAACTTTTGAATTGCTCTTGTTTTAGTTATTATAAATTATTTTATTATTATTATTCTATGACATGACATTTATTATTATTGAAATATAAAATAATATTTTCACTTCATCATCTACAACATCACCACCGTCTCTTCTCATCACCGTCGGCCTTCGAAATCGGTAATCGTTTGAGCCCAAATTGTACCAAGAGATTCACATTGACACTTTGAGTCCGAATTTGTGATTGTTTCAGTAAAAAATCCCAAAACCCGTGAATCTCAACTGAAATATTTCAGTTTCCTCACTTTTGATCTCTTATTCATGGACTTTCGAGCATGTTCCTACAAAATAGTGGTCGGATCCGGACTCGGGGGATGAGGCGAAGCGACTCATGAAATCTGGGATCGAACGACTACCATCTAAGGCGATTGACGGTGGTCAGCATTTCGGTTTTTCACTTTTGATCGGATCAGAGCATGTTTCGATCAAATGGAGATCGAATTCGAACTTAGAGGTTAAGACGAAGCGACTGATGAAATTTGGGACCGAACAACCATCATCGACAACCATCAACGGTATGTCGGTGAATAGTTGACCCACCATATATTTTTATTTTATATTTTAAATTATTGTTATATTAAACAATAAAAAATGTCATGTCATACAAAAATAATAATAAAATAATTTAGAATAGCCAAAACAAGAGCAATTTTAAAGTTCAATGACTAAATTGGGAAAAAATGAAAGTGAAGTGTGTGAAATATGAGAGAGAGTAAAATTTAATGACGAATGGTGTAGTTTACCTAAAATTTAATATAGTACACCAATAAGGTTGGTTGTTGGTTGAAGTGATAAACAATTTAATATCACTTGAGTAGATTTTAAGTTCGAGGTCTTGTGTATGTAAAATTTCCTATTATGAGGTTCACCTACCATAGCTAGGTGTGCGACATTGATCGATACGAATCAGTCAGGGCAAAGTCTCGAAAGAGAGGGCAACCATTTTTTTTAAATATGGTACTACTACGTAAATATATAAATATTTAAACTTTTAAAGAAAAAAATCCTCAAATATACATTTGAATATAACGTCTTTTTAGACATTTCAATGTCTACTGGTAATGGTGTCTAGTGAGAGATTCTCTCCCTTCTCTCTAGGTTTCTTTTTCGAGAGATTGTTCTTGGGTTGTTTCTTGGTCTCGTCCATGGATTATCATGGACTCCCGGTTGTAGAACTTCCTTTTAGGAGTTCAAAATGGTTATGGTGTCTCAAAATTAGGATTTCTAGTTGTCAAATCCTTAAATTTTTAGGGAATGATAATTATCCTGAAAAAGTGTGGCACTCTTGGTGTTCGTCCTCAGATATAGAAAATGAAGGTAAAAGCATTTGGTGTTTTCATATTTGGACTATTTTTCTGTTTTATGTTTTGCAGGATCTTCTGAAAGATAGTAACGGTGGATGGATTGATAAAGAGAGAGGAAAGATAGAGTTAAAGCAATTTCAAGATTGGGAAGGTATGATGGAGGTGTTCGAGGAAGATGAATTTTTTTGGATTAAGAAGAGGGAAGGGGAGGGAAGATTAAGGAGTATGGGGAAATTGAAGATTGATAAAGGTATTGAGAGATGCTTGATATGGAAGATTATGAGTAACAAAGAAATTAAGCTTGAAGAAGAGATTAGAAGAAGGTCTTCAAACAACAAACGGGACGATGAAGTTATGGATGGTGATTCGTTTTGGATTGCTACAGGGGTTGTTTTGGAGCATAACAGGGAATTGGGGTTGTTCGGTTATGATAATCAAGAAGTCAAGAGAGTTAGTTTAGTTTCGGTTGAGAGGGGACTTAGTTATGATAGAAGATTTTTTCTTTATGGAAATATCTGGAAAATGATGATTAAATCGTCGAGTCATGGACTGAGGATAGCAACTTGTGTCTCGGTGCAGGCGGCTGATGGGATTGGAAGGGATCGGGGATATCCCACTTGTTACTCGGTGCTGACAGGCGGTGGATGTGGCAGGGCTATTGTAGGCGATGTGAGTCCTCGGCTGAATCGGGCAGAACAGCTGGCAGAAGGCGGCGGCTACAGTGTTGTAGGCGCTGATCTAAGTACGGACAGTGGGGTGTGCTGGAAAAGGGAAATTTATAATATTTATTTTAATATTAGTTTTTATATGAATATATTTATGGAAAGATATATTAAAATAATATTGGAAATTGGACATATGTCTAAAAGGAGGACTTTTCGAAGGGAATTAAGGCAAGTGGAGGAATGTGAGACGTGGAGGTGGGATATGTGTAGGAAGGATAAGAGAGGTCGGTGTAGTTGGAATGCTATAAGGAGGGGAGAAATTTTTTATGTTTCTTTGGTGATTCAACTAAGCTCTTTTGGGATAGTAGTCGAAATCAAAGAAATTAAGGGAGAAGCCTGTTCTTTTCTCACGATTGTTTATTGCATCTCTCCCACGTTTGTGTTTATTTCTTGGAAGATGTCTGAAGAGGTAGCGGAACTGATGAAACACTTGAATTTTACAGAGGAGGAGTCAGAGGACATCTCCCCACCTCGGATGGCTAATGAGGATGATGAAATGGAAATGGACAAATGGATTGTGGCAAGGATAATCGGTTACAAAAAAGTAGAAAGTGAGGCGGTGTTGAGGGTGTTTCGATCTATTTGGGGACATTCGAGGCTTGAGGATGCAAGTATTCTGAAGGAAAACATGTTCCTTTTCAAGTTTAAGACGATCTCGGACAAGCTGGCCATAATGAAAAGGACTCCCTGGAGTTTTGAAGGTATGCTTTTAGCCATTGCTCATTTCGATCCTAAGCTAAGTCTTGAAGAATTTGATTTCCGGCTGCTAGCGGTGTGGGTTAGAATTTGTGAATTGCCTTTGGGTTTTATGAAAATTGAGACTGCTGAAAAGATAGGAAATCGTATTGGAAAGATTATAGCTACTGATACTAGACCAGGTGATGGAAGGATGGGGGATTTTCTTAGGGTGAGAGTAGAGATTGATAGTTCTAAACCTCTGAGAAGATGTGTTAAAATGGGCGTTTGTGCGAATGGTGATTCGAGGAAATGTCTATTAAAATATGAGAGGCTTCCTTCCTTTTGTCATAAGTGTGGGATAATAGGACATGTGCTTACGGAGTGTCCGGGATTTTCGGATCAATTGCAGCAGTTTCTTCAATTTGGAGAATGGCTTAGAGTCTCTCCTATTAAGAGACCGGACGAGAGTAATTCGAGTAGGAAAGTGGGGATTGTTTATGCTGAAGGGGATTTAAATAGAAGGACTGTGACAAGCTCGGCCAATTCTCCTAGTCCGGATAGGGGAACTAGGACTCCACGTGGTAGACCGTGGATGCCAGGAAGGGATTTGTTAGTATCATCAAGTGCTAACCAAGATGATTCAGACCCTTCGGACCCTACAGGGACGGACAGCTCTCTCCCTAGTACCTTCCCTGATGTGTTCGTTCGATGTAACCGAGAGCTGATTGAGGAACTCCAAGATTATCGAGTGGAGAGTGTTCGGGCTGAAGTTGGCTCATCCAGTTCAGGGAAGCGGAAGATTGGGGATGCAAGTAAGGGGAAAAGGAAAGTGAAGAGGATCAATCGGAAACTTGTGAATATTTCGGACTCTACTCTGAATTCTAAGGTGGGAATGAGTGAGGAGGAAGACCCAAGTGAACTACCCGAGGAAGGAGCTGGGGTTGCACAGTTATTGGCGGAGGCTGAGTTTCAGCCCCGCCAGGAACCATGACGCTGTTCTGTTGGAACTGCCGGGGGCTTGGGAACCCAGCGACAGTTCGAGAACTTAGGAGAATGATCTCCGATAAGGACCCAATTTTGGTTTTTGTTTCTGAAACGAAATTACGGAAAAATAAAACGGAGGCTATCAGAGTGGCGACAAAGATGGGGGGTTGTTTTGAAGTTGAAAGATCGGATCGTTGTGTGGGGTTGATGATGCTATGGAAGGAAGGATGTGAGGTTAGTCTGCAGAGCTTCTCTAATATTCACATAGATGTGGAGGTGGTCTGGAAGGATAAGAAATTTCGGTTCACCGGATTTTATGGGAGAAGTGAATGGGCGAACAAAAGGCTTAATTGGGTGATGCTCTCGCATTTGGCGTCCACTTCTTCTCTTCCTTGGTGTGTTGGAGGAGATTTTAATGAAGTCATTCATGGGAACGAAAAAAGTGGAGGGAGGAATCCTATTCGGAGCCAAATGGAGGAGTTCAAGACGTGCCTTCGAGTTGCTGAGGTGTGGGATATTAGGCCAAGGACTGGGTGGTTTACGTGGGCTAGTGGAACGCGAGCCAGATCTTTCGTTTGTGAGAGAATTGATAGATATGTAGCGAAGGATGATTGGAGATTGATGTTTCCGGAGGCTAGAGTTGATACGGTCCCGATGGCGTCTTCGGATCACTCGGCTATTGTCTTAAGCTTGGAGGGGGTTGAGGTGATGGGTTCTGTTAGGAAGGATTACTTCAAGTTTGATGATTGCTGGGCTGATGAAGAGAAATGCAAGGATATAGTGCAAAGGGTTTGGGGGCATGGGGAGGACTCTTTTGAGACTAAAGTGGGCAAGTTGGGGGTTACGTTGGGTGGTTGGCAAAGATTGCGAAGAACTAAAGCTAAGAGGGATGAGAAGCGGTTAAGAGGAGCTATTCTTAAGATTGATTCTGGGCCGTTCTTTGCTGAGAAGTGTGATCTTCGGAGGAAGGTTATGGCTAAGCTTAAGGAGGTGTTGGATAAAGATGAGCGGTTCTGGTTTCAAAGATCGCGTGTGGCGTGGCTTAAGGATGGTGATCGTAATTCTTCCTTTTTTCACGCGAGAGCCAATGGGCGTCGGAAAAAGAACTGGATTGAGGGTTTGGAGAATGAAGGAGGGGTCTGGTGTGATAGGATTGAAGATATCTTTGGGATTGCTTCGAGATATTTTTCCTCTCTCTTTCGTTCATCTGCTGCGAACCCTGATGAGGAGATCTTTCAAGCCATTGAACAGTGTATTGATCCAAGTGACAACGAGATGCTTTGCCGGGAATTTTCTGCTGAGGATGTCATCTTTGCTTTTTCCCAAGTTAACCCTTCGAAAGCTCCAGGTTTCGATGGTCTTCCAGGTCATTTCTTTCGTTCTTTTTGGAATATTGTAGGTAGTGATTTCGTGAATCTTTGTCTTTGTCTTTTGAATGGTACGAAGGAATTTGATTATGTAAATCGTACCATTGTTGTCCTTATTGCTAAGGTTGATAGCCCGAAGTTAATGAAACATTTTAGACATATTAGCCTTTGCTCGGTCATCTACAAAGTTGTGTCAAAAGTTATTGTTAATCGTCTTAAACCGCTTATGAATGTTTGTGTCTCAGAGAATCAATGTGCTTTTGTCCCGGGTCGTAGTATTTCGGATAATTTCCTTGTTGCTCATGAAATTTTTCATTATCTTAAGCGTGCAAAAAATGGTCCTAACAAGGGAGCTGCGTTGAAATTGGACATGGAAAAAGCTTATGATAGGGTGGAATGGGATTTTTTATTGAATGTTTTGACTAGGATGGGCTTTTGTGATTCCTTTGTTAATATCATTCGTAAATGTATTTCCACTGTGTCTTTCCAAATCCGTATCAATGGTGTTTTGTCTGATGTTGTTGTTCCTCAGAGGGGTCTCCGACAAGGAGATCCTTTATCGCCCAATTTGTTTTTGTTCTGTGCTCAGGGCCTTTCCGCACTGCTGCTCAAGGCTCAAAGGCGGAACGAGATCAAGGGAATTAGAGCAAGTGTGAGAGGGCCGAGAGTTTCTCATCTTTTCTATGCGGATGATAGCCTTTTGTTCATGAAGAATTCGATGACGAAAGTCAGAAGAATTAAGGGTATCCTGGACCAATATGAGAAAGCTTCCGGACAAAAGGTGAATTATGAGAAGTCTAGTATCTACTTTAGCCCTAATACTCCGTCTGAGGATAGGGGATCCTTTCTGAGAGAGCTTGGTGTTGTTGAAGCCTCGGAGCCGGGAAGTTATCTTGGTCTCTCGTTGGTTGTGGGGAAAGGTAAAAGGGCGGCGTTTAATTTTATTAAAGACAGAACGGAAAAAAGGATCCAGGGGTGGACGAAGAGATTGCTGTCTTTTGGAGGGCGGGAGGTCTTTATCAAGTCCGTGGTGCAGGCTTTTCCTGCGTATGCTATGTCTTGCTACTTGATTTCGGATGGGGTTCTGAAGGACATAAAATCACAAGCTAGATCATTTTGGTGGTCGGGTAAACAGAATTCTAGAGGATGGGCTATGGTGGCATGGGATAGAATTTGCAAGGCTAAGAAATTTGAAGGGTTGGGGTTTAGGGATCTTCATATGTTTAATGTGGCGTTACTAGGGAACCAGATTTGGAGATTTATTCAAGATGAGAATTCGTTGGCTTTTAAGGTGATTAAAGCTAAATACTTCCCGAATTCCTCATTTTTTGAGGCTAGGATGGGGACTAATTTTTCATATGCTTGGGCTAGTCTCATGAAGGCTAAAGAGGAACTTAAGGATGGGTTTTTTTGGAGAGTGGGTATTGATAGTGGAATCAGGATGTTTGAGGAGAATTGGGGTGATGATTGCGCTATTGAATGGGGAGAAAGATATGTGGATAATGCTGCGCGTCCGGTTCGGGTTGTGGATTTCATGGTTCCCGGGTGTGCCAGGTGGGATGAGGATAAGGTTGTTGGAGTGCTTCGGACGGCGGATGCAGATAAAGTTCTTAAGACACTAATTGCTCCTGTTAGAGGGGATCGGTTACTGTGGAATCATCATGGTTCAGGTTTCTATTCTGCTAAATCGGGTTACAATTGGTTGATGATTCGAAGTAGTCCGACCTTGGTGGTGGATGGCATTTGGAACAGAATTGCAAGAGCTCGGGTCCTCCCAAAGATTAGAATCTTTGGATGGCGTATTTGTCATGATGCCATCCCTGTGGGAGCTAAATTGGTTCAAGCGAATATAGGAAATGGGGTCTGCCCGATGTGTCTTTTAGAGCTGGAAACTGTTTTGCATGCCATTAAAGATTGTCCCAAAGTTAGGTCGGTCCTGGTGGTATCGGGACTTTCTCAGGTGATTGTTGAATGGATCGGATCCTCTCCTCTTTCTTGGTTGATCTTTGCTCATTCCAAATTGATTAATGAAGGGTTTGATCTTTTTCTTGCTCTACTTTGGAATATTTGGAATCGAAGAAATGACATGGTGCATAATGGGGAAATGCAAACTGACAGGAATGTTATTGTTAGTTCTTCGAATTTGATTGAGGAGTTCCGTAGAGTGAAGAAGGTGGATGCCATTGATAGGGATGAGGTTGGATTTAGTCGTTTTAGGGGATGGATTAAGCCGGGGCAGGATGAAATTAAAGTTAATGTGGATGGGGCCTTTTGCAAGGAGAATAGGAAGGCGGCTATTGGGGTTGTGGCGAGGGATTCCCATGGAATGGTGATTGCGGGTCTTGCAAAGAAGATTAATCCTCCGAGTTCGGCCGAGTCAGCTGAAGTTGCTGCTTTTACTGAGGGTATTAAGTTGGCGATTGAGAATGGGTGGAATAGAGTTATTATTGAAGGTGATGCTATTTCGATTGTCAATAGATTGGCCAACAAGAGAACGGGGAAGATTCAGGATTTATCTACGATTGGATTGCTGCTCAATGAAGCTAGGCTTTTATTGACGAGGGCTCCTACTATTAAAGTTCATTACGTTTGTAGGGAAGCTAACCGTGTTGCTCATACCCTTGCGCATTGGGCTTTATCGAACACCAATCCAATTTGGTTCTTTTTTGATGAACCTGAATGTATTAAGCAAGATGTAATTGATGATGCTATTGGAATATAATGATTTTTCACTTCAAAAAAAAAAGAATATAACGTCTTTTTGTTAGGTTATTTAATTATAGAAAAAAATATAAAATTATCATTCGTGTTAATGAAAATAATAAATTGACATTTTTTCATTTAAAAATAACGGAAAATAACTCGTATAATAATTATAATTAAAATTATTATCAATTGTGTTATTTTTAAAAAAAATACATAATAAATTTTTAAGACAAAACTATCATAAATTAACCTTAACTTTCTCCGCCAGCAGAGTTATAGATTTAGATAGAATAGGGTCAACATGAGTATCATCTCATAAATGATATAAATATTAGTTTGATATTATTTTTTTTAATTTATATGTTGGATGATTATAATCAATATTTACACACGTGCACACTCATCATCCAATTCAATTTATATTCATATTTATACGTGTCTTCAATATGTAAACGTGTATTTCTTTTCCACACAATAAATTTAATATTCACCCTATCTTTTGATTAACTCAATATAATCTCTATCAAAATTATCAAAAGCTGCATACTCTTAACGAAGTTGTTGATAATTATCAACGATTTCTATAATATTTTTTTTTTAGTTTTATTCATACCAAATGATGTTTTTGATAAAAATATATTTACGTAAGAATGATTTTATTAAAAAATGGTTTAGTCTATACTCTAAATAGTTTTCGTAAAATATATTTTTTTACTTTTTTTTTAAATATAGTATTTTCCTAAATTAGCCGATAATTTTATTACCGAGTTTCCTTTTTCTTTTGGTGATAATTATTTCCTAGAAAAAATGGCAAGTATGCTGGACACCGTGGCACGCAAAAACAAGACAAGTGTCACACTTCTCGACCGTGGCGACGGTGAAAAGTAGGCAGGTTTTCAAAGAACGAAAGTCTGCCCGATGAGACAAGTGGATAACTCTATTCGTTAAACAGTATACTCAACTACAAGTTGATCTTAATTTTGAATTATTTTTTCTTATAAAAAGACCACATTATTATTATTTAATTATTTTATTAGTTTCAAATTTGAGTATAATAAGATAAAATCAAACAGTAATATTATTATTTTATTAAAAATTTCAACAAATTAATAAAATAATGTACTGAATATATTTTTTAAATATCACTTTAATTATTATTCTATTGATATCCGGGAAGGCCATACAAGTTGAAAATGCCAATAAATAGGGACCACGTCACTTCATATATTTTATATATAGAACTTTCCGGAACAAAACATAGTCTTCCATAAGATAAAATAGGTTATAATATTACCATTTTTTTTGGATAAAATAAGTTATTCTTTAAAATATAAATATTTTTATCGTAAGATGAATGGTGTCAGACCTATAATAATAATAACGATTAAATTTATTCTTGATAAATTACGTGAAATTGTTATAGATTTAATTATGAGATACAATTTTCGAATAATGACCTCAAAAGATATTTGTAGAGATACAACAAACTCTCTCGGTTTCAAGATTTTTTATTGACTAATTCAGATTCTCATACGTCACACACTTAGTTTCGGTGGGTGAGTCTCCCAGCTGCGATTTTATGCATATACAAAGACTTAAACTCGAGACTTATCTTAAACGATTTCAAGTTACTTACTACTTGAATCAACTCCAATTAGTAAAACTAATGAGTAAAACTAAATACTTTGAAATTCTAAAAATACCAATTTTTTAAAATTATTATATTTATAAGAAAAAAATTATATTATTAAATAATAATAAAATGGACAAACGGCAATTCTAGGTTAAGCTACTTGTCAAAACAGCAGCATTTATATTTCTAAATACAAGACAGGTGTGGCAAAAATATTGATGCCAGACGTCTATTTTGTAAATATTTTTAAATATAAAATGACATGTGTCATTATAGTACTACACCACTTGTAAAATCAAACATTATTTTTTTCATAATTAGGGAAGAAAAATGAAAGATTATTAAGAAAAATAATCAACATTTATGATGAGCTTTAGAGTCAATTTATTAAGACGTGGTTGAAAAGGGGAAAATAGATGGTATTTTCGTTTTAATAAAAATAAAATAATTAACAGCAATTTAATATTTTGTTATTGTTTTATCGCATTTATGGTAATTCGATAAAAAAAAGAGTTCGAAAATTAAGAGAGAAAATGATTAAATTGATAAAACTGAGGGACCAAAAAATATTTTACCATAAATGAAATGGAACTTAACTCTACACGTTTACAAAGTACATGAATTACTTTGAAAGATTTGATGAGCTTTAGAGTCTTTTCATGAAATTATCCCTAAATAGTAAACAGATGCATAAGTATAACATCTAGATTTTGTGGGCCAATGGAAACTTCTACATATTTTGTTCGGCTTCTACTTAAGTCGTAGGTTTGCTAAGCTTTTAATAATTTGTTAGTATCTTTTAACAATTTTAATCGAATAAAAGAATTATTAAACAAGTTCAATAATCACATTCAATTCAAATATCGACGAGTTTTAATTGAATTTAATTTAAAGAGCTTGCAATATGTGGGTCTCGTTTACAGTCCTACTAACAATGATAATGAAGCTTGATAAGAGAGAGTGGAGACTAGAGAGGAACAGCTTTGTAGCTACGCTGCGGCACCTTCTTGAAGAGCGCCCAAGCCAGATCAAGATAAAGAGGAAACTGCGCTATGGCAAAGAGCGTCACAGGCAGGCAAGTAACCGCATACACCGGGAACGCAGCGTACTTCAACTTATCTTTCAAAATAAAGAAATGTCCCGCGCAGAACGAAACCAACACCGACGCTATCGATACGAACAGCGACGTCAACCCCAGCAAAAGCTTCCGGGGCAAATCTATGCCGAAATCCCTCTCTTGATACCGAGATGTTAGTATCGATAAGAACATCACCACGGCCGTCACGGAGAAGCAAAGAGTGATGAGGGATGAGATGGCGAAGACATCGAATGCCGGATGATTTTCCAAGGTCGGCGTTCCACTCTCCGAATTCACACCTCCTGGCACGGTGGTTGATGTGGCGAATGCCACGGTCGCGATCAATGCTGCCACGACGGAGCACGATTCGGAGGTGTTGGTTAGCCATTCGCCACCCTTGTCAACGAGGTGTTTGTGTGTCTCGGTGAATATGTCCCTTGGGGTCTTGTTGTCCTTATTGTAACGAGTGAAGAAGTGGGCGGGCATGGAATGCTTGACAAACTAAAGAATTTCATGGTGTCAAAATTATGATCAATTATGCTGGACGTACTTAAATTATAGCTCCAATTATAAACTAAATAAAATGTAAACATAGTCATACCTCATACCACTTGATTTCCCATTGCATTTGTAAAGCAGCGCCGGGGATGAGCCAAGGCCTGTGATCACCCAGCATTGCGGCAAGGTGCAGTGCACTATTTCCGTTATGATCCACCGCTCGGAAAACGCTGTCTTTCATGATGTTTTTGTTAAGCAAGAGCTCGTATACGTGAGGCTGCCGGTTCTCCACCGCAAGCAACACTATGTTCTTCTTCTCCGAGTTGGTTTCATGGATCGCCACCGGAAAACGTTGTAGGATTTCATCCACCATTTCCGTGATTCCGTTCTTCGCCGCAATCAATATCGTTGTCTCTCTTTTCGCGGCTTCTTTGGTTTTCTCCTTTTCACCTGCCAGTTGGTGAATTTTGCAATGTTACAAGAAAATTATGCGTTAAACATTCATGTATGTGCCACTAATGTTGTTATATTTTTCACCTTTTGAAATTTTTCCCTTAATTTTATCACGTTGTTTAGCTGGATGTGAATCATCACAACAGGCAAGCATTTTAACGTCTCCTACTTCTGTGATTTCATAAGGCTTTGTCTCGTCGGAATCGTATAACGATAGCTGGGGCCGACAGCCATTGTCTTCATACTGGTACATAGAAACATGTTGCAGAAGTTCATTCATGATCTGGACAGCCCAAGTATGCTTCTGTTTCTTCTCCCTTAACTTCCTAATTCTCTGTGATCCTTATGAATAAACAACATTAATGAATAATCAAAGAGATATTACGATTCGTGAGCGAGTAGAAAGAGATGAAAACCAGTCTAACTCGACCTACCTAATCCGAGTATAACCAAAATTGCTTTGGATAACAACTTGACGAAATCAATGAAGGTGACATAATTGGGAGGAACGAATTGATGTCCATCTCCTGCGAGTACAAAACAAGATTTCTTTCATTAGATGCCTGCAGGCTGCAGAGCTCGACAGAGTTAGGCTGTTTGTAGGGATAAACTTGTTATCGATTTATTCCTTTGTGATCTCGTGAAGAAATGTGCCGGATGATTTACGAGGTTGCTCGGAATAAACTTGTTATCGATTTATTCTTTTGTGATCGCGTGCTGAGATGTGCCGGATGATTTCCAAGGTTGCTCGGTGCTTTTGTGTCTCTTAATTCGAATTCATTCGCAAGTTTGCAGTTCCGATTCTCGGTCCTATTGTTTATTAGGTGTCGAAATTTGACATTTATGTTCTATTCCCTTAATTCTTCATGTATTGCAGGCAATGGATTGCTTACCTTTGGGTATGGTCTCGGAGGCGGCATTAGGAGCTTCAAGGTTTTCAACCACATCTCGTCTCTTGTTTGTGTTCTGTGAACTTTTTGTCACTGCAAAATGTAATAAAATTGTTCAATCGAACCATAAAAAAGAGTCCACGACGTTACATTAAGACCGTTTGTTATTTCCCGGGCAGCCAGCTTCTACCGGTTTAGTTAGCATACCTACTTGAACCAGCTGCTTTAGCAGGTGCAACAAGTGCATGCATGTTTGGTAATTGCCGGGATAACTATTTCTCATCGTCCTTTCCTTTGATCCCTTAGATTGGCCATAGCTTGCAGATAGTTGAAATGATGGTTCCACCTTAAGCGGTTCGACGATTATACCTTGGGAACAAAATTGATAATGTCGATCACTTGAATATGTGAATTTCTATGCTTTTGATGGTGAAAGTTGAGACTAATGAATAGCACTTACAATGATAGATAAGCTGGCTGAAACGACCGAGATGGCTACCGCTTCGGAAGGCGGTCGGGTTGCTAGCCAAGAGATGCAGGGCTGATATTCCCTTGTCGTTTACATAATTGACAAGATCTTGATAATGGTAAATGATTTGAAATGCCAAATCTGTGAAGCACATTAGAGTTAATACAAATATGCTAATATGTTTGAAAAAAAGGAGTTGTGGGAATTCATACCAAAATAGTCTCCAGATATGGCACAGTGAAGAACATTTTCACCGTCATTTCTTCTGCAATAAGAATACCCTTCTTCCTGGCTTCGACAGTAGGAGTTAAGGCAAAGAAAAGCGTCCTTCTTGCCGTGTAGAGCAGCCACGAACATGGGTGTTTCTCCTTGGAAGTTCTGAATCTGGAGCAAAAACGGCTCCACTCTCACAAGGCATATGCACATCCTTGCGTTCCCTAGCGAAGCCGCGACGTGCAGCGGGGTATTCCCCTGCTCGTTCCGGATTTCCAAGGCTTTCGGTGGTTCACCGTGGGCCGAAACCGAATCCACTAGCTGTTCTACTACGGCTTCTTGGACGTTGGAGACGGCTATGTGCAATGCGGTGTCGCCTGATCTTATGATCTTAGCCACATGGACCGAGGGATCCTTCTCGTATATGCTTATAACAGTGTTCCATTCACCTTTCATGGCACATTTGAACAATTCTTTTTCTTCACTAATGTTTCTAGACTCCATCTTTTGTTCTTCATAAGAGTGGAAGCTGAGCCTGAGGTAGACACAAAAGGTACATAAATACACCAAAAGTGGAAGAAAGGAACGTTTGAGGTCGTTCCGTTTCCAAGGAAGGAATCATTTTGAGACTCGAAGGAAACAGAAAAACAGTTTACACCTTTTCTTTATAGAGTAACTTTAATAATAAATAATAAATAATATAGGATAATTTTGATTGATTAATTTTAATAAAAAAGATAAATGACACGTTAAGTCTTTCAAATTTTATTTTTATTTAGTTTAATTCTTAAAAATTCATTTAAATTAAAATTAGCATATGTTTATTAGTCTAATATTATTTTTAACATTATTTATGATAATTTTATTTATTTTTAATTAATATATCAATTTTATTATTGAAAATGATATGTGTTATCATTTATCGGAGGAAAAAAAAAGTATGGAAACAAGAATGTTAACCAAGGAAATTTTGTTATTTATATTTAAGTTAAACTAAGATTGATGACATTAATTGATATTAATATATTCTTAAATTAATAGTAATATATTTTAAAATTATTTATATTATATTTTACTTAAAATTATATATTTGATATACCTAGATATGAATTCTTTCACCTTCAGTATAATTTTCCCTAAAAAAAATTGATGGCAATAATTAATTTAATTGCAAAGACTTGAGGTTTAAATGCTCATTTGTTTTATTAAAAATACGGAGTATTTTTCATCGTTTTGCTCCTTAAACTATTTTTTTAAATACTTTATTTCTTAGACTATCGAAAATTACTTTTATCGTCCTATCTTTTTAACAATGTTAAAAGATATTTTGATCAATCAGAACGTGTTATGTGACAATTTTAATCGACTGACTTTAACGAAAATGATAAATGACATATTGAAACTTTTATATTTTATTTTTATTTAATTTAGTCCTTAAAAAATTATTTAAACCAAAATTAAATCCTATTTAATTTTATATTTATTTTTATTTAATATATTGATTGCATCTAATAAAAATAAGATATGTGTCATCATCTATTATAGAAAAAATGAAAATAAGAATGCCATCCAAGGCAATTAAACTTGAGTCTCTTGTAAAAAGTAACCTAACACTCAACCACTATGATAAACCTTAAACTTGTTATTTTAGGATGAAAATTAATATTTAAATTAATTAAAATTAATATTAATAAATATCATTCCTTATGTTGTATTAAATATGTTCATGAATTTTTTTATCAAATTTATTTAACTGACTCATTATTACTTAAAGTTTATTATTGATAAAAATATGAAAAATGGTAGCTTAAAAATCTTAATTTAGATAGTTTTTAAATATATATTATATAAAATTTAATTGTTTAAAATATTTAAAATAATCATAATCAAAGTTTAAAAATTTTTACTTTTAAAATATCAAATATCAATAATGAACATATTTAATGGGACGAGAGAGTACTATATTATTGAATTAATAACATATTGCTAAACTAACATTAATATATTTTCAAAATTATATATTTGTAATATTTTTTACTGATATATTTGATATAATTAGATATAAATTATTTAACTTTAAATATAATTATTATAAAAAGTTGATGGCATTAATTAATTAATTTAATTGATTGGGTTAGATTTAATATAACAATTTATTGAGAATCAAGCACGCCACAATATCTCTCGCGTAGCACCAAAACCGCCGCTCTATATACATTTCATCAAATTTTCGCAACTGAAAAAAAAAACAAATCAATTCGTGAAATCCAGCACGAAATTTAGAAGAACTTCCCGTTCTCTTTACTATCGGATTTTGAATAATACTTTGAATTTTTATTTTTGGATGATGTATACTGAGACGGCGCAGAAAATTGATGTGGAGGCCGGGCGCAGGCATCTGTATCCGATGATGCAAGAGCCGCCGGCGATTAGGTGGGCTTTTATTCGGAAAGTTTATTCAATCCTATCCTTTCAATTGTTGGCTACAATAGCGGTTGCAGCCACCGTTGTTTTTGTTCATCCGATCGCTCGTTTTTTCGTCAGCACCGTCCCCGGCTTGGCTCTTTACATCGTCATATTGATCATGCCTTTAATTAGTGCGTTTCCGCTTACATTGTCCTTTTTTCGGTGTTCCTATTTTGTAACTATTTTAGTTGACTAAAATAGGAAAAAAATTATGTTTGCCGTTTCGCAGCCCTTTTTCCATTGTATTTTTTTCACCAGAAGCATCCATGGAATTATCTTCTGCTTGGAGTTTTCACCGTTTCTCTCGCCTTTTCTGTTGGATTGACGTGCGCTTTTACCAAAGGTACGCATATGAATATTTTCAATACTTGTAATTTTTCTTTTCCCCCATAATCTTAGCTGATTACACCCTTTATTAAGTCAGTTTAGCATTGCTTTAAATTTGTTTGGATTGCGAATTCTGCTGTAAACTGTTGCTTCTCTGACGTTAATGAAGAAACCTGTTGATAATTTTTTTTATGACATTATATTTTGACATATCATAACGATATTTAGGACATTTTATATTTATATACATTTAAAAGATATATAACGATCTCGATAATAAAATAATAAAAAATAATATTATTTTTAGAGGATTCAAATTTAAGTAATTACATCTATAGAGTGATTAAATTTTTTTCAATTATGAAAAAAAATTACGTACATTTGCCTTTTTTTTGTGCATATAGGGAAGGTTATTTTGGAGGCAGCGATTCTAACAGCAGTCGTAGTTGTGTCTCTAACCCTGTACACCTTCTGGGCTGCAAAGAGAGGCCATGATTTCAACTTCCTTGGCCCTTTCTTGTTTGGTGCTCTCCTTGTTCTTATAGTTTTTGCCTTGATCCAGGTATTTTACATGTTTCCCATTTTCATTCACCTATTTCATCTCCATAATATTTGGCTTCCCACTGCAGAAATTTTTTTTTTTTTTGCCACAGATTTTTTTCCCTCTGGGTAGGTTATCGGTGATGATCTACGGCGCCCTTGCCTCAATCGTGTTCTGCGGTTTCATCATCTACGACACCGACAACTTGATCAAACGCTACACCTACGACGAATACATTTGGGCTGCTATATCTCTGTATCTCGACGTGCTTAATCTCTTCCTATCGTTGCTTTCCCTTTTAAGAGCTGCTGACTGATGGTTAAATGGATATGAAAGTGCCTGTAAGAAAATTCTTGATGATCCTTTTAGGCCTTGATCCTTGCTGTTTTCTTCTTTTCCCTTCCTGTTAGATGGTTTAGGTCATAGTTGGAGGAATTTTAAAGGTTCTGTTTTGCTTGCATAACAATTCATTCATTCTTTGCTTTTCTTTGCTTCTTCCTTTATAAATGAAGATTTAATGGCGCAATATATAGGAGTCGTCATTAATTTTTCTTTTGCTCAAGTATGATTGGATCATCTAAAAGTATATAATTGCAAGGTTTAATGTTCTCACAATGCCTGTTAAGGAAATAATATTATTTAACCAGATATTATCCTTTAATTTAAAATAATAAATATAAAACTAATATTTAAAGATAGTTCTTAATATATCATTTAACCATATATCATACTTAGTATTTTAGAGCTTAGAGTTTATACTTAAAATAAATAAATTGTGTAAAAACTTTCATCAAAGTTCAAGGAGCGGTGACAAATTTTAACCAAAATTTTACATTAATTTATTATTTTGGCTAAGGGTTTTGTTAAAGGCTAAAATATGCTTTCGATACCTTCATTTGACTAAAACATGAGTTTTGGTTTTCGTATTTGAAAAGTTCAAAATTAAATCATTTTACGATTTAAAAATCTCAGTCCAGTTATTAGCATAACACACGCATACCAATTTTTGGAAGCAAGCTCCGTAAATATACCGATTTTTGGAAGGAAAACATTACTGGTTTATGGCATAATTAGATATTTGCCCAATGGTTTGCACTGAGCACCTAGAAGTACAAGCTAATGGAGCTTTAAGTGAAGACAAATAAGTGAATTAGTCCCAGCTTGCCGCTACCGCCACCGCCATCGCCATGATGCCATGTAGTTGAGCTTTGCCTATTATGATTTCTTTCAGCTGCGATGGAGACAAGCTTTGATACACCTTTGAGTCCACATATCGTATTCCCTTTGACTCCTGCATTTGAACTCAACGATTCCCCTTATTTCGGTCTTCAATCCGAAGTATCGACGCTGCTCTCCACCTTAGAATAGTGGTCTCTCCAGCCATGCCGGAACGTCCCTGCACACCTCCAGAACCACATCTGTAACGTACCCAAAAAACAGAAACACATTTATTTCCAAAGCAATCCACAATAATCTTTGTTACCCTATGATAACAGGGCTCATTAAACTTGACTCAACTAGGAAAAAAATAAAATTTTCGACTCAATTTGACACTAAAAAACTCGATTTAGCTCACATTTTTATAAATTCAACTAACTCAACTAGATTGAATGTTCACCCTATATTATATTACTACAACTTACTCTTTTTCTTCTTGGTAAAGGTCCCAGCCACATGCTTGCTTTTCATCTTCCAAATCACCTTCAGAAAGAAAAAGAAATTCAGTCTACATACATATACAGATGTGCTAAGAGGAATTAATAAGTACCTGGCCTGCCCTATTCGTATAAACAGAGACGACTTTCCAGTGAAGATCACCTGCTTTTCTATAAACATGTTGTAATCACCATTTTTACCTTGATTTAACTGGTTCTCTGCTCCAAATAGCACCTACCAGCAGCTTCACATTCCAGCAGCTTCCACTGACGATAGCTGATTTCTCGCTCCACACAGTAGTGTTGAAAATTGGCACACCAAATTGCATCAATTGTTAATATTATGGGTGGCAATTTGGTGGCATTAATGGGGTGGCAAAATTGGTCAAATTTGGCCACCAAATTGTTGAAAATTTTGGATGGTAAAACTATGCAATTAGTCATTGTAATTTAGGGTATTTACAAATTAGTCCTTAAAGCTTCAACTATAAATACCCTAGCTCATTTAGCTTCAAAACCATCCCAAAACATTCTAGCTTTCTTCCAATACTAGAGAGAATTTAGAGAGTTTCTTGAGAGTTGTTTTCTCCTTTTTTTTTATTAAGAGAGAATTATCATTGTTTTCTCCTTGGTAGATCGAGAGAGGTTGTAATTCCTATTTTCTCATAGTGAAATTCTTCTACCGTTGCCCGTGGTTTTTACCCTAAATTTTTAGGGGTTTTCTACGTAAATTTTGTGTCTCTTTTATCTTCATTTTTATTTTCTCAAATTATCAGTTGCGATTTTGCTCTATCTGATAGCCGTCTTCCGCAACAATTGGTATCCGAGCTAGATTAGAGTGTGTAATATCTGCTTATTGTCTTTGTGGTTGCCACCAAAAGGTGGATCCTCCAACATAAGAAAATAAGAAGTTATTACCCATTCTTTGGAGGTTCCAGAGAACTATTCACAATAGTGAAATAGTGGGAGCTATCCGTAAAAGAAGCTATGGCAACGAAATTTGATATTGAAAAATTCAATGGGAGAAATTTCTCATTGTGAAAATTGAAGATGAAGGCCATCCTGAGAAAAGACGGTTGTCTAGCAGCTATCAGTGAAAGGCCGGTGGATTTCACATATGACAACAAATGGATCGAAATGGACGGGAATGCTATGGAAAACTTTCATCTAGCATTAGCAGATGAAGTATTGTCAAGCATCGAGGAGAAGAAGACAGCTAAGGAGATATGGGATCATCTCACCAAATTATATGAGGCCACATCGCTGCACAATAAAATTTTCCTTAAGAGGAAATTGTACACTCTCCGGATGTCAGAATCTACTTCAGTGACGGAGCACTTAAACACGCTGAACACTTTATTTTCTCAACTTACATCCTTAAGCTGTAAAATAGGAGAACAAGAACGTGCTGAACTTCTACTTCAAAGTTTACCAGATTCGTATGATCAACTCATCATCAACTTGACAATTAATAATGTCACCAGTCTAGTCTTCGATGACGTTGCAGCTGCTGTTCTACAAGAAGAAAATCGACGCAAGAACAAGGAAGAAAGACAAGTAAATCTGCAATAAGCAGAAGCTTTGACAACGATGAGAGGGAGATCAACAGAACGTGGCCAAAGCAGCAGTCACAAACATGGTAGATCGAAGTCAAGAAGCAAAAAGAATTTAAAGTGCTACCACTGTGGAAATAAGGGTCACTTGAAGAAGAATTGTTGGAGTCTAAATAAAAACTCCAATCCACAAGGCAATACCGCAAACACTTCAGATGATGGAGATGCTCTATACTGTGAAGCGTCAACCACCGTGGAAGGTAGAAAACGATTTGCAGATATATGGCTCATTGATTCGGGAGCAACATATCACATGACCTCAAGAAGAGAATGGTTTCATCATTATGAACCTGTCTCAGGAGGATATGTGTATAGTTGCAATGATCATGCTTTAGAGATTATTAGTGTGGGAACCATCAAATTGAAGATGTATTGTAACATCCGCAATACCGAGTTAGTGACTAAATTGAAAAGTTTCAGAATTTGGTGATTAATTTAGGAAAAATTGAAAAGTTTAAGGATTTAAAGTGTAATATTTTGATAGTGGATTAAATGGTAATTATGGAAGAATTGAAAGGGTATTATGGTCTTTTTATGTAAAAGATATTTATCTCTTATTTAAAGAGAGAAGCTTATGGGTGAGGAAGTATCTGGAAAGCTTCATTCTTCTTCTTTCTTCTTCCTGTTGGTTTACTTCATAAGGGTGAGTTTAATTTCAGCTTTTTAATTCTTGAATTTATAAATTAGTTTTGATTCTTTGGGTATTAAATAAGCTTAAGGAAAGCTTATATGGGATTTAAACAATAAGATAAAGGAATTAAGAAGGAATTTGTAATATGAGTTTTAAGATAAAATTTTGATATGGTATGGTTGTTGAAGTTTTATGGATGAATTTGACTTGTTATCAATCTAATTAAGAAGTATGAAGTGTTAGAATTGGAATTAGAACACATTGAAAATTTAGTGTGATTCTTGAATGCCATGTAAATGATGGAATTTCGGGTTTAAAGAAGTGATTATGGAATAGAAATGAGTTTAAATATGTGTATGGAAGTTAGGAATATTGAAGGAAGTAAAATATGAAGGTTTAAGCTGAAATGAAGTGAATTTCGAGCTCAAAATATGATTTCTGGGCAAGGGGAATCGGTACCCATTCAATAGGAACCGATACCCCTTCAAACGAACAAAATTTCCAGAATGTCATGAGGGAATCGATACCCCCATAGTAGGGAACCGATTCCCACTAAAGGAAAATTGTAAATATTGGTTTAATAAGTTCGTTTAAGTTGCTAGTATCAAATTACAAGGTGTAGGTATCTAATAATTGTCTTAAAATGTATAATTATGTAGATTCAGAGCCTAAACGAGTTCCGGAATCATTGACAAGTAAGATCGATAAAAAGGGAAGATAAGAGATTGGAATGGACTAGTGAGGCCAGGTGAGTGCATACAAGTTAGTTTATGATGTTTAATGGAAATAAGACTTGCGACAAGTCTATTTCCTATATTAGAATGCATTAATTTATAATCATAGGCATATGTTTGATTTGGGTATGTGATATATATTACAATATGTGTTAAATGATTGTGTGAATAGATGTATTGTGATAAGTATAGGAATTAATATGAATGGTCTATATGATTGCATGGGAATGTGAAATAGGTTATATGATAGGTGACCATACATGTTAATAGTATACGTGATCAATTATAAGAATTAATGTAATAGATTTATATGACTACATGAGAAAGGTGATGAGTTAAATAAGATTAGACTATAGAGTAATATGAGAATAATATATTAGTGAAGGGAATTGAGTATAAATGATGATACCAAACCATAAGATAAGTATTTACTTATAGGATAATATGATATTATATGAATATAATATATAACTTTGTGAGGAAGAATTGGGTGTTATATAATTTAGGTATGAAAATGATCTATGCGTAAGTAAATTACGTGATTATGTGACTATGTGTGAAATAGAGTAAACTAGGTAAGTATAAGATATGTAAATATATGGCTATGGAACAAAGTAGGTAACAATATAATGTTATTTGATTTATGATTTTGATATGTGCATGGATACATGAAATGGATATAGGTTATTATATATGTTACATGATTATATGCATGTGTGATATATGCTATGAGACATGCCCAATGTGAAATGAAATAAACCAAGTGACTATATGAAATATGTGATTGTAAGATCGATGATTACACGTACATGTGGTACGTGACAGAAAGGAAATGATATGAATAAGTGAAGTGAAATGATATAAATGACAATGCCCATGTTATGTGTCATGAGAGCTAGGGGTATAGTTGGCATGCCAAGAGTCGAGGGTCTATGTGGTCCTTCGGGACATATATGTATTCTTTGGAACATGTGTGAAGTATGGTGAGACACATACTTGATCCTTGGAATATGTATATGATTCTTAAGGAATGATATGTGGTCCTTCGGGACATATATGTATTCTTTGGAACATGTGTGAAGTCTGGTGAGACACATACTTGATCCTTGGCATATGTATATGATTCTTAAGGAATGATATGTGGTCCTTCGGGACATATATGTATTATTTGGAACATGCGTGAAGTCTGGTGAGACACGTACTTGATCCTTGGCATATGTATATGATTCTTTAGGAATGATATGTGGTACTTATGGACATTATTATATGGCACTACGGTGCAATTCTACGGCGCACTACGGTGCAATTCTATGAGGCACTTCGGTGCATTTATATGAGCTGTGCTGACAGCATTAGTGCACAACCTCCATAAACTCACATATCTATAGTTCTCACATATGTACATGGGCTAATCAAGAGATATAAACAAATATATGTTAGTGATATGATAAATGTTATACTAATGATATGATGTTGTGTGTGTATAGTGTTTGATTGAAAAGGTTAAGCATAAAAGTATGTGATTACATGATAAACTGCTCATGATGAGTTATGTGTATGTATTTATTTATTGTAATTAATCTGATATGATTTTTCATGATATGAGGGAATCATGTAATTTGGTATAGCATGATAGAACAGAACATGCATGTATTGATATATGTTATAAAGTGCATTATAAGTTTTTATGCCTCACTAAGTCTTCGACTTAGCATGTGATTGTTTCACACGTAGGTTTCGAGAAGAGTAAAGAGTAATGCGGAGCAAGACAGGTTAGTTCTCCTTACCAAATGTCAGATCAGAAAATATATGTACTGTATATAGAGTGTAGTTGGCATGTAGTCTAAAGATATAAATTGTATGAACTCTGATATATTTTGTAAATGTTTTGAATAAGTTAAATGTTATCAAAGTTTCTAAATTACTCATTATTTTATATGAATAAATGTTTGAAAAGTCCATGTGACACTTCGGACTCGTATCCGGGTCGGATATGGGTTGGGGGTGTTACATTTAATGTGCCCTAGATTGAACAAAAGTTATTATCTAGCTGTCAGAGTAAAGGTACTAGAGTTATAAGATTGGAGGGAAGATAAAGTGGAGTTAATCAAATATGATATGAATCTGGATGTGGTTATGTATCTTGATCATACAGATATGATGTAGGCAAAGAGATAAGCATTGGTATGTTTTAAAAAGTGGCTTTAAAGAAGAAATACAAATACAAGAGATGATAAAGAATAAAGTTCGGTATAAGAAATAAGGATATCAAAGTTATGAGGATGCAATGAAGATTGTTACACAGAGATGAATATAGGTGATAAGACAAGAGTATGTGAACATGAAAGGAAAGATATGATTTGTGTATAAGGAATAAATACATGAAGAATGGAATAAAGAAATGAAAAGGGATTGAGTTAAAGGATCAAATACGATAAAGGTTATATGAAGAGATTATGTGTATCGTAATACAGACAAGGATGAAAGAATGAATAAAAGTTTGGATTGTGGTGAATTAATTAGAAAATGAGGAAAGAAATCAATTGATAGATTTTTTATTTTGAGTGATAAGAATTGATGTTACTGTCTACAGGATAAGTAACCTTATATGAATGAAATCAGAGTTATGAATTTGAAACAAGGATTGTATTGTGTATAAGAAAGAGTGTGGAGATGATAAGGATTTGTACTTTAGAATGAAAGAGTTAGCGTTGACTAACAAGATTTTGTGATGAAATTGTATTGGATATAGTTGTATATTTTGATTACGTAAATGTGATATAGTGAATGAAGTGAGGATTCGTATGGAAGTGTAAATGATAAGTTCGATATAGAAACACGAAAAGTGTGCAAGGTGATGTGAAAATATTGTTTGACTCCTTAAAGTATATGTTTAATCACAATTGAAGAAAATTTAAAGTTGTGTTTTGGTCAAATGATGACGAAATACAAGTTTGGTATGATTATAAGGTAATTTGAGAGTTATGAAGAAATAGATGGATTTATGATATAGAGTGATGAGATGGATGTTACTGTCAACGTGATGAGTGACATTATATGGAATTTTAGAAAGGTCAAAGGAAAAATGCATAATCGAATGAGAGAAAAGACAACAATGGATTGGTATTACTGGTTATTGTTTATATGATAAGCAACAGAAGATGAATGTATAAACGAAAAAGTTAGTTGGAAAACTAAAGGATTGAAAAGTAAGTTTCTGATGATGACAAGAAAGAATAAGTCAGGGAAGCAACATAAGCACATTAGAAGATATGTTCTTATTAAGATGTGCAGTGAAAATTCGAGGACGAATTTTCTTATAAGAAGGGGAGAGTTGTAACATCCGCAATACCGGGTTAGTGACTAAATTGAAAAGTTTCAGAATTTGGTGATCAATTTAGGAAAAATTAAAAAGTTTAGGGATTTAAAGTGTAATATTTTGCTAGTGGATTAAATGGTAATTATGGAAGAATTGAAAGGGTATTATGGTCTTTTTATGTAAAAGATATTTATCTCTTATTTAAAGAGAGAAGCTTATGGTGAGGAAGTATCTGGAAAGCTTCATTCTTCTTCTTTCTTCTTCCCGTTGGTTTACTTCATAAGGGTGAGTTTAATTTCAGCTTCTTAATTCTTGAATTTATAAATTAGTTTTGATTCTTTGGGTATTAAATAAGCTTAAGGAAAGCTTATATGGGATTTAAACAATAAGATAAAGGAATTAAGAAGGAATTTGTAATATGAGTTTTAAGATGAAATTTTGATATGGTATAGTTGTTGAAGTTTTATGGATGAATTTGACTTGTCATCAATCTAATTAAGAAGTATGAAGTGTTAGAATTGGAATTAGAACACATTGAAAATTTAGTGTGATTCTTGAATGCCATGTAAATGATGGAATTTTGGGTTTAAAGAAGTGATTATGGAATAGAAATGAGTTTAAATATGTGTATGGAAGTTAGGAATATTAAAGGAAGTAAAATATGAAGGTTTAAGCTGAAATGAAGTGAATTTCGAGCTCAAAAATATGATTTATGGGCAAGGAGAATCGATACCCATTTAAGAGGAACCGATACCCCTTCAAACGAACAAAATTTCCAGAATGTCATGAGGGAATCGATACCCCCATAGTAGGGAACCGATTCCCCCTAAAGGAAAATTGTAAATATTGGTTTAATAAGTTCGTTTAAGTTGCTAGTATCAAATTACAAGGTGTAGGTATCTAATAATTGTCTTAAAATGTATAATTATGTAGATTCAGAGCCTAAACGAGTTCCAGAATCATTGACAAGTAAGATCGATAAAAAGGGAAGATAAGAGATTGGAATGGACTAGTGAGGCCAGGTGAGTACATACAAGTTAGTTTATGATGTTTAATGGAAATAAGACTTGCGACAAGTCTATTTCCTATATTAGAATGCATTAATTTATGATCATAGGCATATGTTTGATTTGGGTATGTGATATATATTACAATATGTGTTAAATGATTGTGTGAATAGATGTATTGTGATAAGTATAGGAATTAATATGAATGGTCTATATGATTGCATGGGAATGTGAAATAGGTTATATGATAGGTGACCATACATGTTAATAGTATACGTGATCAATTATAAGAATTAATATAATAGATTTATATGACTACATGAGAAATGTGATGAGTTAAATAAGATTAGACTATAGAGTAATATGAGAATAATATATTAGTGAAGGGAATTGAGTATAAATGATGATACCAAACCATAAGATAAGTATTTACTTATAGGATAATATGATATTATATGAATATAATATATAACTTTGTAAGGAAGAATTGGGTGTTATATGATTTAGGTATGAAAATGATATATGCGTAAGTAAATTACGTGATTATGTGACTATATGTGAAATAGAGTAAACTAGGTAAGTATAAGATTTGTAAATATATGGCTATGGAACAAAGTAGGTAATAATATAATGTTATTTGATTTATGATTTTGATATGTGCATGGATACATGAAATGGATATAGGTTATTATATATGTTACATGATTATATGCATGTGTGATATATGCTATGAGACATGCCCAATGTGAAATGAAATAAGCCAAGTGACTATATGAAATATGTGATTGTAAGATCGATGATTACACGTACATGTGGTACGTGACAGAAAGGAAATGATATGAATAAGTGAAGTGAAATGATATAAATGATAATTCCCATGTTATGTGTCATGAGAGCTAGGGGTATAGTTGGCATGCCAAGAGTCGAGGGTCTATGTGGTCCTTCGGGACATATATGTATTCTTTGGAACATGTGTGAAGTATGGTGAGACACATACTTGATCCTTGGCATATGTATATGATTCTTAAGGAATAATATGTGGTCCTTCGGGACATATATGTATTCTTTGAAACATGTGTGAAGTCTGGTGAGACACATACTTGATCCTTGGCATATGTATATGATTCTTAAGGAATGATATGTGGTCCTTCGGGACATATATGTATTCTTTGGAACATGTGTGAAGTCTGGTGAGACACGTACTTGAACCTTGGCATATGTATATGATTCTTAAGGAATGATATGTGGTCCTTATGGACATTATTATATGGCACTACGGTGCAATTCTACGCGGCACTGCGGTGCAATTCTATGAGGCACTTCGGTGCATTTATATGAGCTGTGCTGACAGCATTAGTGCACAACCTCCATAAACTCACATATATATAGTTCTCACATATGTACATGTGCTAATCAAGATATATAAACAAATATATGTTAGTGATATGATAAATGTTATACAAATGATATGATGTTGTGTGTGTATAGTGTTTGATTGAAAAGGTTAAGCATAAAAGTATGTGATTACATGATAAACTGCTCATGATGAGTTATGTGTATGTATTTATTTATTGTAATTAATCTGATATGATTTTTCATGATATGAGGGAATCATGTAATTTGGTATAGCATGATAGAACAGAACATGCATGTGTTGATATATGTTATAAAGTGCATTATAAGTTTTTATGCCTCACTAAGTCTTCGACTTAGCGTGTGATTGTTTCACACGTAGGTTTCGAGAAGAGTAAAGAGTAATGCGGAGCAAGACAGGTTAGTTCTCCTTACCAAATGTCAGATCAGAAAATATATGTATTGTATATAGAGTGTAGTTGGCATGTAGTCTAAAGATATAAATTGTATGAACTCTGATATATTTTATAAACGTTTTGAATAAGTTAAATGTTATCAAAGTTTCTAAATTACTCATTATTTTATACGAATAAATGTTTGAAAAGTCCATGTGACACTTCGGACTCGTATCCGGGTCGGATACGGGTTGGGGGTGTTACATGTATGATGGAACAATTAAAGTTGTTTGAGATGTGCGGCACGTGAAAGTCCTAAAGAAAAATTTATTATCCTACGGATTGTTGGATAATAATGCAAGCAAGATTGAAACACGTAAAGGAATCATGAAAGTGTTCCGTGGAGCGCTTGTGGTACTGAAAGGCGAAAAAATAGCTGCAAACTTGTACATGCTGAAGGGAGAGACTTTGGTAGAAGCAGAAGCCTCTGTTGCCTCATGTAGTTCAGATTCGGCAATGCTATGGCATCAGAAACTTGGACACATGTCAGAACAAGGAATGAAAGTCCTTGTGGAGAAAAAGCTACTTCCAGGCTTAACAAAGGTATCATTTCCTTTGTGTGAGCATTGCATAACAAGTAAGCAGCACCAGTTGAAATTCAACACATCAAATTCTAGAGGTAAAAGTGTTCTAGAATTGGTTCACTCTGACGTATAGCAAGCACCAGTAACGTCCCTAGGTGGAGCAAAATACTTTGTCTCATTTATTGATGACTACTCCAGGAGATGTTGGGTGCACCCTATTAAGAAGAAGTCAGACGTGTTTTCAACTTTCAAAAAACTTCAAAGCGCGGGTGAAACTTGATTCTGGAAATAAGATCAAGTGTTTCAGAATAGATAATGGAGGAGAATACACAAGCGAAGAATTTGATGACTTTTGCAGGAAAGAAGGCATCAAAAGACAGTTCACAGTGGCGAACACTCCTCAACAAAATGGAGTGGCAGAGCGGATGAACAAAACCTTGTTAGAAAGAACAAGAGCAATGTTGAGGGATGCAGGCCTAGAAAAATCATTCTGGGCAGAAGCAATCAATACCGCCTGTTATTTGGTGAATCGAGCTCCATCAACTGCAATAGAGCTGAAGACACCAATGGAGATGTGGACTGGAAAACCAGCTGATTATTCAAACCTCCATATATTTGGAAGTATAGTGTACGTGATGTACAACTCCCAAGAAATTTCAAAGTTAGATCAAAAATCCAGGAAATGCAAATTCTTGGGGTATGCTGATGGAGTAAAGGGGTATCGCTTATGGGATCCCACTGCTCGCAAAGTGATTATTAGCAGGGATGTTATCTCTGTAGAAGATAAACTACAAAGAAAAGAAGACGATGATAGCGTTGAAAAGTCAGAGACTACTCAGATACATGTGGAAAAAGAGTTTGAAGAAGGAGATTCTTCTGAAGCAGAACCATAGAGTTCTGAAGCTCCAACAACTCGTCAATTAGATCATGTGAGAAGACGTCCCAATTGGCACTCAGATTATGTTATAGAAGGTAATATTGCATACTGCCTTTTAACAGAGGACGGTGAGCCATCAACATACCAGGAGGCAATAAACAGCTCAGATGCTTCACTGTGGTTGTTGGCGATGCAAGAAGAAATCGAAGCCCTTCATAAAAATAATACATGGGACCTTATGCCACTACCACAAGGAAGGAAGCCAATTGGTAACAAATGGGTTTTCAAAATCAAGCGAAATGATGACGATCAAGTTGAGAGGTATCGTGCAAGACTGGTGGTCAAAGAATATGCTCAGAAAGAAGGTATTGATTTCAATGAAATTTTTTCTCCTGTGGTTCGACTAACAACAATTCGAGTAGTCTTGGCAATGTGTGTTACCTTGAATTTACATTTGGAACAGCTATATGTTAAAACAACTTTTCTTCATGGAAATCTTGAAGAAGAGATTTATATGCTCCAGCCTGAAGGTTTTGAAGAAGACGAAAAGAAGAACTTGGTTTGCAGGTTGAACAAATCTCTGTACGGTCTAAATCAGGTGCCGAGGTGTTGGTATAAGAGATTTGATTCCTTCATTATGTGCCTTGGATACAACAGACTTAATGCAGACCCTTGTGTTTATTTCAAGAGGTCTGGTGATAACGATTTTGTTATATTGCTGTTGTATGTGGATGACATGTTGGTTGCAGGACCCAAAAAGATCATATTAAAGAATTGAAGGCACAACTGGCTAGGGAATTTGAAATGAAGGACTTGGGATCAGCAAATAAGATTCTAGGGATGCAAATTCACCGAGACAGAAGTAATAGGAAGATTTGGCTTTCACGAAAGAATTACTTGAAGAAAATCTTGTCACGATTTAGCATGCAAGATTGTAAGTCAATTTCTACCCCTCTTCCTATTAACTTCAAATTATCCTCCAGTATGAGTTCTAGCAATGAAGAAGAGAGGATGGAGATGTCTCGAGTACCGTATGCATCAGCAGTGGGAAGTTTAATGTTCGTTATGATATGCACAAGACCAGACATTGCACAAGCAGTGGGAGTGGTTAGTTGGTACATGACTAATCCAGGCAAAAAGCATTGGAATATTGTAAAGAGGATCCTAAGATACATCAAAGGGACCTCAAATGTTGCATTATGTTACGGAGGATCAAACTTACTAATCAATGGGCATGTAGATTCTGACTATGCATGGGATTTGGATAAAAGCAAATCTACTACAGGATATGTGTTCAAAGTTGCTGGTGGAGCTGTAAGCTAGGTTTCAAAATTGCAGTCAGTTGTGGCTACGTCCACAACAGAGGCAGAATATGTAGCAGCTACACAAGCCAGTAAAGAAGCAATTTGGTTGAAGATGCTATTGGAGGAGCTTGGGCACAATCAAGAATATGTCTCTCTGTTTTGTGACAGTCAAAGCGCCTTGCATCTATCAAGGAATCCAACATTTCATTCAAGGTCTAAGCACATACGAGTTCAGTACCATTTCATTCGTGAAAAGGTGGAAGAAGGAACGGTAGATATGCATAAGATCCATACCAAAGACAACATAGTAGATTTCATGACGAAGGCAATCAATGCTGATAAATATACCTGGTGTCGATCCTCCTGTGGCCTGTCAGAAACGTAAGCAACATGAAAGGTACAAGGTAGAAAGAATCAAATCTTCAAGTGGGAGATTGTTGAAAATTGGCACACCAAATTACATCAATTGTTAACATTATGGGTGGCAATTTGGTGGCATTAATGGGGTGGCAAAATTGGTCAAATTTGGCCACCAAATTGTTGAAAATTTTGGATGGTAAAACTATGCAATTAGTCATTATAATTTAGGGTATTTACAAATTAGTCCTTAAAGCTTCAACTATAAATACCCTAGCTCATTTAGCTTCAAAATCATCCCAAAGCATTCTAGCTTTCTTCCAATACTAGAGAGAATTTAGAGAGTTTCTTGAGAGTTGTTTTCTCCTTTTTTTATCAAGAGAGAATTATCATTGTTTTCTCCTTGGTATATCGAGAGAGGTTGTAATTCCTATTTTCTCATGGTGAAATTCTTCTACCGTTGCCCGTGGTTTTTACCCTAAATTTTTAGGGGTTTTCCACATAAATTTTATGTCTCTTTTATCTTCATTTTTATTTTCTCAAATTATCAATTGCGATTTTGCTCTATCCGATAGTCGTCTTCCGCAACAAGCAGCTGCCAGCAGCCCAACTCCACCAGCTGTCCCTCCACGTCCCTACTACAGCTCACCACCAAACAAACAACAATCATTATTTTTGTTTTAAGCATATAATATGGGTTATAAAAACCCAACAAAACAGGAGAATAACTCATCTCCTCATCTATCCCCGATCGAGCAACAATATATACAAAGGATTGGAAATAAAAACACAACCAAGGTTGATTTCATTTTTTTCTTGTATTTTTCACCTTTAGATATTATTATATATATATATTTTTAAATCAAATAGCATGTTAAATAAATAAATAAATAAAGAAGAAGAAGAGTTTGAAGCTTTGGGTGTTCTGCGTGTGAGATAAGGAAGAAGAAGATGAGTTTTAAGTTTATAAAACTTTTGGGTAAACCATGCGTCAGGTCCCCAGTTTCTGGGAGCTTCTTGCTTTGTTCACATATTTTATGGATTAACCACCAAATGGTACCCGTAATTTCAGTTTTTTTTGTTTTAGTCACTAATTTAAGGGTTAATTATCCTTAGGCCCTCAAAATTTAAGCATCTATTTACATCCTGGTCACTAACCCAGGGTCAAATTACATATAACCCACTAAACTTTTATCTTATCTTTATATTATAGTCACTTAAAATAGGGAAAATCCCTAAATAATCCCTATAATTTAGATACATATTTACACTTTAGTTCCTGATTTTTTTTATTTCGAAATTAGTTGCTATATTTTTATTTTCTTTCATTATGATCTCTGTGCTTTATTTTATTATATTTTAGTCATTTTAATTCTATTTTTAATCTTCTGAGCTATTTTTTTTTTGGGCATTATATTCAATATCTTTTATTTAGTTCTTTATTTTATATTTTAATTTATGCGATTTATTTTTATTTATTTAATTTCATTACTTTAATTTTCTATTTTTGCTTTACATTTTTCAATACTTTAATTCTAGTTCTTTAACTATTTCGCTTTATTTTATGTTTAGATTATTTTAGTCATATTAATATGTGTGTGTGTATATATATATATATATATATATATATATATATGAAAGATTAATAAGTATTATTTAATTAATTTCACAAATTAATTAAATGATAATATTTATTTATTTTTAAATATTAAGAAAGGATGGTCTTAAAGTACCTAGACGTCCTATTCTGGTACTTTAAAAATAAATAAATATCATGCTTATAAATGTATATATATTTACTTAGTTTTTATTATTATATTCTTATTAATATTTATTTATTTATTTATTTATTAATATTAAAGAAAATGCAGTCTTAAAGCAACTAGATGTCTTTTTCTGATATTTTTAAATAAATTGTCTATTTACAAAACCCTATATATATATATATTTAATATTTTTTCCTTAAAAATATCAGATTAAATTTGAAATAACACGATTATAAATTAAATTCATATTCGAATTCTTAAATTCTATTATTAGAGATAATTTATAATTAATAGGTACCAATTTTGGGCGTTGTGGGGGTGCTAATCCTTTCCCAAACGTAACCAACCACGAATCCCTTTTTATTTTTAAAAAGAATGAATTTTTGGTTAAACGCATACCAGTTTATTTTTTAACTGATGTTTTCTTAAAAATTCTTTTAAAAGATAATTTTTAGGTATTCGACCTACCTAATCCAAAAAGGTCGATGGCGAGTCCCCAAACATTTCCTTAAAAAACCATTTATTTATTTACATTACTTTTCCCGCCAAGAAAAATTCGTGCCCGAGCGAAAACCGATTACGACAGCTTGGCAACTCTGTTGGGGACCTTGGTCAAACTTAAGTCGATTATATATTTTCTCTATAATTAGAAATTGATAATCCAATTTTATTTAATTTATGATTCATTTCTTTCAATTTATTTTATACCTTTGTATGTTTAGTTGTATTTAATTGCTTTTTAAATATTAATTTTGTGTGAAAATTTCTCCTCACACACAACATATACATTGCATAACATAAACTTTATAATCAAGCTTGTCCCTTTTAAGTGGGAGTGAAAGCGACGTCTTCATGATAATTTATTCTCCGTGTCAGACCTAGCAAGTAGCTTTCAGGGTTCATATGCTCTATGTCTTCGTGAGAATTTATTCTCCGTGTCAGGCATAGAAAAACGTGTTCCCTAGAATTGAACTCAATCCGCTTAAGTCTATAATGGACTAGGATTGAGGGTTTGACAGCCCTAGGGGGCACCAACAAGGACAGTTCGAGTATCTTTACTCCTAGAACTGAAACCTTGCATATAATAAACCCTAGAAATTCTCCTGATCTAAGACAATACTAAAACCCTGTCTGTAAGTGTACACAAAAGAGAAATAAGCTCTACCTTTTAATTTATTTGATTTCATTTTTTTCGAAACAAAGCATGGAACTAGAAATCATGCAGTTAGGTTAATTTTTATAAATAAAGCATGGAACTAGAAATCATGAGGTTAGGATTTATACCTTGATAGATATGAGCTTTTCTTTCCATTAATTGGTACTAACCAATTTATTTTTTCCTTTCTCATTTTTATACATTTTGTTTTGTTATAACTTATTTATATTGATTTCTTTTGTTTGAATTGCATGATCATGGCATAACCAAAAGGTGTTGACTTGAAAGATTGTTCATCAAATTGGAAAGAATTCATAAATGGACAAAAAGTTTTATGATCAAACAAAATATTACGCAACCATGGAATGGCATCCTGAGGGAACTCCGAGGATAGAGGAGAGCTATGCACCCAAAGATTGTATGACTGTTGAAGAGTAAAAGGAGATACGAGAAATAAGTGAGCAGATGTCCAAGATGATAGGTAGAATATCTGTTTTGACCAAAGGAAAAGAGATTCATGCACAAAAAAAGAGAGAGCTCAATGAAGATAAATCTGCAATCTCATATATGCAATGGACTTCTGATCCTAACCAATTTGAGAAATTACAGACAGTCATCATTCGTATTCACAAGTTATCTGGAGATACCAAAGAAATGGTGACAACTGTAAAAGCTCCCAGAGATAAGAAGAAATCATGTAATATGAAATCGTCGAAGTTTAGTCTGCTCCCAACGTCTAAAACTCAGGTTCAATCCAAGATAAAAGTCGGTTCTCATTTTGATGCTATCCCTATATCATATAAAGAGTTATATGAGAAGCTACTTGAAGTGCGAGAAATGGCTTCGTACTACATAAAATTGTTCCAACCTCCGTATCCGAATTGGTATGACATCAACGTTTATTGTGAATATCATGTCGGCGCTCAAGGACATACCATTGAGAATTGTCTTGCCTTCAAACGTCGAGTCCAAAGTCTTTTGGATCATGGAACCTTACAATTTATGATAAATGATCGACCTAGTTTGGTAACTGAAGGTCCTGCTATATTAATACCAAAAGTCTTCAAAGACAAAAGTATCAGTAGAGATGTCCAGAAGGAAGAAGATTTGTTGAGGTCTGAGGCTCAAATACGCCATTTAAATATTGAAAATGATAAATTGAGCAGCAAAACGGAAACCATGCATGAAGATTTTCAGAAGGTCAGTCAAGCCTTTCAAAATTCTGGCATAGGAAATACCCCAGAAGAGTGGATAACAGGGGTCACCAAACTGAAAAAAAAACTGCAACATAAATGATAGACGAGCCAAGAAGTTTTCTCATGATTTATGAGTTGCAGAAGAAAGACTCAATACAACTGTCATTGAATTGAGAAAATATCAAGTCGACAATCAAAGGTTGAATAGTGCTATGACCAACATGGAAGCATCATATCAGATCCATCAACATGAGATTGATACTGAATTAAAAGCCACTAGAGCTAAGAACAAGATATTGAAGAAATGTTTAGATGATTATGAGGATCTTGTACGAGAACTTCTTGAACAAAAAGATTCTCTCACGAGAAAAAATGAACATCATTGTTTGCAATTCCAAGAATTAACACAAAAGATAAAGGAAAAAGACAATATCATGAAGGAAGCTGCTGCCCAAGCAAACAATGTGGCTCATAAGCTAGTGGACTTAGCTGGCTTCACGAGAGAATTAAGGCAGATTGATAACTCCACAACTGAGCATTAGTGGAAGTTAATTTGGCTTTTAAGGGAAATAGAGAAGTTAGGAGTGAAAGTTTTCCCTTACATGTAAAAGTTTTGTTTGATGCACGGAAACTTTTGTGTTCAATGAAATCTGTTCTAAGATGATCACTCTTGAGTAACACATTTTCATACATGCATTTGCATTTTACATCTTTGCATTTTCATTTTGTATTCATACTTTTATGTTTACTTTTGTATTGCACAATTTGCATTCTTATTTTTGTATTTATGCATTTTTGCATTTACATTACATTTTTTATTTGTTCAAGTATTGGTATATACATTAATTATAAAAACATATAAATAAATCATGAAGGGCTCTGTAACAGTAAAATTGAGACCATTCATTCATATTACTGTACCATCATCATGAAAATAATGGAGCAATCTTGTGAGTGACTACAAGATCAATGGCCAGAACAATTGACAGGGTTACCTCAAGATACAAGGAAAGAAGCATCAGATTCAGTACCAGATGGATCAAATCAAATTAGTCAGGGGATGACATCTGATAAAAGATAGATAATTACTAAAGGACAACCATGCTATCAGATTGAAAAGTTGGGAATGATAATATACCTTGGGCATCCCACTTGAGCCCAAAGAATAGCCTCATTAATTATTCACAATATGAGGAGAGATTCAAGAGGATGGATGAAGCAATCAGAAATATGAAAAGTGTTAATACTTCCCATAAAGAACTAGAAGCAAGAGAGCTCAGTTTGGTTCCAGATTTGGTTATTCCCCATGAATTCAAGATGCCTAATTTTGAGAAATATAATGGCACCAGTTGTCTTCTAATCCAACTGAGAATGTTTTGTAGAAAAATGGAAGGATATTTAAGTTCTGATGATCTGTTAATTCACTATTTCCATGATAGTCTCGTTGGGCCAGCAATAGTATGGTACAATTATTTGAATCAATAACAGATCAAGAGATGGGTTGATCTAGCTGATGTATTTGTTGGACAATATTGGTATATTAAAGGCTTAGCTCCAACACGTATGGATCTTCAAGGAGTAAAAATGGAAGCCAATGAAGGGTTTCAGAAGTATGCCTTAAGATGGTGAGGAGTGACAGTACAAGTTCAACCTCCCATGTTAAAATAAGAGATATCATGTATGTTTCGTGATTCCCTTCCCGCTCCTTTCTTTGAGTTAATATTGGCAAGTTCGATGAAGGAATTCGAGAATTTTTGTGACAAATGGAGAATTAATTAAAAATGTAATCAGTGAAGGAAACTCAAAAGTCACATCCAAGAGCCCTACGGATCAAAAAGCGAAATCTGATGATGTAAATGAATGTCGTATCTAGAGTTCTCGCAATTGCAAAAGAAAAAGAGCAAGTAGTTGTTCGGATCGACCAAAGAAAATCACACGATCAAGAAAAACTCTGAAAGTGTTTCAAGAATCTACCTCAGATCTGTATCCTCATTTGGTTAAAGGTCAATACATTACACCAAGATTGGTGAAACTGTCACCAAAACCTTATGCCCATTGCTATGATTAAAATAGTTTTTGTAATTTTCATTTGGGGGTAAAGGGATATTCAACAGGGAGTTGTTGGCCACTGTTAAAAGAAATAGAGACGCTCGTTGACAAGCGAGTCTTGACACAAGAAATGATCAAGAAATGGGGTGCAAATAAAGATGAAAATCTCGGGCCAAGTACATACCCAACATTCGAAGCAAGCTAAACAAAACAAGTGGAAGTTGTTATCTACCACTGTAGTACTTTCTATTTTCAGCATCTTGTTTGCACATGTTTTTTGTTCCTTTCTCCGCTTTTTGTGCAATAAATAAATTTGTGTTGCTTTTAAGGTTATGTGCATTAAGTCAATTTTGCAATCTTGCAGTTCTTTGAATATCAACTGGATTAAAAAACTCTTTAAATGATTAGAGTTATAATCTTTGATAGAATATCAAGATTGAAAATCAGAAAAACAAGGACCCTTGACCTTACCTCAGAAGAAATATACCCAAACACGACCCTTTCCACAAAAATGATAGAGCTTTCTCCAATATAAGGAATTAGGCAAAAAGGCTTGGTATTTACATATAAAGGTATACAATGTGGTGTATCTTATATAACATTGCAAAGCTGACTAGATTGTTTTTCTATTGATGAAGTTCGACGATGAAACTTTGACAAATCTAGTCTAAAGTCATTTGGTAATGAGATTTTCTGAATTCCACCAAAACACCTAGACTATAACAGGTTATTCTTAACAAGCTTAAGAAATTGGATTTGGATACCCATGTTATATTATTATATATAAAATAAAACTTGAGTTATCCCACTAAAGCAATTGGTTAATAGCCCCGGATTTATGGATAATATTCAGCTAATCTGTTATGCTTGAGTTATCCCCTAAAGCAATTTGTTAATCGCCCTGGCTTTATGGATAATATTCAACTAATTTATTATACTATTATATGCAATAAAATTGTCCCTCTAGAGCAATTGGTTAATCAACCCGGCTTTATGGATAAGTTTCGACTAACATGATAAAGGTGATTATATTATTATATACAATAAAGCTAAATTCAGCTAGCCAAAATGGAAAATGTGTTAAGAAATGGACTAAGGATATTAAGAAACACCTGTTCTAGTCAACTTCACACGAGCACTCAGAAATTTCATTATTAGATTGATGTTTTCACATTGCTTTATCAAGGATTTCAGAGAATTGAAATGGAAGTATTCTAGAAGGTCTAGTAAACGTTATGCTATATTGTGTCATTTTGTACACATCCGATTAAAATACCAAGTCAAAGAAAGTAAGGTATGTGACAAAGTTCACAAAGAGATAAAGAGGAGTGACATCTTAAATAGATGTAACCATAGAAAATAGGAAAGTCATCCTGAAACCAACCCAAATTTTGATATTTGTCAAAGAGTTATAATTCTCAAACATTAAAGAATTGTTGATTCTTTTGATATCCTTTGAATTCAAGCTTATGATTTGATTTTATTGTGAACCTGTGATAGGCAACATTTTACAAAAAAAATTCATTCTTCGATGAAGAAAAGAGGAAAAACATTTTCAAACAGGATATTCTAAAATGAGAAAAGTCTTTGAAGCAAGTTGTTGCCTATTCTACCTCTATTGAAGAAAAAGAATGAACGAGACCAGAATGATGAAGTATTTCACTTTCTTGAAAGTAAGTGGTCCAAGAAGCCAGAAAGTATGGAGAATTGAACTTGTAACGCTCTCCTGTGACATCATTAGCAATTCATCAAGAAATATTATCACTTATCTCATGCTGAGGGCAATAAACATCACCGGACAAATTATTTTCCCCAGCCATCAATCCATGTCTCTAGCAGATTCTTCAATCACAGAGTCATAAGTCCCATTAAGATGTATTATGGGAATGAACAAGTCACCAATTGCACTCTGGTTACACTGTGATACTAGTTCAAATCTTGATGCATCATTGCTGCCTCTTCCATGTCGATCATTGTCAGGATTATATCCATTACATCCTTCAAAAGATTGTTAAACTTGAATTTGAGAACTTATGGCACATAATAAGACATGGGAACATATTTTACACTTATAGACTTTTCATATTGGGTAACATTGGTTACAAGATTCCATAAGTAAAGATAACCAGTTTTACTATCAACCAAACCTTTCCATGGTTCGGGAAGAGTGGGATATAGCAGTGAGTATCTTGGAGCAGCAGAAGAGATAGTCGTTGTAGCAGTCATTGCAAGAAAATGAACCAACAAAAAATTTCTAGTTCATACCGATGATATTTATTTCTTCCAGTAATCTTGTTACACTGGATGCCACCAACAACAAGGTCGAATTTGTCAAATCTACTCATTAATTGCTCCAACCGATCACTATTCACTTCTTGCGCATCTGTTTTCAAAGGTATGCCAAGACAATAGAAGGCAACCTCTGCATCACTGATCCCAAAGAAAAGAGACAGGACATTGATTTCATCGGGGAACATGTCTCTAACAGATCTTCCTCGTCGTATATGGATTTTAAGGAAACCTGGAATTATTTCCACCTCATCAGGTTCAAGAGGAACAACTTTATTTCTTCCAACCCATACCAGATTCCATTTTCGGCACTCATCAAGAAAATACTTCTGGACACTTGAAGGTGGCTCATCATCATAAACTTCAAGAGCCTTAAGGATCATTTCTGTCAATTTGGCACTTCCTGTACATGTTTGTAAATAGTTCAACTTTGTTTTTGGATCCCAAGAAGGCCATCATTTTTGTCAATGAAAAAGCGTCATGTATGATGCGTGGAGGAAGCGGAATAAGAGGAAATATGTTCTTAATTGGCAGATTATGAATATAGCCCCTTTTCAGCGCAGTAGCACAAAGATACTTCGAATCTACAAATTCTGGCTCTACATCATATAAGTACCGTGACATTTCGGTCCAAGCACTAACTGGAGCAAGTGCCACGTTCTCGTAGTAATAATAAGGAGGCCCAATAGCATCTTCTGGAAGTGTTCTTTGAGTTATCTAATCTGATTCAGTAGAAACCCAAAACCAATCATTGGATTTAGAAGATGAACTGCATGATCGTCTTCATTAAGAAGCTTCTTTTCAAGCTTCCTCTACTTCTTCATTTTCCAAAAATCATTGCCTGGGTTTCGCCTTTTCTTGTAATCATTGCATAATGGTTTCATATCTTCTACCGAAAAAAGTGCGTCAGTAGCCTTAGCCATTTGAGCAACACATATAAAATCTGTCAACTCTGCAATTGATGAATCTGGACCACATCTCTCCATGGCTATTGAAGCATCAGCCTCTGAGTACCCCAATTTCATCAAGTATAACAGTTTGTTCTCCTCATCAAAATCAGAATTCAGGATTTTCTCGGTATCAAAAAAACTATCAATATCTGTGAAATCCTCCTGAAAGATCGCTTCATAATCAGATGAGTAGTTATCAGAATCAACATGTTGTATGGGTGTGGATTTTTCAAGAGCCTGTACAACTGTATATGTAGTCTTGCTATTGCATCAGATTACTGTTCACATAAATTGGTTTCTCTCCCACAGAAAAGTATATTCCAGAAATAGCCTTCACTGAAAACAAGGTTCACTGTGTCAGCTTGGAATGAATTACCAAGCGATTTATACCACTCTGTTCGACTAGATCCCTCCAGATTCATGTAGGACATTTTAAAAGCCCATTTCAGACATAAATGATTCATGTGGGGCATTCTGAGGGCCCACGCCAATATGAATATTTGGGCATTTTGAAAGCTAACATCAACAAGAAGCAAATACTGGGGTATGCTAAAAACCCATTTCAATCATAATCAGGAATATTGACGCATTTTGAATGTTCACGTCAACAAATGTTGGGGCATGTTGAAAGCCCATTTCAATCAGAAATTGGAATAACAATTTGAACGTTCATATCAGTAAATGCTGGGGCATGCTGAAGGCCCACATCATTATGTGTTAAAGATCATTGCTTTGAGCAAGAATTTCCAATGAGACATAAAGGTATGAAGAATGAAAATGATGAAGCAGTGATAGTAGAGCTGACTATACATAATTGCTTCATTCATCAGGCAGTTACATTGGGATCATGTTGTTGAACAAATATCTACTCAACAAGAATAGTTTCAAATACTCAATCTTCTTAACATATGTCACATGACAGTGTGTTTTTTCTTAACATAAGAAAGGATGAATGTGTTATCAAAAGCTTTACGAAAATTTGGGCAGAAGCCACGAGAAAGGATGAATGTATTGTCACATGTTTTACGAACCAGTGATTATGGTGTTGAACCAATGTTGCTATCATATGGTGTTTTCATTTATTGATCTGAAATAAAGTTTGACTTCTTCAACCCCAAGGTCAGAAGTGAGATATGGTGAAGATTTCTTTCCACAAAAGGGAAGCATAAATTTTAACAACAAGAAACTAGTGGAGCCAACTAAGGTTGAACGACAGGTTGTTGTTAAACATCTCGACATGATATGGTCTGAATGGCTTTTTTCGATATCCAATTAGATGTGGAGACATGAAAATAATTAGGATAAATCATCCTTATGATGTGTTTCAAGAGTCAAATCAGAACATACTCTACTTTCCTAATTAATTTCTACTGAGTTTGGCATATCTACATCTACATTCTTCAAAGATGATATATTCTCTTTTCAAAGATGAAAACTTTATTGGATTTTTACACAATTTCAGATGAAGAAAGCCGATTTTATCAAAGACAAAATGGGGCATTAACGTCACAGTTCTGACTACGACAAGAGTTCCATAAATAAAACATTTTTTTCTGAGACTTTCATGATATAAAGAAGACACAAAGATTGCTCTTCCAAATCCGAAATGCCAGCTTGAAATGACATTTTGACCAAGTGAAGGAAGACCAAGTTTTCCACTTTGAAGTAAAAAAATACAATCAACATTCATGCATCATATTTAGGCATTTGCAAAAATAGGGGCATTTTCATTCATTTTATCAATTTAAATATTTAACAGGAATTTCAAAGATTAGCAAAGATTCGGATCCATCATTCGATGGGTCAACATTTCCAGATAAAGTTCGTAATGAGAAGAACTCATCTGAAGAGGAAGAAGAAGTTCATAATGAGAAGAACTTGTTCAACTTTAGCTTGATCGATGGATCAACATTTCTAGAGAAAGTTCATAATGAGAAGAACTCATCTGAAGAGGAAGAAGAAGTTCATAATGAGAAGAACTTGTTCAACCTTTGCTTGATTCTATCACATAAAGCGATAGATCATCATCAACTTTTCCAGAGGAGTTCATAATAAGAAGAACTCATCTGAAGAAGGAGAAGAAGTTCATAATAAGAATAACTTGTTCAACCTTTTGCTCAACTCTATCACAGAAGGAGATAGATCAGCACCAACATTTCCAGAGAAAGTTCATAATGAGAAGAACTCATCTAAAGAGGAAGAAAAATTCATAATGAGAAGAACTTGTTCAACCTTTGCTTGATTCTATCACAGAAAGAGATAGATCAGCATCAACTTTTCCAGAAGAGTTCATAATGAGAAGAACTTGTTCAACCTTTTGCTCGACTCTATCACAGAAGGAGATAGATCAACACCAACATTTCCAAAGAAAGTTCATAATAAGAAAAACTCATCTGAAGAGGAAGAAGAAGTTCATAATGAGAAGAACTTGTTCGACCTTAACTTGATTCATCACCTATAGAGTTGAATGAAAGAAGAACCTCTCCTGAAGATCAATATTTTCAGAGAAAGTTCATAATGAGAAAAACTCATCTGAAGAGGAAGAAGAAGTTCATAATGAGAAGAACTTGTTCAACATTGCCTTAATTCATCACATATGAAGTTGAATCAACGACACCGCTTTTGAGGATCAGCATTTCTAGAAGGAGTTCACAATGAGAAGAACTCATCTGAAGAGAAAGAGGAAGTTCATAATGAGAAGAACTTGTTCAACTTTGCCTTAATTCATCAATATGAAATTGAATCAACGATACCTCTTTTGAGGATCAACATTTCCAGAAGGAGTTCACAATGAGAATAACTCATCTGAAGAGGAAGAAGAAGTTCATAATCTGAAAAACTTATTCAGCCTTTTACTCGACTCATCACAGACGAAAATAGATCAACAACAACGTTGTTCAACCTTTTCTCAAATCAATCACAGAAGGAGATAAATCATCATTCCAAGTGGAAAAGTTCATAATAAGAAGAACTTGTCCGAAATAAACGAAAAATTCATAATGAGAAGAACTTATAGCTAAGAAGATTGAACAACTCAAGCTAAAAATGATGTTTTATGTATTTGCTCCATTCTTATTCCCCAACAATGAGCAAAGAGGAGCAGCTATAATCACCATTTTTACCTTGATCCAACTGGTTCCCTACTCCAATTAGCACCTACCAGCAGCTTCACATTCCAGCAGCTTCCACCGACGACAGCTGGTTTCTCGCTCCACACAGCAACTGCCAGCAGCCCAACTCCACTAGCTGTCCCGACTACAGCTCACCACCAAATAAATAACAATCATTATTTTTGTTTTAAGCATGTAATATGGGAAAAACCCAACAAAACAAGAGAATAACTTCTCTCCTCATCTATCCCCGATCGAGCAGCAATATATACAAAAGATTGGAAATAAAAACACAACCAAGGTTGATTTCATTTTTTTCTTGTATTTTTCAACTTTACATATTATTATATATATATTTTTAAATCAAACAACATGTTAAATAAATAAATAAATAAAAAAGAAGAAGAGTTTGAAGCTTTGGGTGTTCTGCGTGTGAGATAAGGAGGAAGAAGATGAGTTTTAAGTTTATAAAACTTTTGGGTAAACCATGCGTTAGGTCCCCAGTTTCTGGGAGCTTCTTGCTTTGTTCACATATTTTATGGATTAACCACCAAAAGGTGCCCGTAATTTCAATTTTTTCATTTTAGTCACTAATTTAGGGGTTAATTATCCTTAGGCCCTCAAAATTTAAGCATTTATTTACATCTTGGTCATTAACCCAGGTTCAAATTACATATAGCCCACTAAACTTTTACCTTATCTTTATATTATAGTCACTTAAAATAGGAAAAATCCCTAAATAATCCTTATAATTTAGATACATATTTACACTTTAGTTCCTGATTTTTTTATTTTGAAATTAGTTGCTATATTTTTATTTTCTTTCATTTTGATCTTTATGCTTTATTTTATTATATTTTAGTAATTTTAATTCTATCTTTTAATCTTTTGAGCTATTTTATTTTTGGGCATTATATTCGATATCTTTTATTTTAGTTCTTTATTTTATATTTTAATTTATGCGATTTATTTTAATTTATTTAATTTCATTACTTTAATTTTCTATTTTTGCTTTACATTTTTCAATATTTTAATTCTAGTTCTTTAACTATTTCGCTTTATTTTATGTTTAGTTTATTTTAGTCATATTAATATATGTATATATATATATATATATATATATATATATATATATATATATATATATATATATGAAAGATTAATAAGTATTATTTAATTAATTTCATAAATTAATTAAATGATAATATTTATTTATTTTTAAATATTAAGAAAGGGTGGTCTTAATTTACCTAGACGTCCTATTCTGGTACTTTAAAAATAAATAAATATCATGCTTATAAATGTATATATATTTACTTAGTTTTTATTATTATATTCTTATTAATATTTATTTATTTATTAATTAATATTAAAGAAAATGCAGTCTTAAAGCAATTAGATGTCTTTTTCTAATGTTTTTAAATAAATGTCCTATTTACAAAACCATATATATATATATATATATATTTAATATTTTTCCTTAAAAATATCAGATTAAATTTGAAATAACAAGATTATAAATTAAATTCATATTCGAATTCTTAAATTCTATTATTAGAGACAATTTATAATTAACAGGTACCAATTTTGGGCGTTGTGGGGTGCTAATCCTTCCCCAAACGTAACCGACCACGAATTCATTTTTATTTTTAAAAAGAATGAATTTTTGGTTAAACGCATACCAGTTTATTTTTTAACTGATGTTTTCTTAAAAACTCTTTTAAAAGATAATTTTTAGGTATTCGACCTACCTAATCAAAAAAGGTCGATGGCGACTCCTAAAATATTTTTTTTTTAAATAAAAATCATTTTTTATCCACTTTATTTTTTCTGCCAAAAAAAATTTCGTGCCCGGACGAAAATCGGTTACAACACATGTTAATTTGTAATCTTATTTCTAGAAAATGTGTATTCACATTGTGAAAATGAAGATTTTTTTCTGACCTTTGCGGGTTCTTTTCAGAAGTTCACTGCCCTTGGCAAGGAGATCTTGGGTACAGGCAGCAAAGATAGGGTCTCAGGCGGCGAGTTCTCCGCTGTAGTTGTGGTTCCAATGGCCGGAATTATTTCCTTTACCACACAATCCACCGGTTAGTCCTTTATCCGATGGAAGTACCGCTGCCATGTTCCATACTTCCTTTAGTGCTCTTGCCTTTAGAGTCGCTGCTCCACGTAAAGCTGCAGATGAAGGAAAAAAATCTCCGGTAAATTTCGAGTTCGGGTTTGATTTGTTTAAAATGAGGGTCGGGACCGTCTGTTCGTTTTTTCCCGAGGTGGGGGACGAAGAAGAAGTTGCGGTGGCCGCCGCAATGGCTGCTACGGCGGAGGCAACCGCAGCAACCGAGATAGCGGCGTGTAGCTGTGCATTGTGAGCTCTGGTTTCTTCTTTCTTTTTCTCTTTCCTGTCCTTTAACCATCTCCCCACCGTCTTGGCCCCGTTCGGGGTGTTAACTCCGGTACCGGCGCATGCCCGACCTTCACTGAATCTAGGTTGAATGGAGTCGTGGGTACGGAAATACTGCAACAACAATGGCGATTGCTAAGCTAAAATTTGATAACTTCTCACAATGGTTAAAACCACGAACTTCACCGGACCTGACTCCATTAATTCCGATTCAAATTTGGTTATCAAAAATTATAATAACTAGAACTTGTTGAATTTGATAAAATGATATGATTTTAAGGCCTGAAAACAGGCAGCTTTAGCTGATATAAGACAAAAAAAAAAACTTAGCAGATTGCTAGGGAAACTAATAAAGAGTTGTTATTGGAACTTGGAAGAAGACAAAGTTTCCCTCTCTGCAATTTTCTATTCATTTTATATACTAAAGTGAGCCTGTAGGGGGACAACTGATACTGTTCCTCTTCAACAGATTGCTGAAATATTTGCCTGTCTATTCATTGTTTTCATATTCAAATATTTCCTTTCATCTTTTTGCTTTCTTTATGCATATTTATATATAATAAAACAGGAGAGGAGTATAGACAATACCATAACGACATCGTCAAATTCCTCCCACGGAGAAACCGGCGGAGGACTATCGTTAAAAAAAGGTCCACTACTGTGAGAAAGCCTCCCCGACGTTAATGGCGACACTTCCTATGCATATGTAATAGCACAAATCAATCATCAAAACACAGAAATGGAATATGTATGTATGTTTGTATTACCGATTGTGACATGATGCGTTCAAGAACGAGCTGTGAAGTAGCGGAGGATGAGGAGAAGGAGAGTTCATGTTGGCTGCTGCCTTTGCAGCCGCCTTATCGAGCTCCTCGGTCTTGCCGTTTGTGTCTTCCGGTATAGATGCGATGGTGCACGAGGAGGTGCTGGTGGCGGACTTGGGAGCTGTACTAGAAGCTGAGCTATTAAATGAATGATGATAATGATGAGGAGGAGAAGGAGCAAGGGCTTTGGACACTTCTAGAGCTGAAACACTCCACGATCTCGAGAGAAACTCCATCGGGCCTCTCGGGCTCTCTGGCAGCTGATTTCCGGTGAGGGAATCCTGGGAAATGTGCTCCGGCCGACGACGACTCCTTGGACTTGCTTCTTCCATGAAAGCCTACGTTGGAAAGTAGAACTATGGGACTGGGCTTTGTGTTCTTTTTTTTTTTCTTATATAGGCACAAAGGCAGAAAAATCTCAATGGTTATATATTTTTTTTCAATTACGTTCTTAAAATTTTTACTTTAACAATTTAAACCTCTAAGTTTCAATTTTCTAAATAAACTTTTTTTGGGATGATTATTCAATAGTGAATATTTTATTGACATAACAATATCAAATGCACAATTGAAAATTTAAATGAGTTGAGGATTTTTTTCATACTTTATTTATAATTTTATATTGATTTTAAATAAAATAATGAAAAATAATATTATAAATAAAGTCAAAATAAAATACTTTAACTGTAGAAGTAAGCATTGCTTTCTCTTTTTTTCCTATATAATTCATATAAAACTATAAAATCCAGTAATTACCAGAAAAAATAATGGTTAAAATAAGTTAATTAAAAAGGATAAAAAACTCAATCCGTAAACTTAGTAATTTCATTCAATTTGATATTGTGAAATTCTTGAGTCCACACTAGTCTCCATACTTGAAATATTTTATATTTTAGTTACATGGAGCTTTAAGAGTGCCAAGTGTCACATTATTGAATAAATATAAAGTTTAAGAACTAATGAGGAAAAGTTTAGGACTAGATTGAGAAAATATCAAGTTTAAGGATTAAATTTAATTTATTCTAAAGATAAAGCAATTTTATAAAATTAATTATAATAAGATTACTGATTACCCAAATCAATCATTATCTTCCTAGTGGCATTTTCCCCACTAAGGTTAAATATTACGATGGAAAAAAGCAAGTCAATTAGTCAAAGCTACGTGTCATGGAGAGAATTCATCACCTAATTTAACTCATTTTTAGAATGATTTATTGTTTAAGTAGACGGCTGCGGCTAAAACCAAAAAGAAGAACCTAAAGATGCTCCCTTACTTCGATAAATAATGAGGAATGGATGCATGTGACTAAAAAGCAATCCATCACTCCTCCACGGAAAACAATATACGAGTAAAATTTTGGGGTAAACTATTTAAATTTAATTCAGTAATTTTTTTATTTGTAAGATATCTGATTATTTATATATTCAAAATCCGATTATTTCGGAGTATTTTTTTAAGTTATAAAATGGTCACCCGACTATTTGTATGTTCAAAACTTATCTTTTTTCGTTAAAATTTGACATTCGTTTGAGCTAAACGTTAACTTGCTGACTAAGATTTGATAAAATTATATTTGATGATGTATATTAGCACTACTATTGTTTTCTAGTACTGGCTTGACGGTATAATATTTCAAGCACTTACTTGATGGTATAATGTAAACAAGGAGTTGATCCATAAAATATAACTCAATCGGTTTTTGGATCAAGTTTTATTATATCTATGTCAACAAGTTAACGTCTAACTCAAACGACAATTAATTTTGAACGAAAAAAGATGAATTTGAAACATGTGAATAGTTAAGTGATAATTTTATAACTATTAATAGTTGAGAGACTTAATAAACGTCATTTTATAATCGAAAAAATATTTTATAACATTTTATAATCATGGAACTAAAAAAATAACGCTCTATAACAAGAAGAATATCGTTTTATAACTTTTCATAATCATGTGATTAAAAATAGTACCCTATAGTTTATTCTATGTTCTTTTTTTTCTTGTGATTTAGGGTTAGGGTATCAGCAATAGGGGGTTTGAGATGGTTCCGTGAACCAGAGCTGAAACGACAAAAATCGAAGCTTGAAGGAATGCTAAAATCGGCGTGCGTGGATACGTCATCATCTTTGTCTTACATAGTTTGCTTACAAACACACACATTACCCTTTTCTCTATCTCATCTTTCCTTTTCTTTTTTCTTTTCTCTAAGAAAATTAGTCACATTTTTATTTAGGATAAACTAAACATTTAGTACTTAAATTATTAATTTTATTTTGTTTTAGTACCTAAACTTTCATCTATTTCAAAATCATACTTAACGTTTATTTCTTGTTTTATTTTAGTATCTACAGTTTAAAACATGAGTGAATTATGACATTTTTATAGGTAAATTACATCATTCATCACTTAACATCTTCTCACTCCTATTTTGGTCAATGAAGTTTAAAAATTTTCAATTTAACTACTCAACTTTCAAATAGCTTATGTTTTAATCACTCTAATTTATTTTATTAATAATTTTTGTGACGTGACATTTTTATTATTATTTTATTAATATATAATTAAAATGAAAAATAAAATTGAAAGTTAGAGTGATTAAATTAGGAGTAATTTGAAAGTTAAGTAATATATTAACTGCAAACACTCATAATTCAAGTTTGATTATGTTTTTATTTTGATCATCCAATTTTAATTGTTTTCAATTTATTACTAAACTTTTAGATTGTTATTGTTTTGGTCACTCGAACGTTAAATGAAAAATAACATGGTGACATGTACTACTTTTGTTGACGCGAATCTCACATATTGTCCACTTTTTTTAGTTTCATTATGTTCTTAACGAAAAAGAATCTTTTAGAGTTTAATCTCATATTGTGTTGCTGTGAATATCGTCGTTCTTCGATGTCCTCTCTGGCCACTTCAGACATTGACAAATTCATCTCATCTCCCCTACTACTCTATTTGTTTAGATTTTCTTAAAATCTCTTTAAAACTAGCGAAACTCAACCTAATTACCAGAGTAAAATGACTTCAACCTATAATCTCCATTGTTCGATCAACATATAATCAAGATATATTGCTTTTACTTGTTTCCTCCTTCACCACCTTTATACAATTGAAATTTGAAATAAGGTGCTTTAGTGTAAAAATATCAAAGAGAAATCGAAAAAATTAGGTTAAAACTTAAGGAAAGATGATTTTCAAAGGAATTTTTACGAAACGAAAAGAAAAGTCTGGGGCCTTTTCATACATTTAAAAATTATGTCATATTAAATAATTAATGGTAGAGCGACTGAATAAAGAATAATTTTAATTTTTTGGTGATATTGAAAATTTTGAATATTAAACGACCAAAATAGAAACATAGCCAAAGTTAAATGATTTAAAAGCGTATACGATTATCTATTAGAACACCGCTTTCAATTCCGTCAATAATAAAACTTGCACAAAAGAGAAAGATACTTTATTCCAGTTTGCTTGGTTTGCTGGATGAACCAACCTTTGTTTTCCCCCAAAATTTTGAATGAGTTCCGTCCCACTTACGTTTCCTTCAATCATTCGTTATTTATATTTCCAAAAAAGGAAATTGATATGATTTAATAGATCAAATATCAATAATTATTATATATATATATATATATATATAATATTTGATTTTATAACAACCGAATGGAAAAACACACGTCAAATATCCGAATATACCATTCAAATTCTCATTTCTAATTGGAATAAAAACTTACAACCAAGACGAACAAGGGCGAGGGAGGAAGAAAGGATAGTCGTCGTTGTCCGGAGGAATGTAGCCAGAATTAATTGTATTTTAGATTTCGAAAATAATAAATAATTAAGTTTTATAAGAATATTATTTTAATTTAAACTTCAAAATTATTATTAAAAAATGCCAATATGTCATTCCGTTTCGAGAATTTCTATTGCGGGCCTTCTCTAATTAATGCACCTTACATTGGGACCCAAAAAGTCCAATCAAAAGTCCATTATGTCCAATAGGGGTCAATAGAAATTGGTTATAACCCATTACCCACGAAATCAACCCATTCAGTCAAGTCCATTATTATTTTAGTTACATATATTATGATATTTAATTTTTTATAAATAATTATATATTTAGTTTCTTATTCTATAATTAAGTATTTAATTTTTGATGATCAGTGTGCACAAAACAAGAATTGATGTTCAGGTTTAATCTGATCCCATTGTTACAGGCGAAACAATGTCTATTGCGCCATCGTTCGATTGAACGATCTTAAACAGTTCATTAAATGTTCCTATATAAATATATTCAGATTTTCATAAATTGTTAAATTTTATTACTCACGTTTGGAGTAAGATATATTTTATATAAATATATATATCAAAATTTATTTAATAAATTAACCGGGGGTCTGATTATACAATGCATACAATTTCAGAAAAATTCCATTTCTCTAATTTTCCACAGAAACTGCATATCTCAAACACAAATCCACATCACCAATTACACCAGCTGGAGTTAAGAGGGGCTCCTGCTCACATCGAAGCATAGGGCATTTTACCTTTAGACTTGGGTCTCCTTGAAGCTCTTAGCCAACCAGATGGCAGTTTCCCTAGGGGACACTTTCTCGGTTCCAAATGGCTTCAAAAGCACCCCGAGCTCATCGTACCTTTGATGTTGTAAGAGCCTTGCACTGAACTCGAGCAACCCTTCTAATGCCTCTGCTCGCTGCCGGTACGATGAGGTGTCGAACCGTCTCTGTCGCGACTCAAATGAATGACGTGCTGCAGCTGCACGATTATTTTCCAAGCCTTCACCACCATCTCGTCCAACTCCAAGGCTTTCATCACTGCCGTTGGATGTTGTTACAACTTTGTCTAGAGTTTGGACTGTACACTTGTCCTTCATTATAGAAAGGTTGGAACTTTCCATTGATGAAGAAGAGCACTTTGCCGATGTCGATGAGGTTCCATGAACATGTAAAAGGGGACCCTCGGAAGAAGCTAAAGGGAATTCTGCGATTTTGTCGATTAGTGGGGCATTCACAGAAACATCTGGGGAGTCGATCCTATGAAGCAAACCAACATTGGCTCTATAGGGGGTCATCAAGGCTGCAGTCCTTGTTGTCAATGGAAGAGACTCTCGGCGAGACGAGTAGGATGATTTCCTTGCTGGAGTTTTCGATATTGGAACCTGCACATTTTAGCAGGCTAAGTAAAAATGCATCGATTATTCGTCATCGTGCAAATAAACATTCATTGAAATGAAGATCAATTTCGCAATTTAACACAGATATTGATAAATATGTAAATTACCAGATCATGTCGATGACCAGTCTGGGATTTCTTAGCTGGTGTTATATGTTTCCTCTGAGTGACAGACACTGCAGGCGTCAATCTTGGGGTCTTCACGTTAGTGGGAAACATTGTCGCTGTTGACTTGTCAATTGTAATCTCTTCATTGAATTCGTCAATGTTAACAGAAAATTCCGTGAATTTTTCAAACAAATAACTTGGAATATCTTGCTCTCTTTGAACATAACTAAAGGAGTCTAGTTCAGCTTCAGATACACTGGGGTTCAAAGCTCTGTCGTTGCTGAACGATTTCCTTCTGCCTTTGACATCTTGCTCCAGAAATCTAGTTTTCTTTAAGAAATTTGAATCTGACCACCGAGTGGGGAAATTGCCAGATCGAGGGCTATTCAATATCTGATGAATTCTGAGAACATAAGGCTGAAGATGTGGGTGAGTGAGCAACTCCGAAGCCTGCGTGCATTTCCATTTATAGGAAAAAAAGGTAAGAATATAAGTTTGACAAAATTAGAGGAGAAGGGAAAAGAAACATACACTTGGTCTAAGTTCTGGATTCTTGCGTAGCATGCTTTTTATAAGTGCTCGACTGAAGCAAGGGAAAAAATTAGACTGGTAATCAATTTTATTGATAACGGCCGAGTGCAACAAAAATGGAAACCAAAATGATTACAAAATTTTTTGCAATATGATGAGACTCGTAATATTTTAAAAAGCTAAATTTATGTAGGAAGTGACATTTGTATACATGTAGAGGATAGTAGACTCACAGTGCACCAGAGTACATGGTAGGTAAAGGAGCCACTATAGACCTATTTATTTTGTTAATCAGAGCTTGCATATCCTGGTAAGAAGATGGAAGTAGACGGTAGCCATTAGGGTTAACCAAATCCAAAAGGATGGATGACCATTTGAAAGTGATTCTATCATAGAATGCATGATAAGCCATTCAACTAAACACACTAACTTATGATCTATGATCGAGCATAATATTACTGGAGTGATTATATTTTCCACCATTGCAATTTTCTTCCCGAATATGGAAAATGCTGTCCAGCCGAAGTTCTTAATTGGAATTATCAAATTATAGCACCACAAGAACATAAAGTGAGGAGGGAAAAAGAAAAGTAAACGAAGAAAGATTTTAAACTGTTCAATAACAGAATCCTTTAAGACCAGCATTAACATAAAAAATAGTTTCACATTTCACATGAATCAATACTAGATATGCTCATCTTTAAGTCCCTCAAGAACAATTGAATGAAAGAATAGTTTGTGATAACCAATCCATCAAATTGCATGCTACTACGGAGCTACGATTTTGGCCATGCCAATTGCCAAGAAGTGGTAAAGACTAAAGAGTAAAACTACTAGTTAATAGCAGATCAGAAACTTACAAATGCTTTAAATGCTGGTTTGTGAGCAGTCATTTCATACAGGCAGCATCCTGAAAAGATGTATTACATTACATTACATTTATGTAAAATAGAGATAGGGCGGGAGGAAGAGAAATAGAGAATAGAAATCAAATTAAGATATTTCTAAAATTTCAATAATTGCAAGGTACCTAAAGACCAAATGTCTGACTTAGAACCATAAGGTATATCCGCAAGTAGCTCGGGGCACATATAACTAGGAGTTCCCACAACCTGTTGAGCAAAAGATGTATTATTAAAATAAAGCGAAAGGTGAAACAATATAAAAACATTACCATTGTTAGATACTCACAGATGAAGCAAGGTCATCAGAAGTCAACATTTTAGCAAGACCAAAATCACCTGCATAGGTGCACAACATGGAAAGTCACAAAATTTGAAAGACAGAATGCTAAACACAGAAAAAACTGACACATGATAAACAAATTATATCATGAAAATTAGGTACAAAAGGACTTATCACCTAGACGTATGTCTTGTTCTTTTGTCAAAAAAATATTTGAGCACTGAAACAAAATTAAAGTTTAGATTCGTAAGCCCAAAATCACAAACATTAAACTGAAGATTCTTCAATAAGAAGTAACACTGACCTTGACATCACGATGAAGAATATGATTGGCATGCAAGTAATCAAGTGCCATTAGGAGCTGAACTAGCCACTTGCAAAGTTTCTGTGTATAATTTATTGAAGGGGAAAAAGAACAGTGGTTACATTTTGTTGTAGATAGCTAAGTCCTTGCAAAATTGGCTGAAAGTTTTACTACCTCCTCAGAGAAATGCACACCATTGGCTCTTTTTATAGCTTCTGCCCTGTATAATGAACAATGTCAATGTGCAGAAGTAAGAAGACAGCAAAATAGCAAATCAAGCCTTAAGCAATTTCCATTTTCCAGACAATTTCAACATACCCACTTAAATAACAAAAATAACTTACATATCTCCTCCTTCACAGTATCCTATAATTATGCAAACATAGCAACCCTGGAAAATAAATAAGCAAAACAACATTCAGCGGAAAAATTCATTATTAATCAAAAGTAAGAAACAAATGAGCATGAGGCAGAAGAAAAAGGAAAGTATATTTACTAACCCTTTCTACCCAGGAATCTTTATATTCCACAATAAAAGGATTCTTCACCTTAGAAATAAGCTCCATCTGCATCATGGGAATCAAAAGGGCATTTTAACACCAGACTATTTCTTTGATCAATGGGGTATAATTTTGGAGTATAAAAGATGCCAATCTTTCCTTTCAAATTTGCTCCCATTCTTCAGAAGCCAAATGTGACATCAAACTTTTCCTCACATTGTTATAAGAAGAATTATAGGAACACGATAAAAGAACTGACCTCCTGATGAGCAGATCTACGAGCCCTATCAGTCTGCCGAGCAAGGCGAATTTTCTTTAGGACATATCTGACGGAAAAGAAGAATGTAGGAAATGTTGATTGTTGATATGATAAACAGGAAAGAAACCACCTCATTCCACACATTCCCACAATGAAGATCAAATATGAAAACAAATGTAGCATAAGTCAATACATGCATTTAATCACCCACACAAAAGAGCGCATGCGCAAGCATATATGTGAGCGTTTGAAATTTGAACCATGAAGAGCCAAACTGAGGTGCAAATAAACTCACTTCTTCTTTTCATGCTTATGCCTCACAAGAAGAGCAGAACCAAAAGACCCTTTCCCAATCTGCTCTAGAATTTCATACTGCTCCATTTTGAATATTTTGACTTTTCAACTGTTACTGTAACAAGTAAATTTACCCGAAAAAAATTAGTTCCAATTTATTTGCAAACAAAAAGAGAAAACCATTATTTCTCAACTATGAAGCATAGAACATGAGCTTATGGCTATCTACCGTAATAAATAAAAATATGATGTAATTTGCAGTGGCAATAATGTACAGAAAAGCCGGAAAAGAAATACCAAGACTTGAAAATTCCATAAAAGAACCCAAATCAACTATCAAAACGCTACTTTTTGCCGTTTTATGAAGGCACTTTAATTAGCTACTGAAAGTTCAACGAATTATTTTTGGTTCTTACGACATGCTCAGCCAAAATTCATCAGGTAGCTTTAAACTTAAAACTTAAAAAAGGAAATATTTCTCGCGGCATTTGAGCAGAGACATTACTAGCACATGTGGAAAAAATCACTCTTCGCTACTGTACTTCATAAAAATTAAAATTGAGAAACATAAGAGAAAACAGTTTCTTCGCTCTACAATGCAATTGACGACGTAAATTGCTTGAGAAGCGACAGATCAAAAAAGAAAAACAAGAAACTGAAATTCGAAAAGAAGGTACCTGAAGTGGAACAACACAGAAAGGCAGCTAAAAGGGACTAAGAGAGATTCTTATCGAACTCCTGTGAAGCAAAGGATCAAAGGAAAATCTTCATTAAAAACTTAAAAAAAACTGCATTAGTTTTTTGAATGTGATATGATAAAATTCACTCTCCTCCACCCGACTGCTTCATAACAACTAAAACTAAGAAACATAAGAGAAAAACAGAGAGAAAACAGTTTCTTCACTCTATTATGCAATTGACGACGTAAATTGCTTGAGAAAGGAAAAATCAAAGAAGAAAAACAAGGAATGAAAATAAAGCAGCAGAAGAAGTTACCTGAAGTGGAAAACACAGAAAGGCAGCTGAAAGCGACGAAGCGGGATTCTTATCTAACTCCTGTGAAGCAAAGGATCAAAGGAAAATCTTCATTAAAAAACTGCATTAGTTTTTTGAATTTGATAGGATAAAATTCACTCTCCTCTACCCGACTGTTCATAACAACTAAAATTAAGAAACATAAGAAGAAAAAACAGAGCGAAAACAGTTTCTTCACTCTATTATGCAATTGACGACGAAAATTGATTGAGAAGGAAAAAATCAAAGAAGAAAAACAAGGAAATGAAGTTAAAGCAGCAGCAGAAGAAGTTACCTGAAGCGAAAAACACAGAAAGGCAGCTGAAAGCGACGAAGCGGGATTCTTATCTAACCCCTGTGAAGCAAAGGATCAAATGAAAATCTTCATTAAAAACTGCATTAGTTTTTTGAATTTGATAGGATAAAATTCACTCTCCTCTACCCTACTGCTTCATAACAACTAAAATTAAGAAACATAAGAAGAAAAAACAGAGCGAAAATAGTTTCTTCACTCTATTATGCAATCGACGACGTAAATTGCTTGAGAAAGTAAAAATCAAAGAAGAAAAACGAGGAAATGGAGTTAAAGCAGCAGCAGAAGAAGTTACCTGAAGTGGAAAACACAGAAAGGCAGCTGAAAGAGACGAAGCGGGATTCTTATCGAACTCCTGTGAAGCAAAGGATCAAAAGAAATTCTTCATTATAAACTTCAAAAAACTGCATTAGTTTTTGAAATTCGATAGGATAAGATAGAAGTTTGAAGAAACGTGGAAGATTCTTACCTAATTTAAAGCAACATTATTAGCGTTGTTTATTTTTTTATACTAAATTTGGGGGAGAGAGAAAGAGAGACGGAGCGGAACATGAAGGAACTGTGGTAGAGAAGAAAAGGAAAAATCAAAAGGTGAGCGAAGAATTTAAAATTCAAAATGCACTGTTCCAGATGAGAGCGAGAGAGGTCAAATGGCTTTTTCAAGTAACGTTTTTTTTACGTTTTTTTATCAACAAAGGAACAAAACAAGTGCACGGGCGAGTGAGGTGGAGTGGTTTTGGATTCCCTGCGAAGCGGTGCAGGTAAACTATACACTGCCTTCAGTTAGGATGGAGATGTGATCCCAACTGTCATATAAGTTTTGGGTCGAGTTAAATTTTTTAGAGAATAAATTTTGGTTAGGTTAAATTCGAATTTAAGATAAAATTATATAGTTTAACTTAATTTTATTAAAAAATGATATAATTACTATATTTTATATATTTAGATATAATTATATAATATATTATATATAATAATTAGATCATTAATTTATTAAATAAAATTAAAAATTGTATACAAGGATAAAGTTCCCTTAGGGCTTAAGGGAGCTCAGGCTTGTTAAAATTTATATATTTAATATAATTTTAGTTTAATTGTATTTTGGTTTATGTACAAATAGATATTTAAATTTAAAAAAATATATATAAAAAATTATTAAATATTTAATCAAGTAGGGGTCAAACTAAAGAATGATAAGCATGTGTTCTCAAATTTTTCGTTTAATTATAATTTAGTTCATTATAAGTTTAAATAATAGACAAATGAGAAGTTATCTTGTGAGTTTTGAGTCTTTTTATATATAAATTTAGGGTGAATACAAGATAGTATATGTACAAAAACTTTCAACTATATGACAATGAACGCTCATACCCTTACATGCATGCTTGAACTCGGACCTCAAGGATAACAACAATCTCTTAATCACTAATGTCGTTTGATTCATGCTGAATTTCGAGATTAAATACCTACTAAGTCTTTATATTTTTTTAAATAATCTAATATTTCAATCCCTATAAATATTTAATTCTGACTCATTCCTTGATTATATATATTTATTAGATTGAGTTGAGTTAAATATAGATTTTATCTCAATGGAAAGGTCAAATTTTGGATCGGTGAAATCATCTTAAAGTTAAATTCAATCAAACTTCGATGAAGAGGATTTTTTTCAAATATTAGTCGAAATCTTGTTCCATACTCATCCCTGATCATCAAAGTTGTTTATGATATTATTATGATAAATGAATCAAGTTGTATTAAATTTTTATCATGTTTTTGTATGAAAATAATTTATATAAAAAAATTTAAGATTTATTTTAAATAGTTATAATAAGATAATAAAAATTATATATTTTTAATATTTTTTATTTAAATATCAAATAGGATTTATATTAGTTGATCCAAATATTTGATGGTATAAAAAAGGCTTAAATATACAAAAGGTGTCCAACGTATGTCTGTTTTTTCAGTTCAGTGCCTAATGTTTTTTTTGTTTCAGTTTGATGCCTAACGTTTCATTCTGTAACTCAAAATAGTCTGGCCGTTAACCCATTAAAAATGTCACCTGTAATATTTTTTAATATTAAAAATAATTTCTGAAAATAAGAAATTAATTAATCTATTTTAATTAATATATTTTTCCTTAAATGAAACACTCTTCTCTGCAGCTCAAACATCCATTTATTATTTCTCTTTCGCTCCACTCTTTTTTCCTGAAAAAATGAATAATAGCGACGTTTTTCATGATCAACAACGAAATCGAAGATTTTCCGTTGAAGAAGATGGTTATGTTATAACGATGGAAAACCCATTTTTGATTCAACCCACAAGAGAAAAGCTCAAACCACGACGGAGATTCACTCCGTGTAAGGCGAAAGGTTTTCAGCTTCACGACAAATTCAATTATCAGGACGAGAAAGGAGTTTGGGTCGGGTCGGAGGTTGTGGTGGGATGAGTGTACCCTAAATAACATTAAATCATTAAAAATAAAACTTAAAAACAAAAATAATGTAAAGCAAACAAGACTACAATTCAAGAAGAAAATCATAACACTTTTGCTGCAAACAAAAATCATAGTTAGAATTTTACGTTTCTTCATTTTCTCAACAACCAAACAACAACCCATCGGGGGCTAAAAAGTAAATTTATAGAAATTGTTAGGTTTTTGCCCAAACATTTCTCCATACACGAAGTTTGTTTACATATTACAGTGAACTCGCAAAGGGAAAACATTAATTAACACAAATGTAAAAAAATCTCTAAATTTTGATTCGAGACGAGTAGCTTTACCTTCCATAGCTTCTGATTTTCTTTTTCTCTGTGAAACCTTTGTTTTTCTTCAAAGCTTTGTCCTTCAATTAGAGCTCAAAATAGGAACAACAATTTTTGCAAAGCAAAATCTGAGTTTTCCATTGCAAATACTTACCATTAAAATCAAAATCACACATAAACTTCTTTTTCAGACTTACCTTTGAACTTGACCTTGATCAACATTTTCACTTCTTCGACAGTTCTCCTTCCTTAGCTCTAATGGGTTTGATTGAAAAATAAAAAGGAATCGATTTTTGGTTTGCTTTCAGTAGTAACAAATTTTGTATTCCTCAATTACAACAATAAAAATAATTTATTAGGGTTCATTGCAAATTTTCAGATTATCCAAAAGGAATGGGAAAAGAGTAAAGGGGAATAAGGGAAAATGTTATAGGGTTAATGGGTAAAAAGCATGGTTTTCAGAACCGGATCGGTTAGCGAATCGGTCATGCTATCGGTTCACTGGTTCAACCGGTCGAATCGGTCCTACCGGTCGGAAGAACCGGACGACACCATAATTATTTAAAAAATTAAATAAAAATACCAAAAATATTTAATAAAAAAATAATTTTTTATATCACAAGGCATATTCAAAGCAAATCATAACATATATAAGTTAAAAACCATAAAATCAAGTGAAACAAAATGATTCAAATTAACTACAACATAATATTTAAGGTAAAACATATTAAATAATAAATATAATTATATAACTATAATTAAAAAATAAAATTGGGGTTAAAAAAATTGTAACAAAATGATATTGTTTGGTTTAATTTTTTTTTAAAAAACAATCCGACATGGCTAAGAAACATAGAAGAGCATCCCAAAAGTCTAAAGAGTAAAAATATGAGAACAAAACAATCCCACATTGCTAAGAAACATAGAAGAGCATCACAACTAACTTCTATAAATAATAGAGGTAATTTGGCATTTAAAATCATAGAGCCTTTTGGTGAGTATTGAGTGAACTATTCTTTCACTTCAATCAAGCTCGAATTTTAGGCTTCAATCGAACTTCTAAATTTTTTTTAGTTCAAGCCTTTTTGAGTTCAAGTTTCAATATTATATTTCGAGTTTGAGTTGAACTTGAAAATTTTTAGCTTGTGAGTTTGAGTCGAGTTGAGCTTACTTTTAAAGTTTTCAAGTTCGAGTCGAGCTCAGCAATACTCGAGTTCGACTTGGCTCATTTAACAAACGACGTTGTTTGGTTTAATTTTTTTTTTTTTAAAAATAAAGCACACGGTTCCCGGTTGAACTGGTCGGTCTGGTTGAACTGGTCGGTCCGGTTTTCAAAACAATGGTAAAAAGTTAATAAGGTTTAATTTTTTATTTTAATTAATTTTTATTTTTAGAAATTATTTTTTAATATTAAAAAATATGTCACATGACATTTTTAATGAGTTAACGGCCAAATTTAATGGTCTGTCACGACGTGATCCATTTTGAGTTACGGAATGAAACGTTAGACATCAAACTGAAACGTAAAAATATTAGGTACTAAACTGAAAAAACGGACATACGTTAGATACCTTTTGTATATTTAATCTTATAAAAAATGTACAAGATGTGAGTCTATTATAGAATTAATTTGAATTTAGTGAGTGATTTTGATTATAAGAGAAAGTGTTAGTTTACTAAAATCTGAATTCAAATAATTATATTGTTAATGGTTAAAATACATTTTGAATAAATATTATTTTATTATCATCAAAGATTAATAAAAAAATTGATATATTTTTTAAAATATTTGTATTTTAAAAAAACCAAATTTATACTTAGTATTGATGTGATATTTATCAGAGTTAAACGACAGCGTCTTCATAAGGTTCCGCGGATTTTGACGGTGAGTCGGTGAGTATTTTGCTGCCCCACTTCTACGTTGACTCTCCACCTTGCAAAGATTTCATTTGGACTCTTCAAGATTTTCTCTCATTTATTATTTTTTATTTTCACAAACCGATGCTATATTTCCGGCGATTTTCTTCAAAAATCACCGGTGATCGGAATATATATTGATCTAATATAGGTTAGATTATATTTTTTGATCTAAAACTCGTAGCAGTAAAGCGCGCCCCTTGAACCGCGCTATATATTGATTTGACGTCACGTGGAGTATAGCGTGCCCCTTGTACCGCGCTATACGCTGACTGTGTTACACATGGGGTATAGCGCGTCCCCTGCTCCGCGCTATACGTCACGTAGGGGTATAGCGCGGATCACGGGCAGCGCTATACGTCATACCAAAATTATATTTAACGCGGTCTATGATCCGCGCTATATAATAATTACATATAACGCGGTGCATGTATCACACCTTATATGTTTATAAATACCTCCGGTTCTCACATCTCTTTGCATCTCTCCTCTCTTATAAATTAATACAACAATTCCGTCAACGAGTAATAATTCTGACAATCTTCTTATATTTGATTTAGAAGTTCGTGCGATTTTTCGTTATAATGTAATTTTGTTATAATTTTTTAATTATACTTATTGTTTATTATCATTATTTGAAAAAATATTATACTAATTATTTTTAATTAATTTTTATGTTTGTAAAATTGAAATGCGGGAGCATACGTCGAAATAGTTTTACGGTGCAGGTAAGAATATAAAATTATATTATTTAAATTATTTACGTTGATGTGTAAAAAAAATTGTGTTATATTTCCGTTCATATATAATTTATTTAATCATGTTTATTTAAGTTATTTTTTTTTGCAGATATAATATTGCCGCACTTTTAAACTCAAAGAATGACACGACTTTCAGCTATTGTTTATTATGATGGTAAAATTCGAGAAGATGAAACCGACGTTGTTTTCGTATCAAATGAGCGTGTTAAAATATCATTCAAGAGAAACATAACTCTTGAGGAGCTGATAACGAAGATTTCGAGGAAGATTCATGTTGGAAGTAACAGAATAATGTCGTCGTTGCAGTATATATTTCCAACATCATTGTTGCCATTAACTTATACAGCGTTCGAACTTTCGAACAATGATGATGTTCAAATGATGGTTGAAGCTCAAAGTAATTATTCAGACGCCGCTATTGAGATGTATGCACATTTTGTTCAAGTGCGTGCTGTTCGGGGTCAATCTTTATAGGGAGGATAGGGACGTGTAGGGTTGGGTATTTAGGGGTATAGCGCGCCCCCTGCACCGCGCTATACCCCACGTGTCAGATATCCAGGTATAGCGCGGATCAGGGGGCGCGCTATACCCACGTGGCGCCAGATCACCGTATATCGCGGGGCAGGGGCGCGCTATACCCACGTGGCGCCAAATCAGCGTATAGTACGTTCAGGGGCGCACTTTACTGCTACGGGTGTTAGATCGGAAAATATAATCTGACCGATGTTAGATCGGTAAATATACCGATCACCGGTGATTTATTAGGAAAATTGCTTATATTTCCATTATATATATATATATATATATATATATATAATACAATAAATATAAATCGATAAAAATATATTATTTTCTAATACATTTAAGAAAATAATTATAAATAAAATTTAATGACGTTAAATATTGTTTTAAATAAATTTTAAAATTAAAAAATAAATAATGAAATATTTAATATTATTTAGATACAGGCAGTAGAATTAAATCAATATATAAGACAATAATCCATAAAAATAAAATAATTAATGATATTTATATTTTTCTTATTCCATTATATTATGAGTAACTGAGAAAAATTAAGGAACAAGAAAAATCCAGTGTCTGCTTTAAAGGACGACTGGACGAGTATAAATTTCTAGAGACCAAGCCCCAAATTGATACGTTAGGTCCAATAAGATATTTTAAGTCGGTCTAATTATGCTTCTAGTCCCTGTACTCTTTGGACTTTCGAAATTTAGTCCATTTACTTTTAATTTTGGGAATCAAGTTTCTTGTGTTATTTAAAAGTTTAAAATTGTTAATGGACTCCCATTGAATTCAAATATGTGACATTTTAATATTCAAAATTTTGATTTAAAATCAGAGTACAATTGATAGCATTACAAGTACATCAAAATTTTAAATCAGCAATGTAGAGGGACTAAATTTCAAAAGATTAAAGAGAACAATTACTGGGGCCATAATTAGACCCTCTAAGTGACTGGACTCGGTGGAAAAAATAATTAAATGAAGATATCACAAAAAAATTATTTAATATTTGAAGAGAAAAAAGCTCACGTTTCTTATTTTTTAAAAATGTCAAAAATTTAAATATTTTTTTGGGGGGTGTGAAGTTTCAAAATTTAGTGCTTGATAACGAGTTTCCAACCTTATAAAATTGGTTGAAAGTGTCTCTGGGGACCAATATACCATACATTTGCTAGTTAAATTTAAGATATTTCTGTCCCTTAGGACAGTGCCACCTTTTAAAGGAGCAATGTCAAAGTCTTAGGTACATTATAAAAATCATTAACGCTAAACACCTTAGTTCTTTTCTTCATTATAATTCTATCTTTTACATTTTTTCCTGGAAAATTTGCAGTGATGTTATCTTGATAATGATACCCAAACTCAACATGACAAAGTGGGTTGAAGAAACAGGATGAAAGGTCTTGTCCATAAGCTGGACAAAGTTGTAATGCATGTATCACATGTACCATTATGATTACTTCTAAACCGGACAGTTTCATAAGTCGGAATAGCTAGTAATGACTGGTAAGTAATATGGCTGTTACTTCATTCCCGGGCCTTGCAGACACTGCATGCCGCATCGCATCGAGGAAGAACAGAAAACTAAATCCGAACGGAATATGTCAAATAACTTCAACAGGTAGTGTAAAACATTGCAAAACAAAATTTATTTGACCTCGAACATATATAAAGAAAGGGAAGTTTTAGGCTACAAAAGTGCAGCTTCATTTCGATTAGATTGGACCTGAAACATACAGCAGGATCTCTGAACTAAAGAAGAATAAAGTCTCTCCAAGAAGGTGAACTTATTGACAAGGCAACCAGTCTCATTATAGATAAAGTACACTGATTATGTGCCGATTACAAGTAACTTCCTCAATCTCATTTAGTTTGGGGTCGAACGCATGCACAAAACGGTGAGTTCTTCCTCTTCATGTTTCTTACCCCACCATAAAGATAGTCTCTTAACAAAACAGTTGTTTTAAGCCCGGTGGTTCTGGTTCGTCCTCTACTTTCTTTTTCATCGTCGAGCTTCGGTAAGAGAAACTGTATTTTCTGCACCTCCAACTGCAATCGCCCTATCTTTTCAGACCCTTTTCGAGCTTGTTCAGATATTCTCTGCCTACTAACACTCCCACTCGCATCCAATTCTAATGCAGATTTCCCATCAAGATGGGACCATGAACCTTCTCCAGCTTGCATTATCAATTTGCGATTAACATCAAATAGCTTCGTGATGGCTTCCTCTGCTTCTTCTACCTGCTCTTTTACCGTGCCATATTCCATTCCTTTACCTTTTTTACCCTTCCCAGTTATCTCTACCTTCTTCTTCAAAATCCTGCACGGTTATTTGAAGATTAGCCAACTTTTGAGCATCAGAATCAAGTCTTTCTAAAATCTTCCTCTTGTTTCCTTCTTGGTCTGGCTCGGTAAATCTTTTAGATTTGTCTTTGTCTACACTCAACTCCTTGACAAGAGATTTTGTAGAGGGATGATTGCCCTTCTGTGCCTTCACTTTACCAATCCGTTGGTACTCAGTTGGTCCGGTGACAATCTTCTGGGCCTTATCAACATTCAAGTCGACATTACCATCAAGGTCACTGCCTTCCCACAATTCAAGCATTTGATCATCAACCTCCGCAGGTTCTCTCCGGCTTAACCCATGGGATGAGCACTCAGATATCTGGTCAAGCATAATATCTTTTGTCATCATCCCATTGTCCTCTTCGGTGATCTCAGGCGATGCTCTCTGCGTTTTGACACTGTTACCGAGTCCCTCTGCAAGTTCAACTTCTTTATCATTCACATGCCTCTTTGCTCTAACACTTTCTTGAAGTAAGCTGCTACCACATCTTAACTCTTCAAACTGCCTTGTAGCAGTCTCTAGTTTGGAATTGAGATTTAAACTTTCCATTGTTGCACGCTTTTCCATTTCCAGAACTGCTTTTTCAATAGCTTTAATTCTTGTATCGATACTTTGCAAATCAGAAAAACCATCTGGAACCGAGGCATTTTGAACAACGTTTGTTTGTTGACAGTTATCGGTGTGCAAGTCAGACCCCAGGTTGGCATCCTGGAAAACAAGATAACTGTTAAGTCAAAGAATCACAGCTAATAACCACCTAAGACTAATAACACTGTTTCAATAAATGATAGTTTACTGACTAAGTTTCATTTATATTCAGCCTATTAAGATCTAAACGGAAACAGCTTAGACTTTCATAAATTGTTTACATTATTTTAGTCTTGCAAAGCATCTTGGTAGTATTATACGTGATATCTAGGCCTTGCAGAACCAAAACAATACTAGAAACCACATATACCATTAACAGATACTAAGAAAACAAGTTGTTAAAAGCGTATATGGAATTCGCTATATGGTAATAACTAATATGCCAACTAAAAGGAACCACGCTCCAAAATTTACTTCAATAAAAAATACTGAACAGCTTACTCATCAGAAACAAGAAGTTTCAAAATGAGATCATTTTAGTAAAAGCATACATGTCAAACTCAAAGAACTAAGGACATAAATTTGCAGTCAAATTTTGAAAGTGAACTAAAAACTAAGAATTTAGAAGGATGGGAAGCAGCAATCAGTTGCTAGTTTAAATAAACCAGCAGATGCTCATTCAGGTCACAAACATACATGGCTGAGTTAGAATTGAAGTTGTATGTTCAACCAAATTGTATGAAGAAAAGCCTTAGTGTTTTGATTTATTAAAATTTATATAGCAGACATGAAGTTGTAGCAAATGAACAGATGTTACCTTTACCTCATTATAATCTGTGGGAAGTTTACGGTTTAAAATAGTTTGACTCTCCAAAGACATCACGCTGTCCATGAGAGAAACAACAGCTGGAACATATGCTGCCAACTGATCTTTAAGCCCTCCATTCTCACATTCTAAGATTCTAACACTTTTTCCCAGCTCTTCTACTTCCATAGCTTTGGACTGACATCTACTTTCAAGGACTTCACATTCCGTTCTGAGCTCACAAGCCTTCTCTTCAAGCAATGCTTCATGGACAGCAGAAATCTGTAGCTCACCAAATAATGTGGTAGCCTGAGTCTCCCAAAGTTCAACCTCATTTCTTTCCTTTCGTAGTTCAACATGCAAATTCTCCTCCCTATGTTTCCATTCTTCAAGTTCTTTGTGCGATTTCAATAACTCAGCCAGAAGTTTCTGATTAGTCTGACAAATGCTATCAATCTCCTTATTTTGAAGATCAAGTTCAGTATTGAGCTCACAAGCCTTCTCTTCAAGCAATGCTTCACGGAAAGCAGAAATTTGTAGCTCACTAAAAAATGCAGTAGCCTGAGTCTCCCAAAGTTCAACCTCATTTCTTTCCTTTTGTAGTTCAACCCTCAAAGTCTTCTCCCTATGTTTCCATTCTTCAAGTTCCTCATGCAATTTCGATAATTCAGCCTCAAGTTTCTGATTAGCCTGACGAATGCTTTCAATCTCCTTATTTTGAACATCAAATTCTGCATTGAGCTCACAAGCCTTCTCTTCTAGCAATGCTTCACGGAATGCAGAAATTTGTAGCTCACCAAACAGTGCAGTAGCCTGAGTCTCCCAAAGTTCAACCTCATTTCTTTCCTTTTGTAGTTCCACACTCGAACTCTCCTCCCTATGTTTCCTTTCTTCAAGTTCCTCGTGCAATTTTGATAACTCGACCTCATATTTCTGATTAGCCTGACGAATACTTTCAATCTCCTTGTTTTGAAGATCACAGTCTCCAGACAGTTTCAGAATTTGCTTCTCTTGGTCTTCTCCTATCAGCTTGACTTCTTCATATTTACTCTTCAGATCCTCCACAACTTTATGCAGTCGGGATCTCTCCTCTTGATTTGCACTGAGCATCTGTTCGGCTCCCAAAAGCTCATTTGCCTTGAGGCATAATAGATCCTTTCCCTTCACAACTTCATCGTTTAACTGGTTGCAAACAGATCTAACTGAAACCAGATCATTCTCCAAGTTCTGCACTGAATCCTTGAGATGTGAGTTTTCCATTTGCGTTTCTTCAAACTTGATTTCCATTATCTTCAGCTTTCGCTCAATATCATCGTTGCAACATTTGAGTTTATCCAGATTGGCACTGAGCTGCTTTATTTCCACAAAATTATCAGCAATAATGTCCTCGAAAATAAGAGAGATGTTACTTTGAGATATTGCTTCAGAAAATACAGCATAGTTTTCCTCTTCTAGATTATGCTTCTCCTTGGCCAAGTCTGAAACTTCCTTCATCAAAGTCCTTTTCTCATCAAGTAACTTGTGATTCTCTTCAACTGAACTTCGATATGCCCTTTGCAGTTCTAATAGTTGCCCACAAACACTACCTATTTCAGTCTGCAGAACTTCTTCTCTTTGACCTCCCTCTATCACTTTTGATCTCAGTTCTTCATTCATTTCTGCAAGCTTTTCAGCTCTATTTTGCAGTTCTGAGAACTGCTCAGACTGAACCTTCGACTCCTGATGCAGTGAATTATTCTCTATTGCAAGAATTTCTGCTTCTAGTTTCAGTTGCCCAAGAATTTCAATAACAATTGAATTCTCAATTATGAATTTTTGATTTTCATCCAGAGACTTTAGAAGTGAAGTTTGGATCTTTCGGAGCCTGCCAAATATGCAGTCAAGAACTGATTGGTCTTGTTTGATTGTATCATCATAATCACAGACTGTGTCAATCTCAAGAGACTTTAACACCTGATAAAGCCCCATCCTCAGACCAGAAATTTGATCAAATAAGAATTTTATCTTAGTCTGTTTTACTGAATTTTCAAGCTCCAATTCGGAGATAAGTTCTTCTGATAATTTAGAGGCTTCCAAGAGCTTCCTACACTCAAGCACCAAGGAGAAATTCTTATCTTCTAGATTTTGTGCGCATTTCTGCAAGATGAAGTTTTCTACATGAGCATTCATGGCCTTGTCCAGTTCCTCTTCGTATTCTTTCCTTATGAGCAGACTTTCCCAGCTCCAATTCGGAGATAAGTTCTTCTGATAATTAGAGGCTTCCAAGAGCTTCCTACACTCAAGCACCAGGAGAAATTATCTTCTAGATTTTGTGCGCATTTCTGCAAGATGAAGTTTTCTACATGAGCATTCATGGCCTTGTCCAGTTCCTCTTCGTATTCTTTCCTTATGAGCAGACTTTCCCCTTGTAGAAAATGGATCTGAGATTCCATAGAAGTAGATCGGGTTTCATTCAACTTCACAAAACTAGCATATTCTTGCTTTTCAGCATCTAGGAACCCTTTTAGTTCTTCTACTTCACAAAACACTGAATCTCTCTCTTTCTCCAGAACCACATGTTTTTCTTCTAATTCCTGACATCTTTTCTCCAAATCTTCCAGCCTTTTCTGACTGACATTCAACTCAGATATCAAGCATTCTCTCTGTGTTAGCAAACCCAACTTCTCATCACCAAGCAGCATGCATGTATTTTCTAAACTCTTTACACTTTTCCTTAATCCTTCAAGTTCAACATTTGAATCACAAAGGGAATTCTCCAGTTCTGAAAACTTCTCAGACTGAACCGTCAACTCCTGATGCAGTGAATAGTTTGTTGTTGCAAGATTTTCAGCCTCAAGTTTCAGTTGCTCAAGCAAACCAATAAGAACCAAATTCTCAAGTATGAATTGATGATTTTCATCCAGAGATTTTAGAAGTGAATTTTGCATCTTTTGGAAGCTACCAAATATACTGTCAAGAGCTGATTTATCTTCTCTGATTGTATAATCATAACCATGGAAAGCATCAATCTCAAGAGTCCTCGACATCTGATAAAGTCTCATCCTCAATACGGAAATTTGATCAAATAAGGACTTTATCTCCATCTGTTTTTGGGAATTCCCAAGCTCCAATTCAGAGATAAGTTTTTCAGATAATGTGGAGGCTTTCAAGAGCTTCCTACACTCAAGTGATAGGGATAAATTCTTCTCTTCCAGATCTTGTGTGCATCTCTTCAAAACGAAGGATTCTACATGAGCATCCATGGCCTTGTCAAGTTCCCCTTGTAGAAAATGGATTTGGGACTCCATGGAAGTAACTCGGGTTTCATTCAACTTCACAGAACTAGCATGTTTTTGCATTTCAGCATCTAGTGACTTTTGTAGCTCTTGTACTTCATGAAGTGTTGATTCCCTTTCTTTCTCCAGACCGACATATTTTTCTTCTAATCCCTGGTATCTTTTTTCAAAATCTTTCAGCCTTTCCTGATTGACATTCAACTCAGAAAGCAAACCTTCTCTCTGAGTTATCAAGCCAAACTTCTCAGCACCAAGCAGAAGGCATGAGTTTTCTGCACTCTTTAGCTTTTCCCTCAATCCTTCAAGTTCAGCTTTTGCATCACAAAGGGAAGTCTCCAGTTCTGAAACCTGCTCGAACTGAACCTTCAACTCCTTGTGCAATAAATTTTTCTCTGTAGCAAGACTTTCTGCCTCAAGTTTGAGTTGTCCAAGCAAACCAATAAGAACTGAATTCTCAATTGTGAATTGCTGATTTTCATCCAGAGACTTTAGAAGTGAATTTTGCATCTTTTGGAGCCTGCCAAATATAAAATCAAGAACTGATTGGTCTCGTTTGATTATCTCATCATAACCATGCACAACATCAATCTCGAGAGTCCTCAACATCTGATGGAGCCCCATCCTCAGTACAGTAATTTGATCAGATAAGGATTTTATCTTCATCTGTTTTCCGGAATTACCAAGCTCCAGTTCAGAAATAAATTTTTTGGATAGTTTGGAGGCTTCAAAGAGCTTCCTACACTCAATCAATAGGGACAAATTCTTCTCTTCCAGATCTTGTGCACATCTCTGCAAAACGAAGGTTTCTACATGAGCACTCATAGCCTTGTCCAGTTGCTCCTCATATTCTTTCTTTCTGCATAGACTTTCCCCTTCTAGAAAATGGATTTGAGATTCCAGAGAAGAAATTTGGGCTTCATTCGACCTCACAAATCTAGCATGTTCTTGCTTCTCTGCATTTAGTGACTTTTGTAGCTCTTCTACTTCATGAAGCATCAACTCTCTCTCTTTCTCCAGCCCCACATTTTTTTCTTCTAATCCCTGATATCTTTTCTCCAAGTCCGCCAGCCTTTTCCGACTAACATTCAAGTCAGAAATCAAACCTTCTCTCTGTGTTATCAGGCCAGACTTCTCATTGCCAAGCAGCAGGCATGAACTTTCCAAGCTCTTTAGCTTTGCTCCTGACACTTCAAGCTCAGCATTTGCTTTAAAAAGGGAAGTCTCCAATTCTGAGAACTGCTCAGACTGAACCTTCAACTCCCGGTGCAGTGAATTCTTCTCTGTAGCAAGATTTTTTGCCTCAAGTTTCAGTTTCCCAAGCAATTCAATAAGAACTGAATTTTCAATTATGAACTGCTGATTTTCATCCAGAGACTTTAAATGTGAGTTTTGCATCTTTTGGAGCCTGGCAAATATACAGTCAAGAATTATTTGATCTTGTTTGATCATATCATCATAACCATGGACATCAATCTCAAGGGTCCTCGACATCTTATAAAGCCCCGTTCTCATTATGGCAATTTGATCAAATAAGGATTTTACCTCCATCTCCTTTTTGGAATTTTCCAGCTTCAATTCGATTTCAGATAATTTGGAGGCTTCCAGGAGTTTCCTACATTCAAGCAGTAGGGATAAATTCTTCTCTTCCAGATCTTGAGCACATTTTTGCAAGATGAAGGTTTCTACATGAGAAATAATGGACCTGTCCAATTCCTCTTCATATTCTTTCTTCCTGCACACACTTTCCCCTTGCAGAAAATGAATCTGAGATTCCATAGCAATAACTCGGGTTTCATTCAATTTCACAACACTAGCATGTTCTTGTTTTTCAGCATCTAGTGACTTTTGTAGCTCTTCTACTTCACGAACTGTTGATTCTCTCTCTATCTCCAGGTCCACATATTTTTCTTCTAAGCGCTGATATAGTTTTCCGAAATCTTCCAGTCTTTTCTGACTGACATTCAACTCAGAAATCAAACTTCCTCTTCGTGTTATCAGGCCAGACTTCTCATCACTAAGCTGCAGGCACGAATTTTCTAAGTTCTTCAATTGTACCCTCAGTCCTCCAAGTTCAGTATTTGCATCAAAAAGGGAATTCTCCAGCACATTATTCTTCTCTGAAAGCTTCTCTAGATTCTCAGTTGCAATCTGTAACTGAGAGGTAAGTGTGTCCTTCTCAGCTGCAAGGGTGGATTTCTCAATCAAAAGAGATTGACAGGATTCTTCCAATAACTTCATTCTCCCCTGAACACTTTCTAACTCAACATTCAAATCTGACAATGAATTCTCTAAAAGGGCATTTTTCTCAATAAGTTTCTCCATGGTTTTCAACTTCTCTAGAAGGGCTAGCTTTTCACCTCTGTCTCTCTCGCAGACATATTTTAGCTCTGTGTTCTCATCCTGTAGTTTCTTCACAGTTGATGCAAAGGTTTCTGCATTTAAGCCAACTGACTCCAGTTGCCCTGTCATATCTTGATGTCTGTCGTTAAAGCCATTGAGTTCCTCTTTCAAACAGTAGATTTCTTGCTGAAGAGCATTTCTTTGGTCCACTCTAAGTTCAACTTCTGCTTCAAGTTTTGTTATAGCCTCCCTTAAGCTTAAGATCTCATCTTGAAAATTCTTGATGGACATTACTGAACTTAAATTGAGTTCATTCAGGCCCTTGTTCTCCTCCTTGACCCTCTGTAGTTCATCCTCTAAACTTTGCTTACGGGATTCAGTAACCTGTAAAAGTTGAGCCCTATTCTCAAGCTCCATGGCCAGAGATCTGAGTTCTTCCTGGGATTGAGAGTGCAAATGCTGCAGAGTTTGAAATGCTGTTTCAGCCTCCATGTACCTCAAGCTCTCCTCTTGTAGGGAAGTCCAAAGTCTCCCCAACTCCTCCTGCTTCTTTGTTAGTTCTTGACTTTGATCTCCTATTTTTTGCACGAAAGACTCCAATTCAGTATGCAGACTCTGATTGGTTCTCTCCAACTGACTACACCTTTCTTCAGCACCTTTTAAATTTGCAGCCCCGTCATCTATCTTACTGTGGAGCCATTGAGCCTCCTCCTGGGCACAAGCAAGTTTGTGTTCCAGGCTAGAAATTGTCACTATGCATTTCTGGTACTGAAGCTCAACTAGTTCCTTATCTTTGGTCAGCTCAACAACTACTTGCTTTAAAGTTTCAAGTTCACCTTCAGCTTTCTCTGCTCGTTCAGTCATCCTTCTGGCCTTTTCTTCAGCATTCAATAGTTTTTCCTCCAGATTGCTTATTGTCTCTGAACACTGCTTGAAACGAGCAAGAGCATCCTCCTTTTCGGCTTCTACTCTGGCTATGTCCTGCTTTAAGGCTTCAGCTTCAGCTTCAGCTTTACTAGCTCGCTCATTCAGTTCTCCAGCATCCTTTTGTACTCGAGAAATACTGTTCTCAAGATTATTTATTTTCTCCAAGCACTGCTGGTACTGAACAAGATTTGCATCCTTTTCAGCCTCTAATTTGGTGAGGGCATCCTTCAAAGTCCAAACTTCAGCTTCAGTTTGACTTGCTCGTTCATTAAGCCCCCGGGAATCTTCTTGAGCACGAGAGACTTCTCTCTCTAGATCAGACAACCTCTCCAAACTCTGCTGGTATTGTAGTAAGCCAGCTTCTTTTTCAGCTTCTAATTTAGCAAGAGCATTCTTCAACGTAAAAACTTCCATCTCAGCTTTAGTCACTCGTTCAGACTCAGATGGAACTCGAGTCCTAAGATCAGGTCCCATGTTGTTTCGGGAACTTTGTTCTTTCTCCCCTTTATCATGAAAGTTAAGGCCTTTTCTTGCCCTTCCTTCCATAAATTTCACACGGTTTGTAGCTTCTTCAGAACCAAACGAATCGTTGAACTGTTTCAGACCCTTTCTGATCATTATAGATTCGGATCCTGAAGTTTCTGCCCCATTCCTCTTGATAGCATGTGAAGAGAATCCCAAAGCATCCTTCTGCAGCTCGTCAGGTTCCAACAATGCTTGTATTGGTGGTGGCATCTCAGGTGTTCGGGGGTCAACCTCAGCAGCAGAACCTCCAGGTGAGTCATCTGCAAATGCACCTGGAACTTGATTTGGAAATACTTCTGCCATCGTCCGATGAGCCTGACGAAGCACCCCAGTCGCATGATCATATCTTTCAGCCAATGAACGATATGCTCGATAAAACTCTTCTACCAATTTCGTTAACTCCGGCCGTTTCTTGTAAAACATCTCTGCTCGTCTAGCAAAGGAATCAGCATCTTCTTCAATGAGCTTGATCATTTGCTTGACTTTAGCATCCATGTCTATTCAAGAAGAAGATACTTTGATTGTCAAAATACAGGTATACAGAGAGAGACTGAAAATTAAATGTTGAAATTAAAAAAATCATGGAACACAGAAACCACAATCTCGTAACCCCCAGCCAAAATCTATAGGCTTTCATTGACCAATTAACCCTTCCGAACTTAGTTTGATTAAAGACCACTAAGCAAAGATGGTTATAACCTTTACCTAGAGGGGCAAAACCAGAACATGTAACTCGTTAGGCTTCTAAACCATGGTTGTAAGCTTGATTTAACCAATGTCAACTTTTATCACTCAACTTTACACAGTTAATCATACCATTGCTTCTTGTAACAATTAAATAGTTGCAACAATGGTGTACCTGTGAGATTCTCCTGGAGCCATTTTGAATTTTTTGGGCTTATGTGGCTGTTCCACCACCACGAATACATGCCTTTAGAATCTGCGTGCTTCGATGTCGCCATGGCTTCAGTCCTCGACACCACCACTTCCTGATCCCCGAACACAGATTACAACTCTTAATTCCGAAAATGAGGTGATGGATCTGCACAGAACCAGGTTTTTCCAGTGCTTAGTTCCTGAAAATAGCAAACAAAAGCAATTCACTTTTCTATTGGCCATGTGAGCAAGAACATTAAAAGATCAAGTAGAAACAGCATGAAAAATAACCTGATCAAGGGACTCCGACGGTCAAAATACATATGAAACAAAGCAAATAATAACTGGTAACCATTGCCTTCAAGATTGCCACATCAAGAAAAAAAAAACATAATCAAAACAGGTGATTGAAACAGTAAGGTAGAATCTGATCAATCAAACATATAAATAGTTTAAGAAAAAAGTACAGATTCACAGTAAAAAAGAACACGGCATCCGAATCATAAACAACAATCTGATCAACAAATAATTGATAAGCAGGGCCATTAAAATTCGGGAAACAGGGAATGTAAGACATGAAAATTACAAAATTCTTACCAAAACTTTTATATAAAAAAAAGATAAGAAAATTCTGGTTTCTGGCTTTTGATTATTAGCAGCTAATGATCAACAAACAATTAGCTGCTTGGATTTTCATTTTGGTGCTTCACCCCATTTCTGAATGGTCTTCTTCTGTGTTGCAACTCTCCCTTTACTTCGATTCTCTCTCTCTCTCGGAGCTGTTTTCGGTTACTTTTTCAGTCCTGGGTTTTGGTGCTTTTTGGGAAACAATTTCAATGATGGGAAGAAAACAAAAAACAAATGGGCAGAAGACAACAAAATACCCATTAATGAACAGTGAAGCACCTAACAAAACAAAGAATTTAAGGAGTGTAAAACGACTTAAAATATTTTTTTAATGTATTTGTCTCGTATTTGTATAGGGTTTTTTCAGTGAAGTGTTCTGAAGAAAGAGAAAACAAAACGAGAGCAGTGAGAAAAAAAAAAGGAGATTTGATGAAGGGAAATGACCAAGTTGTCCCCTTTGGCATTCGCGTGGGGGTTTAGGGTTCTAAGAAATGTTGTTCCTCCTCGTGTCGTGTTTTTATCTAGTTTACTCTGACTTCGATAACAATAACAACAAAATTCTATTAATGAGATAAGGGTAGGTAGGGTAGTAGGTTGCTCTCAAAGTTAGGTTGAGAGAAATTTTCGCGGAAGACTTTCGGTAGTTAAAAATTAAAAAATAAAGATAAAATACAATGCATATATAAATAAATAAATAAATACATAGTTGAACAGTCTTCATATGCAGTCTACATATACGCGTCTGTAATGGGAAGTAATCCCTGCAAATAAAACTATGCGTAAAAATCTCTGCATATAGACAGAAACGTAAGTCAGCGATAGCAAGTTACGAGAAGGAATAAAGTCAAATGGGTTAAAACCTAAACTAAGGCAATACTACTTCGCTACACTAATTCTAAGCCTTCATAAATTCTAATGACAGAAACGTAAAAAAGTAGAAGTCATGAAAATTACTATAAAGGCATTAAAAATAAGATAGAGATGTTACACCCTATTGTTGTGACCCACACTACTCGGCTACCATGATCTTAAGTCTTCATATTTTCTATCAGAGGTCATGTCCTCGGTAAGGGCTAAATCATTCAAATCAGATTTTAAGCAGTCTACCCACTTCCTCCTTGGTCGTCCTCTTCTTCTGGCACCGTCGACTGTAATCGACTCTACCCTCCTGATCGCATCCGACGGTTGTCACTTAAGGACATGTACAAACCACCGTAGTCTTCCCTCCCTCAATTTTTCGGATACAGACACCACCCTCAAAGACATCCTAATTGCAGTGTTTGGTGTCATGTCCCACAGAGTCCTACTACATGTCCATCGAAACATTCTTATTTTTGTGGCCTCCATCCTCCTTACGTGATCCTTCTTGATTGCCCAACATTATGATCCATACAGCAGCGCTGGTCTAATTGTCATTCTATAAAATTTTCCCTTAAGTTTTAGAGGCACCTTCTTATCACACAAAACTCCAGTAACAACCCTCTACTTTAGCAATCCCGCCTTTATACGGTGTGTAACGTCATCATCTACACCTCATCTTTATGTATCATAGACCCTAGGTACTTGAAACAATAATTTGTTGTTGTTGTTGTTGTTGTTGTTTACTTCGGTAAGAAAAGATAATAAATGCGGTTAATAAATAGTTTATAGAAGTATATAGGGTAAATTATATGTTTAATATCTTAATTATTAATTTTGTTTTATTTTAATTATCTAATTATTTTTTAAAATTATATATAACTTTAAGTATTAGTTTATTTTGATCATATGTTGTTAAAAATTAACGTTAATATTAATGTGTAACTATAAGATAATGTTATATCATTATTAAAGTTGATTACATTAGAACTCACATAGTCATATTGATATATCTATATATATTATATGTTATAATTTTTTGATCTTTATTTTAAAGGATTATAAATATTATTACAATAATATGATTTTTTACGTACTTATATAATTTTTAAATAAAATTATAAAATGCATTTTTTAATTATAAAATATAAGAATAATAAATTTATATACAACTCTTTTATCACTTTATTTATTATTAAAAAATTATAGAATATATTTTTTTTCATCAAAATTAATGTATGATCATATATATATATATATATATATATAATTCTTTTAATTTTATACAAATTTAATATTATTAGATAACTGAAAATAGATTGTTTAGATTAACAATATAAAATGAAAATAAATTCACTAAAAAAATACAAAAAGTTAATTTCAATCATATATTTTTACTCATCTAACGATCTTAAATCTATATAAAATTAATATTTACGTAAATAAATTATAATTATGTGTGTGTAAACAAAAGCTTTATGCAAAGACAAAAATGTGAATTATTAGTCACTAAAAATTAGATAATTAAAACTAATAGTAGAAAATAAAAAAAATACAAACAATTACTTTCAATTCTATATTTACTCATCTAACGATGTTAAATTTATATAAAATTAAAAAAAAAAGTTTATAACACAAATAAATTCTAATTATATATATATATATATATATATATATATATATATATATATATATATATATATATATATATATATATATATATATATAAACAAAAGCTTTATTCAAAGACAAAAATGTGAATTATTAATTGGAAGATAGAGAGATAGAGTTTGAGAATTTGGATTAGGAAGTGGGAACAAATGACTCATTTGAAGTGTATATGTCAATATCCAAATTAGTTGATGAAAACTTGGCTTCCACGGCCTCCAAATGGGGACAACCAGGCATGACTTGCAAGTTCAGTTTTATGTAGTTCTTTTTTTAATAAACCCATTAGGTCAAACATTTTTATTTGTTATTATATTATGTATAAATTATAAATTATAAATTTATTTTTTATATTTTTATCTTATTATTTTTTATATTTCATATATGATTTTGAAATTTCAGATTTAAACGATAGTATTTAGATATGTTAAGTTAGTTGTTTTATTATTACTCCATGTATTAGGTATAAATTGTAAATTTAATTTATATTTTTAAATTGTATTATTATAAATTCTTGTAATTTAATTACATTTTCTATGTACTAATTGAATTTTATAATTTAAAAAATATAAAGACTACAAATGACCAACTTAAAGTATAGTGAATAAATCTACAACAAATACATAGTATAAGATGAAACCCTAAAATTTAACCAATCGGTTATTACAACAATGGTATTTAATGGATTTAAATGGATTAATTACATCAAATGCCCCTAAATTATGGCTCAAAATCTAAATAAATCTTTAAAATTCAAAGCATTCTAATTGAGTCATGAGTATCGGTATCATGTCAATCAAATCATTCAACCAACATAACTCCAGCTTGGGTATTAAAGATCAAGTCTATTTTGATATAGAAATTATTTAAAAACATGTGATTCAAAGTTTAAAAAATATATATATTCCCTCTAAGGTGAGTTCGAACAGTTGCGTTTGAAGAGTATGTGTACATCATCAATGGTTAAGAAATAATCACCTCAGATTGTCTAAAGAAACTGTACTGAAAATAAATTAATTGGTGTAACATCATTTAATTATAATATTTTTAAAACTCAGTGAGTAATTTAAAATTATAATTGGAAACATTGGATGAAGTTAATCCTTTTTAAATTAAGATATAAACACCTATTATCCATTTTCTCAACTTCAAATTATTGCCTCTTAGTAAAGAAGATGTCAATTTTGATAAATACATGGAGTTTGCTTATAAGTCGATGAAATTGATTTGACAATCTTAGTAGTCGTAGAGTTCCTTTTCAGTAACAATGTGAATAAAACCCATAACCTAATCTTTAATTTTTTTTTTTGGGGGGGGGGGGGGGCTGGTGTCATATTTCTTGATCAGGCTTTTGTAAGTAAAAGTAAAATTTAAAATATTACTAACGAATAAATATTATAAAATAATAAAAGGTAAATAAATATAGTTTTATCATGTACGAAAAATAAAAAAAAAACTAAAAGTGAAAAAGATCGTCAACAAAGGAATATAAGACGAACAATAAATCTTAAATGCATTACAATACAACATAAATGACATTCACATAAATCTAGCAACCATGGATATATATTTATTGTTAGGGATGGGCATGGGTCGGTTGGCGACCCGAAAATTTTACACCCTTCACTGGATCTGATCCGACCCTAAAAATATACATCCTTCACCCGATCCGATCCGACACGACTCAAAATAGTAAAATAATATTATTTTATTTAATAAAATAGTGATTTAATTGAAAAATATATATATAGAGAGAGGTATTATTGTAATTATTCTTAAATATATAAGGTAAAACTATATTTTTCCGGGTCGAATTTTTCATTCCAAACCGAATCCGACCTGAATCCGATTTAAAAAAAACTTATCGGGGTCGGGTAGGGTCAGAACCCGTGGTTCAGGGCCTATACCCATCCCTATTTATAGTTGTGTGAATCTCTATTTTTTCTTTCTATCGATTTATTCATGTATTAAACCAATTACATTATGAGTTTTTAGAATCGAATCAAATAAAGTTCGAGTCACAATCTTTAAGACATAACATCTTTTGGATCATTTACTTGTTAGTTTTAAAAGGTAAAATTATGACACATAAAATTTAGTAGTATAAATTTTTTTCAAATATTTTTTTTGATAAGTAATTTATATTCCATCCAAGAAAGCAGTCTAGCTGCTATAACCAACAAAGTTACCTCAAGACAGACCCCAATTCAAATATAAATACCTATTAACATCATCAAGCCTAGGACAACCAAATCTACACAACTTGACTCTAACAACCACTTTTATACTATTTACAATTACATCAGCCGATCGAGACGAGCCTCTAAAGAGCCTATGATTACGCTCTTCCCAGACAGAATACAGCAGACCAGTCCAAGCAAGCTTTAGGATACGAACTCTAAAGGATTTTCCCTTCAAATTTGCAATCAACCAATTAAAGACATCATCCCAGCTGTTCAGGTCACAACGAACATCACAAGAAGTTAGAACAATACCCCACACTTCCTTTGCAAAATAGCATTTAACAAAAAGGTGATCTCGAGATTCAATGGCAGAGCCACACAAACAACAAACATTATCAATAGCCAAACCAAAACGGACAAACCTATCTTTAGTAGCCAACCTATCGAGAATGACCATTCACGAGATAAGAGAGAGAATTTGGGGATGTGAGCAGGGAACCAGATCAGTTTTTGCCAATTTACCTTCGCCCTACAATCCCGAATATTGTCCCAGATCCATTTACCTTTAATAAGACTCCAGTTGGTACAAGGGAGGAATAACCGTCTAGACTCCTCACGCATACTCAGAAGCTTGCTCAGGATCCAACTGAAGTGAGCTTTGCACTCAACATCCCAAAAGCTAACTATTTTGAAACAATATTCATTGATCCAGGCAATCCAAAGAGAGTCTTCATTAGCCAATATGTTTTTTTATAAGGAGCAAACAACAAGCTTTATTCCAGACCACAAGGCTTCGAAGACCCAATCCACCCTCAGACTTCAAGGAGTAGATCTGGCTCCATCCCACACGAGCTCCTTTTGCTGATGAATCACTGTCATTATAGAAAAAATGCATACAAAGGCGTTCAATATCCCTAAAAATTCCCTTGGACAAAACCAGCTGCCTACACCAATAGTTAAAAATGTTGAACAAAACAAATTTAATCAATTGGAGCCTACCACCATAACTCAGGTTCTTGTTAGACCAAATCCTGAGCTTATCCTTTATTTTGGTCAAAAGTGCTTCACAGTCTTTGTCTGTGAGCTTGCGGGTCACCAGAGGCACCCCAAGATACCTCACAGGAAGAAGTCCCAACCCAAACCCTATAGCCAATATGATCTTCTCCAGGTCAAGCATGTTCAAACTACAAGCATACAATTCTGTCTTTTGAGCATTCAGTTTAAGGCCTGATAGCTCATAGAACTTATCTAAATTGCATTGCACTCCCAACACAGCATCCAAAGAGCCATAACAAAAAACAAGCAGATCATCCGCAAAGCAAAGGTGAGTGAGAGATATTCTTCTACACTTAAGAGTGGAACTTAAAGACACAATGATTAGCAGTAACATCTAGGAGAGAGGACATAACATTCATGGATATAATAAATAGGTAAGGAGATAAATGATTTCCTTGCCTAACCCCCTAGCTCCTTTGAAATACCCCACCAAGCTACCATTAAGAGAAAGAGAGAACATAGGGGTAGTTGTTAAAAACATTTTTATGTTTCGATATAACAAATTAAGTTAAATGAATTTTAAGATTTTACAAAAGATTTTCTAAGTATATTCGATGTAATTATTCGAATATCAAAATATTACTCCAAGTGTTTCAAAGTTCATTTTAATCCTTACTAAAGTGTAAAATTGTGTTTTATACTTAAACTATTTTTAAAACAATTTTACAAAGTATTTCAAACCGTTTCAAAGCCAAGAAAAATCAGATTGTCCAGGGGGTACAGATTCCCCCCCAGGGGGTACCGATTCCCCCCAGGGGGTACCGATTCCCCCATGTCTAACCGTCGAAATCAGATTGTACTTAGGGAACTGATTCCATATGAGGGGGTACCGATTCCCCCCACGCTCCAAGCTGTTTTATTAATGGATTCTCATCTCCAAACGGCTCCAAAACATCCTCAACGGCTATATACGACTTCAAACACATTCCAAGCTATAAATACAAGCTAAGGACACTTGAAGAAGCAAGAGAACACAAGAGAAGAGTTTTTCAATCTTATTTCATCTTTCTCTTGTAAATATTTTGTTCTTGTGACCTCAATCTTGTAAACACCTACCTTAGAGAGGTTTTCTTGTTTACATCTTATATCCTTTTATAAAGGGGAAATGTTCTAGCTTAGCCTGTGTAAAACCTAGGGAAAGGTTCTAGTTTAGCCCGGAAAAACTAGGGAGTTTGTAAGGTTACTCTTTATCCTCAAAAGAAAGAATAAATTAGTGAATTTGTGGAAAATCCTTGGTGAGGAGCTAAGGTAGTGGATGTAGACTTTGATTGAGAAAGTTGAACCACTATAAATCGCTGTGCAATTCTCTATCTTTCAATCTCTTTACTCCCTAAACACAAAACTGTTTCGACCCCTCTTTGCAAATCGTTCCGGTTATCGATTTAAGCTTTCGAAAATCCTAACAATTGGCATCAGAGCCTAACTCGTTAAGAAGGTTTAACCGCCTTGAGACAGTCCTTGAAGAAGCTCTACCAATTCCTAACATAAACGAGAAGATGGTTTCCACATCCGGCTCGTTCCACATTGAAGACTCCCTACCAACAAACAAGCATCCACACTTCAATGGAGACAACTATCGTCATTGGAAGAAATTAATGAAGGTATTCATCCAATCCAATGATCTTGATGCATGAGAGATAATCGAGAACGTCTACTCTTCTCCAAAGAAGAAGGAGAAGAAGTGGAGTGACAAAGAACGGAAGAAATCTCAACTTAATGCCAAGGACATGCACATGGTGTTGTGTGCATTTGGTCCTGGAATCTATGAAGGAGTTTCTTCATGTTCAAGAAGAAGAACCAACAGAGGTGGTGTCTCTAATGGCTCTTGAAGACCCGAGGTATCTTCTAACTCAAATGAATTTAATCATTTACTTTAATGAGTTACAAGATGCTTATAATAGGTTGTATTTGGGATTTGAGACCATGAATTCCAAATATACGAAATTAATTTCAAAACTCAAAATTGAAAATAAATCGATTTTGAAAGCTAGAGTTGATTTTGAAAATCAAAATGAAATTTTGAAAAATGATTTAGATCTTTCAAAAATCAAAATAAATGATTTAGAAAAGAAAAATTTTGAGTTAGAAGTTAAGCTTGAAAGCTTAACAAAAGAAAAAGAATTAATTTCTAAAAACAATCTATTATGTTTAAAAATGGCAAAATGCTCACATTGCCATTATCATGGTCATTTGGAACATACTTGTCCTTTGAAGAAAGGAAAATGTTTTAAAATTAGGCAAGTATGGGTTCCGAAAGGAACAGGGGCATTGAAACTAACGTCCAAGGATCCAAAGTAATTTGGATACCAAAATCTACTTAAATGTCTCTTGTAGGTGTGTGGAAGCAATTGTGATGAAAATGATGATATTCAAGATGCTCTAGCCACATATGAAAAGGAATGGGTAACCTCTAAGCTTAATGTTTTTAATTTTAGTTATTTGGTTGCTCATTTGATTTTAAGCATGCATGAGTTTTGTTTTTAAATAATTATACATTATTGTTTTAATCTCATGTATGTTTTTAATGATTTTTTTTTAATTTTTAGTTCATCATAAGGAATTTTGGTCAAAATTGGTTTTAATGCAAATGATATCTCTCTAACAATTGATATCAACTTTTCAAATGTTTTGATTTTATAAATTTTAAAAATTTTGACCTAAAATTAAATGTTTACGCATGTGGTTTAAATGAAAATGATATCTCTCTAACAATTGATATCAAAATTTTCAAATGCATAACATTTTTGGAAAACTTTATGCATATGCACTTAATTTCAATAATTGATATTGCATAAAGTATTTTAGACTTGGATGTATTGAATTTCTTGTGCTACTAACATGTTTGTTATTATTTGTTGAAATTCAATTTTGTTTAAGTGCCAAGATCCTAAAAGCATAATTTTATTTGGAATACATTTATTGAGGGAGAGCTTTGATTTTTCAAATGATTTTTAAAATGTCAAATTTACTACTTACTCTCCAAAGTTATTTTTGTAACATCCTTAATACCGGGTTAGTGACCAAATTGTAATATTTCAGAATTTGGTGATTAAAGTGGAATAGTTAAAAAGTTCAATGATTTATTTGAAAATATTACCTTGAAGATGTTAGTAATTATAAAAGGTATTAAAGGGAAAAAGGGTCATTTGACCAAGAGATGAATAAAATAATGATATATATATGGATAAGGATGAGAGATTTTTCCAGAAATATCTTCTCTCTTTTTCTTCTTCATCTTCTTCTTCATCCCGTGAAAGCTCCAAGACAAAGGTAAGATTCCTTGTAGCTGATTATTTGTTAATTTTAAGAGTGGGTTTTGATCCTTAGGTAATATTTAAGCTTATGGAAAGCTTAGGTTGTCCTAAAATCAAAAGATGAAGAAGTTATGAAAGATTAAATAAAATGAGTTTTTAAAGGAAATGTTATAAAAGAGTTAATAAGTGAATTTTGAGAAGGAATTTGACTTGTTATCTATAAAAATAAGAGATTTATGAAGTTAGAAAGAATTTATAACAAAGTTGAAAATTTAGTAAGATTCTTAATTTTAAGAATCATGAGGAGATATGGAAGATAAATATGGTTTATATGGATATAAGTTGGTTTAAGTAATGGTAGTTGAGTTTAAGGACATGATAGGGGCTAAAAATAGAAGAATTGAATAAAGAGTTGAATAATTTCGTGCTTAAAATGGAATTTCTGGGTTGTGTGCATCGATGCATATTCAATGTGCATCGATGCACTCTCAAATAAACAAACATCGAATGCAAGTAGTGCATCGATGCATAAGTAGTGCATCGATGCACCCTCTTAAAATACAAACATCGAATGTATTTTATGCACCGATGCACAAGTAGTACATCGATGCATCGTTAGGGAATGCATCGATACACTATGCAGTGCATCGATGCATACCTTCATTAAAAGATGAAATTGGCTTTTCTCTTAGCCTAAGGAGTGATAGTTTCGAATATATCAATTAGTATACTGATAAGTATAAATGTATTATTATGTAGATATAGAATGAAGCTGTTCCGGAACAAACTAAGGATTAGGATTGATTCGAAGCAAACGAGGCCCAGGTGAGTGCATACAAGTTAGTTTATGGTGTTTAATGGAAATAAGACTTGCGATGAGTCTATTTCCTATTTTAGAATGTATGAATTTATGATCATATGTATATGTTTGATTTGAGTATATATGATATAAATTACAGTAGGTGTTAAATGATTTGTGTGAATACATGTAGTGTGATCAGTTATAGGATCTAATATGAATGATCTATATGATTGCATGGGAAGTGAAATAAGTTATATGATGGATGACCATACATGTTACAGGGTATAGGTGATTAATTATGAGAATCAGTATAATATATTTATGACTACATGAGATGGGTGATGAGTTAAATAAGACCAGACTATAGAGTAATATGAGAATATTTAAGAGAATAATATATAAATCAGAAGATAATAAATTAAGAAACTTTATGAAAATGGTATATATATAATTAGGGGACATGAGCATAACGATGATACGAACCTATAGGATAAACGTTATTGTACATGTTAGTATAATAAAATCATGTAGCTGATACAAAGGGAAAATGAGATAAAGATAAATAGCTTTTACCTATAGGATTGATATAAGATTAATGCCGGTGTGATAACATGTACAGGGAACTAAGCTCTATGATATGGATCCATGTGAGTATAAGTACGTGATTGCATAAACTATATATATATTTATATGATTTGGTATATGCCATTTGATTCCTGGGTATACATATAGATAATATATGTGGATAAGCTATGCAAAGTGATCTATGTGACAGTATATGAAATCTAAGTGATATGGCTTATAGGTATTTCTATTATAATGTTACATGATATGTATGTATGTTAAATGAATGTGATGGTATAAGAAATGATATGAATATATAGGCGAAAACATGTATATGTTATGAGATAAGACATATGACTATAAGTTATGTGAAAAGTTATGTGATACGTGATATGTGAAAGTGAATTACATGTTTATGTGAATATTTGAAATGAAATAAATGATAATGCCCATGTTATGTGTCATGAGAGCTAGGGGTATAGTTGGCATGCCAAGAGTCGAGGGTCTACGCGGTCCTTCGGGACATATGTATATTCTTTGGAACATTTATGAGGTCTTTGAGACACATACTTGGTCCTTGGTATATGTATATGATTCTTAAGGAATTTCTATGTGGTCCTTATGGACATTATATGGCACTACGGTGCATTTTTACGTGGCACTTTGGTGTAATTATACGTGGCACTACGGTGCATTTCTAAGCGGCACTTCGGTGTATTTATACGAGCTGTGGTGACAGCATTAGTGCACAACCTCTATAAACTCACATATCTATAGTTCTCATAAGTGTACCATGGGCTAATCAAAGAGATAACATGAATACAATATATATAATCTACTGCTTTTGGTTATAGGAATTATGATTTATGAGTGTTTCTTGGTGAAATGATATATGTGTGATATGATATACATAAATGATAAGTACAAGATCAGGTGATAAATTGGATGATAATGATAGAAATAGTTATAATAATATATGATAATGCTAAGAAAGTAGATGATGATATATGTACATGAGTGTATTTGTTATATAAAAAGGTGTGTGATTTTGTAGGAAATTGTTATATGATTTTGTATGATAAGTTAGTATTAAATGTTCATGTGGTTTGGTATATGGAATGTTTTATGATTTCTATTATATGTTTTATTTGCCTCACTAAGTCATCGACTTAGCGTGTGATTATTTCACACGTAGGTTCGAGAATAATAGAGAGCATTGGGAGCAAGAGGTCATATCTCCTTTACAAAGTTCAAATCAGAAAATATATATTTGCATGTAAAAAAATTTGAATTCGATATACTCGAATTGGTTTTGTAAAATCATATGATACTAATTTATGTAAATTAGTCAATTGTATTTAGTAAAAGTTTTAAAATTATTCACTATTTTGTTCAAGTAAAGGTTTTGAAAAGTCAATGTGACATCTCGGACTCGTAGCCGGGTCGGGTACGGGTTGAGGGTGTTACAATTTTGAACTTTAAAGATTAGAGTCTTTTTGATTTAACAAAAAAAGGGAGAAGTGTTAAGGTGTTAAAGGGGAGAAGTGTTAAAGTAACGGGGAGTAATTTCAAACTTGATTTCAAAATCTTAAAATTACTCAAATGTTTTGTTATATCAAAAAGGGGAGATTTTTTTAAAACATTTTGATGTTTCGATATAACAAATTAAGTTAAATGAATTTTAAGATTTTACAAAAGATTTTCTAAGTATATTCGATGTAATTATTCGAATATCAAAATATTACTCCAAGTGTTTCAAAGTTCATTTTAATCCTTACTAAAGTGTAAAATTGTGTTTTATACTTAAAATATTTTTAAAACAATTTTACAAAGTATTTCGAACCGTTTCAAAGCCAAGAAAAATCATATTGTCCAGGGGGTACAGATTCCCCCTGCAGGTTTTTGGCTCCGAGAAAACAGAATGTCCAGGGGGTACAGATTCCCCTCAGAGGGTACCGATTCCCCCTGTCTAACGGTCGAAATCAGATTGTACTTAGGGAACCGATTCCCTATGAGGGGGGTACCGATTCGCCCCACATTCCAAGCTGTTTTATTAATGGATTCTCATCTCCAAACGGCTCCAAAACATCCCCAACGGCTATATACGACTTCAAACACATTCCAAGCTATAAATACAAGCTAAAGACACTTGAAGAAGCAAGAGAACAACTATCCAAGCAATCAAACACAAGAGAAGAGTTTTTCAATCTTATTTCATCTTTCTCTTGTAAATATTTTGTTCTTGTGAGCTCAATCTTGTAAACACCTACCTTAGAGAGCTTTTCTTGTTTACATCTTTTATCCTTTTGTAAAGGGGAAAGGTTCTAGCTTAGCCCGTGTAAAAGCTAGGGAAAGGTTCTAGTTTAGCCCGGAAAAACTAGAGAGTTTGTAAAGTTACTCTTTATCCTCAAAAGAAAGAACAAATTAGTGAATTTGTGGAAAATCCTTGGTGAGGAGCTAAGGTAGTGGATGTAGACTTTGGTTGAGAAATTCGAACCACTATAAATCGCTGTGCAATTCTCTATCTTTCAATCTCCTTACTCCCTAAACACAAAACCGTTACGACCCCTCTTTGCAAATCGTTCCGGTTGTCGATTCGAGCTTCCGAAAATCCTAACAGTAGTAATACATGCCTTAATCCACTTACAGAAATCACAAGGGAGACCCATAGCAGCAAGAACATTCAACAAGAAATCCCAACTAACAGAGTCAAAAGCCTTCTGTAGATCAATTTTGACTGCACATCTAGGAGAAAGGCTCTTCCTAGAATAGCCTTTAACAATTTCCTGGGCTAGCAAGGTGTTATTAACAATGTTCTTACCCTTGACAAAGGTTGACTGACTAAGTGATATCATGCCAGGAAAGAAAGGGGCAAGTCTGTTAACTAAGATTCTTGTAATAGTTTTATAAAGTACAGAACAACAAGAAATAGGCCTGAATTCTTTAGCAATGCATGTATTAAGGGATTTAGGGACCAAAACAATGGCAGTGGCATTGAATGTAGACAGTAAACAGGAGGACTGGAAAAAATACCTCACAGTAGAATTGAAATCAACACCAACAATGTCCCAGGCAGCCATGAAAAACCTAGAGGTGTACCCGTCAGGGCCTGGGCTCTTGTCTTTACCTTGTTTAAAAAGGGCCTCCTTAATTTCCATATCACTCACTTCTCTAGTTAAAAAAACAGCAGATCCTTCTGGCATGGAGTAGTTTAGCATGCCTTTCAGATCATCAATAGGTCTGCTCTTAACAAAAGGGTCCTCAACACCAATCAGATTAGTGAAAAAACTCACTAACTCAGTAGTCATACCCTCAAAAGTGTCATAAAATTGAACATCTTCTCCTTTAATTACTCTAATAATATTCATTTTCTTGTTGTATTCTACCATCTGATGAAAAATTTAGTATTGAGATCTCCCTCATTCAATCAATGCATCATAGTCTTCTGTCTATAGAACTCAGACTCAGCTACTTCCAAGTTTACAAGCTCATCATAAACTCTTTTCTCCTCATCAACTCTTCTCTGCTCAACATGAGTCAGATTAAAAATCTGAATTTGCTCCAGTTCAGATCTTTTACCCTTCACTCTACCAGTAATATAAGAATAAAATTCCTTATTAAGCTCTTTTAAAAGAGGCTTAAGCCTTCTCATTTTACTGAAAAGAACTTGCATGACAGAACCTGTACAGTGCACTTTCCAGGAATCTTTAACTATACTCAGGAATTTGTCATGTGAAGCCCAACAATTAAAGAACTTAAAAGGTCCAGGCTTCTTGATTAAAACACCCTTATGAGTACATAAAAGTCCAAGGCAATGGTCAGAGACACCCTGTGATTTGAATTCCACAAAAGAATTAGGGTAATCCAGCAACCACTGAGGATTAACAAAAATCCTATCTAGCTTTCGAGCTAAAAAAACATTCTTGTCTATTTGACCATGTGAAGGTAGGCCCAAGGAAATGATGGTCCATCATATCAAGCTCCTCCAAACAGTCCTGGAACTCTTTCATGTCAAAGGAATTGTGATCTCCCATAACCTCAAAATCTAAACTTTCCTCAGCTCTAGCAATTATGTTTAAATCCCCACCAATCACCCAAGAAGAGGAACCAAGATCATTCTCAACAGTCCTCAAATGCTCCCAAAGACCTCTTCTAGTAACACCACTATTGTTTCCATAAACAACAGTTTTAAAACCAGCAATAGTGCCAATAATGGAGATGGCTTGATCACATCTTCTCAACACAACAAATGACAGTTGCTTCTTCCAAAGAATCCATAATCTGTCCCAACTTATTTTTCAACCAAATTCCAATTAGCAGAAACAGCATAAGAGAATTTGACAGAATTTTCCCTTCTAATCCTAGACTCCATAAGACAAATAACATCTATATCACAAGAATCCAGCCTCTTAAGCACTTTCACCTATTTTAAGGGGTTATTAATCCCCCTAACATTCCAAAAACTCACTATCATTCTTAAGAGGAGGCAGAAACATCACAACCAATACCCAAAGTCACCACATTGCTCTTAACTTTTTCCAAATGATCCCTCTTATTTTCTTTAATCTCATTAACCAGCATGGAAACACCAATACAGGCAGCCCTAGTCTTCCTGGGACCATCCACCAAGTTATATGACTTACTGGAGGATCCAACATTCTCTTTTTTCTTTCCCCTATTCTTCTTCTTCAGAGAATCCTGAAAAGAAGGAAAATCACTAGGCTTGACAACTCCCTCAGCCCCCAGGCTACTTACAAGCCCACTAGAGTCATCATTATGATCATTCAAAACAGTAGATTTGTCAATAGTAACAAGTTGCATAGAACCAGTCCCCAGACCAGCAGCCTGTGTGACCTCACTGATTTCCTGTAAATCATGGACAGAGGATTCCATGGCAACACCAACCTGGAGGTCTGAGTAATGAATCCCCCCTAATGAGATACCAAGAAGAGAATCAGAACCATGATCAACAGAAGAGATCTTTCCATTAGTAGCTTCAGCAGCAGTAATCATAGGTTCCTTACTGTTGAAAACATTTTGATATTTCGATATAACAAATTAAGTTAAATGAATTTTAAGATTTTCCAAAAAGATTTTCTAAGTATATTCGATATAATTATTCGAATATCAAAACATTGCTCTAAATCTTTCAAAAGTCATTTTTAATCCTTACTCAAGTGTAAAATTAAGTTTTAATCTTAAAACAACTTCAAAATAATTTTACAAAGTATTTCGAACTGTTCAAAGCCAAAAATTCCAGATTGCTCAGAGGGAACCGATTCCCCCTGAATGGTTTGGCTCTGAGAATTTCAGTATGCTCGGAGGGAACCGATTCCCCCCCACTGTTCAACGATCGAAATATTTGAATTTTACACTTAGGGAACCGATTCCCCCTACGCTCCAAACTATTTTATTAATTGATTTCACACTAAAACGGCTATATTATCTTCATTAATGATCCCCAACGTTCAGAAGTGATTCAAGGTGTATTTAAGCAAGCTTAGAATCCATTGATCAACAACAATACACATCAAGCAACTAGAATCAAGAGAGAATCAAAGAGAAAGCATCAAACCTCAAGTTTGAGTATTTCAAGCCTATTTTTCATTCAATATTCATTTTGCTTTCAAGAACACTTATTGTGCTCAATTGTATTCATTTTTTAGTGTTTTTTCTTTGTTCTAGAATTGTGCAGACAATCTACCTTGTGAGGATTTCCTTGTAATTTTGCAAATTTGTAATCTTCTCTTTGAGAAAGAGTGTTCTCAAGAATTGGGGTATATGCTTGAGGGTGTTGTAAGGTTATCTCTTTGGCCTCAAAAGAAAGAATAAATTAGTGAATTTGTTAGAAAATCCTTAGTGTGGATAGCTAAGGTAGTGGACGTAGACTTTGATTGAGAAAGTCGAACCACTCTAAATCGATGTGCAATTACTTTCTATTTTCTGCAAAAGCTTCCACCAAATTTTTAATTTCCAATTCACCCCCTCTTGGCCAATCCGTCAATCGATTAACTCAACAATTGGTATCAGAGTCTAACTCATTTGAAGGTTTAATCGCCTCTTGAGTTGATCCGGGAAGAGTTAAATCGATAAAGATGGCATCTACTTCCGGTTCATTCTCCATGGAAGAATCCAGACCTATTGACATGCCTCCACACTTCAACGGAACAAATTATCGTCATTGGAAGAGGTGTATGATGATATTCATCAAAGCATTTGATATGGAAGCTTGGATAATCAAGAAAGGATTCTTCTCCTACTAAGAAGGCAAAGAAGTGGAGTGTTAAAGAACGGAAGGAAACTCAACAAAACTCAAAGGCTATGCACATGTTGTGTTGTGCAATTGATCCTAATGTATATAAAGGAGTTTCCTCTTGTTCAAGTGCCAAGAAAATGTGGGATAAGCTTGAGGAGATCTATAGAGACAAGGAAGAAGAATAACCAATAAAAGTGATGTCTCTATTAGCTCTCACAGAGCCAAAGGTATCTTCTAACACAAATATATCAAATTCAAAATCTTTTAATGAGTTACAAGATGCTTATGATAAATTATTTTCGGAGTTTTAGACCATGAACACCAAATACAATAAATTGATTTCTAAATTTATTGCTAAAAATGATCTTCTTTTAAAAGCTAAAACAGACTTCGAAAATCAAAATGAAATGTTGAGAAAGGAGTTAGAGCTTTCAAAAATAAAATCTGAAAACTTTGAAAAAGAAATTTTCAAATTAAACAAACTTCTTCTAGAAATGAAAATGGATTTTGAAAATCAAAATGAAATCTTGAAGAAGGATTTGGAACTCTCAAAAATGAAATTTGAAAGTATTGAAAAAGAATATTTCAATTTGAAAGATAAGCTTGAATGTTTAACAAGAGAAAAAGAGCTCATTCTAAATAATTCATCTAGTTCAATAATGACAATATGTTCACATTGTCATTATCATGGTCATAAGGAACATATTTATCCTTTAAAGAAAGGAAAACGATTTAAAATTAGACAAGTATGGGTTCCAAAAGGAACAAGAGGCATTGAAACTAATTTTCAAGGATCCAAAGAAATTTGGATACCAAAATCTACTTAAATGTCTCTTGTAGGTGTGTGAGAGCAATGGTGATAAAGATGATGATATTCAAGATGCTCTAGCCACAAATAAAAAGGGAATGGGTAACCTCTAAACTTAATGTTTTTATTATTTGGTTGCTCATTTAGTTTATGCATGCATGAGGTTTTAAAATGTTGAATTATGTTTTATCTCATGTATGTTGAAAAATACTGTATGATGAACATGGTAATTTTTGGTAATGTTTTATAAACTCTAGTTCATCATATTAATTTTTGGTCAAAATTGTTTTTAAAATGTAATTGATATCTCTTTAACAATTTATATCGATTTTTTTTCAAGAACTTTGGTTTTGCAAAATTTTGACCTGAAATTTTTCTTAATGTTTATGCATAGATTTTTTGTTTAAATATTATAAAGTTTTAATGCATAACATTTTCAGAAACTTTATGCATGTTCTCTTAATCTCTATAATCAACATTGCATAATGTTTTATATGTGAATAGGTTAAAAGCATAATCTTTTGAAAAAATAAATTTGATAAAAGATACAATGTTTTATTTTAAATGATTGCAAAATTGAATGACATTGCATCTATTTTTGATTATGCTTGTTGGTCATAAAATAGGAACATATACATGGTGCATTTAGATTCTATTGATATGACTAATTTGTGCCTAGTTGCTAAGGATGAATATGATAGTTGGTTATGGCATAGGAGACTAGGACATGCTAGTATGAGTGTTTTGCAACGGCTAACTCAAGGTGATTTAGTTCGAGGGTTGCCTAAGCTAAAATTTGATAATGATAAAATCTGCGATGCTTGTGCTAAAGGAAAACAAAAGCGAGTTTATTTTAAATCCATTAATGATGTGTCAACTAGTAGAGTATTACAATTGATCCATATAGATCTTTTTGGGCCAACTAGGACTACTAGTTTGGGTGGAAAACAATATGCATTTGTCTTGATAGATGACTACTCTAGATATACTTGGGTTCTATTCTTAAGTACTACAGATGAAGCATTAGAAAATTTCATCACATTTTCAAAAGTAATCCAAAACGAAAAAGGTTACTCTATCACTAGTGTTAGAAGTGATCATGGAACTGAATTTGAAAATCTTGGATTTAATGAGTTTTGTAATTCTAATGGTATTAGCCATAATTTTTCAGCACCCATAACCCCTCAACAAAATGGAGTTGTTGAGAGGAAAAATCAAACTTTAGAAGAAATGGCTAGAACCATGCTTTGTGAAAATAATTTGCCAAAATATTTTTGGGCGGAAGCTACAAATATTGTTTGTTATGTTGTAAATCGAGTAATTATTAGGCCAATTTTAAAGAAAACTCCATATGAAATTTTTAAAAAAATAAAAAGCCTAACATTAGCTATTTTCATCCTTTTGGATGTAAATATTTTGTTTTAAACAATGGTAAAGAAAACCTTGGCAAATTTGATGCTAAAAGTGATGAAGGAATTTTTCTGGGTTATTCCTTAAATTCTAAAGCTTATCGAGTATTTAATAAAAGAACTTTAGTTGTAGAAGAGTCTATACATGTTGTTTTCGATGATAATCTCCTTCCGAGGAAGGATTCTTGTGTGAATGATGATGTACGTATTATAAATACAAATGACGTTACACATGACGTTGGAGAATCATCATCAAAGGAATAATTGAAAGATGAGGAAACTCATGATCCTCTCGAGAATCCAACCATTGAAGAAAGGGAAGTATCTTATCCAAGAGAGTACAACTATGTCAAGGATGGTGTGATTATAGGTGATCCATCCAAAGGGGTAACAACTCGATCTTCTCTTAGAAATATTTGTAATTATGTTGCATTTATTTTATGCATAGAGCCTAAGAATATTAAAGAAGCATTAAATGATGAACATTGGATTATGGCTATGTAAGGAGAATTAAATCAATTTGAGAGAAGTAAAGTATGGACATTAGTTGAAAGGCCTAGTAATAAATCTACTGTAGGTACTAGATGGGTATTTAGGAATAAGCTTGATGAGAGTGGTAATATAGTGAGAAACAAGGCTAGACTTGTTACTCAAGGGTATACTCAAGAAGAGGGCATAGACTATGATGAAACATACGCTCCCGTAGCTAGGATGGAAGCAATTAGAATGTTATTAGCATTTGCATGTTTTCATGAATTTAAACTATATCAAATGGATGTTAAAAGTGCATTTTTAAATGGTTTTATAAAAGAAGAAGTGTATGTGGAACAACCTCCAGGTTTTGAAGATTCAAAATTTCCGGATCACGTTCTTAAATTGACAAAAGCACTTTATGGTTTAAAACAAGCTCCTAGAGATTGATATGAAAGATTTTCAATTTTTTTAATTGAAAAGGGTTTTTCAAAAGGGAAGGTTGACACTACGTTGTTTTTAAAGCATAAAGGTAAAGATTTATTAGTAGTTCAAATTTATGTTGATGATATAATATTTAGTTCTACTAATGATGTTCTATGCCAAGAATTTTCTAACCTAATGCAAAGCGAATTCGAAATGAGCATGATGGGGGAGCTCTCATTTTTCTTGGGACTCCAAATCAAGCAAAGAAAAGATGGCATCTTCATCAATCAAGCTAAGTACGTCAAAGATATGCTCAAGAAGTTTGGACTGAAAAATGGCAAACCTCATGACACTCCAATGAGCTCTTCAACAAAGCTTGACTTAGATGAAGTAGGTAAATGTGTAGATGTTAAATTATATAGGTCAATGATTGGATCTCTACTTTATCTAACTGTAAGTAGACCGGACATTATGTTTACTGTTTGCTTATGTGCTAGATTTCAATCATGCCCTAAGGAATCACATTTACTAGCTGTTAAGAGAATATTTAGATACCTTAAGGACACTCCTAGTTTAGGACTTTGGTATCCTAGAGAGTCTAGATTTAGCTTGCATGCCTTTTCTGATGCGGATTATGGAGGATGCAAATTAGATAGGAAAAGCACCTCCGGTACTTGCCAATTCCTTGGAAATATGCTGATTTCTTGGTTTTCAAAGAAACAAAATTGTGTTGCATTATCTACTACTGAAGTCGAATACATTTCAGCTGGTAGTTGTTGTGCACAAGTTTTATGGATGAAACAACAACTTTTTGATTATGGAATTGAAGTAGGTACCATTCCTATCAAGTGTGACAATACTAGTGCTATTTGTCTCACTAAAAATCCCATCCAACACTCTAGAACTAAGCACATTGAAATAAGACATCACTTCATTAGAGACCATGTCACTAAGGAAGATGTAATTCTAGAATTTGTTGATACTTTGCATCAATTAGCGTATATCTTTACAAAACCTTTAGACAATGAACGTTTTTGGACACTTATGAGAGAATTAGGTTTAATTGACCTATCTTCACTTAGTGTTTAAAATATTTTTTAGCACTTTTAAGAATAAATAAAAAATGCTTATAATGGTAATTTTTTATTGCATTCATTGCTATTAGTTAGGAGGAGTTTATGATTATTAATGAAAATTAATTGTTTGTTCAAATGACGTTTTAATGACAAATTTGATTGTTTGAACATAGTTAATTTTCAAAATATGAGTTACCAATACCACTAGGATTAATTATTTTAGCACTATTGGATGTTTAAAATATAGATTTTTTAAACATTTGGCAGAGGGAATCGATACCCCCATAAGAGAATCGATTCCTCATTTGAATGGGAATCGATTCTCTCCTTGAGGGAATCGATACCCCCCACGGGTTCTGGATATATCACGACCAGAAAACTCATTCTCTCAAAACCTCTCTTCTTTCTTAAACGTCGTTCATCCTCTATTTCTCTCTAAATCTCCATTTTTGCCAAAATCATCAAATACAAGTCGGAATTAGATCTTTCTTCAACTTCTAATCCTTGCAAACAACATCACATTCTCATAAAATCTAAATTTTCAAGGTAATATTTCAAAATCCTTTATTTCATTGATTTTTGAACTTAGGACTAGTTTTGATTAGTTCTAAGATGAACATTACATCGGGCATTGGTTATATGATGATTTTACAACCAATTTCGTCAAAAACACTCAATTTTTCTTTTAATTTCGAAATAAAAAAATCGAGAATTGTTGTTTTAGTTGATGTTTTTGATTCAATTATGTTATTTTCATAAAAATTATGTGTATTATGATTTTCAAACATTATTTTCCAAATAGTTTTTCAAAACATTGCCCTTTAGGATTTGGTTTAGAGAACCTTGAAATATTGAGGACTCATTTGAGTTTTGAGTTTGATTATATTTCATACATGTGTTTAAATTTGCAGGTTACATATTCTATTCTGATTCTTAAACCATGTCAAATCCTAAACGACCTAAGACATTGTCTAGTCGCTCAAGTCAAAACCGACCTCTTATTCCTCCACCCAATCCAAATAACCCAAATATGACCATTCTGAACTCTTGTTTCACGTACCTGGTCGTAGACAAAATCTATATCATAGGTACCATACTTGTTTTGAGTCATACAAAACCCGGGAAGAACGTATCCCTTTGATTCAAGCTATAGAAGATATGGACTTTCAATATCTTCCTACTCTTAAATCCTAAAAGTTTGATAAACTCTTTAAACTCAAATCTTTGGTTTATCATCAATTAGTCCGCATTTTTCTATTCCAATGTGGTATGTGTCCAAAACGAGCGTCGATATGAAATTATAGGAATTCGATCCTATATTTTAGGACAATTCATTTTTATAGACTCCGGCACAATCGCTACCCATTTTGGACTAGATAACTCAGGTTTAAAAAGAGACTGTGGATTCACCTTATAAGTCTAAGGATAGTGAGAGTTCCCTAAGAACTCATCGTGATAGATTCCTTCATTATATGATCTCTTGGTAGTTTAGACCATCCGGAGGTAGGTACTCCTCCCTTAGGAACATAGATATATGGTGGATATATTGTATCCAACATAAAAAGAAGATTAATCTGCCACAGATCATCTTTAGTGAGTTTCCATAAACACTATTACTTCCTTGAAGATAGCAAGATGGAAAAAGGATAAGGAAATGGGCCAATGGATTTATCATCCCGAACTCAAAACTTTGAATTGTAAAACATTTTGATGTTCATGGATTGTTTTATTTTGGATGTTTGAATTTGATGGATAATTGGATATTTGAACTTACATGCTTATATATTTGGTTTGGTTTTAACTTTCATTTTGAGCTTAATGTTTATTTTTGCATCATTTACATATTAGTTGCATTATGACCAATTTTTGTCATTTCACATTATTTATGAATATTGAATTATGGAACTAATGGCTAACGTTTCTCTTGATTGTGATCTTAACAGCTTAAGCTATATATATTTATCATCAATTGACTAAATGATTTCAAAACCTTGTTTTAAAAGTCTTTTTGATTTAACAAAAAGGGGGAGAAATATTAAAGAGTTTTAAAGGGGATAAGTGTAAAAGTAAGGGGGAGTAATTTCAAAACTTGATTTCAAAATCTTAAAATTACTAAAATATTTTGTTATATCAAAAAGGGGGAGATTGTTGAAAACATTTTGATATTTCGATATAACAAATTAAGTTAAATGAATTTTAAGATTTTCCAAAAAGATTTTCTAAGTATATTCGATATAATTATTCGAATATCAAAACATTACTCTAAATCTTTCAAAAGTCATTTTTAATCCTTACTCAAGTGTAAAGTTAAGTTTTAATCTTAAAACAACTTCAAAATAATTTTACAAAGTATTTCGAACCGTTTTAAAGCCAAAAATTCCAGATTGCTCAGAGGGAACCGATTCCCCCCAAGGGGGTACCGATTCCCCCCTGAATGGTTTGGCTTTGAGAATTCCAGTATGCTCGGAGGGAACCGATTCCCCCCAAGGGGTACCAATTCCCCCCCACTGTTCAACGGTCGAAATATTTGAATTTTACACTTAGGGAACCGATTCCCCTTAAGGGGTACCGATTCCCCCCACGCTCCAAACTGTTTTATTAATTGATTTCACACTAAAACGACTATATTATCTTCATTAATGATCCCCAACGTTCAGAAGTGATTCAAGGTGTATTTAAGCAAGCTTAGAAGCCATTGATCAACAACAAGACACATCAAGCAACTAGAATCAAGAGAGAATCAAAGAGAAAGCATCAAACCTCAAGTTTGAGCATTTCAAGCCTATTTTTCATTCAATATTCATTTTGCTTTCAAGAACACTTATTGTGCTCAATTGTATTCATTTTTTAGTGTTCTTTTCTTTGTTCTAGAATTGTGCAAACAATCTACCTTGTGAGGATTTCCTTGTAAGTTTGCAAATTTGTAATCTTCTCTTTGGGAAAGAGTGTTCTCAAGAATTGGGGTATATTCTTGAGGGTGTTGTAAGGTTATCTCTTTGGCCTCAAAAGAAAGAACAAATTAGTGAATTTGTTGGAAAATCCTTAGTGTGGATAGCTAAGGTAGTGGACGTAGACTTTGATTGAGAAAGTCGAACCACTCTAAATCGCTGTGCAATTACTTCCAATTTTCTGCAAAAGCTTCCACCAAATTTTTAATTGCCAATTCCGTCAATCGATTAACTCAACACTTACTACCAGTCTCACCAGCATGGATGCCTTCTTTCTTTCTCCAGACTTGGACTTCTTTAGGCTTCCTAGAAGTTTGCCTAACCTCAGTACACGAATTAACATGATGCCCAAACACTTTACATATAGCACAGAACTGAGGCATCCATGGCACATGAACTTTTATATTCACATACGACCCATTCTTAAGAATTACATGAATATCATCTAGGAGAATACTACCAGCTTCAATCTCCATACAAAGTTTAGCAAATTCCAGCCTCTCACGAGATGCAGTGATGGAGTCCATATAAAGAGAAGTACCTAGTGCACTAGCTATGTAACTAAGCCCTTTTTTTATAGTAGAGCTCAAGCGGGATATTATAAAACTGAACCCAAATAGGCATTAAAGCTAGGTCAAAATTGAGTCTCTGCAAACCAGGTTCCCACCTCCTCAGAACCAGAGGTTTGTTCTGGACATGCCAGGGACCGTTTTCAAGCACCCAGTCCCTCATATTAGCATCCAAAAATGAAAACACAAAGAGGTTAAGGCCAGCTAAACTAACCTTCACCTGCGAAGAGTGCCCCTAAATCGAATAAATGATACGCTGCATTGAAGCAAACCTTGGAGCCACGCCGATGAACTGACCCACTAGGGCATGATTCCAATCAGCAATGCCTTCCTCAATTACCTCAAGTGGAGGCTTAACTGTGACAGCTCCACCCTGAATCTCAGGGGGGAAATCGAGCGAATGATTCTTCGAACCCACGAATAAATTCCTCCAATCAAGACTCAAGCTCGTCGAATCCATACAAATGAATCAAGTACCAACTACGAAAATCCCTGCTAACAAAAACGTAGAAAGAATCAGAAGCAAAGAAGAGAAACCGAGGACCATTAGGCCGGCTAACGTGCGCCATATAAACTTCATTTGCCCCTTTTATTTTAGGAATTAAGGTATGTTCACAATTATTTTTTCAAATATTGTCATACGAGTCACAATTATATATACGAAATTAAGTTAATTCAAAACATAAAATAAAGATAAAACTTTTTAAACATTATTTTTAACTTATAATATTTAAATTTAAAATTTTATTTTAAAAATATTATTTTTTTGACATTATATCCAACATAAATCCCAAACTTGATATAAACAAAGCAATTACTGCTCTCTCTTAAATTGAACAACTTTTTGCATTATTAAAACGATTTTAGGGCCCCAAATGAAAAGGGTTGGTGCGTAAATTGATAGTGTTTCAACTGCTTAGACACAATGACAGATGTATTGTTGTTTTTTAGTTTCAATTGAAACAAGTCCTACTTCCACATAAAAAAACAATGATGAATCTGCATACTATGCCAAAACAAAGAAACAAAAGCCAGCCTGGAATATCATTTGACACATTAACATTAACACAAACTGAACAATGATAATACATGTGTATGAGTAATGTTTTTAATCATTTGATGAATAAATATTTAAAAAAATAAATTTTAAAATTAATATCTACACTTTATCTTAAAAATGATATTTATGAATTATAAAATAAATATGAATATCGAATAAAGAGTATTCTATGTAGCAAAGGAGCAAGCGCACATGACTCAACCCAGCCCCACAGGCCACAGCCCTAAAAGCTTGGATTGGCTATGATTTGCTATTATGTAATGTAAGCTAAAGTTTAAGCAATTTTGAAGAGAAGATAAGCAATTTGGCCCACTTTTCTCTATCATGCAACGCCACTTTTTAAAATACAATCTAAACTTGGGTTATATTTATTTGCAGAATTGCATCGGCCTTTTGGGATGTAATTAATTATTATTATTATTTCTTATAATATATCTTTGAAATATTTTATTTAAAATTATTGACTATTAGATTAGGTATGAGATTTCCATCATTATAAAATATTGTCGCTTTCCATTGCAAAATATTAATATAAGTTTGAGTTACTTTGGACCCTACTTATTTTCAACACTCAACGGTAACAAATGTAAACTAAAGCATACATGTTGTCCCAAGATTGTTATAAAAATGAGTTCTGCACAAGTTGAATATATATTGTGTTTAATTGAGTAATTTGGGATCGATCGAGGGAAGGGTAGTCAGAGACAACTGTTTTTTTTTTAAATTAAATTATTATATATATTTTTTATTAATAATCTATTTTTGTTCTCCGAAAATTTTAAAAATTTGTTTCTCTAAATATAAAATTATGTGTCCGTCCATGTGAGTAATAGTTTAGTTGATATAAATGTTATTATAAATATTTTAAAAGCTATGAGTTCAAATGGACCTAAACACTTAATGTTTTTCTTAGAATAATACAATTAACCAATTATTCGGGATTGAAAGATAATTCAAAAATGTATAAAAAAAATTGTTGGATTAATGAAAATATTTTATGGATCCTTATACTATAGCATGGATTGTATTTTGGTACCCAAAATTTTAAAATGAGTTAAAAAAATACAATTCCTTCATCTTTGTATGTTAGAAAAACAAACAAAATGGTCATTTTTTTTGTAAATTACTGAAGAAAAAAAAACTACTAATTTTATGAGATATACTTAATTAAATGATGTTGCATTAATTTAAAATATGATGCGTCACTTTTAAATAACATGATATATATATCCGATCAATTGTAATTTTAAAAGTTCAAACAATTACATCTAATTCGATCCGATTTTATATTTGATCCACTTGTTAAATTTAATAAATCTGTTGTTTTAAATTACAACGAATCGGGTGAACATACCACGTTACATTTTAAATTAATACTAAATCATTCAACTAAATCCAGCTGGTATAAAATTAACATTTTCCCAACTATTGCAAAGATGGGGACATTTTGTTTGTCTTTCTAACGTAAATATTTCTCATTTTTTTAATTAATCACTATTATTCGATCTATTGACCGACTAATCCAAATCGGGTACTGCAGAGGCGAGAGCGATCTTCCTAACCCAGTTTACTCCATTCACAAACGCCAAGATTCAAACCCCTAACCTTGTTTAAATGACCTTGTTCGTGTAAATGTTTCTCATTTTAAAAGTATAAGAATTAATATGCAATTGGTTTAGACTGCTTTTACCTTTGGAGAACTGAGTTTTGCGGAATTTTACAAGGCTCAAACACGGTTCATCAAATAACCATTTCAGCTATTCTTACCATATCAATCAGGCCCGTCCAAAGTAGCCAAAATAATAATAAATTGAAAAAACACCTGATTTTATCTTCTAATTCCGTTCAATTTAAATATAAATTAGGGTGAATTATACTGATCATTAACTTTTATATTACTTTCTATCTTAATTATCAAACTTATAACCATTAAATTTTTTATTTACTTTTATTATAATCATGATACGAAAAGTACACTAACTTGGGTGAATATAAATTATTTTGGTAAATTTTTTTGTTTGACTAATTTCTACATAGAAGAAGAGAGAATTTTACTCTCCTTTTTTTCTTGGCTATTGTAGTCTCTTTTCTTCTTTAATTTTGTGATCCGAAAGCGATTCCAATCTTGGTGTTATTCATGTATTTAGTTTATGATTGTGATTATAAATGTTTATTCTAATTTAAATATTTTATATTTTTAATAAACCTAACAGGTTCTTAAGAAAAAAATTCGTGCAGTTGCACATATCTTCACTTGGAATAATTATTTATAAGCCCTATTGGTGCATCTTTGGTGTTTAAATTTTGATCTTGACCCCTCTATTATGTTAAAATTTGGATTTAGGTCCTATATTATAGTTTTACATAATTTTATCCTCTTACTTTTTATAATTATATTAATCAGTTTAAATTGTCAACCCATTCTAGCTACCCCGTTGAATTGTTGCATGATATGTGAATGTTTAAGGGTTTTTCATACCCAAAAAAAATACAATGAAACAACTTAATCTAATAAACAGTTCACGTGCCGGGTGTTTTTTCTAATACGATAATAGTTAATGGTACTAACAAATTAAATCATAAATTTCAGCATAACAGAAGGATCAAATCAGAATATGACATTTTTATATATAAATTGTTTTATTTATAATTTTGCGTCGCAGTAAACAACATAATAGAATGTGGGATTGCATGATCCTGGTCAGCCACATCACGGCAAACAATGCTCGTTCATGTCCACGAACTTCATTTAATAGTAATAAGACATCACCAACTTGTAAGGAATGGTCGAAATTCGTTGTTCGTTGAGAAATATTATAAGTTTTGTGGCGTGTGGAGCTCTTGAGAAAGGTAGTCAAGAAGCCATTATCTTAGTAAATAAAAACAGTAGCTTTATAGAGTATGTGTATTTTCCATAATATAAAAAACCTCTAACATTTAATTAAATGGTCATTTTGGTTTCTATATTTTTAGACCATTTTGATCTAATGTTTTACTTTTGGACAAAAAGATTATTGGAATATATATTTTATCAAATTGTCCTTCTTATATATTTGTTTTTTTAACAAGTTGAATTCTACTTTAATATTCTATAATTAATTTATATATTTTCTTTAAAAAATTTAAATTCATAAAATTTATATATTTTTTTTACAAATTTGAAAAGATAAATAGGTTTAATGAAAGGGTAAAATTTTATTTTAACCCCTGAACTTCATATAAAATTTTAATTATAGACTTTTTTTTTGTAAATCTAAAATAGTTTAAGGATAAATTTGTAATTTAACATTCGTATAATTTTTATTATTCAACGACAGAAAAATTATATTTTTGAGAAAAAAAAATTAAGGACATTTTAATCCAAAACACCGGTAAGGAAGAGAGGTAATCATATTCTCGGTAATATAACCCAAAAAATCCACAGTTGGTAATAAAAGATTACTGGGAATAAGATTATTGGCTAACCAAACGGGTGAATGAGGATTTCATTCCCCTTGTAATATCTTATGCCGTGAACCAAACGGCCCTAAAGAATTCCTTATTCAACATCATATCACACGTTACAGTGTAACGTATAAGAACTTACCCTTTCATTTCATTTATAAGAATAATTTTTAAATAAATATGATTACTAAATAATATTTATTATGATATTAAATTTAATTATATCACGTATATTTACAAATAAAGTTATTTAAGTTTAAGTCATCTAAAGAAAAATATTTTCTTTATCACTAAGACAATAATAAAATTATAAAAAATTATAATTCTAAATTTAAGTTTTATCAAACACATATTATATTTAATATATTATAGCTATTGAATTGATCATGTTTTTATAATAATTAATTATATTTATAACTTAAAAAATCGATATTACTAAACTAGTTAAAATAATAAAGTTATAACTCGATTCACATCGTTTTTGTTAGAATAAATACATAAGTAATTACTAAATTATGCTGAAATGATATTTTCAATCACTAAAATTTCGAAAGTTATAAAATGGACACCATGTCATTAGATGGCATTAACTTATGTTAAATTAATAGGTAATATATCTCATTTAATTCCATAATAACATTTAATACTATTCATTGATTTGAACCCATTAAATGATCTAAGTGATAAAAAAATATTATTATCTTTAAAGGTATTAAGTTCAAGTAGTTATATGCTATTAATAGATTAAAAAATTTAAATAAATATTACTTTATAATCATATTAAACTATTTAGAAAAAAAAAATACTCATCACTTAAGATGTTACGTTACTCTTTTTTGCTACAGTTAATGATAACTAATGACAAAGTAATATTCTGTAATAAATTAAATTTATTTTATATTTTTAAAATTTTAATAAAAAATCATTTTTAACATTATCTAGCCACAATTTTCAGTTTTAATTATAATTTGTAAATGATTTCCTAATAATGGCAGAATCTGAATCCAAGTAGCACTACCTTTTAATATTTAATTACTGATTTAAGCAATGGTCGTTTCCCTGTTTATGAATATCAATCCCAGATTTGTTGCTCTTTCTGCTTCATAAAGGCCGTAAATTCTTCAACTAAAGATGGAAGCTCTCTTTATTTTACAATAATATTATACAACAAAATCAGTACTTTGGATTTACTGCTATGCTCGCACCTGGATTTTACAACACTGGAGATTCAAATTCTCTGTAAAAAAATGCAAAATTTTCGATTTTACCATCCACAGAAGATCTTCAAACACCGGTGAATCCGTTGGAATGGAGAGGTAAATAGCAGCGTTTAACCTTTGTTTCTTTTCAATTCCTTGTTTTTTCTTCTTCTTCTTGAAACAGTCTTTTGTGCCTCTTCAAATCCATTTCAAGCCACAATCAAAACCCAAGCCCCTCCCTCCCTTTCATTTCCTTTTCTTTTATTATAAAAAAAAACCCCACTTTAAAAAAGATAATACCTTTCCCAGACAATCATCCACTGCTCTTGTTTTCTGGGGTTTTTTTCTCATTTATTTATCCAACAAAAAATGGCAACAAGTAATGGTGAAGGAGCTGAAGGTGTAGCCAAAACAGGGACATCGACTAAAATGGAAAAGGCCTTGGGGTCTTTAGGAAGCTTTACTAACAATAAGGAGATGTTTCTTAGAGCAGATAAGATAGATTTCAAGAGATGGGATTTGCAACTTGAAAAGCACTTGAGCAAGGCTTGGTCTAGGGACAACGACAGTCCAACTGTGACAAAGAAGGAAGCGTGGGAAATTGATTTGGCTAAGCTTGATATAAGGCATGTTATAGCTCATGGGACTTATGGCACCGTGTACGGTGGGGTTTATGATAGCCAAGATGTTGCAGGTATCACCAATTTTATGCTTTCATGTTTGATCATAGACTGTTATTTTGGCCCAAGATGAGAACCCTTTTTTTTTCTCATTACACTGTACAAGTGCTTGTACTGTGTAGGTGATAAAAAGATGCCACGTTCAACCTAGGATTTATTAAGATTTGTTCATGTAGGTGTAAGTTTGAATTGCAGCATCTGCAACCCTTTCTCTTACGGTCGGATTTTGACCTTTTTTGTGCAAAAATAAGAGCTATTTAGTACATTTGAGTTGCTTGATTGGTTAGATTGTACTTAGTTGTTTAAATGTATGTTCCTGTGGTACATGAAGCTTTAGGAGTAGCAGATGATAATGTAATAATAAGTTCATTTCTTTAGGTTCAGCTGTGTATAGATTACATTGTGTGTTAAGGGGTTTATGCTTCGAAACTTGAGGTGAGTTGGGGTGATGTCTTACGACTAGCATCACTTCTACCGACTCGAGTGTAAGATTATGTTGCTTTGAGGTACAATTCTTTGACATCCTCTAGCGTTTTGTCTTGTTTAATGAGGGTGTCAAGTGCTTCACTATTGGCAACGAAAAAGAAAAGCTTTGACATACTAGGAACCTTTCATTTGTCTAGATGCAGCACATCGATGCTTAGCTTACCATAACTGCCTGAATGAAGTTGCATGATGACTTGCTCAGTTTCTATTTGCGAGTAATAGGAACTCTTTCTTTACACTTTGAAATTAGATCATTTTTATCTTGATTCCAGTGATTATTTCTTGTGGTTTGATAATTTCAGTCAAGAACAACCCTTTACACTTTGCTTGGTATAAACAGCTTCTGCAGAGTTGTCATGGGGCTCCAAGATTGCTTCCTCTTTACAGAGTTGTTTAAATGGAACTTATTTATTTTTGAATTAATTCAATGCCATCTAAATTTCAGTTGTTTTAAATATTTATATTTGTTTATAAAGGTTCCTTAACCTATATATATGAAGGTCATGTTTCCTTCTGATGATCGAGTTTAACTTGTGCCAAAACAGTAGTCTCTACATTACTTGCTGCCTATATTCTGTCCATATTTGACAGTGAAACATCTAATTCTTCGCTTCATTAATAAAAAAAAACTTATGCTCAACGTTGCTGATATCCTAACTGCAAGGACTTTTCATATTTCAGTGAAGGTATTGGATTGGGGGGAGGATGGGATTGCCACAATTGCTGAAGCTGCTGCTCTTCGGGCATCATTCCGGCAAGAGGTAGCTGTTTGGCATAAGCTTGACCACCCAAATGTTACAAAGGTAAAACCAATTTATATTTTACCAGGTTAGGCATATGGTTTGCACTAAGTTAATGATGGCACCGACAAGCTCCCACGGATTAAGCTATAATATATGAGAAGATGGCTCTGTTTTATTGTGTTTCTTTTTTCTGAGCTTCTTCTACTGTTATGAGTGTTATGACTACCATGACATAATTCTTTAAATTTTTTGAATTCCAATGTTCAAATCATGAATAAACGACCTGTTGTAGTTTATTGGAGCTTCAATGGGAACTTCCAATCTTAAGATCCCGACAAAAGATGGAATAAGTGAGAATAATAATTCCCTTCCTTCAAGAGCATGTTGTGTTGTTGTTGAGTACCTTCCAGGTGGGACGTTAAAGAATTTTTTGATCAGAAACAGGAGGAAGAAACTTGTCTTTAAGGTTGTGATTCAAATTGCTTTGGACCTCTCTAGAGGGTGAGTAGTTTTACAGTAATATTAGTATTTCCAACGTTTACTTCTGGAAAACTAATGGATTCGTTTTCTTCACCTTTTGCAGTTTGAGCTATCTTCACTCCAAGAAGATTGTACACCGTGATGTCAAGACCGAAAATATGTTGCTAGATGCTCATAGAACTTTGAAAATTGCTGATTTTGGCGTTGCTCGAGTTGAAGCTCAGAACCCAAGAGACATGACGGGGGAAACAGGCACTCACGGTTACATGGCCCCAGAGGTATCTACTCCTTTGAGGTCCATTGATTGTATAGTTTATATCTCTGATGTGATACTCGTGTGTAGGTCCTTGATGGAAAGCCTTACAACCGGAAATGCGATGTCTACAGTTTTGGTATATGCTTATGGGAAATATACTGCTGTGACATGCCTTATGCTGATCATAGTTTCGCTGAAGTTTCGTCGGCAGTCGTATGTCAGGTATGAGTTTACTCAAAGTACTGATCTTTTGGAATGTTCTCTACATAGTTTATGATATTTCCAAATTTTAATTCTTGCATAACTGATCAGGGGTCAGCTGATTAGTGTTGACTAGTTCTGTTGTTGTTTTTGAATATATTTGTACCAACGAGTTCGCTGGATTTCTTCCAACGATCAGAGTTGATCACACCCTGATGCCTTTCGACTAGAGTTTACGTCATTTACATCAGAATTATCCTACTGAATGGGGTTTCGATGAGTGCCTGTAGCCAAATCAATGAATGTTTGCACTTGAGTCTCTACTCTCCTGACTGGTGTCTCTGATACCTTTGGTTGTAATGTCTGATGATACATATGTAAATGACATCGGAGATCGTTATTTGCAGAATTTACGACCAGAAATTCCTAGATGTTGCCCCAGTTCATTGGCAAGCATCATGCGAAAATGCTGGGATGCACACCCTGAAAGACGTCCTGACATGGACGAGGTGGTGAGATTGCTGGAAGCAGTGGATACCAGCAAGGGAGGTGGCATGATACCTGATGACCAAGCTTCTGGATGTTTCTGCTTCACCACCCGTGGCCCGTGATGCTTTTAGCTCGTTCGTTTTATCTCGTTGTACATAGTTTTAGTTGATTGCGAAAGCCAAGCACATTCTTAGGTTCTGGCAAGTCTTTCTATAACCATTGGCTTCGATATTGTGAATGAATAGAACCATATAAAAGACGACGTCGAACACCTGGTTCAGTCCCTCAATTCAATGATGATTGATGCATTGTTTCTCACATGATAGTGTGTAAAGCTTAATATTTTCAGGGCCGTAAAGATCTCAACAACCGTGTGGTCTGCTGAATCAAAAAGGGCCATTTGAGAAACCAACATTCAAATAGATAGTTAAATGATTCATTAAATCTTTTGTGAAAACAATATCATGTTTAAATACACACCCAAGTTAGCTTCCATTAGCCTATTGGATCAGTAAGGAGCGAATGCAGTCGAATGAGTTTGGTGGAGTTGATCAGGAAAATTTCAAATTTTTATATAATTTAAATATATTTTTATATATTTTCTATTGATAATATATTTTATCCTTACAATTTTATAAATTCGTCTCTTAAAATTTTATATTCATTCTACTAAAATTTTATAAATTAACTATAACATAAAATTTTGTATTGTCTATACGCGAACGAGATTACATATTTCACTTGTAATAATTTTTATTATAATTTATTTCGTGCCTTAAGGGTAGCAAATGAGGATTTAATTTGTGATGGATAACTATAGGGTTTAAACATGTAAAAAAGAGAAACTCAAAAAACAATGAAAAAAATATGATTTTTCAATTATTTGAGTATATTTTTATTGATTGAATTGGGTTGAATTTATACAGTAAATTCTAAAAATAATAGAATATATATATATATATATATATATATATATATATATATATATATATATATATATATATATATTAATACGAGGTAAATATAATATATTATATGTTTATTCGATCATTTGATATTGAACGTTTTTATCCTTAGCATTCATGGTGTTCAAACTTGAATCTTTAAGGAATAACAACGATTACTTTATCACCGATGTCACTTAGTTCATACGCCTAATGTTTATATTTAAATGATCATGTCAAAAATATCCAATTATTTTCTTCGAGTTAAATGTATTATGTCCCCAAACTATAATTTTTATTTTAAATTGGTCCTTAAACTTTTAAATATTTCAACTTCATCCCTATATTATGATTCTCATTCTAAATTAGTCTTTAAACTTTTAAATATTCTAAGTTCATCCCTAAATTACTATCCTCTTTCTAAATTGGTCCCTAACTTTTAAATCTTCCAATTCCATCCCCAAATTCATCTAAATATGTAATTAGTTTCAACCATAGTTTAACCTAAATTTTGTTTTTATTTTCTAAACATATAATAATAGAACTTGACCTAATGATTTTATTAACAAGAGATGTGATTAGTATACACATATAGTTTGGGATAAAATTGGAATGTTCAAAAAGTTTAGGGACCAATTTAGAATGAAGGTTATAGTTTGGGGATGAAAATGAAATGTTCAAACATTTAAGGACTAATTTAAAATGATAGTCATAGTTTAAGGATGAAATTGAAACAATTAAAATTTTAGGGACCAGTTTAAAATGAGGGTCATACTTTGAGAACATGTAATGTAATTAGCTCATTTTTATACTAAAAAAAATATTAGAGATAAAATTATTAAAAAAACACTTAGAAATTATTAACGTAAATAATAAATCAAACATAAAAAAAGTTAAAAAAAATAGATGCTCAAATTGGAATGGTAAATATTGTAATATCAGAACATTAGAGGGGGCAAATGGGTAAGTAGGTTTGCGAGATCGAGTGAGAGGTGGAAGTCATGAAATATCTGGAGTTTCTTTGTCAAAAAAAATATCTCAAAGTGCCAAAGAAAACCAGAAACCAGACACTGAAAAAGAGAGAAGGGCCCCGTTTTAATTAAACAAAGCAAATGGAGGCTTTCAACATCCCGGCGACGCCCTCATTGATGAAGGAGTTCCTCCGTCAGACGGGAGGCGCCGCCGTTATCGACGGAGGACTGGCGACGGAGCTGGAACGCCATGGTGCTGACCTAAACGATCCCCTCTGGAGTGCCAAATGTCTCCTCACTTCTCCTCACCTCATTCGCTCCGTAAATCTCTCTCCCTCTCTCTTTCAAAATTACTTTTTTTGAACCTTGATTTTGTTTGTTTTCATTATATCTTATGTACATTTCAGCGTGGTTTATAATAGGAAGTTAGGAATTGGTTTTGCATGAATGCAAGTAAGTTTTCATTTTTGATGGAAGGAAGAGGAAAGGAATTGCAGTGAAAAATGAATGGTTGGTGGAGGTCTATTTGGGAATTTGGATTGTTGTGTTACTGTCCTTATAATTTACTTCCATATGGAACTGAATTTGCTCTGATTATAAAAAAATTAAAAAGAACAAAACCTGTTCTGATTTGGTATGGATGCAGGATAGTATATATATATATATGCATGTATGTATGTATAGAACACTGGACCACAGTGTGGAGGTGGTTCAGACGTCCAGTTTTGATCTAGTGAGCCATGTCAGTGGCATTTAAGGGTTATTTATTGGTCACGATTCAGTTTTCAGTTTTGAGTTATATTGTTTTGTATATAAATTTATTGCTTATTTTAATATTGTGATGAAAGAATTGACCTTTTTTTAGTTTGTAGTCAGTTGTCCATGTCTGCACTCTCTCTCTCTCTCTCTCTCAGAAATCTTTAAAAGGTAAAACAATAAACAGGATACTGGGATTGGGTTTTTTGAAAGCTTAGTTCTCTACTAGTCTTCATAACCCATGTCAGAAAGGTTCAATATCCAAAATGACTGCTAGTTGCCTTTCCAAATAAGATAGGCCTAGGTTCATTGTACTTAACCCAATTTCAAGATAATTAAACTATTCATGTATGCATGGTCCAAGTAAACGAGATTACTGCCGTAATTAAAAGTTGAGGTGATGAACAAGCAAGCCATATGACTGCTTCTCTGTTTTGCTCTTGATAAGCTGATTGATTCGTCTGGCTAGATTATATTATCCATGATTTTTGTGAATATTGGTGTCTCTGTAACACCATTTGGTTGAAAACGTGCCCAAATTGGTTTTTCATGACAAATCCAATCATTGAATTTATAGTGTTTCTGTCACTTTGCAGCACCTGGTACAAGTAAAATGGTTTTAAATTGACTGCATGTGATGTTTAGAGTGCTTCTCTAGATCATTTACCAAACGGTTTTGAGCAGGTACACCTTGACTACCTTGAAGCTGGTGCGGATATTATAATCACAGCATCCTATCAGGTATCAAATATAACATTTCTCTCTCTAAATCTCTCTCTTTAGCCGACTGATGTAAATTTATGTATCTTTAACAGGCCACGATTCAAGGGTTCGAAGGGAAAGGCTTTTCCAGAGAACAAAGTGAATCATTGCTTAAAAAAAGTGTGGAAATTGCCATTGAGGCTAGACAAATGTATTATGAAAGATGTAGTAAAAGTTCTAGTGATGGAATTGGAGATGGTAAGGTGCTAAAAAAGCGTCCAATCTTAGTTGCAGCATCTGTAGGCAGCTATGGGGCTTATTTGGCTGATGGTTCTGAGTACAGGTGTGTCAATCATCTATGCAACTGTTATCAAGTAATGTTTAATCCAAATCCAATCTTGTTGCTTTTAGGCTATCTGACACAATCTGTTATCTTTTTTGTGTAAATGACTCCTTTTTCTGTTGTTATATTCTCTATACTAGCGGGCACTATGGTGATGTAATGACGGTAAAAGCTTTGAAAGAATTTCATCGCAGAAGGGTTCAGGTCCTGGCAGATTCAGGCCCTGACCTAATAGCATTTGAAACAGTTCCAAACAAGATAGAAGCTCAGGTATTGCTGAATATTTGATTCCAAATTAAACTTTTTTTTTCCTTAAAATAAAAGTAAGAAGGGTGTGAGGAACAAAAACATGCTAAATTTCATGTCTTGCATACCCTAAATGTTTCCTGAATTGACTAGTAAGGTGTTATTGATTCAGTGCTCTATGTTTATTTTGTTGTTTAATTTGTTTCTTATTAATATTGAGATTCTGGAGGCTGTTCATACAGGCTTATGCTGAACTCTTAGAGGAAGAACACTTAAAGATTCCGGCATGGTTTACTTTCAACTCAAAAGATGGTGTCAATGTAGTTAGCGGTGATTCTTTGCTTCAGTGTGCATCAATTGCTGAATCCTGCAAACAAGTTGTTGCTGTTGGAATCAACTGCACTCCTCCTAGATTTATTCATGATCTGATTCTAGAAATTAAGAAGGTTATGGTTTAGCAATTAACTGGTTCTCTCCTTTCCTTTTTTGTTTTTTTTTAATGTTTGAGGAATTTGTCCCGTAACGTTGCAGTCTAGAAATTTTGACGGACTCGAAAAACTTATTTGGTTAATAATTCGTGCAGGTCACTACCAAACCAATTGTTATATATCCCAATAGTGGTGAGAGGTATGATGCTGATTGGAAGCAATGGGTGGTAAGTTTATTTTCTTTTTTCTCTCTAGATGATGCATGAAACATCCCCTATATCTGAAAAGGGCCTGAAATCTGTAGGAACACCTTATTTGACCACAACGGTCTCTTCTGTACTAACTAGACCTTTTTTAGTTTTTGCCCAACATGATATCGAGAAACACCTCTTGATTGCTATTTTCATTTGGCCTTAAAGAAAATAAAGGGCCCAAGTATAAAGGAATTTGCAAAATAATTGGAAAAAAAGGAAAAAGAAACTATACAGTTTGTTCAGTAATTCATTTGTTCCATTGTTAAAGTGGAGCCTTAATGGTCTGCATCATTCTTTTTGTGACAGCAAAATACAGGAGTCAAGGATGAAGATTTCATCTCCTACGTAAGCAAATGGTGTGAGGTTGGGGCTTCGCTTGTAGGAGGTTGTTGTAGAACTACTCCGAATACTATCAAAGCCATATACATGACACTTTCCCATAGATCTCCTGCAGCACCCAAGTAGAAATTAGTAACTTGATTTTATATGCAACCTGCTGTGCCGAGGCACCGTTTAAGTTTCTAACTTTCCCACGTTCTAGTCCGAAGAGAATGGCTCCCACAAGCTTTGCCTAACATGCTTAGTAGTTACTTGCTGTTGTAGCAGGCCAGTGAACAATGCATCTTGTATCAGTTTTTGGGGATTAGAAGTTATATAAGGAATCCGACTGACAGATAATCTCTTGTTTCTTGAGTTGTTATTTTGGTTCTAACTGTAGTCAATCTCGCTTTAAACCTACCGTTTTGTAAGCAGGCTATGGATTTTAGTGTCTTTGGTGAAGCCACTTGGAGATTCGCTTCACAAACTGGATCTGGTTTCTTTTGAGTTGTTTAGTTGGTTAGAATTTGAAGAAAGAACATGGTGGTGGTGCATATTGCCAAATGTTATTATCTTTTGGACCCAAAAGACATGTTTGATTGGATGTATAGTGTCACCGTTTATAAGTTATAGGACTTTCTTTTTTCTTTTCCGATGAGGAATTAATGTCCTTCACCTTTCTAAGGTGTGATATTCGGCGTGAAATCGGATAGTCAAATGATCGTTTCGATACCACGAGACTATTGTCTTCTTCTCAAAAGACGATGTGCAAAGATTTCCATTTTCCTTTTCGGTATATAATTTGTCCCTTACCTTTCCAATATCACAACGTCGAATGTTCTTAAACTATACTATGATGCAACCGGGTTCTTAAATACGAATCATCAGTTGGAATATTTTCCTCATTTAAGAATGATTCTCCATAAGTTACAGAAAAAGGTCCTAAATACGATTCATCAGTTCGATTTTTTCCCTTATTTTAGAATGATTTTACATAAGTTAACGAGTACAGAAAAAAGAGAAGAGATTACATAAGAAGCTACTTGAGAATAACTAATAATAGCAACAGTAACACGAAATGTTTCCAGAAAAAAAAACCGAAAGCTAAGAACAATAGCATGAGGAAAGCAGTAAAGCAGATGTACCAAACTAGAAAACGGAGATACTAACATTTAATTAATTTCTAATGCCAGATAATAATTAATAAATAAGAAAGCCTAAGCTCATCCATACATTAATAACGGTTGCTTACCGAAAACCGTGTGGGTTTAAATCAGAGGTTGCCCACTTTCCCTAACCCTATGGAATCCAATGCCCATTGCTTTAAAAATAATTGCTTTTTATTCATTGAAACATAGATGAAGAATGCAGTTGGGGCAATCAGATGATGAATTTTGAATTCTTATATATTTTAGATTTTTTTATTAATAATTTATTTTTTATTTTGAAACATTTTAAATTTGACGTATTCTAAAATTTTGAAAATTTATTCTCCTAATATAAAATCTTGTGTGTCCTCGTGTTCAACTTAATTTAAAATATATATCTTATTAAATTTGTTATATTTTAAAATTTGATTACGGTTAAATTATTAAAATTATTTGAATCATTTAAAAATCATAAATCTAATAAAAAATCAAGAGTCTAATTGATTGGATTTCAAAATTTATTTAATTATTGTTAAACTATAATCGTTATCAGTTTTAACTTACAATTAAGATTAAATTTGGTCTAGTGAGACCCTAGAAAACTTCTTTTATTTTTCTGTCCACAGCAGCAACGACACATTTTTTCTTTATTTTTGTGCAGTAGTCAATATATTAATTTTAGTATTGGTTGTTGATCGTTTGTATTTTTATTTTTTATATTTTTTTATATTGTATCTTTGTTTTTTTTATTCCTAATAATCCTGCTTTCATGTCATAATTTCATCTGTCTTTATAACACATTTTTCTCTATCTTTTGGCATGTTTTTGGTCTTTTGATCGTTCTTTTTGTTTAATTTTCTGAAGATTGGATTTGACATCGTTTTTATTGATAAATATAACACTTATTTATTATTCTATTGATCTTCCTTGTTTTGCACAATCAAATTGAATTTGGATACATTGTTTGCGTTCAGATATATTTTTCTCACAATGTTTGACTATTTATTTACGATTGTTAATGATTTTTTTAGTAGTTTAATTCTATGTTGTGGTTCGTTTGCTAATGCAGTCAAATATGTCTGTATCTATTTTTTGTTCGATTTCTTTGGATGAGTTTTTAACATTTTTCTTATATGATATTTGTGGAATATCAAATTATTAGTTTCTTGTGTCAATGATTACAAAAAAAACATCTTAATTATATGTTTAATTTACATTTAAATTATGAACCTTCATTATAATTTTAAAAAATTTCTATTTTTTTAATGAAACTAATGATTTTCATTTATCAAAAGAATATTGTTAAACTGATGGAACTGAAAATTGATGGTCTAATTGATTTAATAGTAGATATATTTGTTTAGAATATATTATATATAGTCTAAATTATTGTAATTTATTTTTTGGTATAAAAAGGTCCAGTTCTACAGGAAAACATTAAGGTGGCGTTTGGTTCGCTGGAATGTTTATGAGGAATTGGAATCTGTGAAGGAATTGGAATCGGTCAAGAATTGAAATCTGAATCTGAAACATGTTTGGTTGGCAGGAAATTGAATCGGAATCTAATTTCATATTTTGTTTGGTTCTCAGACATGTCAGATGAATTTGATTTTAGTAATGTAAAAATGACAGAATTGCCCTTCTTATTTTTTTTTGTTTAATTTTAGTTTGGGTTATAACTTACATGTAGCAATATATTATAAAAATTTTAAAAAAATTTAAATTTTCATTTTATTGATTGATTATTCATTTCAATAAATTATAAAAATCATGCTAATAAACTTCATACGTTAAAATCAACCCAATCAAAATATGTTAATAAGTTACCAAAAGATAGAATAATATTTCGATACATCCCAATCGAAGTATGTCAATTAGTTACCAAAAAATATACCAAAAACTTACAAGTCAAGGGTTAGCACCCTCGAACTGCCCTTTCGGTACTACGTAATTTTCAGTTGTCTTTAATTAAGAAAATTGTAACTTTAAATTAAAAGGTAAAAATAACGATCTCAATCACTTACCCCTGATAGATTCGGAAGTGTACCCTTAAAAGAGTCGAGAAGCATGTTAGAAAAAAAGACAATGAAGATAAATAAACTGAAGAAAAATAAAATAAAGGAAATAAAAATAAATGAAAAAAAAAGGAAAACACGATAAAGAAAATAAATAAACAATAAAGATAAAGATAAAAAATAAAAAATAAAATAAAGAAAAATAAATAAAATAATCAAAATAAAGATAACGAGCAAAATAAAGGAAAATACTAATAATTATATATACATAATAAATAAATAAATAAACAAACAAGAGGAAAATACAAATGAAAATAAATATATAAATAAAACTAATATAAAAAAATAAGAAAAGAATAAAAAGAAAAAAAAAGAAAAAAAACAAATAAAATAAGAAAAATAAAAAATAAATATATGAAAAATAATTATGATGATAATATAGTCAAATTTCACATTCCCTTCTCAAAAGGATTTTAATTCCCTCATGTTATGGATGAAATTTACTTTCCCTCCCTTGATAGAAAGTTGAAGTCATTTAGGATTTCAATTCTCTTTGAAAACTTGAACCAAACATGGGAAAGTGGTGGAATTGGATTTCAATTCTCTCTAATTCTAAGGGATTCCTACAAACCAAACGTCACATAAATGTACTAAATTTTAGGAAAAGATTTACTTTTTCATTTAATCTTTAATTTGTTCTAATAATATTGGTACCCAGTGGAGATATGGATGGAACATTTATAAGTAGGACCAAATGGTCTTTAAATTTTCAGAACAGTTTCTTCCATCTTACATCAACTGTACTAAAGCGAAGGGAAATCTTTATTATGTTTCTACATTCACCTACTGTACCATTCTTTTCTCACTTTTTTGGACAATTTCAATCTTTATTATACCAAAATCTCTCCATTCCTTTTCCTGATTAAATTTTGACAAAGAGAAGGGAAATCTTTATTATACCAGAAGAGAAGGAAAAAAGAGAGGAGGAAAGTCAGCTTAATATATTTTATTTATTTTTTACCTTTTCAGTTTCAATGTTTCATACTGATTAATTCAGATAAATTTGCATCGTACACCTAACTTTAGTGTGTGGAGTCTCCCTACGATGATTTTCTACATACACAATGACTCGAACTATTAGTTATCATTTAAGAATTTTAAGGAGTAAATATTGCTTTGGTTACTCAATTGTATTCTATCAAACAATATGATTATTTAAGAATTTTAATTATTAGTTTCGACTATATCCTACCAGATTATAAAAAATATATATATCCTACTGAATAATATTGTTATTTACTAATTTTATTATGAATTTAGCAACTCCTTTGTCTTGTCATCAATCTTATCATGTATTAACGTCATAAAATATAGACACGTATAAATTAACAATAACATTTTTTTAGTTGTCCTCCCGAAATTAACAACAAATTTTAATAAAAGAAATTAAAATTTAAACATTTTATATTAAGAAAATTGAATTAAACTTCATGTTTATGAGTACTTCTATATTTATTTTTCTTTGAGGTAAAGAGCTTGTGCAACAACATTTAGACCGCAACCCCGGCAACTTCCATGAGCAAATGTTGTGTTTTGTTTAACTAACATTATAGTTTTTTTTTTTTATTTATAAAAAACAACAAGATAGTTAAGTTTCCTAAGACATAATCAAAAGATAGAAACAATATACGTAACTTAATCTGCCGACTAAATGGCAATCATGGAAAGCCATTAATAAAAGGGTGCCACGTGGATATAACTTTTTGCCTCGACAACTATGAGTTGGACCAAGTTTTCGACAACTTATAATTCGGACCAACTGAATAGCATCAATGATGCTGGTGGAACCTTGTCATCGCCATTAGCTTACACTAACGTAGACATACTTGAATTTGATTTCATACATTTTTGGATTTAAATTTGTTTTCTTTAAATTCATCATTTCAATTCTTTCAATCAAAATTAGGATTTATTCAAATATAAAATGATTCGAACTTAAATTTGATAACAAAATTAAACCATTAAAATCTAAAATATTTAATCGAATATAACCCAAAATCACTCAAACAAGTAAACACACAAATAACTTGAACTCGAAGTGAGTGAACACACAAATAACTTGAACTCGAAGTGAGTGAAAATCATTTGAACTTGAAATTGCTTAGTCTGCAAATTCAAACTACTTGATTAAGATAAAAGTAAGTAAATTGTTAAGACTTAGGAACTCTGGAAAATGGAGAAATAAGGACTTTGGTTAATGAACCGGACACAGTTTCCGACATGTAGCATGTGTCTCTAAACATTATTCAATTGAACAAATCATACATCAACACTTCACTTTTGCTCAAGCTTATAACACTATAATACTTACACAGAACCCTAGGATTCATCCACCTACTTGAACCTCAGTTTAAGCCACCCTGTTAACAACCTAACAAGATCCTACATACAAAATAAACAAATTTTAAATTATTTATTATGTAACATATAACGTAATTAATGTTATATAAACATGAACCCATGAAGTAATTGGTGGTTAAAAAGAATGTTGTTATTTCTTGAGATATTAAGTTCTAACAATTATTATTTTTGTAAAAAATAATAATTATACTTTAGTAAATGTTGATGATCAAATTTAACCATATAATGTCGAAATCCACTATTTAATATTTATATTAATAGTCATTTTAACGTATATATATTTTTTAAAACTTTAATTTTATCTATTTCAATTTTAGTCAAAATAATTATTTATTGGATAAAAATTATTAATTAATTATAAAAATTATTAATTAATTATTAATTAATACTTATTATTAACATGTTACATGCACATATATTTATTTGTTGTACATCTAAATATACTTATTTGATGATATGTGTCATGATAGTAAATAAAATACACAAGAATCAATATATCACATCATGAACAAATATTAATTATTGATTAATTAATTATTTTTAAGGAAAAAAACAGTTTGATAAAAATTAGAATAGTAGAAGTTAAATTATTTGGGGAAAAATAAAGATTAAAATAATTATTTATATAATTATTAAAGATAAACATAATATGAGCATTTGTACTCAGGTATGAGACTTAACAAATTGACTGCTCTAAAACAACAAAGATGAAGCTTTTGAGGAGATTCATTCAATGGTTCTAAAGTTTTTTTTCCCCCTTCTAAAAGCCATTGCACACAATTGAAGATTGAAGTTACAACCTTTCTTTTGGCACAAAAATTCCCCTATTACACCCCGCCTATACACCTATATAATCAATGGATTAAATCTGAAGCTCCAAAAAACCACGCTTCCAATAACAACAGCCTTAATCTTCACAAAAGTCCCCATCAAAACAACTTACCATATCATATAAGTACTAAAACCATGTTAGTTTCCCAGTTTTGGCCCTGAATGTTGAGTAAAAATTAGGATCGAGAGAGAAAGAGATATCTATCTCCACTGATACACTTGGTTCAATCCTTGGCTTTTCGAGGGTGTTTAAAAAAAGGGCACTTTATTCTCTTGAAAATTCGATACTTTGCCCTGTACCTACATTGTCTTGTTCTAACCTCAGTTATTGTCTTGTTCTTCCATCTCTCTGTTGTTGGTTTTCCATTTTCCATTTACTTTCCTTTACTCCCTTTTTAAGAGTTCTCCACACCAGCAAAGACTGTGTTTTTTGGTCTTCACCTGGTTCAAGGTACAATAATAATTCAGGTTAAAAACTGGTGTTTTCTCTTCAGTACTTGAGGGAATTGAATACCACCCTTCATTTCATTTCAGCCATCATTCAAAATTATAACACTTTTCTCCCATTATTTTCAGCAAAAGCTTGATATTTCCCCTCTTGTCCCAGTTCTCATTTTTTGTTTGTTTGTACTTTTCTATTTGTCTTTGTTTACATTTTATCAAGGGGGCAGTAGAACACCTGAGAATATATCATCAACGTCATAGTTTGAGCCAAAAGAAGTAACCTTTACAAATTCATAAATTATTATTTGCTTACAAATCTGGGCTATATGAAAGGTGTGTGAAACAATGAGAGGTGGGAACAACAAGAGCAGCAAGGTTTTTTCTTTTGAAACAAAGCCAAAAACAAAACTCATTTTGATTCTTCATGTCATTTTAATGTTTCAAGTGTGAGATTTACTGATTGGTTTAAGTGCTTTTTTGGCTGATTATGAAGCTTTCATGGAAGACATTGGTGAAGAAATGGTTCAATATCAAGAGTAAAGCTGAGGACTTTGATGCTGATGATGTTGATTATAGAGGTAACTGTGATTGATTTCAGATTCTTCTAGACACTGGACACTTGCATTTGCATTAAAAATGTGTTTTGGTTTTTTGGTTTGCAGCCTCAAGATCTGTCTAGTATATTTGTTCCCCCCCTCCCCTCACCTCTTATCTCTGAAATCCATAATCTTTGTTTTTTGTGGTGTTTGAATATGTGAAAATGATACCCTTCTGGTAAAGAGAGAGAATTGCAGCAGCTTTAACAACTTTATGATTCTTCTTTTTCAGGTGTTGATGAAGGTAGGAGGCACCAATTTTCAGAGAAGGAGCCATGCACCATCAAGAAAAGTAGAGCAGGTTTGGATTTTGGACCACACCTCTCTTTTTTATCTCCCCACCATCTCAAAAACTTCCATTTAACTCACTTTTGGATCGTAGAGAGATCGAGCAAGAGGTATTCGCATCAAGCTGGGCAAGGCAAAACCGATATTGATGGTTCGCAGTTTACTGATGTGCATAATTATAGGTATGTGATGTGTTCTTAGTTGCTTTTCTGGTGTTCTGTAGAGTTTTGTTGAATAGGATTTGGTTCTGCAGGATTTTTGTAGCTACATGGAATGTGGCTGGGAAATCTCCTCCTAGTTATTTGAATCTTCAAGATTGGCTTCATACTTCTCCTCCCGCTGATGTTTACGTTCTCGGGTATTTCGAGCTGAATCGGATTTCTTCCATGTTTCGATTCTTTTAAACATGTGGATTTTGTGATATTTGATAGAATCCTCTTGGATCTTTTATATTTGGTCTTGTAGTTTTCAAGAAATTGTCCCTTTGAATGCTGGTAATGTGTTGGGAACGGAAAACAATGGACCGGCTAGGAAATGGCTAACTCTCATTAGGAAGACGCTGAATAGTCTTCCTGGCAGCAGTGGTTGTTGCCACACACCTTCACCGATCCCCGATCCGCTTGTGGAACTGGATTCGGACTTTGAAGGATCGACAAGCCAGAAAGTTTCGTCTTTCTTTCACCGCCGGTCGTTTCAATTCTTGAGCCGTAACATGGAGATGGATAACGACATGGCAATGCCGCAACCACAGCTTGACCGCCGCTTCAGTGTCTGCGATCGTGTTATCTTTGGACATAGACCTAGTGATTGTGACACTAATTTCAGATGGGGTTCCTCTGATGATGAAAACGGACCAGGGGATTCACCAGGGAATACTCAATATTCTCCAACGACCTATGGTAGATCTTTTGCCATGGAGGAAACCAATAGACAGATGGGGCATTCAAGGTACTGTCTGGTTTCCAGCAAGCAAATGGTCGGGATATTTCTAACCGTTTGGGTGAAGAGTGATCTTCGAGATAATGTTCGCAACATGAAAGTGTCCTGCGTCGGCAGAGGATTGATGGGTTATCTTGGAAACAAGGTACATTTTTGCCTATGAAAGTTTTTCTCCGATTTGAATGATTTTCTTGAACTAGAAGAAAGGAGACATACTCTTTTCTTGAGTTTTTCAGGGATCCATTTCTATTAGCATGTCTTTGCATCAAACTAGCTTCTGCTTCGTCTGTAGCCATTTAACATCCGGGCAAAAAGAGGGCGATGAGCTGCGAAGAAACTCCGATTTTATGGAGATCCTAAGGAAAACAAGATTTCCCAGGGTTCATGGCATCGAAGATGAGAATTCTCCCCAAACAATTCTTGAGCATGAGTAAGCCTTCGTATTTAAATTACTACATCAGTTTCCATGAAATTATAGCCTTTGATATAAAATGCTACTTTTCGAATGTATTGGCATAGTCGTATTATATTGCTTGGGGATCTGAATTATCGGATTGCTCTGTCATACCGTTCTGCAAAAGCTCTGGTCGAGATGCGCAATTGGAAGGCGCTGTTAGAGAATGACCAGGCATGTTCCTATCCGTTCTGAGTGATTCGATATATTCGTTTTCCTGTACATTTTATGAGGACCTTCATGCTTCTCTTAATTCCTCCAAAGGATCTCAAAAGAATTGATGGTTTTACAGCTTCGGATAGAACAGAGGCGAGGCTGTGTTTTCGATGGATGGAGTGAAGGAAAAATATATTTCCCTCCTACATACAAATATTCTAATAATTCAGACAGATATGCCGGAGAGGATAGACACCCAAAGGAGAAGCGAAGGACTCCTGCATGGTAATATCTCCTTATTTACTCGACGTTTTTATGTCTGTCAGAAGAAATCGTCCCGCGGTTGTTCTTTTACTATCGATCTAAAAGTATCATACTATCATGCAACCTGATATTTGTGAAGGTGTGATCGTATACTGTGGTATGGAAGAGGCCTATATCAGCTATCTTATGTACGTGGGGAATCAAAGTTCTCAGATCATAGGCCTGTTTATAGTGTATTTTCGGTCGAGGTTGAGACTATTAACAATAGTCGAATGAGGAAAAGCATGAGTTGTTCCAGTGCCAGGATCGAGGTTGAAGAGCTGTTGCCACAGCCACACAGATATACCGAACTCGGTTTCCTTTGAGAGAATCTTTAACAATTCATATTTCCATGCTGTAACTCACGGAAACCGCAACAGGATCAAGTGCGCATTTGTACAAGGTAATCCGTTTATAGTCGGGCATTAAACGAATAAATCCTTTTGCTGTTGCTAATTGATTCCTGCAAACCGCACAATTAAATCTATTCATCTTCTGCTGTTAACAGGATATCATGATGAAAGTGTGATTCGCATTCACTCTGGAATTCTTACCGTTCTCTCTTTCGCAACCACTTACTCATTTAACGTAAACTCGGTTCCGATTGGTCTTGTTAGTAGGAAGAAAAGGTATATGCTTTAGTTGATGTCATGATATAGGCTTCCTTGGGTGAATCATATAAAATGTTATGCACCTATAGCTTTCAAGTCTTCACCCTACCATGTGCTGCTATCTCATGGAACAAGTAACATGCAGAATCCTTTTGGCTCATAAAATTCGAGTTTTCTACGAGTGTCGCTGTAAATAATGTCGTGTTTTTTCCAACCATGGAAGACGTACCGATCCAAAACAAGGTCAGTCCTCCCTTTTTAACGGTTTCGGATATAGTTTCTCAACCCCCTAATTCATTGATTTTTCCCTGTTGCATCAGGTTCAGCATTGGGTTGACCTCACAAAAACTAAACTCCCAACACTTCAAAGAGACATCCATTACTTGGCAATAAATTACAAGATAAGTTGTTAGTCTTTGTTCCTGTCCAAATTCCATTGAAAAATACACACGTTTCAAACAAAAATTACAGCAGGAAGAGAAGTGACATGTTTTTGTTGTTTTGTTGAGAGAAGGGGATATAATGGGGAATAAATTGTCAATCTCTTGATGTACTAGAAGATTAAAGCCTGGAGATGTGATGGATACGTCTTTTCTGTTTATTTTGGAACCTTCTTTTAATGTGGCAGCTACTCATTTTTTACTAGTTTGGTTGTTTTGGTTGTTTCACTGTCTGAACCTGAAAGTAAAAGAAGTAAACTTTTCTATTCAAGAGATGATTGGGCAATGTTCTATTGATATCTGTGTGTTTGAAGTGCTGCTTTGGTGTTGGGGGGGGGGGGGGAGTGAAGCATCAACTGCTAATTAAACCAAGCAGTGACACCCTTTGTCGAGTAAAATCCCAACTTTGTTTACATTTAACCAGTCTTGCTACTTTGTTTATTCTGAACCAGTCTTGCTACTTTGTTTATTCTGAACCGGTCTTGCTGGCTCTCTGTTATGGTAGCTAGCTATATATAGCCCTACCTTGCTCACTGTACATTATTTTGTGCACTGTCAGAAGCAACACACTAACTAAACTCTCTCTCTCTCTCTCTCTCTCTCTCTCTCTCTCTCTCTCTCTCTCTCTCTCTCTCTCTCTCTCTCTATATATATATTTCACTTCAAACGAAAGTGTCTCATTCTTCCCTCTATCATGAGAGAGACTTTCAAGTTTTTGGAGTTTCGTATTTTTTAATAAATTGCAGTCTCATTATTAACAGAATTACATGATGTATTAATTAAATTTAGGGTAAAGTATAGTAATGATCACTGAACTTTTCTAAAACTTATATTTAGGTCCCCCAACTTTTAAAACTTGCAATACAATCCTCCAACATTTAATCCGTTTGCAATATGGTCCTCACCGTTTGACGATGTTAGTCCGTTTGCAATATGGTCACTGAATTTTTTAGGCGCTTGAATTTAGGTTTCTAAACTTTTAAAACTTGCAACACAGTCCTTAATTTCATTCTAAACCCCAAATTCCAAAATAATTCAATTACATTTTAAACCCAAAATTATAAAATATTTCAATTTAAGGTTTAGAATGTAATTAAAGTATTTTGGGATTTGAGGTTTATTGCATGCACATCCAACAACGGCTGTCGCACTTTGAACATGAAGAGTGCACCTATCACAGTTATTGCATAAACCGTTGAAGTAAAAGTAACAAGATCAATTTGTCTTTTTCGTAGTTACCGCACTTTGGTATGACAATCCAATAGGTTTGGATGGAACTTAAGCATGCACATCCAATGGCTGCGAAAATAGTAAAGAGTTTTTGTTCATAGGACTACAACATACAACCAATCAATAACTAAAATAAACCAAGAATATCAATTAATAACTCATTAAAAATGATGACTTAATAAATAAAGGGAAAGAGGTTCGTTCATAGTCACTCTAAAAGCTATGGCGTCAAATGAGTTGTTTAAGATAGACATTAGATGCCAAATATAACATTACCAGTTGTAAATGCATTAATGTCCTACCCTTTTAACACATAATTGTTTCTAATGCTCCATGTTTAATGTTTCTCAATAGCCAAACATGATGAGAATCTAAAGCATATAGCGGAACCAAAATCATAAGACCCCATAATTATTGTAAATTCATGGCATGTCAGCAATAAAAGACATTGTAAAACATAGAGGACACTGCAACAAACATATATATGTCATAAATGAAGGTGCAAATGTGCAATGATCGGGCAACATATCAAGTAGCTGCTCCAAATATACTACCCTGTCATGATGTATTTTGAGTTGTGTGCATGCAGAATTGTCTTCTAAAGTTATAATTCAATACATATTCAACTGTAAAATTTCCAAAAAATGTAAAAAAAATCAATTCGTTCACGATATATCAGTCTCATAATCAACATGAACTTATTAAAAAAAATACGAGCTCATAGGACGCCAAAAATCACAGGTTGTGTCAATACAATTCCCAGTAAACTAGTACCAGCAGTCTCTCGGATTGAGCCTGGCGATTTCACTATGTCGATACTCACAACCAATTCCCTAATTTAAAGAAAAACTAAACAAGAAGATAAAAAAATAGCCTAAGATCCTCTTTCACTTCTATTTTGATGGATTGAATATCTTTCATAAGGAGTACTAAAAGTTTTGATTAAGAAGAAAGAAATTAAATTAGATGGTTTTGGTTCAAAACTAACACTGAATATCCAGATCCCTTATTTTTTAAAAATAAAATTATTATTATATTAATTATTTATTAAAATAAGAATATTATATTATTAAGTATATTAATTACTAATTAAAATAAGGGTAAAATATAGTAATTTTTATGTTTATGGAACTTCATGTCAAGGATCTGAATATTCAATGTTAGTTTTTAACCAAAACCATCTAATTTTATTTCTTTCTTCTTAATCAAAACTTTTAGAATTTGGGGTTTAAAATATAATTGAATTATTTTAGAATTTGGGGTTTCAAATATAATTGAATTATTTTGGAATTTGGGGTTTAGAATGAAATTGAGGATTGTGTTGCAAGTTTTAAAAGTTGGGGACCTAAATGCAAGCGCCTGAAAAGTTCAGTGACCATATTGCAAACGAACTAACGGCGTTAAACGGTCGGGGATCATATTGCAAACGGACTAAATGTTAGAGGACTGTATTACAAGTTTTAAAAGTTGAAGGACATAAATATAAACTTTAGAAAAGTTCAGTGATCATTACTATATTTTACCCTTAAATTTATTACTCTACAGTTAGATTTATTTATTTTATCAATTTATAAATAGCCAGCATTACAAAAAATTTAACATTAGAACTAATAGTATATATATAATTCATTATGTAAAACTTGAGAAGGAGAACTCTCGATCTCACTTAATGATCATCATCTTCTTAGTTTTATATAGATTTAAGATTATTGGAAGAGTGAAAATAAACTATTGAGGTTAATAATAAAAAATGAAAATATATTCATGAAAAAAATAATATTTAAAACTAAATTTTTTTTACATTATACAAGTAGATCCTAACTATATATATATATATATATATACACGTGTGTCGAGGAAAACCTGTCCATATTGTATAAAAGGTTCGATTGTCTGTTAATGGTTTCCATTAGCTTAAAAGAACTCATTCAATTGATTGGGTGCAGTGCCGTTTGTGTGCAAATTCGAAGGAGAAAAGCCTCCAAAGAAGACGAGGAATTGGGGTGTTAATTTTGTAGAGATGGCTGAGCCGTGAGATGGCCTAAAGACGGCGGGGACGGTAACAAGTCAATGGTACACGTTACATCAAATTGTTAAAAAAAGAGAGTTTGGAACCAAAGAACGAGCGAGTTTTAAAAGGTTAAAAAGAAAAACCGATCTGAAAACAACACGCGCGGGGGCGCGGATTTTGTGTCGAAGATATGTCGCTCTCTCGATGGCTTTCTTTCTTCTTTGTTTTTCATTATCGCATTTCGTGCGCGTGGATTCATTCTGCGAATTGGTTTTTCCATCGTGTTTTACACTCGTTATGAATGAGCGTGAAATTATTTGGTTGAGTTTCTTTTTTTTTTTCTGTACGGGGAGATAAGTGGTTTAGTACTTTCCCAATTATATTCTGCCAGGTGGAGTCTTTACATTTGATTTTATACTGTAAAGCAAAATAAAATACTTTTTGGTAAACTACTCATATAGTCCTTCGACTATATCCCATTTTCAGTTTCATTCCCGACTATGTAAAATTATTAAATGATCACTTGAGTTTATTGAAAGTTATAAAATAGTCCCTTTTCCGTTAAATAATTAACATGAGATGATAGTCCTCTTGGTTTCAACATTTTATAACTTTCGAAAAAGGACTATATGATAATTCAAGTTATAAAATAATCCCTTTTCCAACATGTTTCTTCATTTTCAATTTACTTTATAAAAAACAAACCAATTGGTTTCAATTTTTTTATGATCCTCCACTTCAGTGCTATGCACGTTTGTGTGAAAAATTTGGAAACTGAACCATTGCTTCAGAATATTCTACAATATCTTCAATTCGCCATATGCATATTCAACGTAGCAGTTTAAAATTTTGCTATTGAAATAAGAAACAAAAATGGATGCACAAATCTGTAGGAATAGTAAATTAAAGGGTTGTTTCTTTCTTTGTAGGACTGCTGCAGGTACAAGCTAAATTGAAGAGCACGTGTTGGAATGTGTTTTATTATCGGGTTGTAAGAGAATCCCATAAAGCCTGAGGAATTGGAGACAGGACATGACATTTAGCAAGCATTAGGGAGTCGAGAATTCCCATGCCCTTGTTTCAGACCTCGTGTGTTTCTTAATTTTCAACAACAAAATCTGATACAGTTTTATGACAGAAGTTTCCTCCTTGCCACTCCATTTCACCCATCAGATCTTCTACTGCTTAATAAATAAAATGATACTACTGTTTCACGTGAAGGAACATTGTTTCATTTATAAATAAAATGTTCCTGCACTTTTCTTTCTCAAATTAATCAATTTCCCATGGCTTTATTATTAGGATTCCATATCTAGTATACTTAAGGGCCCAGTTTAGTTATGATTTTAAAAAGTCGTGGTTGAAAAATATTTTTAACAAGTATCGGTTGATGACGGTTAACTATCTTTTATTTAGACAGATAATCACAATTGATGATAATTGATTATTTAAAGATAATAATTGCTGTGTACCGAAGGAAAAGTATCTCTTTGTGCAGAAGTAAATAGTTCCTCTGAATTAATTATCTTTACATGTTTGTGTTAATTTTAGTATTGTTATTGTTATGTATAGGTAGATAAGGTGGTTTAATGTAACCACGCATTAATAGATTTGAATCTTGTTGGATTTTTTGTATTTACCAATTATCTTATTAAGAGATTATGACGAATGGACGTGCGGTGTTTCCCGAAGTTTGTCAAACATATTTTCGAAAGTGTAACAGTACCCAAAAAACTTCATATAACATTTCGTATAACTTCAACTTAGTTCGTTAGGTGCCGAAAGAAATTATATACGGTTGAAGTGTTTATTATTTATCAGTGTTATAGACCAGAATCCCCGCCTTGTATCAGTACCTAATATTAATATCATCTTATCTTTTTAGGTAAATAATACAAGTCTGGGTCTGACTCTCTGAGTCATCTCGTACATGTTGCTTACGCATGATTTCAATACGTCTGAAAGTGCCCCAGGGAGGCAGGCTGCCACCGTCGTCATCCACTGATGGGAGAATTCATTTGGGACCGTACATTTTTATGGGGAATATTGAAGTTCAAACGATGCAATATTTTGAACGTTTTGGGCAACAACAAATGGAAAAACAGATATGCGAGCACATTCGACCGCAAGTGCATAAGGTTATTTGGCGGCGTCTAATATGGTATCCTTTGCATATTCCAAAGCATAGCTTGATTGCTTGGATGGCCATTTTGAATAAATTACCAACCAGAGATCGTTTAGAAAGAATAAGAATTTGCACGGATGGTCTATGTATAAACTGTAGCACTCATCAAGAAACTAGAGATCATATTTTCTCTAATTGCTCCTTGACTGTTGGTATATGGAAATCCATCCTTAACATGAATGGGATGAACTTTTATGCTTTGACTTGGGATGAAATGGTAGCTCGTGCTTGCTCCTCTTGGAAAGGAAAGTCCCTCTTAATTGCCATTTTGAAGATCTCGTGGAATGCCTTCATTTACTTCTTGTGACAGGAACGTAATCAGAGATTATTTCAGGGCCGTTTTCGATCTGCTGACGATATTCTTAAAGAAATTATCGATGTGGTTGCAATTCGTCTAAGGGACAGATCCATAAATAGATTAGATAGTACTAACTTATCCCTTTGTAATGCTTGGGGTATAGTATAACCAATCATTGTTGTGTAATTAGGCTGTTCTGTTTTGTTGATTGGTTATTGGTTGTATCAAAACCTTAATGTTGTGGTAATAAAATGCTGAATTATCCAAAAAAAAATGGAAAAACAGAAGGCGAATGAGTGCATGTGGACTGTAGAACCTTGTTAGGGCTACATGACCCTGAGCAAGTAGGCTAAAATAAGCAACATTTCACCATTGTAGAAGTAAGCTACCCTTTTGAAAATTGGAGCAAAGGGAATGTTATTTTATTGAACCCTAAAACCATTGTTAATGGACCTGACAAAACTGCACCAGACGCACGCTTGAAAGCAACCGATCAACGCCGTGGGGGAAGACGTCAATCTTACAACCAATGATTTTTACATGCAGAAAGCAAAACCCCGAAACTCCGAGCAATTAGATGAGCAGATCCATATCAGAAAAAAGCAAAACTTATATGGGAAACAGATACTCGATGTGGGATAAACAATTTAAGCCTGCATATGAAAACAAAATATGAGATCACTGTTGGTGTCATTAACGTGTATGTATGGAAATCCACGTGCATGTCTAGTTTGCTGACGTTACACTGTCGATGGTTAGACCCTTTTTGGGGTATGGTCAACCCTGGGTTTTGCATATCTCCTTAATAAATTCGACTCGCTCGGTTCCAAGAGCATCTGGGATTCCGAGACCCTACCGTAGGTGTCACAAGGGTCGAGACAACGTGCATTCGAGTGATCTTGGGCCTTATTACGGGAAAGTTCAATTTAAGATTAAAAGATAATCTATATGAATATGATCGAAAATATGAAAAAAAATAATAATAAGAATATAGGTTAGACGTGATAGGAAATCTAACCTTATTTCTCATATTTTGAGTTGTAACTATTAAAAGGTAAAAAAGTAATAGAATCGAAAACTGATAATAACGATAAATATCGATATTTAGTTACAAGTATAAATACTTGTCATTGAATAAGTATTAAACCGTATTTAATATTTTAGGTTATAAATAAGTATCCCTACTTGATGATAAATATTAATTCTTATCGTAAAATAAATATCAACTCACATTTAATATTTTAAGTTGCAACCTCATAAATATAATTATGAAATATAATTTCCTTTCTTAATCTCTTCAAACCTCATAAAACATATGAATTATATGTTAGCCTTATTTTAACGGCCGTACAGCATAATCACCCCTTATCTGCGACTTCCATATAAGGTAATTTTCATGGGCTAGCTTGTTAGGAGTAAGTCTACATTTTCAAATCTTTTAGTGGGTCTCTTTTTGGGCTCTTAGACCCAAAAATAGTATTATTGCCTTAAAAAATAATATTATTATCGACTCGACTCGAAAGCTCGCAAGTTTAAAATTCTCAAATTTAAATTGAACTCGAAATTAAAAATTGAAGAAACCTTTTACTATATTTAAAAATATATATATATATATACATTTTAATATCATTAAGAAATTAATTTAAAATTTATATATATATATATATATATATATATATATATATATATATATATATATATATATATATATATATTAATCGCTTGAATTTTATTTTAAAAGTTCAATTATTTGAATAAAAATGTATTTAACATGTTAATTAATCTAGCTTTTAAATTTGATAAATAAATATAGCATATGATTCACGCTTAGACCAAATTGTCATTCATGATTTCTAGAATGGAATCATAATGTCAATCGCAGCAAATCCATTTATCAAGCAATTACTTACGGTTTAAGACACGTTGACAAGCTTGTCCTTCAAATCAGTTTGGGTCAAAGCTGTGTGGGTCCACACGATTTGAGCTGTAAATATATATATATATATATATATATATATATATATATTATATTTTTATTCTTAATTTTTCAGTCTTCTTCGTTACTCTTTTAATTTTACAATATAAATTATGAAAACTTTTATAATTTAGGTGAAGAGATGAGATTGATTATATTTTATCTGGTGTTCGTTGAATAAGATGTACATATCCTGTTTTAGTTTCAAAATTCTAATAATTATAGTTATTTACATTTATATTTTATAATTTCGCTTAATTTTATTCGTGTTTCAACACATTGATTGATGGCATTAAATTCAACTAATGACTTTATAATCATATAGATTTTTATTATTTGATTTTTAGATTTTGTATTTCTATTATATTTTTATTCACTATGGAAAAGTAATTAATAGTCTTAAAAAATATTAATATAGACAAAAAAAATACAATTTATTTTTCTTAAAGAAAACCAAAAGCATTTTACATTTACAACGCTAGAGTCAATTCATTATCAAATTACAAAATAGAATAATATTTTGTATAATTCTGAATTCCATCCCTCCTCAACAATTAAGATATCAGCCTCCTTATTAATGTTATAAGAAATGAATGGTGGTCCAACTGGTTAAAATATTTATTCCCATTCCACTCAGTTGTATTGTCAATTTTTAATAATTCACTTAATTGTATTTTTTATTTCATGAATTCAATTAATCAGAAAACCATTATCTAATTTAATTGGCCAATCTAATTTATTTTCTGAATTCTAACAATCATGTTCTTTACTTGAATTTTTTTGGAATTTTTTACTTGTATTTTATATAACCGGAGAAACTAATAAATTAGTTGAATTTTACTATTAATTTTTTATATACAATTCATTATTCCTCATAAAGTAGAGGGATGAATATTGTAATTAGACATAAATTTATGCGAGAAAATAAATCAGTTAAAACAAAAATCAAAGCTTTGATGAAAGTCGGCGTATCCTTTTGCTCTGCAAAAGTCTCTCTGTGCATCTGTCGCTCCATCGCATATCTTCTTTTCTTCTCAGGCAAATTTACACGATACTGTTTCGCTTCCTCTTCTCTCTCTCTCTCTTCTTTTCAGCAACGGTGCTCGAATCTTTTTCTTCTTTGTGGGGTCTTGGCTTTCAGGTATAGCATCTTCTCTTTGTTCAATTAAATGCTATTTCTTTCTTCACCTGTTCATATTTTAATCCATTTTTTTTGGCAATTTGTTAGAATTTGGATTTAATTTCGATACTTTCGATTACCCTTTTTTTATTTGTGCTGAATTAGTGGTGGGTTTTATCTGAAAGTGGTGCGCTCGGTTATATTTGTTTCTTAATAGGAATTTTCTTCTTGTTAATATGGCTGAAATGCTATGCATTTCTTTGTTTCCAAATCCTTATGGGTTTGGGATTAATGAGTTATTGAAGTAAATTAGAAGAATGATTATCTGTGATGATGAAATTCAATGGATTCAGATTTCAGCGCAATGAAATGTATTGTGGTGCCACGTTTTGCTTGTAAATGTGCTTGTTATTATTATTTTTTTGGAAACGTGTTCCCATTATACCATAAAAGTCAGGGTTTTGTAAATAGTGTTTTAAATGTGGAAGTGGTTGTCCCTTTCCCCTTTAAATTGCTTATGCTTTATATAGATTTTGATACTTGAACAGTATAAAGATAATATCCTAGATCTTTAAGTTTTTGATACTTGAACAGTTTAAAGATGATATTCAGAATTTCATGAAATAAATAAGTTATGGACTTATTTTTTGTGGAGTTCAGTGCATTTTAATTTCAGTATGTCGGTTCGAGCAGTAGAGAAAGGATTGTTTGTTGGTCTTTACAGTCTCAGGCTCTCCGCATGGTAACTTATCCACATTTTTGTGAGGATAGATATTAACAGATTCTTTGTAGGGCTAGGAATTAAGTTTTGATCTTATTTTGTTTCTTGGAGTTTCTTTCAGAGTTTTCTCGTCATGCAATCAACTTGAATGACAAAATATTTATTGGAACCAGCAATTATAGTGTTTGAGAAGGCATTTGAATCAACTGCTTGGAAAAAGTTTTAACTTTTAACTGTAAAAAACATGGATAAAGCCGGGACTGAAGTTTATTGACTTGAAATTGAAGCTTGAACTTGGCGTTTATATAATTTGAGAATTATGAGTACCCAATAGGTAATATGTGAAGGTACTCATGTGCATCCTACATGTTGAGAAGTTTGGAAGCAAAACATGTGTTAAATCAAAATTTATCTCTAAGAATATTCTTTGTCAATACTTAAAGCCTTCCAAAACCTTGTCCCCTTCATTATACCCCACTTATTTTGTCTGCATCCTTTATAAGCATTCAGGCTTTGTCTACCTTTCCATCTTCCCATCCCATTTGTAATAGAAACCAAGAAATTTTATTGTGAAAGCATCATGCTTGAAGCCATGAACAAACAAAAGGCTTTATGAAAAGCAAAAGAAAAGATCTACTTTTACTCCAAAGTTCATGATTTCAGTATCCTTTCAGTGTCTTGTGGATCATTTTTCCCCTAGATTGTAGGAAAATTTTTACATTTGATGTATAGTTTAGTTTCACCTTCATATAATGCATGATTGCTATTTTTTTCTCCTTATGTTTGTATTGGGGACATTGACCGACAATTTGATTTTCAATGATGTCATTGATGCTAATCCCCCTTTCCTGAATAAAATGATGCTAGTTGTGCTGCAAATGCTGCTGAATACAATTGTAGCGATTCTATTTTCATCATGATTCAACTGGCCTTTGATGAATGTATTACTTCAGAAGTCCAAAACTATTGATTTGGTTCTTACACACAAGTTCCGAATTTGCTCTTTCAGATTACATATTCCACTGCTGTGGTTTACATAGCAAAACTTTGTCAGTGAAGAACGGTTGAATTCGTTGTAACCATGGTTAGTATGTCTGGACTAATTGAAGGCCTTCCAGATGCTGTTGCCCTTAGGTGCATAGCGCGAGTTCCCTTCTACCTATATCCTAAGTTGGAGCTTGTTTCTCATGCATGGAGAGCTGCCATTCGTAGCTCTGAGCTGTTCAAAGCTCGACAAGAGGTTGGCTCGGCAGAGGAACTTCTTTGTGTGTGTGCATATGATCCAGAAAATTTATGGCAGATGTATGATCCCATCCACGACCTTTGGATTACTCTTCCTGTCCTTCCCTCGAAGGTCAGGCACCTTGCTCACTTTGGCGTGGTCTCAACTGGTGGAAAGCTGTTTGTGCTTGGGGGTGGAAGTGATGATGTTGACCCATTGACTGGTGACCAAGATGGGAGTTTTGCAACTGATGAAGTCTGGTCATATGACCCTATAATGCGTCGGTGGGCTCGATCTGCATCCATGATCTTACCTCGTGCCATGTTTGCATGCTGTGTTTTGAAGGGAAAGATCATTGTTGCTGGCGGTTTCACCAGCTGCAGAGAATCTATATCTCAAGCCGAAATGTATGATCCTGACAAGGATGTCTGGACTCCAATACCCGATCTCCACTGCACTCACAATTCAGCATGCTCCGGATTCGTTATCGGAGAGAAGGTGCATGTCTTGCACAAGGGGTTGTCGACAGTGCAAGTCCTGGACCACATAGGTTTTGGGTGGACAGTAGAAGATTATGGTTGGCTCCAGGGTCCAATGGCAGTAGTACAGGGAGCCCTGTACGTGATGAGCCATGGACTCATTGTCAAGCAGGAAAAAGAAGCTAGCAAAGTAGTGGTTTCTGCTTCGGAGTTTCGTAGGAGAATCGGGTTTGCAATGATAGGACTAAGAGATGAAATATACGTGATTGGAGGGGTAATTGGCCCTGATCGGTTTAACTGGGATATCAAACCAATGTCCGATGTTGATATATTGACTGTTGGGGGCGATAGACCTACATGGCGTCAGGCAGCTCCAATGACTAAGTGCCGAGGAACAATTTTTGGTTGCATGCAACTAAGAATTTAGGTCCCCACTTTTCTTTGGTAGTTGTTGGTTTAACGCGAGAAGTGAACTCATTTTGTTGAGGCATTTCAATTCCTCTTATTGGAGACGAGAAATCTTTCATTCGTGTCTTTGGTCTTGGTTTTCACTCCATTTTTACTTTTATTTTTAAGAGTTCTAACAGGGGAGATTCCTTTCGAAACGAGAAAGTGACATTGAAGTTCTTGCATAAAATACAGAGAAGAAGGGAGACAGCAGACAAAGACGGATCCTTGTGGGAATTGCCTGGGCAGACCCTATGCAAAAGAGAGATGGAGAGTTAAACCAATTTCTATGGTCTGGACCCTAAAGACGGAAGATAAAGAGAGCGAGTTAAGCCAAGCATTGGGGTCCGGACCCTATGGCTAAAAAACTAAGCTCTTCATCATGTAATGAGACTCGAGTTGAGCCAAGAATGCATATTTTATCTTACCTGGTGTGAGTTTGAATCTTGATATTTATTTTGGGAATATGAATATCTTTTTACTTGATCAAAAAATATTCGATGTGATGATACACATTTTGAGAAAAGGTTTAATTCAGAAAAAAAGATCACTTCCTTTGTAGATTTATTGGGAAAAAAAGTTATGCGCACTAACAGTTAACTAAAAGTATCATAATAATACATAGGATGATAATTTAGGTACATATTAAATATTTTGTCGAAGTACAAGTAGTACATTAAAAAAAATTATAAGTATTACATTGACAGTCAAAATATATATATCATATAAGATATTTTATCAATATACATGTACTGCATTAAATATTTTAAAAGTTGAAATACTATATTAAACTGTCCTCTATGGCTAGGCTATAGAGAAAGAACAATGGTCATCTGTGTTGTTACATGGGCTTGAAAAAACTTGGAAGTGAAGTTTAGTTTCCAAATGATCCTTTATTACTCTTCCATCTTTATTGCGTAATGTCACCGCCACCAAATCTTTTACAGAATTGGGGTTTCGACTTTCCAATCGAAAGGGACATAGCCATGGCTGCGCCTGTCCAAGAAAAGTCATGGAAAAATATAAGGCTAAAGAAATCAGGTTTCCATGGTGACACCAACCCTACAACGAGGGTTTTCTTGTAGGAGTAAGCAACCCTGCATTTTGTAACTTTCTACAAAATAAATGAAAGAAAATGTGAAGGGATAGTGTTTCTTTCAAATAGGGTGAGTGAAACGAAAACAGATGAGTTTCATCATCCTTATTCCTTCGACTTCGTGCCTTTATTTCTGAATTCGAAAAAAATATTGATGTAAAAAATTACAAAAAAGGTTTTTGCATGCGTTTTTTACTGCAGAAAGCCACTAATTCTCATGCATGGCATAGTTCTCTTTAAAAGCCGCACTCACCTGCAAAACTCTACCCTTTTAGCTCTATTTTCTACTTTGTTTTTGCCTTTACCTTCTTCTCTCTGTCTCCTGAAAATTCGTGGCAGAGCTTAATGAAACTAATGATTAAAGCGGAGGTTTTGGCCAGAGCGTAATCGATGCCAAGAATGATAGCCTAGCGCCCACCAAATTGAAGGAGAGAAACAGAGTTTTGAAGCTTTATTTTATCTGCATATCATTTCATTTGCCTCAAAACGCCCATAGATACAGTTCTTTTTTGCAGTAAAGAACACTGGCATAGAGCTGTTGTTTCGTGCCTGGTAATGATCATATGCTGTTGCACGGATGCTACAAAGATTTAAGAAGCATTTCAATTCTCCAGGCCAGTCCACACTTTCTGTATCTGTCACCCTTTCGGTTTCATGTTCTTATCGCTCCCTTTGTTTTATGGTGTTCTGCAGTGACCAGCATCAAGCAAACTCTAATGGCGGATCACAATTCTCAATTGTTTCCTTTTGGTAATCACTTTTGTTTTCATTCAAACCAACCCAAATCTTCCACAAGATTCATCCCACCCGAAACATTGGAACCAAAAGGTATCGGTCTTGCCATAGTCGATACTCTCGGTGATAAGCAGATCGAAAACAATGGCTCTTTCGAGACAAGTAACAATAAGGTCTTGTTTGGGACGGCCAAGCTCAAAGTTACTCCAAATTCTCCTCCTCGGGGGTGTCTTACCTTTAGAGAAATGGAGCTGTCTGAGGATTATACATGCGTGAAATCACACGGCCCTAATCCGAAAACAACTCATATATATGATAACCGCGTTGTAAAGAGCTGTTGCAATACATTGGATGAGGCCGAGTGTGCACCAAAGAGTAATTATTTTCTCAGCTTTTGCCATACATGCAAGAAGAATCTTGAACAGAAGATTGACATTTACGGGTTCAGTTTCCTACTTCTTCCTCCTCAAAACCCGATTTTATTCTATTATGTTTAATGCACAATCTGATCATTTATTTGCATTTTATAATACACAGTGGAGAGAAAGCTTTTTGCAGTCAGGAGTGCCGATATCAGGAAATGATCCTCCATGGAGAGGAGAAATAAGAACTTCATTTTCTCAATGGTTTGGATAAATTATTTATTAACCACCTTTTTTTAGGGTTCTGATCTGAATCATATTATCATTGTAGATCAATGCTTAGAGGATAAAGCAATTAAAATAATAGCAGTAGGTGGGAAAGTTTGATACTTTGTGCAGAGTTATCAGCAAAGAAGCTTTTTCAAGAATTTATCAAGTGATTTTACCGAAATATCACCCGTACAAGTAATAATTATCTGTCAGACACCCTTTATCCTTATATTATTGATCTAGTATACTTTCTAACAAGACAGGGATCGTTCACAAGATTTTGCCCTAACTGATACCACGTAAGAGAAGGCGCGAATCATCATCCGTGCCTTAACTGAACCTATGACATATATGAAAAGAACGGATCATGAAACGTGATTTCATAGGTCAACATCATCTCCAAAAGCATTTTAAAAAATATACTTTAAAAAATTAAAACTATAAAGACTAACATCATAATTTAATACATATTAGATCCATAAATTGAAGAATTTAATAGTATTAATTTTTATAGGCATATTGAAGTGTTTATATTGTGTTTCTAGACAACGTGAGGTAAAAGTGAAAAATAATTTTTAATTCTTAACATTGATGTTCATCAATTCTCACATAAATCTTATATTTATGTGACCTTTTAAAAGTAAAAAAAACACAAAGTGCAACATCAAACAAGTTTAACAATAATGAATTAAAAAAATCAAGCAAGCATATTTTTCACTTTTATTTTTTTGGTTAATATAAAATAACTTAGAAATTAAATAAATAATAATTTATCAATTTTTATTACATTTACATGTATATAATTAAAATAACAATATAATGAAATCGATCGAATGCAACTTATAGAAACATAACATAAACACATTGTCAAGAAATACACTTTTTAACTTTTATCACACATTGTCAAAAAACATAACCTAAACACTTCAATATATCTATATAAACTAACCCATTAAATTCTTCAACTCATGAAACAAATATGTATTAAATTATAATATTATTCCCTATAATTTTATTTTTTAAAATTTTTTAAAGCATATTTTTTAAAATACTTTTGAGGATGATGTTGACTTATATGTATGCGGTTCAACTAAAGCGCGGATGACAATTCGTGTCTTCCCTTGCATGACGCCAGATCAGACAAAACCCCGCGAAGGTGCATATGATGATCCGTGCATAGTCAAAAATAGTGCTAGATCGGTAATATTAAGAAAAAGGATGCATGACAGGTAATTATTACATGTACGGTGATATTTTGATAAAATCGCCAATTTATCAAACCACATCATCGCTAGTTCCCTCCTTTGTTTCTTTATCTTTTTCACAAAGAAAAAGAAAAATACATGCATGCAATATATGAACATTTTCAGGGACTCAACTACCAGTATGATTATATAATAACCCTCCAATAAATTCATATTCCGACGTACTAAAGCATCAAAATGCATAATAGAAGTGAAGGAAAAAACACAGCTACAAAAGGTCATACTGCACTTTGAAGTTTTGAACATTAACATGGCACTTTAGGCAAAACACGAGATTCGTCTTAAAGTACACAAAAGCATAAACAGACGCTGAAAACATACATTTCAGAGACAGTAGCGGGATACAGATATGGTTCCTAACAGCTTGCATTAGAACACCAACACATCTACTTTTAACAAAAGCCTCCTGAAAAGACTTATCCCAGCGGTGGCTATCTATTGAAAATCATAATAGAGCAGATTATTAGTAATGGTTAAAAAAAGAACAAGATAATGTTTAAATATCTTGAGAAAGGAAATACCTTATAAGCAGCTTGGCACAGTCAACAATCTCCATGAGAGATGGCTCCAATGAAACACACTAACAGAGTGGGGCATTAGGCACTAGGATGAACAAGACACAAACAACACTTTCAACTGGGCATGGAACTGATTAACACTAACAAGTTTAAGAGGTGACAAATAACCATTTTACTTTTCCTTACCACCTTTTTCTTCACAAAAAAACAGAAAAAGATGACGAGGAAGGGGAATCAACAGAGAAATCCCGAGTAAGAGTGTATTTAGGATATTTGATTGTTAAGCAGCCAATTGAGGCAATGCTTAAGAAAGGAGAAGAGTTGTAAGAAAAAGAAAGGTCATATAGGCAGGCTAATTTAGTCTAGGTTGTAAAAGGAAACAAAGGGGCTTATCAAAGTTGGACTAATTGAAACCAAGGGAAACACTAGTTGTAGACCAAGGAAAGATGATGATAAAAAGAATACAAAAGAAACTTAAGGAATTCGGATAAGCAGTTTAGTAAGGGATCTACGGACTATAGTATATACACTGTATCAGACACTTAAGGAGGAAATTAGCTTAAGGACAACAACTAAACAGACATTGAGTAAAGTCTTCCACTACTAAGTATATAGTTTCCTTCGAACCCATGGTATAAGAAGGAAGTCGTCACTTTGAATTCATGTCAATCCAAAGAGGGTAGACAATGATTAATTGTAATGAAAGCTCCCCTTGGCTTCCCGAATAGCTTGAGTCATCTTCCATCCAAGCTTACAACACCCACAAATAGTGTACCTTCTGCATTGAGTCAATCAAAAGTTCCCATAACCAGAACCAAGCTCTCATAAACCATCATAAAGGAAATTCTGGAGATTGTTGACCTACCATTGCCATTACTTTCTCATTATCACCACCCATAGAAAGCTAAACCAACACATACCGACCCATGCTACCAACCATCTTATTCAACCTATATACAATCTAAAACTAACTTCAAAATTTGCACAGTAAACTTATTTACAGGAGCTCAAGAGCTCCTTCACTCATTTCAGTCATCAGTGTTGTCCAGGTTGAGAATGCGACGTAAAGCCATAGTCGCAGATACAGAGTCAGCACCTCGAAAAAGTTCCGCTACAGAAGGGCTAAGCTCCCTTGTAGGGGATGCAGGTGCAGACTTAGCAGTTTGGTAAACATCAACAACAGGGGCAGTAGCAGGCGAATCTAGTGACACAGTCCTCTTCACCCGAAGTGAGAATTTGGGAATCGGCAAAGAACTCGGTGGCGGAGAATTAGAATAAGCAGGTCCAGCCCAAAGCTCAGAGAAAAGAAAACCTTCCCCAGAAATCTCCTGAGTAAAAGGCTTACCATTTCTAGGGGTTCTATTGCCCTTGATGGGAATGGGAGAGCTTTTCCGGGTAGCTTTCGCTTTCGAGTGTATTCCATCAGCAAAAGGAGATGGTGTTTGGGGGGAAGATGGTGAAAAGGGAGGGGAAGATGGCTGTTTGGTTAAAGGAGTAGAGTTATACTTAAACGGGGTCGGGAGCAATCCTGACCCGGATTGAAAAGTCCTACAGTTAACCCCTCTGAAATTTCTAGATGGTGGTGATGACCCAAATCTAGCAGGACCATGTGGCTTCACCCTGCTACAGTATTGATTCCTATGCTGCGCCACCACAACAAGTGTCTCCATAACTTCTCTTAATTTCGATAATCAAATACCACAGACTCAGCGATTTCAGCTCGGTCCTATTACAACCAACAAAGAAAAAGAAACCCGATCCTTCTAAAATCCTTAAATCCTTGTAACAGATCACTTAAGAATACTAAAGGCAAGAAATTTTAAAGGCAAAATCATGCCCAGAACATCTCCGCCATTGCAAGATACAGATTACGATGGAAACTAAAATCGAACTGATTTATTTCTGTCTAGAACTACTGGATCAGAAAACCCCTTAGATTCAAATAAACAACTCACAACTCTATAACCTCGAATCAGGCAAAATCTTCATAGATCACAGCCATCAGTCATCAAAACTGCAACAAAACAAAACAAAAACGAATCTTAAATAAGAAAGCAAGCATGAATCTGAGGGTAAATTTCTCGTAGAAGCTCTGGAGTGGGAAAATTACCGGAAAAAGGCGTTTTCCCTCGAGAAATGTTGCAGATCAAATTGATATCAAAATATTGTTTAGATCTGAAAAGGGGATGAAAATTTCTTCTTTATTTTCCTTCTTGTTCTTCTGGAGAAGGATGATTTCATGTAAATGGGTATTGGCTGAGTATTCTTTGTGTCCTTTGGTTTTCAGGGATTCGTTTTTTAATCCTCTATGTCTTTTGTCTTGGGTTCAAATCATCAAAACGCAATGTAAATGAGGGTGGGGAATAGTTAGAGAGAAGTAGGGAGATAGAAAGGAAGCAGACGCTCACGGATCTGAGATAACTTTCTCACAGTTATATTTAAATATAGTTCCATGTACTTTATGGCTCCTCCATCCCTTTGTTTTTTTTTTTTATAGAAATAGTCCTCGTCTTTTACCTGATTTTATATTTTAATATTTATCATACAACAACAACAAACAAAATCTTATTCTCATATGCAGGTAAGAGATTTTAATATTTATCATTTTTTTTCTTATATCTAATTCTATTTTTAATATTTGTACTATTTTGTATATTTAAATTTTAAGAATTTAATTATTTAAAAAATAATTAATAACAACTTCAAAAAACTTTAGTTAAATTAAAGTATCACACGAATCAAGTGACCTCGTTGATTAAAAGATTATTGTTATTTCTTGAGATTTCGAGTTTGAGCATCGCTTGTATTGATGTATGAGCGTTTATTATCAGATAATTAAGAGTCCTTAAACATATACTATGTTATATACACCCCAGATTTATCAAAATAAATAAATAAAATTAACAATTGGCCTTAAAGTATCAAAATAATAAAAAATATAAATCTTTAAAAATATAAATATATAAATCAAAATTTAAATGTATGAAAATACAATATTAAATTTTTAAATTAAATTTTCTTTTGATACAATAGAGTGTTATTTTGTTGAGCCTATCGACTATTAAAAGTTTTAAAATGATCATCCTACGATAGAGTGTTATTTTGTTGAGTCTCCAACTTTTAAAAATTATAAAATTGTCACTCGACTATTCGTATATTTCAAATTCATCATTTTCTGTTAAATAATTTATGGTAGTCTGAGTTGGACGTTAACTTACTGATTGAGATATAATAAAATTATATTTTAATGATGCATACTGGCATTGTCTTCCCATTTATGCATTGATTCGACGACATAATGTTTCAAGAACTTGGTCGATGATATAATATAAATGGAGAGCCGATCCACAAAATACATCTCAAACGATCTATGATCATATTTTATCATATCATATTCAACATATTAACATCAAACTTAGACAGCTGAACGAAAAATGATGAGTTTATAATATATAAATAGTCATGTGACTATTTTATAACTTTTAATAGTCGAAGATTTAATAACGCAACGTCATATAATAAAGGACCATTTTGTAATTTTAATAATTAAGAATACTTAATAAAGTAATATCTTATAGTACCGGACCAATTATACACTTTACCCTTCTTTTTATTTTAAGAATACAATAATATAATAAGCCTGATATATAAAATGTGAACAATCTTACACGTGTCGGATTTCTGTAACTTCAATTTCCCATTCCTTCACTCTAAACCGTCTGATGGAAAAATGGAGTATCGACGTTGTTCTTTTCTTTGCCTGGTTGGTCGAAAAGCTGCCAAAAAACCAAAACGTTTCATTGAGCTTTTACTTTTGGTTTGCATTGCACGCCGAAAGCCATTCCAAACGCTCTTTTTATTGTTAAATATAATCGAGTGCACAGTTTAGCTTTGTCCCCCCCCCCCTAAAAATAGGCTTATCTTTAAAAATAAAATCTTGGGAAAATTCAATTAAATTTATTTCACTGTAAATATATTAATTAAGGTGGTTTTGTATCGACAAAAATCGATATTAACTGTTAAACTATTAATCAAATAATTTACGATATTAATATGATAATTTATGATGTTTATATGATCTTAATTGTTATACTATTAATCAAATAATTTACGATATTAATATGGTAAATTATGATGTTTATATGATGATCTACATGATACAAAAATAATTAATATGATTATTTATTTCACTTTAATTTATTTTTATATGAAATTATTATTCTTAATCTTATTCAAATATAACTATTTTTTTTATAAAAAAAGTTATTCTTATTAAAAATATAAAATATCTTGATTACGGTGAAAGTTTACAACTATAATAGTAAAATAAACATATAATAAGGATAATTTTTTATAACCATTAACACAAGTATCCATTTAACGAAAATGTTAAAAAAAGTAACAAAAAAATCTCGAACACAAAGTGTATATAAACAAATCCGACCAAATCAATAAACGAATCACAAAATAGGACTACGTTATTGAAATATCACTTACAAATCACAAATCAAAGTCTAAAGATGTGAAAAAACTATCAACGAAAACAAAATACATATCTAATTTTTAATATGAAGGTCCAAAATAGGAAAGATATAATATGATAACAAACAAGTATATTCTTGATTAGTTTTGAAGATATCAAATCTAATTCTAAAAAAATTATAAAAGAAAACAACGATTAAACGACTAAAAATGTACTAAATAACAGCGAAAAATTAGTCATAAAGATGAGAAAAATGTATCATAAATACATAATTATTAAAAAATAAATAATAATAATAACCAATTATGTGATAAAGATAAAATAAAAAATATTGAAGACATCAACTAGTACTAAGGTTGATGAGATGATTTATCAATCAAAAATATCAATAGGATTGATTTAAGAGGTAAATAATTTGATATCAGTTAAGTAATGTCTTAAGTTCGCGTTCTTGCGTATGCAAAAAATCTCATATGTTAGGGGCGTTTTTCCCGATATATCACAATTTTCATTTAATTTTCCCTGTCAGGCACCATTCAGACTATTTTTCCCGATCTAACACCCTTTGCAGTAAGGCGTGCCCCATGCAGCGCGCTTTACGCTGACCTGGTGCCACGTAGGGTAAGGCGCCCCCTGAAGCGCGTCTTATGCTGACTAGGATACACATGTGTAAAGCACAGTGCAGGGGTCGCGTCTTACCTGCAAATCTGACACGCGTCAGAAAGGCGCGCGCCGCAGGTTTAATTACGTACATGCCCCGACAGTTCACACCCCATCCTCAATCACTTTCATCACACCAAATCCTCTCAACTTCTCTCAAATTTTTTTATATTCTCTGTTTAAGGTATATTTTATTATATTTTATATTTAATTTATTTAAGTATTTAAATTAATTTTTTTTCAGATATAAAATGGAAGGCGGCCTGCTTCGCTTGGATGAAAATCATATATCTCGATATTTTGCTGATACGGTAACATTTTAACGTTTTAATTTAATTTAAATTATTAGTAATAATTTATTTATTTATTTAATGCATGATTATTAGTTTAAAAATTATTTTTTGTAATTATTCATATTTTAGGATAGAGACCGTATATTAGATCCTTTTATTAGGAACCTTAAGTTAGTGATACCTGACCGTGTCATGCCGTATTTAGTAGAGGTTGGATTCGGTCATATAGGTAGATATGAGGGTCATTGTAAGATAGAACCAGACCTTATTGCTGCCTTAGTGGAGCGGTGGAGACCGGAGACCCATACATTTCATCTTCCGTGCGGAGAGTGCACGATTACACTTGAGGATGTTTCTATGCACCTGGAGCTTCCGGTGGATGGAGGTGTGATATAAGGGATATCTTCCGGTTCTTGGACTACTTTGTGTCGGGTTAGTCTAGGATGTGTCCCGTAAAATTTTAACGGTGGTCGGATACCGTTAAATTTGTTAGATGCCAATTTTTGGGAGTTGAGCGCAGACGCCACTGATGATATAGTTAAAATGTATGCACGGGCATGCATACTGCAGCTGATAGGAGGGTTGTTGATGCCAGACAAATCGCGCAACCAAGTTCACTGTATGTGGTTGCAACATCTTGGCGACTTTCATCTGGTCGGATCACTCAGTTGGGGCTCGGCAGTTTTGGTTTTCCTGTATAGAGAGATGTGTTGAGCGACTAACTACAGAAAAAATGCTATCGGTGGATGTATCCTGCTGTTGTAGTCTTGGGCATGGTATCGATTGCCCTTTTTATGTCCCGTTGTCAAGAACCCATTCGTATTTTCACTACTATTGAGCTAATTAAATTAATCATTTTATACAGTGTATAGTAAATTTTTTCCTTGAATAGGTGGTCTATTGATAGGAAAAATCATCAGGAGCTACCTGATGATTTAGAAAAAATTAGGGTGTTAATCGATCAGAAGGCTGGCACAAAGGTATGCATTTTAAGGTTTAAAAATCAATTTTATATTATAGTTATATAATTAGATTATTATTTTGATAAAAATTATATATTTTTGTTTTAGTTTGAATGGGTGACATATTCTAATGATGATGTGAGGATTGTGATCCCACCTGAGTTGAGGGGCCCATCAGATGTTTGGATGGCGATGGTACCTTTGATATGTTATGCGATCGTCGAGTGGCACTCCACTGATCGCGTGCTCCGGTAATTTGGTTGTTTTCAACCAAATCCGGAAGCACTTCCCAAAATGGACGAGTAGCATAGCACAGATCGACGCAGCAAGACAAATACAGATTGGCTGGTAAGGCATTATGAGTGGGTCGTGTTATGGGAGGATCGACATTAGTGCCTTCCCTGTAGAGAGCCCATTTTTGATGATCTCTTTATTGTTGCTGACGGTTATTATGACTGGTTCAACAGTAACGGAAAACCGTTTATGCTTCCTGATGATGCACGAGGGTGGACCTTTCAGCGATGTCGACAAAGACGTTCATCGACACAGCACCATCGTCCCCCGACTCATGGACGAAGAGCAGGTCCTTCCGGTTCGTCCTCAACTCCACTAGCAGGACCTTCACAGTAGCCACCGTCTCCAGCGACTTACATACCACAACCATATATGATATCGCCACCACCATTCCCTTACTTGATGCCTCCGCCGCCACCTGGTTTTATGACGCCGTCGCGACCACCGTCACAGAGTTATATGACCCCTCCTGGAGGATATTATGGGTTTATGTTTGCATATCCTACTTGGGGTTCATATGCTGGGTATTTATCAGGTGTAGTCTCATCACTTATTGTAACACCCCAACCCGTATCCAACCCGGATACGAGTCCGAAGTGTCACATTGACTTTTCAAACATTTATTCGTATAAAATATTGAGTAATTTAAAAACTTTTATAACATTCAACTTATTCAAAACGTTTACAAAACTATTCAGAGTTTATACAATATATTCTTTTGAATACATGCTAACTAGAACTTTATATATTAAAGTACATATTAATCACCTCTTTTCTGATCTGACATTGAGTAAGGAGAACTGACATGTCTTACTCCACATCGCTCTTTACTCCTCTCCGTACCTACGTATAAATCACTTACACGCTAAGTCGTTGACTTAGTGAGGCATATAAAACATATAATAAAACCACAAACCATTTCATATAACATAATGCATACTTATAAATATTTCATTAATATACTTATCAGTACTCATATCATTATTACTGATTTCTTTCTATCATGTAAGCATATATTGAACCTTTCTATACTCACCATCGAGTATCCATGTCATTTCACAACAAAGCATATATATAGTATCATAACAAGTTATTTATTATCTTTAAAGCCCTTGCATTAGCCCATGTATACATTTGAGAACTTAAGGTATGTGAGTACATTGAGGTTGTGCGCTAATGCTGTCACCACAGCTCGTATCAATTCCCTCATGGGGCATCGAACCTTAGTTCAATATTCATCCCGATAGACCAGTCCATAGATCCCGAAGAACCTAGGTAAACAGTCCATATATCCCGAAGAACATAGGTAAACTGTCCATATGTCCCGAAGAACATAGGTAAACCCTCGACCCTTGGTATGCCAACTATACCACTAGCTCTCTTATCACATAACATGGGCATTAACATTCATAACAGTTCAATTTACTTATTCATATCCTTTCTCTTATGAACATATATCTTTTCTTTTCAGTCACGTACCAAATGTACGTGTAATCATTGATCTTATAATCACATGTTCATTCTCTTCGGTCACATACCATATGTATGTGTAAACATATATCTAATATCATATAACACGCATCACAAATGCATGTATTCACATAAATCATTTCTTATAGCTTTATTCATATCACATATTCATATAAGCTAATATCTTATTTCACATATACTTTCCATATAACTTATATATCTCATAATCACACAAATCATAACATTGATCACCAATCAAATAACATTTTAGGAGTTACTTCTTACCATAGTAACTCCATCACTGGCTCATCGCAAGCCAAATGTTTATTCAATAATATAAGTACAAATTAAATTGCACTCACCTTAGCTTTGCTTTGATTCGATTATAATCCTTCAATTGATCCGGAACGGGATCACGTTCTATATCTACATCATCATACATAGATCTATATTAGTATTATAACTAATATACTCTAATGGTTCACTCCTTAGACTAAGAAAAATGACAATTTCATCTTTCAATGAAAGTATGCATCGATGCACTACTGATGCATCGGTGCATAAAATGCATTCGATGTTGTATTATTACTGGTATGCATCGATACACTACTTATGCATCGATGCATGAATTGCATTCGATGTTTTTATTTTAAAAGAGTGCATCGATGCACTACAAATGCATCGATACACCTTCAAACAATTTCTGGGTTTTAACCTTGATGCATCGATGCACTATGAATGTGCATCGATGCACTCTGCCCAGAACCTCTTTTTGAACCCGAAAATCATCAACTCTTCACTCAAATGCTTCATATTTCATCCCCTTTCATATTCCTAACTTTCATATACATGTTTAAACTCATTTATAATCAATTATCTCGTCTTTAACCTTAATATCATCTCCTCTTTATTAACTTCAAGAATCATACCATATTTTTAACATGTTTTAAATCTAATTCTAACACTCCATATTCCTTAATTAGATTGATGACAAGTCAATTTCCTTCTCAAAATTCACTTACTAACTCTTTTCCAGAATTTCCTTAAGAAACTCATTTTCTTTAATCTTTCATAACTTCTTTATCTTTTGATTTTAGGACAACTTAAGCTTTCCATAAGCTTAAGTATTACCTAATGATCAAAACCACTCTTAAAATTAACAAATAATCAGCTAACAAGGAATCTTACCTTTGCAAGCTTGGCTTTTCTCTCTCTCGTACATGAAGAAGAAGAAGAAGAAGAAGATGATGAAGAGAATATCTCTTCATCCTTATCCCATCTAACATATATATCCTTATCATATCTATTTTTAATTCATTTATTAGTCAAATGACCATTTTGCCCTCTACTTCATTTGATAATTACTAACAACTTTTAGGATTTATTTCTAGATAAATCATTGAACTAATCTATTCTTCTACTTTAATCACCACATTTCTGAAACTTTACCATTTAGTCACTAACCCATAGTTTGGGATGTTACAACTCTCCCCTCCTTATAAGAAAATTCGTCCTCGAATTTTCACTGCATATCTTAATAAGAACATATATTCTAATGTTCTTATGTTTCTTCCCTGACTTATTCTTTCTTGTCATCATCAGAAACTTACTTTTCAATCCTTTAGTTTTCCAACTATCTTTTTCGTTTATACATTCATCTTCTGTTGCTTATCATATAAACAATAACCAGTAATACCAATCCATTGTTGTCTTTTCTATCATTCGATTATGCATTTTTCCTTTGACCTTTCTAAAATTCCATATAATGTCACTCATCACGTTAATAGTAACATCCATCTCATCACTCTATATCATAAATCCATCTATTTCTTCATAACTCTCTAATTACCTTATAACCATACCAAACTTGTATTTCGTCATCATTTGACCAAAACACAACTTTAAATCTTCTTCAATTGTGATTAAACATATACTTTAAGGAGTCAAACAATATTTTCATATCACCTTGCACATTTTTCGTGTTTCTATATTGAACTTATCATTTACAATTCCATACGAATCCTCACTTCATTCACTATATCACATTTACGTAACCAAAATATACAACTATATCCAATACAATTTCATCACAAAATCTTGTTAGTCAACGCTAACTCTTTCATTCTAAAGTACAAATCCTTATCATCTCCACACTCTTTCTTATACACAATAACATCCCTTTGTTTCAAATTCATAACTCTGATTTCATTCATATAATGTTACTTATCCTGTAGACAGTAACATCAATTCTTATCACTCAAAATCAAAAATCAATCAATTGATTTCTTTCCTCATTTTCTAATTAATTCACCACAATCCAAACTTTTACTCATTCTTTCATCATTGTCTGTATTACGATACACATAATCTCTTCATATAACCTAACATACTTTTCTTACTTCTAATCAAACTTATAATCTGCACTTCCTTATAACCCTTTATCATATTTAATCTTTCAGTACCAGACCATACTAATTGAGTCTGTCTGACTCTCATCAGATTTGATTCTCTGGCAGAGAATACAACTAATTCATACCTTATCTGAAGTTAAAAACCAGAATCTCTACCTCTCTTTGATGGTACTGAACTCTATGAAGCACCAATTCTCTTAATCATATGAGATTTTTATTCTCCAAACTTTTCATTCTGAGCTATTTCTCTTTAAAGCTTTAACACAATTAACCATTTCTTGAAACGATAACAAATTCAAAACCAGTAACACTCTTTTAATTTAAGGCGCAAGTCCTAAACAACAAATCACATGTATCATTTTCAGTCGGAATTAACTCAGCAGCAATTCTGCTTAGCTTATTAAACTTATAATCATACTCATACAAGGTGTAATTCCCTTGTTTCAAGCTCGTGTATTCCAGTTTCATATGTCTTATAAACTGGCCATCAATGCACTTATTCTTGAACTCTTATACAATTCTAATCACATCATTTAATCTTTTAACGTTCTTATGGTAACAATTGTCCACCATACTCTAGCTTACCAAAGTAGTAACAAAACTACTCAATTCAACATCTCCACTTTGAAGAAATGAAAACCTTCTATCATATCATTCAACCAAAGGTCTATAACAATAGAACCTTCCTCAAATCCACCCTTGAACTTGGGTGCTCACAAATTTATCAACTAATTTGATACATTCATTCTATGAGTTAAAGAAGTATAAATTGAAAACACATCAGAACATTCTTCAACATGAAGAATAATTTTCCAAATTTTATACAGGCACTTCCTGAGGTGTTCGCTCTTCTCACTGCTTGGCCAGGGCATGTGAATGCTATTACCTTCAGGTTTATTTCCTTTCACTTCTTTCGAAGCTCTTATTATCATACTTCTATTATCACATAATAATATATTTTTATTAGGAAGACAACATACTCCTTACACTATCATATCATAATTTTTCACTTTAATTTGGCATGTATACTTTTTAAAACACTTCTGACTTCGATTTAAGCCTAGAATTGGCTAAACAGTAGCTCTGATACCATTAAATGTAACACTCCAACCGGTATCCGACCCGGATACGAGTCCGAAGTGTCACATTGACTTTTCAAACATTTATTCGTATAAAATATTGAGTAATTTAAAAACTTTTATAACATTCAACTTACTCAAAACGTTTACAAAACTATTCAGAGTTTATACAATATATTCTTTTGAATATATGCCAACTAGAACTTTATATATTAAAGTACATATTAATCACCTCTTTTCTGATCTGACATTGAGTAAGGAGAACTGACCTGTCTTACTCCACATCGCTCTTTACTCATCTCCATACCTATGTGTAAATCACTTACACGCTAAGTCGTTGACTTAGTGAGGCATATAAAACATATAATAAAACCACAAACCATTTCATATAACATAATGCATACTTATACATATATCATTAATATACTTATCAATACTCATATCATTATTACTAATTTCTTTCTATCATGTAAGCATATATTGAACCTTTCTATACTCACCATCGAGTATCCATGTCTTTTCACAACAAAGCATATATATAGTATCATAACAAGTTATTTATTATCTTTAAAGCCCTTGCATTAGCCCATGTATACATTTGAGAACTTAAGGCATGTGAGTACATTGAGGTTGTGCACTAATGCTGTCACCACAGCTTGTATCAATTCTCTCATGGGGCACCGAACCTTTGTTCAGTATTCGTCCCGAAAGACCAGTCCATAGATCCAGAAGAACCTAGGTAAACAGTCCATATGTCCCGAAGAACATAGGTAAATAGTCCATATGTCCCGAAGAACATAGGTAAACCCTCGACCCTTGGCATGCCAACTATACCACTAGCTCTCTTATCACATAACATGGGAATTAACATTCATAACAGTTCAATTTACTTATTCATATCATTTCTCTTATGAACATATATCTTTTCTTTTCAGTCATGTACCAAATGTACGTGTAATCATTGATCTTATAATCACATGTTCATTCTCTTTGGTCACATACCATATGTATGTGTAAACATATATCTAATATCATATAACACACATCACAAATGCATGTATTCACATAAATCATTTCTTATAGCTTTATTCATATCACATGTTCATATAAGCTAATATCTTATTTCACATATACTTTCCATATAACTTATATATCTCATAATCACACAAATCATAACATTGATCACCAATCAAATAACATTTTAGGAGTTACTTCTTACCATAGTAACTCCATCACTGGCTCATCGCAAGCCAAATGTTTATTCAATAATATAAGTACAAATTAAATTGCACTCAACTTAGCTTTGCTTTGATTCGATTATAATCCTTCAATTGATCCGGAACGGGATCACGTTCTATATCTACATCATCATACATAGATCTATATTAGTATTATAACTAATATACTCTAATGGTTCACTCCTTAGACTAAGAAAAATGACAATTTCATCTTTCAATGAAAGTATGCATCGATGCACTACTGATGCATCGGTGCATAAAATGCATTCGATGTTGTATTATTACTGGTATGCATCGATGCACTACTTATGCATCGATGCATGAATTGCATTCGATGTTTTTATTTTAAAAGAGTGCATCGATGCACTACCAATGCATCGATACACCTTCAAACAATTTCTGGGTTTTAACCTTGATGCATCGATGCACTATGAATGTGCATCGATGCACTTTGCCCAGAACCTCTTTTTGAACCCAAAAATCATCAACTCTTCACTCAAATGCTTCATATTTCATCCCCTTTCATATTCGTAACTTTCATATACATGTTTAAACTCATTTATAATCAATTATCTCGTCTTTAACCTTAATATCCTCTCCTCTTTATTAACTTCAAGAATCATACCAGATTTTTAACATGTTTTAAATCTAATTCTAACACTCCATATTCCTTAATTAGATTGATGACAAGTCAAATTCCTTCTCAAAATTCACTTACTAACTCTTTTCTAGAATTTCCTTAAGAAACTCATTTTCTTTAATCTTTCATAACTTCTTTATCTTTTGATTTTAGGACAACTTAAGCTTTCCATAAGCTTAAGTATTACCTAATGATCAAAACCCACTCTTAAAATTAACAAATAATCAACTAACAAGAAATCTTACCTTTGCAAGCTTGGCTCTTCTCTCTCTCGTACATGAAGAAGAAGAAGAAGAAGATGATGAAGAGAATATCTCTTCATCCTTATCCCCTCTAACATATATATCCTTATCATATCTATTTTTAATTCATTTATTAGTCAAATAACCATTTTTCCCTCTACTTCATTTGATAATTACTAACAACTTTTAGGATTTATTTCCAGATAAATCATTGAACTAATCCATTCTTCTACTTTAATCACCAAATTTCTGAAACTTTACCATTTAGTCACTAACCCATAGTTTGGGATGTTACACCTATGGTCGCAACTCAGACACATCCTGTACAGTTTTCACACTCGGCGATGTCTGGGTTTTATAAGTTTTCTCAGTTTTCGCAAGCTGGTGGGATAGTCAGTCATACACCTCCAGGGTCATTATTCTATGGAGGTGCTTCATCGTCATCAGCTCATCCTCAACAAAATGTAACTGCTTAGGACGACAACGACGATGATGGTGATGACAGCGAGGAGTCACAACCAATGATACGAAGAAATCCTCCTCGAGACCGACAGCCACTGTCTTGCGGAACACATTCGCGTCGTATACATCGATAGATTTTTTTATTATATTTGTATTTAGTTGTTTATTGGACTTTTTTATTGTAATTTTTTAATTATTTATCATTTAATACTTATTTTTTTTGTTAATGTGGTTGAATTTATTTTAATTTATTTTGTTAAATTTGTTATACATTTTTGTTAATGTAGTTTGGTTAATTTTGTTTATTACCATTTAAAATCAGTTATTGTTATTTGGTTATCATTTACCATTTAATACTTTTTGTAAGTTTGTTGTATTTAAAATTATGTTCAAATACCAAATTGTTATTAGTTTGATAAAATTTAATAATTGTATTCTCAAACTTTCTTCAGTTTGTCACTTATTATATCTTTTATTATAATCACATATAACGCCAACGTTCAATCTCGTTTTCTTGTATCGTAAGGAGTTGCGGATGAATGTCTCCCCATTATGGCATTAAAATCATTACACATTACTGTCGTCGGGCTGTCAACTTGAATCAACTTGTTCAGTCAGCCCATAGTGGGAGCTTAATGACTGACCCCAAGCAGCACACACTTAAACAAAATTTGCATACATCTCAACATCGACGTCTGAATAATTACTTTGAGATTCAACCATCACTTCAACATCATCATTGTTCGAAAGTTCAAACGTTGTATAAGTTAATGACAACAATGATGTTGGAAATCTGTACTGCAACGACGACATTCTTCTACTACTTCCAACATGAACATTCCTCGAAATCCTCGTTATCAACTCCTCAAGAGTTATGTTTCTCTTGAATGATATTTTAACACGCTCATTTGATACGAAAACAACGCCGGTTTCATATTCTCGAATTTCACCATCATAATAAACAATAACTGAAAGTCGTGCCATTCTTTAAGTTTAAAAGTACGACAATATTATATCTGTAAAAAAACAACTAAAACAAACCTGATTAAATAAATAATATTGAAAACACAAAAATTAATTGAAAACAATTAGTATAATATTTTTTCAAATAATCATAATAAACAATAAGTATAATAAAAAAATTATAATAAAATTACCTTATAACGAAAAATTGCACGAACTTCTGAATCAAATATGAGAATATTGCCGGAATTATTGACTCGTTGACAGAATTGTTGTATTAATTTATAAGTTGAGAGGGGAGATGTGAGGAGTTTACCGGGGGAGAACGGTATTTATAGCCGAGAAAAGTTGCTATAATTATACAATGTGCGGTACCTGCACCGCGCCTTATATAATTGTATCAGTTAAAGCTAAGGCGTGACCCCTGCCCCGCGCTATATATAATTGAATTAAAGGTATGGTGTGACCCCTGCCCCGCGCTATTGCCCTACGTGGCGTAAGGCGCGCCCCAGGGGTCGCGCTTTACACTTGTGTATCCCAGTCAGCATAAGGCGCGCTTCAGGGGGCGTCTTACCCCACGTGGTGCCAAATCAGCGTAAAGCGCGTTGCAGGGCGCGTCTTACTGCAAATGGTGTTAGATCGGGAAAAATAGTCTGAAAGGTGTCTGACAGTGAAAATTAAATAAAAAGGTGATATATCGGAAAAAATGCCTATGTTAGGAGACTCATCCCAAAGCTAGGTGTGCAATATGGGTCGATCTAAAATAGTGAAAGCGAAGCCTTAAAACAAGAAGAACAACTAAAAGAAAGTAAAGAAAAAATTATACTAGTATTAATTTTGAAGAAAAAAATTTGGCGACTATTAAATTATAGTTATACAAATATAACTATTAAAAGAGTAAAATTAGCACAAATTAATTGACATCAATGATTAAGGGACTCGTTATTCTCTATAGAAGTTACGGTCCAAGCATCGATGAGATTAGAGATGGGTATTGGTCGGGTTGAGTTGGGTTTTTGGTTCACCAGACCTGACCTGAGAACAAGAGTCATCCACCCGAGACTCGACCCGACCAAAACAAGTTTTCACCGACTCAACCCGATCTATATATAACTTAAAAACCCGACCGACCCCACTCGATCCGAAACAATAAAAAATTATTCTTATTCAATAAAAACAGTGAATTAATTGAAAAAATAATATATATATATGAGTATTATTGTAATTATTCCTAAATATATAATGTAAAATTATATATGTTTCAGGTCGGGTATTTTTCACCCTAAACTCAAACCCAACTCGAACATCACATTAAAAAAACCGACCTAACCCGAACCCGATTTTTTAAAAAAAACCCGACCATTCGGGTTCGAGTCTCATGCCCATCCCTATATAGAATATGAGTGTTCATAATTAATTAATTAATTAGTTAAGAATCTTTAAACAAATATTGTTTTTTATTTACTCTACTCACGTTAAAAAAACTAAACCGTAAAATTACATTATAAAAAATAAATTATATTATGTTATATTTTTATTTAAATAATTATAGATCAATGGTAATTTGTCGACATCTGTCTCGCGGGTTTCCTTAGGAAGTAGATACGCACCAGATCGCCACGTGTCAATCTGAACTCCAAATGTCACGTTAACGATGTGAAACGTGTAACACTTATACAAATGGTTTTCGCATTTATAAACTCTATTGTTCTTGCGTTTCTCACGAAATCAATAGGACTAATTTTGATTTACAAAATCCAAGCAGAAGAAATGAGCCAGGGACAATCATTAAGGCCGCAACCCGACCAAGGTTCCGACCAGCTAGCTATCAACTACGGAGATGTTTTCGATGTCTCCGGGGGATTGGCATCTACACCAATTGCACCACGAGACGCGGCTACTATGCTTGCCGCTGAGACCCAAGTGCTCGGGAAGCCGTTGGATGCCGGTGCTGCCGCCGTTATGTATTCCGCAGCTGCTGCAAACATTACAACCGGTGTTGTCGGTCCCGACGAGGGCAATGAGATGGTCGAAAGAGAGGGCGTAGCCGTCTCTAAATCGAGAGATGCGCGAGGAAAACTTGTCGTCAACGAAGCTATTGCCGACAAAGTAAAATATAAGCTTATGCATAGGCAATATTTTCAAATTACACGCTGGTTTATAATTAAAACCTAATGGATTGGTTGTTTTTGCTGAAGCAGATGCTATGTGAATATCGATACAATCCATATGATGTTCGAGGAATTACTCTTTCTCCAGCTCCAGCTCCAAATATAAGAGATGAGCAATGGAAAGCTCCGTCATCAAATCCCACGCCAACTCCTCCCATTGGTGCCGTTGATCGAAGTGGAGGCAACATCACCGTGGGAGAAGCTTTGGAGGCAACGACCCTCTCCATCGGTGACCTGCAATACGAGTGGCGGAATCTAGAGTGTCCTGCAGCAGGCTAACCCGGCATAGCGGCCTTGGCACCAGAGCACAAGCTGCTGCCACTTTCAATGACCGTCAGGCTTGTGATCATAATATGATCACTATATCTGATGTCTTATCGGATGCTACCCAGAAGTTGCCTCTGGATAAAGCGGTGACGGCCGAAGATGCGGCAGCGGTGAAAGGGGTGGAGGAAAGAGAAAAGCCTGACATGGTTGCGACGCCTGGAGGAGTGGATGAGACATTGGAGACAGCTGCAGCGGTAAACAGGGATGATATACAGTGATGCTTGTAGTATTACATTTATGGCCGGCTCTTCGCGCCAGTTCTTTGTACCGAAGCAGTAATAGTTTGCTTCCATATATATATAGTAGAAGCCAATATTCGGTGGCTAATTTCAATGTTACTAAAATATGATAAACCAACTGTTGGTTTGGAAATTTTTAGTATGACTTAATCTCGTTTTATATAAGCCATTGTGAAGCCATGAGAGAATAAGAAAAACTTAAACCAACACTCAATGGGTTCTATATGTGAAGCCACGTTGTCCATATACCATCTGACATAGTGGTTCCAATTGCATACGTCTCTTTCCAGTGTTAACACCTGTAGTTACAACATACAAGCCACGTTGTCGAAACAACAAGACTCCACCGTGACCATGGTTGTCTGCCGCACCGAACCAGCGGCACCTTCCCTAAATCATCCCCATGCACCCGCAACCCCACCCACATTGCTCCTTTCCTTTCTCCTTTTCACTTTACAATTCCCTACACTTAAAGGAACCATGAGCCAGCAACAACCACGAAGGCCTCAGCCTGATTATTCCCGTGATCAAGAAGATCCCATCAAGTACGGTGACGTTTTTAACGTCTCCGGTGAACTCGCTTCGAAACCTATCGCACCACTACATGCCTCCGCCATGCAGTCGGCTGAGACCACGGTTCTTGGACAAACGCGGAGAAGTGGTCCTGCAGCTGTCATGCAATCCGCAGCCCGCGTCAATGAAAGAGCAGGCGTTGTTCGCCACCATCAAACAGATTTTACTGGAGACGAAGGCGTCACCGTAACTAAGTCCACCGCGGGTGGCGAATCCTGGATCACCGAAGCCGTTGAGGGACAGGTAAACATTATAAAGATAAAATTATTCTATTACTAACCTGTGATATTGTTGGAAATAAAACACTCACACAAACAACTTTTATTGAAACTCAAACAAATATTACAAGAGTACTCTCACTCAAAAACAAGAACTACAACTCACTCTTATAAGACTTTGCTTCTTCACTCACTTAGAAACTCTTAATTTTTCTTGATTCTTAAAACTAAAATGGGAAGGGGTATTTATACTACTCAAGAACAATCCTACACCACACAAATAAACTAATTTAAACCATTACAAATTCAACAAATATCTAACTCTCACCTAACTAAATTGATGTAAGCAATGACATCATTAATTAAATGATGTAAGCAATGACATCTTTAATTAAATGATGTAAGTAATGACATCAATTTAGTTTGGGTTTGGGTTTAGGCTCCCATAATGGATCAAGTTTATGATCCAACACCCTCCCTTAAACTTGATCTCGTGACCCCTAGTAGGTTCCTTAATCTTAAGAAGTCTTCGCTGGTCAGTGGCTTGGTAAAAATATCAGCAACTTGATCTTGTGACTTCACATATTCAACTTCCACATCTTTTCTTGCAACACACTCCCTTATATAGTGGTAGCGAATATCAATGTGCTTGCTTCGATCATGGAATACTGGATTCTTCGCTAAGGCAATGGCTGACTTGTTGTCGACACAAACCTTGGTAGGCTCTTCTTGTATCAAACCAATCTCCTTCAATAGATTTCTAAGCCAAATTGCATGACAAACACATGAGGTAGCAGCAACATATTCCGCTTCACAAGTGGATAATGTGACAATCAGTTGTTTCTTTGACATCCATGTGAATGCAATATCTCCCATGAAAAATACGAATCCAGTAGTGCTCCTTCAATTATCTATGTCTCCACCCCAATCACTGTCGCTATATCCAACAAGCTTGTAATCATTAGAAACTGAATAGAACAAGCCAAAGTCAATTGTACCTTTCAGATAGCGAAGAATTCTCTTTGCGGCTTTAAAATGGGTGGTTGTTGGGGATTCCATGTAGCGACTAACCAATCCAACTGCGTGAAGAATATCGGGTCTCGTGCAAGTTAGATAGCGTAGACTTCCTACCAAACTTTTGAAGAATGTTGGATCTACACTTTCGCCTTCTTCATGTTTGGTCATCTTGATCCCGTATTCTGCCGGTGTGCTTATTGGCTTACAGTTCTCCATCTTGAACTTCTTCAGTATCTCCTTTGCATAGCTTTCCTGTGAAATGAAAATTCCATCATTTTGTTGCTTAACTTCAATGCCAAGGTAGTACGCCATGAGCCCCATGTCTGTCATCTCGAATTCTTTCATCATCACATCCTTGAATTCATTAAACATGCTTGGGTTGCTTCCAGTGAAGATCAAATCGTCCACGTAGAGGCACACGATCAAAATATCTTCATCTTTGATCTTGATATATAGAGCATGCTCGTAGGGACATTTGTTGAAGCCATTCTCTTGGAAGTACTTGTCGATTCGGCTATTCCATGCCCTTGGTGCTTGTTTTAGCCCGTAAAGAGCCTTCTTCAACTTCAACACCTTGTCTTCATGCCCTTTGACTTCATAGCCTGATGGTTGCTGAATGTAAAGTTCCTCTTCAAGAACTCCATTTAGGAAGGCGGACTTTACATCCATCTGTTGTATCTTCCACTTGTTTTGAGCTGCCAAAGAAATGATTAGTCTGATAGTCTCCAATCGAGCAACAGGAGCAAATACCTCATCATAGTCAATTCCAGCCTTTTGACTATAGCCTTTAGCAACTAGCCTCGCCTTGTGCCTTTCAATCTCTCCTTTGGCGTTTTGCTTTGTTTTGTACACCCATTTGACACCTATCGCCTTATGTCCCTTGGGAAGTGAGGTAAGTTCCCATGTGTCATTCTTCTCGATGGCCTTGATTTCTTCGTCCATCGCATCTCTCCATTTCTTTTCTTGTACCGCTTCTTGAAAGCTCACTGGTTCACAATCGGCAAACAGACAAAATAATGTAAGATTATCTTGTCGTTCAGTTACCTCATAGAGATCTCTAAGGCTTCTTGTGCGTTGCACAACTCTTTCACTTTGACTCCCACTTGACGATGATGAAGGTGATGAGTCTCCTTGAGTGGTTGATGTTGGTGAAGTGGGTGGAGTTGCAAGCTCTTGTTGAGATTCATCTAGTTGCTCCCTCATTGTCTGCTCATCTTCTTCAAACTGAGGAAAGAAATTGAAGTCATCTGTATGAGAGTTAAAATCCCATTCTCCTTCTTCGTTGAAGACCACATCTCGACTAATCACAAACTTCTTATTGTCTGGATTGTACAACTTGTAGCCCTTCGAATTAGCATCATAGCCGATGAAGATAAAACTCTCGCTTTTATCATCAAGCTTCGTTCTTCTCTCGTCTGGTACGTGAACATGGGCTATACTTCCAAAGGTTCTCAAGTGGGAAATGCCAGGCTTTCTTCCACTCCATGCCTCTTGCGGTGTCTTTCCCCATACACTTCTTGTTGGAGATCGATTTGACAAGTAGACTGCACATGATACTGCTTCCGCCCAAAATTCTTTGGGTAGTTTCTTACTTTTGAGCATGCTTCGTGCCATGTCGAGGATTGTTCTATTCTTTCTTTCTGCCACACCATTTTGCTGGGGGGATCTAGGAACTGTCATTGGTCGACGAATTCCATTTGCTTCACAGAACTCTTGAAACTCCCTGGAAGTAAATTCTCCACCTCGATCGGATCTCATGGCTTTGATCTTTCTACCGTTTTCTCTCTCCACTGCTGCTTTGAACTTCTTGAAGACTTCAAAAACTTCTGACTTCTGTTTCAAGAAATATACCCAGGTTTTTCTTGAAAAATCATCAATGAAGAGAAGAAAATAGTTATTGTTACCGAGAGAGCTTGGCTTGATCGGTCCACACACATCGATATGGATGAGCTCAAGTGGCTTCTTAGCTCTTGTCTCTGACTCCTTTGGAAAGCTTTTCCTGAATTGTTTCCCGACTAGACACCCTTCACAGAGTTGGTCAGGATGGTTGATGTGAGGTAGTCCTTTCACCATCTCCTTCTTAGATAATAGCTCTAGACCTCCAAAATTGAGATGCCCAAATCGAAGATGCCAAAGCCATGATGCATCTTTGTAGCAAGCTTTCAGGCACTTTGCAACATCATTTTGTATGTTGATCAAGAACATTCTATTCTTTGACATCGGCACTTTAGCAATGAAGTTATTCTTATCATCTTTATAGAAAGATTATAATTATTCATATGAATATCATAACCTTTCTCTACCAGTTGCCCTAAACTTAAAATGTTACTTTTCATATTGGGCACATAGTAGACATTTGAAATAAATTGATGTCTCCCATCTTTCAAACGGATAAGAATGTTACCTCTCCCTTTCACTGCTATTGTGGAATCATCTCCAAACGAAACATTTCCACTTACTGACTCGTCTAGCTCCACAAACATGTCTTTCCTTCCACACATGTGATTGCTTGCACCACTGTCAAGATACCAGGAATTTGCTTGGACACCATCAGTTTCCTTTCGTGCTAGAAGAAGAGTTTCTTTGCCATCTGTCTTTTCCTCCACGTAATTGGCCTTCTCCTTAATTTTGTTGTTGGGAGCTCTACATTCTGAAGCATAATGCCCAAATTTTTGACAATTATAACATCGAATTTGAGATTTGTCATACTTTGAGTTTGGATTAATTCTTCCACGGCCTCGTGTTGAGCTTTCTCCTTTCTCATAGTTGTTGTTGGAATTGTTATTGTTGTAATTCCAGCCTCGTCCACGACCTCGACTTCCACCTCGTCCATGGCCTCTACCTCTGCCTTGGCCACGTTGGTTTCTATCATTGCGTTGGCTCTCATGCATATCCTTGAGTTGCAGCTTGAGGAGTTGCTCAGTAAACTCATGCTTCTTTTTATGCTTCTCTTCGTATGCTTGAATTGATCCTTGGAGCTGTTCGATCTTCATTTCTTCCAAGTCTTTAGTTTCTTCAATCGTCACGACGATGTGCTCAAATTTGGGATCCAACGAACGGAGTATCTTCTCTATTATCCTCACATCGTCTAACTTTTCACCATTTCTTTTTAATTGATTAGAAACAGCTACTACTCTTGAGAAATAATCTGAAATAGACTCAGATGCTTTCATGTTTAAGGATTCGAATTCACCTCTTAATGTTTGGAGACGAACCTTCTTCACTTGCTCGGATCCTTTGTAAGAGGTTTGCAGCTTCTCCCACGCTTCCTTGCTAGAGCTTGCACTTGAAATCTTTTCAAAACCATCATCATCTAATGCTTGATAGATGAGGTAGAGAGCCTTCTTGTCTCTCTTTCTTGAATCCTTCAAAGTTGTCTTTTGATCTGGTGTAAGAGTAGCAAAAGCATCATCATCTGCAGGCTCGTTATAGCCTTTCTCTATGATATCCCACACATCTTGTGATCCAAGAAGTGCCTTCATTTTGATACTCCAATTGTCATAGTTGTTGTTGTTGAGTGTCGGAACTTGGAATGGTGCCATACCATTTGCCATATCTCTCAATATAATGAGATTTTGTAAAATCCGATTGCACGGATGAATCCGGAACGATGAAAAAAAAACTTTGGAGGGACTTGGACAACTCGGTCAAGGGCTCCAACTCGGCTGACTTGGCTCAACTCGGTGAGTCAACTTGATTTTCTGGCAACAGTCTTCCGGCGGTGCGTGGCGGTGCGTCAGAACTCAGATTGAGAAAATTCTGGCGGCGGCGGATTCCTCTCGTCGAGACCTTCGATCTTTCCAACTCGCTCTGATGCCACTTTGTTGGAAATAAAACACTCACACAAACAACTTTTATTGAAACTCAAACAAATATTACAAGAGTACTCTCACTCAAAAACAAGAACTACAACTCACTCTTATAAGACTTTGCTTCTTCACTCACTTAGAAGCTCTTAATTTTTCTTGATTCTTAAAACTAAAATGGGAAGGGGTATTTATACTACTCAAGAACAATCCTACACCACACAAATAAACTAATTTAAACCATTACAAATTCAACAAATATCTAACTCTCACCTAACTAAATTGATGTAAGCAATGACATCATTAATTAAATGATGTAAGCAATGACATCTTTAATTAAATGATGTAAGTAATGACATCAATTTAGTTTGGGTTTGGGTTTAGGCTCCCATAATGGATCAAGTTTATGATCCAACAGATATATATTTTAACGTTGTTTTGATGAGAAAAGGTTGTCGGGCAATACATTCAACCCGAAGTTCCTGCGGCTATCACTCCGGCATCATCGTTCGGTGCTGACCCTATAACGGTCGGGGGAAGCTTTGGAGACGGCGGCCTTATCTGCTGCCGATAAAACCATCGACCAGAGCGATGTAGCCGCCATTCAAGCGGCTGAAAGAAGAGCTACTGGATGTAACGAGACACTACCTGGCGGTGTGGCGGCAGAAGCCCAATCTGCGGCCACTCGGAATTCCCGGACTATGCTGTTTGAAGATAAAGCCACCCTGTCCGACGTTTTATGCGTAATAATCTTGCGTTACACCCGTATCACTATTTTAGTATCGATTTGTATTCGTGAAAAAAGAAAAATTAAAAAGGTTTGAAAATTTGGTGCAGGATGCAAGTTCAAAGTTGCCTAAAGACAAGGCGGTGACCGGTGAAGATGCTGATAGGGTAGTGGCGGCGGAGATGAGAAATAATCCTGACATGACCACCACGCCTGGTGGAGTGGCTGCTTCCATGGCTGCAGCAGCTAGGCTTAATCAAAATTTCACTCCTTGAACCGGATGATAACGCACATTTAATGTGCGTCCAAATTAAGTAATCTTAATTCCTTCCTTTTTATTAGAAGTAAACTTATGTACGGTGTGCGCTATGGTTTCGACTCATACGTTTGAATATGTCCTATATCAATAGTTGGTTTTTATTTGAAGTGTACTTATGATTTGGACTAGTATATTTAAAATAAATAAAATTATATATCAAAAAATATATTATATTGAACCCTTTAAGGAAATATTGTTTTCTTTTGAGTTTTCTTTAAAATTATGAATAGAAAAATTCCTGATAATAAAATTATCAATAGCTACTTTTAATTAATTTAAACTATTAAGAGAATATATTTTATTGTTTTATTTGTGAAATATATGTAATAATAATAAATGGATGATGGAGAAATTTAGGTAACATTTTTTGCTAATGGGCTCTCAATCCATTAGTTTTTGGATCTCACAGTTTTCGTTTCATTAATTCATCGTCCCAATGTCCAACTCCAATGCATACTGCATAACACATAGGGTGCGTTTGGATGGGGAATGCTGTTTAGTTGGCCAGGAGTCCAGGAATGTCATTACCTCTCTTTCCTTATGTATTATAACATTACCGGCGTTTTGGATTAAAATGACCTTAATTTTTTTTTCTTTCCAAAATATCATTCTTCTGTCATTGAATAATAAAAATTCTACGAATGTTAAATTACAAATTTATCCTTAAACTATTTTAGATTTACAAAAAAAATCTATAATTAAAATTTTATATGAAGTTCAGGGGTTAAAATAAAATTTTACCCTTTCATTAAACCTTTTTTATATTTTTAATTTTGTAAAAAAAATTATATAAATTTAAATTTTTTAAAGAAAATATATAAATATTTTCCAACTTGTAATATTATACAAATATATAACAATGACAATTTGATCAAATGTACATTCCAATAATATTTTATTCCTTTAACCAAACATAGTAATCTTACATTCCTGCTAAACCAACCAAACACAAAATACAACATTCTCAGTAATCCTATTCACTGGTAATCTTTTATTCCCACTGGTAATCTTACATTCCGTGAACCAAACGCAGTACTTATCTTTTAAGTATATAATTTTTAATATGCTATGATGGGCGAGATTAAGACAGATAAAATATTTAATTTTAAAATGTAGGATGGACAAAAATTTTATTCGATTAATATATAAATTAATAATAATTTGAAGTAAAAAAGTTAAGGTATTTGCACGAATCTCAGTGACTTCGGTGGTGGTAAAGGAATTATTATTATTCTTTGAGTTTGCAGATTTATATGAGTGTTCAACCTCAAATGATTGAGAATTATCTTTAAACATATATTACCTTGTACTCATATATAAAAAAAAGGCCGGGGTACTTCATGCCGATGATGATGTATCAATATTTGGTAATATATAAAATTATATATTATATAAATCTATGTCTATATATAAACTGTTTTTTCAACCCGCAAAAAGTATTAATCTATCATTATGTGTTCTGCATTAATATTTAAATAAATAATTAAAGATATATAAGAGTAAATTAAGATGATTTGTAAAAATAAATATCTAATGATAATGAATCATATAGTTATTCACCGAGCTGAATCATAGGCAAAAGGGTAGTCCGCTTGGTGGAGCAGATTGAGCCTACCATGTGTCTGTTGGACCATTCTATTTAACTTAGAACTCACCTCTCCCTTTCTCTATACCCTAATCCGTAACCAAAAGGGTTTCATGCATTTTAAAGGGAACATTCATTAGCAACTTTAGTTAATTAGGGCACCTATAAAGCAAGCATTCATTATTTCGATTATTCTTGCAATAAATAAACCTCCCTCCCATGGCCTTCTCACTACTTTCAACAGCGAATCTAATATGACATTAACCTGTTTTACTTTACTACCATGGCCCATTGCAGTAACTAATGTCCGAGAAATATCTTATGTTTACGGACACTAGAATTTACGTTCTTCTGAATATTGTAATAATATTCATATCAATTAAGTTAAGAATTAATAGATGATAAATTTTTTATTAGTTAGAGCATTCAACGAATTTTATTATATTAAATAGTTAACTTGACAAATAGATATATATCTTAAAAAGTAAAAAGTGGTAATAAATTGAACTGAGTTTATACATAAAATAAACATTTTCAATGTTCATATAACTTAACTCGAGTTTAGAATCTATTAAGAGTTTTTAGTAGGTAAAGAGAATGTTATTTTTCTTAGAGGATTCAAGTTTGAGTAGATGCATATGTAAGGTGTGTATACGTTGTTGCTAAACTAAAAAATATTTTATATAAATATTATTTTGTAATCATCTTGTATTATTAAAAGAAATTCAATTTTAAAGATAAATCTCAGATTTTTTTTAAATTTATTTATATTTTGTAATTCGTTAAACTAATTTGTTTTCACTCATTTATACTATCTTTTTATTTTTTGAAAAATATCTAAATAATTTATAATTTTGTATATGTTTCCTTTTAATAATTTTTATATGGACAAATTAACATGTAATGTTATATATTGTAAATTTATTTTTTATGTGATACAACTGTATATATAAATAAAATAATAAAATATATTTTAAGTTTAAAAAGTATGTCGATTTGACGGGTTAACACGAATATTGAATGTTAGAGTTAAAATATAAATCATTTTAATAAATTTTTTGTTAATATTTATTTTTCAAATTTAATATAGTTTTCTCAAACTCATTTAACGAATCTTTAATGTATACGTATTAGCAATCAATAAATAAAAAGTTAAATAAATTTTACCATATAATCATATAAATTATTAAAAATATTATTATTTCCTAAATTGAAATCTCATTATCTATAAGTACTTTCAACAGCAATTTGGCAAATATATAATAACGGAGTTCCATCTTCCTCTGGAACACTGTACATAAAGAGAATTAAATAGGTGGAGAAAATAACTTCAATGATCGAAAATGTCTTATAATATACGATTTTAATCAATTTTTTTTGGATTTGCGAAAATGACCAACAAACTCGCAACGCGAACTCTAATTTCGCAACTCAGTTTCCAAATTCGCAACGCAAATATGTAAATCGCATTGTGATTTTCCAAATTTACGTTACGATTTTCCAAATTCGCAAAGCGATTTCCTCGCAACACTGAATTTTAAATTCACAACTCGATTTCTGAATTCGCAACGCGAATTTTATTTTCGCAACACGAATTTTAATTTCGCAACAGGTTTTAGTTTTGCAACACAAATATTTTGGGTATATAACTACGCAGCAGCAGCAACTCATAACCTAAATCCCTAAATCGCAACTCATTTCATCTCCATCTATCACTCTTTCCGGCGACATCCGTTCCTATATCCAACGACATCCTTTTTCATCTCTATTTTTTTTTACATAAATTTTATTTCTATATAATTTTTCAATGATTTCTCTCTCAAATTATCAACTATCAACTTAATAAAGGTATATTTTTCTCTAAGTTAGTGATGATATGTAGTTTATAGCTCGTTTGTTTAGTAAATTAATTTATAATTTGTAGAATGAAATCATCTAATGTTGATTATGTTTGGATAGATTTGTGTTTTGGAGGGTCATGAGAGAATGTTCATGGTGTTTTACAATATATGCCTTTACCCATGAATCTTCAACTAAAACTGTCATTAAAAAAGTTAATTTATGAAACTCTAATGTTACGTGTTGCGAAGAAATTGAATTTAGAGTCTCTAAGTGGATTTAGGTTATCTTATAAGAGAAAATGTAAAGTTTATTTGTTAACCGACAATGAAGATGTTGAACGATTCATTGCTTACATTAGTGTTTCGCAAGAAGATGATGTTACATTGTATGTTTATTTAGAAACCGAGTTGCGAAATTGGAGTTCGCGTTGCGAATTTATTGGTCATTTTCGTAAATCTAAAAAAAATTAATTAAAATCATATATTATAAGACATTTTCGGTCACTGAATTATTTTCTCAAATTGGAGCCTTATATGCTGCATTTTCCTTCTCTGTTTTAATCACAACTATGCCAACCACTGTGGGAGGAAACCTCAACCGTTGCTTCATCAAGATCAAATTCCCATTAACTTCCTCCGCCTGTTACACCCTTCCACTTCCTTCCTCCACCGCCTCCGCCACCACCCCATCATCTCTTCTCTTCAATAACTTCAGCTCACCCTCCAAATCCTAGGCCAATCCTTCCTCCTCCTCTGACCCCCACCCCGGTCTTGAACCTGAATTCGCCACCGCTTTCGCCTCGAACCGCTTCTTTTTCACTTCTCCAGGCAGCTCCAACTCCATCATCGAATCAACACCGTCGTCGACCATCGCCACTCGACCCGGCGATACGAAGGTGTTTAAAGAGACGGTGTGGCGGTCCGACATTCTCCCCGGACCCTTATGTGGATTTCAGGAGATCCATGCAGGAAATGATGGAGGCACGTGACATCATCGATGTCAAGGCCAAATGGGACTACTTGATGCAGGGGGATCCGAGACAGATGATTCTGAGCTGTCAGATTGCACGTTGATGGCGCTGAGATACCATGAGTTGGCAGATCAGCGCAAAGGCGAGAATTGATTGTGACATGTTCCTCATTGGGGTCGTTTTGAGTATGTTTCAGTCTTTTGGCCATAACTTTGGCTACAGGTGTCAGAATCGCGCATAAGACCCCAATCTGAAAAGCTCTTTTCGACGCGCACGCTCCATGTGGCCTTTTTTTCAACCTCAAATTCTGCCGTTTTCCCCTCCGAATCACTAGATTTAGTTATTTTTTACTATTTATGGTAATATTTCGATTGTTAATTAGGAAGTCAATTTAAATCCGATTTAGGCCGGATTTTTAGGAGATTGCTTATTTTATTTCGAATTTCAATTTAGAGTGATTTTCGGGATTTTGCTATTTTTGGCAAAATTCGAATAAAGACGATTTTTTTGCTATAACAGTCCGGCTTGTGGACTGCTTTTTGGATTGTTTTGATTTTATAATATTTTATTAAACCCTAGAGACTTTTTTTTTCTCTGGTTTTTGGGCGAATTTTCTCTTGTGAATCGTCTGTCGGAACTAGCCTACAGGATAATCACTATTATGTCTGGCGTCAGTTGGTATCAGAGCTTCAACATCTTCTTGGGAAATTTCACCAGTTTCAATGGCTGGAGGTCGTGGTCGTGGTCGTGGTCGTCGTGAGTAGGTTCTGAATGAGGAAGCAGGATTCCGGGGCACAGGATTCTGGGAGCATCGTGGTCGGGAGGAGCGTCATGGAGACCTCGGTTTTCGGGTCGATCTCCCTGAGTTTTCTGGTACATTACAGGCCGAGGGATTCGTGGATTGGATTAATGAAATGGAGCGTATTTTTGAATATAAGGAAGTCCCCGATCGTGTGAAAGTGAAACTGATCGCTATCAAACTCAAGGGCAGAGCATCTGCGTGGTGGGAACAGTTACGACGTTCACGAGAAAGACAGGGCAAAACCAAGATCACTGATTGGGAGAAGATGAAAAAGAAGATGAAGGGCCACTTCCTTCCCTTCGGCTACACGTAAACCTTATTTCAGCGACTTCATGCGTTGAGGCAGGGCGCGCGATCAGTCGATGATTACACGGAGGAGTTTTACCAATTGGTCGCCCGGAACGATTTATCTGAGACGGAGGAGCAGATGGTGGCGCGATATTTGGGGGGTTTACGCCAGCCCTTGCAAGATGTCCTCAGCCTTCATTCATTGTGGAGTGTTTCAGAAGCATACCAGCGTGCACTTGCTGTTGAAAAACAGCAAAACAGGAGACCAATGATCAGGAGCGATCACAACAGTCGACCAGTTCGCCCTCAAGAGTCCCGTCCTGCTCAGCAGCCACCACAGGGTAATTCTAACCCTACTATTAGATGTTTTCGTTGTGGTGAACAAGGGCATAGGGCGACTGATTGCAGGAAGCCTGCTAGTCAAAAGGGCAAAAATTTGTTGATTGAGGAAAACGTGGAAGACGAGACTGAGGAGATTGGCGAACCCGTGTATGACGATGATGAGACTGATGATGTGCTGTATGGAGATGGTCATGAGACTCTGGTCGTTCGCAAGAGTCTACTTACCCCCAAGGGCAATTCAGGGGACGATTGGTTGAGAACCAATATTTTCCACACGACTTGCACAGTTGCAGATAAAGTCTGCAAAATGATCATTGACAGCGGCAGTTGTGAGAATGTAGTGTCCAAAGAGGTTGTCCAGAAATTGCAGTTGAAGACGGACCGTCATCCTAAGCCATACAAGTTGTCATGGCTAAATAAAGACAGTGAGGTAACAGTTGATAGGCGATGCCTCGTGTCTTTTTCAATTGGTAGAAAATATTTTGATAATGCCTGGTGTGATGTTGTGTCTATGGATGCGTGTCATATATTGTTGGGTCGACCTTGGCAGTATTATCGCAGTCTCATTCATGATGGACGGAAGAATACATATTCCCTTAGCATCAAGGGAAAAAAGATTGTGTTGGCACCCCGGCGGGAAGGACTTACTCCTACCCCAGTAACCCATAATACTAATCTGCTTTCTATGTCCAAGTTTTTAGATGAGATTGAGCATGGCGGCGTGGTCTATGCCTTGCTACCTTGCGAGAACAATGCAGTAGACGTGGATACAGATTTACCAGTAGAGGTGCAGCGGCTGCTAGCAGAATTCTCTAACTTGATGCCAGAGGATCTTCCTCCTGGACTACCACCTATGAGGGATATTCAGCATCAAATTGACCTTGTTCCTGGGTCAAGTTTGCCAAATCGACCAGCATATCGCCTCAGTCCCAAGGAGGCCGAAGAGTTGCAGCGACAGGTGGAAGAGTTGTTGGAGAGGGGCTATATCCGAGAGAGTATGAGCCCACGTGCAGTCCCTGCTCTGTTAGTGCCAAAGAAAGATGGTTCTTGGCGTATGTGTGTTGACAGCCGAGCGATCAACAGAATTACAGTGAAGTACCGGTTTCCAATTCCCCGTCTAGATGATATGTTGGATCAGCTATCTGGTTCTAAGATCTTCTCAAAAATTGACCTTAAGAGCGGTTACCACCAAATCAGAATAAGGCCTGGAGATGAGTGGAAGACGGCGTTTAAAACGCCACAAGGGTTGTATGAGTGGATGGTCATGCCTTTTGGGTTATCCAATGCGCCCAGTACATTCATGAGATTTATGCATCAGGTCTTGCGACCTTTTATGGGGAAATTTGTTGTAGTTTACTTCGATGATATCCTCGTTTATAGTCCGACATGGACTTCACACTTCGATCACCTCCGTGCTGTTTTTGAGATGCTGAAAACGGAGTGCTTGTTTGTCAATCAAAAGAAGTGTTCTTTCTTCACTACTTCTGTGACTTTTCTTGGTTTTGTTGTGTCTACTGATGGTGTTCATGCAGATCAGTCAAAGATAGATGCAGTCTTGGAGTGGCCCAGACCAAGAACCTTACATGACATCCGAAGTTTCCATGGCTTCACTACTCTGATCGCCCCTATCACAGAGTGCCTCAGGGGGCGTGATTTCCAGTGGTCTGAGGAGGCAGAGGCCAGTTTTCAACTGGTCAAGCAGAAGATGACCGAGGCTCCAGTTTTGGCACTTCCAGATTTTGACAAAGTGTTCGAGGTAAATTGTGATGCATCTGGCGTTGGCATTGGTGGTGTTCTGAGTCAGGCAGGTCGTCCGGTTGCTTTTTTCAGTGAAAAGCTATCGGGATCAAAGAAAAATTATTCCACTTATGATCTGGAGTTCTATGCCATAGTTCAATCCCTGAAGCATTGGCGTCACTACCTAGTACAGAAGGAGTTTATTCTGTTTACCGATCATGAGGCCTTGAAGTACATCAATGGCCAACACAAGCTGAGTAGACGTCATGCCAAGTGGGTAGCATACTTGCAAGAATTCACTTTTACGCTGAGGCACCAAGCAGGGAGTTTGAACCGCGTCGCAGATGCCCTGAGCCGTCGTACCTTACTTCTCACCACCATGAGTACTAAAGTTGCAGGATTTGAGACGTTCACAGATATGTATGCAGCTGATCCTTCCTTTGGAAGGATATTTCAGGAGGTAACTGAGGGTCACCGTCATGATTTTGTTTTGCATAATGGGTATCTGTTTCGTGGATTACAATTGTGCATTCCAGATTGTTCATTGAGGCAGCAAATTATAAGTGAACTCCATAATGAGGGACACTTTGGCCGAGATAAGACATTGGCCCTTATCTCTTCTGAATTTTATTGGCCCAAGTTGACTAGTGATGTGGCCCATTATGTGGACCGTTGTTATGTGTGCCAGCGGTCTAAGGGAGTTCTCACCAATGCGAGATTGTACACTCCCTTACCTGTTCCTGAAGCTCCTTGGTTCGATGTCAGCATGGATTTTGTACTAGGCTTACCCCGCACCCAAAGGGCCTCTGATTCTATCTTTGTTGTAGTTGACAGGTTTTCCAAGACGGCTCATTTTGTAGCTTGCAGAAAGACTATGGATGCTGACCGGATTGCCCATCTCTATTTCAAGGAGATTGTGCGTTTACATGGTGTTCCTCGATCCATCACTTCAGATCGTGATACTAAGTTCATCAGTCATTTCTGGAAGAGCCTGTGGGGGAAACTGGGAACGCAGTTGAATTTCAGTAGTGCCTACCACCCCCAGACGGATGGCCAGACTGAGGTGGTGAACCGAAGTTTGGGAAACCTTTTAAGGTGTTTGGCAGGAACGAAGCCGAATCAGTGGGATTTGGCATTGCCTCAGGCAGAATTTGCCTACAACAGATCAAAAAACAGAACCACAGGTTTAAGCCCATTTGAGATTGTCTATGGTCAGAACCCATCCGGGGTGTTGGACTTAGCCCCTATTCCACGTATAGGGCGTTTCAGTCCTAAAGTAGATGAGATGGCAAAGTATCTTCGGGGTATCCATGAGCAGGTGAAACAGACCATTCATGAGAGCAATACCAAGTACAAGACTCGGGTCGACAATCATCGTCGTCAGGTACTTTTTGAAGTTGGTGATTTTGTTTGGGCTGTATTAACTCGTGATCGTTTTCCTGTTGGTGAGTATAATAAGCTTAAGGATCGGAAGATTGGACCTTGTGAGGTCGTGCAGAAGATCAATGATAATGCTTACAGGTTGCGACTTCCCAGTCACTTGAAGACTTCTGATGTCTTTAATGTGAAGCACCTGAGTCATTGTTTTGTGAATCCTGATGACACTACTCTGAACTCGAGGACGAGTTCTTTCCAACCCGGGGTGACTGATGCAGGGGGATCCGAGACAGATGATGCTGAGCTGTCAGATTGCACGTTGATGGCGCTGAGATACCATGAGTTGGCAGATCAGCGCAAAGGCGGGAATTGATTGTGACATGTTCCTCATTGGGGTCGTTTTGAGTATGTTTCAGTCTTTTGGCCATAACTTTGGCTACAGGTGTCAGAATCGCGCATAAGACCCCAATCCGGAAAGCTCTTTTCGACGCACACGCTCTCCACATGGAGCTATGCTCCATGTGGCCTTTTTTTCAACCTCAAATTCTGCCGTTTTCCCCTCCGAATCACTAGATTTAGTTATTTTTTACTATTTATGGTAATATTTCGATTGTTAATTAGGAAGTCAATTTAAATCCGATTTAGGTCGGATTTTTGGGAGATTGCTTATTTTATTTCGAATTTCAATTTAGAGTGATTTTCGGGATTTTGCTATTTTTGGCAAAATTCGAATAAAGACGATTTTTTTGCTATAACAGTCCGGCTTGTGGACTGCTTTTTGGATTGTTTTGATTTTATAATATTTTATTAAACCCTAGAGACTTTTTTTTCTCTGGTTTTTGGGCGAATTTTCTCTTGTGAATCGTCTGTCGGAACTAGCCTACAGGATAATCACTATTCTGTCTGGCGTCACTACTTGCATGAACTCCTTTTGTGCTACCTTGCATTGAATCCCAAAAGTACTCACAAGTTTATCGTCGGATCGTTTGCTGATCTTGTTGTTAGCCTCTTGTCAATGGAAGGTGACGTTACTAAAATCGCCGGCGGCAAGATTCCACGGCAGTGCATGTAAACTTCGATGAATTGTAGTTACATTTTAGTATTGTTGATTTGCAGGCAAATCATATAAATAATTAGTAAAGTTTGTAAGTCAATTCAAGTGAAGAGGAAAAGTATAGTTCAATAGTTGACGAATGCAGCCTGGAAGATAATAGGGATAAAGCAACTTTCAGTATCTGAATTTAAAAACTTTTCTCAATTTGATCCTTGAATATTTTTCATATTAGCCCATGAATTCCATTACTTTTCTATTTTTAGTCCTTTTTGATGATTTTACATTATAATACTATATCATAATATTCACTCTTATAGCATCACATCATTAAAATAAACTAAAATTAAAATTTAATATGAATAAAAAATTAAGAGTAACATTGAAAAATAAATTTAAGAACTAAAAATTACATTGAAGAGAACCCTAGGCATGAGTTTAATGACATGTTTAATAAATTTGTAATATTGTGCTTAAAATTTAAATATATTTAACTTAATAGTAATTTTTTTTTTATAAAAAAACCATGATAGAGGAAATGATAGCAATGGGTCTAAAAATTGCACGAATTGGACAATTAAAGATTAAAAGATACAAGTGTCCTTTTGTTTTGTACATAATATTTTTATGAATGTTAAATAACTCAAAATTTTGATTAATTAATATATGCTCTCTACTTGTCCTAATACAATTTTATATTTTTTTCAAGGCAAGTGAACAATAAATTGTGCACGTGATTTGAACCGTACATTTGTCCATCCATGTTGCACCTAAGAGTTTTGAAACAATGGGTGATGGATCACATGCTTATGTCATGTCACTACCTAAATAGAGAAACTAAACTTGTTTAAAAATTCTATAACACAAATAATTTAGGTAAAAAGAGCACTGGTGATGAAATGTGCATTTAACAAAATGCATGGGACAGTCACAGCATATACAAAAATACGCAATGGCGTTGAGCTACTCTAAACAATATTGTTGGCCTATTCTGTACACAGATGGGGGGGGGGAGCCACCGTATGCATCCCTAAAGCTAGCCTTCCATGGCATCCATTAATCCAGGCTCCAATTGTTAATTCTTTCATAATTTTAACCATCAGAAACTCTATACTAAGCATACAGAAATCTAGTACCTTGATTAGTAGCTGCCATTCAAAAATGGACACTCGTACTAAATAACATATAACGAAACAGAAGGAGCTTGGTTAAACAAAACTATCACCTCGGATTATCGTATGATTCACTCCTCTGATGGAAACATGGTGAAGAGTCACTCCAGAATTTAGAATTCGTTAAGTTCCATAATCACGGTCAACTTGAGAACTCAATAAAGGGTGCTCAGGGGATTTGGTATATTCAACTGAGTCATATTAGTAAATATATTACCTTTCAGATATATCAGACTGTGTTGCAGTTGATGTTTATCTGATCAGTAATGTTAGTAATGGCAACCTCAGAACCTGCTGAGACGATCTCTGTGGACATGCGCATGCACTGCTGCAATTTTTCGTTTATGGAAGCATCATTGCAATCTGTATGGGAAGTTACATCAATTGGAGCCGAGACTTCTCCGGAAGTTTCCATCTGTCACCCTGTTGGGAAGGACTACTTGTACTGACATTGGATGCAGCATTATAATGGCCATTTGCAGCTTGTTGAGCACTTCGGAAAGATGATGGAGAAGTTTGGTTGGTGGCACTTTTGGAAGTAGCTTGGCAATCTTTTGCTAATTCAGACAGGACTGTCTTATCAACACCGGAAACACATTCTACAATCTGTAATTTTGAACTCTCATGGTGCTTCAAGTCATTTGCATCCACAGATATCTCAACTGTACCTTCGAAACCATTAGAAACAATTTCCTTACCAAAATCCGGCGCATGAACAACTGCCGCTTCATTGTCAGCATGGACAATATTATCAGAGTCTTTGATAGAACCTTCATGCTTAGAATCAAGGTCCCGTTTAACAAAACTTTCATCGGGTGCTGGAATGCAAGATGAAGAAACAGTACTGGTCTCGGGAAGATTTATAGTATCAGCCATTATATGAGAAGTATATTTCAAGGTGTCATCAGAAAGTGGCATTGTAGATTCGACAGCAGCGGGTTCATTTCTATCATCTGTTTCAGGTGCAGGACTCTCGGCAGACACATTCAAATCAAACATAACTGGGCACTTCTTTCCAGATTTAGAGGATGCCTCACCTGTCATCTGCTCCTTCATAACATGTGTCTGCATAGGTTTCTGTAACATATCTACACCGGGAAAGACCAGCATATTCATGTTACTCATCTTCGACTTGCATGCAGTTTCTAGTGGTTCGAAACCAAAGACAGAAGTCCATGTTTCCCTCAGTTCTGGGACGGCAGGTATGACTAATTTCTCAACATTCAGGGAGCTGAGGGCCTGAAAAATCAGGGAAAGAGAAAAAGAAACATAAAAAATGAAATCCACTTGAAACATATTAATTAAAATCAAAATAGCGTAATTTCATATCACTGTCACACTATTACTCTTTACAGGGAAAAAGTAATTTGATATCTGGTCATAATGTCTAATCTTTTGAAAAAATATTAATCCACTTATTAAGTAGCATCAACCCCCCCCCCCCCCAAAAAATGTGGCAGGAAGTGCCCTGGTGTATAACACTAGTCATACACAGTTACATACAAAAAAAAATGTAAATGTCAAAATTCGTAAAAATGCAATTAATACTCCAGCAATATAACACAAAATACAAATACATACAAAGAGAACATTGAGTTAGACATACAAATTCAATCGCGCAAAGAAGCCGGCAACACATCCCTTGACGCCTATAGACATACCGTGTCCCAATGAAAGGCATCTCGGCTAACAGGTTCCCATGGATCCTGTTAGTCCAAAAATTAAATAATTGTAATTATTAGGATTAAACCAAATAAGTGCAAAAGTTAGGCAAATGGGTAGGTTCATTTGGTTATGATCAACAAATATACAATAACAAATATTACAAGGTAGAATTTGGAAACTTGGATTTTAGAATTTTGGAATTGGGCTTAAATGATGGTGTGAATTGAGTAATAAAATACTTAGAAAACCAACATTAATTATTATTTCTCAAATCCATGGATTTGTTATATACTTATTTAGTGGTGAATTTGAAATTCCTAATATATTTTTGGATTTTATATCCATGTTTTTATAATTTATGCTTTTTCAACTATATATCATATTGAATCTTAACTATTTCTTCATAATGTAAGCTTTTCATTCTTGCTATTTACATAGCAAATGGAATCCAAATGGAGCACAAAGGTATTTATGAATATGAAACAAACAGCAGTTTGTTAAATCTTCGGTCTAAATATATTCACATATTAGTGGAGTAGTTGCTATTTGGATGGGGAGCTAACTGAACAAGATAACTTAAAAAGTAAATGTCTAGAAACTATCAGCAGAGGAACGAAAGGAAGGTGATCAAGAGTGCTTAAAAGGATGAGTCGACATGGCAAGATGAATATGTTATATTATCACTCTTAAAATGTAAAGACATTATTTCTACATATTCTATACTATAATTCACAATTAACTAAAAACAGAAGGATTACCTGATAGATGCTGCAGAAATAATCTCATCCCCCCTTTCTAGAATTGCAGTGTAAAAGCCACTGTAGTTTAGCCTAGTGAAGTTTGACCTGAGAACAAATGGAGATTAATAATTTATCTGAAACAAAAATGTCTAGGTCTTATTCAGTTTCAAAAGTAGAGCAACTATAGTTGCGAAGAAAAATCAAATATCACTTCACTATAAAGCCATTAGCTTGTCCTCCAGATTTTCACATAGCAAGAATAGTACCATTCAACCACAAAAAGAATGACACACAATCTGTTAAAATGGAAGCCTTTAAAAGTTCATATTGTTATAGTAACTATTGTAATGTATAAATGTCATATCAGGTCATCACTATATATGTTGCCTGTTTGGATTGTTTTTATCTACAAATTTAGAACCGTTTGCCATCATTCTATTTAACATCTCCTAGATCTGCAGGCCTAGGGCAAGATTAGCATTGCAAAAAAGTTCTTCTCTAAACACTTAAGCAGTGACATATTAAACTTTAAATTAGGGCTATTGAAGAACATAGTTCTGCTCACATCTTTGTTGCCAAAACCCAAAAAAAAAAACCTAAAAAAATTGAAGACATTTGTACAGCACCAAACTAAAATATCAAATCATAGTCAGAAGGAAAAGCCAAGTTTACTTCAAGAATGTAATATAGACTCAAGTACAGATGGAACACATACCAAAAATTATAGACAATATTATGAATCAGATTGATCCCACTTCTGTGGTCAACAAGAGGCAAAAAACACTCATCCATCACGGATAATGCAACAGCTAGCTTTGAATTTGATTCAACCTTCTGATATGCTTCATTGAGACAAACATCTGACCTGATATCATAGCGCTGAACAAGGGTCCATGAGAAACCTTCTGGAAGTTCATGTTTAACCCCAACTAGCTTCTGAAGTCTCTCAAACAACTAGAAAAAGCAAAGGACTTCAAAATCAACTTCAAAACATAGAAAATAGCAACCCCCCGCCCCGTTTCAAAAGGGTGAGGTATTAATGAATTCTACACATTCAAAGTCAGAGCATAACATGTCTGCAAATGAGTAGCTCTCAAAGAGAGCCAGAGATTGGTTGAATGGACACAACAGGATGGGGCTCCCTTCCAATTCTTGCTAAACATAACGCACAAGATGGGATCAATATAGTGTCTAAATCCAATAACAGAAACATCTCTAGTAGATAAAGAGTTAGACTCCTGATAAAGAAATAGAGACAACCCTTAAATTTGACAAAGCGAGAACCACAATCATTTCATACCAGCAGGCAAAACTTACAAACAGTAAAAAATAGCAATTAAAACTATATTTACAAATCTAGCAAAGTACAAGTTCCCCACAGCACAATTATATCAATTGCAAACTAAAATTATACCTCTTTGCATCTCCTCCCACAAAAGAATGCACGACTTGAAACATCATCAAAAGCATCCGTGGGCTGAATACATGGTTCATGATCTACCCAAAAATTACTTCAGAAATGAATGGCATATAATAGCAAGAACAATAACAACGGCACCAAAATTAAAAATAAAGGTCGAGGGGAATCAACAATCAACATATATACAAAACAGCTTGGAACTTAACAAAGGCATACATTTTTCTTCACATAAATGGCATGTTAGAACTGTAGGAACTGCATCATCATCTTTGCCCATTTGGCGTGCGTTTCCAACCATTCCACAATATTTGCATGTACAATAGACACAGTTCCAGTTTCCTGAAGGGAATGCCTGTGGCAAAGAAAAGAAAACCAGAAGAGTAGATTAAGCACAATCAAGATTTTAATTTACTTCTACATGTAACTCCCAAAAAGAAAAACAACACAGAAATAGAATTCTCAAACACAGGTTTCCTTCTGGCTACTTCTCACAAATGATTTTCATTGAAGTAACTTCAGCAAAGAAATTCCTTTCCAAAAGCCTCCAACAAAGAATTCCAAGCATAAGTTTCAATCTATGCATGTTGATCTAAGTTTCTGTCACTGTTTGATCCTAGTGAATAGTCTAAACATGAATATACAAAAACTTACGGGTATTCTTCCACACCCGATCCCATTGATCAAATAGATTTCATTGTCTGCTAAAGGTAAAAAAAAATATTAAGCATTTCCCCATATTTTTCATGTGCTCTAGTACTGAAAAACTATTACAGACAAAATAAAAGTTGATAAAGGGAGCTAGATCCCATATGCATGTACTAAAGGCATATGGCAACAAGTACTTACTTCTATATCTAAGCAACTTTGATGGAATGTTGATGGGCAACTATCACAACATATCAAATCACCACCATCCCCACAAATACCGCAGGTATCGTCATTTGGGTCTTCACCACCAAAATCCAAAAAATGGAGGCCCTTACGATCAGACTGCTTTTGTTTGTTCCATGCATCTAATAAGCATTGCAACAGGGGAACTCCTGTTTCTAAACATATATTCTGAAAAGGTCGATGGACTTTGATCCCCGCATGAGTTTCAAACTCTGCAATGGTGAAGACATCACTACAACAGTTGCATTGGATGCCATCCCTAGTTATCTTACCAGAAATACTCTCACAAGTACGTGTTCTTTTTTGAATAAAATATTCCACCTTCCCATCCTGTGGAACAGTTCCCGAATCAATCATCCAAGAAAGCAGAGTTCGTTTTCCTTCATATAGCACATAACCACCACTATCAGATTCAGCTCCATCCATAGAGTTGCGAACCAACAAAGCATATCGCTTTCTCTTTTGTGTCTGCTGTAGTTTACGCTTCCTGCTCGATACTTGTGTTCCCCTTTGTAAAGTACCATCAGAATTCATCTCTTCATGAAGTGAAAGCTTCTCTTTTGGGACCTTTTGTTTTTTCTTTTTGGCATTGTCCTCCCATTTCCTTTTTCGCTTATTCATTTTCTTTTTAACTCGTCCATCATCCTCTGTATCGTCATCCTCCCCTTTTTGCTTCTTTTTCCGACCCTTTTCTTTAGAACTATTCTTTTTAGGATGCTAAGTTCTTCTTCAGGAATCGGAGTAAATACGAAACCATTAGGACAAACCTTCGAATAGCCCTTCTCATAATTCTTTTTAAGCATCCTGTAGGCCAACGTTACTGACCAGTGAGTCCTTCCTTCAGGATTAACATACACTGCATCGTTGTACTCTTTATTATTCTGGGGCCTGTAATCAATTGTCCAACCTGCTGCTTTAAGCATATTCACTATTCGATCTCTCAAAGCTTGTTTTACTTTTGACCTTCTCAGTTCCCCTTCATCTCCGGCTTCCTTTACTCCCGTTTCATTGCCTTCCACTGTAACAACCTTAGGTCTTAACATTAGTGAAGCCTTGCTCTCATTCTTTTCAATAAAATCAAATTTATCCTTATTAGCAGACCTCTTTAGATTTGATTCTTTCCCAATCAGTAACTTCTCTGCATATGAAGTATTAGCAGGCATATTAATCTTTAAATTCCTCCTCAACTTCTTTCTACCTCTTTTTAGCCCAACCAACTTTTTTCTCCCATCTATAATCCTCCCCTTCAAACCCTCACTACCACCCTGAAGCTTTGCTGGTCTTCCACGCTTACGGATCACACCTTCCTTTACCTTGCTTTTACATTGATCAATCCCTTCCATTTCCAATTCAACTAGTTTATTTGGTAACTCATCACTGCCCTGCACTTTAGGCGGCCTCCCACGCTGATGCATGAACTTCTTCCTTGACTCACAATCAAAGGGATCGCTTCCTCCCATTTCGGTATCAACAGCTTTCTTCTCAACCCCATCATTGAGATGCATCTTGGGTGGTGACTCATGCTTGTGATTTGCCTCCTTCCTTGTCTCAACATCAGAGTGATAACTCTCTCCTGCTTTTACCCCATCCACTTCCTTCTCAAATTTCTGAGTTCTCTGTCTCGTCAATGGCCTGCCATGCCCACAGTTATTATTTGACTTCTTAATGCCACTACCATCAGATTGATCACTTCCTTCTGCTTCCACATTAATTTCTTTCTTCTCAACCCCACTATTCTCCTGCACCTTCCGTGGTCTACCACGCTTACCCTTAGACTCCTTAGCTGTATTCTCAACAGAGCAATTACTCTCCCCTGCTTCTATACTAAATCCTTTCTTTACAGACCCGTCATTGCCCAGTAGCTTGGGTGGCCTTCCACGCTTGCGCTTCTTCCTCACTTTACCACCTGGGCATTCATTCTCTCCTACATGCTGCTCGAGTGTCTTCCTCTCAAACCCCGTCTTCCCTTGAAACTTGGGTGGTCTTCCACGCTTACCCTTAGATTCCATAGTTGTATCCTCATCAAAGCAATCACTCTCTCCTGCTTCTATAATAAATCCTTTCTTTACAGACCCGTCATTGCCCAGTACCTTGGGTCGTCTTCCGCGCTTGCGCTTGCGCTTCTTCCTCACTTTACCATCCGGGCAATCATTCTCTCCTGCATATCGTTTGAGTGTCTTCTTCTCAAATCCCTTCTTCCCTTGACGCTTGGGAGATCTATCACACTTACCCTTTACCGCCTTAGCAACTTCTCTCTGCTCCTCCACTTCACCATGAGACTGATCATTCCCCTCCTTAACCACCTCAATTGGTTTTGTCTCAGAATCATTGCCATCTACAGTTTTATCAACCCCACTCCCAATCTTATCACCTTCGATCACACTCCCAGTTTTCACTGCATACATTGACCGTAAAACCCTGCCAGAAAACTGGACTTTTTTCTTCACACTATCTTCTTTAGTATCTACATTATCCTCCACCAATCCTCCCTTTTCCGTATCATCCTCATCAGATTCATCAACTTGCGGATTACCCGCTTGACCATCTTCCCCACATTCTTCAATGTCCTCTTCTTTCTCAAATTCAACCTCTTTCAAAGAGCACCCTAACGGATCATCATTTAAACCAAGAACCGGTTGCTTCACACCATCCCCATTATTTTCCTCAATGTCTTGCCTTGGCAAAACCTCACTCTCATCAGGTTTCAACTGCAAACAGCTAGATCCTCGGCCCTCTTCCATCTCTTACAAAACCCTAGATTCAAGAAGGCACCCTTTTCTTTCTTCGCTCAGAAAATCATCACACCGTGCATCACATCAACAAAAAACCAGTAGACAAGGCCCATTGGTTTCATCTTGACAACAGAAAATTTAACTGCCCAAACTACAAAAAAGGATATCGCAAAAGTCTAAAATCAAGAGACCTGAATTAAAAGGCCATAAGAAATCAAAGAAAAACAAAATTCCTAAATAGAAAGTGACAAAGAATCGTATCAGAACCGGCGGAAAGTGATCACGCACCTTACCCCCAATGCAGCAGATTGAAATAGGATCCTATCGTACCACAGCGTCGTATCAGACTACGGAAATAGAGAGCTGAAGGTCACTCCAATGGCGTTTCAAATTAACTTTGGGGGATTATTAAAGTTGGGGGTAGAGAAAGGGATAGATTTAGGATTTTAGGGGCTCTCTAGTGTTGGGGTTTTGATTTTTAGTACGGCTTATTAGAGTGGTTTGGTTACATAGACGCACCAAAAGGTCCAAAACCACCCTGTCTTCATGGGTAAGATTGTCTTTTACACCGTGCCTTCATTTTCATTTTCATTTTCCCTCCATATTTGCGCACGATTTCCCTTCCTCCTTAATTGAAAATCTAAAAAGTTGCTGTGTTTAATCCCAAAAATAAATAAATAAATAATCGAAGTTTCTGTCTAATAAATACTTAGGTGGTGTTTATTTTTTATTGTGTAAGGTTTACAAAACTCTTATGTCTGTATCGCTCAAATCACGTGTAGACATTTAACTTCGTAGACCGTTTATTTTTAGAAAACAGAAACTCTTCTAATGTCTACGCGTTGTCTGCGCGGCGCAGACGTGACCTGATGTTTACATACCTCTTCAAAGAGATTTTATATTTAATTATATATTATATTTGATTTTAATTTTAATTTTAATATTGATTTTTTTAAATAAATTAAATATTAATTTTTTTAATATTATATTATAGATATTTAATTTTATATCATATAAATTATTTTATATGTTATTAAAATTTTATATTTATTTTTATTATTTTGATTTAAGTTTAAATATAATATTTTTTTGGATTTGTTATTTTTAAATTATATTTAAACTTTTTATAAAAAAAATATAAGTATTTAAACCACATTGCTTAATAAAAATGATTTCATTGTTTGATAATTAAGATTTTAAAATATAAAAAATTATAAATTATGTTTTTAAAAATTTAAAAATATAATCACAATTAAATAAAAAATAATCATAAAATAATTTTATAAATTTAAAAATATTTTCTAAAAATATCATATAATTATAAAAATAAATTATGAATATATATTTAAAAAAATTAAAAGTATTATCTAATTTCATATTTAAAAAATCATATAATTTAATGATCATTTATAAATTTTATTCTATAAAACTTATAAAACTAATAATACATATGCTTACGTGAGACTTATAATAGAATTAATAAGGTGGTGTTTGTTTTTCTAAAAAAATTATTATTGTAGTTGTATGAATTATTTAAATTTCAGTATTGTAAAACTAAAATTATTTAAATCTCAGTATTGCAAAACTCTTTTAAGTTTAAAAAATCAGTTTATTTATATTTCAGTTTATTTTAACAGTCTGCAGACGTTAAAAAACAAACAGTCTTCTTCTTGCAGACTGCAGACTTTTGGTTCACCTCTTCTGCTGCAGATGTCTGCAGATGTAATCCGTAGACTGCAGACCTTTTACCTCTGCAAAAACAAACACCACCTTAGTTTCTATATTCTTATACTAATTTAAAATTTATGAACTAAGTTTCAGATACGTGTTAACAGATAACTAATTTGATAATATCTTTTTACATATTAAAATTATAGATAATTTTTTTTAAATATATATTGTTATATGTAAATTTTAATTTTACATAATTATAAAATAAAATTTTAATTTGGTTTTCATAAATCTCTAAAATCATTATCAAAGTTATATCATTTTACATTTGCATTTTAAATTTGTGTTTTGTTAATGTAAAATAGATCAAAAAATATATTTTTTATTAGTGGTTAGGTAAATGATCTGAGATGTGAGTAGTAAAATCATTTGAACAGCGAACCGATTAGACTAGTAAAAAAAACAATGCTTGGACTGGGCTCCTTCTGATGGGCGAACCCCAAAAAGATCCTATACTCAAATTTAGCCCAACTTACAAATGAAAAATGAACTAAGTCTCTCAAACTATTGTTGTATTCGTATTCGTCCCCAAAAAAAATCCCAATTTTCTTTTTTTTCTTTTTTATGTTTATTTGAAAATTTTAAGACTTTGAACTTGTTTTTTTTCCCTTACTTATTGGATGAAAAAAGGAACTCAATTGTACATAAATATATTATTATTATACGGAATACGGTTTCGATACATGAAAGGAAAAAGCCCGATAATTTATTAATAATTATTTTAAGTTAAATAGATTATAATGACAGTTTTATAACAAAAGTAAGACTTTTTAATATGAAAATGAGGCGAAGCCAATATATGAGACTCTTACATGTATGTGAGGACCATAGATATTTCTATGCATTGAGCAAACTATCTGGAGATGTCTAGAAAACGGAGAGTATTCCATCCGGTAAGAAATCAATTTTGTTTATGCAGTTAGCCGTCTCATTAGCTTCACATCGGATCAAATATAAATCAACGCCCCAAGTCTTGTTACATGCGTTAACGATGGATCTCATCAAAGTAGAGGGGTAGGGATTGCAAACAGGCGGGTCGGGTGTGGATATCCCCTCCCTCATCCTCATACCTACCTAATATTTTTCAATCTACCACTCGCCCACCACCCATGATGGGTAAAAATTTTCATATACACACCCCCATGCGGGTACATTCTCAAATACATCCCCACACTCATTATCCAACTAGATATGTATCCGGCTAGACCCGCTTGACATCAAACTTAAGTTATACATAAACAACAAATACATAAATAAAACTAATACTTACTCATTTTGCCCTAAACTGATACCAAGTAGTCTAAGCTCCATTCCAATCCGAATTTCAATACGTTTCCACAGTTTTGATAAGTTTTGATATGTTCCAACCAGTATCAATGCATGCATATTGATATAAGATTTCGACATTTTAACTAAAAAAACGAGTATTTTATTATGCAATCCCTTCCAATATCCTAAGACAGTGAATTTTTTATACCAAAAACACCACAAAATCCAACATCATTTGAAGATCGGAAGAAACATGATAGTAACAAATGAAACTGAGAAATATGTAGAACACATACTGCCTTTGAAGATCAGCGCAGTAATGACTAATGAGAGGTTTGAAAGGAAAAAAATTATGCATAAACTTAAATTATCCCTAATATTTGGTTAAATAACCAGTTATATCTTATACAATATTAGGATTTATAAATTAGTCTTTAAAATTACACCTAAATTCATAATGGTCCAAAATGTAATAGATATTTAGCTGCCCGGGCAGATGCGGGGCGGGTAAGGTGTCAAACCCATTACCCGTCCACTACTCGCGACGGGTACCACTTTCTAAATCTAGTCCGGTCCACTACCCACTAAAATTATACCCATCCCTGCCCCAATTGGAGCGAGTGCGGCACGGAATCCACGAAATTGTACTCGTTTGCCATCCCTATAGAGGGGCTCTCAGAAGAAGGTGACGGGATAAACTTAAGGAAATCAACATTGTCCGTCTGAACCATAACACATTCGAAGCCATTTAACCAAGCGAGTTTCTACAACTTCTCACTGCAATTCTATTACCAAAAGTCCCTGCAAGAACAGATACCATCCTTAAAATGATGGAATCTATTAGCATCTCTCAAAATGATCTCTCTCTGGGTTACTTTTGCTATTAGTTTAATTGCAGTGTGGCAATCTCCACAAACACGAAGATTTTTCATGACACGAATAGGTGCCTCCTTCCGAACCTTCAACAACCCATATGCCACAGCCAATTTCTCACTGTGATATCTCAAGCTATGCCACTTCTCTTCCTCCTCCACATCATGCAGCACAAAGCTTCCATCAGGATTATACCCGGCTTCTCTCAACAACACACCTATTTCCTCCAACATCCTCATGATCATTGCATGCTCAGGATGTGCCCTCACATCACCTGTAGTGAACATATGAACCCTTTTCTCGACCTCAATCCAGCTAGAACCGGGTGATTTCTTCACACATCTTACCCTCATGTTTTTTCTCAGATTCGCAGCGTCGGTCCATTTACCTTGGGATGCATATATATTCGACAACAGGATGTAGGGGCCAGCATTTTCAGGCTCAAGCTTTAGAAGCTTCTTTGCTGCAACTTCAGCCAGATCCAACTTTCCATGTGTTCTACAGGCCCCTAACAGAGAACCCCAAACAGCAGCATCTGCATCCATGGGCATTTTTTCAATCAAATTCATTGCCCCGTTTACCTGGCCTGCTCGACCGAGCAAATCCACAATGCAAGCGTAGTGCTCGGTTTTTGGCTCCACCATATATTTGGATTTCATCGACTCGAAGATATCTAGCCCTTCTTTAACCTTGCCGGTGTAACTACAAGCCGTCAGAATTCCAACAAATGTAACATCATCTGGTACAATTCCTGAAGAAAACATTGATTGGAAAACCTGCAAAGCCTCCTCACCTAAGCCATGCTGGGCATAACCACATATCATAGAATTCCACATAACAATGTCCTTTGAAGAAAACCTATCAAAAACTAGCTTTGCTTTTACAAGATCACCACATTTAATATACATTGTCATCAAAACAGAGGAAACATATACAGCTTCATCAATTTGAGATCTCAACAACTGGGCATGAACCTGCTTACCATGATCCAGACTTGCTAAGCTGGCACAAACGGAAAGAGCACTTATCAAAGATGCAAATTTTGGCCTAATGCCCTCCTTTTGCATCAATATGAACAAATCAAGTGCTTTCAATTCGAATCCTTTCCTCTCGTAAACCTTAATCATCGCATTCCATGTTGCATCATCCTTAACCTTCATTTCATCAAACACCCTCCTAGCTTTTGCTACCTCTCCATTTTGGGCAAACCCAAGAATCAAAGCATTGCAAGTGACAACCGACTTCACCGGCATCGCCTCAAAGAGTTCAAAAGCTACTTCTATCCTTCCACACTGAGTATAACCCATCAACATAGCTGTCCATGACACCTCATTTTTCACAGGCATCACTTCAAAAAGCTTCCTAGCAACATCCACAAGATTATTCTGAACATAACCTGTAATCATAGTTGTCCAAGATATCACATTTCTCCATGGCATCTGATCAAAAATTTCTCTTGCTTCACTCAAACGTCCTTCTTTACAATATCCCGCTATCATATTAGTCCTAGCAACCACATCCTTTTCCGGCATCATATCATACAGCCTACGTGCATCGTCAATTCTACCTTCTTCAATGAGTCCACCTAACATCACTGTCCATGAAACCACGTTCTTCTCGGGCATTAACCAAAACAAGGACTCTGCCTCCCCCATCATACCCTCTCGAACATACCCCCGAACCATGGCGGTCCATGAAACAACATTGCGTTCCGGCATTTTATCGAACACTTTCCTTGCTTCAGTGACCATTCCATTTTTCGTATACCCAGAAATTAAACCATTCCAAGATACGGTGTTTTTATACGGCATTTTGTTGAATAGAAGTAGGGCTTCATTGGGTTGGTTATTCTGAAAGTAGCCAGCAATTATAGAGTTCCACGAATCGACTGTTTTGTTAGGTAATACATCGAACACTTTGCGGGCATTCTCAATTTGACCCTCACGAACCAACTGGGCTATTCGATACCTGGGTACAGCCGAAAAGCTTGTAAAATTCGCTCTACATATGTTTAAGAGAAACCGCATAGATGAGTAAGAAAGCTTTAATTTTTTTCAAACGCTGAAATTAAACGAAAGCCTTTTGGCACAGAAATAATAAAACAAATCTCAACTAGAAGATGCTACGTTTGCAATTTTGCATCTCCAGGGAAGAATACCCGAGTCGGATGGTTTTCAACCCGACCATCGTGTTATTAATTGAAAACTTTAATTGAATTTAAATTTAGGGTGAAAAAAATTCAACTTATTATTATTATAATTATTTTTTATATATTCAAAAATAATTTTTATATTAATTTTTTAATTAAATTTTTATTTTTCTAATAAAAATGATATAGATTTGTGTCAAATTAGGTCTAATCTAATTGAGGATAAATTTTTTCCTTAAAGATCAGGTTGAATTTCAAGTCAAAGTTTGAGATCCTCTTACATTTGAGGCAGATCGAGTGAGGAATGAGAAACTTGATTTTTAAGTTAGGTTTGAGTGAATCAAAAATTCAATCTGACCTAACCCATGACTATTTCTAGTTCTATACTATATATTGAGTGTAAAATTTATATACAAAATTGAATTTGATAAAAATCCCATTGAATTCCAAATATAACGCAAGGGTTGAATTATTCATCTAATTCTTTTACATAGTAGAAACCTGATAAAAGAATTAGACCCAAAAACATAAAAGTTCTCAAATGGTAGTCCAATGCAACGCATATAGATTATCTTCAAAAAGAACACATGAATCTTGGTAGGTAAATAGTAATGAAATCTCTACCATAAACAACCTCAAATGGAACTCCATATAATACATATATAGATGTATATTATAAGAATACAAGTAAATCTTTCGATAAAAATGTCAAATCAAAAATATTTTTAAATTTAAAGTCTGAGAGGATTAAGAAAAAGAAAGCCTAAAATCTACTAAAAATAAATATTGATGTAGAATTTTATATTAATGGTTAAATTTATAATATTTTAGAAGTAGTAGGAGATGATAGTATATTATCAATATAAAATATATAAAAATTTAAAAATTGTAGGAGGGATTGTATCAACTTTAATTCACCCTAACTACGATCGTGAGCCTCCCGTGTACACGACAGTAAGATGACATAATATGGATGCTACTTGACTGGACGACCGGCTACGGATAACATGGCTGTGGGCCTGGGAGTTAAACAGCTAGATCCACCGGAGATGGGGGCCTAGGCTGTTGGCAAGTCAGAGATATCCTCTCTGTGAAACTTCTCTTTTCACCTCTGCCGGGAAATATTTACAATATAGTTGAGACAAAGTAAGCAAAAATTATGTTTTATTTAGGACATTGACATGCTTTAGAACTGTATCAAGAGGTAAACCCAGCAGCATAATATGGAATTCGGACACTTGGTCAAATGCAAGGAGTTGGCCCCAAAATTCAGTTGCAGAAAAAGGACCAAACAGCAGCAGCGGCTTTAGTTTTCATAATTGTCATTAGTTAGCCATAAACATCAACTTCTCCCACTTCAATCCAGCTGGTCAAGATTATCAATGTGAGATACAAGCATGTTGATGTTTACATGACCATAGGAGCTTGGGTCATGCATCTTAGATGATTTGCAACTTTCAGCACATGGGAATGAAGTTGATTGCATTAAGTACACTTGCTGTCTTATAGTATAAAAGGCTGACCCACAATTCTCTGTGATTTGATCAAACTGACATTATTTAACCGAATATTTACCTTTTTAACACCGTTTGATATATATTTTCCGAAGTGGCATCCTTTCGACTGAGCTGGCGAAAGGCGCATCCCCAGGGACGCGCTTTACCCGGGTTTTCGCTGAGTTGGATGCCACGTGTGGAAGGTGCATCCTCGGGGACGCGCCTTCACGGGATTCTGATGACTCGACTGCCACGTGTGGAAGGTGCATCCCCGGGGACGCGCCTTCCATTAAATGCCATAAATACCCCCATCCGTTTTCCTTAACTACCCCTCCTCCTCCCCTATATAAACCCCCTCAACCCTCCCTCATTCTTCACACCAAAATTAATTTATGAATTTATATTTAAATTTATTTTTATTTTAAAGTTATTATGAATTTATATTAATTTTAATTTTTTATAATGTATATTATTTAGGATACTGATCGTATTTTAGAAACTTTTATTAAAAATCCACGTATACCGACACCGGAACGTATTTTGCCATATTTGGCTTCTGCCGGGTTCGAGTATATTGCAACAATTATTGGCGGTTGCAAACTCGAACATGTCCTAATTTCTGTACTGATTGAGAGGTGGAGGCCCGAGACACACACTTTTCACCTTCCATGTGGAGAGGCCATAATTACATTGGAGGATGTCTCTATGTATTTGGGGCTTCCCGTCGACGGAAATATGATGTGTGGTATGGCGGATGGTGATTGGCAATCAATGTGCATTGATTATTTTGGAGCTGCTCCGCCAGAGTTTAATGGAGGTAGAATAATTTTATCTTGGTTGAAAGCTAATTTTGAGGTTTTAAATGAAAATGCTTCAGAGGATCAAGCAAAGGCATGTGCTCGGGCATATATTCTACGAATAATTGGAGGAATATTGATGCCCGACAAATCTCGCAACCAGGTGCATTGTATGTGGTTGCGGCATCTGATCGATTTTGATGAAGCTGGAAGATATAGTTGGGGCGCTGCAGTTTTGGCATTTCTCTTTAGAGAAATGTGTCGGGCGACGAATTATAAGAAAATTGCTATCGGTGGATGTCTCCTGCTTCTACAATCATGGGCGTGGTTCCGCATGCCTTTCTTATGCCCGATCGTGAATGAACCATACGTATTCCCCTTATTGTTGAGGTAATTTTTGAACTAAATTTTGATTTAAATATTTTTAATTAAATAGGGTGATATTTAGTTTATATTATATTTCATAGGTGGTCGATGAAAAGAAAGAACCATAAAAGTATACCTACTGGGTTAGAGGAAATTCATTTACTTATTGATACGAAAGCTGGGTCTGAGGTATGTTTTTAAATCTGTTTAAATATTAATATTTTAATTTAAAATGCTAGATATAATTAGAATATTTTATTTATTTGAATTGTATATTTATATTTCAGTTTCAGTGGATACCTTATGCGAGCGATGAAGTGAAGGCTTGCATCCCACCCCACCTTAGTGGGTCATTAGAGGTATGGATATCGGTTATATCTCTTATATGTTATGCTATTATTGAGTGGCATCCAGTTGATCGCGTGCTCCGTCAGTATGGTTGTACGTAATATATTCCTGGAGCACCTAGGAATTTAGACGACGTGCATAACATAGATAGACGAGGAAAGAAAGAGGTTAACTGGGTGGTGAGACACAGAGATTGGATTACGCTTTGGGAGAACCGATATACACTGTTGACCCCTCGACAATATTACGTTGAAACTGGTCATATGGTTACGGATAACTATATGGATTGGTTTAATGAAAATGGGAAGCCGTTTCTACTTTCGGCGGAAGCACGAGGGGTTAACATTCCTAGACGCCGAGAAAGACGTCAACCGTCTCAATATCATTGTCCCCCGACGCGTGGACGGAGAGAATGCGCTACCAGTTCTGCATCAGTCCCACCACAACATCCTTATCCGTCGATGCCGCAGGGGTACATGCCCAACCCTCCACTTCATATGCCAAGCCCACCAGTTCATATGCCATCTTCGCAGGGTTACATTCTAAGCCCGCAGGGTTACATTCCTAGCCCGCCAGGTTACATGCCTAGCCCGCAGGGTTTTATACCATATGGAGGTGCATATACGACTATGTTTAATGATCCAGCATATGGTTTATATGCATCTTATTTGGCTGGTGGTGCTTCTCCGCAGACACCTCAATCTCCATCTGGATCACAGACATCGATGCCAATGTTTCCACAGTTTTCACAGTTCCCGGGGAGCGGTGGGATTGTTACTAGCACTCCTCCAGGGTCGTTATTTTATACAAGCCCTTCAGCCCCTTCAGCGTCATCTACACCAAATGAAGAAAATGTTGCTGATGATGATAGTGAAGATGAGGAGACTGAAGAACAAGTTCCACGAAGAAATCCTCCACGAAATAGACAACCACCGCCCTGTGGAACTCATTCGAGAAGACGACATCGGTGATCCAGTTGTATTTTAATGTTATTTAAATAGTTATATTTCAGAATTTTATGTAATTTGGTTATGTTATTTAAATGTTTCATGGTTGTTACATACATATTTTTAATGTTATTTTTATTCACATTTAACATTAAATGTTTGATAAATATTTTTAAAATACAAATTATATTATTCAAAATTTAAAATAAAAATAAAAATAATATTATTCGAAATTTAAAATTAAAATATAAATTATAGTATTCGAAATTTAACATTAAATTTCAACTTAATATTCCAATTGTATTCGAAATTAAAAGTTATATTCAGATTATAGTTCACAATACTTAAATTGAAATTAAATTTATCCATACATATGATTTTATCATTAACATATATATTAAAACGTATACATTAAAATCAACTTATCACTTCACATTTATTCGTAAAAACATCTCGATGCTCATTCCATACAATTTCAATGTCACAATCAACTTATCACTTCACATTTATTCAATTTATCCATAACATTTTATCTAATTTATTCAAACTTCACATAACGTTTTAATTTAAGTTATGAACTTAAATTAATCTATATGTATAATTTATTCTTAACTTGCTGAACTTTCAAAAGAAGTTAAATTTTGGTTATAAATTAGTTGATTTCACAATCCATCTAGTGTCCCCGAGGGACATGAGTGACATAATAGGGCAATGATAACATATTATCTGACAAAAAATGGAAGGCGCCCCCCCGGGAACGCGCCTTCAAGTCCCCTGAGAAATAATAAGTACTGATATGAATAGTGTCTCCGAGGGACATGAGTGACATAATAGGGCAATGATAACATATTCTCTGACAAAAAATGGAAGGCGCGCCCCCGGGAACGCGCCTTCAAGTCCCTTGAGAAATAATAGGTACTGATATAAATAGTGTCTCCGAGGGACATGAGTGACATAATAGGGCAATGATAACATATTCTCTGACAAAATAATAGAAGGTGCGCCCCCGGGACGAGCCTTCAAGTCCCCTGAGAAATAATAAGTACTGATATGAATAGTGTCCCCGAGGGACATGAGTGACATAATAATGATAACATATTCTCTGACAAAATAATAGAAGGCGCGCCCCCGAGAACACGCCTTCAAGTCCCCTGAGAAATAATAGGTACTGATATGAATAGTGTCCCCGAGGGACATGAGTGACATAATAGGGCAATGATAACATATTCTCTGACAAAATAATGGAAGGCGCGCCCCCGGGAACGCACCTTCAAGTCCCCTGAGAAATAATAGGTACTGATATGAATAGTGTCCCCGAGGGACATGAGTGACATAATAGGGCAATGATAACATATTCTCTGACAAAATAATGGAAGGCGCGCCCCCGGGAATGCGCCTTCAAGTCCCCTGAGAAATAATAGGTACTGATATGAATAGTGTCCCCGAGGGACATGAGTGACATAATAGGGCAATGATAACATATTCTCTGACAAAATAATAGAAGGCGCGCCCCCGGGAACGCGCCTTCATGTGAATAGTACTCCGATTATAGACACTATTATATGCAACGTATTATAAACTTTCAAAATAAACTTCAGTTCACAAGCTTTCAAATTCTCAAATTCCCAAACTCTAAATTCTCAAATTCTCTGAAAATGAGTCATCTTTCTGCTGTTGTTTTGTATGATGGAGAAATTAAGGAAGCTGAAGAGGGGGTTGTTTTTGAGTCAGATCATTATATCCCCTTAACCTTGAAGAGAAACATCACAATTGAGGAGTTAATCACAAAAATTTCGTTAAAGATTCGTGTAGCAGGCCAGAGAAGACTATTTTCACTTCAGTACAGATTTTCTACTGAACTTTTTCCGCTCATGTATACATCATTTCAGCTTTCAAACGATGATGATGTTTCTATGATGGTTGATGCTCATATGGGGAGTTCACAATCTCTTATTGAAATGTATGCCACTTTTATTGAGGTTCGTGCAACTCATGGTCTCTCATATTCCTCTCACTTTGGCATTGCATATCAAGCTGATTAAGTTGATAGCCCGACACAAGTGATCTGTAATGATTTCACATCATTAATGGCGGATCCAACGCTAGATGCCATGCCATCAAGTTCAATAGGAAGACATTCATCTGCAACTACTTATGATCTCAACCCACGTGGCTTCACCAATAATCCATATGGCAACATCTCTTCTACTTCAAGGGGCAGACATTCATCTGCCAATGTTTTCGACTTATATATGGAAATGCCAACGAGACGGCAGTCTATTCACATCCCACATGATACAATGGCCTCAAGTTTAAGGGGAGGACACGCAAGCGGGAGCTTATTTGACCTTAACATTGGATTATCGGAGGAACCCTCATCTCCACCAGGAGAACCTCTTCGGGAGCCAGATGCAGATGGTGCTGAAACAGGATTATTCGTTGAACCTGACTCACTACAGTTTAACGTACATTCTGATGATGACGAGGATGACGTTCCGATAAATACAACACCAGCCGAACTTCCTGCACATATGTATGAGGCTGATTATGATGCAATGTATGAGCCTGAATTTCCAGATCTTCCTGATGTTGGCAACTATGGACTTCAATCATCAGTCAATGACGGTAATTTACATATTGGAATGGAGTTCGCATCGAATGAGGAAGCATTGATGGCAATAAAGAGTTACAATATTCGTAACTCAGTTCAGTCCCGAGTTGATCGATCTAACACGGAGAAATATGTCTGCTACTGCATCCAACGTGACAACGGATGTCAATGGATGGTCTGTGTATCAAAGAGGAAGAGGAAGAACAACTTATGGGAACTAACCAGATACAACAGTCCTCATATATGTTGTGCAAGAGGTATAAACCAGGATCATCCCAACTTGGACTCCAACATTATTTGCCAAGCAATCATGCCCATTGTGAAGCAAAGCTCTCATATAGCTGTTGCAGTGTTGATTTATGCTATACAGTCACAATATGGGTACACTGTCTCATATAAAAAAGCGTGGTTGGCAAAACAGAATGCCATTTGCAAACTTCATGGCGAATGGGATTCCTCTTACAACGAGCTGCCCAGTTGGTTTCATGTTGTGCAAAGACTTAATCCCGGGATAATTGTTGAGTTCGAAACTCAACATCATTACGTGAATGATCGAATGGTTCGCGATCGCTGCAAATTTTACCGTGTCTTTTGGACTTACCCTCAGTGTATTAATGCAGCCAAGTACTGTAAACCAGTTGTCCAAATTGATGGTACTTTCTTGTATGGGAAATACAAGCAAGTTTTATTATTAGCTGTGGTCCAAGATAGAAACCGCAATATTCTTCCTATTGCGTTTGTCCAAACGTTTATATGTTGTCACCAGGGAATGAGTATGCATTATTTCAGACCGAGGAGCCGGGATAAAAGCAACAATGGACTCTTTGGGTACAATGTATAGACCTCCACATGTTCAACATCATTATTGTGTCCGTCATATTGCTGCAAACTATTACGGAAAATACAAGAAGAACGATGAACGTCAGTTAGTCGTGCGGATGGGTATGCCACTTTTTTCCAATTTTTCTATCAATTTCTTATTAATTATTTATACTTCATATTAACTATTACATATTCCTAATGGCTTAGGTTACGAACTCTTACCTCAAAGGTTTGAGTCGATACTACAAGAGCTGTTTGGCAAAAATAAGAAGGGGTGTGAGTACATTATGGACATCAGTAAAGAAATGTGGACAAATGCATATGACGGGGGGTATCGCTATGGTCATATGACAACAAACTTGGCTGAAGCAATAAATTCAACCTTAAAGGTGGCGCGTCATTTACCAGTCATGGCGTTGGTTAAAACGACTTATTTTCGTTTGGGTCAACTCTTTGCAAAGCTCGGTGGACAAGCTCTTACTTGGATGCAAAACGACCATATTTACCACCCAAGACTAGCAGTTGATTTACAAAAAAAAATGGCTGCATCAAATGGGATGTTAGTTACAAATTTTTCTCGCACTCGTGAATTGTTTCGTGTAACCGAAATGCCACGTCCGCTGCAAGGGATTGGAGCTAACTCTTTCAGAGTTAATCTGCAAGAGAGGTGGTGCGATTGTGGTTTCTTTCAAGCACTCAAATATCCATGCTCTCATGTCATTGTAGCTTGCTCACATTCGCATTTGGACTACAAAAATTATGTTGATCCCGTATACCAACTTTCACAAGTATTCAAGGTATATGAATTTGAGTTTCCGCCCATAGGAAACGAAAGAGACCCAAATGAGATTCAAACTTGGCTTACAATTGTACCAGATCCATTGCTATTGAGGGACTCAGGTCGTCCAAAATCTACTAGAATACATTGTGATATGGATATTCGGGAGAAGTCAACAGAACAAAAACGATGTGGGCATTGTAGAAACATCGGGCACAATAGAAAAAAATGTACAGCTCTGTTATCATCATATAACCGTTAACTCTTATGTAATTAATATTGTATTTAAATGAATGTTTTTGTTTCTAATAATTTAATGTTATTGCATTTTATATAATTTGTCAATGTATGTACACCTAAAATTTTTTTTAACTTTTAAATACATAAATATTTTCAATATATTTATTTAATATAATAATTAATATTATTAGTTATAATTTTTTTTAAAATATAATAATAATTCCACCTTCTAAGTAGAGAAAAATATTAAATTAAACAAATTAAAAGTTATTAAAAAATTTATGTATACGATGACACATTTCATGTTCTGATTGGAGGATTAAATTTATTAAATTAAATTTTCAATAAGACTAATTTCATAAAATATGTAAGTATTGAAGATTAAATATGTAATTATACTAATTTATTAACTTATGCATCAATATTTTCGTTAAATATTGATAAGAGATGACTAAATTGATAACATTTAAATAATTAACTGATAAAATTAATAGATCGATAATCAAAATCAAAAATAATAATATAACCATATGTGTAAAATTATAATTTCATACATTTTTCCTATAACTACAATAAAATCAAAACTGGTTTTCATATATTGTTCTATCATATTAATGTAGATAATTCACTCCACCTTTAACACACATTAACAAAATACATTTGATAATTCTTACACTATAATCGAAACACTTTACATAATATATTACTAATTTATAATAATAATAAAAATAAAATATTTATTATTAAACAAAATACCAACGTGGCAGTCGAATTATCAGAATCCCGTGAAGGCACGTCCCCGGGGATGCGCCTTCCACACGTGGTATTCAACTCATCAAAAACCCGGGTAAAGCGCGTCCCCGGAGATGCGCCTTTCGCCAGCTCAGCCGAAAGAGTATCACTTCAAAAAATATATATCAAACGGTGCTAAAAAGATAAATATTCGATTAAATAATATCAGTTTGATTAAATCGCCACAATTCTCATCTTACCTTATTATTCAAAGGCACCCTACCCTACCCTACCTAATTTAGATTCACAATTCACAGTACATAAAAAAAACACTGAAAAATAAATAGTAGCATCAAATTCATGCCTTCAAACTTTTTATTTCAGAAAAAAAAAAATGAAAGACATTCTCACTGTTGGATGGTTGATTATTGCTGTCTGACAGTTTAGCAGCTCGCATGACAATAGTTTGTACTTCATGTTAATGTCTTTTATTTTTATAAATTTTAAAATATTTATTTGCATAAAATAAATAATATCACATCAACATATATTACATATAAACCTTCAAAATAATTATTAAATTTAATATTTTAATTAGTATTCTTTATTGAAAATAATTTAATTTTTCATATTGAAAATAAAATTTCAATTATCAAATTTACAAAAGGTATAAATATAAATAACTATTCGTTGTATAACTTTTAAATTACAAATATAAATTATGGCAATAATTGCAATCAATATGCATACAGATTCATCGTTATAAATTTCTCAACTGAAATTACAATAAACATACATTAAATCAAACATTACAAACAAATAACTATTAACTCAAATTAAATAACATACATATGATTTATAAAAAGTAAAACTCAAATTTTACATATAAGAAAAATAAGATTTCAATTTTGGCCATCTATACTTTCCTTAAAAGTTATTCTCAAACTAATTTAAATCTTCGATTCTAAGATTTAAGTAATGAAACTCATCAAGTATTCTCAATAATAATAGGGTATATGTGCATTGTTATTTGATAAATTTTTTTAAATATATATTATCTTATAACCATCTCGGACTATTTCTATAATTTCATTATGTAATAAAAATTTATTACTAATATATATTCCAATAAAAGTGCTACCATGGTCTTTTCCTCTCCAAAATATCCATTCCAGCTTGGGAATCCCTGACATGTATATATATTTGTATTGTATTCATATTATTTTGGATAAAATACATCGATGTTCCTAAACTATAATTTTCTTATCATTTCAGCTATTGAACTTGTATAACTTACGAAATGATCATTAAATTTATCAAAAAGTTAATTTTAATCAATTCGTCATTATGTATTGTTAGGAGATAACATAACACCTTAACTTAATTATTAATATCTCACTTAACCCATTAATTGTAACTAAAAATTATTATTTTTTAATATTTTTCAATCAATAATTTTAAAATTTTAAAAAATATAAAATTTCAAGTGTGGTATATATATTACATGTTAAGTATTGTAAAATTCTTATATACAGGGGCAGACCTTATAGTTGCCCTGGGTATCCCAGGCAACTCCTCAAAATTGTCTGCTTAGTGTTAATTTTTTCTATTTTTTAATTAATACAAGTGTCACCTCTAATATTGTGTGTAACTGTTGCTATTTATTATATGAAAAAAAATTAATATCCTATTTAAAATAAAAAAAGAGATCAAGCCCAAAAAACAAACCTTAAGCCCATGAATCAATCACCTATTTTCAGTTTTGTGGGAATTGGGATACACCTGAATTTTTGTGCAACCCCTGAATTTTTGTCCTTAGTCCGCATCTGCTTATATATATGATTTTGACACATTTAAATATTTATGTTTATGCACAAACCAATCAATTTCAGTTGTTAAGAGATTGTTGTTATCTCTTGAGGCATCGAGTTAAAGCATTGCGTATGTAAGGATGTGATCATTCATTGTCAAATGTTGAGAGCATTTTAACAGATACTACCTTATAATCACTTAAGATTTATCAAAAAAATATTTATGTTTATACGTGTTTTTTATTAGGTGTTGTAATTATAATTTAACCTAATTTGTTTATTTGAAGAAAAAAATCATTATGGACCCATTAAATAGCATCAGTAAAAAATATTATTCTCTCAAGAGGGTTTAAATTTGAAAAGTTACATTTATAAAATATTTATACATTATTAAATGATTAAAAAAATTAAGCATGTCTTATTTTATAATCATCTGATACTATTAATAAATAAATAAATCATTATATATAGTTTATATTTCATAAATATCAATATTAATCTCAATTTCCGAAATAAAGAGATGGTTGGCTATAGTTGTATTAATGCCTCTTTCACCTAATTCACTTTTTTTAACAGAAAAAAATATTTCTTTTGAACCACAAAAAAAAAAAGAATTGTTTAAGACAATATATATGTTTCATATCCCGAGGCTATTGCTTAATTATTCATGAAGCTAATTGACAAAAAGTCATTAAAAACTGGGCATTAGGCCTAGACATCATGATTTGTGCCTAAATTCTTAAGTTTTTAAAATTGGATATGGTTTAACCGGATTTTATATAAAATATTTTTTTTAAATTTTACATTATATTCAAAGCAATATTAATATATATGTAACATTTTTTTAAGTTTACAATATTAAAAGGTATAAAAATATCACAAGTCATAACATATATAAATTAAAAACCATAAAATCAAGTGAAACAAAATGATTCAAATCAACTACAACATAATATTTAAGGTAAAACATATTAAATAATAAATATAATTATATAACTATAATCAAAAAAATAAAATTAAGGCTTAAAAAACCATAACAAATGATGTCATTTGGTTTAATTTAAAAAAAATAATCCCACATGACTAAAAAACATAGAAGAGCATCCCAAAAGTTTAAAGAGTAAAAATATGAGAACAAAATAATCTCACATGGCTAAGAAACATAGAAGAGCATCTCAAATTACTTCTATAAATAATAGAGGTAATTTGACATTCAAAATCATGGAGCCTTTTGGTGAGCACAGAGCGAACTATTCTTTCGCTTCAATTCAGCTTAAATTTTAGGCTTCAATCGAACTTATAATTTTTTTTTGAGTTCGAGCCTTTTCGAGTTCAAGTTTTAAAATTATATTTCGAGTTCGAGTTGAACTTGATAATCTTTAGCTCGTGAGTTTTTGAGTCGAGTTGAGCTTACTTTTAAAGTTTTCGAGTTCGAGTCTAGCTCAGCAATATTCGATTTTGACTTGGCTCGTTGAACAAACGACGTGGTTTGGTTTAATTTTTTTAAAAGAAAAAAAGTGAACCGCTGGTTCAACCCGATTTTACCGATTTTCAGCCAGTTCACCTCGGTTTTACTGATTTTCAGCCGGTTCATTGCCAGACCGATTTTGTGAGGTAACCGGACTGGACAAGCCACCGGTTGAACCGACTGATCCGGTCCGGTTTTGATAACCATAAATTCAATGAATTAGTTGTTGATAGGCGGGGCAAATTGTATTTAAGTATATTTTGCATTGTGTTAAAAGGAAAAAAAAAGTAAATCTAAAAGATGACTAATTTATGGAATATATTTTCCTTGTTCATGGCGTAAAAGATGAGATAAAATCATAATAAATTGGGTTAAAACAGGACTTTCTTTTGTGTCCAATCAATTGGCCCCAAGTTTCCGCCAAGAATTGGTTCACTCGACAATTGCATGTGATTCACCACCGGTTTCTTAGTATCCCATGTTATTATTTTTCAGCAGGTAATCCCATTCTCAAGATTTTTATCTGTGATTAAATAATCAGGTGTAATGGGACGAGACATTCAACCTTTAATACTCCACCTCTATAATATTTGATTTAAATTAATTAATTAATAAATTAAATGTCGATTTTATAATAAATAAAAAACCATAAAAAGTACAACGTATGTTGCTGTTACATGTTCTACGTAAGTTACTAGAAATAAATTATAAGATAAAGTACACAAATAGTTCATCGATTATATGGTGATGTTTTGTTGAGATTTTTAATTATTAAAAGTTACAAAATGATTCATCGATTATAGGAAGTTATTTTTTTAGTCATACGTCTATTCATTTGTTTAAAAATCGTATTTTTTCGTTAAAAAAATGAAAGTCATTTGAGATTGACATTAACATATCGACTAATATATGATAAAATCATATTTTAATGATGTATATTAGAACTATTGATGATTTCAAGCACTTGCTCGTCGGTAGCTCGACAATATAATATAAACGAAGAGTCGGTCCATAAAATACAACTCAAACGGTTATGGGATAAGATTTTATCATTCCCATTCAACATGTTAATGTCTAGCTCAGACGACCATCAATTTTTAAACAGAAAAAGATGAGTTTGGAATATATGAATAGTCGAGTGATCATTTTGTAACTTTTAATAATCGGAGGACTCAACAAAATATCATCCAATAGTCAAATGATCATTTTATAACTTTTAATAATATAATACTTAACGAAACAATGCTCTATAATCAATGGATCATTTGTGTAATTTACCTTAAATTCTACATTTTCCTCGCCATTAAAGTAATCATTGTCCGGGAAGAAACAGAGAGAAAAAAGGGTGTTGGGTTGGGTCAACGAGATTGAAAGCTCCCGTGAGTGATGGGGTTCGCGTATGGAACATGAAGCAGGCAGCTCTTGGTTCACGCACCGCTTTGCCAACCATTGCTTTGCTCTGTCTGCTCATTCAAACCATGGCAGGAAAATTGTAGTTAAAATATTAAATAGAATAAAATGTAAAGTTAAGGAATTAAATTGAAAAAAAATTAAATTTATAATTTAAAGTGATAAGTAAAGTTATATAGATATTCTATAGTGATAAAAAATAGACATAAAATGAAAGATTAATTGAATAAGTGAGAAAATCATGTAAAGTTAAATAAATAAATTAAAAGAAAAATGTTATATAAAAAAAGAAGAATTGAAGATTCATCTGTGTTCTACAATGATTTATGAACATATGGTTCAAATTTTGTAAACATTAACTCTAAATTAAAGATGAATTGAAAGAATAAAGAAATCAATTATCAAATTTCAAAATTGTTAAAATACTCAACTAAATTTTTTTATGAGAAAATAACCCCAGTGACCAAAAATGCCTTATAATATATGATTTTAACCAACTTTTTTTGGATTTGCCAAAATGACCAACTAAATCGCAATGCGATCGATAATTCGCAACGCGATCTCCGGTATCGCAAATCAGTTTCCAGATTCGCAACGCGATTCTGACTATCGCATTGCGATTTCCCAAATTCGCGTTGCGATTTTCCTAATTCGCAATGCGAATACGTAAATCGCAATGCGATTACATAAATCGCAATACGAATTAGGAAGATCGCAATGCGATTACGTAAATCGCAATGCGATTTACGTAACCGCATTGCGATTTACGTAATCGCATTGCGATTTTCCTAATTCGCACTTCGATTTACGTAATCGCATTGCGATTTTCCTAATTCGCACTTCGATTTACGTAATCGCATTGCGATTTAGTAAATCACAACGAGATTCTGACTATCGCAATACTGAATTTCAAATTCGCAACTCGATTTCTGAATTCGCAACAGGTTTTAATTTCGCAACACAAATGTTTTGGGTATATAAATACACAGCAGCAACAACTCATAACCTAAATCCCTAAATCGCAACTCATTCCATCTCCATCTATCACTCTCTCCGGCGACATCCGTTCCTATATCCAACGACATCCTTCCCCATCCGGCAACATGTTTTAGTTTCGCAGCTCGTTTGTTTAGTAAATTAATTTACAATAATGAAATCATCTAATGTTGATCGTGTTTGGATAGATTTGTGTTTTGGAGGGTCATGGGAGAATGTTCATGGTGTTTTACAAAATATGCCTTTACCCATGAATCTTCAACTAAAACTGTCATTAAAAAAGTTAACTTATGAAACTCTAATGTTACGTGTTGCAAATAAATTGAATTTAGAACCCCTAAGTGGATTTAGGCTATCTTATTAGAAAAATGGTAAAGTTTATTTGTTAACCGACAATGAAGATGTTGAACGATTCATTGCTTACATTAGTGTTTCAAGTGATGATGTTACATTGTATGTTGTTGAACCTAGAAGTAGTGAAGTTGGGTCAGTAGAGGGTAGTAATCAACTAAGTTTTTCAACCCCAATTTATGATGCTCAAAATTTAATGGTTCCACCACAATTTCATCACCAAGCAAATATTGTTTCACCACATTTCCAATACCAAACACAATCTCAAAACCCACAACCTTTCCCTAATCCAAATCCCAAACAACTTTCAGCACCAAATTTCGGTTTTCGTATTGACCAGTTAGACGATGATGAGCCAACAAAAAAAATTGTGAGTACTAGTCAGTATTCGAAATTTGATCTTGGTCAATACCCGGACTTTGACTTGGTCAATACTCGGATTTTGATGATTTTTCAGAAGAAGAAACAGACCCTGCGTGTAATGATTTTGATATTGGTCAATACCCGAATTTTGATGATGAAACAGCCGTTGCCGAGGAAGATGTTGTTGATGATAATGAGGAGGAAGTTACGACTGTAAATGAACATGTTGAACATCCATTATGTAATTCATATAACACTAAAGAAGAAAAAGAAGAAGAAGAAATCCCCAAAGAAAAGTCCCCGAAGAAAATGCCACGAGAGTATAACTGGAATATGCCAGAATTACTTCAGATACCGGAAGAAGAGTTGGTAAAGATAGCAGTTGATTGTCACACAAAAATTATTCGTATCAAGAAAGATGATTGTTTTGATACAAAGGAAGACTTGAAGATAGCTTTGTATACGAAATGTGTGGAAGATGGCTATCAACTAAAAGTTAACAAATCAAGCAAAGATTGTTTCGAAACAAGGTGTATGATTGACAAAAACTGTATGTGGCGTATGATTGCAAAGAGGATAAAAGATTGCGAAATGTTTCAAGTTAGGACTTTTATTGATAAACATACATGTACAAGAACCCAAGTTTTTCCTCACCATAGACAGGCAAACAAAAAGGTGTTGGGTGGTTTTCTGGCTGAGTTAATGTTTTTGAATGGTAGGGTATATCGGGGACATGAAATTATGAGTGACATGAATGCTCGGTTAAATATTAGTATCTCATATTCTCAAGCTTGGAGAGCCAAATGTTATGCCTTGGAATTGTTGAGGGGGTCGCCAGAAGCATCGTTTGCCCAACTGTCGGCTTATTGTCACAATTTAAAGCTGAAAAATCCTGGGTCGGTAACTCATATCAAAACAGATAGAGATGGACGCTTTGAGTTGCTGTTTATCGCCATTGGTGCTGCGGTTAGCAATTCAATATAATTTTGTTGACTCATTTTTGTTAGTTACATGCATTTCACATTTAAATGATTATATTTCTTGTGTATATGATTTTGTAGATTCGTTCGTTTATTAATTGCATGCGCCCAACTATTATAGTTGACGGAGCACATTTAAAAGGTCGATACCTTGGAGTAAACTTATTAGCAGTAGCCATGGATGCTAACAATGGGATACTGCCAATAGCTTACGGGGTTGGAAAATCTGAAATCTCTGATTCATGGACATGGTTTATGGGGCATATTAGGGATTGCATAGGTCCTATTAGCAATCTGACAATCATATCTGATAGGGCAAACTCAATTGACAACGCTGTTAAAAGGTGTTTCCCAGATGCTTTTCATGGACTTTGTGGTGTTCATTTGTATAGAAATCTAAAATCAAGGTCTTCTGGTATAAAAAATCACAAATGGACATACTGGAAGGCTGTAAAAGCTTATCGGGAAGTGTATTTTAATAAGCATATAAACTGTTTAAGAAGTGTTTTGCCTCAGTGTGCTCAAACACTAGAAGATGTCAGGTTTGAAAGATGGTCAAGAGTACATCTACTTGGAGCAAGATATGGTTTCATGACGTCTAATAGTGCATAATCAATCAACGCTCTAAGTCGTCATTCCCGGAAATTACCCATTACTATGTTAATGGAGTTTTTTCGAGCCTCTATTCAACAGTGGTACTACAAGAAAAGAAACCATGCATGTATTATTTCTTTAAATTCGTAACTTATCATATATTTTACTAAGTATTATTTATTTAAATTTACAGGAACATTGGAACATCGTGTTACACCATGGACAGAAAAAAAGATAACGAAACGTGTTGTGAAGTCAACGTCATGGAGAGTTAAACCATGTTCAAACACTTTGTTTGAAGTACTGGATAATAACTTAAATGGGCTTGTCGATCTAAATGCAAAGACGTGTAGTTGTATGAAATGGCAAACATCTGGTTATCCATGTGGCCATGTTATAAAAGTTTATCTTCATCTAAACCAAGATGATTCAAGCGCATACGCTATGGATTGCTACACTACAGAAGTATATCGACAGACTTATGGCGAGATTGTCTACCCTATTCCACATCCTTCTGAGTGGGACATACCAGATGACTTACAAACAGTTTTGCCACCAGCCATGGACAGAAGGCTACCTGGTCGACCAAAAAGTCACGATCGTATACCGTCTAAGGGTGAAGAGAAGAAGAGATCGACATGTAGTCGGTGCAATGAAAGTGGTCATACAAGGTTGACATGTGGATCACCAGTGCCATCACAATCATCTTTTCCTCTACCAAAATATGGATCCTCATCAAAATCCAAAGCTCATATGGTGTCAAGCAAAAGGCAATCAAAATCGCAATCATCTTTTAAATCCCAATCACAACCGGCTTCACCTTTTGGGACTGTTAACTTAGGTGATTTTTAAATACAAACGTTGTATTATGTGGATTTTATGTGTGAACTTTTAACATTTTCAGTTAGGCATGTATTAGTAACTTGAGTTTGAAAATTGCTATGATCTGTTCAGTTGTTATCACTTATTAGGCATTCATTTGACTATCGCAACGCGGAAATGACTATCGCAATGCGAAATAAAAATCGCAACGAGAGAATCGCAATGCGAAATGAAAATCGCAATGAGAGAATCGCAATGCGAAATGAAAATCGCAACGAGGGAATCGCAAAGCGAAATGAAAATCGCAACGCGAATTTAGTTTCGCGTTGCGATTTTAGTTTCGCGTTGCGATTTTAGTTTCGCGTTGCGATTTTCATTTCGGGTTGCGATTCTCTCGTTGCGATTTTCATTTCGCATTGCGATAGTCATTTTTTTCCTTCAACATAATGCAGATTGAAATCAACAAAATCAACTATTACATTTTAATCAATTAAACAAGCACAAATAAGAATTATGTTCACATCAATTAAAAAAATCAACTTTTACAAATCATCTTTTACAAATCAATTAAACAATCAAAAAATAAGCAATAATTCTTATTTCCTCATCTACTATTGAATCAACTTTTGCAGCCATACATCATTTTCACGCAGCTCACTTCTGAGATTAACCTGCAGAAACCAAACATTTGCTCAAACAACACTTTCTACACATCTAAAACCTACAAACAACAAATTATTGAATTCTAGGTACTTAACCAAACATTTTCAAACCAAAAGCCTATAAACTTACCAATTGTTTATGGACATTTTTATAACGCGGATGTAGGTAGGCAGCGTCTCGTATATATCGATCTAGCCATATATTGCCGAAACCACAAGCCTACTGCAACTCTATCTCTATCGGTGGGAGGTAGATACTTTATACTTCCTGTGATCAAACGCTCCAACGCCAAAGCATACGAGAGGACCACAATCCTCTCTGGGTCCTTTCATTTGTTGTGGTGCGGTCTCGTCTCTGCTAACTGTAATATTGAGCTTCTTTGGCTTCTTGTTTCCAGAACGAGTCCAATAATTTATCGCATCCAAGAATTTAGCCAAATGAGAGCTCCATCCCTTAATAATATCTCTTAAATCAGCCAATGATATGTAATTTATCATGCTGTCATATACTATTGCCTTAAGGGATGAGAGCTGAAGCTCGACGAGAAGCCAATGTTTACGTTCCAAAACAGGGATAAACACCTGCAATCATAAGTAATAATTCATTCATTTGCGCTCTTATTTATGAATATCTTTAAACTCAATCTAAAATAAATACTAACCTTATCGACCTCCCACCATGCAGGATAAAGTTTAGCTTGTCCATTGCCCAACGCAAATGATTCATCTCGTTGATTCTTCAAGTGAACGGCGTTAAAAGACATCGGCATAATTATATATCGTGTATTTCTTTTATTTTCCTTAAGTTTCCTAATTATTAAAAGACGTGACACCCACGCATCGATATGCTGTTTTACAAAAAAAGACATATATTAGTAACTTACATAAATTTTAAAAAAAAATAATCAAATTGAAATATAAGAAAAATATAAGACTTACCCCTCCATCGAAATAGCCATTGTCTTCGACCCCTAATAGTACAGCCCACCAAGACCGATCAAGCAACAAATAGATATCATCGTTGAGCTTGCATATGTCAGTGAAACACCCCTGGCTCCACTCATGTAGATAAAAATCAACTGCGGTCTTAGCCCAAAGGGTGTTATCCAGAATTGTGTCCGGTAGTTGTCTCCTCTCCACTTCAGATACCGGTATGGTACTGGCCGGTAACTCATACGAGAGCCAACTCTCATCCATCATGTATGGCACGTCAGAGGGTTTCTCAAGAATCTTACATATGACGCCATGTGAATCGGGCTCTTGAATGGTGGGAGGGACCTCTTCAACGATGATAGTGGCCTCTTGAACGGTGGGAGGGGACTCCCGAGGAATGATAGGGGCCTCTTCAACGATAGGAGTGGACTCTTGAGGGATGACAGGTGAGTCAGGCTTCTTCTTGTGGTGTCTTCGCACTATTGGGGTGTACGGAGACTTAATAGCACGTGCACGCCGTCTGATGCGTGAACTTTGTCGTGCAAGAAAAACCCGACGTAAAGCATCCACCTTATCGGGCCGCTAAATAATTAAATGCAAAAATCAGTAAATAAACAGACATGATATTTAAACAGTGAAAACAAAGACAAATATGTTTCAAACTTGCATTGAATTCACCCAAGTCATTATTCTATCATAATTCACAAAATGCATAAGATAATAAAGGCAAATATGTTTCAAACTTGCAACACTGTCAACTTAGTATTTGTCTTTGTCTATTGGTTGAAGTAATGCAATTCATTCAAGTTTCAATTTGCAGAAGAAGAATAGTTTCTGGAACTTAAAATCGCAACGTGAAAAATGACTATCGCAACGCGAAATGAAAATCGTAACGAGAGAATGAAAATCGCAACGCGAAATAAAAATCGCAACGAGAGAATCGCAATGCGAAATTAAAATCGCAACGCGATTATAGTTTCGCGTTGCGATTTTTGGTTTCGCGTTGCGATTTTGTCTTTGCGATTTTCATTTCGCGTTGCGATTTTCATTCTCTCGTTGCGATTTTCATTTCAACCAAAAGATAAAACAGTGTTGCCAAAATATAGTTTCAAGAATAAACTATTTCTTATTCTTCTGCAAATTGAAACTTGAATGGATTGCATTACTTCAACCAAAAGACAAAACAAAGACAAATACTAACTTCATAGTATTAAAGAATACACAGTTTAGCAGAATTGGCAGCAAACGAACAAATTTACTCTCAACCAAAAGACAAAACAAAGACAAATACTAACTTCACAGTGTTAAAGAATACACAGTTTAGCAGAATTGGCAGCAACCGAATAAATTTACTTCAACCAAAAGACAAATACTAACTTCACAGTGTTAATAAATAGTTTAGCAGTATTGGCAGCAACCGAATAAATTTACTAAGCAATCTAAGTGAAATGGTTAATCTAAGTGAAATTACGAGTAAATTTATCATCAAGTTAAATATGGAAAATCTTAAACTTACCTCGTTGCGTAGAGTATGAACCTCATTCTGCAATGATACTACCATCTCACGTAGAGCGACAACCTCACCACGTAAAGTAGACACCTCCACACGCCATGCACCATCGTTATCGCGTAAAGTACCGATCTCCTCACGCAAAGCATTGACCTCATCACGTAACTCCCTTAACTCATCCCGTAGAGGTGGAGGTGGAGAACAGGGAGATAGAAGTCGTGGCATCTTTACCGGTCGCCTATCATGAGGTGATGGTGGAGAAGAGGCTCGATGATGTGACGGGATAGGTGATGGCTCTCGTTGTAGAGGTGTATAGTCGGGTCGATCAGGTGATGGCTTTGGGTGAGGTGATGGCTTTGGGTGAGGTGATGGCTCTCGAAGTGGAGGCTGCTCATCATTCGTGCCATCAAGAAAACGCTGACTAGCTTGCCACCAATCAGTGGCAAGCTCAGCCTCCGTGGGTGTCAGTCTCATTAATGGAGTGTTGACCTCCTAAAAATATAAAAACTCAAACAAAGTTAAACGTCTACTATTAATAACTTGTTTATATATGATAGTATTTGTGTTAACTTACATTATTTATTGTCGCATATGGTATTAAGTCTTCCCAATCCAACAGACATTTCCTCTTCCAGGAAATAGCCCTAGGAATATCATTTGAGGTTTTTAATGCATATGCCCGCATGCTGGGGAAAGCCTCGAATATCCAAATCTACAAACAATATAATAACAAACATTAGTAATTGTTAAATAATTAATTATAATTTTGAAAACATTATATAGAAATTCTTACCTTAAAGGCCCAAACAAAGCCTGACAAAGTGTATTTCGACCCATCGCCACGCAAACTTTTACGGTCATCAAAGGCAGACGACAACTTAGTCCAGGTAGCTTTACATATATACGAACCCCACGAAAACAGATTCCATGCATTTAGGTCCTCTACCAATAATATTAGCTCCTGAGGAATAGGTTGTCCGGCCTCTCTGCCTAAAAAGCCGACATACAAAAGTAGTAGAAGAAATACTCGGACAACATCGACGTCATTCATCCGAGTAAAACCATCTTTCTTATTAAACAATTTCTTCAGGTCGTCGACGTGTAAGTTCGGCTTCTCTATTGACTCATCAGGAAAAACCCTGGATAACCATGATGGGCGGGTGATATGACGAGTGTACCGGCCTACATCATCGTGTCCGAATCGTAGACCAGTGATTAAGCAGAACTCCTTCCGCCCAAAACAAGTATACGCCAGTGGAAAATGAAACCATATCTCTTCTTCACCACGCTGTATACTGTCGGGTAGATCGCTAGTCATGGTCTGAAGCCACAAATGGGTCAAATTAGCATCTCTACACGGATACTGTACTCTCAGCCATGGCCCGAAGCAGGTTTCCTCAAACAATTTTCTTTGTGCAGGTGAAAGCTTCGAAGCAATTGTAGTGGCTAGGCTAACTTTATTCCTTAATGTCAATGAAGCCGAAAAAAATTTATACAAAAACAATAAACATACCAAGTTAGATATACCAAAAACTATACTGTGAAGATATACAAAAAACAATAAACATAAATAGTAGTTTATTCTTGAAACTAAAATTTGCAACATTGTTTTGTCTTTTGGTTGAAATGAAAATCGCAACGAGAGAATGAAAATCGCAACGCGAAATGAAAATCGCAATGCAATTTTGGTTTCGCGTTGCGATTTTCATTTCGCGTTGCGATTTTCATTTCTCTCGTTGCGATAGTCCTTTTCGTGTTGCGATTTTCATTTTCATGTTGCGATTTTAAGTTTAGAAACTATTCTTCTTTTGCATTACTTCAACCAAAAGACAAAACAAAGACAAATACTAACTTCACAGGGTTAAAGACTAAACAGTTTAGCAGTATTGGCAGCAATCGAATGAATTTAATAAGAAATCGAAGTGAAATGGTTAATCTATTATTGAAATTACCAGTAAACTTATCATCAATTTCAATATGAAAAACCTAAAATAATGCACAAATTTCAAAATAAAAATAATTAAAAAAACTAACCCTCGGAGGTTGATTTTCCATTTCTGAATGATTATGAGGGATTTCTGACCGTGAATGGTTGTGAGGGATTTCGTCGGCGACGGGGACGGAAATCTTCAGAGATGGGGATGGATTTCACCGTAGAGAGTGAGAGATGGAGATGGGATTGAGTGTTGTGATTTAGGTTTAAGGTTATGAGTTGCGATTACTGTGGACGGTTCAGTTTTCGATATATTAAGAAAAAATTCGTGTTTGGAATTTGAAAAAAAAATACGCGTTAATACGAATGGCGCTATGTAAATCGCATTGCGATAGTCAGATTCGCATTGCGATTTACGAATTTGGGAAATCGAAATGCGATAGTCAGAATCGCATTGCGAATCTGGAAACTGATTTGCGATACCGGAGATCGCGTTGCGAATTATCGATCGCATTGCGATTTAGTTGGTCATTTTGGCAAATCCAAAAAAAGTTGGTTAAAATCGTATATTATAAGGCATTTTTGGTCACTGAGGTTATTTTCTCATTTTTTATTTTTCAGTTTACTTAAAAATTTTAATTAACTCGACTAAAAATTTATTTGACAAATCAAATTAATTCAAATAACTCAATTTGAATAATTTAAAATTAAAAAAAATAATTTTCTAAATCAAATTAAATTTCACCCACCCATTCAAATCAATACCACTTAACACTTCCATTTTTTTATCAAACACTTTACACTTTGATTGAGCCAAGCATTTAGAGTGCCATGATTTTTGTGGCATCACACGAATCATCATCATCATCATAATATCCGTTTTTAAAAGAAAGCAAATGATGAAGAAAACCTATCTGAACCAAACCCAGAATTTAAAATAAAGTTTAAAATTTTTTAAATTGTTTTTTTATCACGAAGCCATTTTATTATAAAGTCCATTTATTATCTATCCTTTTTTGTGTGTGTGTGTGTGGTGTGGGTGTAATCCAAATCCAGTGGTGGAAGTATTTTCCTTGTCTTGAGACAAAGATTGGGTATACAATTAAGGGTAAACTACACGGGAGACTACCAAACTATGCTCATAAATCAATCTTACCACCGAACTATTTTTTGTCTCAATTCGACCACCACCAAACTTTTTAATTGCTTCAATCAGACCACTCTCCGTTAAAAAAAACGGAGAGTCCGACGTGACTGCTGAGTAAGCTGGTTGTTTCCAAGTTTGACATGCAGGACTCCACATCATTGACATGCAGGACGCCACCTCAATTAAAACATAAGAAAAAAGAACCCCATTTAAAGGGCACCCAAAGTTTAAAATTCAAATGTTTTATCATTCTAAAAACCCTAACATAGCTGCTGGCAATTGAAGAAAGAAAGAGTGGAGGAAGAAGAAGAGAAGAATGCCTCAAAACATGGATGAAGAAAATGAGAATCGGATGTGTTTATGTGGAGTTTGTTCGACGCTAACAACCGGATAGACTGACGAAAATTCTGGTAGGAGATTTTGGGGTTGTGGAAAATATGGAAAAGGGGCTCGGGTTTGCAAGTTTTTTTGCTGATATGATCCACCAGTAAGTTATCGGTTAAAAACTATTATTGTTGGTCTTCTAAGAAAAATTGGATCTATGGAGGAGGAACAAAGAAAACGAAAATCTGCTTGGATTTTGACTTATACTCTTGTTTTCTTTGCGGGAGTGATAGTGGGAATTATAATCTCTTAAGTCTTGTTTTTTTGTCTTCTTTGTTGGAGTTATTTCTGGTAATATTATGTTGTGTTGTTAACTACATTGTATGGGTTAATAGACGTGTGTTAGAATTGAAGATGCAAGACTTGTGTTGGAATTGAAGATGGAATGTATGTAACCTGTTATTTTCAGTGTAATGCTTTAAGTATTAATGAAATGTTAAATTTGTGAGATAGATTTGTCTTAAGGAAATGCTTCAAATATAAGGATATAAAACATACAAAAAATTGCATTGAATTCATTTTCAAGCCAATATATGGCATACATCGAATGTTTGACCAATACACATAAGCAAATATACAAAAGATTTAGAGAACAATTGTTTGGACATACAAAAGCTGCTGTCAATTGTCACCACAAAACCTAACAATATCAACTGATCAAAGCACTATAATGTGTATGGTCAATTGTAATACTAAAAATATCAAACAAAAGGTCTAGTTTTGTGGAGATGGTTGGCTGCCAGAAGTATCACTTTTATGCCTCTTTGGAGATGACTGACTGAAATAAGTTTGCTGCCTAATGTGGACAGTGGGGGTAGGCATCCATCTAACCGTATAGCCTTGTAAAGGTGATTATGCCCTTGGACTAGTTCTTTGATTTTGCATCACAACTTGGTTTGGTGTTGGAGCTTGTTGATGGGGAGACGATTGAGTGACACAACTATCTTGACTCAATGGTACAGTAGGAGTGGGCATGCATCAAACAGTATGGACCCCTGCAGGTTGTTGAGACCTTGAACTACTTGTTTGATTTTGCATGACAACTTCATTTGATATTCTAAACTGTAATAAAAAACAAATACAATCAATAAGCTCCAATCAATCTAAAACAAATGCAAGCTAAAACAAGGTCAATCTATAACATACTGCATTTTGATCTTCTTGCAGCAGATGTTTGTTGGAGGGCCTTGTATTGCGACCAACCTGACCCTTGCATGTTCTGACATTATGTCCAGAACCCCCACACTTTCTACATAATATTTTAACTCCCCTCTTTGTCACCCTACAAGAATAAGGGGGTGCTTCATCAACCTCCCTTCTTCTGTTCTTGTGTGGTCTTCCCGGTGGCATTCTCAAGGTAAGTGGTAAGATAGGCTCCATTGTTTCAATAGGAGTCCACTGATTAAGACCTCTTATTGGGTTGATAAAATTTGAGCATATGTCCATTTGGGTTTTCACTAAGTAACATTGGTCCATAAAGTTTTCTGGGTTTTCATGATTCATGATTATAACAGAAATTGCATGTATACAAGGAATACCTAGATTAAAAAACAATTAGTTATTATAAAAATAAAGAAAAGAAAAAATTAACATTATATTAATAAAACATTAAGTTACATGTTAGTTCCCATTTTCTACATGAACAAGGTCTAGTTTCAATGTTGACACAATGCTGATTTGAAGGACCACATGAAACTTGGTATGTTGGTCCACCAGCATGAATAGGCCAACAACTGTATGCATTAACAATATGCAATAACATTATACAGTAACAATATGTAATAACAATATGCATGAAGAATATGTATTACCAAGTTAACCAAAAGCATACATAAGTATTACCAATATGCAATCAAAACAAATGGCAAAAATATAAAAAGTTATACCTATTTGCTTGTGATATTGCATTGCATAGTTTCTTCTGAATTTTAGGGCATACAAGCCCAACAAACTTATTAGCTTGATCCTTTTTTTTTTTTGCAATTCTTTGCATCAACATTGTTCTAATGGACTCCAACAATGTAATAATTGGTTTGTCTCTAGCTTCAAGTATCAACTAATCATAAAATGAAAAAAAAAACATCTTAGATTACATAATAACTGTCGTAACCAGTTTCAGATAAAGACACTAGTTTTTTTATTTCATTTGTTTTATCTATTATTATTATTTTGTTTTAATATTATTATTATATTATATTATTATTATTAAATAAATAATTTATTATTATTACAGGCCCAATTACAAATCAACTCAGTCCAGTTTACATGCCCAGGCCCAATCAGATACAAGCCTACAGGAAACCCTAAACCCAATTTAGGGGTTATATCATCTAACCCTAGCCCCAGCTGCTAATGATCCTTTCTCCACGCGGCCGCCGCCGTTGATTCCAGAACATCCAGCGCCGACGCCTCTGACGCCAAGTGGTCCAAACAACTGTTGCCGACGCTGTTGCTACCACGCCAAGCCTTCACCGAGCTTTCCAGAGAGCCAGCTGCCCCATCCACATCAAGACACTACTGTGAGTCACCAGCATAGCTTTGGTGACTCACCAAGGCTTTCATCCTCTGGACTGGTCCAACGAGAGCCTCGGTGGTGGCTATAAAAGCCACCCCACCTGCAAGACAGAAGAAGGGACGGACAACAAGCAACAAAGAACCAGAGATAACAAAAATGGAGGCAACCAACAGCCACAGAGCAACCAAACAGAGAGCAGAATACGAGCACAAATCAACACTCAATAACCAGAAAGAAGAGGAAAAGAAGCATCTTACCATCGTAGAAGCCTCCAAACCGTCTGGAACCACCAGAATCATTGTAAAACCGAAGGTAAAACCTTCGATTTATTTTAGATCTAGAACGATCTAAAGCGTTTTAAGACAAGCGAAGGCCATATTCGGCCTTAGGAGGTCGAGATCTACACTCTAGGGTAATTTGGGAATTCCGACCACCGTTAGTGGTGGCCGGCAGTGGTGATCGGCGTCGTTGATGGTGGTCGGTCGATGACTTTTAGAGAGAAGCGAGAGAAATGATATTTCTCTTCTCTAGAGAGAGAAGAGAAATGAGAGAGCTGGCCCGAAGGGCCAGCCGTTTCGGGTATAAATACCCCTTCCCAAACGACGCCATTTTGGGAGAGGTATATCTGTAATTTCGTGCATGGCCAAACCCTTTCCGCAGCCATCCTAGTTTGTAATCCTTACATTTTAGTCACTAAAGCAAATTTTAGATCCTTTTAATTCGGTATTCGAATTTTACATATATTCATTTTAGTCCTTTACATAAAACAATATATATTAGGTAAATGTCATATTTAGTCCTTTAATTTTAATAATTAATATTTTAAACCCCAAACAACATTTTTCAATTTATTTTAATTTGACATTCGAATTTAATATAGTTTTATTTTAGTCCGTAAATTAATAAATGAGTAAAATAACATGTTTAATCCCTGTAATTTTAAATAATTAATTATGAATTAGGTATTTAATTCTATTAGGTTATAATTTAGTCACTAATTTCAATTTTTATTTATTTTTTACAAGTTTTATTTATTTTAAATATATAGTTTTAATTTTATTCATTGTTTAGTTATATGTTAATTTTATATGTTTACTTTTAATTATTATTACTATTATTATTATTTAGCCATATATATATATATTTATATAATAAATAATATTTATTTTATTTATTAAAATCTTATTTAATTACTTTTAACTTATTTTAATCATATTTTAATATATATTTATCAATATTAAGAAAGGACTGTCTTAAAGCACCTAGAAGTCATTTTCTGATATTTTTAAATAAATAAATATCTTATTTATATAAATTAATAAATTTACTTAAAATTATAGTAATAAATTTAAATTAAATATATCTTTGAATTTTTAATTTCTAATAATATAGATAATTTATAATTAAAAAGTACCAATTTTGGGCGTTATAGGGGTGCTAATCCTTCCCTAAACGTAACCGACCATGAATCCCTTTTTTATTATTAAAAAGAACGATTTTTTGGTTAAAACGCTTATCAGTTTATCTTTTAATCGATGTTTTCTTAAAAAATCTTTTAAATGATGATTTTTAGGTATTCGACCTACCTGACTCAAAAGGTCGATGGCGACTCCCAAATCATTTTAAAAACCATTTATTCACATCACTTTTCCCGCCAAGTAAAAAATTCGTGCCCAGACGAAAATCGGTTACGACAGCTTGGCGACTCCGCTGGGGACTGTCAAACATTAAAATTAATTATAAATTGTATGTATTAATTAGAAATTAGATATTAAATTTGTCCTCATAAACAGTAAAAACTATCTTTATTTTTTTTATTTTTTATTTTTACTTTATTTTCAGATATTAAATTTTATTATTTATTGTCTGTCAAAGGTTTGAATATTTCTCCTCATACACAACACTTGCATTGCATAACATAAGCTTTCTAATCAAGTTTGTCCCTTTTAAGTGGGAGTGAAAGCGACGTCTTCGTGAGAATTTATTCTCCGTGTCAGACCTAGCAAGTAACTTTCGGGGTTCATATGCTCTATGTCTTCGTGAGAATTTATTCTCCGTGTCAAGCATAGAGAAATGTGTCCCCTCGAATTAAACTCGATCCGCTTAAGTCTGCAATGGACTAGGATTGAGGGTTGACAGCCCAAGGGGGTATCAACAAGGATAGTTCGAGTACCTTTACTCCTAGAACTGAAAACCTATATATAATAAACCCTAGAAACTCTCCCGATCTGAAACCATGCCGAAATTTTGTCAGTAGGTATACACAAAGGAGAAATAAGCTCTAGCTTTTAATTTATTTTATTTCATTTTCTTTTTCCTGAGTAAATGCATGCGAACTAGAAATCATGCGGTTAGGTTAAATTTTCCAAACAAAGCATGGAACTAGAAAGCATGAGGTTAAGATTTATACCTTGATAGATAGATTTTTTTCCATTAGTTGGTACTAACTATTCTATTTTTTCTTATTTTTTCATGCATGTTACATTGCTCTAATATGTTCATATTGATTTCTTTTGTTTGCGTTGCATGATCATGGCATAACCAAAAAGTGTTGACTTGAAAGACTGTTCATCAAATTGGAAAGAAATCGTAAATGGACAAAAAGTTTTATGATCAAACAAAATATGATGCGGCCAAAGAAAGACATCCTGAGGAAACTCCGAGGATAGAAGCAAGCAAAGCAAACAGAGATCCTGTTATATTAATACCAAAAGTACTCCACAAAGATCCTGCCAGATTGATACCAAAAGCAGTCTACAGTAAGAGTATCAGTCGGGACATTCAGAGTAGTGGAGGTTTTTATGAAGCTCAAGCATGTTATTTGAAGGACTTGAACGACCAAAACAAGAAATTGAGCACAGAAAAGAAAACCATGCATGAAGATTTTCAGAAGATCAGTCAAGCCTTTCGAAATGCTGGCATAGGAAACACCCCAGAAGAGTGGATCACAGGGGTCACCAAGCTGAAAAAGAACTGCAACATATATGAAGATCTTATTCAAGAACTTCTTGGACAGAAAGGATCTCTTACAAGGGAAAATGAGAAACTCCGAGAAGTGACACAGAAGATGAAAGAGAATGTCATGGAAGAAGTTGTAGTCCAGACAAGCAATATGGTTCTTAAATGATAGATTTAGCTGACTTTATAAGGAGATGAAGCAAACTAAAGACTCAACTTTTGAGCATGAATGGAAACTAACTGGGCTTTGGAGAAGTTAGAAGTGAAAGATATCCCTATATGTAAAGTTTTATTTGATGTACCGAAACTTTTATGTTCAATGAAATCTGTTCTAAGATGATCACTCTTGAGTAACACCTTTTCATACATACATTTGCATTTTGCATTTTGCATTTTGCATTTTGCATTTTGCATCCTTGCATTTTTCATTTTGCATTTTGCATTTATACTTTTATGTTTCCTTTTGTATTGTACAATTTATATTTTTATTGTTACATTCACATATTTACATTTGCATTTACATTTTGCATTTTTACGTTTATATTTTCATTTTTGCATTTGCATCTTTGCATAATTACATTTTATTTTAAACTATTTTTCATGCATTTAATCATGACAACGTGGAATAATTCGTGGAGAATTCCATGACAGAATTTTTGAAATCAAAGTGGAGCTAACTTGGTCTTCCTAAAGAAGGATAATAGCCATGAATGAGATTTTAGCAAGAGTTGGTAGAATTGAGAAACTGCAAGAGCAAATTATCAAGACTCAACAAGAGATGATTGAACAAGCAAAAAAATTCCAAGATGATTCAAAAGAACAAATGACCAAACTGCTGGACATGATGAATGATATGATCCATGGAGAGAAACCAGAAGATCCTGCTGCGAAGGCTATGAATGAGGTTCTGAATGATAATGACGAGTTCGACATGATAGTGTATGATGATCAAGAACCTATTAGTGAGTATGGTAATTCAAGACAGCCTTAAGATTTGGTCCCAAGAGACATTTATGAATTAATGGTGAATGAAGAATCAATGAAAGAAAGAAGTTCTGTTGTAAGACATAAGCTTTACCCAAAGAAGAGGAGCATAAAAAAGGGTCAAAGGCTGATCAATGAGAAAAAGAATGTTCAGGATTTTCAATTTCCTCCCTTCCACTTTTCGGGTGAAAAATTACATTAAAAAATGCTCTCAGCTGGATTAACTACTCCGCGCTATGTTCAGCCACAATGGCTTCCAAATGAAAAGTGGACCTATATGGAGGTTCCATGGATATACGACATTGAAACTCCAAATTGTTCAGCTAAGGTTCCTAGTAACCTTGAAGGAAATTTCCAAGATCCCTTAGAGCAAGCAATTCAAAAGTGCAAGGTAAAAGAAGGGGTTAAAATTTGATACTCAGAAATCATTGCCTCGACGGAGACTAATGTGATTAAATCTTGCAAAGAATATGGAGTGCAAGAAAATGACAAAGGAAATAGAAACAAAAAATTTCCCATGGATGTAATCCGAGATTGGCCCATAGGTTTAAAAATAAACTGGGAAGATGCGACCATGAAAAAATCTCAAACACCTATATCAGACTTCCTGAGGACAGAGGGAACTTTGGGCAGTGTAGAGAACTTGACAAATACTACACCCATCACAGCTGCAATATGTGTTCAAAACCAGGATAAGGCTATTGTCACCAATGAGAATTATTTTGAGCCCAACTTCCAACTGATAAACGAGGAGATGAGATCTGAACAAAAAGTTGCTAAGAAAGAAGTAGAAACTGGTGCGTCTGAGGAATCATCCAAACAAGCCCAGATAAGAGAAATGATCAAGAAATGGGGTGCAAATGAGGACAATGACCCTGATCCTATTACATACCCAACTTTAGAGGATTAATGATGCATAAACAAGTGGAAGTGTTATCTACCACTGTAGTACTTTCTATTTTCAGCATCTTGTTTGAACTTTTTTTTGTTTCTTTTCTCCGCTTTTGTGCAATAAATAAATGTGTGTTGCTTTTATGGTTATGAGCAAGGAATCAAGTTTTAACCTTGAGATTATTGAGTATCAAGTAGATTAAATATTCTTTTAATTTTTCAAGAGATATAGATCTTTGGCAAGTGGTAAAATTATATCATTCATATCCTATCCAACGCCAATTACTTGATCCTTACAAAAAAACCAAATCCCGACACTACATTTAGCTGAGATTCTGAAGAAATGTCTCTGCCTGTTTTTGAGACACCAACTCCAGATGTTTACTTGTTTATGATACTACAATTACACCATATATATAACCTCAAAAGTCACACATTTGACCTTCCAAATACAAAACCATACAAAAAAAAAACCTCAAAAGAACCAAACTTTCAATTATCTGGGAATCTTCCTGTAAAAAAAGAGACGAGATGAGGCATTATGGATCAACTTATCGAATATAATTTTGAGTGATTGGGGTATACTCAAATAAAAGAAAAAGAAAAAGATGGATTGATTCGAATAAATATGTCATGCATTAATTACATTTTCATGTAAATAAAGATAAATCTTGAATATTCATCCCCTTGGAGATACCTCTTTTTACAAAGGTTTCTGTGTATGAGATGACAAACGACATTGTTTTATTTATCCTTTTAAATATATATATATATATATATATATATATATATATATATATATATATATATATATATATATATCCTTTGTTGTCCTCACTTGAGCCTGAATGATTTTTCTTCTGATTCAACCCTAACCAAGGATCACCCTCCACATTAGGGGGCAAGGTAAATGATATTGGCTCACAAGAATAAAGATTGTCAATACAGTTTTATTACGAAGACAAGTTTCCATGAAGTCAAGAAAGTTTTAAACTACAAGGTATGTCAAATACAGAGTGCTTGAAGATCAATCCAATGAAGAATAATGGAAAATCTCCAAAATGCAAAAGGAAAAGGAGGTGCTCAAAGCAATTGAAGTATTATACTCATCCAGCAAAGAAAGAAGAAGGAAAAAAGAAAAAGGGAAAAAAAGAAAAAAAAAGAAAAAGGAAAAAGGAAAAAAGGAAAATTGAATCAAGATGAGTGACTTATTGAGCCTCAAGTTACAAAGTTGATCAAGTACAAACAAGAAGAGTAGGAAATGTTGGAGATATGAGAAAATGGAAATGAATCCAAAATTTTGCAGTCTAGAGGGATCCAGATGATGGAAAAATCCCCAACAAAGCAGATCCAAGTTAAGCAAGGCAAGGTGAAGGCATCAGAATGAATTGATCCTTGGTTTGATTACCTTTAAACACTTATTTGGGCCTTTTTATCCCTTTCTTTCATAACCATAAGCCATGGGCTACATTACGTACCTGAAAAGTCCATTTTAATCATACATGGATTTCTAAGTAAAAGAGAATATCTTTAGAATTCATTCCGCCTCTCAAGATTGATTTTTTATTTGCAAAAATTAGTTTTTAAAATATTTAATGCATGATATGAAAAATGATAAAAAGAGGGTTCAAGATATAAATTTTTAAATAATATATTAGAACTAAAGGAGGATTCGAGTTGAAAACCTGAAAAGGTGGCTCGAATATTGAATGGTGCAACAACGACATAAGAGATGATTTTAAGCTCTTAAATGAAGCACCGCACATCTCAAAGACGTTCCTGAGATTCTGTAATCAAGAAGTATCTCTACAAGATGAGCATAACAACCATTTCTTCAAGTTAGTGGAAGCCGAAGTGACATATTGAACCAACTTGAAAGAACCTACTTTACCAAAATCAACCTACACCTCAAATCAGTCAATAATTTTGACACTTGCCATAAGACTATGATTTTTGAATGATTTAAAAGTGTAGTTGATTTATTTGATATTCATTAAATTCATTGTTTATGATTTGATTATATTGTGAACTTGAGAAGGGCATTACTTTGCAAAATTCTTTCATTCTTCAATAAAGAAAAGAGAAAAAAACATTTTCAAACAGGACAGTCTCAAATGAAGAAGGTCATTGAAGCAATTGTTGCTTATTCTACCTCTGTTGTAGAAAAAGAATGAACGAGGCTAGAATAATGAAGCACTTCACATTTTTGAAGGCAAGTGGTCCAAGAAGCCAGAAAGTCTGGAGAATTGAACTTGTGACACTCTCCTATGACATTATTAGTAGCTCATCAAGAAAGATTATCGTTTATCTCATGCTGAGGGCGATAAGCATCACCAGACAAATTATTTTCCCCAACCATCAATTCATGTTCTCTAGAAGATTACATCATAGAGCCATGAACAAGTCACTACCTGCACTCTGGTTATACCGTGATGCTGGCTCAAGTCTTGATACATCATTGCTACTTCTTCTATGCCGATCATTTTCTTTGTCAAGATGATATCCATTATGTCCTTCAGAAGATTGCTGAATTTGAATTTGAGGACTTATGGCACAGAATAAGACATTGGAACAGAATCTACCCTTATAGGCCTTTTATATAGGGTAACATTGGTTACAGGATTCCAAAAGTTGAAGATGGCCAGTTTTACTGTCAACTAAACCATTCCATGATTCGAAAAGAGTGGGATATATTGGAGCAGCAGAAGAGACAGCTGTCGTAGCAGTCATTGCAAGAAAATGCACCAACAAAAATCTTCTAGTTCATCCTGATGATGTTTATTTCTTCCAGTAAGGTTGTTACGCTAGATGCCACTGACAACAAGGTCGAATTCGACAAATCTACTCGTCAATTTCTCCAAACGATCATCATTCAGTTCTTGCACATCTGTTTTCAAAGATATGCCAAGACAGTAGAAGGCGACCTTTGCATCACTGATCCCAGAAAAAAGACAGGACATGGATATCACTGGAGAACATGTCTCTAGTAGCTCCTCGTATATGGTTTTTAGGGAAACCTAAAAGCATTTCCACCTTATCAGGTTCAAGTGGAACAATTTTATTCCTTCCAACCCATACCAGATTCCATTTTCAGCACTCATCAAGAACATTCTTCTGGACACTCGAAGGTGACTCATCGTCATAAGCTTCAAGAGCCTTACGGATCTTTCTGTCAATTTGGCACTTCCTGTATATATTTGTAAACAGTTCAACTTTGTTCTGGGATCCCATAAAGGCCACCATTTTGTGTCAATGAAAAAGCATCATGTATGGCGCAAAGAGAAAGCAGAATAAAAGGAAATCTGTTCTCAATGGGCAGATTATGAACATAGCCCCTTTTCAGTGTAGTAGCATGAAAATACTTCGAATCTACAAATTCTGGCTCTACATCAGTACCGTGATATTTCGTTCCAAACACCAACTGGAGCAAGTTCCATGTTCTCATAGTAGAAATAAGGAGGCCCAATAGCATATTCTAGAAGTGTTCTTTGAGTTATCTGATTTGGTTTGGTAGGAACCCTTAAACCAATCATTTAATTTGAAAGATGAACTGCATGATCGTCTTGATTAAGAAGTTTCTTTTCAAGCTTCCTTTGATCCTTCATTTTCTACAAATCATAGCTCGAGTTTTGTCTTTTCTCGTAATTGGGATCATTGCATAATGGCTTCCTATCTTCTACTGGAAGAAGTGTGTCAGCAGCCTTAGCCATTTGAGCAACACATATAAAATCTTTCAACTCTGCAATTTATGAATCCGGACCACATCTTTCCATGGCTATTGAAGCCTCAACCTCTGAATATCCTATTTTTATCAAGTATAACAGTTTATTCTCCTCATCATAATCAGAATTCAGGATTCCCTTGGTATCAGAAAAGCTATCAATATTTGTGAAATCATCCTGAAAGATCGCTTCATAATCAGATGAGTTGTTATCAGAATCAACATGTTGCATGGGTGTGGATTTTTGACCTGTACCACTGTATATGTAGTCTTGTTATTGCATCAGATTACTGTTCGCATAAATTAGTTTCTCTCCCATAGAAAAGTATATTTCAGAGATGACCTTCACTGAAAGATGATAAGCCACTGTGTCAGCCTGAAACGGATTACCAAGTTATTTATACTGCTCTGTCTGACTAAATCCCTCCAGATACAGAAAATGGTCACCTCATTCAGAAGACATATATCTCAGACGTTTTTGTCAGAATGATTGAGTACTTCTTAAGTTTGTGACAACATGAAGAGAATTTCTCCAGTTACTTGACAATACTACTGTTTAGTGACACCAGAATGAGAAAATTCAAGATAAACAGATTTGGGGCACGAATAAAGCTACAAGTACCTACAACAGTTCATTGTCAAAATTGGACCTCATAAGGATCATGACATTTCAGTCAAACAGACATTGAGAGTGAATCAGACAGATCTAGAGGGACATCTTGAGGGCCAATTTCAACCAGAAATAGAATATTGGGGCATTTTGAAGGCTCACAACAATATGAATATTTGGGCATTCTTGGAGGCTCATCTCAACAAGAAATAATGTTGAGCACACTTTTAACATCTGTATCAGCAAATGTTGGGGTATTTTAAAGGTTCTTTCAGACAGATTCATGTGGGGTATTTTGAAGGCTCAAATTAATAAGAAGCGAATATTGTGGTATGGTAAAAACCCTTTTCAATCAGAATCAGGAATATTAAAGTATTCTGAATATTTATATCAGCAAAATACTGGGGCATGCTGAAAGCCCCTTTCAATCAGAATCAGGACTGTTGATGCATTTTGAACACTTGTATTAGCCAATGTTGGGGCATGCTGAAGGCCCATATCATCCTGTGTCAAGATTATTGCCTTGAACAAATATTTCCAATGAGACAGAAAGATATGAAGAATGAAAATGGTGAAACAGTGATAGTTGAGCTGACTATACATAATTGCTTCGTTCATCAGGCAGTTGCATTAAGGTCCTGTTGTTGAACAAATATCTACTCAGCAAGTATGGTTTCAAATACCCAATCTTCTTAACCATGTGTCACATGACAGTGTGTTCTTTATTAAGCTACACCATGGTTGCATGAATAAAGATGATCCCCAGGTAGACCATTCGATCCGAGGTTCAGTTCTTCAAAATCTCAACTTTGAATTTTGCATTCTCTGTGTCGATGACAATTGAAAATATTTCTTTGAGATTCATGGCAGTTAGTTTCAACCATACTGTTGGGGTTACGAAGCTGTTTTTCACATCAGTTTTGCTTACTTGATGACATTGGAAATGAAGACTCGACTTACTTACATTACTGTTATTCCCGTTGTTACTGGGGTTATCATTGCCAGCCATGATGAACTGAGTTTTCATCTATTTTGGTTTTATCATGTACGTTTCATCCCCAGCAGCAAGAATTCTATGAATATCTTTCTGTACATGGATCCTATAGCTGAAGTGTTTCTACTTTCTACAATGTTCATTACAGAAGAAAACATTATCAGTATTATACTTGCCCTTGCCCGAGATAATATCAAGATCAATTAGTGTCTCCTATTCAATTTGACACCAGCACATTTTGTGAATTTGACCAACTTTTTGGTCATACCAGTATTTTACTTGTATTCCCATTGAGTTTTGTTCTCAAGTGGTCTTGTGACATCATACAAAAAATTTGAACACCATGCAAAGAGCTTCACTAACCAGAAATCTGTGCAGAAACCGCAGGAAATGATGAATGTGTTGTCAAATGTTTTACGAACCAGTTATTCTGATGCTAAACAATTGTTGGAATCATATGGTTTTCATTTTTGATACAAGATGAAGTTTGTCTTCTTCAACACCAAGCTTTGAAGTGAGATATGATGAAGATTTCTTTTTACAGAAGGGAAGCGAAAATTTTAACAACAAGAAACTAGTGGATCCAACTATGGTTGAACGACATGTTGTTGTTAAGCATCTCGATATGATATGGTCCAAGTTGCCTTATTCGAGATTTGATTAGATGTGGAGGCATGAAAGGAATTAGGATAAATCCTTCTTGTGATGTGTTTTCAAGAGTCAAATCAGAACAGACGTTACTCACCTAAATAATCTCTGTTGAGTTGGGCATATCTACATCTACATTCTTCAAAGATGATAGATTCTCTCTTCAAAGATGATAGATTCTCTTTTTAAAGATGATAGATTCTCTTTTCAAAGATGAAAACTTTATTGGATTTCTACACAAGTCTAGGAAAAGAAAGTCGGTCTTATCAAAGATAAAATGGGGGCATCAAGGTCATAGTTCTGACTACGACAACAGTTCCACAAATGAAACATTTCTTTTGAGACTTTACTGAAATGAAGAAGACACAAAGATACAAGTTGATCAGATGGTTCGTCAGAAATGCAAGTTTGATAACATAAGTTGCTACACTGATATATGTAGAAAACCTTGGAAATAAATGATCAAGTGAAGGAAGACCGAGTTCACCACTTTGAAATCAAATAAAGATTGCATCAACATTTATGCATTCATAAGAACATTATTTGCATAATAGAAAATGCATTACATTGTTATATTTGATTGCATTCAAACATGAAGTTTTACAGGTTTTCATATGATCAAAGAAGATTCATGAAGAAAAATACCTTACAAAAAGAAGAAAGAGTTCATAATGAGAAGAACCCATCTGAAGAGTAAGAAGAAGTTCATAATGAGAAGAACTTGTTCAACCTTTTGCTCGACTCTATCGCAGAAAGAGATAGATCAGCATCAACATTTCCAGAAGGAGTTCATAATGAGAAGAACTCATCTGAAGAAGGAAGAATAAGTTCATAATGAGAAGAACTTGTTCAACTTTTTGCTCGAATTCATCATTCGATGGATTAGCATTGCCAGGTAGAGTTCATAATAAGAAGAACTCATCTGAAGAAGGAAGAATAAGTTCATAATGAGAAGAACTTATTCAACTTTTTGCTAGAATTCATCATTCGATGGATCAGCATTACCAGGTAGAGTTCATAATGAGAAGAACTCATCTGAAGAAGGAAAAAGAAGTTCATAATGAGAAGAACTTGTTCAACCTTTTGCTCGAATTCATCACTCGATGAATCAACATTTTCAGAAAAAGTTCATAATGAGAAGAGCTTGTTCAACCTTTTGCATGACTCTATCACAGAAGGAGATAGATCAGCATCAATTTTTCAAGAGAAAGTTCATAATGAGAAGAACTCATCTGAAGAAGGAAGAAGAAGTTCATAATGAGAAGAGCTTGTTCAACCTTTTGTTTGACTTTATCACAGAAGGAGATAGATCAACATCAACATTTCCAGAAATGTTCATAATGAGAAGAACTCATCAGAAGAAGGAGAAGAAATTCATAATGAGAAGAATTTGTTCAACATTGCCTTAATTTATCACATATAAAGTTGAATCAATGACACCTCCTTCAAGGATCAGCATTTCCATAAGAAGTTCATAATGAGAAAAACTCATCTGACGAAGAAGAAGTTCATAATTAGAAGAACTTGTTCAAACTTTTTGCTAGATTATATCACAGAAGGAGATGAATTGTCATCCCCAGTGGAAGAGTTCATAATGAGAAAAACTCATCTGAAGAAGGAAGAAGAAATTCATAATGAGAAGAACTCATCTAAAGAAGAAGAATAAGTTCATAATGAGAAGAACTTATCTTGAGAGGAAGAAGAAGTTCATAATGAGAAGAACTTGTTCCGCCTTATCTTAATTCATCACATATGAAGTTGAATCAACACCTCTTTTAAGGATCATCATTTCCAGAAGAAGTTCATAATGAGAAGAACTCATCTGAAGAAGAAGAAGAAGTGCATAATGGGAAGAACTTATTCAACCTTTTGTTCGACTCGTCATAGAGAGAAATATATCAACATTATTTAACCTTTTGTCAAATCCATCACAGAAGGAGGTGGATCGTCATTCCCAGCAGAAGAGTTCATAATACGAAGAACTTATAGCTCAAAAGTTTGGACAATTCAAGCTAAAAATGGTGCTTTTTGTCTTTGCTCCATTCCTGTTCCACAACAACGAGCAAAGAGGGGCAGTTGTAATCACCATTTTTACCTTCCCTATCCAGCAACCAACGACAGCTGCCTCTCCACGTTGCAGCTACAAACGACCTCCAGCAAGCTGGGACAGCAGCCCCTCCATGTCCCAGTTCCAGTGGCTTCCATCACCTCCTTTGGCCAGTGACTCACCGGGTTATCCTTCTTTAACCGGTCCAAAGGGTGTACGAAAAAGCCTATAAAAAGCCTCCATCAATGAAGCAAAGGAGAGGGGGCAGAGCAATCAAACAAAAATAATAATAAAATAGAGTGAAGATACCGAGCAACTTACCTTCGTCGGAGCATCCAAATCACCGGAAAACCACCAAAAACTGAAGGTAAAAACTTAGGTCTATGGAGTTTGGGGTTTTTTAGAACAAGAGGAAGCCGGAATCGGATTTAGAAATAAAAGAGGATTTTTTTTGGGTAATTTTGTAAAATTCCGGTCACCGGTATTCCTCCGGTGAGGGAGCTCTAGAGAGAAGCTAGAGCTTCTATCTCTAAGAGAGAGAAGCAAATGGAGAGAAATGATAATTTAGGCCTATTTTGGCCTATTTATACCCTTACCAAAACGACGTAGTTTTGGTGAGGGCCTCTGTGTAATTTTCCGGATGGGAAAACCATACGCATTATCCTCCTGATTTTATAGACTTATATTTTAGTCACTAAATTAAGTTTTAGAGCATTTTAATTTTGTTCCTGAATTTATTTTATTGTATTTAGTCCTTTCCAGTAATTATGTAATTTAGGGTAAATAATATATTTAGCCCCTGTAACTTTATTAATTTTTAATTCAATCCCAAATAATTAATATAAGATAAATCATATTGTTAATACTTAGTTTTTATAATATTTTAAATTAGAGCTTTTAATTTTAATATGTTATAATTTAGTCCTTAATTTTAATACTTTCATTTATTTTACAAGTTTTATTATCGTTTATATTTTAATAATATAAATTTATTTTTATTTATTTTAGTCGTTATTTATTTATTTTTATATGTTTATATATTTAATTATTATTGATTATTATTATGTATCATATAAATATATATAATAAATAATATTTATTTACTTATTTTTATATTTTATATATATATTAAATAAAAATCCTATTTAAAATTTTAATTTTATATAAATTACTTTTAAGAAAAATAATCATATTTTAATATTTATTTTTTAATTTTAAGAAATGGGCTGTCTTAAAGCACCTAGAAGTCATTTTCTGATATTCTTAAATAAATAAATATCATATTTTTATAAATTATATATATATATATATATATTAATTTATTTTAATTATTTTTAGAAAGATGTTATTTTAATATTTATTTATTTTTAAGAAAAGAGCTGTCTTAAGGTACTTAGAAGTTCTTTTCTGATATTTCTAAATAAATAAATATTTTATTTATAAATATATATAAATTAATAGATTTTCTTAAAAATTATAGTAATAAATTTGTGATAACAGAATTATAAATTAAATATATTTGAATTCTTAAATTCTATTATTAGAGACAATTTATAATTAAAAAGTACCAATTTTGGGCGTTGTAGGGGTGCTAATCCTTTCCTAAACGTAACCGACCACGAATCTCTTTTTATTATTAAAAAGAACAAATTTTTGGTTAAAACGCAGATTAGTTTATCTTTTAAATGATGTTTTCTTAAAAACTCTTTTAAAAGATGATTTTTTAGGTATTCGACCTACCTGACCCAAAAGGCCGATGGCGACTCCCAAAATATTTTTTAAAATCAAAATCATTAATTTATTCATATTACTTTTCCCGCCAAGTAAAATTTCATGCCCGGACGAAAACCGGTTACGACAATAACAATTTTTTAAAACTTTTATGAATTGGTTTGTCATATTCACCTTATTGAAACACTCACAAAAATTGTTTAACAGCATGTCTGACTTGGCTCTGGAAGAGAAGTGTGACTTTGACCACTGTTTAGGATCCTTCTCTGACAACCACTCGTGTGCTGTCCCTGATAAAAGCTGCATGAAATAATTTATTTTAATATACTCTTCATCAACATGAACACATGTAAAATAACAAGTTTACCAAAAATATATATGCATTCATTCCTTCCATGGCATATTCAAACTCCCTAAGATATGTTGCCCTAGCAGCCATCCACAGTTGGTCCTTCAATGCTTTCCCCTCGTGATGACCATTGCTCTTAAAATTTGAATATAAGTGTCTCACACTCTATGTTCTGCATTGGGGAACAATTCTGCTACAGCTTCTACCAGCCCCTACACACAGTAAAATAAAAGATTAGAAATCAATAGAAATCAATATTAGATTGATTTAAATTAAACAAAAATTTAAAATTATGAGAATAAATACCTTTTGTCTATCAGTCATGAATGTCAATATGTGAGAATTATTCAACTCCAAATCATTACCCAATAATTCTAAAAACCAGAACCAGGATGATTGATTCTCACTCTCTACAACTGCAAAGGCTAATGGATAAATAGAGTCATCTGCATTAACTCCAACAACGGCTAGCAGATGACCCCCAAAAAACCCCTTTAGGTGACACCCATCCAAACATATAATCGACATACACACTAGTTTGAACCCATCATTCGTTACTTGCATACAAATATAACCCTCTTGAAAACTCTCTCATCCAAATGACAAACAGTGGTTGTGCCTAGATTTGTGTACCTATTAGGTAATCATACAATTTGGTGTATTGTTCTGTATGGTTACCATGAAGCTTTTCAAGAGCTATGCACTTAGCTCTAGAACACTTAGATGCAGAAACCATGATGTCATAATCATTACACACATCTTGCTAAAGGGATTTAACAGAATAATTGGGATCAACATGGAATGATTGAAACTACTGTTTTGCTATCCAATTAGCAGTTATATTATGATTTCAAACCCCCTAAGACATGTATGTTCATCATTCAGTGACTTAATTTGCCAAGTACCATCACTAGGATCTTTAGGGTTAAGTGGAGAGACCCATAAAACCCAAGGACAACCTGCCTTACATCTTACTTGGATTCTTCTGTTGTCATTTCTTCTAAACTTCACATTATACCTATTTTTAATTGCATACATTCTGATTGCCTCCCTTAATATTGTCTTGTTAGCAAAGATCAGTCTAACCTTTAATTTAGGGTTTGTAATATCTATGGCAATATTAAATTCAGGGTGTCTAGGATTCCTATGTGAACCATCACCATCTAACTCATCTGCACTGTATAATGAGTCAAAATTTCCATTTTCAGAGTCACTAAAAACCCTCATTCCATCACTTTCCACCCCAGTATTCAAATCATGTAATTCAACTTATGAATTTTCAAAGTCATTATCACTAGCAGAAAAGTCAGATTCATCACTACTTATCTGTGGGGCTTCATACTCAGAATCTATCCTCACCTCAGCAGGTTCTGGTTCATCAATTTCAGGTTCATTAATTTCTGGCTCAGCTGGTTCTGATTCATTAATTTCAGGTTCATTAATTTATGGCTCAGCTTGTTCTGGTTCATTAATTTCTGGCTCAGCTGGTTCATTAATTTCGGGTTCAGTAATTTCTTGTTGAACTGGTTCTGCTTCATCGATTTCAGGTTCATTATGTTCAGACCAATGTTGATTATGTTCATTAAGTCTTTCAATGCATTCCAAATATATGTGAATGTTATGGTCACTAGGTAAAACCCTAAGCATTTCAAGGATATCACTATCAGTTAAGAGTGGTTTGACCTCTAGTGGAATGTTTGACACTTGCCAAAATATCTTAAGTGAATAACTAATTTTTAATTTGGTTATCATATCAATAATTTCAAAGATGGACATCTCATCAGCATCACAATTGTCAAAGTAGTCCACTAGTATGCCAGTGTATTCCAGCCTTGTCCTCTTAACAAAAAAACCACCATGATGTACTACAGTTGTAATTTTTTTAGAATTCAAATATGTTAATGAAAAAAATTCATTATTATTCAAATAATTAAAGAATATTTAACTACAACTGAATATACTAACAATATATCAAAAGAGACAAAAAATAACTTTTCAAATAATAGATTCTATCACATAACATGTGGGGATCACATTCAAAATACTATACTAATAGCAACACATAACATGTGGGGACCACAAAAATTGCAAAGTTACATGTTTGCATATGTGCACTGCATATATTCATGCAAAAGTCAACTTGCTGAAATTCATTAAACACATATATTCATACACAACATATACATGCAGAACATATACATGCAGTACTCACATTCATTGTTTTCATGCAAAACATATATATGCATGCAAATAATTCTATCACTACATATAAACTCATGTATTCTATAAAATAGTAAGTATATATAGCAGTAAACCCATGTATACTAACATCAAACCAATTTGTGCAATCAGTAAGCATAAGAAAAAGCCATATAATCTCATATATACTATTCTTATTTGTGTAATCAGTAAGCATGAAAACCATTAATACTAACAGTAAACCCACTAAACTCATACAATCTCGTTAAGCAGAAATATTAACATATATACTAACCATTTATACTAACATTAAGCAGTACACCCAAATAAACTCCCTAACATATATAGCATTTTAACAGAAGAAAGTTTTCAAATTTAACATAATAAAATAAGAGTTTTCAAATTTATTTTGAGGAGCTTCAAAAATATTTTTTAAACGGAAGAAGACCCATTTTTTCAGCGCTTACCATATCTCGCTTTTAAGTCTTCTTCCTAACGATGATATCTACTACCCATTGTTAAACGGGGAGGTTGAAGGCGAATGGGTTTTCTGCGATGAAGGCGAATGGGTTTTCAGACGAAATCTTTCGAAATCTCTCTAAAGTGCGAAGGATTTTTAGATGAGGAGGTTGAAAGTGAATGAGTTTTCTGCGATGAAGGCGAATGGGTTTTCAGACGAAATCTCTCTAAAGTGCGAAGGATTTTCAGACGAGGAGGTTGAAGGCGAATGGGTTTTCTGCGATGAAGGCGAATGGGTTTTCAAACGAAATCTCTCTAAAGTGCGAAGGATTTTCATACGAGGAGGTTGAAGGCGAATGGTTTTCTTTGATGAAGGCGAATGTGTTTTCACTCTTTCAACGAGTGTAATGCAAAAGTGAGGTGAAGGCGAATGTGTTTAGTTTGAAAAAATCCATTGGTTTTCCACGTGTGTACTCAGTTGGCATTAATTATAATTAAAAAATATCACCGTTAGTTTATAACAGCCACGTTGGACTCTCCATTTTTTTTAACGGAGAGTGGTCAGATTGAAGCAATTAAAAAGTTTGGTGGTCGAATTGAGACAAAAAATAGTTCGGTGGCAAGATTGATTTATGAGCATAGTTTGGTGGTATCCCGTGTAGTTTACCCTACAATTAATACAAAAGTAAAAGATCTCGTGGATGATGATGTAGATTTCTTAGAAATAAAGTTTGGCATTTAGGGTTTTTAACTTTGGAATTGTTTTTTGCATTCAGTGTACGCCCCACACGTTGGCCTAGGGGAGGGGGAGAAACTTTTCTTCTGGGATCAGTTAGATGATGTACTTAGGAGCATTCCGGAGGACCAAAGAGTTTTCATAGGGGAGACTTCAATGGCCATATAGGTAGTGCAACCGACGGGTATGACAGTGTTCATGGGGGTTTCGGTTATGGTAGCAGGAACGATGAGGGGAGTACGTTGCTTGAATTTGCTGCTGCACACGATTTGGTGGTCACTAACTCATTCTTTAATAAGAGAGATGTGAACTTGATTACGTTTCATAGCGGGGGACATTGTAACCAAATCGACTACATCCTGGTTCGAAATCGGGATCAATGGGCTTGCATTGACTGTAAGGTGTTCCCTGAAGAGGCATGTGCATCACAACACAAATTGTTGGTTTTGGTGTTCTGCGTACCCCACGGGCGGAGCACTCATAGGAGGGCTAAACTTGGTAAACCTAGGATCCTTTGGAAGAACTTACATGAAGCGACAACTGATGAATTTAGGAGTAAGGTTTTGTCTAATACAGGTTTTGGAACTACAAACTCAAATAATGCAGATTTGTTATAGAAAAATATGGCAAATTCCATCAGAGAGGTAGGCAAAAACACCCTGGGGTTGTCGATAGGGAAGCCCAAGGAACATAAAGAATCATGGTGGTGGAACGACGAAGTCCAAACTAAGGTGAAGACAAAGCAAACTTGCTTCAAGGAGTTTCTACAATGCAATGACGACGCAGAAAGATCGACAGCTAAACAAAGATACAAGGAGGCAAAGCAGGAAACCAAGAAAACGGTGGCTAAAGCAAATGATAAGGCATACAAGGAAATGTACAAGAGATTAGACACCAATGAAGGACAAAACGGCATCTTCAGGCTTTCAAAATCTAGGGAGAATAGGAAAAAGGACCTAGGTAGCATTAGGTTTATTAAGGACAACAATGATGTTCTTTTAGCGAAAGATCATGATATTAAGAGGGTTTGGGGTAGTTACTTCTTTGGCTTATTTAATGGCGGTGCCTCTCCATGTAGAGATAGTACCGTGGATGGGTCAGTCGACCATCATGCTACGACCAATGACTGCCCTACAAGTAGGATTGGGTTTGAGGAAGTCAAAATGGCTCTTAGAAAGATGGGAAGGGACAAAGCTATCGGTCCTAATCAAATTCCTATTATTGTGTGGTTGGCCCTAGGAGAAGAGGGAGTTAAGTGGTTGACCAACATCTTTAATATTATTTTAGAGACTTTCAAGTTGCCAGAGGAGTGGAGAGAGTCTACGGTGATACCAATCTATAAGAATAAAGGAGATCTCCAACGTTGTGGTAACTACAGAGGTATTAAACTACTCATTCATACCATGAAGCTATGGGAAAGGGTGATAGAGGCAAGGCTGAGACAAGTTACTAGGGTTTCGGAAAACCAATTTGGCTTTATGCCAGGCAGGTCTACCACAGAGGCGATTCATCTACTTCGATGGCTTATAGAGAAATATAGGGAAAATTCTAGAGATCTTCACATGGCGTTCATTGACCTTGAGAAGGCTTATGATAGTGTTCCCTGCGATACGATCTGGAAGACTTTGGAAACGAGACGGATCCTAACTGCTTATATCCAGGCGATTCGTGATATGTACTGTAGATCTACTACATTCGTCAGGACTACAGTTGGAGATACCGAGGCATTTCAGGTGGAAATCGGACTCCACCAGGGGTCGGCCCTTAGCCCTTACATCTTCACCTTGGTTATGGATGACATCTTTTGTGCGACACCAGCCGGTGTACCATGGTGTATGCTTTTCGCTGACGACATTGTCCTAGTTGCTGAAACAAAATATGATTTGAATAGTAGACTGGCTACCTGGAAGACTAATTTGGAATAAAAAGGTCTAAGGATCAATATTGAAAAGACAGAGTATTTATGTTCAAACTTTAGTGGGAACCAAAACGATGAAGATGTAGAAGTATGCATAGAAGGACACTTTCTCCCCTCAAAGGATTGTTTCAAGTACCTAGGGTCTATGATACATAAAGATGAGGGTGTAGATGATGACGTTACGCACCGTATAAAGGTGGGATGGCTAAAGTGGAAGGTCGCTACTGGAGTTTTGTGTGACAAGAAGGTGCCTCTAAAACTCAAGGGAAAATTTTATAGAATGACAATAAGACCAGCGCTGTTGTATGGATCAGAATGTTGGGCAATCAAGAAGGATCACGTAAGGAGGATAGAGGCCGCAGAAATGAGAATGCTTCGATGGACATATGGTAGGACTCTGTGGGATATGACAACAAACTCTGCTATTAGGATGTCCTTGGGGGTGGTGTCTATTTCCGAAAAATTGAGGGAGGGAAGACTACGGTGGTTTGGGCATGTCCTTAGGCGACTACCGTCGGATGCGGTCAGGAAGGTAGAGTCGATTACAGTCGACGGTGCCAGAAGGAGAGGACGGCCAAGGCGGAAGTGGGAAGACTGCTTGAGATCTGATTTGATGGATTTAGCCCTTACCAAGGACATGTCCTCTGATAGGAAAGTATGGAGACTTAAGACTAGGGTAATCGAGTAGTGTGGGTCACATCATTAGGGTGTATCATCTCTGTCTTCTTTTAATGCCTTTGTAGTAATTTCCATGACTTCTACTTTTTATACGTTTCTGTTATTGGTATTTATGAAGGCTTAGAACTGGACTTGCTATCGTTGGCTTCTGTGTATCATTCTCTTCATGTTTCCTCTTTTAAATTTAGCCAGGTCTAACGTTACTGTCTATATGCAGAGATTTTTTCGCAGGGTTTTATTTGCAGGGATTACTTCCCATTAAAGACGCGCATAGGATATTAATGACTACATATGAATACTGTTCAACTATGTATTTATGTCTTTATTTATACATGCATTGCATTTTTATCTATATTTTTTATTTTCTGACTGCCGGAGGTCTTCCACGGAAGCTACTCTCAACCTGGCGTTGGAGGCAGCCTACTATCCTACCTCCCCTTACCCCATTGCATATGAGAATTGGGTTTTGTTGTTGTTGTTGTTGTTCTTTTAAGCTTTTATAGTACATATACAGTGAATGTACATGAATGAAACATACAGATTAAGAAATACCCTTTTCAGCTTCTCTTTTCTTTTAAGTTAAAAAACCCAGCGTTTTGCTAGTTTTCATCCAAATTTCTTTTCCATGTATATATTTTTTCCTGGCCCTCCCTTTAAAACTTGTCCAAAACCAGATACCTCAGATCAAGCTGAAGCCTTTTGAGAAATGGGTTTTTGAGTTCATCATTTATCCAAGGTAGGACTGTTTTTACTGTCGATTTTGTTCATTTTTGGTTAGCAAAAGGATACCAAAGAAGAAGAAAATAATGAGGGACTTTCCTTCTTGTTTCGGTGAAAACGGTGTTCAAGTTGCTGATTCATCGTCTTCATCGAGTGCAGCTAAAGCTTCCCAGAACTTCGTTACTTGTGTTTATCAGTGCAGATTACACCGTCGTTTATGCTTGATTACTGTTACATGGACCAAGAATCTGATGGGTCAAGGCCTTAGTATTGTGATCGATGATTCAACCAATCATTGTTTATGCAAAGTTGATATAAAGCCATGGTTGTTCACCAAAAGAAAAGGGTCAAAGAATTTGGAGGTTGATTGTGGTAAAATCGATATCTGTTGGGACTTGTCTAATGCTAGATTCGGTGCCGGCCCGGAGCCGATCGAAGGGTATTTCTTGGCCGTTGCGTTTGAACAAGAAATGGTGTTCCTTCTTGGGGATTTGAAGAAGGAAGCAATCAAGAAAGTCTACGCCGGTGGAGCTCGTCTCGATTCCGATACCGCTGCTGTTTTTTTTTTGCAAAGAGAGAGCACATTGTTGGGAAGAAGTTTTACTACGCCAAGGAACAGTTTCGCGATAAGGGACGGACGCACGATGTTACGATCGAATGCGACACGGTGGATCTTAAGGATCCATGCCTTGTGATACGCATCGACAGTAAGACGGTGATGAATGTGAAGCGACTCAAGTGGAAGTTCCGCGGCAATCATACCATTTTAGTCGATGGAGAAGCGGTGGAAGTGTTTTGGGATGTGCACAATTGGCTATTCGGCAATGCTACGGGGAATGCTGTTTTCATGTTCCAAACTTGCCTCTCTGCTGATAAATTGTGCGGAAACCAGCCGGGTTTTGATCCGTCCGTGTTCACATTGTCTTACTCTCAAAAGTTTAGAGATCATCAAGCACAGAGTCTTGGTTTTTCTTTGATATTGTATGCCTGGAAACATGAATAGAAGTGTTTCCCCCCCTCCATTTTCTGCCATGAAATTCAGTGATATGTGATTAAAAGATGCTGCATAAAACAATTACATCATCCATCATCTCTTAACTTGTTTCCCATGTGATGTCAACTTTGCTTTTCTGACCAGTCATGAGGTGCTTCATCTGTTGAAAAAGACAAACGTGAGAATTATGGAAAGAAATTCTTTTCAATTCATACATAAAAAAAAAGCTTTAGTATACAAAATGTGTCTAATCTATGCCTATTTTTTCAGTTTAATGTCGAACATTTATTTTGTTCCAGTTTAATGCCTAATGTTTTATTCTGTTATTCAAAATGAGTCAAGTCGTGATGGACTGTTAGTTTTTTTTGTTAAGCGACATATGTCACAATCTCATAATTTTGAAAATTATTTTTTTTAAAATAATAAAAATATTATTATATTTATAAAAAACGTTTATTTCTTTTTAATTAAAAAAAATCTCAAAATTCCTAAAATTCTCAAATCCTAACAATAACCCCCCATCGCCGTCCTTTCTGGCCACGACCGCCGTCGCCGCCGTAGTTCTTGTCATCATCTTAATTATAATTCTTCGTATTTATCGTCGATTGGCCGTCGAAATCGCCTGGGATTGTGATTTTCATCCTAGGGTTCGCGGGTTATAAAACATCAATTTGTCAATCGACCGTTGATCAGTAATGATTTCATAGGGGTTTTGGTCGCCGGGGGAGGTGAGGTTGAGTGGAGCTTCGTCAAAGGCAAAGGGCAGCCGCCGGCTTGGGTTTAGGGGTTGAAATGAAGGTTTTCAAAGTTTTAAGATTTATTCAAATTTTATGTGTGTTTTTTAAAAAATATATATATAATTTTATTTTTTTAATTTTATATAAAAAATTTAAAACTATTAGATTGTAACACATGTCACTTAACGGAGGAAATTAACGCCGTTGCCGGCTTGACCCATTTTAAGTAACAGAATGAAACGTTAGACACCAAACTATAACGGAATAAATGTTAGGCACTAAACTGAAAAAGTAAACATATGTTGAGCACCTTTTGTATACTTAAGCCTAAAAAACCCAATACATAATGTTTAGAAAAACTACAAGTTTAGTACCCAACTATCACTTTTATTCCCTTTTAGTCACCCAAATATTTTTGTTCCAAAATCATATCTAACGTTTAGTCTTAGTTTCATTTTGGTCATCCATCGTTAAAAAAAATTAATAAAACTATAGGCATTGCATTATCCTACGATGACATGTCAGAATCACCGTTAATTTTTTAACGGCCGGTGACTAAAATAAAACCAAAACTAAACATAAAGTATGATTTCAAAATAAAAATAGTTGAGTGAGCCAAAATTGAACAAAAGTGATAATTGATATACTAAATGTGTAGTTTATCCTAATATTTATATACTAGTTGAGGTAATCTGTTGGAAATTTTTGTATATTAATTTCTTTAATTTATTTTATTCGATTCATTTAAATAAAAAATTATATTATACATCTTATATTATCCAAATTGGAATTACTTGTAATTTATTAAGTGATAATTTAAATGAAATTTTTAATTAATAAAAGTATCTTAAAAAATAATTCATGTTAGGACAATATTATATTATACCGTCGGCCATTTTTTCCGGTGCCTGACTAACCGTTTTAATATTGAAATGGACTCGAGTTGGCCCAAAGGGTATTTTCAAAGTCCAAACAAAATATTAAACTCTAATCTTAGTCCCTATACATTATACTGATATTGATATTTAATACTTTATTTTAATTCCATATAATTTGATACTGTGTATCTACAATTTTAATAAAATTGTTGTCAGAATCAGATTAAACTGATTAATTGAACCAAAAATTGAATGATTTAACTTTTTAACTAGTGAGTTCCTTAACTATTAAAAGTTATAAAATAGTCACATGACTGTACATATGTTCCAAAATTATCATTTTTCTATTAAAAATTGACATCTATCTGAGTTGGACGTTAATTTATTGACTGAAATATGATAAAATCATATTTTAATGATGTATACTAGTATCATCATTGTTTTTAACCACTGTATTGCTAACATAATGTTTCAAGCATTAACTAAATAACATAATGTAAACGAAGATTCTATATAAAAAATATAACTAAAACAATTATAAAATCAGATTTTATCATATCTTAGTACATGTTAACATCTATCTCAGACGACCGTCAATTTTAACAGAAAAAGATGAGTTTGAAACATATAAATAGTCGATTGACCATTTTATAACTTTTAATAGTTGAAAGATATAATAAAACAATACCCCATAATAATATAGTCTTGACCATTTTATAACATTTAATAACAAACTTAACAAAATAATAATATAGTAGAAGGAATATTCGGGAAACTCGTAAATTTATTATTATTTGATTGATTGAAATTTTTATGTCCTTAGACCGAATAATAATATAGTAGAAGGAATAAATTCGTAATTAGATAAAACAAAATGTGAAAGTGGCCCATCCTAAATATAATCGAACGGACCTGCTTTATCGTTTTCGACCGATAGCGTCATTGACCTTTGAAGTTTGAACCGCCGTTTCAGCAGCCCTCGTCTCATTAAGCTTCCGTTACCGGCGCATAAAGATTGAGATGACAACGATACGCCGATTCTGCTGCAATGATCTTTTACGTTTCGCATCCGTCAATCTCGACCACTTAACGGAAACAGTAAGCTTTAAAACTCTCGCCTTTTAGCTTTTTTCCCTCATTTTTCTAAAGACAAATGCTTGGACGAGTTGTGAATTGTTTTCAACAGTGGAAATTGTGTGATTATTACAGTTTAACATGTCATTTTACATGACGTATTTAGCTCATGACCCGATTACTTTCATGTAGCTGAAGGCCCCGGCAAACAAATAATGGGTTACAGTAAGTTTTCCTTGTTCTTTTCTGATCAACACTATTGAAAAGGAATTTTGACAATCATAATGTGAAAACAAAGAATTGAGTTCTAATTATGATGTTCAGTGCCTTTTATATTTAATTTATTACTATAAGCATCTGGAATTACATCTTATTATAAGTTGGTCACATTTAAGGTGTACTTGAATAGGGATATGCTTCTTATTGACTATTCTGTTTTGAGATTGGAGGATCTAGATTTAATACCTTTGAAATTGGTTGCAGTTATGGGGAAAGTTGTGGGGCAAGGTGAGTCTTGGCATGGCCATCTAACAGCAGTCACTGTAGTGCCAGAATATCGTAGGCAGCAGCTTGCTAAGAAACTAATGAACCTTTTGGAAGACATCAGCGATAAAATGTAAGGATGTTTTATATTATTATTCATTTGACTTTGGGTATTTCTCTACGATGAATTCTCTCTCAATTGATATGAGTAACCTTCATCTGCTGTTTGCCTGTAGCAAGGGCTGATAACAGAATTAGAGATTACAAAAGTATTAAGTTTTATAATAGATTATTAAGAACTGATTACAGGATTAGAAATTACTAGAGCATTATGTTCTTTAATATTTTCTTACTAATCTTTTTTAGAAATTTGCTCAATGCTATAGTCATTTTAATTTGAAAAGCAAAAATAAGTTGTAAGGTTCATTATGAGATGTCCTTAGTGAAACTAATACACGTTTCTAACCGCAAACATCTTTGATTGAAATGGTGATGATGAAGAACTCGCACAACAAGCATGGTCGTTAGCTTCATCTGATACTTTTGTGTAGCTTCCTTTGAAACTAACTTGTATTAGATGTATCATAAAGGAATTGGTTTTGCTTTGGGTATTATTATTATTTTTACTGTGCATTTCTATCTTTACATTGTCTTAGACTATGCAGTGCTCGATTAGTTTTATCTTGCTATGTACTTTCTTTTCAGCTTCTTTTATATGACATCTTGACGTAAGCCAGACTTATATAATATAAAAGCTAGTGTTATTGAATATAATTTCTTGTCTTTCTTTTGACAGTGACAAGGCATATTTTGTGGATCTTTTCGTGAGAGCTTCTAATACACCGGCCATAAAGATGTATGAGAAGGTAATAGTTCTAAAATTTCCGTTTTGGACATTATTGTACCATTCCTTTTATCCCTTCAGACTTTATCTTGCAATCACAGTTTTCCCATGTCATTTTTGGTGTATCAGATTTTGGCATGTAACCATCCTCAGCCTGAAGTTTAAGGCTTTATCCATACACGCAAGCACACATATGCATAAAAGCACTCCATTCATAAGTGAGTCAGGATCGAGTGACTTGTACGAAAGGAACATACCACCATCGAGTTTCGGAAAGTTTTGAGTTTTGGTTTTGGATTGTAAAAGAGATTCCGATGAGATTCATAAGTGTTGAGTTAATCGATCGATGGAATAGGTCAAGAGGGGGTGAATTGGCAATAAAAATTTCGGTGGAAGCTTTTGCAAAAAATTGAAAATATTTGCACAGCGATTTAGAGTAGTTCGACTTTCTCAACCAAAGTTTACGTCCACTACTTTAACTATCCACACTAAGGGTTTTCTACAAATTCACTAATTTGTCTTTCTTTTGAGGATAAATAGTAACCTTACAAATCTCTTAAGAATTATACCTCAAATTCTTGAGAACACTCTCTCCCAAAGAGAATAATACAAAAATATTTGCACAGCGATTTAGAGTAGTTCGACTTTCTCAACCAAAGTTTACGTCCTACTTTAACTATCCACACTAAGGGTTTCTCTCACTAATTTGTCTTTCTTTTGAGGATAAATATAACCTTACAAATCTCTTAAGAATATACCTCAATTTGAGAACACTCTCTCCCAAAGAAATAATACAAATTTTGCAAACTTACAAGAAAATCCTCAAAAGACAAGATGTTTGCACAATTCTAGAACAAATAAAAAACACTCAAGAATAATATAATTGAGCACAATATGTGTTCTTGAAAGTAAAAATGAATATTGAATGAAATATGTTTGAAAATACTCAAACTTAAGGTTTGATGCTTTCTCTTTGATTCTCTCTTGATTCTTGTTTCTTGTTGTTTCTTCTTGTTGATCAATGACTTCTAAACTTGCTTAAATACTCCTTCAATTGATTCTGAATGTTGGGGATGATTAGTGGAGTCAATAGAGTAGTTTAAGTACGAAAACAATTAATAAAACATGTGGGAGCGTATGGTGCATAGATGTATAGGGCTAGTGCATCGGTATACTATGTGTAAAATTCAAATATTTCGACCGTTGGAAGACTTAGTGCATCGGTACATTGAGGGTGCATCGATGCATAAAATACATTCGGTGTTTTAAAATAGCCTGAGTGCATCGATGCATAGTTTGTGCATTGAATGCATTCGATGTTTCTATTTGTTCAAGAGTGCATCGATGCATAGAGAGTGCATCGGTACACTAAATGCATTTGAAATTCAATTTAATTGAGAGTGCATCGATACATTTTTTTGAAAATTGAATTATTGGCTCGTTTTTGGTTCGAAATACTTTGTGAAAATTGTTTCAAAAACATTTTAAGATTAAAACATAACTTTACACTTTAATAAGGATTGAAATTGAACTTTGAAAGACTTGGAGTAATATTTTGATATTCAAATAAATATATCAAATATTCTTTAGAAAATCTTAAAATTCATTTAACTTAATTTGTTATATAGAAACATTAAAATGTTTTCAACAATCTCTCCCTTTTTGATATAACAAAACATTTTAGTAAATTTAAGATTTTTTAATAAATTTTGAAATCAAGTTTTGAAATTACTCCCCCTTACTTTAACACTACTCTCCCTTAACACTTCTCTCCCTTTTTGTTAAATCAAAAAGACTCTAAAACGTTTTTAAACAAGGTTTTGAAAAAGTAGCCAATTGATATTTAGAAATTTAAAGCTTAAGCAGCTAAGATCACAATCAAGAGAAATGCTAGCTATTAGTTGCATAATTCAATATTCATACATAAAACGTGTAATGGAGAATTGGTCATATATGTTTAAATGATGCAAAAATTAAGATAAAAATTCAAACACACCAAATATGTATTAAGTTCAAATATCTAAGCATCCAAAACATAAATCCAAACATATAATCATCCAAAATCAAACAACTAAAGAACATCAAAATGTTTATCAATCCAAGTTCTAAATCCAAGAAAACATTACAAGTAAAGATCTACTCCATTGGAGGATTGGAAGGAGGAGGATAACGTACTCGCATCTCAAGTGTGAGCGCATCTAAACGGACGTTCATCTCCCGTTGTTGAGCCCCCATAAAGGATAACTGAAACTCGATGGATACAAACCTGAGATCAAATGTCTCCGTGAAGGACCGAAAGTATGGAGACATTTGTTCGTCTTGTTGTGCTGTTTCTGGTGCCAGAGGATCGTCTGGTATTTCATCGTCAATATCTTGCATAAGCTGTTGAAGCTCAGGATCATCGTCAGCAGCCAGTGCCAGAGGAAGTGGAGCACGAGAGGAGCTAGGTGCAGAAGGAACTCGTGAAGAACTAGCTCTCGGAGTTTGCTTATTGGGTCGAAAAACCCATTGACCAGTTTCCTCGTCCTGTTTTCAATCAGCTTTCTTCAAAGAAGCGAGATTGATTTGGTTTTAAAGAGGGATGAGATTGTCAAGAGAAACTCTAAGACCTAGTTTGATAAAAAGATTACTAAGTAGACACCCATAAACTAAACTTTCTGCATGTTTGGATGGGACTACATTTATAGTATCTACTAGTTCACTAAAAATGATTTGTGGCAAATTTATCTTTCTGTTATGTTGGATACAATGTATCTACCATAAATCTCTGACACGAAGAGTGGAGTACCTACCTCCGGATGGTCTAAACCACCAAGAGATCATCAAATGAAGGAATCGATCATGATGAGACCGTAAAGTACTAACACTAACATTGGGAAGATAGGGATATGCCACAGTCTCTTTTTCATTATATAAACCATTGTCATCTAGCCCAAAGTGAGTAGCGATTGTTTCAGAATCAATATAAATGTATTGTCCTAAAAGATATGATCTAGTTCCTATGGTACCATTTTGATGCGCATTTTGAACACAAATCGCATTAGAGTAGAAAATGTGGACTAACTGATGATAGACAATTGGTTTAAGGTGAAAAAATTTATCAAACTTCCAAGACTTAAGAGTTGGTAGGTATTCAAAGTTGATATCTACCATTGCTTGAATAGAGGAAATATGTTCTTCTCGGATTTTGTATGTTCGGAAGGAATTCATGTACCTATGGTAGAGTTATTCTCTATTACGACCAGGCATATTAAAACATGAATTTAGAATGGTCATATTGGGATCGTTTGAATTTGGAGCTTGAGGAGGAATAGGATTAAGAGGCCGGTTAGAACGACTCGAAGAGGACCTAGGTCGTTTTGGATTAGACATGGTTTAAGGAATGGAATGGGATAAGTATCCTGCAATTTGAAAAACATGTATGCAATATAATCAATCCCAAAACTCAAGTGAGTCCGCAATAATTCAAGGTTATCGAAACCGAATCCTAATGGGGAAGATTTTGAAAACTATTTGAAAATAATATTTGAAAAATTATAATATGTATAGTTTTAATGAAAACAACACAATTAAATAAAAACAAATTAATAATTTTCGAAACTAATTAATTTTTTTTTTTGAAATTCAAAGAACATTTTTGAAAAATTGTTTGTTTTTGACGAAATTGATTGTAAAATATAGTTTAGAATCATAATATCATCAATGCCCGATATAATGTTCATCCTAGAACTAATCTAAACTAGTTCTAAAATCAAAATTTGATAAATAGGGGTTTTAGAAAAATACCTTGAAAAATTCAGATTTGTGAGAATGAGATGTTTTGCACGATTCAATGATATTAGCAGGATTTAGAGATGTAATGCACGAAGAATCCGACTTGTAACAGTTGTTTTTTGAGTCAAATTTGAGAGGAGAGAGAGAGAGGGACGAACGACGGTTTGAGAGGTGTTTTAGGGGTTTGAGAGGTATTTTAGGTGTTTGAGAAAAATAAAGGAAAACAAGCATTTTATCCCAAAACCCGACGGATGCATCGATGCATGGCAGTGTGCATTAATGCAAATTCAAGGAGTGCATCGGTGCATCTTCATGATGTATCGATGCACATTAAAAGGGATGCATCGATGCACTATTTAGTGTATCGATGCATTATGCACAAAAATGTCAAAAATCCATTTTAAACACTTAAAATGTTAAATTATTTAGCTCTAGTAGTATTGGCAACACATATATTGAAAATTAATCATGTTCAATCAATCAATTTTATCCTTAAACTTCATTTGAACATAAAATTAATTAAGAATCATAAACTCTCCCTAACTAATAATAATATTATTTATTATAAACGTTTTCAAATCTAATTTAAAAGTGTTAAAATTATTTTAAACACCGAGTGAAGATAGGTCAGTTAAACCTAATTCTCTTAAGTGTCCAAAATTTTTATTTGTCTAAAGATTTTGTAAAGATATCTGCTAATTGGTGCAAAGTATCAACAAATTCTAGAACTACATATTCCTTAGTGACATGGTCTCTAATGAAGTGATGTTTAATTTCAATATGCTTAGTTCTAGAGTGTTGGATGAGATTTTTAGTGAGACAAATATCACTAGTATTGTCACACTTGATAGGAATTGTACCTACTTCAATTCCATAATCAAAAAGTTATTATTTCATCCATAAAACTTGTGCACAACAACTACCGGCTGAAATGTATTTCACTTCAGTGGTAGATAATGCAACACAATTTTGTTTATTTGAAAACTAAGAAATCAACATATTTTCAAGGAATTAACAAGTACCGGATGTGCTTTTCCTATCTAATTTGCATCCTCCATAATCCGCATCAGAGAATGTATGCAAGCTAAAGCTAGAGTCTCTAGGATATCAAAGTCATAAACTATGAGTATCTTTAAGGTATCTAAATATTCTCTTAACAGCTAGTAAATGTGATTCCTTAGGACATGATTGAAATCTAGCACATAAGCAAACACTAAACATAATGTTCGGTCTACTTGCGGTTAGATAAAGCAAAGAGTCAATCATTGACCTATATAATTTAACATCCACACATTTACCTCCTTCATCTTTGTCAAGCTTTGTTGATGAGCTCATTTGAGTGTCATGAGGTTTTCCATTTTCTAGTCCAAACTTCTTGAGCATATCTTTGACGTACTTAGCTTGATTGATGAAGATTTCATCTTTTTTTGCTTGATTTGGAGTCCCAAGAAAAATGAGATCTCCCCCATCATGCTCATATCGAATTCACTTTGCATTAGCTTAGAAAATTCTTGGCAAAGAATATCATTAGTAGAACCAAATATTATATCATCAACATAAATTTGTACTAATAAATATTTATCTTTATGCTTTAAAAACAATGTAGTGTCAACATTCCCTTTTAAAAAACCTTTTTCAATTAAAAAGTTTGACAATCTTTCATACCAAGCTCTAGGAGATTATTTTAAACCATAAAACTCTTTTGTCAATTTAAGAACATGATTTGGAAATTTTGAATCTTCAAAACCAGGAGGTTGTTCCACATACACTTCTTTTATAAAACCATTTAAAAATGCACTTTTAACATCCATTTGATATAATTTAAATTCATTGAAACATGCAAATGCTAATAACATTCTAATTGCTTCCATCCTAGCTACGGGAGCATATGTTTCATCATAGTCTATGTCTTCTTTTTGAGTATAGCCTTGAGCAACAAGTTTAGCATTGTTTCTCACTATATTACCACTTTCATCAAGCTTATTCCTAAATACCCATCTAGTACCTACAGTTGACTTGTTACTAGGCCTTTCAACTAATGTTCATACTTTGCTTCTCTCAAATTGATTTAACTCTTCTTGCATAGCCATAATTCAATGTTCATCATTTAATGTTTCTTTAATATTTTTAGGCTCTATGCATGAGATAAATACCACATAATTACAAATATTTCTAAGAGAAGATCGAGTTGTTACCCCTTTGGATGGATCACCTATTATTTAACCATCATTGTCATAGTTGTATTCCCTTGGGTAAGAGACTTCCCTTTCTTCAATGGTTGGATTCTCGAGAGGATCTTGAGTTTCCTCATCTTTCGTTTCTTCCTTTGATGATAGTTCTTCAACGTTATTTATGTTTATAATACATACATCATCATTCACACAAGAATCCTTCCTCGGAAGGGGATTATCATCGAAAACAACATGTATAGACTCTTTTACAACTAAAGTTCTTTTATTAAATACTCGATAAACTTTAAAATTTAAGGAAGAACCCAGAAAAATTCATTCATCACTTTTAGCATCAAATTTGCCAAGATTGTCTTTACCGTTGTTTAAAACAAAACATTTACATCCAAAAAGATGAAAATAGCTATTAGACTTTTTATTTTTAAAAAGTTCATATGGAGTTTTCTTTAAAATAAACCTAATCATTACTCGATTAATAACATACAAGCGGTATTTGTGGCTTCCGTCCAAAAATATTTTGGCAAATTGTTTTCACAAAGCATGGTTCTAACAATTTCTTCTAAAGTTCGATTTTTCATATCAACAACTCCATTTTTTTGAGGAGTTATAGGTGCTGAAAAATTATGGCTAATACCATTAGAATTACAAAATTCAGTAAATTCAATATTTTCAAATTCAGTTCCATGATCACTCCTAACACTAGTTATAGAGTAACATTTTTCGTTTTTGATTACTTTTGAAAACGTGATGAATTTTTCGAATGCTTCATCTTTAGTACTTAAGAATAGAATCCAAGTATATCTAGAATAGTCATCTACCAATACCAATGCATATTGTTTTTCACCCAAGCTAGTAGTTCTAGATGACCCAAAAAGATCTAAATGGATCAATTGTAATACTCTACTAGTGGATACATCATTAATTGATTTAAAAGAAACTTGCTTTTGTTTTCCTTTAGCACAAGCATCACAGATTTTATCATTATCAAATTTTAGTTTAGGAAACCCTCGAACTAAATCTCTTTAAATTAACCGTTGCAAAACACTCATAATAGCATGTCCTAGTCTCCTATGCCATAACCAACTATCATGCTTATTCTTAACAACTAGGCATAAATTTGTCATATCTATAGAATCTAAATGCACAATGTAAATATTTTATATTCTATGACCAACAAGCATAATCCGATTAGATGCAATGTCAATAACTTTACAACCATTAATATCAAACATGACATTGAATCCCTTATCGCACAATTGACTAATACTCAATAGATTATGTTTTAATCCATTCACATATAAAACATTCTTAATTTGTATGGAAGAGGTATTACATATAATGCCTATACCTTCGATATGACCTTTTGAGTTATCATCAAAAGTCACATCTCCTCCATTTTTGGCGTTGAGCTCTATGAACCGGTTTTTGTCTCCGGTCATGTGTGTTGAGCATTTACTATCAAGGTACCATGAGTTTGAATTTGTTTTTCGTGCCTTGTAGCAATGCTCCTTTTCATACAAACATAGATTAATTTTTTATTTTTGGTACCCAAATTCTTTTGGGTCCATATTCATTAGTTTCCAAAATCCTAGTCCCCTTAGGTATCCATTTGTGTAGGATATCCTTATCTTTAGTAGTAATGAGTTCTTTAGAAACCCATATACTTATAACGATTTTTCCATTAGAGATTCTACCTCTATGATTGTAGTTTTTAAAACTTTTTCTATCAAAGTTGGATTTTGAATTTTCTCCATTTTCAAAAAGTTTTAATTGGACTACTTGAAAAATCAGGAATTTAATTGTGTTTGAAGGGGGGGAGTTAGATATGGCAGAATTCTTTTTCTTAGCAAGATATAGGCTTGCGTCTTGGTTCCTTGCTAAGAATAATGAGGTTTCTATACTCTCTTATTTCAGATCCTTCTATAGGGGACTCTTGTTCTTTCTATTCTAATCAGATTGTTTCTATTTTTCCTTGGTCTCCTCCTCTATTGGGGTTTGTTAAACTTAATATTGATGCTGCTACTACAAGAGATTGGAAGAAAAGTGGGTTAGGAGGAGTTTTGAAGGATTCTTCAGGATTTATTTTAGGCTCTCTCAAGGATTCTGCTGGTCCGGGGCCTCCGACATTTATGGAGCTAAAAGCTATTCAAAGGGGTTTGTTATTCTATACTTCTTTTCGAGAGCGGATCAAGGAGCGTTTGATTATTGAAAGTGACAACAAGGTGACAGTGAATTGGGTTAGGGAGGTTGAATTATGTCCTGATGTTTATGCTTATATTATTAAAGACATTGTTCATAGACTTAATGTATTTGAAGGTGTTATTAGATGGGTTAATAGGACAACCAATCTAGAGGTTGATGCCTTAGCTAAAGAAGGAATAAGCTGAATTTATGTTGTTGTTTCTGGTTGTTTAGGTTTATTTTCTGTTCCTAGGGTTTTGTTTGAGGTTTTCTAGATGTACCTTATGTAACTCCTTTTGTTGAATAAAATCCTAATGCGCTCTTTTTCTCCTTCCGCTGATTAAGGAGTTTAACTACAAGCTCCATTAATTATTAAGGGAGGTTTTTAACGAGGCCTGAATTCCTTATAAAAAAAAGTTTTGTTCCAACTTTATCAAAAGAAGCTTTAAGATCATTAATTTTCTTTTGATGATCATAATTGACCTTTGAAAGTAAATTTTGCAAATCAAAATTTTTCTTTTCAAACTCTTCTAGTTTGATTTGCAAATTTTTAATTTTACTTTCAAGATCATTGTTGGTCTTGGATATGAGATTATTTTCATTTTTCAATTTAAAAATATCATTTTTATACTTTAAAAATAATTTCTCATAATCCGAAGCCAACCCATTATATTCCTCTAATAGCTCATCAAACGAATAATCTTCAAAATTAAATGAGCTAGAGGTTACCTGAGAATCTTCCCCGAATGCCTTCAAGCACAAGTTTGCTACTTCTTGTTCCTCTTCATCGGAACCTTCTTCATCACTTCATGTAGCCACATGAGCCTTGTGTTTATTCTTGGATTAACCCTTTTTCTTTAATTGAGGGCAATCGTATTTGACATGTTTCGGTTTTTTGCATTTGTAGCAAATGATCGAGTACTTCTCCTTTGGTTCAGTTTTGAAGCCTTCATTTCGTTTGAATTTTCTTCCTCGGTTGGGCCTCATTAATTTTTGAACCGTTTGGCAAATAATGTCATTTCCTCGTCATCGTCATCTTCATCCAAATCACTTCTCATCTTTTGTGGATTTGAGAGCAACTCCAACGTTCTTCTTCTTCTCATTCTCATTTGGTGTCTCATCAATCTTATCGAGGTCTACCTCATCTTGAAGCATCATTTAATGAGTGAGGAGTGAACCGATTAGTTCTTCAAGGGTTAAGGACTTTAAGTTCTTAGCCTCGATGATTGTCGTCTTCTTTGATTGCCACGATTTTGGAAGTGAGTAAACCAACTTCCTCACAAGCTTTTCATTTGAAATGATCTCTCCATATGATTTGAGACAATTGACAATCGTGAAAAATTTATTCGTCATAGCTTTGATGTCTTCATCCGGTTTCATCCTGAAATTTTCATAGCTATAAGTTAGAAGACTAATTTTAGATTCTTTTACCTCGTCGGTGCCTTCATGAGTGACTTGTAATTTGTCCCATATCTGCTTGGCGGTTGTACAAGATGAAATTCTCTCGTATTTATCCGGTCCAAGAGCACAAAAGATAATATGTGTGGCTTTGGAGTTGAGCTGGAACATTCTTATTTCTCCTTCACTCCACAATCTTGGATGAGTGGAAGGTTTGATGTATCCGTCTTCTATAATATTCCATGCTCCCATGTCATTTGCTTGAATGAAATACATCATCATATTCTTCCAATAAGCATAATTAGCTCCATTAAAGAAAGGAGGCATGTTAACGGGCAATGAATCAAGACCGAAGTCGGAGTTTAAAGTGGAGGCCATTGATGACTTGATTATCGATTTACCTCTTCCCGGATCTACTCAAGAGGCAATTAAACCTTCAAATGAGTCAAGCTATGATACTAATTGTTGAGTTAATCGATCGACGAAATAGGCCAAGAGGAGGGTGAATTGGCAATAAAAATTTCGATGGAAGTTTTTGCAGAAAATTGAAAATATTTGCACAGCGATTTAGAGTGGTTCGACTTTCTCAACCAAAGTCTACGTCCACTACCTTAGCTATCCACACTAAGGATTTTCCACAAATTCACTAATTTGTCTTTCTTTTGAGGACAAAGAGTAACCTTACAAATCCCTCAAGAATTATACCCTAAATTCTTGAGAACACTCTCCCAAAGAGAACAATACAAATTTTGCAAACTTACAAGAAAATCCTCACAAAGCAAGATGTTTGCACAATTCTAGAACAAAGAAAGAACACTCAAGAATAATACAATTGAGCACAATAAGTGTTCTTGAAAGCAAAAATGAATATTGAATGAAATAGGCTTGAAAATGCTCAAACTTGAGGTTTGATGCTTTCTCTTTGATTCTCTCTTGATTCTTGTTTTTTGTTGTTTCTTCTTGTTGATCAATGGTTTCTAAGATTGCTTAAATACTCATTCAATTGATTCTGAACGTTGGGAATGATTAGTGGAGTCAATAGATCCGTTTAAGTGTGAAAAAAATTAATAAAACAGGTGGGAGCGTATGGTGCATCGATGCATAGGGCTAGTGCATCGGTACACTATGTGTAAAATTCAAATATTTCGACCGTTGGAAGACTTAGTGCATAGGTACATTGAGGGTGCATCGATGCATAAAATACATTCGGTGTTTTAAAATAGCCTGAGTGCATCGATGCATAACTTGTGCATCGGTGCATTGAATGCATTCGGTGTTTCTATTTGTTCAAGATTGCATCGTTGCATAGAGAGTGCATCGGTACACTAAATGCATTCGAAATTCAATGTAATTGAGAGTGCATCGATGCATGGACTAGTGAACCGGTACATCTCTTTGAAAATTGATTTTTTGGCTCGTTTTTTGTTCGAAATACTTTGTGAAAATTGTTTCAAAAACATTTTAAGATTAAAACACAACTTTACACTTTAGTAAGGATTGAAATTGAACTTTGAAAGACTTGGAGTAATATTTTGATATTCGAATAAATATATCAAATATACTTAAAAAAATCTTAAAATTCATTTAACTTAATTTGCTATATCGAAACATTAAAATGTTTTCAACAATAAGTTATCTTCACTACTTTGTCTTTTAAGAAGACTAAACTAGGAGTAAATTCAACGGTGGAACTTAGAAGTACAGATGCTCGTACTTGTACGCTATTAAATCTTTCTTCATCATTATATGCACGCCTTTTAAAACCCAGATTCCTATCTTTCTTTGCGCGCCTAGGCGCAAGGTGCAGTCGGGCGATGAAGGTAGCGTCCGCCTGGGTTGAGGCGAGGCGATTTACAAGAGGCGGCGAGAGGCGCGCGCCTACGGGCTTTAGGCGCAGCGCCTTTGTGCTTTTCAGATTTTTTTTAAGATATTAATATTTTTAATAAAAATTTATATTTTTAGTATTAAAAAAAAACCCATCTAACTTTACTAACTCTCAGTCTCTCACGATACACAATTGGAGAGGGAAAAAAACTCACCAAACAAAATCCCTAACATTCTTTCTCTCCATCACACGCCACTCTTCACTATAATATTATTTATCATGTTAGTTTGAGTGCAAAATATAGCTTAAACTTGATCTATATTATATATTACAAACAATGTGCCTTGCATATGAAAGGCGCGTGCTTGCGCCTTGCACCTTGGCTTAAGGGACCTTTTGCATGCCTTGCGCCCTTAAAAACCAAGATAGGAATAGGAAAAAGAGGAAAGAAAAGATCACACTAAGATTATATATGTTAAAAATCCTTCATTTAAGGACCTTTTAAAATGCTATGTACTTAGAATTGATTAAATGAATACTTTGATTCAAAATTTTCTTGCCATAATCATGGAAAAAATTATGCATTTAAAGTCAAAATTAATTGTCATAAGTCATTATTTCCTCTTAAGTTCAAAGTAAGTTGGGCGGTCTTAGTAGCATTAGCTCATGGCTTATTGCTCCATATCTTTTGAGAGGTAAATTTTGGTTTTCTCCTAAACTATTTCTATTTTAGGAGACTGCTTTTTGAAGGCCATATTATTGGGTTTTTTCTGGCTAATAATGTCAACCACGTAATGTACAACATTCCATTGTTAGCAATTTGTTTTCTATCTTGGTAGTAATTTCTTGTTACCTACAAACTGCATCTGATATTATAGAGGTTGAATTCTGGATCTTCTTGTTCTTTATTTGGAATGGTTCTACAACATAAATAATTAGTTGGAAGCTTCTAGTTGTCAAAACCGTTTTTCGTTTTGACTAATATGATTGCGAGTGGAGTGTTGCATGAGTGATGGCTTTCATTCCCGAGATTCTTTTCACATTAAACCAGTTTGGTTCTATGGAAAAAATGCGCTCTCTTTCTCATGTTTTCATGTGTTTGTGTCTGCGAATGTAAATAAATTCAAGAAAGGCTTATCTACTCTTTTTTTTAAACAGCTTGGATATGTAATATAAAGAAGGGTGCTACTCTATTATTCTGGAGAGGAAGATGGGTTAGGTAAGGGGACTTTGATGCTCAACCAGAATGTTTCTTTTTTCTTTTTGGTCTGCATATTTGTTTCTTACCTTTCATTTTGTGGCTTGGTTTTAGATATGAGGAAAGCATTATCTAGAGATGTTGAAAAGAAATCAATCATACCCCTCAAGCGGCCGGTTACGTCTGATGAACTGGAGTATGATTAGATCCCCTTTCTATGGAACTTCTCCGTACTATTTTTTATGCTGATGCTTCAGAACATGTTCATGTTTTTCTTCAGATGCAGAGGTGGGATATCTGAGAGCTTTACGTATGTCAAACATGTGAAACAAGAAACTGTTCTTAGTTATGACTCATTTAGTGTTTTCTATGTGGTCGTGAGCTTTATCTTTTATCGTATCTTGTATTTTTGTAACCCTTGGATTATGCTTTTACAATGTTATCCTTTATAAATTATGATACTTCGAATTTTCCTTTCCAAATATTTCTAGCTTCCAATTTTTGTGATTAGAACTGCCTGCTGATCTGATGTCTACCTGGCGTTGCATATTTTGTAAAGTTCAAACTAGATTCTTAGAGCTCACATTCAAGCGAGCATGTCAATAGGTCATCACTTTGTGGAGATTCAAGTGTGTTTATGACGTTTCCATTCCTACAGTTTTCTTTCAATACTAGTTTCTATGTACATTTTCAGAGGGGATGCCACAGTGTGCTGGACTATCAAATTTAGCAAGTAGCCCCTAACACTATTATCTTGAGCAAAAGAAGAAAAAAACCCAATACATCTTTCGGTTGTGTATCAATATATTTTTCAAATAATAAGTTTGTTTGGTTATTCTAGTAAGACTAATATATAGTTGTCAAACATGATTAAAAAAAGATTGACAGGAAGTTATCCTGTTTTAATCCAAAGGAAATGGTGTTTGTGGTCTAAATTTGGGCAAAAATGGTAGGATGCCTCAGGAATAAGTTTGCCAACTTGTTTATGGGTCTGACCCATGTGCATGTTCGCCTCTTTGGAAAACAAAGGGTGTGCTCATGAACCCACCTCTGCTTCAAGAAGAAATTATGGATCAATAGGTTTGGTCATCGAAGCAGCATATCACATATTGCTGGATCCTTACTAAAAATGGGTTTTCATCCAAATGAGGGTTCACTTTCACTCATTTCATCCTTTGTATCGTTTCTTGCTTCCACATCGCCTATGCATTTTTTTTCTAATTGAAATTCTAAGTAGCTTTGTTTCCTAGCTAACATGGTCATGGGTGAGTAGTTCCAACTTTAACTCTGTACCGTTAAGTGCCCTTCGGCCTGGTGGTTTTCTTATGTTTTACATGATTCCAGTAAATGCCAAACAATAAAGAGCTGATGATGCCAACTATGAGGGTTTAGTGTGCATGCATAGCTTTAGACCAGCTTTAGGATCCTGGTTCCTTAGTTGAGCTAACCAATTTCTATTTTCATGATCTTTGAGTTGGATTGCTTAGATTGGAATGGTTTTAATCTATTCTCATGGCTGAAGGATATCACATGATCATAATTATGCAAAGTTTTTGATTAATCTATCCAGGAGTTCTATCAGATTAGTTTTGGGTTAACAATACCAATATTATTATATTAAATCGGTCTTTTCTTTTTGGAATTTTGTACTCATTTTTTTGACAAAGTTATAGAGTATTGTCATTTCATTTTGCTTTGCATTTTTTAAAGTTTTAAACTTTGCAAGTAATTTAAGCAGATATTTTTTTATAATTGGACAAACCCATGGATCTTGTCTAAGACTTGATTTATGTGAGCAATTGCTTCCTTTTATCATTTTCTATTTGGTTTACCTTAAAACTAAAAAACAGTTCCTTCAATTTTCTGTGGCCATAACTTGGTTTAGGCATGAAGGAAATTTATTTTTCAAGAGTGATCACACGATCACATCAACCTTAGAAGAAGGTTGATCAGTCTACTTTCTCAAAGAGTACTTTAGCAATGTGAAATACGGTAGTCTCCAAGTCACAGTGTGCAGCATAGTAAAAACTTCGTGCCACTGTAAGAAAAGTTTGCTTGAATTCTGAGTCGATGTCTTCTGAGGAATTTTGCAGTACTAATTGAGCAAGTTCTTGCATGGTGGATTCTATTTCCTGGGCTCTCCTCTGTTCTGTATCAGTATTATTAAAGCATCCATTGTCTTGCACCTGCAACAGTTGAAACCATAAACGATGAGGAAATTCTTTGAGACTGTCGATAGGTATTCCTTGCCATTAAGATTCTCCCCTCAGATTAGTGGAAGTTCTACAATGTATGTGGGAAGTATGTACTTTTGGATGTGAGTGTTCGATATGGATATATTCTTTTTTGTCATGTTTTCTAGTGGGTCCTTAAGAGGACCATATTCTCATACTCATTTCGGGATATATGTCGTTATTGAATGTCAGACATAATTACTTCAAGAAAAATGAAGACTCGGAGCAATATGTTGTGTATAAATAGAATGCAGCCAAATGATATAAAGATTCGAGCTAAGCAAAGGCATAAGGTACATTTATTCTCTTGGTTTCATGCACCTCACCTTTTGCTTTTGGTAGTAACAAAGCTGATAGCAAACTGAATCGGTGAGGTCGGAGAGTCGTTTGTATTGGGGGTGTGACACTAGCTCCTCCATGGACCAACAGCCAGAGGTAAGATTTATCATTTGCACCACTAATTCTGCTACTCCTTGGTGCCTGTCACCTTCCTCTACCCATTTCAGCATCCATTTTTCCCACTGTTTTCAACCCCCACAAGAAAAATATAGACATCATCATATTGGCATGAGTCTTTCTAGTTTTGGACACTAGGTTAGCTGTTCTGTATGATTTTACTCGTAAAATGAAATAGATTGATAGATACATAGATAGAATGATCACTTACAGCATGGCAAATGCCGCGGCTAATGTCTCGACCATGAGCCACAAGTGCATCCAATGATAGGTGGTTTAGGGTCCGAAGCAAAGTGTCAATCAGCTTTTGTGTTGTCCTGTTTGAATCCAACTTCCTACAATATAAGTCACATGTAAACTTCACTTCCTTTGTCTGTCTTTTTTAGGCACAACACATTGACCCAAACTTTATGATTTAGTTTAGATTAATGTAAGCAATTGAATTAGTTTTACCTTCCATTAATGTGGCTATGAGGTTCATCAACCGAATTTGTGAACGCTTGCACAAAATATTTCTCTGAGTTCATGATCATCGGGTTTGATTATTCCTTCATCAAAAGACGAGGAGATGGTCTCGACCAAGAAGGCAGTCTTAGCCCATGCCAGCCGCTCTTGGGACCTTTCTGGCTCGAAAATGCTAGCCGCTGCCATAAAATAAGTTAAGAGAAGGGATCTTCTGCTCATTCCAAAAGCACCAAGATCCATTTCCGAGTACCACCTGCTCCAATTCATAGAATACAGAACATGATTGAAGTATGAATCAATAAATAAACAAAGGATGCACTCATAATGTATTTCACGTATCAACGAGAATTGTATACGATTGGATTTCTTACTTTTGCATGCTAATCCATTCCATCTGATGTAAAGCTTGGCAATTGTTAAAGTCTAGTTTTGCGAACTCAAGATATGTATTGTTGTTCACATATGGCATCCTGCATTAAAAAAATCATTGACATATAAAACATTTTAGATGGAACATTACTTGATTTTTTAACCATGATCTTACACAAAATCAAATCATTATCTAATTAGTTTTCTGGTTTAAGCAGTGTTGATGATAAAATTAGGGTTGTTCACCTATTCTGATTTGGATAAAGTTTTGTTAGTCGTCGTGAAGAATGGAGAGTCAAAGACAATGAGCCATGAGAGGAGAGAGAGAGAGCCATCTTTTTTTTTATACGGAGATTCATATGATAACTTGTAGGTTGGTAGGGTGAATGAACGATCGTCTGACAATATATATGACTCTGAATTTACCAGATGTCATGTTAAAAGATTGTCATTGATAAGAAAATATGGGTTTCCGGAGGCTATGATCAACAGAGAAATCACTCTGAAAATTGTTAATCCGCGAATGAATGAATAGAAACGTAACTCAATAACTCATGGAAGAGATATGGAAGGGGTACAACAAGCCATTATCCTTTTTTTAATAATTATATGTAAAAGGAAATTATTTTATAATTATGCTGTGAGGGAAAAAAAATTGGAAGGGAAGAGGAAAAGGTACCTATAAAGAGTCTTGCCGATCCATATATCATCTTCACCTCCGTACTGTTGTATGTAAAATCTGGATTCCACCCTTGGGAGGCTTGCATGCCATGGAAACCTCAATGCGTACCCAACCTGTTAATGAATTCATATGACTTCTATGACATGATTAATAATATATGTATGTTTTCCATAAATATCCCAGGTCTTTCTTAAATTTCAACAATACGTAATATAATATATTATTACCTCACCGGGTAAGTCTTTGGTTATGATCCATTTGTCTAAAAGTTGACGAGCAGCTTGTTTTTGTCTCAAGAAATTGGTTGAAAAACGGCTGGCATCCTCAAGAATCTTGTCCCCAGGGAACCGCACCTGGGATGCCCTATACAGGTTGAAAATCCCGGTCACTGCTTGGTTTGACTGTCCCGCAAAGCAGAAGAACTCGCCACCTTTCTCAAAATGTCGGAAAACATCTGTTTATGAAGTCCACGAATCGCATATTAAAAAACAATGACAACATCGCATGTGCAAAACAAAGTGGTCCAAAGCTTTGTACCTGCAGAAACGTCGTATCCATGTAATCTTAGTAACCTAAACCCCATGGCCGTATCGTCAATGTCATTAACCCTTGTGTTTCTTGCCCAACATATCCCTTCTTCAGTCCAGTATCTGAAGATTTTAAGAAATCAAAGCTTCCGAATACCAGTTTGAAGTTGTGAAAGTTAGAATAATTCATTATATGTTGCAGATTGCACGTACCTATGAATGTAGTCCAGGCATTGTTTGATTTCTGGATTGAAATATCTCGAAATCCCGAGGCGTTGCAATCGGTCGATGGTCCAGATATGTTCAAAGAGATCGACAGGGTATACGTTTGGGACTCCGCCATCGAATCTTCGAACGATTTTAGTCAAGTATTCGAGACAATTTTGGTCTTTGGTTTGCATGAAAGCAAAGGCAGTGGAAGAAGGAGAGAACAAGAGAGACCCATCTTGGCATTGTAACTTCAAAAGCTTTTCCCAGTCCAAGCCTTGCATCCCTTCAAGGCTATGAAGTAGTGTTGTGGGAACATTGTGCATTATCTCCTTTGGTATCCTATTCCACACAAATAAAATATGCATTATTACATTACATACATGTAAATAATAAAACCTGTAAATATATATTTAGATACTCGAACTCGTTATTTTAAAATGTTACGTACTTTGTGAGCTTTAGTTCTCTTTGTTCATAGATGTCTTGAAACATGGGGGAATCATATGGCACTTCTATGTTCAGGGTTCGAGCTATTTCTAGAAGTGAAGGAAATACCACTTCGAAACCAATTGGCATATGCTCTGCATTCTCATCTTTGAGTTTGCTTATGTTCTCTTTGAAGAATGACACTCCTATGTGAAGGAAAAAGAGAGTTAACGAAAAATAAAGAACGGGTATGTGTCTAATATTAATATGTTCGATTTTACGATACCTTTCTCGTATTTTTCTGGATGGATATTCCAAGTTTTCAAAGCAACAACACAAGCTAAAGTGTTGATCAATCGATCATGGGACACGAATATGTGTTCATCGCCCCATGATCCATCTGAAAGTTGATTGTTAGCAATCCATTCGAGAGTAGAAGGGAACTGAGGAGAACCGGTGCCATTAACGTCTTCAATGAGAGCAACCCAAGCTGTGTCATAAGCTGAACAGCTTATCTCTCCATTCTCCATGAAACCCAACATGGATTTAATATCGTAGACAAGTTCCTTAATCTTGTTCGGTTCCAAACCCTTGTTGGATAAACAAACAAACCACATTACCGCACACAAACACACATGTATATACGTATATATATATATATAGTCTTTTTACCTTAAAAGCTTCCTTTTCTTGGATGTCTTCGTCCACAACCTCGTTCCACTTTAATACTGGCGAATCACTTTGAAAAACACCACCATTTTCTGCACATAAACAATAAAAGTGGGTGAATTAATTACTATGAAAAGTTGTAATCAAGTAAAACATCGTACCTTGAGCGCGGGGCTTGGATACAACCGCGAAAGGTGTGCGCTGGTGGCTGTAGGAGAATGAGATAGAAAAAGGAGGAATAGGGGAGGAGGAACGGAAGCGATGGCGGTGTTTGTGGTGGTTGTGGTGGCGGAGGAGGTTGAAGGAATGGGAAGACATATCTATGGAATTAAGAACAGTCTCTCTGCCTCCTCTCGTTAGCAATGAGCATGAAGAACTACATAATATCTATCTATCTATATATATGCGTTATGAAGTTTCATACGAGGCTGTTTATGGTAAATAATTTAATTCAAATTTCATGCCAGATATGCATGTGTAACTTTTTTTAATTATTTATTTGATTTATTAATCGACTAATTTATGATATTGTAAAAATTCATTATGAGATAACTCTTTTAATCCACTTTATTTCATTCACTTGAACGATCTATTTACGTGACATTGAGCTACATTTCAATAATAATTTATAATAATTAATGTATTTAGAAGAAACGACAAAAAATAATAATAGAAACTATCGATTTAGTCTCTATAAAAAAATCATAACTCACACGTAATATGTTCAAAGAACGATAATATAAACAATCGATTCAGTCTCTTCAAGGAAGTCACAATTCTTACCGACACGAGTATATGATTCGATAATTTAAGTTACCAAAATATTGTGAAAATAAAATTATAATTTATATATTTTCATATACTTTCTATTAATAAAAAAAACTTAATTATTGGTACAACGCAGATTAACGGCAGTTGAATAATACTAAATTTTGGAGCTGTATAATTTGATTAATTACATGTTTTCATTAAATGCAAAAAAAATATAATTAGTTTGGAATTTAATGACATGATGACTAGTAAAGTAAACGAGAAAGGAGGAGTTAATTGCACCCAATTAATGGCATATACTCTCCCTGTACACGGCTGGTAACAGAAATTGTTAACCCAGATTAATGAAGAATCCATATATGCACCCAGCAGATGATTTGTACACAAATCAAAGCTGTAAAACCCTAATAAATATGCACCAAATTAATTGCTGGCATTCATTGTGTTTTTGGGAGTCAAAATAAGTATGGAATTAATAGCAGATTTAGAAATTATTTTAGGATGAAGACAAATATATTAATAACTGGGACAAGGACAAATAAAATTTCACGGTGGGTACCATTAGTAAAATAGTAATTAATCGAATAAAATTCGGATTTCGGAATGGGTTCATGCCCATCCTAGAATAGCTATAGATCCACCACTGCATGAACCCCTAATCAAAGCAAAGCTGTAACAGTGTGAAGAGAATAAGCTGTAAAACCCTAATAAATATGCACCAAATTATTGCTGGCATGCATTGTGTTTTGGGAGTCAAAATAAGTATGGAATTAATAGCAGATTTAGAAATTATTTTAGGATGAAGACAAATATTTTAATAACTGGGACAAGGACAAATAAAATTTCACGGTGGGTACCATTAGTAAAATAAGTAATTAATCGAATAAAATTCGGATTTCGGAATGGGTTCATGCCCATCCTAGAATAGCTATAGATCCACCACTGCATGAACCCCTAATCAAAGCAAAGCTGTAACAGTGTGAAGAGAATATGCATGAACGATTTAAGAGCATGATGAAAGTAAATAAGGAAACAAACTTCATTTCTACGACTCTTCTTTGTTGAATTTTTGTCCGTTTTTATCCAAGATAATTTTAATCATAAAGTATAATTTTGGAATTTCATAATTGCATACTTGAAGATAAGAATTAGTAGTAAAGAGTAATGAGAAATTTCGTTTGAATTAAAATTATCGTATTTGGTTACTTAAATATGAACAAGTAACATACAAAGACAAAGTGCTCGAGGTTTATTAACGAGTAGGTTGGAATGTTAGTGCGTCGGATTTTACGATATCCATCTTATTTCGAATTTAATTGGGTAGGCATATGTATATGTATATGATTTGTATTAGTTTTAGATCGTTATGGATCAAATTATAAATAAGGAAAAATTTAAGGATTAAAGTGTAAGTTTACAAAGAAAATAATGATGGATGTTTGGGATTCTAATTCAATCACAACTAATACTTATAAAATTTCATTAGTTATGGTTTGGGGATATGAGGTGTAAAAGATGATAAAAAAATGAAAATGACACGACAATAACATTAATATGGATATTTTTACTAAATGAAGAAAAATGGGATTGGAAAAACAAAAGTGGATGAAGATCTCTAATGCGTTCTAAACTTTGAGATGCACCACAAGTTTCATTTTTGGGTCTGAATGGAAAGGAAGCTTATCAATTGACATCATTGTACAAAACAATCACTAGACCGTCAGCAACTCCTGAAAGATGAAAGCAGAAAGGAAAGATAAAAATGTGCTAAAAGAGTCTTTGGTATCTGAAGCAAAAGAATATGTTCATTTTGACAAGAGATACCTTCTCTTTCTGCTTGAAGAGGCTGTCAATCTTCTTCATATACTCATCTGTTAGTTTCTGCATTAATCAAAAGATTTCACAAACTTCAGTACTAACAAGAATGTGCAATCAACCAACGTAAGTGCATACATACCAAAACAAAAACATATGCATTGCACATATAGAGTTATGGCCGGAGATTAGAGTAAAGCAAATAAGAAGGCTCTATAGTCTGTTTATTTGAGGGATGCCTGCGAAACAAAGAGTTTCAGCAGTTCCCTTTACGGAGTTTTGTCCATTGTACATTTTCTCCGTTCATCAAGGAATGAGGTGCATACCCAATTAGTGAAAGTAGCCCATACATTATGAATCACCTTGGCAACTATTTCCATATACCTTTGAGAAAGTGGTTATGAATATTAATCATTTGACTAACAAATTTTCCATCCTCACTCATTCTCACTCCTCACATCTAAGCCGTAGTTCTTCTTGGTGTCATAAGCAGTGGGCAATTGCATAATATGTTCTACCTATAATGACAGAAGCGCTTCTTCCCTTAATTTTGTTCATGGGAGAGCGGGAAGTAAAAGCATAAAAAGAAATTGATGAGAATGAAGGTCAAGAACTTGTATCTAAAGTTACCTGCAAATCATTTGATAAGTCCTTCACATTGTCTTCAGACAACTTTTTCTCCTGGATAAATTGGGGGGGATGTCAACAGAAGATAAAACAAACGTAAACCAGGGAAAAGAAAGCAAAGAAACATGAACCAAAAGTGAAAGGGATGGATGGCAGTAAAGATACAGGCCTTCTCAAGTTTTTCATAGGCTTTAAGGGCATCTCTTCTTATATTCCTCACTGCCACCTATAAACCAGTTGATCAACAAAAAAAATTCAGGTAAATCAGCAATAAAATTTAGTCTAAACCCATCGTGAACCAAATATTAATCCAACAAGTGCAAATTTAGGACACATGTGATTAGATACTCATGTGATCATACAAGTAAATCTCAGCACTTCCATGTTCTTGGAAGTAATTAAAAGTAAATAAGATTACTATAAACTGAATATGCATACTCCATTTGGTCGTTGCTTTTTTTTTTAATGAATATAAGCTTGTAAGGATCATTAAGTGTACTTCAAATTTAAATACGCAAGAAACAACTTATTTTATTTTTTCTCTTCAAGTGTAATGTAAAAATAAAGCCTCGAGAGTAGTGGCTGAAGTTCAAACCACAGTTATTAAAGTTTGAGTACCTTCCCTTCTTCAGCTTGTTTGGCCACAATTTTTGAGAATTCCTGCAGTCATGTAACATATAGGTAAAACCAATAAACAAACTTTATGAAACTTTCTGGAAGAGTTTGTTCAAGAAAACTTTCTGGAAACAATTCTAGATAATACAATATCCCAATTAAATCTACCACTGATACATCCATTTATCTACTAACAAAAGAGTATCTTCCCACCACTTCTTTCTAGGGAATATGTATGTGCTCCAAGAACACAGGTAAATTTTAACAGTATTTGAACTTGTAATAATGCATAACCAAGGGTAAAACAGAAAATAAATAATAAGTTAGTTGCAAGCAATTATATAGTGCTCACATGGTAAGTTACCGGACTATGATTCGAAGGCATAAAATTTCAAATATATATATATATATATAAAGATTGAACGAGTGAAATAGATTATAGATATATATATTTAGAGAGAGAGAGAGAATGATAGACACATGCACAGGATATGGAATAGTTCCAAGAAAACAATAGGAAAAAATGAGTTCCAGCCCCCCCCCCCCAACCCTCTCCATATGCTGAAAATTCACGAGAAGAATATACCTTTCTTCTTTCGGTGGTCAGTTGAGGAAGAGACATGCGGATGACTTCACCATCATTGTTTGGAGTCATACCAAGATCAGAGTTGACTATAGCTTTTTCTATAGCCTTTAAGCTGAAAAAGTTTTACACGTCAAAATAGAGTACAAGCCACTAATAGAAAGCACAAAGATGCTTCATGAAGCACTTCTGAAGATACTGGACGGCAGTTTTCAATACCACAAGCTATATTTAACAACTATATCTAAGTAGAGATTGTCAACATATTGATAAAGATACAATGTATTGCCCTTTATTTGCTATGTATTTTCAAAAGAACATGTTATGGAAGCCTTCAAGCAAATGTGTGCTAAATACATTGCAGAAGAAGAATCATACAAGCAAAAAATCTGAACTAATGCCTATCAGCTCTGGTTTATATTATACCTGGATTTGTCATATGGCTGAACCAATAGAGAACTTGAATCGGGTGTACTTATTTGAGCGATACTCTTTAAGCTGACAGGAGTACCGTAGTATTCCACCTAAAATAGCACACCATTAATCTCATTAGATAAAAAGATGATATTTTACCTTTAGAACAAAATTCAACATGCCATTTTAAGATCAACTTCATATATAACAGACATAAATATCATTAGACATTCAATTCAGCAATTCTGATACAAGCAATTCAGTCTTTCTCTGATAGGCCTCATAACAATTTCGATATGTTTAGATTGTGCCCTTAGCAAGTGTTGACATAATATCCCATAATTCAGTTGAACCATACCTCAACTTTGTCGAGCATTGCCGGGTTTGCTCTCCCTGTCCTAATGGAGTTGAAATTTGTTCGAACTGTCTCAATTGTCTTCTCCATTTTTTCTTTCTGATAAAAAATAAGAACAGTAATAACAATGATTTGGTTTCCTTGCTAAAGTTGAATTTATAGAAAAGAAACTCACAGCCTCGTTCTCAATGGAAGATTTCTCAGCTTCGATTTCTTCAATAGTTGCACACCTCACATTCCCAACTCTACACACTCCAAAAACAATAAACATCTTAAAAACAAAAAACCCAAAGCACTGCTATCTTAGAAATTCGCTGTAACGTTTCTTCAAACACATAGAAAGTTATTTTTCAGGAACCAACTTGCCTCTTACGTAACAGATGATTAACAACGATGGGTTTGCTGCATAATTTAACGATCGTGTAGCTAGCAGATGAGCTCAATGAATACACGCTAAAATTGCAGGAACGGCACTTGAAGCAATCGCGTCCCTTCTGGAAACAATCTGCAAGCGGGAATTGTCAATGCCCACTAAAGAAAACAGTGAACAATGTACTGAAAAAAAGGAAGAGTGCAAACAGAACCTGAATGGGAGAGGAAAGATTTCAGAGGGGTACGAATGGTACTGAAAACGGATCGAATGGGAGAGGTTGAAGAAAAGGGAGCTGCCATTTGATAGAAGAAAATTGGTTATGGGTTCTGGTTTAGCTTCTGTCAACTAGAGCGAAGAAAGGAGGGAAAGGTGCAGGGATGTGGATAAGAAATTGTTTTTCACTCTCATTTTCAGCGCTTTCGGATGTGGATTTGTTTGGTTACAAATTTACGCTTGTTCTTGTCCGGGTTGGGTTTAACTTATACTCGAATTAATTTTGTATGAACCGGGCCATTGCCAAAGGATTGGACTTCATAAATTCAATCCCTCATGGGCCCAAAGTCTAGAAAATCCCAACCGATTATAATTCTATTTAAAAAATATCAAATAGTCTGATCTTTATTTATTTATTTTTAAGCATTTTGACCTTTAACATTTTATTTTGAGATAAAAAAGTCTTTAACGCTTGATCCAATAGCTATTTTGACTTTTCTTATTTTTTATAGCATTTTGGTCCTTAACATTTCATTTTATAGTAAAAAATGCTTTTATTTTGAAGCGTTAACTGCTTGTTAACTAACGATTTCATCTATAGAAGAGTCTTTTATCCCAAAATGAAACATTATAGTTAAAATACTCCAAAAATTAGAGACTAAAATAATTATTTAATCAAACAATTGTGTTGAGTTAATCGATCGATGGAATCAGCCAAGAGGAGGGTGAATTGGAAATTAAAATTTCGGTGGAAGCTTTTGTAGAAAATTGAAAATATTTGCACAACGATTTAGAGTGGTTCGACTTTCTCAACCAAAGTCTACGTCCACTACCTTAGCTATCCATACTAAGGATTTTCCACAAATTCACTAATTTGTCTTTCTTTTGAGGACAAAGAGTAACCTTACAAATCCCTCAAGAATTATACCCCAAATTCTTGATAACACTCTCTCCCAAAGAGAACAATACAAATTTTGCAAACTTATAAGAAAATCCTCACAATGCAAGATTTTTGCACAATTCTAGAACAAAGAGAGAACACTCAAGAATAATACAATTGCGTAAAATAAGTGTTCTTGAAAGCAAAAATGAATATTGAATGAAATAGGCTTGAAAATGCTCAAACTTGAGGTTTGATGCTTTCTCTTTGATTCTCTCTTGATTCTTGTTGATTGTTGTTTCTTCTTTTTGATCAATGGCTTCTAAGCTTGTTTAAATACTCCTTCAATTGATTCTGAATGTTGGGGATGATTAGTGGAGTCAATGGAGCCGTTTAAGTGTGAAAATGCTCAAACTTGAGGTTTGATGCTTTCTCTTTGATTCTCTCTTGATTCTTGTTGATTGTTGTTTCTTCTTTTTGATCAATGGCTTCTAAGCTTGTTTAAATACTCCTTCAATTGATTCTGAACGTTGGGGATGATTAGTGGAGTCAATGGAGCCGTTTAAGTGTGAAAACAATTATTAAAATAGTTGGGAGCGTCTGGTGCATCGATGCATAGGGCTAGTGCATCGGTATACTATGTGTAAAATTCAAATATTTCGACCATTGGACCCTTATTGCATCGGTGCCTAAGAGTGCATCGATGCATTAAATGCATTCAATGTTTCAAACAAGCCTGAGTGCATCGATGCATGTGCATCAATGAGTGCATCGGTGCATCCCTTCTCAATTTGATTTTTGGCTCGTTTTTTTGTTCGAATACTTTGTGAAGACTTGGAGTAATATTTTGATATTCGAGTAATTAAATCGAATATACTAGAAAATCATTTGTAAAATCTTAAAATTCATTAACTTAATTTGTTATATCGAAACATCAAAATATTTTCAACAATCTCCCCCTTTTTGATATAACAAAATATTTAGTAAAAACAAGGTTTTGAAAGCATAGCCAATTAATTATAAATATAGCTTAAGCTGCTAAGATAAAGATCAAGAAAAGTTAGCCATTAGTTTCATAATTCAATATTCATAATCAAATATGAAATGACATAATTGGTCATAATGCAACTAATATGTAAATGATGCAAAAATTAATAAACATTAAGCTCAAAAAGAAAGTTAAAACCAAACCAAATATATATATAATAAGTTCAAACATCCAATCATCCAAATCATAAATCCAAACCAATTCAAACATTCAACAACCAAAGTAAAACAATCCAAAAACAACAAAATGTTTATCAATCCAAGTTTTAAGTTCAAGAAAGCATGGCAAGTAAAGGTCTACTCTATCGGAGGGTCGGGAGGAGGAGGATAATGTGCTCTTACTTCAAGAGTGAGAGCGTACATACATTCACGCATATCCCGTTGAAATTCAGTTATCTGAGACTCTATGGAAGCAAACCTCAGATCAAACGACTCTAAGAAAGATCGAAAATATGGTGGCGTTTGATCTTCTTGCTGTGTTGATTCCGGTGCAGGCTCATCGTCTGGTATGTGATCATCAATATCTTGCATAAGCTGTTGAAGCTCGAGATCGTCGTCAGCAGTCGGTGCCGGAGGAGGAGGAGGAGGACGAGAAGAGCTAGGAGCAGAACGTGAAGAACTGGCTCCCTGAGTTTGCTTATTGGGTCGAAAGACCCATTGACCAGTTTCCTCGTCCTGTTTCCAATCAGCTTTCTTCAAAGAGGTGAGATTGATTTGGTTTTGAAGAGGTATGGGATTGTCGAGAGAGACTCTAATGCTAAGTTTGATAAAAAGATTACTAAGTAGACACCCATAAACTAAAGTTTCGACATGTTTAGAAGGGACAATATTTATGGTATCTACTAGTTCACTAAAAATGATTTGTGGAAATTTATCTTTCTATTATGTTAGATACAATGCATCCACCATAAATCCCTGACACAAAGAGTGGAGTACCTACCTCCGGATGGTCGAAACCACCAAGAGATCATTAAATGTAGAACACGATCGTGATGTGTACGTAAGGTACTAACACTAGCATTAGGAAGATAGGGATATGCCACAGTTTCTTTCTCATTATATAAACAATTATCATCTAGCCCAAATTGCTTAGTTATAGTGTCGGAGTCAATATGAATATATTGTCCTAAAAGGTAGGATCTAATTCCTATAGTCCTACATTGACTCTCGTTTTGAATACATACTGCATTAGAGTAGAAAATGCGGACTAACTGATGATAGATAATAGGTTTAAGGTGAAACAGTTTATCAAACTTCCAGGACTTGAGAGTCAGTAGGTATTTAAAGTTAATATCTACCATGGCTTGAACAGAGGGAATACGTTCTTCCCAGATTTTGTAAGTTTGGAATGAATCCATGTACCTATGGTAGAGTTCTTCTCTACGACGCTCAGGCATATTAAAACATGAGTTTAGAATGGTCATATTGGGATCGTTTGGATTTGGATCTTGAGGAAGAATATGATTAGAATGTTGGTTAGAATGACTAAAAGAGCTTAGGGCATTTAGGGTTTGACATGGTTTAAGAAATCGAAATTAGAAATGTAACCTGCAATTTTGAAACACATGTATGCAAAATAATCAATCCCAAAACTCAATTGAGTCCACAATAATTTAAGGTTCTCTAAACCAAATCCTAATGGGCATGATTTTGAAAACTATTTGAAAATAACATTGGAAATATCATAATACATATAGTTTTCATGAAAACAATACAATTAAATCAAAAACATCAATAATTTTCAAAAATAACAAAATTGTTTTTATTTCGAAAAATCAAAGACAATGTTGAAAAATTGTTTGTTTTTTACGAAATTGATTGTAAAATCTAGTTTAGAATCATAATATAATTAATGCCCGATATAATTTTCATCCTAGAATTAATCTAAACTAGTTCTAAAATCAAAATTTGATAAAATAGAGGTTTTGGAAAAATACCTTGAAAAATTCGGATTGAGTGGAATGTGATGATGTTTTGCACGATTTAATGATGTTAGCAGGATTAGGAGTTGAAGAACAGTTGGATTCCGACTATTTTTCGTTGATTTTGAGCAAATTGAGAGTTTAGGGAGAGAGAGGGACGAACGGCGGCTAAGAGTGTTTGAAAGGGTTTTGAGAAAATGAAGAAAAGCAAGGTTTTTATCCAAAAACCCGATGAATACATCGTTGCATGGCCTTGTGCATCGATGCACATTCAAAGAGTGCACCTGTGCATCTTCATGATGTATCGATGCACGTTCAAAGGGATGCATCGATGCACTATTCGGTGTATCGATGCATTATGCACAAAAATGTCAAAAATCCATTTTAAACACTCATCATGCTAAATTAATTAGCTCTAGTGGTATTAGCAACTCATATATTGAAAATTAATCATGTTCAATCAATCAATTTAATCCTTAAACTACATTTGAACATAAAATTAATTTTCACCAAAGAGCATAAACTCACCCTAACTAATAGCAAAGATGCAATCAAAATTATTATTATAAACATTTTTCATTTATTCTTAAAAGTGCTAAAAATTATTTTAAATACTAAGTGAAGATAGGTCAGTTAAACCTAATTCTCTTCTAAGTGTCCAAAATCTTTCTTTTTCTAAAGGTTTTGTAAAGATATCCATTAATTGATGCAAAGTATTAACAAATTCTAGAACTACATCTTCTTTAGTGACATGGTCTCTAATGAAGTGAAGTCTAATTTCAATATGCTTAGTTCTAGAGTGTTGGATGGGATTTTTAGTGAGACATATAGCACTAGTATTGTCACACTTGATAGGAATGGTACCTACTTCAATTTCATAATCAAAAAGTTGTTGTTTTATCCATAAAACTTGTGTACAACAACTACTGGCTGAAATGTATTCCGCTTCAGTGGTAGATAATGCAACAAAATTTTGTTTCTTTGAAAACCAAGAAATCAGCATATTTCCAAGGAATTGGCATGTACCAGAGGTGCTTTTCCTATCTAATTTGCATCCTCCATAATCCGCATCAGAGAAGGCATGCAAGCTAAAGCTAGAGTCTCTAGAATATCAAAGTCCTAAACTAGGAGTGTCCTTAAGGTATCTAAAGATTCTCTTAACAGCTAGTAAATGTGATTCCTTAGGACATGATTGAAATCTAGCACATAAGCAAACACTAAATATAATATCCGGTCTACTTGCGGTTAAATAAAGCAAAGAGCCAATCATTGACCTATATAATTTAACATCCACACATTTACCACCTTCATCTTTGTCAAGCTTTGTAGATGAGCTCATTGAAGTGTTATGAGGTTTCCCATTTTCCAGTCCAAACTTCTTGAGCATATCTTTGACGTACTTAGCTTGATTGATGAATATGCCATCTTTTCTTTGCTTGATTTGGAGTCCCAAGAAAAATGAGAGCTCCCCCATCATGCTTATCTCGAATTCACTTTGTATTAGCTTAGAAAATTCTTAGCAAAGATCGTCATTAGTAGAACCAAATATTATATCATCAACATAAATTTGAAATGCTAATAAATCTTTACCTTTATGCTTTAAAAACAATGTAGTGTCAAACTTCCCTTTTGAAAAACCTTTTTCAATTAAAAAATTGACAATATTTCATACCAAGCTCTAGGAGCTTATTTTAAACCATAAAGAGCTTTTGTTAGTTTAAAAACATGATTTGGAAATTTTGAATCTTTAAAACTAGGAGGTTGTTCCACATACACTTCTTCTTTTATAAAACCATTTAAAAATACACTTTTAATATCCATTTGAAATAGTTTAAATTCATTGAAACATGCAAATGCTAATAACATTCTAATTGCTTCCATCTTAGCTACGAGAGCGTGTGTTTCATCATAGTCTATGCCCTCTTCTTGAGTATGCCCTCTTCTTGAGTATACCCTTGAGCAACAAGTCTAGTCTTGTTTCTCACTATATTACCACTTTCATCAAGCTTATTCCTAAATACCCATATAGTACCTACAATAGACTTATTACTAGGTCTTTCAACTAATGTTCATACTTTACTTCTCTCAAATTGATTTGACTCTTCTTGCATAGCCATAATCAAATGTTCATCATTTAATGCTTCTTTAATATTCTTAGGCTCTATGAATGAGATAAATGCAACATAATTACAAATATTTCTAAGAGAAGATCGAGTTGTTACCCCTTTGGATGGATCACCTATTATTTCACCATCCTTGACATAGTTGTATTCCCTTGGGTAAGAGACTTCCCTTTCTTCAATAGTTAGATTCTCGAGAGGATCTTGAGTTTCCTCATCTTTCGTTTCTTCCTTTGATGATGGTTCTCTAGCGTCATGTCCAACATTATTTATGTTTAAAATACCTATATCATCATTCACCAAAGAATCCTTCCTCGGAAGGGGATTATCATCGAAAACAACATGTGTAGACTCTTCTACAACTAAAGTTCTTTTATTAAATACTCGATAAGCTTTAGAATTTAAGGAATAACCCAGAAAAATTCCTTCATCACTTTTAGCATCAAATTTGCCGAGATTGTCTTTACAGTTGTTTAAAACAAAATATTTACATCCAAAAGGATGAAAAATAGCTAATATTAGGCTTTTTATTTTTAAAATGTTCATATGAAGTTTTCTTCAAAATAGGCCTAATCATTACTCAATTAATAACATAACAATCGGTATTTGTGGCTTTCGCCCAAAACTATTTTGGCAAATTGTTTTCACAAAGCATGGTTCTAGCCATTTCTTCTAAAGTTCAATTTTTCCTCTCAACAACTCCATTTTGCTGAGGGGTTCTAGGTGCTGAAAAATTATGGCTAATACCATTAGAATTACAAAATTCAGTAAATCTAAGATTTTCAAATTCAGCTCCATGATCACTCCTAACACTAGTTATAGAGTAATCTTTTTCGTTTTGGATTACTTTTGAAAACGTGATAAATTTTTTCTAATGCTTCATCTTTAGTACTTAAGAATAGAACCCAAGTATATCTAGAATAGTCATCTACCAATAAAAATGCATATTGTTTTCCACCCAAGCTAGTAGTTCTAGATGGCCCAAAAAGATCTAAATGGATCAATTGTAATACTCTACTAGTGGATACGTCGTTAATGGATTTAAAAGAAACTCGTTTTTGTTTTCCTTTAGCACAAGCTTCACATATTTTATCATTATCAAATTTTAGTTTTGGCAACCCTCGAACTAAATCTCCTTGAATTAACCGTTGCAAAACACTTATACTAGCATGTCCTAGTCTCCTATGCCATAACCAACTATCATGATCATCCTTAGCAACTAGGCATAAATAAGTCATATTTATAGAATCTAAATGCACCATGTAAATGTTTTTTATTCTATGACCAACAAGCATAATCCGATTAGATGCAATGTCAATTACTTTACAACCATTAATATCAAATATGACATTGAATCATTTATCGCACAATTGACTAATACTCAATAGATTATGCTTTAATCCATTCACATATAAAACATTCTTAATTTGTATGGAAGAGGTATTACCTATAGTGCCTATACCTTCAATGTGACATTTTGAGTTATCGCCAAAAGTTACCTCTCCTCCATTTTTGGCGTTGAGCTCTATGAACCGGCCTTTGTCATCGGTCATGTGTCTTGAGCATCCACTATCAAGGTACCATGAGTTTGAATTTGTTTCTCGTGCTTTGTAGTAATGCTCATTTTCCTACAAACATAGATTAATTTTTTATTTTTGGTACCCAAATTCTTTTGGGTTCATATTCATTAGTTTCCAAAATCCTAGTCCCCTTAGGTATCCATTTGTGTATGATATCCTTATCTTTAGTAGTAATGAGTTCTTTAGGAACCCATATACTTCTAATGATTTTTCCATTAGACGTTCTTTGGGGACCTCTATGATTGTAGTTTCTAAAACTTTTTCTAACAAAGTTGGTCTTTGATTTTTCTCTTTTTTCAAAACATTTTGATCCAACTTTATCAAAAGAAGTTTTAAGATCATCAATTTCCTTTTGATGATCATCATTGACTCTTGAAAGTAAATTTTGCAAATCAGAATTTTTCTTTTCAAACTCTTCTAGTTTGATTTGTAAATCTTTGATTTTACTTTCAAGATCATTGTTGGTCTTGGATATAAGATTATTTTCATTTTTCAATTTTCAATTTTGAAATATTATTTTTGTATTTTAAAAATAATTTCTCATAATCCGAAGCTAACCCATTATATTCCTCTAATAACTCATCATAAGACAAATCATCTAAATCAAATGAGTTAGAGGTTACCTCAGAATCTTCCCCCAATACCATCAAGCACAAGTTTGCTACTTCTTGTTCCTCTTCATCGGAACCTTCTTCATCGCTCCATGTAGCCACGTGAGCCTTGTGCTTATTCTTTGATTGATCATTTCTCTTCAATTATGGGCAATCATATTTGATATACCCTAGTTTTTTGCATTCATAGAAATGATCGGGTCATTTTCTTTTGGTTCATTCTTGAAGCCTTCATTTCGTTTGAATTTTCTTCCTCGGTTTGGCCTCATCATTTTTCTGAACCGTTTGGCAAACAATGTCATATCCTCATCATCGTCTTCTTCATCCGAATCACTTTCATCTTTTGTTGATTTGAGAGCAACTCCCATGTTCTTCTTCTTCTCCGTCTCCTTCTTTGGCTCGTCTCTTTTCTCGAGGTCTTTCTCTTCTTTAAGCATCATTTCATGTGTGAGGAGAGAGCCAATAAGCTCATCGAGAGTCAAGGATTTTAAGTTCTTAGCATCGATGATCGCCGTCTTCTTTGATTGCCAAGCCTTTGGAAGAGAGTAAACTAACTTCCTTACAAGCTTGTCATTTGGAATGATTTCTCCATATGATTTGAGACTATTGATAATCGTGGAGAATCTATCCGTCATAGCTTTGACATCTTCATCCGGTTTCATCTTGAAATTTTCATAGCTATGAGTTAGAAGACTGATTTTAGATTCTTTTACCTCGTTTGTGGCTTTATGAGTGACTTGTTGTTTGTCCTATATTTCTTTGGTGGTTGTACAAGATGAAACTCCTCCATATTCATCCGGTCCAAGAGCACAAAAAATGATATGGATGGCTTTGGAATTGAGCTGGAACATTCTTGTATCTCCTTCACTCTATAACCTTGGATGAGTGAAAGGTTTGATATATCCGTCTTCTATGATATTCCATGCTCTCATGTCACTTGCTTGAATGAAATACATCATCCTATTCTTCCAATAAGCAAATTAGCTCAATTGAAGAAAGAAGGCTTATTGACGGGCAATGAATCAAGATCGAAGTCGGAGTTTGAAGCGTCGATCATTGATGACTTGAATATCGATGTAACTCTTCCCGAATCGACTCAAGAGACGATTAAAACCTTCAAATGAGTGAGGCTCTGATACCAATCAATCGATGGAATCGGCCAAGAGGGGGTGAATTGGCAATTAAAATTTCGGTGGAAACTTTTGCAGAAAATTGAAAATATTTGCACAGTGATTTAGAGTGGTTTGACTTTCTCAACCAAAGTCTACGTCCACTACCTTAGCTATCCACACTAAGGATTTTCCACAAATTCACTAATTTGTCTTTCTTTTGAGGACAAAGAGTAACCTTACAAATCCCTCAAGAATTATACCCCAAATTCTTGAGAACACTTTCTCCCAAAGAGAACAATACAAATTTTGCACTTACAAGAAAATCCTCACAATGCAAGATTTTTGCACAATTCTAGAACAAAGAAAGAACACTCAAGAATAATACAATTGAGTACAATAAGTGTTCTTGAAAGCAAAAATGAATATTGAATGAAATAGGCTTGAAAATGCTTAAACTTGAGGTTTGATGCTTTCTCTTTGATTATCTCTTGATTCTTGTTGATTGTTGTTTCTTCTTTTTTTATCAATGGCTTCTAAGCTTGTTTAAATACTCTTTCAATTGATTCTGAATGTTGGGGATGATTAGTGGAGTTAATGGAGCCGTTTAGTGTGAAAACAATTAATAAAACAGTTGGGAGCGTCTGGTGCATCGATGCATAGGGCTAGTGCATCGGTACACTATGTGTAAAATTCAAATATTTCGACTGTTAGGCCCTTAGTGCATCAGTGCACTAAGAGTGAATCGATGCACTAAGAGTGAATCGATGCATTAAATGCATTCGATGTTTCAAACAAGCCTGAGTGCATCGATGCATGGTTTGTGCATCGATGCATAAAATGCATTCGATGTTTTCATAAAACTTGAGTGTATTGATGCATGGTAGTGCATCGATGCATAAAATGCATTCGATATGGTGAGTGCATCGTTGCATCCCTTCTCAATTTTTATTTTTGGCTCGTTTTTTGTTTGAAATACTTTGTGAAATTTGTTTCAAAAATATTTTAAGTATAAAACACAATTTTACAAATTAGTAAGGATTGAAATTGAACTTTGAAAGACTTGGAGTAATATTTTGATATTCGAGTAATTAAATCGAATATACTTAGAAAATCATTTGTAAAATCTTAAAATTCATTTAACTTAATTTGTTATATCGAAACATCAAAATGTTTTCAACAAATTGACTTTTTTATGTTATTTGTCTTGATCTTGACCTAATCACTTCATAATAAGCTTCAAACTTGAGGAGTGGCTTATGTTATGGCCAACCAAAAACTTGGTAAGTTGAAGCTCGAGACTAAATGTAAAGGACATGCATTACTACTTTAAAACGGGTCTCTCGTTATCTTTTTATACCCTCTTTTTTGTGGTTTACAATCTTAGCTACCATTTAATAATAAGGTAAAGCATACACATGGTGCTTTGACTCTAGGCACTATTTTATTGAGTCACCCAATTATAAAAGTTATAAAATAATCCTTTAATTATAGAATATTATTTTTGTTGAGTCCCCCAACTAATAAGAGTTATAAAATGATTGCTCACTATTCATATATTTCAAACTCGTACTTTTTTCGTTAAAATTAACGATCGTTTCAGTTAGACGTTAACATGCTAATCGGATATGATAAATTATATTTTGATTATGTCTACTTACACCACATTTACTTTCAAGCACTAGCTTGATGACATAATGTTTTAAGTACTAGCTCGACGATATAATATGATGGAGAGTCAATCCATAAAATACAACTCAAACAATTATGAGAACAATTTTATCACACCTTAGTAATAGGTTAACATCTAACTCAGATGGTCACCAACTCTTTAACGGAAAAAAAAACAAGTTTGTAACATATAAAGAGTCGGGTGACCATTTTGTAGGTTTTAATAGTTTGGGAGACTCAACAAAATAGAATCCTATAGTTAAAAAATCATTTTATAAATTTTAATAGTTGGGGACTTAATAAAACAATACCATATAATCATGAGACCATTTGTATTTTTTTTTTGGATAGATTAATTGCATTTATATCCAAAGCAACAAGTTGCAATAAAAGAACAAGTATCATAGAAAAAAGATACTCAATCCTACATGTCTTAAGCTATACAAAGAATTAAAAAAAAGCTATACAAAGAAAAGAATTAACAGTATCCATTCTATCTATGCATCTTCCTAGTCCTAACTCTAATGATTTCATTGATAGAATTCAAAATTGACTCTCCATTCCTACTAATATTCTCAAACAATCTTATATTTCTCTCTTCCTAAATGAAGTATATAAAAGCAGTTCAAGAAAGTTTGAAATGAAAGTAATAATACACTTACCTCTAAAAATGGTGAGCGTTTGATAGAGTCAAGTCAAAATATTTTGAGTTATTCGAGTTGATGGGTCCTATTTTATAACTCAAACTTGATTTGAATTTTTTCGAGTTGAGTAGAGTCGGGTCGAGACTTCAAGTTTTTGTTTAAATTTATTTGAAAATATTTATAATATTATGATACTATTTGATTCTAATTTAAATGATTTTTTATAACCATATACAATACATATATATATTTTTTCACATTTTTTCGTATGTGATATACATATACCATACAGAGTCGAAGGACTCTACTCAAACTTAAAAATCAATCCACTAATTACTAAAAATTCCGAGTTATTCGAGTTACTATTTAAGTTATTCGAGTTGTATTTTATAACTTTATTTGAACTTGAAATTTTTTGAGTCGAGTCGAATTTATGAAATTACAATTCGAAGTCGATTCGAATGAAAAAAATTAATTTTTTTTAAATTGAATTGAGTTTTGTTCACCCTTGCCTCAAATGCATGTCAGTCTAACTTACCTCCTCGTCCCATGTAGACACTTCTCATCACAAACCACGATTAAACAGTACATTTTGTCAAATACATCGTGAAAAATGGAACTCAAATAAGATGTAATTTTTTATTTTAGCTGCAATACTATGCAGCAAACACACACTATTGCAAGCCTTCCCAAGATGCCTAACTAAGCTATAACAATGTGCTTCAACACATGAAACAACAACAACAACAACATCAACAACAAAACCCTATTCCCATATGTAATGGAGTAAGAGGAGGTAGGGTAGTAGGTTGCCCTCAATGCCAAGTTGAGAGCAGTTTCCGTGAAAGACCTCCGACAGTCAAAAAAGTAAAAATAAAGATAAAATACAATGCATATAAATAAATAAATAAATAAATACATAGTTGAACATTCTTCATATGCTTTCTTCATATACGCATCTGTAATGGAAGTAATCCCTACAAATAAATCCCTGCATAAAAAATCTATGCATATAGACAGAAACGTAAGACCCGACTAAATTTAAAAAGAGGAAACATGAAGAGAAGAATATACAGAAGTCAACGATAGCAAGCTACGAGAAGGAATAAAGTCAAAATGGGTTAAAACCTAAACTAAGGCAACATTACTCTGCTACCCTAGTTCTAAGCCTTCATAAATTCCAATGACAGAAACGTATATGAAAATTACTACAAAGGCATTAAAAGAAGATAGAGATGATACACCCTATGGATGTGACCCGCACTACTCGGCTACCCTGGTCTTAAGTCTCCATACTTTCCTATCAGAGGTCATGTCCTCGGTAAGGGCTAAATCCTTCAAATCAGATCTCAAGCAGTCTTCCCACTTCCGCCTTGGTCGTCCTCTCCTTCTGGCACCGTCGACTGTAATCGACTCTACCCTCCTGACCGCATCTAACAGTTTTCGCCTAAGGACATGCCCGAACCACCGTAGTCTTCCCTCTCTCAATTTTTCAGATACATGCACCACCCCCAAGGACATCCTAATAGCAGAGTTTGGTGTCATGTCCCACAGAGTCCTACCACATGTCCATTGAAGCATTCTCATTTCTACGGTCTCCATCCTCCTTACGTGATCCTTCTTGATTGCCCAACATTTTGATCCATACAGCAGCACTGGTCTTATTGGCATTCTATAAAAAATTTCCCTTAAGTTTTAGAGGCACCTTCTTGTCACACAAAACTCCAGTAGCAGCCCTCCACTTTAGCCATCCCGCCTTTATACGGTGTGTAACATCATCATCCACACCCCCATCTTTATGTATCATAGACCCTAGGTACTTGAAACAATCATTTGAGGGGAGAACATGTCCTTCTATGCATACTTCTACATCTTCATCGTTTTGGTTCCCACTGAAGTTTGAACATAAATACTCTGTCTTTTCAATATTGATCCTTAGACCTTTTTCTTCCAAAGCAGTCTTCCAGGTAGCCAGTCGACTATTCAGCTCAGTTTTTGTTTCAGCAACTAGGACAATGTCGTCAACGAAAAACATACACCATGGAACACCGTCTGGTGTCGCACAATAGATGTCGTCCATAATCAAGGCGAAAATGTAAGGGCTAAGAGCTGATCCCTGGTGGAGTTCAATTTCCACCGGGAATGCCTCGGTGTCGCCAACTATAGTCTTGACGTATGTAGTAGATCTACAATACATATCATGAATCGCTCGGATATAAGCAGTTGGGATCCGTCTCATTTCCAAGGTCTTCCAGATCGTATCGCGGGGAACCCTATCATACGCCTTTTGAAGGTCAATGAACACCATGTGAAGATCTCTATTTTTTTCCCTATATTTCTCCATAAGCCGTCGAAGTAAAACTTGTGTAAGAGGATACGAATATAAAAAATTATATTAAAAATTTAAGGGGTGCAAGATCATAAAATCTCAGAGAGTGTGAAATCAAATAGTTCATATAAAATACAAAGTAAACATCTAATATATAAAGAAATTTAAAATTTCTAAAGGATGCGACCGCATCTAACACTCCTCGATCCATCCCTGCTTAGAGGCTTAGCACACACCACAACAACAAAAGTGGAATGAACCTCCTACGCAATAAAAAGATCTCTCATGGAACTCTTCTTCTCCAATTTCCAAAAATCCGTTCTCCTGATAACATAAGTGTTTACCATTTACATATTTTATCCTTGATAATACATAGCAATATACTATTACGTGCTTGAGTAATATTGATATAAGAATACTCTAGTTTAATTAAGATGTCGGGTTTATGATTTTAAAAATATAACATCTTTATACGTTTGACGAAGCGCTTTGTCACCCTTATAATCTTATTTAGCTTGATGAAATTAGTGTCTATTTACACTATTAAATGGTTTTGTTTAATTTTAATACGATAATTGTTAAAATTAAACTCAATATTTTAAAAATAAAATAAAATGTTTTTTAAATAGTAGTTATCGTCCAATTTTAGATTTAATCTTAAAAAGTCATTTTCTTCACAACAATCGAAAAGTGAATAAATTGCTTGAATTAATTGGACATTGATGCAATAAAATTGGAATGCTCAAGAGAGAGGGTCTATGTATTCTTTATTAGCTCATTTCCTCCCCGTTTTAGGTTCCAAGACTTTCTCTGGACTTTCAGCTCATTAGTCTGCAGGAAAACTGAAAAAAAGTAACTGTCTCGAATTTCCCTCGTCAGGTGGTCACAGAGATTTGGAATCAGAGAGACAGCAGAGAAACAAAGAAAGAAGCAAAAGAACCATAATTGTTCTGCCTATGCTCATCGCCACCATTAATGCTTATCAGCAACAAAGCGTGAGCAGAGCCAAACTATCTCTCTTTGGCCTTTGCTTCTTTCACAGACTTATCAGTCGCCAGCATTCAAGGTTTCAATAAGTGGCTAAAATGGAGCTGAGTAAGGTGAGTTTGGAGATCTTTACCAAACTGGAACAGAAATGGTTATTGCACTGTGAAACTAGTAAGAAAATTCGAATCCTCAGCATCGACGGTGGCGGAACCACTAGCATTGTTGATGGAGCTGCTCTTATCCACCTTGAAGACCAGATCCGCCTCAAAACCGGTGATCCTCATGCTCAGATTGTTGAATTTTTCGACATAATCGCTGGCACTGGCATCGGTGCTGTTCTTGCTACCATGCTATCTGCCGATGATGATACCGGCCATCCGATTTTCACATTTACAGAAGCTGTGGAGTTTATCTATCGGAATAACTCCCAGCTCTTCAAGGTTAATAAGCTCGCCGGATTTCTTCACCGCCGTAAGAGATTCTCTGGTAAGAGCATGGAAAAGGTGCTCAAGGAAATGTTTAGGAGAGAAGATGGAACATTCTTGACACTGAAGGACACTTGTAACTTGTAAGTGTTAAGCAATGTAGAAACTGCAGCAAACGATGTAACATAAACGAGTAGAAGAAGCATTTTCTTTATATTGAATCAGCTTACATTGCTTCACCTTACACTTATCATTTATATTACAATTGTAACAACCTCTAACAACCCTAAACCGTTTCCTAACAGCTTCCCTATGATGGTTAGCAACATCCATCATCATCTCTTTAGTTTACATGCATGGTATGCATGAGCACTCTAGCTCACGTGCATACACAACTTTAACTATCTAAACAGTAAGCCTCTTCTGGTTCCTTGCTATGATCTCAAGAGTTCCGCTCCCTTTGTTTTCCCTAGGGCCGACGCTTCCGAATTACCTGATTTCAACTTCGAGCTTTGGAAAGTCTGCCGCGCCACTACAGCCATCCCCAGCCTGTTCAAACTATTTTCTTTGAAGTCCATCCAGGGAAATACCTCGTGCTCCGCTGTGGACGGCGGTTTGGTCATGAACAACCCAACAGCGGCGGCAGTTACTCACGTGATCCACAACAAGAGAGATTTCCCCTTTGTTAATAGCGTAGAGGATCTGCTGGTTTTGTCTTTAGGAAACGGCTCGTATTGTAAAAGGTCAAAGATCCGTAGTAACGGCAAATGCTCAACTTCTACCGTTGTTAACATTGTGCTCGACGGAGTCTCGGAGACCGTCGACCAGATGTTAGGGAACGCATTTTGTTGGAACCCTACGGACTACGTTAGAATTCAGGTGTGCATATTATTTTTTTTTTATTAAACCAGTTTCTCGTAATTTTCCTAAGCTTTCTTAGTAGCCAAACAGATTCCAACGGTTTTAAGTTTTATTAGTAGCCAAACAGCTCCCTAATCCGAGGGTTGTTAACATGCAGACAAATGGAGTGATGGGGCCGAGAATGGAGGATGTATTGAAGGAGAGAGGAGTCGTATCGTTACCGTTTGGCGGGAAGCGGTTACTGACGGAAACTAACGGACAGAGAATTGAGTGTTTTGTGCAACTTCTTGTTGCCTCCGGAAAAACCAGTGTCTCTCCAAGTCCCTGCAAGGAGTCCGCCGTTAGTCCCTTTCCCAACGTCTGTTAACTTTGTTTTTTCTTTAGATTTTAACCCTTTGTAAGTCGTAACTCGTAACAAACCCCACGTTTTACTTTTAACTGTCCCCTAGGTTGAAGTAAAAATAGCTGTTAAATAGTTAAAAATATCAGCTGTTGCTAATATTTGGTCAATTAGTAGGATTAATGATGAAATTACACAAACTAGAAACGGGGCTAATAATAAGAAAAAACTGAAACGCATCCATGAAAGGCTAGCAAACGAAGTGCAGGAAATTAGAGAAAACTGAAACTCAACGAAAAGTGCAGGAATAAGATTTGTAGAGATCAATTGTTCAACTGCTCAACAATCCACTCTACATTTTATCTCCACTCATCCTTAAAAAATTCAATGCAGAGATCAAACGATAAGATTTGTATTAGGTCATTTGTCATGTCAGTTGAAAAAAAGCGGTTTTAGTGTAATAGAAGAGAATGTTATATATAAAAAAAACATGTTAATATAATTATATTTATAGAATATGTATGTATTATTAATAGATTAAAAAGTGTAATAGAGGAATGTTATATATAAAAAAAACATGTTAATATAATTATATTTATAGAATATGTATGTATTATTAATAGATTAAAAAAATTGAATTAATATTATTTTATAATCATCACAATCTGTTAATTATCAATATATTTTGTCATGAAATGATTACTTGACGGTTATTACCCTGTTAATTCTAGAAATATAACAATATGTAACTTTTTAGCTTTCAATTGGGAGAAATACTGTTAAGTATAGCTTTGGGTTAAGCACCGACACCGTACATAAGAGCTTTCGATCGGTGTTTAATGTCCGTCTATTGAGGGTGCCTAAAATTAAACATTGAAAAATATTTTTTTATCATAAATATATTTTAAATATTTAAGAAACAAATAATCAAATAATACAAAAGCAAAACGTGGAGTTTGAATTTTCTTTTCCTCCTATTTTGTATTGTATAACCTGGGCCCATTGGTTTTGCTCGAGAGGTGGAAAGCAATTCACAATTAATTTTTATATTTGTCATATTTATTATACAAAGATGAAAGGAAGTTACATAATACTTTCGTATAAGTTAATAATGTATAATTTTATATAAAATCAATGAATTAAATAATAATAATAATAATAATATAGATTAATTATTAATTTATCTAAATGTAATTCTAAGTTGTTATAACGTATGGCATCATATAATATGATTCATTAATAATTTATAAAATTATCGATTAATATTAATTTTATTTTATTTCGTGAGTTGCTAAAATCGAAGATTGTTTTTAAAACAAATTTTGATGAGAAGGGAATAGAGAACCCAATTAACTTAAGACGCAAGTTATACTCTATTAAAAAAATGCTTTGGCCAATTCCCACGGAAGCCAAGCATTGTGGTAAGCTTAATATAAGCACAGTGATCAACACTGTCTTTTCTGTAGATTCTTTTGCTATAATGAAGCAATGACAACTTTTGATTAATGTGTCCCAAAGCCCCAAAAGGGTTTTTGAAGAAGCAAAATGGACCACCACATGCTTGGAAAATACTTCAACTAACATCGCCTTTAGTTTATACAGTGATACATAATGTTTCAAATTTGATGCACATATTTTAAACATACTTTGCAATATATTTAATTTGATATTTCGTGCTCAAATAGATTGTTGAACTAATCGAAGGACATGTTTAAAATTATATTGATAGTTTAAGGACTAATTTAGAATATTTCAAAGTGTGGGGACTAATTTAGAATTTAAGCCTAGTTGGGGTTGGAAAACTCCACCTGCTAAATTTCATAATCACAAGGTTAAATCTTTAATATACAACAACAACATTGCCTTTTGCGCTACAAAAGCAATAACACAAGATGCACGCTAAGTAATAACAAACCTTCATGAAAACGATGGAAACCATCATGCTAACTAACGCCCACACAACTGACGTAAAAGGACCAAGCTTTGCTGTTTCTTCAAGAATCATCACTAAACCTACATTTTCGGCATCCGTATGTATCACCCGATGTCGACAAGCTCCGTATCTTCATCTCAAAATTGTGGTAGCACATTTTTTATCACTTTTGCTCTGCCAAGTATCTTTAATACCACAGGCTCGGATTGGCCGTTCGATTTGATGAACGTCCAAAGATTCCTTTTGCAGCTGGGAACAGTATCTTTGGAACGTATTGACGGTTACTTGAAGTCTGAAATCTAGACTGAACAAGAAACTCATCTCCAACCTGTTCAACTCAGCTGTGCTTACCCCGCCCACTCGAGCGTAGTATGCGTTGTTGAAAAACCTGCATTAAGACAGTAGTATGAAATGCTGCAAAATCGGAACTACGTTTCTCCTAAACAGGCTGATTCGTCTTTATCGGGAATCCGAGTTCAAAGGATATCTAAGATCAACCTATAATCTCATAACATATACTTCTCTCAATGAGTATCAATACATGCACCTCATTTTTCTAACAGTAGTTTCTAAAATAGTAGTTCCGAATTCCATCAGTGATGAAAGGAGAGAGGTTATAACACAGTTAACACTTACGCATCATCACCAAATTTTGCGGCCACCAATACACTGGTTATAAGGAGACGATGGACATTAAGGGAAGTCAAATGCACATCGGTTTGTTGAACGAATCTGTCCACATAAATGTACGCAACGAGAAAGCACGAAGGACTGCAGCCAGCATACTTGAAGATACGATCAATATAATGCTGAATGCTTATGGTGGGAGCTCTTAAACCATGAAAGATTGCAACATCATCTTTAAAGTTCACCGTCTCCGATTCCGTTTCATTCTTTTCGACAGATTTCTCGAGTAGTGAAGAAAGAAGTGATAAAATCCGTGGAGTTCCAACAACTCCTTTACCCAATTCTTTGAATCCCAACGCACTGTATATATCCGAATCCACACCAGAGGTATCGATTGCAGGAGTTCCCATAGCTAACCTGAACTGCAAGTGATCAACATTAAAAAGCTCGTTAGTCGAAACTAAAAAATCGCTGTTTCGGGAAACTACGAGACCCCTATCTGCCAGATCTAGAAGAAACTTGCAAGAAACATAGAAGCCATGTTTAGAGGCCAATTGAAGTGCTGGAAAAAGGGTAAGAAATCCAGTTTCCAAATGAAAACCTGCAGCTTCGATTCGAGCCATGTTAATAATCATTCAATCGAACATATTAAATATCAGATCTTATTGCCACCATTTTCATCATCCCAACAAATAGTCAATTGAAATTTATTTCATATGATTAAGTGATGTTTAAGCATAATAAGATCGTCATCTTCGCAAGGCTCAAATTCAACATCCAACCAACTGAAAAATACTACAGAAATCACCTAAAAATCCAAGTTTCTTAGCTCAAACAGAAGAATACAACAAGAATTACGAGAATTTAAGCAAAACCCACACCCAAAATCAGAAAAAAGAACAAGCTTTTAGCACAAACAGAAGGAAAAAAGAACTTACAAAAAAATCTTTTGAAGCTTCTTTCACAGTATCCCTGAATCAGCTTCTTCTTTTGTTTATTATACAAAACAAGATAGACATAAGAGGGATAGATCGACCAAACATCTCTCTCTCTGTCTGGTTCTTCCACTTTATTGCAGAGACAGAGAAAAAAAGAACAGTTTTTTTAACAGTCCCCACCCCCCCCCCTCAAACTATGTACCCTTTATTGGTAATGTTTGAGGATGGTGTCTGAAACTTACTGTCTTGTTTTACTATGTCATGTTTGAAGCTTTACACGGAAAACAGTGTCGGTAGTGGATTTTAGTTTCACCCCATTGTTAAAAGTGGAGAGAGAAACGAGCAAGAAGGATAGCCTTAAACTCTAATCACCTTTCACTTTGCTTTTCCCTTCTGGTTAAAGACTCCTCGGGCCCCACTTTCATCCCCCTTCTTCATCGCCGTCCGTTTTGGATTAACTTGTATGCTTTGACCCGTGCTTAGATGGAGGGAGTAAAAACTCCAAGAAAAAAAAGATATTAATGATGTACTTTGAAAGAATGAAAAAGATGATAATAAATAGTGTTACATGAATAAATTGAGAAATATGTAATGTTTTAAGAAAAAACGTTGAAAAACGTAAATTCATTAAAATGGTTTTATACTCTTAATGATATAAAGAAATATTTTTTTAAAGTTTTGATTTCGAAACTGTTACATTTGTGTAATGTATATATTATCAAAAGTTATAAAAAATATTGTTGAAAATATTTTGATATTTCGATATAACAAATTAAGTTAAATGAATTTTAAGATTTTCTAAAAAGATTTTCTAAGTATATTCGATATAATTATTTGAATATCAAAATATTACTCCAAATCTTTCAAATGTCATTTTTAATCCTTACTCAAGTGTAAAATTAAGTTTTAATCTTAAAATAATTTCAAAACAATTTTACAAAATATTTCGAACCATTTCAAAGCCAAAAATTCCAGATTGCTCAGAGGGAACCGATTCCCCTCCAAGGGGTACCAATTCCCCCTGATCAACGGTCGAAATATTTGAATTTTACACTTAGGGAACCGATTCCCCATGAGGGGGTGCCGATTCCCCCACGCTCCAAACAGAAATATTAATTGTTTTCATACTTAAACGGTTCCAAAAACTTCATTAATGATCTCCCAACGTTCAGAAGTGATTCAAGGTGTATTTAAACAAGCTTAGAAGCCATTGATCAACAACAAGAAACATCAAGCAACTAGAATCAAGAGATAATCAAAGAGAAAGCATCAAACCTCAAGTTTAAGCATTTCAAGCCTATTTTTCATTCAATATTCATTTTACTTTCAATAACACTTATTGTGCTCAATTGTATTTATTCTTGAGTGTTCTTTCTTTGTTCTAGAATTGTGCAAACATATTTGCCTTGTGAGGTTTTTCTTGTAAGTTTGCAAATTTGTAATCTTCTCTTTGAGAAAAGAGTGTTTTCAAGAATTGAGGTATATTCTTGAGGGAATTGTAAGGTTATCTCTTTGGCCTCAAAAGAAAGAACAAATTAGTGAATTTGTTAGAAAATCTTTAGTGTGGATAGCTAAGGTAGTGGACCTAGACTTTGGTTGATAAAGTCGAACCACTGTAAATCGCTGTGCAATTACTTTCAATTTTCTGCAAAAGCTTCCACCAAAATTTTTATTACCAATTTACCCCCTCTTGGCTGATTCCATCGATCGATTAACTCAACAATTGGTATCAGAGCCTAACTCATTTGAAGGTTTAATCACCTCTTGAGTCGATTCGGGAAGAGTTACATCGATAATCAAAGTCATCAATGGCCTCCACTTCAAACTTCGACTCCGGTCTCGATTCGATGCCCGTCAACAAGCCTCATTTCTTCAATGGGGCTAATTATGTCTATTGGAAAAATATGATGATGTACTTCATTCAAGCAAGTGACATGGGAGCATGGAATGCCGTAGAAGAATGATACATCAAGCCTCTCACTCATCCAAGATTGTGGAGTGAAGGAGAGACCTTAACTCTTGAAGAACTAATCGGTTCCCTTCTCACTCATGAAATGATGCTTGAAGATGAAGTGAACCTCGATAAGATTGACGAGACACCAAAGGAGAATGAGAAGAAGAAAAACTTTGGAGTTGTTCTCAAATCCACAAAAGATGAGAGTGATTCGAATGACGATGATGATGACGAGGAAATGACATTATTTGCCAAACGATTCAGAAAGTTGATGATGCCCAACCGAGGAAGAAAAATCAAACGTCATGAAGGCTTCAAAACTGAATCAAAGGAGAAAGACCCGATCATTTGCTATGAATGTAAAAAGCCGGGGCATGTCAAATATGATTGCCCACAATTGAAGAAAAATGGTCAATCCAAAAAGAAGCACAAGGCTCATGTAGCTACATGGAACGATGAAGAAGGTTCCGATGAAGAGAACCAAGAAGTTGCAAACTTGTGCTTAATGGATATCGGGGAAGATTCTAAGGTAACCTCTAACTCATTCGATTTGGAAAAATTATCTTATGATGAGTTATTAGAGGATTATAATGGGTTGACTTCGGATTATAAGACTCTATTTTCAAAATACAAAAATGATATTTCAAAATTGAAAAACGAAAATAGTCTTATATATAAGACCAACAATGAGCTTGCAAGTAAGATCAAAGAATTACAAATCAAAATTAATGATTTTGAAAAGAAAAATACTGATTTGCATAACTTACTTTCAAAAGTTCATGATGATCAACAAAAGAAGATTTATGATCTTAAAACTTCTTTTAATAAGGTTGGAACAAAAAGTTTTGAAAAATGTGAGAATTCAAAATCCAACTTTGTTAAGAAAAGTTTTAGAAGCTACAATCATAGAAGTCCTAAACGAACGTTGAATGGTAAAATTGTTAGGAGTATATGGGTTCCTAAAGAATTCATTACTACTAAAGATAAGGATGTCCTTTGTAAATGGATACCAAAGGGGACAAGGAATTTAGAAACTAATGAATATGGACCCAAAAGAATTTGGGTACCAAAAATTAGAAATTAATCTATGTTTGTAGGAAAAAGGAGCATTGCTACAAGGCATGGGAAACAAATCCAAATTCATGGTACCTTGATAGTGGATGCTCGAGACACATGACCGGAGACAAAAGCCGGTTCATAGAGCTTAACGCCAAAAATGGAGGAGAAGTGACTTTTGGTGATAATTCAAAAGGTCACATTGAAGGTATTGGTACTATAGGTAATACCTCTTCCATACAAATTAAAAATGTGTTATATGTGAATGGATTAAAGCATAATCTATTGAGTATTAGTCAATTATGTGATAAGGGATTCAATGTCATGTTTGAAATTAATGGTTGTAAAGTCATTGACATTGCATCTAATCGGATTATGCTTGTTGGTCATAGAATAGGAACCATATACATGGTGCATTTAGATTCTATTGATATTGTGCCTAGTTGCTAAGGATGAACATGATAGTTGGTTATGGCATAGGAGACTAGGACATGCTAGTATGAGTGTTTTGCAACGGCTAATTCAAGGAGACTTAGTAAGAGGGTTGCCTAAGCTTAAATTTGATAATGATAAAATCGGTGATGCTTGTGCTAAAGGAAAACAAAGCGAATTTCTTTTAAATCCATTAATGGCGTATCAACTAGTAGAGTATTACAATTGATCCATATAGATCTTTTTGGGCCAACTAGGACTACTAGTTTGGGTGGAAAACAATATGCATTTGTCTTGGTAGATGACTATTCTAGATATACTTGGGTTCTATTCTTAAGTACTAAAGATGAAGCATTAGAAAATTTCATCACATTTTCAAAAGTAATCCAAAACGAAAAAGGTTACTCTATCACGAGTGCTAGAACCATACTTTGTGAAAATAATTTGCCAAAATATTTTTGGGCGGAAGCCACAAATACCGCTTGTTATGTTGTAAATCGAGTAATGATTAGACCAATTTTAAAGAAAACTCCATATAAAATTTTCAAAAATAAAAAGCCTAACATTAGCTATTTTCATCCTTTTGGATGTAAATGTTTTATTTTAAACAACGGTAAAGAAAACCTTGGCAAATTTGATGCTAAAAGTGATGAAGGAATTTTCATGGGTTATTCCTTAAATTCTAAAGTTTATAGAGTATTTAATAAAAGAACTTTAGTTGTAGAAAAGTCTGTACATGTTGTTTTCAATGATAATCTCCATCCGAGGAAGGATTCTTGTGTTAATGATGATGTAGGTATTGTACAAGCAAATGACGTTAGACATGACGTTGGAGAATCATCATCAAAGGAAGAAACGAAAGATGAGGAAACTCATGATCTTCTCGAGAATCCAACCATTGAAGAAAGGGAAGTATCTTATCCAAGAGAGTACAACTATGTCAAGGATGGTGAGATTATAGGTGATCCATCCAAAGGGGTAACAACTAGATCCTCTCTTAGAAATATTTGTAATTATGTTGCATTTATTTCATGCATAGAGCCTAAGAACATCAAAGAAGCATTAAAAGATGAACATTGGATTATGGCTATGCAAGAAGAATTAAATCAATTTGAGAGAAGTAAAGTATGGACATTAGTTGAAAGGCCTAGTAATAAATCTATTGTAGGTACTAGAGATGGGTATTTAGGAATAAGCTTGATGAGAGTGGTAATATAATGAGAAACAAGGCTAGACTTGTTGCTCAAGGGTATACTCAAGAAGAGGGCATATACTATGATGAAACATACGCTTCCGTAGCTAGGATGGAAGCAATTAGAATGTTATTAGCATTTGCATGTTTTCATGAATTTAAATTATATCAAATGGATGTTAAAAGTGCATTTTTAAATTGTTTTATAAAAGAAGAAGTGTATGTGGAACAACCTCTAGGTTTTGAAGATTCAAAATTTCTGGATCATGTTCTTAAATTGACAAAAGCACTTTATGGTTTAAAACAAGCTCCTAGAGCTTGGTATGAAAGATTGTCAAACTTTTTAATTAAAAAAGGTTTTTCAAAAGGGAAGGTTGACACTACATTGTTTTTAAAGCGTAAAGGTAAATATTTATTAGTAGTTCAAATTTATTTTGATGATATAATATTTGGTTCTACTAATGATGTTCTTTGCCAAGAATTTTCTAAGCTAATGCAAAGCGAATTCGAAATGAGCATGATGGGGGGAGCTCTCATTTTTTTTGGGACTCCAAATCAAGCAAAGAAAAGATGACATCTTCATCAATCAAGCTAAGTACGTCAAAGATATGCTCAAGAAATTTGGACTGGAAAATGGCAAGCCTCATGACACTCCAATGAGCTCTTCAATAAAGCTTGACTTAGATGAATGAGGTAAATGTGTAGATGTTAAATTATATAGGTCAATGATTGGATCTTTACTTTATCTAACTGCAAGTAGACCAGACATTATGTTTAGTGTTTGCTTATGTGCTAGATTTCAATCATGCCCTAAGGAATCACATTTACTAGCTGTTAAGAGAATCATTAGATACCTTAAGAACACTCCTAGTTTAGGACTTTGGTATCCTAGAGACTCTAGTTTTAGCTTGCATGCCTTTTCTGATGCGGATTATGGAGGATGCAAATTAGATAGGAAAAGTACCTCTGGTACTTGCCAATTCCTTGGAAATATGTTGATTTCTTGGTTTTCAAAGAAACAAAATTGGGTTGCATTATCTACCACTGAAGCGGAATATATTTCAGTCGGTAGTTATTGTGCACAAATTTTATGGATGAAACAACTTTTTGATTATGGAATTGAAGTAGGTACTATTTCTATCAAGTGTAACAATACTAGTGCTATTTGTCTATCTAAAAATCCCATCCAACATTCTAGAACTAAGCACATTGAAATAAGACATCACTTCATTAGAGACCATGTCACTATGGAAGATGTAGTTCTAGAATTTGTTGATACTTTGCATCAATTAGCGGATATCTTTACAAAGCCTTTAGACAATGAAAGATTTTGGACACTTATGAGAGAATTAGGTTTGATCAACATATCTTCACTTAGTGTTTAAAATAATTTTAGCACTTTTAAGAATAAATGAAAAATGCATATAATAGTAATTTTTTTGATTACATTCATTGCTTTTAGTTAGGGGGAGTTTATGATTTTTGGTGAAAATTAACTTTATGTTCAAATAATTTTTTAATTATAAATTTGATTGATTGAACATGATTAATTTTCAATATATGAGTTGCCAATACCACTAGAGAAAATTAATTTAGCATTTTGAGTATTTAAAAATCAGATTTTAGCATTTTAGTGCAGAGGGAATCAATACCCCCTTGAAGAGGAACCGATTCCCCCTTTGAATGGGAACCGATTCCCCCCTAGGGGAATCGATACCCCTCAAGGGTTCTGGATATACTCGGCCAGAATCCCTTTTTCCTCTTTTATCTCTCTTTCTCTTCTTTGCCGCCTCTCACTCTCTCCATCACTCAAAATCTCCACTTTGCTTCAAACATCAATTTTTATTCGGAATCTCTTCATCTTTCAATTCCTAAACCTATTGGAATCATCAAACTAGTGCAAAAATCATCACATTCTCACAAAATCCAAAAATCTTCAAGCTTTTTTTCTAAAACTTCTATTTTGTTAATTTTTTAATATAGGACTAGATTTACGTAGTTCTAGATTTACGTAGTTCTAGATTGAAATAATGATTGGGCATTGGTTGTTTAGTGTTTAGAAACTATATTTTACAACCAATTTCATCAAAATCTAACAACTTTTCAAATAATTTTTGAATTTTCGAAATATTTTAAAAATAATTATTATTTTTAAATTGTTGTGTTTTGATTTAATTATGTTATTTACATGTTAACTATACATACTATAGTTTTTCAAACATTATTTTCAATATTTTTCAAAACTTTGCCCATTAGATTTGTTTTAGAGAACCTTGAAATATTAAGGACTCAATTGAGTTTTGGGATTGATTGAATTGCATACATGTGTTTTTCTAAATTACAGGTTATCCATTCTATTCCGATTTCTTAAACCATGTCAAAACGAGCTAGGTCTAGTCGTTCAAACCGTCAATCAAACCCTCCTCCAAATCCTCATCCTATCCCACCAAATCCTATTCCTAATCCCATTGATCCTAATTTAACTATCCAAAACTCGTGCTTCAATCAACCTGGTCCTAGAAATCATCATTTTTGGTATTATCAGTATTTTGACTCGTATAAAATTAGAGAAGAACGTCTCCCATCTCTTCAAGCTATGATTGATATCAATTTTAAATATCTCCTTATCTTACGAGAATGGAAATTTGATAAACTCTGTGATCTTGAATCTAAGGTTTACCATCAGCTTGTTCGTATCTTTTATTCTAATACTGTTTGTATTAAAAACCGAAATCAATCTAAAACCATAGGAGTTCGTTCCTACCTTCTAGGTCAATACTTCTATCTTGACCCGGCTTACATAGCCAATGCATTAGGATTAGATAATGATGGTTTATCTAATGAAAAACAATTATTAGGTTCTCGATATAAAAGAAAGGATAGTGCAAGTGTCTTAGATCTTCATGAGTGTTTTCTTCATCTAATGATCACTTGGTGGTTTCGACCATCCGGAGGTCGTTACTCTACTCTTAGAGCTTTGGATCTTTGGTGGTTACATTGTTTTGAAAATAATATTAAAATAAATCTTCCTGAGATTATTTTTGCTGAAATTGTTGAAACCGTAAACTTAGTTCCAAATAATAAACTTTGTTCTTCTCTAGTTTATGGTTGCATTCTGAGTAATCTTTTTTCTAAAGCTGAGCTTAGAGTTGGTCTAGATTCCTCCTTTCCTCTTAAAAAACAAATCAATCTTCTTTCCTTAACGAGATCGGGATGGGCCAAGGATAAAGAAACCGGTGTATGTGTTCGATCTGCTGAACTTACTCCGGGAGCTAATTCTTCACAAGCACCAGCAGCAGTTGATGACGATTCTGACGATGAAGATGAACTATATCAGCCCGCGGAGCAAGCACAACAAGCGGATCAAATGCCTCCCTATTTTCAATCTTTTATGGAGACATTTAACTTACATTCTACATCCATGGAATCACGATTTTCTTTCATTAAGTCCCAGCTCACTTCTTTGGGAGCTCAACAACGGGAGATGAACGATCGTTTGGATGGACTCTCTCTTGAGATGAGAGCTCGATATCCACCTCCTCCTCCCGATCCTTCTATGGATAAATAGATCTTGCTTTGTTTTAGTTGTGTTTGGTTTGAATTTAAAACTTAAAATAGTTAAAACATTTTGAATGCTTTTGGATTGTTTATTTTTGGTTGTTCGAACTTATGTTTAATACATTTGATTTGGATTTCGTGTTTATTTTGCATCTTTAGACATATATGACCAATTATCCATTACATGTTTATGAATATTGATTATGAAACTAATGGCTAACGTTTCTCTTGATTGTGATCTTAGCAGCTTAAGCTATTTATCTATATATAATCAGTCGGCTGAATGATTTCAAAACCTTGTTTAAAATCTTTTAAAAGTCTTTTTGATTTAACAAAATTGGGGAGAAATGTTAAAAGTGTTTTAAGGGGGAGAAGTGTTAGAGTAAGGGGGAGTAATTTCAAACTTGATTTCAAAATAAAATCTTAAAATTACTAAAATGTTTTGTTATATCAAAAAGGGGGAGATTGTTGAAAACATTTTGATATTTCGATAAAACAAGTTAAGTTAAATGAATTTTAAGATTTTCCAAAAAGATTTTCTAAGTATATTCGATATAATTATTCGAATATCAAAATATTACTCCAAATCTTTCAAATGTCATTTTTAATCCTTACTCAAGTGTAAAATTAAGTTTTAATCTTAAAATAATTTCAAAACAATTTTACAAAATATTTCGAACCATTTCAAAGCCAAAAATTCCAGATTGCTCAGAGGGAACCGATTCCCCCTGAATGGGTTGGCTCCGAGAAATTCCAGTATGCTCGGAGGGAACCGATTCCCCCCAAGGGGATACCGATCCCCCCTGATCAACGGTCGAAATATTTAAATTTTACACTTAGGGAACAGATTCCCCATGAGGGGGTACCGATTCCCCCCACGCTCCAAGCAGAAATATTAATTGTTTTCACACTTAAACGGCTCCAAAAACTTCATTAATGATCCGTATTTAAACAAGCTTAGAAGCCATTGATCAACAACAAGAAACATCAAGCAACTAGAATCAAGAGAGAATCAAAGAGAAAGCATCAAACCTCAAGTTTGAGCATTTCAAGCCTATTTTCATTCAATATTCATTTTACTTTCAAGAACACTTATTGTGCTCAATTGTATTTATTCTTGAGTGTTCTCTCTTTGTTCTAGAATTGTGCAAACATATTTGCCTTGTGAGGTTTTTCTTGTAAGCTTGAAAAAATTTTAATCTTCTCTTTGAGAAAAGAGTGTTCTCAAGAATTGGGGTATATTCTTGAGGGAATTGTAAGGTTATCTCTTTGGCCTCAAAAGAAAGAACAAATTAGTGAATTTGTTGGAAAATTTTTAGTGTGGATAGCTAAGGTAGTGGACGTAGACTTTGGTTGATAAAGTCGAACCACTGTAAATCGCTGTGCAATTACTTTCAATTTTCTGCAAAAGCTTCCACCAAAATTTTTATTGCCAATTCACCCCTCTTGGCTGATTCTATCGATTGATTAACTCAACAAATATTTTAAACAAATATTACTTTTAATATATATCTAAATTCATAAAAAATATTTTGAACAAATATTACTTTTAAAACACTATAAGACTATTGAAAAGCATCTAAAAACGTCTATTTTTACTTATAATTTAACTCTAAATCAACTTTATTTAATAATAGAGGTGGAAATAAAATTCACATATAAAAATATCTATTTAAATAATTTAATATGATTATAAGATTATATCTATTTAGAATTTTCTTAACCAACTGACAACGCGCATAAACCCTACAAATATAATTGCCTAAAACTTAAATCTCTAAAATCAATAATATCTTCTTTTATCACTAAGTCCACTTAATTGATTTACAGATAAAAAATTATTAATTTGATCTAAATGATCATTTTCTCATCTTTTATATATTTAACGATACTTATTATTCCATAATTTCTTTCTATAATTTTTTTACAATTATTCCTATCTTATTAATAAAAAAAATTAAGTCAAATCGAAGATCATTTTTTTACTCTTACAATTGAGATGAGTTCAAAACATGTATTAAAATATTAACAAGGCATAATACTAAAAATAGCTCCTAATATTGATCAAAAATGTCATTTTAATTCATATTATTCTTTTTGGAGCATTTTTGACACTCACTGTTTTACTTTGGGGCAAAAAACTCTCTTTATAGACGAAAATCATTAGTTAATACACGATTAATGTTCTAAAAAAGAGATTTTTTAACCTAAAATGAAACGTTTATGGCTAAATATCCCAGAAAAAAATGAATAAGAGACAAAGTGTTTATTATGTCAAATGTTAGTGGCATTTTTGTCATAAAATAAAACATTAAGGGTCAAAATATCTAAAAAATAAAATAGGGGAGAAAATAACTATTTTAGTAAATGCTTGGGGCTAATTTTATCATTATACCTATTAACAAATATCAAAATAAATTAAAATAATTTTTTTTTAATTTTCGAATCAGAATTAGAACAATTAAAACTTTGACTAGTCCAATTCACATCTTTAATTCTGAGTTGTATGTAACTTTAAGAAAAATAAAGAGAAGTAGGGCTGGATTTGTGGTTGAGCATGTGAAGCTGCTAATGCAATGTATTTCGCGAAGTTTTGGAGCAATACAGTATTAAAGTTTGCCACCGCCATGGGTTGCTTCACCCTAATAAAATTAAAAGAATCTCTAAATCCACGTGAGACTTTTTGTTCTTTTTTGTTTTGAGAAATATTTGTTGAAAAAATAATATAAATATATTTAAGAGGCAGGTTACAAATACACATTATAAAATTAAGAAAAAAATTATATCGATTTATAATTGTTAGATGAGTGAAAATATACGATTAAGATTAATAATATGAAATGAAAAGATATTTACCGAAAATAAAAATAATAAATTAATCTCAATCGTCTATATTCACTCATCGAATGATACTAAATCAGTGTAAATTTAAAAGTATTTTACATTGTATAAGTGGATATTAACCCATTTAGAGGTAAAATTTGGTTTCACATTGTAAAACTAAAAAGTTTTATGCTGATCTAAAATCGTTTGATAAGTGAAAATAAACGGTTGAGATTAACGGTATGAAGTGAGAATATATTTAATAAAACAAATAATGAGATAATCTTAACCGTCTCTATCCACTTATCCAATGAGCCTAAATAAATGAAAAATTAAAAGTTTTTACATTGTGTAAGTATATCCTAACCCATTTAGAAGTAGGATGTAGTTACACAACGTAAAACTAAAAAGTTTTATATTGATTTAGAATCGTTGTACGAGTAAGAATAAAATAATGAGATAAAATCAACAGTTTATATCTACTTATCTAACGAGTCTAAACCAGTGTACTATTATAAGTTTTTTATATTTGTGTGAGTGGATCTTAACCTATTTAGAGGTAAGATCCAGTCACACAATGTAAAATTTGTTTTACACATAATCTTAACCGTCTCTATCCACTTATCCAATGAGCCTAAATAAATGAAAAATTAAAAGTTTTTACATTGTGTAAGTATATCCTAACCCATTTAGAAGTAGGATGTAGTTACACAACGTAAAACTAAAAAGTTTTATATTGATTTAGAATCGTTGTACGAGTAAGAATAAAATAATGAGATAAAATCAACAGTTTATATCTACTTATCTAACGAGCCTAAACCAGTGTACTATTATAAGTTTTTTATATTTGTGTGAGTGGATCTTAACCTATTTAGAGGTAAGATCCAGTCACACAATGTAAAATTTGTTTTACACATAATCTTAACCGTCTCTATCCACTTATCCAATGAGCCTAAATAAATGAAAAATTAAAAGTTTTTACATTGTGTAAGTATATCCTAACCCATTTAGAAGTATGATGTAGTTACACAACGTAAAACTAAAAAGTTTTATATTGATTTAGAATCGTTGTACGAGTAAGAATAAAATAATGAGATAAAATCAACAGTTTATATCTACTTATCTAACGAGCCTAAACCAGTGTACAATTATAAGTTTTTTATATTTGTGTGAGTGGATCTTAACCTATTTAGAGGTAAGATCCAGTCACACAATGTAAAATTTGTTTTACACTGATTTAAAAAATTAGAATTATTTTATGAGTAAAAATAGACGATTTAGATTAACAATAAAAAATAGAAAGATATTTACTGAAAATAATAATAAAATAATCTCAACCATCTATGTACACTTATCCAACGAGCTTAACTAAAATTAAAGTTTTCTACGTTGTTTGCATTAACTTCGGTCTACATCAACGCCAGTTTATGTGGAAACTAATCTAGGCAAATAAACTATTTAATGAAACAGGCAAAAGAATCTAATATATATATATATAATTAGAAAATTATAAGGTTAAAAATATCAAATAAACACATTAGCTAAGTTGAATTACAGAAAAATAAGAAAATGGGACTTTTGAAAATATTGATATTTATTTTTTTTAAAAATGGAAATAAAATAAATTAAAAAAATATTTTTATAATATTGAAATATAAATCAACAATTTAAATCAAATATTTTAAAAATATTTTTCCTTTTATTTAAAATGTCGTAAACTAAACTCCAACCTTATTTATAAAGATGTAAAATCAATTAAAAAATCATTATTGACTCTGAGAAATTATGAGAATGACTGATTTTATTTATTTATTATTAATTTTCCCCTTTTGACACACCACCAGGGATCAACTAATTGATGTTTGTTAAATGTTAACATTTTTTAATTAATTATTAATATCTAATCCATTGATTAATTGATTAAATCATATTTTACAAAAATTCGTTATAAGTGTGATCATTTCAATATAATTTCTCCATTCACAATCGTAGAATTAAAACCCATAATTTAAATGTTATCATTTTTGTTGGGCGTCTAAGTTTCTATGCTGCTGACTCAAACATCAAAAGAATGTTAAAAATAGTCATTATTTTTACTTTGGATATACTTCACCAAAAGAATTATACTAATCTAATTTTATTATACAAATTTTATCAAATAATATGATTTTTTAGTATAATAATTGACATCTGATTTATTAGTTGATTAATTCGAATTGAATACTATAGAGATGAGGGTAATCATCTCAACCTTGTTTGTTCTATTCGCATATGTCAAGATCTAAATCGTTGAAATTTTGACATTATTTAAAGAATCTAGTATATCATCAATCATATGATGATGAACAATTAATTTATCATTTAAAGAAAAAAAGTAAATAATTATTTGCCTTTTAAATTATATGTATTTCGTTAAATTGTTTTTATTTTTTTAAAACCTTTAATTATTTAAAATTTAGTTCTATTATCATTTCATCCTAAATTAAATCTAGTATCATCATCATATGATGATGAACATTAATTTATCATTTAAAAGAAAAAAAGTAAAATTATTGCCTTTTAAATATATTTCGTTAATTGTTTTTATTTTTTTAAAACCTTTAATTATTTAAAATTTAGTTCTATTATCATTTCATCCTAAATTATTAACCACCATTTTCAAAAGAATTGACCAATCATATATAAATTAAGGGAAAATGATTGATTAACCAAAAAATGATGAAAATGATATTGATATTAGTATATATTAAAACCATAATGGACGGTGGGATTACGTGCTAATAATATTATATAAAATACCCAAACGAAAGTAAAGAAAAATAGATGTAAATGAATTCATCGAGTTAACTTAATAATAAAAAATATTAATCTATTCAAAAATTTAAAGTTTGAGCAACAATCTCTATAAGATATATGTTGTTAATACATTAAAAATATTATAAACGTATATTATCTTATAATAATTTTATATAATTAAAAATAAATATAAATACGTGTAATAAAATGGTTTGATAAATAAAGGTGAAAATAGTTGGCATGTCCATCTCATGGGTACATCCGAATTATGCCAAATAAATACCATCCATCCATCCATGCTATACACTAGGCACGTTTTATTTTGTAAGAATAAATCCCATGTTACTTTACAGCTGGCAAATTGTCGGTTTTCATACGGTATAACGTTTATGCCATCATGCCATGTCATAATTTCATAAATGATCTATACTTCTCTAAATATCAATTATATAGAAATAAAGAGATAATAACATCGGCAAAATTTTGGAGATAATGTTCTCGAAAAAATTATTTCACGAGATAATGCGTTGGCCAGATTAATTGCTCAAATAGGGTGAAATCCACAGTGTTGGTCGTTGGTCGACATGCCTTCCGGGCGAGTTGCGGAAAGAGAATGAACCTTGCATGTGCCAGGCACGTCGCCAAGCACTCATATACCATGTCGCCATACCTTCCGGGCGACATGCTTGGTCGCCATGCCTTCCGGACGACATGCTTGGTCGCCATGCACGCCATGCGACCAAGCTTCTGTTCCCTCGTGCCATAGCTTCGAGACTATCCCCTCCCGCTATCATAGTTGTATTGTTGCAACGTAAAATTAGCTGATGCATGCAGCAATTAGTGCTGCATTATTGCAGCGTTTAACGGTTGAAAAATTTGCAGCCTTAACGTGAATTATACAACTCAAATTGATTGCATCTTACCAACCGTGCAAAGATAATTATATATTGGATATGAGGGGTTTAGGGTAGAAGCATAAGAAAGAAAATTTGCCGAGAGAAAGAAAAGGAAAGGGAGAAGAAGAAAGGGAGATAAAGGCTCAAACATCGTTCGTGAGGTAAATTTTTATTGTTTAATTTAGTTTATTATATGAAATAATTAGTTTGTTAGTTTAGGATTTAGGGTAAAACAAAAATTTAGTTAATTAGTTTGTTAGTATAAATTATTAGTTTGTTAGTTTAAGATATATATTAGATTATATAAAAAATTAGTTAATTAGTTTCTTAGTTTAAGTTATTAAATGTAAAAAAATATTTAATTAATTTGTTAGTGTGTTTAAACGTATATTAGGTTGTTTGTTGAAGTTGAAATTATATTATATAAAAAAGTTAATTAGTGCTTAATTAGTTTGTTATTTTAACTAAGTTATATTATAATAAAGAAATAGTTTATTAGTTTAAGTTATATTATAATATATTATATTATATAAAATTAATTTGTTTAATTTATTGTTGTTTAAAGAAATATTTTTTATAGGTACATAGCATTATTCCACAACATTTGCCCACGTACAGATTGATTCGAAGAAAGAAACAAGAAAGGAAAAGAAAGGAAAAGAAGAAGGCATAAATACGAGGGTTATTTATTATTTTTTGTTGTTCATTTTTTGTTGTTGTGTATGTGTAAATTAGTTAGTTAGTTAGTTAGTTTATATTAGATTATATAAAATTAATTTGTTTAATTTATTTCCGTTTAAAAAAATACTGTGTTTAAAAATATTTAGTGTTGTTTTAAAAAATATTTTGTTATATTAGATTATGTGTAAATTAGTAAGGCATACTTTATAATAGAATATAATCTTAAAATTTATAACAATTAATTAACAAATTTGTTTGATATTTAAAAAAAATAAAAAATATTATCAAACTAATCATTATTATTAGTAATCATTAGTAAATGATTAGTATTAAATCTAAATCATTAAATATTTATAATAAATAATTATTAGTAATCATTACTTAATCATATTATTATTAAATCATTAAATATCAAATTATTAGATCAATAATAATTATTAAATCATTATTAGTAATATTAGTAATCAATCAATCAAGTTAAATAAAAAAAATTATTTTATCGTTAATATAATAGTATATTATATTATATTTATTTATTTAATGATTTATGAAATTATCTTATTTAATTTTTTAATCTAAATTCATATTTTTTATTTGTAGAGAAAATGAGCAACAACTTTTTCACGATTGTCCATTACAATGGACAGATTATGGAAAATGAGACCGGAGTTAATTTTTCAGTCTGAAAAACCAATAAATATGATGTTCAAAAAAGACATCACATTTATAGAAATAAAGCAGAAGATAGAAAGAAAAATTCGAGCTGCAGTTGATGGTTTGAGGTACAGGTTTATGATATGTCCCAATCCAGTCAGATATGCTGCAGTACCAGTTGAGGATGATGATATTCTTGGGTCATCAAGAGATGTGGCTCGAAATCCATATGAAATGGCTTTCGATAGTGAGTTTGAGTACCCGACACACAGGCTCCAGAATAGTTTTATGGAACTATTAGAAAGTGGAAATGAAGTCGGAGGGACATCTGCAACAGCAGAGTATGAGACGAGAAACATACCGGAATTGGCTGTTGATATTGATGCTGAAAATCAATGGGGAGAAATTCATGATGATTCAAGCGAAGATGAAGAAACCGAAGAACCCGTTTTGGACGACGATGAATTTTTCCGGTGGAAGTGCAATTGATGAAGTTCCGACACCATATGAAGCTACTCCTAACATGTACGAGATAGACTATGATGCGATGAAGGCACCTGAATTTCCAGACATGCCACATTTACCTCCGTACCAAATGGCTGAATCATTTGATAATTCTGGTGAATTTTCAGTTGGGGTGCAATTTAGAGGAAAAAATGAAGCTACGCTGGCGATTAAAGAGTACTGCATAAAATGCCATGTCGATGTCTATGTTGCAGAGTCAAACCAAAAAGCCCTTTACGCGAAGTGTGTAAAATATGGCCCAGAGTGCAAGTGGAAGATCAGAGTGTCGAAAATTCAAAGGCACGATGCTTGGGTCATCACGAGGTAAAATGGTCCGCACACATGTTTGCGAAACTCCATCGAACAAGACCATCGACTATTAGACTCCGATGTAATATGTGAATACGTAAAGACGATGGTTGAAAATGATCCAATGATATCTTGTTCAATGTTAGCTGCATCTATTCGAAGCCAATTTGGATATCAAGTAAAATATGACAATGTGTGGAATGCGAAGATGAAGGCAATGAAGCTGACGTATGGAGATTAGGATACATCGTACAATGAGCTACCACATTTGCTACAAGCAATGAAGCGATTTATCCCAGAAACCATAGTGAAGTCTCAAACCATCCCCACATATAACGAAGAAGGTCAACTTGTACTAGGGAATAAAATATTCCATAGACTATTTTGGGCATTCAAGGCATGTATTGAAGGATTTCCATTTTGTAAACGTATGATCCAAGTAGATGGTATGTGACTGTATGGTCAATATAGGCATGTACTCTTGATGGTAAATTCGCAAGATGGTGAGCGAAATATCTTCCCAATTGCATTCGCCATTGTTGAGGGAGAGACAACAGAGGCTTGGGATTTCTTTCTGACCAATAGACGTCAATATGTCGTTCGTGAAGATGGAGTTTGCTTGATATCCGATAGAGGAACGTGTATTTTGGCAGCAATTGAATGACCAGGAAGTCGTTGGATACCTCCGTATGCATATCCGACATTTTGTATCCGTCATGGTAAGAATAGTATCGACCAATTTCATAATGCACACATTCGTAGCGAGATAGTCAGCATGGGTAAGTTTTATTTTCAATATTTGTGCATTTTTTATGTGATTTTTTAATTGTGATTTAACACAATATTTTATGAAACAGGATACGAACTACGCCGACCAAATTTTGACAAGAGATTGGAGAATTTGAAGGTATTTTACGATGATCAGCGTGTTTGGAAGTGGGCTTCAAAAATAACACGGGAAAAATGGTCGCAAGCATATGATGAAGGTCGGCGATACGAACATATGACCACAAACCTTGTTGAGGCCATTAATTCAGTACTAAAATGTACACACTATCTCCCAATAGCGAGTGTGGTGAAAGAGACGTACTTTAGATTAGCTCAGGTTTGGTTCGATAAAGGCAAGAAAATTGAGAGTCTCATAAATAAAGGGCTTCTACAGTGGTGGAATCAATGGAAGCAAATGAGCGATTGGCAACATCAATGGTTGTTCATAATTTCGACCGAGTTGGTCATACTTTTGTCGTGTCGCGCATACGCCGTAATATCGGAGGAGAAGACCAAACATTTAGAGTTGATTTATGACACAAATGGTGTGATTGTGGTCGTTTTCATGCATGAAAATATCCATGTGCTCATGCAGTCGCTGCATGTATGTATGCTGGTGTAAGTGTATACACTTATGTTGATGAATGCTTTCACCAACGTAGGATATTAAATGTCTACGGCTATGTGTTCAGACAGATCCCGAATGAATCATATTGGCCCAAAAAGGATCATGACGAATGGATGCCAAATCCAATGCTTCGTAGAAGTCCAAAGGGTCGACCAGAGTCCACTCGTATTCATACCAGTATGGATTTTCATGCTATAGAGAGAGGTCAAGCAAAGAGATGCGGATTATGTAGGGGTGAAGGCCATTCAAAAAACAATTATCCTAATTTACCAAGATATAGGCCTCATCATTAGTAATCATATATGTATTTCTATGTATTTATCCGAATTTAATTTTGAAATGATTTATAATTCGAGGACTTGAACAGATTTGAATGGACGTGTGGTTCAATTAACCATGTTTTCGTTACAATACTAATACTCATCCATGGAACACTTGTTTGGTTTATAATAATAATATGATTTGATTTAGTAATGATTTAATAATCATGATTTAATAATGATTTTATATTTAAAATTATAATAATAATTAGTAATAATGATTTATTATTAATATTTAATGATTTGATATTAATGATTTAATAATGATTAGTAATAATGATTTATTATTAATATTTAATAATTTGATATTAAAAATTTAGTAATGATTAGTAATGATGAAATTATTATTAATATTTAATCGATATTAATGATTTAGTAATGATTAGTAATAATGAAATTATTATTAATATTTAATAATTATGGAATAATAATATTTAATGATTTGATAAATTAATAGATCTTCGAATTGAAGTTGAATTTATGTAATTTTTGTCGATAAATTATTTGAGCGGACTTTTTAAATAGAGGGACCTAATTGATATGAAATTTATAATTCGAGGACCTGAACATATTTGAATGGACGTGTGGTTCAATTAACCATATTTTCGTTACAATACTAATACCCATCCATGGAACACTTGTTTGGTTTATAATAATGATATGATTTGATTTAGTAATAATTTGGTAATCATGATTTAATCATGATTTTATATTTAAAATTATAATAATGATTTAGTAATGATTAGTAATAATGATTTACTAATGATTACTAATAATGAAATTATAATAATGATTTGATACTAATGATTACTAATAATGAAATTATAATAATGATTTGATACTAATAATTACTAATAATGAAATTATAATAATGATTTAATACTAATAATCATAATAAATATGTCGAATTTGTTAAGTTTCAATATTTAATTTGTAACAAATAACAAACGAGTTTACAATTGTTGCCGATGTCGGGGTGTTGTTGAATGATAATGTCGGGGCGAACGTCTGATGCGTTGTGGTCGCTCAGGAGAATGGTACACATCTTCCTCATGCATTGGGGGCATTTGAACTGCCATTCCACCAGTTCGCGATTCCATCCCACTTGCAAACGTTGACTGACAAATACTAGTATTTGACATCATATATGTCATTTGGTCAAAGTCATACGTCGACTCAAACATGGGAGAGTAGATGGGTGCCTCAGGCTGCACAAACTCTGGTATGTATGCCGGGACAGTAGAATCATCAAATACGTGATGCAACGATCCCGCATCGTCGAACGGTTGTGGTGCGCTATTATCCACATCGGTCATTTTCGCTTTAGGTTGTTGAGATGAACTCTCACTCCCACTCGATAAAGAGTATTCAGTTTTACCAAATCTTTTCTTAAACCTCAAAAATTGTCGCCTCTCTACCATTATTGTTAAGAACGGCTTTCCATTATCCCAAAAATAAGTAAGGTAAGCCGAAGTCTCAAAATTAAAGTCATCGTCTTGAATGGGGTCAAGAGTTGGCATGAATGAAGCCCTATTGTTCCAAGTATTAATATAGGTTGCATGCTTCTCAACCCAATTCACCTTTTCTTTACGGCGACCATCAAATTTGTGCAGGTGGTCATGTGTCTCAACTCAATTCACCTGACGTCGACCATCTAAGTTTTGGAGGAGGTCATGATCCTATGGACTCCGCGGAATAGGTTGGTGGAAGTGGAATTGCCTCAGCACTCTATCCCCAAATTAGATCTCAACAAAAGCAAAATTGATCAATGGTGTAACAGCACACCAATATTGAAACCCATCTAAAACATCGTGCGACACCAACGCCAAAATTTCTTCATTCATGTATGGTCTCCAATTAAACTGTCAAATTAAAATAACAATAAAATTTATTTAAATCAATTAATATAGTTAATTTAAATAATAATTAATAATAACAAATTATACATACCTCCTTTTTGGCCTTAATATTGATCTTCAGCCTGAACTCTTTAATGTTGTTGTGCACCAACCCCGTGCCTTTAATTTTATGCCTCCATCTGTATATTAATTAAAACAAAAATATGGCAATTTTGTTCAATAGTTTTAATCAAAATAAATAATTTATAATTTATATTAAAATAGAGATTTCATATTACCTTCCGGCAAGTGGAAAGTCAACTGCAGTCCGACTAATAGGCGTCAAAAACGGAAGTCTATGCCAAGCTCATGATTGTAGCAGCAGCAGACATCCACCGATTTCTGATGTATTATTATCATCCACGACTAATGATGCCTTACACATCTCACGATACAAGAACGCCAATATCGCCGATCCCCAGCTATATTGCCCACTATTCTCAAAATTTCTTAAAAAAAGAAGATACTGAGTGTGAACATAACGACCGGATTTATCCGACATCAAAATTCCCCCAATCAACTGCAGTATATATGCTCGTGTTGCATATATAATTTTGTGCTCCGTACTATTTGGTTGAAGCTGAAATTAATTCTTCAACCATGACCACCTCACACGCCACCCTTTACACTCTGGTGGTACGGGTGTTTTCCCAAGAAACAAACTGCAAAGTTGTGCCACATTATTAAACTCATGTGTCATTACCACTGGCATCCCATTAGTTTGGACCCCGAGTTGCATTGCCACATTCTCCAGAGTTATCGTACATTCGCCACACGGCAAATGAAACGTATGCGTTTCTGGTCTCCAACGTTCAATCAACGCACTGATCAAACCTGGGACCAACTTGTAATCTCACACAAATGTTACATACCAAAATCCAATCTCTTGCAAGTTTTCTTCTATCAATCGGTGTGGCTTGGGCACTTTATGTAGCCGATGACGAAGGACTCGCTGCTCGTCCTCATGCGATTAAATAATACAAATAATTTATCACAATCATAAAATAATATTCAAATATTTATTAATAATAATTCATTAAACAAATATTTTATTCACCATTATTCCTAAATGACTTGAAATATGTTCGTTGTTAAGTCTCAGCAGCGGAATTTGGTCAGCCATTCGAATGAATCTGTAAAAAAATTAAACAACAATATTTAAAAAATCATTTAATATAATCTAATGTTAACTAACTAATTTACACTACACAAGAACAAAAAATAACAAATTATAACTTAAACTAATAAACTATTTTTTATTATAATCCAACTTAACTTAAAATAACAAACTAAAAAAAATTAACTAGTTTTTTTCATATAATATAACATCAACAAACTAACAAACTAATATAAATTAAACGATATATAATAAATGATTTGAAATAATTTAAAATATAAATATTTTTTAATAAAATAATGACATATAATAAACCATGTATATTAATTTAATATGATTCAACAAACAAATTAAATATAATTCTTCAACGTTAATCTAACTTAAACTAACAAAGTAATTAACTAAATTTTGTTATATTATATAACTAACCTAAACTATAGCCACTAACTAACTAACTAACTAACTAACTAATAATTTAAACTAATTTAAATTATGCTCAGTTACCTTTCTTTCTTTCTTCTTCCTTTCCTTCACCTTTCTTTCTTTCTTCTTTCTTACAACCGACAACCCCCCTCACACCATATTATATAGCAACAACCCCCCTCACCCATGAATCAATGACAATAATTTCTGGTCCAGCCCGGTCCACCCGTGAAATGTTGCAATAATGCAGCTATTAAGGCTGCATGCATAAGGAAATCACGCCAGCTGTTGCATGAATTATTGCTGCACTTTGCAACTCAAATCAGGCTGCAATAATGCAGCTATTACAACTGCATGCATGAGGTCTCGTGAGCAGCTGCAAGAGGAATCACGCGAGGGAGCAGCATGCAGAGTTGCAGAACGTTGGTCGTCGGGTGTGCATGGCAACCTGGTAGGACGCTGGGAGTGATGGCGACCTTGGAGGTCGCCCGGAAGGCATGGCGACCTATGTATGGGAGTGTTGGGGACATGCATGGCACATGCAAACGTTCATTCTCTCTTTGCAGCTCGCCGGGAAGCCATGGTGACTAAGGCCAATATTGTGGATTTCACCCTATTTGAGTAATTAATCAGGCCAACGCATTATTTCGTGAAATAATTCTTTCAAGAACATTATCTCGAGAGTTTTGCCAATATCATCAATGTAATATATAATAAAAGAATTTTATCTATGTCGATGAATAACCCTAGCAGCGGGAAAACCTTAGCGTGGCTGGCAACAATGGTGGTCAGCCGCCGGAAACCTTGGAAAGTATAGGAGTTCCGCAGGCGTTGGAGAGACCAGGATCTCCAATAGCAATGGAGGATCAGCAAATAGCGGAGAAAGGTAGGAATTGTGACCATCCCAAGTTGTCTTTGAGAGTACCGGATGAACCGATCACGATGGAAGGTATTGACGTGGCGGATGGATTACATGCACTAAAAGATCCCACGCATGTACTAAACTCATCAACAGCAAGAGAAGAGCGAGTCTCGTATGCCTCTATGGCTGCCAAAAAGGTGGGACTGGAATTGAAGGATAGCTTTGGAATAGGTTTGGCTCGAATGATGTCCTGGATGAAGATTGTCTAATTGATGATACAGGAGCATACCCAAAAATTAAGTTTACTGAACGAGTACACAAGCAGATTGACAAGAGTATGAGTAACACGATACTCGTTCGCCTTCTAGGACGTTCCATAGGATATAATGCGTTACTATCACGTATCCATGCCTTGTGGAAACCGCATGGTGAAATTCAATTGGTAGATTTAGACAACAGTTACTTCTTGTTAAGGTTTGAAGATGAAAGGGATTATACTCACGTACTAACTGAGGTCCCTGACGATTTACGGAAACTATTTGACGTTGCAGTCCTGGAGTAGAAATTTTTCGACATCAGAGAAGCACTCATCGCATGTTATTGTTTGGGTTCGCTTACCCCCATACCGATACTACTGCAAAGTTTTGTTTCGAAGAATTGCCATGGTGGTGGGACGAGTAATTAAGGTGGATTACAATACCCAAGTTAGAGAAAGAGGTAAGTTCGCGAGGCTAGCCATTATGGTTGATCTCAATAAGCCTCTAAGATCGTCTGCTGGAATCGATAATTATGTTCAAAAATTGGAGTACGAGGGGCTTAATCAAATTTGCTTTGGATGCAGTGTTTACGGTCACTCAAAGGAAAATTATGGACAGCAAAACCCTACCATTAACGAACCAACTAAGATGGATGTTCAGAATGAACCAACACCAGTTGCTGTAGAAACGGTTGAAGATCTTTATGGTCCATGGATGGTGGTACAGAATCAACGCAGAAGGAAGACTCAACAAGGTGGAGATAGGGTTGGTAGTACAAAGGCAGGTCAAGCAGGAGGTACCCGCTTTGAAGTATTTGAAAACGAAGGCCAAGAAACTGGAATGGGAGAATTGCAACAAAGCAAAAATCGATTGTCCCAGCAGGAGACCAGGTGACAAAAGGAAAAAGCATCATGAATAAAGAGAACCAAACCAAAGCGATAGCAAAAAAAGATGCTTACTTAGCATCCAACCCGGAAAAGAAGTTGAGGAAAGCGAAAGCTAGCACGAGTGCCGTGCATGCAATGGAAGTTATCCTATTAGATGCTGAAAAAGATTTTGAGGTGACCGAACACCAAGCTAATCGAGGTGGGGGACGACATACTGCACTAACAATTGTTCAACCAGGATACGAGGTATTACCTTAGGAGCAGGGTTCAAGTCGCGGTCGCGTTTTCGGTCATTTCGGGTTTACCGTGATTACGGCCGTCGCGAGCGTTATTGGGCGTTATTGCTGAAGTAGCAGGTAACTCGGGCGGCGACGAAACCACTATATTGCGGACGAAATCGCAGTCGCGGAATGTTTTTTGAAACCCTGCTTAGGAGCGAAACGAAGTGGAAGAGCACGAAACAATGGAGGAAAGGCAGGCTGGGAATTTAATCGTAAAGGAGTAAAAATTCGAAAACAACCGGATAATAGAGTGATCCTGTAATGCACCAGCGGAGTGGGTTCAAAAGATTACAAACCATCTGGATGGTATTGGAGCCCAAGTACTGTTGCAATATACAAAGAAAGTCACCACCAAAGTGGGACAGAACTACTGGATAATAGGGTTGAAGTTGACGGGTGCATTTTAACCGAGCAAAATGGGGAACAGTAAACCTCAATCCGTTTTTACCCTTTTATTAATGACGTTTGTCTTTTGGAACTGCCACGGCGCAGCTAGCCCTACCTTCAGGAGAATATTGAAAGCAATGGTTCGGGAGAACAATATTGATATTGTGGCGCGGATAAGACCATTTCGAAGTTTGGTTTTTTGCATTCCTTTCGAGTAGAGGCTCACGGCTTTAGTGGGGGACTCTGGCTCCTATGGAGAGATTCAGAGACCATAGAAATTCTACAACTTTCGAATCAATTCATACATGGCAAGATGAAACTGGTGATAATCAGAAGTGGGTATTTTTACGACTGTCTATGCTAGTCCACAAGTATCGAAGAGGCGCCGATTATGGGATCAACTTGGTAGCCTGAATCCTGGGGATGAGGCTCCATGGATACTCGGGGGGATTTTAATGCCATTATAGACGCAAGCGAGAGGTCTGACGGCTTAACTCAGTCATATGAAGGGAGTAAATTATTCACCGAATTCATTCACAACACAGGCTTGATCGATCTAGGTTTTATTGGACCCCCGTTCACATGGTCGAGGGGAAGACTACATCAGCGCCTGGATCGTTGCCTTATCAGCTAAAACTGGTTCTCTAGATTCTTGGACTCGTCAGTGGTACATTTGAAGCAGATTGGGTCTGATCATCGGCCACTACTCATGCTGTTAGTCGATCGTTACAAGGAACGTCCATCACGGCCTTTCAGGTTTATTGTCGCATGGCAGGACCATACCGACTTTCAAAACTTTCTTCAAACTGCATGGGACATGCATGAATCGCTGAATGGAAATATTGTCAAGTTTCAAGAATCGGTTAAAACATGGAATGTGGAGATTTTTGGCCATATTGAAAGAAGAAAGAAACTCGTACTTGCGAGATTGCATGGAATTGAGAAAAAATTGCAGCAAGCTCATAACAACTTTTTAATGACACTCACGAATCGAAACTTTTTAATGACACTAAAGGAAGAACTACAAGCAGAATATTTGGGTGTGTTGGAGCAAGAAGAGAGCTTCTGAAGACAAAAATCATGTTCGCAATGGGCACTATATGGGAATCGAAATACAAAGTATTTTCATGCAGCAACGATAACCAGGCGTAAGAATAATAGGATTATGACACTCAAGCAAGCGGATGGAGAATGGTGTACTAACCCGGATGAGTTAATATCCATGGTGCGTGATTTTTATAAACTACTCTTCACATCATCTGGACCCGTCGGCCGATCATATAGGCTTCATGGTCGTTTTAAAAATATCCGAAAGTAGGATTATGACTCGTTGAGCAATCCGATGACAATGGAGGAAACCCGGACAGCACTATTTGATATGGGAAGCCTTAAAGCATGGTGTAAATGGACTACAAGCTGGTTTCTATCAGAAAAACTGGGGCATCGTAGGAAATGCGGTATTTAATTGTGTGCAAAAGGTATTTCAAGAAGGAATCATACCCCCAGATCTCAACAAAACTCTCCTTGTCCTTTTGCCGAAAATCCCCAATCCGGATGGGTAAGTCAATTTAGACCCATTAGCTTGTGTAATGTTGTGTACAAAATAATCACTAAGATTATAGTAAACCGGCAAAAACCACGACTGCCCGACTGGATCTCGGATAATCAGACAAGCTTTGTTCCGGGTAGAGCAATTACAAATAACCCTACAAAAAAAATGTGGGATTGCTGAGGGAATTTCCGAGGAAATTTGTGACAGAATCATTGTCCCGTCCGAAGATTACTAACGGATATTACTGACGAAAAATTTAAAATCCGTTGGAATGTTATATATAAATAAAATATTATATTTTATGTTTCCGACGAACATATGTTTTCCGTCGAAATATTTAAAAACATGAAAAGAAAATCAGAATTTTAATTTTCGATGTATTATATGTTTTCCGTCGAAAATTTAAATCTTAAATTTTTTTAAAAAAGGATGGAAAATTGATCGGGATTCTACCCGAAAAAAATACATTCCCTCCAAAATGTATTATGAATCCATATTTTTATTTAATTAATTAAAAGACCAAAAAATAATAATAATATAATTAAAATAATTACATTAATTAAAAAAATTAAATAATAATAATAATACTAACAAGTCCATATTGTATTTTGATAATGCCTTAATAAGAAAATAATAACATATGATACAAAATTAAATTCATCATATTAACTAAGCTAAACATGACTTTACAACATATATTTCACAATACAATATTTCTAATAAATATAAATATATGATTGTACACTATACATAAAAAATACAATATTCAATAATAAAGAAAAAGTAAAATACAAAGTTTGTACACTAAATAGTTATTATCATTCAAAAGTTTTGAACCAACAAAATATAATGAAAGATGTTAGTGAATAAAAATAATAATTCAATAAATAAAGCATGTATTAAGAAAAATTACATTAAACAAAATTAGAACTTACATCAATATTGATAGTTGATGATAATAAAGAGGATGAAATTCAGTGAACTTTTGGAGAGAAAAAAAATTAAGAAGAGATGAAATGAAGGAAATGAGAGAAGATTGAGTTTAAAAAAGTTTAAATAGGAGAAAATAAGGGGAAAAAGCGGGTAAGTTTTTAAATTTGATGTTGCAATTGGAGGGAAATTGAAAAAAAAAGGCGGGTTGGGTGGGAAAATCAAAATTTTGCGAAGGAACATGTGGACCCGTCAGAAATTTTTGACGGAATAGGTGAATCTGTCAAAAATTTGTAACAGATCCACATATTCCGTCACAAATTTGTGATGGGTCCACATATTCCTTCACAAATTTTAAAAAATAGTTTTTGATATACCAAACAAGTTTGTTAATTAATTTTTTATAAATTTTAAGATTACATTCGATTCAATTATTCGAATATATTCAATTATTACTTAAAGCTTTTGTTGAAAATGTTGAGTTAATCGATAGGATGAAATAGCCAAGAGGGGGTGAATTGGCAATTAAAATTTTGGTGGAAGCTGTTGGGAGCGTATGGATATCAGTACTCCTTCATAGGGGTATCGATACTACCTGTATAAAATTCAAATATTTTGACCGTTGCAAACTCAATGGTATCGATACCTGTTGAAAACATTTTGATGTTTTGATATAACAAATAAAATATTAATGAATTTTAAGATTTTATACTCAATTCAAAAATTATATATTCGATTCAATTATTCGAATATAAAAAAATATTACTCCAAGTTTTCAAATGTCAGTTTTAATCCTTACTTAAGTGTAAAATTGCGTTTTAATCTTAAAATATTTTTGAAAGAATTTTTACAAAGTATTTCGAACCATAATCAAGCCAAAAATAAGTTTTAGAAAGAGAGGTACCGATACACTCCTCGGATGTACCGATACCCCTCAATTTCGAATGAAATAAGGGTACCAATACATAGACGAATGTACGGATAAACTCCATGCCAAAATTGGCTCCTAGAAACATCGAATGCCGTAGGTGTATTGATACCCTTGGGAGGTACCGATACACTTGGTCAAATAACGGTCGAAATATTTGAATTTTACACTGGGTGTACAGATACCCTTTGAAGATGTATCGATACCCCTACGCTCCCAACAGAATTTTTAAATAGAAAATATACAACAATGGCTCTATTAACTTCACCAATGATCCCTAACTTTCAGAAGTGATCCAAGGTGTATTTAAACAAGTTCTAAAGCCATTGATCAAAAAGAATTGAGAGAGAATGTAGCATCCTCCATATCGGGTTAGTGATCAAATTATGAAATTTCAAAATTTAGTGACCAAAGTAGATATATTGAATAGTTGAAAGAATTAATGGGAATGTTTCATGTAGGATGGATAAGTAAAGAAGGAAAATTAAAGGGGTAAATAAGTCTTTTAACAAAGAAATTAAATAAATCTTAGTTTGAGGATATTTATTCCCACGTGGAAGCTAGTGAGAAAGGCCAAAAGTTTCCAGATTTCTCTTCTTCTTCTTTCTTCTTCTACCCCGCGAAGACAAAGTTAAAGATGAGTTTTCTTGTTAATCAAACTCTTGATGAATTTAAGGTTGCTTATTGATCATTAGATGATAACTAAGCTTAAGGAAAGCTTAGGTTATCTTAAAACAATAAGATAAGGAGTACATAACGGATTAAAGAAAGGAAGTAGAAAAGTGAAATCTTGGAATAGAGTTCATAATAAGAATTAGAAGTGGGGTTTGACTTGTCATCAAGCTAATTAAAGGATATGAAGTGTCAGAATTCGATTTAGAACATGTTGGAAATTGAGTGAAATTTTTAAATTTTATATGGAGAATTGGATTTCTAGGTTTTAAAGGTATAGAATGGATAATAATTAGTTTAAGTAAGTGTATGCAACTTAGGGATATAAAAGGAGGTGAAATATAAAGTGTAAAGAAGATTATAAAGAGATTTTCGTGCTTAAAATGACATTTCTGGGCTATGTGCATCGATGCACATTCAATGTGCACCGATGTATCAAGGATAAATCCCAGAAATTGTTCAAGGTGTATCGATGCACAGGAAGTGCATCGATGCACTCTTTTAAAATACAAACATCGAATGCCATCAATGCATCGATGCATAAGGAGTGCATCGATGCACCCCCTTAAATATAAACATCGAATAGGATTTATGCATCGATGCATGGTGTGGTGCATCGATGCATACCTTCATTAAAAGATGAAAATGGCTTTTCTTTTAGCCCAAGAAATAATAGTTTAGAATATATTAATTAGTATACTGATTAGCATCAATGAATTACTCTGTAGATACCGAGCCTAAACAAGTTCCAGAACAATTGTCTCATAAGATCGATCGAGGAAAAAGCAAGGAAATATAAGTGAGTGCATATGCATTGCATGAATATGTATTCTAATCAGTTCTAGACTTGTGATAAGTCTAGATTCAATATTTTGATACATGATCGCATTTCATATTATGATACATGACATGAATTCATATTATATGCATTAAGTGACATGAATATGCATGAAAGGTTATATAGGCTATGTGATAAAGTGATGGAACATGATATGTTTATGTGATAAAGGTATGGAAATTATATGTCTATACAATATAAATTATGGGAATGGTGAAAGCCATGTTATGTAGATGAGAACTATAGGTATAGTTGGCATGCCAAGAGTAGAGGGTGTATGCGGTCTTTCGGGACATATATGTATTCTTTGGAACATGTGTGAGGTCTTTTAAGACACATACTTGATCCTTGGCATATGTATATGATTCTTAAGGAAATTTTCTACGTGGTCCTTAGGGACAATCTTATATGGCACTACGGTGCAATTTTACGCGGCACTTCAGTGCAATTCTACGTGGCACTTCGTTGCGTTTATATGAGCTGTGGTGACAGCATAGTGCACAACCTCACAGTACTCACATACCTTAGGTTCTCAGTATGGTATCATGGGCCAATAATCTTATTAATATGAATTCATGAATGCCAATATATTATGCTTACAGGTAAAGAACATGGTGATATAAACTGCATGGTTAAGCATTTGATTTCATCTCATTCCATTTCATTATGGCATTTCCATTACATTTCTTTGTTATCATTATTATTATATTGCCTCACTAAGTCGATGACTTAGCGTGTGAGTGTTTCACACATAGGATCCGAGAAAGTAGACGATCAAGGTTAAGCAACTAGACAACATTACTCCTGCAACTATCAGATCAGAAACAACTTAATAGTATGTCATTTTGTTATGTAAATCAGTGTTGGCATGTAATAGAATGTTAAGTTGTGTATGCTCTGAGTATTTTGATAAATTTGTATTAACATATGTATATTATTATATTTTAATAATATAAGTTCAAATGTTTTATTGGTTTTTTTAGAGTATATTTTTGTTTAGTCAATGTGACATCCTGGACTCGTATCCGGGTCGGGTATGGGTTGAGGGTGTTACATTTAATGGTATCAGAGCTATGTTTTAGCCGATTCTAAGCATAAACCAGAGCATAAACCAGAGTCTATAGAGTCTTTAAATGGAATACATGCCAACATAGAGTGAGAACTTCTGATCTGGTATAGTATTAGTATGTTGTTTTGCTAATAGAACAATGTGTTTATTTATTAGATGTCCGGACATAATAGCTCACGAAGTGAAGCGGGAGAAGATAGGCCTGCTGAAAGCAGTAATTCACCGGCCCTGGCCAGGCAAGGTGAAGAACATGCATCTCAAGGAGTGCCTGTGCAAGATCAGGATACGTTCTTCAGAATGTTAGACGATATTCTGACGCGTCATCAACCTCTTGCTCCACCAACTCAAATAATGAATATAGCAAAAGAGTTGAGAGGTTTAGGAGCTTTCAAATTTAAGGGAGAAGCTGAGAAAGGGTCGGTTGCGGTGGATCTTTGGCTAAATGACTTGAAAATCATGTTGGATGGTCTCCACTGCTCTGAAGTAGAGAAGTTAGATGGAGTTGTCTCGTTGCTGAGGGGTCAGGCGAGAATATGGTGGACGAACATCACCATGAGGATGTCAAGTAACCAATTGACTTGGTCTTTATTCTTAGATGAATTTAAAAACAAGTACATTGGAGATCAATTTATTCAGCAGATGAAGCATGAGTTTATGAACTTGAAACATATGAACTACTCTGTATATGAGTATGAATGCAAGTTCAACAAGATGAGTAGGCTTGCATCTGAGCTTGTGCCTACTGAAAAAGAGGCTTGTGAAGGATTTATGGAGGGCTTACGCCCTAGATTGAAAGAGATGCTGATAGTATTGAATTTGTCCTTATTCCAAGAGGTGATCAATTGTGCCAAAGCTCTTGAAAGAGCTCAGAATGAGAGATTCGGGGATTTTAGAGTTCAGACATCAAAGAGAATAAGTGCTTCTTCCAGCTCGGCACCACCAAAAAGAGGAAGAGACTCAGGATTTCGATCATAAGCTAGATCAGAATCAGTTGCATCATCTGCTAAGGGAGCAAGTCAGGCAAGACCTAGACAGAAACAGTCAGTGGGATCTGGTGCTGGGAGATCTAATCAGGGTCAAGCAAGACAATGTCAGCACTATGGGAAAAACTATTTTGGGGCTTGTCAGATGGTTGTTGGGACTTGTTTCCGATGTGGAGATGTCAGATATTTTATCCGGGATTGTCTGTTGATGGTTGGTGAGCCTGCACCATTTGAAAGAGTTGGTTCTGCCTCACAGAGAGGACGAGGAAGAGGCAGAGGAAGGAACCAGTCTGAATCCTCTGCTCAACCTGAAGTTCGGTCAACCGCACGGGTGTATAATTTAAAGACAAGTGAAGAACGTGATGACCCTGATATTATAGCAGGTACTTTTCAGTTGTATGATAAATTATTATTGGTATTGATTGATCCAGGATCTAATTATTCTTATATTACAAGTAAGTTAGTAAAGAAATTGAGGATTTTCTTAGAAGCTACGAGTAATGAGATTATAGTAACTAATCCTTTAGGTCATAGTGCTCGGGTGAATAAAGTCTGTAAGGGGTGTGCCATAAAGATCCAGGGAATTGAATTCCCTGCTAATCTGATAGAATTACCCTTTGGCGAGTTTGAAGTGATTCTGGGAATGGACTGGTTGTTCCGTTACTACGGGGATGTTAATTACAGATCGAAAAAGGTAACTTTGAAGAGTCCAAGAGGAACAAAAATAAGTGTGATCAGTGAAAGATTTAATCCTTTAGCAAATGTAATATCAGTAATGTCTGCTAAGAAGCTATTGCTACAAGGATGTCAGGGTTTTCTTGCAAATGTGATAGATACCAGAGCTAAAGAGAAAGGATTAGATGAGATTTCAATAGTTCAGGAATTCCCTAATGTTTTTATCGCTGAGTTGCCAGGATTACCTCCAGATAGAGAGGTAGAATTTCAAATTGAAGTAATGTCGGGAACAACTCCGATTGCAATGGCACCTTATCGGATGGCTCCGAAAGAATTGCAAGAGTTAAAGAATCAATTGCAAGAGTTGTTAGAAAAGGGATTTATTCGACTAAGTGTGTCTCCTTGGGGAGCTCCGGTGTTATTCGTTAAGAAGAAGGATGGATCAATGCGTCTCTACATAGATTATCGACAGCTTAATAAAGTGACCATCAAGAATAAGTATCCCCTCCCGTGCATTGATGACTTGTTTGATCAGCTAAAAGGAGCTTTGGTATTTTTGAAGATCGATCTACGTTCGGGTTATCACCAATTGAAGATTCATGAGAAAGATATTCTGAAGACGACTTTCAGAACGAGATATGGTCATTATGAATTCATTGTAATGCCATTAGGAGTAGCGAATGCACCTGCTGCTTTCATGGATCTCATGAACAATATTTTTCAGCTCTATTTGGACCAGTTTGTTGTTGTCTTTATTGATGACATATTGGTTTACTCGAAGTCTATGGAAGAGCATTGCGTACATTTGCGAATAGTTTTGCAAATTCTCAGAGATAAGAAGCTTTATGCCAAATTGTCCAAATGTGAATTTTGGTTAAATGAAGTAATTTTCTTGGGGCATGTGATCTCTGCAGATGGGATTCGGGTGGACCCTCAAAAGGTAAAAGCTATAATGGATTGGGAAGTTCCAAAGAATGTATCCGAAGTTCGGCGTTTCATTGCACTTACCGGTTATTATCGAAGATTTGTTAAGAATTTTTCGATGATAGGGCTACCTTTAACGAAGCTGATGAGAAAGAATGTATCGTTTGTTTGGACTTCTAAATGTCAAGAAAGTTTTGAAGCTTTAAAGAGAATTCTGACAGAAACTCCTACATTGGTTCAACCGGAATCTGGCAAGAATTTTGTCGTATACAGTGACGCGTCCCATAACAGGCTGGGGTGTGTATTAATGCAAGAAGGGAAGGTGGTAGCGTATGCATCGAGGCAATTGAAACCACATGAAAAGAATTACCCCACTCATGATTTAGAAATGGCTGCAGTGGTGTTCGCTCTCAAGATTTGGCGTTATTATCTGTATGGAGAACGATGTTACTTGTATATGGATCATAAGAGTTGGAAATATCTGATGACTCAAAAAGAGCTTAATTTGAGACAAAGGAGATAGGTTGAGTTTTTGAGAGATTATGATATAATAATTGACTATCATCCCGGAAAGGCTAACGTGGTAGCAGATGCTTTGAGTAGAAAGACGTTTACAACTTTACGAGCTATGGATGCAAGGTTATCTTTAACTGGAGACGGTGGTCTATGTGGAGAGTTAAAAATTAAACCAGTATGGTTAGAACGAATAAGAGAATTACAAAGTAAAGATGAATGGTGTTTGAAAAGAATTAATCAAGTAAAGAGCAAAGAGATTAAAGACTTTGAGGTTAAGTCGGATGGAAATTTTCTATTATAAATGAAGAATTGTGATACCCGATAATAAGGATTTGAAGAAAGAAATATTAACAGAGGCTCATTGCAGTCCATTAACGATGCACCCAAGTGGAACTAAGATGTATATGGATTTAAAAGATCGGTATTGGTGGCCAGGGATGAAACGAAGCATTACTGAATTTGTGTCCAAGTGCTTAACATGTCAACAAGTTAAAGCCGAACATCAAGTTCCGTTTAGATTGTTGCAACCACTTTCCATTCCTCAATGGAAATGGGAAAATGTGACGATGGATTTTGTTTCGGGGTTACCCTTGACTCCGAACAAAAGAGATTCAATCTGGGTAATTGTTGACCGATTGACCAAGTCAACACATTTTCTTCATGTCAGAATAGATTTCTCTATGGAAAAGTATTTGGAGCTGTATATTAGAGAAATTATTAGATTGCATGGAGTATCTGTTTCTATAATTTCATATCGAGATCCTCGATTCACCTCAAGATTCTGGAAATCCTTACATGGAGCGTTGGGGACTCATTTAAATTTTAGCACAACTTTTCATCCTCAGACAGACGGACAATCAGAAAGAACAATTCAAATATTAGAAGATATGTTGCGAGCATGTGTCATTGAGTTTAAAGGGTTGTGGGAGAAATACTTACCACTGGCGGAGTTCGCTTACAACAATATTTATCAGTCCAGTATTAAAATGGCACCCTATGAGGCATTATATGGGAGGAAGTGTCGTACGCCGTTAAACTGGTATGAGCTCAAAGATCGAAGTGTAATTGGTCCAGATTTGATTCAAGATATGGAAGAGAAAGTTCGGGAAATTCAGCATAACCTAAAAGTGGCATTTGATCGGCCAAAGTCCTATTCGGACCATAAAAGGAAATAGATTGAATTCGAGGTTGGAGATAAAGTTTTCCTTAAAGTATCTCCCTGGAAGAGAGTATTAAGATTTGGTCGGAAAGGAAAGTTAAGCCCTAGATTCATCGGGCCATATGAAGTTGTTAAAATAATAGGACCAGTAGCATATCAGTTATCTTTGCCACCGGAAATGGAGAAAATCCATAATGTTTTCCATATATCCATGTTACGAAGATACAGGTTCGATCCTTCTCATGTTGTTGCACCAGAACAAGTAGAAATTCAACCTGATTTGACCTATGAAGAGGAACCAATACAAATTTTGGCTCACGAAGTTAAACAATTGAGAAATAAATCGGTTCTGTTGGTCAAAGTTCTTTGGAGGAATCACAAGGTAGAAGAAGCCACTTGGGAACGTGAAGAAGATATGCGACTTCAATATCCTCATCTGTTCGTGTAATGAAAATTTGAGGATGAATTTTCTTAAGGGAGGGAGATTTGTAACATCCTCCATACCGGGTTAGTGATTAAATTGTGAAATTTTAAAATTTCGTGACCAAAGTAGATAAATTGAATAGTTGAAATATTTAATGGGAATGTTTCATGTAGGATGGATAAGTAAAGAAGGGAGATTAAAGGGGTAAATAAGTCTTTTAACAAGGAAATTAAATAAATCTTAGTTTGAGGATATTTATTCCCACGTGGAAGCTAGTGAGAAAGACCAAAAGTTTCCAGATTTCTCTTCTTCTTCTTTCTTCTTTTTCCCCGTGAAGACAAAGTTAAAGGTAAGTTTTCTTGTTAATCAAACTCTTGATGAATTGAAGGTTGCTTATTGATCATTAGATGATAACTAAGCTTAAGGAAAGCTTAGGTTATCTTAAAACAATAAGATGAGGAGTAAATGAAGGATTAAAGAAAGGAAGTAGAAAAGTGAAATCTTGGAATAGAGTTCATAATAAGAATTAGAAGTGGGATTTAACTTGTCATCAAGCTAATTAAAGGATATGAAGTGTCAGAATTCGATTTAGAACATGTTGGAAATTGAGTGAAATTTTTAAATTTTATATGGAGAATTGGATTTCTAAGTTTTAAAGGTATCGAATGAATAATAATTAGTTTAAGTAAGTGTATGCAAGTTAGAGATATAAAAAGAGGTGAAATATAAAGTGTAGAGAAGATTATAAAGAGATTTTTGTGCTTAAAATGACATTTCTAGGCTATGTGCATCGATGCACATTCAATGTGCACCGATAAATCAAGGATAAATCCTAAAAATTATGCACTCTTTTAAAATACAAACATCGAATGCCATCAATGCATCGATGCATAAAGAGTGCATCGATGCATCCCCTTAAATATAAACATCGAATAGGATTTATACATCGATGCATGGTGTGGTGCATCGATGCATACCTTCATTAAAAGATGAAAACGGCTTTTCTTTTAGCCTAAGAAATGATAGTTTAGAATATATTAATTAGTATACTGATTAGCATCAATGAATTACTCTGTAGATGTAACACCCCCAACCCGTATCCGACCCGGATACGAGTCCGAAGTGTCATATTGACTTTTCAAACATTTATTCGTATAAAATAGTGAGTAATTTAAAAACTTTGATAACATTTACTTATTCAAAACGTTTACAAAATATATCAGAGTTCATACAATTTATATCTTTAGACTACATGCCAACTACACTCTATAAACAGTACATATATTTTCTGATCTGACATTTGGTAAGGAGAACTGATTTGTCTTGCTCCGCATCACTCTTTACTCTTCTCGAAACCTACGTGTGAAACAATCACACGCTAAGTCGAAGACTTAGTGAGGCATAAAGAAAACACATCTAGTGGAATTCATACCCACTAATCATGCATGACTGTTTTATGCTATCAAATTATACAACTCATTTACATATACATCAACATATATTCGTGCATATTATGTAACAGATACCATTACCCCTATCACAGATATATCATATCATGCACACATCATATCACAAATCATAGACATATATCACATACATTGTTCTCATATCACCAATATCCATACCTGTAAGCATATTACTTTAACATTCATGAATTTGTATTAATGAGTTTATTGGCCCATGATATCATATTGAGAACCTAAGGTATCTGAGTATTGTGAGGTTGTGCACTATGCTGTCACCACAGCTCGTATAAATGCACCGAAGTGCCGCGTAGAATTGCACCGTAGTGCCATATAATGATGTCCATAAGGACCACATAGAATTCCTTAAGAATCATATACATATGTTAGGGATCATATATGTGTCTCACCAGACTTCACACATGTTCCAAAGAATATATATATATCCCGAAGGACCGCGTAGAATATTGTCCCGAAGGACCGCGTAGACCCTCTACTCTTGGCATGCCAACTATACCCCTAGCTCTCAAAACACATAACATGGGCATTTTCTTTTATACTTATCATTTCACATAACACATAGTTCAATTACTCATAGAACATTTTCATATGAGTCACATTTACATGTCACATAGCTTATATACTTTCTCACGTAGTTACATAGATCCATATCATATAACATATATCACAAAGTGCACATAATCACACATATCATATCATATAGCTTAGATCATTTCTCAGATATTCATATAAACATACATATCATATCTTGTTCACATATGATCATATATGCTTCATATAACACATATAACACTTTCTCCTAGCTTATATCAATTTTCAGAGTCCTTTCATATTACCTGATGACATATATCATATAGATATATAATAACGGATAGCATATTATCTACCTTATGCTCTATTTCTTTGCATTCCCTTAGATTATAAATTATGCCGTATTTCTAAACATATATCATTTAATAGTATTTTTATTTAGGTACTAATTTAATCTCTTTACTTAATTCAATTTCATATATTCATTATAATCTTTTCATATAGCTCCATTATACTAATTCTCATAATAAATCATACCACTAGGTACTTGTCTAACTCATGTTTCCATTATGCATATACTGTTACCCATGTTTACCTAGTTCATATCACTTCTTATAAACTCACTTTCATCATATTTTCCTATTATTACATATTTTATCTCATAACCATGTATCCACATAGTCTTATATTTCATTATCATATTACATATATTTGTTCTCCTATGACCCTTAATAAACATCTATTTTTATTTCCCTACATCTCTTGACTTATCTTCTATATTCCTATAATTTCATAACTTATTTTATATCATTTTCCCTTTTTATTCACATAAACCATCTATTTATTTAGTTCAATTTCTCATGACTTCCACAATACTCTTTAATAAAACTTTGTAGCTCTTCACTATAATACATAAACCATAGTTTCCTTTAATTTATCAATCTTCCCTATATTACTTATGTATCCTTATTTATGCCTTCGAATTCATACTATTCTCTTAGAGTCTCCTAACATTTCTCGTATAATCACTTATACCATATCATATAACTTATACTTGATTATCTTATTCTCTCATGTTCGTTTCATTTCTTATGACTCTATCATATAACTTATCTCATGTTCTTCCATTATTACATATTAAAGTCTTACATACATCATATAACATATACAAAGCATATCATTATCTTTAGTCATGCATACATACAATCAATGTAATACAGATAATCACATATAATTATAACCACACATAATCATGTCCAGGACTTCATGCATATTACTCTAGGAAATAGACTCATCGCAAATCTTATTTCCATTAAACACTACATATCACTAGTATGCACTCACCTGGCCTCACTAGTCAATCTCAATCTCTTATCTTTCCCTTGATCGATCTTACTTGCCAAATGTTCCGGAATTGCTTTACGCGCAGAATCTACATAAATGTACATTTTGAGGCAATCATTAGATACCTACACCTTGTAATTAGATACTAGCAACTTAAACGAACTTATTAAACCCATATTCACAATTTCCTTTAGGGGGTATCGATTCCCTACTGGGGGTATCGATACCCTCATGACATTCTGAAATTCTGTCGTTTGAGATGGTATCGGTACCCCTTTGAATGGGTACCGATTCCCCCTAACCCAGAAATCATTTTTCAGCCCGAAAATTACTTCATTTTCTCTCAAACACTTCATATATCATCCCCTTTTCATTCTTAACTCTAGTACACATACTTAAACCAATCTGTATTCATTTATTTCATCTTAAACCTCAAAATCCTATCTTCCATATGAGATTCAAAAATCATACCAAATTTTCAATGTGTTCTAATTCCAATTTTAACACTTCATACTTCTTAATTAGATTGATGACAAGTCAAATTCATCCATAAAACTTCAACAACCATACCATATCAAAATTTCATCTTAAAATTCATATTACAAATTCCTTCTTAATTCCTTTATCTTATTGTTTAAATCCCATATAAGCTTTCCTTAAACTTATTTAATACCCAAAGAATCAAAACTAAGCTTAAAACTCAAGAATTAACCAACTGAAATTAAACTTACCTATTGTAGCTAAGCCCCACGTGAATAAAAGAAAGCAAGAAGAAGAAAGCTTCTAGATAGCTCTCTTCCCACGTTTTTCACTCTTATAAAAGGTGGAAGAATATCTTTTAAAGGAAAAAACCATAATACCCTTAATTTCCTTTAATAATTACTAAATAACCTTCATTATATATTCAAATAATCATTGAATTATTTCATTCTTCTACTTTAGTCATCAAATTCTGAAACTTTACAATTTGATCACTAACCCGGTATTGAGGATGTTACAGTAGATACCAAGCCTAAACAAGTTCCAGAATAATTGTCTCGTAAGATCGATCGAGGAAAAAGCAAGGAAATATAGGTGAGTGCATATGCATAGCACGAATATGTATTTTATTCAGTTCTAGACTTGTGATAAGTCTAGATTCAATATTTTGATACATGATCGCATTTCATATTATGATACATGACATGAATTCATATTATATGCATTAAGTGACATGAATATACAGGAAAGGTTATATAAGCTATGTGATAAAGTGATGGAATATGATATGTTTATGTGATAAAGGTATGGAAATTATATGTCTATACAATATAAATTATGGGAATGGTGAAAGCCCATGTTATGTAGATGAGAACTATAGGTATAGTTGGCATGCCAAGAGTAGAGGGTCTACGTGGTCCTTCGGGACATATATGTATTCTTTGGAACATGTGTGAGGTCTTTTAAGACACATACTTGATCCTTGGCATATGTATATGATTCTTAAGGAAATTTTCTACGTGGTCCTTAGGGACAATCTTATATGGCACTACAGTGCAATTCTATGCGGCACTTCGGTGCAATTCTACGTGGCACTTCGTTGCATTTATATGAGCTGTGGTGACAGCATAGTGCACAACCTCACAGTACTCACATACCTTAGGTTCTCAGTATGGTATCATGGGCCAATAATCTTATTAATATGAATTCATGAATGTCAATATATTATGCTTACAGGTAAAGAACATGGTAATATAAACTGCATGGTTAAGCATTTGATTTCATCTCATTCCATTTAATTATGGCATTTCCATTACATTTCTTTGTTATCATTATTATTATATTGCCTCACTAAGTCGATGACTTAGCGTGTGAGTGTTTCACACGTAGGATTCGAGAAAGTAGACGATCAAGGTTAAGCAGCTGGACAACATTACTCCTGCAACTATCAGATCAGAAGCAACTTAATAGTATGTCATTTTGTTATGTAAATCAGTGTTGGCATGTAATAGAATGTTAAGTTGTGTATGCTCTGAGTATTTTGATAAATTTGTATTAACATATGTATATTATTGTATTTTAATAATATAAGTTCAAATGTTTTGTTGGTTTTTTAGAGTATATTTTTGTTTAGTCAATGTGACATCCTGGACTCGTATCCGGGTCGGGTATGGGTTGAGGGTGTTACAGAGAATCAAAAAGAAAGCCTTGTTGTATTTTCATTGATAAGAAAATAATATATATTAGAAGTATTACAATTCAACAAAACATCAGATAATATTAAAAAACTTGAAGTAAAGTTGGAAACCTAAAAATAAATATCATATGAAATTCAAGAAGCATTATCCTCATTACATTGTTGTGATTGAGGAATCGAATAATAATCTTTTTAAAACAATTGAGAAGAAATGAATGTATATTTTTTATTTCCGACGGAATGACCATTCCATCACAAATTAAATTGTTATATTTTAATTAAAAAAATTCCGACGGAATTATTGTCCTGTCATAAATTAAATTGATTTTTTTATTTCCGACGGAATGATTATTCCATCACAAATTAAATTAGTGTATTTTAATTAAAGTTGAACACAATTTCCGACGGAATCATTGTCCAGTCATAAATTAAATTAATTTTTTTTACTTAAATGAATAGACTTTCTGACGAAAAAAGTAATTCGGTCGAAAATTAATAATTTTGTGACGGAATCATTGATTTTCATCGGTAATTTGTGAAAGATTTTAAATCCATCAAAAAAATTTCATTGGTAATTTAAAATTTTCTTGTAGTGTAATATTGTTATTACCCAAGATGTGATTCACACAATGCAAAGGAAGAAAAGAAAGAAGGGTTGGATGGACATTAAAATACACCTTGAGAAAGCCTATGACTGATTGGAGTGGAGTTTCATTGAGGACACTCTCATGGACATTGGCATACCATCTTCCTTACGTAATCTGATCATGCAATGTGTCTCTATAGTGTCTACGCAAATATTATGGAATGGTGAACAAATAGATTCTTTTAGTCTCTCCCATGACATCAGACAGGGAGATCTTCTATCACCCTATTTGTTTGTTTTATGTATGGAGAGACTTGCACAAGTTATCCAATTAGCTATAGATAATGGGTTGTGGAAACCGTTAAAAGCAAATAAGCGAAGGCCGGAAATTTCACATATGTTCTTTGCTGACGATATGCTCCTTTTTACCGAGGAATCGATGGAACAGTGTGAGATAATTTGCCGCATTCTGGATCATTTTTGTGAAGTCTCTGGCCATAAAGTTAGCCTACCTAAAATAACTATATTCTATTCAAAGAATGTTCAGGCTCATACAAGAAAGCAAATCAACAAGAAGTTTGGATACCATGAGGTGAGTAATCTAGGGCGATACTTAGGTGTACCGTTGTTACATCGATCAACGAGTCACCAGAGACTCGTATAGATACTTGACCAACATGGTGCAAACCAAATTATCTGGTTGGGCAGCCAAGAACCTTAATCTGGCTGGGCGTATAACATTAGCTAAAGCAGTTTTAGCGGCTATCCCATTATACACTATGCAATCGGCAGTGCTACACAAGAAAATTTGCATGGAGCTGGAAAGCTTGATTAAGAGATTTGTATGGGGTATCTCCCATGAAGGAAAAGGCGTTTATTTGATGTGATGGGAGGAGTTGTGTAAACCGACCGTGCAAGGAGGAATGGGGTTCAAGAAGCTAAACGTTCAAAATGAACCATTTATAATGAAGCTTGCGTTTAACCTCGTTCGAAAGAGAGATGCACTATGGGTTCGTTTCCTTGGGTTGAAATAAGTGCCATGAATTGGTACCCAGTGAGCTTAATCAGCGAAGTTGCTCACGGTTATGGAAAGGCATATGCATGGTGTGGAATGATGTGAAAGAGAATATTATCCATTGCGTAGGCGGTGGTCGATCCATAGACTTTTGGCGGGACAAATGGTTATTAGGGTGTGATCCTTTGATCTCGTATATACCTGAAAGCCTGCACCACCGAATAAGGAATGCTACAGTGGCAGATATGGGAGACGGTAATGGGAATTGGCTTTGGGATAGTTTTGATCAATTTCTACCAACCGATGTACTTCTCCGAACCGCTGCAACTAGAGGGCCACTGTCCGTAATGACGGGAGACACTGTAGGGTGGCAGGCGAGCACCGACCTGCAATTCTCGATCCAGACTGCTTATCAGATCCGCTGCGGACCATCGGTAGGAAAAGATGATAGATTGTGAAAAGTGATTCATCGATTGAAAGGTACACAAAAAGTTAAAACGATCTTATGGCTGGTTGCTGCAAATAAGATAATGACAAATGAACAACAGGTTAACCGTCATCTGGCAGTATACGACAAATGCCCCGTGTGTTTTAATGCAAAAGAAGACGTAAACCATGTTTTTAGAGGATGTCCAAGAACGGTGGTGATTTGGAATAAATTCATTCGAGCTGACAAGTTACAAGAATTCATGACTTTACAACTAAAGGAGTGGTTGTTCATCAACCTCAAAAATGCCTCGTGGTGTATTTCAAGAACTGGAGAATGGGATATTTTATTTGGGTCACTTTTATGACATAGATGGTTGGATCGAAACGCAAGAGTATTCAATAATTCTCTGGACGAATTTGGCACCATTATGGAAAGAAGTACAAGACTGCAACAATTGTGTAATGAAGCACGACAAAGTGTTAAGCAAGGGCGGGTTGTATCGACTGTGCATGTGGTTATGGAATAAGTAACTGAACGATGGCACCGACCACCCACTGGTTGGGCCAAGTTGAATGCTGACGGGGGACGAAACCCCAACGATGGCTTGGCATAGAACGGAGGAGTAGTGCGTAACGATGAAGGACAATGGCTGACGAGTTTTTATAAGTATACTGGCATATGTTCGGTAGTAGAAGCTGAATTATGGGGTGTCCTAATTGGATTAATATGTGCATGGGAACTAGGGAGGACTCGGAAAGTTGATGTGGAACTGGACTGTAAGGAAGCGGCTACCCTACTACAAGATAGTGGTAAACGTAACAATACCTTGTCGATACTATATTGCACATCCAAACTTCCAAGAAAAGGAAATCGGGTGGCCGACTTTTTGGCCAAACGAGCCACTTGTGCTGATTTGGAGATACATTACCTTGATGATCCCCCAGATGAGATAATTGACTTATAACAGTCTGATGCTGATGGTTCATTTAATTAGGATTTATTAGTTTTGCCATTAGTTTCCTTTGTTAGGATAAGTTTTGTTTTAAAAGTATAAAGCAAGTACTCTTTTCCTCCGTTTTTAAAGAGGCTTGCAAAAATGATTCCAGTGTATGATTTCTTCATTTTAATCATCTCTCTTTTATCAAAAAGAAAAAATAAAAAAGATAATAACATCAATGCTAAAGATAGAGTCAAATATATATATATGGACGGTAATTAATATAAATATATTATTAATTTAAGAGATGTTATTCTAATATAAAACTTTTAAAAATTTATTTTATTATACGTAAATGCAATACACATTTAAGGAAACATTATTTATCATGACTCTTACATTATTTCACATTTTTAACATTTTCAAACTTTGATTTGTGTTTACGCTCGATTTTGATTTATGATTGTCGATAGTTTTTAATAATTTGATCATTTGTTGTGGTTCGTTTGCTGATACATTCAAATATGTTTGTATCTATATTTTGTCTAAATTATTTAAATTAATTTTTAATATTTTTCTTCTATGATCTTAAATGGCTAGTTTCTTGTGTTAATAATTATAAGTATATGTCTTGATTATATGTTCATCATAATATGAGATATTTCTTATTTTTTAATAAAACTAACAAATTCTGTTTGTACTCGGGATGGTATTAATCATGGTACTAGAATCAATGGAAGAACTGATTATCAGACTTCACATAGAAAATGACAATAGAGATAATGCCAGAATCAATTTCTCCACTATCATTTCATTTCTTTTGTGTTTCAAGTAATTTTTGAAGTCATTCTATCTGGGAGGTAGCTTTTCAATGATAGTTATTACCTGAAAAGATTCACTTATGACCATTCTTTCAGCACAAATTTCATAAACAATAAGTTGAAGTTTCTCCATTTGACCTATTGTTGGTTTAAAATCAACCATATAATTCAAGAACATGACAACTAAAATCGTTTTAGTTCCAACATTTTGGGATTGATATTTGTGGTTCAATGTCTCCCACAATTTTTTCAGTTGTTTCATAAACAACATACACCTGATACAGTGAAACTTGTAAACTATTAAGGATGTAGTTTCAGCATAAGAAATTAGAGTTCTTTCGAGCTTCATTAATAATGAAGGCATGAATATTGTCTACCTCTTCTTCTCCCTCTCATTTTTTAATAATTAAAGGATCTTTCTTCAAATTAGCAAAGTCCATTATAGTTAGATAGAAAATATCTTTTGTTTCCATGCCTTAGAATTTTGTACATAGAATTTTGTTGGCTTCTCACATTGGTCAACTGCCACTGTCTGATTCATGTTCAAATTTGAATTCTGAGTCGGGATCAATAATTTGACGTTCAAACTGGGTGAATTAGTGGAGGCTCTCGTATTTATTGTTATGTAAAAAACAGAAATAGAATTAATAATAATTCCAATAAACAAAAAATTAATTCTCATTTATTTTAAATTTTATTATCAGGCAAAATCAACATTTTGAAACAAATAAACAATCAATGTTACTTAACCGATACCTTCTATTAAATAGATTTGTCCAATTTAAGATTAAACAAACCCGTTAAAATGATAAAATAAATCCTAAAAACGAATTTAGTTGCTATCTCAATTTCACCAAAAATTCTGAATCGTCTCGGATTAGAAGAAAGGTAGAAGATAGAATTTATCTTAAGATTGTTATAAATATAACAATACAAGACAATAAAAATAAAAGGAAAATCTTATTAAAAAATAAAAAAGAACATGATATAAATAAATACTTGATTTTTGTTTGATATGGAAACGAGTTGAGGCATGTAGCTATACAATTTCTTTGGGATAAAATTTTGACCACTTATTGGTACTCGAGATCTTTGGTTGTCTGACAATATTTAATGTAGTTTCATATAGGAGAATAATTGAAAATATATTTTGAAATTAAGGTATTTGAGTCCACCTAAATATCATATTTCAATTGAATATAAATTCACAATAAAGGTTGGAAAAGGAGAAAGGATGCTTATAAAAAAATATTTTTTAAGTCAAAGTGGTTATAAAGTGTCATATCAACATTTTGTTACCCAGTAACGATTGTTAACAGCGAGTGACCGATTTATTATAAATCGATTTTCTTAGTAATCAATTTGTTAATTTTAAAACTTAATTAGATGGTGACACATGTCAGTATATCTGTTGAAAGATATTTTCTTAATTTTAATTTATTTAATTTAATATTTTTCATGTTAGAAGAAAGAAAGAATTTTATGAAAAATAAATTATTGAGGAAAAGTGTTGGACTTTGTATATATTCTACAACATATTGGAGTGAGACCTACTGTATATACCAAAACCAAAACCTTATAACATTTTACAACATATTATATTGTATATATTCTATAGTTGCTGATGATAGAACAAAGGGAAATCAAAATGTTGGAGTGAGGACTCAAACTCACGATACTAAGCAAAGATGTATGCAACTTTAACAATACGTCAGATCATATATTAAACACAAATCTTGCATATAACATTTAATTATTTTAAATCTCGCATTCAATTATTTCTGTCATTAATAACATCTAGGAATATATTAAACATGTTGTAATTTATGTTTAAATATTTGATCTGATATATTGGTAAAGTTGTATGCATCTTTGCTTAGCCTTCTAGATTCGAGTCCTCACTCCAGCATTTTGATTTTCCTTTTTTCTATCATCAGCTGTTATAAAATATATACAATATGTTGTAAAATCTTACAAAGTTTGGGTATTGGTTGGGTAGTTAAGGCGGGCAAAGACCTTCCTCTTGTCCCAAGTTCAATTTCTTTAAGTAAATATGTAATTATATCAAGTTTTTAACCATCACGTCACTTCATTCGTTAAAAATTAATAATTTTGAGTGAAACATTTAAATAGTTGACAATAATTAAATGGTCACCCATATAATTTACCTTAAAAATAACTAGAATTTCCTTTATCCATTTCATTCGTTTAGGAGAATGGAACAATAAGCTTTAGTTAGACTTGTTAATGAAATGGTTTGAATGCACAATTTTTCCCAGACTTATACCCAATACCTTTGGGTTAGGTTTAAGCCCAAATATAATAGTAAAACACTAAGGCCGAAATTGTTTAAAGACGGAAGAAAGTAGGGGATAATTTGCAATTCAAAATTTAATTTGGAAGCGGAGAACCTACGCCTGTTTTTGAAGTAGAAAAAGCCGTCATTTTCATTTCCCTCCATTTTCCATCGAACGCATTCAATTCTTTTGATTATTCCTTTATCACCGTTTCCATCACTATTCTCTCTCTTTCTGCTCCACTCTTCACTTTCTAAACCCCCCTCTTTCTTTTCTAAATCCCCAAACTCCCAAGCTTCTGCGCGGGTAACTAGAAAAGAAGAAGAAGAGATAAAGGTTTTTAATTTTCTCCCCATTTAGGGTTTTTGATTATCAGTCTAGGGTCTCTTTCATTTCTTCTCCCTGGGTATTGCTTATACTATTTGTTTAGTTGTTTTATGTAATCCCAAACAATAAATCTAAGCGGATGAATTTTGGGTTTTTTGGGGGTTTGTTTCAGGTTCTCGGTGAATCGGCTGGTGATAGACTGGCAAAGTTTTCAACTGTTTTTTGGCTAACCGGTTAGTATTGCTGGTAAGAATTTGAAACATTATTTATTTCCACTTTAAAATAAATTATTATGTATTCAGTAATTTTGCGAATTAACATTTTAGGGTTTCGGCGTTTGAACACTTCTCAATTTTCTTCTATTTTTTCTTTCCTCATTTATTCAAGAGGGCTTTTCCCATTGTTTCTCGTGATTTGTTTGTTAAGTTGACGAGGACTGTTAAAGCCCAACGATTGATTGGATAAATTAACTGAAAGTTTAATCTTTATTTCCATGTGTTTGTAACAGCCTAATGATGGATATATAGCTTTTATTTCTGTTTTGAGGAGGAAAAAAAACTATCATAAGTAGTTTTCATGTGCATTATTCTGACTACTCAGTTGTGGGGGATTGGAGACAATAGTGTTTATATGTGCAATAAGTCACATTTATCAATATGCTTTGCTCAATAACTTCAGGGTTTCAGAAGATGGGTTGTATTCTTAGCAAATCTCATATGTGCACAAAAACCTAAACTTTACTTTCTTGATTTGGTGATCTGTTTTCAAATACAGAAGTTTTAACTTTTTTGTCAGATGGTGCTGTTGAAGATGTTCATGGACCAAAAATACCATGAATTTGGATCTATGCATAAGTTTTCAGATTGGCTAATTTCAAGTTTTTCCCCCTCTCAGAAGAATTTAACTTTATCTACCTTCCTCCATCTTAGCACTGCCTTTTCTATTGCACTTCTGCTCTCTCTGTTTATCTTTGGTAACACGTGCATTTTTCTAATCCTTTGATGGCTGTTAGTAAAATATTTTGGTAATTTGTTCTGGTGCAAGAATGAAATGTAATTGATGACATGCTGCTTTAGTTAGAATCAATAAGACCGATTCTGGTTATTTCTCACTAAAGTTGCATGAACCGATTGTTAAGGAATTGCCTAGTAGATCTATCATGACCAGAGTTTCATGGTAAGAGGTTATAAGGATGCTGTTCATAAGGGATGGATTTTTAAATTAAATTTCTTTTTAGAGTAACAAAAATTTTGTTTTCTTTGATTATTATTTGTTCTATGCTGTTTTCAGGGGTTGCAGTTTAACTCATGTTCTTAATATGTTGTACAATTACTTCATTTAACAGAAGTGGCTTAATAAGAAATTCAGCTTTGCTGATCGTTTTGGTTTTTGTTAAATTTATGTGTCATTTTTTCATCTCATCTTAGTAATATATTTGCAACCTCTGATTGTCCTAGGTTAATTAGATTATGGAGTCTGGAACAGCACCATCCGAACACTGCATGCCGTCAGTGAAATTGTGGCCACCTAGTCATAGTACAAGGCTGATGCTTGTAGAGCGGATGACAAAGAATCTTACAACACCATCCATTTTCTCTAGGAAGTATGGACTGTTAAGCGTTGAAGAGGCTGAGAAGGATGCCAAGAAAATAGAAGAGCTAGCTTTTGCTGTTGCTGATCAACACTACAAGAAGGAACCTGATGGTGATGGAAGTTCTGCAGTGCAAGTATATGCCAAAGAATCCAGTAAAGTGATGCTGGGAGTTATTAAAAGAGGCCCTAGAGTAAAGGATGAAGAGGTAGCAGATAAAGTTAGTATTCTTCATGAAAATGTCTTTGATATATCTGGAGGTCACAGGGCATTTATAGATGCAGAGGAGGCCGAGGAAATTTTGAAACCACTCAGAGAGCCAGGAAATTCATATACTAAGATATGTTTTAGCAACAGAAGTTTTGGCATGGATGCAGCAAATGTTGCTGCATCCATCTTGTCATCCATTAAGCAACAGTTGACTGAGTAGACCTTTCAGATTTTATTGCAGGAAGGCCAGAGTCTGAAGCACTTGAAGTCATGAATCTTTTTTCTTCTGCCTTGGAAGGTTGTCAGCTGAGGTACTTGAACCTTTCAAACAATGCCTTGGGTGAAAAGGGTGTTTGGGCATTTGGGGCACTCCTGAAGTCGTAGAATAATTTGGAGGAGCTGTATTTGATTAGTGATGGTATCTCAGGAGAAGCTGCACGAGCGGTTACTGAGCTAGTTCCTTCTACTGAGAAGTTGAAAGTTCTTCAGTTTCACAACAACATGACAGGGGATGAAGGCGCAATTGCTATCTCTGAAATTGTGAAACGTTCCCATGCATTGGAGGATTTCCGGTGTTCTTCAACAAGAGTTGGTGCAGACGGTGGTGTCGCTCTAGCTGAAGCACTAAAGACATGTACCCATTTAAAGAAGCTTGATCTGCGTGACAACATGTTTGGTGTGGAAGCTGGAGTTGCTTTGAGCAATGCTCTCTCTCTATTTGCAGATCTTACTGAGATTTACCTCAGTTATTTGAACCTGGAGGATGATGGGGCGGAAGCACTTGCCAATGTTCTGAAAGAGTCGGCACCTTCTCTTGAAGTTCTGGAAATGGCTGGAAATGACATTACAGCCAAAGGTGCTGCCTCTTTAGCAGCCTGTATTGCTTCAAAACAATTCCTTACAAAAATAAACTTGGCTGAGAATGAACTCAAGGATGAAGGTGCTATTTTGATTGGTAAGGCATTAGGAGAGGTTCATGGTCGTTTGAATGAAGTTGATATGAGCACAAATGCTATTAGGCGAGCTGGGGCTAGGCTTTTGACCCAAGCGGTTGTGAAAATACCTAGATTTAAGTTGCTGAATATCAATGGAAATTTCATATCTGATGAAGGAATAGATGAGGTGAAGGAATTGTTTAAAAGTTCCCCTGACAAGCTTGGACCTTTGGATGAGAACGATCCAGAAGGAGAGGACTATGACGATGAGGACTACGACGAGGATGAGGAGAATGCAGAAGACGGGAATGTATTGAACTCCAAACTTAAGGATCTCAAGATCGAGCAAGAAGAATAATCATGCTGTGTATGCCATCTGCTTCTCGTGACATCCAGCTAAAAATCATCTAAAAAATCTGTTCAATCTTCTATGATTTATTATAAGCTACTCTAGCTGTGCGACATTAGTGTGGTAGATCAACCATTGTTGCTCAGGTATTGGAACATCCGGAATAGTTGTAGCTTTATTTAGGAGGGAGCTTAATTTAGTTTAAACTCTCATGGAGTGACGTACTTTTTGGACAGGTTATTATTATTCCTTTAGTTACAGCTGTGATGTACCAGTATTCAGCAGTCATCTGTTTTAGACACCATTGTTCAATGGTTTAGCATGCATTTTTTCTTTTCTCAAATGTATTTTTGTTATTTATATTATTTGAATAAAGAATTCTGCATATCTTTCCTTATGCCCCTGCTTTTGTGTTTTCATCTTGTTTAATTATATTTGTAATGTATTGGTGGAGCTTCTGTTGGACCGATGCTGGAAAATGGTCTTACATTTGTCTGTTGGGGGCTTGCTGCTTGCTTTGGGATTGACTCATTTACTCTCATGTGCTGTTTTCACTCAAGTCTGTTCTGTTCATTGTCTGGATTGTAAATTTACGTTATTGTTATTGTGGTATTAGGTTAAGACCATTAGTCATCTGATTTCTTAATATTTGTAAATGCATTACTTGGCTTATGGAAATGTAAAAGCTTTATTTATTATCAAAGGGAATGAATTATGAGAGATAACATGCAGGGGAAAGAGAAACAGAACGAACTTCCTCATACTGTATTGCAGAGTGGACTCGTACGAGTTCAAAACTTTGGAATGCCACCTGAATGTGGTTGATCAAACTGCTACCGGAACTTTAAGTGCCTCTAGAATCTTATCATCTATATCAAACTGCATAGGTTTCTTGTCACGCCCGATCTTTACATACTCCTCAAATCGCTCCTTTAAGTCTTCCGGCAGATTTGTGGTGCCCTTCTACCCTAACCCTAATATGTCCTTTGCAGCTCTTGGTTCGGTGTAGAAGTGCTGCACATAAGAAGGATAATGCTGATTATACAGTTAACATCAATTTTCCATCAGGGTTAGTGGACTCTATAGACTTCAGCATTTATCATCTAATCGGTTGATTCAAGACAAAGATAACATAAAGTTTATGTCTATCCTGTGCACATATTGCAGTGAAATCATATATATGCTCGAAGGCTCTACCATATTAGTGTATTACGGAAAGGAAAAGCTTTCTTCGCATCGATTCCAACATCTTTTGGATCATAATGAACAATCTCTACCGGTAAGTCTGCAGCTTAGCACATAATCTAGCCATTCCATCGAGAGTCACTGCACAGTCGCTCACACAATTGAAGATGTTACAACATGCTGCTTCCGGATTTTCAACAGCTAGGGTAAGCATAGAGGATAGGTCCCTAACGTGGGCAATGTTTGTAAGTTGCATCCCTGAGCCTGGGATTGGCACTGGTCTATTTCTAACAATTCCTATTGCAAGAAAATGTCATCCATATCAATATCTGATGGTGAAGTTCTATGGATAAGTTGAAAGTATGGCTTCACTTACGATCGAAGAACCACTCGCAGTCTTTGTTGTTTCCAGATCCGATCATGTATTGTGGTCGGAATATAGCCCAACTACTGAAAACTTCTGCAATGTATTTCTCGACTCCAACATGACCAGCATCAGCTTTAACAACATCCTGCAATAGTGAAGATTTTGCTTAAACTATGGATGTATTTGTTTATTCATGCTTGGGATAACATTATATACATTCACATATTGTTATATGTATACCCCTTCGACATGAGGAGGCTCGTCGGTTGGCTTATAGATTCCAGCACTACTGATGAACAAGAATTGCTTTACTCCAGAACTCTTTGCCCAATCTATCACCGGCCTATGCGGAGAAGATTGAAATTAGAATGAACTGCTATATTCACATTACATGCAGGTATACGCAGTTTCTTTCTTTCATTCTTGATTATGCTTTTCTTTCATGTTTTCTCAAGTTACTCAATTTGCACTCTATATACGCTCATGTATGCGTGCCATTGCTCTCTTCTCAAAATAGAACCGGAACAATTATTCACGTTCACTCATACATGTCTTTCGAGAAGAGAGTTCACTCATACATGTCTTTCGAGAAGAGAGTAATGATGGTGTTGTAAACACAAGCTTCTCTTGTGATACTTGAATTTCGAGCCATAATTTATGCAACAAACCTGACGGTATCTAAGTCCTTGCCATTGTTATCCAACACCACATCAAATGTTGCCCCTGCAACAACATTCCCAACATCTGCAGGGTCACCCCACACGGTCTTCCCTCCAGCACTCGTAATTTCCTATAAACATTCTCATACCCCATACAAAAAGTAGCAACAAAAGAACTTCCAATCAGAAACCAATGATAAACAAAAATACAAAATACAAAAAGCAATAATATTTGATCTTACAGAGAATCTGTTAAAAGGTGGCTTCTTAATTTTATCTGAGCCCTCATCTCCAACGGTCATGATGGTGACCTCATGGCCATAACCCAGAAGTTGTTTGGCAAAGTAGAAACCAATGACTGCATGGCCACCACTGTTTGTATTAAGTATGAGGACCTTCTTCTTGTCTGCAGCAGCGGCCCTGACAGTGAAAGAATAAGCGGTATAGTGTCTAGAGATTGTGGGGTAGGTAAGGGAGGAAGGAGACACTGAAAGAGAAGAAGAAGAGAGAAAAGAAGTGGGAAGAGATGAGCGAGGAAGAGGATAGAGAGAAGGTGAAGGAAGCTTGGAAGGTGGAGAGGAGAGAGGAGGAAGAAAGGGCAGCCATTGAAATGATGTTTAGTGCTTGCTTCTGACGAGCAATTTTCGTGGATGATGGTTAAGGCTTTATCTTAAGGTCACGGCTGTTGATTGGTCCCCTTGCATTTTCTCGTATCTGAAAATTTCTATTCATCTGATTTTTGTGAAGTTTGAAGCATCAAAATATTACTGCTAGTGAGGTTTTTAGTTCATTATTTTTTTGGTAAATCTAAGTATTTTTTAATCCGAAATTATATCAAAAGTTATAAAAAAATATTATTATTTTATATATTAATGATTTAATTAATTTAGATGTATTTATGTTATGACTTGATTGATTTTTTTTTAAAAAATTATACCCCATGTTTATTTTAGTTGTCTATTTTTTAAATCAAAATGAGTGTTAAATATTATACTTTTACAATTTATTGAAGTTATCACTTAAAAATATTATAGAAATACTAAAATAAAATTTTAGTTATAATAAAAGAGTGAATAAGATATTATCCATTGATTTTAATGTGTCATGTCATCTCAATTTACGATAATGGCTTAGTGTTTATTTTAGGGTAAACTACATAGGTGATCACTTAACTATGATCAAATATCATTTTGACCATCGATGTTTCAACTTGATCATTCAGACCACCAAATTATTTAAATGCTTCAATCAAGACACCTACCGTTAACATTTAACGGAGTAGATGACGTGGCAGTTAAAATATTTTAGTATAATTACACAATTGGTCCCTGTTACTTATATATTTTTTCAATTTGATCTTAATTTTAAAAAATTAAAATAAATTTAATCCTCGAATTAAGAGTTATCGTGTGTTATTAGTGACACCTATCATGACAGGTGTCATCATTAGATCAGATACCTAAATTTATTTTAATTTAATAGATTTATTTTCCATCAATCAAAGAGTGACATCAGAAGGTGACACATGTCACTTCTGTTTAAAAGAAAATAAATCTGCATAACAAGAAGGGGCGCAAGGGAAACCTGAGACCATTGGTTAGAATAGAAGGAGCCAAACCATTAAACCAAGATAATCATTTGGAATGTTTTTTACAACAAATGATATATATATATATATATATATTGTAACTTAGTATGTAAATGATTTACTCAAAATTAATAATATTTTATATATCTTAAATTTTAAATTTATTTTTTTTATTTTAACTTATTAAATATACTTAATTTTATTTTAATATAAAAATATATATTTTACTATTATCTTCACTTAAAAATATATTTTATTCTTAATTTAATATAAAATATCTAAGATATTTAAATATATATTTTTACATTAAAATAAAAATAAAATATATTTAATAAGTTAAAAAAAAATAAAAGATAATTTTAAAATTTAAGATATATAAAATATTATTAATTTTGAGCAAAACATTTATATACTAAGGTACTATATATATATATATCATTTGTTGTCAAAAGCATTCTAAATAATTGCCTTGGCTCAATGGTTTCGCTCCTTCTATTTCAACCAATGGTTCTAGGTTAAATTTCCTTTGCCCCTTCTTGTTGTGCATATTTATTTTCTACCAATCAGAGGGTGTCGTGACATGTGTCACCAATGACACATGACACCTCCTAATTTAAGGATTAAATTTATTTTAATTTATTATAATTAAGACTAAATTGAAAGGATATATACGTAACATGGACCAATTGTGTAATTATACCAAAATATTTTAACTGTCACGTCACCTACTCCGTTAAATGTTAACGACATATTGCTTGATTGAAGCATTTAAATAGTTGGATGGTCTGATTGATCAAATTGAAACATCGGTGGTAAAAATGATTTTTGACCATAGTTGAGTCGCCACCCGTATAGTTTACCATTTATTTTATAATAAACATTTATCAATGATATGATAAAATTACTTTTTGTTAATTTATGATGTGTTTACTTCAATAAATGCAAATAAACATATTAAAAATGAAATCATGATTTGATTAAAAATTAGAGTAAAATATATAAATGGTTTTTCGATTATAGGATACTATTTTGTTGAGTATTCAGACTATTGAGAGTTATAAAATGGTCCTCCGACTATATGATATTACTTTGTTGAGTCTCATGACTATTAAAAATTACAAAATGATCACCTGACTATTTATATGTTCCAAACTTGTCATTTTTCATAAAAAATTGATGAACTTCTGAGTTGGACGTTAATCTACTCACTAGGATACGATAAAATCTGATCGTAAAACTGTTTGAGTTGTATTTTATGGATCAAGTCTCTGTTAACATTATGGTGTTGAGTTAGTGCTTAAAATATTATGTTGTCGAACCAGTGCTTGAAAGCAACAATGTGCCAGTATACATCATTAAAAATGATTCTGTCATATCCCAATCAACATGATAATGTCCAGCTTAAACGATCATCAATTTTTTAACAGAAAATGAAATATGAATAGTTGTTTGACTAATTTGTAATTTTTAATAGTCAAGAGACTAAGTATAGCAACATTTAATAAACAAAAAATAATATTGAAAATTTCAATAGTCGATTACTCAACCAAGCATCGTCCTATGATCAGGACCATTTGCATATTTTAACCTAAAAAATAATAACAAACAAATTTAAATTAATAATTAAAATTTTGCTTTTCTAAAAAATTGAATTTTGAATAATTCACTTTTAAGTTATATATATATTAAAAAAAATTTCATTAAATATTATTTAGTATATTAATATTTGAAAAAGAAAAATCATAAATATTTATTTATTAATTTTAATAGGATAATGTATATGATAACACCAAAATTTATTTATTTATTTCAGATTAGACTTATGAACGTTGGCCCCGAAAGGCGCACTCTTTTAAATTCCCAGCATCAAACTTAGCCGTTACTCCTTGGCTTTTTCTCCCTTCTTTGATTTTCTTTTTGCTTTTCTCTCCATAGCTATGGTTACTGCTTCACTATCTGTTGATACTCCTCCACTTCCTCTTACCAAGGTTCTTTTCTCTTTTTTACCCTTTATTCTTCTTCCTCTTAGTTTTAATGGTCTGTTCTTGTTTTCTCTCTCTTTTATTCTAAGACATCATTTGAATACGTACATTTTGCAGGAGCCTACTACTTTAATGGCTTCTTCTCCATCTCCACTCTTCAGCCCGGCTTCCGAAAAGCGTTTCTGGGGCATCCTCCGTGGCCGCGTCGATGCACTCTTCGGTGACCGAAATGTCGATCCTTCTTTGCTTAAAGAGATTGTGAGTTTTCTTTATGTTCTATTTTCATCTTTGTGAAGCTAATTTGATACGCTGTGAAAATTTTGATCTAATGTTTATTTTTGGTTGCAGAATCCAAGAGAATCCAACAGAGCTAAGCGATTGAAAGAGGATTCATTGCTTTTGCTTAGAGGCTTTGATTCCATCACACATACTCTCTCTCAGCTATCGAATAACCTCGACAATGCTCTCCAGGTAAATTTAAAGCAAAAACGCTCTTTAAATTCTGTTTATGACATTAGATTTAGTAGCTCAAATTTGCAGACTTGCTGAAACTTTTGTTCTGTTTTTTTAAGGGAGCTAGAGAGCTAGCTAAACCTCCAACGTTGACCGATATATTTCATAGTAACCTCAAGAATTCAGAGCCAAAAGAGGAAGAATTCGAAGTCGGAGAAGAGGGTAAGATCGGTCTGAAGAGGAAATTTGACCACAGTGAGAGCTCGGATGATAATGGTTCACAAAAGGAGAACGAGCAAAGCCCCAAGAACAACAAGATGATGAAGAAAGCCAAAAATGTAAAAGTTCTTTTTTCTTTTTACTTGTTCATCGACCAAGCTCTCAAATTTGTAACCCTTTTGTTCTTTCCATCTGTACAGCTTGCGATTTGCATGGCAACCAAGGCAGCTTCACTCGCCAGAGAGTTGAAGTCAATAAATAATGATTTATTTTTCATGCAAGAGCGTTGCAGTCTGCTCGAGGAAGAGAACAGGAGGCTCCGAGACGGGTTCACCAAGGGGGTCCGACCCGAGGAAGACGATCTGGTGAGGCTTCAACTGGAAGCACTGCTTGCAGAGAAATCAAGGCTTGCGAATGAGAATGCAAATCTGGTGAGGGAAAACCAATGCCTTCACCAGCTTGTGGAGTACCATCAAACGACTTCCCAAGATCTATCCGCATCGTATGAAGAAGTGTTGAGAGGAACGTGCTTGGATTTTTCATCTCCCATTGCAGAAGAAGAGGAAATCAATGAAGGAGAAGAAGGTGGTATTGTTGGTGCTGATAAGTACCGACAGATTACTCGAACACCTCGAGCAGATATCCTTGGCTTGTCCACTTCTCTTGATGAGTACTTTGATGAAGAGCAACAGCATCAGGTCTCATGCAAACCAGGAAAATGAAGCAATGATCTTGGTTATTTATACTGTTTCAAGTTTTGTATATTATGCTTTCCCTTCCATCAATCTTGGTAAGAGATATCTATCAGTGTCCTTTAATCTCAAATAATATATATTTATAAATCTTGTTTCTGCAGAAGTTTTCCATCCTTTCTCTGCCTAAGCCCACTACCACTGAAAGTGAATATCAGCACTAAAAAAAACTCAAGAAAACACCCACAAATTTCTTAGCAAAAATGAACTTTTGTTAACAAAATGTTTATTTATTCATAGGGTAAACTACAAAGGTGATCACTTTTATTTTCTATTTGTCTTATTTTGGTCACCGGTTTATATAAAATAACAGCAATAAGTTGAAATTGAGTTTACTTTTACCATGGATTGGCGGTGGAACCTTCATGCTTTTGAATTGAGGCGAGTGATGTATTTTGACTTTGAAAAGTTCCCAACTTTTGACAATAGTCTAATGCTGCCCATTGAGGTTTCTTAGCATATCGACCGTCAGATTACTTATCTTTTAGATTTTTAACTTTAGCAAATCGGAGGTGGATTCATCGGTATCACTTAAATTCCCAAAGGATAAGAAGATGAACATAACTCATCTCTTACCCGTCACTGCTCGACTCTCTCTGCTTTTTTCTATTCTCTGCCTCCATAACCAAATTACTTGGTACAACAAAAAGTTTCCTCTTTTTGTTTTCGATGACCCCTTTCCTTTCCCTCCAGTACCCGGCCTCTCCCTCCGCCGCCCTTCTCCACTTCACCCCCATCTCCTCCTTTCTTTTCTCGCCTTACTAAATCCCCTTTCCGCCGTTTTCCTCAGACGAAATCCTCCCTTTCCAAAAACTCTTTCAGCTTAACTTCACAGCAACTTGGTCCCCAAGGCCTTCAAAACCAGCAGCCTCCCAGAACTCTATTCCCCGGCGGCTACAAGCGTCCAGAGATTAAGGTCCCGAATTTCGTTCTGCAGTTGGACCCCGATGAGGTCTTGGCTGACGATAATGCACTGGCTTTCATTGACAAGGCTGTCTCGAAATGGGTTGGTCTTGTAGTGCTCAATGGTGATAAAGGAAGCGGTGGCACGGTTTATGAAGCTGCCCGTTCGGTAAAAGCGGTTGTTAAAGACCGCGCTTATCTTTTGATCACGGAGCGCGTTGACATTGCCGCCGCCGTTGGTGCTAGTGGCGTGGTCCTCTCCGATCAAGGTTGGTTCGTCCTTCCCTTTTTCTTCTAACTAGATAGTCTAAAGTAATGAAATTTATCCAATATTAAAGCTGTTGAAAAATTATATTTATATTTATATCCTACATCGTTGTATTTGTTTCTTTTACAGGCCTCCCTGCCATTGTGGCAAGAAACACAATGATGGAATCGAAATCGGATTCTATCTTTCTACCTGTGGTTGCTAGGACCGTGCAATCTTCAGATGCTGCTTTAAATGCTTCAAGTTCTGAAGGTGCTGATTTTCTTATATATGATGTGGGTCAAGAAGAGCATGCTGATATGACGATGAAGTCTGTTTATGAGAATGTGAAGATACCGATATTTATAGTTAATAATAATTCGCAAGCAGAGGTTCCATCATATGCCGAGTTGTCGAACATTCTCAAATCAGGTGCTAGTGGTGTAGTTTTGTCATTGGAAGATTTGAGGTTGTTTACTGATGATGTTCTGGGCCAGCTTTTTAACATTGTCTATACAACAAATTACAAACCTCAGGATGAGAGCTTCAATGAACTGAAAATGGCGTACATCGTTCACGACTCTCACCAGGAAACGGGTGTGGCGGGTTTCATTAATGTGGAGGATAGAGAGAAGCAACTTATCGAGAAGGAGAGATCAGTGTTAACTGAAACAATAAATGTCTTCCAGAAAGCTGCACCTCTGGTGATCATTTAATTAAGCTTTGGTAGTTGAAGTTATTTTCTCTAAAGGATATGAGATTATCAATTATTTAGTTTACTTTTTTGGTTGAATCTCTTGTTTGTTTTAAATGACAGATGGAGGAGATTTCACTTCTTATCGATGCTGTTGCTCAAATTGACAAGCCATTTCTTCTGGCTATAGTGGTAATTGTGTGCTGAACTTCAACAAACTCTGGTTGCTGGAATTACATTGGTATTAGCTCTACATTTCAAATGAAAACCCATCTCTTTATTTGAAAACATATACCCATAGAATGACTATTTATCTTCAATTCACTTTTGATTTAGAGAAATATAAAATGAAGGAATTCTTAAGCTTGTCATCAGTCTTGGTTCGTATGCTACCCCATACATCTCATTAGTTCTCACAGTGGCGTCAGAAAACGTGTTCATGTCATATAGGTAGTTAGATTAAATGCAATACCACTAGGAATCAACTACGTTAACCTTGTGCTCCTTTTCTGCTATGCTTATGTCTCTTACTTTTGATGGCAGTCGAATCAGCTCCACCATACATTAGTCCTTTACCGGGGCTTTTCTTGTTGCAAGTTTCCTTTCTATGTTGAGTTCTTGAACTTAATTCTTATTTAGTTACATTCTATTTGCAGTTTTAATGATAATTATACTTTTCGGTCATATTTGACGGAATGTCTCTACTCAATCTTAGAATCTTATATTAGTATTTTTTTGTTTGAATTAATTGATTACTTGTTTCATGGTATTTGTGTACGGGTTTATCTTTCTTACTGTTTCGTTATAAATGTTCCCTAATCATAATCTTAAAGATCATTGTTGGCATTATATTAATCAATGAAAAGAGATATGTTCTGCAGTGAGAAATTAACCATTGTATGGAAATTGTTGGTTTATTTCATGCATAAGAATTTTGCCTGATCCTGTAAATTTTTTGGCTTTGCCATGACACATATATATAATAAATATGATATAATATATATTGGATTCTCAGGGCGAGTTCAATTCTGGTAAATCTACTGTCATTAATGCTCTTCTTGGGGAAAGATACCTCGCCGAGGGGGTTATTCCTACAACTAATGAAATCACTTTCTTGTGCTACTCTGAGTTGGATGGCAAGGACATTCAGCGTTGTGAAAGGCACCCAGACGGGCAACTAATATGCTACCTTCCTGCTCCAATCCTTAAGGAAGTGAGTCCATTTGGCTTTTCCTCATTATCCTTCTGAATTAAAAGTTCTAGAATCTGTTTTGATTGATTGTGCGTGATTCTTGGATACGGCATGCAATTGTGATTAAACATTGTGAAGAGTTCTATTATTCACATTGAAGTGAATCAATAGCTGTTTTACTCAATGAAAGAGAATTAGGCACAGGTTTCATAATGCTAGGTGCTTAAAAGCGAGCCTGCAACCCATAATACTAATGAAAATTTGAGATGTGTGCTGAAGATCATTTAGGTAGAGCATATCAGATGAAAATCAGTGACAGGGAAGATTGATAAATTGAAAAGTTCGGTGAAAATAGACAAAATGTAGATAGCTGATAACTGTTGCCTGCTTTCCCCATTTTTTTTTTTCTTTTTTTTCCTGGGAATAGGTCTGAATGCCCTTATAGTTTTATTATTCATGACTAATTTTTAATAATTCCTCTTGAGAGCAGATGAATATTGTTGATACACCAGGGACAAATGTGATTCTTCAAAGGCAACAACGCCTGACAGAGGAATTTGTGCCTCGTGCCGATTTGCTCTTTTTTGTTATATCTGCAGATCGGCCGCTAACAGAGAGTGAGGTAAGACTAGTTGTGCATGTAATGTGGCATAGCATGTTTCATTTTTGTTCTCAATTTTTCGTGTGGAGCAAGAAGTTCAATTCCTGGGGCACTCACTTACATAATCAATGCTGCTGTTGTGTAGAAACGCCATACTTAATTCTATATGGAATTTGAGAAGTTTTTGTATGGCATTCTATTGCCATACAAAAAATTAATGCTATAATTTTGAAGTTCTATAGAACGTATTTTCATGTGATATGTAGGGACTTTTCTTGGACACTTATTTTTCTCTGAAATTGTTATGATATGAACCCAAAGGTTCATTAAGTGAAGGCATGAATTTAGTTGAGTTATGAAAGAATGGTTTAAGAACTTAACAAGGCTTTGGGAAATGTCATCCAACACATAAACGCTTTTCATTATGAGGCACTCTTTTCCTCCTTCCGCTGATTAAGGAACACCAATCAGTGTTCCGTTAATCATGAAGGGGGTTTTTAACGAGGCCTTAACTTCCTATCAAAAAAAAAGTTTTATAAAGTTATATAAACATTAGCCCACTAAAATGTGTCAATTCATAATTTTTGTGAGCTGAATCCACTAGCATGTGCTCTTTTTACTTTTCCAGGTTACTTTTCTTCGTTATACTCAGCAATGGAAGAAGAAAGCCGTGTTTGTGTTGAACAAGGCTGATCTTTATCAGAATGTGCAAGAGGTTCAATTCTTACCTGCCACACTCTGTGATAATTGATGATACTTTTAATTTGGATTGACCTACTACGACACTTTTCAGGTCTTATAAGTTATCTTTGTTTATTGCAGCTAGAGGAAGCAATTTCATTCATCAAAGAGAATACACAAAAGTTGCTAAACACAGAAGATGTGACGTTATTTCCAGTGGCTGCACGAACTATAGGGAACTAGCAGTCACTGATTCAAATTGGAGAACCAGTAGCTTTTACAAGCTTGAAGACTTCTTGTATAGTTTTTTAGATGGATCAACTAGTAGAGGAATGGAGAGAATGAAGCTCAAACTTGGAACACCAATTGCAATTGCCGAGCGAATACTCTCTGCTTGTGAGACTCTTAATAGAAAAGGCTGTGAGACTGCAGAGCAGGACTTGGCTTCTGCAAATGAAATTGTTAATAGTGTGAAAGAGTATGTGATAAAGATGGAAGATGAAAGTATCTCTTGGAGAAGACGAACTTTATCAATGGTACAAATTTAGAAGCACTAATATTTTCAGTAGGCTAGTAGATGACTTTGTTTCTTACATGATTTTGTCTATATCCATGTGATTTATTCTTGTGCCTGATATTGCAGATTGATGCTACGAAATCACGGATTCTAGAGCTCGTAGAATCTACCTTACAGTTATCAAATATTGATATTGTCGCCTCATTTTTACTCAAGGGGGAATCATCCGCCACCTCACTGCCAGCCACTTCAAGGGTTCAAAATGACATACTTGATCCTGCACTTACTGATGCACAAGTGAGTTAATGGCTTAAACTTCTTCATGGTCTACATCATGTGAAACTCAGATGACTATTTCTAGTGTTGGCCATTGGGGCCATCTTTTTATTTTCTACTATGTCTTAATTTGTTATATTTAACTGCATATAGAACTTGCTTGGAGACTATGTGGCATGGTTGCAGTCAAAAAATGCACGTGAAGGAAGTCTTTACAAGGAATCGTTCGAGAAAAGATGGCCATCTGTTACCTTCTCAGACAAACATTGTCCACTGGAGACCTATGAACTGCTGAGAAAGCTAGATCAACTCAGCTTGAGAGTGATACAAAACATCAGTGCCAATGCTGCTTCCAAACTATTTGAGCGTGAAATTCGTGAAGCGGTGAGTTAAGAGTTCCTCTAAATAACAATAGAACTTGTCCAAACTAGTAAAGCAATATATTGGTAACAGGCTGTAATCTCTATGATGTCTGAATGCAAGCCAAGATCATATCAACTGTTGTTTGATTGTTCTTAGAGCACTTTCTTTACATATGATTCATTTGGCCGGAATTGAAATAATTTTATTTTATTTTCAACCTTAGTTCTTAGGAACTTTTGGTGGACTCGGAGCAGCCGGTTTGTCAGCTTCACTTCTAACATCTATATTGCCTACCACCTTAGAAGATCTTCTTGCTCTTGGCCTATGCTCGGCTGGAGGGTATGTATATTCTCGAATTCTCGTATTCATATATTCTTATTTCTTGATTAATTATATTTCTTCAAGCTGCATTGTCCAAGTTTTCGTAACATTATTGGTAATCTGTGTGACTTAAGGTCTGTATGGTATTGGACTTGAACCTCTTCTAACATTAACTATTCCGAATGGAGTTCATGATTTTGATCAGTTATTGTTTCAATACTCTCCATGATAGGTATATAGCCATTTCGAACTTCCCAGCCCGTAGACAAGGAATAATAGAAAAGGTGAAAAAGACGGCAGACGTGTTAGGACGAGAGCTTGAAGATGCAATGCAGAAGGATCTTCAAGAAACCACTGAGAACTTGGAAAAGTTTGTAAGAATTATCGGGGAGCCTTATCGAGATGCTGCACAAAATAGACTGGACAAACTTCTAGAGGTAAAAGATGAACTATCAAATGTAAGGGGAAGACTTAAGATGCTGCAAGTTGAAATTCAAAATCTCCATGTATCATGACATCGATTTAATTGGTAAATTTGCCTGAAGCAAACCCTTTGTTAACGGAGGCAAGGCGGGTTGTTTATGTAAAACGGTGTTATACCATATCGAAGCCCGAGTTCTCGGGGCCTCAAGTGTACAATATCTTCATAAACTAATTAAAAAAAAACAAGCATTTTTCCTCCCCATTCATTTTGCAGCATATTCAACAGGCAAGAATGTGAGTTTGTTATTGTATGCAGCTGAAGATGCAAACAATGCAAGTAAAGCGTCATATTCTGCGTTTCACACTTTAGATTGGATTAGAGATTTTTGGGTAAAGAAAGACTGCATGTTCCAGCTAATTTGTCTATAAGCTTTGAATTAGACTTTGATTTACTTAATGTTTATTCCTTTTGTCTTGTTTATTTTAGTTTATGTCCTTGTGAAAACGTGTAACAACCCGGAAAAATTTGAAGAAAAAAATATTATTAATTAAGTAATTTGGCAAAATTTGAGGATTAAATTGAAAGTTTTGAAAATTTAAAGTCTATTTTAGAAATTAAAGAAAATTCAATGATCAAACCTTGAATTATATTTTTTGAATGTCGGCAGGTTTTTCTTTTAAATGAAATGAATTGGTTTCTACGTGAAAACACAGAAAACTAATTCATAAAATTCCCTTTCCTGCAACCTTTCAAGACTGATCCCGACGTCATTTGACATCCGATCGTCAAATTGAAACCACCATCGTGTTCATCTTCGACCCGTGATCAAAACCCAGTAAACCAATTATAGCGAAACGCTGCCAAACGACGTGAATTTCGAGTCAAAGTCTCGACGTTTTTAGCACCACCGCCGAGAAAATCTTAAATTCATCTTCGATCGTTGATCGGTTTTCGACACCTCCCGCACCATCGTGTTCCTTGTGTCGTTCCGAGTCAGACGGTGTCCTCCTTGTCTCCGTAGGCGGCGACGCGTGAGGGAGGTGAAGAGGTCAAAGTTCCGATCGAGTTGAAATCGAGCTCTCTACCGTTCAAAAATTTGAACCGAGATTGGCAAGTGACTCAAAACCGCTTAAAAGAATTTTTGGAGATCGGAGGAGGCTTCACGCGCCGCCCCTGTGCGTGGGGGAGTTACGAACTGTTGGGTGATGTTGTTGACCGGCTTGACCAGTCCAAAACGGTCTGAACCGGTCTGACTCGACCCGACTGGGTTGACCCGACCCGACCGTTGACCCGACCCGACCCGGTGTTATGTTGGGAATTATTTTTAAAACAGTGATCTTTTGGTAATTATTTTTTTAAAAAAGTGATATTTTTGTAAGTTTCGAATGTGGACTATTGAACCCCTTTGACCGGCTTTAAACGGCCATTAAATGACCTTTGATTTTGTTCGAGTATACCTATTCTGACATTTTTCAAAGTGCCAAATCCGTTTCCGAAGTCCATTTTACCAAATTCGAACCCGAAGGCCTCCAAATCATCAGTTAAACTCGTTGACTTTGATTTTGACCAAGAATTTAAATTTTTGAAAAGTCATACTTTATGTTTTTCGACGTCCTGATTCTGATTCCGTAATCCGTTTGGTCAAATTCAGACTCGAAGCCTCCAAATTGATTGTCAAACCCGAAAAATGCTTATGTACTTGAGAGTTTTAACTTTGAATGACCGAGTAAGACTTGAGACTGATAAATTATTAATGTTTGAAGGTACAAGAGACTCTCCTAACCGTTCGACAGCTCAACCCAACTCCTCTAGATCAGTTAAACCACGTGTGCCATTATTCACTCGTAAGACCCATAAATTTTATGGTTTTAGAAATTAATTATGTTACCCATTAGTAATATAGTGTTATTATGAATTAGGTTCGAAAACTGTAGCAGAGCGTGGTGAGACCAACAATCAGTAGATCTACTATTTGAACCTATTATCGAGGTGTATTCCCTATTTATTACTGAAATGTTTTATTTGTTTTAATATGTGATACACTAAATTCTATGGTTACTGTTTTATTGATGTACTGATTTAATGTGATGGTTTATGGATTATAACTGCTATCTAATTTTTTTTGAAATGGTATATGATTGCCATGTTTACAGATTTATGGAATTTACGTCACGGTGCAATTGAATTTTTGGAATACGAATTTATAAAGTACAGCTCTGATCAAGCTGGAAAATTTTACGGACCTAATGTGACTCTTAGGTAGGCTCTGCGGCCCTGAGATCATTCTCGGGTAGGCCCTGCAACCCTAAGATGTGTTCTTAGGTAGGCCCCATGGCCCAGAAATCTATCTTGGGTAGGCTCTCAGGCCCTAAGATGTTCCCTCAGTGTAACTCTTATATGGGATTTACTGCAGTATAATTTTTATGAGATTTATGGGACTATGATTTGTTTAGTGTACCTATCATGATTTTATAGTAATGTTGGGACACACTGAGCCTAGCTCACTTTTCGAAAATGTTTTCCCCTTTCAGATACTGTTGGTTAGATACACCTGATCGAGCACTGGGAGGATCAACAAATCTCTTGAAGTATATCTTATTGTAATGTTTTATCTTTCAAGTTAACTCTATTTTGGTAACATGGGCCTTATTTTAAAAGTATTGGATTTTATAATGATTACTCTTTTGGTATTTATATTGGTTTATCGTAATTTGGATTTTTAAGACATGTTTAAATTAACTTGTTATTTTTCTCATAATTATGAGTTGGTTTTTTTATATAGTATAATTTATTATAATTTCATAAATGTCATTTATAAATGTGATTTTACATTGATTGAATAACGGTTTCAGAAAAATGTCTTTAAGTATCATGAATGTGATTCAGTAGACTTAGTCGAAATGCATAGGTCGGGTCTAGGGGGTTACATTTAATTAGTATTAGATCTTTTGGTTTTTAAACCTCGGACTGTGTATGAGTCCAAATTGAAAATACGGGTTTGAAATATTTGACAAAATAAGTTACTAAGGCCATTTCTCAAAGTTTTTACGGTTTTAACTATGTTTGAGACTCTAAGTGCTTATCTAACCCTAAGTTTTATCTTTTGTAATAAACTCGAGATCCACCAAAATGAGTGCTAGGCGTGGACGTCGAACTAGTCGTGGATGAGGTCGAGTGGCTAGATTTGCAGACCAAATCGATGAGATTCGAGTATATCCCCCACCTCCGACAGATGATCCTGCTCCTGCGACCCCAACAAATTTACCTTCTGTCGCTGGTATTGGCATGACTACATCGATCAGGGGAGCAACCGATAGTGAGCCAGATTCTACCAGAGTTGCATTTGATGAGAATTTTGGTAGACAGTTTCTACAATTGATTCAATGAGCAGTTAGAGCGGTTGGTGTTGGATCCGAGGTGCCTATTTCTCAGACTCTGATTGCCAATGGAGTCATAACTTTTGGAGGACAGTTTGGTGGAGTTCCTACTGAAGCAAAAGATTGGCTCCAGGATACTGAGAGACGTTTTGATCAGTTGGGTTTGGACTCAACTAAGAGATATTTGGGGGCAGTAGCGATGTTTGATGGCAATGCCCACACCTGGTGGGAGTTAGTGACCAGTAGTGTTCCTACTGATCGTTTGACATGGGATTTCTTTAAGGAGCGCTTTCGGAGCCGATTCCTGGGTGAGCGTTACTTAGTCCAGAGACGATAGCAGTTTCAAGACTTGGTTCAGGGTGACATGATTGTTTCAGAGTATGAGATAGAGTTCTTGAAATTGTTAAAGTATAGAATCAGTCTAGTGCATACCGAGAGAGATCGATGACGTAAATTTGCCCTCGGACTCAGATACGAGCTACGTAGACAGGTTGTTGCTCTCCAAGATGAGATTTTGGGATGTGCTGGTGAGCAGAGCCAATGATGCTAAGGAGATGGAGGCTTTAGCTTCTGGAAGAGAGCGTGTTGATCAGGAGCGATCTAGGAAATCTTTTGGCCCTACTGAATCATCCGCACAGTCCAGTAAGAGGACTCATACTTTAGCCCCTCAGAGAAGCAATACATGCTTCAGGCCTGCAGCTGTTAGTAGAGGTAGTTATTCGGTTCCGTTTCAAGTGCCTCATTGTGACTTTTGTGGTAAACGACACACGAGAGAGTGTTATAGGAAGACCGAAGCATGTTTTCATTGTGGATATAGTGGTCATTTTCGGAGGGATTGTCCTCAGCTAGCTTCGTTTGAACGGACTGCTACTCAGACTCCTGTGCATTCTCAGACTACTGTACAGACTCCAATTAGAGATCGTAGCCAAGGAAAGGCTCGTGGATCAGCGTCTAGGACAGACAGTAGAGCCCGACCTCAGCAGAATAGAGGGCCAACAGTTTCTGAGGCTAGACAGCCAGCTTTGGTTTACGCCACTAGACGTCGGGATGACAAAGATGAGCCTGAGGTTATTGTAGGTACATTTACTAGTTATTCTATTACATACTTTGCATTTCTGGACAATGGCTCCACCCACTCCTATGTATCGAGCTCACTATCTCGAAACCTTCGGATTCCGATCGAGAACACTAATAATACTGTTACGGTTACGATTCAAGTAGGACATGTAGTATTAGTGAATAAAGTATTCCGGCGTTGTCCTCTGAAGGTTCAGGGAGAAATTTTTCTCACTGATCTTATGGAGCTTCCTTTAGAGGAGTTTGATCTAATTCTTGGGATGGATTGGTTGAATAAACACAAGGTAAATCTGGATTACGCATACAAGCGAGCTACTCTGAAGACTTCAGATGGTCGGACTGTTGTGTTAATTGGTGAACGGTGTGGCTATCTCTCCAATATTGTTTCAGCTATGGAAATTGATCGTATGATCAGGAAGGGATATGAGACTTTCATTGTCTGTATTTTAAACACTAAAGGTTCCTTGTACACGATTGAGGAGATTCGTACAGTTAGCGAGTTTCCTGATGTTTTTCCGGAGGATTTGTCTGGGTTATCTCCTGATAGAGAGGTAGAGTTCGAGATTGAGACTTATCTGGGATCTTCACCTATTTCTATGGCACCTTATCGAATGACTCCAAAGGAACTTAAGGAGTTGAAGGTCCAATTACAAGAATTATTTGATCGAGGATTTATTCGGCATAGTACCTCACCCTGGGGAGCTCCAGTTCTGTTTGTGAAAAAGAAGGATGTGTCGCTAAGGCTATGTATTGACTATCGAAAGTTGAACAAGATGACGGTCAAGAATAAGTACCCATTACCCATGATTGACGACTTATTTGATCAGTTGTGAGGAGCTACTTTATTCTCTAAGATTGATCTTCGTTTGGGGTATTACCAATTGAAAGTTAAGGGGTCCGATGTTGCAAAAACAATCATTCACACTAGATATGGTCATTATGAATTCTTAGTAATGCCTTTTGGTTTGACGAACGCTCTCGTAGCTTTCATGGATTTGATGAATCGTGTGTTCCGACCATATTTGGATAAATTTGTGGTTATTTTTATTGATGATATTCTGGTTTATTCTCGGACGGAAACAGAGCATGACGAGCATTAGGAGATTGTTCTGCGGACCTTGAGAGAGCATCGACTATATGCCAAACTAAGCAAGTGTGAGTTTTGGCTTCAAGAAATGTCATTTTTGGGGCACATTATTTCTGCTCGAGGTATTCAGGTTGATCCAAGCAAGATCGAGGCTATTGTGAATTGGAAAAGACCCAAGAAAGTCTTTGAGATCTACAGTTTCTTGGGCTTAGCTGGATATTATCGACGTTTTGTTGAGAGCTTCTCGATCATTGCTGCTTCTTTGACAAAGCTGTTAAAGAAGAACGTGCCGTTTGACTGGGGCGAGGCACAACAGGAGAGATTTGAGAAATTAAAGGTTGTTTTGACTCAAGCACCAGTGTTGATTCAACCAAAGTCCGGGAATGATTTTACAGTGTATAGTGATGCTTCTTATTCAGGACTTGGTTGTGTTCTAATGCAGGAGGCTAAGGTAGTGGCTTATGCGTCACGTCAACTGCGATCGCATGAGTGTAATTATCCTACGCATGATTTGGAATTAGTAGCATTGATTTTTACCTTGAAGATTTGGAGACACTATCTTTATGGAGAGAAGTGCTATATTTTCACTGATCATAAGAGCTTAAAGTATCTTCTAACCCAGAAGGAGCTTAATTTGAGACAACGGCGCTGGCTAGAGCTTCTAAAGGATTATGATTGTGTGATTGATTATCACCTTGGTAAAGTTAACATTGTGGTTGATGCTTTGAGTCGAAAGGCGGTATTGGAGTTGAGGTCTTTAATGGCCAGAATGAATTTATATGACGATGACACTTTGTTAGCAGAATTACAAGTTAAGCCGACTTTGGTTGATGAAATTAAAGTTAAACAACCCCTTGATAGCTCCTTGCTATCCATCTTTGAGCAAGTAGAGCAGGGGACAAGCTCAGATTACGCTCTTGATCAGGATGAAGTTTTATGCTTTAAGGGTCGATATTGTGTGCCTGATGATGCTGAATTGAGGCAGATTATTCTTAATGAGGCTCACAGTAGTCCATATGCTATGCACCCCGGTGGAGATAAGATGTATAGAAATTTGAGAGAGATGTATCATTGGGTCGGCATGAAGAATGACATCTCGGATTGTGTGGCTAGGTGTTTGACTTGTCAGCAAGTTAAGGCAGAACATCAACATCCATCAGGTTTGTTACAGCTTATTAAGATTCCTGAATAGAAATGGGAGTGTATTGCTATGGATTTTGTTACTGGCTTACCTATGACTCCTTCGAAAAAAGATTCAGTTTGGGTGATTGTTGACAGACTTAGAAAGTCAGCTCACATCATTCCTGTGTGGGTAAATTATACTTTGGACAAGCTGGCGAGATTGTATATTTCAGAGATTTTCAGATTGCATGGTATTCCATTGTCTATTATTTCTGATCGAGATCTGAGATTTACTTCGAGATTTTGGAATGCGCTACATACGGCTTTGGGAACAAGATTGGATTATAGTACATCCTTTCATCCACAAACTGATGGTCAATCTGAGAGAATGATTCAGATTTTGGAGGATATGTTGCGGGGTTGCGTAATTTATTTTCATGGTAGCTGGGAGAACTTTTTGTCGTTGACTGAATTTTCTTACAATAACAGTTATCAGACCAACATTCGTATTGCACCCTACGAAGCACCTTATGGGCGTAGATGTCGCACCCCGATTTGTTAGACTGAGTTGCGTGAAAGGAAGACTTTGGGACCTGAGTTAGTACGCGAGACGGGGAACACAATCAAATTGATCTGTGACCGTCTGAAAGAGGCATTTTATAGACAGAAGTCTTATACAGATCAAAGGAGGAAAAAATATTCAGTTTGAAGTTGGAGATCAAGTCTTTTTAAAAGTATCACCCTGGAAGAAAGTATTGAGATTCAGGCGTAAGGGTAAATTGAGTCCAAGATTTATTAGACCATTTCGTATTTTGAAAAGGGTGGGACCTGTTGCATATCAGCTTGAGTTGCCTTCACAGTTCAGTCGTATTCATGATGTCTTTCATGTATCAATGTTGAGGAGATACCGTCCAGATCCAGGTCACATTATTCAGGTTGAGGAAGTAGAGCTGAGACCTGATTTGTCATATGAGGAGGAGACCATTCAGATCTTAGAAAGTGATGAGCGAGTTCTTCGGAATAGGCGTATTTTAATGGTAAAAGTTCAATGGAGTAATCGAGGCCCCTCGGAAGCTACTTGGGAGACATTGGAGTCAATGGAGGCTCAGTTTCCTCAACTATTCTCATGAGGTAAATTTCGATGACGAAATTTCTTGTAGAGGGGGAGATTTGTAACAACCGGGAAAAATTTGAAGAAAAAAATATTATTAATTAAGTAATTTGGCAAAGTTTGAGGATTAAATTGGAAGTTTTGAAAATTTCCATTTTAGAAGTTGAAGAAAATTCAATAACCAAGCACTGAATTATACCTTTGAGTGTCGGCAAGCTTTTCTTTTAAAGGAAATGAATTGGTTTCTGCGTGAAAACACAGAAACCCAATTCATAAAATTCCCTTTCCTGCAACCTTCTTTCAAGACTGATCCTGACGTCGTTCGACATCCGATCGTCAAATTAAAACCACCAGCGCGTTCATCTTCAACCCGAGATCAAAACCCAATAAACCAATTATAGCGAAACGCTGCCAAACGACGTGAATTTCGAGTCAAAGTCTTGATGTTTTTTTAGCACCACCGTCGAGAAAATCTTAAATTCATCTCGATCGTTGATCGGTTTTCGACACCTCCCGCAACATCGTGTTCCATGTGTTGTTCCGAGTCTGACGGTGTCCTCTTTGTCTCCGTAGACGGCAACACGTGAGGGAGGTGAAGCAGTCAAAGTTCCGATCGAGTTAAAATCTAGCTCTCCACCGTTCAAAAATTTGAACCGAGGTTGGTAAGTGACTCAAAATTGCTTAAAAGATTTTTTGGATTCTTTTTCAGGAATTTTTGGAGATCGGAGGAGGCTTCACGCGCCCCCACGCGTCGCCCCTGCGCGTGGGGGAGTTACGAACTGCTGGGTGATGTTTTTGACCGGCTTGACCGATCCAAACCGGTCTGACCCGACCTGACTGGGTTAACCCGACCCGATGATATTTTAGGAATTATTTTTAAAACAGTGATATTCTGGTAATTATTTTTAAAACAATGATATTTTTGGTAATTATTTTAAAAAAGGTGATATTTTTGTAATTTTCGAATGTGGACTATTGAACCCCTTTGACCATAACTTTGACCGGCTTTAAACGGCCATTAAACGACCTTTGATTTTGTTCGAGTATATCTATTTTGACATTTTTCGACGTGTCAAATCCGTTTCCGAAGTTAATTTTGCAAAATTCGAACCCGAAGGCCTCCAAATCATCAGTCAAACCCGTTGAATTTGATTTTGACCAAGAATTTGAATTTTCGAAAAGTCATACTTTATGTTTTTCGATGTTCTGGTTCCGATTTCGGAATCCGTTTGGTCAAATTCAGACTCGAAAGCCTCCAAATTGATTGTCAAACCTGAAAATGCTTATGTACTTAAGAGTTTTAACTTTGAATGACTGAGTAAGACTTGGGACTGATAAATTATTAATGTTTGAAGGTACAAGAGACTCTCCTGACCGTTCGACAGCTCGACCCAACTCCTCTAGATCAGTTAAACCACGTGTGCCAGTATTCACCCGTAAGACCCGTAAATTTTATGGTTTTAGAAATTAATTATGTTACCCATTAGTAATATAGTGTTATTATGAATTAGGTTCGAAAACTGTAGCAGAGCGTGGTGAGACCAGCAATCAGTAGATCTACTATTTGAACCTATTATCGAGGTGTGTTCCCTATTTATTACTGAACTGTTTTATTTGTTTTAATATGTGGTACACTAAATTCTATGGTTACTGTTTTATTGATGCATCGATTTAATGTGATGATTTATGGATTATGACTGCTATATGATTTTTGTTTTGAAATGGTATATGATTACCATATTTAAGAATTTATGGAATTTATGTCACGTTGTAATTGAATTTTTGGAATACGAATTTATAAAGTACAGCTCTGATCAAGCTGAAAAATTTTACGGACCTAATGTGACTCTTAGGTAGCCTCTGCGGCCCTGAGATCATTCTCGGGTAGGCCCTACGACCCTAAGATATGTTCTTAGGTAGGCCCCACGGCCCTAAGTTGTTCTCTTAGGATAACTCTTTTATGGGGTTTACTGTAATATAATTTTTATGAGATTTACGGGACTATGATTTGTTTAGTGTACCTATCATGATTTTATAGTAATGTTGGGACACACTGAGCCTAGCTCACTTTTCGAAAATGTTTTACTCTTTGAGATACTGTTGGTTAGATACACCTGATCGAGCACTTGGAGGATCAACATATCTCTTGAAGTATATCTTATTGTAATGTTTTATCTTTCAAGTTAACTCTATTTTGGTAACATGGGCATTATTTTAAAAGTATTGGATTTTATAATGATTACTCTTTTGGTATTTATATTGGTTTATCGTAATTTGAATTTTTAAGACATGTTTAAATTAACTTGTTATTTTTCTCATAATTATGAGTTGGTTTTTTTTATATAGTATAATTATTATAATTTCATATATGTCATTTATAAATGTGATTTTACATTGATTGAATAACGGTTTCGGAAAAATGTCTTTAAGAATCATGAATGTGATCCACAAGACTTAGTCGAAACGCATAGGCCGGGTCTAGGGAGTTACAAAACAATTTTCTACTGATAACTTTGTCGATTAATGATTATGTTTTGTCATCCATTGTTGTTTCTCTCAATCTTATTGCCATATATGGCAACTGTCAACTTCAGCCAGTAAGAAATTCGACTTATTTGAATACTTGAGTTACTCGAACTTAAATCAAGTTCGAGTAACAAAGATATTTGATTTAGTAATATAAAATAAAAGATGATTAAGACCAGACATGTAACACCATAGTATTAGGACAATGATTAAGACAGGAAACTAGTGTTATATTAGTGCTAGTACAAAGAGTTCGTTTTTAGCAGTGAGTGAGTGCTGGTTGAGATTCCAACTCAGAAAGGGTCAACAATCATACATTATGCGCCGTCCACATAGTTTGTCGTAAGCACTTTATAATTTAGTCTTTTGTAAATTTATTAATACTTAAACAAAGTTTACTTTGAGTCATCTTCCATAGAATAAAAACAAAAAACAAAAAAATTGGAAAAATAATAAAATCAAAGGTAAAATACACAAATGAATATTTTGATCAATGAAGTTTCGGAAGAAATCAATCATTAAATTATCAAATTGTTACAAAATGGTTGTTGCATGTTATAAAATAGTGCTAAATTTCGACAAGTTTAATGATCATTTTACAACAGTTTGATAAATTTAATGACCATTTTGTAATAGTTTGATATAGTTCAAAGACCATTTTGTAACTTTCAAAACTTTAGTGACTAAAAAGATCATTCAAACATAGTTTAATGACTGGTTATGCACTTTACCCTGAAATAAAATAGAAAAAAGGCTGCTGAAAATAGTCAAAAGCCCTGACTTTGATTCCATCGTCTTTCTTTGATAAATATATATATATAAAGATGGAAAAAGTATATAGAAATAAACAAACATGATTTCAAGATTAAGGAAGTATGACCAATGTCCAATGGGAGTATCCTTTTCCCCTTGGTATTCAAAGAGTCCATTGGTTGGCTAACCTAGAAGGGAAAAAGGAATGATTTTGAAAGCAAATTTGATGGTTAGGGCAAAGGGTGAGTGTGCAAATGCAATGGGCACATATTCTTCATCACTACTACATATATAAAGCTAAAACCCTAGACCTACACAGCCTACCAACTCAACACTCCAATCCTTTCTACTTGTGTTGATAATTGAGAGATTAAGGAGGATTTCAAATTCAGACCTTCAACTTTTGTCAAACAACTATAGACTACTTTTAAATAACTACATATTTAATCAATTTTCGAAAATATATAAAATGTATTGTCTTGGAGAGGACCTAGTTTGAGGATAAAGAAAAAGATTACCGATATTAAAACTTTTAAAATTGTTTACAGGTCATTTATCAAAAAGATAATTACATAAGTTAAATGAATTTCGAATCAATCTTATGTTTGAAGGATTTGGAGAAACCAATTATTTACTTAAAGGGTGAGTGTTTAATACACTTATGCATAATTTATGTATTGTTAGAAAATTAAATGATGATATATCATTAAAATGAATTTAATTTAATTTTAACTTGAATAAAAAATTATAAACAGTTTATATTATATTAATTTTTATAAAATTGTATAAGGAATATAAAAATATATATTAAATATTTAAAATTTTAAAATATATACTATAAAATCTTGTAAAATTTAAAAATATAAACGATGGTTATAAACTAAAAGAGGGGCATTTTAATAAGTATTATAGGGTGTAGTCTGATTATATATTTTAGGCATCAGTATATAGCAAATATAATTCTTTCCATTAATTGCCAAATACAGAAAAATTCTTAAGGTTTTGTTTTTGACAGAAGCTTGCATGATGGATGATAATAGTGTGATACAACTAGGGTTTCCCTATTAATGGAGGACCAAAACCCAATAGATAAGGCTTAAGAGGAGGGATTGCCTCCCTATTATTAGAAAACTGTCCCTTGGTTTTTGAAGCTAGGGTACTTTGCATGTCCTTCAATGGAGGGTGGATTAGGGACAAAATTATTCATTTTTCAACTGCTATTATCGGCTTTTGCGAGGTTAATTAATCGGATAAATTTCCTCCCTTTCTTCGCTAATGGGTAGTATTCGTTTACACAATATAAAACGTTTTTAGTTTTATGCAGGGTGATTACAAGTGGTAGTATATGTTATAAAGACTCAACTATTCTACAATAAACGTTCAAATATCCTATAGTCTCTAGTGCTCGAATCTAGGACATCTAGGAATAATAATCATTCATTTAACCATCGAAGTAACTTGGTTCGTTCTTAATATATCTAGTACGTCTATAATCACGACAAATTCTGATTTATACTTGATTTAAATAATTTAGAATTCAATTTTTAAAATGAAAATTTAAAAATATAAAAAACCCTTCGAATTTAGAAGGATCAATTTCACGCCCCCATCATTATTCTTCTCATTAATATCGAGAAACCAATAATTAAACCCCTAATTTGGTATTAGGGTTTTGCTCCAATAATTGTGATTAAAATCTCCACATCTTAACAAACTAAAAACAAGTAAAAGAAAAAGTACTATAACAGTTGTTTTGGAATCTCCATGGTTCAACAGTCATTAAGGAACAAAGGAAGTAAAAGAGTGTATTATTGGTATAAAAGTTAAGAAGCAAATAATGCATCATCCATCTGCCCGGTTTCGAGTTTTTGCAAAATACCTTAAGTGGCAATTAACAACAAACAAAATACAGAAAGTGTCAGTCATATGAACTCCATTTTCCATCGACCATTACTGTCCCCTTTATGATATGTATTTCCCTTCAAAATCTTTAGGGTTAAAGCTTCATGGATCGGGCAAATAAGGAAATAATTCTTAAACACACAAAGTACCTTAGTTGTTACCTACATGTCTTAATTGTGTCGGATTAAATAAAAATCATTTTAAGTTGCATTGGACTTACGGGATATAAGATTATTTTCGAGAATAAAATTTTTAACGGTGTTTGGTTTATGATTTAAGTAGCGTTTAGTCATTTATAATAGTCGAAATTGTCTAATACCTTAGACTGGAGTGGAATTATATTTCCACTATTTGCACCCAAAAAATGTTATTATAGGTAAAACAATATTACCCTTTGGCATGATAAATCTACGTCAAACATAATATTATTATTTCTTATTATATTTCAATCTAAATTTATTCTACTTTAAATTCAGTTATGTAATGGAGAGATAATTAGTAAGAACTTTTTGGCCTTTATGCTTAAGGATTTTGAAATGATTTTGGTACTATATTTTAAAGCAAACCTGTCCGTACTGTTTTTTTGGGGGGGGGGGGCATTTAGTTAACAAATAAAAATATAATTATTTTGGTCTATCTCATAAATTGTGTGCTTCTCGTGTATTTTTTGGGAAACTATTAATTTGGTCATTCAACTTTGTTTCTGGTTTTGTTTTGGTCACCAGATTTTAAAAAATCAATTCCATCACTAAACTTTTAAATTACTATTGTTTTGATCCCTCAATTGTTAAGTGTTAATCCATTTGAGTTTATTTGGTAAATTTATGCAAAAGCCCCCGATTTTTTATATCTCAAATCCAATTTCTAGACTCCATCTGATTCATCGATGCCCAAGTATTCTTCCAAATCTAAACTACGGGTAGATCGAGAAGGGGGGAAAATAATACATCTTGATTCCACGTTGATTAAACGATGGAGATTGTATAGTTGAATAAGATAAGTTGAAACTTTAATTTGATTTTTTTTTCAATTTCAAGAAAAGCCAAATCGAGAAGAAGGAAGAAGGGGGAGGAGAAATTTTGGTACTAATTGCGTTTAAAAGGATGGTTGTAACAATCAAACGACAGTAGAAAAAGATTCCAACCATTGAGGAGAAAATATTAGCTTTTTTTTATTAAAAAACAGAAATAAAAATCTTATAACCCTAAAACAGAAACAATCTAAAAGTTTAAATGATAATAATCAACATATATGCAATTTGAATCCTAACATTTAAAACATTTCTCTATTCTCAATACATCGCTTGGAAAGGTGAATGCAAATGTTTGTAATTATAAAGCAAATAGGGTTTGTTTGGCCTTTCACCTGAATGAACCCTAAGTTTGATTTATTTAACTATAATTCCAAATTAATGACATTTAAAAGAAGAGTCAACCCTTTTCTCTCTGTGTAATGTTGATGTGCTTGGTTTTCTTTTAATGGCAAAACATAACCTACATCTCTCATCCACATATTTGCATTTGTAGGGATTTGTGTTTGGAGTGGCAGTCTCCAACTATGGGTTTTGTTGGGTCCACACTCCCTAAAACAAGAAACAAGTTAAACTAATGGTCATTCTTAACACCAAAGATGTCTTTACCATGTTCCAATAAATGTTGACTACGATTCAATCATCTTTATTATTTTTAGGATAAATTACACTAATAATCACTTCCACTTTGGTCTTTGAAATTGAATTTATCCCTAAACCATTAACAACAATTGACGTGACACGTTAAAAAATCCTGAAAGTTTTACAATCGTTGCTCTTCCTTTCTTTCTTGTTCAACAGTTTCTTTGATCAAAAAGATCATCGAACTACTCATCTTCTTCTTCTCTTTCTTTCATTCAGTTCAACTTGTTGAGAAAATCTTCTAATCTCATCAAATCTTAATCAAAACTAAAAGTTAGCACTTTTTTTATCAGTCACTGACAATCGTCGAATCAACTTAAAACTAAACTATATTAATCTTTTGATCAAGTAGAGCTTTCCTACAGTTAGGATTGACTGACAACCGCTCTATTCATAAAAAACTTGACATGTGCAATGCATCAAATCTTAATCAAAACTAAAAGTTAGCACTTTTTTATCAGTCACGACAATCGTCGAATCAACTTAAAACTAAACTATATATCTTTGATCAAGTAGAGCTTTCCTACAGTTAGGATTGACTGACAACCGCTCTATTCATAAACAACTTGACATGTGCAATGATTATTAATTTGGAACCTTAAGATTTTCTAGAAAGAATACTTAACTTGCCACGTCAAGTTTTTTAACGATAACTAACAAAAATGACCGTAAAGAAAGAAAATTAAAAGTTTAACAATACAATATAAATTTTAAAAATTTAATAACTAAAGTGAAAATATCCTAAAAGTTTATATGTCCATTTATCCTTATTCTTATTTTTGTATATGTTTTATAATTATCGTTATAATATTAATTTTTATAAGGAATGTGTGGTAGAGTAAAAAGATAAGATTTAGTGGGCTTAACAGGTCACACTCTCCTACTATAAAGGATCCCCCAATGCTTACACTTTTCATTCATATTCCACTGCCTTTGTTCCTTACCTCTTTCTCTTCCTCATCCAACACCAAATAGTGTGTTTTTTTTAAAAAAAATAATCATTAAACTCCAAAAAGGTGTGGAACACAGGTTTTTTTTGGTTCTTTGATTTAAGCTCCCCTGTTTTTTTCTCTGTTTCCCCCCCAGCATTTTTGTTGTGGATAAAAAACATGTCGTCAAGCGTCTGTCAAGGGTTGCAATCATGCATGGACCTACGGCACATTGAATCACGTTTTATGAGACTGAAATTGGCTCCACAGGAAACGAATTTCCCAGCCTCATCCATTGCTTCTACGGAGCCGAAACCTATGCCATTTACCGGAGTAAAAGACGCCATCGCTTGTACTAACGACTGCAAGCCGATAGGCAATCGAAATGTCGACACGGGCTGCTGGAGTTTCGTCAAGTCGCCCGCCGACAACACCGAAGATTCTAACTCTACTCCGAATGACGAAGTTTACGTACACCCTCTCGTGAAGCGTTCGACTTCTATGCTAAGTGAGAGGAGTCTCGAAATGTGCACAGAAAGCTTAGGCAGCGAGACCGGAAGTGACGTTAGCGAGAGCATTGATGACATCTCCTTGCTTTCATTAGAAAACGTTGTTTACAATTCGAAACCCAGAGAGAGTTCGGCGGCGAGGATGAAAACGAGCCGTGTCAAGAGCTTTCCGCCTCCGTTGACATCCATCAGTGGCTCCAATGGTGTCAAAGTCAAGTCTCGCAGAGAAGGCGGCCGTTTAGTTCTTGAAGCCGTTACTAGCCCTCCTTGCAATAGCTACTTCCATACAGAACGAAGCGAGGGCAGGCTTAGGCTTTCCCTTTTCAAGGACATCGATGCCAACGCAATGTTCGAAGGCAACCATGATGAGGAGAAAGACCAAGAGGAGGTCAAACACGACGAATACGACGGCGAAGATAACGAAAATGGTGAAATTAATAATGAAGAAAGTCTGATAATGGAGGTGAGGATATGGAACGAGATAGTGGGGGTGTTGGGTCCGAAATCCGAAACCGAGGTGAAGAAAGTGGGCGTAGGCACAAAGGGTTGTTTAATTGGCACCCATTGTTGGTGGGGTGATTACTTAAAAGCTAAGAGCTGGAAGATTTCTCTCAACCCTACTAGAGAGAATTACTATTATTGGATCCCCTAATTTTTCCCATTTTCCTACCTTTATTATTAATAATTTTCTAATTTTTAGTTATATATTATGAAGTTAGAGATTACCGAACCATGTGTTACCTAAAATATGCTGTCGTGGTAGTTATTATCGTTTTGGGACCAGACCATGTCACGTACTTTACTCCCTTCTCTCCCATGCTGCAGTCTCCTATTTTTATTTTATTATTATCCAATTTCCTATAAATTTCCCTACTTTAATTACTTGCATTTTATGATCGATTAATACTTCCTTTAATAAGATTTACATGACAAAATGAATTTAATTAAGCATACCAACGTCAATTAAGGATTGCCTTAATTTTCCAACCACCTAGTACAGTGAATTCAACTACCCATTAATGAAAGGTTTCTTTATGAGAAAAATATTTAAATGTAACGTGTTTCAATTTAATCCAATTTGATAAAATTGTTCTTTTAAATTAAATTTTTAATATTTGAATATCTCAGTCAATCATTCATGGCTTTAGGGGGAATTTTATTCGTCATATAAGTCTTAGGGACTAATCAAGCATATAAACAAACTTTAGGCAAGAAAGCAACAAATTTTACCCTTTTTAAGCCTAACGTATTGATATCATTATCAAGGGTACTGACACTAGTGGTTAGATATCAATATCTTATATAGGTACCATTTAAGCATATAAAAATTTATGAAATTGTTTATTTAGCAAGATATCGATATTATTAACTAACGTTTCGATAGTCTGAAATTAAGTTTAACTAACTTTGAGAACCTTGAATCATACCCAAACCATTCAAGAACTTGGTACAACCTATACAAACATGTTTAGCACATAACATATGACATGCAAACCTATTCAAGACATCCAAAACTATTTAATGAATGATGATTTAGCATCCTCAGTACCCATTTGACCAACAATGCATTCATGCAAGACATGTCCTTCTAAAAGTGGCTAAATGACCTTCTTACCATTCCGTGACTTTTTGAATGACTTTTTAATCATATCATATACATATTGTATAATACTTTCAACTTTATTTAACTGTGAATTGGATCGATAATGTTATATTGATTGATCAGAACAATAACAATAACTTTATTAATCCTAATCCATTTACCAAATAATCAATTAATCAAATTATGACTTTATTGACTAATTCATATACATTTTGATGTTTGGGGTCATCAATATCAACTGTATACAATTTCAACGGCCATTCACGACCATTTCACTTATCATGGACCATATGTATAATTTTGATATTTTAAACGGTTAGTATCGATACAACCCAATTTATATTGATATTGTATATATATATTACCGATACTATATGTCATAACCATTTCTTGTAAAACAATTAAATATTATTTTTTAAGAACAATTATGACTTTAATTTGGAAAAATGGGTGATTTTGAATTGATTTGAATAAAATTAAAAAGAGTCGCCATCAACCTTTGGGTAGGTAGGTCGACCTAAAAACGTCTTTTAAGACAATTTAAGAAAAATCATTTTTAAGACAAGATTCGGTCTGCATTACCAAAGATTCATTTAAATGGATTCGGGAGTCGGTTACGTGCGGGAAGGGTAAACACCCCGCAACGCCCAAAATTGGTACTGTTCGCTTACACATCGTTGTAAATGGTGGAATTTATGAGTAATAAAAATTAATTTATGATCATTTATCGAACAATTAATTTGCTTCGAATTATTTAATTAGAGAAAATTCTTTAACTCGAAAAGAAATCTCGAAATTAGTAATCCTCCATCGGAAAAGCTAACTCGACTATTTCTCATCCATAAAGAATATTTCCTTCTTGATAAAATGTGAATCGAATATAATAAAATGATGTTTGCATACAACAAAATAAATTGATTAACTAAAATGAATTGAATACAAATGCAAATTTGAAATTTACATTCACATAAAATAAAATAAATTGTCACTTAAAATAACACACATTGCATCGTTGAACAAATTAATTAACGAAATATACTCGACTTATTTCAAGTTTCTATTCGTTAAAATGCCGTACCGGATCACACCACTTCGACTTCGATCAAGTGGTACTTTCCACGCCCATTCTACGCATACGTGTTTTTTTGAAAATATAAATCGAATATTTCATACATAGATAAAAATATAATGAAAATAAATGTAATTGGAATACAAAACAAAATATTCACATTACTAAAACATTATTTATAATACAAATAACCGAATAACAAGTACAATAAAATCATACATAAATGAATAAAAAAAATATTCACAAATGTCGGGGATAAATTTGATCATTAACAAAAATACCTACATTAAATCAATGACTAAAATGAAACTTTTACAAACATTGGGACCAAAGTCAAGTATATCCACAAAAATGCATAATACATTAGTAGGACTAAAATAAATACATAAACATAATGGACTAAATTAGTAAAAGCAGAATTAACAGGGCTAAAAGTAATTACAAAATAACAGGGCCCAAATCACAAACAACAACTAATACAACATCAGAAATGTGAATAAGCCATAAATAAAACTTAGGACTAGATTGAAATTAAAACAGAAACAAGGCTGAATAATGATTAAACCAAAAAGTAAAACAAGGATTAAATAAAGATTTATAAATATGGTGGCCAGATTCGAATACCACAGAAAATACACAATGAGATAAAACAGTGACTAAAATGAAATAATTACACTATGAGCTCAAAACAAAGTATTTACCCAAAATACAATGAACAAATAGGGATCAAAATGAAAAGATATAAAATATCAGGCCACCATTATAATTTAACAAAAAACACCATAATAATAGTAAATAAGGACTGGAATGAAATACATAAAATATACATTACTTAAATACAATATACTAAAATAGTATGGCCAAAATTGAAATACTATCATAAAAAAAAATTAAACAGACAAGGACTAAATTGCAACGTTAAACAAGATATGAGCTCAAAATGAAAGGCCATTAAACTTCCATTCATGAAAGAAAACGAAGGTTTACAAACTACAAGGACCAAATATACATTAACCCCTAAAGTCCAGGACACGGGTAAGAGTTTACAAAGGAGCGAGGACTAATGGGATATTAACCCCAAAGACCCAGGCGCTCGGTCCCTCGCTGCCGAAGCAGCACTCGACCCCGGCCACCGTAGAACGTGGCCACGGGTCTCACAACTACACAGTTTCCCCCCTAAAATAGACCTGAAACTAAACCCCCACTCACAATCAAACCCGAAACCCCAATCCGAAAGGTAAAAAAAATACCTCCAAAGATAGAGCCTAATCACCCCGATGAAGCAATGGTGGTCGGTTATGGTAAGCTTCGGTTTCCTCCTTTTTTTCCTTTCTGATTTCCTTTCTGATTTCCTTTCTGATTTCCTCTGTTTTTTTTTTGGTATTTTCCTTCTTTTTTTTTTGTCTCTGAACCCGAATCCTCTCTTGTTCTTCTCTCCGTTTTTTTTTTTACCAACCGAATGACCCCTGTTCTCTTTGCTTCCTTTGATTTATGTGGGATCTTTGGTGATAATGATGAAGCCTCTACATAGGTGAAATGATTTTCCAGATTTTGCTATGTTAAATCCCGAAAAATCGGGATTTAACTTATTTAAAATGGGGTTTTAAATAGGTTACTGTAAATGATAACTTGGGACTGATTTGGGGATGTTTTGCACTGTAGATGACGCTGGTGACGTGGGAACGGCGGCTGGACCATCGGAGTGGGCCGGAACAGTGACGGCGGCGCGGCTGTCCATGTGCTGTTGCTGGCGGCGGCTGGATGATTTTAGGGTTTTGAAACCCTAATTACTTGGGCCAAATCCAGGCCTGGTTTGAGTATTGGGCCTGAACCGGGTCTTGTTGGGCCTTGTTGTATTGGGCTTTGGCCTGCAAAATATGTAAAATGTAATATTATAATATATAAATATATAATAATAATAATAAAATAACGATAAAAAACCCGGGCAAAAACGGGTGTCTACAGCTGCCCCTCTTTGCACATTCTTGTGTTAACAAGAGGGCAAAGATGATAAGACAACACGTTTTTGTCTGGTTCTCTTCCATTTATACATAGAAATTGGATAATATGGTTGTTGGGGACGACACTGCTCATACATGATGAAGAGTTCTGGTCGTCTAAAAGTGACAAGGTTCCTACATAATGAGGAAATCTGATCGAGGGATGACACTTCTCCTACGTGATGAAGAGTTCTTGGCCATCTTTAGGTGATAACACGGTTCCTACGTGATGAGGACGGCTGATTATCTATGGTTGACACGGCTCCTACGTGATGAGGAGATCTGGTCTGGGGAATGGCACGGCTCATACGTGATGAAGAGTTCTGGCCATCTAAAGGTGATAACACGGTTCCTACGTGATGAGGACGGCTGGTTATCCATGGTTGACACGACTCCTACGTGATGAGGATATCTGGTCTGGGGATGACACGGTTCCTATGTGATGAGGACTACTGGCCATCTTAAGGTGATAACACGGTTCCTACGTGATGAGGACGGCTGGTTATCCATGGTTGACACGACTCCTACGTGATGAGGAGATCTGGTCTGGGGATGACACGGTTCCTATGTGATGAGGACTACTGGCCATCTTAGGAATAATGGTTTCAAGGGAGACCAACTCAAAGATGTGTTTCAGTAGAAACAAACTCAAAATTGAATTTGATAAAAATTATCTCAAGGGAGACAAAATTCGTTTCAAGAGAAACGATCTCAAAGATATTTGCTTTGTTTCAAGTGAAATAAACTCAAAGATAAGTTTTTCAAAAGCAACTGTCTCGAAAGAGACAAATTCGTTTCAAAGGAAACAACCCAAAGATGGCATTTAAAGGGAATTGTCTCAAATGAGACAAAATTTGTTTTTAAGGGAAACGTTCTCAAAGATGTTTTTTGTTTCAAGGGAAACAGATTCAAAGATGGTAATTTTGTTTCCAAAGAACAAACTCAAAGATTTTTCTCAAAGAAACTGTCTCGAGAGACATAAAATTTTGTTTCCAAAGAAAGAGATTCAATGATTTTTTTTTTTTTTTTTTTTTTTTTTTGAAAAGACATTGTCATAAGAGACAAAACTTTGTTTTTCAGAAAATGGTATCTTAGTGAGACAAATTTTGTTTCCAGAGAAATAGACTCAAAGATTTTTCTTCAAAAGAAATTGTTTAAGGTATAAAACATTGTTTCCAGAGAAACAACTCAAAGATGATCTTGTTTTAAGAGAAAATGTTTCAAGTGAAACGACTCAAAAATGGTTTTATTTTAAGTGAAAAAACTCGAAGATTTTGTATTTCTAGAGAAACTGCCTCAAGGAGTCAAAATTTGTTTTAATAAAAACAATCTCCAAGGTGGGTAGTTTTAAAAGAAATTGTCTAAACGATCTCAAATGTGGGTATTTTCAAAAGAAGTTGTCTCGAGAGACAAAATTTTGTTTCAAAGGAAACAAACTCAAAGATTTTTTTCAAAAGAAATTGTCTTTAAGAGATAAAAAATCGTTTTAAAAGATTCAAATATTGTCGATTTTGTTTATATGGAATAATCTCAAAGGTGTTTTCAAAAGCGTTCATTTTGTTTCAAATGAAACATTTCAGGATTTGTTAAGGGGAAATGTCTCGTGCGAGACAAATCAGCTTTGAAAATCTCAAGTGATATTAATTTGCTTTAAGTACAACAACCTTGAAATTTGTATTATGAGAGAAAATGATGTCTCAAGCGAGACGAAATTTGCTTTTAGATATAGTCTCAAATGAGACAAAATTTGTTTTTAGAGAAATTGTCTCAAGCGAGACAAAGTTTGTTTTTGAGAAACGATCTCAAGTGAGATCAACTTTGTTTAATGTGAAACAAATTCGAAATTTGGATCTCAAAGGGAAAATGTCTCAAACGACGCAATTTGTTTTGAAAGAAACAACAATCTAAGGTGAGATTAATTTGTTTTAAGTGAATCAAATTCAAAATTTGTATCTCAAAGGAAAAATATCTCAAGCGAGACGCAATTTGTTTTAAAATTCTCAAAATTTGTGGAAAAATGTCTCAAGCGAGACGTAATTTGTTTTAAAGAGAATGTTGTCTCAAGCGAGACAAAATAAAATTTGTTTTAAGAAAACTATCTCAAGTGAGACGACACTTTATTTTTTTTAAAGAAAATCTCAAGAGCTCATAGTCTGTCTATTGATTCCTGCATGTTGAGGAAACGTCTTCAGAAGATCTGATTGCTGACTTCAGGAAACCAAATATGTGGATTACATTGTTCTTTCAAGTTGAAAACATCTGGTTACTTCCGAGCTCTGATTTCCTGAGAGATCAAAATGATGTATTTTTGACTGACTATCTTGGATGTTATGATGGATGTCAAGATGAAATTTATTTGATTTTTTTTTATTGAATTTGTCCTCCAGCGAGGAGAAAAATGTCTTTAATACACATGATGATAAATGTTTGATGCAAATTTATGTATCATGTATGTATGTGTATGTATGTATGTATGTATGTATGTATGTATGTATGTATGTATGTACTTTTCTCGATCTAGAAGGAGAATGATCGCGAGAGCAGTCTTCACTCTATCATTGATTCAACTTATCCGTATTTCCACCAATGTGTACTCTTACAAACCTTGACCGGAGACCATTTGTTTTCTTTGCCTCATCAAATTTTGCCCCAAAATAGCTTATCTTGCCCAACTTCGACTCTGAGCTTCGGAGATATATTTGTTGAATTCCAAGATACGCCTCCAGAGAGATTATCTTGTTTGAAAATGTTTTTCTTCTTCTTTTATTTTCAAAAGTCTGAAAATATCAATAGTTTTTGAAAAATGTTTAATCAAAAGTTTTGAAAATATTGCTCCTTTCAAGGTTCACAATTGACAAATCATAAAACAAGAGTTCATTGGATATCAAAGAATTAATTACTCTTTTAATCTTTCAATAAATTATAGCTATTTAACAAGTGTCAAGATCAATGCTATCTTTGAGAGATGGTTAAGTAAGGAAGGATAAAAAAGTCTCAAGTGGTTAATTTTGGTCAAAAGTATAGTGTTCTCATTTATTTGATGTTCTCTGATCTGATGGAGTAGCTTCTGTACTCAGTTATTGGAAGTGTTCTCTGACTCCCAACTCTCATGTTCTCATTCATGTTGTGTGATGCCTCATCAAGGGATTTGAGCAATCGTCTCCGATGTAATAATCTTCATATTCGAGCCGCCCTTTCAGGTTTTCAACTCGAATCCTCCTTTGGTTTCAAAACGTTATTCATGATTTTACGTCTTTAACCCCCCTTTGTTATTTTTCTCTATCATGCACTAAAGATTTTAGAAAATCTTTATAAGTAAAATATTAATCCTGATAGGCGGGATGAAATATGAGGATAGTCTCTTCCGCTTAGAAATCCATGTATGATTAGAAGGGACTTGTAAGGCACGTAATGTAAGTCATAGTTCAGGGTTATGAAAGAAAGGGATAAAAGGCCCAACATGTGTTTTAAGGGTATTTGAACCAAGGATCAATTAACTCTGAGGCCTTCGATCTTGTTTTGCTCAATTTGAATCTACTCGCATGTCCTTCTCTTGATGTTTTATGATCTTCGAGTTAAGCGATTCTAGAGTGATTGTGTTTGATTAATCTCACGGTTTGAAGCTCAATGCGTCATTTGAGTCAGGAGACTCTTTGTCTGTGTTCTTTGTCCTCTTTTTGTTCTTTGCTTTTTCTTTGATTTTTGCTTTGATTTTCTCTTTGCTCTTTGTTTTTTCTTTGGTTTGATCTTTGCACTCTGCGTCTGGTTCACCTTTCGGTATCTCATTTGGATCAATTTTCTTCACTCAGATTTCCTTCACATTGACCCCCATGTGGAGGGTGATCCTTGGTTAGGGTTGAATCAAAAGAAAATATCATTCAGGCTCAAAGGGGACACAAGGGATATTTTTCTCCTTTTGTGAAGGGATAAAGAAAGAAAGCCGTTCATCATCTCATACACAGAAGTCCTTGCGAAGAGGTATCCCAGGGGGATAGATTTTCAGGATTAATTTTTATTTAAATGAAAACAGTAATTAATGCATGATAGAATTATTTTGAATGAATTGTATTTTTTCTCTTCGCTTCTGGCTCTCAACATGTCTCAATTGCTCATGCTCGTCTTCAGAAAATTGATGCGAGATGCCCCACACTGTGTCTTCTTTGTAGGAAGGTTTATGTTCAAGTGAACATCTTGTACTCAATGTCTGTAGGTTTTATTGGTAGAAAATGTTGGTTTTACGTCTAAGAAGATGGTGACTTTATTGGCTCAAAGAAAGGTATGGGTATGACTTTTGTGTCTCAAAAAATAAATACAGTGTTTCAAGGTGGAAAGAATATTTCAAGGTCACAAAGAGAGGGAATGTTTCAAGGTCGAAAAGAATATTTCAAGGTCTCAAAGAGATAGAATGTCAAAATTGGTTATTTGGTAGTGACCAGGAATTATTTCGGGTAAAAAAATCGAGAGATTTTATTTTGGGTTTTAGACAGGATAAAATAGGTCTAATCTTGCCATATGTCAAAAATCTATAATTCTTGAAGAATTAAAAGAATATGTAATTCATTCGATATTCAAAGAACTAAGATTAAAATTTGTTCAATTATTTAACCTTAGAAGGTAGCATTTCAGTCATCAAAGATTAAAAATATTTAAGCAAACATTGAAGAAAGAACAAAAAACGAGTTCAAACAAAACAATCTCTATGGATGCAAGTGGTTGATGCAATGACTTCTCTGGCTTAGTATTAGGATACCCCTGAATAAATCATATTATGGATTTTGTGCTTTAGTGTCTTGCCGTTGTCAGTGGTATGCCCGAGCTCCCAACATGATAGCTGCATATGGCGTTAATATCATGGCCTTCAGGATATGGGGTCTCTCTTGGTTTGGATTGAACTGGAGTCACAAGGTTCCTCTCAACTAGCATTGGGAGCAATTCCTCATATGTCATTGGGATTGGATTGATGCGACAGAATGCCTTATGAGGTTTGGTCCCCAGATTAGCTAGATAAGATCCTTCAATGTTAATATCTTTCCTCATTGTCGGAATGACTAGTGCCTCCTATCTGGCCATTCTTGACTGCTCTTTCGATCATTTCTCCACACATGACAATGTCAGAAAAACTCTTAGTGGCAACCCCTATCATGTAGTCGATATATGGAGACTTCAATGTATCGATGAATAGAGTGATGAACTCTCTTTCAGTCATTGGTGGATGCACTTGAGATGCGACATCCCTCCATCGTTGAGCATATTGTCGGAAACTCTCATAATTCTTCATCTTCATATTCTGAAGCATTGTTCGATCGGGGCCACATCAATCATGTGCTTGTATTGGCCCAGAAAAGCACTAGCCAAATCCCTCCAGGAGCGGACTTGAGTATGACTCAGTTGATTATACCCCCTAGAGCGGGTCCAATCAAACTATCTTGGAAACAGTGGATCAACATCGGATCATTGTTAGTGTATCCAGTCATCCTTCGAATAAACATCGTGAGGTGGGCATTAAGGCAACTGGTTCCACTATACTTTCAAACTCGGGCATCTTGAATTTGGGCGGAAGCACCAGGTTAGGAACTAGTACTAGTTCTGTTGCATCCATCCCGTTGAGAGTTTTGTCCTCTCATTCCATGGAAAATGTCTCTGCACCACTGTTTCAAATTATCTGGGATCTCGTTCTTGGCTCTTCTCGTCGCTAGGTGACTAGGAATCCTGTTGGGCGAGATAATTGGTTGCGAACTAGCCTGTGCTTTCACACATTTAACTGTTTCACGGGTCAATGAAATCTTTTCTTTGCCTTTTTCTTGGTTGAGCTCAGCCATCTTTGCTACCATTTGGTCAACTAGGTCTTTTTGGTTTTGCAAGATACGATCCACGGTGGTCTTTTGCATCTGCTCCATTTTAACCTCCCACTCTGCTTGCAACTTTTGCAAACTCTCGTTCAGCTCTTTCTTCAATTCCTCAAATTTTGCATCCATTTTCAATATTGTGTGAATGCAGTTGCACAGTTAGAAGCGCTTCCTCAAAGTTTCCCACAAGGTATGATTAATGCACGTAACAATGCTTAAATGAATGTTGAATAAAATGCAATGATACAAATGCGGATGCAAAAATATTGATCCCAACGATAAATACCGTAGAACAATTCCCACCAGAGATAAAAATTTCACATTACAAGACAGTCCACTTTACAGACATGTCTTCGCTTAGATGGTGAGCCTGGAATGGATCACTGCTTCATATCGGATCTTCGTCCTCAATAATGATGCCCCTCAAGCGCTCTGTAATCTGACTCCGTTAATTCCTCGGTGGTAGTGAGGTCGGCGTGTCGCTCTTTGATAACTAACGATAAAATGATTGTAGATAAGACTCCACTGCTAGATTACTCCTTGAATCAGTGGATCATCATCTCAGTACCGAATGATGCACGATCTTCGAGCTCACTGCTTCGTCTCGGATCTTTGTACTTGGAACCGATGCCCCTCAATGCTCTGTAAACTAACTCCATTAATACCTCGTCTATACTGAAGTTTGTGCTTCACTCCCTGATGGTTAACGATGGAATAATTGTGGATGAGAATCTACTGCTGGATTACTCCGTAGATCAGTGGATTATCATATCAGTCTCGAATGATGCACGATCTTCGAGAAAATCTCATTCTTGTACTCTGGACTTCTTTTTAGCCCTCGATGCATGTCTGTATATGCGATCGTTTGATTGAAAACTTTTATCTCTTCTTGTGAAAATTTTCTCTCGAATATCCCCTTACGGATCAACACTTTTACATTATGATGATGCAATGCAATGCAATGCAAATGACAGAATGACACAAACAAAAGAGAAGAAATAAGTTAGTATACACAAACAAAAGAGAAAAATAAGTTAGTATACACAAACAAAAGAGAAAAAATAAGTTAGTACATGTAAAATAATTGATACAAATAAAAATGTAATTCAGAGATGGATATAACACCTACCCCGTCATGATATCTACCCGAACATGCTTTCGATATATAGCAATCCTACCCGGATATGCTTTCTACCCACAATGATCTATTTTCAAGAAATTGGTCCTAACCGCATGGTATCTAGTTCGCATGCTTTTATTCGAAAAGAAAACAGATTCTACAAACTTAAAGCAAAAGATAAGGGTTTAGAAACGCTCATCCTTTGTGTACACCTATTTTGGGTACCTACTAACGGACAGAGGTTCGGTATGACTATATCTAGGGTGATCGTTCGACGGTTCACTATATGCTTGGTTTCGGCTCTAACGGAAAGAAGGGACTCGAATTGTCCTTGATGTCGGTGCCCCCTTGGGCTGCCAAACCCTCAATCCTCACCCATTACAGGTTTCAAACGGGACGAGTTCAATTCGAGGGGATTCACTGTCTTATACCCATACGAGGAATAAATTCCTACGAAGGTGTAAGGTATGTATCCCATGAGTTATTTGCTAACACTCATACGAAGAATAAATTCTTACGAGAGTAAAGCATTCACCCCAACTAATTTGGATCGAAGCTCGTGTCTAGAGCTTATGTTATGCCAATGCGAGTGATGTGTGTGAGGAGGAACATACCTACCTTCGACCCAAAAGGAAAACAAAACAAGGAAAAAAAGATAAAATCCTGACAAAGCTGAAAGCCAAAAATAAAATGTTAGTACGACAAAAAAACGAAGCAATTAAAAATTTCAATAAACGGATCATAAATTAACTAAAGACTCGAACTCATAATTTCGACCATAACGACAATGTGTAAGCGACATACAGCTTGACTCTCTAAAAAAAAGTCCCCAGCAGAGTCGCCAAGCTGTCATAACCATTTCTTGTAAAACAATTAAATATTATTTTTTAAGAACAATTATGACTTTAATTTGGAAAAATGGGTGATTTTGAATTGATTTGAATAAAATTAAAAAGAGTCGCCATCAACCTTTGGGTTAGGTAGGTCGAATACCTAAAAACGTCTTTTAAGACAATTTTAAGAAAAATCATTTTTTAAGACAAGATTCGGTCTGCATTACCAAAGATTCATTTAAATGGATTCGGGAGTCGGTTACGTGCGGGGAAGGGTAAACACCCCGCAACGCCCAAAATTGGTACTGTGTCGCTTACACATCGTTGTAAATGGTGGAATTTATGAGTCGAATATAAAATTAATTTATGATCCATTTATCGAACATTAATTAATTTGCTTCGAATTATTTAATTAGAGAAAATTCTTTAACTCGAAAAGAAATCTCGAAATTAGTAATCCTCCATCGGAAAAGCTAACTCGACTATTTCTCATCCATAAAGAATATTTCCTTCTTGATAAAATGTGAATCGAATATAAATAAAATTGATGTTTGCATACAACAAAATAAATTGATTAACTAAATGTGAATTGAATACAAATGCAAAATTTGAAATTTACATTCACATAAAATAAAATAAATTGTCACTTAAAATAACACACATTGCATCGTTTGAACAAATTAATTAACGAAATATACTCGACTTATTTCAAGTTTCTATGTCGTTAAAATGCCGTACCGGATCACACCACTTCGATCAAGTGGTACTTTCCACGCCCATTCTACGCATACGTGTTTTTTGAAAATATAATCGAATATTTCATACATAGATAAAAATATAATGAAAATAAATGTAATTGGAAACAAAACAAAATATCACATTACTAAAAACATTATTTATAATACAAATAACCGAATAACAAGTACAATAAAATCATACATAAATGAATAAAATAAAATATTCACAAATGTCGGGGATAAATTTGATCATTAACAAAAATACCTAACATATAAAATCAATGACTAAAATGAAACTTTTACAAACATTGGGACCAAAGTCAAGTATCCACAAAAATGACATAATATACATTAGTAGGACTAAAATAGAAATACATAAACATGGACTAAATTAGTAAAGCAGAAATTAACAGGGCTAAAAAGTAATTACAAAATAAACAGGGCCCAAATCACAAACAACAACTAATACAAACATCAGAAAATGTGAATAAGCCATAAATAAAACTTAGGACTAGATTGAAATAAAACAGAAACATGAAGGCTGAATAATGATTAAACCAAAAAGTAAAACAAGGATTAAAATAAAAGATTTATAAATATGGTGGCCAGATTCGAATACCACAGAAAAATACACAATGAGATAAAACAGTGACTAAAATGAAATAATTACAACTATGAGCTCAAACAAAGTATTTACCCAAAATACAATAATGAACAAATAGGGATCAAAATGAAAAGATATAAATATCAGGCCACCATTATAATTTAAACAAAAACACCATAATAATAAGTAAATAGGACTGGAATGAAATACATAAAATATACATTACTTAAATACAAATATACTAAAATAGTATGGCCAAATTGAAATACTATCATAAAAAAAAATTAAAACAGACAAGGACTAAATTGCAACGTTAAACAAGATATGAGCTCAAATGAAAGGCCATTAAACTTCCATTCATGAAAGAAAACCGAAGGTTTACAAACTACAAGGACCAAATATAACATTAACCCCTAAAGTCCAGGACACGGGTAAGAGTTTACAAAGGAGCGAGGACTAAATGGGATATTAACCCCAAAAGACCCAGGCGCTCGGCCTCCCTACGCGACGTCGTTTGGCGTCTGATACATAACCCTTTAAGGGTTATTTTGAAACCCTAAATCATTTGCCATATCCCCATTTTCCTCAGCCGTTCGACCATCCCTCTCCCTTCTGTAATCTCTCCCTCCCTCGCTGCCGAAGCAGAGCACTCGACCCCGGCCACCGTAGAACGGTGGCCACGGGGTCTCACAAACTACACAGTTTCCCCCCTAAAATAGACCTGAAACTAAACCCCCACTCACAATCAAACCCGAAACCCCCAAATCCGAAAGGTAAAAAAAATACCTCCAAAGATAGAGCCTAATCACCCCGATGAAGCAATGGTGGTCGGTTATGGGTAAGCTTCGGTTCCTCCTTTTTTCCTTTCTGATTTCCTTTCTGATTTCCTTTCTGATTTCCTCTGTTTTTTTTTTGGTATTTTCCTTCTTTTTTTTTTGTCTCTGAACCCGAATCCTCTCTTGTTCTTCTCTCCGTTTTTTTTTTACCAACCGAATGACCCCCTGTTCTCTTTGCTTCCTTTGATTTATGTGGGATCTTTGGTGATAATGATGAAGCCTCTACATAGGTGAAATGATTTTCCAGATTTTGCTATGTTAAATCCCGAAAAATCGGGATTTAACTTATTTTAAAATGGGGTTTTAAATAGGTTACTGTAAATGATAACTTGGGACTGATTTGGGGATGTTTTGCACTGTAGATGACGCTGGTGACGTGGGAACGGCGGCTGGACCATCGGAGTGGGCCGGAACAGTGACGGCGGCGCGGCTGTCCATGTGCTGTTGCTGGCGGCGGCTGGATGATTTAGGGTTTTGAAACCCTAATTACTTGGGCCAAATCCAGGCCTGGTTTGAGTATTGGGCCTGAACCGGGTCTTGTTGGGCCTTGTTGTATTGGGCTTTGGCCTGCAAAATATGTAAAATGTAATATTAATAATATAATAATAAATAATAATAATAATAATAATAATAAAATAACGATAAAAAACCCGGGCAAAAACGGGTGTCTACACTATAAATTGGGTATATATACCCTTTAATTAAATGAAACATCAAACCTTGATATGATATCAATGTTACGTAATAATACCAGTACTTTCTAAAATACTATCGATACTCTTTCAGGGTTTAGAAACCCTATTAGATCCCAATATAAAAGATTTAGATGATAATATAATATGCACATAATTTATGAATAAAAACATATCTAAAATTTTAAATATTATATTTAAATTTAGTTCAGTCCTACCGTACACAATCAAAATGTTGAAAAATAATCTATTTATAGTGTGAAAGAGGGAGAATGCAAGTTTGGGGCACACCATTGTACGAACGCCACGTAACTATCACGTCTCAGACCCCACAAATAGAGAGGGCCGGCCAACATGAACATGCAAACTGACCCGATGTTGGATGTGGTAGTATATTTTAAATTTTTTAAATTTTCATATAATTTTTTAAAATTTACGTTATTACATAAAATCCGACAAACATGAACGTGCAAACTGACCCTCATTCATGTGTGCTTTGCCTGGGAAGGTTATCTGCTCGCCTGTTAGGTCCAACACTTGTTGAATAACTCAACAAACGATTCATCAGCCTCAGGTTTCTTCTTCTCCTACCCTTTTTTATTTTCCATGTCACGTGACTGAATATTTTCTGCATCTGTAGTGAAGATGAAAGCTCATGGAAAAAAGTTGAAAAACATATCAATCTAGATTTTCAAAAATGATCATTTTTTCCACACCAACTAAGGGCTACATTCCCTTAACAGAGGAGGGCAGTGTACCATCGTGGAGTTAGGGTATCCATAACTTCAATGGTGGATGTACTCTCCGATAAACATCATGATGAAATTCGAATTTATTTAGATAATTGTTTATATTATTATTATGTCTATCGTAAAATTTTACTTGTGCGTACTCATATAAAAAATTTATATTGTTAATATATATATGTTTATCTTAAAAAATATTTCTAGATCCGTCGCTGGATAACTTAAAGTTAAAAGACATGATTTTATGTGGTTTTTAGGGTTTTTTTTCCTTTAGGAGTGGAAAAATGAAGAATTTGTCAAACATTTGTATATGTATTTTATTCATTGTGTCTTAAAGCATCGATATGCTTTGAGAATACCCTTATGGACTTTCCTTTCTCTCACCATATCACCCCCACCAGTGACCAAAATCTTTAGGCAATCACCATGTCTCCGTGTCTTGTTTTTTCTTTTACTGTCCTGTAGAGAAAAAATATCGTATAATTTCACTGAAGAAAGATATGCTTAATTGATATAAAGATGTTTCCTTTATTCCTTAGCCTAGCTAGGCCAGGATTTTGAAAATTTTTATGTCATTCACTGACACTGGAGGACAAGGAGCTATATAACCTAAATTCAACCAAAATCTTTAGGCAATCACCATGTCTCCGTTCTTGTTTTTTCTTTTACTGTCCTGTAGAGAAAAATATCGTATAATTTCACTGAAGAAAGATATGCTTAATTGATATAAAGATGTTTCCTTTATTCCTTAGCCTAGCTAGGCCAGGATTTTGAAAATTTTTATGTCATTCACTGACACTGGAGGACACAAGGAGCTATATAACCTAAATTCAATTCAATCCAACGGTGACTGGTACAGATTCGACAAAATTTAGTCTGCGACTTTAGTTTTGATTTCATTGAATTTGAGTTTGCTTTTTAGAAATTTAAATCGAAAAATAGAGAGAGAGAGAGAACATGAGAAGTTTGGTAGCAATATTGGTCGGAGAATAACGGCGGCCGACGACAGATGATGATTGCTTGACCAGTAACTTATTCAAATTTGCAATTTATAAGAAAAAAATGCTTATGGTTTTGCAGAACAATGGAGACGAACAGCGGCGACAAGTGCATCACATTTCATGACTTGGGTAATGAAGGTTAACGGTTGAGTTATTATTTTATTATAAATTGAAAAAATTAGTGACCATTTTATAACTTTTTAAACTTCAATAATGAAAAGAGAAACTTTCCCAAACTTAAAAATTAATTTTTTTTATTAAACTAAGTGTTTAACATTTAGATCAACACTTATTTTTTTTAGAAATAATTTTGTAAAAATATCAACGAAGAAGATGACATGAAAGTTTAAAACCTTAATATTGTAAAGTTAGTAAAAATAATTGAGTCTTGAAAATAAAAGATAAAATTTTGGATGTTTGAAATTTCTTACTGATTTAACCGTTAATATTGTGAAATTCAAAATTCTGCTGAATTTGGATGGTATTCCACTAGTCAGTGATACAATCCTCCCAAACATTTTGGAAGTTGAAGCTACTTCTAACACTAGGCAAGAAGGCGACACACTCATATATATAATATATATATATATATATATATATCTATATTATATATATATATATATATATATATATATATATATATATATATATATGACTAATATGGCTAATATATATACCGTAGTGATCTAAAAATACTTTTTGGTGTAAATATATTTGGTCGATTTGTTAAATTATTCATTTTTATTTTTTTTTATATTTTTTATGAAGAGCACTCATTTTCTTTCCCTTAAGATTCTCCCTTCCCCTCTAGGATTAAATTTAAAATTTCTCAAATATATATATATATATATTAAGAGTATTTATTAAGTGGCTTCAGTGGTAAAAATGAATATTATTCTCTTTAAAGGTTTTGGGTTCGAGCAATTGTTTCTGTACTATGCATTGTGTCTGGGCGTTATCAATATACTAAGAAAGTTGAATAGATACGATCTTATAATCATCTCAGACTATTAAACGAATATATATTTTTAAAGATGAAAATATAAATATTAATAATATAATTTTTTTTTGTTTTTATATAAAATAAATAATTATAAAAAATCGGATTTTAAAGTCGATTAAGATGTGAATCCACCACTGTATATACAGGTCGTGATAATGCAATTCGCGTATGAAAATAAAATAAAATAAAAATGGCTAACATGAGGATATATAGTGGGTCGTGGAAAATATACTCACATTGAATAATTGAAATATATATAGATGTGGATAATACGTTACGTTTTTTGGTTGCATGATTTCATATTTAATCGTTGTTCCTCGTCAGCATCATCACGAATCTGGCCATGGTGATGCTCTACCAAACAACACCATATATGTATAAGTTAAAATATGGTTCAACCCCTTTGTATTCTTTATATATTTGTAGTTTCGTTTTTCTATTTTTTTAGATTCCAAAATTTTAATTCAATTATTAATAATATTAAATATAAAAGTTTGAATTTTTATTATATGAATAGAGTAAATTGGATTAAGAAAATTATTTTTTGTAATATGTAAATTTATTTAATTAAATAAGAATAAATAGAATATGGAGGAATCAAGATACAATAATTCTGCGATCAGTGGTTTGACAAAGTGTGGAAATGGGGATTTCAACTTTTCAGAGTATCTATAAGGGCGTCTATTTCAAAACCCCACCCTTGTATTTTGATTCTCTTTTCTCTGCTTCACCTTTTACTCTCTATCCATCTTCGAATCATTTGATTTACATCTTTCTCTTTCTTTCTTTTTCCTTCTAATTTATGTCATATTATAATCAGTTTAAAATTATTTAATTTTAACTTTTACATTGCATGAAGTAGGTCGAATAGAATATAAGTTGGAGAATGAGAATCCTTCACAATGACAAAAGTCGATTGAATCTTTAATAACTACAAGCAAGACATATATATCTTGAAACATAGTTATTTTTAAAATAAAATTAACTTAAGTTAAAAGCATATAATATTTTCATTTTTACATATAGTTTTTTTTATATAAAAAAATATTGGAGAATATGTCTAATGAAATCGTATATACTACACCTTTCACTGATTGTTATTAGGTAGGCCAGAGCCCACTCCTATAATTGTTAACGTCAATCACATATAATTGCTTCACTGAATCAACTCTTCCATGTTCCCTACCTAAGCAACTGGGGCTGTATACCCTGAGAGTGATGGCAATGCCAATTGCCAATCAGTGAATATTATTTGAATAAATGTCGAAATGCATTAACTTATTTGTCACAAATGGGAACACTATCCACAAGCACGCGGCAGAAAAAGAAAATATAAAACGGAAAAGCCTATGCAACTGGGACTATATACCCAGAGAGAGATGTCAAATGACAATTGGCAAATGACAATGCCAATCACTGATCTTCCACCATATTTTTGCACAGAGCATCTTCCCCTTTCATATCAATGATCAATCAACCCTCTCTTTTTTAACTGCTTTCTTTTTTTACGATATCCTCCCAGATCTCCCCCTCCTTTCTATTATTATTTCCTTGACCATATCTTCCAAGAATAGCCGTGGATTTTCGGAAGGCCTATATGATCCAACATTTGTCGTCTCTCCTTGTTTTCTTCTCCCAACCCACAACATGTTCAAGAACCAACTGACAACCAAATTCCCTCACCCATTTGCTATCATATTCATACTTCCAAATATATAATTAGTGCATAAATAATCATAATTAATTTCAACTAAAAGAATTGTCCTTTGTTGGTTGGTGTCTAAATACATCTATCCAAATGTCAAGCTGCACGCCTAACTCAATTAAAATAAAGTTCATGAAAACATAGTGAAAAAAGTATAGAATCCTACCATACTAAGTTCATTTCTTCATTCTGGTGAAACCAACATACCATGTGCATGTAAGAGGGAAACAGACAAGTATCCAAGGGCTAAGGGGGATAACAATAATGATTTATTTCAAGGTTCACAGATCCAGTCATAATAGATAACTGGCATGAAATTCCACAATGGAAATTGATACAAAATTGCATATAGTTTACAAATATTGGCTTAAAAGAAATTATTTGATTCGATATAAGTGAAGTAGAAAATATTACCTCCTGCCTCGCTGAAATAATTGTCAAAAATTATTTACAGGTATCAGCTTGAAAATCCAATCAAGGATACAAATATACTGACCCTTTATTTGAGTTGCAAATGCAGACAAAAGCAATAGTTGTCTTTCAAGTATTCTTCCTTGCAGCATAGGCACGATAAGCTGCCAATCCGACCACAGCGACAGCAGCCCCCACTGTAGCTTGATCAGAAAACCAATTATTAACAAGCAAAATGTAAACAATTATATTCTTCAATTCCGTTTGAAAGAAAGAGGTGCATTAAGAATTGGCATAATAATATTAACCTGAAACAAACATAAGTGAGCTATTAACAAGCCGGCGATATCTCTTCCTTTTCTTCCCTTTCTCAGTTTCAGGAATGCTCAGATGAGGGTGTTCTGCTGCACATAGGATTCTAGACAATACACTTTTGGAATCTCTTAATTTTACCCCTACAGGAATCGGAGCTTCCATCCCCAACTGCTGAGTAACCTGAAATAGAGAAATTGACATCATACCTCAAATATTACCATAGTTTTGTTGGGTATAGACAAACAAAGTAGCCAATGATAAGATATATACTCTTGTTGAGTTTTGCAGTGACATTGGAAATGGATCCAAGTCATCCTTTGCTGCAACAAGGAGGCAAGGCACTCCATAACCACTATCTTCTCCTCGCCTAGCAACATCCAGAAGCAATTCTCTCGATCTTTTCCACGAATATTCATCTGAACTGGCAATAGGAATACATTATCATGTAAGATAAGAGGCCATTTACCGACATAACAAAAGATCTCTACAGCCCTTTCAGGTGCTGGCCATTCTTCAATTTTCAGATACCCACTAAACTGTTAATTAACAGAGGTTCACAGTCACTGCTCTGTAAGTGCGCTATAACATTCATGATATTTTCATCTTACAACTTCAGAAAATAGAATGTTAACTTTACCTGTCAAACAGAAACACAGCTACATCACAGGCAGCCAAACATTCCTTATTGGACAGCAATTGCTTAACTCCATCTTCTGGTATCTCTTGTAAAATAAGGGTCTTCTGAGAACCCTGTAATGTCAACAGGGTCACAAAAATTGCCACATTAAATCTGAAATCTCTCATCCGAAATGAACAGCCATGTTTTCAATACACAGGAATCATATAAACAAAAGAAAATAAAATAAATTTATTTTCCAAAGGGCATTGTAGTAACCTAGTCTTTTTGAACAAATATTTTACACCCCACCTTCATGGTCAATGATCTCACAGGGAAAAGGTAGGGTGGTAAAAAAGAAAGAGGAAACAAGTGAATTACATGAAAATTCCAGGTCATATGGCATATCAGCGGTTATTACTCACCCCAATCTGGTCAACTACATTCGCCACATAACGTACATCATTTGTTGGAGTGTAGTTACTTGAGAAAGACCTGCAGTTCAATTATTATTCTCATAGATGAAGCCATAGTATCAAGAATATGAAGACAAAAGAATATTATAATTTTACTAGAAGAACCAAAGAATCTACAGAACTAGCAAAGATCAATAAACGGGTTAGAGGTCGAGAGTCAACACCTTCCTATAAATGAATTCAACAATGCAGACTTCCCGGATTTTTTAGGACCAAAAACAAAGCAGTGAAAAACATTTTTTTCTGTCTGTTTCTTCTTACGATCTACAGATCTTCTCCTAGTGACACGAAGGGCTGAAGTTGGATCTCCACCATATCCAATGCAAATCAAATTAGCCAAACTCAATGCTGGTTCAAGACTTGTCATCAAGGCCCACTGCAGACCACATATATGATGAGAGTTACAGTTAAGAAGTAGATTGACCAGAATAAAATTGTTAAAATATCAATTAATACCAACAAGATAAAGAAACCGTGTCCTGTATTTTTTAACAAACTCAATAAATAAATCTGATCTCGGAACCATGATTTGAAGTCCCAGGATAAAAGAATGGAGAGAAGAGAACAAATAAACCCAAAATATTCACAGAGGTGGGAGGCAATCATATTTTTCCACGTGTAGATCAAAGCAATAGTATAGCCAACGATGTTTAGTTGACAATAAACATAGTGAAATGTTATATTTTAAACTCTTTTTATATAGCGGTGGGTCCTGGTCCTCCTATGTTAGCTAAGCTGAAAGCTATTAAACAAGGAATTGATTTATTCCTTTCTTCTGAATGGGCTTCGAAGGGTAGACTAATCCTAGAGAGTGATTGTAAAACAGCAGTTGATTGGATTTTGTTACCAGTTTCTGCCCCTACGTTTTTCAGTACTTTGGTTGGGGAAATTGGGACCTTAGTTTCTTCTAGGGGTATTAATGTTGGATGGATTCCTAGGAGTTGCAATTCGGAGGCAGACAAGTTAGCTAAGGAGGGGATTGGTTGATGTTTATAGCTTTATGGCTGGTTTGGTTTGTATTTTATTTCGGGAAGTTTATTATGTAAGATGTAAGATTATGTAATTCTGGTTTATTAATAAGATGAGGTACTCTTTTCCTCCTTCCGATGTTGCCTCTTCCACAAGAGCCAACTAAGAAGGAGGTTTTTAATGAGACCTCCAATTCCTATAAAAAAAAACATAGTGAAATGGTAAAGTACTTCCATAAAGAAATTCATTAAAGAAATTATGAAACTATCCAGCAATATTAGCCACTTAATAAGACCATGCACTGCAAGTGGAACGTCAGATCAACAGCATCCCAGTGGTAATTACTTATCGACATATGGTTTACAAATGCAAATTAGAAAATCCACATAAAACTTGTGAAATCCTTGAATGCTATTCGTGCCATGAGTAGGATCCTTAAGACACTGTTGTGCAGAAAATTTAGGATATGAACAAAACTCATACAGTAATAAATGGCCAAGATAGCCACTAAGATGCCATCACATGTTATAACAAGAGAGAGAAATCAAGGAAGTAGTAAGTACAACAAACCTCAGATAAAAACACATTAAGAGTTAAATTTCCTTGAGGCGTTCTCTCTGCAGCATCTACGTAAGGCTCTGCAGTCCACGGGCTGAATTAAAGACAACAAATACGTTTAATAGAAATATAGTCCGAAAATCAAATAGGATGCGGGAGAAAATGGGTAAACAGCAACAGAGGCTAAGCCTAAAAGTTAAGTTGTCATACGAGGAAAAAAAAGATCAGTAGATGAAAGCAGTAGAAGTAGATTGACAAGGCTTCAAGTATTTTACTGTATTTATAAAGCAGTAGAAGTAGAAGTAGTTTCTATCCCATCTATCTTTTAGGCTATCCCTTCTGTACAGTTAACTCTATACATGTCTACAAATGAAGGAGATACATCCAGTAACTACATTCACCTTTCCGGAGCAGTTACAAAGATGTCATCAAATTCGGAAGGTTGCAAGGATCCATCCTGGCAAACTCAAAAAGAAGCAGAATACAGTGATTGTCCAAAATTTAGCATTATAAAAACTCTGAATATGACGAATGTATTTTTTTCTTCTTATTCCATACAGGTGATAAGAATTTGGAAGATTAACACGTACATTATCACTGTCATACAATCGGAAGATCCCACGCAAGAAGTCTATAGCTTCATTTGTCAGCTCCACATTCTGCAGGATATTTAGAGGTATAACACTATCCCCATAAAAGAAGTTATCATGGGCTAAAAAGCCTAAAATAATATAAAATTATAGGAAGTACAAATAATCAACAAACAAACGAATTTGTTATTGGGACATAAAGAAAAGAGAATGTAGGTCGGGTGGGAGAATCATTAATGATGCTGTAAAGTAGCTAAAACTTCAGAATTGATGATATATATGCAACATAAAGCTCCATGTTTCCTTCATATCAAGATCCATAAAGCATTGACAGAGCTGATTAATATTCCAGAGAAAATCACCAACCTAATTCTAGACTCGGACCAAACATAACAAGTCAGATGAAGAACAATCACTGTTCACAACCACAAGGAATCCAAACAACGATTACCATATATATGATTAATCAAGTGCTTAGGAATTTAACCAAAATATATACAAGAAAAAGTGAGCCAACAACATCCATGCCAATTTGAACAAATAACAGTTATGTCCTCTATCAAACCTAAGAGCTACCTGGTCAGGGGCATGCTTGGTTGGAACAGGAAGTATATCATCCCTAAGCTTTAACTCGTCATTATATCCAAACTTCCTCAAGACCGCCCAAGTTGTCTCAAGGCGCCCTTTTTCTATAAAAAGAGCATGAAGAAATAGGAAACCTTCAAGTGTAAGACCAAGGTCACTGACTCCTCCTCTTATCCTCTCTTGAACCACCCTCTTCACACCCACAATCTCAGCAGGTTGTAATGGAGCATTAAAGCATTTAACCTGTTTATATATTGTGCAACATGTCAAACAGTCCAAGTTTGTAGGAGAGAAGTAGTGGCTAAGAAAAAAAACAAACAAAAGGAAAAAAATACCTGAAACTCATTCAATTCTGCATCACTAAGGGCTCCGTCCATATCATGATCACAAAGCATAAATATCCGTTTCAATGCCCTGATACATCGTGGTTTCAAAGTTTGTTTCTCTTGATCAAATAGTGGAGCTGTTGGATGCAGAACTGCCTTTTGAGCATAATAGAATACATCAGGGACCTGGAGATAAAAAACGTAACACTTATACTTCGACCTTCGAATTTCTCTACCTACTAAACATGCAAAAATGGTAAATGGATTTAACAAACATAAAGGTAACGTTTACCAATTGCTCAAACTAAGTATACAACAGGAAGTATATTCCAGCAAAAGAAAACAACGACGGAAGCTTGAGTCTTGATGCTCACTATAGTCGACAGCCAACATTTAAAAGGTGAACTGCTAATCCTAATGCCATTGCCATAACATCATAAAGATAGATGGGATAGAAACTACAAAATGTGTGTGATGTTAACCTAAAAAACGTACAGAAGGAATATGAAACCTGAATTAGAGTAGCAGAGGAACATTCTATACAGGTTTCGATCTCCCTGAACTGTTGCATGATTGGTGCCATGACTTGTTCCAAGTTCATGGGCTGACGTTCATCTCGTAAATCAAGTTTGCACCCAACCACAATCACTGGTGCCTTGATCTATTCGGATATGACATATCAACATAATTAAAACATGTCATTGTATGAATAAATATGAATATATATAATTATATATATATATATATCATGTGCCAATCAATTATGCCAAATACAAACCTCTAATTTACGAAGCTCGGGCAGCCAGAAAGTACTCAAACGACTGAGTGTCATAGGTTGATCACAAGCATACGTTAAAACCACGGCATCAGCTCGTTTCAACTCATCAATAAGCTTTACTCTGCTCTCCATGCTAAAAGGTCAACAAAAAGGGCAAAATATCAGCAATTCAACATACATCCACAACTCATCAAACTTCTAAAACATTAAAGTTGCATTTTCTATTCCCCTTGTTAGTATGCACTATTTACTTAAACGAAATAGCATTTCTCACATTATTTTCTCATATACATATATATTTATATAAAATAAGATCAAGAATTTTGTATTTCTTACATTTTTTTGTTTACTATTGAAAAACAAAACCAGAATCCCTCAATCGACAATTTAATTTTTAGAACAGCTACTCCCAAGATCTGGAACAGCCGGATCAATGAAAACAAGTAACAAACAATAACGTGCATAGCTATTCGAGAAAAAAATCAAAACTAACAAATACCTGGAGGAGGTGTCTACAATTGTAACGGGGACGCCATCGGGATAGAAGTCAGATGGTAGGCGAGTTGGGGGAAGAACAGCCTGAACATAGTCGGGGAAAGAGTCGGAAGCTGCAGCTGAGATGAGGCTGGATTTACCAGTGCCCCGATCGCCGGCAACGACGACTCTAACGCCGGTTCGAGCCCCATGAGCTGATCTACTAGGCATCGAGACGCCGGTGGTAAAAAAAGGAATTGGTGTTTCTTTCCTTTTAGGGGGTGCGTAGAAGGTTTCAAATCAGACAGGCTAGAGAATAGTAGGACAGTAGTTAAAGGCTTGGGGGTTGCTATTCGATGGAGAGATTTGGCTATTCATGGCGAGGGAAGCAAGTGTAGGGCCGTTCTTTCGTTAATTCAAACACGCCTTCTTTGACGGTTAATTGTCTTCTGTTTGTTCGGTATGTTCCGGTCCAGTGGGCTTTTCTAAACCCAGAAACACTCGATTTGTTCAGGTCTATTTTTGGTTTTAGTCCCTCTGCTATGTTTGAAATTCCATATTTAATCCCTCTTATTTGATATTGCATTTATACATAATATCAAAAAATGTCCCTAACGTTTGATTAAATAGTCGCTTTTACTCATATTTTGTGAAATATGTTGGCCTATGACATTTTATTTGGGGTAAAAAAATATCTCTATAGATGAAAATCGTTAGTTAACAATCGATTTTTTTTATTATAGTTAACAACCGATTAAGGAGTCAAAATAGAGACATTTTTACCCTAAATTGAAATGTTGAGAGTCAAGATATTCTAGGAAAAAAAAGAATAAAAACCAAAAACTATTTGATCAAACGTGAGAGGTTTTTCCCCTTAAATAAAACGTTTGAGGTAAAGGTCAAAATAATCATTTCAATAAACGCTAGGAGCTAATTTTGGTATGTAAAGATGTAAAAAGATTGGTTATAATCAAATTAATCAAAATAGTTCATTTCATCAATAGACCATGAGTTTAGTTTAATTGCGAATCGATTAATATTTTTCTCAAAAAAATCAGTTATTGGTTAATTTGATTTGAAAGTAGTTAATTAATTAATCTTTTAACTGAAATTAATAATAATAAATATTAATATACATGTTTTTTTTGTTGCCCTCACGATTTTCAAACTTCGTCTTGATTAATCTAAAGTATTAGAATCGGAAGGACAATAAAAAAAACAAAATTCAATTAATTAATTAGTCAAGGTTTTGTTTCAGTTTAATACACACTATCACTGTACTGTAATGTTTGCAATTAATTTTTTCAAACTGTTTATAAACTCTCTTGAATAAAAAGGAAATATGATAGATTTTGATTAAATTCAAAATAAACCGATTTAATTCGAATTAATTCAATTTAATTTAATTTGATAATAATTAATTATTTTTAAATTTTCAATTTGTTAAGTTAATGAGAGTTCTATTTGATTAATATTTGAACTGATTATTTAAACACTCTTGTATAATAACAATAAATCTAAATGGACTAACATTATTAGTTTTTTTTTAAAGCGTAAAGTACATATGTGGTCTCTCATCTATAAGATATTGTTCTGTTATATTCGACTATTAAAAGTTATAAAATAGTCTATCAATTATAGGATGTTGCTTTGTTGAGTTCATCAACTATTAAAAGTTACTTAATGGTCATCCGACTATTAATTATGTTTCAAACTCATAATTTTTCGTTTAAAACTTGAAGATAGTCTGAGTTAGACGTTAACCTACTGACTGGGATATGATAAAATATGATCTCATAATCTCAAACGACTATCATATCTCAATCAATATGTTAACGCCTAATTCATTTTTAATAGAAAATAATGAGCTTAGTACATAATAAATAGTCGGGTAACTATTTTATTGCTTTTTAATACTACTTTACGCTTTTTAATAGGACAACACTACTCTATTAGTTGTTGTTATTAAAATGGAGACGTGAAAGTTTTAAAAATAATTTTAAATATTTAATACATATGTAAATTTGTTATTAATTGAATATAATTAATCGATTTTTCACATGATATTAAATTATACGAATGATCTTTTAATAAAATAAACTTTATATATTTGTTGTAATTACAACAAATATAAGTAACTTAATAATATAATTTTTAGTAGTTTTAAATAATTATAAGATAATATTTATTCAGAATTTTTAATAATTAATAACTTATAAATACGTTATAAATACAATTGTTAAAACATAAAATGTCTAGATATCCTTTTAACACATTTTAAAGAACAGACTTATGGCACATTAAAATAGAGATATTAAATATTCAATTTCAGAATGGTAGAGACTAGATAGACTAAAACCAGAATTAGACCTTTAGTTAATCCAGTAAACCCTAGGCGAAAAAAATCTTAAACCCTGATTCGCAGCTTGCCGACTGGATAAAAAAAAAATCCGACAATGTTGAGGCGCTACGTCTGCGCGTCACTCTTCGCGGCGCGTTTTTTCTCGACGGAAGCGGCAGTTGAGAAAGCCGTGGCAACTAATAAAGGCGCTGCGAAAACTGGTAGTAGAGGTGGGGTTGGACGAGAGACGCTGGGATGGAGGCTTATAGGCCTTGTGTATCCCAAACGCAGCGCCGTGATCACGATACGGAAATGGATAGAAGAAGGCCATACGGTTCGAAAGTACGAGCTCAATAGGATTGTCCGAGAGCTTCGGAAGCTCAAGCGCTATAAGCACGCCCTCGAGGTAATCATTCTTATCACCCCCCTCAATTGTCTACATCAATGAAGCTTGTAGCCTTAGGATGTTGCAATTAAGTCTTAATTTCAATCGGGAACTAGGATTGATTGTGAAATGCAACTCTTGTTCTGATTAATCAGAATATATTGTTTTTACCCCCAATCAATTCTACCTAGGGGAGGGAATTTTGGTCTTAATGGGTAATGAAACCACAATCAGAATAAATGTGTATTTTGAATTGAATCCCATTTATCGAATAATTGTTGCCTATTGGAACTGGGTATGTAGAAATTGCAATGAAATGTATGTATATGATAATTGGCCTTATCAATTACCATGATTATTTTATTTTAGATATGTGAATGGATGAGATTGCAACAAGATATCAAGCTATTGCCTGGTGACTATGCCATTCATTTAGACTTGATTGCAAAAGTTCGTGGATTAGCTAGTGCGGAAAAGTTCTTCGAAGACCTTCCCGAGAAGATGAGAGGTCAAGCTGCATGTTCGGCTCTTCTCCACACGTATGTCCAGAACAAGTTGTCTGCTAAAGCCAAGGCTTTGATGGAGAAAATGTCTGAATGTGGTCTCATTAAGAATCATCTTCCTTACAATCACATGCTCTCTCTATACATCTCAGAAGGACAATTTGATAAGGTTCCTGAAATAGTGAGTGAATTGAAGAAAAACGCTTCGCCGGATATTGTTACTTATAATTTGCTGTTATCTGTTTGTGCCACCCAAAATAAAATTGAATCTGCTGAAGAAATTTATGATGATCTTAAGAAAGCGAAGATAGAACCCGACTGGGTAACATATAGTGCATTGACCAACCTATACATAAAAGCAAAGCAATTTGATAAGGCAACATCAACTTTGAAGGAAATGGAAAAGAAGGCTTCTCGGAAAAATCGAGTTGTTTATCCCTCCCTTATCAGTTTGCATACAAACATGGGGGACAAAGATGGGGTTGATCGAATCTGGAAGAAGATGAAATCATGCTTCCGCAAAATGAACGATGCCGAGTATATGTGTATGATATCGTCACTTGTGAAACTTGGATATTTTGAAGAGGCTGAGAAACTATACAATGAGTGGGTGTCTGTTTCCGGAAGCGGTGATACTAGAATTCCAAACATACTGCTTGCAGCTTACATCAATGGAGACAATATGGAAATTGCTGAAAACTTCTATCAGCAAATCGTGCGGAGGGGTATTTCCCCTTGTTACACTACTTGGGAACTTCTTACTTGGGGCTATTTAAAGAAGCAACAAATGGAAAAAGTGTTAGATTGTTTTAAGCAAGCTGTTTGTAGTGTAAAAAAATGGAATCCAAATGACAGGTTGGTCGGAGAAGTTTTTAAGAAACTCGAGGAGCTAGGTGATACTGAAGGGGCAGAGAAATTGTTAGTTATTCTTCGGAATGTTGACCATATCAGTACTAAGGTATACAATTCACTTCTTCGAGCATATGCAAAAGCTGGTAAAATGCCACTCATTATTGCTGAAAGGATGCAGAAGGATAATGTACCACAAGACGAGGAAACACATAAGCTCATTAAATTAACTAACCAAATGCGTGTGGCTGAAGTTTCAAGCAGTTTTTGAGGTTGCATATGGCAGAGTAAGAATTACTTTGATGAAAACAGGTGCGTTGAACTAGAGGTAACTCTCATCCTGCATAATATGATTTCTCTACTCTGTAGTAAATAGATGAAACACTATGATGCCAAATTAGTTGCAGAAAGTGTTACTAATTATAGAACAATCCGTCGGAAATTCCATCTTCGATTAGTTTATTAGCTCCTGTGTATATTGCAAAGAAAATAAGGTTGGTACTACCTGAAATGTTAAAACCGTTGCATGTTTGCAGTTGTTGACCTTTAAAAGCTGAACTCAAAATCTCACATGAACTTGGCAACCCCAAAACACAAGAACTTCACATCATTTTGACGTGTGCCAAAGTTTTGTTGAAACCTCGAGTGAACCATTTATCTTTTGTTATTGACAGATTTAGTAAATTTGGCCTTTAAGACAAAAAGACATCTGCCAACAAGCAGATCTTTGGGTGCGTTAGGAATGGCAACGGGTCGGGTTCGGGACGGGTTTTGCTCGCCCCGTCCTCGAACCCGAAATAAATTCCCATCCCCGACCCCGACCCGATCCCCGACGGATTTTTTATCGGGGCGCCCCGTCGGGGATTTTTTTGCCCCGTCCCCGAACCCGACCCGAAATATTATACCCGAACCCGAAAATATTTATATATAATTAATATAAAAAATATAAAATATTATATATATAATTAATATAAAAAATAAAAAATATATATATATATATATATATATATATATATATAATCGGGGCAGGGCGGGGCGGGGATATCTTTCCCCAAACCCGAACCCGACCCGAAAAAATTCCCGAAAAAAATTCCTGAACCCGATATCATTCAACCCGACCCGACCGAACTTGACCGGGTTTCGGGTTTCTCCGTCGGGTTCGGATCATACTGCCATCCCTAGTGCGCGTATTTGGTTGATGAGTGAAACTAATCAATTTTTGTTGCAACATGCTTCATCTCAAATCTCTTTTGAAGTCATAAGAGATCAAAGTTGATTTTGTCAGTGAAAACGATTATAATTTCAAAACCAAAACCAAAATAATTTAATCGACCTTTAAAATCGAGTTACAATCAAAACTATTATTTCACACTTAAAATTATTTAAATCAAAGTTTTCCAAAAGCATGTTTCACACTTAAAATTATTTATCGATTTTGGACTTTAAACGATTTTTTTAATTTTTCCAAAAGTATATTTAAATAAATTTATTTATTTTCACAGTTAAATTTAAATCAAATACTTCATTAAAAATATTATTTCACTTTACCTTCCAATGTCAAATTGGCCTGAATTCAACCTATTGGTTCATGCTTTTTGGGCCCAAATTGGAGAATCTTCGTTTGTTTATCTTCAACCCATAGCGACTATCCGTTTAAATATTTTATATTTCTTTTTCCAAAAGGAAAATCCTCGGCCAAAAGAAATCAGGCACGGCATTCAAAATTGTTTCCAGTAAAAGACACAATCCTCAGTTCTATCTACTAAAGGCTATTTTTTTTTCCAAAAAAAAAAACCCCCATCGATTTCTGATTTGATTCTAAGATTGAAATGCAAAACCTAATGTAATACTGTAGAAACACAAAAACAGCAGCAATCAACTATTCTCTGACATTTATTCAAATATCTTCATTCTTAAGCCTAAGCTAGAAAACAGCAGGAAATGAAAAATAAATTATCCCCAGTTAACCATAACAAAAGTAAACTACTTTCATGGATTAGACTCAAATCTCTCATGTCTACTTCCTAACTTGCACCTGCAGCGTTCTTGGCGACGGCATCAGCATAAGAGACAGGTTTCCGATCAGAATCGTCGTTTCCCTCACCGACGTCGTTTTGAACACCGGAATCATCACTGCTCGCGGCAGTAACATCATCGGGATCGCAATCAGGGTCGGTCTTGTCCATGGCGGCGCGAGCCTTGTCCAATAAAGGCTTAAACACCATCTCTATAGCCATCCACCCAAAAGCCAGTGCCCCTACAACTACCGCCGCTTGCTTCACAGTCGACGACTTCCCCATTTTCTTTTTGCTCTGATTTTTCTTCTTTTTTCTAACTTTTTAGGGGTTAATTTTCCTTAATCGATAGATATATATATATATATAACACTTGCACAATTGGATGACGAAGGAAAGTGGACTGGGCTAAGCAACCTAAATCAAAGTATACAAATGGTCACTTATTAAAATAGAGATTACTTTGTTGAGTTCACTATCTATTAAAAATTTATAAAATGATCCTTAAATTATAAGACGTTGTTTTGTTAAATCTTTTGATCACTAAAAGTTATAAAATGATCATGTAACTATTTATATGTTTTAAACTCGTCCTTATTTATTTAAAAATTTACAATCATTTGAGTTAAACACAAATTTACTAATTGAGATATAATAAAACTATATTCTAATGATATCTAGTGGTGCCACAATTGTTTTCAAGTAATGGCTAGACGACATATTTCAAGCACCAACTCGATGACATAAAATGGATATTAGATCCACAAATTACAACTTAAACGGTTCTATAATAATATTTTATCATATCTTAGTCAACAGGTTGATATCCAACTTAGATGACCACCAATTTTTAATTAAAAATGACGAGTTTAAAACATATGAATAGTCAAATGAAAATTTTGTAATTTTTTAATAATTGGGGGACTTAACAAGATAACACTTCATAGTTGAGGAATTATTTTATAATTTTTAATAGTTGAGAATATCAATAAAATAATACATTGAATAGCCTATAATCAGGACCATTGGTGTACTTTACCCAATAAAATAGTATGATGAAACAACCTAAATAAATAAACGGTCTTTATAGGTTTCACTTGGATTGAGAAAATATTCAAATTTAGTTTAATTTAATTTAAGATGAAGCATAGAAATGATGAGTAAACATTGAAATGATTATTTTAATTATTAAAATTTTAATAATTAATTTATAATAATTTAATAAATTTTAAAAATAATTTTATAATTTTATAAATATTTGAAAATTATAAAAATTATAGAATAATTATTAAAATTTTAAAGATAAAAAGTATTTTAATATAATTTAATAATTATTTGTATATTTATTTTAAATTTTACCACATTCATATATGTGTAAAATAATATTTTAAATAACTTTATCAATAAATCATATTAAATACACAGATTTCAATGTGATTAGTTTTTAATTATCTCTTCATATAAAAATATAAAAAAGTATGAAAAAGATAAAATGTCATAATAATAATATTATTATTATTATGAAACCATTCAAACTACTAAGCTATTGAAGACAACTTCGTTAATATATAGAATTGTTACCGAGAAAAAACTTCATTAGAACAAAGATAAATTAACTAAACGACGATTACCGGAAAAGGAAAAAATAAAAAGAGCTTGAACTAATTATTTACATGATATTTAGACGATACTGCCTTCCTTCTTCACTTACTCTCTTGCTGCAACAACCGCCGGTCCTTCCACCTGTTCATCAATTACATGCTTTTCATAAATAGAAAAAAAAAAACATTAACAGATCGATTGAATCAAGTGTTTTTTAAAACCTTGAAGGTTGCACCCCAAATCTCTTCTTCTGGTACAGGAACAGCAACGATCTTGTTTCTGGGATTTTCATAGCTTAATAACCCGCCAGCTGCGGTCGAAAAGAAGCATCCTGCAGAAAAAAAATTGAAAGTCGGGTTGATTAACGAAAAATTCTACGTGGGTCCCTAACAATATATCGAACAATCAAAATTAGTTGCAGAATGATGATATTCATATACCCTGGGGGAAGGAAGCAATTGTCTTGCCGCAAGCAGTTTTAAGCATCTCTGCATCATCGGAAAATGCCACGAATTCATCAGCTGTAACCCCCCAGTAAAGAGGAACCTTGCCAGACTGATCCTGGTAAACAAATAGATTGCGAGTAAAAACTGCAAGCAAAAAAGGTAACGATTACCGAAATTCACTTACAGAAGCAACGAACAATGTGGACGTGGACTTGTCGAATACCACAAATGCAAAGTTTCCGGCAAGATGACCGACGACATGGCTAGGAGGGTAAGGAGCTCTGTCACGTAACGCCTTGTAAGCTTCGATCACCAGCATATCCTCATCGGCAGACTTGGCTAGTCCATGCTCTTGTCTCAGGCTACCTAAGTTATCAAGCATGCCTTGAAACAAGCAAAATATATCATCTTTCACCCCAAATGATCCGCACCCATCATTTAGATCACAATTTGAGGCTATAGAATGCGGACCTGAAAATTTTGAAACGTGGCAAACATGCAAATGTGATCGGACTTTGAATATTTCACTCTAACTCACGGTGGACCCTGGTCCCAAAATGAAAGACCTGTTCTAACTTCTACAATCAAACCCCATATTTTTCTTGCTTCAAAGAACAAAGAGACGTAAGTGTTGAGCGTGTTTACCTTGGTCGGAGAAGATATTCGTTTTCGCGAGAGTAAGCCAAGTCAACTTCATCACCGATTTGTATGGAAACCAAAGAAGGATTCGAGTTGACGAAACGTTTCATCAACGTCAAGGCGGTGGTTCACGGTGACGAACTCCGGTCTCCGGCAACAACCAGCTCCTCCGGTGGCGTTACAATTTCACAGCCAAAAACGCCTAACATGGTTATCTCGTCTCTCGTGTTTAGCCAATGAAAATTGGTATGAATGTCATGTACCACCATTTTATAAGAAAAATAGACAAGGTTAAAAATGGCATTTCATGACATATATTGTTGTCGATGCTTCCCATGGCTATGACGTATTGGGCAGCAAAATGAAGGCAAATAATTGGACAGCCACGAAGTCAACATTATAACATTATTGGAAGCTATGAACTGTGTTTCGACTAGTTATAACTTATGGATTTTGAGATGACTGCCGATAAACTTTAGAGGTAGTTAAATGTTAGGTGGATTATTATTATTCTTAGAAGTACATGTTAAAACACTAGAGACTATAAAGTTATTTAGGTTTTCAATGTCAAATGATTAAAAATCTTTAGAACATATATTACTTGTAATCACTTGTATTAATATATATACACATATATTCAATAGTCAAATAGTTTTATTTTATCAACTTACAAATAACTATTATCATTATATATCTATCATCAACATTTAAGGTCTATATACAAATTATCATGTATGATTAAAGAAGAGTACTTTCATTTCTCTTAGATCACATTAACTTCATTATCAATCAACAATCTACTTTAATTACAGGTCGTATTCATTGTTGTTGTTCCTTAAAGCAGGGAACCATTGGTGAATGCATTTCTCATTTTTGTAATTGTTAATTGCACGGTCCATTTGAAATTAACATCTTAATTCTTTAGGGTTCATTGTCATTACATAGAAGAGAAAGACATAAATAAATAATTAGAAAAGAAATGTAATTATGTAAGGGATAGGGGAGGGAAAGGGAAAGAGATAGCGACGTCCATTAGAATCATCAGCCGGCTCTAATTTGTACACTAATTCTTAAATTATATAAAAATTCACCTTTATTGATTAAAAAGGTAAGCTTAATGGATTCCACCATAGGATCCACGCAGATAATACTATAAAAAGGCAAATTTTTTTTTTTGTTTTTCTTCATACATCATTTAGCATTACTTTGATGTAATCTCCCACATAGACATACACATCATTGATACATAACAGGGTTGTCATATCAATTGGCAAATTAGGTATTAATTTGCCTAATTATGCTTGGACATGTCAACATGCATACATAAATTTGTTATTGAATGGTCGTGAAAATCATAAAAATAGGTTTTTTGATCCAAATATTATCGTACAACAGATGGAAATCATGTTCTTAACTAAACCCTAAATCACCAATCAACCTGTTCTGTTAACTGGAAGAAATTAGAAAATAAATTCAGGCACCCTCAGCTTCACAAGGCTATAGGGGCAATGAAACTACATTTACAGGTAATGACTAATGGAAATAAATTATACTCCATCGAGATACATGAAGTTAGAAATGCAGCATTGTGCATAAACTTCTTTATTTATAAACATGAATGGGATGGGGGCAATTGCTGACCCCTAGAACTACCAAGTGCCCTCCTTTGACATTACCAGGAAATTCGACAACGTGATATTTGGGAGCTCGACGACACCTGTTTTCTTCTTCTTCTTTATCCTTGTCACCTTCAGCGACTCCACATCCTTTGACTGTGTAACTGTTACCGAGACCAGGTTGTAGAACTGTTCAAGGAACGTCAAAGGAAGAAAATTCTCCATATCAGTTACAGACACAGCATGTTCGGAATATAAAAGCAGATTGAGAGGACTACCTCACAGACACCGTGCAGCAACAATCTATGGAAAGGATCTTGGACAGGTAATGCAAGGACATCTCCTTCTCCACTTTCCTTGATAAAGGTTCGTATGCAATCCTGAAAACGGAAAGAAATTTATTCCGCCTAACGATAAGTTTCATGCCTAAGCAGAAGACCGGAGAATATGTCATGTTGTCAACTTGTGTTGGTTTTATGTTATATTTCACTCGCATACGTTAGTTGTTAGAGTACTTTATTCATTGATGAAATAAAATTTTCTACTTGAAATCTGCTATCAAGCCCTTCAAGAGTGGTGCCTGGTAGGCTACTAAGCACACTAATGCCACTAGTTTGTTCAATCACTACTTATCCCTTTGATTATATCATACATACTAAGCAGTCCTACCCCCCTCACACTTGAGATGAGAAAACAAACAACTTAGTCAAGAACTTGTAAATAAAATAAAAGAAAAAGCTCGAGAGAAGACCAATAATGATAATCATTCTCAAAGAAACAAAAGCAAAATCATGTACCTCATAGCCTGCAATAAGATCTGAAAGGAAGCTACGGCGAAGTGCATCCCTTGTTCGACAATCAATTCTTTTCCATGCACTCAAGAAAGCCGCCTTATCAGCATCAGCATGAAATTTCTTCTTTGCAGATGAATTATTTAAGGTGCCAATAATTTTAGCCTAACATAGAGGAATATATGGTAACTTAAGCATGTTGCCCCAGTACATGCCAGTCCGACACAATAGATGCCATGCTAATACAACATAAAAACCTTATTCTTGTACACTTACCTCTTTATCCATGTCTATATTCCTAAATTTGTCCCATTCTCCCACGTTCGTCATGCAAAATGCCGATGGTGGCACATCATCACCTGTGAATGAAATACAAATAAATATCAGTATAATAGACTGAATTAATGGCCTAAGAAATAGTGTGGCAACTGATTGTCATTTCATTTGAGATAAATCAATCAAAAGTATAATGGGACACCAAGTGACCAAGACCATAAGTATGCTCTACAACAGCAATGTTCTCATCCCTTCACCTATTATCATGTTAAAGTTGTTGTTCTACCCATATTATGATACTTACCGACACATTCTTAATAGCTCAAGTGACATAGCTACTGTACTCGCAAATGTAGCCAAGGATGTACCAAGGGGGTGCTGAGGGCGATCACACCCCCGGAAATTTCAAATTCCTATATAATTTCAGTATTTCCTTTGTATTTTCTTTAGTTGATCTAATTTCGCACCCCTGAAATTTTATAATTTCGCATCCCTAAAGAAGGTTCGTACTCCTAATATAAAATCACCTGTCCATCCCTAAATGGAGCTCTTAAAAAGTGCAATGAAATGAGATATATCCCGCAGGAAATGTTCATTACCCCATGGCGGTGGAGCAAATAAGCCTCTTATTTCTTCAGCATTCAATCGAGGAACAAGTTCCATCAACAATCGATCATTTAACCATCTTCGAGAACGCCTGTTTGTAACCTGCGACAAATAAGCAAGCATTTCAGGGAGTGAATAGCTTAATATAGAAATATACCATACAAGTACAGAAAGGAAACCATTAGCACAACAGAATTCATACATTAGCTAGTTCAAAAATGATCTTAAAGAGATAATTTTTTCAAACATGTTTGAAATTTGCAAAGAAAAGTTAAATTAATTCCAAACTTATCACCAAACAAAGGAGATCTCAATCATTTCATCTTCTAATATTGAGACCAGAAAATGGATCTCATAATCAATAAGATCAGACAGGAAATTAATTTAAAAAATGGATCCATTCGCAAGTGATAAAGAACTTTACTTTTCCAGCCAAGCTCTCGAGAAGCTCAATCTTCTTCTCAATCGAGAGCCCACGAGATTTTCCATTTTCTCCTGCCGAAAAGTTGAAACAAGCATCACTTAAATTTCCCCCAAAAAGGAAAGGTTTGAACTTTTTTCCCAGAAATGACCGTATAAACAGCAAATTGAAATCTGGGGTTTCATTCCACCAACAACACGAATATATACGAAACACTCAACATAAAAAGAATTTACCCTTACGAAGCTCAATGAAGGGAGATGAGAGAAGGTCGGCTTCTCTTTGCAGAACATCAGGAGTCGCCATGACTGATAGTTTTCTTCGGTGATTGAATGGTTCTGGAGATGATCAAATCCGAACACCGATCTGATGGCAACGATAATGAAACAATGATGATCAGATTTAGATTAGCTTAACCCTAATACCAAAAAAACACGTTGAATCCTGAAATCAGCTGCTTCGGCTTTGTAGGAGATTTGACCGATTTGGGTGTTGAAGGCTTGGGACTGGATCAATGTCCAATGTATTCGTGGCTAGACACGTATCAGATTAGGATATGGCACGTGTGAGAAGTAGACGAAACCACCGAAGAAAGAAGAATATTCCGTGTATTTATTCTCTTTCCATAAATTGGATAATTAGTTCTTACTTGATATACAAGAATTTATTTGCTTGACCATATGGATTTAAATTTTGGTCAGTATATAATAATATTGTTTTTTTACTTGACGCACGAGTTTGTTATTTAAATAAATTATAATAGGATTATTATTTAAATAAATATATATTATATAAATGAATTCTCAAGTTGTAATATGTTCTCTTTAAATTTTGAAACTTTGAGATGTATAATTTAGAGCTTAGGATAAAAAATATGGAATATTAAATTTAGAATTTGTTGTCATTTAAATATGATATATGATATTCTTTGAATTTATTTATGAAATACTTTTTATAACTAGTGTAAGAGACAATAATTTTTTATAACACATTAAATTATTTTATATTATTATTATTTTATTGAATAATATAATAAAATTTTTTAAATATATTTATTTTAAACAATTAAAAAATATAATTTTAAAATAAAATATTTTAATTTTTATATTATAGGATTGAATCCATATATTCCGGGAGTCAATGCCTTGTGTGGTTTCTTATTGATGTCTCTATTTTTATGATTTTGTTTTGTGAGCTATAATTTCGTAGTCTCGATTAATAGAAGTCAAGTCTAATTTTAGAAAAATATTGTTATTTTGTTGTACTATTTATCAGTAGTAATATAGAAAAATATTTTAAATTTAGTTTAAAACTTCTTTACTCTTTTCTTCCTCCATTTTTACCCAAATATTTTTTTTTAAATATTTTTGTGTCATAGATATTTTCTCTCTTTGATTTTTATTTAGTCAATGGTGACATTAATTTTAATGTTGATTGTCGATTATCGATGATTATTATCTCTATTATTTTTTCATGCTATGTCTTTTGTTTTCTCTTTTTTTCTTTAGTTTTCTTTTTTAATTTTGAATAAGAATCTACTTGTGACACGTTTTTCTCTACTCTTGTGGCATGCGTTTTCTCTGTTATTGTACCACGTTCTTTATGACTTTTCGTTCGTTTTTCTCGTACATTTACAGTCATTTTGGTGTTTGCACAAATACTCACATGATTTTTATTTTTTGATTAATTTGTTGGTGGTCACATACAATCAGAACTCCTCTTCGATAAAAAAAATTATTTGTTGATATAATCAGAATTGTGTAGCGGAGCAGTCTGCTAACTAGTTTAGTTCGCTCACCACTCATTTATCACTTCGTAAAGCATCTCGTCCGACAGAGACAATGAGGTTTTATGAAGGTTATTGGATTCTTTTGAAGTTGAACATTATTATCAAGGAAATGTTTCATTTTTCTTTGTATCTTTGGGTTTAATATTTTTGTTTTTGTATGAGATTTTTTACTATTTTTCTTATTTTCCTCGCTATGATTAGGTATGTCGTAATTATGATTCCTTTCATTAATTTTATAAATGAAATTCAATTGCCATCATTCCAAAAAAAATATTTAAAATTTAAGTTTTATGTTGAAGGAAAAACATTCATCGCCAAATCATCAAAACCTTTTTTTAGTATAACAATTGATATCCAATTATAGGATACTCCCAACCCAATTTATTCAATACGTAAACGTCAGGATTCAAATATCTAAAATTGGAGATCGATAATATTTAAATGTGCAATATCATTTGATTTTTGTATGAGGAGGGATCTAAGTAGTAGAAAAATTAGAGCAAATTATCTTACACAATCAATTATATACACTTAGTCATTATTCTTAATATATTCTATCAATTTAATCTTAATTTAAAATAATTTAACTAATTTAATTTTCTGTAATTAACGATTCTATCAATATAGTCTACAAACACATTATTATTGTACGAATCAAACGATTTCAATGATTAAAATATTTTTATTACCCCTCAAGTGTTTTTCCTAAAATTATAGATTTTCTTTTAAAATTGAAATAATGTTTTCTTCTCTACAAAAGAAAACCCTAGCCCATGTCTTGCCTCTCATTCCCCTCCTCCGATAGCTTTTGTCGAAATTAGCAACAACAAAAAAGTCATGGTTTATTTTTCTTGATTATGGGTTTGTCTTTTAGGCCCAATCGGACACAATATAAACATGGGAAAGTTGTTTTAAGTAAGGTTGTAAATCAATTGAGTCAAATTTAAGTATTGTACATCTTGACTCATTTTAAAAAATATAATATTGAATTTGACTTGATTTAAAAATCGGTGAACTTAAAATTATCAAGTTCGACTCGAATTCCAAATAAAAAAGTAAAACTCGACTCGACTCGAAAGCTTACGAGCTTAAAATTTTCAAGTTCAACTCGAAATAAAAAATTAAAGCTCAACTCGAGCTCGAGAAAACTTGAACTTGAAATATTCTCATACTTAATTCGATTGAAGCTCAAATTCTAGTTTGAACCTAAACTTTAAGTACATGAACCCTTATATATATATATATAAAAGAATAATGTATAAATGTTAATATTATTAATAATTTAATTAAAAAATCTAAAATTTTAATATACTATTTTTTCGAGTTGCTTGCGAGCTTTTCAAGTTGAGTATGAAATAATGTGTTTCGACTCATTAAGAATTCGAGTTGAGTTTGAACTTGAGTCGAGTTCAATTGATTTGAAAGTTGATCGAACTTTAACCGATCTATCTTAAATAATTTATAATCTATCTTGTCTCATTTAAGTCGCTAATTTTAAGAAAATATGTTGATCAATTTGGCATGGCATTCGTGGAGTCCAAATACCGAAAATCTAAAGATAAAAAGGATCAAATTGATCTAAATTGCGACTTTTGGAGTCGGAATCATTAGGTTTCTTTTTTTCAAAAAAGAAAAAAAGGAAAAAGAATGAAGGCAATGATGATGATATCTAAATGCGCAATATAGACTCCTATGAAACAACAACAAAGATTTTGGTTGCCAAAGATAGCATCATAGATCCTTTGTATAGCCTTTACACATAAATTCCATGTCTTTTACTACACAATTGGATGATTGCAAGAAAAACTTACAAAACTACTTCCTATTGTCCACTCATTAATTACCTCAAAATGGTCGTCTTTTTAATAATTGTATGTGTCCAAACATAGTATAGTTGCTACATCTTGTTTAATTATTGATTTTTGTTTTTATTATTGCCATTATTTTATCATTCTTCATTTCAAATAATCTTGTTTGATTATCATCAAATGAAATTATTAAATATTGTTAATGTTAAAAAAGCTGAAACTGAATTATTGATGTTTACGAGAGATCAAAATATAAACTACTAATAAATCTACTAATAAGTTCTTATATTTTTTTATTCATTGGATTTTTCTATGGACGTCGGATTATTTTTGTTCTGATTAAGAGTGTCGAGATGTCTATGTTCCACTCTAGCTAATGAAATTTCCCATTATCTTTCTAATGTTTGGTCAAAAATAGTTGAAATATCTCCAATGTTGTAATAAAAATTTATCCATTTCCCTTACAGAGGGTCGAGATGTTATTGCCTTATATGTTACATCCTTGAAAGCGCCAAGGATCTTTCACTGTATATATCTGCATTGAAACAAATTTGCTCTTATTGTTTTAGCAACAAATGTTTTTTTTCTTTAAGTATTGGTTCAAGCTATTTTATGACATCCCTTCGATTAAGGGTGACAAATGTTATGCCTCCTCTGGATCTTCTTTGGTTACACTTCTATTGCCATCCCACCATGGTGTTATATCCTTCAAAGTTCCTTGAAACTTCTGGAGGTTCATATCCTCTGACTAGTTACAATCCTTTGACATTATCATTCGTAGATCCACATGATATGTTACAATTAAATCTACTATAAGATATGTATATCTATTTGTCCTGTCAACATATGGATAACTATTATGACCCTAGACCTGACACCAACACTAAAGACTAATATATAAACTACCATACATAGTTGAAAAAGAGATATTTTTTTCCTCTCGGTCTCTCTCTCTATATGGTATTCTCTGAGCATACTTCACTATTCATCTTCTACACCTTATCAATCATCGACTATGACTCTTCAATCAAAATCAAACCAAAAAAGATGAACTACCTACAACAACCACTGTCACTATCTCATTTTTTACATCAACAACACTAAAATACAATCTACTAACAACTCATTTTATTAGTCCAAATGTATCATTCTCGAGACTCAAGCGGTTGCATTCAATTTTATCCACTTGACAGTATCCTTCTAAACATTAAGTTACATCCTCGGCAGTCACTCGGCCAGCCACTCATACGAGACTACAATTGCTTAGAGGGGTTATTGATTAAGCAACCTAGCTAGCATTCATGAATTGAGTTTGAATTGATGGGATCACATTGTTTTTAAATGGAAAATTTTTCTCCCCCCATTCAATGATTGAACGCTTACCTTTTTGTTGCTTCTAGAGTCGTAATTCCCTTGTAATTTCGTCTGGTGGGATATATGATCTTATCGTATTAATTGGAGGCCATGTCGATTGATGCAATGATAACGCAATGCTTAATAAGTTGACAAGATACATGGGGCACCATTGCATGGGGATTGCCAACTGAAAATGAAAATCCTAAACCTAAAAAATTGTCAGAAGGGTTGCAACGATTCTAAACTATTAATTCTTTTTAACTTAGACAAATAAACTTGTAGACGCTGGTTTTGTCCAGCCCAAAATGCAACCGAATCAACACCCACCAGCTGCCCCCTCCACGCAACGGCTTCAGCCGACGTTCCAGCAACTTCCAAAGAAACATCAGCAGTCCCTCCACATTTCAGCTCCACCACAACAGTTGTCCCTCCACGTCCACATTCCAGCAGCTTCCCAACTCCAGCTCATCACAAAAAAGAGTGTAATTTTTTTTCATCTTACATGTAAAATGGGGTTATAAAAACCCCATAACAGTATGTAATCTCCCCGATCCAGCAGCAATACACAGACAAAAAAAGCAATAGATTGAAAAGAAAAAACAGCAGATTGGAAATAAAAAAACAGAAAGGTTGTTATCTTCCATATTTTTTTTGTTTTTGTTTATTTTTTTCCAGTTTTATATTTTATTTTAAAAACAGCACATCAAGTTAAATAAATAAAAAAACAATAAATAGGATTGGTTTTACCTCATTGTTGGTCTTTGGTCGGAGCTTTCTTCCGTCATCGGTCAGAGCGCGAGGGGGGCCACCATAGCGGTGGCTGGCGTTGGAGCCTTGGGTTTTGATATGGCTGGCCGAATAAGTTGGGTGGAAGTTTTGGTGTGGTCTTCTGCGTGAAAAAGAGAGGAAGAAGATGAGTTTTAGGGGGCGTTTGGATCAGGTTATGTGAGATTACCGGAGGAATGTAATTTGATTCCCCTATTTGGATGGCAAAGATTCTCAACAACCGGTAATAAGTTATTCCTAATAGTGGTATTTTGGGGGTTTATTACCGGGAATGTGATTCCCCATTCCCTTAGGTATTGTTACATTCCCGACGTTTTGGACTAAAATGCCTTAATTTTTCTCCCAAAAATATCTTTATTATGTTGTTTAATAAAAAAATATACATTCTAATAATCTTTTATTCCTTTAACCAAACAATGTAATCTTACATTCCTACTAATCGAACCAAACACAACAATGCAACATTCTCAGTAATGTGTTAGGTAATGTTACATTCCGGTAATCATATTCCTATCGGTAATCTTACATTCCGTGAACTAAACGCACTCTTAAGTTTATAAAATATTTGAGTTATTCACGCAGAGGCTCCTTCATTTTAGCACCCCTTTGTATTTTGGCATCTGTTTTGGGGAAAACTACACTTCAATCCTCCAATCTCTGTTGCATTTTCGCATATTGGCCACTGAAGAGTTTAATTCAGTTTTGGGGGTAAACTACGCTTAGGTTTTTTTTTTATTTTGGTCACCAATATTATTTCTTTATTTTATTTCGATTTTTGCATTCTAATTTCTATTTTATTTCATTTTAGTCATTAATTATTTATGTTATTATTTTATTTATGAATATGATGCTATAGTTTTAAAATTTTAATTTGGTCACTGAAATGAAGATTCATCATTTTAATTTGGATCTCAAGCTTTAATTCATTTCCATTTTAGTCACTGTCCATGTTTACACATGTTTTTGGTAAATCTCTAATTTAGTCCTTAGATTTTATGATTCTCATTTTAATCCTGCATATTGTTGTGGGTTTATTGTAATATTAGTACACATGTTACATAATAATTGCACAACTAGATATGATTTTCAATATGTTCACTATAGTGTACCCAAAGTTATTATTCTCATTATTTGATCCATATTTACCAAACATGATTAATTTGCTGAGTTTGTATTTTAGCCCATCAGGTTTGTACATATACATTTTAGTCCAAAGTGGTAAGTATGTTTCCTTAACAGTTCATGTTACCATTCGTAGCATCATATTTATATATTAAAGGCATAAATTTAACTACATTCATACTATTAATATATTTGGTTATTGATATATTTACGTATGCGTCATATATGTGTTCGTGGGATATATTTTGGTCCTTTTATATAGTTACATATATTTTTTATGTCACTCCTTTATTTCATTAATAAATATTTTAGCATGTTTAATAATAATTTTAGGTAACACTATATGTATATATTAATGATTTTTTGGGGTGTTGTTTTAATAATTGGTTGATAATTTAATATATGTACAAAATCTCTATTTTTGTTTGCATATAAGTTTATGTTGAAAACATTTTGATGTTTCGATATAACAAACTAAGTATAAATGAATTTTAAGATTTTACAAAAGATTTTTATAAGTATATTTGATTCAATTAATCGAATATCAAATTATTACTCCAAGTCTTTCAAGATCAATTTCAAACCTTACTAAATGTGTAAAATTGTGTTTTATACTTAATATATTTTTTAAACAATTTTCACAAAGTATTTTGAACCAAAATCAAGCCTAAAATCAATTTTTCAAAGGAATGCACCGATGCATCAATCCATGCATCGATGCACCAATGAATAAATTGAACATCGAATGCATTTTATGCATCGATGCACTCAGGTTTTTATGAAAACATCGAATGCATTTGATGCATCGATGCACAAGACATGCATCGATGCACTCAGGCTATTTTGAAACATCGAATGCACACTAAGGGTCCAACGATCAAAATATTTGAATTTTACACTTGATGCACCAATGCACCTTGTGTATGCATCGATGCACTGACGCTCCCAACTGATTTTATTAATTGTTTTCACACTTAAACGGCTCTATTGACTCCACTAATCATCCCCAACGTTCAGAATCAATTGAAGGAGTATTTAAACAAGCTTAAAAGTCATTGATCAACAACAAGAAAACACAAGAAACAAGAATCAAGAGAGAATCAAAGAGAAAGCATCAAACCTCAAGTTTGAGCATTTCAAGCCTATTTTTCATTCAATATTCATTTTGCTTTCAAGAACACTACTTGTACTCAATTGTATTCATTTTTTAGTGTTCTTTTCTTTGTTCTAGAATTGTGCAAACAATCTACCTTGTGAGGATTTCCTTGTAAGTTTGCAAATTTGTAATCGTCTCTTTGAGTAAGAGAGTTCTCAAGAATTGGGGTATATTCTTGAGGGAGTTGTAAGGTTATCTCTTTGGCCTTAAAAGAAAGAACAAATTAGTGAATTTGTTGGAAAATCCTTAGTGTGGATAGCTAAGGTAGTGGATGTAGACTTTGGTTGAGAAAGTCGAACCACTCTAAATCGCAGTTCAAATCTTTTCAATTTTATGCAAAAGCTTCCACCAAAATTTTAATTGCCAATTCACCCCCCTCTTGGCCAATTCCATCGATCGATTAACTCAACAGTTTAGTTATATTCTATTCACTATATATGATAACCTCATAAGCATAATTAGACTCGTATCAAAATAATTTAATTAAGGGCAATATTGATTTATTTTAAAATTATCGAAGTAACTGTCTTGATGTATAATAAAGTTAATTTCGAATATTTTAAAATGAAAGTGCATCCCATTACATGAAACCCTAAGATTTGAACACACCTAAAATTTGGGAACAAGAAAAAAGAAATGTTCGTCTATTTAAATTATTCGAGAAAAGATCGTTAAAACTTATCTAAGATCTGATCTCAACGTCTTTAAATAATCGAATATTTTTTTCTTCTTTCTAAAAGGATTGGTAATTTTAAATTAATTTCATTTCATTTCTTGCATTTGAATATCAGGTTGAAATTATAATATTTATTTGTTTTGATCGGAGTAGAAGTTGATTGTCTCAAGATACGAAAGATCAATTCCTTGCGATAGGAAATAATTAAATATTATGTTATTTCATTCCAAAATTCAAGAATTTTAAGGGATCTTAAATTAAATTAAATTAAATTCAAACTTGTAAATTTTATTGCAAAGACAAATAATTAATGGACAATGTACCAATTTAGGGCATTGTGGGGGTGCTAATCCTTCCCCATACGTAACCGACTCCCAAACTCATTTTCTGGTATGCAAATATTTTTTTTGTTGTTTTAATAATTTTTAAAACAAATTTTATTAAAATAACAAAATGTTTTATGTGTCCAATCACACCTTAAATAAAGAATGGTGGTGACTCCTTAAATCGTGTTTTATCTAATTTAAGAAGAAAAACACCAAAATAAGTCGAGACGAGATTTTAAAAATAATTAAATTTATTTATAGAAAAAAAATCGTTTCGACAAAAATCATAATTGATTTTTTTTTAAATATAATGAAAAAAACAATGAATAACATTCCAAGGAAAAAGAAGAGATAGAAAGAAAATGTCCCCTCAATTACCATGTCTTGAGGTTTATATATCAATCTTTAATGTATATAGATGTTAGTGTCACACCCTTGGAGCCTTAAACTCTGGAACGTGTGGCCTTAGATGCTTCAAAATCACATTTGGGCGTTTTGCACCTAAGTTAGCCTGAAAAACACTAAGCTAGAAGGCTTAGTGCAACACGTAAGCACAAAAGAACCTAGAAAGGAGATAACTCACACAAACAAGAGAGAGAGTTGGGTGAATGTTCTTTGTATTTTACCAAATGAAATAAAAAGTGAAGTGAGTACAAATGAGATTGAGAAGACCTCTATTTATAGTTAAATCTCCTTACAATGGACGACTAAGATGAGCCATATTAATTACAAATCTGTGTATCTAAGGAAACTCATAATAATAATAATAATAATAATAATAGCATATTTTATTTTTAGATTTGAGATCACCATAAAATATAAAGAACATGACTTGATTATAAATCTATTCATAATAAAATAACATGACGTCTTTAGATTTTAAAATTATTTATTGATAAAACTCATCGTCATACTAGTAATGAAGTAAATGTGTATTGTAATCTTGATTGTCGCGTCAACCCCATAAAAATATTAATGATTTGACCGTTAGATTTGATTAAAATATAAGAATATATAATTTAATTTAATTAAGTAATTTAACATTATACCTCGACAAAACTTTCCTCAAATAATTCTTATTATGACTAATAGAAATATTCTTTTGATTATTAAAACCGATGAATCTTATCTTGATAACTTATGCATCTTCCTAGGTTTAATATATGACATTCAATGTACCCATCGAACATCCACAATTATACATTAAATAAAAGCTAAAATCACAATTAAGAAATCAATTAACAAAATATATAATCAAATTAGTTCAAATATTAAGTAATTTGATATTATTTAAGTAAATCTTAAGTTTGAGATTTTGTATGCACAAAAAAATTTCTAGTAGACTTATTAACCAAAATCATATTACGGATCTACGAAATGACATCTTAACATCTGATAATATTTAATAAATTTATTCGTATAACAATTACTTATACATTGAAACTCCTTTATAAAGCATATATATTCCATTTAAATAACATCACATATTTATACAAAAAAGAAAGAATATTTATAAAGCGCATATATTCCGATTAGTTTTACGAAATACACCGACGGATAGTAAAAAAAAATAGCTTTATTTTGCTGTGGCTGTACTCTATTGCTTTGGCCTTTGGCTAATACAATTATATGAATCCGATTCCGACTCGGAGTGGGTACTCATTTCGCATTCAGCCGTGCAAAGAGTCAACTCACTCACGTTCTTTCCCGATGTCAAAATCAGAAATAAAGCCATTGGTGAATACTAGAAACGTCAATCTTGACAAATTATGCAGATTAATCATCTCGTAATTATTCATTAGTTTCTTCTCTCCAAAGGAAAAGGTCAGAGTTTTGACAATATGGAGGGTTGTAAAGGCAGTGAGATGCAATGTTTTTCACAATAATTTGCATTTTTTTTAATGCTGAAGAAACATCATTTGGCTGTAAAGCCATTGAAAATTTTCTTAAAATACCTCAGGATTTACTCGAGGTAATCCAAGCATTCCTTCCACTTCACTATAGTTTCTCGACATAAATACTGTTAATCTTGTTATCAACTAAATCTACTTCACACCAACCAACTCACTATTTAGTATCAGGGTCCTACTCACTGTTCATCATCTTCTTCAATGCTTTCTTCTCATTTCTCCAAACTATTACTGACTATAGTTTTCACCCATTCTAAAAAAGGTGTACAGTCTAAAACCATCAATCCAGAAAAGATGAAAGTCGGAAGATCAATGCATCTTTTTTGACATTTTTTTAAAATATAATTATTGTTTGATTTTTTTCTTTGCTTTTTGGGAATTCAATAATTCAATTTGTGCAGAAAGTCTTCTTTATCCGTGCTTCTTCACCAAAATCAAGTGATGGGTCTCTCTAACCTAATTTTAAGATTTGATTTCTTCAGTTTAACAATAATCCTGTACACGAACGTCAATCCACACCGCAGAGGGTGAGAGAAAATTATTTAGGTTTTTGGATTGAATTCTCAAATTATAATTTAAAATTTCAATTTTAGTATCATATCAATTATGACTTTCCTTTCGTCTAATATCAGCTTGAATTTAGCATAGAATATATTTAAAATAAAAATTATATTTTAAACACATTTGTATACCATATGGCTTGGATATGACGTATTAAAAATTAGATATAGTAATCAAACTTTAGAAAATTTACCGACAATCAGTTGATTTAATGGAATGAGACACTAGATTCCTTAAGTAAGATTAAGGGTTCGAATTCTAACGTTTGCGAATAGAGCAAATTGTGTTGCGAGTGACGCCATCGCCTCTGCAATACCTGATCTGAATTAGTTGGTCAATAGATCAGATACTAGTGATTAATTCAAAAAAAAAATTAGAAAATGTATTATTTTAAGTTATCGGATCCAAATTATTCATATGATATGTATAAACATACTTAAAATTTAATCAACATGTTTTAATTAAAGATGCTTCACATTAAATTTAAATTCTTCATATTCATTTTGTAATCTATATTAAAAACTCATGATTATTCTTTCTAATAATATTATTATTCAAAGTTAAATTTTCTTTTTATAAATATAATATATATTTTTAGTACCAAAAATATATTTAATTAATTATACAAAGAAACGTCAGTCCAAAACACGAAAGTTGGAGAGCACTAGTTTTGTTGTCATTTCTCTTTTGGAGTCTCTCGAAGCACCAAATCTAGTGCTTCTTGAAACCCTACTTAAGCACCACCACAACCCTAATGAGCCACTAATACTAAAAAAAGGTGATGAAATTTCTCGACAACAAACAAAATATAACGAAAACAATAACACTGACCTAATCTAAAAAGCTAGCTAATCTCGAAATAATTTCTATCCATTGTTGTATTTTTTGAGTTTATCAAAATTTCTAAATAGTTACGATCTCTTGATATGATTCAATGTAAATTTCATTAATAGTTGATAATTTTTGTCGTATAATAGTCAGATCAGTTCACTTTACGTCTTTGTCGACATGTGGTGAATTTTTTTTAACTTGATATATGTTTTGAATCTAATGTCACGCCCCTAGAAATTTGGCCTGGGACATGTGTGCTTGAGACTGAGACAAAGGTTCTGAAGAAGGTATTAGGCGTGACTAATCCATTAGACTTGGCCCAAAATGTGGAAAGTGTAAAAGAGCCCGAGCCTGTTCATACTGACCATACAAACAAGGAAAGTGACATCTTGTCATATTGTGTCCACATAGGCAGCGCATATATGGAAAGAGACAACAAATAAGAAGAGATTGTGGGGGAATCTTACCATATCAAGTGTGATCAGCCATCCAAGGAAAAAATCAGACTAATTGATGTGATGAGATGGTGGTTTGGGTGTTTTCCCTTAAATACGGGATTTGATTATATGGTGATTGATAGAGTTTCCTTACATACAAAGATTTGTAATTAATAGGGCTCATCTTAGTCGTTGATGTTAGTCGTCTATTGTAAGAGGGTTCAATTATAAATAGAGGCATTCCCTACCATATTTGTACTCATTTCACTTTTCATTTCATTTGGTGGAATACAAAGAGAATTCACCCAACTTTCTCTTGTTTGTGTGAGCTATCTCCTTCCCAAGTTCTTTTGTGCTTCTGCATTACACTAAGCCTTCTAGGTTAGTGTTTTTCAGGCTGAATTAGGTGTAAAATGCCCAAGAGTGGTTCTGAAGCATCTAAGGTCGCACGTTCTTGAGTTTAAGGTTCCAAGGGCGTGACAAGTGGTATCAAAACAAGTCATTATATGAAGACAACGATTGTTTCGTACGTGTTTGGTGGAAGTGGTAAACCATGTAAGTTTGATTTACTTATTGTGTTGCCAATTTACTTTGGTAGTTAAGTTGGCAAGGATTTACACTCGAGCTAGTCAGGGGTGATTGAGCTAGTTCATGGCAAAGGAGTTTGAGATGGCAAAACCAAGAGCTGGAACTTTAAGGGAGTCGATAGATTCGGTAGAGAAAAGGGTCACTAGGTTGGAGGAATAGGAAAGCCAGAACCAATGGAAGGTTTAAGAGCTTCTCGACGAGTTTAGTGACAAGATGGTTCGTAAGTGTGAGTCGATTGGGGTCGACCGGCCGAGGTGGAGGCTCTAAGGCAAGAGATGAGTAAAGTCAAGAGCACAATGGAGGATATGTCTCAACACATCCTAAGGTTGGAGGTTACCAAGGAGGGACTCAGTGCAAAGACTAAATGAGTCATTAATGGCATGGTTGAGAAGGTTGATGAGCGGACTAATGGTATCGAGAGCATGTTTTTGGCCATGGAAGCGGACATGATGTGAGAAAAGAATGAGCTCTAGAGTGTTGTGTTGGTTTACAAGGATGCCGTTATGAATGGGGCGCTAGGAGAAGCACCAATGATAAAACCAAGGATTGATGTTCCGAAGCCGAAGGAGTTAGTTGAACCCGCTCGGCACATGTAGTTGATAACTTCATTTGGAGTATGGAGCAATACTTTCGGGGCATATGTGTTGAGGACAAAGTAACTAAGGTAAATGTGGCTTCCAATTACTTAACTAATAGTTGAGATAAGTTCAAAGTGGAGTTCAATGAATAATTATACCCCAAGAATGCCGAACATGAGGTGCGTAAAAAGCTATAACAACTTAAGCATAATGGTTCCATTCAAGAGTATGTGAAATGATTCATAGAACTTAATCTGGAAATCCCGACCATGAGCGAATATGAAGGATTCTATGCCTTCATGGTCGGACTACAACAATAGGTCGAGATTGAGATCTAACGAAGATATGCCCACGACCTTTATAAAGCACTAATAGTAATCGAGACCATAGCACAGTTCGAGACTGTGAAGAGTGAGACAAAGCCGAGATACAAGGGCAATGGTGGGGGAGATAGAGAGAAGTCATCCGAAGAGCATCAAAAGGGCGAGGGAATGCCAAGGAGCGGAAGATCCAAATAATTTCATATGAAATGCAAGTTCATATCATCTAGTGACAAAGACAGAGACCGAGAGATAAACAAATAATATCTCACGTGCTATATTTGTGGGGACAAGCATATGTAAATAAATTTCCCAAAGAGGGACAAGTTAACTGCCATCTTAAGTCAGGAGGATGAGCTAGAGGTAGCCACACTTGGCATAATTAGAAGCATCAATGCGACTAAGCTGAAAGGAGAAGTTGAGCAACCGAGGTACCACTAAGGTGAGGGGTCACATGGTTATAGGGATTGAGCCAAGATATCCAGAAGAAAGAACAATCCCAAAGGTGATGAGGCTATGAGGCTTGGCACAATGGTAGTGAATTTTGCGAAGGAAAGTAGAGGCCAAGAGCAGAAAGGGTCGATGTATTTAGATATCATCATTAAGAAATGACTGAGGAGTGCTCTAGTATACATTGAGCAACTGATTTATTTATATCAAAGAGAGTTGTCGACATTCTTGATCTCCAAGTGGAGAAAGAAAATATGACGATCAAGACCGTCAATTGCAAACCAGTGCTGATTATTGGAGTGACGAAGATGATAAAACTGTATATTGGTGAATGGAGGGGCATGGAAGATTTAAAGGTGATCCCATTGGATAACTTTGACTTTGTTGTTGGGTTGAGTTTTCTTGAGCGGAATCAAGCTCTTATCCTTCCCCACCAAGACACCATACATATCTTGGATCAAAATTGGCAATGTGAGGTGGCAACATATCGAGACAAAGGAAAAGGGACCAAGGCACTGATGGCTATCTAGGATAACGAGGATGTTCCAAAGAAGGCGAACATCAAGGAAGGAACGAAGGGACCCAAGCTTTGGAAAGACATAGAGACACCACCAATGGGTGAGGTGGTAGAGGCACCGAACTTCAAGGTAGAAGAGTCGATGTAACAAGGGGCACTGAACTTCAAGGGAGAAGTGTCGATGCATAGAGCATCAGACTCCAAGGAAAAATAAGGGTTGATGCATTTTTGGGTGAATGCAAGCGAAAGGGACAAGGTACATCTCGAACACAACTCTTGTGTTGTTAAGTCTAATTTACCATCTTCATATAATCTAGGCCGAGGATGACCTAACCACAAAATGGGAGTAGTTAAGGTTGGAAGATACCGAGGGAGTCATCCAAGCCTTTGCCAAAAGATTGAGGCAGTCCGTTCGGAGGCAAGTGTAGACGAGTAGATGGGGGTTCCTACAATCAAGATATACGCAATTAGACAAAATAGTACAAGGTTACATGGAGGTAAAAGCCAAGGCAAGCAGACCATATAGGGGGGCCGCAACAAGCCAAGGCACCAGGAAGGAACCGAGATCGACAAGTCCAAGTACATTCCAATGGTGCGACAAGGGCGTCGCTAGGTTTAGTGAGGGAGAATGTAACGTCCCCAGAGATCAGGCCCGAAACATGTGTTTTTGAGACCGGGACATAGGTTCTCAAGAAGGTGTTGGGCGTGACTAATCCATTGACTTGGCCCAAAATGTGGAAAGTGCAAAAAGGACCGAGCCTGTTCACACTGACCGTACAAACAAAGAAAGTGGCACCTTATCAGATTGTGCCCACATAGATAGTGCATATATGGCAAGAGACAATAAATCAGAAGAGATTGTGAGGGAATCTTTACCATATCCAGTGTGATCAACTATCCAAGAAGTAGTCTCATGATATGTTAATCCAATACATTATCCTCTACCATGTACTCGTATGTTAATTTATCAATATCTCATACTTATAACAATGCTTATCATCAATTAATAGCATATCTCAATACATTATTATTGTCTTGGCTTATAATAATAATTGACAAGGGTTTTAACGAGACCTTTATTCTATTAAAAAAATATTTTAACGATTTTATTATCTAATAAATTATTTAATATATGGAAATATAATTACCTTTAATTTATAAAATATGACAAATAATATTTATCTGAATCATTTCACGTTTTAAACATACTCCGATAATAATTTCTTAGGACCCTAATGTTAATGATTTGATTTACAATATTTTATAGTTAGATAATGAAAAATAAACTCAGTTGATCTCTCTCTATAGAACGATTCTAATTCATTTAATAGTTCAAAGTTTGAAACCCTATGAGAACTAAAAGAATCAATTGTATATACTAGTAGCAAAGTATTCGACCAATATGCATCACATCTTTGGTCATTGGACAAGACATTTTTCACTTCGTATTCACATGAACTATGTTATATAAATGGGTTTACATCTAAAATTTATCTAATATTATGTTTGAGTATAATAATTATTAATATATAATTTATTGATTGATTTATTTAGATCAAATATTACATAGGTTTATTATTAAAATTTGAATTTTTAATACTGTTTGAAGGAACCAACATCTCATTTTATTACATCAACTAATACTCGCTATTATTGAATTTATATATTTAGGCAATGGTTAATTACGAAAAGAGAGTGCAAGTTGACCCTTTAACATTGCCTATAAATCTGTTTGCTCTAACTTGTTGCCACTCGTGCACTTGTTTTGAACTCTCAAGATAATATTTTCAGCACTCTCTCATTTGCTGTAATCTTCCATCTTTTGGGTAGTTTCTAAGCCTTCATACCGTCATTCTTTGAACAACAAAGGTAAGATTTCCCAAGACAACATTGATTACTGTTGTTTATTGAAATGAAACATTTGTTTTGTTTTTTTAACTTCAAAAGGTTGCTGTTTTCTGAAAGGTTAATGATGATGAGAGTTTCACTGTCTTTGTGCAAAGAAACGGTGTCGTCTTTACTGGACATACCATCTGGGTTGCTCAAATCGGACTTCTTTTGTCCTACGCGACATAAAGAAAAGGTTGTGATCCTAATGGGAGCAACCGGAACCGGCAAATCGAGACTCTCGATTGATCTCGCCATTCGGTTTCCAGCGGAAGTAATCAATTCAGATAAAATACAAGTCCATGAAGGGCTTGACATAGTCACCAACAAGATCACTGAGGAAGAACAGTGTGGTGTTCCACACCATTTGTTAGGTGTGATAAATCCCAATGCAGATTTTACTGTAACAGATTTCGTCGACATGGCTTCACACGCCATGGATTCGATCGTGTCCCGAAGCCAGCTTCCGATCATAGCCGGCGGCTCGAATTCGTTCATCGAGGCCTTGGTTGATGACAAACACTTTCGGTTCCAATCGAGATACGAATGCTGTTTCCTTTGGGTAGACGTAGCAATGCCAGTGCTACATCAGTATGTATCAGACAGAGTAGATAAGATGGTTGAGAATGGGATGGTTGATGAGGTCAGGAGTTTCTTTGATTCCAACGTCAATTATTCAACGGGGATCGGGAAAGCCATCGGAGTCCCCGAATTCGACCGGTACTTCCGAGCCGAACGGTTCTTAGACAAACGAGGCCGTTCTAAACTGCTGCAAGAAGCAATCCAAGAAATCAAAAGAAACACTTGCAGACTAGCTTGTCGCCAATGGGAGAAGATTAACCGGTTGAGGAACCAGAAGAATTGGAAGATACACCAGCTCAACGCAACCGAAGCATTTCGTAGACACGGCGGAGAAGCCGACGAGGCATGGGAAGAGCTTGTAGCGGGTCCAAGTACAGAGATCGTAGCAGAGTTTGTATATGATATCAGCTCTAAGGCACTACTCACTAGCCCTGCAGGTGCCATTAGAGTCCCTTGTGGTATAATGCTGTAAAATCATATCTGACACAGGAATAACTAGTAAAGCTATAGATTTCAATGTTGAAAAACATAAAATAATGGAGATTTGCTTCTTAATGGAAGTCACTTTTGGGGGGAAAGAAAGATAGATTTCATGGCCCCTGCCATTAATGATATGAAAGCAATTTTTGTTTTTCCTTTTTGGCGTCTCATCAGTTTAGATGAGATACCATTTTCTTTATATATGTACATATTACTTGTTATATCAGAAAGACAGAAACTACAGTTTTGGTATTTCATTGATCTGTAAAATACATTTCTTTTGTTCAAAGCAAATCATTGAAACAACTTGGGATCATATGAATAGCCAGCAAAATGAAACTGAGATTCATCTACTAGATTAGTGCCCGTACAGTTGGAACGCACTGAAATCCAGGTGTTGACTCCTTTTGACTTGGTTGTAAGCTTTTAGTGGGAGAAGTTGGCGCTGTTGGATGTACACGCCTGCCGCCCGGCTGGCTCATGCATGCACCCATGGCTAGCTTACCTAGGGCGCTAGTTTTTTTTTTTAGTTGGCACATCAAGGTAATAAGGTCGTTACACTCGCAGGACCAAGGACTCGTGTTAATAAATAAACGAGAGATAATTTGAGTGACATCTTCTTATGATATATGTTCTGATGTATTTTTAGTCTATTGACAATATACACATTTTATAAATATAAATGCTTAACACTTATCTTTACCGCTGATGATATTGAATAAATTCAAAATCTATAAAATTTTAAATTAAGTAAATTTATAATTTTATTCTTAAAAAATTGTAATATTTATATCTCAAAACCGATCGTGAATCCATAACCGACATCATAGCTAGTTGCTGCTTAATTCGGATTCTCTCACGGCCATATTTGTCAAAAGAAAAACAGACTGGAAAGTTTTGATATTAATTAACAAAAAAATATGCAACATAAGCACTGTATTGATACTGATATTCGCCACTAACTATGAGCAGTTTTTGCTAATTTACATATAAAATACTAATAAATTATATCATTAGCCACTAAATTTTAGATTTTGTATAGAATTTAGTACTAAACTTTGAAACGTTTCATTATCATTGAATTTTAATTTATGTTTCAATTAAGATATTGGAATGTGAAATTCGAAAAGATACGATAATGTGGCAATTTGGTGCTGATGAGGAAGTCAAAAATAATATTTTTTATTTTACCTCAACATCGTCTTTATCAAAATTATGGTTTTTTACTCATTTTTTATTATTGTTGGAATCCGTCATTTTCATTTGGTCACCCTAATCCCTAGACATTGATGAACATGCCTCATCGTCTTAAATCACTTTATCAATTTAGATTTTCAATACCTCTTTAAAACTCACAAAATTTATTACATAAAAATCTACTTATTTTGGGGTTATGATTTTTTCCCGAATTTGAGGGGTTTTGGAAGTTTGTTCAAAAATTTGAACAGGGAGAAGCGTTCTTTCAAGGAGATGAACAACCTAAAGTTTAATAATTTAGCAATCTAATACACTAATTGAATCGCAAACTAAAGTTTAATATTAAAATTGAAACACTTTAAAGTTTAATATTAAAATCAATATATAGCATAAAGTATGATGACTAAAGATGTAGATTATCCTAATAAAAAGTTTATATATAATATTACTTATTTATGGTCAATGACAGTCTAAAGAATGTAATAAATTCTTCAAAAACGCAGTGCCTTTTATCTTTGATTATTTTACTCAAAAGCCATTTTTTTTTATTAAGGGATTCTAAATATAGTACATGAAACAAAGGGATCATTTGAATGTGATTTGAGGCTTGACCCCCTCCCTACTTTTTAATATAGGCTACTTTTACAAATAAAGGGGGTTATTGATCCACTAGGCCTCACACTCACATATAATATATAGTTTCAATATCCCAGTGGCATAAATAAAAATGTGCCATTGGACCCACAAACGAACAAGAAAACGAACTAAGAAATCAACAATTTTCTTGGGCATTTACTCTTCCTCCTTTTCCTTCCATCTTCTCACTTCATATATCATTTAGGGTTTGTTTTTCACGAGAGAATCAATGGTGGTGGAGAAAAGGAATGTCAAAGTATGGATTGAAAACCTTGAATAAAATGCAATTTATATTATCTAAATCCCAAGATGAGTTTCAAATACTGTGTATATATCTCTTGCGAATATGTTTAATATTTTTATATATTTGAATGTGTATAACGAATACTGACAAATTCCGATAATATCCGTGAAAAGAAAACGCACAACCGGTTGAGCTTTGACATTAAAATAGATACATGTGTATATAATATATTCTTTAACCCCAAAGAGAAAAGGATGGTTTCTCCAACCTACAAAGTTGCCCAGTGGTCCAATAGTTGGTTTCGGCGGCGGATTATTTTAAATCAGACAAAAGCTTGAGGCATATGGAACAACATAAAACCCACCACCCTACCACTTATTCTTGTGTTCTGCTATAGATAGTAATAAAAAAAAAACTATGCCCATTTATTAAGATATTCCCCCAAGTAAAGATGATAATAGCAATATATCTTTGCATCAAACTCGATATCCATAAGTTACATAAGAAAGTATCACAATAAAACGATGTTGTTTTATTCATATCATCTTATCGTGTGAACGGAACATTGATTTAAAAAAATTAACATGATAATACTAATATATGTTTGCATGAAAGTCGTTATCCATAAGTTACATAGAACAAAGAGAATGAAGTGAAAATCATGGTGATCTTAGTCTTCCTCCACATGAGAAAGTCACACTGCAGGCTTCTCCGACACTGACAATGTATCGATGCAGAGGCCACGACAGGAAGAGAGGCAAGTGTGTTAGAATATCGCACACACATACCGTCTCCACCATCTTCAGCCATCGGCAACAGTAGCCTTGTTCGGGCGAGATCCCCTTAGGCTTATCCCTATGCTTGTGCTTGTGCCTGTGCCTGTCTCCTTCCCGCCCCGTGCCATTTCCGTCTCCTCGACGACTACTTCTAGTTCCATTTCTACGTCCGTTTCCTTCGTCCGTTGCATCGGACGATTGAAAAGGCGACGGGACTAACAGGATCGTTCCGCACGCGAAGTTCACTAGGGTCAGTTGGGAAGCGCATAGCGGACGGAGGTGGGGCGGTGGTAGTTCTCGCCTTGGTGGCATTATAGGCAGTGGAGTAGGCAAGGCCACGAAGAACATCGAGACGAGAAACAGTATCGGAATCCCAGCCCTACTCATTATGCACCGGTGAAGCAGGGGGGTTTTGGGGTTCTCACCATTGTTGTTACTTCAATTTATATAATCTCTTGATTTCATGAAGTTGGTGCTTTGTTTAATTTGAGGCAACTAAGAAGATTAAACAACAGGGGTGACAAAGTGAATGAGGGATGGTTTGTTGACGCTAATTAGAGAAGTTAGGTTCTCAAAGAGTTTGATTATTATTGGCATTCCATTCATAGAGTGTGAAGACTTTGTTAGGTACCAAATTGTTGAGACTTTTAAATATGGATCCTCAGAAATTGAATGTTTACTGAAATTGCATGAGATGGTATTTCCAAAACAAATGTAAATTTGGTGATATAAGCCCTTATACTTTATTCAAATGATCAAATCAGATATGAATAAGCGCTTAAACTTTGATTGATATCTAAATAAGTACTTAATCTTTAACGTGTAAAAGTAGGCTTTTGTCTTTAATATAAATTCACAAATATAAAAAAAGTCCAAAATTCCTAAATGATACATATATTTTAAACTAAAATTACTCTTAAGATATTTCATTTTATATACAATGTATTCATCAACAAATTTTTAATTAGTATACGAATAAAACTTAAAAATAACTAAACCATAAAATATAAAATATAAAATCAAAACTATAAAATCCTAAACCAAAACTATAAAACACTAACATTAGATTTCAAAAGACAATTTACTATTTTTTTTAAAAAAATCTAAAATGTATATTCCGTTAGCCACGTTGTTTATTTGAACCAATAAAATATTTTTTTATGTATTTAAACATTTCACGGCAGATAAAGATATACTCTACCGTTTATATAAAAAAATTGTCATTTCCATAAAGTAGTTAAAAGAAAATATTATTTTTTTTAGAGGTTTTAGGTTCGAGCAGTGAAATTCGTATGATATATGTGTCTATTTACACTTATTATCAATTAATTATAATTTTTTTAAATAAATATTTATAATTATTCTGTACTAAAATAAATTTACAATTGTGTAACTAATTTGTAAGAGTATTTTTTTATAATATATAAAAAAGCCTGAATTGAGGTTGTTGTCGGTTTGACCCATAGCAGCATTTTGGGCCGATAATGGGGTTTCCCGAACAAAAACAGCAGCAAAATTCATTATTATAACGTAGAAATGGAGACTGATTTTATAAATAACAAAGCTCTCAACTCTAATTTGACCGCTGTTCACGTCTCTGATCTCTCTTTTAAAAAATCTCTAACGTTGCTGTCCCTTTGTCATTCACTCGTAAGTCGTACGCGTCGCACCGCACCCCAACCACTCAGAAAATCAAACAAACAAAAAGCAAGACCCTTCACCGGGAATGCTGTTGGGAAACGCCAGAGCCGTAGCTCGGACATTCATGGCGTCGCCGTCGCCCAAGGACATCGTCTTCGAGCCCGATGACATCCCTTTCGGCTCCTTTGAGTGGTTCTTCTTTGCGGGAATTTCCTGCTTTCTCGTGCTCTTTGCCGGCATAATGTCCGGTCTTACCTTGGGATTGATGTCTCTGAGTCTTGTTGACCTCGAAATTCTACAGAGAAGCGGAACTATCACCGAGAAGAAGCAAGCTGGTAAATTCCTATTTCGATTTTCCACAACTAGTCCGAGTAATTAAATACGCTGACTTTACTGTTTCAAGTTATAGAATTTTGATATCATAGACCAGAGTGAAAACCCATAATTTCTTTAGCCTTGTTTAATGCCCAATTATTATAATTTATTGACATCATTGCATGTCTGCAGCTGTTATCTTACCAGTTGTTAAAAAGCAACGTCAGCTTCTGGTAACTTTGCTTCTGTGTAATGCTTGTGCCATGGAGGTGAACGTTTATATTTTGTTATTAAAATTATTGATGGTTTTAATGACGCCATATATATATATATATATATATATATATATAGTTGGGTAGCTAATAGCATTTCTTTTGCTTATCCTTATCCTTATGCTCTTGATTTTGTGTTCTTGCTGGCTCTTCCTATAACACTTGATAAAATGTTTCACCCCTTTGTTGCAGTGTTGCTGTCTGTTACTTTTGTTCTGTTTTTTGGAGAGGTATTACATTTTGTGTTTCTTAATGCTTCATTCTCAGCTATATAAGCCTTTTGAAGGGATTTATTTACTTTATATAAGTCCTTTTTTTGGATCAGATAATTCCACAAGCAGCATGTTCGAGATACGGACTCGCTATTGGTGCGAATTTTGTGTGGCTCGTGCGTATTTTGATGATCATTTGTTATCCCATTGCTTACCCAATCGCAAAGGTAGTATCCCGTCGTAATTCCTTGACTAAAAATTGTGATTATAGTATTCTACTGGCATTACTTGGATAACGAGGTAGCTTCCCTTTTGAGTTTATACTACTTCAATCACCTCGAAAGCATTCGTGTTTGGTTAGTAAAAGGGTTGTTGTTCAATACGATTCTAAGTGTTAGTAGGTCTTTTAGAGGATTTGCATTGAGCAAAGTAACAAGTTCTAATGAATTCAGTAGTGTGCAAAGTGCCTTGGAACCTTCAGTATTTGATGCCTAAATCTTGATACCTTTTTACTCCATTCAGTCCAATTATATTCTGGATACCCCTAGGTATATGATATTCTTTGAGAGTTGTGGTTTCTTGGATGTTGAACTCTGTTAGAGGTTTTATACCACAAACTTCTGAAATAGCATTCCCTTTTCTACTTATTCTCCTACGTTCTTGGGAAATATGGCTTTAGGTTTTGGATGCTGTGATCGGTCATGGTGATGCATTGTTTAGACGGGCTCAATTAAAAGCCCTTGTCTCCATCCACAGCCAAGAGGTAACTGCTTAAACTAGACCAGATAATATTGCTGAAGTAAGTTGTCTTTGTTTCATTTGAACTTCCATTGACTTGTCATTTGTGTCCTTTATAGGCCGGCAAAGGTGGTGAACTAACACATGATGAGGCAACCATCATTAGTGGTGCACTGGATTTAACCGAAAAGGTAAATGTTGTTATTGGAATTGAATTCCATTAGTAAATGTTGTTATTTGATAACACACTATGAACAAGTACATTGAAATCTGGATCTTATTTATGCAAAAGCAGCTTGATAAAACATACAAACACTAAATCTGTTATAATCTAAAGAAATAAACTAAAGAAGAGAGAAAGAATAAAATAGGTAGTGAAAGAGAAATATGATTATTGAATTTAGGAGATTTTAGTAGTTTAAATAAACTGAATTGTTGACTTCTAATAGGACTTATCTGCTAAAGATAAAATTCTATCTAGAGACAGAGAATACAAAGATTTCTAAGACTTGTCCTTTTTTTTATCATAAAAGACTCCTAAACAAACAAGACTTCTACACGGTTGATTCTAACAAAAACTAACTAGTTCTAGTTGCGAAATAGTAACAGATCTTTTAATTGGAATTTGGACAGTGAACACCTGCCTCTGACGTTTTGGAAACTTCCCTGTCCAAAATGCTTAGGTTGTAATCTGCAAGGTTTTGATAGCCTTCTAAAGGTTCTAAAGCTGCCCCCTCCCCCTCTCTCTTCCTTTTTGAAGTGCTTGGCCTTTTTGAAGTTTATTACTTTCATTTTTAATTTCCCACTTTTATATAGCTCAGAAGTTGATAAAAGTCCATTGCCAGAGTCTTTTGTAAAATGGGTGCAATCATGATGCTTCTTGTACATGCAGACTGCAAAGGAAGCTATGACACCCATTGAATCAACATTTTCCTTGGATGTTAATTCGAAATTGGATTGGTTAGTTTCATCCGGATGGTGTTGTTTCTGTTATCACATCATTTTTGTTTCTTCATCTAGCCATTGAAACAAGTTAGAGGTGACACACACTCCTATTGCTTTGCTATTCTGGGGAAAGAAAAGAGTAAAAAACTGAGAACATTTCTATCTGTATATTTGAGGAAAGGATTGAATTTAATTTGTACCTTATATTGGTAAGATGCAAACTAGGCATGCTAGAAGTTTAATAAGAGTTTATGTGGAAAATGAATTTTCTTATGAGTGGTGGATCTTGTGATAGGTGGACTTATTTTCTAGTTGGTTCTGCAATTTGGAATATTACAGTTTTAGGCTTAGATTAAGAACCCTATCCTAATGTGGAGCATACCTTCTTTTACTTCTTTAATGCTTTTCCTGCCGCTTCTTTTAGCATGACACTATTGGAACATGATTGACTTTAAAGATCATCCCCTCTCGGTGTTAAAATCCTAAGTGCTTCATTCAATATTAGTATCGGAGTTGGGTCATAAATCGATTTATCTGCCTTTGGTGCAGGGAGTTGATTGGAAAAATTCTTGCACGTGGTCATAGTCGTATCCCTGTCTATGTTGGGAAGCCGAAAAATATCATCGGGTTGTTACTGGTATGTTAAGTTACCCATTGGCTTTCCAATGGTTTTCTTTATATTGAAAGTTACTGGTCGCAGTTCAACATTGAATTAAATTTTCCTTCTAAAGATTCTTACAAATTTTCCTTTGCTATGAGATTTAGGTGAAAAGTCTTCTCACAGTACGTCCGGAGACTGAGACACCAGTTAGTGCTGTTTCCATTCGCAGAATTCCTAGGTATATACATGTAATACCATTGTTTTTTTATTTCTCTCTATACATGAAGAAAGTATGACTTCTCATGCATCAACATCTCAGGGTTCCAGCACATATGCCTTTGTATGATATCCTCAATGAATTTCAAAAGGGAAGCAGTCATTTGGCAGCTGTAGTGAAGGTTAAAGGAAAGACCGAAGACCCTCAATACCTTGATTATGGAGAGAAATTTGATGAGCATAGAGTTACCAATGGGAATTCTCAACTAACAACCCCTTTGCTGACCAAATATGACATTAAACCACAGTGTTATTGATGTTGAGAAACCTAGGCCTATCACGATCAAGACAACTCTTCTACCTAATGGTGTCACAGCCGGTACCTTGCAGCAGTTTTCAGAGGATACCGAAGATGGGGAAGTCATTGGTATTATTACCCTAGAAGATGTTTTCGAAGAACTTCTCCAAGTATGTTCTGTTTCTGTCTGTTCTATCACTAATTCTTCTAGCTAAATTAAATTCTTTTTTCACCCGACTTAATCTTCCAATTTATTTTACTAAGCTCGGTAGTTTGCAACTAATTTTCTAAAAATGTGTTTTACCATGGAATTTTTAGATTGTCTCTCTTTAAATGCATTATGCAAATTGGATAGGTGGTACTTACTGAACCCTTTCTACATTGTAGGAGGAAATTGTTGATGAGACTGATGTATATATTGATGTACATAAAAGGTACTGTTTTTTTGGTTTTCATCTATTTTCGTTTATGCTTTCTCTCTTTCGGTTTGGCTAATTATTTCATTGAACATGAAATAATCATTTTTCCCTTTTATAAAGGATACGAGTGGCTGCTGCTGCGGCTTCATCTGTTGCACGTGCTCCATACAGTCGTAGATTGACTGCTCAAAAGCCTTCAGTTAGTAAACAACATTTACTTCTTAATATCATGTGTCTCTTGCTTGCATCGTTAGACCATTAGCGAAGTAACAAACTAAAAGGAGTATTATTTGGTGATACTCCTAGTTGACCCTGGAGATAAATTAAATCGTGTCCATGATTATATATGGTGTAGAAAGAAAACTTTTGGGCATCCTCCATCTATGCTATCTCCCAAACCTTCCTATTTGGAAGTGCATGTGTACAAATAGGTGTTATAGTTGGAGAAGAAGACGAAGAACGAAGGAACGAGCAAAATTTGGGAATGGAGAAAGGAGGGTTAGGGATTCTGGAGAAAGGAGGGTTAGGGATTCGGGAGAGTAAATTGGGGATTGAAATCAGAAAAGGAATTGAAAAACGAGGGGAGTTTGACTTATCTGATGAAGTGGAGGCGGGCCAAGGGAGTTTGGTGCGAGATGGAGTGGCCCAGTCAATTGGCCCAATACTTGAACAGCACAAGGAATCAGTTTGTTAAGCAATTCAGTTATAGAAGATTGCCAGATGGCATTACTAGATTTACCAGTACGAATTTGTAACTAAATAATACCTCTGGTAGAGCACATTTCTTCTCTATGATTTGAATGAATGAGAATTTCCTTTTTGTAATCCCTTTCCTTCTTTTACAACCTTTCTTCTTCGATAATTTCTTCTCTCTTATCCTCAATCTACAACAAATTGGTATCGAGAGTCTCGGTTCTGGCAAGCAGTGGGCATGACAAAGAAGACTCAGAACATGACTGAAGTTGATCTATCAGGCCTGCAAAAACAGATGGAGGAATTGACAGCATTAGTGAAGCAGGGACAGGATGAAGCTAACCCACCTAAGTGGTGGGAAACACAATAAAACAAAATCACAGCATTGGAGTCAAGGATGGCTACTAATCAAGGGTATGTTGAAGAGTTGTTAAAGATTCTAACAGGCATAACGGGGGAGCAAGAACATGCTGATGGTGAACAGGTACAAACTCCTAATGCTTTTAAAAATGGAGAGAAAAATCCTGTTTTGGTAACTGTGGTTAAGGACAAATCCAGATTTGCTTATAAAACAGATGAGCCTGGGATATTAAGAACTAAACCTGATGATTGTTTAGCCCTTAAGAATAGTTCTAGACATGAAAATCTAAAAGGTGAAAATAGTGAATCTAGACCTATTCTGTTAGGTCAGGAAACAGAAAAAAAGCTCAGGGGATTCATTTAACAGCTCAGGTACTATGTGGCATAGACCTAAAATAGAGCTACCATTCTTTGAGGGGGTTAATCCTAGGGGATGGATTCAGAAATGTCTAAAATATTTTTCCATTTGTGGTGTTCCTGTTGAGCAGAGAGTAGAGGTAGCTACTATGTATTTAACAGGCAAGGCTGAAATATGGTTTGATGGGTATATTATGCAAAAACACCATGTTACATGGCATGAATTTGAGGTTGATCTTTGTTACAGATTCAGTGACAGATCTTTTTATGATATTGTAGAGGAGTTTACTAAATTGACTCAGAAAGGGACTGTAGAGGATTATCAGGAGAAGTTTGAGGAGTTACAACCTAATATGCTCTTGCAGAATCCTACTTTGACTGAGGAATTTTTTGTGTCACTTTTTATTAGTGGACTCGGAGATGATATTAAGCATAGAGTTAAAGCTTTAGATCCTAAGAATTTGTCTGAAGCATGTAAGCAAGCTAAACTCTATGAACTATCTGTGGAGTTTGAGAACAGAAGGTTGAGGCCTTCTTTTAAATCCCCACCCTACCCAAACCCTATTACTGTTTCAAAAACATCTTCACTGCCAGTAACTACGAAACCTACAACAACATCCATTCTTAAACAGAATCTTATTGAGTACAGAAGGCAGAACAATCTTTGTTTTAAATGTGGTGAAAAATACTTCCCAGGTCATCAGTGCAAAAACAAACAACTGAACATGATTACTAAGGAAATTGATACTTCTCCAGTAGAATTTTTGCCTATAGACTCAGATCAGTCTCCACAAACAGAAGAAAAAACCTTAGAAATTTCTATGAATGCAATTACTAGTTCTATTGGTCATATTACATTGAGAATCCAGGGCACCATACAAGGAAAATCATTAAGTATCCTAATTGATAGTGACACTACACAGTTTCTTGACTCCTAAATGGGCTGATGCTGGCATTCAGATTACTACCCCTCATCCTTTGGCCATCACTGTGGCTAATGACCAACAACTATTCAGTATTGCTAGATGCAATCAAGTACAGTGGCAAATGCAGGGACATACTTTTTTGCATGATTTTAGATTACTTAAATTGGGTGGAAGTGACATGGTTTTAGGAGTGGATTGGATGAAGTTATTTAGTCCAATACTAATGGACTTCAATAATATGACTGAGTTTTGATCATGAAGGGAAGCAAATTTGTATTCAAGGACATCAACCCTCAAATGAATTGCAGCAAATTTCAGGGGCTACATTACTAAAAATGAGTGCAAGGGATTATGATATTATGGGCCATATTGTCCTATTGACTATGGCAGGAGCTTCTTCTTATATTCCTATGGAACTCCAACATGTATTGGAGAAATACAACTCAGTTTTTGTTGAACCTGAAGGCTTACCTCCTCAGAGGTCTCATGATCATTCCATTCCACTTAAACCTAATGCCATACCAGTTAATCTAAGGTCTTACAGATTTCCTCACAATCAGAAGGCTGAGGTTGAAAAACAGATAACTACAATGCTTTCTTCTTCTGTCATTCAACCTAGCAGGAGCCCCTTTGCCTCTCCTTGCCTTCTTACTAAAATGAAGGATGACACTTGGAGGTTTTGTGTGGATTACAAACAACTAAATAGCCTGACTATTAAGGATAAGTTTCCTATTCCTATAGTGGATGATTTGTTGGATGAGTTACATGGGGCTGTTTACTTTTCAAAAATTGATTTGAGGTCAGGCTATTAGCAGATTCGAATTAAACCAGAAGATATCTATAAGACTGCATTTAGAACACATCAAGGCCATTATGAATTTAAGGTAATACCTTTTGGCCTTACTAATGCTCCTGCTACATTTCAGGCCCTTATGAATGAATTGTTTAATTCTTTCCTTAGAAAATTTGTTTTGGTTTTCTTTGATGATATCTTGGTGTACAGCAGCAGTATGACAAACCATGTTGAACATTTACAGTTAGTTTTGGAAGTTTTGCAAAAGAACCAATTATTTGCAAAACTTTCCAAATGTTTTTTTGGGCAGATTAAAGTGGAGTATTTGGGCCATATTATATCTGCTGCAGGGGTGTCTACAGACCCTAGTAAAGTGGAAGCTATGCATAATTGGCCCAAGCCTAAATCCCTTAAATCTTTTAGAGGATTTCTTGGTCTGACAGGGTACTACAGACGATTTATTAAGAATTATGACATTATTAGCAGAACATTGACACAGATGTTAAAAAGGATGGGTTTCAATGGACTTCTGCTGCTTATTCTGCTTTTGAGGATCTTAAGAAAGCTATGTCTTATGCTCCAGTTTTAGCACTACTAGATTTTGCTAAGACATTTTATCTGGAAACAGATGCTAGTTCTGGGGGTATAGGGGTTGTTCTTTCACAAGAGGGAAGACCTATTGCTTATTTAAGTAAAGCTTTAAGTCCTAGACACTCAGCTCTATCTATTTATGAAATGGAATATCTTGCTATTCTATTGGTTGTTTCTAAATGGAGGCATTATTTGGAGAATAGACCATTTGTTATTAAAACTGATCATGAACCATTAAAATTTCTGTTGGAGCAGAAGTTAACTACCACTATTCAGAAGAAAGGGTTGACCAAGTTATTGGGATTAGACTATACTATTCAATATAGAAAGGGGAAATCAAATGTAGTTGTTGATGCTTTATCTAGAACATGGGAGGATCAAACTCATTGTTTGGCTATGGGAGTGACTGTTTTGGTTCCTACTTGGGTTCAAGAGATTGAAGACAACTATAAGAATGATTCTATAGCTCAAAATTGGATTTCCATTCTAACTATTAATCCTGCTGCTGACAATAAATGGAAATATTCTAAGGCTGTTCTTAGATATGATGGGAGGGTTTATATTGGAGCTAATGGAAGCCTTAGGTTGAAAGTTATACAGACTTTGCATGATTCTCCTCAAGGGGGACATTCTGGGGCACATGCTACATATTATAGGATTAGGTCAAATTTTTATTGGCCAAATCTTAAAGCTATGGTTGCTACCTATGTGAGATCTTGTGAAGTTTGCCAGCAAACTAAGGTGGAACATGTAGCAAAACCTGGTTTGCTACAGCCCCTTCCTGTTCCTAATCAAGCTTGGGAAATCATTACTATGGATTTCACTGAAGGATTGCCTACTTCCTTCAAGAAAAATTGTATTTTGGTAATTGTGGATAAATTCACCAAATACAACCATTTTCTACCTCTATCTCATCCTTATTCTGCAGCAGAGGTTGCTAAGCTCTACTTAGACAGTGTTTATAAACTACATGGTCAGCCTAAAATGGCCATTTCTGACAGAGATAAGACCTTTACTAGTTTGTTTTGGAAAGAATTGATGAAACAATTGGGTACAAGGACACTGTTCAACATTGCTTATCATCCTGAAACGGATGGACAAACAGAGAGGGTTAACCAGTGTTTAGAACAATATTTAAGGGGAATTTGTTTTTATCAGCCTAGATATTGGGCTAAATGGCTACCTCAGGCAGAGTGGTGGTACAACACCACTTACCATACAACTTTAAAATTAACTCCTTTTTAGGCTTTATATGGGTACAAACCACCTATTATGCTTTGGCTAACATATACTACAGTTCAGTCAGTTAGTGAAATTATGACTAACAGGGAGTATATAAGGCAGTTAGTCAAGCATCCATTAGAATTAGCCAGTAACAGAATGAAGCAGCAGTCTGATAAAAGTAGAACAGAAAGGGTTTTTCAAATTGGAGAATTGGTGTACCTGAAGTTGTAGCCATATAGACACTCTTCGATTACCCTGCGAAAAAATCTTAAGTTAGCAGCAAAATATTTTGGACCATACAAGATACTCGAAAAAATAGGTGAAGTAGCTTATAGACTGGATTTACCTGATTCTTCGAGACTCCACCCTGTATTTCATGTAAGTTTTCTGAAGAGATTCATCGGGGATTCATCAGTGACTGCTACAGATCCTCCTGTCATAGACGAAGATGGTCAGTTGCAAATAAAACCCTGGAAAACTATGGGAAGACGAATCGTAAATAGAAATGGAAAACCAGTTACTCAGCTTTTGGTTCGATGGCAAAACTTGGATGAATCGAATGATACTTGGGAAGATTATTCGTTTCTATGTGGCCAGTTTCCTACGTTTGATCCTTGGGGACAAGGCTCGTCTCGTGGGGCGGGTATTGTTATAGTTGGAGAAGAAGAAGAAGACGAAGAACGAAGGAACGAGCAGAATTTGGGAATGGAGAAAGGAGGGTTGGGATTCTGGAGAAAGAAGGGTTAGGGATTTGGGAGAGTATATTGGGGATTGAAATCAGAAAAGGAATTGAAAAACGAGGGGAGTTTGACTTATCTGATGAAGTGGAGGCGGGCCAAGGGAGTTTGGTGCGAGATGGAGCGGCCCAGTCAATTGGCCCAATACCTGAACAACACAAGGAATCAGTTTGTTAAGCAATTCAATTATAGAAGATTGCCAGCTGGCATTACTAGATTTACCAGTACGAATTTGTAACTAAATAATAGGTCGCACCTTTCTTCTCTATGATTGTCAATCAATTTCTTGTAGAGCACATTTCTTCTCTATGATTTGAATGAATGAGAATTCCCTTTCTGTAATCCCTTTTCTTCTTCTTCTACAACCTTTCTTCTTCGATAATTTCTTCTCTCTTATCCTCAATCTACAACAATAGGTCGCACCGACATGAAATTGATTGACATTATACTTTGTCCCATCAAAGACATTACGAGATATAAGCTTTCTGTACTTTCAAAGACCTACAGAATGTTTCACTAATATCCTTCAATTTACCTTCTCATATCATTCAGGGTGTTCAAGGCAAGCAGGGACAAATGACAAAGAAATCTATGGATGATTCACAAACAGGGAGATCTTAGGCAAAGTCCAACGATCTTAGCCATGCAAAGCATAACCGAATACGTGCATCTTACTCTCCTTACCGTGTGTTGTAACTTCTCTTATTAGGCAAAGTTAGAAAATTAGGCATGTCTAGTGTAAAAGAAAAAAAAGGCAAATTTTGTTTATGGTAGTTAATACCTCTAGTAGCAAACCAACTATCTTAGGCATGAATCTTAAATATAGTAGGCAAGACAAATGTTTTGTTTAGAGTCTGTTGTTCAGAGTCGGATTGATCTTTCTTTTTCATGTTTAGAGCATCTTGGCTTGGATGTAAAAATGCAACTTCACTTAATGTATGAAATAACACAGATGGATGATTGTATGACTTCTTTCTAATGAATCGGAGATATGTTTATTCAACCATTTTGCCTGACCATGTATGTATGAACCTCGAAAGGTTAGTCTTTGTGGACTATAAACGGATACGGAAAGACTAAGGTTAGATTACAGATCTCGACCCGTTCCAAAACCTGAAAGTTAGATCATTCTAACACAGGAGCAACACAGTACCTCTACATATAATATAGTCTTATTTGTCTACTGTTGCAGCTTGAGGTATACCCAAACCCCTTTCTTTTGGGTAAGACTAAGCCATATGATTTTTTTTTGCTTTATGGTATGTCAATAATTTAATATATGTTATATCAACAATAAGCTAATAATAAATATTTATTCTTAATTAATTAATGATTTATATTTTAAAAAGGGTAGGTTAAGAGTGATGGGAGAGGGTTTAGGAAGGTGTATGGAAATACTCAACTGAACTCACAGTCACAACATTATAGGTAACAAACAAACATTGCAATTTATTCTTTCCTTAAAGATCATAACTTCGGAGTGGACTGTGGGAGCTTAAAATTTATTGGAATTTGTAATTTAATTTCTACAAATATCGTGCTTGAACTTTAAATTTCAATAAATAATAATATTCCTATCGAGATTACTTAAATTTTTCAGTTTACAGTGTTAAATATATGCTCTTGTAAATAAAATGACTGTTTTATACTATTTATTTACAATTCAATAAATATATTGAAACTGACAGAACTCAGAATTAATTGGAGGAGAAAGATGAAATAATTAACGAAATCCCAATATATTATAAGATATTTAAATATATTCTTTTTGATATTTTAGTAGGACTAGTAGTAAATTTTTATAATATATAACTAGGTCGAAGATACGTACACCAATATATATTATATGAAATCAATTTCCATAACTAGTTTTGAACCCGCAAAGTTGAAAACTTGACGGCGGGCAACAAAGTCAATATATATTAAACGCCTACCATAGCTGGCCGCCGCCATTACATACCACTGCCCTGACTTCATTATATTCAACCTTCTCAGCTCTCCTTCCCAACATCACCAGAACCAACAATGGCGATCTTGCCAATTCCATGCTCCATCAAATTGCACCCCAAAATCAACCCTTTTCCCAGTACCCCACGTTCCGTTTCCAACATCCATCAACCCCACACCATTCCAATCATCTCATCGACGCTGAAAACATCTTACGAATCCAAAAATCTCCATGAATTAATCAACGACAGTTTACCAACGTCTTCTTCAAGTTGGGGGGGACAGCTTTCGAAAGATCTGGGGATGAAAACCAAGCGAAACGATGAGACATTGGAGAGAGAAGTTGAAGTGGTTATGTGCAGGCTGAGGGGAGTTGTGGAGATGTTAATGGAGGTGGAGATTCAGAAGATAAACGGAAGGTTAAAGGGAACGTGTGATGAAGATAAATTGTTGGTGGAGAATATGAGTAGAGAGATCGTTGACAAGATTTTGAAGCGGCCGGTTGAGTATTTCAAAGCAAGTAGTAAAGGAGATCTTGAAACCAGATTGAACGACTTGAATTTGCTGATTCGTTTGATTGAAAAACCATGCAATGGTTGTCCAAGGTGATTAAGAGAAACCCCAGACATGGCTGGCAACGGAGATTTTTTTTTTTTTGCTATTTCCAGTTTTGTTTTCATCATAATTTTTTATTCATTTCATCATGAACAATGATTTGGTTGGTTAATTATTTTCTATTGAAAAATAAAATATTTTGAAATCGATTGGATCCGTGCCTCTATGACTTTTGTTGGTAAAAGTATGGTTGCAGAGCAGTATTTTAGCATAAATAAATAAAATGTAAAAATAAAATAGTTTTAATATAAATAAATAAAAAGTTATTATATCATATTAGAAAGATATAATAACAAAATTAAACCAGCTACCAGCACTAAAGACACTTCATCCATGAGGAATAACATCATCTTTGTCGAATCAAAATTTTCGATACCCAAACCAATAGCAGTTTTGTCTACATTAATGCCAAAAAAAAGTCATTAACTTGTCAAGATAAGCTTTGTCAGCCTCCGCGAGCTTCTCTTCTTGTGGCATCATGAAGTAATTCAATGTCAACACCATCTGGAGGCAGCTGAACATATCTCACAACCGAGCCTCTGATGAAACAGTTCCTTACCGAAAGCTGTAACCAGACATTTGCTTCTTAATTCAGCTGGGGAAAAAATTGTAACGATAAAAACAAAGACGGGTTTTGTCGAGACTGAGATAGCCGATGTAGGAGAAAACTGAACCAATACATGTTTTATGGGCAGGGGTAACAGAATATTACAACAATGTCTTATACTTTCAGTATAAGTTCAACCAGTAATGAAATTACAAGGCTTGGCAGTTGGCACTGAAGGGTGGAACTTGAAGTTGAAAGAAAAATAGAAGAATGGCAAGAAGAGGAAAACTGATAACCTATTGGAAGAGATTGAAGGAACCAACCATATACAAAGTAAAGAAAAATTATTCAGCAGTAATAAAGTGCTTCAAAGCTATAGCAGTCTCCAAATCAAAGAGTTAACAGATCACCGAAAGTACGAAAGTAGTTTTGTTTCTCATAAACCATAAAAGGTGACCGAATATGATACTAAAACTGGGATTTCCATACACAAGTGTCATATGATCTACAAGTCCAATAGCCAAACCCCATTCAAAGAAAGCAATCAATACTCAACATGAAATGAATTGACATAGTTATAAGGCAAAAGGAAAACATGGAATTTCAAAACAAATGCATTTTGAAAAGAAAAGTAGCAAAAAAGGGGAGAAAGCAAAACCTAAAATCAAAAAATGATCAGCATCAGAAGATGCTGACATCCAATCTGTCAAACTCCAACATCACTGCACTTGTGGCACAGAAACTAAAAGGTGACAAGTGGTTGGACTTGGTTCCAACATTAACATGTCCTTTATATCACCAAACAAGTTGAACAGTTTTTTCTTTTTTACATTAGCAAGTTAAATTGTGTTGCTAGTTGCTACTCTTTTCTTAAGGTGCTTGAAATGTATATTGTGCTGTTTGAATAGGCTCTCCTGCCAGCCTCTTCCTGGCAACATCAATTACAAGTTTGATTTTATACTTAGCTAAATCCAATGCCAAAGAATAAGATGAAAATCTTTCAGGTGGAGCATAATGTGGAGAACGCTCATATAGTGTCACAACCCTAAGTGGCAAATGCAAGCTCGTGTATCATCATACAAACATTGACAGTGCATATTCAATGCTACAAAACACCATGTTCCTGAATCCAATTTTCTGACGGCTGCTCTATAACCATTGGTGCAAAATAGGAATTATATTCCGAAATCTATTGAAGGTGTGTGTTGAACCAGATAGTTTTTGAGTTTTGATCTTGTTTTATTAAGTTAAAGTTTGACAATTATGATAGGTTTACAGTTTCGTACTCCTTTAATTACTATAGGATCAATGTAGCTAGCTAACCAATTCATCATAAATCTCAAAGGAAAATTGAACCCAATTAACTTCTAATTTAAGAGAGGATCACGTTCGACCAAGGTTTCACGTTTTCTTTAACCTTTTTGGTTTTATTTCGACCATCTTCAACAGGCTAAAACGGACAAGCTCCTGAGTTAAGCCTTGATCAAATGCCCCAGGTTGACAAGGGACTCCCATCCTCAGACACCCTACCTTAGCTAGCTAATCTAAGAACGAAAATTCAATTTGATAGTTTTGGATTAATGCTTTTTTTTTCTTCTTATTGATAAATCAGATCATCTAAATGTTGAATTTCAAGCATTCCCTTTTCAGAAAACTACTCAAAATTTTCACATACACATAAACCCCCCCAGAAGTAAATTTTCATTGACATAGCACGAGACAAAGAAAGACTATTCATGCAAAGCATAATATTAAAGGAAAGATTGCTGATAAAAGAAGAGAATTTGACCACAGATAATAAAAGCACGCAGTGATATACATTCAGTATAAAATTAGCTACAAAAGAAAATCTAAATAAACAATCAACAAAGAAAGGCAGCACATAAAAGAACACAGATGAGCCCCAAATTCAGCTTCACTCATGAAAAAGAAAAATCATACAAACAAAAATCATAAAAAAGGTGGGATACCATATGAGGATACTTGTCTTGATCGACAACCCTAGTGTTCTCGAGCTTGATATTGAGGTATTGATCAACGGAGTGAAGGGTTCCTCTGATTGCCAAATCGTTCTTCAGCTCCACCGTCACCTCTCTTCCCACCAAATCTTTGAAATACGAAAAGAACAACTGCACCAATCAAAATAGAAAGAAGAAAAAAGGACACCCATTGGAGAATGAAGAGGGGAACATTAGTTTCGAAACTCAATTGAATGAAAACATACGTATATCAGTATGTTTTTGAAGCCCGGAAAACAAAATAAAAGAAAGAATAAGATTACAATGATTTCGATTCCTCTGCCTAGAAAGAGAGAGGGTTTTCTGGGTTTTGCTAAAAGATTCGAACAAAATGAAAATTTGATGGAGCGGACACTGTATGAGGCGGAGGTGAGTTTAATTTTCATTGGTTTGCCGGTAATGGCTACTTACTAAAGCTTTGATTTTTGGGCCTTTAAGCACGGCATTAGCTATCCGTAAGGCATGGACTCTATGGCCTTATCATTATATTTACTAGGCCCAAAATAATACTTCGAGAAATACACATTCGATCGGTTCGGTTTTTATAAATCTAATAACTAAATAAATTTATTCTGAAATAATCTAACGAAATAATTAAATATTCAATCTCAAATAACTTATCTAAATATATATTTGTGGCTTTGAAGAATTGATCTAAACATCAACCATTTCTTAATATTTATGTTTCGACAATCAAATCGAGATGAGTTCAAGCCATAAATATATTCAAGCTTAAAATTTAGCTAGTTTCCTTTAATTAAACAAGTAAAGTTCTAGACTTGGATTACAATTTAGATGTTGTTCCTTCTTTGAGGTAATCTCCCCTTCTCTGTTTTGTTGATCATTGATTACTTTCAGGCGGAGAAGTAAAAAAATCCAGCAAGGAGCCAACTTTAAGGCTGAAACTCTGTACTCCTTGAATGAAAAGTTTGAAACTCTGTAATCTTCCCATACTTTGTATTCCATTCATTTGATCTGCATTTTGAGAGGAATTCAGTAGTAATAACATGTTTTCAATTTTTTATTTTTTGGTGCAGTGGAAGCAATGGAGCTTCCATACATGAACCCTTATTTGGAATCTGTTGGTTCTCCCAGTTTCCAAACAGGGTGCAATTTTGCTACCGGAGGGGACACTATTCAACCTGCAAATGCAGCTTCAACGAACCCTTTTTCCTTTAATCTCCAGATATCTCAATTCTTCAGATTCAAGAAACGAGTTCTTACATTACTTTCCAAAGGTACTTCCTTTTTGAAAAAGCTTTTTTTGTGACGGAAATGGCTCCTGTTTTTCTATCTGTTTTTCAATTCAGACAAGGAACTTGAGAAATATCTCCCTGCGGAAGATTATTTCAACAAGGCCCTTTACATGTTCGATATCGGCCAGAACGATATCGACGGCGCGTTGTATTCACTGGCATCAGATAAACTAGTTCTCGATTTCGTTTCGCAGCTTATGTCGGATCTCAACTACGGAATGAAGGTTCCATCAAGTTCTCATCCTGCTTCTACCACAGATGAATTAGCTATTCCTGGCTTCCTGCTATTTTATGCTTCTTTTTTCCCCTTTCCAGAGACTATACGATGTAGGCGCAAGGAATTTCTGGGTTCACAACACAGGTCCCCTCGGATGCTTGCCGAGAATCATAGCTACATTCCAAAAAAACCAGTCGAACATCGACATGCATCGCCTCGCACAACCGAGTGTTGTGGAATTCGGATTAATTTCCACCAATAACAGATTCACCTTGAAAACTATTATCTAGGTGACTAGTGTGAAAACGATTGTACTAAAAATCACCCCAAGGTAGATTCCCAGGAAAGATGAGGGGTCACAATGGTCCCTCTTAAAACCCACTTTCCTTAGACAGAACTACCAAGACAAGTAATTTTAATAGGACAATAATTAACAACTATACCCGACAATAGCTATTAAATAGACATAAAAGAGAACACCAAAATATTTCACTAATAGAGGAAATATTACAAATAGAGAAAGAATACAAATAGCCTTTAAAATAGAAGAAGACTTATATTTGTGGGATGATTAACTAAGGAGGAGGAGAGCTTTATTTATAACAAAAGAATTTCCCCTCCTCCTTATACACAACCAATGTGGGACTTTTGCCAAAAACCAACAAATCTCCACCTTGGCAAATTCCACACACATCTCTAAAAAAAAACAATCTTTTAATTTGTAACAATATTGACCAAGTCTAAACAATGTTTAAACTTGACCGCAGTTACCACTTTTGTCAACATATCAGCAGGATTCTCAGTGGTCCGAATCTTCTGGATTATGACTCCACCTTCTTCTAGAATCTCTCGTACAAAGTGATATCGAACATCGATGTGCTTCGTCCTTGCATGGTAAACCTGGTTCTTTGCTAAATGAATAGCACTCTGACTGTCACAGTGCATTTTGATGTGCTTTTGTTCCATTCCCAATTCACCAAGCAACCCTTGAAGCCAAATTGCCTCCTTCACAGCCTCTGTAACTGCCATATACTCTACCTCTGTAGTAGACAAAGCCACTGTTGACTGTAAGGTGGACTTCCAACTGACTGGTGCCTTTGCAAATGTAAACATATAACCAGTAGTTGATCGACGCTTGTCCAAATCACCTGCATAGTCTGAATCACAATATCCAACTACACACTGACCATCTTGTTTGTCCTGCTGAAAGACTAAACCAACATCTACGGTGTTCAGAATATACCGCAGAATCCATTTCACAGCTTGCCAATGCTCCTTTCCAGGATCATGCATATACCTGCTCACAACCCCAATTGCCTGTGAAATATCGGGTCTCGTACACACCATTGCATACATCAAGCTACCAACAGCACTTGCATACGGAACCTTTGACATGTATTCCCATTCTGCATCATCCTTAGGTGACATGGATGCACCGAGCTTGAAATGAGGAGCAAGAGGTGTACTAACTGGTTTTGACATCTCATTTATGCCAAAACATTTTAGTACCTTCCTCAGATATTCTTTCTGAGACAAACAAAGCCTCCCCAATTTCTTATCCCTTGATATCTCCATGCCTAGAATCTTCTTCGCTTCACCAAGATCCTTCATCTCAAACTCCCTGTTCAATTGAGTCTTTAGTTTCGCAATTTCTGTCTGACTCCTGGAAGCTATCAGCATATCATCAACATAAAGAAGAAGATATATATAGGATCCGTCTTCTAGCTCGCGTAAATACACACAATGATCATATTTGCTTCTTGTGTACTTCTGCCCTATCATAAACTTGTCAAATCGCTTGTACCACTGCCTTGGAGATTGCTTCAATCCGTACAATGATTTTTCTAATTTGCACACCATCTCTTCTTTTTCAGCAACTTTGAATCCATCTGGCTGAGTCATGTAGATTTCCTCATCCAAGTCTCCATGTAAAAATGCAGTTTTTACATCCATCTGAACTAGTTCCAAATCCAACTGCGCTACCAAAGCCAACAAAATTCTGATGGATGAATTTTTTACAACTGGAGAAAATACTTCATTATAATCAACTCCCTCCGTTTGAGCGTAGCTTTTAGCCACCAATCTTGCTTTGTAGCGGATGTTATTCTTGTCAGGAAATCCATCTTTCTTTGCATATACCCACTTGCACCCAATTGCCTTCTTTCCCTTCGGAAGACTAGCTAGTTTCCACGTCTGATTCTTTTGAAGGGATTGCATTTCTTCATTCATGGCGATCCTCCACTTTTTATGTTTTGAACTTTGAACTGCTTCATTAAAAGTGGCAGGAATGTCATCAATTGCAATTGGTGATGCAAAAGAGACCATATCAGCATAACGAGCAGGTTGTCTAATGGTCCTCTTTCCCTTTCTGAGTGCAATTGATTCATGTTGCTGTGGAGGTTCTTGGGTCTGAACCTCTTTTTCATCTGACTCTTCTTCTACCATAGGAGAGTCAACATCAGTTTCTTTACTGGTTGGGACAAATTTGCTTCCTTCAAACTCCACCTGTTTGGGAGTTCCATATGTCTGCTCTAATTTTTCTGAAGTCACCTTTCTCAACATGGTAGATTCATCAAAGGTAACATCCCTGCTGAAGATTATTTTCTTTGTTTCTGGACACCAAAGACGATAGCCTTTCACACCAGAGGTGATCCCCATAAAGATCGCCTTCTTTGCTCTTGGATCCAGCTTTGACTCCTTAACATGGTAGTATGCAGTGGAACCAAACACATGTAAGGAATCATAATCTGTAGCAGGTACTCCAAACCATTTCTCTAATGGTGTTTTACCACCAATAGCAGTCGATGGTAAGCGGTTGACAAGGTGACAAGCATAGACCAAAGCCTCAGCCCAAAATTCTTTGCCTAACCCAGCATTAGACAACATACACCGAACCTTCTCCACTAATGTCCGGTTCATACGCTCTGCCACCCCATTCTGTTGTGGTGTACCTCTGACAGTGAAGTGCCTAACAATACCTTCCTCTTCACAGACTTTCAGAAATGGATCATTTTTGTACTCTCCACCATTGTCTGTACGGAGACGTTTGATTTTTCTGCCTGTTTGAGTCTCCATCATCTTTTTCCATTTAAGGAAAAATCCTAGCACCTCATCATTTGTCTTCATTGGATACACCCAAACTCTCCGGGAAAAATCATCAACAAAGGTGACATAATAGTGTGTTCCTCCCAATGAAGTTGTCTTGGAAGGCCCCCATACATCTGAATGAACATAATCCAAAATACCTTTAGTATCATGGATTGTTGTTCCAAATTTCACCCTCGTCTTCTTCCCTTTGGTGCAATGCTCACAAAAAGCTAATTTGCAAGCCCGAGCACCCTTCAATAATCCTTGATCTATCAGTAATTTCAAGGATTTTTCACCAACATGCCCCAATCGCATGTGCCATAACCTGGTTGCTTCTGACTCCTGTTCATCAGTAGAAGCTGCCACTGCTGCTGTCCCAACAATTGTACTACCCAGAAAGTAATACACATTGTTTCTTTTTTGGATTCCCTTCATTATCACCAGTGCACCAGAGATAATCCTCATAATCCCATCTTTTGCCCTCACTTCTAAACCTTTTGACTCTAAGGTTCCCACAGAGATGAGATTTCTCATTAAATCTGGTACATAATGGACACCTGTTAAGGTTCTGATTGATCCATCCTGATTCCTCAAGCGAATTGAACCAATCCCAAGTGTGTCAAGAGGGGAATTATTTGCTGTGTAGACAATTCCACCTTTTAATTCTTTAAAATCAAAGAACCATTCTCTATTGGGGGTCATATGGTGGCTACAAGCTGAATCTAACAGCCATGAACTGGAACAGCTGGTTGATGGCGTAGCAGCGAATGCGAAATCTGAATCTCCATCATCATACTCGACCACATTTGATTCTGAGACAGCCTTCCCCCTTTCAGGTTTGCCTTTATTCTTTAGCCTGGGACATTCTTTCTTCCAATGCCCTTTTTCTCGACAAAAGGCACATTCATCTTTGCTCAATCTGGACTTTGACTTCGATCTCCCTCTGCTTCCTTTATTCTGACTCTTGGAACAGCCTCTAACAACAAGAGCTTCTGCTTCGACACTTGTGTTTTCTTGTTTGTCTTTCTTTATCAATTCATAACTATACAAGGCAGCAATTACTTCACTGAGAGACACATCAACCTTCCCATGAAGTAGAGTAGTTTCAAGATACTCAAACTCATCAGGAAGTGATCCCATCAACATCAGAGCCAGATCTTCGCCTTCAAAAGTCACGTCCATATTCATTAGATCAGTCACCAGCTGATTAAAGCTAGTAATGTGATCATTCATAGTGGTACCTGGTACATAGTTGAAGCGGAACAATCTCTTTTTCATGTAGAGTTTGTTCTGACCGCTTTTCTTCAAAAATTTCTCCTCCAGTGCCTTCCAAAATTTACTTGCAAAAGTTTCCTTAGAAAATGCATACTTCTGCTCTCTAGAAAGACACAATCGAATAGTACCACATGTCATTCTATTGATCCTCTTCCATTCTTTCTCCTCAACATCATCTGGTTTCTCTCCTTCAATAGCAATGTCTAGACCCTGCTGAAATAGGGCATCTAGAACCTCGCTTTGCCACATGCCGAAATGACCGGTGCCATAAAAAATCTCCACTACAAATCTAACATTTGTCATAGCATTTCTTGCCAAAATTGAAGATGAAGAAGCGTCTGTCATTTCTGCTACAAATTCTATTTAATAGCTGCCAATGCGGAATGTCAATTATCCCAAGGAAATTTTTCTGATGTGGAAGATCAGCCTAAGCCGCAACCACAGAGCATACTAAAATAAACCAAGAGCGCTGATACCAATTGTTGTGGAATTCGGGTTAATTTCCACCAATAACAGATTCACCTTGAAAACTATTATCTAGGTGACTAGTGTAAAAATGATTGTACTAAAAATCACCCCAAGGTAGATTCCCAGGAAAGAGGATGGGTCACAATGGTCCCTCTTAAAACCCACTTTCCTTAGACAGAACTACCAAGACAAGTAATTTTAATAGGACAATAATTAACAACTATACCCGACAATAGCTATTAAATAGACATAAAAGAGAACACCAAAATATTTCACTAATAGAGGAAATATTACAAAGAGAGAAAGAATACAAATAGCCTTTAAAATAGAAGAAGGCTTATATTTGTGGGATGATTAACTAAGGAGGAGGAGGGCTTTATTTATAACAAAAGAATTTCCCCTCCTCCTTATACACAACCAATGTGGGACTTTTGCCAAAAACCAACACCGAGCTGCCACCATTTTCAACCAGAAACTCCGAGATATCTGCCTGCAGTTCTTGGCGCAATCGCCCGAAGCCAACATCACATACGCCAACATTTACTCGATTAAACTAAACCTTATTTCAAACTCTTCGCTATACGGTAAGCAACCCTAATACTCAAAATCATTTATGTTCATCGTCCCGTTTATTCGAATCGACTCGGGTTTCGCTTTCAGGATTCCAGCAACCATTAGCAGCATGCTGTGGCTACGGTGGTCCTCCATTGAATTTCTACAACCGGGTACCTTGTGGTGTGACTAAGGATCTGAACGGGACCATTGTGACGGCAAATCCATGTAACAATACAGCTGAGTACATAAACTGGGATGGGACTCATTACACTGAAGCGGCAAATAGATTTGTTGCAGATCAAATTCTAACAGGAAACTACACAGATTCACCTCATTTGGGGACTTCACCATTTGTTAACTGACCAAAGATGAATGTTATTGTTGTTGTATTTACTTTGTACTTCCTATTGGTTTACACAGTTTTTATATGACAATGCCATACTTTGATCAGTACTGAATAGTGTAGGCTGAATTATGGTTTTGGTTCCTCTACTATGTTTAATTTGGAGATTTACTCCTTATAATTTAATTTGGCATAATCTAATCCTCTATTTTTTTATAATATAAGAACAACACTCTCTTTAACCACTGAGGTCGCTTAATGGATTTCTTAGTCCAAATAGTTAAAATGCACTAATTATTTCAGTTAAAAAATATGCTAACATGACTTTTTTTATGCTGGAATGAGCATGGGAAAACACAAATCTGCATTTTGATAAAAATAGTTCATAGTGATAACTAATTGGATTAACTAAAGAAATAATAAAAGTATAGGACTAAATTAGGTCAAATTAAAATACAAGGATTAATTCAAAATATTGGTATAATAGAGGGATCGAAACTATAAATTAACCAATAGTGTATATGAAAGTCTAACCTAAGTTTTGTTCGGTTGATTAAATTTTTAAATGCAATGCCTACACTACCTATAATCCTTAAAACTCTTAAATCGAAAACAATTATTTGCTTAAACAGATGATCATCATAATATTTTTTTTTTAAATAATCATCATATTATTATAACAACAACAATATCAATTGAATTATGGCTTAATTAAACCATTTATGGAGAGACATTCAGCAAATTCTGATTATGAGATTGGATTTACTAATAACTTTATAAAAGTAGAGACTGAATTATGTCATACTATAGGATCAAATCACAAATTTTAGAAAAATAAAAGGACTAAAACCAAAACCAAACGGTTATGTGAATATAATTAATAATAGTTTGATCAAATATTGAATGGTGTGCCAAAAAAATTCATTATTTACAAATTAAATCGATATTTTTTTATAATTTTTTTATAATTATTGATATCAACTCATCAGTTAATTAATTTAAGCCTTAAGGGGCTGATTGGTTCAAGGAATGTAGGATTCTCATGGGAATATAATCCACATTTTCATGTTTAGTTGGTCGAAAATCTCATTCCCGATAATGTTTTATTACTAATAGTAGATTTTTTGGGGTATATTATCGGGAATATCATTACCTCCATTTCCTTAGGTATTGTTGATTACCAGCATTTTGGACTAAAATGCCCTTAATTCTTTTCAGAAGTATCATTCTTATGTCATTGAATAATAAAAATTCAACGAAGGTTAAATTACAAATTTATCCTTAAACTATTTTAGATTTTAAAAAAAAAATCTATCATTAAAATTTTATATGAAGTTCAGGGGTTAAAATAAAATTTTACCCTTTCATTAAACCTTTTTATATTTTCAATTTTGTAAAATATTATATATATATATATATATAAATTTTATGAATTTAAATTTTTAAAGAAAATATATAAATATTTTTCAACTTGTTAAAAAATATATATATATAATAAGGACAATTTAGTCAAATATACATTCCAATAATCTTTTATTCCTTTAACCAAACACTGTAATCTTACATTTCTGCTAAACCAACTAAACACACCCTAAAAGGTTTGTTATAAGATTATTCTTTTAATTCAATTTTTTTAATACGTCAAGATTTAAACTTCCCTTCATCAGCTGGAAAGGTGGTTATGATCAATATGGGATACATAAGTGGCATGCAAGAGTGGTGGAAATCATAATTTAAAGCCAAACAAATAGGAGATTAAAGGCAGGCTCAACCTCCTTAAACGCTTAGTTAAGCCACGTTTACTTTATGGAAAGACAAATCGTTCTCAGAGCCGCAAACAATCCAAAATGATTGGTAGAACAAATGCAATAATTTGCTTGAATGTCCATTTTGCAGAGAACAAGTTGGTATCATATTAACACTATCAAAACAAGACAAATAAACAAATAAAACCATGCATGATATTGTGTCTTTAAAGTTCTAGTTTTTCTTAACATATCAAGGGATCTTAGTGGTAAAGGGAGTGTTATCATCCCTAGATATCTTAAGTTCGAGAAATTGTGTTAGTAAGTTGTGTGTTTGTCAATGGTTAAAAAAGATTTTGAAATTTGAAACAAATACTACCTTATAATCACCTCATATAATTTAAAAAAAATCAATTTTGCTCTATCATTTTTAAAAAATAAAAAATAACTATCATACGATCTTTTTAGTTTTTAAGATTAAAACATGAGATTACAATGTAATATTTTTTTAAAGAATCTTAGTTAAATGTGTATATATCATGTAGATGTAACTACTCAAATCTAAATCTTTTAGAGAAAAAATATTTTTTAAACATTAAGATCACTTGATAAATTCGTAATCTTTTTATAGATATAAATTCATTAAGTGCATTATCTCGAAATACATGATAATTAATAAAAATATTGAAGACTAAACTGTCATTAACTATTATCCAAAGTCATGTTGCAATACTAATTTTAACCGTGTAAAAAAGTTTTAACAAATGACATACATCATTGATTGACATGGCAATTTTTTCTCATATAATAGAAATTAGGGTAAACTACACTCAAGGTCACTTAATTATTAGTTTGTAACAAGCATTCCACTTTTTTCTAAAAGTTACAAACATGTCACTTAATTAAATATTATTATAACCAGATCACTTCTTCATTGAATATTAGAAGAATCAGTGATGTGACCTAATGTAATAATAGTTTTAGTCCTTAAAACTTATATAGTTTATATATTAGGTCATATTCTAAAATAATTCAAGAAATTTAACCTTTCATATTTAAAAATTTCATCATTTTAGTCTTTGTTCCTCTCCCATCAATGTTATACTACTTACTTTATTGTTACTTTCTTGATATAATTACAATTTAACAAAAACTTGTTGATGTTATATGACATAATACGATTATCCAACTACTTCTTTGATCCGATAGGTTCGTATGGTTTGACAATATCGTCCAAAACCAAGACCGAGTCGTTTCGAGATTCCTTGCCTTCCATTGCTCTGAGAATGGATTTTTAGCGACCCACGACCATTTCTAAAGAAAACGAAGAAGAGAAAAGATTCAGAGAAGAAATTTAGAAAGGGGCTGTTGCGGAGAAAGTGTCCATATGGTATTGAAAGAGGGGTGAGGAGGGAAAAAGTACGAGAGTTTTACGCCTTAATATTTCACATTTCCTCGTATAAAGGTGACGTGGATAATATGTATGTGGAATATCATAAAACTGTGCCGTTATGTTTTTAATAGCATGTATCAAATTGAAATATAAATTTAATATTAAGTATGATTTTGAAAAAAATTAAAATTTATATATTAAAATGAAATATAACCGATAGTTTAGGTGCTAAATGTGTAACTTACCCTAAAAACTATTAGTTTAGACTTAAAATAAAAATTAGTGCTCAAACTATACGCTTTTTCACATCTATGTGCTTAAACTTATTTTCAGGCAATCTAGGTTTTTAACAATTTCAACGTTACACTTTTAAGTGTATGAAATGTTATCGTCGTTAAATGACACATATAATCTTTATAAAATTTAAAAATTTTATTTAAATTAAAAAACTTCAAATGATATTTTGTTTAATAAGAAAACTCAAAAATTTATAAAACTACAAAAAAACTCAAAATCTTTTAGACCCTTAATTTCAATCCATTTGTCACCATCAGTCACCATCAACATTGTCAATCAATCGAACACTCAATGACACGTGACCAGCCAACCGCCCAACGACCAAAACCCCTTTCTTTCGCAATCGATCGAACACCCAATGGGTGTATGAATGCAATATTCTGCAGTCATCTATTTTCGACACTATCATCGATTTTTGCTGCAATTAGAGATTGGAGTAGGATATTTCGATCGTTGCGAGTTCGACAAGTCACACGCAGTTGAAATTCTGGTTGATTGGCGGTGTTGGTGGCGGTCGACGGTGGTAAAGGGATTGAAATTAGGGTTTGAAAAGATTTAGAGGTTTTTTAATATATAATTTTAAAAAACGGGGGTTTTAAAATAATGTTTTAAGTATTTTTTAAACCATTTTTTTTAAATTTTATAAAGGTGACACATGTCATTTAACAGAGAAATTTAACGGTTGTGACGGTCTAAACACGTAAAAGTGTAATGTTGGAAATGTTAAATACCATAATTGATTGAAAAATACTTTAGGCACCTAAATAAAAAAATATAGTTTAGATGCTTATTTTTATATTAAACCATTAGTTTATTATAAATATCTTCTGACATGTAGTAGTAATAATAATAATAATAATAACAATAATAAACTATCATGCATGTAATATGGTATTTTAAAACACCAGTAATGCTAAGGAATTCTTAATGTTGGGAAGAAACATCAATGGAATCTCGTAAAGCGTTTTGTTGATCAATGCTCCAAAGTGATCCACTTAAATAAATTTCAACCAACAAAACGTGATTATATTATATTATATTAATATACTTCAAATGTGTTCATCTTTAACCTTTAAGACATGAAAGATCAAGGAGATTTCCATGTTCATCGTAGGTAACTTCGCATATTCACTTTTCAAAGATCAAAACTTTTACCGGTAAAATTACTGTGTTTTTCCCCTTTCTTTGATGTCTTTTGTTTCATAATTTTCAAAACCCAGATTGGCTGATACTGAATCTGATACCCCATTCAATTTCCTCAAGCTTTTGGTTTCTTTTACCCAGTTGTTTTCATCATGAAAAACAGCCAAGGAGAAATGATTTGCATGCTTTTTAAGCTGTACTTTAGGTTAGATTCTGGTTTATGGAGATGGGAAAAGGGAAGGGAATTTGATCCTGAATTCCTTCATCCGTCGCATCAGTTTGAAAAACATGGCAGAGGGAATCAATCAATCGATTATTAATTGGGAATCTTAACCTAAAACTGCCGTCCAAACTCTGCAAATTATTATTATTAAGCTATACATTTCTTTGTTTTACACATGGTGCATGACGATGATTCAAATAAGGGTTAACTCGTCTAGAATTATTGTTTATATTTCAAATTGATTTTTAAATTTTAGAATATTTTAATTGAATTCTCAAAGTATTATCATTTTAATTAATCATATTATATTGTCAGCTTGGTTATTAATTTGAACGTTAAATGTCGATTCATATATAATATTAAATATGTTTAAAACAAGAGTTAATCTATTGTTTGATTTCGTATATAACATTAACTATGTTTAAAACACGAGTTAATTTATTGCTTGATTTATATAGGACTTAACCCTCTTCTCAGTACTAAAAAAAGCATGAGATACCTATTGGAGGAACAATTTTGATTATATGTCTTTCACTCAGGACTATCACCAAGGTCGACTTTCGGTTTGCTCGATGGGTGAATTTTACAATCAAGCTTCCTTCTGCCTTTGCACTCGAGGGTTATTCTCCGCCTGGCCCCAGAAAATCTGTGCACGCCTCCATTACCATTTGGGAGGCATACGTCCCGTAGGGGCTGTCTATCTAAGAATGTCCTTTGACACGTAGGTCCTGACAAAAGGTTTGAATTCTATCCCTTCTAGAATTCTATCTCATTAATGACTCCCCCTCTCTCTCATTCTTTGCCTAACCTAAGCTATGCAATTAATCCTTTTCTTAGATAAATTTGAAAATAAATACGATATATGTTTCCCACTTTCCTAAATGATTCTAAAGCTCTTTTTGTTAGGCTTATATATGGTAAGTATAAAACAGTGTGTGTTTGCTCATCCATCTTAAACAAGCATCTTCTCCAGTTTCTACTTGTCATTCAATCACCCAAAACCCTACTAAAAAGAATTTATCCCCTTCCTTATATACATCAATGGAAAAGAATGAAACTAGTTGCCCTAAGCTTGTGTATGAGAAGATCTTTAGGGCAATCACTTTGAGTCCTGCTTTCACTACAATTCGCCGCATCTCAAACCGCCAACAAACACCGTCTTCGGCAGCCGCCAAATGTAGTCAGAATCCACCATCGGAAGTTCCCATCAAGTTTGACTATACCACCAGCCGCTTGCCTAATCCGAAGCCGAAAACAGCAGCCCCCAACGGTACCAATGGCACCCAAGCTGTGCCATTGGTGGCTCAGCAGGCGAAAACACCGAGGCCGATTGTTTCGGGTAATGGTCAGCAGGCTGCAAGTAAGTTGAAGCAACATCAGGCCAAGAAGGGGGAAGCTTGTAAGAAACCAACACAACAACATTATGATGCTAAATTTGATGCATTTATCTATCAAACAAGGGAGAAGTTGATGTCGGATGATCGTCAAGTAAATGGAGGTAATTACCAGAAAGTGGTCGGACATGGTTATAGTAAGGATCATCATTTCTCGGATTTTATCAACAAGACTAAAAGGAAGATCAGAAGTACTTTGAGTATGAAGGATCGAAGTGAGTCCTTCTTCAAGTGATCGAAAATCGAGTGATAAGAAATTCGATGAATAAACCAGATATTATCTATCTATACTAAAGGGTTTAATGAATAATCATTGATTTTGTTGTTTACAAGTATATATTTATGTTGTAAATGTTCTGATCCAAACTATAAGGCTATTAGCATTTGGCTGTTGGGATCAAATGCAAACCATTTTCCACCATATTATACATGGCATCTCCTTTTGTATTCTACTTATCATTGATTTAATATTTATATACAGTCTTGTTTTATTGTTGTTTAATATTTTATGTCTGAATTTCGTGGTTATTCGTCCTTACAATGTGTTTGATTTTGTCATATTTATTACACCCAACATTTATTTGTTGTGATGTTTTAATTTTGATAATTGGGAGGAGAAAACATAGGGAATAAGCCCAAAGAAGGAACATCATTCTTGGATTTAGGGCTCAACCAGCTTGTATGGTTAGCTCAATTCCATCTTCCATTTTGGTTGCATAGAAACTCCTTAACGTTTCATTTTGAATCAAAATGTCTTATATGTGAATTAAAACTATTAGCTAATAATCAACACATCTTGGTGTCTAATCAGATTTGTATAAGTAAGAATGTTGATGTGACATGTCTACATGAACATGAATGGTGATATGGTATCACTACAGTAAAACAGGTTTTTTGCGGTGTTTTTTACCTTTAGTAGTGTTTATAAGCGCCGCTAAAAACACATGCGGCGTTAATTATCAGCGTTAAGACAAACGCCGCGAAAACCGCCGTTGAAAATAGCGCCGCTAAAGTTCGCGACGTTTTTTTTAACAAAAAACGCCGCAATAGGAATTGATATTTAGCGGCGTTTGTTGATATTTAGTGGCGTTTGTCAGAAAAATGCCGCAATAGGTGTTGATATTTAGCGGCGTTTTTTAGACAAACGCTGCAATAGGTTATGATGTTTAGCGGCGTTTTTCTCTAAAATGCCGCAGTAGGTGTTGATGTTTTGCGGTGTTTTTCTCACAAACGCTGCAGTAGGTTTTGATGTTTTACGGTTTTTTTCTCACAAATGCCGCAGTAGGTATTGATGTTTTGCGACATTTTTGCTAAAAACACCGGTAAAGGTCTGTATATAGCGGCGTTTCTAGGATAAAAACACCGATAAATGTATGGTATATTGCGACATTTTTTGTTACAAACGCCGCTAAATAACACAGAATTTAACAGTCCTAAAAATTATGCTTGATTACCCTAAAACTATTTTTTCAACCTGTTCCATTATCCAACAAACAAAATAATAATAACATCAAAATCTATATCCATAACAAACAACATCAAATCCAATATAATAAATAAAAGTTTTCATTAACATAATATAAGTTCAATTAAACAAGGTTCAGAAGAATGCTCATAACATAAATGAGACTACGATGGTGGATTCTGAGGTTGCGTTTTCTGAATCATCAGCATCATATCATTGAGTCGTTTTTCAAATTCTTCACATATCTACTGATATGCTGCTTCTCTCTGTGCTGTCGCTGCTTCTCTCTATGCTATCGCTGCTTCTTTCTCTGCTTTCGCTGCTTCTCTAGCTGCTTCTGTTGCTGCTCTCTCTGCTTCCCTTGCTTCATTTTCCGCTTTCAAGTTAGCCATTTGTTGATCCATCTCAGCCAACTTTTCTTTTAAACGACAAACTTTTTGGTGGGAAAATCGAGACTGTGATGGCATGTACTGTGATGAACTAGATCCAAAATATTTGGTGGGAGTAACGAATGATCCTTGATAGCGCACCCGACCATATCTTTCAAGACCCAAAGCGTCATTAATAGCTTGGTGTTCAATGTCATCATCATTAACAATACCTTGACTCGAAGCAGTAACATGATACTCCACCTTTTTCTCCTTCAATTTTTCCTAATAAAGTGAATAATTAATTAAAATAAAAAATGTCATGGTACAAATATAAATAAAGTCTGGTAAATTTAAAACATCTACCCAAAAAACGTACCATAATTTCTGCAGCGTCAGCAGTCATAAGAGTGTCATCCTTCTTCGTATGTGTCATGTCGAAGAGTTGGATTCGACCAACTTTAGAATCGGATATATTTTCCTACAATGTACCATAATATAATTACTATGAGTTAGTATGTACATGGAATACAAAAAACTATTTCAATAATCTATAATACCTCCTCATGAGCTATACAAGCAAAACTCTTCGATCCAGCCGTGTACGTAAACTTTTGTTTTTGCTTGCTAGCAACACAAATATGCTCTCGGTCCTACAATGTCAAACAACCACTTTTAATGATGATTTACAATTCGTTACAATTATTTCTGAAAAATACATCATACCTGTCCTTTTTGTGAACTCCAAAATCTGACTGCATCTTCCCATTGGTACCTGAGCATTCCTGGTGGGACTGTTTGCAACTTCTCTTCAAGGCTGAGATCATTCTTGAAGTATTTCTTCTTTAAGGAGCTCTTATGATCCCTCCATCTCTTCCCTAACGTTTGCTTCACATAATCATCAGAGACCTCTAAAGAAAATTTCTCCTATACAGCAAATAAGTATGCACCGTAAGTATAAATTAGTATTGAATTTCTATAGAGTATGTATTATAATGACATTATTACATTAACAAAATCCAACACTTGATTTTTGTTACTATTAGGCATTTCGCGTCATGACTCGTAATTGATCGGTAACATATTCACATTACGTCCAACTATGCCTAAGTAACCTGCTAGAAGACGTGATTCTGGGCCAATAGGTTGACCGGCATCGTTTCTTGAAACTTTGACACGATGCCCAGGAGGAAGTTGGTATAATTCCTTCAAAATTGTACGTCCTCGAGTCTTGCGCGTTCCAACATTTTCAACTATATAAGAAATTATTAAATGCCAGTTTTGAAAATGAACAAAGTAGTAAATAATGTTTCGAAGATTACTTTAAATTTATACGTCTTCTTCAACAGTTTCCGGAACTTCGGAAGACTCAACAAGGAAATAAGATTTTTTTTAAAAAAAACTAATCCCAGGCAAAGTCTTCTTACTGTAACAATTGCAGCAACTCACCTTATCGACCTCCTCTCTCGACGGGCATATAGCAAAGCAACATCCTTAATCAATATACGAAAACAAAAAAACAAACGAGAAAGTCTCAAATCAGGGTTCTAAAAACCACAAATCTCACTCCAAACTAGACGAATCAATATAATCTAATGTTGATAATAATATGAAAAGAGACGAGTCTCTAGCCAACAAACATCTGGTAAAACAAGATAAAGACACCTCAATGAGAAGACAACCTGAATAATGGCCAGCAAAGCATGAAAACTAGCCCAATGCTTATATGCACAAGCTTCCGATTCAGTTTCTGAACAGGAAAGAAAAAGGTCATAAAACTGTTAATAGGAAATTCTGATAAGAAATTTCTCTTTCTGATAGACAAGTTTACCTAGGAACAAACTGTATACTTGTAACATGTAAGCATCATTTCTAATTTATCACGTGACATGCAAATTAGGCGTAAAGCAGTAACGTTATGAAAATGGTGCAGTCAGATGCCAAGTAGGAGATGAAAAATGCGACTAATTTCAAATAGTTCATACAACCATAAATCAAAAAAATACACAGATTTACACAATATGAATTACAATATTTCATCAAGCGCTCTCCGTGTGCATATAAAACTTTTTCATGATGCAGAGCAAGTAGCACTGTAGCAGACAATCTAAGATGATAAAAAAAACACAATTACATAATTAATTTCCTGAAGATTGAACCGTAGTGCCAATTAGTACTCGATAATCGATATGATTAATTATTCCTGTTTAAACTCTAATTAGAAAAAGGGTAAAAGAAAAAAACTCTCTTTGTGATCGGGATGAGGTAAATGCCTCCAGGGTAACATTATAATTGGAAGGGATTGGAATCACCCAAATCCTAAAATCTGAAGTTTGATGAAATCGAAAGAAAGAATCTTTCAAAAATGAAAGCAAAGCCCCTAATTGAGATGAGCCTGAGAAACGCCGCTGAAAGCGGTGGCTGCAAAAAAAAGGTCAGAGAAACCACCGGGTTCAACAAACAGTTAAACATCACCAATAATATCTCCCTAAAAGTTTAGCTCAAATGAAATATTACCTTACCAGAAATGAAAAATGCTAACAGTAAGTCTGCAATATTGTGAGTATTTAGGTGGAAACAGTTACCCAAGCAAGCTTTTGCACTGGTAATCAGAGGAAGAATCGGGGATAAAAAAACTAGGGATCAGGCAGAAGAATTAGGAATATCTGATAATTAAATGGACAATGGCGGCGTTTATATTAAAAACGCCACTAAAGGACAAAACTACTGCGGCGTTTATTAAAAAACTCCACTAACGAACAACTCAATTTCGGTGTTTATGTCAAAAACGCCATAAAATTACATGACTATTGCGGTATTTTTTGAAAATTGCCACTATAGATTTTATCTATTGCAGCGTTTGTATAAAAATGCCGCTAACATATTATTCTATATCGGCGTTTGTAGTAAACGCCACTATAGATTAACCTTATTGCGGCGTTTATATAAAAACGCCGCTAAAGCATTATCCTTTTAACGACGTTTGTTGGAAAACACCACTATAGATGAACCTATTATGGCGGTTTTTGATACAAACACCGCAAAAAGTCAGTTCTATAGCGGCGTTTTTTGATACAAACGCCGCTAATTACCTTTATTTATATAAGATTAATTGATTTTAAATATTTTATTTCTGCTTTCCATAAACTAAATTTAATATCATGTAGCTTTATCTAATTAACAACAACCATACATTTTAAGTAAGACACAAGTTATACATACAAATATTTAACAACAAAATAAATTAAAATTTATAAACATTAAAGTTATGCATAAACAGTCTTAACCATATTGTTCACTATAATTTAGTCTTCATTGCTCCTTTGTGGGGAAATGACGTAAAAAAAGTAGTTTTCCTTGTTTGACTAAGGGACATACTATTGCGGCGTTTATTACAAAAATGCCACTAAATTACAACTCTATTACGGTGTTTATGTCAAAAACGCCACTAAAGTACAACTTTTTAGCGGCGTTTGGTAACAAACGCCACTAAATTAAGAGTATTTTGCAGCGTTTGATTAAAAAATACCACTATAAATGACAATATACAACCATTTTACGGCGTTTGTTTCAAAAATGCCACTAAAGTATTACTCTTTAGCGGCATTTTTGGATACAAACACCATAAAATGTCAGATCTATAGCGGTTTTTCTGGATATAAACGCTGCTAATTACCTTTTATTTAGATAATAATAGTTGATTTTATATATTTCATTTCTACTGTACATCAACTAAATTGACTGATATATGTATAAACAGTATATGGAGAAACATTAGTTGATTTTACATATTAACAACAACCATACATTTTAATTAAGACATAAGTTATGCATAAAAATACTTAGCAACAAAATACATTACAATTTAGAAACATTAAAGTTATGCATAAACAGTCTTCACCATATTGTTCAGTAGAATTTAGTTGTGTTCATTCGTGGGGAAAGGACGTAGGAAAGTTGTTTTCCTTGTTTGACGACATATCGTTAAGTTTTTCCTCCGTGTAAACTCTATATGGAGAAACTCTTCATCCATTTCACCAAATAAATCTCCTACCTCCGGTTTACCAAGAAGAGTCCTTGCGCGCTTCAGTGCTTCACTTGAAACAGATAACGACCTTCCACCTACAGTATGAAACTTGATTGTAGGTGGCTTGCAAACCGAATAAAAATTAAAATAAATTTAAATAGATGATATAAATGTTTACTTAGAGTAACAGTAGAGGCACCTTCATCTTCATTGAGGATAGATACTGCTTTTGCAATTGAAGATTCTTTCAACGCCACAGAGTTACCAAATTCAGTTCTAAACATAGGGTATTTATCCACTCCTCTATCATCGTTCTCAATAAGCTTCGAAGATCCTATATGCGTACAATCTATGAAATTTGACTAAGCGTAGAAATACAAATTATAGCGGCTGAAAGATTCATAGATTATTACCTTTAAGAAGGAGATCGACCATGGAAGGGTATGGAGCAATAGGAGTTCCTTTTGGGTCATCATCCAGTTTCGACGGCGAGACCAGACCAATATCCTCCTAATTATAATTTGATCCATCATCAGAGCAAATACGCCACTTAGACATTCTGTCGACGATAATTTCTCTTAGTCAAGGCAACACCTGCTCTTTTTTTCTCAAATACGTTAGCTTTTTGGGTTTTCCCCATTTTCAGAAGACCAAAAAAATGAAAAAGATCATTAATGATAAGAGGGATCAAACCGTGCAGTTGTGTTATAGTTCGTCGGTGAGAGGCCCGATTTGGTCGCCGGGACATACAAACGACGACGTCGGTAGGAATCGTTTGAGAGCTATTGTTGTTCCAGAGAAGAAGCTTTGAGGGAAGAAGAGTTTAAATGATTTTAGGGTTCAGGTAAGAGAAAAGAAAGACTATATATTTAACATTTTGCGGCGTTTATACAAAGAAAACGCCACTATTAATTACACTATTGTGGCGTTTGTTAAAACAATGCCACTATTGATTAAAACTATTGCGACATTTTTCTAAAAATGCCACTATTGATTAACACTATTGCGGCGTTTGTCTAAAAATGCCACTATTTATTATCACTATTGCGGCATTTTAGGAATAAACACCACTATATGTATAATCTATTACGGCGTTTATGGTATAAACGCTGCTAATTTACCGATCTATTGCGACGTTTTGGCTAAAACGCCACTATATGTTAATCTATTGCAGCGTTTATGGTATAAATGCCGCTAATTTACCACTCTATTGCGGCGTTTGTTAAAAAACGCCGCAATAAACCACCCTATTGCGGCGTTTGTTGTAAAAACGCCGCTATATGTCAACTCTATTGCAGCATTTTTACAACAAACGCCGCTAAAGTATCAATTTGTGGCGCTACGATTGTAAACGATGCTATATGTTTAACTTTTGTGGCGTTTTCTCTCCAAACGCCGCTACATATCAGTTTTACTGTAGTGTATATTATCACATCAACATTTTTTTTCAAAAAAATATTATAAATAAATATTTTATAATATTAATCATGACCAATGAGAAGATGACATTTTACATGTTATATCATATAATTAGTTTAAAATTAAAGATTTCAAAATATAACTTTAAAGGGAATTGAATCGAAGCATATAGGTTAAGGTAATGGCTGCTTAGCCAGTAGACCAAATCATTTATTTTATAATGTTTTAACAAAATATTGTATATAACTAATATTGCTGCATGGAAGAAATGAAAGTGAAAATGCCTGAATTTTCCTTTTAATCATTTTCCAAAACCAATCTCCCAATTTTCAAGTGGTGATGATCATTTCAATCCGTACACATTACCTGTAATGATGGCTTCTCTGTTTCACAACTTGACTTGTACAAAAACTTATTACCATCTCTCCGCTTCTAAGCTAGCGTTTCTTTACCAAAAACAAATGTAACACCCCAATTTAGGGGCTAAATTTAAGAAAATATAAATTGGTGGATTTAATTTGGTATTTTGAAAGAAATAAGGGATTAAATTGTAAAATTTTAAAGTTGGCAGACCGTTTTATGAAGTGTAGGAAGTTCAGTGGCTAAACTCTTGGTTTAACCATTTTTAAATATGAGATGTTATAAACCTCAATCCCCCTTATGTTTTCTGGAAATTTTTCCAGTTTTCCCTCTCCCTCAACCCAACTTTGAACTCCGATCTACTCGCCGTCCGACCTCCAAACGACGAGCCGAAACAACCATCGTGTTTGTTGTCAACCGAGGAACAAAACCCCTCAAACCTTTCGTCGTGAATCATCGCCGTTCGTCGTGAATTTCAGTCGGAAGTATCGTCGGTAATAACTCGGTTTTAGTTGGTTTTTCATCGATTCACAACGATCGGGTCATCCGTTTACGACACCTCCCGCACCATCGTGTTCCTTGTGCCGTTCCGAGTCCACTGGTGTTCTCCTTTTTCTCCGGCGGCGGCGGCGCGTTGGGAGGTGAACCGGTCAAACTTCCCGATTTGTTGAAATCGAGCTCTCCGCCGTTCAAAATTGTGAACCGAGCTTTGTAAGTATCTCGAAATCGCTCAAAATAATTTTTAGAAATTTTTCCGGGATTTTATCACTGTTCACGCGCCCTCACGCGCCGCCACTGCGCGTGGGGAAGGAAAAAGTGACCGGTTTGACCGGTTTTGGAACTGTTTTGACCGGTTTGACCGGTCACGACCCGACCCGACCCGTTTACCCGACCCGTTGACCCGACCCGACCCGTTGACCCGACCCGTTGACCGTTGACCGGAGTTGACCACTGTTGACCAAAACTTTGACTGGCTTTGATCGGGCATTAAACGACCTTTGACTTCGACCGAGTATACCTATTCTGACATTTTTCGACGTTCCAAATCCGATTCCGCTGTCCGTTTTTCAAAATTCGAACCCGAAGGCCTTGAAATTGTCAGTCAAACCCGTTGACTCTGATTTTGACCGAAAATTCCAATTTTCCGAAAAGTCATATTTTGTGCTTTCGACGTCCTGAATCCGAATCCGAAGTCCGTTTCGCCAAATTCGAACTCGGTAAGCCATCTTCCACTAAGTTATCACCCGATTCGATCCGTTATCGTAATTAAGCTCCGTTTCTGATATAATTTATGTTGATATGTATCTGAGGAATTATTGGAAGTTGAATTGAAGATCAAAGGCGTTCGAATGGAATTTTTATGGTCGATCAGTATTGCACGGAAATCGAGGTAATACTTTACTACCTCTTTATGCTTTATAGGACATGTTGGTATTGGTAAATGCATGAATGGAAATGGTTGGTCTCATATGTGTAATTAATGATGTTCTACACTCGATCTGAATACGGTAAAAAGGTTCAGTAATTGATTATGGTTCAGATGACTTTTATAAGAAATTAAGGGATTGCTAGAATTAAATTACAAGTTGTGCTTAGTGGTAAAGAAATCAACCTGGATCTGTAAATTATAATTTATTTCATCAAAGGTTAAATGTTAAAGGCATTTGGATGTGAATTTATGAAAATACTCCGGTAGGGTAAAATTACGAAAATACCCTTGTGTTATAAAAAGACAAGATTGGAATATGGAAGTTAGATAAGAGGATTTTACAGACATATTGATCTGATAAAAATATTGATGTGCATAAGAAATGATAGTTATACGTAGACATTATGGATAACCGGTTTTTTAACCCAAAGAGGGTTTATGCAAGATACTAGAAGTGTGTTAAGGGAATTATTTCAAGATCAGAGATTGTTCAAGAAAGCAATTAATCATAAGATCTCTAAATTATATTATTTTCGTTAAGAGCTAATATCGAACTTATCTGGTTAAGAAATTACGGAAATGCCCTTAAGAGATAGAATAGTCTGAGATGACTCTGACTGAGAAATACTTAGAGGATTCGTACTTAACTCGATTAAGTACGGATTTAATTGTTAAGATCCCGACTTAGTGCAGGAAAATTTCTGATATTCCGTTTGTAAAGTCTGAGAAGACACTTGACCTGAAAATATTTGAATAATGATTAAATACTTGAAGAGTAATTTATCGGGGGTATTCTGCTGTCAGAATTGTTCGAAAGGACTGAATTAAATGATAAGATTGAATTAAATAATAAGATCGGATGGAATGAAAAGATTGAAATACCGTAGATCTGTAAAATGACCAAAATACCCCTGTAATGGAAATGACCCAAGATTATCACCAAGCTCAGGAATGATTGGATATCCTCGAGCTCTGAAATGAATGGAATAAAACTAAATACCAAAATTACCAAAATACCCTCATGACCTATACCAAGTAAATGCCTTGGATTAATTAAGGAATCCAAATAAACATAGGTATTGGCATACCTTTAAAAGTAATGGAAAACAACTTAAGTGAGTAGATCAACCCTAAATCTATGTCAATACCTAAATAGCATAGATATTATTGGAATGCGTGTTCGTCTTCTTAAGTTTGGCTCGATGATAATTTTGGAAGTATTCAACTCAACTCAACTCTAGATCGCATTCAGTACTATGAATTGGACGTTTGTTAGTCAAATCAACCATGAAGACCAAATCGAATGGAATGGAAGTACAACATGTATCTAAAATTCAGTAACGTCTAAATTACTCTGAAAAACCCCGAAGTAACTGGAATGAATTTGACTGCTAAATAAGCTAAGTAACCTCAATGATCGAGGATTAAGTAAGTGAATTGGATAAGTCTGGAAATTTTGATGAGTTTATAAGATGTACTGTCCTTATGGAACATGAACTACAAATCAAGCACGTCAGTATTTCATGATATCGTGGAAGCTTGGAAATGAAATAAAGATCATTGGAAGATCTATTCAGCGATGATTCTGAAGGTGATCTATGAACAAGAATTTGTGGTATTAAAAAGTAAATACCCTGGAAGGGAAATGAATTGACCAGTGGATATAAATTGTTAAGGTTCTGAATCTTCGTTATCAAGTTGTTCGATTATCCGATCAATTGACATGGATACAAAGGATTCTGAATACCCTTCTGATTATGTACAACTTCTGAAAACTGTCCGAATAAGATATGATCCTGATAATTCACATTCTGAATAACTGATGATTCTATCAGTTAATGAACTCTTCCAATAGTGATTCTAAATTTCAATATTCTATCGTTAAACTAAAGATTTGTGTTTCTCTGCCCGATAAGATTATCATGTATCTCTAAATAATATTTGGAAACTCTAGTGTGTTCCTTACTTATATGAATATTTTATCTGATTTCTGATTTGAATTATGTTTTGACATCTGATCTGAAATCTGTTCTGATTCCTAACCTGGATTCTGTTCTGATATCTGATCTGAATTATGTTTTGATTTCTGATATCTCCGTTTACCGACGGAGAAATGTTTTATCTGGGGGTTTATTGTTGGAGGAAGATTATCTGCAGACTCCTCGGCTTTGTGCTCAGGGTCTAAATGGCATGTGCGGTTGGGTGTATGGTTCTGGGGAACCTACACATTTATGATGTGAACGGATGGGGGTATATATATATATATATGTTTTAAAAGATCTGTATCTTTTTACTGAATTTTTCGGGAACACACTAGAGAACCTGTTCTGATCTCCTGAACCTAGAAATCCGAAATATTTCCATCTGAAATGAATACTATTTGTTACTACATGCGATATCAATGGACCTCAGCTCAACATAAAGATCTGTAAATATCTGAACCAATAAGGAAAATATGTTTATCTGTATCTGCACGTTTTTCAGCATCATCTGGTAGTTCTGTATTACTGAGCTTTTCGAAGCTCACTCTATTACTCACCTTTTCAGGTTAAAAGAATTGTACCAGTGCATCTATCGACTTCAGTAAGGGAGTTCTTCCGGTGTTGTTGCAGAGTATGGTACATGTGATTAGGGGCATGTAATTGTATTTTGATTTATATACGAGTATGGAAATATGTTTTATTTTTAAATAGTGACAAATGATTTTATAAGTTTACATGTTATGATAAAATGATTTAAATTTTCCGCTATTTTTACAATGGGTCGCTCCGGTGGCCCTAATGTGAACTCGGTTTTAGTTGGTTTTTCATCGATTCACAACGATCGGGTCATCCGTTTACGACACCTCCCGCACCATCGTGTTCCTTGTGCCGTTCCGAGTCCACTGGTGTTCTCCTTTTTCTCCGGCGGCGGCGGCGCGTTGGGAGGTGAACCGGTCAAACTTCCCGATTTGTTGAAATCGAGCTCTCCGCCGTTCAAAATTGTGAACCGAGCTTTGTAAGTATCTCGAAATCGCTCAAAATAATTTTTAGAAATTTTTCCGGGATTTTATCACTGTTCACGCGCCCTCACGCGCCGCCACTGCGCGTGGGGAAGGAAAAAGTGACCGGTTTGACCGGTTTTGGAACTGTTTTGACCGGTTTGACCGGTCACGACCCGACCCGACCCGTTTACCCGACCCGTTGACCCGACCCGACCCGTTGACCCGACCCGTTGACCGTTGACCGGAGTTGACCACTGTTGACCAAAACTTTGACTGGCTTTGATCGGGCATTAAACGACCTTTGACTTCGACCGAGTATACCTATTCTGACATTTTTCGACGTTCCAAATCCGATTCCGCTGTCCGTTTTTCAAAATTCGAACCCGAAGGCCTTGAAATTGTCAGTCAAACCCGTTGACTCTGATTTTGACCGAAAATTCCAATTTTCCGAAAAGTCATATTTTGTGCTTTCGACGTCCTGAATCCGAATCCGAAGTCCGTTTCGCCAAATTCGAACTCGGTAAGCCATCTTCCACTAATTTATCACCCGATTCGATCCGTTTATCGTAATTAAGCTCCGTTTCTGATATAATTTATGTTGATATGTATCTGAGGAATTATTGGAAGTTGAATTGAAGATCAAAGGCGTTCGAATGGAATTTTTATGGTCGATCAGTATTGCACGGAAATCGAGGTAATACTTTACTACCTCTTTATGCTTTATAGGACATGTTGGTATTGGTAAATGCATGAATGGAAATGGTTGGTCTCATATGTGTAATTAATGATGTTCTACACTCGATCTGAATACGGTAAAAAGGTTCAGTAATTGATTATGGTTCAGATGACTTTTATAAGAATTAAGGGATTGCTAGAATTAAATTACAAGTTGTGCTTAGTGGTAAAGAAATCAACCTGGATCTGTAAATTATAATTTATTTCATCAAAGGTTAAATGTTAAAGGCATTTGGATGTGAATTTATGAAAATACTCCGGTAGGGTAAAATTACGAAAATACCCTTGTGTTATAAAAAGACAAGATTGGAATATGGAAGTTAGATAAGAGGATTTTACAGACATATTGATCTGATAAAAATATTGATGTGCATAAGAAATGATAGTTATACGTAGACATTATGGATAACCGGTTTTAACCCAAAGAGGGTTTATGCAAGATACTAGAAGTGTGTTAAGGGAATTATTTCAAGATCAGAGATTGTTCAAGAAAGCAATTAATCATAAGATCTCTAAATTATATTATTTCGTTAAGAGCTAATATCGAACTTATCTGGTTAAGAAATTACGGAAATGCCCTTAAGAGATAGAATAGTCTGAGATGACTCTGACTGAGAAAATACTTAGAGGATTCGTACTTAACTCGATTAAGTACGGATTTAATTGTTAAGATCCCGACTTAGTGCAGGAAAATTTCTGATATTCCGTTTGTAAAGTCTGAGAAGACACTTGACCTGAAAATATTTGAATAATGATTAAATACTTGAAGAGTAATTTATCGGGGTATTCTGCTGTCAGAATTGTTCGAAAGGACTGAATTAAATGATAAGATTGAATTAAATAATAAGATCGGATGGAATGAAAAGATTGAAATACCGTAGATCTGTAAAATGACCAAAATACCCCTGTAATGGAAATGACCCAAGATTATCACCAAGCTCAGGAATGATTGGATATCCTCGAGCTCTGAAATGAATGGAATAAAACTAAATACCAAAATTACCAAAATACCCTCATGACCTATACCAAGTAAATGCCTTGGATTAATTAAGGAATCCAAATAAACATAGGTATTGGCATACCTTTAAAAGTAATGGAAAACAACTTAAGTGAGTAGATCAACCCTAAATCTATGTCAATACCTAAATAGCATAGATATTATTGGAATGCGTGTTCGTCTTCTTAAGTTTGGCTCGATGATAATTTTGGAAGTATTCAACTCAACTCAACTCTAGATCGCATTCAGTACTATGAATTGGACGTTTGTTAGTCAAATCAACCATGAAGACCAAATCGAATGGAATGGAAGTACAACATGTATCTAAAATTCAGTAACGTCTAAATTACTCTGAAAAACCCCGAAGTAACTGGAATGAATTTGACTGCTAAATAAGCTAAGTAACCTCAATGATCGAGGATTAAGTAAGTGAATTGGATAAGTCTGGAAATTTTGATGAGTTTATAAGATGTACTGTCCTTATGGAACATGAACTACAAATCAAGCACGTCAGTATTTCATGATATCGTGGAAGCTTGGAAATGAAATAAAGATCATTGGAAGATCTATTCAGCGATGATTCTGAAGGTGATCTATGAACAAGAATTTGTGGTATTAAAAAGTAATACCCTGGAAGGGAAATGAATTGACCAGTGGATATAAATTGTTAAGGTTCTGAATCTTCGTTATCAAGTTGTTCGATTATCCGATCAATTGACATGGATACAAAGGATTCTGAATACCCTTCTGATTATGTACAACTTCTGAAAACTGTCCGAATAAGATATGATCCTGATAATTCACATTCTGAATAACTGATGATTCTATCAGTTAATGAACTCTTCCAATAGTGATTCTAAATTTCATATTCTATCGTTAAACTAAAGATTTGTGTTTCTCTGCCCGATAAGATTATCATGTATCTCTAAATAATATTTGGAAACTCTAGTGTGTTCCTTACTTATATGAATATTTTATCTGATTTCTGATTTGAATTATGTTTTGACATCTGATCTGAAATCTGTTCTGATTCCTAACCTGGATTCTGTTCTGATATCTGATCTGAATTATGTTTTGATTTCTGATATCTCCGTTTACCGACGGAGAAATGTTTTATCTGGGGGTTTCTTGTTGGAGGAAGATTATCTGCAGACTCCTCGGCTTTGTGCTCAGGGTCTAAATGGCATGTGCGGTTGGGTGTATGGTTCTGGGGAACCTACACATTTATGATGTGAACGGATGGGGGTATATATATATATATATGTTTTAAAAGATCTGTATCTTTTTACTGAATTTTTCGGGAACACACTAGAGAACCTGTTCTGATCTCCTGAACCTAGAAATCCGAAATATTTCCATCTGAAATGAATACTATTTGTTACTACATGCGATATCAATGGACCTCAGCTCAACATAAAGATCTGTAAATATCTGAACCAATAAGGAAAATATGTTTATCTGTATCTGCACGTTTTTCAGCATCATCTGGTAGTTCTGTATTACTGAGCTTTTCGAAGCTCACTCTATTACTCACCTTTTCAGGTTAAAAGAATTGTACCAGTGCATCTATCGACTTCAGTAAGGGAGTTCTTCCGGTGTTGTTGCAGAGTATGGTACATGTGATTAGGGGCATGTAATTGTATTTTGATTTATATACGAGTATGGAAATATGTTTTATTTTTAAATAGTGACAAATGATTTTATAAGTTTACATGTTATGATAAAATGATTTAAATTTTCCGCTATTTTTACAATGGGTCGCTCCGGTGGCCCTAATGTGACACCCCGGATCGGATTTGGTTACCCTTATCGTTCTGTGGGGGTTACATTTAGTGGTATCAGAGCTATGGTTTGAGTCAAAATTTTTCAAGTTAGACTGGCCGGTCAAATGTCAAAATATGTCTGATCAGTACATGCCCCTAGACTGCAATCGTACCTCTCTGAGCCGGAACTCCAGGGCTGAGTCTCTATCTGTATTGAGTAAACCAAAGCTTCTATCTGTTAAGGCTATACTTGTACAAAAAGGAATACCAGTAACATCTGTCTAAACGTTGTAAAGTATCTCATGAGCCATGTGAGAGTTATTCATCTGAGAATTTCTGACTCGACTCCGGAAATAAAATTGAGATATGTTGCTGCTCTACGAGCCTATTCACGTATCCAATGCTGAATTGATTTCACAAGAATAAAGTTGTTCTGATTATTTACTTGGACTGAGGGAGAATTCTGAAGAGATTGAATACTCGAGAAAATTTTAAATTCTTTTATTGAAATAAGGAAAAATTTATGATAAGAATGTATGCTCAGCTGGTTAAGGATAAGTGGAGGAATTGTACTTTTATAAAAGCTATTGATAGATTTGAAAGAACTGATGGAAGTTTCATTTATGCAATTATGTGATATGAATAAATTTCGAGGACGAAATTTTTTTAAGGAGGGGAGAATTGTAACACCCCAATTTAGGGGCTAAATTTAAGAAAATATAAATTGGTGGATTTAATTTGGTATTTTGAAAGAAATAAGGGATTAAATTGTAAAATTTTAAAGTTGGCAGACCGTTTTATGAAGTGCAGGAAGTTCAGTGGCTAAACTCTTGGTTTAACCATTTTTAAATATGAGATGTTATAAACCTCAATCCCCCTTATGTTTTCTGGAAATTTTTCCAGTTTTCCCTCTCCCTCAACCCAACTTTGAACTCCGATCTACTCGCCGTCCGACCTCCAAACGACGAGCCGAAACAACCATCGTGTTTGTTGTCAACCGAGGAACAAAACCCCTCAAACCTTTCGTCGTGAATCATCGCCGTTCGTCGTGAATTTCAGTCGGAAGTATCGTCGGTAATAACTCGGTTTTAGTTGGTTTTTCATCGATTCACAACGATCGGGTCATCCGTTTACGACACCTCCCGCACCATCGTGTTCCTTGTGCCGTTCCGAGTCCACTGGTGTTCTCCTTTTTCTCCGGCGGCGGCGGCGCGTTGGGAGGTGAACCGGTCAAACTTCCCGATTTGTTGAAATCGAGCTCTCCGCCGTTCAAAATTGTGAACCGAGCTTTGTAAGTATCTCGAAATCGCTCAAAATAATTTTTAGAAATTTTTCCGGGATTTTATCACTGTTCACGCGCCCTCACGCGCCGCCACTGCGCGTGGGGAAGGAAAAAGTGACCGGTTTGACCGGTTTTGGAACTGTTTTGACCGGTTTGACCGGTCACGACCCGACCCGACCCGTTTACCCGACCCGTTGACCCGACCCGACCCGTTGACCCGACCCGTTGACCGTTGACCGGAGTTGACCACTGTTGACCAAAACTTTGACTGGCTTTGATCGGGCATTAAACGACCTTTGACTTCGACCGAGTATACCTATTCTGACATTTTTCGACGTTCCAAATCCGATTCCGCTGTCCGTTTTTCAAAATTCGAACCCGAAGGCCTTGAAATTGTCAGTCAAACCCGTTGACTCTGATTTTGACCGAAAATTCCAATTTTCCGAAAAGTCATATTTTGTGCTTTCGACGTCCTGAATCCGAATCCGAAGTCCGTTTCGCCAAATTCGAACTCGGTAAGCCATCTTCCACTAATTTATCACCCGATTCGATCCGTTTATCGTAATTAAGCTCCGTTTCTGATATAATTTATGTTGATATGTATCTGAGGAATTATTGGAAGTTGAATTGAAGATCAAAGGCGTTCGAATGGAATTTTATGGTCGATCAGTATTGCACGGAAATCGAGGTAATACTTTACTACCTCTTTATGCTTTATAGGACATGTTGGTATTGGTAAATGCATGAATGGAAATGGTTGGTCTCATATGTGTAATTAATGATGTTCTACACTCGATCTGAATACGGTAAAAAGGTTCAGTAATTGATTATGGTTCAGATGACTTTTATAAGAAATTAAGGGATTGCTAGAATTAAATTACAAGTTGTGCTTAGTGGTAAAGAAATCAACCTGGATCTGTAAATTATAATTTATTTCATCAAAGGTTAAATGTTAAAGGCATTTGGATGTGAATTTATGAAAATACTCCGGTAGGGTAAAATTACGAAAATACCCTTGTGTTATAAAAAGACAAGATTGGAATATGGAAGTTAGATAAGAGGATTTTACAGACATATTGATCTGATAAAAATATTGATGTGCATAAGAAATGATAGTTATACGTAGACATTATGGATAACCGGTTTTTAACCCAAAGAGGGTTTATGCAAGATACTAGAAGTGTGTTAAGGGAATTATTTCAAGATCAGAGATTGTTCAAGAAAGCAATTAATCATAAGATCTCTAAATTATATTATTTTCGTTAAGAGCTAATATCGAACTTATCTGGTTAAGAAATTACGGAAATGCCCTTAAGAGATAGAATAGTCTGAGATGACTCTGACTGAGAAAATACTTAGAGGATTCGTACTTAACTCGATTAAGTACGGATTTAATTGTTAAGATCCCGACTTAGTGCAGGAAAATTTCTGATATTCCGTTTGTAAAGTCTGAGAAGACACTTGACCTGAAAATATTTGAATAATGATTAAATACTTGAAGAGTAATTTATCGGGGGTATTCTGCTGTCAGAATTGTTCGAAAGGACTGAATTAAATGATAAGATTGAATTAAATAATAAGATCGGATGGAATGAAAAGATTGAAATACCGTAGATCTGTAAAATGACCAAAATACCCCTGTAATGGAAATGACCCAAGATTATCACCAAGCTCAGGAATGATTGGATATCCTCGAGCTCTGAAATGAATGGAATAAAACTAAATACCAAAATTACCAAAATACCCTCATGACCTATACCAAGTAATGCCTTGGATTAATTAAGGAATCCAAATAAACATAGGTATTGGCATACCTTTAAAAGTAATGGAAAACAACTTAAGTGAGTAGATCAACCCTAAATCTATGTCAATACCTAAATAGCATAGATATTATTGGAATGCGTGTTCGTCTTCTTAAGTTTGGCTCGATGATAATTTTGGAAGTATTCAACTCAACTCAACTCTAGATCGCATTCAGTACTATGAATTGGACGTTTGTTAGTCAAATCAACCATGAAGACCAAATCGAATGGAATGGAAGTACAACATGTATCTAAAATTCAGTAACGTCTAAATTACTCTGAAAAACCCCGAAGTAACTGGAATGAATTTGACTGCTAAATAAGCTAAGTAACCTCAATGATCGAGGATTAAGTAAGTGAATTGGATAAGTCTGGAAATTTTGATGAGTTTATAAGATGTACTGTCCTTATGGAACATGAACTACAAATCAAGCACGTCAGTATTTCATGATATCGTGGAAGCTTGGAAATGAAATAAAGATCATTGGAAGATCTATTCAGCGATGATTCTGAAGGTGATCTATGAACAAGAATTTGTGGTATTAAAAAGTAAATACCCTGGAAGGGAAATGAATTGACCAGTGGATATAAATTGTTAAGGTTCTGAATCTTCGTTATCAAGTTGTTCGATTATCCGATCAATTGACATGGATACAAAGGATTCTGAATACCCTTCTGATTATGTACAACTTCTGAAAACTGTCCGAATAAGATATGATCCTGATAATTCACATTCTGAATAACTGATGATTCTATCAGTTAATGAACTCTTCCAATAGTGATTCTAAATTTCAATATTCTATCGTTAAACTAAAGATTTGTGTTTCTCTGCCCGATAAGATTATCATGTATCTCTAAATAATATTTGGAAACTCTAGTGTGTTCCTTACTTATATGAATATTTATCTGATTTCTGATTTGAATTATGTTTTGACATCTGATCTGAAATCTGTTCTGATTCCTAACCTGGATTCTGTTCTGATATCTGATCTGAATTATGTTTTGATTTCTGATATCTCCGTTTACCGACGGAGAAATGTTTTATCTGGGGGTTTATTGTTGGAGGAAGATTATCTGCAGACTCCTCGGCTTTGTGCTCAGGGTCTAAATGGCATGTGCGGTTGGGTGTATGGTTCTGGGGAACCTACACATTTATGATGTGAACGGATGGGGGTATATATATATATATATGTTTTAAAAGATCTGTATCTTTTTACTGAATTTTTCGGGAACACACTAGAGAACCTGTTCTGATCTCCTGAACCTAGAAATCCGAAATATTTCCATCTGAAATGAATACTATTTGTTACTACATGCGATATCAATGGACCTCAGCTCAACATAAAGATCTGTAAATATCTGAACCAATAAGGAAAATATGTTTATCTGTATCTGCACGTTTTTCAGCATCATCTGGTAGTTCTGTATTACTGAGCTTTTCGAAGCTCACTCTATTACTCACCTTTTCAGGTTAAAAGAATTGTACCAGTGCATCTATCGACTTCAGTAAGGGAGTTCTTCCGGTGTTGTTGCAGAGTATGGTACATGTGATTAGGGGCATGTAATTGTATTTTGATTTATATACGAGTATGGAAATATGTTTTATTTTTAAATAGTGACAAATGATTTTATAAGTTTACATGTTATGATAAAATGATTTAAATTTTCCGCTATTTTTACAATGGGTCGCTCCGGTGGCCCTAATGTGACACCCCGGATCGGATTTGGTTACCCTTATCGTTCTGTGGGGGTTACAACAAAACACCAGACAAACAATCCGGCCACCGTGACGAGCATCCAACGAAATACAAAACCAACGCAAAAAAAAAAAACCCACCAAAACAAATGTTTATCACAGTCACAGTACCAAAATTCCATTACCCGAAACAACCGCAAAGGCCACACAGTGTCCGGTTGTTGAATATTTTATTATGTTCATCTGATTGGTTCTTGTCTAACAACTAACTTACGATGGGATATTACACATGCATGGTAGGTCATTGGACTAGAATCATTTATCAAAGCTCTTTGCTTTCTTGTTTGTTTCCGATAAAGGGTTGAGCCTTCTTTCAATCGTTAAAAGGTATTTGTTTTGCAGAAATACTGTTGCTTCCAATGCTACTATTACAGATACTGGTCGCCCATTGTCTGGCGTATTTAATTTCCCTTTTCGCTATGTCTTTGGAAGTAGTTGTGTTTGGTTTTCATGTTCACTTGATTTGTTTTTTATATCATAGACTATTTGGCCATCCAGCTTTCCTCTTAAATAACTTATTGAATGACATTCTGGTAAAATATTTTATCAGAAAACTCGAGATAAAACAGCTACGCGTAGGATATATGTATGTTATCATTTGATTAAAAAATTCTAAATAAATATTATATTATAATCATCTCATACTATTAAAAATAAATTCTCTTCAGAGTTGGTTTTTAAGATTATTTTTTCCGAAAAAAATGGGTTTTAAGCCCACGTTGTCTTTTACTTGATTTTTGGTTCTCAAGGCAAAAGGATATCTAAGATTTTTGTATTTTTTAAAAAAAATTGTGATATTCGAACTATTTTTGCATTCAATCACAAGAACTTAATTAATATTTCGATGCCACATTATTTATTTAAGAAAATCACAAGAACTCCAAATATCCTTTTTATCTAAATTTTAATAATATTTAAATTTGAACTAACCAATAATAAATAAAAATAAGAGTTGGGGAGATTTGTCCATTATAATGCTACTTTACTGTAGCGTTTTTCTGCAGTGTAGCGTCTCCAACCCTGCGCTACATTTTGCTCTACTGTGAAGAAGTGCTACAGTGTCAAGCCACATCTAACGCGAGAAACGAAACTGTAGCTTGCGCTACATTTTCCTTTTTTTTTAATTAAAATATATTAAATTATAAAATAGATAAAAATATATTAAAATTAGATAAATAATCATACTATTTTTTTTGTAATTTTTTGGATTTTTTTTGTATTTTTTTGTATTTTTTTATATTTGTAAAATTAATATTATAATAGTTAAATATTGTGAATAAAGTAGAGTTAGTGATAATATAGAGATAACGCTGGAGATGAATTATTATTTCATCTCTAGAGTAGAGATAGAGATACACTAAAGTAAAGATGAGGACCGGAGATGGTCTAAACTCAAAGCATGTTCTCATAAAACAATTTTTAAAAGAAAAGACCTTTGGGTTGTTTGAAAAGTGGCACGAGTTCTTATTAAATTAAGCTTTACCTAATTCAAACTATGATGCACGCACAATTTCTGGTTTCTTACCTGAAAAAAATATAAACAGAACCAATGAAATCAAAACAAAGACCAGCTACCGAACCGAACCCCCACCAATAACTAAGATGGCTCGGGGTTGGATAATCTATCAAATGCTGATGGCAAAAATGATATTTTACTTTGTTTAATATAAAAGTCAAATAAGCCTGAAGCAAAAGTCAAGTTGTAATTATTTATTAAATTCAGAAAAGTGCAGATGCAGTTGATGCCAATGTTAATTACAAGCTTCACGAGGTATATATATATATATATATATGGAATATGATTTAATTATATACTATAATTTTTTTAGTTTTATATAGATTTAATATCGTTGAATGAGTAGAAATATATGATAGAAATTAACAATAAGAAATGAGAAGATGTTCACTAGAAAAAAAAAATTAATCTCAATTATCTATTTACAATCATTCAAAGATCTTAAATCTATATAAAATTTATAAAAAAAAAATTACACCGCAAAAGTAAACTCTGACCTTATATACGTAAGATTATAATGGCTAAAAGCAAATATATCTATTTTGATTTGAATAGAGAATTGGAGTTAATTCTCTTATAAAGAGGATAGAAATATTAAGTGACGAGTTGAAAAGGATAATAGAAGATGAAGTCAAGGAAAATAGTTCAAATCCTCTATTAATGGTGTATGAAAATTTATACATATAGACTCTTAGTAGATGTAAGTGTCAAGCCTATTATAATGGTTATATACAGACTGATAGAGTAGAAAAATGTCAAGTGATTATAACTGATTAAAGCATACGAAATTCCAAAAGTTTTAACATGGGAGAATTCTTCCAAAAAATTTAATAATTAAGGAGTTATTGTTCAACAAAGAATATCTTTGAGATATAACAATATAGTATTAATTTATGTCACTTTTAATTTAAATACTAATTAAATTAAATATTATTTTTATTTTTAAATTTAAATGATTTTAATTTAATGATTTTAATATTTAGTCTTAATTATATTCCTTACATGAGCTAAACAGATTTATTTATATTACATGAACCCCAAATATATAGGGATGAATAATAGGGGTAAGTAATGCTCTCTAATAAATATAATATATGTGAAAAGTTAAGTCCTTTGGCATTTCATCTTCTCGATTCATTGAAGAATGCTAAAAGCCACATTAACTAATAGGAGTAATAATGGCATCTACATAATATATTCATAGCACTCCCCATTTGATGTCCATTATCTAATTGTGCCTCGTTAAAACTGTATTAGGAAAAATCCACTGGGACAAAAATCTAGTGAAAGAAAAGAGTTCATAATTATATGCTTGACATGCTGCCTCATTAAAAACCTTACCTGGAAACCTAGAGGGGAAAAACCAAAGTTAAGGGAAAAGTAGTACAGCGTGTATTTACTCCCCCTAATGGTTACATCACTTGAGATATCTAAGGTGACGCATTCTAATGTAGTGTACTAACTTCTAAAACATAGATGTAGGAAGTGCCTTAGTGAATGAATCTGCCAAATTCTCACTTGAACTGATCTGATTAACTTTTATCTCTTTAAGCTTCTGAAGGTCACGAGTGAAGAAGAATTTAGGTGCAATGTGTTTTGTTCTATCACCTTTGATGTACCCACTCTTAAGTTGTTCAATGCATGTTGTATTATATTCAAACAAGACAGTAACAATTTCTTTTCCAAATGATAAACCATAATTATTCTGTATGTGTTGTGTAACATCCCAAATCAAGGTCAGTGACTAAATTGCAAATTTTGAAAATTATGTGCTCGATTTCGAAACAAGTTAAAAGTTCAATGACTTAAATAGGAATAATTCCTTATTAGATTAGATGATAATTATGGAAATTTTGAAGGGTATAATAGTAATTTCACAAGAAAGATTTTATTTCATCCTTTATATAGGATATAACACGTGGAAATGAAGAGAGAATTCCAAAGTTCTCTTCTTCTCCTTTCTTCTTCACGTGTGGAAGCTAAGAGCAAAGGTAAGATTTCTTGTTGGTTGATATTTAGTTGAATTTAAGATTTGGTTATGATCTTTAGATGATAGAAAAGTTTAAGGAAGGCTTAAGTTAGCTTTTAAACAAAGAATGAAAGAGTTATGAGAGATTAAAGATTTGGAGTTTTTGAATGAAATTTTGGAAAAGAGTTGATAAGTAGAATTTGAAGTTAAATTTGACTTGTCAATAGTTGAATTAAGAGATTTGGAGTGATAGAATTGAATTTAGAACATATAAAAAATTTGGTATGATTCTTGAATGTTATGTGGAGGAATGGATTTTTAAGTTAAAGAGGTATTGAATGAGTAGTAATGAGTTTAAGCATGTGTTTTTAAGTTAAGAATAAGAAAGGGGATGATATATGCAGCAATTGAGCTGAAATGAAGTAATTTTCGGAATGAAAAAATGATTTCTGGGTTAGGGGTATCGGTACCCATTCAACAGGTACCGATACCCTCTCAAACGAAAAATTACAGAATGCAATGAGGGTATCGATACCCTAAGGAGGGTATAGATACCCCCTAAAGAAAGAAATAAATTATAGTTCAATAAATTAGTTTAAGTTATTAACATTAAAATTATAAGGTTTATGTAACACCCCCACCCGTACCCGACCTGGATTCGAGTCCGAGGTGTCACATTGACTTTTTCAAAACATTTACTTGTATAAAATAGTGAGTAATTTAAAACTTTTATACATATAGCTTATTCAAAAGATTTCCAGAACTATTCAGAGCTTAAATGTTTTTGCAAAACTGTTCAGTGCATATACAATTCAGACATTTATTTACATGCCAACCATTTTCAATGTACAAAATACATCTAATTCAAAACATCTTTTCTGATCTGATCTTCGGTAAGAAGTAACTGACCTGTCTTGCTCTATATTGCTCTTTACTCTTCTCGAAACCTACGTGTGAAACAATCACACGCTAAGTCGTTGACTTAGTGAGGCATATAAACATATAATAAAAACCATCGAACATTTCATATAACAAAACACATACATGTACAAATACTATCATTATCATTAACATATCTATCATATAATATCATACATTTTTCCAATCAATACCCATTTCATCCGATGAATATGTATTCTAAACATTTGATCATGACATTTCAATATGCATGTATCTATTACACGATAACATATATAATCATATCATGCACATACGAAACTTACCTTCTTGTACCACTTTCACTTTAAAGTTTGTATTTCAATTGCCCATGTATATTATTGAGAATAGAGGTATGTGAGTACATTGAGGTTGTGCACTAATGCTGTCACCACAGCTCGTATCAATTCCCTCATGGGGCACCGAACCTTAGTTCAATATTCGTCCCGTAGGACCACTATGTCCCGAAGGACCACTGTATATGTCCCGTAGGACCACTATGTCCCGAAGGACTACTCCTTAAGAACCACATACATAATACAATGGCTCCAATAAGTGTACCGAAGTACTACATATAGGTTCCACATAATTACATACATGTCCCGAAGGACCACGTAGAACCCTCGACTCTTGGCATGCCAACTATACCTATAGCTCTCATATCATATACTATGGGCGTTATTCTTATGTTTCATATCACTTGTTCCTTTTCTTCTGTCACATACCATATGTATGTGTGAACATACATCTCATATCATATAACCTTTATCTCAAGTGCATGTAATCACGTATTACATGTAATCACGTAGATCATTTCATATGGATTATATCATTTCTCATTTTTCATGTAAACACACATGTCATATCTTATTCACATATGTTCATATACATCATATATCACATAGAATAACATATAAACTTATACATATATTCATGTACATACTTTCATATAGTTCGTATATCAATGCCCTATAACTTATCTCACATTATTTATATCCTAGTTTCATATATTTACTTAATTCAATTTCACATAACTTGTTACCTATATATATTCTTATAACTTATCATCACATAACTCCCATAACATCTTCCTATAGCTTCATAGATCTTTACTATATGACTCATATATTATATGTTCATTTAAGCCCATAACTCTTCCCATATAGCTTATCTTACATGTTCATATAATCACTTCTGTCAATGTCTCCTAATTTATATATTATTTTCATATTGTCCTATAGGTCAATGTTATTTAACTTGTCTCACTTTTCATTTCATCTCATAAGTTGGTTATACTAATTCTCATATATTTAACTCGTGTAATTTATATCTTGTTATTATATCCTCAACTAGACCTATATCCACATGTTCATAATCACATAACTTATATTCTTTTTCATATAATCACATTATGTCTATGTCGTTTAACTTATCATTTATATCTATATCATATATTTTATATCATTTTCTCTTGCTATCACATAAGTCCTTGCTATTTTTACATAATTCGCGATCCTATAGTCAATTATAACAGCATATGTTTATCTTATCTAATATCATATAGTTCTTTACTTATGTCTTATATCACATATTTATATTATAAACTTATATAATCACATATACTATTTAAACCAGTTCACATAGCTTATCACACTAACATATATTCATTCAATTCATGTAACATATGCAATACATATAACATATGTACCCATTTTCATGCACTCATGCAAGCATAAGAATCACAATTCAAATAACATTTTTAGGAGTCCCTTCTTACCATAGTGACTCCATCACTGGCTCATCGCAAGCCAATGCTTATTTGGTACATAAGTACAATTTAAATTGCACTCACCTGGGCCTCGTTGTTTTGAATCAATCCTAATCCTTAGTTTGTTCCGGAACAAGCTTTCATTCTATATCTACATAATAATACATTAATACTTATCAGTATACTGATTGATATATTCGAAACTATCACTCCTTAGGCTCAGAGAAAAGCCAATTTCATCTTTTAATGAAGGTATGCATCAATGCACTACTGATGCATCGGTGTATAAAATGCATTCGATGTTGTATCATTATAGGGATGCATCGATGCATGACTTATGCATCGATGCACTAATTGCATTCGATGTTTCTATTTTAAAAGAGTGCATCGATGCATTACCAATGCATCGATACACCTTCAAACAATTTCTGGGTTTTAACCTTGATGCATCGATGCACTATGAATGTGCATCGATGCACTCTGCCCAGAATCCTCTTTTATGCCCGAAAATCCACTCTTTTCAGCTTAATACTTCATATATCATCCCCTTTCTTATTTTTAACTTACATACTCATATTCAAACTCATTCCTATTCATTAATCACCTCTTTAACATCAAAATCCTATTCTCCATATGTAATTCAAGAATTACACTAAATTTTCAACATGTTCCAAATTCAATTCTATTGCTTCTAGCTTCTTAATTATACCCTTGACAAGTCAAATTCATCTTTAGAACTTCAAAAACCTTTCTATAACAAAATTTCATTTCTACACCCTTCATATCATTTCCTTTCTAATTCTCTATTCCTGATGTTTAAAGCTTATATAAGCTTTCCTTAAGCTTATATAATACTCCAAGAATCAAAATCAACTTATAAATCCAAGAATTAAACAGCTGAAATTAAACTCACCTTTAAATGAGGCTTACGGGGAGAAGAAGAAGCTGGAGAAGAAGACTCTGGATAATTCTCTCCTTTCCCACGTGATTTCCTTAAAAAGGGAAAATAAAAATATTCTCTTAGAAAAGACCATAACACCCTTGTTATTTTCCAGCTTTACTACTAAATCCATGAACTTTTAACTTATTTCGAAATCAAGCACATAGTTTTCAAAATTTGCAATTTAGTCACTGACCCTGAATTTCGAGATGTTACAAATCTCCCCTCCTTTAAAGAAAATTTGTCCTCGAATTTTCACTGAACTTATCAATAAGAACATATCTTCTAATGTTCTCATACTACCTCTTTCACTTAATCTTTCATTCCTTTATTTCTTCAGTTGCCTTTTTCCTTTATACATTCATGTACTGACACTTATCATATAAACAATAACTAGTAGCTTTAATCCATTTATGTCTTCTCTCTCATTCCTTTATGCATTTTCCTTTGACCATTTCTGAAATTTCATATAATGTCACTAATCACATAGACGGTAACATCAATTTTCATCACTTAACATCATAAATTCATCTCTAAATACTTTATAATAACCAAATTCATTTTCCATCATCATTTAACCAAGAATACGACCTTAAATCTTCTTAAATACGATTCAACATACACTTTAAAGAATCTTTTCACATCACCTTGCACACTTGTCTTATTTGTATATCAAAATTGTCATATGTACTTCCATATTTATCGTATTTGATCCTTTAAATCAATCCCTTTCATTTCTTGATTCCTTATACATAAATCATATATTTCCTTTCATGTTCACATACTCTTGTCTTATCACTTATACTCATCTTTATGTACCAATCTTCATTGTATCCTCATTACTCTGATAACCCATTTCTTATACATAACTTCATTCTTTATCATTTCTTATACTTGTATTTTCCTTCCTGAAGGTTCCATGCAAATACTTATCTCTGTTTCTACATCATAGCTATCTGCTCAGAATATACAACTATATTCAAATTCACATCATAATCAATTAACTCAACTTTATCTTTTCCTTCAATCTTATAACTCTATCACCTTTACTATGACAACTATTCAATAACATCTGTTCAATCTAGGGCACAAGTCCTAATCATCCAATCATATACATCCCGAAATTTCCGTTGTTCAAACTCAACATTATGACTTTCTTTGTCTTATAAACTAATTATCGATATACACATTCTCAAACTCTTCTTATCAATTCTCAGCTTTACTCAAATATACAACTGTATCCAGATCCATTCCATATTTGATTATCATATCCCGACAATATCTTACATTCTTATACTTCCCGTACATTCCCATCACATATTCTTGTTAGCCAATGCTAACTTTTTCCGTCTTAACTGCAAACCCTTATCATATAAACACTCTGGCTTATACACAATGTTATCCCTTCATTTCGAACTCATAAGCTCTGACTTATACATCTTATACGCTTGTCACTAACATACTTATTCTTGAATTCTTCTACCAAATCTTACTACATCATTTGATCTTTTTAACGCTCTTATGGTGACATTTGTTCATCATATTCTATCTTATCCACATACTAACAAAACTAATTCATATAACTTTTCCGATTCAACACAATAAAGATCTTCTATCACTATTCTAATATGATTTCAACTTTCTGAAATCAACCTTTAATCTTATAAGACACTTTCTGAGGTTTCTGCTCTTCATCATGCCTGGCCAGGGCAGGTGAATTGCTATCACCATCAGATTTGTCAGTTATCGATTTACTTTACTTTGACAATTTCTATAATCAATTCTTACTATCTCATACAAATCTTATTCTATTATCAAGACAGTATACTCCTTACACTATCAAATCAGAAATTTTCACCTTTAGTTGGCATGTACACATTTTTAAACCTCCTTTGACTTCGGTTTAAGCCTAGAATCGGCTAAACCTTAGCTCTGATACCATTAAATGTAACACCCCCACCCGTACCCGACCTGGATTCGAGTCCGAGGTGTCACATTGACTTTTTCAAAACATTTACTTGTATAAAATAGTGAGTAATTTAAAACTTGTATACATATAGCTTATTCAAAAGATTTCCAGAACTATTCAGAGCTTAAATGTTTTTGCAAAACCGTTCAGTGCATATACAATTCAGACATTTATTTACATGCCAACCATTTTCAATGTACAGAATACATCTAATTCAAAACATCTTTTCTGATCTGATCTTCGGTAAGAAGTAACTTACCTGTCTTGCTCCATATTGCTCTTTACTCTTCTCGAAACCTACGTGTGAAACAATCACACGCTAAGTCGTTGACTTAGTGAGGCATATAAACATATAATAAAAACCATCGAACATTTCATATAACAAAACACATACCTGTACAAATACTATCATTATCATTAACATATCTATCATATAATATCATACATTTTTCCAATCAATACCCATTTCATCCGATGAATATGTATTCTAAACATTTGATCATGACATTTCAATATACATGTATCTATTACACGATAACATATATAATCATATCATGCACATACGAAACTTACCTTCTTGTACCACTTTCACTTTAAAGTTTGTATTTCAATTACCCATGTATATTATTGAGAATAGAGGTATGTGAGTACATTGAGGTTGTGCACTAATGCTGTCACCACAGCTCGTATCAATTCCCTCATGGGGCACCGAACCTTAGTTCAGTATTCGTCCCGTAGGACCACTATGTCCCGAAGGACCACTGTATATGTCCCGTAGGACCACTATGTCCCGAAGGACTACTCATTAAGAACCACATACATAATACAATGGCTCCAATAAGTGTACCGAAGTACTATATATAGGTTCCACATAATTACATACATGTCCCGAAGGACCACGTAGAACTCTCGACTCTTGGCATGCCAACTATACCTATAGCTCTCATATCATATACTATGGGCATTATTCTTATGTTTCATATCACTTGTTCCTTTTCTTCTGTCACATACCATATGTATGTGTGAACATACATCTCATATCATATAACATTTATCTCAAGTGCATGTAATCACGTATTACATGTAATCACGTAGATCATTTCATATGGATTATATCATTTCTCATTTTTCATGTAAACACACATGTCATATCTTATTCACATATGTTCATATATACATCATATATCACATAGAATAACATATAAACTTATACATATATTCATGTACATACTTTCATATAGTTCGTATATAAATGCCTATAACTTATATCACATTATTTATATCCTAGTTTCATATATTTACTTAATTCAATTTCACATAACTTGTTACCTATATATATTCTTATAACTTATCATCACATAACTCCCATAACATCTTCCTATAGCTTCATAGATCTTTACTATATGACTCATATATTATATGTTCATTTAAGCCCATAACTCTTCCCATATAGCTTATCTTACATGTTCATATAATCACTTCTGTCAATGTCTCCTAATTTATATATTATTTTCATATTGTCCTATAGGTCAATGTTATTTAACTTGTCTCACTTTTCATTTCATCTCATAAGTTGGTTATACTAATTCTCATATATTTAACTCGTGTAATTTATATCTTGTTATTATATCCTCAACTAGACCTATATCCACATGTTCATAATCACATAACTTATATTCTTTTTCATATAATCACATATGTCTATGTCGTTTAACTTATCATTTATATCTATATCATCTATTTTATATCATTTTCTCTTGCTATCACATAAGTCCTTGCTATTTTTACATAGTTCGCGATCCTATAGTCAATTATAATAGCATATGTTTATCTTATCTAATATCATATAGTTCTTTACTTATGTCTTATATCACATATTTATATTATAAACTTATATAATCACATATACTATTTAAACCAGTTCACATAGCTTATCAAACTAACATATATTCATTCAATTCATGTAACATATGCAATACATATAACATATGTACCCATTTTCATGCACTCATGCAAACATAAGAATCACAATTCAAATAACATTTTTATGAGTCCCTTCTTACCATAGTGACTCCATCACTGGCTCATCGCAAGCCAATGTTTATTTGGTACATAAGTACAATTTAAATTGCACTCACCTGGGCCTCGTTGTTTTGAATCAATCCTAATCCTTAGTTTGTTCCGGAACAAGCTTTCATTCTATATCTACATAATAATACATTAATACTTATCAGTATACTGATTGATATATTCGAAACTATCACTCCTTAGGCTCAGAGAAAAGCCAATTTCATCTTTTAATGAAGGTATGCATCGATGCACTACTGATGCATCGGTGCATAAAATGCATTCGATGTTGTATTATTATAGGGATGCATCGATGCATGACTTATGCATCGATGCACTAATTGCATTCGATGTTTCTATTTTAAAAGAGTGCATCGATGCATTACCAATGCATCGATACACCTTCAAACAATTTCTGGGTTTTAACCTTGATGCATCGATGCACTATGAATGTGCATCGATGCACTCTGCCCAGAATCCTCTTTTATGCCCGAAAATCCACTCTTTTCAGCTTAATACTTCATATATCATCCCCTTTCTTATTTTTAACTTACATACTCATACTCAAACTCATTCCTATTCATTAATCACCTCTTTAACATCAAAATCCTATTCTCCATATGTAATTCAAGAATTACACTAAATTTTCAACATGTTCCAAATTCAATTCTATTGCTTCTAGCTTCTTAATTATACCCTTGACAAGTCAAATCCATCTTTAGAACTTCAAAAACCTTTCTATAACAAAATTTCATTTCTACACCCTTCATATCATTTCCTTTATAATTCTCTATTCTTGATGTTTAAAGCTTATATAAGCTTTCCTTAAGCTTATATAATACTCCAAGAATCAAAATCAACTTATAAATCCAAGAATTAAACAGTTGAAATTAAACTCACCTTTAAATGAGGCTTACGGGGAGAAGAAGAAGCTGGAGAAGAAGACTCTGGATAATTCTCTCCTTTCCCACGTGGTTTCCTTAAAAAGGGAAAATAAAAATCTTCTCTTAGAAAAGACCATAACACCCTTGTTATTTTCCAGCTTTACTACTAAATCCATGAACTTTTAACTTATTTCGAAATCAAGCACATAGTTTTCAAAATTTGCAATTTAGTCACTGACCCTGAATTTCGGGATGTTACAGTTTAGGCTTCTGATAATCGTCTTGGAAATTATATTTATGTAGATATTGAGCCTAAACAAGTTCCGGAACATTTGGCAGGTAAGAACGATCAAGGAAAAGGTAAGAGATCAAATTGACTAGTGAGGTCAGGTGAGTGCATATTACTGTAATATATGATGTTTAATGGAAATAAGACTTGTGACAAGTCTATTTCCGATAGTAAAATGCATGAATTCATGAATAGAAATATGTATTCGTTATGGTTCCTATGTGTGTATGGGTAGATATGGTGACATGTTATTGTGTATGTTGCATGATTTATGTACAAATATATGCTAGTGCGATAAGTAATGTGGAATAGTACAAAGGATCTATATGATTATATAAGAACATGAAATAAGTTATATAATAGAGACATAAGGAGTTGTGTGAATATATGATAGATGACCATATAAGTTACATACTATATGTGATCAATTATAAGAATCAATATAATAGAATTATATGACTAAATGAGAAGTAATATGAGTTAAATAAGATTAGATTATAGAATAATATGAGAACAATGTATTAGTGAGGAGACATGAGTATCAATGATGATACCAAACTATAAGATAAGAGATATAAGGAAGATTTATATACATGTGTGATAATATGGAAAAGTGAACTAAATTCAATGATATTGAACCCTATGAGTATAAGTATATGTGATATGTGACATATGAATGTGACATCATATGAAAATAAGTAATATGTTTACATGATCACAAGACATGAGATATACGAAAGAGAAAGTATATGTGATACGTGAAAGTGAATCATATGTCTATATGAATATGGGAAAGGATATGAAAGAGAATGCCCATGTTATGTGAAATGAGAGCTAGAGATATAGTTGGCATGCCAAGAGTTGATGGTTACATATGTCCTTCGGGACATATGGACCGGTTACCTATGTTCTTCGGAACATATGGACAGTGGTCCTTTTTGGGACATACAGAGGTCCTTCGGGACAAATTTCACATGCTCCTAGTGGGACCCTATACTAACTGTGGTGACAGCATAGTACACAACCTCAATAAACTCACATATCTATAGTTCTCACATGGGTACATGGGCTAATAAAGAGATAACTCTGAATACAATTTATGTAATATGTGCATATATAATGTGTAATATGAATTGTATGATATGATAGATATATGATATACATGAATATATGTTAATGTATATGTGAATAAGTATAAATGACTTATATAAGATATATAATATGAACATAAGAGATCATATGAACAAGAGATAAGAGATATGAAGAGTGATAGTATATGAGCAGGATAAAACATAAATGATGATATATATATATATATATAATTGTTACATGAAAAGTATATGAGTGATATGATTTCATAGGAGGTGTATAAATGATAATTACATGATTATAAAATAAAAGGAATTAATAATAATATGATAATAGTAGGAATGAAAATAATTATATGCAGATGTGGAATTGATATGAACGGATATATATTTGTGTATGATATGATAGTAGTTGTTGTTCATGCATTATTACATGTTAGAGTTTACATTATATGTTATTCGCCTCACTAAGTCATCGACTTAGCATGTGAATGTTTCACACGTAGGTTCCGAAAAACAAGAAGAGAAACTATGATGAGCAAGACAGGTCAGATTCTTCTTTCCACAGATCAAATCAGAAATGTAAACTAAGTATATGTATTTTGTTATATAGAGTGTAGTTGGCATGTAGTCAAAAGATTTATATTGAATAAGCTCTGATATGTTTTGTAAAACAATTTGTTTTTAATAAATGAAAAGTAATTTTTTTTGTAAATTGTGCATTAAACGTTTATTCATTATATAAAGGAAAATGTTGGAAAAGTCAATGTAACACCTCAGACTCGTATCTGGGTCGGATACGAGTTAGGGGTGTTACATGTTGAATCATAGATCTTAGCCATACATGTTCACGACTAGCTTCATGGATTGCTAAGATTTTTGAATGATTATAAGAAGTTGATGCAATTGTTTGCTTCATGGAATGCCAAGAGATTGTTGTACCTCCATATGTAAAAACATATCTCGTCTATGATTTACCATTATGAGGATCTGACATAAAGATTGTATTTGTAAAACCAATCAAATTTGTTTTGGATTTATTATGGAAAACAAACTCATATCTTGTGTGCCTTGGAGATAAAGAAATATTTGCTTAACTCCAGTCCAATGTCTTCTAGTTGGGCATGAGCTAAATATTGTCAACAAATTTAGAGAAAATGATATATCAGGTCGGATATGACTAGCAAGATACATCAATGCCCCAGTTACACTGAGGTATGATACTTAGGAACCAAGAAAAACTTCATCATCTTCCCGAGGACGGAAATTATCTTTACTTGGTTCAAGTTCTCTTACAACCATTAGGGTAGTCACTGGATGTGCCTTATCCATATAAAACCACTTTAACATTTTTTCTATATATACGTTAATTAATGCATAAGGATTCTATCTTTTAGGTGCTCAATTTGTAACCTTAAACAAAATTTCATTTTTCCAAGTTTTTTCGTCTCGAATTCTTTCTTCAAACAATCAATTTCAGTTTGAATCTCTTCAGGAGTTCCAATGATATTTAAATCATAAACATATATTGCAATAATAATTTATCTAGTTTTAGACTTCTTAATAAAAATGCATGGGCAAGTTGGATCATTCTTATAACCCTTTTTTTAACAAAAACTCGCTTAGACGATTATACCACATGCGTCCGAATTGTTTCAGTCTATAGAGGGATCTATTCAATTTGATTGAACTGTAACACCCATATCCCGTATACCTTTCCGTACACAAGATACAAAGGTCACATTACTTTATAAAAATGTTTGTCATTTTAAAACCCTTAAAAATTTGTTTCAAATTGATCAACTACAAAATATGATATTTCTGAAAGCAACATACTAAAACTATCACTTAATTACATTCCAACATATTTATGATAATTTAATTACATGTCAACTAAGTTCTTAAATTGAATAAGATTGTCATAATATTACTGACGAGTCAACCTTTAATTGATGAAAGCTGTTGATACTGCTACACTCCTTACGCACTAGTTCTTGCCTCTACCTACGCGTGAAATAAACACACGTTAAGTAATTACTTAGTGAAAAATAATATTGTAACGTAACCTTTGAATATACATAAATATGTCACAATTATTTATTTCATACTAAATCGTATATTCTTTAATTATCTCATACTCCTTATTTAAACCATATTTCATTCACAATTTTCTTAATTCTTTTTCGTATGCTTAGCATATCTATCTACCTTTATATTTTTCTTTTTTCATTTATCTCTTGAGTCATTATTCTTTATTTAATTGTTAGCCTCCGTTCATCATTATAATACACCTATATGTATTTCAATTATGTCATCCTTACACGCCTTTTATACATTATTATACCATTCATTTTCGACATCCTTTCATGCCTTTGGTATTATGTTTACCTTTTTCCTTTATAACAACTTTTCATACCATTATGCATTGTTGTGCAATATATATATATATATATATCATCCCTTCATATCATAATACATTAAAATTTCTTTATTCTCTTACTCAACCGTGTTTAACGTTCGTCTAACTGGCATAATTGACACCTTTCTGCCAATGCACATTTAGGCCATTATTCTTTTACTTAACGGTACTTAACCGTTCATCTAACTGACATAATTGACATATTTCTGCCAATGCACAATTAGGCCATTATTCTTTTACTCAACGATACTTAACTATTCATCTAACTAGCATAATTGACACCTTTCAGCCAATGCACAGTTAGGCCATTATTCTTTTACTCAACGATACTTAACCATTCATCTAACTGACATAATTGACATCTTTCTATCATATACACAATTAGGTCTCAAAGACACTTGGTCTTTCATCTAATTGGCATAAATGACACATTTTTGTCATATGCACAGTTAGGTCTCAAAGACACTTAGTCTTTCATCTAACTGGCATAAATGACACATTTATGTCATATGCACAGTTAGGCCTCAAAGACACTTAGTCTTTCATCTAACTGGCATAAATGACACATGCCTGTCATATGCACAGTTAGGCCTCTTGATCTTTTATTTTAGAGTAGTCTCTACTATAATAATCATTCATCATATCAAATAACTTTTTCCATCATTATACATTCTATGGTTTATTCCCATACTACCAGTGCACTAATACCTAAATTTTTACTATAATTTACATGGTTTACTCATCCAATACAATTACGATAATGCATCTTCTATTATGAACTTATGACAATTTCATCACTCATGGAATCTTTCAATTCAATTCGTATTCCATAATTTACATCCCTAGTGCTAATATCATCATTTATCAACCATTTCCTTATTATGTAGTTCTTATGTTTATACCCATATGTTTCCCATACGAAAAATCATACCCTTAGTATGAATTTCTTATCCTTTAGCACACAAGGTGCCCAATACAGAAATTTATACACTTAGTATGAATTTCTTATCATGTTAGCACACGAAGTGCCCTATACTGAAATTCATACACTTAGTATGAATTACTTAACATACTGCACACGAAGTGCCATTTGGTAATCACCATACTTACATTAATTATTTCTACAACTATAACTATTGTAGCATGTACATATATAATTAAATGCACTCGCCTGAATTTCCTCACTATGTATCCCAAATATAAGGCTGATTACTCTGGTACTTTGTCTTTGCCCTTAGTTTTACTTATTTCGGGAGCTTGGTTCCGATCTTTAAAGCTATGGAGAAGAGAAAAACCACGGGAAGAAGAAGAAGAAGAAAATAGCTTGTTGTCTTCCTTTTCCCTTTTTCTTAAATCTTAAATCCCTAATTTAAATGGGTTTTAAATTCATTTCACTCTAAAAGACCAAAATGCCCTCTTTATTCATCTATTGCTACAATTTAGTTCAAACATTATTCTAATTCATTTTCTCATCTTTTACCAATTATTCAAATAAATCTTCAATTTTTAATTCTTTTCAAATTAGTCTCTGGCCTAATATTTGGTGTATTACATGAACCCCGTATATATAGGGGTGAGTAATGCTCTCTAATAAATATAATAATGTGAAAAGTCAAGTCCTTTGACATTTCATCTTCTCAATTTATTGAAGAATGCTAAAAGTCACATTAACTAATAGGAGTAATAATGACATCCACATAATATATTCTAACAATATATATATATATATATATATATATATATATATATATATATATATATAATTGAAGATTGAAGTAGTTGAGGCCATTTAAAAGATTTATATTTATAAGGTGGATCATATATATATATATATATATATATATATATATATATATATATAATCAATATTGTTTTAAGAAGATGATCACGATTTTAATTTTTTCATAATTCGTTATTGATTTTATTCTTAATTTTTCTCATTTATATTCTACTTTTCTTTTTTATTTCTTATTAAACTTGTACCTACTTTTTAATAATAATAAAAAGAATTTGTATCTATTTTACGATCACTTCAAGATCTAATATATTTTATCCATTGTATCGACGACTAATAATAGAGACTTTTTATTTATTTCTTAGGTTCTTTAAATTTTGTGACGAATAAAATGGAATATAACGTAAGTCAAATATTTTTCTTAAAGAAAAGAATTGTGAAGTTCTTGTGTATTATAGTTAGTGTTTTTGGACTAAGTTGTGGTAGATTTAATTTGTCAACAAGTCATCATTATTTTTATATTAATATTAATGGTGTTTATTCTTCACCATCGATAATGATCTATATGTGTATATATTATTTGTTTGAGTTATTGATCCTTTACTTATATGGTCTTTTTTATTTTTAGGTAATTAATTTGTGCATTTAGATGATTCGGAAAAAAATATCTAATATATGTGATTAAGAAAGATTATGAGCATACATTATTATTAAAAAAATCATATTTTTTTAATAAAACTAAACGATTATTATTAATTAAAAATTCATCTTTAATTAATAAAACTAAACAATTATTTAATAAAACTAACAATTATCATTAATTAAAAAGCATTCAGAATTTTATCTTTTAAGATTCTTATCCACTCTAACAAAATTGCTAAGACAAAGGAGTACAATTAGTTAAGAATACTATAATTTTTCGCATATTACGTATTATGTTTTAATTTTTTATAAATAGTGTATAATAATAACTAAAGATAATAGATAGAAAAAACGAAAATAAAATAATTATACACATCTTTTCATCAAATTGATGAGGTAGGTTTCTATCTATATATATATAAAAAAAGGTGAAATCCATGGAAAAGAAATATGTTCCATGTTTTAAAAGTAGGAAAAGCCATGTGGCACCTTACCTAATCTCATATTTGGGACATTTAATCATCGTATTTACGGTAAGAAAATCGTTCCATATTCAAAGTTATCTGGAACATTTAATCATGCATATAAATTCAAAGGAGAAGAATTCTTTTAGGTTTAAAAAATTCTTTTACACAAATCTACCAAACAACAACGATGACGCATGCGTGCGAGGGTCTTGTCATTCTACGTTCAATAAGGAAATAAAAAAAAAATCTTCTTATAAATCCAATTAGAGACACTTCTCTTCCTAATATGAGATTTACATACCTTACGCTCTTTAGCATTACCAACGGCATGATCTGAAAGACTGAAACAATTAGAGCATATTATTTTCCAATCAACAGGTTATACGTCCAGCTCAGACGGTCGTTAATTTTTTTAACGAAAAATGATGAGTTTGGAACATATGAATAGTCAGGTGACAATTTTATAATTTTTAATTGTCGGAAGACTCAACGAAGTATCGCCATATAATTGGGGATCTTTGTGGACTATACCCAATTTAAATTAACTCCATCCAAATTCACTTGATCTAAAACCAACGTGATACACCAATTGGAAGATGAGTCTCATCTCATCTCGTCTCTAAATATGGTAGGCGAAGTGATTTTTATGGAGCTAAAGAGCGTCCTTCATATCACGGCGGCTCTGTAGATTCTCAGCCTGGTGGGCATATCAGACAGATAAAGCACTGTTGTGTTACTTTGCCATCCTCAACTTGCCTGCAGATTTTTTTATTTTAAAAGTCCAAAAACAAAAGAGTTGAGAATCGTATAAAGTTTTAGTCTCAAAAAGGACAGTTCAGCTAACGAAGAAGGAAGTTCCATAGCATAAAAAAAAAGGAGATGGATTGGTTATCTTTTTATCACCACCCTTTTATTCGTTCTTACCAAAAAGATAAAGAGTAAAGCGACACTATTTCAACTTTCATAGCTATACCTAGACAGCTTCTTCCTCACACTAGTATGTATTCTACATTCTATATTCATAGTATTTATGATTATCTCTTCTAATTATATTATAATAAGATTACATAAGATTAAAGGGAGAGAAAATAGATCGATGTATCTAATATCTATGAAGAGGAAAAGAAACATATGATAGAACATAACATGTTAACTATGAATTAGTGGTAATGAATTTAACAATATTCATTTCAGTTTCATTGTCGTCCTTATTTATAATATAGAATTTCTTGTTAGTTAAATAAATTGAAAGCATAAAAAAGGAGTAGATTACACATTATAAGAAATTAAAGGCATTTTTTATTAAAAAAAAATGATTGATTGGTGGTTTTTCTTAGTTGTAGAAACAACAAAGCTTCGCTTGTTGATTTTGTTCCTTATGAACAAAGCTAGAATTTTTCCAAGTATATATTTTATCCATGAGAAAGCAATAGTTGCTGTGGTGGTGTTGAATACTCTCAACTATCAATTATTAGAGTACTGAATAACATTACCATTTTGTAGTGAAACTGAGATAGGTTCCATGACAATGATATATTGGTTAAAAAAATTATTAGTCCTTATATTATGTGAAAGTTGTGGATTTCATCCTTATCCTTTTAATTTTGATATTTTTTTATTTCTTATACTTTTTAATTTTTTAAATTCAGGCATGATTCAAACCATCCAAATTCTATCCCTAGTCCATGAATTCTAAGTAATAGAAACTAATGGCAGGACTTGATCAGAGTATATTTTTTCTATTTTTATTATAATTTCTATGCTATATATCATTCATTTAATTCTGATTGCAAAGTTTTTCAACTTCATTAGTATTGTATGAAATTAATTTTCTATTTTAAATTTTAATAATTATAATCACATAAAATTAAAAAAAGAAAAAGAAAAAAGAGAAAGGAGGACCTAACTAATGTTGTCCAAGAAGCATAATCCAAGAAATTATGGAAACTTTCTTAACATTTTTTTAGATATGAGAATAAGACAGCACAGCTTGTTTGCCTTTCTATATACACGTAAAATGTTGGTTAATTCTACAAAAGGTGCTCATACTTGAGCTTTTTAAGGATTTAGTCCCTCTATTATAATTTAATAATTTCTAACCCAAGATTTTTTTTTTCACTTAGTACACGGTAACTTGTACACTGACTACTGCAAATTTCACTCCATGTTCCTATATAAATTTTCACAACAGCAAAATACGAAGAAAATTATATTTTTCAAACAAGTGAAAGTCGTGATTGACTAAACGCACCTTTCACGTTAATCAACAAAACTTTTGACATATATTAACTGCAGTGTTACATAGAATAAAGACTTGCCCTGTCAAATATCTCTTTATTCTATGTAACAAAAATTGATGCTATTATCATAAATATTTTTGAAAAATGTGCTATTTTCAAAAATAATTTTTAAAAATTAGTATATATTTAGATAATGAAGTTTGGTGTAACATGTATCGTAAAGAGCGCATTATATGTTAAATAAGAATAAATTTTAATTTAGTATTGATCGTAACAATATTTTGAAAACAATATATATTTATTGTTTAATTATAAAAAATAATACTCAAATAACATTTTCTAGAAATGATATTCCATTTCAGTCACGTAGCATAAAGGCATTTTCAGTTACGTGGCTGAAATGACAGAAGGAACTTCTAGCACGCCGCTCTAAAATCGAATTTCAACTATACACTGATTCTAGATTATTTTAAAAAGATTTAGGGTTCTAAAAATTAGGTTTAGAAATTATACCTAACGAAGGGAAAGGAGAATTTTACTCTTAAAGAGTATTGAACCCATAACTTAAAGGAAATAAAATATGTCAACTGAAAGTATTTAAGCGATTACTCTATAGATTGTTGACGATTCTAAGTCCATTCATTTATAATTTTTTGTGCATTAAACTAATTTTTTTATAATAGTTATCATATAAATTAGTCAATTACTCTATAAATTGTTGACGATTATAAATCTATTTATTTACAATTTTCTGTGCATTGAATTAATTTATTATAATGGTAATCATATAAATTAATTACTTTTTAATTATTATCATGTATGATTTCAAAAGGTGGAATCAATTTGTCAAAGAGTGGACCACCCAGACCATAAGAAAAATTAGATATAAAGGACAGTGAAAATTAAATTACATTTATTATATTTAGATTCTTTTAAATGGTTGTTTGAAACGATTTTATTGAGTGATCTATAATGATAAGATTTCAAATTCAAACAATTATTTATCTTCAAGTTTTTTATCTATAATAATTGTATATGTATTATTAATAATTAAGAAATATATGTAAAAAAATTATTGTTTGAAATAAATATCACCGCTTGATTCTTCAAATGTGATATTATATTCTGTTAGTAGCTAAAAAAAGCCGTTATTCGTTGCTTATCGGAAAAGAATTCAATTTCTTCTGATGTAGCCGCCGCTGTATCTAGATTTTTTTCCTTCCTTTTTTATTATTATTGTATTTGATTAAACAAACATCACTCATATTTTATGGTTTTTTTTTATGTTATTCCTTCTTCGTTTACCCTTGTTCAACAATTAGGGTGTGTTTAGTTCACGGAATGTAAGATTATCAGTGTGAATAAAAGATTACCAGAGAATATGATTACTGGGAATGTTGTATTTTGTGTTTGGTTGGTTTAGTAGGAATGTAATATTACCGTGTTTAGTTAAAGGAATAAAAGATTATTGGAATGTATATTTGACCAAATTGTCCTTATTATATATTTGTATAATATTACAAATTGTAAAATATTTATATATTTTCTTTAAAAAATTAAATTCATAATATTTATATAATTTTTTTCACAAAATTAAAAATATAAAAAAGGTTTAATGAAACGGTAAAAAAATTTTAACCCATGAACTTCATATGAAATTTTAATTATAGACTTTTTTTGTAAATCTAAAATAATTTAAGGATAAATTTGTAATTTAACCTTCGTATATTTTTATTATTCAATGACAGAAGAATTATATTTTTGAAAAAAAATAAAAATTTAAGGGCATTTTAGTCCAAAACGTCGGTAATGTTACATTACCTAAGGTAAGGGAGGTAATGACATTTCCGGTAATATACACAAAAAAATCTATTATTGGTAATAAAATATTACCGGGAATGAGATTCCCGGCCAACCAAACATGGGAATGTGGGATTCCCATCCCATGTGAATCCCACAATCCTTGAACCAAACACCCCCTTAGTTTATCCTTGTAACATGTTTGATCTATCCTAATAGTATATTTTATTTGTTTTTGCAATATATTTTTTATAATTGAAATTTGAAGACCCTCTCTATAGTTAATATTTATTTAATTATTTTATTAATTTATTTCTGTTTTGAATCATTAAGTTCATGGACGATTGTGTTCCTCTCAAAGTTTTTGTTCTAATAGCATTTTAGGTCTTTATCACTTTCAATATATTAAAATTAAAATGTTGTCCATTCTAATTTTTGAGATTAAATAAGCAATATGTCCCAATCATTTTGAACTTAGGAACCTTGCCCTTTGTAATATTTGATCATAGCTCTATCTCTGATTGAGTTGGTTCTCTTTTATCGATAAACACTTACAATCATTTCGAGATAGGACACAATTGTGTTGTAATAAAATCATTTTATCTTTCACCGTCAACAATGATGTTTATTTGTATGTATAATTTTTCTCAAGTTGTTTGGTTGAATTTTTAAAATCCTTTTTGTACTGTCCTATTTCATTATATAATTGTTAGTTTATGCAAACTCGTTCAACGACTTCAATGATAGAAGAAAATATATTTTTTTTATAGGTCTCAGATCCAAGCATCTAAATCTATAAGGTGCGTGTGCGTTGTCAATATTTAAGAAAGATTTTATAAATATATATTATCTTATAATTATCCTATTAGTTTATACATTGATGGTTTTAAATAACATAATTCAATTGTGGAATTACTCTACTTAGTTTTTTTTTATAATTTCCTTATAATTTACCATATTTTATCTTAATTTAAAATTTAACGTCTATTATCAGTAAAAGGAAGTCGCCATTTTCTACCTCATGTGCATTCGTTAATGCATGATCATTATTTTTCTTGTCTTCTAAATTTTGTGGGATAATTTCGTTGTGTGACAGTTTAATTGAAGGCTAATTGAAGACCGTTTCAACTTAAAATGTTATTATATTTAATTTAAAAATTATATAAATTTATAATATTTTCAGTAATACCCAAAAAGTTATATTGCGGGAGTTTAGGACTTCAACCAGAAATATTATGAAGAATATGATAAGTCTACAACGCACGTAGCATATTGCATCGTACTACTAAAGTGACGTACTGAAATGTACCACAAGTAAATTTGTGTCTTTATTATGTAAATATTAAAAAGTATAAGGATTTATTTAAAATTAATCATTTATTAAAATTTAATTATATTTTTATTAAAAATAATAATTAATTTAAGTAATTTAATTTGTTTAGAATTAAGATTGTTAAGTTATATAAGTTAGAACATGCCATCAGCATCAGTCAACGTCGGCAATCACCTTAACTCACCAAAAAAACAATTGCTACAACGTTCAGCGCTTTCGTTTGTTGTCGCCCAACAGTCGACCGTCTTAAAGGAGAATCACTGCCTTTTGCGTCGATCGGTCGTCTGTTTGTTTTTCTTGTTTTTAACGCACGGTGACCTTCAAAGAATCATCCCCGATTATCAATTCTCGTTCGTTCGCAATTGTCGCTACGTGTAAGTCCATCGCACTTAACTCTTTGATCATATTTTCCATTAGTTTTTTTAATGGTAAAGTTAAATTCAAACCCCCCTTATTTGTGTTTTATTTAGAATTGTTGGTCTGGCTAGGATAGGCGACGGCTAGAGATGATTCTTCGAATGTCACCGTACGTTAAAAAAAAGGAAAAACAAACGTACGATGCAAACGACAATGCTTCTCATTCGGGATAGCCGAATGCTAGGCGATGGCGAACTAGACAACGACAAACGGAAGTGTTGGATGTTGTAGTGGTTGGTTTTTTTAAATAGTTAAGGTGATCGCCGACGATGACTGGTGCGGATAGTCATTTCTAACTTATATAATTTAAAAATCTAAATTCACGATGATAAGTGAAAACTCTATTATTTTTACGAATATAATAAGTGGGAATAAATTTACTTTTTTGGTTTACATTGTCAGCACTAAACCACCATATCATCCATGTATTATCGATTTAATGACATGATAATAAATCGATGACAAAACTTTAAAGTTGAGACTGAAGTGTTTAAAATTTTAATGACTAAATTGATACACGAGTTAAAGTTCAAAGACTAGTGTGATAGTTTATCATTTAAATTAGTATATTTATAGATAATAAATAAATGAGAAAATCGCCTCAGTGACCAAAAAAAAGTTATAATATACGATTTTAACCAACTTTTTTTGGATTTGCCAAAATGACCAACAAAATCGCAACGCGAAATAAAAATCGCAACGCGATCCCCAGAATCGCAAATCAGTTTCCAAAATCGCAACGCGATTCTTGAAAATCGCAATGCGATAGTACAAATTCGCATTGCGATTTTCCAAAATCGCAACGCGAATATGAAAATCGCAACGCGAACACATAAATCGCAACGTGTATCCGTATATCGCAACGCGTATCCGTAAATCGCAATGCGTATCCGTATATCGCAACGCGTATCCGTAAATCGCAACGATAATCCGTAAATCGCAACGAGAATCTGTAAATCGCAACGATAATCCGTAAATCGCAACGAGAATCCGTAAATCGCAACGAGAATCTGTAAATCACAACACTGAAATTTTGGGTATATAACACTGAAATCATAAACTAAATCCCTAAATCGCAACTCATTCCATCTCCATCTATCACTCTCTCCGGCGACATCCGTTCCTATATCCAACGACATCCTTCCCAATCCGGCAACAGGTTTTAGTTTCGCAGCTCGTCTGTTTAGTAAATTAATTTACAACCATGAAATCATCTAATGTTGATCATGTTTGGATAGATTTGTGTTTTGGAGGGTCATGGGATAATGTTCATGGTGTTTTACAATATATGCCTTTACCCATGAATCTTCAACTAAAATTGTCTTTACAAAAGTTAACTTATGAAACTCTAATGCTACGTGTTTCAAATAAATTGAATTTAGAGCCCCTAAGTGGATTTAGGCTATCTTATCAGAGAAATGGTAAAGTTTATTTGTTAACCGACAATGAAGATGTTGAACGATTCATTGCTTACATTAGTGTTTCACAAGATGATGTTACATTGTATGTTGTTGAACCTAGAAGTAGTATTGTTGGGTCAGTAGCGGGTAGTAATCAACTAAGTTTTTCTCAAAACCCACAACCTTTCTCTAATCCAAATCCCAATCAACTTTCAGCACCAAATTCCGGTTTTCGTATTGACCAGTTAGACGATGATGAGCCAACAGAAAAAATTGTGAGTACTAGTCAGTATTCGAAATTTGGTCTTGGTCAATATCCGGACTTTGATATTGGTCAATACACGGATTTTGATGATGTTTCAGAAGAAGAAACAGACCATGTGTGTAATGATTTTAATATTGGTCAATACCCGAATTTTGATGATGAAACACCCGTTGCCGAGGAAGATGTTGTTGATGATAATGAGGAGGAAGTTACGACTGTGAATGAACATGTTGAACATCCATTCTGTAATTCATATAATCCTGAAGAAGAAAAAGAAGAAGAAAAAGTCCCCGAAGAAAAGAAAATGCCACGGGAGTATAACTGGAATATGCCAGAATTACTTCAGTTACCGGAAAAAGAGTTGGCAAAGAAAGCAGTTGATTGTTACACAAAAGTTATTCGTGTCAAGAAAGATGATTGTTTTGATACAAAGGAAGACTTGAAGATAGCTTTGTATACGAAATGTGTGGAAGATGGCTATCAACTAAAAGTTAACAAATCAAGCAAAGATCGTTTCGAAACAAGGTGTATGATTGACAAAAACTGTACGTGGCGTATGATTGCAAAGAGAATAAAAGATTGCAAAATGTTTCAAGTTAGGACTTTTATTGATAAACATACATGTTCAAGAACCCAAGTTTTTCCTCACCATAGACAGGCAAACAAAAAGGTGTTGGGTGGTTTTCTGGCTGAGTTAATGTTTTTGAATGGCAGGGTATATCGGGGACATGAAATTATGACTGACATGAATGCTCGGTTCAAGATTAGTATATCATATTCTCAAGCTTGGAGAGCCAAATGTTATGCCTTGGAATTGTTGAGGGGGTCGCCAGAAGCATCGTTTGCCCAACTGCCGGCTTATTGTCACAATTTAAAGCTGAAAAATCCTGGGTCGGTAACTCATATCAAAACAGATAGAGATGGACGCTTTGAGTTGCTGTTTATCGCCATTGGTGCTACGGTTAGTAAATCAATATAATTTTGTTGACTCATTTTTGTTAGTTACATGCATTTCACATTTAAATGATTATATTTCTTGTGTATATTATTTTGTAGATTCGTTCGTTTATTACTTGCATGCGCCCAGTTATTATAGTTGACGGAGCACATTTGAAAGGTCGATACCTTGGAGTAAACTTATTAGCAGTAGCCATGGATGCTAACAATGGGATATTGCCAATAGCTTACGGGGTCGGCAAATCTGAAACCTCTGATTCATGGACATGGTTTATGGGGCATCTTAGGGATTGCATAGGTCCTATTAGCAATCTGACAATCATATCCGATAGGGCAAACTCAATTGACAACGCTGTTAGAAGGTGTTTCCCAGATGCTTTTCATGGACTTTGTGGTGTTCATTTGTATAGAAATCTAAATCAAGGTCTGCTGGTATAAAAAAGCACAAATGGACATACTGGAAGGCTGTAAAAGCTTATCGGGAAGTGGATTTCAATAAGCATATAAATTGTTTAAGACGTGTTTTGCCTCAGTGTGCTCAAACACTAGAAGATGTCGGGTTTGAAAGATGGTCAAGAGTACATCAACTTGGAGCAAGATATGGTTTCATGACGTCTAATAGTGCAGAATCAATCAACGCTCTAAGTCGTCATTCCCGGAAATTACCCATACTATGTTAATGGAGTTTTTTCGAGCCTCTATTCAACAGTGGTACTACAAGAAAAGAAACCATGCAGGTATTATTTCTTTGAATTCGTAACTTATCATATTATATATTTTACTAAGTATTGTTTATTTAAATTTACAGGAACATTGGAACATCGTGTTACACCATGGACTGAAAAAAAGATAACGAAACGTGTTGTGAAGTCAACGTCATGGAGAGTTGAACCATGTTCAAACACTTTGTTTCAAGTACTGGATAATAACTTAAATGGGCTAGTCGATCTAAATGCAAAGACGTGTAGTTGTATGAAATGGCAAACATCTGGTTATCCGTGTGGCCATGTTATAAAAGTTGCTCTTCATTTAAACCAAGATGATTCAAGCGCATACGCTATGGATTGCTACACTACAGAAGTTTATCGACAGACTTATGCCGAGATTGTCTACCCTATTCCACATCCTTCTGAGTGGGACATACCAGATGACTTACAAACAGTTTTGCCACCAGCCATGGACAGAAGGCTACCTGGCCGACCAAAAAGTCACGATCGTATACCGTCTAAGGGTGAAGAGAAGAAGAGATCGACATGTAGTCGGTGCAAGGAAAGTGGTCATACAAGGTTGACATGTGGATCACCAGTGCCATCAAAATCATCTTTTCCTCTACCAAAATATGGATCCTCATCAAAATCCAAAGCTCATATGGTGTCAAGCAAAGGCAACCATCTTCAAATCCCAATCACAATTGGCTTCACCTTTTGGGACTTTTAACTTAGGTGATTTTTAAATGCAAACGTTGTATTATGTGGATTTTATGTGTGAACTTTTAACATTTTCAATTGAATTAATGACTCAGGCCAACCATTTTGACTTAACCAACTCTTGTTATTCAGTTGTTATCACTATTAGGCATGCATTTGACTATCGCAACACGGAAATTACAATCGCAACGAGAGAATCGCAATGCGAAATGAAAATCGCATTGCGATCTCTCGTTGCGATTTTCATTTCCGCATTGCGATTTTCATTTCGCATTGCGATTCTCGTTGCGATTTTCATTTCCGCATTGCGATTTTCATTTCGCATTGCGATTCTCTCGTTGCGATTTTCATTTCGCATTGCGATTTTCATTTCGCATTGCGATAGTCAATTTTGCCTTCAACATAATGCAGATTGAAATCAACAAAATCAACCATTACATTTCGCAATGCGGAAATGAAAATCGCAACGAGAGAATCGCAATGCGAAATGAAAATCGCAATGCGAAATGAAAATCGCAACGAGAGAATCGCAATGCGAAATGAAAATCGCAATGCGAAATGAAAATCGCAACGAGAGAATCGCAATGCGAAATTAAAATCGCATTGCGATTCTCCCATTGCGATTTTCATTTCCGCATTGCGATTTTCATTTCGCATTGCGATTCTCTCGTTGCGATTTTCATTTCGCATTGCGATTTTCATTTCGCGTTGCGATAGTCAATTTTGCCTTCAACATAATGCAGATTGAAATCAACAAAATCAACCATTACATTTCAATCAATTAAACAAGCACAAATAAGAATTATATTGCATCAATTACACAAATCAACTTTTACAAATCATCTTTTACAAATCAATTAAACAATCAAAAAATAAGCAATAATTCTTATTTCCGATCATCTACTATTGAATCAAATTTACAAATCAATTAAACAATCAAAAAACAATCAATTAAACTATTGAATCAACTTTTGCAGCCATACATCATTTTCACGCAGTTCACTTCTGAGATTAACCTGCAGAAACCAAACATTTGCTCAAACAACACTTTCTACACATCTAAAACCTACAAACAGCAAATTATTGAATTCTAGGTACTTAACCAAACATTTTCAAACCAAAAGTATATAAACTTACCAATTGTTTATGGACATTTTTATAACGCGGATGCAGGTAGGCAGCGTCTCGTATATATCGATTTAGCCATATAATGCCGAAACCACAAGCCTACTGCAGCTCTATCTCTATCGGTGGGAGGTAGATACTTGATGCTTCCCGTCGTCAAACGCTCCAACGCCAAGCATACGAGAGGACCACAATCTCCTCTGGCTCCGCTCGTTTGTTGTGGCGCGGTCTCGTCTCTAATAACTGTAATATTGAGCTTCTTTGGCTTCTTGTTTCCAGAACGAGTCCAATAATTGATCGCATCCAAGAATTTAGCCAAATGAGAGCTCCATCCCTTAATAACATCTCTTAAATCAGCCAATGATATGTAATTTATCATGCTGTCATACACTATTGTCTTAAGGGATGGGAGCTGAAGCTCGACGAGAATCCAATGTTTACGTTCCAAAACAGGGATAAACACCTGCAATCATAAGTAATAATTCATTCATTTGCGCACTTATTTTATAAAACCTTTAAACTCAATCTAAAATAAATACTAACCTTATCGACCTCCCACCATGCAGGATAAAGTTTAGCTTGTCCATTGCCCAAATCAAATGATTCATTTCGTGCATTCTTCAAGTGAACGGCGTGAAAAGACGTCGGCATAATTGTATATCGTATATTTTATTTTTCTTAAGTTTTCTTATTATTAGAAGACGTGTCACCCACGCATCGATATGCTGTTTTACAAAAAAAGACATATATTAGTGACTTACATAAATTTAAAAAAAAATTAATCAAATTGAAATATAAGAAAAATATAAGACTTACCCCCCCATCGAAATAGCCATTGTCTTCGACCCCTAATAATACGCCCCACCAAGACCGATCAAGCAACAAATAGATATCATCGGTGAGCTTGCATATGTCAGTGAAACACCCCTGGCTCCGCTCATGTAGATAAAAATCAACAGCGGTCTTAGCCCAAAGGGTGTTATCCAGAATTGTGTCCGGTAGTTGTTCCCTCTCCTCTTCAGATACCGGTATGGTACTGGCCGGTAACTCATACAAGAGCCAACTTGAATCCATCATGTCCGGCACGTCAGAGGGTTTCTCAAGAAGCCTACATATGACGCCATGTGAATCGGGCTCTTGAATGGTGGGAGGGACCTCTTCAATGATGACAGTGGCCTCTTGAACGGTGGGAGGGGACTCTCGAGGAATGATAGGGGGGGCCTCTTCAACGATAGGAGTGGACTCTTGAGGATGACAGGCGAGTCGGGCTTCTTCTTGCGGTGTCTTCGCACTATTGGGGTGTACGGAGACTTAATAGCACGTGCACGCTGTCTGATGCGTGAACTCCGTCGTGCAAGCATAACCCGACGTAAAGCATCCACTCTATCGGGCCGCTAAATAATTAAATACAAAAATCAGTAAATAAACAGACATGATATTTAAACAGTGAAAACAAAGACAAATATGTTTCAAACTTGCATTGTATTCACCCAAGTCATTATTCTATCATAGTTCACAAAATGCATCAGATAACAATGAAAAATATGTTTCAAACTAATACCCTGAAGTTAGTATTTGTCTTTGTTTTGTCTTTTGGTTGAAAGTAAATTTATCCATTCAAGTTTCAATTTGCAGAAGAAGAAATAGTTTACTTTCGCAACACGAAACTTAAAATCGCAACGCGAAACCAAAATCGCAACGCGAAATGAAATCGCAACGACAGAATCGCAATGCGAAATGAAAATCGCAACGAAAGAATCGCAACGCGAAATGAAAATCGCAATGCGATTTTGGTTTCGCGTTGCGATCTTGTCGTTGCGATTTTGGTTTCGCGTTGCGATTCTGTCGTTGCGATTTTCATTCGCGTTGCGATTTTGGTTTCGCGTTGCGATTTTAAGTTTCGTGTTGCGAAAGTAAACTATTTCTTCTTCTGCAAATTGAAACTTGAATGGATAAATTTACTTTCAACCAAAAGACAAAACAAAGACAAATACTATTTCACAGTGTTAAAGAATACACAGTTTAGCAGAATTGGCAGCAACCGAACAAATTTACTTTCAACCAAAAGACAAAACAAAGACAAATACTATTTCACAGTGTTAAAGAATACACAGTTTAGCAGAATTGGCAGCAACCGAACAAATTTACTTTCAACCAAAAGACAAAACAAAGACAAATACTATTTCACAGTGTTATAGAATACACAGTTTAGCAGAATTGGCAGCAACCGAACAAATTTACTTTCAACCAAAAGACAAAACAAAGACAAATACTATTTCACAGTGTTAAAGAATACACAGTTTAGCAGAATTGGCAGCAACCGAACAAATTTACTTTCAACCAAAAGACAAAACAAAGACAAATACTATTTCACAGTGTTAAAGAATACACAGTTTAGCAGAATTGGCAGCAACCGAATAAATTTACTAAGCAATCTAAGTGAAATGGCTAATCTAAGTGAAATTACGAGTAAATTTATCATTAAGTTAAATATGGAAAATCTTAAACTTACCTCGTTGCGTAGAGTATGAACCTCATTCTGCAACGATACTATCATCTCACGTAGAGCGGCAACCTCACCACGTAAAGTTGACACCTCCACACGCCATGCACCATCGTTATCGCGTAGAGTACCGATCTCCTCACGCAAGGCATTGACCTCATCACGTAACTCCCTTGACTCATCCCGTTGAGGTGGAGGTGGAGAACAGGGAGATAGGAGTCGTGGCATCTTTGCCGGTCGCCTATCATGAGGTGATGGTGGAGAAGAGGCTCGATGATGTGACGGGATAGGTGATGGCTCTCGTTCTAGAGGTGTATAGTCGGGTCGATCGGGTGATGGCTCTAGGTGAGGTGATGGCTCTCGAATTGGAGGAAGTGGATGCTGCTCATCATCCGTGCCATCAAAAAAATTCTGACTAGCTTGCCACCAATCAGTGGCAAGCTCTTCCTCCGTGGGTGTCAGTCTTTGTAATGGAATGTTAGCCTCCTAAAATATAAAAACTCAAACAAAGTTAAACGTCTACTATTAATAACTTGTTTATATATTATATGAAAGTATTTGTGTTAACTTACATTATTTATTGTGGCATATGGTATTAAGTTTCCCAATCCAACAGAGTTTTCCTCTTCCAGGAAATAGCCCTGGGAATATCATTTGACGTTTTTATTGCATATGTACGCATGCTGGGGAAAGCCTCGAATATCCAAATCTACAAACAATATAATAACAAAATTAGTAATTGTTAAATAATTAATTATAATTTTAGAAACATTATATAGAAATTCTTACCTTAAAGGCCCAAACAAAGCCTGACAAAGTGTATTTGGACCCATCGCCCCGCAAACTTTTGCGGTCATCAAAGGCAGACGACAACTTAGTCCAGGTAGCTTTCCATATATACGAACCCCACGGAAACAGATTCCATGCATTCAGGTCCTCTACCAAATTATTAGCTCCCGATGAATAGGTTGTCTGGCCTCTCTGCCTAAAAAGCCGGCATACACAAGTAGTAGAAGGCATACTCGGACAACATCGACGTCATCCATCCGAGTGAAACCAGCTTTCTTATTAAACAATTTCTTCAGGTCGTCGACATGTAGGTTCGGCTTCTCCATTGACTCATCCGGAAAAACCCGAGATAACCATGATGGGCGGGCGATATGACGAGTGTACCGGCCTACATCATCGTGTCCGAATCGTAGACCAGTGATTAAGCAGAACTCCTTCCGCCCAAAACAAGTATACGCTGGTGGAAAATGAAACCATATCTCTTCCTCACCACGTTGTATACTGTCGGGTAGATTTGATGTCATGGTCTGAAGCCACAAATGGGTCAAATTAGCATCTCCACCGGATGCTGTACTCTCAGCCATGGCCGAAGCAGGTTTCCTCAAACAATTGTCTTTGAGCAGGTGAAAGCTTCTTTGCAATTGTAGTGGCCAGGCTGACTTTATTTCTCAAGGTCAATTGAGCCGAAAAAAATTTCTACAAAAACAATAAACATACCAAGTTAGATATACCAAAAACTACACTGTGAAGATATACCAAAAACAATAAACATAAAAAGTAGTAGTTTATTCTTGAAACTAAAATTTGCAACACTGTTTTGTCTTTTGGTTGAAATGAAAATCGCAACGAGAGAATGATTGTCGCAACGAGAGAATCGCAACGCGAAATGAAAATCGCAATGCGATTTGGTTCGCGTTGCGATTCTCTCGTTGCGATTTTCATTTCGCGTTGCGATTCTCTCGTTGCGATTTTCATTTCTCTCGTTGCGACAGTCATTCTCTCGTTGCGATTTTCATTTATCTCGTTGCGACTCTTCTGCAAATTGAAACTTGAATGGATTGCATTACTTCAACCAAAAGACAGAACAAAGACAAAGACAAATACTAACTTGAAAATCGGAACGAGAGAATAGCAACGCGAAATGAAAATCGCAACGACAGAATCGTAACGCGAAATGAAATCTAAGTGAAATGGTTAATCTATTATTGAAATGACCAGTAAACTTATCATCAGTTTCAATATGAAAAACCTACAATAATGCAAACATTTCAAAATAAAAATAATTAAAAAACTAACCCTCGGAGGTTGATTTTCCATTTCTGAATATTGTGAGGGATTTCTGACCGTGAATGGTTGTGAGGGATTTCGCCGGAGATGGGGACGGAAATCTTCGGAGATGGGGACAGATTTCTTCGCCGTAGAGAGTGAGAGATGGAGATGGGACTGAGTTGTGATTTTAGGTTTTAGGTTATGAGTTGCGATTACGGGATTTTGTCTTAATATTCTTTTTGTAATTTGAAAATAAAATACGCGTAGCGATTATAATAGCGCTTTAAATATCGCGTTGCGATTTACGGATACGCGTTGCGATTTTATGTATTATCGTTGCGATTTACGGATACGCGTTGCGATATACGGATACGCATTGCGATTTACCCATACGCGTTGCGATTTACGGATACACGTTGCGATTTACGGATACGCGTTGCGATTTATGTGTTCGCGTTGCGATTTTCATATTCGCGTTGCGATTTTGGAAAATCGCAATGCGAATTTGTACTATCGCATTGCGATTTTCAAGAATCGCGTTGCGATTTTGGAAACTGATTTGCGATTCTGGGGATCGCGTTGCGATTTTTATTTCGCGTTGCGATTTTGTTGGTCATTTTGGCAAATCCAAAAAAAGTTGGTTAAAATCGTATATTATAACTTTTTTTTTGTCACTGAGGCGATTTTCTCTAAATAAATATAAAATACATTTACGAGTCCACATACCTCAAATAAAGGTAAAAGAAAATTTGATTTCGACCGGGACCGCATCCAACAGAAACACCTAAATACGGAAGGATCCATAGGATTTATTCAGAATTTATTCCCTTGTAAATGTCATGTGAAATGTTCCATGGCCACGTGCCAGGACAATTCATTTTTTTCCCTTTATTTTTGTTTCAAGTGGTTGGGTTTAGGGATAGATACAAGTTGCGTCGGGTCAGATTTTCGATCAACTTGATCCGAAATTTATATATCTTTTAACTGATTTGAATTCGATCCGAAAAATACATACACCACTTGATCCAGACTCGACTTAACTTTTTGAGATAAAATTCGAACCCGACCCGAAATAATATATTTATTAAAAAATATTTTTATTCAATAAAAATAGAGATTTAATTGAAAAAATAATATATAGTGGTGTATTATTGCAATTATCCCTAAATATATAAGGAAAATTATATTTTTTTGGTCGAATCGAGTGGAGTATTTTCACCCTAAACACGAACATGATCCGACCCGAACATAACCTCTAAAAAACCCGACCCAACTCAAACCCAAAATTTTTATAAAAAAATCTGATCTTATCAAATCGTGTCGGATTAAAACCCATCAGGTTTAGGTCCCATAACCATCCCTAGTCGGTTGGCCATGGGAAAATTTAGAAAATATTCAACTATTCATGCTTTTATGAATAATAATTAAAACAAAAGACACTATAAAAAATATAGTGAAACTCTCAACACTACCATGTATAATTAAGATAATTGCACATGATATTCTAAAATATAACCTTTATTCTAAATTGATCTTTAAAGTTTAAAATACTTTATATCAATCTTTAAATTATGATTTTAATTTAATTTCTAAACTTTAAAATATTCTATATCAGCTCTCGTATTAACAATATCCCTCTATTTCAATCCATCCGTTGACATGCCATTAACTCTATACTAGTTAAAAAAATTATTTTTTTGGATACAATTTTAATTTATTTTTGAATGCATTAAAAATTGAACTTGTGGTATTTTAAAAAGTTCTAAATATATTTAAAAGTAAATCGCTATTTTTATAACTTAACAAATTCAATTCCCAATACCTTTAAAAATCAATAGAGTAATAATTTTTAATTTTTTTAATTAAACCTTCAATATTTAATCTATCTATCTATCTATCTATTAATCAATTAATTTTTATTAATTCAAATCGAATACTATAAAACCTCATTATTAGGATGATCTTTCCAATCAATTTTATTAGATTTACAACTTTAATATTTGAACTCTTAATATTATTTAAAATATCTAATATTTTATCTCATTAAATTAAATAATTATCGATAATAATTTTTAATTTTACTAATTGAGGATGTTTATTGTTTCTTTACATAGTAGATGTTTAAACAATATTAAAATTAACATATATACTGTAAACAACTTTTAAAACTTAAATCATAAATTTATAGATATAGTAATTAGATTAAAAATAATTAATTTTATGGTATCTAAATCATATTATTTATCAATAAATTAAATATTAATAATTATAAAAATAAATACAAGTGTGAAGTAATTTCAATTCGTGATGCCATGTCAGCATGCTCCCGTGGTCCCCACAGGTAGGGACTAATGCCAATTGTCAAAAGCTCCCATATATATTAACCAACTCTTCCCCATTTCCCCTAAGAAGTCATTTCTCTAAACACAATACAAAAGCCATCTCTCGACCATTTGCTTTAAGCCTTTTCTTCACTCTTCTCCATCTCTCCGAATACCCAATAGTTCGGAGTTTCTGGGTTCCCAATATTTGGTCAAATTAGTAAATAGTTAAGGGTAGAGTTATTCTAGAGATGCCAACGGCGGCGGGGACAGCATCACCGAGGGAACAGGCTCAAGCTATGGGGCCAGCGATGTTACCCGTGATGCAAGCCGTGCCGGCGGTTTCTGACGTTTTGGCCAAGGACACGATTATTTCTTGGTTCCTTGGGGAATTCGCGGCCGCTAATGCCATCATTGACGCTCTTTGCGGTCATTTGGCGCAGCTACAGGGAAGCGGGGGCGGAGGACCGGAGTACGACGCGGTGTTCGCGGCGATCCACGGGAGGAGGTTGAATTGGATCCCGGTGTTGCAGATGCAGAAGTACCATTCCATTGCCCATGTGACGGCGGAACTGAAAAAGGTGGCTGCCAAGACGACTGGAGGAGGGGATGAGATTGTCAAGGAGGAAGTGAAAGGCGGTTGCAGCGGTTGTTTGGATGACGAGAAAGTGGAGGTAAATGAAGGGAAAGAGGCAGTTGGTGGCGAAGAAGAAGGAGATTCCCCTGACAGTGACATTACTGATTCAGGTAATTTCATTATTAAAAGAAAAATGATATTCGATTATAAAGTTTGATTCTTTTTTTTACATGCATATAATTTATATGTGTAAATATATATTGTTTACGGTTTGTTCCTCTGTTTAATACATTTCGGTGTTTCATTGTTGGAATTTTGACGCAAAATCCGGCCGAGTTACTTGGATTCCTATGAACATCTAACTGCTAAAATAGAACTCTGCTCTGTTTTCTTTTTCCATTAATGCCATCCGATTCCGATCAGTTGGTGTATTCAAACTTATTCTGTTTCATCACCTGAATTCTTCAAATTTTCTATGTTTCTTGATCAATCAATAAAAAAGACAAAAGAAATATGTCATCTTTTTGTCTGTTCTAATGATAGTGTGCTAGGCAGAGAGGCGTGAAGCATTCAATCTCTAAATTTCCCTGTGTTTTGATCAAGACTGAAAGTGAAACCGTACCTTGAAACAAAGCAAACGCATTATTATAATCTTACACTCTTTTTTTTTCATTTTCTCTTTTGTATTACAAAGATTTAGCAAATTTCCTTCATTTTCTATGGGACCAAACAAAATCATGTATTTTTCCAGCTCCTTTTCAAACTTTTCTCTGACTTTGAATTCATCGTGGGGGTTAGATGATGATGCTGGGTTTTGGTTTTCATTAAATTTCCCCCCATTTTCTATATGATTCTTCAGACTCACGCTTTCCTGGTAAAAAAAGGTACTTTTTCACGAGATCAAAATTTCTATTTTTTTTCCTGCAGAAAGGTGTTATTTTTCTATTATTTATTGCTTTATAATAAGTGTTTTCAGATGCGTAATAGTCGTACTGTAGTAATATACGGTAGGCATGTTCCCGTGGTTTAAGCGAGGAGTTTGATAATTTCGAGGTTAAGTCTTAAAGAGAGAAGGGTTTGGCTGATTCAGTTTTACAGTTAGTTTGGGCTTAGCACAACCGTCTGATCTAATCTTTGACATCACGGCTGCCGTTTGATGATGTCACGTGGGCCTTTTGAGTCAGTCGAGTCTACTCGTTTGACTGAATTTACCTTCCCTGGTCAAGTCCGGTTACCCTTTTGAGCGAGCGATCCAATGAAGATTGAATTGAATTCTACGACAAGGAAAATGAAAAAGAAAAAAAAAAGGATAACTTGTCGTGTTCGGAAAGCCGGTTGTGGTATCCTAGAGTTGGACAAGCTGCAGTTTTTATTCTGTCTTTATGTTGTAGATAGCTTTACCATAGCCAATTTGTTCTTCCGGCTAGCAAAGGAGGCATTTTGCTGAGCTTTGAAAATGGCGTTGTTCTGATTAATTAGCTAACTTAACTAAAAAGATTAACAGCTAAGTCCCAGCTTAAAACTTTGGTTTTTTCTCTGGCAATGCAGGATCTCAGGAAGCTCGAAATGTCGAGGAAGACATCATCGATATTTGTTCTAACCACAAAGACTGTCATGCACGGCCTTCTCAATTCAAGTTGACCAAAGGTTTTTCTGCCAAGGAACATGTGAAGGGCCGCATGGTGAGTTCTTTCTTTCACAATGCAACGAACAAAACGGATTGAAAAGATGGATTGCCGTTGTTTCTCGTTACAAAATCTGTTAGCAAATGTCGTATGGACATCGCATCTCGAGTGATATTATTTACTGTGATGCAGGTGAATGTTGTGAAAGGATTGAAGTTGTATGAGGATGTGTTCACCGAATCAGAGCTGGCTAAGCTTAGTGAATTCATGACTGAACTTCGATCCGCCGGACAGAATGGGGAACTGTCAGGTGCCATCCCACTTTAAAGCCGAAATTGAGCCTGTTTTAGAATATTAAGATGAAGATTTGAAATAGTTTTCCCTTTTGTTGTAGCTTTGTTTGAACAGGTACGTATTGTCAATTTATGTTTCTTGTTTTGAGCACATGAATCGACCGTCGGGATTACGATACATGTTTATACATAGGTTTCAAAAAGTTCTTTTAATTGGTAGATACAAATGAAATGGTGCCATTCATTTTTCTTGTTTGATGTTTTATATGAATTCTTCTAGTTCTGCAATTTTTTGGCCATGTCTTTGTTTAATGGACTTCTTACTGACTTTTTTTCTTTTTTGGATTACCAAGGTGAGACTTTTATTTTGTTCAACAAACAAATCCAGGGAAATAAGCGAGAGATGATTCAGTTCGGTGTTCCTATTTTCGGACACGTTAAAGACGAGCTGACAAGTGATAATCGAGCAAGTAAGATCCACCACTTTGAATCCATGGTGATGTTAGGCTTCTCTGTTTCTTAATATTTTCTTGATTCCTTACAAATTCTTTAAACATTTTACAGTAGATATAGAACCGATTCCGACACTGCTCGAACGTGTCATAGAACACTTGATCCAATGGCAACTTATACCTGAATATAAGAAACCAAATGGCTGCATCGTTAACTTCTTCGATGAGGTATACCTTTTTGCTGCACTGTCGGATTCTTCCCGGTTATTTGTTTGAGTACAATATTAAGTGTTATGTTTCTTTAATGCAGGGTGAATATTCTCAACCCTTTCTTAAGCCACCACATTTGGAACAACCTATCTCCACTCTTCTCCTATCTGAATCGACAATGGCTTTCGGGCTAACTCTCGTGGGTGACGGTGAAGGGAACTATAGAGGGCGACTCCAACTTTCATTGAAAGAAGGGTATGTTCACAGTTAACTGCTTTTATTGATAGCATGAAAGGGATGCTTTGGGTGATGGGTACATTGTCTAAGTTTGGTTTGTTTATTGTGCCTTGCATCATACGTCGGAAAACCTAACGTTAAATGGGTGCGGCTTCTCATTTATATATGTTATTCTCCGGCACTGCTATCGTGTTTCGGTTGAGAAAAACTCTATAATAATCATATACTTATCTTCACAGTTGGTTAATGTATGAAGGTGAAAGCTAACAATCTTCTTAGCGCATCTGCATGCTCGAAACTTGTTTTAAAAGACGATGGAATTTGTGATCCAATGTATACTGTATTTTACTACTATTATGCAGGTCTCTTTTAGTTATGAGGGGAAATAGTTCCGACACGGCAAGACATGTAACGTGCCCATCTCTGAACAAGAGGGTCAGCATTACATTGTTCCGAGTTCGGCTTGATACCAACCAAGGTCAGTCACCACCAACTAGTCAATCTTGTGCCATGACTTGGCAACCAGCTGCCCCTGGTCCATATGCGATGTCAAATGGAGCTCTTAACGGCTACGAGGCATTCGATATGATGCCAAAATGGGAAGTCCTTCATGCTCCTGTTGTCATGCTAGCGCCTGTACGTCCAGCGGTGATGAGCCCCAGAAAACTTCCTCGTGGTGGCACTGGGGTCTTCCTGCCATGGACCGTGGGATCAAAAAAACACATCAAACACCTCCCACCACGAGCCCAAAAAGGAAGAATGCCCGCATTACCTTCTCCAGTTGAAACACATGTAGCGGAGTCTACTTCCGAACCAGGAATCAAAGTCGAAGGGACATCGGTATAAGTTAAAGCTCGAGACATTGTTCGATGCAACGCTTCTTGCTCCGAAAGAGCATTTACTTAATGTAAAAAGCGGCTCAAGTGCTGTAATGTTTGTTTTTCCCTTATTTTTCACTCTTTTCTTTTTTTTTCCTCAGAAACTATAGGTTCTAGCCATTATCACAGCACTTGTTGAATAACATGGTAGGGCTTTAGAGGCAGTTGAGCTTTTAAGTTCCAGTGTGAGCAAATACATACGGCCAACGGGATTTTGTATCAAGTTATTTATATTAATCTTCTTTTACAGAGCAAAAGCAAAATGTTTCATTTCTAGTGAACATTGCTTCTTCAGTTTCTATCTATGGGCAATAAACACCAACATTTTTCATCAAGCCTTAACCGGTTCGTCATCATCTTCGAAAACCCAGCCCAAAGTCCTCTTCTTCGATATCCCTTCAAATGCAACATTTTAACAGTTTTCCTTAACCGCCAATCATGTCATCATGTTATTCTCGAGGTAACATTCCAGTAATATAATTGGAGCAATTGAAAATTTAATGGTATAAAAGATACAATAAGTAAAGTTCAGTGGTATCTATAGAGTTCATCCAAAAAAATAAATGACCAAATTACATTACTTTGTTAAAAGTTAAAGAATTAATAAAGATAACTCATGCCATGAAAAGATCCTTAATATCCATGGAAAAGAAAAGGACAATTAAAGTCTCAATCACCCCGTCGGTTGCATAATCCATACCAATTCACCATTGGTTCCATTTTCTTCAAGCAAAGTAGAATTCCCCTAACTTGGCTTTTTCTCCCCTTACTGTTCTTGCTTTAATAAAACTAAATCATTTGTGGGATTTTTTTTTTTAAAAAAAAGAACATGCTACCCCAAATCCCAAGAATAGAATCATTCAGATAGGGTTAAAGACCAAGACATCATCTTGTTCAAATCACTTCATTCTTCAGTTTTATGTCTTTCCAAGCCATGCAGGACAAAGAAAACGATTCTCAGAGTGTCGGCATTTGCCATAGAATCTTCAATTTCATCGTCAACAGTTTCGTTGGCATAGGCCTCAAACGCGTCACCTTGGGGCACCCTATGCCCCAGGGCTCAACGAGTAGTGATGGTGGTGTCCAACAACCCCTCATAAGCCAAGCCGAACTCGATGGAGATGAAAGGGAGAACTCGAAACCAAAGGATGTCTCGGATTCCATTGTTCGGATCAACTTCAAGCAAACCGAGGAAGAGCCGGACTATTGGAATTGGACTCATGTTGACAACTCTGACTCGTCGTCTTTCCATGTAGCAGAGAAAGATGACAACAAAGACGACATGCCTCAACTCCATGCGAAAACAGGCCAACGTACCGTTATACCTATAACAGATAGTTCGAAATCGGGAAAACCGGTGCTTACAGGTCTGGGGTTGAACATTAATGAAATTTCTGAAACATTCATTCAAAATACCAAGGAAAGACTGAGCAGAAACGTGAGCTTGATGGAGCCTGAAGAATCTTAGCACATAAGGTCTCTGGTTTTTTATTGATTTCAACTTACTGAAATTTGTAATACACTTGATTTTCACTACCACTGATGGTCAACAAATGATTAGAAATAGAGTTGGTTTTACGAACTTACTATGCATCATAATACATGTAATGCATCTATTCTGCTAGAGATTGAAATACATTGAGACTAAATATTTGCTTCAATTGCTTATATGAAGAAATAATAGTTTTCATTATATCGAAATTGATAATTTAGAGTCTTGATTAATATATGTTATACATGTAGCTGATTTTAACAGGGGAAATGGTAACAATATAAAAATAGGGAAATTATAATTAAGAAAAAATATTTAAGGAAATATGGTGATTGCTATAATAGTCCTAAAATCACCTACAGATGTAAACGATTTGTTTCATTTTTTTTTACAGTTTTGGAATTAAAGTTAATTTTTTTTAGAAAGTTTGAATTGAAAAAATAATGTCTGTCCTTGTAGAAGAATACCAAAAATTAAAAAAATACAATTTCATCACAAAAATCAAATTGAAAAAGAAATTAAAATTACAAAGATCAAAATATTTTCCTTTTTAAGAATTCACCACAACAATCCTTATAATTACATGTATCATATTTTTATAAAAGAATCAAATTTTTAAATTTTATAGTTTAAAAAATAATGAAATCAAAATTTTAAAATTATCAATAAAAAATAAAAACTAATTTTTTAGGACGAAAACAATGACAAAAAGTAATTTAATGGCCAGAAGTTATTTTATCCCAAAAAGTTTTACAACGTAGAAGAAAGCAAATATACTCGTATAGTTTTAATTGTAATGGGGGGGGGGGGGGGAATCTAGGAGTAGCACTTACCTTCCAGGTTCGCAACCCAGGGACTTCCTTAGGCTGCAGATACTCTGTTTCACCCTTCTCCAGCCACCGGCAACGTTTGTCTCTGTCGAAAATTCTGAGTGGATTACTCTTCCTTTACTATCAATATTTGCTTTACCGTTCCTCAATTCTTCGGATAATGGAGTAAGTTCTTATCTGAAAGTGAAAGCTAATAGATATTTCAGGAAGAGGATTAAGGAACTGAGAAATGTTGATGGTTATCTAATTTTCAGAATCTTTGATTTAAGAAAGATATATTCTTTAGCTTCTGTTTCTTCTTGGGTCTACTTTGTTTTTTTTTCTTGGTATTGGAGTCTGGGTACTGAAATTAGCCTAATTGCCATTTTAGCGTCTTGGGTTTCAGCCTATCTTAGCTCTGGAAGTATAGATTATGTTTAATTTTTCTAGTAAAAATTGCAATCATTTTAGAGTTATTACTATAAAAGGTCATTTTCAGAAAGATTGCTTCTTACAAATTTTAATTTCTTTGGTCTGTGGTTTTTGTAGAGTATTTCATACCGGTGTGAATTGTGAGATTATGAAGATCAGAAGCTGTTCTGGAATTACAAAACCAGGTCTTTTGCTTGTACACTCCGAGTTACCTGCTCTCACCTTCCATAAACCCAAGTTAACATGGACATCGACTCTTAAAATCCCTGGTAACTGTGAGAGGACCTCTGGATCGGTTACAAGGTTCCGTTGCAGTGTTGCTGGTAGAACCTTTTCTTCTATACCTGTGAGTTCATCTTCTTCGAAGCCATATACTGTTCATCTGAATCGGAAGCAAGTCCATCCCTCATCCTTGTATAGTCGTCCTAGTTTGTCTAACATGAAGAAAGAGAGGATAGCAAATCGTGCTAAGGTTTATGAGTTTTTGAGGGTACTTGGTATTATTCCTGATGAGCTAGATGGGCTAGAACTTCCTGTGACGGTTGAGGTTATACAAGAACGTATAGATTCTCTTCATAAATTGGGGCTTACTATTGAGGACATCAACAATTATCCGCTGGTTCTCGGTTGTAGTGTGAAAAAGAACATGATTCCGGTGCTTGATTATTTGGGGAAATTGGGTATTAGAAAATCCACTTTCACAGAGTTTTTGAGAAGATATCCACAAGTTCTCCATGCAAGTGTTGTGGTTGACCTTGCCCCGGTAGTCAAGTATCTTCAAGGGATGGATATCAAGCCTAATGATATACCTCGGGTGCTTGAGAGATATCCAGAAGTCTTGGGATTTAAGCTTGAGGGGACAATGAGCACATCAATGGCTTATTTAGTTGGCATTGGAGTGTCTAGAAGGGAAGTTGGAGGGGTCTTAACCAGATACCCTGATATTCTTGGGATGCGAGTTGGCCGCGTGATCAAGCCATTTGTGGATTATCTTGAAGGTTTGTGTATTCCAAGGTTAGCTATAGCTAGATTGATAGAGAAGGGACCTCACATCCTTGGGTTTGGATTAGAGGAGAGGGTCAAACCAAATGTTGCATCCCTTCTAGAGTTCAATGTTAGAAAAGAATCACTTCCATCTATAATAGCACAATATTCTGAAATCATTGGAATTGATCTTCTGCCAAAGCTTCTTGGTCAAAGGAGTTTGATTCAATCAATCATTGATTTGAAACCTGAGGATTTTGGGACTGTTGTGGAGAAAATGCCTCAGATTGTGAGCCTTAGTAAGACTTCTATGGTGAAACATGCAGATTTCCTAAAGGCTTGTGGATTTTCCTTGCAACAAGTGAGGTCCATGGTTGTAGAATGTCCCCAGATCCTTGCTTTGAATCTTGACATCATGAAACTCAGCGTCGATTAATTCCAAATGGAGATGCAGAGCCCACTTTATGATTTGGCTGCCTTCCCACCATTCTTTACTTATGGTCTTGAATCCACTATAAAGCCTAGAGACAAGATTGTAAGAAAGAAAGGTTTTAAATGTTCTCTCTCGTGGCTTCTTAACTGCTCTAATGAGAAATTTATGGAACGGTTGAACTACGACACAATTGAGGTGGAGGAAATGGAAACAATGCCTTCATTTGACACGAATTCACTGATGGAACCAAGGAGCAATGAGTCTGATTCTGACTATGAGGATAGTGATGACGAGTACGTATAAAACCATTAGAAATTCTTGGCTTTTCTCAAATCATATAATATTTTTGCGGGGAGCACGATGTGAACTTTGAAAGTTCAAAGTAAACTCTGTTTAGTCGAAACACGATGATGAAATATCTTTAAAGTTTTTAAATGAACATCACAGACTGGCTGAATCAAGTTACCTCATATTTATGTAGGTTTCTGTAAGTTTCAGTATTTGTTGTATTAGGAGAATGTGACAAATTCCATTTCATTTATGTAATGCATAAACATACAATCAGAATTCTGCCTGTATATGAGCATTGTTTCCGATTTGCCCTAATTAGTCATTGTTGCTGGATCTCTTGAACCCTTTACAGCAAATGGTATCTCTACCTGTCGTCTGTATTATGATGTGGTTGCATTTTCTCCTTCCTCATCTATCTTTTGAAGTGTTCTATATCTTTTGAATGTTAAGTTTATAATAGCTGTATCTATATCATTTACCACTGACAAGAATCCACCGGCATTTTTTTATCCATATCCGACTGGAGACTGATGCTCCCCGCTGCTATGCACAACCGGGCATCAGAGTTCGACATCAGACTTTAATGTGCGAAGTATACACCACAGTTTCAATGCATGATGTTTAATAATCTCCTTTTGTTCTTTTCCAATTGTGATTTTGACCAAATTAGGAAAACAGGGTGCTTGTTTAGAGTCCAGCTTCTGCTGTTAAACACGAAACACCTTGCAAGTTGTAGCAACTGGCTCAAATTTCATTGAAACCGTTTGTAGCAAATTACATTCATTTCATCCTTTTCATCCTATGCTTTTCATGACTACTTGAAAACAAATGCTTGTTAATTCATTTCATTGAAACCGTTTGTAGCAAATTACAACGATCAAGTTGTAGATCCGCCGGGACACATCATGCTAACTATAGGGAATTCATCAATTTGCATGTAAGAAAAAAGGGTCTGAAGAGATTCAGAAATTTCAATCGTTAGATTCCTGACAAGGACTTTTGAGTGTACACATATATCTTGAGAAACAACTTACAAGCTTGAAATTCATATGAAATAAGAGAAATAGCACCGAGAGCAGATTCCAAGAGTATACATTAACTGATACGAATTTGTAAGTACATTTTCAGGAGGAGTCCAATTCTTTCTCAGGTCAAACGACCACACTCTGCCTCTTTAATATGTATAATCTGCATGTATCTCGGATCCATCATGAGCTTTAAAACTGGGAATCAATCAAGTATGATAGCACCATTGAACCAAGTGAAGGCCGGTGCACAAAATTCCTACTCTGTTTTATGTAGCCATCCAAGCTGTAGCAAGCACATACATATTCAATAAGCGAAATGATCACATAAAGAAGTAATAGTGATGAAATGAGATGATGAAAGGGTATAAATAAAATTACCTTCCATGCATACATGGCAAAGAAGGCTACAGTGTCTGCAGACCAGACAACTGCAAAAGACTTCCAAAAGAAAGGGATTATAACATTGATCAGGGGGATGATGAGAAACAGATAATTAAGAGCTTCCTTTTCGTTCTTCGAACAGTCCCGAGCTCGAAGCGAAGGAATAGCTGCAAAGAAACAGGCATTAGCATGTTTATTATGTTGTTTGTAGAACAAGGTGAAACACAGATAAGGCAGTGAACTCACTGAACATCCAAATGGACCACATCCCCATCAATCTCCAAATATCAGGCTCATTAGATGGAAATATGAGATTGAAAGACAAAGCTCCACCCAACAGCAACGACACATAGCCTTGAACTTCGAAAACAGTGTACAGGGCAGTTCCCGGAACAGCAGGGTTTTTAGTAGCTGTTGAAGCCCTCGGTGCAAAGGTTGCAGCAGTCTTTTGAACCACCTGTTGTCAATCATATCACAAGGAAACATCCTCAAAATCACCCAATCCTCTATGTAAAAGATGGAAGCAACTAAAAGAAGAAGAAAATCGCACCTTTTTGAGGTCCTCGACCGTTCCAGTCTGAGCATCGACTTCGTTTGTTGCATTTGCATGGATTTGTAAGGCTTTCCTAAAGCTGAGAAACTTGGGGTTATTGTTCTTGATGTATTTGAGATGGGACGATGTTGGTAAAGGGAAGTTTGAAACGCCATAGTTGCAGAGAGGCGTTGTTGACATCAACGAGTACATGTTGAATGTTCAACACCCTCTCAAACAATTGTTACTGAAATCCAGAAATTGTTGGGACTGATGGAGGGAAAGAGATAAGGAACACGAGGCTAATCTTTGCAGTTAATACCGGTTCTGTTGTACTCAAACCCGGACTGACCCGACTTCCTTTCACCTATGAATGTTCAACACCCTCTCAAACAATTGTTACTGAAATCCAGAAATTGTTGGGACTGATGGAGGGAAAGAGATAAGGAACACGAGGCTAATCTTTGCAGTTAATACCGGTTCTGTTGTACTCAAACCCGGACTGACCCGACTTCCTTTCACCTAAAACCCACAGCAATATCTTATGGCCGTAATAGCCTCATACATCATGATGCAATTCCTCAATCTTTTTTTATTAGTAAAAATATGGTCGATTGGTTTTAAAATCATATCAAGTGGTTTAAATGTTAGGGTTAATCACATTAAATTCATTTAATTTAATTTCAATATTATCATTAAATTAAAATCGCTACAATCGTAATATTACACTTTCATATCTACTCAATGTAAAATTTAAATCGTTAAAATTCAGACATTATAATAATATGAACATATTTTTCGTTATTAAATTCTGATTCATTGACATGTAGGAATCACCCATCATCTAGCACTATTTACACTATCATTAAATCTAGACCACTATATTAAAGTCAGTGATTAATCTAAAAATATTTTAAATGTGTATATATATATAATATAGTAATTATATAAAATTTTTATTTAGAATAAATACAAATAAAATTTCAGATGAATTACAATAAAATAAATTTTCAATTAAAAAAATTTGAATGAATTTTAATAAAATTTCATATGAACAGAATCAAAAAAAATAAATTACCAATTAAAAAAAAAATTAGAATTTAAAATAGAGGTATATCCACTCTAACATAACATAGATGTGCATTCGCCACTAACTACAATCTTTATTGGTGCTTAAAATGAATTACAACCCTTTATCATCAACCAAACAACACCACATCACCTACCATCACTCAAATCTCATCTAATTCAATCTCACAATTTGAAGTTTTCATCTCTTGTATTATACAACTATACGACTGAGTTTATATTAGAAGTAAACTTAATAATATTTTTTTTTAAAAAAAAGACACTTATAGAAACAATAACATCTTATTAATAAAAAAATTAAAATTTTAAAGTTACAACTATTCCCCTGAATCCATCATGATAATCAATATAGTCTATCAGCAGTGTCGGTCTACATCACCATCGTCCAACTCCCAAACCTCGAGTCAAAACAATCACCATTTATCCGTAACCACCACCGTGCACTCATACCACCTTCAACCATAACCCAAACCAAACCTTTAACCTAAACCACTGGAGAGTCTGTCAGACAACTGCGTGACCGCCTTCTTGTTCATGGATTCACAAAGATGAGGCTACGATCCTTTAAGACCATAAAAATAATTATCAGAAAGGGAAAAAAGTTGTAGTCTGTCAGACAACTGCGTGGCCACCCCAGCAAGACAAGCCAAGCTGAGAACGATCCGGCTAAGGTAAACCCAGACAAATAATCACCATGGTATTAAATTGCAACCGCATCATAATGGTTTTGAAGGTCGCGACACAATATTAACGTAACGTAACCACCCGCGACAGTCGCAACATAACGTCCTCAACTACTATTTTATAGTATGATAATCACGCTCTGATCACACAGCCTCAGTTCATCAATCAGACTTAGAATCCTGTCTCCTTAGAACTCAAGGATACAGAGGCACGAGCCTATAGAACAGATCCTGTTCAAGTAAGGTCGTAACCTTCGTGTGCCTGATCCTAACTTAAATACCGTTTAGCTTTGTCTTTCCCTCGCGATGTGGGGTGTTGTACAGGTTATGACAAACCAGTCGGTGTTTTAACCTGCACGTGTCTTCCATAATCTCTGGGTGCCCAACGATTGTGTATAATGTTTTAGCCTTCAATTTGACTTACAAAAGAAATGATTTTCTCTATTAAGATAACAAAAGAGTATATTTGGGGCAAAATATTCTTCAATCAACTCATTGGAAGACAGTCAATGATGATGGCAATTCTCTGTGTTGTTATATTATGGTTAGGTGATTGGACCCTCGTATATGTTTACTCAACGACAGCCACTGTTCCATCAAGTTAATAATCAAACACCTTATTTGTTTTTGGTTACTCTATAGTCAAGAGAGAGAAAATCCGGGAGCCAAAAAAATTTCATTTTTTTTCTACTTTGCATGGTGGTTTTTATATGGCTTAATATCTAAATACGTGCCTAAATTATATCATTTTTTGAATAGGTGCTTATAGTATTTTTTGACTCATATATGTGTCTAACGTTAAAAACGTGACCACTTTAGGTGTTCGGACCGTAACTGTCGTTAGTTTTCTCCGTTCAGTGACACATGTCACAATCTCATCATTTTTAAATTGTTTTAGAAACATATTAAAATATTATTATATTTATAAAAAACCTTAATTTCTTTTAAATTATAAAAACGCCTCAAAATCCCCAAATCCTAAAACTAATATGTCACCGCCGCCGCTGCCCTTTTCGACCATGACCACCACCGTCGACGTAGTCCCTACCATCATCCTAGTTACACGCCATCATAGTTGTCGCCAATTGACCGTCGAAATCGTGTGAGATCGTGATTTTCATCCTAGGCTTTGTGTGGTATAAAATGTGGATTCATCGTCGGTCAATCGTGATTTCATAGGGGTTTTGGTCGCCGAGGGGAGGTGAGGTCTGGTGGATATTCGTTGACGGCAAAGGACTACAGTCGACGTGGTTTAGGGATTGAAATGAATGTTTTTAAAGTTTTGGGGTTATTTTGAAATTTATGTGTTTTCTCTTTATATATATATAATTTTATTTTTAAAATTATATATTTTTAAATTATCATATTGTGACACAATGCGATTGACGGCCCGGACACCTAAAGTGATAACGTTTGTAACGTTAGGTATCTGGATGGGCCAAAAAATACTGTAGGCACCAATTTAGAAAAAATGTATAATTTTTGCACTTAATTGAGTATTAAGCCTTTTTTTTATATTGATATTTAATGTTAGTGTTAGACTTAGGATGATGATGATGATTATTTATTAACATGTTAAATAGATTTGATTGTCAGTGAATTATATGTTAGATGTGTCAGTCAATGATCACATCAAGATGTTGTAAATGTTTGGAGGATACGAACCTCTCAAGACTTTGAGAAATTCCGAAGGTCTACAAGCTTGGGAAGAGTATTAAGACATGGATTTTGGAGAAGATACGGTGAGGTACAACACTTATTCTCCCGTAATCGAGATAATGATATATATTTAGGTATTATTTTGAAAGAAAAACAATTAAGGAACTAAAACATAAATAGAAGTAATAAGGTACCAAATAAATTATTTACCATAATATTTGTATGTAAAATTCTCAAAATCATAAAATAACAACGACAAAAAATCTCATCATAATGATCTATTTAATTCTCAGATTTCACTTGCATTGAATTAATGATTCCAGCAAGTGATGAAAACAGAAAGGTACGGGGAGTGTTTTGTAAAAATAAGAAAGGAACATATGATCCCAAATGTCAATTGTGGTATCACATTCGTACATGTTCTTTCTTGCTATGTGCTCGACTTAAGAATCAACTGCTTCATTTTCATGATTCTCTATGCACTGATTTCTGCTTGAATTTGTTCCAGGGTTTTCCCCTTTGTTTCAGGAACCCACTGTGACCGCAGATAATATACCCACCGCATATATTACAGCATAAAGCATGAAGGTACCTGTGCAAGCCATGAAATCGCAGATAAAATTCAAAAGTACTGCCTAACTGCAGGGTAATTTAAAGATCAAAAGAAGAAAGCTTTGTTTCCATTTCACCAGCTAACTCCTTTAATGTTTGTTGGGAATTTCTGCAACCAAGCTCGAGTTTGAATATTAGATACGGGTCGTACTCCGACACTCATGTTCGGATATGTGTTGGACATGAGTATCGGATTACCGATAGTACTCCGATACTTCAAGAAAATGAAATAAGTAGGGTCAGAGCTACCTGCCTCAGACATGACAACCCAAGGAACTGCACCCATTCCAGATGAAAAAGAACTTATGTATATCTGATCCAAAATAAGATTTGTGTCAGACAAAGCAAACTTTGTAAATGAACAAATTGAATGGATATTGTAGATGCTCGTTTTGTCCGAACTTATAATAAATCGTTTGCAACCCGTACCCAAACCATTTGGAAGCCCAAATCAATCCAAAAACAACAGTATTATCATTCCAGCTGCTAGTCCACGTGGAGCCCTGTAAAACAAAGACAGTTATAAGGGGTTAATAAGTGTTATCAGGGGGACGATTCAAATGACAGTTTTGGGAAGGGAAAACTGAGAAGGGGGACAATAAGAACATAAAAAGAAATCAGTTTACAGGGAGATAGGCATCTATCGTCGAGAGGGAGGAACCAGAGAGACTATTTTTTTTGAAAATCAAGGAAAGCACAAAAAAACCGGCTCCATTCGTCTCTTTTGTTTTGACACAATAGAGCAACAAAAAAGAACAGTACGTTCGAAAGAAAAAATGATAAAAACAGTGAAGTTCTTTCTCCTGCATTTGAATCAAGTATTGTAAAAACAGGGGCTTCTTTCCCCATTTTCGTAAGGAAGCAATTGTAATAGAGGGGAACGGAATAGAAACAATGGTAGAGCATTGAACCTTATGATTGTACAGAAACAGAGGATACAAGGCTTTCTTCATTTTTCCAGAAATACAGGTAATATAACATAATAATATTTGAAGGTTTTATCTTCATTTCTGTATATTTTTTCTAGTAGCCATAATTGCATTGCGAAAAGAAAATGAAGAAAGCAGGATAAGAGTCATCTTACCTTAGTTATTTGAGTCTATCGCCGGAGTAGATGTTGGGGTTCAACCTCCTCGTCGACCTTAAAATTTAGGGATCGTTTACATGTGGTGTAAGTGGAAAAGTAAAAAAACTGTAGGAAAAGTGAGATATTTTACCTCACCGTTGATTCCTTGTCGTAGGTTGCCGGTGAAGTGTGAGTCAAAGTGTCTAGAGGTAAGCGATGGTGGTTTGGTTTCGAGAGGCATAGAGATTGTTTTTTTTGGTCTTCTTGCAGTCGATCTAGCGAGCTTTAGTTTCGGGTTCATGATCTAGAGAGAGAACCAAGGAACTTGGGTTGGTTTAGGGCTTTACCCGGTGCTTGAATGGTGGTCGTTTGGTGTGTAGAAAACTTTGCCGAGAGATGGAGAGTGGAGAGAAAGGGAGGGAGTTAAGTGTTGTGTACATGTTCCACGTGAATGGGGTTTAGTTTTAGGTTTAATTTAGTTTAGGTTTAATATTTATATTAAATATTTTGGGCTTTCTGTGTGAGATTTAGTTTAGGTTTAGTATAGTTAGATTATATATTAAATGTTTAGGGTTAATTTGTTTAAGGTCCTTGAAAGTTCACCATGTATTTATGCTTTAGTCACTGTTATCATGCTTTTTATTCTATTTCAGCTTTTAGGTGCCCTGATTAAGTAATTTCACCTTTTTTATATATTGGTTATCTATGTAGGCTTTTATTTGGAAATAATTAAGCTTTAGTCCTCCCAGATTCGAATGAATGTGCATTTAGGTCATTGAATTATTTTTGATTTTATAGATTTGATTTTACGTATATTTTAATTTAGTCATTTTTTAATATATATATATATATATATATATATATATATATATATTTAAATTTATAGTTTAGCATGTTATAACTTTTTTTTTATTTAGGTCACATCTATACATTATACGTTAATATGCATGGTTTATAATTTTTAATTTTAAAATGTATGTATATAATTTTTATATGTCACGTTGTATGATATTTTTAATTTTGTTTAATTAATTTTGGCATGACATCCACTTTTTGCATAATTTGCATAATAGCCTCACGTGCATAACTCTACCTATTACATAATTGGACTAAGGGTAATACCCTTTTTAATTTAAAATTGTCTTGAATGGCCTGTCTTAACTGATTAGAGGGTCGTTATGACCATTTTAAATTAAAAGTGTATCCCGAAAGTGAAACAAAAAAATTGATTCGTCACCTAAAATTTGGGAACAAAAGAAAAGGAAATGTTCGTTTATTTAAATTTATCGAGAAAATGTTGTTATAGCTTTTAAGATCTGGTCTCGATATTTGTAAATAATCGTATATTCTTTATCTTTCTAAAACGACTTGATAATTTTAATTTAATTTATTTGAGTGCTTTTGAATGTTTTTTTTCTTTCTTTGTTACGGGATCAAAAGCCAAATTAAGTTTGAATATGTAAAGTTCATTGCAAAGACGTTAATTAATCGACTAGGTACCGATTTAGGGCGCTGTGGGGGTGCTAATCCTTCCCCGCACGTAACCGACTCCCGAAATCGGATTTTGGTAACGCAGACCTTAATTTGTTGTTTTAATTAAAATTAATTTTTATTTAAAATAACAAACATTTTTTGGGTGCCCAATCACACCCTAATCAAATATTGGTGGCGACTCTTTGAACCGTATTTTTTCGATCGTAAAGGAAATCCAAAAAATTTTGAAATGAGAGGTTTTTAAATCACATTTTTTTAAATTAAAAATCAATTGAAAGAGGTTAATTAAAAATTAATGTGGTTTTTAAAAATCTCACATTTTTCACCTTCAAGAAAAAAATCGTTTCGACAGCTTGGCGACTCCACTGGGGACTTTTTTTTAGAGAGTCAGGCTGATAGTCGATTAATTAATTGTCTTTGCAATTGGAAATTATAAATTTGTTTTAATTTGGTTTTTAATCGCTTTGTTTTTAATAAGTTTTGTTTGTATTTTGATTTCTTTAATTTAATTCGATTGACAATTAAATAGTTGTATTGATCTGTTTGCTAATGATTTCAGAATAATTGTGTGTTTTGGGAATTGATTTTGAGTGTTTTTATTGATTGTTTTTTCGCTTTTCCTCACACACTGCACAGCTGCATTATCATAACATGAGCTAAAACCCCGCTCCGTCCTAATTAAGTAGGAGTGAGAGACTATGCCCTCGTGTGGTTTTCACCTCCGCATGGGATAGTGGATCGCTCCTGGAGCTCACGCCTTATGGTCCTCGTGATGGTAATCACCTCCGCATGGACATAAGGAGGTGTGTTCCCTCGAAATTGAACTCGATCCCCTAAAGCCTGTGATGGGCCAGGATTGAGGGTTTGGCAGCCCAAGGGGGCACCGGCAAGGACAATTCGAGAACCTATTACTTTAGAACCGAACCCAACATATAGTGAACATAGAGCCCGAACTTAGGTCGAGCCTAACCCGAACCTTAAGAGTCCCGTGAGAAGGGTACACAAGGAAAAGCTTTTTGAGTCATTTATTTTCACTTTTCGAATAAATGCATGCGAATTAGAAATCATGCGGTTAGGTTTATTTGTCAAGCAAGCATGTGAATTAGATATTATGCGGTTAGGGTTTTAATGTTCAAACAAAGGATGGGGGTAGATATCATATTGGGTAGGATCTACTAAAACATGATTGGGTAGCCAACATGTAAGGGTAGGTTTTATTTAATGATTATGATATTTATTATCTTGTTGTTGATATTATGTGTACTAACCCATTTTTTTCTATGTCTATTTTATTTTTGATTTATTGCATTCGCATCTTCATGTCATCACAAGGTGTTAATTCGCAAGTGATTGACTAATAAGAAGGCTGGTCATACTGAAACAAGAAATTCTTAACCATGTAGTCAAAATTAGGAGGTTCAAAGATATTCAGATGATCTATAAAGAAGGACATCCGATGAATGAAGAAATCTGAAGCTGATTGAAGACTTTCTTTAAAAGAGTGAAGGCCAAGATATTCTCAGAAGATAAATACAATTATACCAAGGACAAGAAGACCCTTCACAAAGACATGAAGATCACTTCGTATTGAAAGTAAAAATGAAGACCTCAAGATTCAATTTAAAGACATCTAGTGTCATTAAAGGTGATAAAGTACGTCGACAACTTTGGGCGCAATATTAGATTCCATGAAGAGTACAACTTAAGGAAATAAAGAAATGAAGAATCACATTTATATTTTGACTACATGGTGTACTGAATTCTTGTTGTCTAAATGAAGGTTGTTCTATGGTGGTCACTTTTGGAATTAAAACCTTGTGCATTTGCATTCTTATTAGCATTAATTTATTTATTTCGTTATTGTTGCTTTTTGTCATTTTGTTATCTCATTTGTACTAACTTGTTTCTATGTTGTTTTTTCTCTTTGTCCGCATTGCATGATCATGACATATTCAAAAGGTGTTGATTTGTGAGTGGTCATCATAGTAAAAGGTTTTCATGATGGACAAGGGGTTTCGTGATCAAACAGACTATAACACAGTCAAGAAATGGCATCTTGAGAAAGCTTCGAAAATAGTGGAGAGTTGCGCACATAAAGATCATATGTCTGACAAAGAGCACAATGAGATAAGAGAGATAAAAGAGAAAATGTCCAAGATGATGGATAGAATAGATGTTTTGTCCAAAGGAAGAGAGACTTCTACCAAAGAAAAGAAAGAACTCAATGAAAACAATCTCGAGGTGTCAGATACGCAAGGGACTACTTTAGAACCTGCTGATTCTAGCCAAAATGAGAAACCACGCACAATCATTATTCGTATCAACAAGTTGTTTGGAAATGCCAAGGAAATAGTGGCAACTATAGAAGTTTAGAAGGATGAAAAGAAGACATGCATTCCAAACTCGTTGGTGTTTGATAGTCTATTCCCAACATCAGGGGAAATAAAACTGGAAACTCCAATTCAACCCAAGTTGAGAGGTGGATCTCGTTGTGATTCCATCCCAATATCATATAAGGAATTGTATGATGAACTGTTAGAAGCCCGAGAAGTGGCACCGCATTATGTGAAACCTTTGCAATCTCCATATCCAAGTTGGTATGACGTCCACGTTCATTGTGAATATCATGCTGGGATTCAAGGACATTCTATTAAGAATTGTTCCACCTTCAAACGTCGAGTCCAACTTCTTCTAGATCATGGAGTATTGGAGTTTGAATTGAAAAGACAACCCAGTTTGAAAACAAATTATCCTGTTGAGTTTGAACCAAAAGTGACCAAGGGTAAGAGTATCAGTGAGGACATCCATGAAGAAAATTGTTTGCCAAAATACGAAGCTCTGATTCGTTATTTAAGAAGTGAAAATAATAAATTGAGCAGAGAGATGGAAGCCATACGAGATGATTTTCGAATGATCAGTCAAACTTTTAAAATTGTTGGTATAGGAAATGTCTCAGAGAAGTGGATAATAGGGGTCACTAAACTTAAAAATGATGTTGAATAGTTGGGAAAGAATTGCAAGATGCACGAAGGTCAAGTTGAGAAGTTTTCTCATGATTTACAAATTGCAAAAAAAAAGACGCAATATAGTTGTTGATAATTTGGGAAGATATCAGACCGAGAATCAGATGTTGAATAAGTCCATTGCCAATATGGAAATTTCATATCAACGCCATAAGCGGGAGAATGACACTGAACTTGAAGCCATTAGAGCCAAGAACGAGAAGTTGATGAAGATTGTGGATGATTGCAGTGATCTTATACAAGAGCTTCATAACCACAATGACTTTCTTACAAGGAAGATTCAACAGCAGTGTTTACAGCTCCGAGAATCGGCACTCAAGATAGAGAAAAGAGACAATGTCATGAAAGAAACTATGACACAAGCAATCGATGTGGCTCACAAATGGGTTGATTTAGCTGGCTTTGCAAGAGAATTAAAGCAGATTGACAACTCGACCCCCGAGCATGAGTGGAAATTAAATTGGCTTTTGAAGGAGATAGAAAAGTTCAGAGTGAAAGCTGTCCATTATATGTAAAGTTTGTTTGATGTATCGAGACCTTTGTGTTCAATGAAAGTTGTTTTAAGATGGTCACTCTGGAATGACACCTTTTGTATTTGCATTTGGCATTTGCATTTGCATTACATGTATTTATTTAAGCATTTTACATGCATTAATTATAAAAACACAGAAATAATTTAGGGAAGGTTATGTGACAGTAATAACAAGATCATCCATTCATACTACTTTCTCATCGTCATGAATAAGCAAATGGAAACAATGGAGAAATCTCATAAGGGATCACAAGATCAGTTGCAAGAGCAGTTAGTCGGGTCACAACAAGATACAGGGAATCAAGCATCGGGTTCTTTGCAAGGCGTATCGAATCAAATGATCTAGGTACTGGTACCACAGGCTGCTAGTAAAGAGAAAATAGATGATAAAGGAAATCAATCTCATCAGACTGGTACATCAAGAGTGATAATTTGCCCTGGAGCGTCTAACTCAGACCTAGGGATGAGCCTCGTCAATTTTGAGCAATTTGAAGACAAATTCAGGTGGTTGAATGAAGCCATTGAAGATATGAAGATTGTTAATGCCCCTCACAAGGAGTTAGAAGCTAGAGAACTTAGTTTGGTCCCTGATTTGGTCATCCCACATGAATTTAGGGTGCCTAATTTTGAGAAATGTGATGGCACTAGTTGTCCCATAATTCATCTAAAGATGTTTTTAGAAAGATGGAAGGGTACCTAAATAATGACAATATGTTGATTCATTACTTCCATGATAGTCTTGCTGGGCCAGCTATAGTATGGTATAACCGTTTGAACAAAGAACAGATCAAGACATGGGTCAACCTAGCTGATGCTTTTCTGGGACAATATCAATATGTTAAAGGCTTAGCCCCAAAACGTCATGACCTTCAAAGGATAAGAATGAAAGCTACTGAGAGCTTTAAAGAATATGCCCTAAGATGGAGAGGAGTGGCAGCACAAGTTCAACCTCCTTTGTTAGAAGAAGAAATATCATATATGTTTCACGATTCTCTTCCAGCTCCTTTCTTTGAGTTAATGTTGGGAAAGTCGACGAATAACTTCAAGGATCTTAAAACAACTGGAGAGTTAATTGAGGATGCAATCGGCAAAGGAAACTTGAAAGACACTTCTAAAAACCCAACCGATCAAAAGGAACAAGCTGGTGAGGTGAATGAATGTCACGTCCAGAACTCTCAAAGTCGTAAAAGAAAAGGGGTAGCGGGTTACTCGAGGCGTCCAAAGAAAGTCCCAAGATCGAAAAATGCTTTGAAAGTGTTCCAAACTCCTATCTCAGATCTGTATCCCCATTTTATTGAAGGCCAATACCTCACACCGAGGCAAGTGCAACCAGACCCTTCTGCTCATAGCTATGATCAAGATAATGTATGTGATTTCCACTTGGGGGCATTGGGACATTCTACGGGAAACTGTAGGCCGCTGTTAAAGGAGATATAGATGCTTGTGGCAAATGGGATGTTAACAGAGGAGTTGGTGGAATAGTGGATGACGAGCTTGAGTGGGGCATCAAAGAACAATATATAACATCCGTTTGAGTTAAGTACCATGACATTAGATGGGTAATGGGGCATCCTAATTAGGAAGAGATCATTTCATTCATTATGGAGCTTTATTTCATTTACAACATCATGTTTGAACTTGTTTTTCATCATTTCTCAGTTTTTTTTATAATGATGTTTAAATAAATTCATGTTACTTTGAGGATGGTGAGCATTGAATCGAATTTGCAACTTGAAATTCTTTGAATACCTACTGAATTAAAAACTCTGTAAATGATTAGAGTTATAAATCTTTGACAAGATGACAAGGTTGAAACCTGATAAAACAAAGACCTTTACTTTATCTCCAGAAGATACAATCGAACACCATACCCTTCTATTGCAGGGACCGATATAGCCTTCTTCTATCATAAGGAGATGAACAATAGGTTTGGTATTCAGGTATGTATAGGAGCGGACAACATGGGGCATCTTTTGTGTATGATGTTACAAAATCGACTAGATTACACTTATGTTGATGACGTTCAATGATGATTATGATCCTTACAGATGGAATAGTCGAGTAGGTGAATCTAGTTTAGGTCAGTTGCTTGGAAATTGAACTCTAACGATGAGATTTTCTGACTTTCAACAACACCTAGACTATGACAGGTTCTTCTTGACAAGATTAAGAAATTGGACCCGTATACCCAAATTATAATATTATATGTATACAATAAAGCTTGAGTTGTCCCTCTAGAGCAATTGGTTAAACGCCCTGGCTTTATGGACATAATTTAGCTAGCCTAATAAAGGTGATGATATTATATATATACAATAAAGCTGAGCTATTCCGCTAAAGAAATTGGTTATAGAGGAAACTCAAAAGCTCTGGCTTTATGAATAAATTATATTCAAACCATGACCTTGATCGGGTACCTGGCAATTTGGTGTATGCTCCACTGTGATTGTCAAGTTAAAGACTTTATGATGAGATGAACCCTTCAGCTAGCCCGATAGAGGCAAATTACAATAAAGCTGATTTCAGCTAGCCAGATAATGGCAAATTAAATCAATTTTATGAATAAGGAGTTTCGGTAAAGATGGACTAAGGGAGTTAAGGAACACCTGTTATAGTCAATATCACACGAGCACTCAGGAATTTCATTTTTAGACCGATATTTCTACACTGCCTTTGTTAGAGGAGTCTACGAGGCTTGAACAAATGGAAGATTTCAGAGAACTGAAATAAAAGTGTTCTATAAAGTCTAGTAATTGATTATGCAAGTTGCTTCATTTTGTCTGTATCCGATTAAAATACCAAGCCAGAAGGAGGGGTATGTTGTGATGTTCGCAAGGACCGAGAAAGAAATGTAAGTTTGTTGGCCGAAACCTTAAAAAATAGGAAGCCAACCTCAAGCCAACCCATCAATTCTGACACTTGTCAAAGAGTTATAACTCTGAAAAATTAAATAGTTATTGATTCTTTTGATATTCTTTGAACTCATGTTTATGATTTGATTTGATTGTAAGCCTGAATTAAGGGGCAATATTTTATAAAATTCTTTCATTCTTTGATCCCTATAATAAGAGAAAAGGGAAAAACATTTTCAAGCATGACAGTTTCAAGTGTGAAAGGTCCTTGAAGCTTGTGAGACTCATTATGCCTCTATTGGAGAAAAGGAATAAGCAATGCCAGAACATGAAGCATTCCACGATCTTGAAGTAGATGGTCCAAGAGAACAGAATGGATGAAGAATGAAACTTATAAAATTTCCTTGTGACGTTGTCAATTACCCATCAAGAAGAAGATGATCTCATTATTCAAAAGGGGCACATATTACAACTTGTATAAAATGCAAGACATTTTGTTAGAAAAATTAGGCACTTCTTAAGTGTTTATGACAATGTGAAGAGACGCCTTCAAACTACTTGACAACACTACTATGTAGTGACACGAGAATGAGAACATTCAAGTTATGATATGTTGGCCACAAAAAGATATTGAGAATGAGCCTCACAACTTGAAGTGTCTGGGACAGACCGTGAATTTGAGCAGAGCTTACCTTGTAAAGCAAACCAACCAAGCATCAATCAATGGCAGAGTCCAGAGAGAACAACTCAGAAAGAATAATTGAGCCAATGACGGAAATGGGGCAACACAGTGGTATTTCTGATCATAGCAAGAAGTTGAGAGAGAAAGCGATTTCTCCGAAATGAAGATAGAAAACGAAGACAACAAGAAGATAGAAGAAAATCAGAAAGCTCTTCAGAAATACAATTTGAAAATTATGAGATGTTGCACAGGTATCTAAAGTAAACCCCGGAGAGGAATGATCAAGTATAAGAAGATTGAGTTCGTCACTTTGAAGTCAAATAAAGATAGAATCGACATTTATGCATTCATGAGAACATTATTTGCATAAAAGAAAAAGCATTACACTAATACATTTAATTACATTCGTGTTTCATGCATAAACACATGGTTTTGATAGATCCTTCAGTGAAAAGAGAAGATGCAGGATGTTAAAATCCCGACAATTGAAAGGTAGAAGTTAAACATCAAATACAGGGAATTATGTTTAGAGAAACAGAACCTGAGGAATGCAGGGATCAATCCACAGAGAAAACATTGCTTTGAAGCGGGGCACGTGGATCGACCATTAAGTCGTTTTATGAAGTGAAATGAGAAAGATTTATCATTAAAATATGAAATTTGAGATTTTGAAAAATAAGAAAGGTTTCTTACCTAGTAAACAATCTAAGTCCTTTGGGCCATCAGTAAGGCTTTCGAGCATGATGATTAAGTCTTTCAGGTAATTTGTAAGCCTTCATCGAAGAGTAGTGAAGCAAACCCATCAGTAAGTCTTTCGAGCATGATGATGAAGTCCTTCGGGCCATCAGTAAGTCTTTCGAGCATGATGATTAAATCCTTCGGGTAATTTGTAAGCCTTCACCGAAGAATAGTGAAGCAAATCCATCAGTAAGTGCCATCAGTAAGTCTTTCGAGCATGATGATTAAATCCTTCGGGTAATTTGTAAGCCTTCACCGAAGAGTAGTGAAGAAAATCTATCAGTAAGTCTTTCGAGCATGATGATGAAGTCCTTCGGGTCATCAGTAAGTCTTTCGAGCATGATGATTAAATCATTCAGGCCATAAGTAAGTCTTTCGAGCATGATGATTAAATCATTCAGGTCATTTTTGAGTCTTTCGAGCAAGATAATAAATCTTTCGGGTTATCCATAAGTCCTTCGGGTAGGATGTTTTCACACCAAGGTGATAAGTCATTCGGGCTATTTTAAACCTTCTCGGAAGAGCGTTGGAACAAGCCATCAGATCATCAGATGTGGGAGGAAATTGAAGGTTCTCGAGTACAAAGAAAATGATCAATTGATTAAAAAGAAATGCGCACGATGAGTCATTAACCAATTCAAGGTCCCAGGAAGAGATAGGTTCAGATGGTAGTCGAGTCCAAGAAGATTCTTATATCTAGTTATTGCGAGACAAGCTCCCACAAGAGAAATGGATTCTCAAAGATTCTCTTAAATTCTAATTTTTTCGAGTATAATGTTTTTCAAATCTTCAAGCATACATTAATGAGTTGCAACTTTTGATTTTCAGGTTTAACCTTCGAAGTTGAGCCTTCATGAAAGAATAATGAAGCAGAATCACACCATAAGATTGTTCAAGTTCTACTCCCTGAAACAAGAGGGAGCGAACCCGTAGACAGAAGATTATTCGAGTTCTACTCCCTGAAGCAAGAGGGAGCGAACCCGTAGGCAGAAGATTGTTCGAGTTCTACTCCCTGAAGCAAGAGGGAGCGAACTCGTTGGTCGAAGATTGTTCAAGTTCTACTCCCTGAAGCAATAGGGAGCAAACCCTTTTTTTTAGAATACTGTTCGAGTTCCTTAATCCCTGAACAAGAGGGAGTGGACCCATCATTTGAAGATTTTTCAAGTTTCAGTTATCCCGAAGTAACAGTGGAGTGCTTTAATTTTTTAAAGTTCGTATTGCCGGACAAATTTGACCATCTATTGATCTTTGCTCTATTCTCGTTGCACGAAAATGAGCAAAGAGGGGCAGCTGTAGATGCTCGTTTTGTCCGGGCTTATAACAAATCGTTTGCAACCCGTACCCAAACCATTTGGAAGCCCAAATCAATCCAAAAACAACAGTATTATCATTCCAGCTGCTAGTCCACGTGGAGCCCTGTAAAATAAAGACAGTTATAAGGGGTTAATAAGCGTTATCAGGGGGACGATTCAAATGGCAGTTTTGGGAAGGGAAAATTGAAAAAGGGGACAATAAGAACATAAAAAGAAATCAGTTTACAGGGAGATAGGCATCTATCGTCGAGAGGGAGGAACCAGAGAGACTATTTTTTTTGAAAATCAAGGAAAGCACAAAAAAACCGGCTCCATTCGTCTCTTTTGTTTTGACACAATAGAGAAACAAAAAAGAACAGTACGTTCGAAAGAAAAAATGATGTAAATAGTGAAGTTCTTTCTCCTGCATTTGAATCAAGTACTGTAAAAACAGGGGCTTCTTTCCCCATTTTCGTAAGGAAGCAATTGTAATAGAGGGGAACGGAATAGAAACAATGGTAGAGCATTGAACCTTATGATTGTACAGAAACAGAGGATACAAGGCTTTCTTCATTTTTCCAGAAATACAGGTAATATAACATAATAATATTCGAAGGTCTTATCTCTATTTCTGTATATTTTTTCTAGTAGCCATAATTGCATTGCGAAAAGAAAATGAAGAAAGCAGGATAAGAGTCATCTTACCTTAGTTATTTGAGTCTATCGCCGGAGTAGATGTTGGGGTTTAACCTCCTCGTCGACCTTAGAATTTAGGGATCGTTTACATGTGGTGTAAGTGGAAAAGTAAAAAAATTGTAGGAAAAGTGAGATATTTTACCTCACCGTTGATTCCTTGTCGTAGGTTGCCGGCGAAGTGTGAGTCAAAGTGTCTAGAGATAAGCGATGGTGGTTTGGTTTCGAGAGGCATAGAGACTGTTTTTTTGGTCTTCTAGCAGTCGATTTAGCGAGCTTTAGTTTCGGGTTCGTGATCTAGAGAGAGAACCAAGGAACTTGGGTTGGTTTAGGGCTTTACCCGGTGCTTGAATGGTGGTCGTTTGGTGTATAGAAAACTTTGCCGAGAGATGGAGAGTGGAGAGAAAGGGAGGGAGTTAAGTGTTGTGCATATGTTCCACGTGAATGGGGTTTAGTTTTAGGTTTAATATTTATATTAAATATTTTGGGCTTTCTGTGTGAGATTTAGTTTAGGTTTAGTATAGTTAGATTATATATTAAATGTTTAGGGTTAATTTGTTTAAGGTCCTTGAAAGTTCACCATGTATTTATGCTTTAGTCACTGTTATCATGTTTTTTATTCTATTTCAGCTTTTAGGTGCCCTGATTAAGTAATTTCACCTTTTTTATATATTGGTTATCTATGTAAGCTTTTATTTGGAAATAATTAAGCTTTAGTCCTCCCAGATTCGAATGAATGTGCATTTAGGTCATTGAATTATTTTTGATTTTATAGATTTGATTTTTATATATTTGATTTTCATTTGAATTTAGTCATTTTTTAATCTATATATTTTTTAAATTTATAGTTTAGCATGTTATAACTTTTTTTTATATTTAGGTCACATCTGTACATTATACGTTAATATGCATGGTTTATAATTTTTAATTTTAAAATGTATGTATTTAATTTTTGTATGTCACGTTGTATGATATTTTTAATTTTGTTTAATTAATTTTGGCATGACATCCACTTTTTGCATAATTTGCATAATAGCCTCACGTGCATAACTCTACCTATTACATAATCGGACTAAGGGTAATACTCTTTTAATTTAAAATTGTCTTGAATGGCCTGTCTTAACTGATTAGATTGTCGTTATGACCATTTTAAATTAAAAGTGTATACCGAAAGTGAAACAAAAAAATTGATTCGTCACCTAAAATTTGGGAACAAAAGAAAAGGAAATGTTCGTTTATTTAAATTTATTGAGAAAAGGTTGTTATAGCTTTTAAGATCTGGTCTCGATATTTGTAAATAATCGAATATTCTTTATCTTTCTAAAACGACTTGGTAATTTTAATTTAATTTATTTGAGTGCTTTTGAATGTTTTTTTTCTTTCTTTGTTACGGGATCAGAAGCCAAATTAAGTTTGAATATGTAAAGTTCATTGCAAAGACGTTAATTAATCGACTAGGTACCGATTTAGGGCGCTGTGGGGGTGCTAATCCTTCCCCGCACGTAACCGACTCCCGAAATCGGATTTTGGTAACGTATTCCTTAATTTGTTGTTTTAATTAAAATTAGTTTTTATTTAAAATAACAAACATTTTTTGGGTGCCCAATCACACCCTAATCAAAGATTGGTGGCGACTCTTTGAACCGTATTTTTTCGATCGTAAAGGAAATCCAAAATTTTTTGAAATGAGAAGTTTTTAAATCACATTTTTTTAAAATTAAAAATCAATTGAAAGAGGTTAATTAAAAATTAACGTGTTTTTAAAATCTCACATTTTTCACCTTCAAGAAAAAAATCGTTTCGACAGATATATATATATATATATATATATATATTGTCGATATTAGTTTTCGTCCGAGTGTTATGTTAATATATATATATATATTATATGTATTAATATATTATTATTACAAATGGAGGCCCATTTACAAGAGGACAACCCGGTTACAAAGCAAATCACAGGCCCGGTTACAACCAAGCCCGATCCAGATTTGGCCCAACAACCCATCCATGCCCAGATCCAGTAGGCCCATGAGCAAACCCATCAGCTGCTAGGGTTTCACGTATGTCTCTCCAGCACCGCAGTTCTCCCAGCCGTTCGATTTCAACGCAGATCAAGGGTCCAGATCGAGCCAACAACAACCCTAGGGTTATCATTCTGCCGCCTCGGGTACTCCAATCGCCTGATTCCATGTCGTTGCCGCCTCTCCAGATCTCACCAGAGCACTCCAGAAGGCTCTAGAAGAGGATTACCAGCCACACACGTTGTAACCCTAGGGTGAGTCACCATCTCTGGTGACTCATCGAAGGGCACCCTTGTAACCGGTCTAAAGGATGCACTACCGAGCCCTATAAAAGGACTCGATCGATCCTACAAGCAAAAAAATACACAAGAACAACAGAGGAGAATACAACAGAGAGAGCAAGAAAGAGGAACTCACACAGAAGAGCAAAGCCAAGACAACAACCAACGAGCAGTATTCAAAAGCAAAGAGAAGAGAGTGAAGAAACTTACCATCGTCGAAGCCCAAAGGTCATCGGAAAATCGATTTTACCGAAGGTATAAATATTATATTTAGGCTTATTGAAGGATATTTAGCAAAAAAGGGGCTCGGATTCAAATAGAGGGGGTCTCGATCTTCATTTTAGTATAGTTTGGTATTTTCAGCCACCGTATGTGGTGGTTGGCGACAGCGGAATACGGCGACGTAAGGCTGACGGTCATTGGTAGCTATCCCTCAGGCGATGAATTTTTAGAGAGAGTTCAGAGCTTCTCTCTCCTTTGAGAAAGAAGCAAAACGAGGAAATGAGAGAAATGTCTCTCTTTAGGATCGGTTGGGGTGTATTTATGCCCTCCTCGAACGATGTCGTTTTGGGATAAGGGCTTCTGGGTAAATTCGCGTAGGGGAAAATCACATACGCAGTCCCCATGAGTTTGTAATCTTCCATTATAGTCACCAAAATCAGGTTTTTGTATCTTTTAATTTTGTTTTCGCATTTTAATTATTTTTATTTTAGTCATTATTATGTTTATATATATATATAGGTTAAAATTACTCATTTAATCCCTTAAATATTAATTATTTATATTTCGACTTATATTAGTAAATTAGGGTAAATTATATAATTAGTCCATAATTTTAGGATTATTTCGAATTAAGTTAGTTAATTTTAATATTTTATGTTTTAAATATTAATTATTAGTATAATTAATTAATATTAGTATTTTACTTTAGGATTATTATTATACATAATATATTAATTTAATTTATATAATTTTGATATTAAATATTATAATAGTGTTAATAATATTAATATTAAATATTTAGTATTTATATTAAGTTATTTAATTTAGAAAACAAATTTATCATTTACTGCAAAGACATTAATTAATAAATACCGGTACAAATTTTGGGCGTTATGGGGTATTAATCCTTCTCCATACGTAACCGACTCCGAACTCATTTTTCTGGTAAGCAGACCCGAGTTGTATTATTTTAATATGATTCTTAGGAATTTTTATTAAAATAATATGACTTTTTTGTGACTAATCTCACCAAATTAAAAGATTGGTGGCGACTCTACAACTTAGTGTTTCATCTGATTCATGAAAGATAAACACTTACTTTTTCGAGACTAATTATACCGTTTGGGGTGTACTATTTACACTCTCCGTCGTCAGGGTAGAGAAACGTCGACATATATAATTCCATTAAACTTTTTTGAGATTTACCAATATGCCTGCTACAGCAAGCATGGGAACTGAATTTAGTGCCAAATTATGGTCCTTAAGATAGAATGAAATCCCAGATAGTATACAGGCAAGGACCAATCCTGTTGAAGAAACCTATAATGAATACAAAAGCTTGGTCGATGAAAACGATTTGGCTAGGCAATTTAAGGACTTTGTGACTGTTCATTGCTTTAAATGTTTACCAGTAATAGAGGCTTTCTTCCTGCTTTATCAATCACATATGTGCAAAGGGCTGTAATCGGAAGCTGCATAAATGATTGTGTCAATCAGTTGTTTTCCAGGAAAATTTACATGGATATCGAGGAAAGGAGGAGATGAAACCTGAATAATAGCATAAACTATTGTCCCTGTACTGGAAGAAACTCCTGAGACATACGAAGTACAAAAGCAACAACGTTAACGATTGAATAGATTTGAGGCCAACAAACAATCAGGGTGTAACTCGAAAGGTTCCATTACCTGCGGACTCGAAAAGACTGCTGACATAAAAGCAGATCCCATTGATTCCTCCAAATTGTTGGAAGACTATTAAACCAACTCCTACCTGATCAAAGATAAATGAAACACGCTTTAATTAGGATTATTATAGTGAAAACTTGTAATTGCTAATGTTTGAAGATCGATTGTACTTACAACGACAGATCGTAAGTATCTTCGTTGAAACAAATCCAGCATCTTGGCTTTGGGGAGCCATTCAAGAGTCTCTATATAGTCCTGTCAAGCAAGAAAAATAACTTTTTAACTCATTTGTTAATGTTGGTTATGATGATAAGAGTTCAGATTAAGAACCCGAATCGCAGCTGCTTCCTTCGATATATCAGCATCCTTGCCACGAAGACTTTGTAGCTCAGATTCGAATTCTTTTTCATGTCCTATCTTTGCCTGCATTATATCCAAGATTTTTCAACCAGTTCCGTTTCATGTTACTATAATCTCAATGTAAAATAGGATTCCATATCACCAGCCATCTTGGAGACTCTGGAATGAAAAAGAGCCCAACATTGCAGAATTGCACAAGGAATGAGCCCTGCATTCACATTACTTATGAGTCCGGCTTGTGTCATCTAACTTTACAAACACGCTCACAAACACAGACATTCACGGTTTTTCCGAAGAATGTTGTGTTTCACCATGGTTACTTAGAATAGATGGATAAATCAATTTTACCAGCTAATGCTAATGTCCTCCAAGTTAGAACTGACCCTATTATGAATTAGACTGACACTCCAGTGCATATCATAAGCTGTAGGAATAAGATGTGAATTAATCAGACTAAGCTTTGTGCGTATTTCATTGGATTTTAATCTTTGTTATGCATTTGTATTGCACATTCAGACAATGGATGTCTATTAAGCTGATATTAAGATAACGTTACCTGGTTGACAGCCGTTAGTGCTCCTCGAAGATTCTTTGGCGCAATTTCTGCTATATATACCGGTACCTTGTCAAGAAAGGCATCATGGTCATCAATAAAAAGGTTTCAGGAAGGAACTCTAGAAGAGATTGGGAATCTCACAACATATGAGAAGACACCCATTCCATAGCCTGTTGCTAGTCTTCCAATGTCCAAAGATAAAGCACCCTTTTCGTTTTGATCAAAGACATCGAAAAAGGGTATCAAAATATTTCTGCATAACTGGTTAATTTGAAGATTAAGCAATGATAAATTCAGAGGTATCAGTAGTACAACCTTAGCAAAATAAATAGCAAGCCACCCTGCAACACAGAAGCCAGTAGCTGTTCTCATTGCCTGCACATAATTAGAGATGAACATAATGCTACATCATATAATTATCAATACCAAAGGAAAAAGAATTAGAAAAAATTACCACTTTCCGACCAATGAAATTTGCAATCGGTCCGCTCATGATTGCACCGATCATAGCACCGGAAGTCAGTATAGAACCAAACACTGAGTACTGCAATTCAAAGGTCAAATGCACCAGTTTTAATTTGCTAGATTCAACTGCAAGAAAAGGTTATTACTTATTAGAGTTTCAAAATATACACCTCTTCTAGTGTAAGAGAAAGATCTTTTGTAATTGCAGTCTGAGTAGGAGATGAAAAACCTGCCTGAAAACAATTTCAACATTTAATTACAACTCATGGAAGTAACCATTACAAGAAAAGCTCATTCTCAGGTGTAGAGAGAGTAGTGAGTGAGACTTATGCAGGATCCGAAGTCAAAGGATCCACAGACTACAACAATGGTGCTGAGGTAAACCATTCATTGACTAGCTTTGCTGCTTGTTTCATCGGACAAAATCTTCTGTTCTTGCAATAGTGGTATTCTTACATCTTCATACACATTGTTGCTACATTTCTCTACATCCTCTTTGATGGTCATGTTCTCTTTCTCTACTTAACTTCCTGGATATTGATGCAAATTAAACAGAGAATACGCTCGAAGCAAAGTCTTGAAAAGAAAAAGAAAACTGAATCTGATTTGAGGATGACAAAGTTCAAGGGAAGAGACACATGCTTCATGGGATTCTCTTAGTATTGCAGTTCTGATATATATGCAGTAAGTGGAGATCGGTCATTGTCCAAGAATCAAACACAAAAAGAGTAATTAATTGATGTTTTCTTTAGCAATGTTGACTTTTGAGATCAATCAAAACAGAGCCTTCTTCAAAGTCTAAGATCGATGGGATCATTGCTTGGCGATAAGTAACATTAAAATAACAACTGACGTGAAAAATAAGACAATTTGATCCGTTTCCCATCACATGGATTTGTTTTCATTGACCAACTTCTTGTTCATGGATGCACAAAGATAAAGCTACGATCCTTCTAGACGACAAAAAAATAATGAGAAAAGTCTGACTACAGACAATTTTTAATGCCATTCAAAGCAATGAGCTGTTTTTACTATTGTATAAATCCACTAGCAAACAACAAAAGAAAATAATATTTCTTGTTTTGGCACATAAAGCTTTCAACTTGTAAGATCTTCTGCATTGGGTTTAGACTCAAAACCTCAAACTTGTAATAATTTCATAGAAAGGAAAAAATGTTGAGTCTGTTAGACAACTACGTGACCACCCCTGCCAGACAAGGCAAGCTGAGAACGATACTCTGCGGTCAAGGTGAACCAGCAATGAGCCACCAGACCAGTAATCACGTTCCGATCACACATCCTCAGTTTGTCAACCTGTAAATTAGCATGAGGTAAGGGAGAAAAGAAAGACACAAAATTGAGTATCGTCTCAACATGTTGCAGTAACAGATGCAGAGTTAAATGGAAAAGGACAAGAAAAACATAACTGTAAATTAACCATTCTCTAACATTGCAAATATAAAGTGAGAATCAGAGACCACTTGAGGTTTGTTTCCTGGGCTATTTTATAGAAAACGACTAGCCAGGCCTTGCAAATAACTCTGCTGTGATCCTGCAACTCATCAGGAGCACTAATCTCCCATCTAAAACTGAAAAAGCATATGCTTGTATAATTGTTGATGAAATGGTAAGAATTATAATAAATAAATCTCACCTATTTAATGTATCCACAATACGCTGAAGCTCTTGAGGTTCATAATGCACCACAAAACAACATGAAATCACATAAGATAGATTTTGTAATAAAAGCCTATTAGGGAGAAGAAAAAAATTGCGGGCGAGTCTGTCAGACAACTGCGTGACCATCCCAGCAAGGCAAGGCCTGCTGAGAACGATCCTCTGCGGTCGAGGTGATCCAACTATGAGCCACCAGACCAGTAATCACGCTCTGATCACACAGCCACATTTCATCAACCAGACTTGGAATCCTGTCTCCTTAGAACTCAAGGATACAGAGGTACGAGCCTATAGAACAGATCCTGTTCAAGTAAGGTCGTGCCCTTTGTTCTCCTGGTTACAAGTTAAATACCGTTTAGCTTTGTCTTTCCTTACTAATGTGGGATATTGTTCAGGTTCTGACAAAACAGTCGCTGTTTTAACTTACACGTGTCTTCCATAATCTCAGGCTGCCACAATGAATAGGATGCATTGCAACTTGCATGATCTGAGTTGGGCTTAAGTTCAAGACCTCTATTTCTTTAAGAAAATATTAGGTCCAGAATTTATTTATTCACAGAAACAACGCATAGAGATAGAAATGAGTCAGCTGGGTCAACATAATCCAACAGTTCTATAGATAAGAGCTTCTTTCAATATTAATCTTTTAACACTAATCAATCTTCTGTTTGAAATAAAAGCTACAAATAAAGAAAAATAAGGGAAGGGTATTCCATAGAAAAGTTGCGTAGTTTTTAAGATGTAACAATCTTCAATTACTTAAGGATTTTGCTTAGATCTGTATCTCTAAAAAGCATGGTTTTGGTAGATTCGTTCAGTTGTATTGATGACTGCAAATAGCTGGTGTTTAGTATTATTGTCTGGCTCTAAATTTTTTAAAATGATTAAGCATACTCATATGAGCAAGTAATAGTAGAAAATATTGGATGTAGAATAATCATTTGAATGAAGGTTTTGTTATATTTGGGTGATTGGAAATTGGTGAGATATTATGAAATTGTGGTCCTCATTTATCCACAGGCAGTACGAGTTATTTAAGTTTATAACTCACTGCGAGAGTTGTGTCAACGTGCAAAAGGAACACCTGGTTAAAAGATTGGGAGGTCTATCAGACAACTGCATGACCACCCCAGCCAGACAAGGCAAGCTGGGAACGATCCTCTGCGGCTAACGTAATCCCAACGAGGGGAAACCCAGACCAAAAATCACGCTCTGATCACACAGCCTCAGTTCATCAACCAGACCCGGAATCCTGTCACCTAAGAACTCAAGGATACAGAGGTACTTGCCTATAGAACAGTTCCTGTTCAAGTAAGGTCATGCCCTGTGTGCTGCTGGCTTTAACTTAAATATCGTTTAGCTTTGTCCTTTCATCCTAATGTGGGATATTGTTTAGGTTCTGGAAAAACAGTCGGTGTTTTAACATATACATGTATTTTACAATTGTGAGTTAAAACATTATGAGTAACTTAAGATTGGTGAGAATCAAGCTTTAAGTAATAAGTGGTTAAAATTTTGTGTTTGTATTTTTATGTAAAATTCTCAAAATCATAAAATAACAACAACAAAAGAACCTTGTCACAATAGGCTGTTTAATTCTTAGACTTCACCTATATTGAATTATTGATTCGAGCAAATCATGAAAACAAAAAGGTATAGGGGATGTTTTGTAAAAGTAAGAATCAGAATTAAATAATCGGATCGATTCAGATTTAGATCTTGATTATTAGAGTCTAAATATATTTTTCAGGTTTAGACAAGTAACTGGACCCTTGGATAAAATAAATAGAGATGAAATGGAAAGGGTGCATACGTAGGTGGATGAAAGAGACGAGACGTGCAAAAGGAATAGTGGTAAATGCAAGTGCAACGATGGCCTAACCCATTTTGCCTGGCAGCCTGAGAAATGGGGCAATTTTCCCAATAAATCACCGGTGATCGGTATATTTATCGATCTAACACCGGTCAGATTATATTTTTCGATTTAACACCCGTAGCAGTAAAGTACGGCCCCTAAACCACGCTATACGCTGATTTGGCGCCACGTGGGTATAGCGCGCCCTCTGTCCCGCGACATACGGTGATTTGACGCCACGTGGGTATAGCGCGCCCGCGCCCCCTGATCCGTGCTATACCTGCGTATCTGACACGTGGGGTATAGGCGCGATGCAGGGGGTGCAGTGTCACGGACTTAGCCTAGTTGGTTCGGTTGCTAATCCGTGTGGCACTCGAAAGGGACGCTTCCCAACCAAGTCAGCCTTAATCTCGTAGATCTGATCAAGCATAAACAAACATCGCGTTAGATCTTTATAGCCACATGGTCCTTCGACCAATAATCCGAGCCCGTGGGGCATAGCGGATGCACACCTCAACCCCCGGACTTCTCCGAGAGAAAAATATTTTTATTAATAAAAGAAATATCGGGTTACAGAAGACTCACCCACACCACCGATTAGGCCGTAGGGGCGGCCCTCGATGGTGTTCACAAGACACGTACCTTTACCTGTGGATCAGCCCAAACTCTGCCGGCTGTCCACCCCCTACATATATGCGAAAACAAAATAACAGAAATGCTACCTATAGACGTTGAAATGCTCGAACAGGGGACAGTAAGTCATACCCCTACTCCCTACCTAAAACATTAAAATGCTTGAAAAGAGGACAAGCTTGTTCTACCCTGCCACTAGGCCCTATACATGGTTGGCCTTGGCGTACCTACCCGGTTGTGGCCCCATAAAAGGGACGGTCACGACAATCTCCCCCACCTAATTTGTCGACGTCCTCGTCGACTGCTTGGCCTGAAACTCTTCAATCTGTTGCTTAAATGCCCTGAGATCATACTCTCTTTCCCAAGTGTTCTCTTCCTGATCAAAGCCTCCCCACTTGACTAGATACTCCCGTCTTTGCTTTCCATCCACCTTAACAATTCTCCCTGCTAGAATCTCGTCAACATGACGCTGTGAGGGTGGTTGTGTGCCGATTGACTCCCTGGCAGACATACTCTGATTATCGATATTGGGATCGGTGTGAAACGGCTTCAAATTGCTCACATGGAAGACAGGGTGAACTCTCATCCAAGTAGGAGGGTCAACTTTGTACGAAGCATTCCCCACCTTTGCTACTATTGAGACTGGACCCTCGTACTTACGCACCAAGCGACGATCCCTCTGGCGTAAAAATCTAAGTTGTTCTGGCATCAACTTGTCTAGCACCAAATCTCCAACCTGAAAGTGTAGGTCTCGCCTGTTACGATCTGCGCATTTCTTCATACGCTTCGTTACTTTCTCTAAGTAAGCCTTGGCAATCTCCATATTCTGCTTCCACTCCCCCACAAAATTTGAGGCACGAGGGCATCTACCTTGAGAGGTCTCATCCACAGTGTGAGGAAGTCTTGGCTGCTGACCTGTCACCAGTTCAAAAGGGCTTTTATTAGTAGACGAACTCTTTTGTGAATTAAAACATAATTGCGCCACATCCAATAATGGAGGCCAGTTCTTTTGATTGGCCTGAATAAAGTGCCTCAGGTACTCCTCTAAGAGTCCATTAAATCGCTCAGTCTGACCATCTGTTTGAGGGTGGTAACTCGACGAAAAGTTGAGTTGTGTCCCTAATAACTGGAACAATCCTTTCCAAAATTTCCCAATAAATCTTCCATCTCGGTCACTGACTATGCTCTGAGGAATGCCCCAATATTTCACCACATGTTTGAACACCAACTTAGCAGTCTCTTCCGCCGAACAATACTTTGATGCTGGTATAAAAGTGGCGTACTTCGAGAACCTGTCCACTACCACCAAAATTGATCCCAGATCTCCTACTCGAGGCAAGCATGATATAAAATCCAAGGAGATACTCTCCCAAGGTCGGGCGGGTACAGGTAGTGGCTCGAGCAACCCAGCAGTCTCTGTCGATCTACCTTATCTTGTTGACAGATAAGACATGTCTTGGTGTAATCCATCACATCTTGGCGCATTTGAGGCCAATAATACCCTTGTCCCAACAAAGCAACAGTACGCCTCCAACCCTGATGCCCGGCCCATGGGGTATCATGACATTCCTTCAACAGCTTCTGTCGTAGGTTTCCAGCTCGAGGAACAAACATTCGTGGCCCTTTTGTCATCAATAAGCCATTTTCTATCCAAAAACATTTCGAAACACCCTTTTTAACCATCTCCATAAGGGCCTCCACTTGCGGATCTTGCTTGGAAAAGTTCACAAGGAGCTGACGAATTTCATTGGACACTCTACTAGCGGATATAGGGGCCACACATCGGAGTGCTGCCAAATCTGCCCTGCGACTCAAAGCATCAGCAACCTGATTCTTTTCCCCGCCTTATGCTCAAAGTTGAAGTCAAACTCGGCCAGAAACTCTTGCCATCTAGCTTGCTTTGCTGTTAGTTTCGGTTGTGTAAGGAAGTGGCTAACTGCTGTATTATCGGTCTTTACCACAAATTTGGAACCCAACAAATAATGCCTCCAAATCCTCAAGCAATGAATTACTGCGAGAAGTTCTTTCTCTGGAGCCGTATATCTCGCTTCAGTTTCATTTAGCTTCCTACTCTCAAACGCCACGGGATGTTTGTCTTGTAAGAGTACGCCTCCAATTGCATAGTCGGATGCGTCTGTCTACTACTAGAGGTTTTTCCAGGTCTGGTAAGGTAAGCATTGGTTCACTGATTACAACCTTCTTTAAATCGTCAAAGGCCTCTTGACAGTCCTTGGACCAAACCCACTCGCAGCCTTTCTTCAGCAAATCGGTGAGTAACTTTACTCTACGAGAATAACCTTCTACGAATCGTCTATAATAATTGGCCAAACCAAGGAAAGATCTAAGCTCACTAACATTTTGTGGGGTCGGCCACTCCTGGATAGCCTTCACCTTCTCTTTATCCATACGAATGCGCCCTCGTTCAATGATGTGGCCCAAAAATTGGACTTGTGTTTGGGCGAAAGCACATTTCTCCTTCTTTACAAACAACCGATTTTCCCGTAATCTCGTCAGCACCAACCGAAGATGCTCCAAGTGCTCTTCTATCGAATTGCTAAAAATCATTATATCGTCCAAGTAGATGACTACGAATTTATCGAGATAGTCATGGAACACCTGGTTCATTAAAGTGCAGAAAGTAGCGGGAGCATTGGTTAGTCCAAAAGGCATAACGAGAAATTCAAATGCTCCATACCGAGTTACACATGTCGTCTTTGGCTCATCCCCTTCGGCCACTCTCACTTGATGGTATCCCGACCTGAGATCCAACTTCGTGAAATACTTAGCATTACTCAGCTGGTCGAACAAATCAGCAATCAACGGAATGGGATATTTATTCCTGACAGTCACTTTGTTTAATGCTCTATAATCAACACATAATCTCAAACTCCCATCATGTTTTCTCTGGAATAACACAGGTGCCCCGAAAGGTGACTTCGAGGGTCGAATAAATCCTGCTTGGAGCAACTCATCCAACTGTTTCCTCAACTCTGCCAACTCCGGAGGACTCATCCGATATGGGCATTTCGCAGGAGGTTTTACTCCCGGAATTAATTCAATCTCATGGTCCACCAACCGTCTAGGGGGCAACTCTTTCGGCAATTCACCCGGCATTACATCCTCAAAGTCTCTCAGCACTTCTTGAACATTCCTGGGCACCAGGCCAGGATTGTCATCCTCTTTGGAAATTGGAAAGACTAAGAAGGAGGGCTCCCCTTTTTTCACCCCTCTCTTAAATTGGATAGCGGACAATATCTTCTTCCCAGGACGAGGGAGAATCGTAGCTGGTACCACACATGGCTGCTCCCCATGAACATTAACAACTTGATGCCGGAACAGGAATCACCTGGGATGCCATCATAAAATCGAGCCCTAACACCACGTCAAAATCATCCATATGGGAAACAGCGAAATCTACACTTCCTTCCCAAGACCCAAGCTTGATACTGACCCTCTTCACACCTCCACATATCATTGAAGCGGCAGAGTTAACTGCTTTCATTTGTCCCACCTCCTTGGTTACAATCAACTTACATCTCTCCGCTTCCTCAGGAGAGAAACGTATCTGTGGCCCCTGTGTCGACTAGAGCTTTAGAGGTTTTCCCATTTACTGAGATGTCCACATACATCAATCCTCTCTGGTTCTTTCCTCAAGTTACTCAACTGAGACTGTAATGCAGTTATGAATCGGATGGAGCCCATTCTAGCCGGCTCAGGCTCAGTATCTCCCATCGGAGCGTTCACTCTTTCTCCGTCCTTGTTGTTGCAACCATGGCATTAAAAGCACTTCGTTGTGGACACTCTGCAACCCGATGAGGTCCATTGCAAAGAAAACACCTTAACGAGGGTCTATTCCCTCCATTGCTCGATCCAGGACCAGTAGGGACTTTATTTTGAGCTGGGTCCCTTCCAGGGACTCTTCTATTTGCTCCCCAACTCGATGTCTTCTCCCCTCAAGCCAACTTGTTCCCGCTAACCTGTTGGGTGTTAGCTCCACTCACAGAAGGCGTCTTGCGCTTTCCAGGATGATCGTTATAATCATTAAGGCACTCGGCAGCAGCTATCGCTACTGTCAAATCTTGAACCTTCTGTCTCTGCAACTCGAGTCTAGCCCATGGCTTGAGCCCTTCAAGAAAATGAAACAACTTATCTCTTTCTGACATATCCTTTATATCCAACATCAAGGTTGAGAACTCTCTCACATACTCCCGTATAGTCCCAGTGTGGGATAATTCCCTTAGCTTCTTACGAGCGTTGTAATCAACATTCTCGGGGAGGAAGGAGGTCTTCAACTCTTCTTTAACGCATCCCAAGTAGTAATGGAGCACACTCCATCTTTGAACTTGGACCGCCACCATAACTTGGCGTCACCACCTAGATACATCGAAGCCATTGCCACCTTATCTTCCTCAGACTCCGTGCGCATAGCCCGAAAATACTGCTCTATGTCAAATAAGAAATTCTCAAGCTCTTTAGCATCCCTCGCTCCATCAAAGCGTTGAGGATCAGGGATCTTGGCTCGTATGCCCACTCTTTCAATAGGGTTTGCGGTCAAACTAGCTACCGCTGCCTGAAGCACACTGACTTGAGCCTTCAGCTCATCATACCCAAGTTGTATCACGCCTATGGCACCTCTTGCCTCATTGCCCAAATCAGTCACTGTCTCAAGCAAATCTTCTTGGGTCTCCTCTACTCTCCTCATACGATCACCAGATATCATATGAGCTCTAAGGGCAGCTAGTGCGGCTTCGATCTCTTCTAGCTTCCGTCGATCAACCGAACCAGTCTCTTGTATAACTGGCTCGGTAGCTTCCTGCTCTACACCTCTGTGAGAGCTTGTAGATCCGCCATTTCGTGTGCGAACCATTCTTGTAACTCGTTGGCACCCCTATGCCTGCAACACAAATAAGCACAATCGTGCCTAAATTAGGAAGGAAAAGAGCACCGCTGTGCTGAATCCATAGCACCTCTGTGCTAGAATTAACGATTGAGCACCTCTGTGCTTCAATCGAGAGCTGACACCTCTGTGTAGCCAAAAGTGATTGAGCACCTCTGTGCTTCAATCGAGAACTGACACCTATGTGCAGTTAAAAAAAATTGACTGAGCACCTCTGTGCTTCAGCGAGCTGACACCTCTGTGTAGCTAAGATGATTGAGCACCTCTGTGCTTCAATCGAGGACTGACACCTCTGTGCAGCCAACTATGACTGAGCACCTCTGTGCTTCAATCTAAATTCTGGCACCTCTGTGCATTGGAATGATTGCACCTCTGTGCTACAATCTAAAATCAAGCACCTCCGTGCTTTTACAAATGACCGAGCACCTCCGTGCTGCGGCCTGAGGTGAAGCACCTCTGTGCTAGGTTTAGCACTTGTGCACAGCTGTGCCACAAGCAGGTAACAAGCACTATTATGCTTTACTCAACAAAATGAGCACCTCCGTGCTTTTAGTAAATGAACACGCACCTCTGTGCTCTGATACCAAGTGTCACGGACTTAGCCTAGTTGGTTCGGTTGCTAATCCGTGTGGCACTCGAAAGGGACGCTTCCCAACCAAGTCAGCCTTAATCTCGTAGATCTGATCAATCATAAACAAACATCGCGTTAGATCTTTATAGCCACATGGTCCTTCGACCAATAATCCGAGCCCGTGGGGCATAGCGGATGCACACCTCAACCTCCGGACTTCTCCGAGAAAATGTTTTAATAAAGAAATATCGGGTTACAGAAGACTCACCCACACCACCGATTAGGCCGTAGGGGCGGCCCTCGATGGTGTTCACAAGACACGTACCTTTACCTGTGGATCAGACCCAACTCTAAAACATTAAAATGCTTGAAAAGAGGACAAGCTTGTTCTACCCTGCCATAGGCCCTATACATGGTTGGCCTTGGCGTACCTACCCGGTTGCCCCAAAAAGGGACGGTCACGACACGCTATACCCCTATACCGGCCCCTCCATCTCCCTATAAATACTCTCATCCTCAATCACTTTTTCACACCAATTTCTCTCAAGTACTCTCTCTTTTTAAGGTATTTTATAATATTTTTACTATTATGTATTTATTTTTAATATTTACTAATATAATTCTTTTACAGATATATAATGGAAGGCAAGCTACTTCGCTAAGATGAAAATCATATATCTCTACACTTGCTGATACGGTAACATTTAACGTTTTAATTAATTTAAATTATTAATAATATTAGTTGATTTATTTTGCATGATTGATTTAGATTAAGAATATCTCGATTTTTGATACGGTAACATTTAACGTTTTAATTAGTTTAATATTAGTAAATTAGTTTTATTTAATGCGTGATTATTAGATTAAGAATTAAATATCTCGACACTTGCTGATACGGTAACATTTTAACGTTTTAATTTTTAATATTAGTAATAATTAGTTGATTTATTTAATGCATGATTATTAAGAATTAATTTTTTAATTATTTTTTTAGGAGAAGGACCCGTGTATTAGATCATTATTAGGAATCTTAAGTAGTGATACCCAGCCGTGTCTTGCCGTATTTAGTAGAGGATGGATTCGGTTACATAGGTAGATATCAGGGTCACTGTAAGATAGAGACAGTAGTAGCGGTGGAGGCCGGAGACCCACACATTTCATCTTCCGTGCAGAGAGTGCACGATCACGCTTGAGGATGTTTCTATGCACCTGGGGCTTCCAGTGGATGGAGATGTGATATCGGGTATAGCTTCCGGTTCTTGGACTACTTTGTGTCAGGATAGTCTAGGACGTCCCGGAAAATTTATCGGAGGTAGGATATCGTTAATTGGTTAGATGCCAATTTTCGGGAGTTGAGCGCAGACGCCTCTGAGGATGAGGTTAAGATGTATGCACGGGCATGCATACTGCAGCTGATAGGAGGGTTGCTGATGCCGGACAAATCGTGCAACCTAGTTCACTGCATATGGTTGCGACATCTTAGCGACTTTCGTCTCGTCGGATCATTCAGTTGGGGCTCGGTAGTTTTGGCTTTGCTGTACAGGGAGATGTGTGGAGCCACTGACTACAGACGTAATGCTATCGGCGGATGTCTCCTGCTGCTGCAGTCTTGGGCATGTTATCGATTGCCCTTTTTATGTCCCGTTGTGAAGAACTCATTCGTATTTCCACTACTTCTGAGGTCATTATAAAACAGATTTCGTATATTAATAATTTTATACAGCGTATAAGAACTTTTTTTCCTTGAATAGGTGGTCTACTGATAGGAAAAATCATCAGGAGCTACCTAATGATTTAGAAAAATTTAGGATGTTAATCGATCAGAAGGCTGGCATATAGGTATGAATTTTAATGTTTAAAAATCGATTTTAGATTATAGTTATATAATTAGATTATTATTTTGATAAAAATTATATATTATTTGTTTTAGTTTGAATGGGTGACATATTCTACTGATGATGTGAGGGCGGTGATCCCACCTGAGTTGAGGGGTCTATCAGATGGTTGGATGGCGATGGTCCCTCTGGTCTGTTATGCGACCTTCGAGTGACACTCCACTGATCGCGTGCTCCGGCAGTTTGGTTGTTTTCAACCAATTCCGGAAGCACCTCACAATATGGACGAGTTGCATAGCTTAGATAGACGCGACAAGACAAATACAGATTGGTTGGTGGGGCATCATGAGTGGGTCGTGTTGTGGGAGGATCGACATCGGTGCCTTCCACGTAGAGAGTCCATTTTTACTGACTTCTTGATGTATGCTGAGGATTATTATGAGTGGTTCAACAGTAACGGGAAACCGTTTCTACTTCCCGAGGATGCACGAGGGCAGACTTTTCCACGACGTCGATAGAGACGTTCACCGATACAGCATCATCGTCCCCCGACTCGTGGACGGAGAGCAGGTACTTCCGGTTCATCCTCAGCTACACCAGCAGGACCTTCTCAGCAACCACCGCAACCATATATGATGTCGCAGCCATATATGATGCCACCATCGCCTTTCCATTACCAGATGTCGCCGTCGCCGCCTTCACCTAGTTTTATGACCCCGCCACCGCCACCGTCACCGCCACAGATGACCCCTCATGGATGCTATTATGGGTCTATATTTGCAGATCCGACTTGGGGTTCATATACTGGATATTTGGTGGGTTCAGCCTCATCACCCATGGCCGCAATACAGACACTTCCTGTACAGTTTTCACACTCAGCGATATCTGGGTTTTCCCGGTTTTTGTAGGCCGGTGGGATAGTCAGTCATACACCTTCAGGGTCCTTATTCTATGGAGGTGCTTCATCGTCATCAGCTCCTCATCAACCTAATGTACATGCTCAGGACGATGACGACGACGATGGTGACGACGAAGACGATAGTGACTACGACGACGACGATGGTGACGACAACAACGACGATGATGATGACAACGAGGAGTCAGAACCAGTGATACAAAGAAATCCTCCTCGAGACCGACAGCCAACGCCCTGCGGAACACATTCGCGACGCAGGCATCGATAGAATTTTTTTATTATATTTGTATTTACTTTATTTTGTTTAATTGTAATTTTTTATTATTTCTCATTTAATACTTACTTTATTTTGTTAAATTTGTTGGAGTTTTTTTAATATAGACAGACATCGCACGTTCTGTCCTTTAGATTTACTCTTAACGACACAGCTTCAATCCCTTGAAGAGGTCACGGTAACTCTGTGACATGAAACATTTCATGTCTTCTAGAGAAGCTTGTTACAGACATTCCATTTGATGCAACAATTTTTTTCTGTAGATCTGCAACTAATCTAGGGTGATAGACATGACCGCCTTGCATCTAGGTTTGAGCTTGTCCCCCGAGCTTCGCAAAAAGCGCCCCCAAACAAAAATATATAGTTTTTACCAAAGCCGCTACAGGTAAGTGACGTGCACCCTTTAAGGTTGAATTGATTGCCTCAACCAAGTTGGTCGTCATGTGTCCATATCGATATCCACCATCATATGCGTTCGTCCACATTTCTTTATCGATGAGGCTGATGTAATCGTATCCTTCCTTCCTCGTTCTTCGCCCGCAAATCTTGAAGCATTGATTCAAACGTTCGAGGAAGTAGTTCGTAACCTGATCAAAAAATGTATAACTTACTAACTTACTTTCTTTGCAAAATTAAAATGATCAAAAAATGTATAACTTACTAACTTGCTTTCACTTACCCATGCGCACAATTAATTGACGCTCATCATTCTTCTTGTACCTTCCATGATAGTTCGCAGCAATGTGTCGGAGATAATACCTATGTTGGACAAAGGGTGGTTGCCACATTGGACCCAAAGACTCCATTGCTGCTTTGATAACATGTGCACGTAAATTTCGGAGGAAAAAAGCCCAAGAATCTGTATCTTCTCCTTCGACAAGAGCAAAAGCAACTGGAAGAATGTTGCGATTGTCATCTTGGACAACTGCCAATAATAAAACTTGCTTGTATTTTCCATACAAGAAAGTCCCGTCGATTTGGACCACGGGCTTGCATTATTTGACAACATTAACGCACTGTGGGTAACTCCAAAAAACCCGGAAGAATTTGCATCGATCGCGAAGAACTCGATCATTATGCATAGGAGGTTTCAAAGTCCACAATTGTCTCAGGATTCAACGTCCGCACCAGCCTAAACCAACCTGGAAGTTCATTGTAAGATGCATCCCATTCGCCATGAAGTTTGACAATGGCATTTTGTTTTGCCAACCAAGCTTTTTTTATAGGAGACGATGTACCCATACTGCGATTGTATAGCTGAAATCAACACTGCAACAGCTATATGAGAGCTTGCTTTTACCATGGGCATGATGGCTTGGCATATCACTTCAGAGTCCAAGTTGGGATGATCTTGGTTGACCCCTCCAGCACAACATGTGTGAGGACCGTTATATACTGTTAGTTCCCATATGTTATTTTTCCTCTTCATTTTCGATACGCGAACCATCTAATTGCATCCATTTTTGCGTCGGGCACAGTAGCATACATATTTTTCGGTCGTCGATCGGTTGACTCTGGACTGAACAGAATTATGGATATTTTAATTTTTGATAGTCATCATCACTTCTTCTTTGCTTGAAAACTTCATGCCTAAAGATAACTCATCATTATTTATTGATGATTAATATCCATAGTCATCGAGATGTGGCATATCCGCAAATTCTGGCCCGTACATTGCACCATAATCAGCTTCATACATGTGTGTAGGAGGGTCAGTTTGTGCCACATTTCCTGGAACTTCATCATCATCGGAGTTGAATTGTGGTGATTCTGGGTGAATGAATAGTCTAGTCTCAGCACCATCCACACCAAGCTCACGAAGCGGTTCTTCTGGTGGAGATGATGGTTCCTCCATGCTCTCCACATTTAGGCCGAAGAACCTACTACTTGCACGCCTTCCCCTTGAACTGGAAGGCATATCGACATTGAGATTGAAAAAGCTCGCAATCGAATGCCTCCCCTGGAGCTTGAAGTCATCGTGTCAAATGGAAACTGCACAGATGGTTGCGTCGATGGCATCTCCATATGGTCAAAGAAATTTGCAGATGAATGCCTTCCCCTTGAACTGGATGCAGTGTTGCCACACGTTGTTCGTGGACCCACCTCGGTACATATCGTAAGGAGTTGCGGATGAATGTCTCCCATTATGGCATTAAAATCATTACACATTACTGTAGTCGGGCTGTCAACTTGTTCAGCCAGCCCATAGTGTGAGCTTAAAGATTGACCCCGAACAGCACGCACTTAAACAAAATGTGCATACATCTCAATAGCGGCATCTGAATAATTACTTTGAGCTTCAACCATCATTTGAACATCATCATTGTTCGAAAGTTCGAACGCTGTATAAGTTAATGGCAACAATGATGTTGGAAATCTGTACTGTAACGACGACATTCTTCTATTACTTCAAACATGAATCTTCCTCGAAATCTTCGTTATCAGCTCCTCAAGAGTTATGTTTCTCTTGAATGATATTTTAACACGCTCATTTGATACGAAAACAACGCCGGTTTCATCTTCTCGAATTTCACCATCATAATAAACAATAGTTGTAAGTCGCGCCATTCTTTGAGTTTAAAAGTGCTGCAATATTATATCTGCAAAAAAATAACTTAAACAAACATGTTTAAATAAATTATATATAAACGAAAATATAACACAAAATTTTTTTTACACATCAACGTAAATAATTTAAATAATATAATTTTATATTATTACCTGCACCGCAAAACTATTTCGACGTATGCTCCCGCTTTCTAATTTTACAAACATAAAAAGTAATTGAAAATAATTAGTATAATATTTTTTTCAAATAATGATAATAAACAATAAGTATAATTAAAAAATTATAACAAAATTACCTCATAACGAAAAATCGCACGAACTTCTAAATCAAATATGAGAAAATTGCCAGAATTATTACTTGTTGACGGAATTGTTGTATTAATTTATAAGAGAGGATAGATTCAGGAGATGTGAGGAGAGATGCGATATTTATAAACATATAAGGTGCGGTACCAGCACCGCGTTATATGTAATTATTATATAGCGCGGATCAGGGACCGCGTTAAATATAATTTTGGTACGGCGTATAGCGTGGAGCAGGAGGCGCACTATACCCCACGTGTAACCCAGTCAGCGTATAGCGCGATACAGGGGCGCGACATACTCCACGTGGCGCCAAATCAGTATATAGCGCGGTTCAGGGCGAGCGCTTTACTGCTACGGGTGTTAGATCGAAAAATATAATCTGACCGGTGTTAGATCGGTAAATATACCGATCACCGGTAATTTTTAAGGAAAATCGCCGAGAAATGACACGTCATGATATGTAATCTCATAAAAGTACGTACCCAAAGACGACTAAGATAATATGTTTTATTCTGGTTTCCTTTTATTTTTTATTATCATTGTTTTAGATTTGTATTGTTGTTGATGATATTAATTTCAGATAGATTATCGATTGTTAGTTTTTTTAATTCTTTTTTCTTTGGTATATTTTTTTATAATCTGAATTATGTTAATTTTTTTTAATTAGTCTTCCTTTCTTCCAATGTTGGATTTGATGTCACCTCTTTATATTTAGATTTCAATGAGGTTTATTTAATTATCATGTTGATCTATTATTACTTTGAACCTTTGAATCGGATATTGATAAGTATTCACAATTATCAAATATATACGTCACGTTTGAGTTGCAGTAATACTAATTTAATATGCTTCATAGTTGATAATGATGTTTGTTTATATATATATGATTTATCTAAATTATTTGATTGAATTTTAACTTTTTTATAATTTTTTATTATATCTAGATGATTAGTTTATACACGGATAAATTTAGAAAAAAAATATTTAACTTATATAATTAACAATTAATTCTTGTTTTTTTATATTCTTCGTATGTTTTTAAATATTTTCTTTTTGTTTTATAAAATTAACTATTACCACAAATAAAAAAATATTTTGTTTTGCTTCTCATTCTTATATTAATTAATTAATAGAGCAAAAATCCTTATGTTAGACCTCTCAGCCGGTCAGTTTCGTGGCTCGTGGCGTATTAAATTGCTTCTTCTTCCCAACCTACCTAGGAATGTTCACCGGTATGGTCACATGATGTCTGCTTCGAACCACAGTCTCTTACCTGTTGACATGTCACCCGAACCTGGCTCTTACATCCCACGTAGGTTCGGACAACCGTTTATTATCGAACCTACCAACAATAAAGAAACAAAATCAGAAGAGTGAAAAAACAATAAACAATAATACCAAACTAATAAAATAAAATAAAACATAGATATACTCACGCCATTCGTAACTTGCCAGTACCGTTAATCAGTGTCGGAAGAAATAAGCGGTGAACGTTCTACATCTTCTCTTAGAAGCCAAAATCATGAAAAAGTAAACCCAGAAGAGCAAAACAGAGAAGCAAGCAATAAAAGAAAGTGGACTCAGAAGCAAGAATCCAAAAACCAAGTCTTTCATCTTTTTTTCTGGTCTTTTGCTTCTTTTTCAAGCCAAACCTTTGCTTTCTTTTTTATATAAATCTTTGACACTGATAGTTTCGCCATTAAAAGCTTTCACGGTTTGTGTCCCACGAAAATCCCACCTTCGCCAACCCAGAAGTTTTCTCTTTTTGTTCTTATATAAACTGTCTCTTTGCTTTACTGGGAAACTCGAGTTTTTAGCAATGGGTAAACAAGGAAGAAGAATGAAGATGGTTGCTCTGTTTTTGGTTGTTCTGTTTCAATGTAAATTCTTGGCTGTTGCAATTTTAGACCCACTTGATTTTTTGGCTTTACAGTCCATTAGGAAGTCTCTACGTGATTTGCCCGGCTCTAATTTCTTTGCTTCGTGGGATTTTACCTCTGATCCTTGTAACTTCGCCGGAGTTTACTGCGATTCCGATAAAGTAATAGCTCTTAATCTGGGTGACCCGCGTGCTGGTTCTCCGGGTTTAACTGGAAGAATAGACGCTTCCATTGGGAAACTATCAGCTCTCGCCGAGTTATCTATTGTTCCGGGTCGGATCTATGGATCGTTGCCGCAGTCGATCTCGCAATTGAAGGAGCTTCGATTTGTAGCGTTCAGTCGGAATTTCATCTCCGGGGATATTCCGGCCACTCTCGGCCAATTGAGAAGTCTTAAAACGCTTGATCTCAGCTATAATCAGCTCACCGGAGAAATCCCTCGCTCCATTGGAACCTTGCCGGAGCTTACCAACGTTATTCTCTGTCACAACCACCTCTCTGGTTCGGTCCCTCCATTTCTCTCCCAAGTCTTATCCCGGCTGGACCTCAAACACAATGCACTCACCGGTTCGCTCGCTCCCGACTCTCTCCCTCCTTCGCTCCAGTCCCTCTCCCTCTCCTGGAACCAGCTGACCGGACCGGTGGACAAGGTCCTATCCCGGCTTGATCAGTTAAGCTACCTAGATTTAAGTTTAAACCAGTTCACCGGTGCCATCCCCGGCCGTCTGTTCTCGTTTCCCATTACGAACCTCCAGTTGCAAAGAAACTTGTTTTCCGGTTCAGTCCAACCAGCTGATCAAGTGACAATCTCGACCATTGATCTAAGTCACAACAGGCTGTCGGGTCAGATATCACCAATGTTCTCGACGGTACAGAACCTTTACCTGAATAACAACCGTTTCACCGGTCAGATCCCGGCCAGCATTGTGGACCAGTTATTAGCCGGCGACATACAAATACTTTACTTGCAGCATAACTATTTGACGGGGATAGAGATTAATCCGACGGCTGATATTCCTGTAAGCAGTTCGATGTGTCTACAGTATAATTGCATGGTGCCACCCGTACAGACGCCGTGCCCGTTGAATGCCGGGAACGGGAAGACTAGGCCTACTGTCCAGTGTAACGAATGGAAGGGGTAGATTGGTAACTTTCACGAACTTTTGGGATGTTTGTAAAATAATACAAGAGGAGTTGAGAGAATCTTTTTAAGAAGGAATGGGCATTCGGATGTAGGTATGATTTAAGATGAATGTTCATATTGAAATTGAATTTTTTATGTTAATTATACTAATAATATTTATCCTGAATTTTTATCTGTGTCGATTCCATACGAAAATTTTTATTGTGTGTGTATATATATATATAATAATCAAATGGTTGTGATATGTGTCACTTTAGGTTTAGGACATTGACAATTATGAACACGTTTGTAGATTTTGATGTGAACATTATTGGTAAGGTCTATGTTCCACATGGGGGAGTGCTTCCCTACCAATAATTGGTAAAATAAAATATTATATTAGATGGATTAATTAGTTGACCCTTATTCCCATATGTAATGGGGTAAGTGAGAGGTAAGATAGTAGACTGTCCCCAATGTCAGATTGAGAGCAGCTTCCGTGGTAGACCTTCAAATTATGAATTGCCTACCGTGAGACTCAATCCCACGACCTCAAGGTTAAGAACCTTGTGCTCTACCAACTGAACTGGATAGGCAACTTCATTAGATGGATTAATTAGATTGGTAAAATTAAAAATCACCTTGAATCGGCTTCTTTAAGAATTGTTGTCAAGTGGTGTGCTTTATTCCCCCTAATGATTTGTTGTTTCAGGGTGCAATTATTAAACCGTTTGATAATGTTATTATCCTCAATCTGCCAAAATAGGGGGCGCTTGCTTATCTCTTACATGTCCCCTAATCATTTTTCAACCACACGAGAGCTCATGGAAATACAAAAGGAATACTGCTGAAAATGATGGACAGTGTTGGATTGTAAACACAAATAAATCGAGTACCCATTGATGGATTGTTGCTTTCAAACACAACTTTCTTTCTTCCCCATACGTGTGCAGAAAAAGGGTTTCAAAATGTTAAAAATATATATGATCAAGCACTTCAATTAACTGGTATGAAGCATCAGATTGTTTCTTTGCAAGTCGGTTCCAATCGATACGCCATCAGCTAGCTGCATTCAGTAACTTGGTCCAAAGCAACATTTATATACACACAGCGCGGTTTTCATACAGAATCAAGGATGAAAAAGGGAAAGCGTTTGCATTGTTTATTTATGTACAACAATTCATATGCATGGATGTTAAACAATTAGTCATTATTAGAGCTGATATTTAAACAGCATACAGATAGATAATCATATCATATAATGGTATATGTATAACTTACACTCTTACAGAAGTAGGGGTGGCCTTCAATAGTAATATCTCCTTCGGATTCTCTTTGTGCTCACCGGTGCTGGTGCTTCTCCACTACCAGGGAATTCCCACCTCACCAAATCCCCATCCCAGGAAGAGCTGACCAGCATCGGGTAGTACGGGTGCCAGCTACAGTCTCTTACCGGAGATGTATGGTGCTTGAGTACTGCAACTTGGGCTCCGGTTACCTGTATTCATCACTCATGTTATGATGCATCTTTAATTTACATTCATTTGCCGGCATAATCAAGCACTGCGTATAACGCTGATATACTTGTTTTTGTAGAATACAGAATTTACACTTTTCAGTGATGGTTCAACATAATGCATGCAACTACAGCTATTCAGCTCAAAACTCAGTCGAGTAACAATTTTGAATCTAACAGGGAGCACCATCGTGTACTAATATCAGTACAACATATCAATAATGTATACAATACTGAATAGTGACACAAAATACAACCTATAGGATAAGCAATATCAAAATTTGGGTCACTTACCACGTCATAAATATAAACCCGAGAATCATGAGATCCCGTATAAATATACTTTTGACCCGTACTGCAATAACAGATTCAAGAAATTGATGACTAGTTAATAAACAATTTAAACCATGGACAACAGTAAGAAGAAGATAAAGAAAATAACTCGTAAACCAAAATGACAACTAAAAGATCACCGAAGTTTCAACCAACAGCAAGAATCACAGCAACACTCACCTGTATTCCGGGGAGAAGTAACAGCGGATAAGAGTTCTCAAGACAGAGTGACCTTTATAAGTAGCCACTGATTGGTCACATGGGTGTTTCAAATCTCTAGCTTGTGGCGGGTAGTCCATCCATCTGTAATCCCATTCATAATTCCTAAACCCTAAATTGCTGCAATAAGATAGTAAAGAAGTCCTTAATTTAATCTGATTTATTCTTTTCAATCTAGGATGATGTTGAAGAAAGCATAAATAGCATTGGTTTCCATAAACTCGGTCCTTCATATTCCGTGGACATTGCTTTAACCAAAATCAATCTAGTAAATTAAATCGGAAATCCAAACTTATCACGATCTAACTGATGCTGAAATTGAAATTTTGAAGTTTCATGACATAGTTATGTAGAGAAAACCTAAACCATGCTGCAATTTCTATTTTAATAAAATAAAAAGATGCAACTAGCAAGAACAAATGAGAAGCCAAAAAATAAGCATACCAAGAGGCACTGGAAGACATTTTTCTGATATCCCAAAGCTTGATGGTCTGATCTTTACTATTTGATATGAAATAACAACCATCTCCACGACTGTCGATATATGTAACACCCTCCAGGTGTCCCATCAAGACCCCAGCCGGCTTATCTTTTGTAACAAAGCAACGCCTGTCCCACACCTAAACACAAATTAAACGTTACCGCCAATTGCCTGATCAAAATAAAGCAGATTTTCGTCTCACTTTCAGGAACATGTTGAGACATATTCAAAGACACTTTCTAATGGTGTTTGCCTTCGAATTTTAGTGATAGTGAATGGCAAATTACTAAAATACAGAAAGCAAAACAAACTCTTTGCAACTCACCATAGCCTTTTCAAACTCTTCAGTGTTAACACACAAAATTATGAACTAAAACTAAACTACAAATAATGGCCTTGGTAAGGTAATACATATCTGGCTAAAACTACAATAAAAAAGTACTATAAAAGTATATCATAAAAAAGGATAATGACATGTAAATTTTCTATGGATAAGAAGCCTGAACTCACCTTGCAGAGATTATCATCGCTCCCAGAATATATCAAATTACCACTTTCATCAGCAAAGGTTACTGTATTAACATCAGCCTGCAAAACAAAAATCAATTTTAGGACCCCTGGAACTATAGATCCAAACAGAGCCCCCCCAAATTACATGAAATCTTCCTATATTAAAGAGAAGAAATGTCATGTGAATTAAATTACAGTCAACAGAACATTTTATACTTCATGAGTGGAATCTTAAAACATAGAGAAAATGCAAGAGTTGTAAGTTAATTCAAAATTATTTAATTTTCAAAAGCTTTATTTTCTTTACTCTCACTTCTCAACTCTACCAAGCAACAAACAGAAAGAAAATTGCTTTTTCTTTCAAATTTTCCATCGCACCTACAACCACACTGATGGAAAGATAATATATGTTTTCCATCTTTCTATTTTTCTACTCCTTTAATTTCCCATCATTCCAATTCTTTCCACTTAACCATGCAAAGCATTAATGTTGATATAGATGAGGCAGGAACTTTTCAAATATATTAACAAATGCAGGAGGAAGGACTATAAACTGCGGCCGTATAACTTAGATACAACCTAAGTGGGACAGAGGCAACTGATACAAGAGCAAAATACTTGCATAAAACTACTGAGGTAGAAATGTCCATTGCTATAGATATTGTTCTCAAGGAAGCTAAATGTTTCAACTTCGAGACACTGATTACTATCTATATGCATTTAAATTAGTTGATGACAAGAACTTCCGTTATAAGCATAAAAGCAAAAGTACTCTTTAAAAATAGTGAAACATAATCAATTGACAGTGGTTAATGGTGTAAACTGATATATTACTTTCTAGTAATTTAAGATATGGTTTCAAACATAAATCAGTCATTATAACTGACAGATAAAACTTCAACAAAATCCAAGCAATAAAATACTCATAAAGCAACATACTTGTCAAATCAAGAAGACATGGAAAGTGAATTTACCATGTGTGCCCCAATTCGGAGGGACAGCTTGTTTGCTTCAAGATCATAAACGTATATTGAATCGTCACTGCTTCCAGCAACAAGTTCTCGTCCATCAGTTGAAAATTTCACAGAGAATATTCCAAAAGAATACCCTCCATCAGAAGCAGAAAAGTCCAACCCTTCATGGATCTCCTGAAAAACATAGAACTCCAAAACTGTGACCAAAAACATTGTTGGAAAAAAGAATATTTCGAGGAATAAAGTTACTTTATTCATTGTCAACTTTTAAAGATATGCATGCATCTAAAATAGTCAATTTCAAAGATTAATAGGAAGAGCATTTACCGTGACATTTGCAAGGGATTCTGTGTTAGCTGACCCAACATTAACAATATGGACTATAGGTGACATGCTGGTATAAACCTAAAACAAGGAATAGAATTTTGATTAAGATATCTGCAACAAACATGAAATTTAAGGTCATTGAGGAACAAGCGTTTGGCTCATTGAATGCCAACAATTAAAGTGCAATAAAATAAACAATGAGATAAAAAATAAAAATCCACTTGGACAAAAATATTTCCTTCATTTGTAGTTTAAAGAAGTTAGTCTAAGTTGATGTCCTTAAGCCCATATCTTGTAAATCATTAGAGAATGGTTTACTCGACTAACAATTGTTACTTTTCAAGTTAAGTCTTTTTCCATCTTCATTCCTTGAATTTTGTGTCTTCCCCATTATCTGCACTTTGTAGGTCAACATAGGTGAGTAAAGGAAAAAAATCGTCTGGTCACCACACACTACCAACCTAGTTACAAGGGCATAAAAACATTACAAGAAAACTTAAACATTAAAGCAACAGATGACCAGACAAAGCAAGCATGCGCCGAATTATGTACATACAAGTTGAAAAATGGCATTTGTGGATTATAAGCTCTGTGCTCACAGTGAATTCATTCTTCTGCATAAGTTTATATAACAGTATCCTATATCTGTTTACGTTTAGAATGAAAAATAAAGATCAGGGCACCAGAGAATAAGGTTCTATCTAGTATATTTTGTCATGTTGCTCTGAAAGTGAGACCGTGGCATTCTGTATGATACTGGCACTAATGAATTTGGAACTCAAAAGCTATCCAGTATTTCTTATACCGTGAATCCTTGTAACAAAACCTAAAGTGATATTTGTATCCTCAAAAATTTAAGCATGGGGTGATACAAAAGTGGGATGGTTTAAATCCCTTTACTGCACAAAGGGAGATGATTTTAAGCCTTTTAGTACTTGAAATGTGTTATCTTACAAATAACAAGCTCTTTCATCTTTCACTATGACATTCTCTCCCATGGAACTCACATTTCCCCTGCAGAAGATATGCCAAATATATAGTTTTCAAAAAATTCACATTGACAGGAAGGAGAACACTCAGCACATATGATAGAACTAGACGGAACCCAGGGGGAGGGGGAGTTCATTCCAGCAATAAAAATTCCTTTAGAATAACGAAGTTAATTTAAAATAATGTGTGGAGAATACACAACCAGAAATCATTGAACCATCTCAGATATGCAAATATAATTAACCATATCAAGTATGAACTCACAAGATAGCGCTGATCTGGTGAAAGGGATGTGTCAGTAACTGTCCAACGCAAACTTTTGGCAAGAATGTTCTTCTGAACTTTCCAACCTCCATCCACATTGTATATCCTAATATTGCTTCCCTGAAAACGAACATTCACAATCGAATTAAATCAAACCTAATACTACCTATATTCCAACGTATTCAATGTCAAGTGAATATTGCTCAGATTTAATAAAATCAACAACACCTGAAACCCAGCAACAAACAAAGAACCATCAGCTGAAAATTGAGAAACATAGGCCCGGCTGGTCGCTTGGTCCACAAGCCAAGGACCATTTTCAGGCAAATATCTACTAAGCATGTGACAACGATCTGCTGATGAGAACCCTCCTCCCCTTCCAGAATAGTTACCTTCTCGACCGGCCAACATCTTCGCCGGGGAAACAGGTAGTTTTTTCTTTCTCGGCATGAGTTGGCACAGTCGTTCATTAGGCGCTGATTTGAGGTTCGTGAGCTGCACGATCTCGTGGTCTACTTTACCGGATGGTTTGCCAGACCTGTTACTGCAACCAGCTTCATTGGTGACATCACCGCCTTCAAACAACTCGGATTCTAACTCCAGCTTACTCATGGCATACCCCATTTCGACAATGACAGTCTACTGGCTGTAAACAACTTTTTTTAATATAAAAAGCTCTATCGAAATTTTTGCATGTGCTTCTACATATCTATTAAACCTTCATATCAAAGGACATTTTGTTTGGTTCTTAACATTTCAAACCTTAAAAGAAAAACAGAAAACATATATAAATTTTGTGTGTATAAACATAATACTCAAAAGGGATTTGTAATTAAGGAAAAAACCCATGTTCCATATAATCAAAACAATGAATTTCAGCACAGTTTGACCAAGCTTAAACACTTCCATACCCAGAAAAAAATGCAGGAAAACCCAACATAAAGAGAAGTGTTAAAGTTTCATAGAACCGAATACATACGAACAAAAAAGCAGCACCCACTGATTCGATCGTCAAACAAGAGAAACCCAAACTTTCTTGAACATGTAAGTAACAACTAACAAGGCAACTGCACAAGACAAGAAAAAAATATAGAAGTATATAAAAAAAATAAAAATAAAAAGCTTAAAGAGTCAAACAAAGTGGATAAAAAGGGACTGTGAAGGGCTTTAGCCTTACCTGTTTTGTTCTTTCACAGAATTTTGAAGCCTTCGGAGTTTGGAATTTGATGTTGCTGAGATTCAGTCATATCATACATAAATTTTATTTGTTTTTTCGTTTAGATTTATAGGGGAAAATAAATTTTCTGACTCACGAGTTCGAGGCTGTCGCTGCTCGCTTTACATTTTGATACGTGTCCTTCGTTTTTCGTAAATTCTGTTCTCGGTTCCTCTATTCTTTTAAGATTTTAAAGTTAATCTCTATTCTATATCTAACATCATAAACCATTTATTACAAATAAATATTAATATAAATATTTTCTGGAAAATATACATTTTAGTCCATCATGTTTTATATGAATTTTTATGTTGGAACAGATGTTTTCTTAAAAATGTTAAAATACCTAAGAAGTATTTCTACTCTCAAGATGTGAGCAATTACATCCTTCTACTAAAAATGAAACAAATTAAGGGTATGTTTGCACGTTAGATAAATACATCATTTTTTAAATAATATTGATATCTCATTTATGAACCTATTCATTTAAAATAAATTATATATATTATATAAATATAACTATTCATATTATTATATATAAACATAAAATAATAATCAATAATGAATTTAATATTTTTTTAAATAATTGATTGTATTAAATGATTTAAGATAAGTGCCGTTCTTTCTAAAGGTTTTGAAATCAAATAATTATATATATATTAGGTGTATGTATGTTATTATTATTATTATTATTATTATTATTATTATTATTATTATTATTATATTATATGAACACATTATATTTTAATAAATTCAAAAAAAAATTTAAAAAATTATATATAATCATATAAAATTATATCAAAATTAAGTGGATAAATGGTTATTTTATCTTTGCAAGAAATGTATGTACAAGTGGTGGGCTGGGTTAGTTTTAGATGCATCGTCACCAGATCCGTCCGCTTCCTCCAATGTTAGAGGGTGTTTGGATAAGAGAATGTGAGATTCTCATAGAATAAAATCTATATTTTTTTGTTTGGTTAGTCCAGAAATTTCATTTTCGGTAATATAAAATTATCAATAGTAGATTTTTTTGGATATATTACCGGGAATGTTATTACCTCACTTTCTTTAGGTATTGTTAGATTCCCGACATTTTGGACTAAAATATCCTTAAATTTTATATGAAGTTCAGAGATTAAAATAAAATTTTACCCTTTCATTAAACCTTTTTATATTTTCAATTTTGTAAAAAAAAATTATATAGATTTTATAAATTTAAATTTTTTAAAGAAAATATATAAATATTTTTCAATTTATTAAAAAAAATATATAATAAGGATAATTTGGTCAAATATAAATTTCAATAAATTTTTATTCTTTTAACTAAACACGGTAATCTTACATTTTTAATAAACTAACTAAATACAAAATACAACAATCTTAATAATCTTATTCCCCGATTATCTTCGCACTAATAATTTCCCATTCCGTGAAGTGTAAGCTTTGCAATCCCAGAGTAGAGTTTTGCTTTAGCCGCCAAATCTGTAGAGCATTACATTCATCCATCTCGATCTCAGGATCTTCTTTCTTCGCTAAAACCCTCCTTAAACCCTAAGAACTTTTGAAAACAAAAACCCATGTCTCCATTAAAATCCCAATGAAGCGCGTTTTGAGAATCTACGACGTCGCCGCAGCCAAATCGGAGGTGCTGTTTAATCTCCATAGGCACCATTCAAAACCCATATCTTTAATCTCAACTTCATATAATCTTCAAAGACCGTCTCTTTACAGATTTTATGGGGACACTGTTGCACCCACCACTAAAATCTCCAATAACATTATCAACTTGTTTATTGAAAAGATTTCTCTGGTGGAGTCGCAGGTCTGTCCCAAACCGGAGATGATGCAGAAAGTGATTCAGCTCAGGGATGAATTGGTAGTAAAGGTTGGCTCTTTAAAGGAAGTGGTCGAGATTTTGGAGGAGAGAGGGGATTGGTTACTTGGGAGTTATAGAAATCAGGGAGATGTGCCTGTGCGTACCAAAGAAATCCCTAACCTTGTTTTTTCAGAGTTAATGACAAATCTGGGTTCTTGGCCTAATTTGGTCATGGAGGTATGTTTTTTCATTTTTTCCTTTTTGAGAATTAGAATTTAGGATTAAATAAATATGGGTTTTTTTTGTAGGGGGTTTAGTTGGGGGAGTGTTTTTAGGGAGTTCCATTGTAGACATTGGAATGTGTTAGCCTTTTGTTTTCATATTAAACTGTTTCTTCAGGTGTTTAATTGGAGGAGAAGAAAGATAGAGGAAGGCTATCCCATGACGTCGGAAGAATATACTAGTGGTATCACCATTGCTGGTAGGATTAAGAATGTAGATCTTGCTGCCGAACTCTTTTCCGAAGCTGAAAGTAAGCAGCTCAAGACGACTTCTATGTACAATGCGTTAATGAGTGCCTATATGTTCAATGGCATCATTGACAAATGTCAATTAGTGTTTCGGCTTCTGAAAAGGGATCCAAGTTGTTCTCCTTCGATTGTAACATATAACATTCTTATATCAGTCTTTGGTCGTTTGATGCTGATAGAACACATGGAGGCAACTTTCCAGGAGATTCAACGTTTAAATCTCACCCCCAATATAAATACCTACAACAATTTAATTGCTGCGTATGTGACTGCTTGGATGTGGGATAGGATGGAAAGTACTTTTCGTTTGTTGAAAACTGGACTGGTTAAGCCTAATATCAACACTCACTTGCTGATGCTTCGGGGATATGCACACTCTGGGAAATTGGATCGAATGGAAGAGACGTTCCAAATGTTAAAGCTTCACGTGGATGTCAGTACCCCATTGATTAGAGCCATGATATATGCATATTGCAGGAGTTCTGTCAAGGACAGGAATAAAAGGGTCGAGGAATTGTTAAGGCTAATTCCAGAAGATGAATACAAACCTTGGTTAAATGTGTTGTTGATTAGACTTCATGCGCAGGAGAATAATTTAGATAGTATGGAGAAGTTGATTTATGAGGCCTTTGAGCACAAAACCACTGTATTGACTGCTCCTTTGATGCGTTGCATTATCACTGCTTATTTTTGTTGCAATGCTGTGGACAAACTGTCAAGTTTTATAAAGCGTGCAGAATGTGGTGGATGGAGAATCTGCAGGTCTTTGTATCACTGTAAAATGTGCATGTATGGGTTACAGAAGCGCTTGGAAGAAATGGAGAATGTTCTTAATGAGATGGATAATGTCCGCATCAATTATACTAAAAAGACGTTTCTGATAATGTACAAGGCATACTTAATGTGTGGTAAAAGGCATAAAGTTGAGACAGTAGTGGGATTAATGTGCAAACGTGGCTATCGATTTCCAATAGATCAATTTCTGTCATGATAAACCTTTTGTGCAGCAATACACCAGCAGAAGATGCAGGATACGATTAGCTGATTAGCATTTCTGGTTCATCACGATCACAGCAGTGAATAGAGATTTCAAATCACCCATAGGTACGTATCTTGTCTTGGTTTGATATGCTATCCCAAGTGATAGGTTTTTTTTTTAATGTCGCTAGGAAATGATACATCATGCATTCGGCCCCATCCTCTAATGATTTGCTTGAGCTTTTTCCTCCGATTTTTATTGTATGAATCAACAGCCACAATACTCATAACAAACATTGTGAAAGTATTCATCTTAATAACAATTATCAATTGATCCTATCCTTATATCTTATCTTTATGCCTTTTTTGTCTTGGTTAAGGCGAGCACCAATAGTAGCTCCAAGTATATTGGTTTATCGGTTTGAGCTGGTTGGATATTAAAGTGTTGCACTTGTAATTGGTCAGCTTTACCACTAGTTTAGGAGAATATGGCTGGAATTGGATTTGAACTGTTAGTTCCTGTAAATTTATTAAAGGTGTCGCTCTCTACTGTATGTTCTTCATTCTGTTTCATGTGGCATGAAAACCTTTCGGGTCTATTTTGCCTAAAACGATGTTATTTGACAGCAATTCTGAAAATTCTGCATTTCGTTTGATGTCCTTCATGTTGATGTTCATTTTTCAAACTGTATGAAGCTATTCGGTTTTTTTTTGGTCTTTATTGTTATAATACTGCAATTAACTGGCTATCCATGTAATTGCAGAAAGTGTTACGTTTCTTGATGGGCTAAGAGTACCCCATAAGATGACTTCCAAAGGGAATGAATAAAACTCTCTAGGACATTCAGGATTATATCATGTTCTCTCTTGCTGCATGTTTCATACCTTATGGAAAAAACTTGACTAATCTCTGTAGAATTGTAGGATTTAGAAAAAGACCAAAACTTTTTCACCTTAAACTCAGGGAATGATAATATGTTGGCAATTTTGATTCTAGGTGAGCCTGAGCTTGTCATCTGTGAGAAAGGGACCTGAAGGTAGCATCTTTCTAAGGTACAATTGTTGGTAGTCTGAATTAGTCAGACCGGTTACCTTTCGAATGGGATTGTTGGGGTGATCCTAGTTTGCTTGCTTTGTAAACTCTTGTTCTTAGCTTATGTCATTTTAGGTAGCGGCAGGGATTCGAGCTCTCTTGTTACACGAGACAAGAATCCTGTTGTTAGGTCAAGAGGTTATCAGCAACTTGTGATATTGCTTGCATTGAAGGATTAAAATCGAAGTCTTTAGGTGTCCTGTCAGGAATTTTTACATGTCTAACAGGTTATGCTATATATTCATATAAACTACAGTGTCAAAGCTATTGAAGTGCACCAATATTGAAATGCATTGGGAATTCAAAACTCTAGCTATTTTCTTTTGCTAATGATGTAATCTAATCACATATGGGGGAAGGTTTAAATATGTGAATGGTTTTTGGCCACCTCAACCTGAAAAAAGAGAGTACCCACTCGATTATGTCTAGATAGTTGTGGTGTTTCACCTGCCCCAAAATTTCAATCCGAACAATATGGCAAGAACATATAATGAAATGGTTACAAGAATTCAACGAATACAAAGAAGGAAAACACATATCTCCCAAACAGCTCAAGTGAATTCCTTTCTTTTTCCTACTCTATCCTACCAGTACTTTCTATCCTAATTACCGTACCTATTCGGTCGATCCGGAATGGATCGGTTAAACATTCCACTAGGGAGCCTGCTCTTGACTCTTCTGTGTGGTATTCATTCTCGTTCGGCTCTTGGAATCACATCCAGCAGTGGTTGGAACAGCTCGCAAAATCCAACCACTTAACCTACTTTAGTGCCCCTAACCATTTCTCGTACGTCTAATCGTAACAGAATGGTTTCATGTTCTTTTATTGATTCGTTATTCCTCTCCGTTGGTAAAAGGCATTTGGTCTAGTAGTATGATTCTCGGTTAGGGTGCGGTAGTCCTGAGTTCAATTCTCGGAATGCTCCTTTTTATTATTTATGGTTTGGAGGCATCAGAGGGTGACAAGTGGGCTCTTTTTCTAGATATCTATTAAAAATCAAGTTAAAAAAAGGGTAAATTATGTGAATAGTCTCTTTTGTTTAGGGTCTAACCGACTTTGATCACTAATTTAAAAATTAAGAGTAAATGGTCTCTCACATTATCATTTTGTCCGGCTTAAGTCTCTCTACCATTAATTTCTGTTAATCCATTTTTGTTTAAGTCTCTAATATGGTTGAGGAACTAAAATCGAACGGGAGCTAAAGGCTGAGACACTAAAATCGAACGGATCGATAATATTAGAAACATGGTTTAGAGGCATAAGAGGGTGACAAGTGGGCTATTTTTCTAAATATCTATTAAAAATCAAGTTAAAAAAGGGTAAATTATGTGAATAATCCCTTTTGTTTAGTGTCTAACCGACTTTGATCACCAATTTAAAAATTAAGAGTAAATGGTCCCTCACATTATCGTTTTGTTCGACTTAAGTCCCTCTACTATTAATTTCTGTTAACCCATTTTTGTTTAAGTCCCTAATATGGTTGAGGGACTAAAATTGAACGGGAGTTAACGGCTGAGAGATTAAAATCGAACGGATCAATAACGTTAGAGATCATATCCCCTTAATTTTTAATTTGGTGACCAAATTCGGTCAAACCGTAAATAATAGAGACTATTCGCATAGTTTACCCTTAAAAAATCATAGAGGCATAAGAGGGTGACAGTTGCGTTTTTGTCTAAAAAACCTAGTAAAATAAAAATAAACAGAAAGGGGGTGTAAACAGAAAGGGGGTGTTTCGAGAATCAAGAACTCGTGGCCTCTTGCACCCAAAGCGAGAATCATACCACTAGACTAAAGGTATCTGATTACAATGTAACGTATATCATATGGAGTTTACAATGTATTTGATTAAATTAAAATTCTTCTGATATTTAGATTCTAACTCTTTGAAAAAGTATCTGATTAAATGATGTCAATAGTAAAAGTAAAAATTATTTTTAAAAAATTTAGATTCGAATAGTTACATGTATAAGGTATATTTGTGTATTGTCAATAGATTAATTTTTTTTATAAAAGAATAATAAAGAGGAGTAACGGCCTAGCAGGTAAAAAATGCAAAATTAAAAACATTTACCTTACACATAAAAAAATTAACTTACGAATGAAGCTTAGAGGGATGAATGTTCCATCTGTTCTTCTTTTAGGGGTTGTTTGTTTGGCTCTGAATGGAATCATTCAGCGTTGAATGCTGAACCGTTCAGCATTCAGCGCGTTTGTTTCGCACCTCTGAATGATTCAGTGCAAATTGATTTAGCAAAATAGTGCTGAATGATTTAGCATCAAAGTATATTCTGAATTATTCATAGTCATTATCAAACAACATGTCACATTCAGAGTTAATTCATACAGAGCCTCTGAATCATTCAACATTTGAATGATTCAACGCTTAATCATTCTGAAGTAAACAAACAACCCCTTAATCTATTATGAATCAAGTCAGGGGTTTTATTTTAAATAATTTCAATAAAAAAATATTTTGAATTTTATTAACAAGTTGAGCTACATATTCATTTAGCCTTATAGTTATCCACTTTAATATTTAAAGAAAATTCGACTGAGAACCTTATAATTGTCCACTGTCGTATAAATATTAATTTGATATCAAAGTTTTAATTTAAAAATAATTTATTATTATTATTATTATTTACAATCTGAAGTAAGTATAAGATAATATATGTTTAAAGATATCTATCAACCTTTTAACATTAAATGCTTATACCCCTATTATTTCTGATGCTCGAATCCGAAATTTCAAGAAATAACAACAATTCATTTACCACATAGATAATATTATTCACATTTATTCATTTACTTTCATTTAACGATTCAATATACAACTTAATTTTTTATATATATAATATCATTATGTCATACCTCTCACCAAAATATTTTTGTTACCGCCTAATCCAATATTTCATTCCCACCAAAGGTTAGTTCCCCAGCGATGGCGATCCCAGCGACTCAAATCCAACCAACCAAAACAATCTCCACTTTCGAAATCCGTGGATAACAAAAGCACAAAATCAATTTGGCAATCCGCGTAAGTCCCACACACCAATCAGACTGCAGCGTCTCCCTCATATATAATGCAACTCCCCCATATTGCAGGCTCTCCATCTCCCACCATAAAGCATTTTCAAAGTTTACCAAAGTTTCTCCCTCTCAAATCTGAAACCATGAGCTCCGCCGCCGCAGCAACCAAAGGAGGCCGAGGCAGGCCGAAGGCGAAGGCTGTTTCCCGATCCAGCAAAGCCGGACTCCAATTCCCCGTCGGCCGTGTAGCTCGTTTCCTTAAGAAAGGACGATATGCCGAACGTGTAGGATCCGGGTCTCCCGTTTATCTCTCCGCCACCATCGAATATCTAGCCAACGAGGTTTGTATAATTGGAACTCTCTTATTCTGTAAATTGATAATCTCTGGAAATTTCGATGGTTGTAGAAACTGATCCGCTTGCGATTTCCCTAATAATTTACAGGTTTTGGAGTTGGCTGGGAACGCGGCAAGGGACAATAAGAAGAACAGAATCATTCCAAGGCATATTTAATTGGCTGTGAGGAACGACGAAGAACTGAGCAAGCTTCTGGGCGGTGTGACGGTCGCTAAAGGTGGAGTTTTGCCTAAAATTCATCAAAGTCTGCTGCCAAAGAAAGCCGGGAAAGGGAAGGGAGACATTGGTTCTGCTTCTCAAGAATTTTAGAATGCATTTGAAGTAATACATTTAGTCTTTTGGTTGGGTTTTGTTGATAGAATGAAGTGAAACAAAGTTTGATTTTTCATGTATAGAATAAAAGGGTAGATTTGAATCTTTCTGTTCATTCATGTTAAAGTTAATTTCAATTTAAATTCGAGTATAAATGAAATTTTATTAATAGATTAAGAAAGCAAAGTGCAGCAGCTTGGGATGACTATTCGGGTTCCGAGAATCGATATATTCCAACCTTAGAATCTCATGATCACCTTCTTTTCCATCACTGATATTAGAATAGATGGAAGATCCTTTCTTTGCTTCAATTCAAACAACAGAAAATTATTTACTAATTACTATACACCATGAAATTCAACCAAAACAAATAAGACAAAAAGAGTCCACTTGTTATCCCCAAACTATAAAAAAATCAAGAAAAAAGAATATGGGGCGTTCCGAGAATCGAACTCGGGACCTCTCGCACCCAAAGCGAGAATCATACCACTAGACCAAACGCCCACTATTGTTCACATTTCAAAGAAAGAGATTTATTAATAAATATTTCTTTTGAACCGAAATGCTCCGTATGAAGTCAATAATATTTATGATTGAATTAAATGTGAATTGAAGAAAATATAATATTGTGATAAGAGTTAGAAATTTATAATAATAATATTTTATATTTTTTTACTCAAATGACACTTGAATATTAATATTATTAATAAAAATGACACATTTTTAACAAAAGTGCGTTTAACGTCGTAGTTTTAGGGGGGGGGGGGGGGGGGAAACGCTTTCACGTGTAAGATGTGTATTTAACTGTGGCAGGCTATCTAGATAGTCTCTTTCACAGTGACTTTAGTTAGAGTCAAAATGAAAGAAATTAAAAATAATGAGTAAAAAATTATACGAATTCCATTCATAAGTAAACAACACGTGTGACCAAACGACGACGATGACACGAGTGTATAACCATTATCTTCATCCATTCAATGAATAAATATTTTATTTAAACATTTAAAAAAACACATATTTAGACAGATATAGAATTTAAGAATATCATGATAAAAACTTGATTTTAAATTATCAAAAACAATTTTTAAATTTAATCAGTCTCATATAAATATGATAGTCTAGGACAAATAAAATATTTCTCAAGTTAATTCTTTTAATTTAAATTTGAAATTTAAAAATATATATGTTTTTAATTTTTAAGAACAAATTTATGTATGAAATTATTTAGATGTCCCAATTTTAATAAAGTTGAAGTAAAAAGGTAATGAAGTTTTGGGATTATAATACCTTAGATTTTGATTAAAGGCTAAAAAATCACCTTGGAATTGCATGAATTGATGAAGCGTTTATGTTCGGTTAACTGTACCGTTAAGCTTAAACAATTAGTTAACTGTTATAACGGTTATTAAATTTTATTAATTATAACCTAACTATTAAGAAATGTTTAACCGCTAACGGTTAACTATTATTAATGGTTCGGTTATAAGGTAACTTATGGTTAACCTATTATAATAATTTTCGAACATTAATCGTAACTGTAACCTTTGATTGCTGTTTTTAGTTGTTCGATTAATTAACTTATAAAATATAACGATTACATCGATTAATAGTTATAGTTAACGGTAACAGATTAATTTAAACATCGCTAAATGAATGGACACGCGAGAAAGAAATTATATCAAGCTTTAAGCAAATCAACCCTACACTAACAAGAGTTCTTGCAACGAAGGTCGCTTATTCAACAATAACTTCATTGGGATTTCAATTAACCAGTAAAACATACATATATATATATATATATTACCAAGAATGTATATACATAAATAAAATAATGGGTACTTTCTTTTTATTATTATTTTATACAAGTTTAGTGAAACATTACAAAATTATCGAATGATATTAGTAATAAAAGGCAATAACATTATTTTTATAGAATTTAAATTCGAAAAGTTACGTTTGTAAAGTATGTATTATTAATAGATAAAAAAAATTTAATTATATAAGTATCTACTCTAAAATCTGAATTTTTTATCTTATATAAAAATTTGTATTATTAATATATATATATATATATATATATATGCCATCCTAAATTATTTTAAAAAACATTGTAAATCCGGCACAATAATCACAGTAGACTGTTAAACAAAAATAACCGTAGCATATGCAAAAACAAGGCCTAATAGCATAAAAGAAAAAAATAAAAGCAAGTAAAGAAATACGAGTCCCTATGAGAAATGGTGTGGTCACCACCAGCTTTGGTTTTCACTAATCTGATGGAACCTGGGTTGAAACCATGCACCTTGTTTCTTAAAATCCCTACTGTTTTCATAACCTACCATCTTACCCCAATGACCATCACCAGAAGACACAGTCGTCCCGCAAATAGAAACTCCACACATATCATCCAATGCCAGTCGTGCTTTCATTTGATTCTTCTCTTTTTCGCTGCAGAATCTTAAACCCTCTCGCGCCTTCGTCCAAATTACTTCCGCCAGGCACAACCTCTGCTTCTCGAGATGAAAATACGCCATAATATTATTCTTTTTGTCGATGAATAAAAAGTAGCCTTTGTGGTAAACAGCGTAGTGGATTCCCCTGGGGAATCTAGCTTCGAGCTTGTACTTGGTCCAAGAACTGGCTCCTCCGCGGTGAATCACGTGTAATTCAAGTTCAGTATCGGTTGCTCGGTTAAAGATGCCAACGCTGCAGTTTTTCGATGTCGGCGGAGCCGTAAAACTTGCGACATGGTTGGAGATTACCGAGTGAGGGAATTTCACCGGGATGTGTATTTTGGCACGGGACAATGGACAAAAGAAGAATATTGAGCCGCCTTCACGGAATAGTAGGAGCCACCCTTGTCTCGATGATAGGCAGGTTGTTCCGTTCAGTTCCGGGATATTAGTAGTGTGTTTTTCAGATTCAGTAATCAATGTGCATGTGGAATTATCGTCACCGTATAATAGGAACCACGGCTCGTGATCCGATACAGTTTCGATCTTGTCCAAGGCACCGGAAGAGGCCGCGTACCAGTGTTTGCAGACGGCTCGGAATCGAAGAAGCTCAAATAAGCCCAAGCGTTCAGCAATAGATGGCAATAGATCATGAAGATCAGTCCAGTCCCTGGTTGACTTTTGGTCACGTTTGATGAACCTGGAGACAATGTATAATTCATGTTCTTCCGTATAAACCCCCTAAACTCTAAAAACTAACGACTGAATTAATAAAGAAAAAAACCAAACCTTGAATGGATCGTTGTAAAAAACCATCGGCCGATTAGAAAAGGTATCCTGAAAGGGCAACGATTTATAAATAGATCGTTTAATGAAAACGTTAAGGTTTTGATATTCTGATCATGTTTATAACGATGAAGTTAAAAAAGTAACGGAGTTTTGGGGATTATAATACCTTACACATTGATTCTGGGCTGAAGAAATCGCCATGGAATTACACAAATTGGTGAATGGATCTTTTGGAGAGAAAATCAAGTATGTTTTAAGCAAAGCAAACCCTACACTCACAAGAGTTCCTTTCAACTAAGGTCTCTTATTGACCAATAACTTTAACGATTTCAATTACCCAGTAAAATAGAACAATAATAATAACAATGTATAAAATTTTAATCTAAATTATTTATTTAGACTGATTTAATAATTATTTCTATAAAAATTAATAAATTTTATATAATATAAGTAATCTTTTATCTTTACGTAATCCAAATACATATTTAGTTGAAATAGTGAGTACTTCTAATATTACTAGGGTTAGATGCCCCACTTATAAAGTTAAAGCTTTAATTAATTAAAAACATTAGTTATTTATTAATTCAATTTTATTAATATCAGATTCTCTTTTTTTAAATTGTAAATTATGAAAAACAAATTTATGATAACTGTATAGGTCGAACTACATATATTAAATTAACTTACGAATGAAGCCTAGAATAATCAATTTAAATACATAATTTTAAGATAACAAATTTATTCCCAAACGGATTGAGTATGAATATTAGATGAACTTGTGAATGAATTTATAGAAAAATTCTTTTAAATACACCATTTAAAGAAAAGTTTTTTCATGCAATTGTGTATAGGTTTTAAATTAATTTATGGAATAATCTGTTGATAGGCCAAGGAGAACCTTTTTGCAAGTAGTAGATTTGAGGGTTGCAATTGGTTCTCAACTTGACTGAGCTGTAGATTCCTCGGAGGCCAAAAGCAAAATGCTGCCGTTTCCCCTCTTTCGTATTCACCACACATGTTCTCTTGTCATCTTTGGAAATCCAATAAGCTTTATAATATCTTTGATTAATTCCAAATGACAATATTGCCCTTTTGGTACGAGCCTTGTCATTTAATATATGCTTAGGGATGAGAATCTTTTGCAACTATCATGACTGAAGAGTGGGGAACTTGTGGGTTTTGATTGGTTAGTTCTTTTCAAGTTGATTGACTTGCACACGTTCCTTTAGTATTTAGCGCATATATTATTTTGAAAAACTTATACTGGTATCTAATTTTATTTATCGGTTAATTTAGATAAGATGTTATAAAAATTTATTGTAAGGACAATTTTTTAAATCTAATTTATTTTATGGTAAATTATATGAATAATTTCTTTTATTTAGGGTTAGAGCTATTTTAGTCACTAATTTAAAAATTAAAGTTGAATGGCCGCTCAAATTATCGGCCCGTTTGATTTAAATTTTTTTGCTATTAATTTTTGTTATTGTTTAAGTCCCTTTTGTTTAAGTCCCTAATATGGTTGAAGGACTAAAATTGAACGGGAGTTAACCACTTAATACGAGGGACTAAAATCGAACGAATCAATAATATTAGGAACTAAAATTTATTTATCGCATATATTATTTTGAAAAACTTATATTGGTATCTAATTTTATTTATCGGTTAATTTAGATAAGATGTTATAAAAATTTATTGTAAGGACAATTTTTTAAATCTAATTTATTTTATGGGTAAACTATACGAATAATTCCTTTTATTTAGGGTCAGAGCTATTTTAGTCACTAATTTAAAAATTAAAGTTGAATGGCCGCTCAAATTATCGGTATGTTTGATTTAAATTTTTTTGCTATTAATTTTTGTTATTGTTTAAGTCCCTTTTGTTTAAGTCCCTAATATGGTTGAAGGACTAAAATTGAACAGGAGTTAACCACTTAATATGAGGGACTAAAATCGAATGAATCAATAATATTAGGAACTAAAATTGAACGGATTTATAACGTCAGAGATTATTTTCCCTTAATTTTTAAATTGGTGACCAAAGTCGATCAAACCAAAAATATAAGAGACTATTTATATAGTTTACCCTTATTTCATTTATAATGTGAAAAATTAAATTTCTAATTTTACTTAAATATATCTAATATTTCATCCCATTATTGATTATTGGATCGCCCTATATATTTTAATGCTTATACAAGTCAAATAAGTTGAAATTTGATTAATTCCAAATGACAATAATGTCCTTGTGTTTTGACCAAATCCAAACATGTCATGGGGTTATATAGTAAAATCACATGGATTGGTTCAATCAATGGGGGCATTTGGGGAACCAAAATACAAATATCTCTCCTCTCTCTCTCTCTCTCTCTCCTTTCTCAGTTGCCTTCTTCCCCTCTCTATCTCCCCTCTTCCAGTCTCACTTAATCCTTACAACACAACAGTTCCTCGTACAAAGCATGTTGAGAATTGGACTCAGGTTTGGTTTCTTTTTGCAATCCCAAGTGATTTTCGAGTTGCATATTCATGTAAAAACTCATTGCATCTCCATCTTTATTTCTGGGACTCTTTTCTCCTTTGGTTCTTTTTAGTGGATATCTTCTACAGCTTACTGTATTCAGTATGATTCTGCAGAAATGGCATCATATTTAGAGTTTCACTTGCTCAGAGATTTTATAACAGGGATTTATCGACACAAAATGGAAGGTATGTCAAGTGTTCATCATCTTGTTCTTAGTTTTTGCCACCTCAATGTAATTTACTTATAGAGATCTAACTAAAACATCCAGACATAAGGTCTGGAAAGATGCCGCCCAATTATGCCCCTCCAAGAAAATCTGTCATCTTCCTTGTAGATATATTACATTTTATATATCTTACATTTCCAATTCTTTTGAGGGTAAAATAAACCCTAAGCCACTCAATCATTTGTTCGGTTACAAACGGGTATTCTTTTCTTAAAAAAATATAATTTAATCACTCTAGAAAATATTATTACAATTTACAAACAAGTCGTTGGCTTAAATATTATATGGAATAGTGACGTAGTCTTGTATAGTTTTAGTCTCTAAAACTTATATATCCTATCAATTTTATCTTGATTTCGAAATAATTTAATAAATTTAATCTTTCATATTTAAAAATTCTATCAATTCCGACTTTGTTCTTTTCCAGAATTGTTATATTACTTCCATGTTATCTTTCTAATATAATAATAGTTTAACAATAACTTGTTATTTTATAGTAGCATGTGTTTATCCAACTATTGTTTTGATCTAATTGTCTCATTTGGTTTGACGATATCACAAAAAAAAAGATTAAATTGATGAAATTCTTAAATATGAAAGGTTTAAACCTATTAAATTTTTAAATAGAACTAAATTGATAGAATTTAAGGACTGAAACTATTATTATATTAATTATGTTACACATACGTTTCAATTTTAATGACAAAATAATTTATTTATAATAATATTTTAATTAGTTTTAGAAGAAAAAAAGTGATACATTTGTAACAAAATTAATAATTGAGTAACATGGGGGTGTATTTTACCCTTTTTTTAATCCATAATTAGAAAACAAAAACTGAGTCATCGTTGTCATTCATCCAATAATAAACAAAAGTGTGGTCGGTGCCATTACAATTTGCCAAGATCTTTCCATGAAGTATTAGAAGAAAAAAAAGTGCTTTTTTTATTGGAAGCCCCACGCTTTTAGGCTTTAACTGGAAATTCCCATTATACTTTTTAGTGCAATTTGCTAACTATTTACTAAACAATGCATGTGAAAGCTTCGGAAAATACCCGATTGAAAGTCTAGTAGCTTTTTAAATAAAACAATTTTTTCTTATTAGTTTGTTCCCATTCAGCTGATGAAAGGGTATTTTTTTTCTTTATTTAAGTTTATTAGGTCGGATAATATAAAATATTGTTCATTAAATATGATCGGTTCGAATCTTGTAAAAAAAAATTAGCATACGGGAAGCTTTCATCAAATCTGCTAGCAAAAACAGTGCCATTAAACTTTGTATGCCAATTTTAGGCTGTTCGCAGTAACTAAAATCTTTGATCCTATGTATGCCGCTATCAAAGCAGGCTAGAAGGCAAAGTAGCATTGATCACAGGGGCAGCAAGCGGTATCGGCAAGGCGGCGGCGGCGAAATTCATCAGTAACGGTGCCAAAGTTGTCATTGCTGATATAGAACACCAACTTGGGAAAGCAACAGTCGATGAGCTTGGACCAAATGCAACTTTTATTCACTGTGATGTAACAAAAGAATCAGATATCTCAGATGCTGTTGATTTTACCATCTCCAAACACAAACAACTGGATGTTATGTCCAATAATGCAGGGGTACCTTGCTACTCGCCTCCGAGCATTGTCGACCTTGACCTTGCAGTTTTCGACAGAGTCATGGGTATCAATGTACGAGGAGTCTTGGCTGGGATCAAGCACGGCTTTCGTGTGATGATCCCTAGGGGAACTGGCTCCATTCTTTGCACAAGTAGCGTAACCGGAATGATGGGTGGACTAGCTCAACATACTTATAGTGTATCGAAATCTGCGGTTATCGGAATTGTTAAGTCCATGGCGGCAGAGCTATGCCAGCACGGAATCCGTATCAACTGCATATCACCTTTTGCAGTTCCGACCCCATTTACACTAGATGAGATGAGCAAGATCTATCCACACATTGATTCTGAGCAACTTGTCAAAATGATACATAGGTTTGGTGTGCTAGGCAAAGCAACATTGGAACCAAGTGATGTAGCTGATGCTGCAGTCTATCTTGCATCAGATGATGCAAAGTATGTTAGTGGGCATAATTTGGTGGTAGATGGAGGTTTTACATCATTTAAGAGATTGGAATTTCCTTCACCAGATAAGGCTCAGTAAAATTTGAAGAGTATAAATGCCTGCTCAAAGTATGTGGTAAATTTCAAATTTGTTCTGGTTCTTTGCAGTATGGAGAACCAACACTAGATTTAACACAAATGAATTTCAGTAGCTTCTGATCTTATATGGTTGACCTTAATTGTTTCAAGACATGACAGTAATTAGTTTAAACTGAACAAAAAACAGGCAATAAAAAAAGAAAAGAAAATAGAGAAGATATGATCTGCTATATTACCATTTACAAGAGAAATTACTTGCCGAGAGGAGTTTGATTCTAGCCAATAACAGTTCATGAAGCTGTACACGAGGTAAGGGGATGGAAATGCATACATTTCGAGAAACAAGGAAAACACACTATGATTATGCAGATAATCTGGTGTAGTATCAAGCAGAAAAGGGGGGGATCCATGGAATCATGCAGATATTTTCATGGTATACATCAGATTTCCAACCCATATTAACTACAAAACTGCATTTACCTTATTGAGGGTACTTATCAAGCAATGACTTACACTACATAAGACAACACAATATCAACATACAAGTAATCAGCATGGTTCCCACTAAAGGACTTCGTGTTCATGAGTAATGTTCCTGATCGCTATTACATAAATGAAGCACAATTGATAACAAAAACGAATTGAAAGCACTGACAAGTTTAACCAGTAGATACCAAGTACTTACTCAAAAACTCAACCTACTGCTCTTGGGCAGCAACCTTGCTGATCTCAACATTTGTTTCCTCTGGGCAGTATTCATCATCCAACCATTTATGCAGTGTAACTCTGAGCCACTCTGATTCCTACAAGGCCGAATGGGTATTATGAAAAAAAATACATAAAGTTGTTCTTTTAGCACTAAAACGAACCCAAATCAAATAACTTAAAAATTAACGTGAAATTTCAATAATGGGTACCTCCAATGCCTTTGATGGAAGTAACCAGTCGTCCGGAATTCTCAGATCTTCTATTAGGGTTTCATCGTCTTGCCCTTGTTGATTCCCTCGTGGTTCCGAAGAAGACTGAGATCTTACAGCAATGAGCGAACGTTGGGTTATTTTGAGAGTGAAATTAGGGGTTTGAATTGAAGGGGGATTAGGAGTTAGTGGGCGACTGATATTATTGGAATTTGAGATGGTTGCCGCAGCGATTGTGAAGGAAAAACATATGGATTTCATGGTTTGTTAAGTATTTCTTATTTGTCCGATCGATGATTGTGCGTTGAGGGTTTTCTTTGTTTTAAAAAAGGAGCAAACTTGATTGACACTGATAAAGACGCAGAGAATTCTGAAATTATTGAAACAGATACTCCCAGAATTTGGCTGGAAAATTTATGGGTGGCGGGAAAATAGAGATGGCAACTCGGCTCAGTTTATGGTTGATTGGCGTTGTCTGGTTGGTAAAATATTATCCACCCGCCATGGCCGGATAATACTACTTTTTGAGGATGAACTAAGAATTTAGTCACCCACATATTCCCGAGGTTCCGTTTTAGTCACTTCTCATCCAACAAAAATATTAAAAAATATATACAAATCCATTGATTAAAGATGAAATTTTTATTCCATAATTATCCATGTTTGATCATCTCTAAACATAAACCACATCTGCAAACAACTCAGAGATGCATATACATAATACGCATGTCAGTGCAGCAATCAGAGATGCAGGCAGTATCCATAGAGACTCGGATCTCTTTAAAAACAACATAACTTGAACCACAAACAGCTTTATTCAAAGGTTGTGCATTGGCATTGATTTGCTTCAACCCCAAGGAAAAGATATTACCATACTAAAGATTTTTAAAGGCCTTTCAGTAAGATGCTGATCTTGGCGAGCTCGGATTCGGCCTCTCGATTTCTTCCTTCGGGCGGATCACCATCCTTCGGACCTGGTACTGAAATTTCCTGGAATTTGCAATGAGATTTGATCATTAAACCAAAGCACATACTAGAAAATTCATGGCAGACTAACGGAGTTTGTATTTAGTTTTGCACTTAACTGCCATGGATAATGATCTCCAATCAGCATCATATCCCCATCTCCATCGATATAGGTTACATTCCAGCCGCTGCTTCCATCTATCAATCTTCCATTGAAATCAAACATGCGATCGAGCTCAACGATGAGGTCTTCATATCCGTTGAATAGATAAAGATTGATTGATCTTCCAAGAGCAAGTCCATACTTCAGCACCTAAAAGAGAAGAAAATTTTCAGTAGGCACTTGGAACTTAAGCATATCCTTATATAGAAACGCTCTATCCATCGAGTAATTTACGAAAAGGTAGCAGCAGTACCTTGGTGCAACTTCGGTTGCCGATGAAACAGCAGTTGTTGCATTGCTTGCTAGATATACACTTAGAAGGTTCCTCGACACTCGACTGCGATGTCGGAGGAGTCGAACAAAGACGTTTAACCTCACTAGAAGTGAGTACTTGTGGTGAAGGGAGCTCTGGTGAGCCGTTAACTAAATTTACTCCGAAAAGCATGTATCTATGAGCACCTTTTGGTTCAGACAAAGTTCTCCATTCTGGAGACCCGACATTCGGAACTGCAAGCCTTTTGCTAGCACGAGCATCGTCGTGAACTCTATAAGAGTAGAATGTTGTGCTGGTGGTGTATTGATATGACGGGTTGCAGATTGGAATATGAATCTCTGTTTGCTTATGCATCTGTAGTTGGATTGAGTCCCAACCATAATTTTGCGGGCGAAAATGCGGCAATGATTGTGGCAGTGCACTGGATTGATTCGCACATGTATCACTATCTTCTTGACCTTGCAAGACCCCTGAGCTACTTTGGGATTGATATTTAGCTGAACCATGCGACATCCCTAGTAAAGAAGAGATTATGATCAGTAGCTGCAAAAGTATACATTGAATCCGGAAAAGAATAGTGATTACCGACCGTCCATAAGAAAGCTAGAAAAGTCAGGGGATGATGCATCATTAGAGCGAGCCCTCTTCTGAGAATGCAGAGCGAAAGGTTTCTTCATCGTAGTGAGTTCCGTTGTATAGATCCTCCAAGGACAAACTCTTTCAGGGAGCACTGAATTCGATATGGGATTATCCCATTTCACCTAAGAAATCGTAGAATTACATGAATGGATTGAGTACAAGAAAATCAAACTAAAAATCATGCATCTATTATCAAAGGTCATGCATGCAAAACAACACATATTACCTTCAGACATCTCCATTTAGAATTGGGCCACCTAATATGATCGACGTCTTCAATGCCGACAATAGTGCCAAGGGCTCTGGTTTTTAATCAGAATACACTAGGTTAAAGGGAGGTAGGGACCAAAATCATGCTTCAAATTATCCACAAATGATAGTGTAAGCACCTTTGTTCCCTGGATTCTTCACCTTCTATCGGCATTCTAAATCTTGTCCCGATGCAGTAGATGAATTGAACTGACTTCAGATACTGATCAAGTGGGGTGATAAATTCAGAAGACCTTGTCCTGCAAAGAAACAAGAGAATTAATGCCTCTTCCCTTCTAGTTCCAGTGTGACAAGTGAACTTTTGTGTTGCATTGAACTTACCAAGGACGGTAGTAGACAGTAAAAATGCTTCTGCTAGAGAAGGCAAGTAAAGCACTGGCAAGTATTCCATGTCGCATACTGTGGCCAGATATGATCGATGGGGGCAGATTGTTCAATAAAGTCGACATTGCTCGACGAACTCCAACACCGAACTCTCCATTTTCCCTTCTGTAGAAGAACAATAGATCATTTTTGCTTGTAATATCCCATAAAACCAAAATTCAGATATCAATGTAAATCAAACATTGAATCACGTATATGGTATACGACGGAGGGTATTGCAGAGAGAGAACCTTAGAAAGATAAATGTATCCTCAGCAGCAAGCTTCTTTGAAGTGACAAAGGTACTCCAGCCGCTGGTAAGTAAATGCCTTTTTGGCTGGCCTACATGTGGGAACACACAACCGTAAGGAAACAACCTATGGGAAATAAGTTACAAAGTTGTAGACAATAACTACAATTAGTGGAGAAAAGGGCAAGGTAAGTACCACGAAAAACATGTCGAAAGCACCATCGATGACCGTGTAAGTCCGTCACGAGCAGTTCCTGCTGCGGGGTTTCCTGAGACATGTCCTGCAACAGTTCAAAAGTAAATGCTTTGTACATGAAAGCACCAAAAGGACCAATTTTTTTTTTTAAATGGAGATACCAACCAAGGGTGGAAGACACCTATCAATGGCATGTCGCTTCGGGATAGAGCATCCACCGTGCGTGCTTATATCTGACGGAGTTAGCTTCTTACAAAAGAAATGTGGATATATTTTCCGAGGCAATGCTTGATAATTTCTATGCTCCATACTTAGCTCATTTTGCTGTTAATCCATAAAAAAGAATCTAGTATATCTACTGCAAATATCGAAGATTTAAATGAAAAGTGAACTGAATACTATAATCTAACCTCTGCCTCTGGAAGCAATGTAAGTTGTGCATAGATCTCATCTGTGCCAGGTTCAACCTGCAATGCCGAAACATCATAAACGACAACTTATAATGAGATTTTATTAACTGCAAAGAACTGATAAAACACACATGCATGCTTACATGATACCTTAAGCTCAACATGCAACACCCTGCAGATGATCATGGAAGGTAATTTGTAGATGGGCATTTCCATAGTGCTATCTTCATTCATGTATGCCTCGACCTGCATCGAAGGCTTAATCATAAGATGCTCGAATCTTGGTATTTGATGCATTAATCGGTTATTTGGTTATAAAAACAAAATGAAATAGAACCTGTTCCATGTGACCTTGAGGGAAGTAAAGGACTTTTTCTCCAGTGCGTGGCACATAAACAGAAGGACCGGCGCATGCATACCATAGTTTACTATACATATCACATCTTTCTCCTGATTTCACAGCAAAATCAAACCACAAACACTCAAAACAAAAGAATAAAATAAAACCACTTCTGCTGATCATGATTGATGAACCAACTGAAAACAATAGGGAGGGACCCCATCTCTACAAAGTAAAAGAACTAGCAGCCTAGAGTTGGGACCAACAAAAGAAATGAGATATGATTGATTAATTTCCACTGTTTATTTCTTTTGGTACTACAGATTGAAACAATAGACAATTAAAGGTGAAAAACTGATAAATAAATTAAAAAAAAAATTGCAAAGAGTTTTAAAATGGAAGTGAGCTAAACCTTGATTGTGTTGGACATGTTGGTTGTTTCCATTGTTGCAGATGCGTCTACTGGAGTTAGATGGAACCTTAGCTTTGGAACCATTCCGTTTACCATCCATCTCTCCTTTCTCAAAGCTAAAAGAAGGAAGAAGAGAGAAAGAGAGAAGGGAAGGGAAAAGGCAAAGACAAATGGTGCTTATGTATAAGTATTTGTAACCTACAAATAACAAAATGACAAAAGTAGACAGAACAAAGAAAGAAGTCTTTATGCTTCTTCTCTCTCTCTCTCTCTCTTTCTTTCTTTCACTCCCCCACCAACAAGTACTCACTGGCCACCTCGACCTCCATGTACTCTCAGTTTCGTGATGATTAGAAATGCATAAACGTTTTTATCATGTGCCCAATGAGCATGCAAATGGAAGAGAGTGACAGTTTCATTTATATTTCCCTTTAAACTCTGCAATAATTCTTTCTCATCTTCTTTGACTGAAATTTCAGAGAATTTTACTAAACACCATTCTTTTCTCCTCTCCTCGGGCAACGTTAAGTCCTAGGTAGTTGTTTTGGCCTATTCCATGCACGTACATAGCCTGCAACTCTAGCTTTCTCCGCCATCAAATTCAAGATTACATAATGTTTTGTTTTAGGCTTGGCTGCACCCTTGCATGGTGGGGTGATCATCATTGTTAAGACCAGTGATTGAACAGAGTAAACTAAAGCTGGGTTTATTATGTGTCCATTGTTGATTTGTTGAGCATCACATATATAGTTTATAGCATGCCATACATCTGGAAATATTGAGACTAACTGCCACCAGATACTTCCTTCCTACCCCTCCTTTTTCCAACTTTTAAATACATGAAACTAAAATTCAATTAATATACACGTCATTTATAGTTTCACTAACGGAGGTTTTTTCCCCATAGTTTTAAGTGATTACAAGATAGTACATAATATTTTTTTTAAGTATTATTTGTCTAATATTACGCAATATTTCTTTACCACTAAAGTAAGAACCAAGTATTATTTTTCATTGAATAATCTGGGATAATTACATATAATATAAATTTTACATTTTATTTTACTAATGAATTCACGTATTTAGTTCACTGGAATAAGTACGTTAGGTTAATTTTGTTAACATGTATTTAAATTATGAAAATAATACCAAAATAAAATTCAAAACTGGAGATAGGAGGATCCAAAACCTATTCCCTTTAAAAGGGGATGTAGCTCCTAGCCATTGGGCTAGGCTTGTTACCCACTGTTGATTTGTTAATTGTGGTTAGAATAATATAATATTAATTTTAAGAAATATCAATAATTATTTAATTTTTTTATATAAATTTATTGTATTCATCTAAAAGAACTTGCCAATACAAATAAAAGTTACAACCCCAATACAGCAACTCAAGGAGTAAATCAAACAAGATTAAAAAAGAAAGAAAAACAAATAGCAGTAAACAGATCAAGAATTAAAAGCCTCATTCCAGTAACTAAAGAATGATCTAAATTAGAGACTTTACTATATCCAACAAGCCTTAGTTTAGTATATCATTTTTTATCTGAGAAATATTTAATTATTTCTTATTTCCAAATGGCTGTCCTTTTTTCCCATATATATGGGGTAAGGGGAGGTAAGATAGTAGGCTACCCAACACCAGGTTGAGAGCAGCTTCCGTAAGAGACCTCCGAATTATAAAATGCCCTCCGTGGGACTCGATCCCACAACCTCAAGGTTAAATTTGAGACCTCTAGAGATAACTACCAAGTTATCTGTGTAGTCCATGACATGTTTTCCGCGAATAACTTTCACCTCAAAATGAAAGGGAAACTTTCAGACTATTACAATTAAACTGTCGTGCGTATACAAAACTTTCAACTTATCCAAAAGGAACGAATCATTTGAGAAGGGACTTGATATCATTGGCTACGTTCTGTGCATCAGAGCTTGCCCCATACAATCCTCTTCTCGACAGCCCGACGCAGTACAATCCATTGTTCCCCTTCCAATGGTTCGGAAGACTCGGTTTCGGAATCCCGTCATCGTTCAGAAGATAATCGTCTCCCTGTCCCAATACAAAACGAAACGAAACCCCTTCGTTTTGGTTAATCTTAAGGCAGTTGTTTATGTTGTTGTTTCAATCATTCTTTTAACGGATACAATATGCATGTTACCTTAAGCCACAAATGTGTGGAGCGCTTGAAGCCAGTGCAGAACACAATTGCGTCGAAGGAATGTATTTTGCCGTTGTCGAACACTACCTCATCGCCTCTTATACTCGATATAGCTGGCAACACCTATAAAATGGGAAATAAATTACCTTTATGCCAGAAACAAAAACATAGAAATGCTAAATCGAGATGGATGCTATATTTTTTTATGAGTTTTATCCACTATCTATTCGGAGTCTCATGCTTCCTAGATGACGATAACCCTATAATTGAATCTCATTTAATTTGTCACAAAAAAACCTATAATTGATGTAATCATACAAACAAATATCGCTACCATAAGCCTAACATCAATTGTTCTACAATCAAGATATATATATATATATCCTAAGGAAAGATCGAGAAGATGATCCTCTCTCGAGCTCTCATTCGCATCATTCATTTTCGTGTCGAAGTTTGCCCTTTTTCTTTGGCTCTCATAACGAAATATTGATCAATTATTGTGCACTTACCATCGCAACTCTTCACTAAAATCAAAAGGGGTGAACCGTAAACGATGAAGAGTCCAAATTATTCTCATTAACCCAAAAAAATATCGTATCTAATATTACCTGAACCTCCTGTGACTTGACCTTGCTATAGGTTCCTACATCCAAAACAGGGTATTTGCCATAGGCAACTTTCATGAAAAATGGACCCTCCTTAGGCCTGCTAATCCCGTACTTGCTTAAGTTCCTGTAAACAAGCTTGCTAAGCATGATCATCAACGAGTCCACCACGTTTACTGGAACATACTTCAACAGATTCAACCCCAAGTACACCATTTCCCTCGAAAGAATATGAACCTGCAGCACATTTAAAAAAAATAGAGTTCGATTTCGAAATCTAAATAATCAGATCGGTACGTTCATTACCGGACTGCGAACGACGATGGATGTTTTGGCACCGTGATTCGCGAGGTCCAATGCGATCTCCATGCCGGAATTACCCGACCCGACAACCAAAACGTTCTTGTCTCCAAACGCCTTCCCATTCCTGAACTGAGTCGAATGAAGAACTGGACCGGGGAACGATTTCAGTCCTTCGATCTCGGGCGTATAAGGGTTGCTTGCTTCTCCACTAGCCACAACCAAGAACCTCCCTTTAAACTCCTCGACTTCATTAGAACCCAAGTTCCTGGCTTTAACAATCCATCTCTCGGTTGCTTCATCGAACTCCGCCGACTCGACGCATCGACGGTACAAGGGTGTGATCTTGAAACGAGAAACGTAGTCGTCCAAGTAGCTTATGAATTGTTCTTTCGAGATGAACCGCGGGTACGAGTCGGGGAACGGGAGATGGGGAAGCTGGCAGAATTGTTTGTATAAGTGAAGGTGGAGACGATCGTATGAATATTTCTTCCAAAGTGAAGCGAAACAGTATTCTCTTTCGAGGATGATGTAAGGGATTGAGTGGAGGTTAAGGGAAGCGGCGGTGGCCAGACCGGAGGGTCCGGCTCCGATGATAATGACCGGTGGTTGTTGTTGTTGCATTGTTATTATTATTCTCTCGGTTTTCTGGGTTTGAGAGCAAGGAAGGAGAAGGCAGTGTAAAACAAAGAGGTGTGGGGTAGTAGCTTTATACTACGATTACCGTATAACACAAGTTAATATTAGGAAAAAGAATACCTTGATAATTTATCTTTACTTGCATGGATATTATTATAAATATTATTTATATTTGTTCATATCTTTATATAATTTTTAAATAAATAATTATTTAAATATCAAACATAAATTAATAAAATTTATTTATTTATTTTAGTTACATATGTGATAAAAAAATGTTTGAACACAGAGAATTCTTATCCTCTGTGTGCAAATAAAATATGGCCAGTAAGGTGATAAATAATGACAACCAATGATATTTAATTCATCACTTTAATATTCTCTTAATTCACTTATTTCAGATTGGTAAATATAAAGACAGATCAAGATTGATGGCTACCGCTTTGAAAATTCTGGGTATATATCGTAGGGTGAGATCTGGCCATTTATGTGTTTCTATCGTTTTTTTTTTCTTTTTCGTATTATAATTATATTTATAATTATAAAATGAGATGGTATTATATATTTGTTGAATATCAATTTAATTAAAATATGTTTTAAAAATAAGGTAGATTACAATTTACAATGTTAACAGGTGACATAACTTGACGTGCAATTCAGGCCTTATATATATATGGACAAATCATGTCAATAGCATAATTTGTATTTATGTATACTATTGAGCATGCAGCTGCAGTTATATATGCATAAAAATGGTGGGGTTGGATTAAAAGAAAAGAAAAATAAATAGCCCAAAATGCCCTTAAATTATAGCTTTATGCTTTATTTTATATATGTGCAGCTAAAAAATTTATGTTAAATGTTGAGATAGAAAATAAATTATAAATTTTTTTAGGTGTTAAACTAATATATTGGATGCAAAATAAGTCTTATTGTTAAGTAATATCTAAAATATGAAGTAAGCAAATGTTGTAATGTATAATGCCCAAAGTTGAAGCATTGCATGTTTAGGGTAAAAGCAATAATGACATGAAATTTTGTGACAAATGAGTTAGTTGTACACTTGAATTTCCTTCAAGCTCTGACAATGATGTTGTAGCCACAATATTTAATCAAGATTTAATATTTATAATGAGTATCGAGACCCGAGAGATAGAGATGGTAGACGGATATAATTTTGTGGATTTCACGTTGTACCCGTTCTAATTGGGCAGGATGAGTATAAGTTTAGTGAATAGTGAGTAGGTGTGGATTTAAAAAGTTATACTCGATATGGGTAGTGGGTAGGTGATGAGTTTGAGATCTTACCCGCCTCGCATCTGTCCGCCCACTATCTACCATATAAATTTTGAATCATTATTAATTTAAGTATAATTTCAGATACTATTCTGTAAATCTTAAGATTTTATAAGGCATGACTTGTAATTTAACCAAATGTTAGGGTATAAACATTTTTTAACCAAATATTAAGGTATAAACATTTTATTATGCATACATGTTTGTTTTATATTTTGTTGCTTATATAATATGTGAGGTTGATGTCGGGTGAGTATGGATGGGTACAGGCGGGTACGAGATGGATGTTGAGTATCCACTTAGGTAGTGAGTGTGAGGGTGGATTTGAGAGTGTGTGTAGATTTAAAAATATTACCTATCGTGGATAGTGGGTAGGTGATGAATACAAAAATATTGAGTGGGTATGAGGATGGGGAAAGAGATATTCACGCCCGCCCCACATGTTTATCATCCTACCGATAGATTTTGAACTGCAACATTTATAATTTTATAGTAATTTAAATTAAGATATATTTTTAATCATACATATAAACATTAAGTTTTGCTTAGACTTTTTTATTATATTCAGAAATAAAATAAATTTACGAGTGGAATTAAACTCAAATATATCTAGAACTCAACAAGCCTAATCTACTACTCGGGTTCAACCTAAATTTGGTACAGTTTCCCTTCTCCCTTACTCGACATAGCCCCTATATAATTTTTAAAGTACTATTTTAGTGTGTTATAGTTTTTTTCTCACGTAACCGTCTTTTAAATTTAATCTAATTTTTAGCCGGTATAAATACAAATCTTGAACCTTCTTAAAAGTAATTTCTCATAAAGATTCACTAAAAAAAATTATCATGTTGAGTCTGGATTAATTGATAACGTTTCTAATTATTTTATTTTATTTTATTTTTCAAGGTTTGGTCTTCTCTTTGCTATCTACTTTTCTAACAACTGGAAAAGCCAAGGTCAATCCAAGGTTTTCTCGTGGGTCTGAAAGTCTTCTTTGTAAGAATAAACATTATGATAGCATGCAGCAAACTTCATCATCATTGCACACTTTTGCGTGTGTTTTCCTTTGGCTTAATTAAGAAATAAATAAAACTATATTCATTGTTTATAGAAGAGTTTAAATTTTATAGATATGTATAATGTTATTAATATTATCATTTTAATTATTTAATTGTGACAGCCGTAAAAAATATAGTTAAATAAGACATATTATATTTCATTTTTTTTATAAAAAAATTGAAAGCAATGGTGGCCTTCCAAATTAAGGGTGGCTGACGATTATTATTACAATTTAGATATTATGTATTCGAGATTTTAGGGATTAGAGATTTAAGTTTAGGACTTTAGGAATTTTGGATTTTTGAGATGATAGTAAGGATGGTGATTGTTTATTGGGTGACCAATGACGAATGGGTGAACGATCGGCGATAGATGGGTGGTCGACGGTTGTAGTAAAGTAGATTAAAATAAGAGATTTTAAGAATTTTGAGGTTTTTTTAGAGTTTTTTAAAATAATAATAATTTTATATTTTTAAAAAAATAAAATTTTCAAAAGAAAATATAAGCAAGTGTCAGATAACATATTATTTTAGAGTTCAAAGCAGATTAGACACTTAGATGATAATTTTGTAATGTTAAACACATACATTGATAAAAAAAAATGTTTAAATACATAAATGAGAGGGAAAAAACATAGTTTAAAATTTTTTATATTAAACTTTTTTTTCTAAGTTTTCAATTATTAAATATTTAATAATTATATAAATCTTAATTATATTTAAAATCAAATTAAATAATTTTCTAATTAAAAAAAACTCATCGTCGTAAAATTTTATTTAAAAATATCTTTTTTCTTTGTATCATTTGGCCCTATAAGAGTTTTCATCGTTGCTGCCTATTACTTGGAAATATTTAAAGCAACCCCACCTTCGCTAAATATTAAGAAACAATGCCCTCCATCTGTGGGTATAGCTTAAAATCATGAACATGTAGGACATCTGATCTGATATACTGGCCTTGAAATTTGTAATCTGGTAAGCCATAACCAATTAAAAAAGAGAGGGAAACAAGTTGTTTTTATTCACATCAACACATGTTGGTCAATGAATTATGATTTTCTTAGTGTTATCATTTTGCCAAGCATGTTACACGACTGTCTTATAAATATAGGCGTTACATTGAACGACTTATGGGACATTACAACTATTAAAAATTTAATAAATTTTAAATTAGGAGAATAATAAAACTATTTTTATCCCTTAAAAATATACAATTTATTATTAATCTCTGTCAATTTATATTTTTAAATGATTGTCTACTTTTATGTCATGGCCTCTCATGTATAAGTTGAGAGAAGAGGTAGTTTAAGAAGCTTTTTGACTTGTTCAACTCACATTCTTCTCTTTCTTATAAATCAATCACAAAATTGATCGTAATATTTAAAGATAATACCAATTATCTTTTGATCTAACGATATGAAATATTAGATCACTCGAACGTTCAAAATTTAAATTTTAATATCATAAATGGAGTAAATTAGATTGAAACAATTACCCATATGATAGACATGTGCAATATACAAATTTAATTTAATTGATCAAAGAGTAAGATATAGAGTGGTTATGAAAAAAAAATTATAAGTTATGGGTTCGCGGTAATCACTTATTTAAGATTTGAAAGAATCATAATAGTTTAAAGATAATAAAAATACAAATCACAAAGTTATATTAATGAATAAATATACAACAGCAAGTGTTTGCTAGACAAATAACGTACTTTCATTAGACAACAATATGGAAAGATTAGAAAATTAGAAAGCCAAAACTTTGAATGAATTTTTGTATCGATTTTGACTAAACTTCATGAAAAAACCAAATTTAGAAGAATAAAGGAAAGGAGAAGAAAAACTTCATGACTAAACTAAACCACGTATTCAAATCCAATCCGGTTATCCAAAGTAAGAAATATTAACAAGATAACAAATAAACGTCATCTTGATTAGTCGATACATCATCAAATTCAATCAAACGGTCGATAAAAAAGACTGAAAACGTATCATAAGCATAGTTATTAAAATTAGAAAAATAGAAAAAAATAAAGATGTAATATATGCCAAACTAAGAAAGAAAGGATTTTAGGTTAAAGCTAAAACTAAAATTATTTCATTTAAATGATAAGGTAAAAACGGAGAAATAAAATAGGAAATAATATAATAAAATAAAAAGTATGTAAAATGGAAAAATATATATTTATGGTCAAAGATAATAAGAGAGACTATTATGTATAATATACATACTATTTTTATAATCTCAATATTTCAAGTAAATTCGAAAAAAATATTTAACAGTACAGCTTCCACCATTCTAATTAAAGAGACAAGAAATAATTTAAAAATCAAATAAAATCTTAATACTTGACTTGATACATTTCAAAATCAAAATCTTAATTTTGTTTATACATATAAAATCACATATTTTCATTTTCAACCGATTATCCATTTAATATCTACCTTCATTCAAAATGACCTCTACTTTTTTAATTTCAAGATCTAAAATTATCATACCACACCATGTTAAAAATTCAATGCATGTTAAGATGTTAAAACTTATGGTGCAATTTTCATGGTTCCTCACGAAGTTTATCAGCTACTGAGATCACCGGGATGGATTGAGTGGAGCAACTAATATTTCATGTGCAAATTGGAGAATCGAAACCCATAGTCTTCATCTCGATGGCTTCCATTTGTCACCATTGAGAGAAAGTTGTTCATGTTTCTAATCGCCTATTTTTCTTCAATAGCCTTATCGTCGTCGTCGTCATCGGAACATGTACAATACTTGACTATATCGGCTGCACCGGCATTCTTGCCAAGTGCACCGTTAGCTTCTTCTCCAAGTTCGCCTTCAGATATTGAGCCTATGTTCCCTACTCCTAATGGTGTGTCACCTACTCCGTCTGATTCATCTATGCCAACAATACTTCTAGACCCCAGTCCCCCGAATCCGGATAACATCTTGGCTCCGGCTCCCGGTTTCACACTTTCACCAGGTAACCCTTTTCCGGTTTCCGCTTCTGTTTATCGGGTTTCACCTCGTGCTCTAAAATTGACTTTGTTTCTTGGTTTTCCGGAACTTTGTTTACCGCAGCAGCTGTCTGGTGCTTCCTTGCAGTTTCACAATGATTTTTTGCAGAGCATATATTGCTTAGTTTGATTGTATTGTTAGGTGAAAAGTGCATGGCACTGTTGTTAGTAGCTTTGATGCAAATCTCCATTAATGCAAACCAAGATCTCAAGGAATCAAAGAGAAGCTCTGTATAGGTACAAAAAATTGATTTTTATATATAATATCAGCACAAAGACTACATTTAGTACAACATCATGTTCACACTACGGGGAAAAACTACAATGAAAAATTGAACAAAAGAAGGGTACAAACTGAGGTAATACTTCTAACCTGAACTTACATGTATATGGTATTTGCCTTGATGTAACCTAACTCGAAAACTACAGAGCAACGATACTCGGACCGGACTTTGGAGATCCATTGAATAACATCCCGAAAAGCCCTCCCTTTATTTTGTTGAATTCAAGGGGACTCCATTTCCTTGTGGTTGCTGCTTTAGAAATACTATGCTTAAGCTCCATATTCTCATCCTTGAGCACTTGAACAGCCAAACTGAGTTGTCTGATCACCTCTTTCTTCTCTTCGTCTTTCTGAACTAATTGAGCCTTCTGAGCCTTGTTCTCTTCCTTTAGTTTCTCTATTTCTTCCCTTAATTTCATCGCTTCATCGTCGAACACATTCGTTGCAGCTTCTTCCTTCTCAATGTGCCTTCCTTTCGTTACTTTACCGGTTTCGTATTTGTGTTCCTCCACTTCATCTGCACTTTCATCATGTTCAGGGTCATCGACTTCGGATTCAGCATAGTCATTGGAATCAATAGTGTCGGAGCTGCTGTCATAGATTTTGTCCATAGAATTCATGGCCTTATCTGAATGGTACTTCATGGAAGCAAAAGGGGATCCCAATGTTGTTACGAGTCGAGTTCCAGGGTCCGACTTGATTTCATCATACCGCTCGGCAAGTAAACGGTGTGACCGGTAGAAATCTCCAACCAAGCTAATCAACTCGGGACGCTTCTCGTAATACATTTCTGCACGTTTAACAAAGGAATCCGCATCTTCCTCTATCAACTTTAGCATTGCCTGGGTCTTGTTGTCCAGCTCTATCATTGAGATATAACCAATTCCATCATTTTAGAAAATGAAGAGAACAAACAAAAGCATGGTACAAGAAATGAAAATCCAGGAAGTTCAATGAATTGGTCATTGTTACTATTTCTCCCTGGTAATCTTCTACCTGGAAACCATATTATTCTGGTTGACATACATGAGAAAAAAAAATATTGCTCATAAAACAATGCTTTTAGAGGCCTAATGACTTAACCTGCAAAGCTACCCTTAAAAGTTTGTAGGACCATCCACATGTACATGCCAAAGCCCCCTCTAAACAGGAACAATAGGTCACTCATTCCAATACAAGCTCAACATGTCATCATAAACAACCAGCAAATCTTATGTCACTCGAACTCGGGTGTAAGTGTCAGACATGAATATGTATCCAAATACAGATAAAGAGTTCGAGCATAAGTATCAAATACAAATACTTTAGAAAAATAAAGAGTTCAAATAACCTAAGTTAGAGTCTACCCCAACACCATTACCATACATAGTTACATACCATACTCCTAGAGAACATGAAAAAAAAAACATCTTTTAGAATACAAGACAAAAACATCTCAGGTTCCCCTAAAATCTGTACTCCTGTCTCACACGTAAAAGAAAAGGCTGTGCTGGTGGAAACCTACTGTCTCACCCACAAATAGTGATTAGTGACTAATTAATCACAAACATAAGGCCCTAAAATTCTCATGAATCCGTTGCAGTCCCACCATCCTAACAGTGATATACCGTAGAAAAGAAAAGAAATATCAAAAGATTGAAACACTCGTAAGAAAGAAAAGTGAAAAAGCATATAAATATACGTATGTAACGCATTGCCTCCAACGGTCAGAAACAAGAAAAAGATCAAGAAATCTTCAGCCTTCGATAACAGCTCTGCTAGCAGAAAGAAGAAAAACGAAAGAGTATCTGAGATTGTAATAAACAGTGGGGGAAAAAAGAAATGGAGTTTACCGGAAAGAGTGGATTGAAGCCATTGGGATCGCTTTGAACCGTCGTGATGACTATCAAACCACCACCACCGTGAATTTCCCATCTTGCTCATCATTTGAACCACCTCTTTCTCTTGTCTCCTATTTGCCTTAAAAAGAAGTCAAACTCTCAGATTTTTCAGTAAAGATTAAAGAGGACAAAGCAGGGAATAGTTTAGGCTTGAAAATTGTTCAAACCTGAAGAAGAAGAAAAAAGACTAAACACTAAAATTCTTAGCTTTTTTTATCCTGTACAAAAAAAGCTACTATTGACATATATTACATAAACACAAAGATAGAAAAAAGATTTATATGGAAAGAAATCTGGCAGTTCAATCTATGCTTTACCGGAGAGAGTTTGAAGTTATAACTTCATAATGAACCCAGAAAAACAAAGAAAGGGAACCCTTTTAAGCTTCGAATGAAAAGGTGAGATGAGATAATAAGACAACACGAATGCAGATGAGTGAAGGAAGATTTACCCAGAAACAGAGGTTGATGGAGTTTTCCTCTTTTGTCTTCTTGCTTTCTTCCCCCTGGATTTGGTGCGTAACTTCCAGCCCTCCCAGCCTATACTACTAATAAATACTGTGCAGTCATTGATAGCGGGAGAAACTATATTTTTAGTCACCCACTTATTCTCGTAGTTTTATTATGGTCATTCAATTATATTTTTTAAAAATTATTTAACATTATGTTGTGGTTCTATATTAGGTACTTGTTTAAAAATAAACATAATTATTAATGTGGTAATTTTTTTAAATTATGATATGTTATTATATTAGGATGAAACTTCAATATCTACGTTAATTTTTTATTAATATATAATCAAAATATAACATTAAGTATAATTTTAAAAAAATTTGATGACCAAAATATAATCACAAGAATATGTGTGGGGTTAAAAACGTAGCGTGCCTTTCATAGTATTAGTGAGACCTTTTGTCTTCTTTCATTGTTTGGGATTGTGTCCTAACCAATCACTTTGTTACACGTGTTAAAAGCAAAATATTTTGCATTCTCCAATGCCGTGAAAAAAATATTAATATTTTAATTAACTAAAAGAATCGCCTTATTTCCACATAATCTGTGTTTAATGGCCTTAACTTTAATTTTAATCCGAGGGATTTATGCATAATTTAAGGGAAATTTATTATTTATTTATATTTTGAGTATTCGGGGGGAGGAGGGTTAATGTATAAATAAGAAAAGATGAATTAATTAAGATTTGTTTAATATGAAAACCTCTTTAACTGATTTTGTTAAACACAAATCAACAATGTGTTTTGAATAATTAGATTAGAGATGGTTTCGATTATTGATGTGAATTCAAATAGGATGGTAACAGTTGGATTGATGACAGGTCACATTATGGTCATGAGTCATCACAATGTGGCCGTATGAATTAATAAAGATTTTGGAGTAACGGTCGAAAATATCAGACACGACAGTCACGTGAAAAAGAAAAGAAACTTCCAATTATTCCTAAAGGCAAAGTGAAGCCAAGAAGATGGTGTTTTTTTTAATAATAATTGATATTTTACTTATTAACTAATAAATTTAAATTAAATATTATAATTTTTTTTTGATAAATTTTAAATTAATTTATTAATTTAAATTTAATATTATAAAATTTTAATTTTGAATTAAATGCAAACATTTGATATTAGTTAAAAAGATTGATGTTTTATTTCATTAAATTAATTAATAGTTAATTGATATTTTTTTATTTAAGTGGTAATTGTATAATATTATTCTTTTGGTTTTAAAAAAAATGCAAAAGCAGTAACATATCTAACTACTCAAACATCAATGTCTGTATTAAGAAGTATGCGAATCCAAACGAAAGGATGATGCATAATATGAAGGCCTGGACTTGTTGTTCGACCAAGATGAACCAAATTATTGGTGACAGCATTTGTTTCTCGATGGACATGCCTGATATTGATAATCTATTGCAGTCGGTGAAGTTTGTGGATTTTACGAATGATTGCCATCTCGTTCAGCAGAGCAGGAGAGTTAAAAAGGATTTTGAGTAGATATGTTAAGGTTCAAAACGACTTAGTCTTGAAAAACTATATAAATCATTTAATTTATGTATTAATTTTGTTATTAAATTTTAGAACACTTCAATCTTAAGTATTCAACTTTTCAACTATTGCTAGTAGTTAATCGTCATCTGTCACTAATCATCATTCGTAGCAAAATAAACATTAAAGCGTTCGTAATTCACTTCCCTTTCTTATTATCGGATTAATTTTTTCATGAAATCCACTTAAAATCAATGAAAATCATCTAATAATTTGACATATTAATACTATAGTCTCCTCTTATGATCGTCTGATGATGCTAATTTTGAGGTACATTGTTCATCTTCTTGAAATAATATGTTTCACTGCCTGAATTTTTGAACATACACTCTAAAACTTCGAAAATAATGTATTTAATTATGTGAGTTTAAAGATATTTTAGAAATTTCTAAGCTAACAAAGTGGTAGAAGACTATAATACAAATTTATTAATGTCTAGACTAACCAAAAAGACACTCAAAAATGTTTATTTTCTTTGACATTAAAAATAGTTAAAAGGATCTCAACTTTAATAAAGAAATGATTACACTAAATTGTTGGAAATCACAATCTTTCCCGCTTCGTGAAGTTAAGATAGACACTTAAAGATTAAGAATAGTTGAGAGGACACAAGAGTATAATTCTCCAATTTAGAGATTCTTATACTATAAAAAGGAATAGTAGGATTACAAGGATGTGTTCATAAAATTTGACTCACACTCGGTGGCTCACTCAAGCTTGAGGATAAAGACTTCTCAATCTATCTCTCTTTTTTCTCAAATAGGCTCTCTAACTCTCTAGCTTCTCAAGATTGGATTTCTTGGATTTTGGATTGTTAGGAATGAAGTCTCTCACCCCTATTTATACTACTTCACCTCCACAATGAACGGTGGAGATTATTTACATCAAACGGTGGAGATTAATTATCTAGAATACTCCACACACTCTAGGAAGCTCTACACTCTTCCACTTCCTTCTATATTCTTCCATACTCTCCCATAAGGTTCCACACTCTTCCATAAGATTCCACACATCTAAATAATATTCTAGAGGATTCCACACATCTCCAAAATAATCCAGATGATTCCACACTCTTCCATAAGCTTCTAGAGAGTTCTACACTTCTCTAGAGTTATCTGGAATGTTCTAGAAAATTCTACACTTCTCCAGAAAGCTCTAGAATTTTCTAGAACCTCTCCAATTAAGGAGAGATCAAACAAATCTCCCCCTCTCGACTTAATTTGGAGGTAGTAGCAAGTTGACACCTTGACAACAATCTTCGAACCTTTTGTACAATTATCTTGGTGCTTGTTTAAGCCCGTATAGACTCTCAGTCAGACGACACACTAGATTTTATTTGTTTGGAACTTTGAATCCTTAATGTTGCTCCATATAAATTTTTTCCTCTAGATCTCTATGTACGAACGTCGTCTTGACATCGATCTGTTCAATCTCCAAATCTTGCACGGCTGCTAAGCCAATGACCATTCGGATGGATGATATCTTTACCATGGGAGAGAATATTTCTTCAAAGTCTATACATTTTTCTTGTCTGAATCCTTTGACGACCAACCGAGCTTTATAATGAGGCTTTGAGCTGTTATCTTCAGTCTTGATCCGATACACCCACTTATTCTTCAAGGCTCTTCTCCTTTTTGGTAGCTCTACAAGTTCATAAATTCTCATGCAAGGATTGCATCTCTTCTTGCATGGCTCTTCTTCATTCTTCTTTATGATTATCACTCATTGCTTCTTTATAGCTTTGAGGCTCCCCCTCATCAATGAGCATAATGTACTCATCTGTATTATACCAAGTGGATGGTCTTCTATCTCTCGAGGATTGTCTCGGCTCTGGTGTTGTTGGAGAGCTAAATTGAGGCTCTTCTTGAGCTGGTTCATCATGAGTCTTCTGGTTGCTTTGTTCTAACACAGGTTCATGATCTTCGGCATCATTTTTTTCTTGTGTATTATTATCCTCAAGTCGAATTGGAGTAGGTTCGATGTTCTTGTTGCTTCTCAATCTTGGTCTCTCTGAATTTTTGATATCTTTGATTGTTTGGTGTTCGAAGAAAACAACATCTCTGCTGCGGAAAACCTTCTTATTGACTGGATCCCAAAATCGATAACCGAAATCATCCTTAGGTGAATGAAGGTAGATGTATTCTTTCTTCTTTATGTCAAGCTTGGCTCTCTCATCTTTGGGTATGTGAACAAATGACCTACACCCGAATACCTTGAGATGATTGCATGAAGCCCTTTTGCCCGTCCGGACTTCTTCTGGGATACCCAAGTTCAAGGGAACTGATAGTTTAAGGTTGACAATGTCAACCACTGCCATTATAGCTTCTCCCCAAAATGATTTGGTTAACTTATCATGAGAGAGCACACAACGAACTCTTTCTTCAATAGTTCTGTTCATTCTCTCAACTAGTTCATTCAATTGTGGTGTCTTGGGTGGAGTCCTCTCTAGTCTAATGCCATATTTTTTGCAATATGCTTTAAAAGGACCTCTATACTCACCTTCATTGTCAGATCTTACACAATTGATCTTCCGTCTGGTCTCACGCTCCACTAGGGCATGGAATTCTTTGAATGCGTCAAGCACTTGATCCTTTGATTTTAACAAGTACACTCACACCTTCCTTGAATGGTCATCAATGAAGGTGACAAAGTATAATGCACCACCTATTCAACTCTCAGACATCGAACACACGTCGGTGTGTACGAGGTCTAGGATGTTTTTTCTCCTTGTGGGCGGAGAAGATCTTTGGAAAGCAACTATGTGTTTTCTAGCTAAACAGTGAGCACAAGGATCAAGTGGTTTACCTTTCACGTCAGGTAGGAGTTGTTTCCGAGCGAGCATGTGAAGACACTTCTCACTGATGTGTCCAAGTCGTTTATGCCATATCTCCACATCTTCAGTGGTGATGTTTACCTCTTCTTTGTACAGCTTAGCTTGCATTACATACAACCATTATTAGGCTTCCTTTGGTGAGCTTACACTTTTCTTCACCAAAGTAATTTATCAGACCAGCATCGTCTAGCTTCCCAGCAGAGATAAGATTGAGGCGCATGGCCGGAACATGCCTCACATCTTTTAAGATAAACTTGCATCTAGTTCTTGTCTTCAGGATAATGTCTCATATCCCGACGATCTTGCTCCTGTCTTGATTTCCCATTTGCATCATTCTAAAGTCACTACTTCGGTAGGATGAGAAGAAACTTCCATGTGGAGTAACATGGAAAGAATCACCAGAATCGACAATCCAAGAGCTATCATCATAAGCAATGTTTAGGATATTACCTTATCAACGAAATATAACATATCTTCTTTTGATACTATGGCAGTAATACTATTTTCTTCTTGTTTCTTCGTTGGGCTGATTTGGTATGGCTTAACATTACCGGCCTTCATGTTAACATTAAACTGTTATATCATTAAATATGTAAAACTAAAATTCAATCTTACACTGATATTAATTCATAGTTCAATGATATTTTAATACAAAAATAATAGTTTTTCTTTTTATTAATATGAGGTAAATATAAGACAATATTTGTTTAAAAATAACTCTCAACATTGAACGCTCACACCCCTTGACATCTATAGTGCTAAACCAGAGTCCTTAAGGAACAACAATAATTTTTTTTAGCACGGAGTCCACTTGGTCTTGCCAAAAATAATAGTTAAGTGGTATAATAATCTGATTCAGTTTATGCTATAATAATTTATGGACTTACACATTTTTTTCCTTTTGTTTTTCTTTGATAGAAGGCTTACATAGTTTACAAACTCTACAATTGGGCTTCGTTATGATAATAAGAAAAGTTAAATACTTTCATGGGCTTTGTATAAAATAATGCCCCAAAACCTCAATGATCCAAAACCAAATAATAACAAGAACGTGAAGTTGAAAGAACCGAGACCCAAAAACCAAATCAAAGCCGGATCCGGGAGACAATCAGACAAAAAGGACCTGAAACAGAGCGATGGGTCGGCCGTGACCCATGACTCCACCACCTCCGCACTCCGCCACACAAACAACTAAAGCCTAATACCTTAACCTTTTTCTTTCTCTCCCCTCTCCTGCAACCATCTTTTTCTCCTTATCTCTAATGAACCCTTACAGATTTCATCGGACACTCCAAAACCCGGGTCAACCCCGTGATCCGAGAACCGGATCCATCTTGACCCATGGGATGTTCTTTATCTTACATGTGTTTTGATCTTGACCCATGGGTAGCTTCATCGGGTCTTGGTTGGTTAGGATAAGGAGAGAGATCTGCGGGAGTTTGTTTGAATATTGTTTCTTTTAAGCTTATTCCTCACTTTTCAGGACTGCCTTTGTTTAAGTTACTTGATTTATTAGGTGAAAGGGTTAATTTATTTTGTATTACTGATTAAAATCCTGCGCTTTTGGTGCATTAGTGTTGTAGGTGATTGACTGCTGAATCAATTCAAATGTTGGATTTCTTTTCGATTTTCGGTCGGATACCATGTTTGTTTACTGCTGATTATTAGCTTATTTTTGTATGGAGAATGAGATTTTTGTAATGTAGGTTTGATTAGACTCTTGGAAGGTATGTATAACTTCACTATTGGAAGGTAAATTGTTGAGTTATTTGAGATCTTTAGAGGATTAAGAAAAAGGAAGGATTGATGCCATTAAAGAGCATTATCCAGGACATGAAGGGAGAGTTAGGGAGTATATCGAGAAAAGGGTTTGATGTTAAGTTTGGGCATGGGATGGGATCAAGGTCGCAGAGGATTGTCCAGGATAGCTTGGTTCCAATCGATGCATTTAATCAGAGTTGTTGGGAAAACATGCCTGCCGAGCTTCTGAGGGATGTGTTGATGAGAATCGAAGCATCCGACATTACTTGGCCCCCAAGGAAAAATGTGGTTGCTTGTGCCGGGGTGTGTAGGAATTGGAGAGAGATTATGAAGGAAATTGTGAAAACCCCTGAAATTTCTGGCAATTTGACATTCCCAATCTCATTGAAGCAGGTAATAGATGTTAGCTTGTACTTTTTTCTTTCTTTCCTATTGCTGGTTAGTTTAAGCCAAGATATGTATTACATAGTTTGCTTTCTAGAACTGCTTCATGATACCCTCTAGATACTTTCCGAATCAAAAGTCTGAAATACGTTTGGTTCTGTAACTGTATCCTGCTGCATTACAACAATTGTTCGTAAAAGCCCTTTGAATTCTAGCGATAAACTAAGAACATGAAATTCTCCTTCATAATGTCCCAGTTTTTCAACTGTCGATTCTCCTGACATGAATTGCGAACCTGAGAGTTCATTTCTTCATCAATTATCTGTTGATTTGTAACTGATAATTTACGGCATTTATGCATTGCTTTTTGTGTTTGCAGCCCGGTCCAAGGAACACTCTCCTTCAGTGCTACATAAAACGGAATTGTAGCAATCAAACATATTATCTTTACCTTGGCCTGAATCAGTGTGAGTTGTTTTTATTTGTTTATGTTTTCTTTGCGCCTAGGGGAAGGGCTTGTTGTCTGCTTCTATATATTCACTCATGAAATCAGGCTGCTTGCTGTTGTCTTCTGACAGCAGATTTTGCTGACCATTGTTTATTGAATTAAAAACATTGAGGGTATATTATTTAGTTTAGATTCATAGTGTTATCGTTTTATTTGAAACTGTTTCGATGTGTGTATTATCTTGGCAGCTACCAATGATGATGGAAAATTCCTTCTTATGGCAAGGAAGTGTCTACGGCCTACTTGTACAGATTACATCATCTCACTATATGGCGATGATGTGTCAAAAGGTAGCAGACCCTACATCGGAAAATTGAGGTATCGTTACGCAGATTATGATTTGAGTGATAACATTACTCATTTTGAAAACCTGTAACTTTTTCTTGATTTGCTAAAATAGATCAAACTTTTTGGGGACCAAATTCACAATCTATGATTCACAGTCACCGAATTCTGGAGCCAAAGTTACCAAAAGTTGCTTCACCAGGTTGATGAATGTGAACCAAGTTTCTCCTCGAGCCCCAGCCGGCAACTATCCCGTAGCACATATCTTGTATGAGTTGAATATCTTGGGTTCTAGGTAAGATGTACGTTGAATGTTGCTCTATCTATCTCTGTTTTTTTGCATCACATATTTAGTTGATGCTCACTTAAAATAACATATTCTCGGAAATAGAGGTCCAAGGAGAATGCAGTGCATCATGAATGCCATCCCAGCCTCTTCTATTGAACCCGGAGGTGTCGCTCCCACACAGACTGAATTTCTACACAGTAATCTGGACACCTTTCCATCTCTACCGTTCTTTAGATCAAAATCAACCCGTGCCGAGAGTTTCCAGTCCGGACCTTTATCCGGCCAAAGAGATGGAATGCTGGTATTGAGGAATAAGGCACCCAGGTGGCACGAACAACTCCATTGCTGGTGTCTCAACTTCAACGGGCGTGTGACGGTTGCTTCCGTCAAAAACTTTCAGCTGGTTGCATCTGCTGGGGAGAACGTAGCTCCTGGGCAGGAGCAGCACATGAATGTCATCCTCCAGTTCGGGAAAGTGGGGAAGGATGTGTTCACAATGGATTACCAGTATCCGATCTCGGCTTTTCAAGCGTTTGCCATATGCCTTAGTAGCTTCGACACTAAGATTGCATGCGAGTGATTCGCAAACAGGTATGTGACTGATATGTAATTTTGTTGTAATATGACTAATCGTTTGTTGGTTTAATATAATCCCTTTTGAATTGCAGGTATTGACCTTGGAATGATTTTAACCTTACTTTTTTAGTTATTAACTGTAAATATTAATATAGGTGTTTGTATTAAGAGCGAAGCATAATGACAAGTACGATGGCTATGTTTGCTAACATGCCGGACTGTCACTTTTGATCATTTGACACAGAACTTGGAATCGTTGGATAATAATCCCATTCATGAATTGTTAATCAGAAATTCTTTTTATTTATCCCATTTGAAACTGGTTGAAGAATTCTATTATGTCTAATTATGGTTTTAGTCCCTTTAATCATCTTATTTTAATTTTACATTATTTGTTCATCTACTTTACAGGATTATTAGTAGTAGGTCTAGATCCATGGCATGCTATTGTTAATTTTCTTCTGTAAAACAAGACAAAAAACTATCAAGTATTCAAGTGACATAAACTTATGATATAATTGACTGAATTTTCATATGGTGTGATCAATAATAGCAAAATAATTTTTTATAACCTTAATGAAAACAACCAACGATATTCCTAATTCAAACCTCTAAAAATAATATTATAAAAGTAGTGAAACAAATTATCTCATATATAAAGTTCAATCTCAAATTCAGTATAATAAAAGGACTAAAATCATAATTAAACCAATAAAAATTTATTGTTACTTCCAAATGATCAAATCATTAGGTGTATGTCACGGTCCCAAGCCCAATGGACCCAAATGCTAAAAATGAGTTCTCCCTAATAATTTACATTCTCTATTTCTTCTACTTCATATAAGTTCAATCACAAAACCATTTATATTACATCATAGAAGAAGATGGTTTTCATGTCTTAAAAAAAATATTAAAAGGATGATAATTTTCAGAATGTACACAGAATTTTATATTAGAAAGATAAACCAATAAAATTTTAGAATTTTGAAAGCAAATTTTCAATAAAAATGTATTTGTTCAAAGATTCAACCGTTTGACATTAAATACACATACACATACACAATGCTCAAACTCAGAAGCTCAATAAATAATAACAATTCTTTAATCGCTAAGGTTATGTAATTCGTGTCTCAATTATGAAATATTTTGGGGCATACAATTAGGGAGGCTCCCATTTCTGGAAATATTACCACTCCTATAAGTAAACAGTTATGTCTTGTATTTTAGGTTTAAACGTATGGTGATTAATTAATGGTCAAATGAACATATGCTTGAAGTCCAATCACACCATATGGTCATCGAGCATCGAATAAGACAATACCACAGAATTTGTTTTCCAGCAATGCTTGACTGCCTCCCCACATTTCTTTCCTTTTAAATCTTTGACGTTGCCTCAACCTTAAGCATGTTGAAGCTAAATTTGTCATTTAGTACAACTTCCCTAAAGTTTGTCACCTTAACGATCCATCATGTGCTGTGTTTTGTGTTTCCATATTCCTTATATTCATATTTATTTTAATATTATTTAAAATGTACTATTAATTTTTGGTATTATGAAAGCCACGTCAATGATTGAAAAATATAGAACCCGCTCATCCTCAGCATGCCCATGTTACTGAATAATCCAAAAACCTAACTCGGTCTTATCACAAGCCTAACCTATTCTTTAAATAATAACTTTTTTTTATTTCTATTTATCGCGAGTTATCAAAATTATTTTTCTCAACAATAAATTTGTAAATATTATTCTCATGAAATTAATTTTGTTGATTAAATTCATTTTAATAAAGTTTTAATGATTAAAATGTTTAAATTTTATTAGTTTAAGAAAAAATCAACAATTAAGTATAAATCTTTTATATGAATTTTTGTGATATATATTGAAATAAATGGGAAAAAGGGGATGTCTATATAATTCGCACAACTGGAATTGATAGGACATAGCAGGGCAGGCAGGCTTAGGCCGCCCTCAAAGGCGAGCCAGTTTCTTTCTTCTTCTTTTTTCATTGGAGTCCCTACACTTTTTGGCATCACCATTTTTAGCCCCGCAATCCCTATCTTCTCACTGACCACTCACCATCCTTTTTGCCTTTAAATCACGATATACGGATGACGTATGTTTTACAAATTTAAAAATTATTTTATTTTTATTTAATTTATACTTTTTTAATTCTATAATTTTAAATTAATATTTTATATTTCAAAGTTAAAATAATTTAAAAATAATGCATAAGAATTATGAATCATTATTTTTACTTGATCAATTATCTTTTAGAAACAATTATTAAAGAGATTTTAAAATTTTATATGAAAAACAGAGGGTTGGATCGAATTATTACAAATGATTTAAAAATCTAAAATAATCAATCTCACCCTTATTGTTTTACTATTTAATTTTTCATATTATGTATATTTAAATTTAAGAGCTAGAAATTCGCAAAAATAAAAGTTGATTAATAAAATAAACTTCATTCAATAGAGCAAACTGAGTTGGAAGGGTCGCTTTGCCTCTGCAGTACTCGATCTAATTTATTATTTTCATCTTTATCATATTTTCGCATCAATTTAATATTCAAAGTTGTTTAATTACATCATTCTATACTCTACCCTTAACTTAAAACCCTAAATTATAATCATAAACTCTAAGCCATAAACCCGTAACCTCTAAACCATAAACCTTACACTCTAACTTAAAACTCTCAATTTAGGATATAGAATGATACAATTGAACAATTTCAAAAATTAAATTGATGCGGAAATACGATAAGAATAAAAATAATAAATCGAGTCTACTATAGAGACAAAAGTTAACTTTTTTTACCTATATAAAACGGGGCGTATATTGAACTTCTAACGTCGGTTTTGATTTTATTTGATCGAAATTTGTAGAGGTGAAATCTAAATTATTATAAAGTTTGAAATTTTCCAATTCAAACTAATACAAAACTCATTAAAATGGGTTCTACCAATAGTTGAATAAGTGCACATTATTACCAACTCTCATCTAACTTTCGGACATTGCGTAAAGCTAAAGATGTCTCATTTGATACAACTGCATTTCAGTTTTTTAATCCCATAAATGCGATCACAGAATTATGAGATGTTTTGTTTATTTTATTTTATTTTTTTCAAATATAAATTAAAAATATATCATAATGTCTTAATCATACATATAAAATCGAAACTCGTTAAAATCAATATATGAAAGGCAATCAACTTATAAACAAATGTAATTGCGGGACTCGTAATATACGATGAGGTGACATTTTATTAACCAACATTTATTACCATCTTCAAAGTTAGGTTTTATAATTCACTAATTCAACATACATAGAGAGTTCCGAAAGAAAGGTTTTAAAGATTTAGATTTTGAGAGTCACAACACATTTTCATAATATCTAACAAGTTCATGTAATTTACGATAACAAAATTTATGTCATGTGATTATACCTATATGATTTGTCGAGTTACAAATAGTCATTATTTTCCTACACTTGACATACGTATCATGTGTTACTAGAAAACTTATCGACCATGACTGAAAGAAGGGATTGAGATCACCTCACCGTCACTTATTCCGTCTCCTCGTGGAAAGATAAAATATTGACACAAGCCAACAATCAATTCTTTTGAATGATTTAATAAAAATATTTTTATTTTGTGTTGTTCGAATCTAAATTAATTTAATTTTTTCATAAAAACTAGCTCTCTCTGTCGTGTCCAAAATTGGCACAGCGTTGTTGTAGACTCGTAGTCCCGCGTTCTAGAATTGTAAGGGGTAACAACGTATTAATGTTACTCGGACAAGTGGGTGGCTCCCAAAAGGTGAATGATTTAAGGATGATTATTATTATTATTGGTAGATGTTTACTTTTGAATTTAATGTGAACCCTAAAATTAAAATTATTTATGGCTAAAAGAAAAGATAGTAAATAAACCAATATTATTTAGACAATGAACGGAGGGAATCCAAAATCCAGAAGTTAATGTACATATCGACATCATATTCAATTTCTCATTGTTGGGAACCAACAAATTAATCATAACTTCATTGTTGTCACTTTCCTAACCGGTACAATAATTTCGTTACTTCCCCAACATCATACACGTATTTAATAATGCCCTCCGTCTATCACCATTCATCAAATCAAATCTTACTCCAATTTCCATCTTAAAAAGATCAAATTGCATATATATTTACATAAAGCATAATAATAAAAAAGTTCTAATAGGATTTGATTAAATGATTCCTTTAATTTTTACTTTTTAAAGCATTTTAGCTCTTAATTTTTGTTTTGGGATAAAATATTTTTTGTTGGATAAAAACTATTAATTAACTAATGATCAACATTTATTATTGTTATTGACATGACAAGTCTTATACGAACAAAGTGATGACGTATCACATACAACATGTTCAAAGTGATGGCGTGACAAATTTTAAAATTTACCATTTGATCATCAATTTAAAATAAACAATAAACTTATATATATATATATATATATATATATATATATATATATATATATTCACATGAGTTGTGGGATAACTCTTTAAAAAAATATTGTTTTTGAGAGAAAATTGATTGTTTAAAATTTTAGAAGAGGAAACTGTCAAATTTTGATAAATTGGATTTTTTGCCAAAAATTTAGAAGAGGGGAAATTTGATTTTTTTTTAGAATTTAGAAGAGGCAAGAGGGAAATTTTAATTTTTTTTGGGAATTTTGTTGAACCATATTTTACAAAGTAATATCGATACCATAGGCTTAGTATCGATACCGTCAGGCCCAACGGTTAGTTTTATTTAAAAATAACAAATGTAGTATAAATACTTCCTATAGGAGTATCGATACCCTCTGTACTGAGCAGTTTTATTTTGCATATAAAACATCCCCAGCGGCTAAAAACGACTACAAACACATTCCAACATATAAATTCAAGTTCAAGACATTTGAATAAGGGTTATAACACCTATCTAAGCATTCAAACACAAGAGAAAAGCTTTTGACTCTTTATTTTTATTCTCTTGTAAATATTAGTGTTTAGTGAGCTTTACTTTGTAAACACCTTCCCTTTTATAGATGTTTTATTTGTTTACATCTTTTTTTCTTGTAAAGGGGTTTTTGGTTCTAGCTGAGCCTTCGAAAAACTATGGAGTTTTTATAAATGTTATCTCTTTGTCATTGAAAAAGAAAGAAAAAAATTAGTGGATTTGTTAGAAAAATCCTTAGTGAAGAGTTAAGGTATTGGAGATAGACTTAGTTAAGAAGTCGAACCATTATAAATTGTTGTGCAAAATTGTATATATTTTCTTTCTCCTTACTCCCTAAACACATTTTGCCAATTCACCCCTTGTACATTTTTCGGTTGTCCAAATTGAGTTTCAACAATCCTAACAAATTTAGAAGATGGAAGAGGGAAATTTTATTTTTTGACAAATGTTGGCGCATTTTTTAATTCCCAATAGATTTGTAGCTTAATTAGAAAGACAATCCTCTAACAATGAGTGGTTTTCTATTTTGTAATTTGGTTTTAATTTTTTTCATTTTAGTCATGATCTAATTATAAATCTTTTCTTGAAATTTTCAATTCAATGCAATTTAGTATTGTATACATTCTAATTACTTTTAATCTTCCCTTCTTTCTTTAATGTACACAATTATTAAATGTGAATATATATTTTAGAATATTTTATTTTAGTCACTTATGTTTAATGATATATATATATATATATATATACATCATTTATATATACTTATATATGCTTATGTATATACTTATATATATATATATAAATACTATATATTATTTTGTATACTTATATATATTTATATACATACCTATATATATAGATGCTTTTATATATGTGTGTGTAATTATATATATATAGGTATAAGTATACATATGTATAAGTATATATGTACTTATAAGTATACTGTATAGTTATATACATTATATATCTATATAAGTATAAACTTAGGGTCTGTTTGTTTCACTGAAAACGTTTTTCGAAAATGGTTTTCCTTAAAATAAATTAATTTTTCTGAAAAACATTTTCTCGAAAACATTTTACGATGTTTGGAAGATGTTGTTTAAACCCTTTTTCCACTAGTTGATGATTTTTTTGAAAATTATTTGTTACAAATATTAAATACAATAAATAATATTATTTATCATAAAACTTTATATTATTATTTAATATTTTATTTGTTATTAAAATATTATTTTTTATAATTTTATTAATAAAAATATTAATATTGGTATATTTTATTGAAATAAAATATTATAAATTATATTAATTATTTATTAAAGTAATAGTGTTATATTATATTTTAAAAATATTATTTAGTATATTTTAAATATATTTATTAAAATATTATTAGATTATTATATTAATATTAAATATATAAATAATATTTTTCATTATTAATAATTTAATAATATTATTTCTATGAAATTAATAAATAATATAAAATTTATTAATAATTTATTATATATTATTAATAATTTAATAATATTATTTATTTTTATGAAGAAAACATCTTTCGGAAAACGTTTTACGTGAAACAAACGAACCCTTATAATGTAGGCATAAAATTATATACTTATAATATAAGTATAGTGTACATTATATACACAAGCATTACTATATTATCATAACATTCATCATGCGTATTATATATGTATATATATATAAATATATATATATATATATATATATATATATTAAAATTGATTTAATTTTTTCTCAACTTTTAAAATAAATTTAATTTAGTCCATTTTTATGTTAATTTTAGTTTCATATTTTACCATTATTTTGGATTTGGTTCCTATATGTTGTGTAATTTATTTAAATTTTAATTTGTAATTTCATATTTGTCCAATTTAGTCTTTATAATTATATTTGTATATGAAATCAACCCATACATATTTATATTTTTGTAGTTTAATTCAATCTAGTCATTAAAATTATATTTGTATATGAATTGGCCCATATTTATATTTGAATTTGATGCCTCATACATTCATATTGTTTAATTTATTGAAATTTTTGTATGTATTTTTTTGCTTGTTCAATTTAATCATTAAAATTATATTTTTATTAAAATTGACTCGCAATTATTTATATTTTTGTAATTTACTCCAAATCATATAAAATTAAAAACTACAATTTGTCGTTCATGAAAGACGAAAAATAATTAACCCGAAAATGACCCAACCTGAAATCAATTCGTACATGGTAAGATCCGACCTAATTTTGTCTGTCAATAATGTGACCCGATCTGAACGAGATCCGACCTGAATTCCATCTGAACCTGAATTAACCTGGAATTTAACTAATTTGGACTTGAACCGTTTTAACCTGAACTGGCATAAATCCAAATTGAAATTAAGTCGATCCGAATCCGAACTAAATTAGACGATAAAATCAATCTAAAAATGACCCGAACTGATTTAATCTGGACCCGACATGATTCGAGTCAAACAATCAAATTGACTTAACATGATTTGAATCTGATTTGACCAAATCTAACAGAACCTGACTAAAACCTGAACGATAACATGATTTTACATCCTACTATTTCTCCGCGCCTTCACATTGGACATTACGCTCTCACGTTCATAGGATTAACTAAATTTTAATTAATTACTGAAGAATTTATCAAATCAATTACTACTTGTTATGTAATTAATAAAAAATATTTTATATAGTTTTACAATAGGCTTTGTAGACTGTTGATGCTTGGTCACTAAGAAAGTCAAATCTCAAACTTTTAAAAACAATTAAAAGGGTTTTGGTTTAATCAAAAAATAAGCATAATTAATTACTACATGTTATGTAATTAGTAAAAAATATAAGGCTTTGTAGACTGTTGATGATAGGTCCAAAAAACATTATACTAAGAAAGTCAAATCTCAAACTTTTAAAAACAATTAAAAGGGTTTTTGTTTAATCAAAAAATAAGCATAATTAATTTCTGTAATTTGTTTGACAAATCTGATTTTTGCAATAATAAGAGTACAGCAAAGTCCATATGGCATATTGCCATCCCACTCGAGGGATTCCCGGAGAACCGTGCGTGGGCTTATTAATCAATATTATCATTAATTACTTCAATCTTAATCACCATTTCTTCTCATTAAACAACCGTTTTTACGTACAGGAGAACAACTCAGCTATCCCTTTAGTTTATTGGATTTTAATTGAGTGAGGTTGCTCACATGTACAACCTCAATTCCCCCACTCATTTTTTGGACCAGATGACAATAAATGTTATTAATAATTAGATGTATGATTTTGTCTACTTCGTTTCTTTTTATAAATTTTGATATATTTTATAGCAGTTATGGAATTAATATATTGAAGACCCATCATAAAGTTTATGTAAATTTAGGTGGTTGTCGTTGTAAAATAACGAGGATGAAATGAATTGTACATATAACTATTATTAGAAATATTCGTGTATTATGAGCATACATGTACATGAATTTCTGGATAGAGAAAAAATTAGTTTATGTGCCGACGTATAATATAGATGGGATATTGAAAATAATTAAGTGGAGTTATAGGACTAATTTATGCATTTTTCTTTTATAAGTCGTACTATAGTTAGAGAGACAAGTTTCTACAGTTGCTATCCATACGGACGCTTATATGAACAAGACAGCCGACGATGAACGATGCAAATCTCTTCTTTTCCTTCAACTTTAAATCTGAACCGTTCATCTTTAACACTTCTCAGCTTTTTCGACATAAAATGGACAGCTCAATGGACTCCATGCCGAGAGAGTGCAATCCCATAATACCATGTCCTTTTTACTAGGGGTGTGTAAATCCGGCTATCCGAAAATTTTGGATCGATGATTTTTCGGTTTGTATCTCGATTCGAATGTTTTGGGTATCCGATAATCGAGTACTTGGATTTTGCGGGTACTAATCGGGTACCCGATACCCGATTTTTAATTTTTTATTTTTAAATTATTAATTAAAAATATATATATACAAATTTAAATGTTCGAAACTTCAAATTACATAGTCTAATATCCGAACATAAAATTTAAAAGTTCAAAATACAAAATATAAATAATCCATAATATAAATAATTCATTATATTTTATATAATTATATATAAAAAAATAAAAAAAAATAAAAACTAACCGGATACCCGGAAAAATTAGATTTTGTGACCCGGGCCGGGTACCTGACCCGGCCGGGTAATTTTTTTAAAGAATTACCCAATTTTTTAGATTCGGGTCGACGGATCGGATCAACCGGGTCGGGTAATTTTGCACGCCCTTACTTTTTACGGTGAGATGAGGGGCATGTTGGTAATCTCGTAAAATGTATGCCCAGCCTGCGGTAACTGTGGGAACTCTTTAACCTCCTCTATTTTTTTCTTCCATTTTTACCCTTTGCAGTAAAAAAATGTTTATTACTTCCTGATTTTTTTCGGTTTAATGTATACTATATGTATTTTTTTGAAATAAACATAAAAATATTCATTAAAAAATATTTTTCACGTAACACACATTTGTTAATACATAATAAAAAAAACATATCAGTATGATATACGTGTTATTTTCTGTATTAATTCTCTTGAGATGATATTTAAGTCAAAAAGTCAGATATTTGAAAATATTTTTGTTATTGTAAAATAGATGTAACGATGATTTAGATCATTGAGGTTTTAATGAAGAATTTTAAGATATTGTATTATTAATATATCACAAAAATGATATAATTTTACCATATTTATACTATTGTCGTAATATTTAATTTATTTTACTAATTTTACAAAATGATTAAATATTTAATTTTATAAACAATGGATTGAATTTAATCAAATTAAGTGTTTAAACCATTTAGAATATCAAAATATTTAATTTTAATTTATATAAAACTAATTTGTATTTTAATATTATTTTTTAATCAATCGTGCTTAGATAAATAGGAAAAGCAGAGGTTATGTAAGAAAAATGAGGGGAAGATTCTTTAGCACTTGAATCATGAAAAAACAAAATCTAACACTTCGTCTGTGACTGTTATAAACCAACTTCAACAACATTTTCGATTCTTTTTCCACGAATGTAAAAGATCCTTTTAGTAAGAAAGATGTGTTTGATGTGGAATGCCTTTATCCCATGACAAAAGTAAAAATATAAAAATTGTTCAAGACATGGTGAAATATTTTTGTCAACGTGACATAAAAGAATGTTAATCTAAAAAATTAATAAAAACAAGTATTGAAATAAAAATTAAATTTTCAATAGATGATATTTGAATAAAAACACTTTAAATTATCATGTTAGTGTTGTAAATGAGACGAAACAGAGTATGAGTTATTTGAGAATGTTTAGGTCAAAATTCGATCAACTCTCAAATCAAATAGATTCGGCTTAAGCTTGAAATCGAATCGAATTTTTAACAAGTTAAAATGAATTATCTCATATCCGGCTAAAAAAGTCCATGGGCAACTCAAAAACCAATATATTAAATTCCAAATTAAATGGTGAATAATATTAACATTTATATATTGTTATTCTTTTAAAAAATACAATATAAAAATTTAATGTACTTATAATTCAGGTTCGAGTTCGAGTTTCAATTGAGTTAAGTCTAAAAACATTTAAAGTTCAAAATTTTTCGAGTTCTAGTCCAACTTGAAAATTTTATACTCGTAAAATTTTGAGTCAAATTTTAAATTTTTATTTCGAATTCAAATTAATAAAATTTTATGTCGAATTAAATTCAACAATATTCAAACTTAAGTCCTCTGATTTACATTAATAAGATTCGTGTTCCATGTTACCCAAAAGAAAATTTATTGACGTGTATTAACAACATTTTCCCCCACATCTCTTACATACACCCGTTTTCTGCGGCTCCGCTTCGTCGCCGACGGACAAGATCTCCCCACTGCTCATCGTCAGTCCTACGGCCCACATCTCTCTCCCACCACCTATGGCTTTCCTAATCGTCGATCAGTACCTCTCCTTGTCCCCGCAAATAATATAAAATAAAAGAGATTTGGAAAATTCGACTAATGTAACCATGGTTAGAATCTAACCCTGCTTACCAATACTCAAATTAAAAATCCTTATCCTCTCTCGTCTGTTGTGTCTGTCTTTGACTTCACTTTCTATTCCTCTCTCCATAGCTCTTCTGCTACCCTATAAGCTTCGTTAATGGCCTTTCAGATCTCAAAAAACAAAATCTAAACCTTAAGGACGTAAATCCAAGCTAAACTCAAGAGCCAAAACGAGATAAATTTCCATCTTTTCTTTCAAAACCTCAAAAGGTTTCATTTTTTTTGTTATGTGTGTTGTTTTTTCTTTTCTTTTCGGGCTTTCATTAATGCATAAGAAAATGGAGTTTCCGTTCCCAGATGAGGTGCTTGAGCACATCTTCTCGTTCATACAATCGGATAAAGACCGGAACTCGGTGTCGATGGTGTGTAAATCGTGGTACGAGATCGAAAGGTGGTGTCGGAGGAAAGTGTTTGTGGGGAATTGCTACGCCGTGAGCCCTCGGATGGTGAGCAGACGGTTCCCGGAGTTTAGATCCATTGAGCTGAAAGGGAAACCGCACTTCGCGGACTTCAATCTAGTTCCCGACGGATGGGGTGGTTACGTGTTCCCATGGATCGTCGAGATGGCCGGCGCTTTCCCTTGGCTCGAAGAGATTAAGCTTAAAAGGATGGTAGTTACCGACGAAAGTTTGGAGCTTATTGCTAAGTCGTTTAAGAAAGTCAAAGTGTTGGTTCTTTCATCTTGTGAAGGGTTTTCAACTGATGGACTTGGCGCCATTGCTGCTAGTTGCAAGTGAGTTTCAAGGCATCAGCTTTTGCTTTGCTCAGATTGTTTTTTTTCTGCTATAATTTTTTTTAAAGAATATGTGGCGTGGAAAATCTAGTGAAAAACACATGTTCTTTTTACCTCTTGGATACCTAGTTGTGTTTGATATCAGCAGATTCGTTTTTTGAGAATTGGTTTTCATATTTTGGATGGTTACTTCATGTGAAATGTGCAGCGCTTTTTGCTCTTTAATTATATTCCTTTTTCTCTTGATTTGTTGTTGTCGTAAACTATGAATATTTTTTAGGTAAACTTTTGTTGATTTGGCCATGGCGGGAATAATTTTCCACTGTTATTACTCAAGATTCTTATGTTTTCTCTTTATTATTACCTCAAATTATTGGTTCCTTTTAGTTTATTTAGAGAGCTGTAAAGATTTTATGTTAATTTAATGCAGGAATCTGGAAGAGCTGGACTTGGTAGACTGCGAAGTGGATGATTTGAGTGGGCACTGGCTCAGTCATTTCCCCGAGTCGTACACGTCCCTGGTGTCTCTCAACATTTCTTGCTTAGTGTCCGATGAAGTTAGTTTCTCGGCCTTGGAGCGCCTGGTGGGTAGATGTACCAACCTTAGGACGCTTCGGCTCAACCGTGCGGTGCCCCTGGATAAGGTTGCCGACATTTTGCGTCGTGCACCGCAGCTGGTTGAGTTTGGCACTGGTACCTACGCTGCGGAGCTAAGGCCAGACGTCTACTCGGATTTGGCTGGAGCATTTTCTAGTTGCAAGGAACTAAAGAGCTTGTCTGGATTTTGGGATGTGGTCCCGGATTACCTTCCAGCCATTTACCCTGTCTGTTCTAAATTAACATCGCTGAACTTGAGCTACGCTACAATTCAAAGTCCCGAGCTTATCAAGCTTGTAAGCCACTGTCCGAATTTGCAACGCCTATTGGTAAGCTTATTATTGCATAATTGGTTTATTTATGATATGGAAGTGTTTCTCGTTTGCATTTGAATTGCAAACTATAATACAATGGGGGGAAAAAACTTAAGCGCTACCGGGATTTGATTCCATTTAGAACTTCCGGTATTTGATTCCATTTATAACCCAAAATATTGTGAGCAATGCATTAAGTATTGTAAGGATCAACAATGTGCTGTGGTCTCCTAACATTTTCTGATAACTGAACTTGATCTTGCTTCTTTGTCTATTTTCAAAGTTTTTCGTCTGAAGTAATGGAGTTTATGTTTGCAGGTGCTTGATTACATTGAAGATAGTGGCCTTGAAGCGCTCGCATCTAGTTGCAAGGATTTGCAAGAGTTACGCGTGTTTCCATCTGATCCATATGGTGTAGAGCCAAATGTGTCCTTGACAGAGCGGGGCCTTGTTGCCGTATCTTCGGGTTGTCCTAAGCTTATGTCAGTTTTGTACTTCTGCCGCCAGATGTCTAACGAGGCATTAGTCACCATTGCCAAGAATCGTCCCAACTTCACACGTTTTCGTCTTTGTATAATTGAGCCTAGAACAGCGGATTACCTGACCCATGAGCCACTTGATGTTGGTTTTGGAGCCATTGTTCAGTACTGCAAGGAACTCCAGCGCCTTTCCCTCTCTGGTCTCCTCACAGATCGTGTGTTCGAATATATAGGGAAATATGCGAAAAAGCTCGAGATGCTATCTGTGGCTTTTGCGGGAGATAGTGATTTGGGACTCCACCACGTGCTTTCTGGGTGTGAAAGCCTCCGGAAACTGGAGATTAGGGACTGTCCCTTTGGGGACAAGGCTCTTTTGGCCAATGCTGCAAGGCTGGAGACAATGCGATCCCTTTGGATGTCTTCTTGCGCTGTGAGTTTCGGAGCATGCAAACTTTTAGGTCAGAAGATGCCAAGGTTGAATGTTGAAGTTATAGATGAGAGGGGACCTCCGGATTCAAGACCAGAAAGCTGCCCGGTTGATAAACTCTACATATATAGAACCATTGCCGGGCCAAGGTTTGACATGCCTCCTTTTGTTTGGACAATGGAAGATGATCCATCATTGCTGCTTTCTTGAGAAATCTCCCGTGAAGCAAATAATATATTCACAGCGCATTCAATCTCGAGAGTGAATGTACCAGGTACATGCCTCCTTGTGTCATTGTTCCCTGTTTTTCACAGCTTGATATAATTGCAGACCTGATTGGAGTGGGAAGATAAATATGGAGGCCGTACAAAAACTGAGGTCTTGTTTGCCATTCATTTCACTCGTCTGAGCTATCGAGTACCGAGTAACGATTAATAAAGAGATGGAAGCACAGGTGGTTGTTGATCGATCAAAGGTTTTATTTGTTCCCCAATGTTTACCATCTTATATAAACTTACATAATCTGGGATGTTTATCATGCATTTATATTACCTACTTTTTTGGGTGGAAATCATCTGTTGGACTTAAATGGTGTCATTGTTAATTTGTTATCCTTGTGGAGTAATAAAAGCTCCGAGTATTCGGCTCTCGTTGTTCCGAGTATTACCAAGGCTGTTTTCTGTCGGAACTTTACGATGCATGCTAATGTATTGTCCAAGTTCCCGTTACCGTTAGACTATTTGCGTTCAGTATTGGCATGCATCACTACAATCTTGAAAACTTTTTGAAGAAAAAAATATATGAACTTTATGATGATGAGGTAATCCAACAGTATACATTTATGATATCTAAATTGGAATTTTAGTGAGACAAAGGAAGAAGAGGAAGACGAAGGTGGTCCCTGTAGTTGATGTGTGATAACTTTCAGCTGATTAGTATTTGTTTTGTTTAGGAGAGCCTCGACTGCTGCGCCACGTGATTGATTCCGTGACATTGTTTAACGCCCACTCCTTTTTAAACCCACTCCCGACTGAAATCTGAATGCTGGAATTTTCAAATTAGCACATCAATTTTTTTTAAAAAATGGGAGATTAGACTTTAATTTGTTTTAAGTTTAAATTTGATAACTTGTAAGGGTTAAAATGCTGATTATGTATTCCTCTTAAAAATACTTATTTAAAAAAATCAAAAATCAAGATAACAATCTGGTATTAACTATTTCGGACATCATAGGCGTGGAGAAATATAGATAAGTTTAATTATAGTAGGGAGACTAAGAATGTCAAGAAAATTATGAAGACTAAATTTTAAATTTAAGAATAATCGAGGGACCAAAATCATAATATTGCCAGAGTAGGTGAAAACAAATTGTAAAACCTAAAGACGTGAGATTTGGGTGAAACTATTAGTTATGGTGAGTGGTAGGGCTGTTCATTTGGTTAATTCGGTAGCCGAACGAATTGAATTACTATTAACCGAATTAATCGAATTTTTTTCCTTTAACCGTTAATCGAACTAAACATTTTTTCAAAAATATTAACCGAACCGAATAAATTTCGGTTAATTTTCAAATTAACCAAAAAATTTTTAAAATTTTATAATTTATATAAACTTTTCTAATTTATATAAAAATTAAATATTTTTAAATTAAAAAAACAGTTTACAATTAATTTAAATAATATATAATTATAAAATATAAATTTTATATAAATTTTTTAATTAATTAATATCGATTTAGGTTTAAAAATTATTGAATCTTAAACTATTCATTGAGTTTTAAATGGTTTGGACTGAACTCATATGTTATATATAATGTATTTAATATTTAAAATTTAATTTCGGTTAATTAACCAATTTCGAATCGAATTAACCGTTAACCGAATTCTAAAAATTTTCTTAAACATTAACTGATTGAACTGATTCGATTCAATCAATTAATTCGATTAATTCAAAAAAATGAACACCCCTAATGAGTGGGAGGAGGATGAAGTCTTGAAGATGGGCATTGGGCACACTGATTTTGGAGTAATTGAGGTGGATTATTCATCATTAATTAATATTCAGCGTTACTTATGATGATGATGATTATTATTATTATTATTATTACTATTAGAACTGTTTCACGGCCTCATTATGACGTGGATTGGGAGGGTTAAATTGTTTGATGCTGACACGACAGGACATCAAATGGTTTCACTTCAGTAAAAACTGATCTTTCGGTAATAAATTATTACTATTAAAAAAAAGACAAGGTGGTGACCACTGACCATACTTTTGATGTGTAATTTTGTAACAAGTTGATGCAACGTAATGTTACGATCGGTTACACACTAGAATTTTCATCAGAGCTGACTTGCAGTTCAAGCAATCTATGATCAAGAATTAATTAGATTATTTCATTTTAGAAGAAAATAAGTAAAAGTTAATCGTTCTTAAAAAAGATAGTTAATTGCATCATATGTTTTCAAACTATGATCCTCTTTTTAAATTGATCCCTAAATTTTTAAATGTTCAAAATTTATCCCTAAAATATGACTATCATTCTAAATTAGCCTTTAAACTTTTAAATATTTTATTTTCATCCCCAAACTATATCCTTTGTTATAAATTGTTCCCCAAGCTTTTCCAACAATTCAATTTAATTCCAAACTATATGTATATACTAATCATGTTCCTTGTTAATTAAATTGTTAGGCCAAGCTATACTAATATATGATTGAAAAATAAATAAAATTTAGGATAAACTATTGTTAAAATTAATTACATATTTGGATGAATTTAGGGTTGAAATTGAAAGATTTAGAAGTTTGGGGACTAATTTAGAATGAGAATCACCATTTAAGGATGAAATTGGAATATTCAAAAGATTAAGGATCAATTTAAATTGAGAGTCATATTTTAGGAATATACGATACAATTAACTCTGAAAAAATACATTTTTTTTAAAATTATATTATTAATAATATTAACATTTATATATTATTTTTTTTTAAAAAAATACGTAATAAATTTTTTTTCATGTATTTAATGTTCAAGTTCGAACTTCAATTAATTTAAGTCTAATAATAATTTAAGTTTTTCCAAGTTCAAGTCGAGATTCAATTTTTTTATTTAGATTTCAAGTCAGACTTGACAATTTTAAGCTCACAAGTTTTCAAACCAAGTCAAATCCAATTTTAAACTTTTCAAATCGAGTTGAGCTCAATAATATTCAAACTCAATTCAACTCGTTTACAATCCTAAGAGTGATACTCTTTGAAGACAAAGGTTTATTAGTGTAGGAGGTAATAACAATGTGTCTATAGAGTACGTGTATTATCCATAGATTAAGAAAACTTGGAACAAATATTACTCTTGAGTAACATTCAAAAAATAATAATAATATGGGCCAAAATCTAATTACAAATGGAGGTAATCCCTCAGCTACTAACATCGACGGAGTATTTAGGTTAAACAAATGTTTTTATTTATTTTTTGATGTACCATTTGCATTTCATCTGTCAACTCAAGCTTCACTCCTCGTATATTTTGTTTCTATCAATGCTTTTGTACTTTAATTTAGTTGTCTTTAAGAATTATACCAACTGATCTTACATCAATAGTAGCCGAAATAAACAATGAAAACAGATACAAGAACTGAACAAAGAAGTTTGGTAAGAGGGTTTTGCATAAAAGAGTGTCGAATATGCACCACGAATCGATTACAACTTTGGGATGCATCTTAGTCATTGGCATGCATTGTAATCCGGCGGGTGTTATAAGAATTGCATTGCCCGCACTTGAGACCAAGAATGTGAAACTGGACCGTGCTTGTACTGTTGCAGTCATTGCAGAGGATCGGAACCTGCATGAATAAAACACATTCATCGACGTGCAAATACTCGATCGAACATTGTTTTTACTACAAACTCATACCATTAGATTGACAATTATGTTCGAGTATACAAGAATGATGGCAAATATATAACATAAATATGCATCACTTTCAGAGATTATAGAGTAATAGGGGCTCGTTATCATTTGAGATGATTAATGGGAAAGTAATTGCAGTGCAGTAACGAGTTTATTCTGCACACAGCCATTAACATGGGAGAGACCCTGGCACCTCAATTTTTTTTAGGTCTCTAACAGTTTAAATTTTATGCAAAACAAGCCTTTGCCCCCCAATTTTAGGTTTAAATACGTTTTAAGTCCCTACGCAATTTGGTCTCTACCACTATCCTATCTTAGTTCCGTCCCTGCACGTGGTACCATGAAAACAGCTGCATAGGAACACAACTAGAAACCATAACATAGAGAACCTTTCAATTATTAGCATCTCGTTCATTCGGAAAAAGGATAAGTGCATATGATGAGAGTTTCCTAGTCTTTTCATTTGCTAACATCCTTGAAAAAGAAACACTGCCTGCTATCCGAAACAAGAAAGTTATATATAGCAATTCATATCTGTTCCGACCAATCCTCGAGAAACAGATGGATACATTCAAGAGGCATAGAAGTCGTACAACTAGATGTAATCTTTAAATGAGACCAAAACTTGCAAAGTTTTGTATTATGTACATTCAAGTGATGCAACAATTATTGTGAAGGCTGCAGGTAAACTAAAAGCGGAAGTATATAATTTACCACCTCAAACTGATACTCTGCAGGCATTTGAGTAGCATCAATCTGTAATTAAAGAAAAAGATCACCAATTAATAACATGCGGAAATGATTGAAACAGTAACACAGTTGATCCTTAAAGTAGTACATAATAACTTCTACATCAAAATCATTTTAATATGTGCTTTAGCCTAAGATTAGACCTTGAAATCAAAACCTAAATCCAACAAACGAGCAAATGTTGCTAACAAGTAAAAATGTACAATAAAATGATCAAAAGAAGGTTTATACATCCATATCCAGATCTTCCCAAAAAGAAGTCATATCAAGTACTGCCTTGCAACAGATGGGACATCGATACCTGTAGTATGAACAAAACCAATAGATGTTAACCATTCAAAAAAAAAAGTAGAATTAAAATAACTAAGCAATGAGCAAGTAATCTGAAATTACTGATTTTGCATAGCCATCTGAGAAAAGCAGTCCATGTGTATTGTATGTCCACATTTCATAATGCGTATGCTTTTAACTGAGTCAAAAAGATACTGGACGTATAGAAAAAAAGCCTTAGAACAACAAATTCTCATGAAATTCGAGCAAACTGAAGAAATAGTCAAACTCTTGAAGCACAAACCTCATAACAGATGGGGCAGTGAGTCTTCATGGAATTCTCCACACAATAGTGATTGTCACGCAGATCCACCATGTAGCAAGAACCTGTGCCAACGATAACATCATAAAGTAAAATGCAATATAGGAAAAAGAAAAGTCGACATGATGGTATACAGAAACTGCCTTTAAAACTAAAAATTATAGAAAAACCACTTTTAACTTGTAATTCAACTATCCTTTTTATGTTTTTTTTCTTTTCTTTTCTGGTTTAACAAGAGTAGCATTCTGTGCACCATAACAAGTTCAATTCGAAACTCGACATGATTGTGTACAGAAACTGTCTTTAAAACTAAATCAGGCGAGAAGCAAGAATGGAAATAAAACTGCGTACCGCATTTCTCGCAGTGAAAGAACTTGTCACGACCACCAACCCTATAAACCACAGCACAGATTAGATCGGAACAGTAATTGTCAAAGGCATAAGACGGAGACAAGCCACAAAAGCAACTGGTAAAACTTAGTAAATTGGACACAACATGCTAACTAACCTACAAATTCCACAATCGTTACAATGGAACTGTCCCTTTGAAGTCTGCAAGAACCATAACATAAACTCAGCATGATTTTAAGTGGAATGAAATTAAAAAAAAAATACAATGATCTTACATCATCATCATAGAATTTGCATATATTGCAGAAATACTCTCCCATAGTCACCCCACAATGGGTACAAACTTGAGCAACCTGGAAAATTAAAAAGATGGAATTCAGAGTTGAGATGTTTACAGTAACTGCTAGAGAATTAGATGCAACAAGACATACCTCCTGTTGGGTATTGCAAATTGAACAAATAACCTGACACAAATCAAATTTCACCTCATTATAAAAGATGTTTTCCCCCTTTACAAGAGCCAAAAAAAAAGGGGTGCTATTTTACTGTTACATAAGAGGTGATTGTCAAATAAAACATACTTGCTTGACATCCTGCCTGACAAGGTCGTGATGATCTTTTGGGTTGCTAAGTGAGTTCTAAATTAAACAAACAAAACAATAAATCATTAAACATTAAGCAAAAAAAATAAAAAATTTAAATAATCAAGACAGGCAATCAAATATATTAACAGAAGCAAGAGATTTATGAAAAAGAAAAGAGAGAGAGAGAGAGTGTGTACAGAGGTTTCGTTATGGCAATGGCGGCAAGGGAAAATCTTATTACAGCAAGGAGCAAGGATTTTACACCGTCTATTATAGTGATCGCATCTAAACAAAGACAAAGAGCATTTAACAAAATTGAAAGGGAAAAAAAAAGAGAAAGGAGAAGATACCCATGTTCGAGTTTCCCGAAATCTTTGCTTCTCTGAGGCGCAATTACAGAGTCAGCTGACATTGGTTACAATAGGAGCACAAAGACGGAACAGAATCGAATTTTCTCTCTTTTATCTTTCTGTTTCCAGAAATTAAGGAAAAAAATAGAATAACAAAGCTAAGTTAGCTAACCCGTGTCGTGTGTATAAAAATTAGGTAATTTGGGGCATCATAAAATAAGTTAGATATAAATTATTATATTTATTTTCTTTTAAATTTAATTTTTTATTTGACATTTAAGTTTTTTTTATTAAATTAAATATATGAATTGATTTTTTGGTTTAAATTGACACATAATTTTTATTTTTTATCTAAATTAATTAAAAAGTATTAGTATTGATTCAAATTAAAAGTTAAATTTAAATATTTTATTAAATAAAAGAAAACTAAATACTAAGTTATAACTTTAAAATCAAGTTTAAGTATTAATTTTTTGTGTGGTTTTGATGGCATGGGAGTGGCCATCAGGACCATTGGAATTTGCTTTACCTTACGCTGTGTTTTATTCGTCTGGATGGCATGGTTATGGCCATAAAGGCCGATTAAAGTCGGGATGTCTCAGTTGTAGCAGTCTTAATATACGAATAGGAAAGGTTCTACTGGAAATACTATTATTATTTTTAATATTTTTGATAAAATGCTAACTAAAATATTATTTTTCTACCAGAAATGTTAATATTGGACGCTACCTAAAATATTTTTTTACTACCGAAAATGTTAATATTGTGTACTACCTAACATGTTATTTTTCTACCGATTTTTAAATAGTAAAATGAATATTTCTAATAAAAAAATAATATTTTAGATAACACTTTACTGAAAATATTAAAAAAATAATAATATTTCAGATAGTTATTTTTCTTAATCGTATATTAATATGCTGTAATGCAGAACTACCGATTAAAGTCACTTTAACTTGAACCCCACAATTTTATTTGTTTTAATCCTTCACCTTAACAGCCAAAGTCTTCCATCTATTACCGGCCGTAACAAGTTACAACACTGACCATTGTTGTGGTCTTCTCGCTCATTGTCCACGTCCGCCACTGTATTCATATATTATAAATATATCAATAAATTATTACTTGTTTGACAATTTTTTTAACAAATTGTATTTAAAAGGTAATTTTAATAATTTAAAATTATATGAATTTATTGCAGATTAACCTATTTAATTAATTAATGGATTAACTATTCAATAATTTATATTCTGAACAAAGTAAATTAGACTTTGTATCAAAAGTTTGTTTTAATAAGATTTTTTAACAAAATTTTAATTTTTACTACCCGTAGAGTTAATACAAAAGGTAACAATTTTAGACAAATATTTTAAAGGGTTTCAAAAAAAATGTAAATACTTTAGTAGGATTAAAAATTTGTAATAAAATATTTTATAAGAATACTTTTTTTAAAATATTAATAAATATAAAAAGGCATAATTAAATATTTAAAAAGAGAGTTTGATCATTCACTTTTGGATATGATATTTTGTAGATTGCTCAAAAGATTGACAAACAGTTGAAAAGATAGCTCCCACAGAAGATGTTGAAGAATTCAATAAAGATTGGCGAGTTTGACTGGTAAAATGATGCCATGCTTTGTGATTCAAAAACAGATGACAAGGCAAGACCTCCCACTAGTTTTCTGCTTTTATTTTCTGTCTTTGACGCAGTCTTCATATGCTTGTCTCCATATACAATGGAGGAATCTGCTGATCTGAGCACATTATTTACAGCATATTTGTCTTCTCCATAAATAGAATAATGGAAATAGTAAAACCATTTATGGCCGTGAAAATGATGAAGTTGGGTAAACTATACAGATGGTCACTAATGTTTAAGTAGGTTTTCGTTTTCCCATTCAAGTTTCAAGAGTAACAAATTGGTAACTAACGTTTTCAATTTGTAACAAGTTAGTCACTACTTAGAAAACAAAATTGTAAACATTTTTTCCAGCACACGTGATCAAGGAGGACAAGACCAGAAGCTGTACACATTAAGAAAACAAAATTGGTGAAATTAAAAGTGCAGATCACGTTGGTTTGAGGGACTGTATATGTGTCAGAGGATTGTAACTTATAACCAGAGTTGAACTAGAAAGAAGAAGACTTCAAAGCCAATGGAAAGTTCCTCTTGTTTTAGCAGTAATGTTGTGTTTCCATCCTTGATCCGTTCGACATTCACCATCGACTTGAGTTTAGTCAGTGGCTTCAAAGTCAATAGAAAGTTCCTCTTGTTTTAGCAGTAATGTTGTGTTTCCATCCAAGCTGAAGCAAGCACTCTTCCATTGAGCAATGTGACTGAGGTTATCACCCTCTTTAAGGTTAGCGGCGGCAGTGGAACGAAGTGACTGGTTTTAGGGTTGTGAGTGACGGTCAAAAGTTTTAGGGGTTCAAACCCGGTATGTATGGCTGTCTTATGTGGTAAAATGATGCTAGGTCGCCAGTTTAACGTGTCATATCAGCATTCTGTCATCCCAGCAACGATGGTTAATGGAGAGTGACCGATTTGTTATAAATCGAAAATCTTTAGTTACCAATTTGTTACTTTTGAAACTTGAACGGGGAAATCGAAAACTCACTCAAACTTTAGTGACCATTTGTATAGTTTACCCTGATAAAGTTCAGTGACTATCAATTATATCTATTCCATATATCATGCAAAGGGGGCTGGGGACCCGGAATGGACTGATGAGAGTTGATCGGTGCAATAGTCTAAATTCTCTTATGTTATTTTAAGTATTTTTTATATTTTCTATTGATAGTTTATTCTCATCCCCTAAAATTTTATAAGTTTGTCCCGATATAAAATCATGCTTTTGCCGTGTCTGATGAATTTCCAGCTGCTGAAGAGATGAGCAGCTGTAGTTTTCAGGGACTTTGCAAGTTTGTCTCAGAAGCAAGCACTACACTGATATTTACCAAAGATTACATATCTACCGTTGCAGAAGAAAAGGAATAAAAGGAAAGGAATGCAATACCTTCCTTTTTCTAGGATAAAGTAGGAGAACCAATGGTAGCAAAACATATGATTATTATTTTAAAATTCAGTGATTTCGATGATTAAAAAAGCATCTTGTTCTTGTTGAAAATAGAATATAATCTCACTCGAAAAGGAAAATCCTTTAAGAACTCGAGAAGAAAAAAAGGTTTACATTATTAAATGAATAATTAAAGTATACTCTTTTTAAACAATTACTATATAAAGGGAGGAGGAATGTAGATTTTGCTCATCATGGATATTGAACCTATAATTTAGGGAAGATGAGAAGTAACAACAGAAAGCTTTTAATCACTTGTATTAGATATTGTTCAATAAATATTCTAATATTTAGATAGAAAAGATGAACACTTTAAATAGGCTTTGACCAAAATAAATATTTTAAATAATTAAATAAAATATTTATATTTTAGATATTTATTTATAAATTAAGACTGCATTAAATGGAACTCGAGAATAAACTTCGAATTAACAAGTTATCATTGACATTATATATGTAATTTCCTTTTTAAAATCGTTTATTTATTATTTTTGCATGTGGGGGGAACGCGATAGAATTTCCAAAGTTGAGGGACTTTTTAATTCATGTTGCTTTCTAGACAGTTGTGCATGATGAAGAGGTTGGTCATGGGGAATTTTATGAAGAAGATGCTTCAAATTTAAAGAAACTGATCACTTTATTACCAGCTTCGACATTTTGAGGTCTTTATTTATTTAAAAGATGCGTGTTTTATTTAAGATTTAATATTTTAAGGTCGAAAAAGTACACAAAGTAAACTTCATTAAGAAACAGAAACAGATTACATTGAAATGAAGTAAAGCTATTGAAGATCACACGTAAGAGATTAACACAGAGAGAAAGCTACACAATACGTACAGCTCACTAGTTTAACTACTGGTTTTGAGCCAATTTATTTCTTTCAATGTGATAATTTGAAGTAGCATATTAATTTTAATTTCAGTTCAACACAACGTCTGATACGGTTTCACCAAAGGGATCAGTCCTCCACCCAGGTGGAGGGACATGACTTCATTGGTTGATCCCACCAGCTTTCCCTCGATGAACACTGCCGGAACCGGCGTGTTGCACCCCAACCTCATGAGGGCTCTCTCCATTTCCCGGCCTTCGGGGTCTTGGTCGATCTCATGAATGGTTGGGGTCACCCCTAGCTCTTGGAACAGAATCTTGACTGCATAACACAAGCAACATGAGCTCTTGCTGAACAGAACCACTCCCCTCTCCGAGGCCAATCTCATCACCTTGTCCATGTCGAATCCTGATGTGATGTCGATACCGCGGGACGAATAAAATGTTTAAGCTCGGAGAGATGTCCCGGTGTTCAATGCATTCGATCCAAAGCTGGTGGGAGGTTGGAAAGAGAGGAAAGGGTCCAAAGCTTTGTTGGACCTGGAAGTTAAGCTCCCCATGGTAAGAGTATTTATAGGCAACAGTTGAACAATAACATTCAAAAGAAACTCTGCTTTAACTAGATGCTTGAAACCAATAAAGTCACTTTATAAGATGGAGCCTACTGTTTTTCCATATGTCATGGGCTGAACAAGTTGGCAAAGAGATTTTCTGCTAAATATTACTCTAAATCATAATAAAAAGTGATTAAACTACGTGCTTGGCCTCTAACCATGTATTTCATATAGTAATTCCTCTGGAGATGTAACAAAAGTAGAAAATATTCTGAGGCAAGCTAGTCAATGTAGACCGGATTCTCACAATCGACTCCTTTGCATCCTATCTGAAGAAAAGATTGCGAATGAGATCGCGAACGTGATGGAACTCGGTGGAGACAACTTCTTTGTATTGCGTCCACCAATTTGTATGATTCTTCTTCCCACATGTGAGGACACACTATAGGCTGACTTCACTTAATGTATAGGGGCTGCTGCTCTTTCAATGGCGAAGGATCGCACGTGTATCGACAACTACTTGTCCTTCATCGCGGTGGGACAGGACAGGATTCTCCATTTTCTAGCTATAAAGAAAGTATACATTGCAGAAGAGAATCCATGAGGCAGTCACAGTAAAAAGGTAAAAAAAGAAAGTATACATTGCAGAAGAGAATCCATGAGGCAGTCACAGTAAAAAGGTAAAAAAAGAAAGTATACATTGCAGAAGAGAATCCAAGATGTAGTCAGAGCAAAAAGGTAAAAAGAAAAAGCATGTCTGAGCCCGGGTTCGAACCGGGGACCTCTAGTGTGTGAGACTAGCGTGATAACCAACTACACCACCCAGACAACTGATGTTTCAGATTTGTTCATTTAATTCTGGTCACTATAATGACACAAGCATTATATGTCAACATCAAAATTTATTTAACATATTCCAAATTTTATAATAATATAAAATATTTAAAAGATAATTTTATTAAAAAAATATAATATAAAATGTGTTTTAATTAATTAACTAATAGAATGACACCAACTCAACAATTAAACTAAAAGTAAAAATAAATAAATAAAATTATTAAAATTAAAATATTAAGAATAATTATACACAAAGTTTTCAAGATTAAAATCTAATTTTTAATATTAACCCTACAAAAAATATATCTTCGGTGACATTAAAAATATCAAATTTAATCATCAAAATTTATAGTAGTTATATTTTTTGGTTCATTACAAATAACTGTCACTATTAAATAATGACAACTTTTAGTAATTTCATATAATTATTTATATTTTTTATGAATACATTTTTTTACCCAGAAAACTAGTAACGATGACTAAAATTTAGAGAATATATTATCACTATTATTAGTGACAAATATACTATACAATGGTTACACTCTTTTCTATTTGCATGGAAATGGTTACAGTGATGGTTGCAGACAGGCCGGCGGTGACCTTTAACATGAGCTCTTGTTGCATGAGCCATACCATCAAGACTCTCATAAGTTGGTTCAGGGCAAACCCGACTGTTTACGAGATAGACGGGATTCAGAACGGCCAACGAGTCGAGACGGAACCGAATAAGATGGGGTGGAAGCCCAGTGTTCCGGTTGCATTCATGGGGCACATGTAATTAATTTCACGCTACACATAATTACCATACACTTTCAGTTAATCACTACCGAGTGGCTGCTTCGCCTTTGAAAAAGAATCGGGATTTTGAATTTGCTTTACCCCCTAATGGCTTAAGATTGTTGATCCTGAATAAGGAGTTGAGCTTGCTTAATTTCTTGGTGAATGATTTGAATATCTTGTTTGCAGGATGGGACCTGACCAACTCTTGTTTCATGGACACATGATCTTTCTCTAGGTCGGTTAGCCTCATTCTCATCCGTGTAACTTCGAGTTTCAGATCTCGGTTCTCTCTTCTTACCGATGCGTAGTTGTCTCTGGGCGAGATGGCTCCACTACCTGCACCGCTGCCGGATCGTTGAGGGAATTGACCGTTGATTGCACCGAAAAAGAACTGATTGTGGCGTCCGCTCATCGCGTTACGAAGCCTGATTTGTTCGAAATATAACACCTGGACAGCCATTTGTACAGGTAACCTTTCATTTTGCGCCGCATGGCTACATGCTTCTTGAGATAGTTTTTGACAGTCTATCGTTTTGCACAGCCTGTAACGTTCGGAATCCTTCATGTTCGGGTGAACCTGTAAAAGCAGAACATGATACTAAGAGCCTGCAAGAGAAATTATGAAATACCTAATGGTACTTAGCCATGCAACTACTCGGTTCATTCGTGTGAGATCCTTACTTTGAGGAAGATATCAACAGCTCTATATAATCCATCGCTAATGATTCGAGCATGGTCCGGAAGTAGTTCTGCTAATGCTATGAATTTTGATGGAAACAAGTTTGTATCTAATGCAACTTCAGCAAGGTAAGAGTCCAGTAACTTGGAAACTTTAAGGATTGAACTTTGTTTCGGAGATCCCAGGCCATCGAAATCGTATGCCATTTCACTTTCATCTCTTAAAGGATTCTCTTCATCATCATCTTCATCACTCAAGTTCAAAAAGATGGAGAAAATCCTCAGGACTGACTCTGTATCATACATGGATGTGTGATTGTTTCCATGTGAATTGACTGGTATTAGTATATCTTCAAGAATCGCCTGGTCTAGTTGCAGACCGGTCCGCCTCTCTAAATCTGATCTGCACGAAGTGGATACCGACGAGGCTACTGCGGTTTTCAGTAGACTCGAGAGATATGCCATCGGAACCGGACTCTTCCTAGATTGAGTTGGCAGTAAGCTAACTATGGCTTCGACAATTAGCCTTTGTTTCTTTTGCAACTCCAATTCCAACAGGCTTCCTTTTACCAAGTGATGGTCCTTGACAACCAGACTTTGAAAAGAATTATGAGTGTAATTTATCAAAATTTTGCAGATCATGTCCTGTCTTAGACCTTTCGATTTAATGGCCAATAGAACTCGTTGGAAGAAGTCGAGATTAAGAACAGCGAGAGACTTTCCCCACCAATCGGATGGCGTTTCCGGTTCCATGTTCGACATAGCTTTTGATGGAAAGTTGTGATCAAGTTTCAATAAGCCAGAAGTGAGCTGCTCTTTACATGCATTATTTGCGATTGCGTCAATAAGACGGTTAACCAGGTTGATCTCTTCCGATATAGGCAAGAGGCTTTCACAACGGTGAAGAACGACTATGGTGCTCGATATGTTCGGTAGTACAACGTCCTTTAAATAAGCTTCTGTAGGACCTTCAAGGTTCTTCTCAGCAACATCTTCTCCCATTTCCAGGAAATGTGATACACATCTTAACGCTGCAATGTTCGATAATGTAATCTCAACATTTATTCCATAGCAGAACTTCGCCGCTAGCTCGAATGCCTCTGGTCCACCGGGAACAGAAGAGAGATTTATCCGTGTAATCTTCGCATCCTTTGCGTCAACCAACAGCTTCCTGATCCTTCCGCTTCGTGAAACTAGAGGAGACTGAAAAACCAAAAATTGCAATCATGAACGAAAGAATTCGGTATTGATCGGTTCAAGGGAAGCATAGATGTAATACACATGTGTTACCTTGTGAAGTGCAAAGCTTGATGCTCCAATGTCAATCTTAAGATCACTGGAAACATCAGAAATAGGCCTGCAAAAGATAGATAACCGAATTAAACGATGCTGCATAAACGCTAAAAGAAAACTAGGAAAATCAGAAGAAAAAAACATAGATGAATGCAGCTTTACATGTTTGTTAGTGCCATTAATTTAGATATCATATTGCTAGTTTTTCCCATTGTCCTACATTCCAATTCTTGAAACCATAAATTCCTCTCCACCGGTTCAGTCAACAGTTATGTTTTCGTTGAGAACATGTTTAAGATTTGGACAAAGTTTGTCTTGATACCTTGGTTCGACAATGGAGGCCCCATGTTGGAAAACTGACAACTCAATAATTTATAACATGAATGGTGTTTGCTCAAACAGCAAGAGTAAGGCAATAGAAGCTGAACCAGAGTGATGTCTTGAATTGCTGTTTTTGTTTTTGTTTTGCATTAATCAGTGAGAAACAAGAAGGTTTGCCAGGCTAAAAAATTAACTGCATTGTACGACTTTCTCGTACATGTTTTTGTCATTGTTGATTGAAACGGAACGACATATAAGGTCGAGATCGCAGTTCTGAAAGGGGTTAATCCGTCGCATTCAAGACCGTCTCGATGGCTTATCAGCAAGTGGTGCTGTCTATTAGAGGGCCCTTAGATGAGGCAGATAACCGACTGGAAGCCTCTATGAACATATTCAAACTTTAAAAAGAAACCAACCAAAGAAGGCTGCACTGCAGTGTAGTTATGATCACCTAGGAAACACTACACAAGCAATAAATCTGTAGTTGGTTTTGTCAGAACGAAGAATGGAGATGGAAAATATCGTTTTCCGAATTAAATTCGAGATGTATGAGTGAAAATAGACTACAATATATGTGAGTGAAAGTAACCTTATAGCTACACTGCAACAAAGCTAGCTTTCTTTTCCATGGAAACAAACAGAAAAAAAAAAGTGAGAACGTTATACCATACCATTCAGTGGCATGCCTTGTACTCGAATTCGGACGAAAAGATCTCTTCCCAGATATTCCTGTTTTCAGTTCAGCAACAGTAACAACACCCATACTCTAAAAAAACAGTCAAATTCAGATTCCAGCCCCAGTGGTGCCTTTGAAAGATCAAATATCTGTTATTTTTTCAGTTCAATAGTTGCATTTCATGGTTTTTTCTGCAGCAGACAACTCGTTCTCTTAATGATGTTTATGTTGTGGAAAGGGAAAAAGGGTGGAGTGAGGTAAAAGTAACATGAACTCATGCAAAATTAAAGGGTATAGTGATGCTATTTGCAATATACTTTTGAATTGGATTAAAGTGTTATAATTGGTACCACTCTCTTCTATGTCCGTAGTACATTACTCAAGAACTTGCTTTAAACTTTGCAGAGAATGTACATATATATAATATAGCCTATTTTCAGACCTATAAAACTAGATGCCTAGGCCTTCAATAATGGACATTTCTCTGCCACAATCACTAGATAGGTTTCCTGAATTTCTCCAAAATTTTATGCCATTCATTCCTTCTGCCTCTACACGGAATCTCTCACGTGCGGCAGTCTAATTTACGACTAAGAGAATGCGTTACTGGAAATGTTATTATTTTTTAATATTATTGGTAAAAAATTACCTAAAACATTATTATTTCTACCGGAAATGTTATTATTAGACGTTTTACTGGGTTTGTTAACATATATGGTAAAACGCTACCTAAAACATTATTTTTTCTAATGAAAATATTAATATTGGACATTTTACTAGAAATGTTAGAAAACATTAATGTTTTAGGTAATTTTTTTTACCGGAAATGTTAAAAAAATAATAACATTTACGGTAACTCATTTCCTTAACCGTATATTAACACTGCCGCACCGCAGAACTTCCCGCCTCTACACAAACTTTATTGCAAACATTTGTAGTTTTTTGGAGTGTTGAGTTAGGACAAGCATCTCTTTGTTGATCTTAAAAAGAGAGGGTGCCACTGTTTATAGGATTAAATATGACAATTTTAAAACCTCATTAGAAAATAAATAAGGAAATAAAATAATAATATAATCTTAAAATTCGATCAAAATTCCATATCGTCAACCACTAGCTACCATTATTGTCGGTCATCACCGTCGATGGTAATGAGACCTCAAAATTTTCAATTTAGATGACCAAAAAAGGGTGAATTAAAATGTTAGGGGTCTAAATGTCACTCATCATATTAGTGGGCAAAAATAGTGATAAACGATGACCGATGACATAAGACTTTGATCAAATTCTAGAATTAAATTAATATTTTATTTAAAGTTCATGTTTCAGGGTTAAATTGATATTTTATCTAAAAATTTGGATTAAATTAACATTTTATCAAAAACTTAAAGGTCAAATTAGAAATAAACTATTTTTTAATATGTCATATCATCGAAGTAACGAGAGTTAATGACTTAATGATTAAAATATAATAAATTGGCAATAAAAGTGATCGAAATATTTTTTTTAAAATCAATGATCAAAGCTAGATATAACTAAAACAAAGGTGACCAAACTTGTATTGTACCCTAAAAATTATAGGGTATTTTGAGTATTGTATATGTGTGTGTACTCGATAGGTGGTAGAGTGTTGGATTAATTATGACCTAAGATTCCATATGATCAAGTGGTAATAATGATCCCATCAAGTCACGCCTTTATGTGTATGGACAATTAATAGCAAGTGGTTAGCATTAATCAGCCACAATGCTGGTTGATCATATGCTAAAATGATTTCATCTTTTTTTTTTCTTTTTCTCTCTCTCTTGACTTTTTTTAATAGTTTAAAGTGATTAAAATATAATATATGTTTAAATTTTTTTGGATTAATTAATAATATATACATATCCAACGGTCATTGTTACTCGAATTCAAAACCTCTAAAGAGAATAATATTTTATTTTATCACTTATTCTCTCGAGAATTTAGGAGTGAGGGGCAAAAGGTTTAAAATATGATTTTGCTTTTTACTTTTAAGTATTTCTTTTGGAAAACAAATCATTAGAGTAGCACCTGAAATTAATCATGAGACATGCTTAAAAAAAGTAGCATAATGCATGAAATATTGGTGTAGCCACTCAAAGTGTTCCCCTTTATCACTTGCTAAACTTTTGGCTTTACATAAACAAAATTGTGTGTAAAAATCCAAGGGTCCCAAAACTGACCATAGTTAATAAAATTTTAAATAAATATTATTTTTATAATTATCTCAGATTATTTAAAAATTTGAAAGATGTTAACATCTTAAGGTATATCTCGGACATTGGAACAACATGTTATCTTTGATTTTGGACAAATAATAACCCAAATTGAGGTTGCAAACCAGACATTAGGGTATATGAAGTTAATGCCAAAAAGGCACTTTCTTTTTTCTACTTTCAAATAAAGGTGAATAGAAGAATGGTTTTTGAATGATTAGTGTAGGTGAGTAATGTGCTGGTGCATCCTTTTTTTTTTAATTGTAATTAAGGAGATAACATATTTAAGGGAAATATATTTTATATTAGGAGATGTATTTTTAAATTAATGCATGTCAGTATCTTTATGTATATTTATTTATTATGAATTTGATTAGAAGCTGTACGTGATAATCTTTATGAATCTCATTATTATACCATACATATGTGACTTTGGAAAAACATCATCAAAATTTCATAAATTCTTCTTATAGTTTATTTTATTATTCTTGGGCTTTATATTGTAATACTTTTTAAAAATCCTTTTTTAAGGAAAAAGCACTTTTAATTTTTAAAGTATAAAATTATTTAAAATATGCAATTTTTTCAGGCCAAAAATAGAGTTTGATCTATGGATAAGATTAACTTTTTTTTTGTCTTTAATTTTGTTTAATCGACGATATACTGGTTTAGATGTTGGTTGTCGACTGTCGGTTATCTTCTCTCTTTGTTTTTTTATAAATTTTTTAATAAGAATAATTCTATTTTTGCGGTACGTTTTTCTCTGACTTTATAGCACATTTTACTATATATATTTGTGACATGCTTTTTGTCTTCTTTCGTAGTATTTTGACCCTTTTTTATTTTATGTTTTCTCAGGATTGTATTTGACGACGTCACAACTGAACAAGATGGTGTTTATTTGTACTTCTATTGATCTTCCTTGCTATGGATTCTCGGATTGAATTCGTACATACGATCTTGCTTTCGTGGAAAGTTTCTCACGGCGCTCGGCTCTGATTTACGGTTTTCGGTAGTCTTTCAATAGCTTAATCTTCCTTTGTGGTTCATTTGTTGATACAATTAGATTTGTTCGTATATATTTTTGTTCGAATCTTTTGATTGAAATTTTAACATTTTCTATATTTTGTATTTATATGATGTAAAGTGAATAGTTTCAGTATTACAGAAAATTATTTAAATTATATATTTAGTTTGTGATGATAGCTGTAAAATTTTATTATAATTTTAAATATTGTTATTTTTAATAAAATTAGCGACTTTATTAAAAAATAGGAAAAAAACTCATGTTGTATTAGGAAACATAACTGCGGTGATCGGAGTGACTTGGGAAGAATCATCGAACTTGAGAGAGTGAGACAGTTACAAATATCTATTTAGTAAAGTAAAGATGAAGTCAACACATTCTAAATAGAATTGAATTAATTGACCCATAGCTATTTACACAATATCTGGCCACGTATATAGCCCATTACAATCATAGTCCAACTGATTAACAAACTTAACCGACTAACTAATCATACAACCCTTAGTCTACAACTCTATTATTTTTCTGGTTCGATTCTTCCGGTCATTATGCCTTCTTTCTCACATGTTGAAAAATATTTGTTTAGAATCTAAAATTTTTAGTTAGTTTTTTTTTTTAAAATAATTTGAATAAAATATTATTCATTTATTATCGGTTTTATCATTAATTCCTTTATATTTTTAACAAAAAATATTTAAAATAAATATATTATTTATTTAAAATACTTTTTTAATAAAAAAAATAACCACTAAACACTGACATTTTAAATAAAAAATCCAAAAGTATTTTTAACATTAATTTTTCAAAAAATATTTTTCAATGATTTTTTTTAAAAGAGTGCCAAATTTACTCTTATTATTATTTATTTTAATTTTACAAAGAGAAAAATAATATTCCTATATATATTCTATTATTTATTGTTTAGAAAATTGGTCCGATGACTGAAAATACACATTTAGCATTAAGTAATAAAAACAATGAAATTATAGTGAGTTTATTAAATTTACTGAGACCTATACAATTCATGATTAAAATCAATTCAAACTATTATTTATCAATTAAAATATAATTATAAATATATATTTAATGCGGATCAACCTGACCCAAAGGCTTTAGGCTTCGGTCCAAAGTCAGCTGAGCACGGACTTTAACTGAACATTTATCGGGTTCCTATTGGGCCGATTGGCCTCCGTTAGCACCGGCTTAAGGGTGTATACGTAGCTTTTAGCTTCAAAGCTCGGCCCATAAATATTGCTGACGTTGGAAACGGTTTTCAACGCCTCGACCGATATCGGTCCAACCGACGAAGAAGCTCAAAGAGGCTTTCATCGATTTGCGTTATTCAATGAATCTCATCCAACTGGAACCAGACCAGACATTCTGCCTCAACTTCCCCATTTCTCAATATATAATAACTAATTTCCATAATTGAATCGAGTTTCAAGTTTTGGCGGCTGGGTTTTCAGGATGGTGGGGAGGAGGAGGAAGCCTCTTGTGCTCTCTTCCACCAAAGTTATCGTCAACTCGGTGCTGAGTTCTACGCGACCCAATGAAGCCGATCCAACTAATTTTTCTGGTGATGGTTTGCGTTTGAAGGCGGGGGTTCTAAGGGTTTCGAAGGACAAATTTGATGTTTCAGATCCCAAATTAGCTTCACTTGACGATTCTGCTTTGATAGGGCTCTCTACTTCTACATTGAAGAGACTATCCGTAACTTCTGGCTCGCTGGTGAGTTTGAATTTCTATTTTTTTTAGCTTAAAGGAAGTGTGCCTTTGTTGCTTTGACTTACTTGAATTACTTCTCTTGCTGGGTTTGTGTTCTAGGAAAACTTGTAAAGTGAATTTTTATTTTGCGTTTGAGATTTCTCTTGTTTCAGAGTCAAATTCTGAATCTTAAACTCGACTGTTCGTGGAAAATGGAGTTTATATACAGTAATTGCAATGTAATAATGATGATAATCATTGCAAAGAAAGAAGCAATATTATTTGTAATGTTATAACGATTGACCTCAACTCTTCTACCCCACCCTTTTGCATTTCTTTTAGGTACTTGTTAGAAACTTGGACGCAAAGATACAAAGAATTGCTCAGAGTGTTGTTTTAGATCCTCCAAATGCCCATGTCGACATGTCTCCACAAAAAGAACCGATTTCCGATCCTCCGCGGATAATGCTTGTATTTCCATCATACAGTTATCCTCCCAATGACTCTGTATTATTGGACCGAGATGTTGCCTATGTGTCTCCCCTGTTAGCTTTTAACCTTAACCTGCACATATCATGTTTGAGATCCCTTGTCTATAAAGGAAAAGAGACTTTAGCATCCCTCTTTGAAGGTAATGTGGATGATAAGGCTTGCAGGGGAGATACTGATGCTTCTGTTATCAGATTATGGTTGGAACCTTTGGGTCGACTGCCCAAATATGCTTCACATTTAAGGGTTTCCTTTGTTAAGATACCGGAATGCAGTTCCCTCGAACCGCTGAGAGGAACTTCTTCTATTGAAGCCAAATATCGCCAGGAGCTGATTGATTCAGCATTACACAAGTATTTTGAAGTGGATAGATATTTAACAAGGGGAGATGTTTTCAGCATTTTCTTAAATTGGAATTGCAATTCAGCCATTTGCATTCCTTGCTGCTCAAGGTTGCAAAATCAGAATGATAATACCATCTATTTCAAGGTAATAGTTTGTGCATATATTAGTCCCTTCCAGTGGCACAATATATGTAGGTAGTGTAACAATGTGCCAGGCTGTCATTAGATGGTAATTCTTGTCTTCAGGTTGTTGCTGTGGAGCCATCAGATGAAACCATTCTTCGAGTCAATCACACTCAGACTGCTCTAGTTCTTGGAGGGAGTGTTCCGTCTGCTGTTCCCCCTGATTTGTTAATTTCAGGGGCAAAAAATTTTGCCCCTTTGCAAGAGGACACTGTGAAGATTTTAGCATCCATTCTTACGCCACCTCTATGTCGATTACCACTTTCTTTGAAGTTTAGAGTTTCTGTTCTACTACATGGTCTACCAGGTGCGCTGGATGCTATTATGATCTCTTGCTGCTTCTATAGTGCGCTACTTCCTTAGTTGATAGATATAATTTAATGGAAAAACAAAATCTTTGATTGACTCAAGTTTGTGGTTCTTCTGTTCGGCACTGGAAACTTATGCTTGCCAAACTTGTTACTACTTTTCATTATGCAATGCCTAGGAAAAGTAATAAATTGTTATGCAGCTTGGTCACAGAGAGGACGACTCATTTTAGTATATGTATGCTTGTTTACATGTAGTTTAGCTGTGTCCTGATCAAGTATTTATTGCAGGGTGTGGGAAGAGGACTGTCGTTAGATATGTTTCTAAGAGACTGGGTCTACATGTAGTTGAATATAGTTGCCACGACCTGACAGCATCTTCTGAGAAGAGGACCTCTGCTGCTTTGACTGAAGCTTTCAACAATTCACAAAGGTGAAGCATCTGACTTACTGAATTCATCCTCAATGGCCAATACTTTTTCTGATTTTATTAACCTAGTTGATTTTTATTTATTTATTTTATTTTTTGAAAGTCCAGTTTTTGCTCCTTTCGATAGAGATTGAAGGCTAGAGTGTCTAATATTGAATCTATATATGTATGTGTTTGTGTCCAAGTTTGGAATTCTTCATGATAATGTAACCTCTCTGACAATTCAATGTAATTGAGTGATTTCACTTCTTTCAGACTTGATGCTTACATGATGACAGATGTCATGCAAAATGAAAATACCTAATATTGTTGTTCCTCTGCCTTTCTATAAACTCACTATCCTATATATCTATTTGGTGGCAGATACTCACCAACAATACTTCTACTACGCCATTTTGATGTTTTCCGGAATTTGGCCTCCCATGAAGGTTTACCAAGTGACCAAATTGGACTTTCCTCTGAAGTTGCATCAGTCATCAGAAAGTTCACTGAACCAGTTGCTAATGATGAAGATGGTTATGCTGACGAGTCAAATGGTGATGATTTTGTAAGACCCAACTTGTTGGCAATATCTCTCAGTTGATTATATTTTCGGCATGCTTCTTTTACTCATATTGGTTTCTGTTCCCATGGTTTGTCACTATTTATGAAATGTTCAGTTTTTCTTTGCTATCCATCCAAAGTGTTTCCCCATGTATTTATTCTTTTCTCATGCTTTTTCATTTCTTAATTAACGAGGGATGCTTTTTGAATTTTGACAAATGCCAGATTGATCTTTTGCATCTAGTCACAAATTCAATTGAGGAATTGAAATCAAGAAGCTAAAAATTGATTTGAGAATTTTGCTTTCTATTTACTTTCAAGCACTTAAAACTGACAATCCTTTACACCGATCACTTATATGGTGTTGGTGCTGGCTGTAAAGGACAGTGGAAATGTCGGTAGGCACCAGGTGCTGTTAGTTGCTGCTGCTGACAGTTCTGAAGGCCTGCCACCAGCTATTAGGCGTTGTTTCAGCCATGAAGTAAAGATGGGTCCCTTGACCGAAGAACAGAGGGCTGAAATGTTGTCCCAGTCACTGCAAGGTGTTTCTGAACTCCTTTCTGATGTAAGTAAAGAAAGGATATTTCATCTCCTACGTACATTTGTAACTTTGGCTAAATTTATTTATGAATAAATTGAATCTAAGCAGGGAAAATTTTAATCTTACATCAATTTGTAATATTTACACCATAACTGAACCCAACATTCAAATTTTATATGAAGGCTGATAAGGTTGTCCCCTGGAATAATAAATTGCAACTTAAATATATAATTTGAGAATGATTTTATGAATGAATAAGACCTCCAGGTGTATTAGAAGCATTATTGAAATTTTTGTTTGATGTGGTTCATTGCAGACTTGCTTAGAGGATTTTGTGAAGGACATGGTAGGACAGACATCTGGATTCATGCCTCGGGATTTGTGTGCTTTAGTTGCTGATACTGGTGCTAACTTAATCTCCAAGAGCAATTTTCAAACTGACAAAGCAGAATTCTCACTATCAGGTGATTCAATTGAAGCGGTACAAGATACATCAAGTAATACTGTAGCTCATTCAAGGGGAAAAGAAAACTTGGAAAAAGCATTGGAGAGGTCAAAGAAGAGGAATGCATCTGCATTAGGGGCTCCTAAGGTAACTTGTTCAAATCATATTAAGAAAATATTATGTGATTGCCAGCTGAAGTAGAACTTTTTTCAAAATTTACACATTTCAGTATTTTTTTGGGCTTGGAGAAAAAGTTTTCTTTTTGATTTTTGATGTAGAACAGATAATTTTAGCCTTGATTTATTTTCTGCAGGTTCCTAATGTGAAATGGGAAGATGTTGGTGGGCTGGAGGATGTGAAGAAATCAATATTGGACACTGTTCAGGTTGGTGGTTGTTCTGTATCTCTGATTTCTTTACCAATAATAGGTTATGCTGATATAAAATATAGTTCCCTTATCATTTGCTAAATAATTTGGACCCCTTCATTCTTTTTAAAAGAAAAGAAAAGAAAAAAGCTTATGCATGTAGGTGTTCCTTTTTTTAGGTATAATCAGAAGCCTGCTATTCTGAACTCTTTTACTTGCTGTCATTTTTGTAACTCTGCAGTTACCTCTCCTGCATAAGGATTTATTTTCATCTGGCTTGCGTAAACGTTCTGGTGTTCTTCTATATGGTCCTCCAGGAACAGGGAAAGTACGTTATGATGGGTTACCAAATTTTCTCAGCCTTACAAATATATATTTTAAGATATCATCTGTAGCTTTCCTTTTCTTGTTCTTATTCTTTCTGCTTTAAATGCCAGACTTTATTGGCAAAAGCTGTGGCAACCGAGTGTTCCTTAAATTTCCTTAGCGTGAAAGGGCCAGAACTAATTAACATGTACATAGGAGAGTCGGAGAAGAATGTTCGAGACATTTTTCAGAAGGTAAATAAAAATAAACTTGTCTTATGTAATTCCTTTCGTTAGTAAATTGGGTTGCATACAGGCTTTCATTGTTATGTTATTTTAATCTTTGCAGGCCAGATCAGCCCGGCCATGTGTCATTTTCTTTGATGAACTCGATTCTCTTGCTCCTGCTCGAGGTGCTTCTGGAGATTCTGGGGGTGTTATGGATAGAGTGGTTTCTCAGGTTTCCAGTGACATTCTTGCTATGACATTGATTTTAAGCTGTTGATAAAGAGTAAACAACATAGTGGAGAAGAAAAGGAGCTCTTTTTATTATATATTGTGAATGGTGAAAATACATCTTTTTATAGGAAAAATTAGGAGTAAGTTTTCTATTAGAAGTAAACTACTTAGTAGTTATCCTTATCTATCTAACTTTCTAAGAGTTAGTGTTATATTAAAATACTAACTTATCTATTGCATAACCTACACTCCCCCTCAAGTTGGGAGTAAATGTTGAAAAGACCCAACTTGGATATAATCTCATCAAAGGTAATTCTTGGAAGTTCTTTGGTGAGAATATCTGCTAACTGATTCTTCGTTGAAACATAATTGAGCTTCACCGTTCCACCATTCACCTTTTCAGAGATGAAATGTCTGTCAATCTCCACATGCTTCGTTTGGTCATGATGAACTGGATTCTTTGCAATACTTATTGCAGATTTATTGTCACTTTGAAGTTCAAACCATTTGTTGGCACATAACCCCAGGTCAGTTAACATTCTTTGAAGCCAAATTTCTTCGCAAATTCCAAGTGTCATTGCTCTAAATTCTGCTTCTGCACTACTTCAAGACACCACCGCCTGTTTTTTGCTTCTCCAAGTAACCAGATTTCCCCAAACAAATGAACAATAACCAGTTGTAGATCTTCTATCCGTTAATTCACCTGCTCAGCTTGAATCCGAAAAAATTCTTACTGTTCTATCATCACTCTTTCTAAAAATTAATCCATGTCCTGGTGTCATTTTCAAGTATCTTAGAATTCTATTCACAGCCTCTAAATGTTCTTCTCTTGGATCATTCATATATTGACTCACTATACTGACAGGGAACGCAATATCAGGTCTAGTAAGTGATAAATAAATTAGTTTACCTACTAGCCTTTGATACTGTTCTTTGTTCACAGGACTTTCCAATTCTTCTCTCCTTAGCTTTAGATTTGCTTCCATGGGTGTTTCAGTCGGCTTACATCCCTTCATTCCAGTTTTGATAGTAGATCAAGGATATATTTCCTTTTGTTGATCACTATTCCTTCTTTTGACCTTGCAACCTCCATGCCTAAAAAATACCGTAAAGTTCCCAAGTCTTTGGTTTCGAACTCCTTCGCCAGTAGCTTTTTCAATCTTTCTATCTCCATACAATCATCACCTGTTAGAACGATATCATCCACATAGATAATCAAAATTGCCTTTTTGTTGTTTGAAGATTTTTTGACAAATAAAGTGTGATCTGATTGACATTGCTTGTAAACATCCTGAATAATCACCTTTGTAAATCTGTCAAACCAGGCTCTTGGAGATTGCTTAAGTCCATACAAGGACTTTAGTAATCTATATGCTTTTCCTGTATTACTCTTCACACCTGGTGGAATTCGCATATATACTTCCTCCAAGTTTCCGTTTAGAAATGTGTTTTTGATTTCTAACTGATGAAGCACCCAATTCTCATTAACTGCTAATGACAGTAACACTCTCACAGTGTTTAGTTTTGCTACCGGAGCAAACGTTTCATGATAATCAATTCCAAAAGATTGAGTGAATCCTTTCGCCACTAATCTCGCCTTATATCTTTCAATGCTACCATCAGCTTTGTATTTTACCGTGAATACCCATTTGCAGCCGACTGGTTTTTTATCTTTCGGAAGATCAACTATAATCTAAGTATTGTTGTTTTCCAGTGCTTTTAATTCCTCTTCTACTGCCTTTTTCCACTTGGGATCTTTCAATGCTTCTTCCACCGTATCTGGAACAATAATGCTATCTACACTTGCTGTAAAGTTCTTAAAACAAGGCGTTAGCTTTCCATATGCAACAAAACTCTCAATTGGATAATTTCTGCATTTTCTTACTCATTTCCTTTGAGCAAGCGACAAGTCATTATCATCAATTAAAACATTTAATTCAGTGGAAGAACTCTGATTACCTTCTTCATTCTCCAAAGGAATCTCGTTCGGTTCCGGATCATGACAGTGTCCATTCTGTGTGGGAGACTCGAGATTAGGTTCAGGGATTGATTTAGAAATTGGTTTTTGTCGTCTCTTGTAAATCTGCAACTCAGATTGAGGTATTTGAGGCGAAGTGATATGTTGATCATGCCGAGGTAAATGTGTTTCGGTGGACTGGTTTGGCAAGGATATGTTTTCTGGGTTCAATAGTGTTGTTTGGTCTGGCTGTAGCGATTTTGTAGGCTTATTCGACTGGTTTAACTGGTTTGACGGTGTTTGTTGATCAAAAAGAAATGGCTGCAAATCAAGTGACAATTGTTGTGAGTCAATAAACTGATATTCATTATATGACTCCCCCTGAATAGCAGTTTTAAGGAAAAAGGTGTTTTTTCAAAGAAAGTAACGTCCATAGTAATAAAGAATTTCTTTGTACGAGAATAATAACACCGAAAGCCCTTTTGAGTCGATGAATAACCCAGAAACACACACCGAAATGCTCGAGGATCTAATTTGGACCTGAAAGGAACATTGTTATGAACGAACACAGTACAACCAAAAACTCTAAGGGGTAACAATGAAGTCATCGATTTAAAATTGGGAAAAAATTGAAGAAGAACATCTCTCGGACACTTAAATTGTAACGGTTTACTAGGGAGACCGTTAATCAAATAAGTGGCAGTTAAAAGGGCTTCCCCCCAAAAATAGTTAGGAACATTTGTGGAAAAAAGTAGAGACCGAGTAAACTCAAGAATATGCCCGTTTTTTGGCTCAACAATCCCATTTTGTTGAGGAGAATTGACACACAAAGTAAGATGAATAATCTCGGTTTCCTGAAAGAAAGAACCCAAAACATTGGCAAAATACTCACTACCATTGTCAGAATGAAACATTTGGATTGAACACTGAAATTGGGTTTCAACCATCTTATGGAACCGTTTAAATATTTCACAAGCTTCAGATTTGGTTTTCATGAGAAAGGTCCAGGTAGTACGAGTGTGATCATCAATAAATGAAATAAACCACCGAAACCCATGTAAAGATGCGACCCGAGATGGTCCCCAAATATCACTATGGATCATGGTAAATGGTTTGGATGGTTTATATGAAGAAGGTAGATAAACACTCCTAGTTTGTTTAGCAAGTGGACAAATATCACAAGAAAAAGATTTTGGACTCTTATTGACAAACAAATGTGGAAACAATTTTGCAAGATAAAAGAAACTGGGATGTCCTAAACGAAAATGCAATAACATAACATCGGTTGAAGGTTCAAGTAAAGGAAATTGTTGTATAACATGGTAGGAAGAAGATGGGTGGGAAAATAAAGTTGCTGGAAGTAGGTAAAGACCCCCACAAAGCCTAGCACTGCCAATCATTTTCCCCGAGCTAGAATCCTGAAATTCACAAAAATCAGAGTTAAATTTCGTGATACAACATAAATCGGCAGACAACTTGCTAATGGAGATAAGATTGCAAGTAATATTGGGAACATAAAGAGCATGAGATAACAAAATGTCCTGATTTATTCGAATAGACCCATGACCGGCAACACCGGATAGAGAACTATCAGTTCGAATATGAGAGAGACGAGTCGGCATGAAAAGTGTGAAAGAGCCGAAGATCACCTGTCATATGATCACTTGCACACCAGAATCCACAACCCAAGTAAGAGTGGTGGATGTATTAGCCAAAGTAGCAGGAGGAATTCTACCTGCAGGTACTGATTGGGAATGAGTGTTTAACTGACTAAAAACCTGTTGCAACTCTTCCATTTGTTTTTTAGTAAACGAACTTCCTTGTAAATTAGTATTCACAGCACAGTTTTCTTGAGTATCACGTTGTTGATGTGTTTTGAAGACTTCCCATCAGTAGGCTTGTCATGTAATTTCCAACAGGAATCCCGCAGATGGCCAACCTTCTTACAATAGTCACACCAAGGTCTCCCATTCTTTGGCCGAGTAGTAGTTTGAGAGTGGTGGATATAATTGTCACCATTCAATCGGTGACAGGTGATAGAGGCTGAAGAAACATCAGAATGGGGTGAATTAATGAGGATTTTCGAAGTGACCTCCGATGAAGAAGTGGTGGAATTCATGATCGACGGCTAGATTTAGGGTAAAAAAAAGAAAAAAGAGAAATCGGCTAGATTTAGGTGAAGGATCGGTCACCTAGCTGATACCATGTTGATAAAGAGTAAACAACATAGTGGAGAAGAAAAGGAACTCTTTTTATTATATATTGTGAATGGTGAAAATACATCTTTTTATAGGAAAAGTTAGGAGTAAGTTTTCTATTAGAAGTAAACTACTTAGTAGTTATCCTTATCTATCTAACTTTCTAAGAGTTAGTGTTATATTAAAATACTAACTTATCTATTGCATAAGCTCTCTTCAGTTTCACTATTGTTAATCATGACAATTTTCTCTTATTGCTAGATGCTTGCAGAGATTGATGGCCTTAATGATTCCAGCCAGGTTATTTATGCTCTTGTTATGAAAATATGATATTACCTTTTCATTTTTGTCCAAATAGCAATGAGAGTTCTCTTTCAGACCTATTTATTATAGGAGCAAGCAACAGACCAGATCTTATTGACCCAGCTCTTCTAAGGCCTGGTAGATTCGACAAACTGCTATATGTTGGAGTTAATTCTGATGCATCTTACCGAGAACGGTTAGTTCATATCTCCGAATCTTTTCTTTCCTTCATGCTTTTGTATGCTATGGTGATTTTTTAATTCGATTCGTTTTCTTTATATGGCTGATTCCACTCTCGGTTCAGAGTTCTTAAAGCACTTACCAGAAAGTTTACGTTGCACGAAGATATATCCCTCTACTCGATTGCGAAGAGATGCCCACCAAACTTCACCGGTGCAGATATGTATGCCTTATGTGCAGATGCTTGGTTTCATGCTGCAAAGCGTAAGGTGAATAAAATTCGGCTTTTTCCACCCAAAAAAATCACTGTTAAGGTGTTGTATCATCGATGTCAAGACAATGCACCTTGAATTTTAGCTCATCATGTATTAGGTATTGCAAGCACAGCCAATAAAACTGTTCTCTTTGTTGCTTATACCGGTTCCTTTTTGTGTAGGTGTTGAGTTCAGACTCATCTTCCACTGATCAAGCTGATTCCATTGTTGTAGAATATGAAGATTTTATAAAGGTACAACACGATTCTTAGTAAGAGATCTTTGGGGGTAAAAACATGTACTAGAATTTGGATTTCATTACAGTTTCTGTGGTTATCTCGTATGAATGCCCCCCCCCCCTTTTTTTCTCCGGCTAAGCATCTAACATGCGAAATAATGGTTAATGTCCTGGATATGCAGGTGTTGGGAGAGCTTTCGCCATCCCTTTCCATAGCAGAGCTTAAGAAATATGAAATGCTTCGAGATCAGTTTGAAGGCTCTTCATCTTGAACGTCAGGTGAATTGTCAAATTACATATTTTTACAGAAACACAATAAAATATGCCCCAAAAAAGCCAATATATCATTTCTTTTATACCTCTGTCAATACTCTTGAGTGTAATAAATATCCAAATATAATGTCTTGTTCTTTCAGTATTTTTCAGTTTCCATGCTTCACATCTATATTTCAACTTTGCCCTTTTCAGTTCATTTTCCTTTCCCTTAATTTTGACATAGAAAAATTATTTTATGAACTCTTCCCTGCTTCAACAATGTCGGCTTTCTTAGAGAAATAATGTATGCAAGAAAAAAAATAAGAATAATGTAATCTGGGATTAAAAAAAAATTGCAATCTAGGTTGATTGCTATTCGCTCTCAACTATAACAATTTAGATTAGAGAAAATCACTTCAGTGACCAAAAATGCCTTATAATATACGATTTTAATCAACTTTTTTTGGATTTGTCAAAATGACCAAAAAAATCGTAATGCGAAATAAAATTCGCAACGCGATCTTCAGAATCGCAAATCAGTTCCCAGAATCGCAACGCGATTATGAAGAATCGCAACGCAATTATGAAGAATCGTAATGCGATAGTATAAATTCGCATTGCGATTTTCCAGAATCGCAACCGTATCCGTAAATCGCAACGAGAATACGTAAATCGCAACGTGTATCTGTAAATCGCAACGAGAATACGTAAATCGAAATGCGTATCCGTAAATCGCAATACGTATCCGTAAATCGCAACGCGATTTTTAAAGCGCCATTAGAATCGTTACGCATATTTTATTTTCAAATTTCAAACACGAATATTAATTATCGGAACACTGAACCGTCCACAATATATTTTGTAATCGCAACTCATAACCTAAAACCTAAAATCACAACTCAGTCTCATCTTCATCTCTCACTCTCTACGGCGAAATCCGTCCCCATCTCCGAAGATTTCCGTCCCCATCTCTGGCGAAATCCCTCACAACCATTCACGGTCAGAAATCCCCCAATCATTCAGAAATGGAAAATCAACCTCCGAGGGTTAGTTTTTTTAATTTTTTATTTGAAAATTTTGTATTATTTTAGGTTTTTCATATTGAAATTGATGATAAGTTTACTGGTAATTCAATAATAGATAATTATTCACTTAGATTTCTTATTAAATTCATTCGATTGCTGCCAATACTGCTAAACTGTTTAGTCTTTAACCCTGTGAAGTTAGTATTTGTATTTGTTTTGTCTTTTGGTTGAAGTAATGCAATCTATTAAAGTTTCAATTTGCAGAAGAAGAATAGTTTCTAAACTTAAAATCGCAACATGAAAATGAAAATCGCAACAAAAATGACTATCGCAACGAGAGAATCGCAACGCGAAACCAAAATCGCATTGCGATTTTCATTTCGCGTTGCGATTCTCTCGTTGCGATAGTCATTTCCGCATTGCGATAGTCATTCTCTCGTTGCGATTTTCATTTTAACCAAAAGATAAAACAGTGTTGCAAATTTTAGTTTCAAGAATAAACTACTACTCTTTATGTTTATTGTTTTTTGGTATATCTTTATAGTGTAGCTTTTGGTATATCTAACTTGGTATGTTTATTGTTTTTGTAGAAATTTTTTTCGGCTTCATTGACATTAAGGAATAAAGTTAGCCTAGCCACTACAATTGCTTCGAACTTTCACCTGCACAAAGAAAATTGTTTGAGGAAACCTGCTTCGGGCCATGGCTGAGAGTACAGCATCCGGGTGGAGATGCTAATTTGACCCATTTGTGGCTTCAGACCATGACTAGCGATCTATCCGACATTATACAACGTGGTGAGGAAGAGATATGGTTTCATTTTCCACCGGCGTATACTTGTTTTGGGCGGAAGGAGTTCTGCTAATCACTGGTCTACGATTCAGACACGATGATGTAGGCCGGTACACTCGTCATATCACCCGCCCATCATGGTTATCCCGGGTTTTTCCTGATGAGTCAATAGAGAAGCCGAACTTACATGTCGACGACCTGAAGAATTGTTTAATAAGAAAGATGATTTAACTCGGATGAATGACGTCGATGTTGTCCGAGTATGCCTTCTAGTACTTTTGTATGCCGACTTTTTAGGCAGAGAGGCCAGACAACCTATTCCTCAGGAGCTAATATTATTGGTAGAGGACCTAAATGCATGGAATCTGTTTCCGTGGGGTTCGTATATATGGAAAGCTACTTGGACTAAGTTGTCGTCTGCCTTTGATGACCGCAAAAGTTTGCGTGGCAATGGGTCGAAATACACTTTGTCAGGCTTTGTTTGGGCCTTTAAGGTAAGAATTTCTATATAATGTTTTCAAAATTATAATTAATTATTTAACAATTACTAATGTTTGTTATATTGTTTGTAGATTTGGATTCGAGGCTTTCCCCAGCATGCAGACATATGCATTAAAAACTTCAAATGATATTCCTAGGGCTATTTCCTGGAAGAGGAAACATATGTTGGATTGGGAAGACTTAATACCATATGCGACAATAAATAATGTAAGTTAACACAAATACTATCATATATAAACAAGTTATTAATAGTAGACGTTTAACTTTGTTTGAGTTTTTATATTTTTAGGAGACCAACACTTCATTACAGAGACTGACACCCACGGAGGATGAGCTTGCCACTGATTGGTGGCAAGCTAGTCAGCGTTTTTTTGATGGCACGAATGATGAGCAGCCTCCACTTCCTCTACTTCGAGAGCCATCACCTCACCCAGAGCCATCACCTGATCGACCCGACTATACACCTCTACAACGAGAGCCATCACTTATCCCGTCACATCATCGAGCCTCTTCTCCACCATCACCTCATGATAGGCGACCGGCAAAGATGCCACGACTTCTATCTCCCTGTTCTCCACCTCCACCTCCACGGGATGAGTCAAGGGAGTTACGTGATGAGGTCAATGTCTTGCGTGAGGAGATCGGTACTCTACGCGATAACGATGGTGCATGGCGTGTGGATGTGTCTACTTTACGTGGTGAGGTTGCCGCTCTACGTGAGATGGTAGTATCGTTGTAGAATGAGGTTCATACTCTACGTAACGAGGTAAGTTTAAGATTTTCCATATTTAACTTGATGATAAATTTACTCGTAATTTCACTTAGATTAACCATTCCACTTAGATTGCTTAGTAAATTTATTCGGTTGTTGCCAATACTGCTAAACTGTTTATTCTTTAACACTGTGAAGTTAGTATTTGTCTTTTGTTTTGTCTTTTGGTTGAAGTAAATTTATTCGGTTGCTGTCAATTCTGCTAAACTGTGTATTATTTAACACTATGAAGTTAGTATTTGTCTTTGTTTTGTCTTTTGGTTGAAAGTAAATTTGTTCGGTTGCTGCCAATTATTGTAAATTAATTTACTAAACAAACGAGCTGTGAAACTAAAACCTGTTGCCGGATGGGGAAGGATGTCGTTGGATATAGGAACGGATGTCGCCGGAGAGAGTGATAGATGGAGATGAAATGAGTTGCGATTTAGGGATTTAGGTTATGAGTTGCTGCTGCTGCGTAGTTATATACCCAAAACATTTGTGTTGCGAAATTAAAACCTATTGCGAATTCAGAAATCGAGTTGCGAATTTGAAATTCAGTATTGCGATAGTCAGAATCTCGTTGAGATTTACAGATTCGCATTGCGATTTACAGATTCGCGTTGCGATTTACGTATTCGCATTTCGAATTAGGAAAATCGCAACGCGAATTTGGGAAATCGCAATGCGATAGTCAGAATCGCGTTGCGAATCTGGAAACTGATTTGCGATACCGGAGATCGCGTTGCGAATTATCGATCGCGTTGCGATTTTACGTATTGTCGTTGCGATTTACGGATACACATTTCGATTTACGTATTCTCGTTGCGATTTACAGATACGCGTTGCGATTTACGTATTCTCGTTGCGATTTACGGATACGCGTTGCGATTTTACGTATTGTCGTTGCGATTTACGGATACGCGTTACGATTTTACGGATACTCGTTGCGATAGTCAGAATCGCGTTACGATTTATATGTTCGCGTTGCGATTTTCATATTCGCGTTGTGATTATGGAAAATCGCAATGCGAATTTGTACTATCTCATTGCGATTCTTCATAATCGCATTGCGATTCTTCATAATCACGTTGCGATTCTGGGAACTGATTTGCGATTCTGGAGATCGCGTTGCGATTTTTATTTCGTATTGCGATTTTGTTGGTCATTTTGGCAAATCCAAAAAAAATTAGTTAAAATCGTATATTATAAGACATTTTTTGTTACTGAAGAAATTTTCTCTTTAGATTATAATTTTTTTCTCGACGGCTGTATTCCCCTTATTTTTAGCTAAAAAACCCCCCGGAATGTCTCATCCGAATAAATTATTATAATTTTGTTAGAAAATCTATAAATAAATAAATAAAAAACCAGGAAACCGAGACTCTTGATCGTCAAATTGGCAGCTAAGTTGACATTTTGTTAAGCAGTCAAATAAGGACAGCTTTCATCAAGTCATTAACTGCAGTTTCCGGTTGCTTTCTATCCCACAACACTGTATTTCTACGCTGTTTCTGTTTTAGCTGCGCCTAAGCCAATTAAATAGGAGTACTTCTTTTGTTACACAGTTGAACTCATCTTAAGACACTTGTATTATTTTGTAACAAATTGACAACAATCATATGCTTTCTATAAAGCATTTTGCCTGCAATTATTCAATCAGTAGTACATGTTAATTGTCCATTCATTAGAAGTACGAACAATAATTATCATGGATATTAATACATTTAATATCCATCAAGTATTAATTTGTTTGGTATTATTTTTATTATAACATTTAAGAGATATGAATTATAGAACTTATTAAGAGATCTCGGTAATTAAAACGAAATATTGTTCTTCCTTAAGATATTAAGTTTGAACAATTACTTTAAGAAGAAGAAGAAGAAGAAGAAGAAGAAGAAGAAGAAGAAGAAGAAGAAGAAGAAGAAGAAGAAGAAGAAGAAGAAGAAGAAGAAGAAGAAGCGCTCCTAGAGTATTGTGTGCGATCAATTCACTTGTTTTCTATTATGAACCATAGGTGTTCTCGTGTCATTTTTTTTATCATGTAACACGGTATTTATTTTAAAGGTTTTTAATTATTTAATAATAAATATTTATATATTTTTATAGATATCATATTAGAATTTAAAATTAAAGATAATAATAATTTTTTAATAATTGAGATCCACTTTTAAATGATAATAAATATTTTTTTTATAAAATTAGATAAAATTATAAAAAAAATGATAAAATTTTTACGAATCAATTTTAAAATCTTTAATTACAGAAATGATTCAATTAATTGATTTATATATTTGATGATAATTTCATTATTATCAGCACACTTTTCTCGTAAGTTTTAGTCACATATATGATTTTTCTTACTATTATTTTGAATTATTTATTTAAATATTAAAAAATAAATATAAAATATTAAAAAAAATCTTACCAGTATCAAATTATTACCATGATAATTTCAATTTTCTTTAGAATTTTGCACCAGTATCAAATTATTACCATGATAATTTCAATTTTCTTTAGAATTTTGCAATGGTTAAAATTGTTACACGTCTCTACATTCTTCGCATATTTGGAATTTAATCTTCCTACATTTTATTTAAAATATATTTTTATTTTTTATGTTTAAATATATTTCTTAATATTTTAAATTTTTATATTAATTTCATGTCATTTTTATTACATGTCTATCAAATCAATTTTTTGATTTTAAAATTATCATATCAGAAAATTTAATAATTCTAAAATTAAAATTAAAATTAAAATTTTAATTAAAAGTAAAAATAAATCCTTAAAAGTTAAAGTACGATAACTAAATTATAAACAAATGATATATGAACTTGGGGAATATTTTAACCTTTTGCAATCCAAGAAATGTGGTGCGTTACACGCGTTGTACCAACGACTGAAACCAGTCACCATTCGTTTATTTTTCAGACAAAACGATTTATTATTACCCCCCAAAGGTCGAAAATAAAGAGAGAGAAAATCCAAAATAATGGGCAGTTAAAAGAAATGATCAAATTGTGTAGAAGATATCTACACTATCTACTTTTTGCGGATTTAAACCCTTAACTATAATTTGTTTATCTACTTTTCAAAAATATATTTTCAGTTTTAACTTTTTGCTAATTGTATTAAATAATTTATTTTAAGAAAATATAATAATTGGATATATATATATATACCGACTTTTTAAAGTTAAATTGATATATTTTTCACAATATGCAAAAATATTGTCTAATTATACAGAAAATGTTAAAGTATATGTATCAAGTCATAACATGTTAAAAATATTAAGTCATATTATTTTGACAAAACTAGTAGAAAGAATTGACATCAAGACTAAAAATATTATTTTGAAAAATAAAGAGATTTAAAATTGATTAAATTGGAATGAATGGACATTAACATTAATTAAATATGTTTATAAACACATAATTAAATATGTATATGAATAATTAAAAATATGTAAAGAATAAATGATTTTTTAATAAAATTAACCAAACATAAATGGAGTATTAATGATTGAATTATAAACCATTAAAATAAATACACACGAAATAGTATAATCCTCAATTATATAATAATGGAATAACAAAAACAAACTTATTCATGAACATAAACAAATTGTAATACTAACAATTAATTAGTCTAATGTGAGGATACATTAGATGCCTTAAGTAAGGTAAAAGATCTGAATCATGATGTTTGTGATTGAAGCAATTTGGGTTCGAAAGATAGTCATCGTCTCTATATTATCTGATCCAGATTAGTTGATTAATAGGTTGAATACATGTGATTATACCTAAAAAAATATAGTAAAGGGATTAAATACGATAGAATTACAGGATATAAGGCTCTTTTTCCGAATTTGACCAAAAGGAAAAAGAAAATTGTTTACCCTCCTTCCTATGTCTCCCTGGTTAGCTCACGTGGATTAAAAAGGAAGAAAACACGAAGTAAACAATAAACAAATGAAAATAAAATTAAAAATAACGCCGCTGCTCTGTAGTGTGTAGTCTGTACACAAAAACCAGGGAGACTCTCTCTCTCCTTATCTTTCTCTGCATATGCAGATTATTTCAAATTAAAGAGATCATAAAAAAAAACCCCTTAAATAAGAGTAAAATTTGGAGATATCCTATTTAATTTGTTTTCAAATCTCTTTATTTGATTTTCGAAATTAAACCGTCATAAAAATTCCAGGTAGGTGTTTGGTTTCGTTATCTAGATTCTGGGCTTGATTGAAATTAGCGCGGAAGATCCTTTGTTTTGGTGGGTTTTAGGTGGGTGGAAATAGTCAAAAATCACGTTCGAGAGCTTGATAATTGGGGTGAGGTTTACTTTTTTTGTTTTAATTTTATTTTTTTTTCTTGAATGATTTCGTTAGGAAGTAACGATGGGAGGAACTGGATATGGTTAGAGTTTGGTGGAAGAGAAATGGAAGAAATTGAGCTTGAAGAAGGAGAGGCTTGCTCTTATAATAACAATAACGATGACTGTGATGACATTACAGACCCCGAAAACGATCTATCATCTCTATCTTATATAGTAAGAATTACGACTCTTCTTTTTTTATTTTCTTAGCTTTTATTTTTTTTTTCAACTAATGTTTTGATTATATATTGTGTTCACTTGTTTTATATATTTTTGGTTGGGTTTAGAAAATATCTTTACTTTTTACAAATGGATTGGTCTTTTGGTTGTTATTTTACAAGTTATTTTGGTTCAAGATGCAGATATCTTGAGAATTTAGTTTTTAGGAGGTTTAATTATGTGAATTGTTTTCCGTGCTAATGGCTAATTGTTCATGGAGAACTATATGTATGCAGATTTTTCTCAATATCTTATTACTTGTCTGATGCTTGTTCCTAGTGTCCTTTCATGTGTTTTATGATCTCTTAGTGATATTTAACTTTTGTGATGCTTTTGAAGGATGAGAAAATTCAAAATGTTCTTGGACATTTTCAAAAAGATTTTGAAGGCGGAGTTTCGGCAGAGAATCTGGGTCAGTAAAAACACAAAATGAATCATGTTTCTTATGAGGTCAATAGTTACCATTGTGCTCTTAATTTCAAATTCATGATTTTTGGCTTCTTGCGATTCTCACAGGGGCAAAGTTTGGTGGCTATGGGTCATTCTTACCTACTTATACACGTTCTCCTGGTTGGCCTCCTCCGAAAGGTCCTCCAAAAGTTCAGAGCCGCAGATCCCCCCAAAAAATGACATCAGAGGTTGTGCTTTTCTCAATTTGTCTTGGAAATAGAGTTATTTCATATAAAGAAGGAATTTATCTCAGGATCCTGGTTTGTTTGAGAAGTCCAAGTTCAACTGGGTGCTTACATTCTTTTGTTATATAGGATGGCCGACAAAACTCAGTATGTTCAGCAAGTGATTCTCAGTCACTGAGGCCTGGAGCTCCTACAAAATTTGAGACCCTTCCTAAGACATCAAATGCGAATGATATGATTAAAGAAGAGGTCAGCATAATATCTTATCATGTGGATGATCTTTACTTTAGGTGCGAATTTGCAGACAAGAAAGGTACTAGTCTGCCAGTGCCAGATCAGAAAACATTGAAGGTGCGAATCAAAATGGGTTCAGGTAACTTGCTGACCCAAAAGAATGCTGCAATCTACAGTGGTCTTGGCCTTGATGTCTCACCATCCTCCTCCTCCTTAGATCAGAGCCCCTCAGAAAGTGAAGTGATGTATCAGGAGTCTCAAGAGTTATTATCTGAATCTCCAATGAGCATTCTTCGGGTAAATCCTCCCTTTGTAATCTTTTATAAAGCAACTTTCTTTTCTTGTATCTTCTTGCATCTAATCCACCAAAAGTCCTGAACTCGTTGAAATTTTTTCCCTGGATTTTTGAGCAGCTTATGACTTCCTTCCCAGTACCGGAGGAAGCACTACTATCTCCTCTTCCCGATCATCTACTTAACTTGATTGTAAAGGAAAAGATTTTGAAAGAGAATAGATCTAATTCTGAAAAGCGTGATGGAAAATTATTGAGAGACAAGAAAGCGAAGTCAGTGGAGAAAAAGGATTGTCCAGGAGAAAGGAAGAGTGGCAGGCAAGTAAGGAATGACAATGAAATTATGCCAAAGAAGGAAGTAGATAGTGACATACTGGCTTGTGAGGAACTTGTTTCGAAAACATTAAAGCTTCCTCTTTTATCTAATTCATATCCTGTTGCTGAGAAGGTAAAAAATAAAGGCATAACAAGAAATGCAGATGTCCATGATGTAGCTATAGAGGAGTCAGTGGAGCCAGTACTTGCCCAAGAGATTGGCTGGGAGAATCAAAGTGCTAGTTCTGTTCAAAAGGTTTTGGAGGAACAAGAGATAAGTGCTGTGGTTGGTGTTTCAGGCTATGCTAGAAAAAAAGGGTACAAAAAAGTTGAAAAAACTTGTGATTCTGTCAAAGCTGTTTCTAGTACTCTAAAAAGTAGCCAAGCTCTGAATTGTGAATTGGTGGATCCTCCCAAACAGGAGGTCAGCCAGAGAGCTACATCAGATGAGCAAGACAATATGAAGTTGCCTTCTACTGAGGAGTGCTTGTCTTCTAGTGGAAAAAGAAAATCGAAAGATAGTAAGCGTCATGGTAGTCTAGCTGCCGGGGTACCCAAAGAAAGCTTAAGGGTTAGTTCTTCTTCAATGCTGAAAAATAAGCAATCTGCTCATGGTAACCCTGATGCAAACAAAAAGGAACCAGGAGGTCAAAAACTAGAAATGCCATCTCGAAAGGCTGAAGACAGGTATAGAGATCTTTTTGGAGATATTGGAGAATCAGAACAGGAAGGGCACCAAACAAGTTCAATGGAAATCTGTTCTGATGATCGTCTGAAAGAAGTTGATAATAATGGAAAAAGTACGTCATTCATTAACAGTTCACATAGTGATATACTAAGTGGCAAGAAAATTGAGGATTTATTGGCAACTGAATCATACACAAGAGCAACTGTGGATAGTTCTTATAACTCTACCAAAGTGAATATTGCTGGAACTTCCCTTGCAACTGCAGCTCCTGTATTGATAAAGGAAAATTGGGTTTGTTGTGATAAGTGTCAGAAGTGGCGCCTTCTGCCGATTAGCATAAATCCTTCCGACTTACCTGAAAAGTGGCTCTGCATCATGCTTAACTGGCTGTAAGTTCTTTATTGTCACCCCTTCAAACTTTCTGTGAATGTTACTTAATGGCTCAGATAAGCAAGTTTCTTCTGTTATTCCTAAGCATCACACAATCTGAATAGAAAAAATTCTGAAAATTAAGTGTCATAATCTGTCCTTTAAAAGAAAGAGTCCATTGTTATTTATATAGGCAACTAGCCTACAACAAAGCCGAGTTCTGGAAGAGAACTACTATTCTATGTAGCACTTCAAAGAAAATACTTTAAACACTACTAATAAACTTGATTTAAATGCAAAAACTAATAGGATATAAAAATAATACTAAGATATTTTAAAATACTAAGTATAACCCATGATAAAATCTTAATAGCTAATCCCACAATTTGCTTGCCTGTGTTTTGCATCACCCCAGTGTTGATTGTTAAACTTTATGACAGGTTGTGGAATGATATCTCTCCTCCCTTCTTCAAATCTCTAACATTATTTGTCTTGTAAATGTTTAGACCTGGAATGAATCACTGCAGTATTGACGAGGAGGAAACTACAAAAGCTGTTTTTGCATTGTATCAAGTTCCAGCTGTAGAAAATCAAAGCAATCCTGGCAATATTATGTCTAGATTACCCTCAGCTGATGCCCTGAAACCTGACCAAAACCATCAAGCTTTTGGTTCACGGGCTATGCCCCCTGCTGGAAGGAAGAAACATGGTTTAAAAGAAATATCAAATGCAATGGATAAATATGCGCCAACTCCTATGAAAAGTAACTTGAAGTCATCAGTCAGATCCAGGAGTTTCTCTGATAGGACTCAGTCTCCTGTGGTAGGTGAACCTGGTTTACATAATCTAAGCAAACGTGATTTGCCTGTCAAGAAAAAGAAAAATAAGCAGAAAGATAAGCATAAATTGTTGGAACACAGTTATGATGGAGGTATTCTTTTTAAACTGTTACATATTGTTCTTGTAAATTCTTTTATTTTATAATTATGTAATGTGTTGATTTTATAAAACATACAAACAGGCAATGCCAAAACTTCGGAGATGAAAGGAAAAAGGACTGCTGATCAAGATTCTTTAAAGTCCTCCAAGAAAATTAAGGTTGAAAATTTACATTTTGCTGATGAAGATTGCATGTCTGAGCATGGTGGGATGGGGGCGCCTAATAATGGTTTACCTACCGCATCAGTAGGAAAGGATCAGCCCAAGCACAGTGAACTTTCTTCTTGTAAGGATCCAAAGTTAGATAAGAAGGACAGGCAACAGATATCTGGTAAAAGATCAAAGGAAAAATTTCAAGTATCCTTAACTGATGGGTCACTGGATCTGGCAAATTTTGATAGTGGTGAAGCTTCAAGAAAGAGGAAAGTTTATGAATGTATTGATGGTCGACTAAATGCAGGCTTTCCCCAAAGTATTGGCAGTCACTTCCAGGTTAGCAGAGTGTTTGCAAAGGAAGATTTCAGCGAGAATGAATACAGGAGAGAAAAAAAGGCCAGGGTATCTACGTCAGGAGGAAAGGATTCCTCTACAAGCAAAAGCAGCGGTAAACTTGAGAAAAGAACTAGACAGACAAAGAATCACCAGACCTGGCAAGATCTAGGCAGCTCTCTGTCCCGACGGAGTTTAGATGGTATGGATTCTTTGAAAAGGGTTTTTGGATCTGCCCAGCCTTCATTAGCAGCTACTTCTAGCTCATCTAAGGTTTCTGGTTCACGTAAATCAAAACCTGGCTTCAATGAAACAAAAGGCTCACCTGTGGAATCAGTTTCTTCATCTCCTATGAGGATTGCCAATCCTGATAAACTTCCTTCAACAAGGAGGAATGTTGCAGGGAGCGATGAGTCTTGTGATGCTGGTCTTTCTCTTGCCGGTAATCCAAGGAGCTCAGATGGTGAAGATAATGGTATGAGCAACAGATCAGGGACAGTATGGAGGGAAAAATCTTCTTTTACGGCTCAACATGGGTCCCTTGAGTCCTCTATACATGATATTAAGGATAAGCATCATTGCCAATTAGGTGGAAGTAAAGCAAAGGCACCAATTGAATCTTCTCCTGAGATCAGGAAAGGGCAGTCTATAAACGGTAGTGTTGATTACTTAGGCCAAGAGGCCCATTATGCTGGTAAATCAACAATAATGGATGAACACTATTATGAGGAACATCAGAATGACAACTGTGGCAATGCCAATATCTCTCGTCCAAGAAAGTCTGGCAAGGGATCCTCGCGGTCAAAGGACAGGTCTCCTAATTTTAAATCTGATTCTGCTTATAAACAGCAAGATTATGTGTCTTCATATGAGATAAAACCTAGGGTTGGTAGAAACAAATTTCAGGAGAGGCCTGGGGTCAAGTCTGGTGAAAGTGAGAACAGATTTTTTGATAACAAAGAATCTTTGGGAAAATTGTCTGGTGAGAGTAGTAAAAGAGAGAGTCAACCAAATTTGTGTCAGTCAAATACTAAATCAGATGCCACTGAAGGTCAAGATGAAATCTCTACTGTGAAGCAGAATTTGGTACAGGGTGGCAGTAGGGAAAAATACACAAAGATGTTCCACTCTGACAAATCTGATCAAGCAGAAATTGCTTCTGGGAGAGGGAATTTGCGACCATTACTACCCGCAGGAGGAACTAAAAATGAGATGCTGACTTGTTGCCCCCTCCCAGTTTCTGGGTCTCAAACAGGAAATGGTGCTGATGAATCTCAAGATGATGATGCACTGAAAGTACAAAATCAAATAAAAAAGGCTGATCAGCAGAATGGGTCTCAGCACAGTAGTTCAAAACATACATCTAGTGGACGTAGGGACGGGGGTGTTGATGCCCCAAGTCCAATGAGAAAGGAATTTTCAAGTCAGGCAGCTACCAATGCTTTGAAGGAGGCTAAAGATTTAAAGCATCTAGCTGATCGTGTCAAGGTTTTGCTTTAGTAGTGTTTTCTTGTCACTTATTTGTTGCATTATTGTCCTAACCTTTATCAAGGTTTTTATTTTATTTTCCAAATATATATTCACACAGAACTCTGGATCAAATGTGGAGAGCACTGCACTTTACTTCCAGGCTGCACTCAAGTTTCTTCATAGTGCTTCTCTACTAGAATCTTGCAACGGCGAAACTGCAAAGCATGGGGAGATGATTCAGTCTATGCAAATTTATAGTAGCACGGCAAAACTCTGCGAGTAAGTTAAATATTTGGTGCTCTGCTCAGTGTTTTCTTTCTGTTGTAATCCTAAGTTTCTAGATGTTGTTGGAGCTTTATCTTGTATAAGCGTTAACATGAAAATCTTCTGTTATTGCATTTTGTTTCGGGATGATTCATTTCTTGGCACTTGGTTTTATTTTTGTTTCTTTACCAATTAATATTCAGGTTTTGTGCCCATGAATACGAGAGATTAAAGGACATGGCTTCTGCTTCTTTGGCTTACAAATGTATGGAGGTTGCTTATATGAGAGTCGTCTATTCCTCTCACGTCAATGCAAATAGAGACCGACATGAGTTGCAGATAGCTTTGCAAATGGTTCCTCCTGGTAATTCAAAGAACCCAGTGATTGTATTGGCTGAAATTGTCCTGCTAGTAGGTCATGCATATTGTTATTACTGGTTCTTCTGCACTTGGTAATGGAGGAGCACCAGCCTCTGAATTTTACTCTGGAATTTTGGTGCTTCAGTGTGAGAAGATCTCTGCATAAGATGTTTGCATCTTAGAAGCAGAGCTGAAACTGATTGCACTGCATGAATGATTGATTTGCTTGCTTACATCTTGCATGTATTTTGTTTACATGTCGTGGAGTTGTTCTTTGGTATCTTCTTCTGAGAATCTTCAGACAAATGTCTTTCTGGTTAATTTTGTGTTGTTTTTGTTCACACATGCATATCTGTTCTATTTTAGGTGGAGAACTTGAGTTTGTAAATCATCAGTGTTCTAGTTCCATTTGACATGTAAAATGTACTAGGTTTTACAAAATGGCGTTGGTCCTATTTAGGACAGGCCTTGTGCATGTATATGAATAGATATTTTCAAGTAAGCACTCATCTGTTTCTATCTTCCAGCCATTTAATGACCTTTTTCTTTCGTATTTTCCTTTATGCACATTAAATTTCTTTAAGAGTAATGTCAATATTTTATTGATTGAAACAAATTCATGAAGTTAAATTGAACTTCTTGATATTGGTTCTTGTTTCCATATCAGGTGAGTCTCCTTCTTCTTCTGCCTCTGATGTTGATAATTTAAACCACCCGGACAAGATTGCTTTTCCGAAAGGTGTTAGCTCTCCCCAGGTTGCTGGAAATCATGTCATTTCTGCTCGAAACCGTCCTAACTTTGTGCGGTTGCTTAATTTTGTAAGTCTAGTTTTTCTTGTATATAATTTGGAAGTATAATCTTGTGATTTTGATATGTTATGAGGGTGAAAGAAGACCCCCTCCCCCCGATAAATAAATAAAAAACCACCCCAACCCAACATAAATTGCACCACCTTTTCCCCCAAAAAAGTTTTTCCTTTTGGTCTAATGCCCCAAAATTCTTTTTGCTTTCTCACAAACTTTCCTCCCTCCTATACCTTGACCCAAAGGCTACTGGTTTCTGTATGTTGAAGTTGCACGTGTGCCCTAGCAGCTTTTTGCTTTCAAGAACAAAAGCTTTTGTGGCCTTGCCTTGAACTTTGTCCATTGTCTCTCTTATTATCATGCATCATGTCATTTTATGCTCTATGGCTTGTATATCCTATTTAAGCTCAGTGACGTACAATAACTAAAACCAAATGGATGATTTGCAGGCACAGAATACAAATTATGTAATGGATGCTTCCAGGAAATCACGAACTGTTTTTGCAACTGCCAATTCGAGTTCGATAGGGGGTGGAGAGGCTATATCTTCTGTGAAGAAGGCTCTTGATTTTAACTCCCTAGACGTTGAGGGAGTGCTACGTCTGATACGACTGGCGATGGAAGCCGTTAGCCATTAAGAGAAAAGGGGGGCAGGGGGGAAATCTGGTTGGTAAGGATGGTTTTATACTAGAAGGAATTTCGTGATGATGATTTATCCTTTGGTATGAAGCTCTGGAGTTGAAAAAAGAAGAGTGGATTGCTAACTCTTTCTGCTGCAATCCTTAACACTTACATTCTAAAACTGGCTAAGTGCATACTGTCTAACACTCACGGTACATATGTGCAATACAACATAAATCTCGGATTTTCAGTATATTCTTCACAAGCTTCAGCTGCTTTCTGACCTGAACAAGCTCTGTTAGTTTTTCCCTCAAGATGGTATTGAGGACATGGGATTCAAAACGGATAAAATGCATAATTTTTCTAAGTTGTATAAGTTGGTGACTATGCTCCGAAGTTTATATAAAAATGGAGAAGCCAACTAGATATTGAGGCGGATTTAGAATTCCAATAGTAGAGTTTGCCTTTGTTTCAGCATCACTGTTCCCACAAGCAGTTTTACTTCACCTGTCTAGTTAATCTGTTCATACTATTTTATTTAAGAGACCTCCATTGGAAAATACTGGGAAATGCAGCAGCACATGCTAGTTCCTCTGGCTAAAGGACTGTGATTTTCTTGGTTAAATCACCATGGAGCGGATCATAGTAGTTGGCGTCCTCAGGTTTGCTACTCTTCAGACTCAACAAGGTTGCAGAAATTTTGTGGCAGAAATTTTGTGGCAGTAAATATTTTATGTAACAGGAACATATCTTTATATGGTTCTCAATTTGGAATGTCGCAAATGCTTTTTTTTGTAGGAGAGGATCATCTATTATCTTCAAGTTGGCCATCTTGTTACTGATAGGTAACTGTTATAGTAGCCATTACCGTTCTTTTATTGAATTTCAATTCTCTTAGTTAATAAGTATATTCTTTATAGTAGTAACATTGTATTTAATACAGTAGTTGTTAACTTTATTCATTATTTGCAATGCAATGGTTTGGGAAATTAATTAGCAAAAGGGATAAATCAACTTTTAGCTCATGAACTTGGTAACTTTTCTCAAGTTGTCCCTGAACTTTTTTGGTCTACATTAGTCCTTGAACTTTACAACTTTTTCCCATTTTTGATCCTTTTTGTGATGTGATGCTCTGAGATTGTCATGTCATCAAAAGGACTAAAAATGGGGCCCAAAATCCATGTTCAACCAGCAAGTTGAGAAAAGTTGTCCAGTCCAGGGACTAGAAGCTGGCATGAGCCATGTTCCCAGTTTGCATGTCCATATTTTACCTAAAAGTTAAGCCTTTTAAAATGTGATACCATGTGGTGGACACATTTTTGATACATTATTAAGCAAATTTTGGAAAAAGTGATTCTTTCACTCAGCTTTAGCATTGCCGAGGTCGGCATATCTCTTGGTTGAATCTGGCAGTTAATATCTGCGCATTTTGTATGGCTTTTGATTTATTTGTTAGGCTCTTCGATTACTGCTAATTGGAAAATATCTTTTGAATTTCAGGTTGCTATGGATGGAGTGTGATTGCGAAATCACAAAATTGCTCTTAAACTCTGTACTTGTATAGAAACAAACAATTTTTTGTACCAAAAAGAAGTAAACAGTTTCTCAAATCTTCATCAAATAAAATTGGAGCCGCTTCCTGTTATGTCGTACGTGGTAATGATTCTTTTATTTGAATTTGTTATGAAATCAGTGAGAATGACGAGAAAATAAACAAGGTTAACACAATAAATAATTATTTCGAAGAAGATTATAGAATACGTATAAATTTTAGAGATCCTAAGAACATATTTAAATTGTACGAACATAAATTCCAAATAATAAATTTATATCAAGATTCCGAGATTCCACCTTACATAGTTGGAGAGCTTTCACATCTACTACTATTTCTTTCATTCTTTTCTTTAATTTTTTTATCGTGACCTTTTTAAACAAGGCTGGAATAAAATTAAAATCATAATATGTAACAGAATTCTCCCTTAATTATTTAATTTTGGCTCCCCTCTTTCTAGCGAGAGATGAGAGATGCAACATGTACTTGCTGCAGATATATGTCATAAGAGAAGTGTTGTGCATGGAGCAAGATGGAGAAGCGGGACAAAATGTAACACCCCCAACCCGTATCCGACCTGGATACGAATCCAAGGTGTCACGTCGACTTTTCAAACACATACATTTATAAAAACCATAGTAAATTTAAACTTTTATTAACACAAAACTATATTTACATCACTAAGTTCAAAACATTACAACTTGATCAGAGCATATATACCTACTAGATGACTCTATTTACATGGCAACACATATATTACATAAACACACATACTGTGTAAGGTGCTTCTGGTCTGATCTTCAAGTTGTGATATGCTGCTCTGCTGCTCCTAAGACTGATCTTCTTGTTTTTCTATACCTATGTGTCAACCATTTACACTCTAAGTCATAGACTTAGTGAGACATAAACTCATAATAATGCATTTCTTATGAATATGAACATATAACATACTATTCATATAAAATCATCACTATCATTCACGATTCCATTTCATTTCATATGATTCTTATAACTAATATTAACACTGTAACATGTAATGCAATATACATTTTTCATATTATTTATAGGCCCATGTATATACTGAGAACTTAAGGTATTCTAATACATGGAGGTTGTGCACGTTTGCTGTCACCACAGCTCGTATAAGTCCCACTGAGTGGCATATGAGATTTGTCCCTAAAGACCCATGAATATGTCCCGAATGACCTATGAAACCCTAGACTCTTGGCATGCCAACTATACCCAGAGCTCTCATATTTCATCACATGGGCATTAATATTATACTTCATATAAACATGTGCTTATGTCATTTCCTTTGTAATCACATATATCTTTTCTTCTATCACATTTCTCATGTGCATATAATCATCCATCTCATATTCTATGACATAAGTATTTGAAATACATTCACATGAGTCATATAACATGTATTGAATCATATGTAAATATAAATAACTTATGCATGTTTAATAAAGACTATAATGTATGCATGTACATAACTATTAGACTATAAAATTACTCTAGGAAATAGACTTATCACAAGTCTTATTTCCATTAAATTGCACCTATATTATGCACTCACCTTAACTTTGCTTGATTTGAATCGATCTTAATGATTCGATTGTTCCAGAACGGGATTACGTTCAGTATCTACATAATCATACATGGATCTATATCAATATTCTAATTGATATACTCTAATCTTTCATTTCTTAGACTAAAACAAAGGCAAATTTCATTCTTGACTAAGGTAGGTATCGGTACACTCTATAGGGTATCGATACATCCCTTAATGTATGTATCAATACACTACCTATGTATCGGTACCCAAATTACATTCGAAGTTTTCATTTTAAGGGGGCGTATCGATACACTGCCTAGGTATCGAAACCCAAATTACATTCGAAATTTCTCCATTTCAAGGGGGTATCGATACACTCCTGAAGGTATCGGTACCCTTTGAATATCTTTATGCATTTTTACCCCTGATGTATCGGTACCTATTGAATGAGTACCGATACACCCTAGCCCAGAATTACATTTTGAGCACGAAAATCACTTCATTTTAGCTCAATTGCGCTATATATCAACCCCTTTCATATCCTTAACTTACATACACCTACTTAAACCAATTAATACTCATTCAATACCTCTTTAACTTCAAAATCCAATCTTCTACGTAGCATTCAAGAATCACACTAAAAAATCAATATGTTCTAACTCTAATTCTAACACTTCATACTCCTTAATTAGATTGATGACAAGTCAAATCCAACTTCTAATTCTAATTATGAACTCTATTTCAAGATTTCATTCAAGAACTTCTACTCTTTAATCTCTCCTAACTCCATCGTCTTTTGATTTTAAGATAACTTAAGCTTTCCTTAAGCTTAGTTATCATCTAATGATCATAAGCCAACCTTAAATTCAACAAGAAATTAACTAATAAGAAGACTCACCTTTGATTCAAGCCTTCACGTATGAATAAGGAAGAGGAGAAGAAAACTCTGGAACCTTTTGTTTTCTTCCCCCTTCACCCACGTGGCTTAATATATATATATAACCAAATTTAATTATTTACTTGCAAATGACCATTTTGTCCTTCAATTTCATTTTCCTTGCAATTCAATCCTATAACAATTTACCATATAAGTCCTTGAACTATTCAATTATTTTACTTTAATCACCAAATTCTGAAATTTTATAATTTAGTCACTAACCCGGTATTGAGGATGTTACATGCTATATATGCAGTTCAAGATACTAACATTGCTTATTGTAAGAGGGAAACAATAAATTGTAAGTGCACTTTGATCCAAAAGCAAAGAATGAAAGATACAATAACATTAACAAAGGAAAAGTATTTACAACCTTATCAAAAATAGGAAATTCTGCTTTAAGCACTGTGCACGCAGCTTCCTGAATCTGTTTGTTGGTTCCAGGTTCTTGTCCTGCAAACTGGTTGCAAGGAAATGCTAATATCTCAAAACCTGCACTCCAACATTTATAAGCGTCAATCCAAAACCTATTAGACAGAACACAAGAGATTCTCCAATTTACGAGAAGTGACAGACCTTTGTTTTTGTGTTTTTCATACAAAACATTGAGCTCCTTATAGTTTGATTGCGTTAAACCACTGCCAAGGGGAGGAAAATGATTTTTAACATGAATAGCTAAAAGGTTTATATAATTGATGCTAAAGAATCAAGCCATATAATTAAACTGATGAAGCATGTAGATTAACATTTTGAAGCAACATTCATAATCACGAGAACTTTCCCCTCATATTCACTTAAACTTACATCATTCCCATGAATGTCCTGCACATCGTATAACATACAGTTTATTCAGTTGAAGCAGGTATTGATTTGTAAGGTTTTTTTTTTTTAAGAAACAGATATCGATGTGTATGATCAAAAGTTAAAACTAAAGAGTGATTGTCACAAACCGACCTAGCCCGTATGACCTTGTCGTGATTGCATAAATCACAATTGTCTTCTTTGGGTACCTACAATAGATCAAGTGATATCCATTCTGCATAGTGCATTTGTATATGTGTGCTATGTTTCTGGTTCAAACCTCTAGAGGTGCATCTAAAGATTGACAAAACCTTGATGGACTTATGGGTATCTACAAAGGACAATTTAGGTTTTGGCTATCACAACACAGTCTATTAGCGGAGTCCGGATGTGAAATTAGTAGATGAATTGGTATCCATTCTGCAGAGTGTGCTTATATTTGTGCTATGTTTCGAGTTCTGGGTTCGAATATCTGGAGGCACACCTGCAATATATATATGTAGTACTTAAAGATGATAGCTTTGGTTTATGCTATCACGAAATAGCCCCGCGGAATGAATCGGGTCTTTTAAGTGATGATATATACCAGCAGACATACAAGTAACAAGTAATTCAACTGTAATATAAATCCAGGTCCGGCAGCAGCAAATAGACAAACATTGAGGGAAAGCAAGTAATTCAAGTTTAAAAGGTAATTTTTTTTTAGCTCTGATTCATCTCCTCAGTCCCATCATAGTACTATTATCCAAATAACTAAAAAGAAAAGGGAATACCTTGACCGTGAAGTGGTATATGGACTTTAGGGAAGCGTCTTCAGCCAAGCCATGAATGTGGCCCGAAGAAGATGGAGATTGAAACTGAAAATACAGAAATAAGGAAAATCCCAGAAATACCAGAGCAACCAAATTCGTAAAATTGCAGTCCCAATCCATTTTAATTTAATTTTCAAGTCAAATCAAACCTATCCTTTCTAGAATACACTGTTGCTACCAATTTTGAAGTTCCAGGTCCGGATTTTTTTCAGTATTTATTTAAAGATCTGAATTGTATGATTTGAATGTCAAAATTAGGGGAAATAGGCTCAAAAGAAGAAGGTAAATGTAGATCGCAGCAAGCAGAGAACTACAAATAATTATAAAATTGTTACTGGAAATTCTTACTGGTTAAGTTACGCTTTCTATCACTCAACTTTGATTATATCCTTGTTTTGGTTACTAATTTTTTTTTTTATAAAAAAAGGCAATTTTATCGCTCAACCCTTGAATTGTTTTAATTTTTATCACTCAATTAAATTAGAAATAGTTGGATAACATGACCTTTTTTTTGCTGATGTGGCCTAATTTTCTGCTTATCTGAAAGTTATTTTTTTCTTTCTATTTCAACATCTTCCCAATAACATTAAAACTCAAAGTTTCATCTTCATCTCATGCCGTCGTAGACAGTTATTCTTTGATTTTTTTCTGACTATTCCAAACAACGATAAACTCATCTTAGGGTGCGTTTGTTTGAAGGAAAACACTTTACAAGAAAACATTTTCCTAGTTTTACGGTGTTTGGTTCAAAGAAAAAGTTAAAGTCAATGGAAAACAAAGTACGGGTCAACGAAAATTGCCCCCATTTTACTGTAAAATGACTTACCGACTGAAATTCGGTAAGTCGTTTTACAATCTTCACACTGAAACTTTCTTCTTCTGCTCCACTCGATCCTTTCACTGTTTCTCCTCTTGCATGGCCTCTTCTCCGCATAACATCCCAAGCGTCACCGTCAACGGCACTTCCTTCACCGACGCTAAATCTCATCTTCTTAAGAGACCCAGAGTGCTCTCCGTTGTTCACTCCTTCCGATATCCTCTCCGAATTCTTCCACCACGACCCAACCGTCGCTCGCATCAACAACGGTAGTTTGGGCAGTTGTCCTTCCTCTGTCATCTCCGCCCAGCACGACCTCCTGCTCCAGTGGCTCCAACAGCCCGACGATTTCTACTTCAACCAGTTCCCCATCTTTTTCTTCAATTGGGGCTTTCCCAAATGAAAAAAATTTCTTTTTCTCGCACCAGCTCCAACAATGGCCCTCCTACAGTTCCAGGCTCAGTTATCCAAGGCAATTAAAAAGGAAGGGATTGAAGTTGGAGAAGATTTTAAAGTTGACTCTTGGATTCCCTATTGCCCCGTAGCTCAACAAGTTCTGATATATTATCGATCACCCAAGGATGGGGAGGATGGTGGAGTAATGGGGTATGCAGTAATCTCTTATCAAGTTTATAACAAGGTTGAGAATTATCACAAGTTTAGGGATGTAATGTAGTCAATCAACTTGTTCACAATGCTTTCACTTGTACTTCTCTTCCCAATTTAAAACATTATTCATTATATTTAAAAAATTATAAAATATAATTTTAGAATAATAAAATTAATTTAATAAAATTAAAAATAATAAAATAATAAAACATATTCAATATGTACAGCTTTTTCATTAAAAACAATTTACATTTCTATAAAGCATTTTCCAGATTTCATTTTCCGAAAAACGTTTTCAGTGAACCAAACGAACCCTTATTTTCCACTATCATTCTCAAAAAACTATTTAAAACTCGTGAAAACTCAATCGACTATAATCTATAATATTGTATTTTGGTCATCTTAGAATCATGACATATTTCTTGTCTTCCCCTCTACCTCTCTACTCTCGAAATTTGGAAGTAAATGCTTTAACATCGGAAGATTAAAAAGAATTAAGAAAAAAAACTAAGATAAAAATTTGGCAGGAAAGATTTTAGGGGTATATTTTCATAAACTTTAAAAAATGGGGTGTTGTCATAATTTGTTAAGATAAATGCTTTGTCGTAACGTGATTAAATAATTGACGGCCTAATCGCAGAAAACGAAATAATATCAAATTAAAAGAAAATTAAAATTTAGTGACCAAAATATGAATACATTCAAAGAGTGGTGAAATTTATAGTTTACCCATTACTAATAGTTCCTATACTGGATCTGGAGGTTTTTCCATAAGAGCCCAATAGTGATATCAGTAACATCGAGAAATCTGACTGAAGTGCTGCAATTGGCACTTGAGGAGCTCTTGACGCGTGAGATAACTACGTCCCATTACAGAATAGGAAGAGGACAAGTCATATTTGATGATGAACAGATTAATGGCATCAGCATTAGCCATTAAGCATGTGGTGACAGATATACAAATACAACCATCTTACAGTAAGCAAAATGGAAAACAAGTGCACTGCAAATGATGGATAAAGCTAAATCCTGCATTTATTTAATATAATGTTGTTACTATAACTGATATATTAACAAAACTTGAAAAGACAAAATAATTACCTATGAATCATCATGCAACAAACAACCGCTGCTATGGACTTTTATGCACAGAGTAATCTTTCTTACCACTACTTCAGGCATCACTTTTACAAGAATTAGGCCTATTGAATCCTTGCGTTCTTCAACCTGTACATTAAGCGTTCTATAGACTTTTGTATTCTGTTGTCATCTTTCTGCCTCACCGCTTGAGATGCTTGCTGTAAACTCTGAATCCCACGACCCAAACTGGCAATTGAGGGTGCTGCAGGAAGAGACTCGGCAGCACATTCAATACCATCTCCATATACGAGCAAACTCGTGCAAGTTGCAATACTACACCCAAAAGTAGCCCACGGTAGGACCCCAATTGGTTGCACCCTCCTTTTCCTCATTATTTCGTAGAAAGCCGTTCTCGTGGCTGAAAAACTGGTTTTTTCAGCTGAGGCAATAACACCATGGACCACTGTCCGGATTTTTTCAGCTGAAGCAACTGCCTTGAAGAAAGATGAATTTGCTCCAGAACTTGCAAGTCCAGGGGCGACCAATTTTGACGGGCCAAGAGTTTTACCAAGAGCAATTCCTACTACCTTCTGGGTCTGAGACAGAACTAGCTTAAGTGAAGCAGGTACATTCATAGTCGCAACCTTCATGAAGGTTGATGCAGGGATAGCTTTAGAGATAGACGATGCTCCTAAAACAGCCGTTGCACCAGCACCCACTGCCACCACAGGTTTCTTAGATAACAACCGCTTATTGTCTGTGTGATTTGAGGTTTCACCATCATCTACAACAAGATTGGAAACTAAATCCTTGACCTCTTCAGGAACAGGGGTGTTCCAATTTGTTCTAAGACCTGCCAAGCTACTAGCATCCACTACGGCTACTACAGTCTTGAACTTCTTAGCCTGACTTTGAAGAGCCTGTGCAAGGATTGCATGAGACTTGTCCTCAATAGGGAGCTCAGAAAAAGCAATATCAGATGTCCTGGCATTTCTTAATTTCTCAATGGGTAGCTGACCAGCGTTGTTAAGTGCAATTCTCAGAGCTTCAACAGCAATTCTGAAAGTGTAAACTTCAGACATTATCCCAGTATCCACAGCCTCCCCTCTGTTTACATCTAAAAGCAGCTTTTGTGAAAGTGCAAGTGCTCTTCCAATTGAAGGAAGATCAATGAATATATCATGAAGATCCAAAAAGCAGTGGATAAATTGATTGTGCAAATGGTGGAGCCTCATAACTCCCTGTTGGCCGAATTTCATTCAACCCGACCTCAGGAACAGAACCTGATTCCAATAAATCTATATGCGAAGATAACAACTTCACCATCTGTGACTGAACATCATTGGTGATGCGGAACCTACTCATAAAACTGGAAACTGGAACTGAAGTGCCTTTTTGTGGAACCAAACTACTAACTAGACCTTGAATCTTGCTCCCTGCCTCAACTTCCTTGGAGGAATCATATGCAAGAAAATTATTACCAACAGATGATTCGAGCACCATAAAAGCTGAACCAGCCTCCCTCGCTGCCCTCTTGGCAGCCAAGAAATGACCATGAAAACCAACACCAAATATCTCTCTCAAAACCAACTTTCCAGCCACATCATCATACTGGTCCTTGTTAATCTTGTTAACAAAGCATCGTTTGAGTACTTCAAAAGAGGAAGTTGGAACAGTATTACCAACAAGACTATCTTCAGCCAGAATATCGGAGAGAGCTGCGACACCAACCTGTACGATGACCGCATCGGGTCTAAGTTCCCTAATAAGACACTGGGCATCAGCAGCTGACCTCTCGGATAAGTTCTGAGCAGAAAGCATGTAAATGACAGACTGAGAGTTAGGTACCCTCACAGCAAACACAAACTTTTTAGTCCGGTCGGGTATCGAAAGCTTCTGAACTAACTCACGTGAGGCTCTTAAATCATCGAATTTGAACATCGTAAACGGCCACAGATTTTGCAGCTTCCACATGAAAGCAAAGGCCATTGCAAATTAAGGCTAGTGGTGAGGGCTATCAAGCGGCGAGGGACAATATAATGTAAAAGGGAAATTAATTCTCTTAATCTTTCATTCGTTTCTACATTGACTTAGAATGAAAAGGATAATCGGGGAACCCAAAATTGGATTTTTGAATAGAAGCAGCGAGCTATTATGTTGTTTGAGAGGAATGAAAATAGCACGAAACCCTAAACAAATACGTAAAAGAAAATACGAAAAAAATTAAGAAACTTGTTTACCGAGAATCTGGAACGATATGAGATGGCATCACATCTCGCAAGTGCAAGGTAAAAGAAGCTGTGGAATCGTAGGCGATGTTGGGAGTTTGTTTTCGGCGTTGCGGTTGAAATTAGACAAATATAAGAGGAGGAGTTGGAGAGGGCTTTCTCTATTCTTCCTCCGATGCTTTCTCTATTCTTCCTCCGATGAAGCAGGGACGGAGAAGAGGAAGGGGAAGAGCAAAGAGAATGAAGAAATAATTAATAAAATCCTAGACACAACTAACGAAAAGAGAACGCATAATAAGGGACGTTTGTATTATTTAGATTGTGATTATGGTGATCACTGATCAACACTCGATTCAATTTGGGCAGGTCAATTTTTTTTTTAATTTTAAAAGCCATAAATTCAAGTTTTACAAGTTTCAATATTGATATAATATAATAAAAGCAAACAAATAAATATTAGACACATATATAGCACATACATGTATAGGCGGAAAAAAAGTACATTTTAATGCACACAAATGGTTAGCACGCGTGTTTGAGTAGTGTCCTCTTTATCTCATTAATATTTCAAAATTATTGATTTAATCACTAATATTATTGATTTATAACAAATCGATCACTTAATATTAACAATTGTTCTTATGAATATCAAAACGGTGATCTGGTGTGTTCACCAGCTGACCTGAAAACCATATTGTCACACAAGATTGCCTTCCACAATGACCGGTTACTCCCTCTTTAAATGAACACAATCCTTAAAACCTTAATTACTCAGTCCTTACTCCTCCACTTTTAAAATAAGCACACTCCTTAAAACCCTAATTACCCAATGGTTATTCCGGTGACACAGATTTGATGGTTTGTGCAAAGTACAAGCGTGAAGAATGCCTCGTATGTTGATCGGAGCTGAAGCATAGTTTGGTCCAAACCGATGATTCCTTGGGTTTTAGCTAGCAGTGTTAGACGTAACCAAGGCTTTAAGGATCTCAAAGTCGAACAATGTATCAGTTCTCTATCCATTGATGTTTGTTGTAGCCAAAATATAAAGCAAAAGCACCATGGAGATGATATTCAAGATAAAGTTGCAACCTTTTCATTTATCATCAGATATCATAATTGATTATGCCATATTAATCAAAAGTAAGAAGTAAAAAAAATAGTAAAAATTTAAAAGAAACTCATTTCATTCCTTTAACTAGAATTTAACTTTGTTTTAAAGGTTCAATTTTCTACTTGATTTTACTACGACAATAACATAAGCAAACATCAATTTAACTTTTAAGTAAAGTGAAATGGATGCGAGAATGATCAAATAAGCAAGATAAAGGAGAATTGATAAAAATGTTGAAGCTTTGAGTAAAGCAAAAAAGACTAAATCAAGAATTAAAATGATCCCAAATAAAAGGATAAAGAAGGAAGAAAGTTTTTTTTAATGACAGATAAAAACCTATTGGTTTAATCATAAAATCGTAAAAGATGTTGTGAGTAATGAAATTGACAATGAAGATAAATAATACATAGAGGATATAAATGAGAATAAAGATGAAGAATTTAATTGAGAAGAAGAAGGATTTTATTGAAGGGAACTGATATGAGATTCAAAGGTGAAATATAAGTATTGATAAATAGAAAGGTTGATAAATAATAAGAAAGGGAAAGAGAAAAGGAAGAGAACCGAGAGATGTTAGAAGTGTCATACGTGAGTTCTAAGTATATGTTTGAATTTAGATAGGATGGTTCAGAAACTAATGTTTAACGGCGAAGGTGGTGGTGTTACCATGACAAATAATAAAAAAGATGATTTATGACAAAACAAATAAGATAATTGTGGTGATCTCGTGTAACAATACAATTTCTAGGTCAGTCGGTTAAAATGTCAGATCAACATTATGCCATCTATAATAACGATTGTTAATATCGAGTGATTAATTTATTATAAATCGATAACATTAATGATTAAATTATTAGTTATAAAACATCAGTGAGAAAAAAATAAACTTACTCAAGCATTAAGACCATATAGTTTAGTTTACCAAAGAAAAAAGAAGAAGAAGAAGATCGGTCTAATAAACCATACGCGCGTGGTTGTCGCCTACAAAGTTGATTTTGGGCTTTAACTCGGCTGTACCCTTATTCTATGCTCTCTTTCTACCTTCTCGATTCGATTTTTTCTCTAAATTGCAAAACCCTAACCCTAATAATTCGTTTTGAAACAAATAAATAAACAAATTCTTCTCTTTTAATTGTTTTCATTCTCCTAATTATTGATGCTCTGAACTCCAATGCGAGGTAGGCATCGATCCGGTGCGTGGAGCTTAGGCGATGGACGCGTTGAAGGAGAATCTGGCGGAGGTAGAGATTGGGAGCACCGTGGAGTCAATTCAAAAGTTTATAGACATTCAGAGGGAGCTCTTCCACAGCCAGATCGATCAGCTTCAGAATGTTGTTGTTACACAATGCAAACTCACCAGCGTCAACCCACTCGCCCAAGAAATGGTTCGTCATTCCAAAATTCCGTTTTCTCTCCCTTTGGCCGGAGTTGACCAAAAATAAATCATGCACTCCAATATTTTAAACTTTTTATTTGCCGTTTTGCAGGCAGCTGGTGCTTTGTCAATAAAAATTGGTGAGTATATGCTAAAGTTGCTTTGCGGGGTCACTTGAGATCCTGTTAGGAGCTACATTAGAATTTTCTAGCGACGGCATGGTTGTAGTTGTGTAATTGTTTTTAGATCTTTAGCTTCAACTGATTTCATCAGTGCTTATTGATGTGACAAGTATTTCCTAATGTAATATGTGCCATTTTTTTTATGAATTAGGACGTGGTTTATTGCATTTTCTATCTATTGATTTTTTCCCAGGGAAACGGCCTAGAGATTTGCTAAACCCTAAGGCTGTGAAGTATATGCAAGCTGTTTTTTCCATTAAAGATGCGATTACTAAGAAAGAATCCCGAGAGATTAGTGCCCAATTTGGCGTTACTGTCACACAGGTATATATATTTAATAATTTATATCATTTGTAGTTTATAACGTTAATTCTTTCCATGTCTTTTGGTCAATGATGTACACAATATTAATAATCGGTTTGCAGTTATGCCAAGGAATGGTCTTTTAGATATTATTGTAAATTCAGTTATCCACTTCCAACTTTTATATATAGCAATACGATGCTTCCGATCATACTGTCTCCCAGAGAATGCATTTTGATCGATTAATGTTAAATTGTAGGTGCGTGATTTTTTTAATAGCCAACGCACTAGGGTGAGAAAGCAAGTTCGGCTGTCAGGGGAGAAAGCCTTGAGATTCAATGCTTGTAAAGAAACAGAAGAAGGGATACTCCCAACTGGATCTGAAGCTGTTATACCAGTTGAGCCAGTTCCCTTAAACTCTGTTGGCCCTGTTAATTCTGAAGAAGCACCATCATGCTCGACACAGGATGATTCTCTTACTGGCATAGACGAGCTGGATAAACATTTTGTTGAAAACATATTCAGTAAGATGCAGAAAGAAGAAACTTTTTCCGGGCAGGTGAAACTGATGGAGTGGATGTTGCAGATACAAAATCCGTCAGTATTGTATTGGTACTTATCAAGGAAACTTAATACAGTCAGCAATAAACATACTGCTGCTTGTCTTATTTGATTTGATAGTGTCTCTTTATCTTGCAGGTTTTTAAGTAAAGGTGGTGTGATGATTATAGCAACATGGCTGAGTCAAGCAGCTGTTGAAGAACAAACTACTGTTGTCTTGATCATCCTCAAGGTACATGTAGATTCAGTGCAGATAATTTATATGACCCTTTATTTGTAACTTTACGAAGGTTGCAGTTAATATTTGGAATGTAGGTTCTTTCACATCTACCTCTACAAAAAGCTCTCCCCGAACATATGTCAGCCGTACTGCAAAGTGTTAACGAGCTGCGTTTGTACAAATTTTCAGGTATGCATTTGTTGGTTGGAATTTAATTCTTCTTCTGCCTTTTCATCTCTCCATCTTATTATTGTGCTTGTCTTAGTGGGCTTGGATCATTATCTTAGATCTTAACCAATGTGTCATATGTGATAATGACTTATGCCCTATTAGAAGTGTTCATATTTTGTTTTGGTTGTGTTAATTTTTCTGGTATAATGCTTTGTTCTTTCTTTTTCCCTGTATTTGAACTTAATTGTTCCGAGTAAAATGCTGTGAAGACTAATACCTTCTTTCTGGTATATGTGATAAAAATCCACTAGTAGATAACCTTCATTTGTGGGGAAAATAGTTTTTATGCTGAGCTGTATTATTTATATGCTTTGTGGTACCTTGGATCTCATTTTGCTGATTTGAAGATCAGACGTATCGAACAGGGCAAGGCTTTTGATATCACGGTGGAGCAAAATGTTTGCAAGAAGCCAAACTGCGAAGAAACCAAATGGCTTGAGGTCCTCTACTGAAACACAGAATGAGATGCTACTGAAGCAGAGGTAACTTTGCATCTTAACCTCATGTGTGCTTGATTTCTTTCAATTTAATTCTTATTATTTCTCTCTGACTACAGTATCAGTGAAATTATGGGTGATAGCTCGTGGCAGTCAAATGTTTACAATTCTGTAAGTATGGAAAAATTAAATAAAATTTGTTAACAGGATTATATGATTGATTGTTGTTTTCTAATCAATGTTAATGATCTTCCAGGAAGGAACTCTTACTACATCTAATGTCAGGTGTGGGATTTATTTATATTTGTATCTAATATTTATATGTTGGTTGTCATTCTTAGTATTTCGTAATATAGAGATAATAAAGATAATTGTTTATCCAGGAAATTAGATTCTCCTCAAGTTTTGAAACAGCTACCGGCTTCCACGGATGACTTTGCAAAGAAGAACCACCTTGGTGTTTCTGGTTCTTGTATCCTTGGCGTCGTTTTGTTATGATTATTGGTACTTCCCATTCCCATTCCCTTTTCTCTTTATTAATTATTTTTTTAGTCGGGTTAGTGATAAATATTTTTTTCACCTTGTAAGAGGTAGGCTTGGTGTCCATTTTCCCCCTCAATTAGAATTTGGTGTTCTTTTGTGTCCGGTACATTTGTTGTTTCTCATCCTTAACAATTTGGATTATTATTATTATTACAATTATTATTTTAGTAATAATTATTATTAGGGTTTATTTGATGCTAGATATGATCTATTTGCTGGAACTTCTTTTCAATCTATTCTTCTGTTTTACCAATCTTAACTGATTTAAAACATGTAAGATGGTGTATGTGTGATTGTTTAGTTCTTTTCAAGAGTATCACAGTGCCTTAGCTAGTCCAGATAGCAGGGAACGTAGGAAGGTTCAGTTAGTGGAACAACCAGGACAAAAAGTGGCTGGCAAAAACTCCCAAACTACAAGAACAGTACCAGTTAGTCAAAGTCGTCCTTTGTCTGCTGATGATATCCAAAAAGCAAAAATGCGTGCCCTGTATATGCAGGGTAAAACATGGGAAAGTTGGTTCCTCTAATGGGATGAATGAAATGAAGAGTGAAGGTCCGAACAAACCTTCACCTTCTAAGACCAGCTTTTCTCGACCAGTTTCTAAAATGCCCTCCCAGCCACCTGAAGAACAAAAGAAGTCTGCAATACTTCCTCCCAAAACTTCTAACAGGCTGGAAATGACTGTTGATCCAAAACAGCCTGTGGCTTCAAAGGAATCTCCATGGGAGAAATGCCAAGAGTTCAAAATCCCATGGCACATACCACCAGGTAAATCTGCATCAGTGTATTTCTTTAGCTCCTGCTTTCTGTTTTAGATGGTAGAGAGTGCCGTTTAAGTATCCACAATGGAGGAAGATTCAATTGCATCTTTGCAAGCATGGCTGACTACTTGCTTTAACTCTCCATCCCTTCTCCCGCAATTTTTTTTTCCCTTTTGGAAAAGTTGGGAATTGGTTTAGTTGTTATATGCTCATCCCTCTTTACCTAGAAATATTGAAAGTTAAAATATTGTTACAAATATCTTTTCTTGATATGTGATAATAATTGTATCGTCAGGGTGGAAATATTCCTGTTGAAATTTTGATAATAATTGTTTTTCTTTGATATGAGCATCAGCGCGTGGCTGAATTGTACGTCCAAAAAGTATACCAGAGAAAATGAAAAACCATTGATTAAAACTTTAGTGACAGCTAGTCATGGTAGATAAATTTCTCAAAAGGCTTTTGCTAATACAGTGGTTAGTCCAATCTCTATCATGTTTTCATTATCAAACTGGATTATTGTATTTCTTCAATAGGATCATGCTGGTCGTTTGAAATAACGTGTGCCTTGATCCAAATTCCAAGGCAAAGAGCCGTTGCTTGACCAATAAAAGTGCAGGCATTTAATTCTTCACTGGATTGCTCAATTGTGATTGATGGAATCCTTGTTAAAAGATCTATTTATTTATTAATTAATAAGGAGCTTCAATCTTGAATGACCTGTGCTTCTAAGGTGAAATTACCAGGCTGATGGAAATAAGGGTTTTCTTTTATGCTATGAACTTGATATCTGGTGTTAAGAAATTGAAACTTCTCTGGATAAAAGTTGCCACATTATGAGCACTTTTGGTTTAAAAAATAGTCAAAGCAAATATGTCATTGATTTTGGAACCAGATTTTGGAATATTTTGAAGAGGTATTACCTGTATTAGTAAAAATTGACCAAAGAGGCTTGGTGATCACAGATTTGTGTTGTTAAACAAAACTAGAGGGTGTTTCTTGTGATGAGCTTAAAGTCGCTCCAAATTGCATTTGCATGCTTTTCTTGTTACCAGCAAATTCATCTTCAATAAGAACAATAATAACAACACAGGTCACTTCAATCTGCTTCTAATGATTTTGTATATCTAAGCCCTTGTGTTAGTAATGGACCCATTTTTTTATTTGATTGTTAGAATAATTCAATTACAATTGGACTCTAATTTTCAGAAAAAAAACATAGTTCAACATGCTTGTTCAATGCATACAATTAAACAGCAAATTTTTTCCCACAGCTTGAATTTGATCTTTTTGGTCAATTTTCTGTTTGTTCTCTTTGTTAGAGTGACTCATGGGTCATCTCACTCTTAGTAATTGATCTGCGGGTTTCAGACTGTTTGTCATTTTGCTTTGTATTTTCTGCAGAAATAAAAATCGATCAACTTTGGAGCGTTGGTACCGGTGAGAGTAGCAAAGAGGTTGACATGCAGAAAAACAGAAACCGTAGAGAGAGGGAAACATTCTATTACACGAACCAGGAGATACCCTCTAACCCCAAGGACCCATGGGATCGAGAAATGGACCACGATGACACACTGACCCCAGAAATCCCAACCGAACAACCACCCGATACTGACTCCACTGAAACACAGGTCACCCATGGTGAACATGTAAATGGCACAGCAGCTACTTCGAAACCTTCTTCCTCCCAAATCGGTGGTGCAGCTGCAGCCGAGCCAGATCTTGAGTTGTTAGGTGTGCTGCTGAAAAACCCAGCTTTGGTTTTTGCCTTAACTTCTGGCCAAGCTGGTAACTTGTCGAGTGAAGAAACTGTGAAGCTGCTAGACATGATTAAGGCTGGTGGGGCTGATGCTGCTAAAAAGGTGGAAGAGAAGGTTGAAGTGTCTCTTCCATCTCCGACGCCATCGAGCAATCCTGGAACGGTGCGTGATATAAGCTTCGTTGCACTACCTGGATCCACATTTTCGTACATAATTAAAATGAAAATCGACGTGGAAAAGAATATAATAAACCTGGTAGAAAATTATATGGTTAAAAAGTGTGAGACTTGTTATAGAAAAATGGCAACCAATTTAATGTTAAGATGGGAGCATGCCCCCCATGGGGAATAGTGAAAGTTCATGTCAATCATTGATGGGTATCATCATCAGGTATCCAGATGGCAATACGTGGCAAATGTCTGGAACCTCAGCATCATTACTACATTTATGAACTTATATAGTACTACTGTTGTACTATCCTAAAAGTTACACGTCCAGAGAATCTTTGATTTGATGACATTATCATTGGTTTTTGGATTCATCATATTGAATGTGTATATATTTTTAATTTGCAGAGTGGATGGAGACCGGAGGCTGTGGGGAACCCTTTTTCACAACATAGTCAAATGGGAAACAGAGTTGCCCAAGCTTCTGTTGGAGTTCGAACGGCTATTCCTGTTGCCGAACGGCTTCCCGCTACTAGCATGGTGGCACCACAGCAAGAAGCAAATGGAAGATCATTAGCACAACAGCTTGCAGCAGCCATGGCACAGTTGTTGCCTCAAACAAATACGACGAGTACAGAAAAGATACATTCCCCTAATGTTGCTTATTCACATCATGGTCATTCTTCTAATTCTCCAGTTATGCATTCGCATACTGATCCTTCAATGCGGGTAGAAACCATGGCACCACATATACCTGAAAAAGTGCACTCTTCATATTCTTCGTCTCCACTGATGCCGACGCTGTCACAGCGACAAACACCACACTTACCCTATCCTCTTCAACGGCATCCATATTCCACTAGACCCCCAGTGGGAAACATAGTTCCAATGTCTGATCCATGGAGAGGCACACAGAGTTTGGGTTCTAATTTTCATTCTCAGGCTCAAAACAATTATAATGCATCATCATCGTTTGGAGGATCTATGCAGCCTCAGTCGCGATCGGGCCTTCCTCCACAGAAAGAAAACGAGTACGTAAGTAATGATGGTTTCGAGTCGTGGAGTCCAGATAATAGCCCAAACAGGTTTTCAGAGTATGCAGCGGGACTGAACTACATGGAACCCAGAATGAATTCCGGCTGGAGCTATGGAGCCGATAGGCCATCATGGCAAGGGAAGTCTCCTGAACGTAGGGACCAGCACAGACAGGGAAATAGATGGCGTGACAGAAGATGAAGAGGCTTGCTGCCGCTGTTGGGTTGGGAATGTCGGGCTTGTCATCCACCGTGGGTGTTTTTCCATAGTGATAAAATTCTTAGGCGGTTGTATAGGTGGAAAATGGAAGCCAATTGGACAAACGGGACGTCATTGTATGCTGGACATTACAAATGCAATTGCACCTTTCTGGCTCTTCTCCATTTGATAAGCAACATGAAAAAATAAAAAGGAAGAAAAAAAAACTTGCCAGAATTTCTCTCTTACGGATTAATGGTTAAACCGTGGATAAGAATTTTGATGCAATCAATCTCGCGTTCTGCAATCAAATCTCGAACCTTGCTGCAATATTTAATAGAACGACTCAAGATGGATGAAAAAGAAAATATTTTATATTAATAATATATTTATAGAATGTTATTGGATAAATGATTATAATTGGGATGTTAAAAATATTTATTTATAAATTTATTTACTGTATTTAATCTTTAAATATTAATAAAAGACAAAAGTATAATTGAAATGATATTTCTATTTTTTTCAATAGTTTGGGTGATTATAATTATATTATTTTATTCTATTAGTCTAAAATAATTATGAAATAATATATGCTTAATGATAAAAGAGAATGTTGCTATTCTTAAAGGATTCATGTGTTTGAGTAATTACATCTGTAAGATGTTTTTACGTTATCAATAGACTAAAGAAAAATTCTCCCTATTCATGTTACAAGGATGTCCTATTTTAGTTTCAACTTCAAATGGTTTCTCACTATATCAATTTAATCAGAAATTAGTAATGACTAAGTTATGATTTTGATATATTTATTATAATAAATTTTAATTTTCAATCCTAATATTTTAATTTAGTGTAATTAATCTTTTTGATTTTGTAATGTCATTAGTTGAAGCAAACAATCAATATTTAAAACTATCTTGGTTAATATGTTTAGTTAAAATTTTATGTTTTTTTAAATGATAATATTAATGATGTTAATTATTTGGATGAATTTTAAAATAAAAAGATTAAATTATATCAAATCAAAATGTAAAGACTAAATTGTAAATTTAAGTAAAATAGAGGGGACCAAAATCGGGTTTGAGCATAGAACACCGAAACTTAATGAAATCATGAATGTGGTCCTAGGTTCAGAAGATCTCGTTGTGGGCCGTGTGGCCATTTTCAGCCTACAAAACGCACCGAGGCTGCGTCCACCAAACGCTGGAAAATAGTAATAGTAATCAAGATCTGTTAACGAAGGTCGATTCAAGAAGGGTTTATCTTTTCGCTCAATCAGCAGATTCTCTTCTCTCCTCAATAATAACAAACAATTTTCTGGAAATTCGATTTTTCTTGTAACAATTTTGGAGCAGAAAACGCAGAAAAACGAAGAATTATTTTCAGGTTTCAACATCTAAATCCCATGTTCAGATCATACCTCTCAAGAGAATTCTCTTCTCCCAGAAATCTTCAGCACCCAAACCCCATTATGGTTCAGTCCCGCAGTCCCCATTTCCTAATTTACCATCCCCAGGTCTTCTACGATAATCCTATTTACAACATTCCCAGAAGGTGGCATTTGGGTCATTCTCACGATCACCATGATCATCACCACCACCACCATAATTTGACCAAGGAAGGAGAAAATATATTTCGGTTGGGTCTGGGAGAGCGGATATCGGTTTAGCTACTAGTAAAGCTTTGACTGGGTATTTATCCGGAAGCACCGCCATCATCGCCGACGCCGCCCATTCGATTTCTGACGTTGTAAAAACAATTTAGTCTTTCGGAGGTTTTGTTAGTTGAAACTTGGAAGACAAGCAATTTATTTTTGATTGGTGTTTTTTTTTCTTTAATTTGTAGGTTCTTAGTGAGATTGCTTTATGGTCATTCAAAGCTGCAAATGTTCCCAAGGACAAAGAACACCCATATGGTTATTTATGATTGTACTTACATGCTACTCCATTTTTTTTCTTAATTTTGATTATAGTTATGAATGTTATGCTTGTAAGAGTTTTATTATTATTATTATTTATTAGGTTTCTTAATTTTCCTTGTTTTATTCTCAGGACATGGTAAGTTTGAAACTCTTGGTGCTCTGGGAATTTCTTGTATGCTTTTGGCTACTGCTAGTGGAATTGCTTGGCATGCTATAGAGCTCTTAATTGTATGTTCACTTTGTCCTTTATCCCATGATTCAAAGTGGATAAGATAAAAATGGAATTGCATTTGAATTGAAAATGGATTGGACATTACAGTAAACCAACCAACTTTGTTTACAGGGGTTACTGTCCACTGCTCCTGAAGCTGTTCAAAGTCATTCATTGGTTCACGGGCATAGCCATCATCATGGTGGACATCGTCATGGGATTGATATGGATCACCCTTTACTAGCTTTGAATATGACCATTGTAGCAATAGGTGTTAAAGAAGGGTATTGAGCTTCTCTTTTGGCCTATTTCACTTTCGCTTTTTATAACTTATTGTTTGCATGCGTGATTGCTTCTTCTGGTATTAATTTCTACATGTTGCAGGCTTTATTGGATAACGAAAAGAGCGGGGGAAAGGCAAGGCAGTGGACTTATGAAAGCAAATGCATGGCATCACCGTGCAGATGCAATTTCATCTGTAGTTGCACTTATAGGGGGTTGGTAAGACTTCTACTTTGGCTGGTCTGTTAATTTTCCTGTTATGAGCTCAGTAAGCAATGCGGTATTAAAATCCTTGATTCTAGTTTGATGAACTTTGCGGAGTCAAGTTTTGCTGATTATGACTATATTTTTTTCTTGGTTAATTTTTTTCTGATTGCTTGATTATTGTATCTTATATGTAAAACTAAAATATTAAAATATGCATAACACCCTTCACACCCCTTTTACCTTGAAAATCTCTGTTAGGGAGGTGGGGGTTGTTGATGTACTTATGCGTGAAAGGGAAATTCACCGTGCTTGATTTAGACATACTAAACCGGTTTCATCTCCCTTGAATGTTTAAGTCTATTTGGATTTGCTTGAATTGTATATAAGCGGACACTCGTTGTTGTTGACCTTATGCCTTGTTCATCATGATCTAGGAGGCTCTATTCTTGGAGTAAAGGTTTTAGATCCTCTTGCGGGACTGGTTGTCTCAGGAATGATTCTAAAAGCTGTGCTGGAAACTGGATACCAGAGGTACATTTTCTTTTTGGTCAACTTTGTAGTGTCCTTGAACTTGTTGATGCTGCAATTCCTGCAGAGCAATTAGAATCCATAAAGCAAACAATTCTAAAAGTTAATGGAGTCAAGGTAACAAAGTTTTGTTTGTGTAACTGTTAATGAATAGCAGATACAACTCTAAATGTAAAATAAATCTGAGTTGTAAATAGACTCCTTCATTCACATGCACCCAGAAATTTACACTGAGTTATTATTTTTTTCCTTTCTTGTTAATCTTCTTTAATTACTTCCAAAACTGTTTGTAGGGATGCCATCGTATGAGAGGAAGGAGAGCTGGTTCAAATCTGTACCTTGATGTACACATTGTGGTGAGTTTTTAGAATATCTTTTCAAAGAGGGATTGGAAAGTATAATATTGCCCACTTTTGCTAAGTCAAGTATATGGTGTCTTTTTGTCCGACTATAAAACTGTGTACTTGTAATTTTCTCATATTTTTGACCTGCAGGTCGATCCTTTTTCTAGTGTTAGTGCTGCACATGGCATAGGTGAAAATGTTCGTCATCAAATTCATAAATCTCACCCTGAAGTCACTGAAGTTTTCATACACATAGGTACATTACAAGATTCTTCATCCCGAAATCAGTTGGGATGAATTAGTTATGGATGAGTACTGTAATTTGAGCATTTGAAGAAGTATTTAATGGACTAGTGGTTATTGACTATTAAAGGGAGAGACCAAAAGAAGGAAGAATTAAGTAACCAACTTTCCATTAACGTAATCACATGCTTCATGTGGATAGTTTTTTCTGGCATGGTGATTCCATTGTTTTCAGACTTTCATGCGTTCTTTCCTCTACAGTTTAGCATGGTGGTTTCAATCATTGTTAACTGAACGCCGCCTTAAAAAAGGGTTTTTTTCCTTCTTGGATAAAGCTTAAGAAGGGCTTTCTCAAGTCAACCTTCTCCTTAGGTTAGATGGCGAGTGTAGCTAATCTTGCTAATAATTCAATCTGGGTACAATTATTTCCCTTCTTCTGCGCATGCACCCAATGGAGTTCAGTATTTTAATATAACATTTTGTTCTGCATTTCCAAGTGAAGAGATAAACACTGCTTAAGATCAGTTTTCTTTTTCAATTTAAAATGTAGATCCTGCATATATAGAGTTCTCTCCTCATGTAATGGACCAGAAAGAATGTTTGGAAACGATCACAGAACAGAATAGTAATGTTTCTACCAGTGAAGAAAACGTTGAAGCAATTGTTTCTGGCATTCTCTCATCAAAGTTCTCAGAGGTAATCTTCTCATTTTGTTGAGTGTTTAACTATAAACAACCATGCTGTAGATGGAGAGTTTAAGCGCCCAAGTAGCAAGGCATAATTGGGTTATACGCTTCTTTCTCATGCATACTTTTTAGTCTACCTCCTGTTCCTAGAAGCAAATATGAATGTTTGCAGAAATATACGGTGGAGCGCATCACCATACACACATTGCAAGGGAATATGTTACTCGAAGTAGAGGGTACCATGCCACCGGAGATTATGATTCGGTAATTAGCTTCCTCTGTTTTTTGCCGATTGTGATTTGTATGGCCTTTAGCTTGTACATTCAAATTCAATGCCAATTATATGGGGTAAATGCAGTGAAGCAATGGACGCAGCAAAGTAAGCAGAGAAGGAGATAAGGAAGGCAGCTTCAAACATTGTTCATGTCAATGTTCAGCTGATACTAGGACGACCAATTCCACAGTTCAAATATGTTTAAACAGAACTTCAAATATTCTTCTTCTTTTTTACATGTGACTTCAGTTACACCCCCTTCCTTCTCTATTTTCTGTAGGTATATTTGATTTCGCATGAATAAAAAAGAGAAGGGATACGAAATTAAGAGCCAAATGATCAGATAATTGTAGTCTGATATCTTTTAGTCTACATTATATTTTATTTCAGAAAAGGGTATCATCATCTCAATGGCTCTGAATCAGATATTAATACTTATTTTGTAATAAAAACAAAAACAAAAGGTGCAGAGTTGAAAGAAGAAGATAAAGGCTCAGAAGGATCCATTGGTGATTTTGTAATCACGAGAGGGGTATGAAAACCCTTCATGAAATAGGTAGGTTTCAAACATCACAGCCTTCTATTGTTATTGAAAACAAACAGAAACAAGATCAAAAGCTTCATTGTAAAACAGAAGAAAACAAAGAAAAAGAAAAAGAAAATAATTCGTAGCATTAGCTTCGGCTGCAGAGTTGGCTATAAATAGATTTTTTTTTTGTAAATTAGGGTTTAGGGTTCCGTTGTGGGGACAAAGATTTATTACGATTCCACCCCTGTGGCGTACGATTCTCTCGAAGTCGGTGGATAGCGAATTGGGTTTGGGCTTTTGGTGTTTTAAAATCTAGTAGGTACTTTCATATTCGTTTTAAGGTGGTTGGTTGAAGGGGCTGATGCACCAAGTATTTCGAGAGCATTTGTATATTTTTTATTTAAGAAGATATATTAAATTTAATTTAATATGTTAAAGTGATAAAAAAAGAGAGAGACAATTTTGTACTCCTTTTCTAGTATTATTTAATTCAAAAGTTTTATCTTATACAAGTGAATCATAATTTATATATACGAGTTAAGATATACTTACATAATATAAAATTATTTTAATATTATTTTAATATTATTAGTCTAACTAAATTTAACAACTAAAAGATACCGACCAAAAGGTAAGTTTCATGTCGGTTGTTTGTTTCAAACTTGAGAAAAATTTGAGCCTTAGTGAAGAAAACACCAGCTTGTTTATTATCACCATAAACGACCAAGAATATCCTCCAGGGACAGCCGAAAGCTAAAAATGTAACACAGAAGCTTATTGTCGTAACCGTTTTTCGGTTGGGCTCCGAAATTGGGTTTCGACTTAAGAAAAATGATTTGGAGTCGCCACCGATTATTTATTTAAAAATAAGTAGGTCAATCGGATACTTTATATCTTACCTGATCTGCGTCTTACCAGTGATATGTCGGATTCGGGAGTCGGTTACAGTCAATGAAGGGTTAGCACCCTTGAACTGCCTTTTCGGTACTACGCAATTTTCAGTTGTCTTTAATTAAGAAAATTATAATTTTAAATTAAAAGGTAAAATACCGATCCAAAATTACTTACCCTTGATAGTTTTAAAAGTGTACCCTTTAGGAAGTCAAGAAACATGTTAGATAAAAATGTAGTAAAAATGAATAAAATAAAGAAGGTGAAATAAAAATAAATGCAATAAAGTAGAGAAAATAAAACAGATAAAGAAGATGTAAGCAAGACAAATAAAATAAAATAAAGATGCAAAAAAAAACAAATATATATATATAATATATATATATTATATATATATATATATATAATACATAAAATAAAGAAGGTAATAAAAATAACAATACAAAAATAAAAATAGAAAAAAATAAAAAATAAATGAAATATATAAAATAATAAATATAAACATATAATTATAGTAATAAAAATATATATAAATAATAATATATGAAAAAGAATTAAAAGTATATATATATATATATATATATAAATAACGATAGAATATAAAAAATAAAAAAATATAAAAAAATAGTCAAATGAAGATAATTAATATATATATATATAAGAATAATAAAAAAATATGCATATAACAACAAAGAACTATTTAAAAGAAAAGCTAAAATTAGAGTCAAATTTGAAAGACAATTAACGTTGATATTGTGCATTAGGGAGAAAATGAATGTTTTAACTTTAAGTTTTTCTTCTTTATTTTTCGAAAATCTAAATAATTTTCTAAGATCGGGCATCGGGATTATTAGATCTACAAGATAGATCTTTAAAAAATCTTCCCGTTCATCGGCCAAAAATGATTTTATTTGGGTTTGACTCGAGCGAAAATAATGGAGAAACACACATGCAAGACTTAAAGCGATAAAGGTACAAGCTTTTACATTTTCTACTTATTTTCCTCTTCGATAATCATGTTTTTTGCTCCGATTTGCTAGTAATTTCTGTTGTTTATTTCGTATATCGTGTGTTACAAATGAAGAGGATTACATGTATTTATAGTAAAGAAAAACTAACAATGAATCCTAATGCAACTAGACTCCTTGCTCGATTGTTGCACGTTTGTTAGTGTGGTTGTTGCTTTTAAAAGATATGGTGGTGGAAGAATCCTCTTAGGAGAGTAACTCTTACTAACTCTATCTTTTAAGAAAATTGGTGTCTACACTTATATTATATAGCTCTTAAACTTCCCAGAAGGGTTTTTCAATGGCTGAATCCCCATGTGAGAGCTGTTGCGAGGAAGGTTCATCATCGGCAGTCTTTGTTGTTGGCTTATTGCTTCAAGTTCCAATCTTTGTTGCTGGTGGTGCCACTGTTCATGCAAACCGTTTGGCCTTGACCCTCCAATCCCCATGAAATCAAGGGTCGTCATGTTACTACTTGCGCCACCAGTACTACTCGTTCCGAACATTGCCGGTCCCTGGGTTCTACCTTGTAACAAGCTATCCTCATGTTCCAAGCTCTTCATCAAGCCCTGGTTTTGGTGATCAGCCCCGTTAATGAACATGTTTATGAACATCCCCATATCGTTAGTTGCCGAGCTCATGATCGGGCTGATCCCGACCATGCTCGACTGATTCGTTTGCGGCGCAAATTGATGATCATAAGATGTGTTCTGCTGCTGAGGACATGGCATGCTACTAGCGAAGCCTTTTTGCATCATAGGAGAGTTTATACTATTGCTTGCAGTTGCACCCATCTGTGCTGCTTTCTGTAACAAGGCCGTGGCGGACATGATCGGGCAACCATTTTTGCTGTCCTGCAAATAGTTGAGTCCAGATGCACTATTTGAACTAAGTTGTAGACTAGACGAGGCGGAGGAAACGCTTCGTGACCCGCTGAACCGACTGCTCGAACTACTCGTAAACATGCCTCCTCCCATGTTCATGGACATAAACGGCATCGGGACTAGCTCTTGGGGAAGCGATTTGAGTGGGGAATTCGGGTCGAAGTTGCCAAAGTCGGAGTCGGATACTCCAACACTCACATTGCCCTTGCTCATCGGCATCGATGGTATAAGCTCGGGCGCCATTTGGTTTTGCAAGTTCGATCCCATATTGTTCATTAGTCCTTGGTTTACATTGTTGTTTTCTTCAGCTAATGCGTCACAGAATGCTCTGTGGGTGATGAAGCTATCTCTCCTGCACAAAGAATAATCAGTGGCATTCAATAAACTACATACACATACACATACACATGTTTAAGTTTGATTAAAGATTATAATATAAAGTACAAATTAACCTTGAAAAGATGGTTCCAGAATCACATTTGTATTCCCTAGTACGACATGTCTTCTGATGAGCTTTCCAGATTGCACAGCATATTTCTTCGAGCACTTGTCGCATTTCCACTTCTTCTCGCCATGTTTACGGCTGAAATGCTTCTTAATACCCGTGAGATCTCCGAGAGCACGAGCCGGATTGTGGTGGACGCAGGTCGGCTCCGGGCATATATACATTCGTTTCTTGACCTCAGTTGCTGTCCTTTGCTTTAGCTTCCAAGGGAGATTGTGACCCCTCCGGTGTAATTGTAGGTTTTTGTCCCTTTGGAAACCTTTGTTGCATATCTCACATACAAATCTATTTGTGGCCATTAGCGTTGTTGGTGATATTGCAATAACTTCAGCATTTGGATCTGCTTTCAAACAAAATTTATAAACCATTTAGCTCAAAAGTTTGCATAATTACTATTAAATTCATTCAATGAAAGCAAGATCTGTAGAATCACTCGAACACTGAAAAGCCAGTGGTAAAAAGGTGCAATCAATTAGCAAACAGTAAAAAAACAAAAGGATAGGTAAAAAAAGTGCAATCAATTAGCACACAGTTGTTGGCAATTATTGCAATCTCATGGCAATAATTGAATCCTTTATATATAACAAATTATTTAACTATTAATCTTTGGTTTGACCCATACTTTTTTTATATTTTGAAATTTTAACCTCGACCTAAATAGTAACAATTAAATATGTTAAGTCGGATTTTATTAGTTTTGTATTATGCATAAATTATAGGTCTAGTTCATATATCTTTTTCAATTTGTTCATTTTAAGCTCTTAAATATTTGGATCAAGACTAAAATATTAAAATTTGAGAAATATAAAAACTAAAATTGACCAATTTATATTACAAAATTTATTCATAGCACAAGCACTAATGATAGAACTTGACCATTGATCTTTTCTTCCCCGTATTTGTTTTTTTGTTTAATAGCTGGACCTGCATGCTTCTATGGAAGCAGATGCAAACCATAAATCCATGCATATCAAACTCAAATAATGGTTCAAAATCAAAAACCAATCAAACAATCTAAACAATTGGCTAAAATTTAAGAAGTTTTACCCTATGTCTAACTGCTCTCATCACTCTATATACATAAATAACCTGAATTATATAAATTTAAAAGCATAGAAGAAAGCATGTAAAGTGAATGATTTGCCTGGAGTCCCTGGTAAATTCCTTTTCTTCTTGACTGCTTGCTGTGAAGCAGCAGCAGCAGAAGGTTCTGAAGCAGAGCCAGCAGCAAAGTTGTTTAGCTGCACTTGTTTCTGCTGTTGCATTTCCTCCCCGGACGAGAAGCTTCTATCATCATCACCTGAGATATTCGACATTTTAGTTGATAAATATCAAAGCTTGTCTGTTTCCCTTTTCGCTTAGCTCCAAAACCCTAGTGTAGTTAGTGCAGTAACTAAAACCGAGGCTTGTTTTGTATCTAAGAGAGGAAGACAAAATAAAGCAGGGAATTCTCCCTTGATTTCTGGTTAAAAGCTAAGGGGTCTAGCTCCCTCTAAGACTAGTTGGAAACCCTTCTTCCTTGGCTTTATATATATATATATATATATATATATATAAATAGGGTTGGAATTTGAAAAGGACAACCGCTTGCAATTACCATCTAATTTGCTAATTGTTAAACTAATTGCCATTCGCTTTCTTAATCGAGTAGGACAATATATATAAATGTAAAAGAAGCTTATCAAGTCATTATTAGGAAGCGTATGGTATAAGAAGTTGATATTTTGCCGAATCCTGTTGTCTATTTTGATCCAATCGATGTAGGAGACCAGACAAAACAAGTCGGTGTCCAGAGTTTCTGTCTCTTAATCAAACATAAAATTAATGAATCAGGTTGCTTGCTGCTTTGTTTTAGGCATGTAATCATGTACCAACTTCTAAAATTAAAAAAATGAATTTATTAAAATTTAAGGAGTAAAAGTAAATTTTTAATATAAAAGATATTCAAAATATATGATAATTCTAATTTTTTAGAAAAATATTATCAGCATCCACCTTTCGGTCCATCCAGCATGTAATATTTATAGAGTAACCTAAACCTAAAGAACCTTAAATAATTACATTGCCCCAGAGTTTGACTGATTCAGCAAAAATTTGGTATTCGTGATTAATCATCTATGTTAGTTTCTTTTACACTTGTCTTCTTGCAAAAAATCATAAAATTTCAATAGTATATAAATTATAAATTTAAGTTTTGTATTTTTTAAATTTTAATCTTGATTCGAATAATATAAATGTAGTCCATTTTAATTAATTTCAGGATGTTAATTAGGTATATTTGCAAATATTATTAGCCCACAAGTTCAATGGGAAAAAAACAAGGAACTCGGCTGTAGAATGAAAAGCAACAAAGAGACAGAAATAAGAATGTTGAACCATTGGCAAAGTTGTAAAACTTTCGTCAACAATATTAAATACAATTGCTTGGTTTTCATCGAGGAAGATCGATATAACTTATTGTTGAAAAGTCAAGACAAGTGGCCAAAATTGGTGGCCTAATTTTCCACCGAAAGGTGATTTGAAAATTAGAAATAATAATTCACCTAAAAATGTTGAAAAAAATGGAATGAAAAAATTAATTTTAGTCATTAGATTTTAAGGTATTTACAAGATTAGTCCTTAAGCTTTAACTATAAATATCCTAGCTCATTTAGCTTCAAAACCATCCCAAAGCATTCTAGCTTTCTTCCAATACTAGAGAAAATTTAGAGAGTTTCTTGAGAGTTATTTTCTCCTTTTTATCAAGAGAGAATTATCATTGTTTTCTCATTGGTAGATCGAGAGAGGTTGTAATTCCTATTTTCTCATAGTGAAATTCTTCTACCGTTGCCCGTGGTTTTTACCCTATATAATTTAGGGGTTTTCCACGTAAATTTTGTGTCTCTTTTATCTTCATTTTTATTTTCTCAAATTATCAGTTGCGATTTTGCTCTATCCGATAGCCGTCTTCCGCAACAATTGGTATCCGAGCTAGATTAGAGTGTGTAATATCTGCTTATTGTCTTTGTGGTTGCCACCAAAAGGTGGATCCTCCAACATAAGAAAATAAGAAGTTATTACCCATTCTTTGAAGGTTCCAGAGAACTATTCACGATAGTGAAATAGTGGGAGCTATCCGTAAAAGAAGCTATGGCAACGAAATTTGATATTGAAAAATTCAATGGGAGAAATTTCTCATTGTGGAAATTGAAGATGAAGGCCATCCTAAGGAAAGACGGGTGTCTAGCGGCTATCAATGAAAGACCGGTGGATTTCGCAGATGACATCAAATGGAACGAGATGGACGGGAATGCTATGGAAAACTTTCATCTAGCATTAGCAGATGAAGTATTGTCAAGCATCGAGGAGAAGAATACAGCTAAGGAGATATGAGATCATCTTACCAAATTGTACGAGGCCACATCGCTGCACAATAAAATTTTCCTTAAGAGGAAATTGTATACTCTCCGTATGTCAGAATCTACTTCAGTGACGGAGCACTTAAATACATTGAACACCTTATTTTCTCAGCTTACATCCTTAAGCTGTAAAATAGGAGAACACGAATGTGCTGAACTTCTACTTCAAAGTCTACTGGATTCGTATGATCAACTCATCATCAACTTGACAAACAGTAATGTCACCAGTTTAGTCTTCGATGACGTTGCAACTACTGTTCTACAAGAAGAAAATCGGCGCAAGAACAAGGAAGACAGAAAAGTAAATCTACAACAAGCAGAAGCGTTGACAACGATGAGAGGGAGATCAACAGAACGTGGCCAAAGCAGCAGTCACAAACATGGTAGATCGAAGTCGAGGAGCAAGAAGAATTTAAAGTGCTACAACTGTGGAAAGAAGGGTCATTTGAAGAAGAATTATTGGAGTCTAAATAAAAACTCCAATCCACAAGGCAATACCTCAAACACTTCAGATGATGGAGATGCTCTATGCTGTGAAGCGTCAACCACCGTGGAAGGCAGAAAAAGATTTGCAGATATATGGCTCATTGATTCGGGAGCGACATATCACATGACCTCAAGAAGAGAATAGTTCCATAATTATGAACTTGTCTCAGGAGGATCTGTGTATAGTTGCAATGATCATGCCTTAGAGATCGTTGGAGTGGGAACCATCAAATTGAAGATGTATGATGGAACAATTAAATTTGTTCAAGATGTGCGGCACGTGAAAGGCCTAAAGAAAAATTTATTATCCTACGGATTGTTGGATAATAATGCAAGCAAGATTGAAACACGGAAAGGAATCATGAAGGTGTTCCGTGGAGCGCTTGTGGTGTTGAAAGGCGAAAAGATAGCAGCAAACTTGTACATGTTGAAGGGAGAGACTTTGCTAGAATCAGAAGCCTCTGTTGCCTCATGTAGTTCAGATTCTACAATGCTATAGCATCAAAAACTTGGACACATGTCAGAACAAGGAATGAAAGTCCTTGTGGAGCAAAAGTTACTTCCCGGCTTAACAAATGTATCACTTCTTTTGTGTGAGCATTGTATAACAAGTAAGCAGCACCGGTTGAAATTCAACACATCAAATTCTAGAGGCAAAAGTGTTATAGAATTGGTTCACTCTGACGTATGGCAAGCACCAGTAACGTCCCTAGGTGGAGCAAAATACTTTGTCTCATTTATTGATGACTACTCCAGGAGATGTTGGGTGCACCCTATTAAGAAGAAGTCAGACGTGTTTTCAACTTTCAAAAACTTCAAAGCGCGGGTGGAACTTGATTCTGGAAATACGATCAAGTGTTTCAGAACAGATAATGGAGGAGAATACACAAGCGAAGAATTTGATGACTTTTGCAGGAAAGAAGGCATCAAAAGACAGTTCACAGTGGCGAACACTCCTCAACAAAATGGAGTGGCAGAGCGGATGAACAGAACCTTGTTAGAAAGAACAAGAGCAATGTTGAGGGATGCAGGCCTAGAAAAATCATTCTGGGCAGAATCAGTCAATACCGCCTGTTATTTGGTGAATCGAGCTCCATCAACTGCAATAAAGCTGAAGACACCAATGGAGATGTGGACTGGTAAACCAGTTGATTATTCAAACCTCCATGTATTTGGAAGTATTGTGTACGTGATGTACAACGCCCAAGAAATTTCAAAACTGGATCCAAAATCCAGGAAATGCAAATTCTTGGGGTATGCTGATGGAGTAAAGGGATATCACTTGTGGGATCCCACTGCCCGCAAAGTGATCATTAGCAGGGATGTTATCTTTGTAGAAGATAAACTACAAAGAAAAAAGACGATGATAGCGCTGAAAAGTCAGAGACTACTCAGATACATGTGGAAAAAGAGTTTGAAGAAGGAGATTCTTCTGAAGCAGAACCAACACATGATGAACAAGAACCAGAGAGTTCTGAAGCTCCAACAACTCGTCAATCAGATCGTGTGATAAGACGTCCCAATTGGCACTCATATTATGTTATAGAAGGTAATATTGCATACTGTCTTTTAACAGAGGACTGTGAGCCATCAACATACCAGGAGGCAATAAACAGCTCAGATGCTTCACTGTGGATGATGGCGATGCAAGAAGAAATCAAAGCCCTTCATAAAAATAATACATGGGACCTTGTGCCACTACCACAAAGAAGGAAGCCAATTGGTAACAAATGGGTCTTCAAAATCAAGCGAAATGGTGACGATCAAGTTGAGAGGTATCGTGCAAGACTGGTGGTCAAAGGATATGCTCAAAAAGAATGTATTAATTTCAATGAAATATTTTCTCCTGTGGTTCGACTAACAGTTCGAGTAGTTTTTGGCAATGTGTGCTACATTGAACTTACATCTAGAGCAGCTAGATGTTAAAACAGCTTTTCTTCATGGAAATCTTGAAGAAGAGATTTACATGCTCCAACCTGAAGGTTTTGAAGAAAAAGAAAAAAAGAACTTGGTTTGCAGGTTGAACAAATCTCTGTACGGTCTAAAGCAGGCACCGAGGTGTTGGTATAAGATATTTGATTCCTTCATTATGTACCTTGGATACAACAGACTTAATGCAGACCCTTGTGCTTATTTTAAGAGGTCTGGTGATAACGATTTTGTTATATTGCTGTTGTATGTGGATGATATGTTGGTTGCAGGACCCAACAAAGATTATATTGAAGAATTGAAGGCACAACTGGCTAGGGAATTTGAAATGAAGGACTTGGGATCAACAAACAAGATTATAGGGATGCAAATTCACCGAGACATAAGTAATAGGAAGATTTGGCTTTCACAAAAGAATTACTTGAAGAATATCTTATCACGATTCAACATGCAAGATTGTAAGCCAATTTCTACCCCTCTTCCTATTAACTTCAAATTATCCTCCAGTATGAGTCCTAGCAATGAAGAAGAGAGGATGGAGATGTCTCGAGTACCGTATGCATCAGCAGTGGGAAGTTTAATGTTCGCTATGATATGCACAAGACCAGACATTGCACAAGCAGTGGGAGTAGTTAGTTGGTACATGGCGAATCCAGGCAAAGAGCATTGGAATACAATGAAGATGATCCTGAGATACATCAAATGAACCTCAAATGTTGCATTATGTTACGGAGAATCAAACTTACTAATAAATGGTTATGTAGATTCTGACTATGCAGGGGATTTGGATAAAAGCAAATCTACTACAAGATATGTGTTCAAAGTTGCTGGTGGAGCTGTAAGCTGGGTTTCAAAATTGCAGTCAGTTGTGGCTACGTCCACAACAGAGACAGTAGCAGCTACACAAGCCAGTAAAGAAGCAATTTGGTTGAAGATGCTGTTGGAGGAGCTTGGGCACAATCAAGAGTATGTCTCTCTATTTGTGACAGTCAAAGCGCCTTGCATCTAGAGTTCAGTACCATTTCATTCGTGAAAAGGTGGAAGAAGGGATGTAGATATGCAGAAGATTCATACCAAAGACAACATAGCAGATTTCATGACAAAGGCGATCAATGCTAATAATTTACCTGGTGTCGATTCCCTGTGGCTGTCAGAGACGTAAGCACATGATGGTACAAGGTAGAAAGAATGGTGTGAAGATATGATTGTTTCAATCAAATCTTTAAGTGGGAGATTGTTGAAAAGTCAAGACAAGTGGCCAAAATTGGTGGCCTAATTTTCCACCGAAAGGTGATTTGAAAATTAGAAATAATAATTCACCTAAAAATGTTGAAAAAAAATGGAATGGAAAAATTAATTTTAGTCATTAGACTTTAGGGTATTTACAAGATTAGTCCTTAAGCTTTAACTATAAATACCCTAGCTCATTTAGCTTCAAAACCATCCCAAAGCATTCTAGCTTTCTTCCAATACTAGAGAAAATTTAGAGAGTTTCTTGAGAGTTATTTTCTCTTTTTTATCAAGAGAGAATTATCATTGTTTTCTCCTTGGTAGATCGAGAGAGGTTGTAATTCCTATTTTCTCATAGTGAAATTCTTCTACCGTTGCCCGTGGTTTTTACCCTATATAATTTAGAGGTTTTTCACGTAAATTTTGTGTCTCTTTTATCTTCATTTTTATTTTCTTAAATTATCAGTTGCGATTTTGCTCTATCCGATAGACGTCTTCCGCAACACTTATGAAGCAAACATCAACACAACAATGTCAAGACACCCAGATGTTGAAATATTTATGCATTTTCTTCGCTATATGTTTTATGGAAATTATAGAATATAAAAGATGATCTATACTTATTCGGCCAAACGATAAGAAATTTGAAATCCCGAATTGGATCTTAAATTGACGGGTTAATATAATCTTATTCATGTGATTATATACTCTTCGAATAGAAATTTATTTTCTGAAAGATCCCAACTTTCGTGTTTTGGTAGGTTTCGGATTGATTACATAAAACTCACAATAACAATGAAACCAGAGAATATATATATAAAAGACAATTTTTTCTATTATATTAGTCTTTCTAATATATTACCTTTTCCATTCTATTAGTATTAATTAATAATTCCGTTTTCAATGAATATTTTAAGTGATATCTAAAGTTTAATTTTATGAATGAAAATAAGAGCTTGAAAAACGACTTTAAGCACCATCGAGATGCTGGAATGTCACAAATGGTGAATAAATTAGAAGGAAACAGGTTTCGAAGTGACATACTGACATAAGCTAAGCAACCCCATGCATAAAAACGAGAGAAAAGTCGGCCATGGACGCTTATTCTTTCCCATATTTTAGTATTTCTTTATTCCCATGAAAGGGTGATTTATATATCGATGTAAAACGAAAAAAAGAAAAAGAAGAAAATAGCAGCGATGAATATTGTATTGTTTGCTGAAATGGACGTGTTTTTTTTAAGATAAAGTAAGAAATAAAATATGTAAGAGAAATTATGGTAAAAATATATTTAAACATTTAGTCATATATCATGTATGAACCTTCTGTATTATGTGATTTTTTTATTTATTTTAATAATTAAAATTTTGACTGAGTTAGATGCTTAATATTTATAACGACATTAATATTTGTAAAAAAAACTTTGGTTTTCTTTTCTTCATCATGCTAGATACCGAGCAGATTGTGCATGGATTTGCAGGATCAACCCTACCAACCATTGGAGCTTTGATGGAGTTTAATCGATGAAGATAAGTGAACTTTTGGGAACCCAATACCCCCGGGGGTGATGAAAAATAATTATTTAAAATGAGATAAGGATTGAATTTAGAATCATAACATAAATGATTAATTGATTAACGCATCATCATCATCACCAATCACCTCCCTTAAAGAAATGCGTCCCTCAATCCATGTGGATGTAACATAAATTTAAACGATAATATCAAACTGTAATCACGGAGTTCACATTTGCATGTAATAGGTCTCACACGTTTGAAATTCCTTTTGAACACTATACCATGCATGTGCTAGTGATATATATACATATATATATATATATATATATATATATATATATATATATATCCCATCGTACGTATTAGTTCAGATTTAGATTAGTATTAAAAATTAATGTGGCATTGTGTTTTTATTTGTCAAATAATAACGACGAGTAAAAGTATAAAATAATAAGAAATAAAAATATATAATATTTTATATATCTTTTTATAAAAAAAAATCACAAATTAGAAAGAAAAGTTTAGTGTAATGTTAGAATTATAAGAGTCTTAATTAATTATCTTTACTCGTTATTATTTATTAAGAGGTTAATTATTTAACGAGTGATATTCAATTTTTTTGTAATATATTGGTACAATGCACATGTATAGGTGTACTTCACATATGCAATTACTTCAACTTATGTTATCTAAGTAAAACATCATTCTCTTTTACTATTAAATCATTCAAATTATATTTGTTGAAAGTGAATGATATATATAAGAATTAATTGCACATGAGGCCCCAAATTATGATCTAATTCTAAATTAATCTGTAAATTTAAAAAAAAAACTTATATAAATCTTCAAACTACGACTTCTATTCTAAATTGACCTATAAACTTTAAAATGTTCCATATCAATTTTCAAATTATGAAATTATTATAAATTGATCCCTAAACCCATGACCTAAAAAATAATATGATAATTTTTAGAAGATCACATGTTCCATTCTGAAAACCTTCAAAAATATATTAAATAACTTTTAACCACTAGAGTTAATGGCAAGATAATGAAAGCATCAAAATGAACTGATATTGATAACTTAAGGACTAATATAAAATATTTTAAAGTTTAAGACTAATTTAAAATAGGGTCAAAATTTGAGAATTGATATAAAATATTTTAAAAATTTAAGGATCAATTTAAAATAGGGTCAAAATTTAGAGACATTGTTTGCAATTATCTCAAAGAAATAAAGAAAATTTTAAAACCCGGCGGTTTTATCATTTATGAATTTGGAAAGAACGGAGCTCCGGAATGTGGCGGCGAAACCAATTTCAGGTAAAGAATTTGCCTGCTATACTTTTTTTTTATTGTACCTTCAATTAGTTGTTGACTACTTGCTTGCTTTTAGGAAAATCCAGATTCTGATCAGAGCATTTCTGGTAATTATTTTTATCAATATTACTTTTCCTGTTTACTGTGGATGTATAGATTGGTTTACGAGTGATAATTTGGCAGACAAGGAGGAGTTTATTGATGATTTTGCAGAAAATTGTGTTTCATTAGGCGACCGTTTGGAAATAGAGAAGCAGGTCATTGTCTGTTACTTCGCATAAATATGGAGTTTTCTAATTATCTATTTGAATTTTGATTGCATATTTTATGCATCAACAGGAAGGATTTCAACTTCAATCAAGATTGGAAACACTTAAAGGTATCCATTTTCCGTCAATTTCTTCTACATTTGAGTTTTTAAAGTAATTCTTTTTGTTAAGCTCTTTGATGTATTACTCAATTTGTTTTTAAATTATGCATTAGAGAAATGTGATAACAATCGCTTGTACAATGAAGAATTCTCAAGTTTTTGTATCAAGGAGGATGTTGAAGTGTCTGACTCTCTCGGCGAGGGTGACTGCTTTCCCTCTCAGACATTTAGGCGAGTTTCCTGTGAGGAATTGGTCTCTGATTGTGAGGTAATAAGTGAAATTTCAGATAACTTTTTTTTTTTAATTGTGGATTATCTAGCTGTCTAATTATGTTTCTTCACATCGTGGCCATTGAGATTAAGGCATTAGGCTTCTTCTTTTTATTGTTTTTGTCTTATATAATTTTTTTTTTGGACAGGAAGATGTTGTGCACTCAAAATCTTGCATTGTTTCTGGTGCTAAAAAATCTGATCGTAGTTCTGGAATAGAGGAGAGAGATGGGGGAAATGCATGGTCTATGGTAACTAAAGAAGCTGAGGCACTAATCCATTTGGACAAAAATGTTTCAAGCTTTTCTTCTCATTTTTCTTGTTCCAAAGCTGATAAATCTTGTAGAGGTGAAACATTCTTGCTCCTAGAATGACTTGCTTCTAATTCATTATCATTCCATTTTCAGTGGTTTTCCGAAATATGCATTCATGTTCCCATTGTATGGGGAAAAGGAAATGAATTAGAGAACCCTGACTTCCTGAGAGTAAGTGGGTAACATAGATTCAGATATGCTTTTGCCCCAAAAAGTGCATGGATACTGTATGCATATGGTAGTAGCTAGGCCTTTCACTAACCAACCTTCATTGAGGAATCTACCAGTGCCGTGAGTTCAGTTCCCGAACTCTTTCACATAACCAAGATACCATGGGGCTTTATTTGGCCTTTGAAAGATGCTCCTCTTTTTCTAATCTGGCAGCCTGGGCTTATTTATGCTTTTGCAGGTGCCATAAACAAAACGAGACCTAGATTTTCATTTGGCTTCCAACCACAAAGAGGAGTTTCATGTCTATCTATCTCAGATAACGAAAATGTCATGTCAACTAAAGCTGGTAAAGTGCCCAAAAGATTGCAGGACAGTGATCATGGAACCTTAGAGCATTCAATAGCCGAGGTTCTTGAAGATTTCAGTGGAGAAGAGGAAAACCAGTTAGAGATTGTTCGTGCTGATGTAGAAGCTCTTGGTCATGGGCATTCAATGGCTGAACTTTTAGATGACCTTCAGGACAATCCCAGCCTGCTAAGAGGGAATTTTAAAATGGTATTTCTCTTTTGTCATTGTTGTTCTTGAGCCATAATTCGTTGCTTAAAATTTTAATTTACACACATACTTCACAGAATAGCAGAGCAAGAGGAAAAAGGGTACAAGCTACTCTCAAAAGAAGTATATGTTCACTTGGTGATAGAACCATTGAAAGTGAAGCCCTCTATGAGCCCCAGTGATGAATCATCAAGCAATGATGAGGTATATACATGCCTGCGGTTGCTTAGTCATTGCCTCGTACCTGAAATTATTAATTGAATGTATTTGCTACAAAATGCTTAAGCAGGCTGATTGCCGAAATCTAGAACTTGCTTTTCCAGAGATAAAGAATCATACTATTTCAGATAAGTTTCAGGCAGCCTTAGGTTCCACCTTCTTGAGTGCTGAAGGCACTTCGATTCCTAGACTAGGAGTGTTCAGGTTCATAATATGGCTAGAATTATCCTATCATGTTAATGATAAATGTTGGAAATGAAAAATATATTTGAGCAATTTATCCTCCGGAAATTTGCAGCACTGGACTATTTGGAAAGTTGCAGCAGGTCATGCAGCAAGAAAAGGAGATAGATACGGATTTTCTGACAAAGTTGCTGAATGGAGCTACCTTTATTAGTAAAGCCTTGTTACTGTTCACCTTATCCCTTTGTCAAATTTTGAAGGAAATTGATTTACAAGGACTGCATCACATTAGGGTTTAACAAAAAGAGATTATTTGTGTTTTTACCCATTGCTCATTCTTCATTCGTCTTCATTCTCTTATTTCTCAGATGAACCAAACAACATGACTGTCAAAGTTGTTTCAAGATATTTGGATGCAAAGCTGACGGTGTGTTATTGCTCTCTTGTCAATATCATAGAGGTTGAAATCTTAAAGAAGTTTCAAGTTGCAGGACTTCCCACCGAATTAGAACAGAAACTTAGAAACTGAAGTTGTATGTTTCTGTTTGTGCAGGGTTTTCCGCAGCCAGAGAGCCCCAAAATATTGGAAAATGAAGGACAAAAAGTAACGATTATTTTCAATCAAAGAATATGCGCCAATGCTGACCTAGAAACTGGAAACTTGATTTGCATTCACCCCCCCATGGTATGCACATTGAACACTAAATCTTATCACAAGGACAATTCTTAAGATAAAACCGGTGGTTATATAGTGGATAGTATTCAGAATATACAAGGCTTGGCCTTTGTTTTCCATGAAGAGCTTAAACATCTGATCCTAGCAGAAGTATGCCACTTTTTACCCGGCTGACACTATACTGCAAACGTAAAAGACCTTAGGCATTTCCATTTAGCTTGTCAGAAAAAAGTTCTTCATTACTTGTTCAACATATATAATTCACTTATACGATAATTTTCTATGACAGGAAGGAAGTTGATGTCACTGGTAATGGTGAGAAAGTAATTTTATCTACATATTTCTCTGACTTCTCGGTCTAACTAATTTGGGCATGTCTTGGGAGGGATTGCCTTTTACATCATTCGTCCGAGTCATAAACAAAGTTATATGGTCGGTTGAAATGATAAAAAATAACCATGTAATTTGTTCCGTAAAAATGTCTATATTTCATCTTAATATTGTATTGTTAGTTTCACGAGCTTGTAACGTGCAACTTTCTCATCAACTTTTATAAAAAGCATCAGGATATTTAGGTTGTATGTCAGTGAATTTATGTTTCTAACTATAATTTTTGCAATGTCATAATATGTACGTTGAAGTTATTCCTGTGTTTAAACCGTAAACTATGTTTTTCCTCTTTGTAAAAGAAGCTGCAGATGTTGAGATACGAATATCAGTTTTTTCACTTGTATATGTAGCCAGTTTGAGATAGCTGCAAGAAATTTGGCATTTGAGGAAGTAGTAACACTGGCAACTAACAAGAAATCAGGGATTTGATACAAAATTTCGGGTTTTGAAGGAGACATCAATTGGTAAGTCTCTAATCTATCTTTTGTTATATAACTACTGATATTGGGTATATAGTACTACATAGTCTCACAATGGACCGACTCTTTTAATCTAGTTTTCTCTATTTATAACGTTAAAATTTGAATTATTGATTTTGCATAAGGAATTTAGTGTTTCATCCCGTCAGATCAATTGGTAATCAGTTAAGAAAAATATTATTTAATAGTTTAATTTTAAATCTTTTATATTTTGTAATTTTTTTTGATTTTTTTAAGCTTTATAATTTTAATATTTTATTTTTTATTTATTAATATATAAAATAAAACAAATCAACAATAATATTCATCAACAATGACGTGACAAAATGAAGGGTTATTCTATATCAAATCATTTCACCATTTAAAAAAGGGTATTTGAAATTTTTAGCAACAACGAGGATGCTTTTGTTAAGAAAACTTGAGGGCGAAAATGAAAATTCAGTAAAACATTGGGGGATAATTTTACTAATATGCTTCAATGTTAATAGGATTAATTGTTTTTTAATGATGTATTGATATATATATAGCATTCAATGTTCACTACCTTTTCTGTGTTAAAATTTATACCCAATTCTTAAAATAAGTAAAATCATTATTTTTAATAAAATATTAATAAAAATATTAAAACTTGAACGCTGTTGATATAACATCTTACATGTCAATTGACATATATTTTTTCTAGAATATTTTTATATTATTTATTGATATGATATATAAGATAAACTAGTTCCATGTTAATATGAAATATAAAAGGATTGTCACCTGGATTATCCTACCAATGTTAGAAACTTAATATTTTAATCAACATTTCATTTATAATTTATGATTTAATTTAAGAATTTAAATTAAATTAACAAAAAAATAAAGAGTGAAAACAAAATTCATCATCACACTTAAATATTAAACTGAAATAATCATGTGATGTATAGCGAATTGGTTTTATTATGGTAGTGGGAGATGGTTAATCGCCATGAATGAGAAGATCTATGATTCCGAATAAACATGAAACTTATGTTATTGAATGTGATGGGTGAAAAGGTAATCCCATGCACCATGAAGTTTTCTAGAAACATCCAGCACTGCAGTATTTGTATATGGATGAAAATACAATTAAAAAAAATAAATGGACGAAAATAATACTTTTTAAAAGATAATATGATAAAAAGAATTATTGTTGTATCTTTGCATATATCTTCGGGAAATTATTAATCTTCGTCAATAAAAATCCTCGTAAACATCACACCATTTCCGAAATCTACTCTATTAGACATATGGGATCGCTCTATGGAGTGCATGCTACTCAATCTTTGACATAACATGTGATAGAGTTAAATCTGATAATTAACAGTTATATCTATACAGTCTATCAGCTTATTAGCAGTCATGATAACTCTAGGCCTAACAACAATCACTTATAGTTGGGATATTTATACCTTGAGGAAAAACTGAAAGAGGGCCTCTCCTCTTTACATTATTCGCCTTCTCTCTTATACTTTCTCCTTTTTTCTGTGATAGAAAATCGCAAATTTATTTATATCTTTATATCAGTTGCAACTCTCCGTCTAAATAAAATTGATTAATTACTAACTATCATGCTATCAACATTTATATAATACTTTTTCAAGAAGAAAAAGGTGGCGTGGCACCCACACCACCAAATATTGCATTGTATATTGCTTTTCAGTCTTAGACCGGCACTTTTTAAAACTCCAATCCTCCTTCCCCTAAGGACGGATTCCTCCCTTCCTCTTCCTCTCAACACCCCTTTCCTTCCCCTCTCCCTCCCTCATATGGCAGCTAACCAAGATGATTCAGGGACACTCAAATATATGGTAACTACTGACCATATGTGTGTGTGTTTAAAATTAGTTGACTGATGTTTTTAATGTTTTATAGGCATGTGTTGAAAGTCTTCATCCATTGTGAAGGCTGCAAGAAGAAAGTCAAGAAAGTTCTTCAAGCCATTGACGGTACCCTGCATGCAATTTTATTCAATCGCTTTTATCTTTACGTGTAATTCTAAGTACTAACAACAACTGGAAATCCCTTTTTCTTTTCATTTTTAAGGTGTTTATGAGACGGCCATAGATTCTAAACAGCACAAGGTGACGGTAACCGGCAGTGTGGATGAAGAATTACTCATCAAGAAGCTGTCAAAGTCGGGAAAATTCGTCGAGCCTTGGCCAGAAAAGAATGACAAAAAGGCTGTGAAATCGAAGAGCAATGGCAAGCGAGCCGGTGACGATCATGAACAGAAGAATAAGTCAGCAGAAAAGCTTGAATTAACGGGCGACGGCAAAGACCGTCCTGCTGGAGGTGATCAGCCTACAGCAGGGGACCAAATGGGGGCGGTGAAAGCGAGGAACCTGACACGGTACTCGAAAGTAGTGGTGGTGGTAAAAAGAAGAAAAAGAAAGGGAAGAAAGGTGGTAGCCCTGTTCCCAACGGTGATGCACCACCAGGTGATAATCAATCAGCTACGGCTCTCACAGTCCCAGACCAGGCCCCACCTAAGGAATCAATCAACCGGAGCCCTCCAAATCTGGCTACGTATCCATATGGACCTATGTATTATGGACCTCCATTGTTTGGAGTGAGTTACAGCACGAGTTATCCCAACTCAGCCTCTTCTAGTTATGCCCCTAGAACGTATTCTAATGCATACGGATCACCTCCACCACCTCCACCTCCACCGTATGATCCAATGGATAAATTCTATGAACATGATGATCATGACTACCGTGCGCATGATGAAACTAGCTGCTCAATTATGTAGAATATTTTTTTGGGGGAGGATAGAAAGGGTTTGATTTTGTAAGATCAAAACTAGAAAAATAAAAGCGGTAAATTATTCTAAATGTCACTTAACTTTAGAAATTGTATCGATTTTACTATTAAATTTTAAAATATTCAGTTATAGTATTGAATTTTGGTTTAACTTCAACATAATTATTGGGCCATTAATCTCTCAGTAGATGAATGACATGGCAGTTCGTGTTTATGTGTACTGACGTGGAAGTTAAAAAATAATTTTGTTATTCTACCTCATCATCTTCTCCATTAAATGTAAGGATTTATTTTTTTTCATTTTTAGCCATAGTCGAAAATCACCTTTCTCCAATGACTTTACCCTAGACACTTTTTTTTAGCCTTTCTCGCCCATGTAGGGCGTTGGGAAATTTTTTTTCCCCATATAAGGCTCTACCCAAATTATTTCTTGAACTGGGGTGTTTGCTGTAGTGACCTCATTGATCGTAAAGTGCTCCTTGCGACAAAGCATCCTCTATTGCAACAACTCTTCTCTCTTCCCTCGCTGTTGCAGCTCCATAGGTCGCCAAATGCTCCATAGGTCGTCGTGTGCTCCTAGAGACCTATGGTGGTCACTGTAGCAATAACCCTACTTTAGCAAATAATTGTTCGACTGCACTATATAAATTTTTTTTTTCCCATTACATTATTCAAACACTTTTGCCCTTTTTTTATTTGAAGGATATTTGTTCGAAAATCCAAACGATAAGAAATATTGTTTTGAGAATATGAACAAAAATACCTCTAAAATTGTCTCATTGAACGACCATAGAATAAAATCAAAGTATTAGAAAATCAAACCTTTAGTTATATTTCCATCGATTTTGAGTAGATTATGTGGAAAACCAATCCAAGCAGAAGAAATATGAGTGAATGCGAACGTTTTAGTATTAAGCTTGTCGCAAATGACGATTGGTAATTGGCGAAGGGCGACAATCGATCGACAATAATGGTTGAAGGAGCTAATGATTGTTTGGAGAGACCAAAGTAATACACAAACTAAAATTTAATGCCTAAAATTAAAACATTTTAAAATTTAATGACAAAATCGATACACAAACTAGAATTTATGGAAAAAAAAAAGTCATGTTATTATGCCATTTACAATTTAATTTCTTAATGCTTACGTTGAAACTAAAACCAAAATATTTCAACGCTACAACTAAATTGTATTAAAGTTGAGTGATAAAATTGATACATACTTAAAATTTAGCGGCATTCAGAGTAGTTTACCTGAATAAAAATAAGTTCAGTACCATGATCTACTTAATTGGGACCAAACGTATATAAGAGGTACAATTACTCTCTAGAAACTTGGTTTAATTAGGGATGACTTTGTAGTTTGTGATAGTTTATTAGTCATATTTATATTTATATTTATATTTTATTTTATTTTATTAAGTTAATGGTGATTTCAAAGTATTATTTGTTCTAAATACTCAACCATTTGACAACGAACGTTCAATCACCCTTACAGTCATTGGTAACCTAACCCATAACCTCTAAGAACAATAACGATTCTTTTAACCACTGAGATAAATTGGTTTGTGCATATTTTATTTATTTACTTACGTGTCAAAATCTTAGTATCGTTTGTAAAATTATTACTATGGATAAGCTTTTGCTTCGAGCATATATAACCTTTTACAGGGTGAAGCAAAAATCTCATCCCCACTTGGATACCTTTAATCTGAACCAGAATATCCATAGCGAATTATGCCTTCTTTTTCTTATTCCTATTTATCTCCATAATAATTAATAACTATATACATATATATATATATATATATATATATATATATATATATATATTTAATCCTCTATTTTATAAAATTTTTAAAAATAATCTTTTTACTTTAATATGATTAAAAAGGTTGCATTATTTTTTGGTAATAGTATGCGTTAGAGCCTTTGACATAATATTACAAACTACCGTTGATATAGAGGATAAGACATGAGGTCTTTTAAGCAAAATTAAAATTTCAAAATTTGACATTACGAATGAAGAAATTGTACTATGAAGATCATTCACATAATGAATTAATGTAGTATCTTAATCGAATCAATCAATCATTGAATCGAATACCGATAATTATATAAAAAAAATTAACATCATGCTCAGCTGAACTGGTCAATTTTGGCAACTGAACTGGACAGTGAATAAGATGCTGCAAGATATTTTTATGCGAAAGCTGAAACAAAAAAGAAATGAACAAGGACACTAATGTAGGACAGTTCATAATAACCAGAGCAAAGGGAATCTAGTTCAAAAGCAAACACGTCTAGTCCAAATGAGACCTTTATGTTTTTTCCAATCTTTGGTTACAAACTCTTAGCAGCAATCTTCCATGAAACAACAATGCTATGCTATGTTAGTCTGCAACATATTATGCTGCCAAAAGAAAAAGAAGCAAAGACGGGTTCTGGTATGTTTGTCGACATGCAACGTCGGTTTCATTGCAGTAATAATTACATTACAAGGAACCAAAGATTGGTGGAAAATTTACAAAGGAAAGAGGACAAGGAAGTGGTACAATAGGTTCATGCAATGCAACCACCGTATATCAGCATCCTGATGAATGGAATCTTGACTGAGCCAGGATGGGTAAAGCAGAAGTTTTTGAATTAATAACTGGTATCTGATCTATTAATCTATTAATTTAAATCGAGTTTTGTAGAGACCCACTAGTGTTTCATCTTACTAAACCAACTGATTGTCGGTTAAAAGAGAAGTCTTTGTTAATTACTATTCTTAAAATTACATGAAAGTGTACACAGAAGTAAAATTTGGTCTATAGTATTAAAGAGAGAGTATGATTGGCATTTCAGGGTAAGCCTATAAATATAACTAATTTAGTAAACCGGGAGTAAATCTTTATACAGAGTAGGATCTTGTATAGGGAGTTTATTTTTCTTAATAAGCTTTCCATCTTGTATTTATGATAGCATATTATTATTGATGAATAAATAAAATTATATATTTTTCTAAAAAAAACTTTTTTAAAATTTTAAATTTGAATTCTTTTTTAAGAAAAAATATATATCTTAGCACTTCATCTAACTTTTATTAATATTATAAATTCATTTTCAATTAGAAATGAGTATTTGATTTGAATCCGACTTTCAATTTGATCTGATTGAATAAAGTTTTTCTGTTGAAAAATTAAGTTTAGATTTGGGTCTGGTTCGTGTTCAAGGAATATGATGAAAAAAATTATCCGACCCGATATATAATATTATAATTATTTCTTATATATTTAGGGACAATTACAATAATAGTCTTATATATATCATTTCTTTTATTAGATTTTTATCTTTCACAATATATATGTGTGTGTGTCGGATCAAGTACGAGTCTTATCCTAAAAATCAGGTCGAATTCTCCTAAAATTTATATATATATATTTTCCGGATCAAGTATGAGTCCTATCCTAAAATATCGGTCAAATTTTGGTGCCAGTTGAAAATTTTAATTTTTGGATTAGATTCGAGTGAGCCAATAACCCGACTCATAACAATCCTTATTTTTAATACTCTATTTTTAAACTCTAGAAATTAAACTGTGATATTTTTAATTATTGTACTTTATTTTTGCAGTAAGTTTTGTGATTTATGAGAGGTGATCAAAGTTAATTTAATTTGTCGAAGTAGTTGCAATTATCAATCGAGGCTCGGCATAAGAGGGCTTGTGCTCGAGTGTCTGTTTCTATATATTCATAATTTCTTCTTGTTGGACCCAAATTTAAAACCATAGGCCGAAAAACCAACAATGTCTCCTAGCCCTGGCTTGCATTAATCTACAAAATTAGTTAAATTTACATATAATAAAAATAAAATTTCATCGACAATCATAAATAAAAGTATGTTAGTTTATTTTTATTTTAAAATTTATTTCTCTACTGTTTCTTTTTTTGGTTAAAATTTAAAATTATCTCCACTATTTATTTATTTTAAATTAAGTTTATATTTATTTTATTTAATATTCATCAACATTAAATGAATAAGTTAATGAACACTAATGGAACATTTTTTTCAAAAATTAAATAAACATACTCATGAGGACCACATTTACAAATAATAATTTTTTTAAAGATCACTAATTTTATTCAAAATAGGAAATATCCTAAATTACAATAAAGATTTACAATAATAATCATAATCGTAAATTAAACATATAATTAGGACAATTTCTTATAATCATTGAAACAAAACTAGAAACTTAAGATCACATAAGGACCATACAAATAAAGATTAAAATACAATCAAGAAAACTCGAATAAAGATGGATACAAACAGATCTGATCGCATTGGCAAACGAACCACAAAAGGGAATCAAGCTACTGAAAGACCATTGATAAACCGCAAACCAGACTCAGACGACGTGAGAAGCTATCCACGAACGCATAATGGGTATCCAAATCAAATCCGAAGGTCCAAAGCAGGGAATATCAACAATATAACATATAAGCGTCATCTTTATAAGTCGTTGCGATGTCTAATCAACTTTTAGAAAATGATAAATGAAAACAACGACCAAACAACTGAAAAACAAAAGACATAAGAAAATGTGCTATAAAGACAAAGGAAAACGTGTTATACAGTCTGATCCATTTAAAAATAAAAAACAAGAGAAAATAAAAGGACAATAAAGAATACCAACGATCGGTAATCAACATCAAAGTTGGTATTGTCGCCAATCAACAAGAAAAAAAAAAGAAAAAGAGATGAACGATTTATCAGTAAAAAAACTAAAATATATTGTAAAGTTAACAAACATATACTAATGAACATATAATTGAATATGCTCTTGAACAATTATAGATATAAAATAATTATTTTATGCACGAACAGTGGACACAAAATACTTTACAATCGAGATTCTAATGTTGTCATGTGTCATATTTAACGACTTTAAACCCCAAAATATAATTTCTAAAATTTTGAACTATGAATTATAATTTTACTTCATAAAACCTAAAGCTCTAACCCTTGATCCCTAAATAAGATACGTGACAATGTTAGAACTCCATTCATGAAATATATATATATATTTTACTTTGATGTATGGAATAATAACCCTAAATTATATTCGTATAAATAATAGAAAAATTAACCTTAAATAAACTAATTTCTTATTTTTAAAATATAAAATAGTTAAACATAAATATTAATAATTATATTATAAAATAGACATGAATATTTAAAAATATATTTTTATAAAAATATTAAATTTAAGTAAACTGATTTATAAATAAATCTATAAACAAACTAATAAATAAATTTATTTGTCGATATAAATAAATAGAAAGTATTATTATTTAAACTCATTTATTTGATAAATAAATAATAACAAAATTTAATAGTCTAAGATGATTGTAAGTATAATATCTATTCATAAACTTTATTAATATTCGGCAATATAATATAAAGCTGCTCAAATATGAGAGTTTTAAGGAAATAATATACCCGTAAACTACTGTCCCCACTATCCACAAAGTTTTGTCAGTTTTCCAATATATATATATATATATATACGCGTATATTTAGGTACTCCAAAAGGCAAATTCGAATTTTAGAGGGGCATCTTAACACATGGCGAAGAATATATAACATGTTGAATACCAAAATGGAATAATCCTTTGCTGTAAAATTGCACATTTTCCAATTCTAAGATAACTATATGGATTGTGTTCACATATTTTCGACTTAGCAATTAAGTGATCAAAATAGAAACAATTAAGAATTTAGTGATTAAATTTAAAATTTTAAAATTAAGTGACCAAAATACTTTACCTTTTAATATTTGGATTAATTATTGACAGTAAAAAAGATTTTTAAAGGATATAGCACTTTAACGGTGAGATCAAACTATGTAAAAATTAGAGGGAAAAACAACAGTTTAATTCTCAAATTTGAGCATGTGCTGAGATTGCATGCATGCACCCATCTTTTTTTATCCAATAATTAATAGAAGTTAATTATTCTAATTAAAATGCTTATATGGATTTTCAGAAACACACACCCATTTTAACATTTAAGGAAAAAAAATATCAACATGATGAGTTGGAAATAATAAATGGATGTTTTAAAAGAGAATGGACTCCATGTCATCATTTCAGTTTAACTATTTACACTAACAGACAATGTTATAGAAGTGTAAGATCAAAGTATGTAAAATTAAATTATATAAAAACAGAAACCCTAACTTTATCTTAGTAAAAGACGAAAACCAAAATTATTATTTTTTTTAAAAAATGATTCCAATATATCCAATAACCAAATGACAAGTAACAAAGATACACAACCTAAAATTGATCCCAGTTGTCATTTGATACAAAAGCATGTGGGAATCTAATCCTATCTTATTGAAAGGAAAATATGGTCCTACCACCCACATTTGTTCATTGCATGGTCCTACCCATGGCATCTTTTTGCCTTTAGGCGTTTTCTATATATACAAACATTTGTTCATCGCATGGTTCTAATATATTACCCTAAAGTCACAAAAAAGAGGCATTGATTTAAAGCATATATGAAGCCTCAAATGATCGCTGAATTGAAGGGAACGATTAAGGAAAAGTTGAAGCAAGTATGCGAGGCGGCCATGGATGTCATGGCTAAGAATGGAGTTCAAAGAGGGCATAGGGTTCCCATCTTGAAAGAAATTGAGAGACGAAGCTCGAGCCACTATGCCGAAGAACCCATACGGACCATGATATTCTCGGGTTCCTGGAGCCACACCTAAGTTTGGCTTTTGATCAGCGAAGTTGCCGCAGGTGTTTGATGAAAATAGTGTTACTATATATATATACACACATACAAAGGTCTTACGATTTGTGAAAAGATCAAGTGTCATTTGTAGAAATAAAGATAAAAACTTTTGTTAATATGATGATGATGAAGTGCTTTATATATGTCGCTAAATACTCTGCTACATACTCCTGCTTTAGCGGCGTTTTAAGCATAAACGCCGCTAAATACTCATACTTTCGTGGCGTTTTTATATAAGCGCCGCGATAGAGTAATACTTTAGTGGCGTTTGTCTTAAAATGCCACTAAAGTATGAGTCTTTAGCGGCGTTTTAAGTAAAAACGTAGCTAAAGTACTACTCAATAGCTGTTTAAAAAATGCCGCTAAGTATCATTTTGTGGCGTTTGAATTGTAAACGCCGCTATATATTTAAATTTTGTGACGTTTACTCTCCAAACGCCGCTAAAAACGTCGCTACATAACAGTTTTGTTGTAGTGTTCATGTCCTAAAATAAAATACGTATGCAGATACTTTTTCCTTTTTTTTCCCTTCTTTTCATGTTCAAAGTAAAACAAAGAAAGTACAAAATGGATTAAGGGTGTCATCAAATCTACTCGAATTGAATCTCGGCTTAAGTGGAAATTTTACTTTTAGAATCGTCTACTCGATGTATGAATGGTCTCTAAACTTTAGATTGAATTTAAATGATTCGGACGAAAATTCAAAGGCTCTCCAAGTGACTTTTTAACACTAAGTTGACTTCAATTAATTTAGTAACTCAACTGTAACTTTTTAAAATATGATAACTCATTTGTAAGCTTACTAATAACCGATTCAAAAACTCAGTAGTTTTTGGTGTAATTTACCCAAAAGTAAGTATAAATTTGCCGTGAATAAACTCTAGTTAGCTTCGCAAAATATTGTCCTGCTGACGTCACCCGCACGGTCTTCTCTTCTGTTGGTATTTTCGATCTACCTCCCCTCTTGTAGTTAGGGTTCTATGCCCATTGATTCCATAGTCCTTTTTAAGGTTTAGGGTTAAGGCGTAATTGATCTACCATAGATAAGATTACAATTCCGAGGTGTCCTCAAATGCTTATATTCACCATACTTATTGACATTTCTCTTGATGTTTTCCTTAAATTTTCGCTTTTTTCTCCTCGCAGGCTCTTTTTGTTCTTCGCCAGGTTTCTACTTCATTCCCAACATAAAGATGGTATCTTACGCCCTTCAATTAACATTGTTGCTTGTCTGTTTGGTTGCTTAGATATTCCCTGGAAAAGTGGGGAAATAGAGGAGAAAAAGAAATCAACTTTTTTATTCTGTCAATGGGTTTTTGGGTTAATTTAGGTTTCTCTGTAATGCTTTTTTAATATTTGATCTTCTTTCCTTGGCTAACCTGTTTCATGTATACGTAAACCTTGGTTGTGCAGCTTCCTCTTTCTCTACTAAAAACAGCTCAGGACCTTCCTATGGTAACTCCATTATTTCCCTTGCTTGCCTGTTCTCAAACTTACCCTGCAGAAATTTTGCTTCATTTGTTGATCTTTTTTCTTTCACTAACAGCTGGTGGAGCTCAAAAAATGGGGAGACCTATAATGAACATCCATCTTCGTGAAGTTATTTGTACTTCGAAGGTACAACTATGAATCCATTCTATGTTTTGTTTTTTCTTTATAAATATTTTCCTCACTAGTTGCAAGGAGTAATGGCATAATGCCTTAATATATTGTTTTTTTTTTTTAACTTTTTAAAATTATGGTTGGGTTCAATTGAAAATATATTGTAGGATAGAGACAGGTTTTGGCGAATGCCTGAATGTTATATCCGTGGAAATACGATCAAGTATCTTCGACTTCGAGTTCCTGATGAGGTACTGACTACTGACTACTCTTGTGTGTGCTGTATGTTTGGTTTCTTAGGTAGAAGTGTTTGTCACCTTGTTAGTTGCATTCATCTGCCAACTTTTGTGAAGGCTTCTTGGTTGCCTTCATTAACCATAGAGTAGTGGACTTCTAGCTAAATTATTTTGAAGAAGCTATGTGGCGTTAAAAAATAGTTATCTTTTTCCTTCTACACTTAAATAGGTAACGATCCTCTCTATTTTTTAAGAAAGCAATAAAACATCTTCGTCCTAAAGGAAGACAAACATTAGGTCTTTCTTACTTTATCACCTGTGTTTCACCTGCCAAATATTGAACTCAGTGTGAATATCGTTGCTTGGTTTGTATTTTTGTTCTGTCGTCTAATCATTTTAGTAGCTTATTTCATGAATCTATTAATCTTGTTGACTTCATCGTTGAATTTCAGGATATTGATAAAGTTCAGGAAGAAACAAAGAGCCGTGCAGGTATGATTTAATTATCTTGTTAGCTAGTAATAGACTAGGGATGGATCATTCGCTACCTTTGTATTCATTTAAGTAGAATTGGGGTACAAGGAGGATGTTCCTCTGAGGAGTTGGATTGCAACAACATATGTTGTACTATTATATTAATTGTATCTCGGAATTTAAAGGATAATTTTCCTGTGTACATCTAGAAAACTCTGATTTGGTACCAACCATATTGCCCTCGAGGTTGATCTCATTAATTACATTCGAGATGCGTGCATTTGAAAACTTGAGTTCTAAACTTGGCTGTTAGATTTTGCTGACCTTTTCAGATAGGAAGCCTCCTGGTGTAGGCCGTGGAAGAGGTAGAGGTGGAAGAGAAGATGGTCCTGGTGGAAGGCAACCTAAAGGAGTTGGGCGTGGGTTAGATGATGGTCCTAAGGGTGCAGCTGGAGGCAGAGGCAGGGATGGTCCAGGTGGAAAGACTACTGGAAGCAGAGGTAAATTTGCTGAGAAAGTAGTCTGCACAAATGTGTGTACAAGTGTTCTGGCTTTACAAAAAAAAAACTATTTGCAGATTGGTTTTTATGACTTAGATAATGAATAATCTTTCATTGATGGTTTAAAATTTCACAAATTCAAACTGATGTACTGCAATTTTTCATTCTGGTGTCAGGTCGAGGTCGATGCTGATTGTTTTAGGGTGACTTCGCTGTTGTCTGAAGCACAACTAAGAGCTGAGTTCATCTGGTGGGTTAATTCTAAGAGAGTGGTCGCATTAAGTGCAAAATATTACGTTCACTTGCAGAACCCGATTAAGGATGATTTACTGTGGTCTGTCATTTTGTCTTCTCTCCTTTTTGCGTTTGTAACTTTTAAGCTGATTTACTGTTAAATACGTGCTAAATTAAATGATCAATCTTCGGCCATTTGTGTTGTCAACTTGCTTGAGACCTGTCTGCTAGTGAATTTATTTAGTTGTCCAAATTTGTGATATGACACTAGAGGGCAATAGAGGTTTTAAATGGTAAACTCCTGTCCTCCATGGAAGCTAATGTGCTAAGCAACATAATTTTTCTACTGAGAAATGATCCAAAACAAATAACTGGGGAAATAAGATTGCAGAAGGAGATGAGATGAAATCCAGGTCTCATATTCCCATTTCTAAACGTATGTCCATCGAACAAATGATCCAAAGGTACAAATAGAAAACACCCTAATTCATGTTGTAAAGATAGTTCCCATCCACTACATAGAAACATATATCTTACTGTACTGGATAATGCAAGTTTTCTTCTCACTCAGTTACAAAGCAGCACAGTTTGATTTCACAACCATGGAGAAGTTCAAATATCTTCGGCTGACATGAAATCATGTGCTCGGTACATGTTCTTTTTCTCCGAAGTCTCCTCCAGCTTTGCATCTCCTTCGGCCTTGTCAGTGTCTTCTTCTGCTGGCTTTTCCACTTCTTGCTCTGAAATAGATAAAAGTTTAGCCAAAATCCAGACCAATGACCATCGAAGGAAATTAATCACTGGCAGAATATAACTCAGAAGGCGGCCTTGCAGCATCATTACCTTCATCGTCTTCAAAATTGGCCATGCCACCATCACCCATATCTCCCATATTGCCAAAGCTCTGCACAACGCCGCAAGTATTGGGTCAGAAGAAAAATACTCGCTAGTTACTACTGAACATAGAAAAATGCAGATAGTATCCATACCGAGAAGTCCATTCCTCCCAAATCAATATCACCAATACCTAATCAAAAGTATTCCAATCAATAGGTTGTCAGCTTAAAATGAAATCATCAAGAACTAAGAAAAAACAAATTAATTGCAACACTTACCACCACCAGCGTCTTCATCTTCATCCACCCACTTGGTCCCAGTCCACTTTGACATAATGGGGAGTCTTGACGCCCTCACGCAATAATTTTTTCCACTTCTTCTTCTCAGCCTTCTCCAAGATGCGGAATATGCCCCTCACTCCTACATTTACTTTGCTTTCCTGATTGTTTAGAAGGAAAGAACCAATAAACATGAATTAATCGTTTGCTTCGCATTAATATCAAAATTAACAGACGTTAGTAAAACACAGCGTTTTTCCTAAGATGCATACATCAAGGGTATTTTGCAGTAGCAAAAACTACATATAAATGCTTTGAGAACACAATACCACACCTATTGAGCGATCCGCAATTAAGTTTTTAACAAACTACACTTCAAAAACTTCCTTTGAAAGAATCGAAAACCCCTCACAAAGTGTATAATACACCTAATTGAGTTGACAAAATCTAGCCAGCTTCGTAAAGAAAATTGAATACAGAGGACAAATAGCCAACTAACAGGTGATCAGTAGTTCATTTAAATGCCAACCAACAAAACAAAACAACATAATACTTCACTCATAATAATCAAAACCCTAAACTCAAATATCCAATAAAAAAATGACATAAAATGTATCATAGATTCTGAATAAGAGCAGTAGACCAGTAATCTCACCTCCACGTTAACCTTATCATGAAGATCCAACTCCAACTCATAGTGCTTATCGTCAGCTCCTGCATCAGCAGAGAAAGTAAAGACTCCCTCTGGTTCAAGATTGACCTTTGCATTCTTAGAATCAGGTAATACCACTGTAAATGTAAACCTTGTCAGCTCTTTCAGCCCACTTCACATCAGGATGACGACTACAACCCAAAAAAGAAAACCCACCATAATTAGTAAATCACGATTCAAAGCAACACGTACGCAAACGAAGCAATAGCTAATGTAACTATCCCAGACAAAGCAACCTAATTAAAACACTGCTGAATTTCCCCCAAAAGTTAATTAACTAACCTACTTAATAACTTTTAAAACAAAATTTATATACCAAAAAGGATAAATAATATCAAAGAAATAATTAATATGCTCACCTCATAGTTAGCGGATACCGAGTAGAGAATGAAGGAAATAGTCTTACAGGTAAAGAATGTAAAAACCTAAATAAATAATTGATAATCAGCCTCCGTCCTTGGGTTTTTATATTGCTGGTAGACTTAAAATGTCTTTCTTCAATCGTCTAGTGCTTTCTTTTCATTTCTGCATTTAAAAAGAAAAATCTTAGTTCTCTTGGAAACTGGAAAGTTGAAAGTTCTGATTGCACCATCAAAACTCTGGATAGTCTACGTTACCCGCCCATTAGTCCACTTGTAGCATCAAATATCAAGGCCAGAGCTTTATTTTTTACTAATTTTAAAGTTTGAACCTATTATTATAAACTTGGCATTTAAAATTAGTAATTTAGAAAAAATTGATTTCTGAAATTTGTTGTCAAATTGTTATTTGATGATGTCGTGGATTACAACAATCACTCAAGTTGCTAATGTGTGGTATTGATCAGTCAAAACATTAACGTCGTTTAGTATTATGATTCATAATTTGATTGGTTGTTGAAATCCTAATAGGTACTAATTTAAGAAATTTTTCCAAGTTCAGATACTAAATTGAGATAAAAAAATAAATAAATATCAATTTGAAAAACAATATCTAATTCAGGTACGGATTTGTATAATAACCCTAAACTTTATAAATGTATTGGGATGATGCTTACAGTAAGGCCCATAGGTATTGATGTACATAGCCTACTCATCCAGTTAATAGATGATTGGTCCAAGCGACTTCGGCCCAACGGAAATTAAAATTATGCCTACTAAGCTCGTGCTGGTTCAAGTTCAACATTAAATTTATTAATGGATTTTTTTCTCATATATATTATATAGTATTTAAAAATAAAATATTAGAGTCCGAACTCAATATTTTTTAATTTATTTAAATTTTAAACTTAATATATTTATCTAAACTCTCCAAAATTTCAAATATCATTTTAAACTTGAACAAGTATACAAGATGTATTCCCTTACCTGTTTGGAAAAGCTGTTGCGGTGATTGGTTTATAAACTCGCACGTGGCTTACACTGTCGTGCAACGAAACTATAATAAAATGATATAAAGAATTAATAACGTGAGTAGCGAAACCTATACATATATTTTTTGAATTATCTATCTTCTAAGAGATTAGTTCAGTTCGGGTTTTATAAAAGTCTAATAAGTAATTTATTGTATTTATGAATGTTAAAATTTAAACTTTTAATTTCGTTTAAAGAATTTAATATTTCTCTTACTAAATTAATAGTAACCGAGAGATATATATGCTTTTTTGACAAATCAAAAAAATATATGTTACAATAACGTGTCACATATTTTGATGTTTACTGTTCAGATTGGAATAAGCTTTTTGTTTGATTCCTCAAATAGAATAAAAATGGGATCACACTGACCGGTTTCATCTTCAACGCAGAGATCATTAGATTCAGCGCTCTCATCATAATGGGTCAGGTCTCGAGAGGTTCTCGTTCAACGCGTTCCACGAGAATAATTCCTATGCATTTATTTTATTATTTTTGTTAATAAATTTTATTTGTATAATGTATCTCATGTATATAGTTTTTATGTTATATTTTATCTCTTAAAATCATTATATATTTAATTCAGATATTAAATTTATTGTTTATTATAAATTGAGAAGGCATAATAATAAAATTAGTAGCTAATGTTTGAATATTCTTTTTTAAGTATTTTAACCCTTAACATTTTATTTTGAGACAAAATACCTTATGTTTGGATGAAAATCGTTACTTGATTAACCGTCAGTGTTTCTTACTGACATGATATATATTTATGAAATGTCATGTTAGAAAAAATTAATTATAAATAATTATTTTTATTAAAGTATAACAATTAATCAAAGGATGACACATGACATGATGTTATTGATTTAAAATTAAGGAATTGAGAACAAACCAAATAATGACTCCAATGGAATTAATAAGCTTATTGAGTGATTGTTATTAATTCAATAAAATAATCATATGCAATTAATTAATATTTTAAAAAATATTTACATGACATCATAAATGAAAACTTCACATCAACCTTCTAATCCACGTAAACATGTCACGTCAATATGAAACATTAACAATTATGTAAATTTAGAATAATTTTTTTATCTTAAAATAAAATGTTGTAGTCAAAATATTTGTTTTAAAAAAAAGAATGGATAGACGTTAAGTGCTAATTTTATCGTTATACCAATTTAGAATAAGTTACATTTTCATTTTGTTCCTTCGTGAAAGCAATGCAAGAAGGTCCACAACAATAATTCCCCCATTCCAACTTCCAAGTTTTATTTTCTTTGTAAGTAAAGGTTCAAAAAGGAAAAATGATTTTCTTAAAAAAAAGGAAATATGCAAATTAAGAAACATAATATTCAAGTATATCCAATCATCTCATTTCTAAAATAAAAAAAAAACTAATAGAGAATCCTAAACGTCATAATTCATATTCTCCAAATGAAGTTGCAGAGCAAACCCAATGATGGCGGCGACCCACAAGCCAACGCAAGGGTTACCTTGGATCCTTGGGAGATTGTGCTGTGCCGCGTTTAAAATACACCTAAAAAATAACATGATTGATTAAATAAATTATCGGTTAAAAATGTTATCGTAAATGTTATATGTTTTCACCGGAAATATTATTTGTGTTGATAATAATAATGGTAATAATCGGCAATATCATTGTTGTATATAAAATGCGCAATTTTTTTTTTTGAGTTTAATATAACCGGTTAATTACTGAAAACATTATCAACCATAATAACTTAACAAATAGTGCTTATTTAACCTAATAAGTAGCGTCTTTTTAAAGCTGATGGTGTCTTAGAAATTCGACAAAAACAAAATAGATTAATTACTTAATTTGTTTTCAATATTATCAACATATTAGGAACGCCTAAAAAGTTACCAAATTTTAATTTGATGGAGCCTCAGAAATCTGACGATAACAAAACCAATTAATTATTAGAAACATTATCAACCATAATAATATAACAAGTAACTCTTATTTAATGTAATAAGTAGCTCATGTTTAAAGCTGATGGGGCCTTAGAAATCTGACGATAACAAAATATGTTAATCACTAGAAACATTATCAACCATAATAACATAACAAGTAACACTTATTTAATATAATAGGTAATGACTGTTTAAAGTTAATGGGGCCTTAGAAATCTGACGATAATAAAATAGGTTAATTACTTAATTTGTTTTTAATATTATCAACATATTATTGTGTACATTGTTAATTTACCTATTACTTTAAAGTAAAAAGTTTTGAAATTATAAGTATCGATACTCGTACATTTACGTCTATTTCATTATACTGATAAAAACGCCTTGCTTCTATTTCGCATCAACTATTATGCTTCGATTTCAATAACAACGACCTTCTTCTATCTATTTCGCAGAACGTAATGCCCCTTCAAATTCTCTGTTAGCAATGCCTTTGATATTTTAACCGATTATGTTATTTATATTTAATTGATATCATTCCCCAAGTGTTGATACTTTTTTTGTAAGATATCGATACTTTCTAGGCGTTTTTCTTTTTTCATTTCTTTTAAATTCCTAAAGTATCGATACTATGGTACATATACTTATAAACATATCGATAATTTCGACAATTCTGGTAGCTCTTTACCAATTTTGGCAAATTTAAATCGGTTTTGTCAAATTTCAACCCGTTATATTGTCATGTATCGATACATGTGTCTAAGGTATTGATATTTTATAGGCGCTATTATTGTAATTCTTTTAAATTCCTAAAATATCGATACTTTGGTACATATACTTTTAAACATATCGATACTTTCAACAATTCCGGTAGCTTTTTACATGTTTTGTCAAATTAAAATCGGTTTTGTCAAATTTCAACCTGTTATATTGTCATGTTTCGTTACATGTGTCTAAGGTATCGATACTTTATAAGTGCTATTATTACAATTCTTTTAAATTCCTAAAGTACCGATACTTTGGTACATATACTTATAAAAGTATTGATATAAATGTCAACCATTCCAGTAGATCTTTATAGGTTTTGTCAAATTAAAATTGGTTTTGTCAAATTTAAATTTGTTATATTGTCATGTATCGATACATGTGTCTAAGGTATCGATATTTTATAGTCGTTATTATTGCAATTATTTTAAATTACTAAAATATCGATACTTTTATACATATACTTATAAAGATATCGATACATGTCTACTTTTAACCGGTTTTCTTCATTTTTTATATATTACTATATATATCGATGTTATTGTGCATGGTAACGATACCTACTGATAAGCAAAGTTTACTAGTTGTCAAATTTTTTTAATATTTCTTCATGTTTTCCTCCTACAATATATTACCAGTCAACATTTTCGATAACGCTTAACTAACTTTCTTAAATATCTTATTAAATTTATGATCACTTCGTTTCTTAGCAATATATTAATCTACCTTTTCTTTTGCATTCCCGAGGGAAAGAATCCAACTTACATTTTTTTTTCTTCCTTGCTGAAAGCAATGCAATAAAGGTCCACAACAATGTAGTTTCTGTGATTATCTCCAACCTTCAATCTGTCACTCTTCTTTGCCCAACCGTCAACCACTTCTTTCAACAAAATTTCATCTTCCATTCAATTTCCGTATATAAAAATATCTCCATCTCGTTTTTAAAAATTATTATTTTTTCACTTAAATTATAATTGATAATTAAAATTATATTATATTATAAGTTTGTTTATGATAAGAATTCCAATGGAATAAGGTTTTTAATTATGTTAAAATGGTGAATCCGCTCTTAACTCAGGCTAAGCATGTGTCCAACCTAAAATATAATTTTTCTTCGGTTAATTATTTTTTTTGTTGATTGTGTCCACTCTAAAATTTTATTTGTATCCATCTCTATGAAAATTTTGTGTTATTAATGTATGTATATATATGTACCAAGCCTAAAAATTAAAAGAATAAATTATTATTTATGAATATCTTTAATTTATTTTTTTATTAATTTGTGTTAAGTATAAGATAATATTTGTTCAAAGACAACTCTAAATCATTCTCGACTATTTGATATTGAACGTTCACACCCATAGTATCCATGGTGCTCGAACTCAGAACCTTAAGGAATAACAACAATTCCTTTAGCACCGAAGTAGCTTGGTTCGTACCTTTAATCAATCTTTGATTATACTTTATATGTGGATAAATATAAAAAATAAAAATAAAAACAATCAATAAAATAAATTATTAATAAAAATTTAATATTTTAAAATAAACATATACCTGCTCTAAATAAAATATTGAATCATCACTAGTAAAAAATTAGATTAACGCCACTAAAAATATTTGGAAGTATTAAGAAATAGAAAAAGGGAAAATTACAGCTTTCAAATTGAATTAGATTAAGCCCTCGATGTATAATCGTTTCCCATAGACGGCTCTAATCAATAGTGAAGTACATACTGGAATCGAAGGCTATCTTTCACGTATATAGAAAACCATTCACATGCTTTGACCAGAAATAGAAAAAAAGAAAGAAAGAGAAATCATACACATTCCCTTTAGATAACACAACAAATGGTTGATGGCTCAGTGTGTTCTTATGGCCCCGGGATTTGCCATTAGCTTCATCATCATCATTATTATTATATACATTTATATATATTTGGTATGTCCATCCATCATATTCATGTTCATGTTCATCTCCGCCTACCAAATTCCAGTCCTTCGCTTTCAACTTTCAAAAATGATGTCATTGATGACATTATTTTGAGTTTCTTTTATGGTAACCAATTAGCTATAATAATGTTTTTGAATTACATTTATGGTAATGTAATAAAGCTCCCATTTAACCTGCCAATTATGTGGAGCAGGGTAATGTTTTTAGGGTGACGTAAAAGAAAGTGTTGTTATCTTTAAAAGTTTTAGGTTTGAGTAATTGTATATATAGGGTGTATGTACGTTGTTAATGGTTAAAAAAGATTATGAATAGATACTATCTTGTAATCAACCCAATTCATTCAAAAATATATATTATATAGAAGTAATTTGATTGATAAGATTAAAATATCGGTGATCAAATTAAAATATTTTCATAATTAGATGGTCATGATGTAATTTTTCTCAAAAAGTTCGTGGATAATTTGAAAAAAAAAACATTTTTTTTAATTTTTTTTTAAAAATTAAAATATTAATAATTTTAATATTAGGCCTGTAAACGAACCAAACGAACACGAACAGAGGTATGTTAATGTTCATTCGTTTAACTTTAACTGAACAAATGAATGAACACGAACATAAACGAACAAAAAAATTATTGTTCATGTTCGTCCATTAAGGAATGTAGCTTGTTTGTGTTCGTTCATGTTCGTTCATTTAAATAATAAATGAACACAAATAAACGAACATAAACGAACGGATTTAAACGAACATAAACAAACGGATTTAAACGAATATGAACAAACTTAAACGAACACAAACGAACGAACGCAAATGAACCATCATAAACGAACACAATAAATGAACATAAACGAGCGTAAACGAACATAAACCACAACAACAATACTCACATAAAATTTATTAGTATAAGTTGCAATTTCATAGTTAATTTGTATTTAATTGTTTTGGGTTTTTTTATTTGTATTTAAAATTAATTGAAATTTAAAATATTAATGGGTATTTGATTAAAATTTATTGAGTCTTAATATTTTAAATGGGTGTAGAGAGATTGGGCTAAACATAAATGAACGAACATATTATCGAACATTCATGAACGTAAATGAACGAACGAGCCATCAGTTTGAGTTTATTCATTTAATTAAACGAACACAAAATCTTGTTCATATTCATTCGTTTAATAAATAAACGAACATATACGAACTTACCGCCAAACAGTAAACGAACGGTTCGTTGAACGTTTGGTTCGTTTATAGGCCTAATTAATATTTATATGTTATTTTTTCAAATACAATACGCTAATACTCCTACCGATCCTGCGGTACGATCACTTTTCCTGACTTAGAATTAGAACTGACTTTCCTTTTACTAGCCACCTGGAGGTTGAGAACACTAGCGTTATCTAAAGCATTAATTAAATTACCTACGCGCACGTTTTTCGGTCCATCTGGTCGAGTGCTTTCGGGTAGGCCTGTAAATGAAATGAAAGTTCAGCGAGCCGTTCATAAATCGTGCGGCGGGAAATTCGTTTATGTACGTTTATTTATTAAATGAACAAACATGAACAAGATTTTGTGTTCGTTTAATTAAATGAATGAACATGAACATAGGCCTCGTTTGTTCATTTACGTTCGTGAACGTTCGTTTATGTTCGTTCGGTTATGTTCGTTTATGTTCATTCATTTATGTTTAACCCAATCTTCTTAAATCAATTTTGGTGACCAATTTGTAAGTATCTTAAAAATATTATTTAATCTGATATTCTGATGACCAACTCCATAATTAACCCAATTTTATTTGGAAAACCCAACAATATTAATATGGTTTAGTTCTTTTTGAACGATCCATAAGCTGCATACCTAGCACCGTCAACATCCACTGCGCCGGAACCCTATGTGACTGCGCCACCAGCTGGTTATCCGATGAGCAAAGAGGAGTCCCAGAAATCGGTTGCTTTCGAAACCAAGTCCAAAGGTGATGGATTCTGGAAGGGATGTTAAGTATTAAATACCGTTTCTTCTACTCAAATAATCTTCTTTTCTTTCATATATAATGGAGTATTCGAATTTACAAGTAAATAGTGATCAACCAGCAACTCAAGTCAGCTTACTTTGAACTCAAGAACCCAATAATGGTGAGGCCTTATTCCATAGGTTGAGAAGTTCTTTAACGCGTTTCATCAAATAAATTTTGTGCGCCATCCGAATATGGAAGTTTAGCCAGCCGAGAAAGAATGATTTTTGATGTATGAGTTGGTGTGAACAATAAACCAATCTACTTCTCTCATCTCCCAATTTTCAACTTCTACATATCACGAAGCTAAGGACATGTTTGTTTGATCCCCAAGGATTAAGGTCGGCAATCACATGAAACACAATCTGTGTTCATCTCGACTGTTGTTGAAGGAGAGAGGAAGAAAGAAAGTGGAGGAACGCTATGCAATCTCACATCAGTAGCAAACAAGCAGCTCGGGGTTGGTAACTTATATAAAAGAAGATGGGGGAGAATAGGTTTAAGCATCTTTGCGCTTGAGGAAATGTCGAGCTCAGAATCGAGCTTGACTCGAGCTCAGAATCAAGCTTCAATCGAGCTCGAGTCTCAAGTTTTAATTGAACTCTTAATTTTTTTTTGAGTTCGAGTTCGAGTCGAGTTTCAATATTATATTTCGAGTTTGAGTCGAGCTTGATAATTTTAAGCTCACGAGTTTTCGAGTTGAGTCGAGCCGACTTTGAAAGTTTTCGAGTCGAGCTCAGCAATACTCGAGCTCGACTCGGCTCGTTTACACCTCTAGGTTGGGTCTCCAACGTTTATGTTCGTGTTCATTTATGTTCGTGTTTGTTTATGATTGTGTTCGTTTATGTTTGTTTATTTATTAAATGAACGAACATGAACAAGCTATATTTCTTAATAAACAAACATGAACAAAAAAATTTTGTTCGTTTATGTTCGTGTTCGTTTATGTTCATTTATTTATTAAATGAACGAACATGAACATATCTCCGTTCGTGTGCGTTCGGTTCGTTTACAGGCCTACTTTCAGGACCTCGAGCTAAGGAGAGAGTAAAGGTAAGGGCAATTTGTTTCCACCCTCGTGCATCTGATGATTCTAAAGCTTGCGCATCCGTTTAGTCAGCCGTAGAGTCTTAATCTGCCATAATGTCCGATTGTACGAGGAAACTGAAAAGAGAAAGAACTGAGTGAGGCATCGTGCGAGATACTTCTTTCTAGATGCCAAATGAGAAGGGCCCTGCTAAACTCAATTGTTGGTGGGACATCGTACAAGGAAAGCTCAAGTGCGTCGCCAATATGTAAGGATTGAATGTCGTCAAACTAAGATTCAGTAAGCGCTCTGTCCGAGTAACGGTTAAGATGATAGCTAGCGGAAAGCTCAAGGGAGACTGATTTGAAAGGATACTAAGGAACCGCACCCTTACACCAGGGAGCTCCGAAGGGGTTTCCAATTGAACTACCTTGGTCCTACAGGTTTGATCAAATAAAATCAGGGAACACAAAAAAAAAAATCTCAATTCCAGAAGATGGTCTAAAATTGGGTCAATCCCGTTTATTAGAAGTGGACAATAGAGTGGTTGAACCAGCCAAAACTCATCTACGTATTATTGCAACATATGTTGATGTACTTCATAATCGGGTTGTTCCTTCTTCAGGTGTCAAATGTGATGTTATACATGATCGTTTAAATCAGATCTCTATTTCAGTACAACGAGAATGAGTTTACTATGGTCAGTGCAGTGAGATTAGTGAAATGAATTACGTTAAGAGTTTCATATACTTAAGGTTTAAGTTCGTACTCGAGTTTGAGTCCGAACTGAGCTCGAGCTTCAATCGAATTAAGTCTGAGAATGTTTCAAGTTCAAGTTTTTTGAGCTCAAGTTAAGCTTCGGTTTTTTATTTCAAGTCAAGCTTGAAAATTTTAATCCCGCGAGCTTTTGAGCTGAGTCTAGCTTCAATTTTCGGTTTCGAGTTCGAGATGAGCTTTACAATTTTAAGCTCGCAAGCTTTCGAGATGAGTCTAGCTTAGCTTTAAACTTTTTGAGTCGAGTCAAACTCAGCAATACTCAAGCTCGACTCGGCTCGTTTACAACCCTAAATTTATCAATACGTGTTATAAAATAGTGATAAATTTTGATAAGTTTAATAATCATTTTATAACAGTACAGTGAATTTAGTGAGCATTTTTATAATAATTTAACAAAATTTTATAATATTTTGTAACTTTCAAAATTTTAATAACTAAAAAAGTATTATCAACATAATTTAATGATTATCTGTGTATTTTACCTTAATAACTAACATGCATCCAAATCCATAGACAAAACAAAAAATTGAAGAAGGGAGGGTTTATCTGCTAATTGTTATCCTAGTCAGTGTCTAATATTGATTAGTGTATCATTTATAATATAATTAATCATTATGATACTATATTCTAAATGAGGTGCACATCAGTCATATTAATGTTTATTTTAAAATTAAAATATATATGAACTGTTAATTTAAATATTAATTATTTTTAGGAGAAACAAACCAACCAAAAGTCTATATATGTCAAGTACTTAATGATTGAATGAAAATTACCCTATCACAACGTCGTTTATGGCAAGATAAACATCAAACAGCAAAATCTTTGTTGAATTCTCATGTTCTTTTATAAATTGCATAACGTTGGTATTCTTAACTGTTACTGCAGAGGTTTCTTCTTGCCTGGCATTTACTGAAAGTAGAATCCTTGTGCGGCAGCGGCGCCCCTGAAGAGATATGGAACGCATTCCCAAGTGAGAAGGTTGTCTTTTTACCCTTTGTCGTTTTGCAGTTTTTCTGGTACAGTCTCTCTGGCATTTTCTTGAGCTCGCAGCGACAAAGTTCGCTTCGTCTTTTTCTTCTTCGTCAAACGGAGTTCCAGGTTGCTTCTATCATCTTCAGCTTCTTCTTTGCCTTGCATGGTTACGTTTGCAGATCGTTTTCGAGTGATTTTGATTGCTTTTTTTACCCTTTTTCCCCATAATAGCTCTTTCTGTTTTCCAATTTTCTTTGCTTTAAATGTGGTTTCTTTTTATGAAAAAAAAATCAATGTTTGCCATTAATGGGGTTATGTGCTTACATTATTTCACCAAAATTTGTTCTCCAAGAAAAAAACATTACTTGATCTTTTTACCAATGGCAAAAAAATAATGTCCCTTTTGTTTCCACCTCTGCCTTGTGTTATATGTTTTCCATGTTGAAGTATATTTTTAATGCTTTCCAGCTAGCTTGAAGGTACTTTCACAGTTGTCAATGAAACTTTAACTTTATCACCATAATCTTCTCCAGTTTTGAACCTTTGCAATGATTTATTACAAGGAATTTGTTTGTTTGAATTCAGGAGGTGACTTTTGTATTCTTTCACGTCGAGTGAAATATGTCATTGGCTACGTGGTTTACTTCTCTTTCATGTTCAAGCGCTGTGATTCAACCTTCCAATCAAACATCCGTTCCTTTTATATTCCAATGGCTGAGATTCATTTTTCTATCCCCATGTCCTCAGAGAGTTCTCTTCTCTGCCGTTGATCTCCTCTTCCTACTTACCCTCATCTTTTTTGCTGTTCACAAGCTCTACTCTAGATTCTTAGGCAATAACCATGGCAGCTCTGACTTAAACAAGCCTCTCATAAGCCCCAACATAGCCCTTCGCAGGACTAACATATGGTTCAATATCTCTTTGATTGTCACTGTTGTGCTTGTGTTTTGTTATACTGTTGTCTCCATCTTTCTCCGAATTTATTGGATTGCGAATTTCGTTATCGTTTCATTGTTCACAGCATCAGGGATAATTCGTTTGCTATCTGTTGAAACAAATCAGGAAAGGGATTTGGGGTTGGATGTTATAGTTTCCTTTGCTTCTTTCCCATTATCAGTTGTTCTTGTGGTTGTTGGTATTAGTGGTTAAACTGGTATAATGGCTACCGGAGAATCCAAAGCGGCAATGGATGAAGAAATAAAGCTGTATGAACCGTTGTTGAGCAAATCCAATGTGAGTGGATTTGCTTCAGCTTCAATAGTATCAAAGGCATTTTGGCTCTGGATGAATCCTCTGTTGAAAAAAGGGTATAGATCCCCTCTTAAAATGGATGAAATTCCGACTCTATCACCCCAACATCGGGCCGAAAAGATGTTGAAGCTCTTCGAAGCAAATTGGCCTAAACCTGAAGAGAAATCTAGCCACCCTGTTCGAACCACATTGCTAAGGTGCTCCTCGCGATTGTGCGGCTTTCGGTTATGTATGTTGGTCCTATTTTGATCCAAAGCTTTGCTGATTACACTGCTGGGAAACGTAGCTCTCCATATGAAGGATATTACCTTATATTGATTCTCCTAGCTGCTAAGTTTCTCGAAGTTTTGACGACTCACCAATTCAATTTCAACCCTCTGAAAATCAAGAATGCTCATCCGCTGCACTCATATAACTTCTTTATACAAGAAAGGGCTAAGGCTAACTTGCTCCGCACGTCAAGCTCATGGAGTGGGACAGATAGTGAATTACATGGCTGTTGATGCTCAACAGCTCTCTGATATGATATTACAGCTCCATTCTATCTGGTTGACTCCTTTGCAAGTTATTGTCGCCTTGGTGCTCTTGTATAGGTGCCTTGGTGCTCTTGTATATGTACCTTGGTGCTTCAGTGGTGACATCGGTGTTCGGACTTCTTGGTACTTTTATCTTTGTGGTAATGGGGACAAAAAGGAACAACCGATTTCAATTCAACGTGATGAAGAATCGTGACTTGAGAATGAAGGCAACAAATGAGATGCTTAATTACATGCGGATTATCAAGTTCCAGGCATGGGAAGAACACTTCAATGAAAGAATCCAATCTTTTCGTGACATGGAGTTTGGGTGGCTGAGCAAATTCTTGTATTTGACATCCGGGAATATCATAGTAATGTGGTCGACGCCATTGTTGATATCGATACTCACGTTCACGACTGCACTTTTATTAGGAGTGTCACTTAATGCAGGGGTAGTTTTCACGGCAATAACTATCTTTAAGATCTTGCAGGAGCCCATCAGGACATTCCCACAGTCGATGATCTCACTTTCACAAGCAATGATTTCGTTGGAGAGACTGGATACTTACATGATGAGCAAGGAGTTGGTTGATTCATCAGTGGAGAGACAGTAGGGTTGCGACGACACTCGGATTGCAGTGGAAGTTGAAAATGCAGTGTTTAGCTGGGACGACGAAACTAGAGAAGGGGTTCTTAAAAATATAAATTTAGAGGTCAAGAAAGGGGAACTTGCCGCCATAGTAGGGACTGTGGGATCTGGAACGTCTTCTCTCCTAGGTTCCATTCTCGGTGAAATGCACAAAATATCAGGGAAGGTAAGCCTAAGAGTATGTAGTTATCATTATGCCTTTATAATGGTTGCATTTATTGTTCATATTTGTATTGTTTTTCGAATGGACTTGGTGAATATATGCATAATGGAAACAAACAATGCAACAAAATATTGAAAGATTGTTAAACAAGGTTCTTGTACTGTTTTCATGACAGGTTAAGCTGTGTGGGACAACAGCATATGTAGCTCAATCATCTTGGATTCAGAATGGGACAATCGAAGAGAACATCCTATTCGGTTTACCGATGAACAGGGGAGAAATATAGGGAAGTTATAAGGGTCTGTTGTTTGGAGAAAGACCTAGAAATGATGGAGTTTGGTGATCAGACTGAAATCGGAGAGCGTGGAATTAACCTCAGCGGTGCCCGAAGCAACGAATACAACTTGCTAGAGCGGTTTAACAGGATTGTGATATCTACCTTCTCGATGACATCTTTAGTGCTGTCGATGCTCATACCGGGACAAACATATTTAAGGTGAAACTACTATACGATTCATTTATTTTGTAATCCATGTATGAGAAAATTGGTAAAAAAACATGGAAGTTGCTTATGAAATCTTGATATGTTTTTATCTTGTTTAACTGCAGGAATGCGTGAGAGGTGCTTTCAAAGATAAGACTATTTTGCTTGTAACTCATCAAGTGGACTTCTTGCACAATGTTGATCTTATTTTGGTAAGTAAACATGTATCATTGTTTCATGGAAAGGACAACATGCAGGCACTCGTGTAAGAGTATTTACGTTTTGAAAAATATTTGTCGTGTAAATTTCAGGTAATGCGAGAAGGGATGGTAGTACAGTCGGGGAAGTATAATGATTTACTAGATGCTGGCACAGATTTTGGAGCTCTTGTAGCTGCACATGAAACATCCATGGAACTTGTTGATGCAAGCAATACCACGCCTGCTGAAAATTCCTCCTAAACATCCAAATCTCCTCAGGGTGTTTCCAACATTGGGGAAGCAAATAGCGAAAATAAGTCGCAAGAACACCCGAATTCAGATAAGGGGGATTCCAAACTAATCAAAGATGAAGAGATGGAAACCGGTAAAGTCAGCTTGCAGGTGTACAAAATGTACTTCACTGAAGCTTTTGGCTGGTGGGGTGTGTCCGCAGTGTTGCTATTATCTCTGTCGTGGCAAGCGTCTCTAATGGCTGGCGATTATTGGTTGTCATATGAAACTTCAGCTGAACATGCTGTTTCATTCAACCCTTCGGTATTTATCTCGGTCTATGCTATCATTGCAGCTGTGTCGGTCATGTTATTAGTGATGAGATCCTTTTTCGTTACACTTATGGGGCTAAAGACATCCCAAATCCTCTTCAGACAAATTCTTCAAAGCATCTTGCATGCCCCTATGTCCTTTTTCGATACTACACCTTCAGGAAGAATTTTAAGTCGGGTAAAGCTTCTAACCTCATTATAGCATATAGGTATGTATCGTAGGATAGGACTGATGGATTCATTACGTTTAATCCACAGGTATCAACTGATCAGACCAATGTCGATATCTTTGTGCCATTCATTACGGGGATTACCGTTTCTCTGTAGATTGCAATGCTCAGTATCTTCATAATCACATGTCAATTCGCTTGGCCCTCGATATTCTTGATAATTCCACTTGCTTGGCTGAATTACTGGTATCGGGTATGGTTATTTCATTTCGATTATAACAGTATTCATGTGATAATTCGCTTGGCCCTCAATATTCATCACCTATTTTTATAACAATCCAACATCTTGTAAGACATAGATCATGTGGTAAGCACTATGACTGCACCATTCTAACACGATCATTCACCAAAACATTTTAAATCATAAACCTTCTCTACTGCAGTTCTCTTTCTTTATATTCGAGAACTGATGCTTATGCTGTAGGCTCAAATGATGGATTATACAAGGTCCACTCGATGATGCTCATTTCTCTTTGATTGCAGGGATATTACCTAGCATCATCCCGTGAACTAACTCGCCTCGACTCAATCACTAAAGCTCCCGTCATCCATCACTTCTCAGAAAGCATCTCTGGAGTTATGACGATTAGTGCATTCAGAAAGGAGGATAGGTTTTCTCAGGAAAACGTTAACAGGGTTAATTCCAATTTACGCATGGATTTCCACAACAACGGATCCAGTGAGTGGTTAGGCTTCCGATTAGAACTTATCGGCACCATAGTCCTCTGCCTTTCTACCATGTTTATGATCTTGTTACCTAGCAGCATTGTCAGGCCAGGTAAGCATATGCTACACATGGCTTATTAGCCTAGTTAAAATCAAGTATATATGTTTCAAGTAAGTTCATACATTGTCTTAGTGAAGGCATACATATGTCGGTGCATAATACAGAACTTTCAACTTCTTTTGCACAATGCAGAAAATGTTGGGTTATCTCTCTCATATGGGTTGTCTCTCAATGGAGTGTTGTTCTGGTTCATATATTTAAGTTGCTTTGTGGAAAATAGAATGGTTTCAGTGGAAAGAATAAAGCAATTCTCAACTATTCAACCAGAAGCAACATGGCATATCGAAGACTGTCTTCCCCCTCCAAATTGGCCTGCACATGGACATGTCGAGCTCAAAGAATTGCAGTTTCGGTACCGACCGAACACTCCTCTTGTACTTAAAGGCATTACTCTCAGCATTAATGGGGGTGAAAAGATCGGTGTTGTTGGTCGGACGGGGAGCGGGAAGTCGACTTTAATCCAATCTTTGTTTAGAGTGGTTGAACCAACAGGAGGGAAGATAATCGTTGATGGAATAGATATCTGCAAGCTGGGGCTGCATGATCTTAGGTCACGCTTTGGGATCATCCCTCAAGAGCCTGTTCTTTTCGAAGGAACGGTGAGAAGTAACATTGACCCTGTAGGACAGTTTTCAGATGAAGAGATTTGGAAGGTAAACATTATATTCCGAGCAACAACATTAGCCACTTCATTTACATCCATACAAGTTATAAATTGACTATTTTTGCAGTGTCTTGAGCGATGCCAACTTAAAGATGTGGTGTCATCGAAACCCGATAAACTCGATTCTTTAGGTAAGTGATTGCTGCCTGATTTTAGTTTACCTAATAACCATGATGTTGCACACTGGATTGTAATACCAATAATGCTGGATGTTGAGGTATAGATGAGCACATTTTACACTAGTTATTGTAACACTTCTCTACTTAATATATCATGCGAGTGTTCAAATAGTTTCTTATTAGTTGTATAAATAGTATCTAAATATGATTGTGGATGTGATTACAGTGCCGCAGTTGCGGATGTTATATATATATATAAAAGGGTGTAAGTTTCAGGATAATCTTAATGATTCAAATAAGAATGATGATATGTATAACCATATCTCAAGCATCACTGTGATGTTCATACAAAACCAAACTGAGGAGCTTTGGTAAAAAGCTCAAGCCTAGTAATACAAACTGAATTATAATAATGAAGAAGGCAGCTTACTAGTAATTTTGAGATGGTGCAATTCTCTGCCTTTTCAAGTGTACAAAGGCAGATCAGTCCAAGCACCAGAAACATGTCCGTTCTCACAGACAAAAGCTCGAACAACTGGCTCGCCATCGTCATGGTATCCGAAAACCCGCCTCAAACAGAAGGCGGAATGTAAATCCCACGTCTCTTTGCATGAACAAAACGCGCAATCCAGATCGATCTTGCTCCGGTTCCCATCGTTTATCGTCCTCCACACCCGGGATTTCTTAAAGTTCTTGAATACCCCTCTGAAAAGCATGTAATTTCGCTTCTCCTCCGTGTGAACGCACCCGGGCCAATCGCAAATGTACAAGCAATCCCCTCGGAACCGGCTCGCCAATAACTTGTTCCCTTGTTCACGGCTTAAGTTCCAAACGCCGGTTGCTAAATGGGACCTCTGCGATCTACAAACCTTCCTTCTCTTACAAACGGGTAATTCACGCCCGATTGAAATAGTCCCGGTTTCGATAGTTTCCATTGGATAATCGTCTACTGAATCGGACGCGTTGTAAACGGTGTCGAAATAGAGATCATCAAAAAGAGACCAGGAACAATCGGATCCCGGAACGTCGGCTTCTGAGTTCGTGTTCGGATTTGAATTGCCTTCCGTTATGCTCGAACAGTGCTCGGTGGATGGCGTTGTAGCATGGGAATTAGCCGGCTTGTGATAATTCTCATCGGGACCGAGCTCGCGTTCGAGGCCGAAATCAGAATTCTCAAGAAGGATGCCGGCGTGGAGGAGGCCAGGGCAGCAGACGGAGAGCTTGTGAAGGGATGCCCAACCGCCGGGTGGAACGGCGGAGGAAGGGGAGAGAAGATCAGCGGAGACGGTGGGGATGGTTTTGGAACATTTCAGCTTCAAGCAGGTGTTGCGAATGAGAGAAGAGAACTTGGTGCAGACACAAGCTAGACTTGCCCAGCTCGTGGGATCGTCTTCGAGCTTGGAAAATATGTTTAGAACCACATCCTCCGGGAGCTTAGAGAACGGCGTCTCCGTCATCGTCGTGAGTTCTAATGATCAAAAGAAGAGTTGAAAAAAAAAGTTGTATTACTGGTGTTTCAACTTGCTGTTTTGTTTTCTAGGAAATTATAACGAGGGCAGCATCCATAAAAAGAGTTGAATTAAGCAACTGGAGGCGGTGAAGGAGCGTCGGCGTGGGGGATAGCATAGCATATTGTTTCGACAGTTACTTATAGGCTGCTTTGTGGCTGTGGATTACAGATACGGATGAATAGCGCTAGGAATCGTCTAGTTCAGTCGTTCTTTATTTAATCATTTCTTTTCAAGATCTGGGTGGATAAAACTGTTCAAAGTAATATTTTATTTAACTAAGGGTTAATTCATCAGATACCTTCCATTTTTTAAATGAATTTTTTTAAAATATCAGTAAATCTTAACAGTTTAATGGTCCCTTTAAAACGTACTTCATAACTTAAAAAAATATCAGGAGCAATCAACACCGGAGAAAATTTTAAAAGTTAGGTTCATCGTACCTAAAGGCAATTTAAGAGTGATTGATTTCAGCACCATGCTGTCAATTTTACTTCTATTAGGATTTAATCAAAGCTTTAGTTTCACCCAAAGCAAAACTTACATCTGTAATTTCAATCCAACTCTCATAAATTACATTTAGAGACAAATTATAGGTTTAAATGGACATGATTTGTTTCAAGGGCCAGGTGTCTAAAGCTGCATTGTTATTATGTTCACGTAAAGGCATAATGAAGAGTTGGCCTTGTAGAAGAAAGCTTAACGTGAAGTGCGGCATTGCCACACAGAGAATGTAATAAATTCTTATCTAATCCGTGAGCACGACAACAGCCCATTGGCCACACACCACACCATGGAATCAATCAATCAACAAAGAGTCGACGAGACGGAATGAGAATTATGTTCCTACGCACATCTTGACAAATTCACGTGCCCACTAATCAACTTTGTCCCCTCAACTATACAATGACATGACATGACGCCTCAACCACCACTTCAGTCCCCCCAATTGTCAACTCTTGGCCTCAATAATTGTTAACAGTGTCACTCCTAATTAATGATTCGACACACATCCCTCACCAGAACAAAAACACACTACACAAGCAAATATTTTCTAAGATCATGGAGATTAGGTGCAATTTTTTTACTTAATGGAAATGGTTTTCATTATAAATAAGTCTTTTAGAGATTCCACACCAGAGCAATGGAGTTAAAAACAATAGTAAAATGATTCAATATATAGCAAACTCTAGCCATGAAATCCAGCATGATTGGTACACTTCCAATAAGTTCTTTTCTCCCCCACAGCTTCAAGTTAAATTTCATAGGATCTTTCATCAGCTTTCAGGTCACACATCAACTCTGCATGGTAACTTACCTGTCAAATAAAATAAAATAAAATAAAATGGAAGTAAATGGATGATATACATATATAGCTCATTTGACCAATGAAATCAACATTTCTCATTCCATTTGGCCGTGTAATGAAATCAACATTAGAGAAATCAAGACACACCTGGATAAACTTTTGCTCCTACTCCTGATTCTACTCCCACTTGGACTCTTGCTAACACTGCGCCTTTTAGGACTCTTGCTCCTTCCTTTTCCGCGCTGCTCAGAGTAATGTAATATCTATATATATAACAAAACATGATAGTAACCAATAAAAAGGAGACTAACAACCGTGTTAGATTAGATTGGATTAAAAAACTGCACATTGGACACAGAACAGAAACCTGCTCTTTCAAAGATTTAAAAACGGCAACTCCAATTTCAAACTTTTTACTAAACATACGCAGAAAACAAACTTACAGAAGGCAAAGGAGATCTTGATTTTGATCGAGATCTGCAAAAGTTCCAGAAAGTACCCAAGTTTAAAAATCAACACGTTCCTTTTTTTAACAACTTTTATGTCCAAGAGCCTTGACGCCCCCTTCCACGTCAGAAACACCACATTCAAAAGGAATAAAAAGGAGAATGCGCAGATCTATAGCAGTCAAATAAGGAAACAAAGAATAAGGCCAACTCGCAAACCTGCCCACACAAGGAATAAAACCTAATCTAGCAAAATAAAATCAATACAATTTAAATTTTCAATATTTTGACACAAGTGGATATAGAATGAGGCAATGAGCAAAAGGTCCTGTGCCACCAAATTCCATAGTCAATCCACATAGCATTACCTATTAGCTTGGCAATATCTGGAGCGGAAAATGACAGTGAAATGTTCTACCGCTCAAAGTGATGAGTTACAAATCCCAGTGCATTTACTTCACTGAAATCGAGCTCTACTATTGCAGTTCCTTGAAAAGAAATCCAGCTCTATTGTGCAGTCCATTGACTCCTTTGTTACCAATCTAGAACCCATGGGCATTTATGATGCTATGTCGATTAGAAAAGGGACAGGAGTGATTTTAAGCTGCCCATCTAAAAAACAGCATACCTCTGCAATCATATGAGTTGCAAGCAATTTGAAACATATCCCCACAAGATCCCAATATCCAATCCCCAGTTTGCTGCATATATCCATATCTAAAATAAAAACAAGGCAATTTTCATGATAAAAGAAAGAAAATGTAGTTCAATAGCTGGGATGCAATCCTGACCAAGAAGGAAAGCATGCAAGCCAAAAGCATAAATTCACGCTAACAACCACATTTTATTCCAAATTTTATTTAAACATTGATAACCCAAGTAGGACCCATGAATGAAGGAGTACACAAACACATTCCTTTACCTTACACAAGAAACTAAGTGTACGAAGTAATAAACAATTGGCATTCTATTCAAAACTCCAAAATTTAAGTTCTCAAATAAGGTCCGTCTGTGTTCACAGTTAATTCGGTGTGTGTAATATGCTCTACATCTAGATACATGTTTCCTATATGTTTAATGGGCAAGTGGATACAAAAAAAATTAACGGTGAACAAGTCCAAAGACGGGAGGCAATAATAATGTATAGTAAACAAAAAATCCCACGTTAGCAAATCATTCTTCAAAATGAGTTAGTTCAGCACTTCAGCTTCCAAAGGAAGCTGCCATTATTGCACTGCAACTTCCATTTTCATTTCAGAACCCAAAAGTACTGTACCTTGAAGCCCAGACCCTATACTTATCTAAGGCAGAGGATTCGTTTTAATGAATATTCAAATGCAGACAAAAATTCAACTGCAGGGTCAAGAAATCTGAAACATTACTTATAAAAAAACTGAAATATTATCAATGAGCTGGACCGCAAGCTTTATCATCAGTAAAAACCAACAACAAACAGGAACAAAGTCGGATACCATCATCCTTGATACAGCAAAAAAAATTATTCAATGAAAAGGGGGAGGCATGTATACCCTGACAAAGAGCAAGACCTTGACGAATGGGGGGAACAAGGTGACCTTGATCTTGACTTTGCAGGTGACTCGCGTGAAGGTTTGGTTCTAGGAGATTTGCTGCATAACAATTGCAAGGTTATCAAGCAACTGTTTAGCCACAAATAAAATTTCACATTGTAAAGAATAAGAAAAACCTGCTGCTATTGCTCCGACCACGAGAGCGGCTGCGGCTTTGGCTTCTTGAGAGAGAACAACCACGACTGGGACTTCTAGAGGAATCTCTCTTAGAATCATATTCCTTAACCTAAGGTTAAAAGCCTTAGTAAAAAATGAAAATTGTAACAGTAAAGGGGAAATTGCATTAAAAATGTAAACATGTAAACTAAGCTTTAGAATCGTATATGTTAGTTGGAAAATTGAATAAGATTACTTCAGTTTCTCAAAGACCAAGTTAAGATCATGTACCTGAACATAAGCCCGAGAAAAGGCATTCCGAAATTCAGAGTCATCAAGTTTCTTGATCTGCAAAAAGAGATCAAGAAATTTTAGACATGATCATAATTACTCAGTGACGTTAACTGAGTTATGAAAAGGTCTTCCACACTAAACAGAGTTGAAGAAAGGTTACTTACAGCATACTTCATGTCATCATAATTGGTGTAATTCACAATTCCCATTGTCCCTGATAAACCAAAAAACAAATTTATCAGAAAGCCTTTCATAAAGTGATTTAACTTTCATTTGAGAAAACAGAAAAGACTAGTTTTAAGTAAAATTACACAAAAGCTAAAGGACCGGCCTACAACTATGAACATCAAATATAGTGTCTTACCACCACCATCACGGAAAACTTGGGAAAAACAAACATCCCCGGCTCGTCGCATGTGATCCTGAGTTAAACACACCACAACAAATATTTGTTTCAATGTCCTCTGTGATAGGTTACTCTTTTTTTTTTGGATTTGAAAACTGACAAATTTAGCAAAATCAGCTTCTACCTTAAGATCTTGCCATGAAGCTGAAGATGGCAATCCAGTGACTAACACTGTACACCAAAGCAATCCATTAAAGAAAAATCATGAGTAGCCCAAAATACATAGCACAAGAAAAAAGGGGCATAAAAAGATAACAAGCCACGATATTCAGAACGTTTGGATGGTCCACGCCCATGCCCACCTCCATAACTGCTGTGACGGTCTGAGGATGAACGTCCACGGCCACCATGTGCAAGTTCAACCTGCAATTAATTAATAAGATGAGAATAAAGCTCACAAAGCCAAGTTCATGACACAGTGGCTAGATGCAAAGAAAAATCTAAACAAGAAAGAAAAGGAAATAACCCGCAAACGCTGTCCTCCAAAATCATAGCCATCACGACCACGTATAGCATCTTCAGCATCTCGAGCCTCTTCAAACTAGGAAAAAAGTAACATTACGACCAGACACGAAAAACCCAAAAACAACCCCCACTCTTAACAACCACCACCATCAAAACATCAGAACCTTAACTCACCTCAACAAAAGCATAACCTGGAGGTCTTGGTGGAATCTTCAGGTCAATATGGACTATGGGACCATACTGAAATAAAATCATATATAAAAATTTCAAGCTTACAGAAAACTTACTAATCTAAGAAAAGCATATCATGAGATTCAATGAAACCCATATCAAGCAAGCCAAACTCAATAGAAGAAATAACTGTGGTTCCACTCCATAAATTTAAAAGAGCCAGCTTTTGTTTCACAAATATACTCAACGAAGCATGCAAGTAAAACACGGCCAGAAGTATGCTCCAAGTAATGCTATATCTGGGTATTCCTTATATATTGCTAGCCATGATTAAGGATGAAATTTATTGATTAGTTGTCATTACTTGCAGCCTTCTACCCTCATTGATATTAGCATACCTGAGTTGACAATCTTCACAGTTTAATATCTTAGCATTTCAATATTCCCTAAAAATCGAATCCTAAGCAAAGAATTCAAACCATAAGTCCTCAAATTTTGCATCTGTAAGTTCAAAGTTCCATATAAGACAACTTGTTTGCTCCTAGTCTATTCCCAAGCAAGTATTTCACAAATAAACATCAAAATTTAACTTTTTTTCTCAGAAGAAAAAAGTTCCATTTAATCTAAAATAATGAAGAATTAATTATATGATTACCAAAAAAATTAAAATAAAAGGAAAGCAAGAGTTTTCCCAAGTATAACCTTGTAAAACAGATCTTCAACTTCACTTTCGCGAACATCGCCAGGAAGATTCCCAACATAGAGAGTCCTGCTCGAACGGCTGCTCTTTTTTTTCTTTCTTTCTCTTCCCTAAAAAGTACCAAAGACTAACAAAAGGAAATTTCTAGAGAAGGTCTTTAGGTTTTAAATAATGAAAGCAAAGATGCATTGATTCAGGGTTTACCTGCGAGAATATTGTTTCTTTTCCGAGACGGAGATATTCGGAAACGAGATTGTTTAGGGTTTTGAATTTTTAGAGAGAGGAAGGTTAGGCGATAAAAATAAGAAAAATATTTGGGTGAGGTAAGGTTAGAGTGTAGTGCTTTTACAGAAGTTGTGAGCTTGCAGTCAAGTGGCGTCAGACCTGCTTCTTTAGTAGATCTGTCCAGCTGTATTTGTTGAGGAAAAATGCTGACGTACACTAATTGAGTTTCCCAACTGGATAAATTTTATTAATACGAGTTAATTCAATATAGTATTTAATATTCAACGTTTATATTTTTATGTAAGTGATGTACCCATCTAAAATCTTAAAAGTAATATCAATTATTTAATAATTGATATCATTTGATTTGTGCCAAACTAGTAAAATTTTAAGTCCTTAGTTTTATTATTTATAGTGTTTTAGTTTAATTTCCCATAATTTTGTAATATTTTAAAACTTAAGTCTATATATTAATGGCATATATTGGTTTAAAAAATCTAGTCATTCTATTATTTTGTGTTTAATTTTATGATTAATTATTAACTTAATAACTATAAAAATGATAAAATACTTGTTTTAATTATTTACATTTTTATTTATTCAGCTCTTAAAAATTATAAATATATATGATTGAAATTTTTTATTGTTCAGTTAATAATAAACTTTTAAAAAATTAAACGTCAAATTAATAAAAGGTTGTATATGAATGGGAGTGAAAAAATTATGTCACCTTTTTCTATATAATCGGTTTAATGATAAAATTGAACATGAGGAAGAGAGACACCAAGATTTTCAAATAAAAATAATGCATGAATTTAATAACATAAAATCAAAATATAAAGACTAAATTTTAAAATTTTAGAATAATACAAAGACCTGTATCATATTTAAACCACTTTATACCTAGGTTTTCATTTTTTTTACACATGTTTTCAGTTTTGAGATTAACTCATTTTCAATAATTTTATCAAATAATTTAACATGATTTATTTAAATTAAAAACATTTATAATTACATTTGTATAAATCTTATGCATCTTCGATTAAATATATATGATAACACATTATCACAGAACTTTATAATTAAATTTATTTTATCTTGAATTATGTGTTATAATCTTATTTGGTACATAAAATTATATATCATCAATGCATCAAATGTAAATCATTCAAGTTAAACCACATTTAATTGAACTCATTGGATAATCTCAAGCTACGTTTGCATGATATATGCACGTTATTTCATACATCAAAGAGACTACCATAAGGTTCTCAGAATTTCAACATCAAAGATGCGATAGATTCTCGAATCAGTCGGAGTGCTTTGATGAAATATTAATCATTGCCTCTGTTGCACAGGCTCAAAACAACAATGTCCATTGCAAGGAAAGGGAAACCAAGGTCATTCAGAAAAGATGCCAACAAAATACAACAATCTCCATGCATTATTATTCTTGGAAATTTAAAGGAACACGAACTATCGCTATGCATGATGGTGAACACCATCTGCACCGTCCTTGTCTTTTCTTGCAGCAGCTCTTAATTTACGTTGCTCTTCCTTATAAATTCGATTTCTTCGCTGAAACTGCAATAATTAACAAGATCGAACATGAACATGCTGGATACCAATACACAAAATGGATCATAGCACCATTTAATCAAAACAGCTGCAATGGTACCCTCACCAAGGATCATGAGATAGAACCAAGAGATCTAAACTCAATCTATGAGGCCATGTCGAGAAAATGTAATGTCTGATTTTCTTTACCATTGACCTAAGCTCACATCTAAAGGATTTAGGAGAAGAAAATGTGAAATCCAATATGACTTAATAAGTAAATATACACAGCTCATATATCCATCATGACAATGTATTCAAACTGGCCGCCACAGTAAAGCCAGTAAACATTATTAGAGTTATATTGGACTTTTTTGCGTAAATCATACTTGTTAACACTTGATTTCATTTCATCTCGTGATACTATTTCATAAATTACAGGAAATTGGCATTTTCTAAGCAAAACAACAAAGGTACATGGCATAATTCCAATATACTCATTAAACTGTATGAAGAAACCTGCTACAATGTCGATCATATTGATCCAGAGCTCTAATACCCTTCGAACTAAACACTCTGGTTTGAAGGATACTAATAGCAATGTGGATGGAAAAGCATATATTTATCAATTTGCAACAGCATAATATGATTTTGCTGCATATATGTTTAATTTATCACACGTTCACACTAATACCTAAAGAATTCATTATGTACCTAAGTAAGTTGACTTTAAACTTTCTATGCTGCTGGAGCTTATATGAGTTATATTACAATTAAAGCATATCCCAGATAAAACTCAAGATCCTCTATAGTACTTCATATCTTCCTTTTTTTCATAATTTTATGTTGATGCCACACATCATCTTCTTGAAAACTGATTTATACAGAAACAAATTTGACAGATCCCCTTTCATAAGGAATAAGATACCAAATTAAATGGAAGAGTAGAGCAAAAGAAAATAAGACCAAATAATGTCATTCTGGTTCCAGAATGTAATTCATTACTATGAAGAATGAAATTAGAAATGAAAAGAGCAATTCTGTAGAGAAGTACTGATAGAAGAGCTTCATGTATTTAGAAGTAACTATTACCATGAAAAGATCAAAATAAACTCAAGGTAAATGAATTCTCAAAGGAAGCTATCTATAGCCAGATTATAATCCGGTTACAATTCATAACCAGCGGTACGCTTATCAATATGGGTCCAACTTGGCATTCTTTTCTCAAATAAGGGAAAACCAGAATCTAAAACATGATTTAGAATTACTTTTAAACCAAACAACACAACTCTGTTCATTTGCGAATGATTGCCGAGAGAAACTAATAGATCCAATTCCATGCCATTTAGAGTTTTGGTGTTCAAGAGTAAAAGATCAAAATTTAACAAATCGCGAAATTCAATGGACATGAAAAAGATTAATTCATCTCATGAACTACGTCTAACATATAGTAAACATAGCGAAAATTAAAATGCAGAATATCGTAAACTGATCTATGAATACTAATTATACACTCCATAGAAAATAAGATTGGGATTTAGGGTTTTAGGACATTTCAACGGCGACAATTAAACGAAAAAAACATGGAATCGAATCAAAGCGAAATGAAGAAAAATAGAAAGCAAATGAAGAGGGGGAGGAGAGAAATACCTCTTTGGAATGGTGGAGGCATTCGAGATAGTCTTCACGGAGGAGAGCGCAGTCCTTGGGCTCTCTGCAACGCGACATACACTCGCTGAAGTCGACCCAGAAATCGTAGCACCTGCCTTTGGTGCCATTGATTCCCCAGCCAGATGCCATCTCTCTCTTTCTCTACTTGTCTGGATTGATTGAAAAGAAGGATTTGTATGCTCGAGTAAAGTGTTCAATTTGATTGTCCGGAACAAGTGATATTAAACGCAATCATCGTTAGTTACAGCCTCTTCGCATTTCGGGTAGCTACAAAATTACCAAAATGCCAGATGAACGGGTTTACGGATCTACCCATGGGGCTATGGATCATCACGTGATTATCTAAGAATACTCTAAACAAGTGTATTGAATTGAATTTAATTGATATTATTTACATTTAAAAGTATATAATTTTAAATATATTTAGTATAAAAATATGTAAATAATTCAGACATTTTATCAAAAAAATATCAATAAATTTGTGATACAAACCACACTGAGTATAAAAAATGATAATAACCATATCATCTATCTTTAGTTCACACTATTATCATTAAAATCGATCAACATAATATTACCTCTAAGGTCAATCAACAAACGGGTCTCGATTATAACCTTTTTTATTATTCATAAATTATTTAAAATATTTATGAAATATGTATTTAAATAGCACGTGCATTTTTTTATGTCATTTATGTTTTATCAATTATTATTTATAATTAAACAGAATTTGTATATCAATACTCTATTAAAGACATTAATATAATTTTCTTGATATCATTTACCTTAACAATGTATCAATACTAAAATTAATTTCTATATTTTGAAAATAAAATCCTCGTGTTCTATGTATTGATATTAAACTCAAAGTATTAGTGTCGGTAGCGATTCTTCTGTCCAATTTTTCAAAATTTTCCCAGAATTTTTCCAATACTCAAATGTATCGAACTTATCAAATTTTTATAATGTTGTGAAAATTAAAGATAGATTTATCATTTTAGGGATCAAATAAAAAATATGAAAAATATTGAAGATATTTTTATAATAATGGATCATAATGATATGATATGTAAAAATTTGAGAGTTAGATGTATTATTTTATCAATTATTTAAATTTGCGTTATTTTTTTTGTTTAAAAGTCAATAGTTCGATGATTAAAATATGCAAAATAATTAGTTTAATGGTAAAATATAATATTTTAAAATTGAATAATAAAAATATACACGTACTAATAATTTAATGGTTATTGATAATATTTACGGTAAATTACATAAATAACCTCTTATTATAGGACATTACTCTATTGAGTCTCTCAATTAATAAAGTTACTAAACGGTCCTTGACTATAGGATAATGTTTTGTTGATTCTTCAGTTATTAAAAAATTATAAAATAGTCAATTGATTATTCATATGTTTCAAATTCATATTTTTTTCCGTTAAATATTGACAACCGTTTGAGTTAAACGTTAACATGGTGATTGAGATAAGTTAAAATTGCTTGAATTGTATTTTATTGATCAACTTTTGATTTAAAGTATAATGTCAAATCAACGCTTGAAACATTATATTGTCAAGTCAACGATTGAAAAAAAGAATAGTGTTAGTAGACATCATTCAAATGTGATTTTATCATATATCGATCAATATGTTAACACCTAACTCAGACAATTATCATTTTTAACAAACAAGATTAAATTTAAAAATATAAATAATTGAATAACTTAATAAAATAATAAAATAATACCTTATAACAAATTATTATTTTATAATTGTAGACACTCATTTTCGTCCGGGGCTTATTTAGTATATATTTTAATATATTATAATTTTTAAAAATATATAATATATAGTTTTTAGAAAATGGTTTTTGAAAACATATAATATATACTTTTTAAAAAATCTATTTTTGAAAATATATATATTATATAATTTTGAAAATATATATATTATATAGTTTTGAAAACGATTTTTGAAAATATATATATTATATAGTTTTGAAAATTAATTTTTGAAAACATATATTATATAGTTTTGAAAATAATTTTTGAATATATATATATATATATATAATTTTAAAAATGTTTTTTTAAAACATATTATATTATTATATGCTTGTATATTATATAGTTATATATCTCTTTACATTATATATATTATATTTATATTATTTATATTTATTTATTTATTATTTATTTTCTTTTTTCTTTTTCCAGGTCCAATGAAGAGTTTGTTTGGGTCCAATGAAGCCCAAATGAGCCATGTAACCTGACCCAACAAAGCAAGCTCGGTTTGGCGGGAATATGCCTGAACCAACCCAACATATTAGGGTTTCGGGAATCCAAGCATTAGCACCGTATAGTGGCTAACAATCGAAGGGTCACAAACGGTCTGAATCGCGCCGGCCGAGATTCTCGACGTTCGAATCGAGACAGCCGAAGACTGCACCATCCTGGGTTTTCATCAACAACATCGGTAATCCCAATTAAATCGGGAAACGAGACTAAAACGACCCCCTCGAAGTAAACAGAGAACAACCACGACTAGGGGCTATAAATGCTTTGCCGGGAAAGCCGAAAATGAGGCATCACCAGAAACACCAAACCAAATACCACCAATATACCAACAGAAAACAGCGAGCAAAAAAATGAAAGATCGAACCAATCAAATCACAAGTATATAAAAAAAAAACATCGGAAAAAAGCAAGGGAATACTGACGTTGGATCAAAGGAGAAACGACTAACGGAAAGTTGAAAAGTTATCATCGGTGAAGGTAAAAAACCAACACTTTAGGCATAGATCTATGCTTTTCAGGGTTTTTTGCGAGATTTTGGCCTCGGATTCGGGTTCATTGAGTTGGGTGAACGTTTTGGTGAAGTTTGGTTTTTTCGGCCAACGCTTGTTGCGGATTAGACGGCGGGTTGTCGTCGGAGGTTTATTGGCCACTTGGCTGGATGAGGCTTGGTTTAAGAGATTTTTTGAGAGGGGATAATTTTTTTTGGGTTTTGGTTTAAAATGATAATTTTTTTGGGTTTGGGGAATTTAAAACCTAGGGACTAGGTTGTAATTAACTAATAGTTAAATTATTTCCACAATCACATATATTTTGATGTGTAATTTATTTTGGTCACATGTTATAAATTGACCTTTGAATTTTGAATTATTTTGATTTGATCCTTGATTATACTTCTTGTATTTTTCAATTTAGTCCCCTAACCTTATGTTTTTCTCTTGCACCTCATTCCTAGAATTAATTTGATCTATGAATTTTAATTCATTTCAATTTGATCGTTTTTTTTTGTATTTTCTTTAAAGTTTAACACTTCTTTTTTATTTTCTCTTTTATTTTCCTTATATTTTTTTATTTTTTTTCTAAAATTTAATATGTTCTTCTAAAATTAATTTAATATTTCTTTTATTTTATAATCTAATGTTTTTGATTGTTTAAGGACAATTTTATCCAATCAAAGGTAAGTAATTCAAATTGAATCTTTAAATTTTAATTTTAATTTTTACAATTAAAATAATTGACAAATTAAAATGATATCGAAAGAACAATTATAAAGTGTTAATCTTTTTTTTGACTCTAACCGATAATAATGTGTACATCTACACGACCAACTCGATTTTAAGTTAACTACAAAAATTAATGAACAGTGCTTGCTCTAGAAAGATCGGCTGTACCATGAGCATGAGCTTGACCCAATAGTTTACTCTTCCAGTATTTTAATTCTTATTTTCTCCCAATTGCGCCAGTCCAGCCTCTATAAAATCTCTCTCAAAACAAAGCTTAGGGACTTTTCGAAGTAAACAATATAGATTTGGTGCTGCTGCAAATCGGAATTTCAAAACCTAGATCTCCAAACCCATGTTTAGGTTGTAATCCTCCTCTCATCGGAGAATCTGCCATTCCATGTCGCACAAGACTCTAGACCCACGTTACTCAGTGGACGCTTGCACGTTCCAGCTCCATTCATGGAGGCCTTTCAACCTCCAACAAACCCTAGACTCCTCTGATCCCCAATATACCACAACGAAACTTTCCTCCACCAATGGCTTCCATCCCAAGCGTCCTTGCCTCTCCGATCGTACCACTTCTTTCTCCATTGACCTCTCCAAGCTAACCCTCCTCGACGACGATAACAACAAACCAGTCTTCTCCAATCCCAAGAGAAGTAGCTTCAAGATATTCGAAAAAAAACGGCGCCGTCGTGGGTCGAGGTCGGTGTCGGGTCGGAGCTCCGATCGGAGCGGGTCTCATAGGTGCTGTTCTGTGGGGGCTTCGGCTGCTTATGGTACGTGCTCGGATTTTCCGGTGGCTGTGGGGACGGACTCGAGTGGGGAATTGTTTGGCAATGGTGGGGATCCGTATTGGGCCTCGGATGTGAGCGAGGCCCGGAATATCAGGAGGGAGAGAGGGGATGGTGTGAGTGGGGAGAAGGAGAGTTTAGTCGTGCAATTTGGGGGTTTTGATGCTCAAGGGAATGAATATGGGTATGGGAGTGAGCCTGGGTATCGCGGGGATGGAGAGTTTGGGTATGGAGATGAGGTCGACGAAGAAGAAGAAGAAGACAATCGCTTGTGGCTTTGGGGAGATCACTTTGAAGGTATTGCTAATGTTCGTGCTATTTGATAGTTAAGTTGCTTATTTTGTACTTTCTATATCTCTTCTATTTTTTTCGGTTGGAAATACAGTTAATCTATATGAATTTATGATCTTTGGATTCTGGACTGGTGTTGTTGGCATAATTGCAACAATGCTGGTTTTCTTCTTGTTTGATTTGTTTGTTAATTATGTTTTCTCAAGGCATTTTGAGCAAAAGCGCAAGTGTTTACACTGCTATACTATCAATGGTTTTATTATGTGTATATCTATATAAATTTAACCCGTGTCTGCCCAAATCAAGATGAAAATCAGTTTTGTGTATATATTCTACATGAGAATGCTCGACATTTTAAGTTTTTCGTGTCTGTGGAGGATCGAATTCTCTTGTACCTATATCTGAGTATGTCTGTTGAAGAGTCTAGACAAGGACCTAACTTCTAACTAGAACGGGTAAATTTACCAGAGTAACTTCTTCCGGATTCTACTGGTCTTTCAAGTTGTGAAGAGATACACAAAAGATCTTGACTTGTAATGGCGAATGATAGGCATCTGCATCAGCTAAGTGCTAAAGAGTATATAAATTTAGTTTCCAGTGGACAAGATTTACAGTTGGAATCATATAAGTTTGTGTTCTGATGTTACTGAAATATGTCTTGCATCTGGGAAGCATATTATTTTAGCCTTTGTCTGAAGGTGATTTGGAGGATCAAATTAGGTGACCAACCATAATTAGTGGTCTTATGCTACTTTAGATGTTTTCGGTTCTATCATCTTGTTAGATGGGGAGGTTGTTTGACTTGAGTGGCAATTGGTTTTGAGTTGTTATATAAGAATATTGCTGAAGCCATATTATTAGTGGTAGAGCCTGTTATTCATTATTTTTGAGAAGTGTGGTAGAAAAGTGATTCTGAAAAGTGTTTTTGGTTTGTCTGGTTTAAGATTTAAGTATTTAACATTGCTACCTGTACTTCATTGCTTTTAGTCCAAAAATGTACCTTTGGCTCCAAAAACTAGTTTGAAAAGCAATGAAGAACAGGGTCGTAGTACTGATAGAAAAGTGAGTTTTTTTTCACATTAAGTGATTCTTCATGCTTCTTGTGTTTAATTCATTTCCTGTAGTCTTTCATTTTCAAATTGGTGCTTAAATGAACTTTGCATATCTTGTTCCTTAGTAAGCAATGTGACCCTTTCTCATAAATCACAAGTTTTTCCTTGTTATATACAGGGTCTTAGGTTACACTTGCGGGCGTTTTTGTGGCTGATCTGTGTCTTACTTTTGTTTATTTACTGGATAACCTTGTGATTCTCAAGGTCACCTCTGTGAACCGGGTTAATTGTTTACGAAAGAGCTATTAGTCATTAGTTTAGAAGACATCAAAGTTGTACCTTACATAACTGAATGCCTTTTCCTTTGGCTTACTTTTGCTCTTTGCTTGTTTCATGAACTGAATTCCTGTTCATTTGGACCAGGTACACATTCAAAAATGGAGATTAGTGGGGAAAATTCGTTCTCTGATCAGAAAGCCCATTATAGATGCCGTCGCAAAAAACATGATTACAGGATGGCTGATTCCCTGAGGTAATACAACATGCTCCCCTATGCCATGGCTTGGATAGAGTTGATACATGTTACAAAGATTTGTTGGGTTCTCCTCCTGGATTGATCATTTACAAGTTGCAACGTACAACCTTGTGCAGTCAAAAAGATTTGTTTTACCCCAATTTGATGAGTGGTGCACATTCTGAAGGGTCTCATCAGAGATGCTTTCATGCAATATTCTATAGTTAAAAGCGTGTGTAAAAGATTTTGGATGTGCAAAATTATTGTAAGAAAGCAATTTGAATTACGGCATTAGGAGAATGAATTTGATGTACAATTACTATGAAATGAAATGTTTGTATTCAACCGATACCTTTATTGGATTAAGGTTCACAAACCACATATTATTGAAGAATGCTACATATTAACAGAAACCACCCACGCTTTGTAAAGTTGTACCAGCAATTAGTCGCGTATTTTTTTGGGGTTCTCAACTCTTAAGCATTGGGGCGCTCAAAAATCCGGACTAACCGATGGCGAGAGCGGTCACGGAGAAGTGCCATTTTTGGAGAAAAAAAATAGAGTTTAAGCAGTTTGAATATTTTATTTTATTTTGAATAATCTTGGGAAAGTGAATGGGTTATCAAGACAACCTACACAGTTAAAGTAGTGCCATATTAGCATTTTGGTACTATAGTAACCATATTTAATGACGAGTGATTAATTTATTATAAATTGATAATTTATAGTAACAATATTTAATGGTGAGTGATTAATTTATTATAAATTGATAATTTTAGTGATTAATTTTTTATTTTTTAAAATTTTAGTGGGAAGTCTGATGATTTATTTAAACATTAGTTATCATTTGTGTAATTTAACTTTTTTTTTTTTTTAGTTTACCATTTTCCCTAAGTTTGACTGGTTAATACATGAATAGGGACAGTAGACTCCAAGTGAGAGAGACAAACAGAGCTGAAAGATGGTAAGAGGAGAAGTACTAAGCGCGTACAGGACCCTTCTAAAAGCTACCCGGAAAGCGTTCGCCGGCGATACCATGATGCTGAACGCCTCCGCCATCGAGGTTCGTCAGAAATTCGACGCCAATCGAAACGTGACTTCGGAGCCTGAGATCCAGAGACTCCTCGAGGAAGCACTTGAGGCATCCCATTTCATTTCCACCATGATCGTTCAAGCTAAGCTCAACGAACGCGGCGGCTACGGTACCTTTTACCATCTTTTGCATCGCATCGCATATCGTACCTCAATTTTACATCCGTGGCTCATTTTGTTTTTTTACTTGAATGATTCACTTTTAATGATCACCACATGTTCGATAAATTGTCTGTTTGACCTCCTATTTCACTGCTTAAAATATCACTGCTTAGTTCGTAATGTTAAGCGCTGTTTGCGGATTGCTGCAGAGGTTAAGCCGAATAAGGAGCATGCGGGAGCTACACTGGAGATCCCTTCCGAAGAGATCATCAGAAAATCTGCATCACAGTCAAAACAATAAGCTTGGCCTTTCATCAGATACATCACTACTCTATTTCCTTGCTTATTTCTGCCTGCTAATGACTTGCTCTTCCGTTTTTACGTACAATTTCAATTGCCTGCTTTAAATTTTATTCAAAGCGAAATAATTATGCCTCAAAATTTTGACTTGGTTACGAGGATTTGTGTCATTAATCAATTTCAGTATTGTACCATGATACTACTGACAAAGCATTGGCTGAATGATTGAGAGAAAGAAGAATAAGCTCTTCTCTACTCCCTTTTTACTATATGAAATTCCTATTAGGCAAGATAGGCCTCCAAGCATTGTGCATTTTACAATTTATGGAAGCCTGGCCCTGGAGTTCAATATATATTAAACAAGAGATATCAAAATATATGGATACTCACTCGGTTACAAAGTCACTTACATCTTTAAGATTATCAAGATTAGGTACTTGATAGTTCTGCACAAATTTTCTTATTATACAGGAGACATCAATAGGCTGCAGTATGATCGAGTAATGTCAAAAATCAGTAAGCCTTGTGTCTTTATTGTAATTAGTTAACACAATCCTCTGGCCGGCCTGAAGAAAGTTTAACCCGAAACATTCATGTTAAGGCAATGCCAATAGGGGAAATAAAAGAAATGAAGTCAGTTTATATGCTAAACTGTGACCTGTCTAAGGACTCACTGTGTAGGGAGTTCATTTTTGTATGACGATCATACATGTGATGGGATGTAATATCATTTTTTTCTCTACCCTTAAGACATTTTAGAGCTGTTCATGCATAGCACATTTGCAAAATCATATAAAATGCAGTTCGCATGGCATTTCATTGGCAATATTTTCCCTTAAATTTTACCGATAACCAGTTACTTTATTATGGTCAAATTATTTCTGCAACTGCACAAAGTTGGAATGATTTTCACCAATTATGAAATTAAAGGCCTTAGCTTGACTACTAACTTCAAAATTTTAGGAAAAACCTTTGCTCTAATGCTGCAGTGCACCTGGAATTTGCCCTTGAAATGTCAAAACCGGATGGATTAAACAATGGGGTTGATGTCTTAGTGGTCCTAATCACTACATCCATGTGAATTGCACCATTCATTTGATGATGATTGCCCACCACCAGTTTGGGTAAAAACAGTTTACTGCTGAAACCCCAAACCAAGGTTGTTTCATATATCTTGAAATATGTTATCTGAAATGTAGTTCTTGGACCTTTTTGATAATGCGATTGCCATCTTTGTAGTAGTTCCATGTCTCTACCCCTTTTAACCTTAATTGACAGTGAGCTTTGCGAATCTACATTTACCATTCTTTCATTTGCTTATGTGGCGTATCGAGCTTCTTGCTTAAAGAACACAAAGAGAAAAATCATAGAACTCGAATGGAAAACCAAAGCTTTCTCAGGTACACGAACTGCAACGATTTTCAATTTTATTCCACTGTTTTCATCACCCTCAAAAGTTTTGCATTTTTACGTTTGATAGAACATGAATTGGAAGTTATAGTGCAGAGAAATATACACGGACAGTACCTATAATCTTATATTATTACTATCAAGCTACATTGCAGAGTGATGTTGCATGCGAAATTGCTTCAATCCACACAAATATCTCCCGTTGGATTGCATTCTACTGTTTGCCATCGATGTCATCGTATTATCTAACTTTTCAAACCCGTCGTTAATCGGATGAAGAAACTGCTTGAAAGTTATGGCATCGCACCGCTTGTCGAGCCAAGCCGTAATGTCTGCAAAAACGATCTCTATGTTCGCATCAGGCTCTCCTGATGTCAAACCATGCCACATCCCCGGAAATAGCTTTATAGTTTTGTCCCTGCTGCTAGCTTTGTCGTACAATGTCTTGCTAACTTCAGGGTCCGTTACTATATCAGCTTCCCCATGCAACACAAAGAAAGGGAGTGTCACCTGCATAAACAACCCTCAACCAAAAAATTCTAAATGAAAAATAAATTAAAAAGACTCGAGTATCTCGACAGGCCTCTCGGTAACAATAATCTTTCTACGTAACTTTTTTACTGCATTTAACTCGTTCAAGGCTTGATCCAAATGGCTGGCGAAACAGGGAATCCAATATAAGCAGTAAGACTAAGAACCTTCTGGCATGGTACAATATGCAGAACCTAACAGCAACTACTATCTTTTATCACTTACCCCCAATAAATGGTGTTTGAATGCATATAAACCATATATAACAGTAGTGATGTTTACAATGCCGAGGGCGAGGGCGAGAGCTCGAGCATGAGAGGGGATGAGTTTTTATACCGCATTTAAACCATCTTCAAGGCTGATGCTGGTTCGGAGCATTTCCAGCGCTGTTTTAAGCCTAGGCTTGTCTTGATATATTAACTTATTGTTCCTTATCTGCAACCATCATGAATTCAAAGAGATACCTTGGGTGGTGAGCTATAATTATGGACACTCATGGAGAGACGAGAGGGTGTACGAGTGTCGGGCACATACCTGACACAGACACGGCAAAATACATGTCGGAAACGTCTGGAAAAAAATCAGATACAGTCAATGTCCTCACCAGTTCTCGCTTAGTAGGATCCTTGAACGCCGAATCAATGACGTCTTTTGTGGGTACTATCTTCCACTTAGGTATAATCTCTTCCATTTTGGTCAATATATTCACCACCACCGGGTGTGGCTTCACTTTCTCTGATATCTGCCAACATTTTGAACAATTAGAATAGCTGAAAAACGGGCCATACATGTATTTATGTATATATACTACCTTCCATTTAGAGTACATTACCTTACACATGGGAGCAACAAGAACGGCACCATTCCAAAATGAAGGGTCCTTTTTATGAAGCAACAAGGTCACTGCTCCTCCCATTGACTCCCCATACAAGAATCTGCTCTTGTCCCTGTATTCTTCCCGAGCTGGAAAATTCAACCATAGGTGGATGGTTTAGAGTAAAAACAAAAGGATTTGGCTAAGTAATTGTTGCAAGTTGGCACATACCACAGATGGATTTGAAGAAGTCACTGCAGTCATTAACTATGTTTTCGAACTTCTTAATGTAACATCGAGCACCCTTCGACCTCCCATGTCCTTCGTATCGATCCCGAACATGGCGTATCCCGCGGCGGCTAGCCTGGTTCCACATTCTATTAAAAGACCATTAATGTTTATATCAGTGTATGTTATTGAATGGACCCGTCACCATGATTTAGACTAACTGGTTGTTTGTTTCCTCTTCTAATTGAAATAGTCTATGCCTCTATGGTATGTGGTAAAAACAACTTTATGAGAGAAATCTTGGTGGGGTAGCGGGCCAAATTTGATTGTTGGCGCCTAACCAAAACCATATGACCCACATTTTTATTTGGATTATATATATATATATATATATATATAGAGAAATTATCCAAACTATACAACTTTTTCCATTTTAATTCAGGTGTTTAATGTTACTATTTTAAGTATTCCAGTTGTAACGCCGTTAAAAAAATCTGTTAAGTGACATATGTCGCATTCAGATACTTTTGAAAATTTCATATTTAAGAAAAAAATTAAAAATATTATTATATTTTAAAAAATGCTTATTTTTCTAAAATTACAAAAAAAACCTTAAATCCCTAATCTCTAACCTTGATCTTATCATCTCCTTTGCCGGCCACGACCACCGTTGCCAATATCGTCTTTGCCATTGAGATGGTCATCGGGGTCGCGTGATGTCACGATATGTAGCTTTAATCTTTGTAGGATTTATGTTAGTCATCTCTTGTTTTGATAACTGTATCAGGAAATTAGTCATCGGGTGGAGATTCGGTTGATGGTGATAACAGTGACCAACGTGGATATAGGAATTATATTTAGAGTTTTCAAATTTTGAACTATTTCTGAAAATTTTGAGTTTTTTTATATATAAAAAACTATAATTTAAATTTTTTATATTAAATTAAAATTTTAAAATTATATAAATATGACACGTGTCAGCTAACGGAATATTTTATCTACCGTTACGGTCGACGCAATTAAAATATTAACGTTTATAACTTCAAACACCTGAATTAACCAAAAAAAACTTAATCACTTAAATGAAAACAAATGCATAATTTAGAGATTTTTGTTATCAAGTATTTTTAATTTCATCACAGAAACCAGAATATTTTACATGGCATATGATGATTCGTAAAGAACTACGAGTTTTAAATTTGATGTATGGTTTTTTTTCCTGGTTATCTTAAAATTAGAACGTGGAAAAGGGAAATAAGATAATCAAGAGTATTTATTACCTCTCATGAATCCACTGCACTCCATGCCATAACCTGCAAACGTCATTAATGATCCAGCTCACCTTTTACTTTTTTTGGGTTTAGCTGATTGATAATACACAAATTACAGTGTAGATTACTGAAAAAGAGAGAGGCAATACCATGGCAAAGGAAAACAAGAGCTTTTGGAGAAGAGAAAGGCAACCATCTGCACGTGAAAAGCAAAGTTCCTCTTGAATTCCTTATATGCTCCTACACCATCATCAAAAGCTTAACTCAATCTCAACATTCGTAAAGAAACCCAGAAATGAAACAATATCTAGCAACAAGGCAAGGATGATGAAGAAATGAAAACCCCATATAGAGCTTACCTCCTGATATTCAAATGCTATGTTGTTCATGGTATAAATCAAATTGAAGCACTTAAACCAGAGAAAGATGTATATATAGATAGGGATAAAAAGCAAAGAACTAATGAAACTTCAGCTACCAAATGCAAACCCAAGTGCAGAAGTAAATTCAAAGCTTTTTGAGAAAGAGAGAAGGAGACGTGGTCGAGGGGTCAGCTATTCCCTATTTTATATTGTACGTAGCTTTTGAAAGATAAAAAGGGTAAACTACACGGGAGACCACTAAACTATTGTAAAAAATCAATTTGACCATCGAAGTTTCAATTGATTCAATCAGACCATCCAACTATTTAAATGTTTCAATCAAGCCACCAGCCGTTAATTTTTAACGGAGGTGGTCACGTGTCCGTTAATAAAATTAGAATAATTTTATATCTGGTCCTTAATATTTACATATTCTATCAATTTAGTCACTATTTTAATTCAATTAAATAAATTTAGCTATCCAATTAGAACGTGACATGTGTCAATACATGATTGAATTTTTTTTTATGAATTTTAAATTACTTAATTAAACAATTTTTATATCCATTTAGGTGGTGTCACCACCCAATTAAAGTGAAAATAAAGTGACAATGCTATGGAAGATTTGAACCAATATCAGGAGGGATTATGAGCAACCAAGCACCCGAACCATTGGGCCAAAGGTCACCCATTGGTTTAAAGCTACAACAATTTGTATTTGTTTTAAAGGTTTGTTACAACACATATATTCATGTTTACTTTCTTCAATGTTTCTTTCCTATTTAACCTTTCAGTTATTCTCTCTTAGTAGGCTTTCTTCCTTTTATGCACATAAACCTTGGAATTTGTTAGACGGAAAGGTAACTTTAGTAATGGAATTCGTACTTCTTTAAATCAGTTATATTTCCTTTCCACTTGATTGTTCACAAGATTTCTTACTCTTTTTTTTTTTTTCTGGCTATAGGTTATATCTATCCAATGGGATGTCAAATTAATGAATTGGCCAACTGGGTCCACTTATCTCCTGAAATATTCTCCATCTTTAATAGGTTATGAAATTGAAGTGTTATATCTGCTTTCATCTGGTCATGTGTTTATCATATCATGTGATGGAGGGTAGAAAGCAGTCTTCTGGAGGTTAATCTGCCCTAACTGGACTTAGGGTTCATAAATTTTTCTTTGGAACTGAAGCCCTTACTATTTGCATCTGCTTGGTTGACATCTGTTATTGAAATTAATCCATCCTATTACTACCATCTTTTATGAGTTATTCCTACAGCTAGTTATCCTCTTGGAGCAACAAGTTGAACTGAACTGTCTAGTTTTTATTCTTATGACTTCTTCTCGTCTTGATTAATATTGCCTTTTAATTGAAACAAAGTCTTTTCTGCATGTAGATTAGAGGTTTAGCATGGCCGGCAGTTGTAGTTGGATGGGTGGCGCAAAGTGCCAGGTGTGATGTATTTTATTTTCTCCTCCCAGTGAATTGTGTTCGAATGAACTTGCGATGCATTTTGAGTTATCGGCAAGCTGTAATACGGAATGTATACAGAAAGCTTAATATTATTATTATTATTTGTGAAATGGAACTGCTAATAAGCTATTGGATCTTTTATGATCCTAGTATTCATCATCTATTTTGTGGGATATATATTATTCCATGTCCATTTACGTACTCTGCAATATTATTTTTGTCCAATACTGGCATACTTGTTTTAGTAGGATTCATTCTAGTGTGATTGTTGATGGATTTTCCGTTGTTGATTTACCATGATTGCATGTATTTGTTGCTTTATTTCCCTTTTGTTTCTCTCACACTCTCTTTCTGTCGCCCAGCCTTGGCATGAAAGATTCCTGGGGACCATTAAAAACTTTTAAAAGACGAATACAAATTGTTGTAGTTTTAAACCAATCGGAGATCTTTGACCCAATGGTTCGGGCAGTTCAAATCTCCTGGAACACAACTTTGTCACTTTATTTTCATTTCAATTGGGTGGTGACAAGTGTCACCACCTAAATGGATAAAAAATTATTTAATTAAATAATTTAAAATTTATAAATAAAATATTTTAATCATGTATTGACACGTATCACGCTCTAATTGAATAACTAAATTTATTTAATTGAATTAAAATAATGACTAAATTGATAGAATATGTAAATATTAAGGGCTAAATATAAAATTATGTCAATTTTATTGACGGACACGTCACCACCTCCATTAAAAATTAACGGCCGGTGACTTGATTGAAACATTTAAATAGTTGGGTGGTCTGATTGATTCAATTGAAACTTCGATGGTCAAATTGATTTTTGATCATAGTTTAGTGGTCTCCCGTGTAGTTACTCAGATAAAAATAATAGGGTTTGCCTTGCTAGCTCTGCAGACAGGTTAGTGGTTCTTCGCATAATTAATTAAGGCTCTACACGATTGGGTTCGTTTTCTCACTTATTTAATTTTAAGTCACAAATAAATTAATTTTATTGATTAAACGAATGATTATTATTTTAAGAATTTTTTAAATGAAATAAGAAATAAGCAAAAGAGCTAGTTGTCTCTATTCTTCATTGGAGCTTCACGTATCTCCGAACTATTTTGAACACTTCCAGCAGGACTGTTCGAAAAATCTGTAATCATGTCGGTTGTGATTATGTCAGTCTCGTCATGTTATCCGCTACCTTATTCCTCTCCCTAGATACAAAGACAAACTTCAAACTCATATGTTACTCAAGACTGTAATAAAGCTAGTCATTGAAGATGTATTCCTCGATCCCGATTTAGCTGTAATTTTGCTATGAACTTCTGCTATCTGTTTCCTTAATGAAGAGGTTCAATCTCAAATTTCAAGCAATCAATAATCCTTAAAAAATGCTTCAAAATTCCGCATCAAGAATCGAACACTTTCTAATGATTTTGGAATATCCCACGATCCATCTTCCTTCATGGTCTCGAATTACACCTCCACAGGTCGAAAAACCATCTACATTGCAGCGAGCACCATCCAAATTAATTTTACACCATCTTTTAGGGAGCATTTCCAGGAGAGAGACCAGTTTACATTGCTTTCTCTTCTAGCTTCACCAATGGGGCGATTGGCGATGGCAATTAGTGCTTCTGATTGGATCTGCTTGCTTAGCACTATAATGTTGTCTATAAACACATGATTTCCATCAAATAAAATTCGATTTCGATGGTTCCATAAACACCAAGCCAAATAAGAAGTCCTAGTCAGCGACGTTAAGAGGGAAGTGTTGAGATCGAGATAAATTCTTTTCAATCCAATCTTCTAGCGACAGACTAGAATTCTTCCATCAAGTTTGTTTTAATTAAACCATTCCAAACAGTTCGAGCGGCCACGCAGTCCCGAACAATGTGTAAGTTTGACTCAACCATCGCACCACAGACAACACAATGGCTATCCATCGTCATGTGTCTCCTACAACGCTCCTCATTTGATAGAAGCTTATTCCGAGCCAGTAACCATAGACACATCTTTACACGCGGAGGACCACAGTAATTCATGATTTGGTGCCAGTCTAAAGCGTTTTCATTCTCTATTAGAGGACCTACTCGTTGTTTATAAGCGCTCTTAACTGTGAAACGATTGCGTTTGTCCCATTTCCAGATCGAATTCGGGATATCAAATCCTCCATTGTCCACTGGTGGTTTGATAGCAGCAATGTAAGGAAAAATCTCCTTGGGCAGTACCCCATTTAGATTCCAATCCCAGCTTCCATAATTATCAACCATATCTTGCACCTTTATTTTGTTATTATATCCAACTATTGAGCCAGAGTAAAACTCCTTTAAAGGGCCAAGTTGTATCATTCCAAAATTCAACAACTGAGCCATTTCTAAGACTCCAACAGACACCCTGGCGTAACTCTTCCCAAACCAAATTCAATCCTGACCACAGGCGCGAACAACCTGTGCGATTAATATGTTCTGGAACAATATCAATCATCTTGTATTTGGAGCGCAACACACGAGCCCATAATTGAGTTCTGCCATAAATAAGGCGAAAGGTAACTTTCATAATAAAAGCTTCATTTTGATGTTACAATTGTTTGGTTCCTAACCCTCCCTCCATCGGTGGTTTACATACCTCTTTCCACTTCACCAGATGTGCCTTCTGCTTTTCGTCCGAGCCACACTAAATGAAACGTCGGATAATTTTTTCAATGTCGTTATAAGTCCCTTTAGGGAGGTAGCAAGATTGCACGGCATACATTGGTAAGACTGACAATACCGATTTAGTTAGAATAACTCGTCCAGCTAGAGAAAGATGTCGTTCCTTCCATCCGGAAAGTCTCTCTTGGACCCGCTGAACGATATAATAGTAAGTTGCTTTTGTAGCACGACTGTGTAAGAGCGGTACCCCCAAATATTTCCCAAGATCATCAACGCTTGTGTACTGGAAACCGGTGCTGATGCTCGTTCTAATATTTTCGATTACATTCTTAGAGAAACAAATGCTTGTCTTGGCTCAATTGATTTTATGTCCCGAGCTTTCGCAGAAATCTTTAAGCACCTTTTGGATAATATTAAGCTGTTCCGTTGTTGCCTCCGCAAATAAAATCAGATCATCTGCGGAAAATAGATGCAAGAGATTAGGACCATCTCTGACGAGCTTAATCGGCTTCCATTCTCCAGCTTTCACCTTATGTCGTATAGTTTGTGACAGTCGTTCCATGAAGAGGACGAATAAATAAGGAGATAACGGGTTCCCTTGGCGGATCCCTCTGGACGGCGTGAATTCTTCTGTTTTGCTTCCATTCCGTAAAATTTGAGTTATGGTAGTCGTGACACAATTCATTATCATTCTACGGAGTCCAATTGGTATACCCACATCCGAAAGCGTATCATCAATAAAACTCCACTCGAGTCTGTCATAGGCCTTTTCAAGGTAGATTTTAATCGCCATCCATCCAAATTTTCCCTGATTGCGTTTCATTGAATGTACCACTTTCTGGGCTATAATGATGTTGTCCGAAATACTCCGTCCCGGAACAAAACTAGTTTGGCTTTCTGATATCCAATCTGGTAAGAACGGTTTTAATCGGTTAACCATTACCTTCGCAACAATCTCGTACAGGACAATAGAGACTGATGAGTCTAAAACTTGCAAAAATTTTCGGTGACGAAATCTTCGGGATAAGAACTAATAAAGTGCAATTTACTTCAATTGGTACCGCTCCACGATCAAAACAGTCTTGGACAAAATGAATTACAGAGGGTCCAACAACCTCCTAGTTTCGTTGGTAGAAGAACGCTTGTAATCCATCAACACCCTGTTGAAAAGTCAACAATATAAGGCACCGAAAGTGCCTATAATCAATGCACCAAAAATTCTAGCCCAATATTGTTGAATTTTTCTTAAATGGTAAAAGTTTTTTAGTCATTATAATTTAGGATATTTACAAATTAATCCTTAAGCTTCAACTATAAATACCCTAGCTCATTTAGCTTCAAAACCATCCCAAAGCATTCTAGCTTTCTCCTAAGACTAGAGAATTTAGAGAGTTTCTTGAGAGTTGTTTTCTCATTTTTATCAAGAGAGAATTATCATTGTTTTCTCCTTGTTAGATCGAGAGAGGTTGTAATTCCTATTTTCTCATAGTGAAATTCTTCTACCGTTGCCCGTGGTTTTTACCCTATATTATTTAGGGGTTTTCCACGTAAATTTTGTATCTTCTTTATCTTTATTTTTATTTTCTCAAATTATCAGTTGCAATTTTGCTCTATCCGATAGTCGTCTTCTGCAACAATTGGTATCCGAGCCAGATCTGAGTGTGTAATATCTACTTATTGTCTTTGTGGTTGCCACCAAAAGGTGGATCCTCCAACATAAGAAAGTAAGAAGGTATCACTCATTCTTTGAAGGTTCCAGAGAACTATTCACGGTAGTGAAATAGTGGGAGCTATCCGTAATAGAATCTATGACAACAAAATTTGATATTGAAAAATTCAATGGGAGAAATTTCTCATTGTGGAAATTGAAGATGAAGGTCATCCTGAGGAAAGACGATTGTCTAGCAGCTATTAGTGAAAAGCCGGTAGATTTCACAAATGACAACAAATGGATCGAGATGGATGTGAATGCTATGGCAAACTTTCATCTAGCATTAGCAGATGAAGTATTGTCAAGCATCGAGGAGAAGAAGACAAATAAGGAGATATGGGATAATCTCACCAAATTGTACGAGGCCACATCGTTGCACAATAAAATTTTTCTTAAGAGGAAATTATATACTCTCCGTATGCCAAAATCTACTTCAGTGACGGAGCACTTAAACACACTGAACACGTTATTTTCTCAGCTTACATCTTTAAGATGTAGTGCTGAACTTCTACTTCAAAGTCTACCTGATTCGTATGATTAACTCATCATCAACTCGACAAACAATAATGCCACCAGTCTAGTCTTCGATGACGTTGCAGCTGTTGTTCTACAAGAAGAAAATCGACGCAAAAACAAGGAAGACAGACAAGTAAATCTACAACAAGCAGAAGTATTGACAACGATGAGAGGGAGATCAACGGAACGTGGCCAAAGAAGTAGTCACAAACATGGTAGATCAAAGTCAAGAAGCAAGAAGAATTTAAAGTGCTACAACTGTGGAAAGAAGAGTCACTTGAAGAAGGATTGTTGGAGTCTAAATAAAAACTCCAATCCACAAGGCAATACCGCAAACACTTCAGATGATGGAGATGCTCTATGTTGTGAAGCGTCAACCACCGTGGAAGGTAGAAAGAGATATGCAGATATATGGCTCATTGATTCGGGAGCAACATATCACACGACCTCAATAAGAGAATGGTTCCATCATTATGAACCTGTCTCAGGAGGATCTATGTATAGTTGCAATAATCATGCCTTAGAGATCATTGGCGTGAGAACCATCAAATTAAAAATGTATGATGGAACGATTAAAGTTGTTCGAGATGTGCGGCACGTGAAAGGCCTGAAGAAAAATTTATTATCCTACAGATTGTTGGATAATAATACAAGCAAGATTGAAACAAGAAAAATGAATCATGAAGGTGTTCCGTGGAGCCATTGTGGTGTTGAAAGGCGAAAAGATAACAACAAACTTGTATATGCTGAAGGGAGAAACTTTGCTAGAAGTAGAAGCCTCTGTTGCCTCATGTAGTTCAGATTCTGCAATGTTATGGCATCAGAAACTTGGACACATGTCAGAACAAGGAATGAAAGTCCTTGTGGAGCAAAAGCTACTTCCAGGCTTAACAAAGATATCACTTCCTTTGTGTGAGCATTGCATAATAAGTAAGCAACACCGGTTGAAATCCAACACATCAAATTCTAGAGGCAAAAGTGTTCTAGAATTGGTTCACTCTGACGTATGGCAAGCACCAGTTATATCCCTAGGCGAAGCAAAATACTTTGTCTCATTTATTGATGACTACTTCAGAAGATATTGGATGTACCCTATTAAGAAGAAGTCAGATGTGTTTTCAACTTTCAGAAACTTCAAAGCGCGGGTGGAACTTGATTCTGGAAACAAGATCAAGTGTTTCAGAACATATAATGGAGGAGAATACACAAGCGAAGAATTTGATGACTTTTGCAAGAAAGAATGCATCAGAAGACAGTTCATAGTGGCGAACACTCCTCAACAAAATGGAGTGGAAGAGCGGATGAACAGAACCTTGTTAGAAAGAACTAGAGCAATGTTGAGAGAGATACAGGCCTAGAAAAATCATTATGGGAAGAAGCAGTCAATAAGCCTGTTATTTGGTGAATCGAGCTCCATCAACTGCAATAGAGCTGAAGACACCAATGGAGATGTGGACTGGTAAACCAGCTGATTATTCAAACCTCCATGTATTTGAAAGTATTGTGTACGTGATGTACAACTCCTAAGAAATTTCAAAGCTGGATCCAAAATCCAGGAAATACAAATTCTTGGGGTATGCTGATGGAGTAAAGGGGTATCGCTTGTGAGATCCCACTGTCCGCAAAGTGATCATCAGCAGGGATGTTATCTTTGTAGAAGATAAACTAAAATGAAAAGAAGACGATGATAGTGCTGAAAAGTTAGAGACTACATAGATATATGTGGAAAAGGAGGTTGAACAAGGAGATTCTTTTGAAGCATAACCAACACATGATGTGTGAGATCCCACTGTCCGCAAGTGATCATCAGCAGGGATGTTATCTTTGTAGAAGATAACTGAAAAGAAGACGATGATAGTGCTGAAAAGTTAGAGACTACATAGATATATGTGGAAAAGGAGGTTGAACAAGGAGATTCTTTTGAAGCATAACCAACACATGATGAACAAGAACTAGAGAGTTCTGAAGCTCCAACAACTCGTCAATCAGATCGTGTTAGAAGATGTCCTAATTGGCACTCAGATTATGTTATAGAAGGTAATATTGCATATTGCCTTTTAACAGAGGACGGTGAGCCATTAACATACCATGAGGCAATAAACAACTCAGATGCTTCATTGTGGATGATGGCGATGCAAGAAGAAATTGAAGCACTTCATAAAAATAATACATGGGACCTTGTGCCACTACCACAAGGAAGGAAGCCAATTGGTAACAAATGGGTCTTCAAAATCAAGCGAAATGGTGACGATCAAGTGGATATGTATCGTGTAAGACTGGTGGTCAAAGAATGTGCTCAAAAGAAGGTATTGATTTCAATGAAATATTTTCTCCTGTGGTTCGACTAACAACAGTTCGAGTAGTTTTGGCAATGTGTGCTACATTGAACTTACATCTAGAGCATCTAGATGTTAAAACAACTTTTCTTCATGGAAATCTTGAAGAATAGATTTACATGATCCAGCCTGAAGGTTTTAAAGAAAAAGAAAAGAAGAACTTGGTTTGCAGGTTGAACAAATCTCTGTACGGTCTAAAGCAGGCACCGAGGTGTTGGTATAAGAGATTTGATTCCTTCATTATGTGCAAATATCATATTGAAGAATTGAAGGCAAAAATCATATTGAAGAATTGAAGGCAAAAATGGCTAGGGAATTTGAAATGAAGGACTTGGGATCAATAAACAAGATTATAGGGATGCAAATTCACCGAGACAGAAGTAATAGGAATATTTGGCTTTCACAAAAGAATTACTTAAAGAAGTTCTTGTCACGATTCAACATGCAAGATTGTAGGCCAATTTCTACCCTATTCCTATTAACTTCAAATTATCTTCCAGTATGAGTCCTAGCAGTGAAGAAGAGAGGATGAAGATGTCTCGAGTACCGTATGTATCGGCAGTGGGAAGTTTAATGTTCGCTATGATATGCACAAGACCAGACATTGCACAAGCAGTGGGAGTGGTTAGTCGGTACATGGCGAATCCAGTCAAAGAGCATTGAAATACAGTAAAGAGGATCCTGAGATACATCAAATTAACCTCAAATATTGCATTGTGTAATGGAGGATCAAACTTACTTATCAATGGGTATGTCGATTCTGACTATGCAGGGAATTTGGATAAAAGCAAATCTACAACAGGATATGTGTTCAAAGTTGCTAATGGAGTTGTAAGTCGGGTTTCTAAGTTGCAGTCAGTTGTGGCTACATCCACAACAGAAGCAGAATATGTAGCAGCTACACAAGCCAGTAAAGAAGCAATTTGGTTGAAGATGCTATTGGAGGAGCTTGGGCACAATCAAGAGTATGTCTCTCTGTTTTGTGACAGTCAAAGCGCCTTGCATCTAGCAAGGAATCCAGTATTTCATTCAAGAACAAAACACATACGAGTAAAGTACCACTTCATTCGAGAAAAGGTAGAAGAAGGGACGGTAGATATGCAGAAAATCCATACCAAAGAGAACATAGCAGATTTCTTGACAAAGGTAATAAATGCTAATAAGTTTACTTGGTGTCGATCCTCTTGTGGCCTGTCAGAAACGTAAGCAACATGAAGGTACAAAGTAGAAAGAATGGTGTGAAGATTTGATTGTTCCAATCAAATCTTCAAGTGGGAGATTGTTGAAAAGTCAACAATATAAGGCACCGAAAGTTCCAATAATCAATGCATCGAAAATTCCAGCCCAATATTGTTGAATTTTTTTTAAATGCTAAAAGTATTTTTTAGTTATTGTAATTTAGGGTATTTAAAAATTAGTCCTTAAGCTTCAACTATAAATATCCTAGCTCATTTAGCTTCAAAACCATCCCAAAGCATTTTAGCTTTCTCCCAATACTAGAGAATTTAGAGAGTTTCCTGAGAGTTGTTTTCTCATTTTTATCAAGAGAGAATTATCATTGTTTTCTCCTTGGTAGATCGAGAGAGATTGTAATTCCTATTTTTTCATAGTGAAATTCTTCTACCGTTGCCCGTTGTTTTTACCCTATATTATTTAGGGGTTTTCCACGTAAATTTTGTGTCTTCTTTATCTTTATTTTTATTTTCTCAAATTATCAGTTGCGATTTTGCTCTATCCGATAACCATCTTCCGTAATACACCCAGCGCCTTAGTCGGATTCATATCAATAGCAGCAGTCTTGATTTCCTCTTCCGACACTTCCTTCGAAAGTACTTGTATACACTTAGTTTCCAGCCGAGGGAAATTCCCACGAACAGTGTAGGTATTCTCCCCCACATAATTACTGGAAAATAGCTTGGAAAAGTAAGCTACAACCCCTTGTTGAAGTACATGTTGGTTTGAAACCCAATTCCCCTCATCTAAACGTAAAGAAAATACATTATTTATCCTACTTTGATTCTTCGCACACGCATGAAAAAACTTGGTATTTCGATCTCTGTATAAATACCAATCACACTTGGTTTTTTGAGACCACAAGCTTTCTTCATATTCAAGCACCATTTCTAATTCATTTTTTAATTATATTTCCAGGTTCGAGAGGAACTCAGAGTCACGAACAGCTAGAGCACGATCAATCCCTCTCAATCTAGCCAGCAAGTTCTTTTTTCTTTTCCCAATTTCCCCAAAAACATTTCTATTCCATTCAATGAGCTTTGGTCGGAGTAGTGCAATATTCTCATTGATATCAGTAGTGGTGGACCAATTTGATCGAAGCAAATCTTGAAACTTCGGGTACTTTTTCCATGCTAACGAAGCGGATTAGTGGCAAAGAATTTCTTGGGGTTGGAGGACGAATTTGGAGGAGGATCGGCCGGTGATCGGATCCAAGTTTTTCTAGATGCAGAGTGGTTGATTATGGGAAAGCATCCAATCACGCATCATTGGCCAGGTACCTATCAAGGCGTTGTCGAAGTGTCCCTCGACTCCAAGTAAAATTAGGCCCCTCAAAGCAAGTATCGGAAAGGGCATCATCAAACACGAAATTATTAAACCCCATACTTACATTATGTCTTCTCACAGTACCCCCTGATCTTTCATCAACTCTTAAGTATAGCATTAAAATCGCCTCCTAACATCCAAAGAAAATCAGCTTCCGGGTTGAGTTGTTCTAGTTTATCCCAAATATATTTCTGAAATAATATATTTGGACTGGCATATACAAAAGTAATGTAAAGCAACCGATCAATCTACGGACACCGAATGGTAGTATGAATGTGCTGGTTTGAAACATGGATAATCTCAACTTTAATATCTGATTGCCAAAGGAGCCAAATTCTTCCTCTGAATCCCCGTGCTTCTACTCGGAACGAGTTCGGGAATCCCAACTCTCTGACAACCTTATCAGCTCGAGAACCACTTATTCTAGTCTCCACCAAAGCCACTATCGAAGGACGATAAGCAGCCACAAATTGCTTAAAATATCTTTAAAATACAGGGCTAGCAGCACCCTGACAATTCCATATCATGTTCTAAACATAACCAGATTAAGAATAACCTATCCCGGCCCCAAATTCTTCTTCTCCACCCAATATAATCGGTGGTTGTCTCTCTTTAATTTCAACATCAATCAAATTCGAAGCGGATTGAACCCACTCCGTAAGTAGTGGCTTGGCGGGAGTTTTATAATTCATCTGTTTTTTAATTTTCAATCATTTCCCTCTTGGGTCCTTACTACATTTGATCAGACCAATTTTATGTTGACTACTCCGATCCCGGATTGATAGTTTTTGTTTTTGACTTCCTTCTTTAATGTTAACTGCCAAGTGTTCTCCCCTCGTTATGTTAGGAACTCGTACAGTAACCAATGACTCTCTATCCTCTATTATAAATTCAACTTGAAATCCTTTTCCGCTCATAGCTGTGTTAACTTGTTTCAAAAGATTTTGCTTTGGAGTATTCATGTTAACCTCCTTCAACGTATTTTTGGAGGAATTGCCTTTTTGCACCACACCTACACGTGAGGTAGTCTTATTATGATCCATTACTTTCTTACCCTTGTTTCGTTCCTTAGTGTCACTTCAATAATTCGTGGTTTGTACTTCATTAGCTACGTTTGGGTTCGTATTTTCCTGACCACCCTCATCCGCATTCTTCGCAATAGCTTCAAATCGAGAGCCAATCCCAGCATTTTCTGTATTGTTTCTTCTTTTTCCATCTTGTATCTTCTGAGGTCTTCTCTTTCGACTAGGAGCCACGATCCATGGTCAATATAGATCTTCTTTTACTTTGACTGGTTTCTCTGCAGGTGATTCACGGGTTAGATCATTTACCGCTGGAGTCTCCTTTTGGGTGCCACACAAATCTTGAGTGTGTCTATAAACTCCACACTTATAACATATATGTTGGAGTCCTTCATACTCTAATTTTTGCACAAACCCATCAATCCCAATACATGGTAGAAGAGGTTTATTAAGGTCCACTGCTACTGCCAGCCTGGCAAATTTTCCTCTTTCCCCAGCATTGGTGTTATAATCCACTTTGATAATCTTGCCAATTTCCGACCCTATCAAACGAAAAAAGGACTTCGTATAATACCTGTATGGAAGGCCTGGTATACGAATCCAAACAATAACCTATGATGGGTGACGATCGGAGGTGTTGAAGTTCCTGTTCCACGGTTGTACCGTTAGATAGCTGCCAAAGATCACCCAAGGACCTTCTGTAAGTATTCTTACATAGTCTAGTTCCATCCGTACCAGGTAATAGGCGTTATCTAAATCGACTAGTTGGAAGTGTCCTTGTGGCTACCATAACAATTTAATCTTGTTCCACAACGCTCGGTATCCGATTGTTTTGCCCAGGAGTCTCACGATGACCGTCTTCCAAATGTTATAATATATAGATTCATGTACTCGGTTTGAGAATTGTATAACAGTGTAAGGTCCGCTCCTATCCACATGTACATCTCATTCTTGCAGCATTATCTCTTCATCTTTAAACTTAAAACCTTCAGTTGGAATTCCCTTCTACCCAGGGTTTCAAATCGCGGTTGCGGTCGCGTTTTCGGTTATTTCGGATTTACCGTGATTGCTGCCGTCGTGGGCGCTATTAAGGCTGCCACGGACGCTATTGCGGCCATCGCGGGTAACTCGGATCTATATCGCAGTTGCAGACCATTTTTTAAAACCCTGCTTCTCCCCTCTTAACGTCACCGCATAGGATTTAATGGGAGTCACATCCTGTTTGTTTGAGATTACAGGGATCCCATGTACATCCTCGTTGTTCGCCTGTGGTCCCTATTGTATAGGGACATCAGTCTCGTTCATCCTCTCCACGAATTCTCTTTCCATGGCAGCCCCAGAATCTACTACCATGTCTCCACATACCTCATCGCTTCTACTTTTTTTGGGAAAATGTTGGCTCTCTATCGGGACCGGAGAGTTGGTGGAACAATAGCGTTGTCACCGCCTGAGGCGGAGGCAATTTTGTAACCATGCACAAACCCTAACGAAAACTTAGCGTGATCCAATAGAATCAAAGATCGTAAAATATTTTATTATTTTAAGAAGTTTTAGATTTGAGCATAATATTTATAGGATTATTTTTTATTTTTAATTGATTGAAAGTTTTTTGAACAATTATAATATTTTATATTAATAAAAGAAATTAATTTTCAATATATTTTTTCGGAAGTTATTAATGGAGATGGTTTATTTGTGTCCCCGAATTGATAAAGATAGTTCAAACGATAAGATTGAAGCAATGTTTTAAATTAAGCATAGTATTTCGTAACTTCATCATCACCCCATTACCCATCATCTGAGATCTTCAAGGAAGCCCACTTACCCTTCCCATATTCGGTTTTCATTGAATTTATTGTTGCAAGTGGCAAGCATGGGATGCCATTTGACAAAATAATTAAAAATTAAATGTTTAAATTAATTATATTTTCATTTACTTTAAGTGTTTATTTATTTTATATTGAAGTAAGTGTCCAATAGTTTTAAAGTTGTCGTTAAAATTTTTGTTATTTAATCAATACTTGACATGTAATATATATTTTTAAAATTTTAATTTTTTTTAAAAAAAAATTAAAATTCATAATTTATCTATGATCTCTAATTTCAAATTTATAAGTTTCATATATATTATAAATCGGTCACCACTACTCATTTATTCTGTTAATCGTATAATAAAATCTTTTCAGAAATTTTCTTAATAGAAATATTAACTAAAATATTAAAATTTTAATGATTTTTAATAATTTATTTTATATATACGATACATCAATAAACAGTTTAAAACTTATAAAAATATTAAAAATACAAATATTACAGTTTTTAAAATTAACATGAAGTACATATAAACTGCGCGCGAACTAGTATATCATGGTCATGAATATTTAATGTTTCAATCAATATTTTCATTTTTTTTAAAATTATATTCATTTTTAAAAAATAAAAGATAAATTAATTTTTTTTGAAATATTACAAAATTAATTTAATTAAAAATATTAGGACAAAATTAACAAAGTGCAAGTATTGAGGGGGTGATTTATCGTTATCTCTATTCTTTTAACACGGAAGCCCAATCACAGCATTCGAAAGGAGCTTTGAAAGGCGAAAAACCCTAGTTAGCATTCCATATATCTTTTAGCCTCTGCTCCAACCATTTTGTAACATCGCCGTTCATTAGCTTCAAATCGCAGAGACAGCGTATGGTACTCTCTCTATCACTGCATTCCTCTTTTTTTCATTTTTTTTATTGATTTCACTCGGTGAAAACACAGTGGGTTGGCGCAAAGATGAGTCGCGGGGCAACAGCTGGGCCTAAGGGAAAGAAAAAGGGAGCATCCTTCACCATCGATTGTTCAAAGCTGGTCGAAGATAAGATCATGGATATCGCTTCTCTGGAGAAGTTTCTTCAGGAAAGGATCAAGGTTGGCGGTAAGGCCGGTGCTCTCGGCGACTCCGTCACCGTCACCCGCGAAAAGACTAGGATCAACGTTTCCTCCGACTCTAACTTCTCTAAGCGGTACTTTCTCCATTTCTCCTTTTTATATTTTAGCTGTATTATTGAAATTTTCTGAATTCTTAGATCTTGAGGTTTGTTCGATTCTTAAGCAATCATGTATAGGTTAACTCTTTTAAATTTAGGGTTAGGGTTAGGGTTAAAGGTCAAGCTGGATGATGACAAGTCTTAAGGCTTGTTTCTCAAAGACATTCGCAGTGGCCGCCTGAGAGCTACTGATGCTTTAATCCTTCCTCGGATGTCTGAGGTCTTGATAATGTAGTTTTTACTTTGTTTTTTTTATAGGAAGTTTTTACTTTGTTGTTTGTCCGTTTTTCACTTCCAGAGCGGATATAAATTGAATTAATTTAAGGGTATGGCGTTTTGTTTGCTCTATTTGTGAATTCAATCTTTTTAAGGAAATGGTTTTGTTTATTAGGTGAACTTCATGTTTTTAGCTGCTTTGTGGTATGCATAAAGCAGAGGACTTTGGTTTAAGATCATTAAATTCTTCTGCTATGGCCCTTGATTGTCTGATACTCTCCCAGATGTCTTGGGTTCTTTGTTTTATAATGTTGAACTTTGGTTTAAGATCAATGGTTAAATTCTTCTGCTTTGATATTTGATTGTTTGATACACTCTCACAAGTATTGGGTTTTTTGTTTTAAAGGAGGAAGAACAATCTTTTAGTTTTAAAGCTGGACGTGAGTTTTGGCTGATGGTTGTCTGGTTTACAGGTACCTCAAGTACTTGACTAAGAAGTATTTGAAGAAGCACAATGTTCGGGATTGGCTTCGGGTGATTGCTTCCAACAAGGACCGGAACATTTATGAACTCCGCTACTTCAATATTGCCGAGAACGAAGGTGAAGAGGAAGAATAAAGAATCAATTCATCTCCTTCTCTTTGTTACCATTCTGGTTTTATTAGTTTCGAGGGAACTCATTTATATTCAGGACTTGTTTGGGGTTGGTTTTTGACCCCCAACTTTTTTTTTATATCAAGTTTTGGTTGCTGATAGTTAATTTCTTTGTTTATGTATTAATCTGTTAGATGCTATGAAAAGGATTCATATTTCTTTGTTAAGTTCATTGTTAGAGCTCTTAAATGATCTTGCACCACAGGTTTTTCTATTATTCGGTGGCCTTGTTAAATCAAATTGCAAATAAAAAACTATTTAAATTGCTATAAAATTAAGAAAATGGCAAATATGGGCAACGAAATTCAATTAATGCTTTCACATTTAAAATACAATTTTCTTTTATTAATAGAATGTCTCAATTAGTTGAAGTTTGATTTATAAGGGCTAGTGAGATGCATAAATTACATATTTTTACTTTGATAATTACATAAATTTAAGCTTACTTATTATTAACTAGGTTAATTTAGTCAATTTCTGTGTAGGTGTAATTTGAGAAGCAAGATTACATAGTTGATGCAAGAAAGAAGAATACCAAATCATATATAAATATTTTTTTTATTGCAATTTTTAATATTTAGGGTTTTTTTAGTCATTTTGTTGCAATTGTTGATTATAATCGGGTTCTTGGTGTTGATAAAGCTGTCGATAAATTAAATTCGATTATTATAATCGATTTATCACAATTATATATATATAATCAGGAATGATCATCCAGCTCAGTTGGTAGAGCACAAGGTTCTTAACCTTGAGGTCGTGGGATCGAGTCTCATAGAGGGTATTTCATAATTTGGAGGTCTCCTACGGAAGCTGCTCTCAACCTAGTGTTGGGGCAACCTACTATCTTACCTCCCCCTTACCCCATTACATATGGGAACAAGGGACAACAATTTTATATATATATAATCAACTTCGACATTGAAGTTAATATCTTAAGTTAGTTTTTTTTACCAGCGGTTAAATCAATTTTTATTTCAATTTTTACAATATTTTAATTCATTTTAAATATTTTTGAATAAATTTAAACCCTTTTTATTTATTTTTGAAGATCCAAGTCGAAATATTAGACATGAATTCGTCCTGAAAAATCTTGTCCATCATTATTTTTATATCTAATAACTTAATTATTCGATCCTACTTTTTATTACTAAATTTATTTTTGTTTGACACTTAGAATATTACTTTTTTTTGTGATTTCGGTGCCCATCAAAGACTAATTTTTTAAATAAATACTTAATTATCTTTTTTTATTTTACTAATAACCTTTAGCCATATATGAAATGTTTTGTAGTGATAAGTGAAAAAGAAAAGGTTAAGAAATTGAGTGAAGCTAAAAAAATCGAAGAGATATTTATACACATAAAACGTAACTTTTATGAAAATAGCAAGCTATGGCTTTCAAAATAATAAAAATAAAAAAATAATAACAAAAAGTTATATTTAAACACAATCAACACAAATAAATATTACAAAAAAGTAACTTCAACAATAAATTGAAAATAATGAAAGACAATTAATAACCAAATAAAGCTACAAAAGCAAGTGTAATTAGGAGTGAACAAAACTCAATTCGACTCGAAAATTTTATTTTTTTGCAATTTGAAAAAACTCTATTTGAATTGACTTCGAGTTGTAATTTCATAAATTTGACTCGATTCGAAAAAAATTCAAGTTCAAAACGAGTCGTAAAATACAACTCGAATAACTCAAATTTTTTAGTAATTAGTATATTGATTTTAAGTTTGAGTCAAGTCCCTCGACTTTATACAGTATATGTAAATCACACATGAAAAAAATACCAAAAATATATATATGTCTTGTATATGATTATAAAATATCATTTAAATTAGAATCAAATGATGACATAATATTGTAAATATTTACAATATAATTTAAATAGGAACTCGAAAAGTTGACTCCATTTAAAAAAATTTAAATCAAACCCTAGTTATAAAATAGAACTCGTTAACTCGATTAATTCAAAAAATTTTGACTCGACTCGATCGAACGCTCACCCCTAAGTGTAATAGATAATTGGATTTTTTTTAAAAAAATTAACTATTATAACTTAGGGTAAAGTACACAAATGGTCCCCCAACTATACGTAATAGCTTTGTTGAGTCATTTGACTATTAAAAACTACAAAATGATTCTCACCTATAGGTTGTTATTTTGTTGAGTCCCACGACGATTAAAAATTACAAAATGGTCACTTGACTATTCATATATGCCAAACTTGTCATTTTCCGTTGAAAATTAGTGAACGTCTGAATTGGGCATTAACATGTTGACTGAGATATGATAAAATCTGATTCCGAGACCGTTTGAGTTGCATTTTGTAGATCGATTATCCGTTTACATTATGTCGTCGAGCCAATGTTTGAAACATTATGATGTCGAGAAACTGCTTGAAAGCAACGTTTGTTCCAGTAGACATCATTAAAATATAATTTTATCATATCCTAATTAGTAGGTTAACGTTTAACTCAAACGATCGTTAAATTTTTAACAGAAAAAAGACGAGTTTAGAACATATGAATAGACGAGTGACCATTTTGTAACTTTTAATAATTAAGAGACTCAACAGAACAACGTCATATAGTTGACAGACTATTTTATAAGTTGTAATAGTTTGGGAACTCAACAAAGTAATATTCTATAGTCGGAAGATCATTTATATACTTTACCTTATAACTTAAATATAAATAATATAACTAATTTATAGTCTTTTCAACGATCTGATGCTTCATCGTTCTTCTCTTTTTTCTTGTAAATTAGGTACCGTAATATTAGGTACAGAGAAATATTCTACACCTGCTTCGCCATTATATGGTGCAGTGACTGTTAAATAAAAGTTTACTGAAACTTTCTCTAAACTCAATCAAATATCTAACATCCTATAAACTTGATCAAAATCCTGAAACCTGATGTTTACAAAAATTTGCATGTCTGCCAATGCCAATGTCGAAGTTCAACTGCAACAACAACAGGACGAGGAACGGATGGTTATTCAAAGCTCAACTCAACGATGAAAATGATCCGTTGCTCCGATCAGCCATCCATTCAGCTTCTCTTCGTTTCCAGGAGACGCACAAACGAGGCAATCTGTAATCCGATTCTTGGTTTATGAAACCAGTGGCTAAGCCTAATAATCATTTTTGTTTATTTGTGTTTGCAGAGCCTCTATTTGTGGATCCTTATGCTGGGTGCTTTGTTCCAGCTCACACTCGGATGGATTTGGAGAATCCATTGAGACATTACTGCATAGCAACCAAGTTCATCGATGATAAGCTGCTTCGTACAGCAAACCACATGGATGGGCTTAAACAGGTGTTTTTTTAAACTTAATGTATAGTGTTACGTTTTATCCCCATTGCAGAAGAATGTTGAACTCTTTTAGCTGCGAATTGCAGGTTGTGATCCTATCGGATGGAATGGATACTCGGCCGTATAGACTTAACTGGCCGAGCTCCACCATTATATTTGATATCTCTCCTGATAGGGTCTTCCAAAACGCAGCTCAAAAGCTAAAAGGTACACGACTGTTGGACTTATTCTGCATATTTTGCTACATGTACTGCCTTTGTAAATCTTCTTTGAACAAACTAGGCGTTGGGGCTAAGGTCCCAAGAAACTGCTTGTACCTTCATGTTCCACTGGAATCTACCGATATACAACAGGCGTTGCGTGCGACGGGCTTTAATGGAAACCGTCCAAGCATATGGGCTATCCAGGTTATATAAGGCTTATTCCCCTCTGCAACTTCTAAAGAACTAACTTTCTGAAGGAATTTCCTTTGCTGTCATGTTGTTTGGTAGGGACTTCCTGTGATGACTTTGGCAAGGTTTGAAGAGATTTTATCCACAGTCAATGGTATGGCTATGAAAGGAAGGAAGTGTCTTCCTAGGGGAGTTGCCTGCATGGTTGGCCGAGACCGAATTCGGTTCCAAGGTCTGTCGTATGTACATGATATGTCATTACAGGAAACACATGCCATGATGTCTGGTCTTTTTTGTGTTGCAGTCTAGCACAGCGGAATGGTTGGGCAATCTTTTTATGAGCAATGCTTTCAAGGTAGACATGATTAGGTACAATGATGTGGCTAAGAGTCTAGGTGAGGTAGTGAAACCGGGAGAACACAAAAACATACTCTTCTTCTCGGAACAATTGCGGTTTTCGAATGCTGAGGTAGAAGATCATAGTCGAACATATATCATTCATGACCTTGTTCATATGCTCTGGGGTTAACTGATGGCATTGTTTTCTTTTTTGAATGAAAAGATGGAAACTCGGAGGGCAGAGATGCAGGAGGAAGGTTTTGAGGAGCATTGAATGTAAAAATACAGAGTTGTTTCTCTTTCTTTATATTCTTTTTGTTTCATGCCAATTTCCTAATTGTACATAATAATTGAAGGCTTGCTGTTTTGTTAGTCTATTCAAGGGTCAGACTTTTGGTTTAAGTTGTTTTAAATTTACAAGGTTTGAAAAAAATATTAGACACAAAATAGATTTGGGTAAAAAAATTATGTTCGTTTAAAATATTAGATCCGATTTTCATTTAAAAAATTATGTTCAATTTAAAAATAAAAAATTGAGTTTGACTTGATTTGAAAGCTCGTGAGCTTTGTTAAGTTGAACTCGAACTCAAAATAAAAAATTGCAGTTCGACTCGAGCTTGAAAAAAATGAACTCAAAACATTTTTAAACTTAGCTCGTTGAAGGTCGAACCTGAAACTTAAGTGCATGAAAAACATATATTTAAAAAAACATATAAATGTTAATATTTTTAATAATTTAATTTAAAATTCTAAAATATTATTTTTCGAGTTGCTGGCAAGCTTTTCGAGTTTGATATCAAATAGTTCGCTTCAATTCGTTAAGAACTCGAGTCAAATTCATCCAAATTGAGTGTTAAATGAATTTTGACCAAGTCCAAATCGAATAATTATTTTACTCTCAATTATTTTTGTTAAAGTGTTGACTTTAATTTTTTTTTAAGTATTTGGATGACAAACATAATGTTTTTAGAAAATATTCTACTTTAAACACTTCAACAATAATGATTAAAGATGTTGAAAATTTTGAATAAATTAATAATAATATAAGAAAACATTTGATTCTTAGAATATAATATCGTCTTTAAAAATATAACTATTAAAAAATAAAATGGTTCAACATATTATCGAATTATGTTATATTACTTGTTTAATTCACTGGTCGGAATGCTAAATTTCATTATTTGGTTAACAAAATGTAATTCCCAAAACTAAAATCGCATTTTATTAATATTAATTGAAAGATTTTTTATACGAGAGTTCAAGGGATTTTTTTCATTTGATTCTAAAACTTGGTGTTCTATTTTTATAAAAAAAAACCCCTAAATATTAGGTTCAACGTAATATTATTATAAGAGAAAATAACCTCAGTGACCGAAAATTCCTTATAATATACGATTTTAACCAATTTTTTTACGATTTGCCAAAATGACCAACAAAATCGCAATGCGATCTCTAAATCGCAACGCGATCTCTATTATCGCAATTCAGTTTCCAGATTCGCAACGCGATTTTGACCATCGCATTGCGATTTTCGAAATCCGCGTTGCGATTTAATGCGAATATGTAAATCGCAATGCGAATATGTAAATCGCAACGCGATAATACGTGATCGTAACGCGATTTTGACTATCGCAACGCGATTCGGACTATCGCAACGCGATAATACGTGATCGCAACGCGATTCTGACTATCGCAACGAGATTCTGACTATCGCGTTGCGATAATATAAAATCGCAATGCGATTTTCAAAGCGCTATTAGTATCGCAACGCATATTTTATTTTCAAATTCCAAACACGAATATTTACCCGTAATCGCAACTCTTAACCTAAAACCCTAAATCACAACTCAGTCTCATCTCTCACTCTCTACGGCAACATCCGTCCCCATCTCCGACGAAATCCATCCCCATTTCCGGCGAAATCCATCCCCATCTCCGACGAAATCCGTCTATCTCCATCTCTCAGAGCCACCCTCACAATCATTCACGATCAGAAATGGAAAATCAACCAAATCAACCACCGAGGGTTAGTTTTTTTAATTATTTTTATTTTAAAATTTTTGCTTTATTATTAGGTTTTTCATATTGAAATTAATGATAAGTTTATTGGTAATTTCAATAATAGATTGTTGTCAATACTGCTACTGTTTAGTCTTTAACCCTGTGAAGTTAGTATTTGTCTTTGTTTTGTCTTTTGGTTGAAGTAATGTAATTCATTCAAGTTTCAATTTTAGACAATGACCATTTGAAACCGAGAATCGCAACGTGAAATGAAAATTGCAACGACAAAATTCGCGTTGCGATTATCTCGTTACGATAGCCATTTCACGTTGCGATTATCTCGTTGCGATAGTCAAATTCGCATTGCGATAATCATTTTCGTGTTGCGATTTTCATTTTCGTGTTGCGATTTTAAGTTTCAGAAACTATTCTTCTTCTGCAAATTGAAACTTGAATGAATTGCATTACTTCAACCAAAAAACAAATTCAAATACGAAATTCACAGTGTTGCAAAATTAAGTTTGAAGAATAAACTACTACGCTTTATGTTTATTATTGTTTTTGGTATATCTTCACAGTGTAGTTTTTGGTATATCTAACTTGGTATGTTTATTGTTTTTGTAGAACTTTTTTTCGGCTCAATTGACCTTAAGGAATAAAATAAGCCTAGTCACTACAATTGCGTCGAAGCTTTCACCTGTACAAAGACAATTGTTTGAGGATACTTGCTTCGGGCCATGGCTGAAAGTACAACATCCAGGTGGAGATGCTATGTTGACCCATTTGTGGCTTCAGACCATGACACGCGATCTACCCGAGAGTATAGAACGTGGTAATGAAGAGATATGGTTTCATTTTCCACCGGCGTATACGTGTTTTGGGCGGGAGGAGTTTTGCTTAATCACTGGTCTACGCTTCGGACACGATGATGTAGGTCGATACACTAGTCATATTACCCGCCCATCATGGTTATCCCGGGTTTTTCCTGAGCTGTTAATGGAGAAGCCGAATTTACACGTCGACGACTTGACGAGATTATTTAATAAAAAAGATGGTTTTACTCGGATGGATGACGTTGATGTTGTCCGAGTATGCCTTTTAGTACTTTTGTATGCTGGCTTTTTAGGCAAAGAGGGCAGACAACCTATTCCTAAGGACCTAATATTATTGGTAGAGGACCTAAATGCATGGAACCTATTTCCGTGGGGTTCATATCTATGGAAAGCTACCTGGAATAAGTTGTCGTCTACCTTTGATGACCGCAAAAGTTTGTGTGGCGATGGTTTCAAATACACTTTGTCAGGTTTTATTTGGGCCTTTAAGGTAAGAATTTCTATATAATGTTTCCAAAATTATAATCAATTATTTTAACAATTACTAATGTTTGTGTATTATATTGTTTGTAGATTTGGATATTTGAGGCTTTTCCCGACATGCAGACATATGCATTCAAAACTTCAAATGATATTCCTAGGGTTATTTCCTGTAAGAGGAAATGGCGGCTGTTGATTTGGGAAGAGTTACTACGGTATACGACAATAAATGATGTAAGTTAACATAAATACTACCATATATAAACAAGTTATTACTAGTACACATTTAACTTTATTTGAGCTTTTATATTGTTAGGAGGCCAACACTCCATTACAGAGGCTGACACCCACGGAGGCTGAGCTTGCCACTGATTGGTGGCAAGCTAGTAAGCGTTTTTTTGATGGCACGGATGATGAGCAGCCTTCACTTCGAGAGCCATCACCTCACCCAGAGCCATCACCTGATCGACCACACTATACACCTCCACAACGAGAGTCATCACCTATTCTGTCACATCATCGAGCCTCTTCTCCACCATCACCTCATGATAGACGACCGACAAAGATGCCATGACATTTATCTCCCTGTTCTCCACCTCCACGAGATGAGTTAGGGGAGTTACGTGATGAGGTCAATGCCTTGCATGAGGAGGTCAGTACTTTACGCGATGACAATGGTGAATGGCGTGAGGAGGTATCTACTTTACGTGGTGAGGTAGCGGCTCTACGTGAGATGGTAGCATCGTTGCAGAATGAGGTTCATACTCTACGCAACGAGGTAAGTTTAATATTTTTCATTTAACTTGATTTACTCGTAATTTCACTTAGATTAACCATTTCACTTGGATTGCTTAGTAAATTCATTCGGTTGCTGCCAATACTGCTAAACAGTTCTAAAATAACTTAGTATTTGTCTTTGTTTTGTCTTTTGGTTGAAGTCAGTAAATTCATATTTGTCTTTTGGATTGCTTAGTAAATTCATTCGGTAGTAGTTTATTCTTCAAACTTAAATTTGCAACACTATGAAGTTAGTATTTGTCTTTGTCTTTTGGTTGAAGTAATGCAATCCATTCAAGTTTCAATTTGCAGAAGAGGAATAGTCGCAACACGAATTTGACTATCACAACGGGATAATCGCAATGCGAAAACGACTATCGCAACGCGAAAATGACTATCGCAACGCGAATTTGACTATATCAACGGGATAATCGCAATGCGAAAATGACTATCGCAACGCGAATTTAGTTTCGCGTTGCAATTTTGGTTTCGCGTTGCGATTTTCTCGTTGCGATAGTCATTTCGCGTTGCGATAGTCAAATTCGCGTTGCGATAATCATTTTCGTGTTGCGCTTTTAAGTTTTGTGTTGCGATTTTAAGTTTCAGAAACTATTATTCTTCTGCAAATTGAAACTTGAATGGATTACATTACTTCAACCAAAAGACAAAGACAAATACTAACTTCACAGTGTTGCAAATTTAAGTTTGAAGAATAAACTACTACCCTTTATGTTGTCCTTGAACATGCACTAAACCTATATGTTATCCTTTTAAATGTTTATATAAGTGCTTACTTCCGGAATGTTATCTGATGCATTTTGTGAACTATGATAGAATAATGACTTGGGTGAATACCGTGCAAGTTTGAAACATATTTGTCTTTGTTTTCACTGTTTAATATCATGTATGTTTATTTACTGATTTTATGTATTAATTTATTTTTAGCGGCCCGATAAGGTGGATGCTTTACGTCGGGTTTTTTCTTGCACGACGGGGTTCATGCATCAGACGGCGTGCACGTGTCATTAAATCTTCGTTCACCCCAATAGTGCGAAGACTCCGTAAAAAGAAGCCCGACTCACCTGTCATCGTTCAAGAGGCCTCTCCTATCGTTCAAGAGGCCCCTATCATCCCTCAAGAGTCCCCTCCCACCGTTCAAGAGGCCCATGTTATCGTTGAATAGGTCCCTCCCAACATTCTAGAGCCCGATTCATACGGCATATTATATCGAATTATTGAGAAACCCCCTCCCGTGCCAGACATGATGGATGACTGTTGGCTTTCGTATAAGTTACCGGCCAGTACCATTCCGGCATATGAAGTGGAGAGGAAAAAACTACCGGAAACAATTCTGGATAATACCCTTTGGACTAAGACCGCAGTTGATTTTTATCTACATGAGCGGATCCAGGGGTGTTACGCTGACATATACAAACTCAACGATGATATGCATTTGTTGATTGAACGGTCTTGGTGGGGTGTGTTATTAGGGGTTGAAGACAATGGCTATTTCGATGGGGGGTAAGTCTTATATTTCTTTTTATATTTCATTTTGATTAATTTTTTTTAAATTTATGTAATTTACTAATATATGTATTTTTTTGTAAAACAACATATTGATGCATAGGTGTCACGTCTTCTAATAGTAAGGGCTTTGAAGAAAAATAAAAATAAAAAAAATACGCGATATACAATTATGCTGACGTCTTTTCACGTAGTTCACTTGAAGAATCAACGACAGGAATCATATGTGTTGGCTAATGGACAAGCTAAACTTTATCCTGCATGGTGGGAGGTCGATAAGGTTAGTATTTATTTTTTTTTTAAATATTTTAAATGTGTTCATAAATAAGTGCGCAATTTGAATTATTACTTATGATTGCATGTGTTTATCCCTGTTTTGGAACGTACTCATTGGCTTCTCGTCGAGCTTCAGCTCCCATCCCTGAAGACAATAGTATATGACAACATGATAAATTACATATCATTGTCTGATTTGAGAGATATTATTAAGGGATGGAGCTCTCATTTGGCTAAATTCTTGGATGCGATTAATTATTGGACTTATTCTGGAAACAAGAAGCCAAAGAAGTTCAATGTTACAGTTATCAGAGACGAGACCACGCCACAACAAACGCCGAAAGCCAGAGGGGATTGTGGTCCTCTCGTATGCATGTGCTTGGAGCGTTTGACGACAGGAAGTACACAGTTTCTACCTCCCACCGATAGAGATAGAGGTGCAGTAGGCTTGTGGTTTCAATATTTTATGGCTTGAGCGATATATTCGAGACGTTGCCTACATGCATCCGCGTTATGAAAGTGTCCATAAACAATTTGTAAGTCAAATGCAAGTGTTGTTAAGTACCTAGAATTCAATAATAATTTGTTGTTTGTTGGTTTTAGATGTGTAGAAAGTGTTATTTGAGCAAATGTTTGGTTTCTGCATGTTAATCCTGAAGTGAGCTGCGTGAAATTGATGAGTATAAACAACTGTTTGGGGTACACTTTTTTTTATTGTAATTGATTCTTAAAAGTCTGACTTGTTTAATTGATGAGAAAAATAATATAATAAGAGTTGATTTGTTTAATTGATGTGTAAATAATTCTTATTTGTTGATGTGTAAATAATTATTATTTGTGCTTGTTTAATTGATTAGAAGTTGATTATTGATGTGTAAATAATTCTTATTTGTGCTTGTTTAATTGATTGAAATGTAAAAGTTGATTTGTTGATTTCAATCTGCATCATATTCGTGTTGCGATAGTCTAATACACTTTGCGATTTTCTCGTTGCGATAGTCAAATTCCCGTTGCGATAATCAAATTCGCGTTGCGATAGTCATTTCGCGTTGCGATTATCTCGTTGCGATAGTCAAATTCGCGTTGCGATAGTTAAATTCGCGTTGCGATAGTCAAATTCACGTTGCAATAGTCTAATACACTTTGCGATTTTCTCGTTGCGATAGTCAAATTCACGTTGCGATAGTCAAATTAGCGTTGTGATAGTCATTTTCGCATTGCGATATTCAAATTCACGTTGTGATAGTCATATTCGCGTTGCGATAGTCAAATGAATGTGTAATAAGTGATAATAACTGAACAAATCATAGCAATGTTCAAACTCAAGTTACTAATATACATGGGCCTAACTGAAAATGTTAAAAGTTTACACATAAAATACACATAATACAACGTTTGCATTTAAAAATCACCTAAGTTAATAGTCCCAAAAGGTGAAGCCGATTGTGATTGAGATTTTGATTGCGATTTTGATTGCCTTTTGCTTGACACCATAAGAGCTTTGGATTTTGCTGATGATCCATATTTTGGTAGAGGAAAAGATGATTGTGATGGCACTGGTGATCCACATGTCAACCTTGTATGACCACTTTCCTTGCACCGACTACATGTCGATCTCTTCTTCTCTTCACCCTTAGACGGTATACGATCGTGACTTTTTGGTCGGCCAGGTAGCCTTCTGTCCATGGCTGGTGGCAAAACTGTTTGTAAGTCATCTGGTATGTCCCACTCAGAAGGATGTGGAATAAGGTAGATAATCTCGGCATAAGTCTGTCGATATACTTCTGTAGTGTAGCAATCCATAGCATATGCGCTTGAATCATCTTGGTTTAGATGAAGAGCAACTTTTATAACATGGCCACATGGATAACCAGATGTTTTTCATTTCATACAACTACATGTCTTTGCATTTAGATCGACAAGCCCATTTAAGTTATTATCCAGTACTTCAAACAAAGTGTTTGAACATGGTTCAACTCTCCATGACATTGACTTCACAACACGTTTCGTTATCTTTTTTTCAGTCCATGGTGTAACACGATGTTCCAATGTTCCTGTAAATTTAAATAAATAATACTTAGTAAATTATATGATAAGTTACGAATTTAAAGAAATAATACCTGCATGGTTTCTTTTCTTGTAGTACCACTGTTGAATAGAGGCTCGAAAAAACTCCATTAACATAGTAATGGGTAATTTCCGGGAATGACGACTTAGAGCGTTGATTGATTCTGCACTATTAACGTCATGAAACCATATCTTGCTCCAAGTTGGTGTACTCTTGACCATCTTTCAAACCCGACATCTTCTAGTGTTTGAGCACACTGAGGCAAAACATGTTTTAAACAATTTATATGCTTATTAAAATCCACTTCCCGATAAGCTTTTACAGCCTTCCAGTATGTCTATTTGTGATTTTTTATACCAGCAGACCTTGATTTTAGATTTCTATATAAATGAACACCACAAAGTCCATGAAAAGCATCTGGGAAATACCTTCTAACAGCATTGTCAATTGAGTTTTCCATATCGGATATGATTATCAGATTGATAATAGGACCTATGCAATCCCTAAGATGCCCCATAAACCATGTTCATGAATAAGAGGTTTCAGATTTGCCAACCCCGTAAGCTATTGGTAGTATCCCATTGTTAGCATCCATGGCTACTGCTAATAAGTTTACTCCAAGGTATCGACCTTTTAAATGTGCTCCGCCAACTATAATAACTGGGCGCATGCAAGTAATAAACGAACGAATCTACAAAATCATATACACAAGAAATATAATCATTTAAATGTGAAATGCATGTAACTAACAAAAATGAGTCAACAAAATTATATTGATTTACTAACCGCAGCACCAATGGCGATAAACAGCAACTCAAAGCGTCCATCTCTATCTGTTTTGATATAAGTTACCGACCCATGATTTTTCAGCTTTAAATTGTGACAATAAGCCGGCAATTGGGCAAACGATGCTTCTGGAGACCCCCTCAACAATTCCAAGGCATAACATTTGGCTCTCCAAGCTTGAGAATATGAGATACTAATCTTGAACCGAGCATTCATGTCAGTCATAATTTCATGTCCCCGATATACCCTGCCATTCAAAAACATTAACTCAGCCAGAAAACCACCCAACACCTTTTTGTTTGCCTGTCTATGGTGAGGAAAAACTTGGGTTCTTGAACATGTATGTTTATCAATAAAAGTCCTAACTTGAAACATTTCGCAATCTTTTATCCTCTTTGCAATCATACGCCATCTTCCACACATTTCGTATACAAAGCTATCTTCAAGTCTTCCTTTGTATCAAAACAATCATCTTTCTGTCGAAACGATTTTTTCTTGAAGGGTGAAAAAAGGTAGAGATTTTAAAAAAACACATTAATTCTTAATTATCTCTTTTTAATTTAAAAACAAATGCGATTTAAAAGACCCCTCGTTTCGAAAATTTTTGGATTTCCTTTATGATCGAAAAATACGGTTCAAAGAGTCGCCACCAATCTTTGATTAGGGTGTGATTGGGCACCCAAAAATGCTTTGTCATTTTAAATAAAAATTAATTTTAATTAAAACAACAAATTGAGGTCTGCGTTACCAAAATCTGAGTTCGGGAGTCAGTTACGTGTGGGGAAGGATTAGCACCCCCACAACGCCCTAAATCGGTACCTAATCGATTAATTAACGTTTTTGCAATGAACTTTACAAATTCGAACTTAATTTGATTTTTGATCCCATAAAACAAAAATGTAAATTTAAAACATTCAAGAATACTCAAACGAATTAAATTAAAATTACCAAGTTATTTTAGAAAGATAAAGAATGTTCGATTATTTACAAATATCGAGACCAGATCTTAAAGATATAACAACCTTTTCTCGATATATTTAAATAAACGAACATTTCTTTTTCTCTCGTTCCCAAATTTTAGTGTGATGGATCAATTTTTAGGTTTCACTTTCGGGATACACTTTTATTTTAAAATCGTTAAAAGCAGACCTCAAATCAGTTATGACTGCCCACTTAATACAATTTTAAATTAAAAGTATATTACCCTTAGTCCGATTATGTAATAGGTCAAGTTATGCAAATGAGGCTATCATGCAAATTATACCAAAATGATGTCATGTAAAGATTCTAAATCCATGCTTATGAACCGTATAATAACATATGCACACATATCGCCATCATTCAAACCTAGGATAAACATACACCCTAAATGAATCATAACTAATCATACATACATACACATAAGAAACTTAAACATGGACTAAAACGAAACATGCGAAAATTAAGAGTGAAATGTCTAAAAAACAAATTTTAAGTATATTACTAATTAAGGATGAAATCAAATACGCGAAAAATATGAGAAATAAAATGAAAAATAAAAGATTCTAATCGAGGACTAAAATATACTAAGCTAAATATACTAGACCTCGCGCTAATAACTCCTAAAAGACGATGACTTACGAATAATTAACCCTAACATTTCTAATATAAATTCTAATTATAAACTAAACCTAATCCTAAACTCTCAACCCAGCCGTTCCTCTCTTCTTCTCTATCTCTCCCTTCTTCTTCCCCACGATCGCACACTGCAACTCTCCACTCATCTTCTTCATGCTCAAACTCGGCCAAAATTTCACCTTTTCCCATGCTCACCTAAAGCCTCGGCCACCGTGGTCCGACGAAACCCAGACCAAACCTCTAGCCAACAACAGCGTCCTCTCCTTGAGCCACCATACCCGACTGGCTACCCCAAACACTCCATGGCCGAACCTCTCATCTTCTCTATCTCTTTCTCTCAACAACACAAAGCTGCTGTGTTCACTACTTGCAGTTGGTTCCGATGAGGAACCAAAACTCTTCTCTCTAACACTCTCCTTCACGAACGGCGCTGCTCCAAGCGCAACCCTACACGACTGGCTACCCCAACAGCCATAGAAGCTACGGCCACCACACACAACGACCACCAAGGCCAAAACTAAAACTAAACCTAACCAAACCTTTTTAAACCTCACCGATCTCCCTCTTAAACGACCAATGGAACAATGCAGAACCAAGAACAACCAGAACTCTCGGTTTCCTTATACTTGGTAAAGACAGAATTAAAAAAGGTAACGAACTAAACTTTTTCTTTTCTCATATCTTTCATTTGCTTGAAAATAAGAACACATAAAGAAATATTGGAAATCGAAGTACCGATAGAAAATTACTTTATTTTGCTTCTTCAGTTTATGCATACAACGGTGAGATTCCTTGGGACTTTTCTTATGCGTGATCTCCTCGATGACTGGAATGAGGATACAAGCGACGTGGCGGTTCTCCTCTTCAACTCCGGTAAGTAAGGGTTACATTATCTCATTATCAGCTAAATAAATATGCTTGAATGGGTATTTTTTTTGATTGAAATCTCTTTTTTTTTTTTTTGATGTGTGTTAATGGTTAGGAATGGCTACCAATTTCTCCTCTGTTTTTTTTTTGCCATTTAATTTTTGCTCGTCCCCCCCTTTTTCTGTTGATTCCCGATGGTTAATGCCTCTCAAAACTGACTATTTACAGTTTTTTAATTCCCCATTATCTAATTATTTCAACTGCTAAAAACCAACCTCGATCTCTTTCTTTTTCTGTATCCAACTGTTGTCAATTGGTCTTGAGCTGGACCTTCATCTGGTTTGGGCTCATCTGGGCTCTCGTTGCTTCGGGTCTGCTCCGACTTGGCCCCGGACAGAAACGAGCATCTACAGCTGCCCCTCTTTGCTCATTGTCGTGTAACGAGACTAGAGCAAAGATCAAAAGATGATCGAATTTGTCCGGTCATGAGAACTTCAAAAGATTAAACCACTCAATATTATGTCGGGATAAGTGAGACTTGAAATATCTTCAAATGACGAGTCTGCTCCGTATTCCTTCAGGAAGTATAAGACTCGAACAATCTTCATAAAATGTGTCTGCTCTCTATTCATTCAGAGAGTATAAGACTTGAACAATTTTCATAAAACGGGTTCGCTCCCTATCCGTTCAGGGAGTATAGAACTCGAACAATCTTCAACAAAACGGGTCCGCTCTCTATTCCTTCAGAGAGTATAGAACTCGAATAATCTTCAACAAAACGGGTCCGCTCTCTATTCCTTCAGAGAGTATAGAACTCGAACAATCTTCAACAAAACGGGTCCGCTCTCTATTCCTTCAGAGAGTATAGGACTCAATCTTCAACGAACTTGTCCGCTCCCTATTCCTTCAGAGAGTATAGGACTCAATCTTCAACGAACTTGTCCGCTCCCTATTCCTTCAGAGAGTATAGGACTCAATCTTCAACGAACTTGTCCACTCCCTATTCCTTCAGAGAGTATAGGACTCAATCTTCAACGAACTTGTCCGCTCCCTATTCCTTCAGAGAGTATAGGACTCGATCTTCATCGAACTTGTCCGCTCCCTATTCCTTCAGAGAGTATAGGACTCAATCTTCATAAAACGGGTCCGCTCTCTATTCCTTCAGAGAGTATAGAACTCGAACAATCTTCAACAAACGAGTTTGCTTCACTACTCTTTCGTGAAGGCTTAAGATTGACCTGTTTTGGAAGTCCAACCTGAAAATCAAACATTATCAATCATTAATGTATATTTGAAAATATTATATTCAAAAATTTAGAATTTGATAAAATTTCTGAAAATTCATCTCCATCGCGAAAACTTGTCTGGAAACCATTGGATACGTGAATCTGCTTTAGCTCAGTTTTCGTATAAACATCATTCTTTTCAAAATCTCCAAACCAAATATCTTCATCTCGATGCTTCAATATCTTCAATCTTCAACTATCATTGGGAAACCTGCAAATGCTTAAGTCATCATGCAATTATGAGTGCCATGATCCTATTCATGCCTAAATGTATGCAAATATGCAATTTGATGCATTTTTTTATTCGAAGGAACTCTATCTCCTTTGATCTCGATGAAACTCGGCTTCATCTTGGGCACAGAACGTTTGACCAGTTTACCTCAGTTAACAATCTCAATTTCATATCTCTCGGCTTAACAGAACCTTGACCCTTTCTTTTCTTGAAACCCACCAGTACCCATGACCAACTTCTTGACCAATGACAATCTCTTTGGGTATTCTTATCATGGCTGAGATTTTCTATGAATTCCAAGGTTTTAGCTTCCCGTAGCCACACAAACTTACATCTTTAAACCATTGTCAACTTCAGAATACCTGCATTTTCCAAAACCTTTTGCACAATAATACAAAGTGATCTCATGTACTTCAAGTTAAGTTATATGTTTTAACTTTTCAAAATAAGATGCTTACAAAAGGGAAACGAACAAGGAAAGATATCTCTTTATTTATATAAATACAGAGAATTTTAGGCAACTAAATGGCAAACTTTTAACTAGAAACAATAAAAGAACAAAAGAGTAGGCGTCTTCAAATATCAATAATGCAAATGCTTTTGAACTGGCACGCCGTTAGAATATCTTGAGTGTAACTTCTGTCAAAAAGATTTCCAAAATTGTGATGCTTAATAATATGAAGCTACTTCTAAACTCCCAAATATCTATCATTAGATGCCCTAAACCAATATTGAATCTCATGTGCATTCAATTTCTCTTGGTTATTTGAATCGAGACTCATTAATCTTTAGTCTCATCGCTGATTACCAACCGTCATTGTTACTATCCATATCAGGAGCTCTTTCCACTTCCAAAATTGATTCAGAACCTCCACCATGCGCGAATTCTGAATTTCAAATTCAACTCAAGCCGCCCTCTGCGGGTTTTCAACTTGAGATCTCCTTTGGTTCCAAGACGTCTTTTTCGGGTTTTCGTCTTGAACCCTCCTTTTATTTTTATCTTTTTTTTCATTTTTCTCTTTTTGTTTTTCTTTCTTTTTTTTCATTTTTATTTTCTCATTTTTTCTTTTTTTATTTTCTTCTTTTTCTTTTTCTCATTTTTATTATTATTTTTTCATTTTTCGTTTTTTTTTCTCTTTTATTTCTTCTTCAAGCGAAATATCTCTTAACAGCGTCGGAATTCACTGGATATGGTAATTCTGATCCGTCCATTTCAGTTAGGACTAGAGCTCTCCCAGAAAAGGCCTTCTTGACAACATAAGGTCCTTCCCAATTGGGCATCCATTTTCCTCTGAAATCTTTCTGAATAGGCAAAATCCTTTTAAGCACCAAATCTCCCTCATGGAATTCTCGAAGGCGAACTTTCTTACCATGTGTCCATATCATACGTTTTTGATACATCTGACCATGGCAAATAGCTTTCAATCTCTTTTCTTCAATCAAATTCAACTGGTCATACCTAGCTTGGACCCATTCTGCCTCATCAAGCTTTACCTCTGACAAAATCCGAAGTGAGGGAATTTCCACCTCAATAGGTAAGACAGCTTCCATCCCATAAACCAAAGAAAACGGAGTTGCCCCAGTTGACGTTCGTACTGAAGTTCGATAAGCAAACAGAGCAAAGGGCAACTTTTCATGCCAATCCTTATAGGTCTCAGTCATTTTCTCTATGAGCCTTTTGATATTTTTATTGGCCGCCTCAACTGCCCCATTCATCTTTGGGCGATAAGTGGTGGAATTATGATGCTTTATTTTGAACTGTTTACAGATCGAGTCCATCATCTTATTATTTAAATTCAACGCATTATCGGAGATAATCATCTCGGGCAAACCATATCTACAAATGATCTCCTTCTTCAAAAATTTGCATATTGTAGACTGAGTAACATTTGCATAAGAAGCTGCTTCTACCCACTTGGTGAAGTAATCTATGGCTACCAGAATGAAGCGATGACCATTTGAAGCTTTGGGCGAAATTTGTCCAATAACATCCATGCCCCACATTGAGAATGGCCACGGAGCTGTCATTACGTGCAACGGATGAGGAGGAGTATGTATCCTATCTCCATAAATCTGACACTTGTGACATTTTCGGGCATAATTGATACAGTCTGTTTCCATAGTTGACCAATAATACCCAAATCTCATAATTTGCCTAGCCATAACATGCCCATTAGCATGGGTACCACATATTCCCTCATGCACTTCTTCAAGAATCAATTTGGCCTCTTTCGCGTCCACACATCTTAACAAGACCTGATCCAGACTTTTCTTATATAGAGTCTCACCATCAAGCACATACCTTGATGCCATTCTTCTAATGGTTCTCTTATCATTCTCAGTAGCCTGTTCTGGATAACTCTGATACCTTATATATTGCAAGATATCATAATACCAAGGGTTTCCATCTTCTTCCTCTTCGATATTAAAACAATGGGCTGGATACTCATAAGCTTTCATTTCAATGGGCATCATATTTGAATGCTCGTTCATCTTAAACGCTGCTACCAGTGTGGCTAAGGCATCTGCCATTTGATTCTCTTCTCTGGGGAGGTAATTGAAAGTTACTTCTTCAAATTCTTCAACAAGCTCCATAACCAACTTACGGTATTCTACAAGCTTGGGATCTTTTGTCTCCCATTCTCCTCTGAGCTGGTATATTACCAAAGCTGAATCTCCATACACCTTGAGCATTTTTACTTTGCGTTCAACAGCAGCTCTAAGACCCAGAACACAAGCTTCATACTCAGCCATATTGTTAGTACACTCAAAATTAAGCCGACTGGTGAAAGGATAATGCTCTCCCTCTGGTGAGACCAAAATTGCCCCAATTCCATGTCCCATGGCATTTGAAGCACCATCGAAGTTCAACTTCCAATATTTGCTAGTGGATGCAACTGCTTCTTCTACCGAAATAGCCATTAAATATTCATCTGGGAAATCAAAGCTCAACGACTCATATTCCTCCGAAGCCCTGCTTGCAATGAATTCCGCTATAGCACTTCCTTTAATTGCCGTCTAGTTTACATACTGGATGTCAAACTCGGACAATAAGATCTGCCAACGAGCTAATCTTCCAGATAATGCAGGCACACCCATTAGATATTTCAAGGGATCAAGCTTGGATATAAGCAAAGTAGTATGATACAACATATATTGTCTAAGCCTTCGGGTAGCCCATACTAAAGCGCAACACAACTTTTCAATGGGTGAGTATCTTGTCTCACATTCAGTGAACTTCTTACTGAGATAATAAATAGCCCTTTCTTTCTTCTCAGTTTGGTCACGTTGCCCCAGCACACATCCCATTGAATTTTCATAAACTGGCAAATAAAGAATCAAGGTTTGCCTGAGATGGGTGGCGCTAAAATTGGAGTGCTCGACAAATATCTCTTCACTGTTTCAAAAGCTCTTTGACAGTCTTCACTCCATTCCCCTGAGTTATTCTTGCGAAGAAGGCGGAATATGGGATCACACTTTTCCGTCAGCTGTGAAATAAACCGAGCTATATAATTCAATCTCCCCAAAAACCCTCTGACTTCTTTTTGTGTTCGTGGGGCTGGCAAGTCTTGAATAGTCTTTACTTTATCTGGGTCTATTTCAATTCCTTTTTGGCTTACTACGAAACCCAATAACTTCCCAGATGTCACCCCGAAAGTACATTTATTTGGGTTGAGTTTTAGCTGACATCTTCTTAGTCTTTTAAAAAGCTTTCTCAAATTCCCGATATGTTCTTCCTCTGTCTTAGCTTTGACAATCATATCATCGACATAAACTTCTATCTCTTTATGCATCATGTCATGAAATAACGTCACCATGGCCCTTTGATATGTTGCCCCGGCGTTTTTCAATCCAAACGACATTACTTTATAACAAAACGTTCCCCACATGGTAACGAACGTCGTTTTTTCCATATCTTCAGGGTTCATCTTAATTTGATTATAGCCAGAGAAACCATCCATAAAAGAGAACAAAGAATTTCCAGCAGTATTATCCACTAGAGTGTCTATATGTGGCAAAGGAAAATTATCTTTTGGACTAGCTCGGTTGAGATCTCTGTAGTCAACACACATTCGAACTTTCCCATCCTTCTTCGGTACTGGGACAATATTAGCCACCCATTCAGGATATTTGGCCACTTTAAGAAACCCGGCATCAAATTGTTTCTTCAGTTCCTCTTTAATCTTGAGCAGTATCTCGGGTCTCATTCTTCTCAGTTCCTCATCCGTCCCCAAATTCAAACTTTCAATAGACTCTTTATGAGGTAGAATCTGCTTATCTTCATTCTCCACCATTTTCAGCAATTCAGAAGGTAGTTCACATCCCTCATCATCATCACAATCCTCGATTTCTCCTTGACATATAGGCTTCTCGAAATCAATCTCCGGGTCAGAGTCATTAGCATTCATATTATTGATATCTGAGCTCCTGAAAAAAAAATAATGAAAGAGAAGATATATATATACATATATACATATGGGAGGATCTTTTCCCATATAAATAAATAGAAAGAAATAAATACATACATATATACAACAAAGAATGAATGAATGAAATGAATGGGAAAATGTTTGCCATTTGGAACTAACAGAATGCATCTTTTATTGAAAGCAAGAAAAAACAAACAGCTTAACCCTTTACATAAAATCATCTATTGCCCCAGGGTATGAACAACAGGGAGAAAGTTCCAGTGCATTACTCTGTAAAAGATTTGTAAACTACAGGCAGTTCTTCCGCGGTCCAATTGTTCAACACAAAGCCCGGCGGTGCAGGATAAATGCCCATAACTCTCATTTCCTCAAATTCATCATCAGTTATAACGTTAATGCCTAAATCTCCCAAGGAATTCTCAACCATCGTCTCAGTGTTTCTTGAATTCCCTTGAAACATATGCCCCCCAGACATGAAAATGCTACTCAACGGCGGGAAGGTCATGGGTTCCCAGCTAAGGTCTTCACCAGCCAATCTGGCCTTTCTGATTTCTTGGCCCTTCTTAATTCCCTTCATCTTATCCCTCGAAGTTGGCTGATATCCCAAACCAAATCGATTTTTTTTAGTAATAGGGCATATGGGATTCACCGGTCCTTGCAACTGTCGGCCTAAACCCTTTCCAACTTTTGCTCCTCTTCCAAGAGTCAATTTAAGCCCCATCTTGGTACAGTTTGACAATCGAGGCTTTGGTATCTTCTTGCCTTCGGCCACAAACGTAGCATTGACAAACTCCAACGATCTGAAAGAACACTCGACGGCTTGCTCATCAACTTCAATATACGGAGCAGTAGTAGAAACAGAAGCAATAATGTCCTCTTCAGCATGAATACATACCAACCTTCCATCAATCACAAATTTCAGTCTCTGGTGTAATGTGGATGGAACTACACCGGCCTGATGAATCCAAGGCCTTCCCAACAAACAATTGTACGTAGGCATAATGTCCATTACGAGAAATTCTACTTCATAAGTTGTTGGACCAATATTCAGAGGAACATCAATCTTGCCCAACACTTCTCTTTTAGTCCCATCGAAAGCTCGAACCACACTTTGACAGGTTCTCATAAGTGTACTATCTAATGGAAGCTTCTTTAGAGTCACTAAAGGCATCACATTCAAAGCTGAACCATTATCAACCAAGACCCGGGACAACACATACCCTTTACATTTAACTGTAATGTGCAAAGCCTTCTGACTACCAATCATCCCAGAAGGGATCTCATCCTCAGAAAAAGATAAAAAATTATCAGCTTGTATATTGGAAACTAACCGATCCAACTTTTCAATGGGAAACTCTTTCGGAACAAAAGTCTGGTTCAAAACCTTTAACAGAGCATTCCTATGGGCCTCTGAACTCAAAAGTAATGATAAAACAGAAATACGGGCAGGCAACTTGTGTAACTGTTCCACAACACTGTATTCACTGTGTTTCAGAAACTTCAAAAATTCTACCGCTTCACTCTCGGTTACTGGTTCATTAATAACAGGCTTATCCTCTTCTATCTGCACATCCACTTTTTTCCCTTTATCAACTGCAACCTTCTTCTCAGACTCTTTAGGTGGATTAAGAGAATAACACCTACCACTTCTAGTAAAACGTCCCACCTCATCTATTTCCTCATTCTCTTTTGTTACATCTCCCATCTGGCAATCATATCTCCAAGGCACTTGTTTATTATCCCGATATGGGAATGGAGATGGAGGTGTAATAACCACTTTCGGGGCTACCTTCTCAGCAACTCGATTTTTGGGAGTAATAATTAGAGGACAACTGGCATTGTATACCCCTTTAGACGATCCTTCTGAAGCGCAAACTTCCGCTTCCTCTTCTTCAGCAATCTCTCTAAAGAACTCAATTTCTTTATTGTCCATCATGTCTTGTACCAAAGATAGGAAATCAGGACATTGCTGAATATTGTGTCCTTCACTGTTATGATACTGACACACCTCTCCACTGTTAAACTGTTCACCCATCAAACTGGGTTTCAACAATCCTACCTTGACCATCTGGCACCACACCCAACTCATGGGTGATACCACCTCACTAACATTCTTTACAATTCTCTTTCCTTTCTCTTCAATAATCGCGTTAACTCCTGCCCCTGCATGTCTTGGAAACGAATTCTGAGCTATATTTGGCTGCTCACTGTCACCAAAGTTGATGACATTCCTCATTCTCAAAGCTTGGACAACCTTCTTAAAAGCAGTACAATTCTCAATGGAATGCCCAGGGTTCCCTGCATGGTACTCACACTAAGCACTAGCATCATACCATTTGGGAAAAGGAGGTTGTATTGGTGTCACGTGATATGGCGAAACCACATGTCGATCATACAAAATCTGAAACAATTCCTTATAAGTCATCGGGATGGGGTCAAATTGAGGCCTCTCTCTCCTCTGGTCCCTTGCCCCTTGTCTATTATCATTTTGTGTTGACGACCCTGCTCCTTGAGGACGGGAAACAGTGATGTTATTAGAATCGTACTGCCTCACATTACTGACTTCGCTTTCCTTTTTCCTCGTTGGTGGCCTCTTACTAGACTCTCATCCTTCGAGCTTTCCACTCTTAATCGCCATTTCAATCATTTCCCCTGCTGTAACCACATCAGCAAAACTTCGATAAGGATTACCGATAAGATGCGAGAAAAAAGGAGCCTTTAAGGTGTTGACAAAAAGCATATTTGTTTCCTCCTCTTCCAATGGCGGGTGGACTTGCACCGCTACATCTCTCCATCTTTGAGCATATTGTCTAAAACTCTCGTTAAACTTCTTTTCCATTCCTTGCAACATCATTCTGTTGGGTCTAACATCCTTCACATGTTTGTATTGCTCAAGAAAGGACTTAGCCAAGTCTTTCCACGATTTAATATTAACTTTACTCAGCTGGTTATACCACCGGATTGCCGAGCCAGTTAAGGTTTCCTGAAAGCAGTGTATCAACAATTGATCGTCCCCTATGTATCCGGTCATCTTCCTACAAAACATTGTGATATGTGCAGAGGGGCACCTGGTACCATCAAACTTTTCAAAGTCAGGAACTTTAAACTTTGGAGGCAAGACCAGATCAGGAACTAGACTTAACTCCTTTGCGTCAAATCCATAGACACTGGTATCTTCCTTCATGGCTCTGACCTCTCTTTCTAACTGCTTCCATTTCTCTTCCAACAGATTGTTTTGATCCTTCTTGGCTTCTTCATCAAGGTCCGGAACTTGATGATATTGATGTTCTTCCTGATATGAACTAGATCCAGGCTGTACGTTAACAGAAGCACCGACTGGATTAATGTGCACCTTCCCGACATGAACAGGGGTCACTTGAACATTCTGAGATTGTTCTGGGGTTAACCCTGGATGATGAAGTGGGTCCTCAGTTACACCTTCTGGCATAGGACTTTTCCCATGTTCTGGATTTCTTCTTTCCAACATACTCGCAAACTTGGCAAACATCTCCTTTTGGGCATTCATCATATCTTCTTGCATTTTCTTGATATTATCTTGTAACTCCGACTGAGCTTTCTCAATTTGGGCAAGTTTGTCTTCCATAACTTTCTTCCTGGTTCTGTAGATATGCTTGGGATTTTCCAGTATTACTCTGTCACAGAGTCATTTTGTTATCGCTGATATTTATTAATGAATATGAAACATATGATTATGAATGAATAAAATGCGATGCAAAAATTAAATGCATTAAAAATGCATATGCAAAATGCAGGGTGTTGATCCTGGAACGACTCCTTAGAATAACTCTTTATATTAGAACGAAGTTCAAGTACAAAGTTGAAACAGATCACAAATAAATTTGCACCATCTCTCCTATTTCTTGTACGTGTGCTAGTAACTCTACAATCTTCTGATTTTCTTCAGCCTCTGGATCCAGTTCTTCAGTTACATCAGCAGCTTCCTCAGATAGAATGACCAAATATTGAGCTATTCCTCGCGCGTGTTCTAGGTAACAAGCAATAAAGTCCTCTCTTTGCTTAACTCTCGCTTGAGCTCGCTCCCATCAAAAACGCCATTGTATATCCCCCTCATAGGGAACTATCGATAACTCACTTGCTTGCCTCTGAAACTCTTGAACCATGGCTTCAAGCTCGCTCACTTGTCTCTTCAAACTTTCAACCTCCCCACGGCTCGAGCTACCTTCCCCGCTTCGGTATCGTCGTAATGCAGTCTCTAAACTTGAAATTTTCCCCTTCAACTTCTCATTCTGGGCTTGACTCTCTTGTAACCGCTGCTCTAAAGAATTATTTTCCTTCAATAAAATCTTAACTTGGTGCCTGCTTTGCTTGAGCTCTTCTTGACTCTCTCCGGCTACTCTTTTGAGGCTCGCCACCTCTTGCCTCAATTCGACAGACTTACTCGAGCTAGAACCTACTTGAGCTTTTACCATTCGCTGATAAGTTGACCGAAGATCGTCAAAGTCTAGCCGAAGTTGCTTCTCTACTTTTTCAATTCGATCTGCTCTACTCTTCTGAATGTCAATCTCCAATCCATTTTGATACACTTCATCTTCTAGCTTCTGCAAAGTCATTCTCCATTGTCTCCGTTCTGCTTCGAAATCGCGCTTGGCTAACTCTAATGGAGATGGAACCACTCTCAACTGTTCCTCCACCGGCTGAATATTTTCAGGATTCACCATCGGGATATTGTCATTTACTCGACCGCTTCTCCACTGCTCGTACTCTTGAGACAGCTCGAGATCATAGGTAAACAATTTCACGCGACGAGTTTGCTTCCAGGCCTCAGCAACCCCTTTAACTTTACCCTTATACTGATCTCCTTTGAATGCAAAATCCGACCCTACCAAGTCCCATGTGGCTGGAATGAACTGCCTTGACCCATACTGTCTGGAAACTAGTAGCGGAGCATACCCAACAGAACCCCATATACCTGGCAAAGGAACCCAATCTCGCTCTCCACATCGGTAAAGTATATCCGAAGAGGTATTCCACGAAGCTCGCCACAAAATATCTCCATCCCTGATATCTTTGAAGATGACCATCCATTTTTCTTCGGTAAAACCCCCAGGCCACTCTTTAGAAAGAAAATCCTTCAAAGGTGAGAAACCGTCTAGAAATACTCGTCCTGGTGCTCTTTCAACATGTTTGAAATGACTCAGAATCCATATTAGCAGCAAAGGCGCACATCCTATAAAGCGTCCTTCTCCCTCGCGCCTACAAGAACTTAAAGACCGGAACGTCTCAGCTAGAATAGCTGGAACAGGATCCACGCGCTTGTCTAATCTTTCAAACAGGTCAACAACTGATACGTCTACATATCCTAACACTTTTGGAAAAATAACAAGCCCATAAATCCCTAAAGCAAACAAGTCAAGCTTCTTTCTCTTATCAGGATGATGAGCAATTACTTCTTTCAGAGCAGCCCAAGAGATGCACTCACTGTCTCCCTTCTTCTTAATGTTTCTGATTACCCAATCTTCACTCATTACGGTCATCAATAGTAATTTCTTCTTAAATGAAGGAGTGACTGGCAGTTTGGTATATATTCTATCTATCTGGGACCTCGGACAACGGACCAATGCTTGATACTCCTCTATTGTTGGTGTCAGGTCTACTCTACCAAATGTGAAACAGCTATAAGTCAGATTCCAGAACTGCGCCAATGCTCTAAACAGATTTCTGTCAATAGGAACATCCAGAAGATAAGGAATATCGCCGTACAACTGATAAAACATCTCCTTATCGGCTGCTTCCCATCTTCCCCATATCTCCTTTAGCTCACTTAGATCATTCTGACGCACGTTGATGTGAGTATAACCGAATAACTCCGATACGTATCTAGGCATCACGCTGTCTCTATTGGTCAATTGGGACTGTTCCGACCACCTCAAACATCTGCATTGTCCTCAACCTATTTCTGAACCGTTCGTTCCATATTACTGGCCTTCTATATGGACATCGACCCCAAATCAACACCATGTAATGGACAATGCAATGCAAAACAGAAAAGAAACAAGGCAAAAACAACAAAAGATCGGTTAGTAAACATGGAGCAATTAATTCAGGATAATAATTTGTTCAAAAATCCTACCCACATATGCTGACTACCCAATCATGCTTTATCAGATCCTACCCAACATGATATATACCCCATGCCTCGTTATTCACAAAAAGAAAACCTAACCGCATGATATCTAATTCGCATACTTGTTCGAAAAATAAACCTAACCGCATGATATCTAATTCGCATGCATTTATTCGAAAAAACGAAAATAAATGACTCGAAAAAAGCTTTTCCTTGTGTACCCTCCTCACGGGATTCTTAAGGCTCGGGTTTGGCTCAACCTAAGTTCGGGCTCTATATTCACTATATGCTGGGTTCGGTTCTAAAGTAATAGGTTCTCGAATTGTCCTTGTCGGTGCCCCCTTAGGCTGCCAAACCCTCAATCCTGGCCCATCATAGGCTTTAGGGGATTGAGTTCAATTTCGAGGGAACACACGAGGACCATAAGGCGTGAGCTCCAGGAGCGATCCACTATCCCATGCGGGGGTGAAAACCACACGAGGGCATAGTCTCTCACTCCTACTTAAATAGGACAGAGCGGGGTTTTAGCTCATGTTATGATAATGCAACTGTGCAGTGTGTGAGGAAAAGCAAAAAACACAATAAAAACACTCAAAATTTCCTAAATTCACACAATTAATCTGAAACCATTAGCAACCAGATTAGTACAACTATTTAATTGTCAATCAAATTAAATTAAAGAAATCAAAATACAAACAAATAAAAATTTAAAAACCAAACAATGGATCAAAAATCAAATTAAAACGGATTTGTAATTTTCAATTGCAAAGACAATTAATTAATCGACTATCGGCTTGACTCTCTAAAAAAGGTCCCCAGTGGAGTCGCCAAGCTGTCGAAACGATTTTTTCTTGAAGGGTGAAAAAATGTAGAGATTTTAAAAAACCACATTAATTCTTAATTATCTCTTTTTAATTTAAAAAACAAATGCGATTTAAAAGACCCCTCGTTTCGAAAATTTTTGGATTTCCTTTATGATCGAAAAATACGGTTCAAAGAGTCGCCACCAATCTTTGATTAGGGTGTGATTGGGCACCCAAAAATGCTTTGTCATTTTAAATAAAAATTAATTTTAATTAAAACAACAAATTGAGGTCTGCGTTACCAAAATCTGAGTTCGGGAGTCAGTTACGTGTGGGGAAGGATTAGTACCCCCACAACGCCCTAAATCGGTACCTAATCGATTAATTAACGTTTTTGCAATGAACTTTACAAATTCGAACTTAATTTGATTTTTGATCCCATAAAACAAAAATGTAAATTTAAAACATTCAAGAATACTCAAACGAATTAAATTAAAATTACCAAGTCATTTTAGAAAGATAAAGAATGTTCGATTATTTACAAATATCGAGACCAGATCTTAAAGATATAACAACCTTTTCTCGATATATTTAAATAAACGAACATTTCTTTTTCTCTCGTTCCCAAATTTTAGTGTGATGGATCAATTTTTAGGTTTCACTTTCGGGATACACTTTTATTTTAAAATCGTTAAAAGCGGACCTCAAATCAGTTATGACTGCCCACTTAATACAATTTTAAATTAAAAGTATATTACCCTTAGTCCGATTATGTAATAGGTCAAGTTATGCAAATGAGGCTATCATGCAAATTATACCAAAATGATGTCATGTAAAGATTCTAAATCCATGCTTATGAACCGTATAATAACATATGCACACATATCGCCATCATTCAAACCTAGGATAAACATACACCCTAAATGAATCATAACTAATCATACATACATACACATAAGAAACTTAAACATGGACTAAAACGAAACATGCGAAAATTAAGAGTGAAATGTCTAAAAAACAAATTTTAAGTATATTACTAATTAAGGATGAAATCAAATACGCGAAAAATATGAGAACTAAAAGATTCTAATCGAGGACTAAAATATACTAAGCTAAATATACTAGACCTCGCGCTAATAACTCCTAAAAGACGATGACTTACGAATAATTAACCCTAACATTTCTAATATAAATTCTAATTATAAACTAAACCTAATCCTAAACTCTCAACCCAGCCGTTCCTCTCTTCTTCTCTATCTCTCCCTTCTTCTTCCCCACGATCGCACACTGCAACTCTCCACTCATCTTCTTCATGCTCAAACTCGGCCAAAATTTCACCTTTTCCCATGCTCACCTAAAGCCTCGGCCACCGTGGTCCGACGAAACCCAGACCAAACCTCTAGCCAACAACAACGTCCTCTCCTTGAGCCACCATACCCGACTGGCTACCCCAAACACTCCATGGCCGAACCTCTCATCTTCTCTATCTCTTTCTCTCAACAACACAAAGCTGCTGTGTTCACTACTTGCAGTTGGTTCCGATGAGGAACCAAAACTCTTCTCTCTAACACTCTCCTTCACGAACGGCGCTTCTCCAAGCGCAACCCTACACGACTGGCTACCCCAACAGCCATAGAAGCTACGGCCACCACACACAACGACCACCAAGGCCAAAACTAAAACTAAACCTAACCAAACCTTTTTAAACCTCATCGATCTCCCTCTTAAACGACCAATGGAACAATGCAGAACCAAGAACAACCAGAACTCTCGGTTTCCTTATACTTGGTAAAGACAGAATTAAAAAAGGTAACGAACTAAACTTTTTCTTTTCTCATATCTTTCATTTGCTTGAAAATAAGAACACATAAAGAAATATTGGAAATCGAAGTACCGATAGAAAATTACTTTATTTTGCTTCTTCAGTTTATGCATACAACGGTGAGATTCCTTGGGACTTTTCTTATGCGTGATCTCCTCGATGACTGGAATGAGGATACAAGCGACGTGGCGGTTCTCCTCTTCAACTCCGGTAAGTAAGGGTTACATTATCTCATTATCAGCTAAATAAATATGCTTGAATGGGTATTTTTTTTGATTGGAATCTCTCTCTCTCTCTTTTTTGATGTGTGTTAATGGTTAGGAATGGCTACCAATTTCTCCTCTGTTTTTTTTTTGCCCTTTAATTTTTGCTCGTCCCCCCCTTTTTGTGTTGATTCCCAATGGTTAATGCCTCTCAAAATTGACTATTTACAGTTTTTTAATTCCCCATTATCTAATTATTTCAACTGCTAAAAACCAACCTCGATCTCTTTCTTTTTCTGCATCCAACTGTTGTCAATTGGTCTTGAGCTGGACCTTCATCTGGTTTGGGCTCATCTGGGCTCTCGTTGCTTCGGGTCTGCTCCGACTTGGCCCCGGACAGAAACGAGCATCTACACTTTCTTGATACGAATAATTTTTGTGTAACAATCAACTGCTATTTTTACCAACTCTTTTTCCGGTATCTGAAGTAATTCTGGTATATTCCAGTTATACTCCCGTGGCATTTTCTTCGGGGACTTTTCTTCGGGGATTTCTTCTTCTTCTTTTTCTTCTTCAGGGTTATATGAATTACAGAATGGATGTTCAACATGTTCATTCACAGTCGTAACTTTCTCCTCATTATCATCAACAACATCTTCCTCGACAACAGCTGTTTCATCATCAAAATTCGGGTATTGACCAATATCAAAATCATTACACGTAGGGTCTGTTTCTTCTTCTGAAACATCATCAAAATCCGAGTATTGACCAAGATCAAAGTCCGGGTATTGACCAAGATCAAATTCCGAATACCGACTAGTACTCACAATTTTTTCTATTGGCTCATAATCGTCTAACTGGTTAATACGAAAATCGGAATTTGGTGCTGAAAGTTGATTGGGATTTGGATTAGGGAAAGGTTGTGGGTTTTGAGATTGTGTTTGGTATTGGAAATGTGGTGAAACAAAATTTGCTTGGTGATGAAATTGTGGTGGAACCATTAAATTTTGAGCACCATAAACTGGGGTTGAAAAACTTAGTTGATTACTACCCGCTACTGACCCAACTTCACTACTTCTAGGTTCAACAACATACAATGTAACATCATCTTGCGAAACACTAATGTAAGCAATGAATCGTTCAACATCTTCATTGTCGGTTAACAAATAAACTTTACCTTTTCTCTGATAAGATAGCCTAAATCCACTTAAGGGCTCTAAATTCAATTTATTTGCAGCACGTAACATTAGAGTTTCATATGTTAACTTTTTTAATGACAGTTTTAGTTGAAGATTCATGAGTAAAGGCATATATTGTAAAACACCATGAACATTCTCCCATGACCCTCCAAAACACAAATCTATCTAAACATGATCAACATTAGATGATTTCATTATTGTAAATTAATTTACTAAACAAACGAGCTGCGAAACTAAAACCTGTTGCCGGATGGGGAAGGATGTCGTTGGATATAGGAACGGATGTCGCCGGAGAGAGTGATAGATGGAGATGGAATGAGTTGCGATTTAGGGATTTAGGTTATGAGTTGATGCTGATGCGTAGTAGTTATATACCCATTTGTGTTGTGAAACTAAAACCTGTTGCGAATTTGAAATTCAGTGATGCGTTAGTCAGAATCGCGTTGCGATAGTCAGAATCGCGTTGCGATAGTCAAAATCACGTTGCGATCACGTATTATCGCGATGCGATAGTCCGAATCGCGTTGCGATAGTCAGAATCGCGTTGCGATTTACATATTCGCATTGCGATTATCTAAAATCGCAATGCGGATTTCGAAAATCGCAATGCGATGGTCAAAATCGCATTGCGAATCTGAAAACTGAATTGCGATAATGGAGATCGCGTTGCGATTTAGAGATCGCATTGCGATTTTGTTGGTCATTTTGGCAAATCGTAAAAAAGTTGGTTAAAATCGTATATTATAAGGAATTTTCGGTCACTGAGGTTATTTTCTCTTATTATAATTAATATATTAATTTACCTCAATAAGAGGCTAATTTATTAGAATAATATAATTATTTAATTTTTTATTGAAATGACACTCAAATAATATTATTGGTGAAAATAACATCCTTTCGACATGTTGACGTGGAAGAGTCTTCTAAACGGCGTATTTTGAAAGGTATGCCTTTGCCTGTATAATAGGGTTTACATACGATTTTTTTTATATTGATATCATCTAATGGGCCAAAAACCGAACGAAATTTATTAAAAAAAGAAAAAGCACACGTTGATACGGGTTAAAGATAATAAATGCAGGAGCACGATAAAAAACCAACTGTGAATGCTATGTTCCACCATAAGAGTGAAGCGTAGGCAGTGCAGTCAACATGCAGTTATCAAAAGATAATGAATTTGATATTATTAGATGCTATTGTGATTGGATGGGCGTGGTCTAACAACATTCAGCACACCCCTTGCGGTTGCCTGTTGAAGACATGAAGAATGCAGTAGCAGGAGATAGGCTAAGTTTTTCAATATTTGAAAGACTGGTCAGGCAGATCAGAAATTACCTCAAAGAAGGAATTATAATTCATACGCAGAAGGAAACGTCTTAGAAACGGAGCTCGCTGGCTTCCACCAAGCCTTCTACTCCGCAGTATGGTATACAAGGAATTGGATTTCTTGTTAAATTCCTGAATAAAATGGTTAACAATAGTGTCATGGATTAATATATCTAGTTAAAGCTTACTTCATTCTTGTGTTGCCAACACGGATAGATGAAGGGGTATTTCTCCTGAAAATTTAAATTCTCGTATAATTCTCTAATTTCGCTTCCATACATAAAGCATATATATATGAAATGCCACAGTTGGGTTTACCTCTGTTATCCGTTCTAGTTCAGTTGTGTTTTCACTGCTTTCTTGCTTCTCAATGTTCCTGCAGAACTGAAGGCAAAGCATCATGATACTTCCCAGAATCCTTGACACTGACCCAATGTCCAAGAAAGACTGAGAAAACAAGGCTGATAAATACCTGTAAACATGTAAGCACATTCAAGTATTTAGCAAATCATCAATGTTCATAAAGACAAACCAAAAGAACTGGCAGATAATTTACTGGCTTACTTATGAAAATTCAAAAGATGGATGCCAGAACAAACAACTCATCCCACTTACTCTTGATGGGAACCCACAAGTTCAGCGAAGTCATGAGAATTTTGAATGTGGGATTGCAAAACTGTCCATTGAGATTCTATCACATCTACCTAAACCAGAAAATATAACATCTCTGATATTAAAGACTAACAGGATTATAAAATTTTAATAGAAAAAGAAAATAAGACATCTGTGCACTGAACAAGTGACTAACAACCAAACTGTTATCAAATATTAGGTATTCCACTCTCAACGTCATTTACGAGCATTTTACAAAACTCGAAACTATCAGAATCTGTCAGGTCAAACCATATAGACTCTTTTAGAAATGTTGATAACTGATTGTCCAAGCCAAGTAACCCTTCCCTCAACTTATTTCCACTAGTATCCATGATATTAGTGTTTAAAGTGATTCATGGGTTTGAATTCTATGCTCAACCTATGACACAACACAGAAGACATCATCAAAGACTGCATTTGATGATTTTTCCAACTCTTCAATATGAAATTTGTCAGAAACTAGCACAAGAATATTGGTCAATACGATCAATAATGGACAAACTCATTCAGAATGCAGAGCATGTAAAACAAAATCCCTTTCTTTCTTTGATAGAAAATCTCAAGAAAGGTTTTCCTTTTGATAATTAGTGGAGCAGTAAGGATGAATCCCAGCTCTCATGCCACACAACATGAATCTTGCCTCTAAGCCAACAAGTTGTTGGCATTTCAGGAAGAATTTTGCAGACACTTGATTTGAACTTTATACTATTGGATATAAAATTGAAGATTTCTGATTAAAAACACCATGTGCTCTCTAACGTGCCACATTGGAATTAAACGCTGCCTTCGTGGCTGAGAGGTCGAGCAGTTCTTCTGGTCATTACGGTGTTTGGCAAAATCTGTGTGATCCTGGTGCATTACAGATGCCCAGGATTTCTCCAATTCCATTTGTGTTCGTTTGAGCCTCAGCAGGTACTGGAAAAGTACACGGTACCTGGAGCACAATTAGGATAAACAAATACATTAAGCCTTTTAACAATATAAGTAAACCCCATTAATCACTTGTATACTTATCATTCCTTGTTTTGAAATGGCTGTTTCATGCCTAAAGGATATTTAGTAATCAGACGGATAAAAGGTATCCATGAAGCCACTGAATCGTACTTGGAGAGAACTTCTTGAGTAAAGAACAGCTGTAAGGGCCAATCAACAGAATATTCAAGTGCAATACCATCCCAACCATCAACTGATGTCTCTGAACTTCCATTTGACAAATTTACTTGGGACGATTTCATTGTGACCCCAAATGAAGGCATCCTGATTGATGGAAAATATAATTAGGAACATATCTCTAGTAATTTCCAGAATGGAAGTAACTGAAGACAAATTGAGTAGGTTCTTACCGCAAAGATAATCTAAAGAAGTATTTGTCTCCCTCACTAATGGTCTTTATGGCTGCCTGAAATGCAAGCCAAGAATTCATACATGAAGTTATGTAAATTGAAACTTCAATAAGCCATGTCTGTACACACTCAGAAAGTATAACTAAATTCATTGTCATGTTTATTTTGGTTTCAGAGAAATTATTAGTATCTTGTACCAACTGAAATGGAACTGTAATCTCAGCTTCAGCGGTTGACGGACGAGGTAGTAGGCACATTAGCTGCCGTCTCTCCTCAAGAAAACACTAGAATGATAACAAATATGAATTAAATGCAGGTTACATATTGCAAGAAAATAAAATCATTTTATCTTGTTGGGGGTGCAGGGGCAAAGGCCATTGATGCTTTACATTCTTTACCTGGAAAAAGTCTCCTTTCGCCAAAAGAAAATAGTCTTTGAGAGCCTTCAGGTGGCCATTCAAGTCAGCACGTACAACCACAAGCTGCAGAGAGCAAATTCAGTTAAATACAGTCATGAAGTATACCATTTAGGAAGTTTGGCATGTATCACCTGCCAAAGATGAGTAGCTGCAACAGCCCGGATGGAATCGACCGAGCATTCAAATGATCTTTTGTGAAATTCTGATGATTCCTACATATAATAGATACACAATAAAGAAATGTTTTCTACCATTTAAAGGCAGATAAATGAATACAATACAGTCAAAACTACATAATTGTGGAAGAAAACCTTTAGATCTTGAAGCATAGTTTCAATCTTATCAGCCTCAGATTGCGGAAGAAATTCTTCTCCGATCATTTTTCCATTTATAGGATCCTTGGGGAAAGGATCACGCCCTGCAGATCCATAAATCTTCTGAGAGCATTTTCCTTTCTCCTGATTATATAGAGCATCTTGAAACTTGAAGCCAGGGCTTGGATTCCGGAGAATCCTAATGGATTTACCGGCAAACAGAATAGACTCTGCAGCATGCATAGGGATATACTCGGGGAGCATATCCTACAAAACAACATTAAGTGTTGAAATAGCTTGCAACAGCAACAAAACTAAAAAGATTTCAAAAGAATTCTCTACCAAATTCTTTTATCTAGAGATTCATTTCCAGTAACAGAACATGGTTGCTGGTTTTTTGACATGCAACCATGTTTCTTAATAATTACCCATTGAAATTCACCAGTAGAATCCTATTTATCTACCAAAGCTATCACCTTAAGCAATAAGTCCAAATAAACTGAGAAAACTTTCCTACTAACACTAAATAAAAGCTCAAATGAGGTTGTATAAGGCATTTCAGACCACATTCTTCAACTATTAATGTTGCTCTAAGTAAAGAAAATACCAGGAATATATGAAAGCCAAAGTGCCAATCCCTTACAGATTTATCATCAGCTGACAAGCGTGCAAGTTTGTCTGATGTGTCCGGGATAAATGAGCCATACTCCACATCTCGATCTTCCTGCCTGAAAGTATTATGTTTATCAAGCCAGTTTCAAAGGTGCGAAGATGCACAAATAGGAAAGAAAGTACATGCAAGATCATAGGGAAAAAAGAATCTCGTTTGGTCTTGCCTTCTAATGAAAAATTCTCCTTGCTGATCTTGAAGAACGCCATAAACCATCCATGATGCAAGCTGATTATACAACACTTGATGACCATGCCAAAGAAGCCTGTGGTTGAGTAATTAGTTTAGCAAGCTGATGATCACAAGGATCCTAGCATTTTCTAAACGATCAACATACGGTGAATACCTTTGAACGCAAGCCTGTAATTCAGGCACCCCACAGTGGAACCGTTTGTGTAAAAGGCTAAGCAGCTTTCCTCCACGTAAATCATCGCGCTCAATCTCTAGAACAAGTTCGTACAAAGGTGGCAAAATAACAAAGAACTGCGACGAATATAAATAGAAGAGAAAGGCTTACAAACTGAGAGAATAAGGACAAAGAGGAGATAAAAAGATGTCAGTGAACGGACCTTATTAATGCCTTGACTGACAGTTGCTAAAACAGGCATGGTTTCCGATAACAATTTCTGCTCGATTTGAAGAACAGCAGATTTATAAACAGAGAGTACCTCCACCAGCCCATTAGCAATGGCTCTGCGATAAACACTTGGGTTCTCGGTTCCATGATTGAACAACTCGGAAGCTCTATCCAAAGGTGAAAGCAAAACGCCACCGGATCTTATCCAACTTAAATTCCGGGATTTCGTTGTGAAACGATCGAGCTCTCGGTAGTAAAACCCTAGCGACACTAACCTCTCAATAAGATCCCTGAGAAACAACAGCAGTCGTTTAAAAATAGTTCGAATATTTACAATAATTGAGGGGTTGGGGGGGCGAACAGTACCTTTCGCTGGGGTCGATGAATGAGACATCGGAAGCAAGCTTGAAGCAGTGATGGCCAGAGATGGCGGCGTCGGGGTATAAGTGAATGCCGAGAGAATTCTGGTGCTCTCGCTCGTCGATTATGAGATCGCCGGTATAGCCAACTAGTGCTAATAAAAGCTCGTGCAGCATCTTTTACAAAACAAAAAAAAAAAAGAAAACAATCAATGAGAATATATGACTGTCACGCTTCTCCAACAATTTGAATTTCTGTGCAAGTTAGTTAGCCTCCAAAAACCCGGGAACGGTTAAACCGCGGGCTCATCTCACAGTCTTATCCCCACAATATAATGTTTTGGGCCATTAAGTAAAAAATGTTTATTACTAACATTAAAGGGTGACAATAGCAGTATATTTCTGCAACTGCATTACAAGAATACAAGGTATGAATCAATGCAGTAAAGAGGTGAAGAAGAGGAACCCAAGTTGGAGAAGGGGAGCACGTGCAAAAGCCAAAAGGGTAAGGGGGATTGGCAGATTTTGCACGTGCCCTGCTTCTCCAACAAGGAGCCATCCGTCTGCTGAAAACGTTTTTCCATGAATGAGTTTGAGGAAGAAAAAAGAAAACATTTATAACTAGTGCAACAGAGAGAGAATGATGTTGGGCGCATGGAGCATTACCAAAGAAAGAAAAAGGCAAAAGTCATGGGGGATGGCATGCCATGCAATGCAATCATAGTGGAACCGTACGCCAAAGCAAAAGAGAGATCAAAGTAAAGCTTTGGAGATGGAGCGACCATGTCGGCCTTGATTTCAGAAAAAGCTACATATTCCACTAGCAGTCTCGATCAAGTTTGTGTGTGTAGGAGACTTGCAGGATCCAATGCACAGGCAGACAAAGAAGAAGACTCTAAGAACCTATCCATCGCAGGCTGTTAGGAAATAAACCGAGTACAAGTAATTTCCCTATAACCAGATTAGTGAGAACGCGAAATAAAATCGGAAAAATAATACCCGAAAAATTGATAACGGAGTTCAGCCAATTTTGCTTACGTCTCCGGACTGCTGCAGATCTTTTACTAAGAGAGAAATTTTACAGGTGTTTACAAAACACTCACTACTCACAAGAAAGCTCTCTAGTATTGGGAGAAAGAAATGATTTTTGGGATGATTTTGAAGCTAAATGAGCTAGGGTATTTATAGCTGAAGCTTAAGGACTAATATTGTAATTAACCCTATTATAAAAAATAAAAAATTACAGCAGCCCCCCCCCTTAGCAGCCCCCCTTAGCAGCCCATGTGTTTTATTAATTTTCAACAATCTCCTACTTGAAGACTGATTTTAATCTGTCTTCACACCTCGATCAATGCAGCAGCATTTCTGGTCTTTTATTCTAGCATGCCAACTGAAGCTGAACACAACTTCAGTTTTTCTGTGGTCACCGTCTTTGTTAACATGTCTGCCGGATTTTGAGCTCCACTAATCTTTTCAAGTTTCAAAATCCCATCTTCCAGAAGAGACCGGATAAAATGATATCTCAATTGTATGTGCTTCGTCCTGGAATGAAAAGACGGATTCTTCGCTAGATGGATAGCACTTTGACTGTCGCAATACAAGACATTGTTTTCTTGTTTCTTGCCTAACTCTTCCAAGAAACTTTGGAGCCAGACCATCTCTTTGCTGGCTTCCGTAACAGCGACATATTCTGCTTCGGTTGTAGAGAGAGCAACTATCTTCTGTAGTTGAGAAACCCAACTCACTGCGGTTCCTCCTAGAGTATAGACATACCCTGTAGTGCTTCTTCTGATGTCAACATTTCCGGCTAAGTCAGCATCTACATAGCCTGTCAGTATCGTATCTCCACATTTGAAACAAAGTGCTTTGTTTGTGGTACCTCGCAGATATCTGAGGATCCATTTGACTGCTTCCCAGTGTATTTTGCCTGGATTATTCATGTACCTGCTAACAGCTCCCACTGCTTGAGCAATATCTGGTCTGGTACAACCATGGCATACATCAGACTTCCAATTGCTGAGGCATACGGCACCTTCACCATGTGTGCACGTTCTTCCTCCGTCTTTGGTGACTGTTCTTTGGAGAGTCTGAAATGAACACCTAAAGGTGTACTTACTGGTTTAGCATCTTGCATGTTGAACCTGGAGAGTACTTTGTTGATGTACTCAGCCTGTGATAACATCAAAGTCCCCGAATTTGTGTCTCTCTTGATCCTCATCCCAAGAATCTGCTTTGCAGTGCCCAGATCCTTCATAGCAAACTGCTTCGACAATTTTTGCTTCAAGTGTATAATCTCTTGCATGTCTGAGCCTGCAACGAGCATGTCATCAACGTACAATAATAAAATAATGAAGTTGTTGTTGAACCTCTTGATGTAGCAACAATGATCTGCTTGGCATCTGGTAAAACCACAGCTACCCATGAAACTATCGAACTTCTTGTACCACTGTCTAGGAGCTTGTTTTAAACCATACAAGCTCTTCTTCAACCTGCATACCAGGTTTTTCTTGCCTGCCTCTATGAAGCCTTCTGGCTGCCTCATATAGATTTCTTCCTCCAAATCACCATGAAGGAAAGCTGTCTTTACATCTAACTGCTCAAGATGTAAATTTTCTGCAGCTACAATTTTCAACACTAGTCTGATTGTAGACAGTTTCACGACTGGAGAGAAAATTTCATTGTAATCAATACCTTCTTTTTGCTGAAAGCCTTTGACAACCAATCTTGCTTTTTAACGTTTGCTCCCATCGTGCTCTTCTTTGATCCTGTAAATCCACTTGTTATGGAGCGCTCTCTTGCCTGGTGGTAATTCAGCTAATTCCCACGTCTGATTTGACATAAGCGAGTCTATCTCATCTTTCATGGAAGACTCCCACTTGACTGAATCCTCCACTTGCATTGCTTCATCATAACACTCTGGTTCACCATTGTCAGTCAGCAACAAGTAGTGTAAAGAAGGTGAATACCGTTGGGTTGGTTTAGGAATTCTGGAGGAGCGTCTCAGTTCTGGTGTGCCTGGTTCTTCCTCTTGAACTGCTTCAGGACTGATCTGAACATCATTTTCAGAAATCTCCTCGAACTCAGCAAATTCCTTTGTTTCAGCCTCGGTATTACTTGATTCTGCGGTTGACCTGTCTTTGTACATCACATTTTCATTGAAAATGACGTCTCTGCTTCTGATGATCTTTCGATTTTCGTAGTCCCAAAACCGGTAACCGAACTCATCATCGCCATAACCAACAAAGGCACATTTGTTGGACTTAGCATCAAGTTTACTTCTTTCAGCAGAGTCTATGTGTACATAAGAAATACAACCAAACACTCTTAAGTATGAAAGGTTTATTTCTTTCTTGCTCCAAGCTTCCTCTGGTATTCCGCCATCCAAAGGAACAGAGGGCCCACGGTTGATCAGGTAAGCTGCAGTGTTGATAGCTTCAGCCCATAGAAATTTGGGCAATCCGGTATGTATCCTCATGCTTCTAGCACGTTCATTCAGAGTTCTGTTCATGTGCTCTGCTACGCCATTCTGCTGCGGTGTTATGGGAACTGTTTTCTCCATCTTAATCCCATTGTTTGCGCAGAAATCTCTGAATCTACTGTCTCTGTACTCTCCTCCATTGTCAGACCTCAACCTCTTGACTTTCAAACCAGTCTCATTTTCCACCATGGCCTTCCATTTTCTGAAGGTATCAAAGACTTCTGATTTCTTCTTCAGAAAATAAACCCACACCTTCCTTGTTGAATCATCGATGAAGGTGACATAATATAGTGAGCCTGCAAGAGATGGAACTGGGGATGGTCCCCATACATCGGTATGAATCAATTATAACCTTTCTGCCTTGGGTGCCTTGCCAATCTTTGCAAAACTGACTTTCTTTTGTTTGCCAAAGATGCAATCCTCGCATAGTCCGACATCCACATTCTTTAGATCCGGCAACTTCCCTTTTGACAGAAGTATCTTCATTCCTTTCTCGCTCATATGGCCAAGCCTTTGGTGCCATAGGTTTGATTTTCCATCAGCATCTGCTACTGCAATGATATTCTCTAAATTTGAGGTTACATAGAGAGTACCAGTCTTTTTACCACGAGCAATGACGAGTGCTCCTTTGGTAAATCTTCCATTCACAACCTGAAAAGGTTGTACTATATCCTTCTCCATCAAGCTGTCCAACAGAAATCAGATTTCTTTTGAGGCCAGGAATATGTCTCACTCCTGTCAGCTTCCAGGTGGTCTGGTTTGGCAGCTTTAGTCGGATATCTCCTTTTCCGACGATCTTCAAGGTTTCATCATCAGCAAGATGAACCTTCCCAAAATCACCACTGATATAGTTCTCCATGATTTCTTGGCATGGGGTGGAGTGGAAAGATGCCCCTGAATCCAAGATCCATGATTCAATCGGACTGTTGACGCTTAGAATCATGGCATCACCTGTCTCCTCTGTTACGTTGGCAGATTCCTGTGCACCGGTATCTTTCTTCAGTGCTCGGCAATCTCTTTTAAAGTGACCTTTCTTGCCACAATTATAACAGGTAAAATCTTTCTTTCCCGTTCTGGATTTTTCCCGTCTGGATTTGGATCTGCCACGATTTGAATTTCTTTCTGAAGTTCTCCCTCTGGACTCCGTGTGCAAGGCTGAGGAGGTTGATGCTTCACCCGATTCTCTCCGTCGAATTTCTTCGCTCAGTACCAGATCCCGAACATCGTCGAATTTCAATTTACTATTTCCCGACGAGCTGCTAACTGCTGTAACAGTAGCATTCCAACTGTCTGGTAGAGATGATAAGAGAATTAAAGCTCGAACTTCATCATCGAATTCAATTTCTACAGAACTCAACTGGGTTGTGATTGTGTTGAGTTCATTCAGGTGTTGAGCCACTGATCCCCTTCCGTCATCCGCAAATTGAATAATCGCCTCATCAAGTGAACTTTGTTTGAGGCCGATGGCTTCTCATACATACTGGAGAGAGCTGCCATAAGACCTGCCGTGGTCTTTTCCTTTGCTATGTTGAAAGCAACATTTCGGGATAACGTCAGTCGGATAACTCCGAGGGCTTGTCTGTCGAGAAGAGCCCAATCTTCATCCTTCATGCCCTCTGGTTGCTTTCCTGAGAGGGGTTGATATAGATTTTCTGGTACAGAAAATCTTCGATCTGCATCTTCCAAAAGCCAAAGTCCGCACCATCGAACTTTTCAATTTTCACCTTCCTTCGTCTGCAGCCATCGCTCCCACTCGAATCTGGCTTCGTTTGGATCGTTTCTGACAATTTCTGCGAACCGCCGTGTATTAGAACACCTCCATCGACAAACTCGTATCGCCGACCGAATTTCACTATTCACGAAATTCACTATTCACGTGAATAGTAATGAATAGTAACCTCGCAGAAAATTGACAAAATTCACAACCAAAAGCTCTGATACCAGTTGTTAGGAAATAAACTGAGTACAAGTAATTTCCCTATAACCAGATTAGTGAGAACGCGAAATAAAATCGGAAAAATAATACCCGAAAAATTGATAACGGAGTTCAGCCAATTTTGCTTACGTCTCCGGACTGCTGCAGATCTTTTACTAAGAGAGAAATTTTACAGGTGTTTACAAAACACTCACTACTCACAAGAAAGCTCTCTAGTATTGGGAGAAAGAAATGATTTTTGGGATGATTTTGAAGCTAAATGAGCTAGGGTATTTTAGCTGAAGCTTAAGGACTAATATTGATAAAAAATTACAGCAGCCCCCCTTAGCAGCCCCCTTAGCAGCCCATGTGTTTTATTAATTTTCAACACAGGCTCGCCCCCACTACTGCCGAAAAAGATGTGTAAACCATTCCTTCTTTCTTCCCTAGCAGTACCTAGCCTTTGGCTTTGGATCAAGAATCTCGTCCCTTTTCTCAAGTCCGACCTCCACTTATGGACACAATTTGTAGAGGGTATCACCATTTAACCATCCTCTCTTTATAAATTTTGATAACTCCTTGGTGAAGAACATGTAGATGCAAGAAGGTGAAGGGAATAATGTAGGAGTGCACGTAAGCTTTGCGTGTTGCCGTGTTGAACGCAAAGGTGCAACCTTTTCTGAACATGAATTTATTTAAATTTTAAAACTAAAACAAATAAATTTAAAATGACAAAAAAAAAACTGAATGGACTCAGATGAAAAAGTAAGTCTTACATTCCAATAGCCTGAATATAAACAATTCGAATCCAAAATAATTTAAACAAAATATTATCTATACCTTAAAATGACCTGAACACAATACTAATTAAACTGACAACCGAAACCAAAAAAAGAAAAAAAAAACTTAATCCAATCTAAAACAAATACAGCCTATCCAATCGATAGGTCTACTCTCAAGTGTAAGGAATGACCCACACAATTGATAGGTCTAATGAATTTGGATAATATTTGATGTGATTTTTAACTTTTTATATTCAAAGAAATCATTTTTAAACACTAGAAAATACCCTTCAGTCTATTTCGGGAAATTGGATTGAAACTTTTCTAGATTGTATTGTAAAGGTATGATTCCCTATGACATAGCTACAGTTCGGGAGAAATCGGGCAAATGAATAGGAACAGATACATGTTTAACCCTCTCTTCTTCTTGATGAGAACATGTAATTAATATTTTTTTTCTAAGCACAACAGTTAATACAGGGAAAATTAAGCCCTGCAAAACTAGAAGGAATGTCCTAAAGAACTCAGACAAATGACGTACAACAACAACAAAGATAGGCAAAATGGGGTTTTTCGAGGGTCAAACTGTCTTAATCAGCCGCAGAATAGTTTGATAGGGAGAACCGGTGAGGGTTTAGATAAGTATTAGGGCTCTGATGCGTAATTTCTCGATTGGGTACCTTATGGGCCACACTCTTTCAGATTTGGGCTTAAAATCTAACAGTATTGCCTCAATTAGATGAGATGTTGACTAGTCAGTTGAATCAAGGATTGCTGCTTATCATATTGTTATTTATGCAATAGTGAACCGAGAGGAGTAAGGCATTGATCTTCACAATTCACTCAAGTTTACTCCATCAATTGAATCTATACTTTAAGAGCTTTGAGATAAGATCAAGTAAGCTAAGTCTTGTTTGTGTTTTCTATTTTGTTTGACTTGGAGTAGTTCTTTGTTTATTGCGTTGACTTTTGGGCATACATTGAAATATATACGTTGGGTAATGTATTTTTTAAAAATGTTATTTTGCCTTTATTCACACTCAGGTATACCAATAATGGATTCCGAGAGAGACGAGGGATCGTTAGAATGTTTTCTTTAGTGAATTTCTGACTTCCCTTTCATCGACAACTAGTTTAAACTCGTACAATTTCGACTACATATATTTATTTAATTTATCTAAAGATATTCATATTTCCTGTAAATTATATGTTAATATATATTCCATGTAAGGTGAAAAAAAATACTTTTAATATTTGATAGAATAATTATTTTGACTTTTTTTTAGTATTTTTAATAAAAATGCCTCTAACATTTAACTAAATAGTTACTTTAGCTCTTGTTCTTTTTTTTTTGGGAGAACCAAAGTGGCTATTTAATTTAATGTTAGAGACATATTTTATTATTATACCTATATATTTTGATATATAACATTTTTTACGAGTACACCTCATTTTTTAATTCTATTAATACACACGATATTAATATATGACTCAACTAGTAATTAATTTTTGATGTTATGAATATAATAAAATATTATAATAAAGTCAAATAGTAAATGCACGTGAATATTATTTAGGGGATATTTGATAAAATAAAATGATTAAGCATTGAATGTTTCAATGACCTAAATGATTCAAAGGCTCTGTATTAATTGGCTCTGAATGTGACATGTTGTTTGATAATGGTTCTGAATGTACAATCTGAAGTATGAATATTTTCATTTTTACCTTCATAATGATCTATTATATTATAAGATATGATTGTTTAATAAGACAATATGTAAAAAAATAGATATTATGGTAAAATACCGAGTGCTTAATGATTCAGAATGTACTTTAATGTTGAATCATTCAGCAGTGTTTTGATGTTTCATTCAGCATAGTCTTTATTCAGAGGTGAGAATCAAACAAGCTGAATGCTGAACCGTTCAACATTCAGCACTGAATGGTTACATTTAGCAGTAAACAAACGACCCTTACATTATCTTTACCAGTTGAGCACATGCAATTTGAAAACAAATAAATTGTAAAATCAGAGGCAGAGAACTAAAGAAGAAAGGCATCAAGGGAAACTGATCGGAAAGGCTGATATGATTCCTTCGACATCACCCTATGCCAAACACTCCAGCCTGTTACCAGTAGTCGCTGCCACTTTTTTATTATTCCTATTTCAAAAATATTGGTATAATTAATTATTTGATTAATAAAATATTAACATGTTAATATGAATTGATTTAATTAATTGGAAACATATTAGTAAAATTAGGTTTGAATCAAAAGAATATGAATGAATTAACCGTGGAAGTTGGGGATTTATGATTAACAAAATCTAAACGACTTTGAAGACAAAATGATTCGTGGCAGTGACTTTTGGAGAGGGCAGATTTATTTTCCTGGACAATAACTAATTTTTACTCAGCCGCCCTCTTTCCAACTATGGTAGTTCACCACGTGGTCCAATCCCTAATCATCGGCCATAAATCTGTCTAGCAAGAAAAGACTATCGCCTTCGCGGCGACCTTTCCTCGCTGAACCCCCTCTTTCACATGCTTTGATATTGATTGAATAAAAAGTCCGCCGCACTCAACCATTCATGTCTCTCACCCGTCCGATCAGCAAACCATCCTAAATATCACCATAAAAAATTTAATTATTGAAATAACACGTATTTTACATTATTTACTAAAATGACGCATTATCCTGTCACGTATAAAAATATGATTGATCAAACTACCTTTCACGAGTTTTTTTCTTTTATAAAGGATCAAAATGTAAAAAAAGTAAAATAGCACGTCCGAGACAATATACATATATATATATATACACATGAATATCATTTAAAAATAAAAAAATACACTATACGTGTAGAAGATAACCTCAAAACTCACACAAGTCAAATCAATGAACTATGTTTAAAATACTACATTTAAATGTTTTAAAAAATAATATATAATCAATGTTAGGTTTATATTATCAAATTTTACATTAATTATATATTAATATTTATAAGTGTTTAAATATAACAGTTTAAACATAATTAATAGAGTATTGGTTGGTCTAGTATGATGACACCTTAAATCTTTTAAATAATGTTAAGAGTTCTTTAAACATTGCGAATAGAACAAACTGGATTGGAATGATTTACCTCATAATTAATCTCTAAAATGTCCAATTTAAATTAATCGGTCAATATAAGATATTATTGGTTTACATGTGCTCATGCTTGTGTTAAAACATGTATTTAGCATATACTATATAAGTTCCTTCTTTTTGAACAAAATTTATATATTTTTTATTGAACAATTATTTACTTATTTTATATTTTAATCATTCAATATAGTTTATTAGTATTATATTGATGAATATATGTCGCATTAATTATATTTTATATTTTTAATCATTCAAAAATTATAGTTAGATTTTAATTTTTTTGGAAAAATATAAATTAAACTCTTTAAATTTTTTAAAAATCTTAATTTAAACTTCTAAATTTTAAAAAAAATTAAATTAACCTCCTAAACTCTATCACCAAGTTTCGCCATTAATTAGAACAACTTTATGAGTTTATTATTATTTTCATATTAAATTTATTTAGGGTTATATTTGGATAGTTTAGCATAATCGTGTAGTTTTCAATTATTGTAATTCAAATAAAATTAAAAAAATAGCCAGGTGGCAATAGAAGAAGGACCATTACTAGTGCGTTGACGGCGTCTTGTTTTCGTTTCCTCACGCGTCGCTTTGTATTTCTTCATCTCTATATAAACCTAACGAGGGCCGCTCTTGAATCTGCATCTTCATACAATTTTCACGAGGGAGAGAGTTTCTTCTTTGCTGCTACTGCAGAAGGTTTATTTTCAATTCAAGAAAAGAAAAATAAAAAGAAAAGCTTTTCTGCAATAGCCTTGAAGTTTTATCAAATCCAAAGTTTGAACTGTAGAAAATAAGAAGAAGAAAGAAATGGCTCGCTCTTTCTCGAACGCTAAGCTTTTCTCTACTTTTGTTGTTGATGGAATCTCTAACGTTATCTCCAGGTACCGACAACATCTTTCTTTTCTTTTCTTTTTCTTCATTTAGATGGCTCTGTTTTTCTTTGTATTTTAATGAAGTATAAAGATTTAACGGTGATTTATCTGTTTAGACGAGGATATGCGGCGGTATCACAAGGTATTGTGTCCAGTGGAATAAGAGAAGGAGCAGGACGGAGCGCTGCGGCGGTGGTGAAGGAAGAGATGGAAGGAGGAGCTAAAGAAAAGGTTTCATGGGTACCCGATCCGGTTACCGGATGCTATAGACCCGAGAACTCTTCCAAAGAGATCGATGTGGCCGAGCTCAGAGCCATGCTCTTGAAGAAGAACTAACTAATAAAAGAAGAAGACATAAATAAAATATTTAGAACAACAAGGCTAAGCAGGTAATGCTTGAATGGATTGTTAACAAGTTTGGCTCCAGTATTGTACTCTCTGCCAAAGACAATCGTTGCTGTCCTACAATTAAGAGCTGGAAAAACCTTGTTGCTTACTCCTCTGTTCTTTGTCGACGAAATAGATTTGATGATGTAATATTTTATAATAATCAATTATATTTCCTTTTCTCCTTCTTTTTCTTTTTAAAATATATCGCCAAATAAATTACAATTTGTCCAAACCAAATCCATAATACACTATATTTCACTTGTAAATGCAAAAACAGTGGCCTTCCAACACTAGGTTGCAATTATAGGGTTAATCATAAGTAAAATAAAATTGGGTTAATTATAGGGTTAATGATGAGTAAAAGAAGAAAGCGAATAAAAAGGCAAAATTGTATTATTTTCTTAGTTTGGTAAGCTAATCAAGTAATCAACAAAGTGTTTTCTTTAATTTTTAAAATTTTGTTAGTATATCAACTGTATATATTCTACGAACTACGAATAATTTATATGATGCCATATGAATGGCAATTGCTAAAAAGGGTTGTTTTTGTTGAATATTAGGCAGCAATTGTTGAAATATGGTAAGGGTAAATTATCATATTTAGTTATTGTACTTTAGGGTATTTATAAGATTAGTCCTTAAGCTTCAACTATAAATACCCTAGCTCATTTAGCTTCAAAACCATACCCAAAGCATTATAGCTTTCTTCCAATACTAGAGAATTTAGAGAGTTTCTTTGTAACACCCCAACCCGTACCCGACTCGAATACGAGTCTGAGGTGTCACTTTGACTTTTCAAACTTTGACTCTTAAAGAAAACCCCCCGGGAATTTATAACTTTGTTTAAAACAAAATACGTTAATTTACATAAAAGAGACCACAAAATACAAACTAGATCAGAGTGCTCATAATTAACGACTTATTACATGCCAACACTCTATACACAACAAAATACCTACTTTGTCGATTACTTCTGATCTGATCTTCTAATAATAATAATGTCCTTGCTACTTCTATTCTTGCTCTTCTCGTTTCTTGGTACCTACGTGTAAATCACTTACACGCTAAGTCATAGACTTAGTGAGGCAATAAGTAAACATGTAACAATAGATTCATGAATATGCATTCTTACCATTTGATCATGATATGCATGTATATATTTCATATGACATATATAACCAAGTCATGCACACATGAAACTTACCTTTTTGCATCACTTTCACTTTAATTTATATTTCAATTGCCCATGTATATTGTTGTTGAGAACAAAGGTATGTGAGTACATTGAGGTTGTGCACTAATGCTGTCACCACAACTCGTATAAATTCCCTCATGGGCACCGAACATTTGTTCAGTATTCGTCCCGAAAGACTGTTATATATGTCCCGAAGGACTGCTATATATGTCCCGAATGACTGCTATATATGTCATGTATGACCACTACGTCCCGAAGGACTACAATACCCTCGACTCTTGGCATGCCAACTATACCTATAGCTCTCGTATCATATACTATGGGCATTTACGATGAATACATTTCTCATCAATTGTTCTTTCTTTTCTGTCAAATACCACATGTATGTGTAAGCATGTATTTCATATCATATCACATAGCTTATCTCATTTCACATTGGTCATGTCTCATAGCATATATCACATATGAATATAATCATGTATATCATATCATATATCTTATGTTTTACTTATATGCATATCCATTTCATGTATTCATGCACATATAAGAATCACAAATCAAATAACATTTTAGGAGTCACTTCTTACCAAAGTAACTCCATCACTAGCTCATTGCAAGTCAATGTTCGTTCAATAATATAAGTACAATTAAAATTGCACTCACCTTAGCCTTATTTGCTTTGATTCGATCCTAATTCTTTGATTATTCCGGAACTTGTTTAGACTCAATATCTACATAAATATAACATTTCAAAACAACTATCAGAAGCCTAAACCTTAAACTTGATGTTAACAACTTAAACCAAATTAAAGAACCAAATTCCATTTTTCATTTAGGGGGAATCGATACCCCCTGAACATACTGGAATTTTTCGTTCAAGAGGAGGGAATCGATTCCAATTCATAGGGTATCTGTTCCCTCTACCCAGAAATTATATTTTAAGCCCGAAAATCATCAATTCTTCATTCAATTCTTCTATTTTAAACCCCTACTATGTCATTAAACCTAACCACCATTACTTAAACCAATTTATATCCATGAAAACCATCCATAACCTCAGAATCCTATCCCTCATATGTAAATCAAGAATCATACTCAAATTTCAATATGTTCTAAATACAATTCTAATACTTCATATTCCTTAATTAGCATGATGACAAGTCAGAATTAACTTCAAATTCAACTTATCAACTCTTTTCCATAATTTCATATAAAAACCCGTTTTCTTTAATTTCTTATAACTTCTTCATCTTTTGATTATAAGACAACTTAAGCTTTCCTTAAGCTTAGTTATCTTCTAATGATCAAAACCCAACTTAAAATTCAGCTAATAATCAAAAATTAAGAAATCTTACTTTTGCTCTCTTGCTCACGATGGAGAAGAAGAAATGAAGAAGAAGAAGATAACTTCCCCCTTTCCCCACGTGATTCATTCATATATAGGAAAAGAAAATATATTTCCTATCAAATGACCATTTTGCCCTCTCATTCTTTTAATAATTACTAATAACCTTCATGAATTATTATTAAATAAGTCATTGAACTATTCAACTTTTCCACTTTAATCATCAAATTCTAAAATTTTACAATTTAGTCACTAACCCGTAGTTTGGGATGTTACATTCTTGAGAGTTACTTTTCTCCATTTTATCAAGAGAAAATTATCATTGTTTTCTCCTTGTTAAATTGAGAGAGGTTGTAATTCCTATTTTCTCATAGTGAATTTCCTTCTACCGTTGCCCGTTGTTTTTACCCTATATTATTTAGGGGTTTTTCACGAAAATTTTGTGTCTCTTTTATCTTCATTTTTATTTTCTCAAATTATCAGTTGCGATTTTGCTCTATCCGATAGCCGTCTTCCGCAACAGTATTGTACTCTCTGCCAAAGACAATCGTTGCTGTCCTACAATTAAGAGCTGGAAAAACCTTGTTGCTTACTCCTCTGTTCTTTGTCGACGAAATAGATTTGATGATGTAATATTTTATAATAATCAATTATATTTCCTTTTCTTCTTCTTTTTCTTTTTAAAATATATCGCCAAATAAATTACAATTTGTCCAAACCAAATCCATAATACACTATTTTTCACTTGTTAATGCACAAACAGTGGCCTTCCAACACTAGGTTGCAATTATAGGGTTAACCATAATTAAAATAAAATTAGGTTAATTACAGGGTTAATGATGAGTAAAAGAAGAAAGCGAATAAAAAGGCAAAATTGTATTATTTTCTTAGTTTGGTAAGCTAATCAAGTAATCAACAAAGTGTTTTCTTTAATTTTTAAAATTTTGTTAGTATATCAACCGTATATATTCTACGAACTACGAATAATTTATATGATGCCATACGAATTAGAAATAAAATTAGACAAATTTTATTTTAATAATTTATTAGTAGTATATATAATTGCATGCTATTAATATATCAAATGTAAATCAATATATTTTTATAGATATCAACAACCAATTTATCTAGTGGGGTAAGGTATTAGATCCTTAAAGTTAGGTGAAGGGTTCGAATCCTAACATTTGGCGAATGAAGCAAATTAGGTTGGGAGGGTCGCCCTCACCTCTGCAGTAACCGATCCGGATCAGTCAATTAATAAATCAGATACTGATGGTTATACCAAAAATAATATATCATTATATATGGTAAACCTTCAAGATATGCATTTGAAAGTATTTCAATCTTTGCCAAAATTAAATAATTCAGATCTATCAAATCTGTTAATTTATAGATAATTATATTGATCTTACGTTTGACAAATATACTAAAGGCTACTATAAATACCTATTTACGCAACGGAAAAGTCGTGAACATTTTTTACAATCACCTTTCTTCTTCTTATTTCTCATGATAATATTCTTTCTCTCTCTCTCAAATTTTGATAACGATCATTTTTTCACCGATCGCACATATTATGCCCAAAATTAAAAGGGCAAAAGGGATGAACTTCTCATAAGTGACGAATCCAATTCATAAAAAAATATAATATTTAAAAATTAAAATTAACTTTTAAATTATAAAATATTAAATATTTAAACATATTAAATAAATAATACATTCGATTTCATTTCCTCAACGGAAGAACATAAGGCTCTAATCATTTGCTTCATAAAATAAACAAAAACAGAGGCTGTCATCACGTACTCGAAGCCGTGAAGGGACATTAACCCAACATTAGGTTGCAAATTTATTTTATTTTATAGAGGTGGTTATTAAATTTAATAAGTTAAATTGTTAATTAATAATCACATCGTTATAACAGGACACTTGGGGTATCGTATGCCATTAGATTGTTGAAAAAACAATAAATAATTAGAATAAACATTAGATTAATTAAATTATTGTCGTGTGTTAGTCAGGTCATCGTGAAATGTTAGGTAAGTAACCAACAAATTGTGATATTCTTTGATTTCCAATAATTTATTATATTCGGGTGGGGCTTATATAATATGGTGATGGGAGCAAAGTTGCTGTGAATTCACCGAATTGTATGGTACTAAAAGACAATGAGAAAATGGCATGTCTGACTGAAAATGAACCATCCAATCGTTTAAGGAAACGGATCATATTGATTAATAATTCAAATTGGATTGTAAAAATAAGCATAAAAATGTTTATATAACAAAAATTAATAAAAGAATTACGGATAAAAAGGATAGGTTTTATTATATTAAATAATAAAGAATAAAAAAATTACATTTATATGTGATTCAAAAGTTAATAAACTAATACCTAATTCGAATAAAAAGTTTAGTTCTTAATTTAAGGAGAAATATTCGAATACAAATTTATCTTGCTTTAGCATATATGAAATTAGAAAAAAAAACAAAATATTAATCCGTAAATGAAAATTGAGAATTCGAAAAGGAAACTGACTCATAGTTGAGTAGTCAGAATATAAATATCTACGAAAGAGTTACTTACTTTCTAGATTTAATAGCATAGTAATTTGATTATAACAATCAATCAATGGAGTGATTTGATTGTGATGCTTTATATTTGATTTACAAATTACAATTGGGTCACCAATTATAAAATTATAAAAAATATAGTAACTATTCCGCCCCTGCCACTATGGTTTTACCACGCGTGCACGTTTTTGTATTTCATGGCACTCACGTCGATCTTTCCTCGTTGAACCCATGAAACACCCTCCATTTTTCGCAAGCTTTGATAATTGATTGATTCAAGAAAAAGTCCGCCGCACTCAAATCATACACCATATCTCAGCCGTCCGATCATCAACCCTCCCTCTGCCAGACCAAGGGTCCATGATTGTAACTCCAGAAATAAAAATTGGAATTGCCAAGTGGCAGCAAAAGTCAGGTCCGAGTTGACGGCGTCTTGTTTTCGTCGCTCCCAATTCACGCGTCTCGTTACTTTTTGCTGTCTATTTAAACCCAACGAGAGTACATCTTGGAAACCATCATCATAGATTTTTCTAGAGAGAAAAAACGAGTTTCTTGATTCTTCTTCGCTGCTGTGTAGATTTTTCTTCTCTTTTCAACAAGATTAAAAGAGAGTTTTTCTGCAATAGCGGTGAAGTTTGATCCAATCCTAAGTTTGAATTGAAGAAAAAGAAGAAGGCTGAAATGGCTCGCTCTTTCTCGAACGCTAAGCTTTTCTCTACTTTCGTTGTCGATGGGATCTTTAACGCTACCTCCAGGTACCCACAAGTTCTTTCTTTTTTCTTTCCTTTTTTAGTTTTCCATGGATCTGTTTTTCTTTGTCTTTTTAATGAAGACGAATAAAGATTTTGTGGTGATTTGTTTGTTTAGACGAGGATATGCGGCGGCGTCACAAGGGATTGTTTCGAACGGAATAAGAGGAGGAGTGGGGAGGAGCGCGGCGGCGGCGGCGGCGGTGAAGGAAGAGATGCCAGGCGGAGCTAAAGAGAAGGTTTCATGGGTACCCGACCCGGTTACCGGATGCTACAGACCCGAAAACTCTGCCAAAGAGATCGACGTGGCCGAGCTCAGAGCCATGCTCTTGAAGAAGAATTGAATAAAAGAAGATATCTAGTACAACAAAGGTTAAACGGGTAATAGTCGAATGGAATTTGAACAAGGTTGGTTTCAGTTCTGTCAGAAAATTGAAGTCCTAAAATGAAGAGCTGGAAAAAACCTGTTGCTTACTCATCCTCTGTTCTTTGTTGACGAAATAGGTCTGATGATGTAATATTTCTCTTTTTAGTTGTATTTCTGATCAGTTTCATTGTCTTGGTAATTCATTTATATTAATCAAATATCCCATTTACATTACTGAAACCCACTGACAATGATTTAAACAACAAGTCTCAAAAGTCGCTATTCAATACGTATTTAATTATGTATTTAAAAAATTACGTATTTATTTATACTATTCAAAGTAATAAAATAAATTCAATAAAATGCTAATTATTATATTGATGTCATTATTAATTCATTGATATAACAATTAATTTTATTAGTGTGGGAATAAATCTGGAATAATGACGTGAATATCATGTGATAAATAGATTTAACTAAGTTAAAAATTTAATCTCGTGTATTTACAAATGAGAAAATCTAAGAAGATGATTTCAGGGTTTTCTGAATGATGACTATGGCCACAAGAGTTGATGGCTCGGCAAAGGTACTTTTGTCGGTAGTAGCCTTCTCTTTTGGCATGTTGGAGAGCGTCGAGAAAGGTATACGGTTCCAACATTAAGATCGAACAACTGTAAAAATCAAAGAATCATTGACTATTCTAACAGTAACAATATTAATATAGATTTTCAACTTTTAAATTTGACAGGAAAATCTAATTTGTATTGAAAAACTGTTGTTTACAGATTTGTTCAGGTGTCAAAAACTGGCGTTAATTATGCTTATAATCTGCCACCACTTTCCAGCACTGGCTCTACTACACGTGGATATTTCTGATGTCACTCATGACGGCCTTTCCTCGTTCAACTCATGAAAGATCACTCTCTTTTTCACATGCTTGATATTAATTGAAGAACAAGTCGGCCGCACTACCCATTATCTCAGCCGTCCATCGTGATACCCCTAGGCAATAAAATCTGATCACAAAGCTCTCAATTATTAGCAAGGGAAAATTAGAAACCAAGTGGCAGCAATAGAGAGGGCCACTACGTGCGTCTTTGATTTCATTTTTGTTTCCTCGTCACTACTTTTTCTCGTATATATAATGCCAACGAGGTCGGGTATTGGAATCCATCTCCATAGAATATTTTTAGAGAAAAAGAGAGGGTTTCCTGATTCTTCTTCTTCTTCTTTTTCGCTGCCGTGGAAAAGTTTATTTTCTTCTCAAAGAAAGATCTTCTGCAGTAGCGTTTAAGTTTGTATTAATCTGAAGTTTGAATTTAAGAAAAGAAGAAGAAGAAGATAGAGATGGCTCTCTCTTTCTCTAACGTTAAGCTTTTCTCTACTTTCTCCGTCAATAGAATCTCTAACGTTATCTCCAGGTATCCACAACTTCTTTTACTTTTCCATTTCCATTGGCTTTGGGCTCTGTTTTCCCCCCTTGTTTGGTTGATTGGAAACGAATAAAGATTTAATGAAGTTATGATTTGATTTGTTTGTTTAGACGAGGATATGCGACGGCGTCACAAGGGATTGTGCTGAGTGGAATAATTAGAGGAGGAGGAGCAGGGAGGAGCGCCACGGCGGCGGTGAAGGAAGAGATGGTAGGAGGAGCTAAAGAGAAGGTTTCATGGGTACCCGACCCGGTTACCGGATGCTACAGACCCGAGAACTCTGTCAAGGAGATCGACGTGGCCGAGCTCAGAGCTATGCTGTTGAAGAAGAAGTGAATAAACAAAGAAAACACCATATCGCAGTTATCACCGGATCATCTAATGACATCTAAGGAGTCACATTCACTTTATTATTGAATAGTTTATTTTAAATTTACTGCAAACGTAATCCATTTTTATCGATGTTAAATTACAATTTGGTATTTTCATCGTCAGTGTTCAGATTGGTATTATTTGCTTTATTTAGACGGTGGTTATATGTTAATATCTACACCTTTAATAAAAATATTATAAATTTATTTATCTTTTAAAAACATTTCTATTGCTATGTGCTATGAATTATTATCCAGTAACATCCGATGAAAATAATTAAAGTTGGCATAGTCCCGATTCAAAGAATATTTATGCACTAAACGACGTGATGAGAGTTTTCTCCCACCAATTGTCCAATCGGTCTTATGAGTATTTATGTATTAAAAAGTAATTAAATAATCAAGGGACGCACATGGGATATTGTATCAGTATTTATTCGATAAGGTTGTTGTAAAGTTTGGGACACCGAAAATACTAGAGAATTAACTATAGTATTATTATAAGTTGGGTAAATGAGGGTGACGGGCAAATTCTGGTATTCTTAATTATATTGTGGTGGGGCTGTGATGGAAGCAAAGAGGCGGTGGATTCACCGCATCCTAAGGCACGTGGAAGATGGCAATCATATCTGTTCGATGATGAATGGAGTTTGGCAATCAATAATAAAGCAAAAAAGGTTGACGTCACAAACCAGAATCTGCAAATGAAGTCATCATTTCGCATCCACTGGCTTAATTTCCCGAAGGGGTAATTCACAAATCAATCATCTTTCTGCACCAAAATATATACAATTCGATTGTGGCTTGACTCATTTCACAAATATTTCTTTTACTGATAATATGGAATAAGTCAACACAAGCTCTCTCTCTCTCTATATTTTTTCAGATAAGAAGAAACAGGTACAATCTGATTCTTATAAAGTAATTGTAACACACGAGCCGAAAGCTTGCCTGTGGAATCAAAATCAAGTTGGAAGGTAGAAAGACGACATGAAGTTAAGGTTTGAGATAAGGGATTTGAGTTTTCTCATGATGAAATGCTTAACCAAATACAAATAATCAAGTTGGGGGCTTTGGGATTTTAATCAATTTTATTCACAAGTGAATCCCTTAAGAGGAAGCAGCTTTGAATTCAAGAAACAAACTCTATGCAATTATGATATGTAATCTTTAATATAAATTTCATTTTTTATGTTTAAATTATTATTATAAACAATCATTTATTGAGTAAATTTTATTTTATTATTTATACATTTTTGGTTAGCCCTAAACAAAACATGAATATATACGTATATAACCATTAACAAAAGAACCATCGCTCTCGGCCCAAAACAAATATAAACGCGCTGCCCATTTCGAAATACAAAAAATAAAAAATAAAAAATTGAAAAGAAGTTTTGACAAAAATTATTAGAGCTAGGTCTCAATCTTAGGACTTGTGGGTTATGGCCCACCATGCTTCCGCTGCACCACTCTAATCAGTTGTTAATAGGTTTGTAAATGGACCGAACACATACGAACGGATGTATGTTCATGTTCGTTCATTTTATAAATAAACGAACAAATTTTTTTTGTTCATGTTCGTTCATTAAGGAATATAGCTTGTTCACGTCCGTTCATTTAAATAATAAACGAACATAAACGAACACGAATGAACGAACATAAACGAACACAATAAACGAACAAAAAAACTTATTCGAACACAACAAACGAATGTAAAAAAAGTACACAACATGATTAACAACTTAAAATTCATTAATATAACCTGCAAATTTAGAGTTAATTTGTTCGAATACGACAAAAACATACATAAATCATAAATAATCTATATGAACATAATAAAGTCTTAAAGTTAATTTGTTCAACAAAACAATCTTCTTGAAATCCAAACAACTTTAATAATCTTCGTAATATATTCAACTTGCCTTCTGTTCGAACATAAATGAACGAATATAAACAAACATATAATCTAACGTTCACGAACGTAAATGAACGAACGAACCCTTTGTTCATGTTCGTTCATTTAATTAAACGAACGCAAAATCTTGTTCATGTTCGTTCATTTAATAAATAAACGAACATAAACAAACTTTCCGTCGCACGGTTAATGAACGGTTCGCTGAATGTTCAGTTCATTTCCAGGTCTAGTTGTTAACCATATGAAGATTAAAGGTATATAACGCTTATTTATCAGCTGACAATATGAGATCCGACACAGCCTTCTATTTCTTTGTTAATATTAATACGTTATAATTAAATTTAGGCTTTTATTATTTATTTAACCCTTGAAGTATACCATTTCATCAGTTTGATTCTTTAAACTATCATTTTTTCACTTCACACTCTAAATTATTTTTTCTGGGTTTATATGTTAAAACTATCATTTTTTCCTTTCCATTGATCTCAAAGCTATCATTTCTATCTCATTTTGCCCCCAAAATTATTAGTGTATAGTAATATGTCACGTTTTTATTGACCAACTTTTCATTTTGTAGTAAATTTAAATAAAAATAAAGTACGTCATTCAAGTTGCACGCTATTACTGCATCAAATATTATTATTTTTATTTTATTTTCTAAGTTAGAAACTAAATCTGAACCCAAAAAAAAAAACTACTTGACACTTTCCAATCATCAGTCAACCACAAAATAATTTTAAAAAAGAAACATAATTTAAATATATATTAATTTATAATTAGACCAAAAGTAAGACAAATAGATGAATAAATGAACCTGGCCTCAGTTGCTCACTTTTAAAAATTGGTAGAGATTAATTTACCCCATTTATTTCGAGAAGACTCGATTTACTCATTATCAAAATTGCGAGAACCTTCAACATTCTTTTTACCAAAATTTTGCAGCTTAGTATCAAAGGGAAAAAAGAAAAAGAAAAAGAAATTACAAGTACTCAGTAAGAGATAAAATTATCAATAGAGGGATTGAAGCAAAAACCAGCTCAGGATTTACTGAAGAGACGCTAAATTTGCAAGCAAAACAATCCAAAAAGAAAGCTGCAAACAAATTACAATACCGTTCGTGTCTAATTAATTTACTTGAAAAATGGCATTCTGCCATTGATTTTCATTTGAAAAATGCCGCTAGAAACAACATTACACCCGATCGAGCTCATCTTGTCTAATTCACATGTTTTGAACTCGGCAAGCTTTAACAATCATGTGATCAGTACCTTGATTGGATACACAGGCCTACAAGACTATCACACTACTCAAGATATGCAATCTTCTATGAAGTAATTGAAGCTAAGATCATGTTAGGCTACAAAAAACTCCACAAAGAGCAACTTAAATGATACCCTTTCTGGTTGAAGTTTTCAGGGTGCCTGCAGAATGTGTAACAAAGATTTTCCCATAACTCCATACTGTGAAGTTCACATAGATGGTCTTAAAATAGCACTTCAAATATTGTAGAGAGTTCGGATAGTGGTTCGACCTCGGATTCGAAACTCCGACAATGGTTCTTAGTTCTAGAACATAGTTCTTGCCCGCAATGTACTACTAATCCCTAGTCTGCAATTACCTCTTCACCTCGCACAACATTCCCCATTCCCATCTCTGCTATTGTCCTCCATTCTGCCCAATTCACCTCATTCATATATGATTCACATGCATATGAAGACCAAACCTAGAAGTTTATATCTGAAAGAACCTGGAAAATTATGACCCTGCTTGTGTGGTACTCGTATAGAATTTGATGCTAAACCCTGAATCCAATTGACATTGCATTCCATTAATCCCCACACTAAGTTCCATAGTAGAAGTACTTAGACATAGAACAGGATGGGAATCTATTTAACATGATCTTAGCATTCCAAATTATCCGAGTCTGACTCAATACATTAAGAAATGATGAATTAATGTTTCAGTGTATTCTAAATTATCATGCTCACAGCGTTAAAGAAAAATGTTCCAATAATCTGTGGTTGAGTAGTCCTTCACTAAACCAAGGAATGAAAGTATGAAACCGATACCAACCACATAAACATAAGCAAATACAGAGAGTTCAAATTCTAAATCAATCAAAGAGGTGAAAATCAATTTAGTTTGTATAACTAAAACCCAATTCAATTAAAGCCAAGATGAAATCAGCCCACCGTCCCAATCCGATTCCATAATTTAATTATTTTACCCGCAGGTATTCCTCTAAATTGATGAAAAAGAAGACTTAATTCGAAGCTTGCTTACTTCACCATTGACGCAATCAAAGCCGCACCCACACTGCGGGGACTCGTAAAAGTTATCAATAGCGAAGCTAGCAGATGTAATCCCCACCGAAAACTCCATCTCATCTCCATCTCTAACAACCTCCACAATGTTCAGCCACAGAAACAGGACTTTGACGCTTATTCCGCTCAGGTTTTTGAGCTTGTTGTCGGAGATGATCCCGCTGATCGTCGATTTGTATTTGAGTTGATAAGATCCTTCAAGTCCGAAGCTACATGAACCGTTTAAGTAGGCATGGAAGCGGCCCGTGGACTCGTCTAGATCGTACTTTAAGACGCCTCGGGGGAGAAGACCGACGGGGAAGTTGTAGCCTTGGAGGATTTCGTAGGGTGAGAGTGCTTCACTGCCGGTGACGGTGAGGGGGGTTGAGGATGCGAGTGGAGAGAGGAGGTGGGCGGCGGCGGCGAAAATGATGGTTAGATGGAGAGCCATGTTTTTATTTGTGTTGAAAATGGATTTACAACTTGCAAGTTAGAAGTGTGAGTAATGATTAAGTCAGGGGGTAAGATTTGAGTGTCAGACAGCACATTGTTAACCCAGAAAGGACACAGATTTCAAAGGTATTGTTGGTAAATTTTCCATGACTTGTATACATTTTCATTAAAAAAAACCTCACATGGAAGTTCCCAATGTTAACCTTGCAAATTCTTTTCAATTTATAAATGAATTTTTAAAAAATATTATATATCTCGTTTAGTTTTTTTTAAATATTAATTAAAGGGTCTTATTGTTTCTTAATAACGCTTATGGAAGCTGAATACTCGCATGTTTCTCAGTTCAATTGATACCCAATCACGCCAATGGGAAGAATGGCTATTGGGAAGTCGTTCTGTTGAAGAGGTTGGTATGCTGATAGCTTTTCGTCATCGGATTTGGCGAATGAAGAAGCTGATCGGGAGATTAGAGTGACGAAGATAAGGATTCCGCTTGATCGAGCGATCTTTGTTGTGATGGGAATAAGGGAAAACTGGGGATTTTTCGAGTGGAAAAGTTAGATGTGGCTGCTGATGAGCTTCAGCTAGTGCACCAAAAACAGAGTCCAACCTAGTTGAGTCGTGACATTTTCATTTTTGTCTGGTTAGGATAATCATACATAAAAGATGTTCAATTAAACGCAAAGAATACCAAAGGGTGTTAATGCAGTTTGCAACAACAAATTCACGCTCGCGCCATGGCCAAAAAGAATTCAATACAACTGATGGTATATATATGCATATAAATGATATATACAAAAAGAATTTCCAATTCACCTCTATTAACTTGATAAAGCCAGGAAAAAAACCAACTGCTGTGCCATCAATGAAGCAAATAAATTAGCAATGAACTACTGGGAAATAATGGCAATTGCAGCCAACAAAGGCAAAGGAAAAAAGAACAGAGATATACATACAGGTTCTTGCCACATCAGCTCATATCCTTGAGTCTTTTTATCAATGCATCCAAAGACTTGTTCTTTGGTTTCGGCATGGCTCCCCTATCCTGTAGTCTAGAGCATTGTAATTCCTCTCTCGGATCACCGGATTCATAAAATTCTCCGGACGATTGCTTAAAAGCAAGTTGATTAACTGCCTTGATTCTGCCAGTGCATTTTTCAACTGAATTTTACCCCCTTCTTCTGAGAACAGAGTAGCCAGGTTATCTGCAAAAGATTCTAACAACTGAATATCAACATCAATCCCCCCTATAGCATTCACATTGATCCTCTTAACTGAATCACTAAGTAAAGCTTCAACAATCTTCTCTGATATATGAGAAAGAACATCTTGTAAAGCTCTTTTCAGAACTTAAGTAGGCAATATCTGTTGGGCTGTAGATACCCGAGTTTCCAAGTATATTATAATTTCATTCGCATATTCGTTACCGGCTTGTGTAGGTTCGTCGGTCATCCAGTTCACATTCTCAATCAATGTCATCAAACCATCAACTTTTGTCTTGAGCATCGCAGACAGTGTATCTCCAGCAGCATCACGGGCTTTATTAAGAGGAAACTGCCTCCTACTCCTTTCCGCCGTTCTCAAAGGAATACCAGAAAGCAGTGCAGCATGACGAAAGAAGAAATCACAAGCACGCTCCAAGACTCCAATATTTGCTGCAACCTGCATTGCCTGAGAAACCCCATGTACAGATGAATTAATAACCTTCAAAATAGCTCCATCTAGAACCTCACTCAAAAGCTGATCCAAGTACTTCTTAACAACGTCATAGAAATCCAACTGCCCGCAACAAGACATAAAACTAACAGAATCTTCAATGAAAGACCTCACGATCCGACAACAATCAGGCACGGTAGATGAAAATGGTGCAACATAAGGAAATGCTGGAACGACATCTGATGTTTGTATATGAAAAGCCAACACATTCATCGTGTACTCGTACTCTTTTCTCATCAACATCTGCTCGAATTTATCAGCAGCAAGTGCTTCTGCAATCTTCTTTCGACAATCTGATAACAATAGCTCATGGTACTTATCCCTATGCTTGCTCAAAACATAAAGCAATGAATCAACAGGGTAGCCATATCGACACATAGCAACTCCGAACAAACTGACATAATCCTTGATCAGTAACAAGTGATTAGCAGTCTGCATCCTAGAAAACTGATCCTCTAAAACCGAGCACATTTTAGTAACAGCAGTCTCCCACAAATTCTCAACGTCCATTTCGAAATCAAGCCCCCTCCTGTCCTTAAAACTCGATTTTCAACGATAAAGAAACCAGCGATTTGTGCAAAAAATGTTTGATGCGATTCAAGAAATGGAGTAACAGAAGATACTTGAAAATCTGACGATAGTTGAAGCTTCCTGTTCTCAAAGTAATACTGCTTAAATTGATCTTCGAGTGATAATGTTTGATAGATATGGTAAGCTCGATAAAGAGGAGCCAAATCAAAGCCTGACAAGCCGCTATTACCCTCATAACCGTCATTTTCGTCATCATCATCTTGTAAAGCGTAAACAAAATCTCTCAAGCTGAATCGACTGTGTTCAGCGGATTGGCTTTGCTTGATTCTCAGGTCCTCTTCGTGTTGCCTAGCAGCCGAGGCCTCTCCTATGGCTAATTGCCCTGAGTTGCGACTCACCGCGCTAATCTCCACAAGCCAATTGCTGAACTCTTTGCTTATTTTTCTCTCAATATGAGACCGAATATCCGGAATTTTCCTTTCCAGCATCCTTTTTAGAGTAGACGACAGCTTTTTATCCAGAAACACGTTTTCAATCGAGTCTAAGCATTTCAAGGCCAAGTAGAAACTTCCCTTTGACAGTTGGTGATTCGCTCTCGAACAAAGCTCAATTATCTTAATACACGTGGTCACCGATTGTAAAGCAGTGACCACGTTGTTTGAAACGTTTTGAGCTTCAACAAAGGAATCAAGGGAAGAAAGGAGAGGACCGGAGACGGATTGAAGTCTCGAATTGAAATCGGAAAGAGACGATTTGAGAGAATCGACGTCGGAGAGAAGAGAACGGAGATCATCGATGGCGAGAATGAAATCTTGGTAGTGAGCTTTACAAACTTGTTCAATCTCGGATTCTTTAGAACGAGCGAAGTAACGGAGGAGTTGGAGGAGGGTTTCAGGCCTACCGGAAGCGAAAGCCTTGCGGACGAAAGGACTGAGGGCCTCACCGTTACAGATAGCGGAGGAAAGGAAGAGCTGTTCCGGTTTTTCGCCGGAATCTACTTTGTGGCGTTAGTCTAGGGCCGTAAATGAGACGAGACAGATCGCGAGCTATTCGAGATCGACTCGATCAAGGCTCGATAAATACTCGAATCGAATAGATTCGACTCGAGCTCGAGCTTGACTCGAGTTTTTAACGAGCCTAAACGAGCTACTTGATATTCGACTCGAAAAGCTTGTGAGCAGCTTAAAAAAATGTTATATTATAATTTTAGATTTTCTAAAGTTACATTATTAAAAATACACTATTGATAATTATAAAAATTTAAAAATATATTAAAAATTCTATAATACAACTACCCTCAAATTTTAATTAATATCCTTGCAATGAACCTTAAATCTTAAACCAGAAAACCTAAATTATACTTACCTCATAAATAGATACTAAGTCGATTAATTAATGTCTTTGCAATAAATCTTAAACCCTAAACTCTAAACCCTAAAACCTAAATCCAATTATTTGATAGAGGTTAATTATGCACATGAAGATAATATACAAATTATGCAAAATGATTTTATGTGACTCCTAAATAAATCAATCACATACTTATACATAAACATATCAACATGCAAAATAAATATACACAACTAATTAAAGAAAACAAACATAAACAGGGACTAAATTAAGAGAAATCTAAATGTGAGGACTAATTTAAGCTAAATATACTAACTTTATAATGATGATTAAATTTACGTAAATGTAAAATTAAATTTACAAAATTAGAATTAAACCAATGACTTAAATACAAAATGCGTATAAATTATAGGGTCTTATATGCAATTGATCCTATTCGGTTTAAGCTAAAATAATATGAAAATAACATAAATGACACCTGAATATTTAAAACAAATAATAAAATTTAAACAAATGTGATTGAAATACAAAAATTAAAATATAACATACCAAACTCTGGTTTAAGCTTATATGCAATTGATCCTATTCGGTTTAAGCTTATTGTTGCACTCTTGTTTTGCTTCAGCTTCGGCTTCTAGTGGTGCCTGTCTCACTTTGGTTGTTAACTCTGGTTTATGAGTCGTGGCCCTGGAACCACTCTCTTTCAAAAAACAAGACTTGGACCATCGTTCTTAATGGTAGCCTCTCGTTCTTTACCGCATGTGCACGCACCTCTGGCAGTCTAACATTCTGCATAGTCTTTTATTTTCTGCTTTACTAACTTCAGGGTGCTCCTGCTTAAATCAGATGCATTAATATGTTCATGTCTATCAGTATCCATAACATGCAAAAATGAGCATCTGGGAGATGATTAGTGAATTGGTGTCACCTTGAGATAAATGTTAATGGACTTATAAAGGCCATCATGGTCTTCCCTGGCAACATCCAGCAATGCTTCAGCTAGAGAAACTAGTTTGGATATTGGCATGTTGGCATCCCTTGCAACAACTTGAATATATGAATCGATAAGCTTCCCCGTCTTTCTAATTGATCTAAGCAAGTGGTCGTTTTTCTGCAAGTGCTGGGGATTGTCTTCTCCATAGTGCCAAATAACTGTCTAATACTGCTGCAACCAAGTCAATATCATAATAGTGCTGATCAGTAGGCAACTGTGAAGGAAATAGTATATCATTTAGTGTCGCTTCTTCGAATTGCAGACCGACTTTCCTTATCAGTTCAGTCTTTGTCACCGGGGACGCTCCTAGATAACTTGCAATGCTAAGGAGCTTTAACAAGAAGCCTACTGAAATCGAGCCTCGATCGGTTGGAAGACAAAAAAGGAGAGAAAAATAAAGGAGAACTGATGCTTGCAGTTTGGTATGGCACACAGGCTGATAAAGCTTTTCCAGATGCGTGGCATTCGGATGCTATTGCTCCAGGTGATAGCACTTCGGTTTCCCCAACATACATCCGTTCAAAAGTTTATCACTCTCAGAGACTATGGTATGTTCGTGTCAAAGTTATTAAGGCTCAAGACCTTGTTCCAGCTGACAAGAATAGGTTTCCTGATGCATATGTTAAGGTTCAAATTGGTAACCAGATCTTAAAGACAAAACCTGTTCAAAACCGAAATATGAATCCTATCTGGAACGAAGAGTTTATGCTTGTTGCTGCTGAACCCTTTGAAGATCATCTGATTTTTTCAGTTGAAGATCGTGTGGGTCCTAATAAGGATGATGCCATTAAAAGGTTGTTATAACATTGAACTCCGTTGATAGGCGTGTTGATGATCGAACTATCCGTTTCTGATGGTACAATCTGGAGAAGTCTTCTATGGATGGCAATCGTGCAAAGAAGGATAAGGATAAATTTCATCTCGTGAGGAGAAAATCAGTGTTGATTATACAGGAGAAGGCTTTTTATTGCAACCTTGATCTGGAGATGGAGATGGGGATAGGAGTTGAAGGTGGGGTGTGAATTTGGACAACCCCAATCCCATTGATGTTACTATTACTGAGCTATTTGAAAGTAGTTCATATCCTACATCGGTGGTTCTTGGGGAATAAGGGGTAAAGAGAGTGTATAAAAGGAGATGGGTTTCAACAATTGAAATTTAACCCGTCTTCGAGCTTGAATCAAGCTCAAAGTCGAGCTTGAATCGAGCTCAAAATCGAGTTTCAATCGAGTTTGAGTGTCGAGCTTCAGTCGAGCTCTTTGAGTTCGAGCATTTTCGAGTTCGAGTCGAGTTTCAATATTATCTTTCGAGTTCGAGTCGAGCTTAAAAATTTTAGGCTTGCGAGTTTTCGAGTCAAGTTGAGCTTACATTTAAAATTTTTAAATTCGAATCGAACTCGATAATACTTGAGTTCGATTCGACTCGTTTACACCCTTAGGGGTGACCTCATTGACTGCATTTTCTTGTACGGGAGAATGGGTGATACTTGGACAGAGAGGAGAGGGATAGTTTTTTTGTTTTTTAGTGCAGAAGAGAGGGGTAGTATGAAATTTTATTCAGTTATAATTTGGGCTGTCTGAGGGTGACAGTGACAGAGAATGGTGGGGGGAATAAAGGTAATTTGGGAATTAATAAAATAATAACATATAAATAAGGTAGCTTATCAGAGTTTGACACATCCGATGATAATTCTTCCACGGCAAGCGAGGCGGTGACGTTATCATATTCTTATTTCCAATAAGGGTATTAAGACACCTATCGTCTTCTTCCTGACTTTATAAATAAACATCAATGGCTCGTATATTAAAATTTGTTGTTCAAGATTTTCTGACCTAAGTGGACCCAAGGAATTTCAGCAACATCCCCCATTTCTCTATTATTTTCTTCCTTTTATCTAAATACAACTTTCCCATAAAATTAAGATAAAATATTATATTAGAGTAAATTTTATTATATGACAATAAGTACTATTAACTTATAAATAATCATTATGATCGTAGTCTTGATATATTAAGACATGCATGGTCGGAGGAGTAGTTTTGAACTTCTCTCTCTCAATTTCTTTCTACACATCGTGTATCGTCTTCCTTTTTTGTTTTTTATTCAATATGGCCACCGGCCATGTCTTTGGAAAGGATGCGCTGAATTCTCTCAAGCGGACGAGGAAAAAGAGTTAGACCCAAACTTCCTGTACTATCAATGTGAGTTAAGGCATCGGTCACTTCATTCGGATCCCTTCTAGTGTGGTTAAAGCCGACTGTCCACTGGTGGTGAAGCAAGTTTCGAATTCTTCGAACAATTGACATCTCGTGGCCTTGATTTCTGGAATTTAGATTTCTAACAGCCTCGCTGTTATCGATATCAACTACAACATGCTGAAAACCACGATCCTTGGCAATGGAAAGACCATTGTTTTGGTAATAGACCCAATTTTCGCTTCGCATTGTTTGGGATAGTATCGTGATGTTTCTTCCGAATCATTTGCCATGCCCTTGCCGAATGGATAATCTAAGCTGAAGACCACACCTTTCCATTAAACACAAAATTATTACGTTGTTTCCAAACCCTCCAAATGATAATTTGCATGATCAAGATTCAATTTAACACCAAGGTTTAACTTCAACCAATCAGTTAGAGGAGCAGAATAAAATCCTTGGAGCGTAGAGCTTGGAATCAATTGGGACCAAACCATTTTAGCCGTGAGACAGTCACGGAGGACACGAGAAATTGTTTCCTCGCTATTGTATTACTGTATTAAATCCCCATCAAAGTTGAGAATGTATAAACTGATTTTTTTTCTGATAAAAATTTTAAAAATAAAAAATAGAATTATATATAATAGTAAAAGTATCTATTTAATGTTAAATTATAAAAAAACAAATACATTTATGATAAACTTGATGTCTTAAACAAATAAATGAGATAACTATTAAAGTTACAAATAAAATTTTATTAAATGTGTGATATTATACATGGATTTTTTTTTAATTTATGCACATAAAATTTTGATTTTAATTTAATTATATATTTTTTAAATAAAAAATATATTATATTTATTTGCATCGATGGACACGTTCTCCCCTCAAAGAAATGTTTCAAGTACCTAGGGTTTATGATACATAAAGATGGGGGTGTAGATGATGACGTTACACACCGTATAAAGGCGGGATGACTAAAGTGGAGGGTTGCTACTGGAGTTTTGTGTGACAAGAAGGTGCCTCTAAAACTTAAGGGAGAATTTAATAGAATGACAATAAGACCAACGTTGATGTATGGATCAGAATGTTGGGCAATCAAGAAGGATCACGTAAGGAGGATGGAGGCCGCAGAAATGAGAATGATTCGTTGGACATGTGGTAAGATTCTGTGGGACATGACACCAAACTCTGCAATTAGGATGTCCTTGGGGGTGGTGCCTGTATCCGAAAAATTGAGGGAGGGAAGACTACGGTGGTTTGGGCATGTCCTTAGGCAACAATTGTCGGATGCGGTCAGGAGGGTAGAGTCGATTATAGTCGAAGGTTCCAGAAGGAGAGGACGACCAAGGAGGAAGTGGGTAGACTGCTTGAGATCTGATTTGAAGGATTTAACACTTACCGAGGACATGACCTCTGACAGGAAAGTATGGAGACTTAAGACCAGGGTAGCCGAGTAGTGTGGGTCATAACCATGGGGTGTAGCATCTCTGTCTTCTTTTTAATTCCTCTGTAGTAATTTCCATGACTTCTACTTCTATACGTTTCTGTCATTGGAATCTATGAAGGCCCAGAACTAGAGTAGCGGAGTAGTGTTGCCTTAGTTTAGGTGGTAACCCATTTGACTTTATTCCTTCTAGTAGCTTGCTATCGCTGACTACTGTGTATTCCTTCCCTTCATGTTTCCTCTTTTTAAATTTAGTCGGGACTTACATTTCTATCTATATGAAGAGATTATTACGCAGCGATTACTTCCCATTACAGACGCGCATATGAAGACTGTTCAACTATGTATTTATTTATTTATACATGCATTGTATTTTATCTTTATTTTTAATTTCCTTGACTGCCAGAGGTCTTCCACGGAAGCTGCTCTCATCCTGGCGTTGGGGACAGCCTACTACACTACCTCCCCCTTACCCTATTACATATGAGAATAGGGTTTTGTTGTTGTTGTATATTTATTTGCATATTAATAAATATAATTATTTAATGTAAAATTATGTTACGTTGAAAATTATTTTTTTTAGTTTAAAAAAATTAAATATAATGAAAATTTTATGTATATAATTATATAAAATAATATATATATTTTCTAAATTTTAATTAAATTTACTGAACGGGTGTAGGTTAAACCAAAACATAAAAATGGGCCTCTAAGCAATTCTCTTCATGTGGGCTTTATAATCCGTTTCTATCCCTAATAAGACTAGACGGGCCGGATTCTTCAGTAACGGGTTCCATTGAAAGCCATGGATCTTAATTTCAAACCCAATTTTACTTTCATCACAAGATTCTAAAACCCTAGCGCGCGCACTCTCACTTGGGCGTTTTTAAGGCCACTTGCTTCTCTCAGCGGTACATTCCTCCTCTTGCAAAAGCAGCAGCACCAGCTTCACCGCACCGGCAATGGTATCTCTTTCCTCTCAGAAGCCCTCACTCGAAGCCTTTTTTGTGTGTGGATATTTATCTAATTTTAGTTTTTGAAAATTTGTTATCGTTTTGTTGCAATTTCAGGGAATCGACTTGGTCGCAGGCGGCAAGAGCAAGAAGACGAAGAGAACTGCTCCCAAGTCCGATGATATCTACCTCAAGCTCCTCGTCAAGGTTTCTTCTCTTTTCCAGTCGTTCAGATGTGCTTTCTTCTTTTTTGTTTTGTTTAGTGAAGGAAAATTGAATTTTTTTGGATATATTACCAGCTTTACCGATTTCTGGTAAGAAGAACTGGCAGCAAATTCAATGCAGTGATTTTGAAGCGGCTTTTTATGAGCAAAGTCAACAAGCCTCCTTTGTCTTTATCCAGATTGGTTCAATTCATGAAGGACAAGGTAACAATTTACTTCATTTGTATTTTTTTTCTGTTTTTTATTGATTTTTTTTGTGATAAGTGATTGTTATTATCATTGGTTTGATCTATCAGGAAGATAAGATTGCAGTAGTAGTTGGGACTGTCACAGATGATATTCGTGTGTATGAGGTGCCGGCTCTGAAGGTTACTGCACTAAGGTTCACCGAGACAGCGAGAGCCAGGATCGAGAAGGCCGGTGGTGAATGCTTAACATTTGACCAACTTGCTCTTCGAGCTCCCCTTGGACAGAACACAGTATGTTCTATGATACAACTCTTTTACTTCAGTTGTCTGGATTGTGCAATTGTTTTACTTGTTATCTTGAATATCTGGTTTTTTATTGGAACTATTGTTTTTCCTAGCTTATGAATGTCTTATCTATTTTTGGTACGATAGGTAGGTGATAAAACCTGCTAGTTTAAATTGTTTGAATTGGCGAAGTTCTGATGGTTCAAATCATTGAAGTTTCAAGATTTGGCTTCTGAGTTGTATATAGATAAAAGTGTTCCCCTTTCCCGCTTCTTGCATTTGTCACTCGAGTTGTTCACTGTATGATTATGGCTATTCTAAAATGCTGTTGAGTTTTATACAGCCATAGCTGTATTATAAGTATCTAAATGATTGTTGTGCTCATCTTGTGTTACCATATTTTTTTTGATTATACACTTCAATCAAGATGCAACCGACTAAAATAGGTGTCTTATTGAATTTTAAGGTGACAGGAACAGACGTGCATATTCTACATCATTTGTCATTTGTTATGATCTCAATGCATTTGAACTATCAGACAATTCCGTTGTAAAGGCACTCTTTTCATATACGTTTGGTATGAAACTAAAGACTCTGTGGCTTAACCTATATTACCTTTTATTTTACCAACTATTTTTAAATGATATGTGCTTTATAATTAGGGCCATGGAGGCATAGACCATATCTGTTAGTAAGCTGAAAAACAAAACCATTTTGGGAGCTTTTTATATATCCAATTCGCCTTTGTAACATGTTTTGATTTTTTCAAGACTACCCTTTGAATCATGTCCTTGATATCATTTCCCTGTTTCTCTTTTTGGTTTAACATTTTCATTTGAGGTTTTGATAAAAAAAGAAGAATTACTTTCAAATACTGATATATGTACTGGATGGTGAAAATTGACTTCAATTCTATGGTGAAAATCTGCAGGTTCTCCTCCGAGGTCCGAAGAATGGTCGTGAGGCTGTGAAACACTTTGGACCAGCTCCCGGTGTTCCACACAGCCACACCAAGCCCTATGTGCGGTCAAAGGGAAGGAAATTCGAGAGGGCTAGAGGAAGAAGGAACAGCAAAGGCTTTAGGGTTTGAGATTCCAAATGTCCGGGATAGAAATTATCAGCCTATCACATTAAAATGAGAACCTTTTTTTTCACATTACTTTGGTTTCAATGGTTGTAGTTGGGAATCTATTGTAACTTTGTTTTTTAAGGATAATTTTTGAGTGATTGATCATTGTTTTTTGTTGGTGGATATCTATAATTAGGGGTGATTAAAACTTGACTCGACTAAAAGAATGACTATTAAAAATCGACTTGAAAAGGGGTAAACATATAGGCCTATCCCAAACAAGGGGAGAAACCCTTAACCATAAAAAACCAGAAAACACAAAGGAAACATATATTTTTATAATCTTTTACGTACTACGTGAGGGGATTTATTTATTTTTTTGGGCAAACTATTCAGTAGTCTTCTATGTTGGTTAACGGTTTATAAAAAAAAATTGTTCATCTTATGTTTTTGGTCATCGGTTCAAAATAAAGTGATTTTGAGTTTTTAAATTATTGATTCGTTTGGTTTTGATCTTTCCTCGTTAAATCTTGTTAACTCGTTAATGGAATTAGGAGGTGAGAAATAAAAATTAAAAATGATTCACAAAAAATCCTCCGCTCGAAATCTAGTCACTCCCAAAAATAAATGCATAGTTTAATATAAATTCAAGGACAACCAGTGTAAGAATTGATCACCACATTGGGTACAATTGTATGACACCCAAAAACGATCACTCCCTGTATCAAGTGCCACCATGTACTTCACCCCAAGAGTCCATAATTTCACTGTGGTATAATGTAAACTGTATCAAAAAAATCCCAAATAAGATTATAAAAACAACTTTATAACAATACTCTTAATCTAAATTCCAAGAAAATACAAACAAAAAGGCATAAAGATCCTTTACAATCCCAATGAACTCATTAGGAAGGTGGAGTTGACATCAAAGAAAGAAATGTTTGTATTGATATCAGAGAGTTTGCGGCCGCGGAAGAGACGGTCTCGATGAGCTAAAACGGCGTAGTACTCGAAAGAGCCTTTTTTGCATGCCAATGAGAGAGTTTGCCAATGGAGTTGGACCAATTCTTGACGGGTTAAGAGAAAAGGTGATGCATCTTGAAAGTGAAGATGCGACCATAACTGAGGTGGAAGCTCAAGACCCAGAAGAAAAATAGAGTCATTAAGGACGAAAATATTTTCCTTTAACGATTGTCTCAGGAGAATGTAAGTGGATCGTCCATACATATTTGCATTTCGAAGAAACAAAAATGGATAAAAACTGAAGGGGGGAAAAGTTTGGATTTGGACCTAGAGTTGCTCTAGTATTTGGAATCTGTTGAGAGGAAATGAAGAAAGGGTACTTGCAGTGCTTCAGTCTTCTTGTTTGTTGTTACAGTGGAGGTGAATTGTGGACTGGTATCGAGGAAGAAGCTTTTGGGTAGAAGAAGAAAAAGTGACACGTAGGATTTTTTTTTTTAATTTTTAGTTACCAACTCAAACTGATGTTAATGATTTAACGAAAGTTAATTATCGAAGGACTTAATCGAATAAACCGTAAAGATTAAAACTACTTTTTCTTAACCGATGATTAAAGCCGGTTAGACCGAATACATAAGAGATTATGCGTACAGTTTACTATTATTTTTTGCTGTTGATGTACTTTAACCAAATATAGATTTTGTTGTTGATAGAGAGGTGGGATTAGGTTTGGTAAGTGGGGTCGTATGACAATTAAAGCTACTTTGCACTTGGTTTGGTATACCTTCCTTCAGTGCCCACTTCCCTAATCTACATATATACTACCTCTATACTAGTACATAATGATTGTATTGTACAATTCTTTTTCTTTTTTACCAATGATTTCCTAAATACAATGATTAATTGTAATAAGAGTAAATTACAATTACATAATAGATTTTAATAATAAATTTCTGTTTATTTTCCCAATTAAAGTTTTAGAAAATTTAAATACAACTATTCTAATGTCTGTTGTTTGATTAGTGATATGTTTTTTTCACCTCATTGATCAAATTATATAAATTTAAATTTAAATAGAAGTTGTAGGTGCAGGGTATTAGTGTGTTATCAATAACAAATTTTTTTAGATAGATACTATTTTATAATCACGTAGACCATTCAAAAAAAAAAAAAAAAGTAACATCCATCCTTTCTAACATTACTCAAAGCTAATCTCAAACCCAACACATAAATATATACAAGTACACAAGGGTGTGAAGGTACCTTTATTCTTAGCTACTATCCAAAGCACAAAACCTCTTCTTCAATTTAAAGGATGAATTTACAAACTTCGAAATCCTCTATTTTTGTTCATATTTTTGGTTAGCAAGGATGATCATAAGAAGAAGAGACACATATTGTAGCCTTTCATTTTTCCTTTTTATTAATCTAAGATAAGTTTCATCACATTAAACCACTTCATGTCACTCAACAAAAATCATTAGAATTGTCTTTAGGTTTATTTATCTTTTTAGGACATCTATCTTTACATTTTTCGATTACTCAATTAAAGTTTGCAAGTTATTCCATAATTTTACAATTAAGCCCTATTTGGATAAAGTTTGACATCACAATCAATTTTGATTAATTTAATAATTATTCAAGATTTAAAAATTAAAATTTTATCAAATTGTCATCTTTTAATTGAATTTTGACATCAGAAATTTAGGGACATTACTACCTAATCTTTCCCCCCCCCAGGAAAATCTAACCAAAATCTTTCTTAGTTATTGACAATGCAAGCACACACATTCTATAAACACAACTATTCAAATTCATGACCTCTAAAAAGAATAACATTCCCTTTTACATTAAAATTGTTCAATAAGTTTGTATTTATTTTAAACGTCGGATAAGTTCAAAACATATCCCATAAAGTCAAGCACATTGATATTCTTCTCCTGTCCTTTAAATGCACATTGAATATCCTTCAAACTTTTATCTCGTGGTTTTGGATTAGGGCAGGCAGCTACGAGTGTTCCACGTTTAATATTTTATAAATATAAGATAATATTTGTTCAAAATATCTTAATCATTAGATAATGAATGTTCATATTCTTGCGTGGACAATAGAATCGGAAAGAGAGATGAAATCAATGTTATCAACTTGCACCATAGAAACTATCACATTATCCTTCAAAGTAAATAAACTAAAATCTACTTTTCTATTTATAAGGTACTGTATAGTAGTGTGTGTATCCCTTCTGTTGTGCATATGTACATACAACTCTGCATAAATAGATATATTTATGCATTATGCACTAAATAATCACCAAAGGCTTTTAAGGGAAGATTAGTCTGTACTGCTATCCAAGGGGTAAAATTCTATTAAATCAAAAAAAATGTAAAAGACGGCATATAATAATTGTGCTCATGAGACTGCAACAATGTGAAATGTATTTCTTTAAGAACCATAAGAACTATTAGCGAAGGCATACTAGTTTCCTGTCTCAACTCTCTATATCGCCATACCTTGTTGCACAGTGAATAAAGTTGATCAAGTGGGGATTTATCCCTAGACATGAATATGTAATAAGAGATCTTGACTATAAAAGTAAAATAAATAATTAAAAAAAGTAAACTTATTAGCATAAATTACTTACCCTGGGTTTCCACAGTTGGACCTCAACCAATGTTGAATGCCATCTCTGAGCGTCTAACAGGAAAGAAGTTCAGTTCCGAATTTGAATTAAAATAGTTCATAACATAAATTATTGTAACATCCCAAACTACGGGTTAATGACTAAATTGTAAAAATTTCAGAATATGGTGATTAAAGTAGAATAGTTGAATAATTTAATGATTTATGTGGAGATATTTCCTGAAAGTTATTAGTAAATATTAAAGGAGTCAAAGGGAAAATAAGTAATTGAACAAGGAAAATAATTAAATAATAATTAATGGGTATTATAATACCCATGTGGATAATGACTGAAGAGATAAGCTTCAAAGCAATTATCTTCTCCACGTGAAAACTCAAAGCAAAGGTGAATTCTCTAATTTCTTGATTGTTTGTTGATTTTAAGCATGAGTTTTGATCCTTAGAGGGTAACTAAGCTTAAGGAAAGCTTAAGTTATCTTAAAATCAAAAGATGAAGAAGTTATAAGAGATTTAAGAAAACGAGTTTTTATATGAAATCATGGAATAGAGTTGATAAGTTGAATTTTAAGTTGAATTTGACTTGTCATCTATGAGAATAAGAAGATAGAAGTGTTATAATTGTATTTAGAACATATGGAAAATTGAGTATGATTCTTGAATTTCATATGAAGGATAGGATTTTGAAGTTATAGATGATTTTCATGGATATAAGTTAGTTTAAGCAATGGTAGTTGAGTTTAATGACATGGTAGGGGTTTAAAATAGAAGAATTGAAGGAAAAATTGATGATTTTTGAGCTTAAAATACAATTTCTGGGTAGCGGGAACCGATACCCTATGAATGGGAATCGATTCCCCCTCTTGAACGAAAAATTCCAGTATGTTCAGGGGGTATCGATTCCCCTAGGGGGGTATCGATTCCCCCTAAATGAAAATATAGAATTTGATTCATTAAACCGGTTTAAGTTATTAACATCAAGTTTAAAGTTTAGGCTTCTGATAGTTGTTTTGAAATGATATATTTATGTAGATATTGAGCCTAAACAAGTTCCGGAATAATCAAAGGATTATAATCGAATCAAAGCAAGGCTAAGGTGAGTGCAATTTAAATTGTACTTATGTGATTGATCAAACATTGGCTTGCGATGAGTCAATGATAGAGTTACTATGGTAAGAAGTAACTTATATAATGTTATGTGATTACTATGTGTGCATTAGTACATAGAAATGGATGTATGTTTATATGTTACATGATTTACATGCTTAAGTGAAAATGCAACATATGATATTAGATATATGTTTACACATACATGTGGTATGTGACAGAAGAGAAGGAACATGTGATTATGAGATCAATGCTTACACGTACATGTGATACGTGACTGAAAAGAAAAGATATGTGTTTATAAGAGAAAGAATATGAATAAGTAATGTGAACTGTTATAAATGATAATGCCCATGTTATGTGATATGAGAGCTAGGGGTATAGTTGGCATGCCAAGGGTCGAGGGTTTACCTATGTTCTTCGGGACATATGGACTGTTTACCTATGTTCTTCGGGACATATGGACTGTTTACCTATGTTCTTCGGGACATATGGACTGATTATCTAGGTTCTTCGGAATCTATGGACTGGTCCTTCGGGACATTTATACGAGCTATGGTGACAGCGTAGTGGTGCACAACCTCAATGTACTCACATACCTTAAGTTCTCAAAAGTATACATGGGCTAATACAAGGTCTTTACAGAGAGTAAATAAATAAATTGATTTGTTACTATGTATGTTTTGTTGTGAAGTAGTATATGTGTTCCATGGTATGTAGAGAAATGTTCGTTATATATCCTTATACGATAAAAAGGTATTAAAAGTACTTGTATTATCTTATGTTATCATGTATACTGAATTATATGCGACACGATTGAATTTATAGATTGAATGTTTATATTTATGAGAAATGCATTATTATTATGTTTTTGCTTCACTAAGTCTATGACTTAGCGTGTAAGTGATTTACACGTAGGTACTGAGAAGCAGAAAGATCAAAGCTAAGTTCAAAGTAACAACATATCTCTGCTCAAAGATCAGATCAAAAGTAAATTACACAGTATGTATTATTATGTGATAAATAGGTTGGCATGTAAATGAAGTAGGTAAATTAGGTATTTATGCTCTGATCAAGTTTTGTAATATTTTAAATATATTTATATAAGTATAAATGCAAAAAAAATAAACGGTTAAATTTTTACGAGTGTTATGTACAATTTATGAAAATCACTGTAGCACTATAGCAGGTTACTGTAGTACTGTTCATATCGTATTTCACCGTTCATAAACACGTTTTTATCTCAAAATTTTATACCAAACACAATTGAATAATATTTGATTGTATTTTCTTAATATAAATTCAAATGTTCAGTTATTTTACAAGAGTAAAGGTTTTGAAAATGTCAATGTAATATCTCGGACTCGTATCCAGGTCGGGTATGGGTTAGGGTGTTACATTTAATGGTATTAGAGCTACGGTTTAGCCGATTCTCGGTATAAACAAGAGTCTATGGTGTCTTATAATGTATACATGCCAACAAAATAGTGAAAACTTCTGATATGGTATAGTAATGAGTATGTTGTTTTGCTAATAGAACGATATGTTTATTCTTAATAGATGTCCGGACATGATAGTTATAGAAGTCAAGCGGGAGATGATCGGCCCGCTGAGAGCAGTAATTCACCTGCCCTGGCCAGGCAAGGTGAAGAACAAACACCTTCTGGAGTGCCTGTAACTGATCAAGATGTGTTCTTTAGAACATTAGATGCGGTATTGACGCGTTTTCAACCTCCTGTTACTTCAACTCCAAGAATGAATGTTGCAAAGGAGTTGAAGGGTTTAGGAGCTACAGAGTTTAAAGGTGAAGCCGAAGAAGGTCCTGTTGCTGCGGACCTTTGGCTTAATGATGTAAAAATTATGTTAGATGGACTCCACTGTTCTAATGTAGAGAAGTTAGATGGAGTGGTCTCCTTGCTTCGTGGGCAAGCGAGAATTTGGTGGACAAATGTCACTTTGAGAATGACCAATGATCAAGTGACATGGTCACTGTTCTTAGAAGAGTTTAAGCATAAGTATATAGGAGACCAATTTATCAGGCAAATGAAGCAAAATTTTTTGAATCTGAAACAGATGAATCGCACAGTGTATGAGTATGGGTGCAAGTTTAATAAGTTAAGTCGTTTTACGGCTGAGTTGATCCCAACAGAGAAGGATGTGTGTGAGTGGTTTGTAGAGGGCTTGCGCCCAAGGTTGAAAGAAATGTTAATAGTATTGAACTTGTCCTCGTTTCAAGAAATAGTAAATCGTGCTAAAGCTCTAGAGAGAGCTCAGAATGAAAGGTTTGGGGATCAAAGAACCCAATCATCTAAAAGAACCAGGGCTTTATCGAGTTCTGCACCACCCAAGAGGGGTAGAGATTCTGGTACTCAGTCTCAGGCAAGGTCTGGATTGGTAGAATCCTCCGTTAGAGAATCAAATCAGAGGAAAGCTAGACAGACCCAATCAGTAGGGTTTGGTGAGGACAGAACCCAACAGAGACATTGTCAGACTTGTGGAAAATATCATGGTGGAATATGTAGGGTAGAATCCGGAGCTTGTTTCCGATGTGGTGAAATGGGACATTTTGTGAGAGATTGCCCATTGGGGAAAGGAGAACCAGTACAGTCGGAACGATCTGCTTCGATACCTTGGAGAGGGAGAGGTAGAGGAAGAGGTATGAGCCAACCTGAATCCTCTACTTAACAAGAAATACGCTCCACTGCTCGAATGTATAATATTAATACCAATGAAGATTTTGATGATCCGGAGATAATAACATGTATCTTTCGAGTGTGAAATAAATACATTATGATAATGATTGATTTAGGCTTGTTTGTTCATATATTAGTAGTAAATTGGTGAAAGAATTGAGAATTAAATTAGAAGTTATTTATAGTAATATGACAGTGACAAATTTATTAGGGTACATTGTGTGGATAAGTAAGATATATTGAGAGTGTCCCATTATAATTCAGAGAATTTAATTTCTTACTAAATTGATGAATTATTATTCAATGAATTTAAAGTAAGATTGGAAATAAACCAGTTTTATAATTACCATAAAAATGTCAATTATAATTGAAAAGAGTATAGTTAAACAGTTTAGATGAATTGGAAATTATAATGTTAGAGGATTTATATCGTTCTGAAATAGAATAGTTTCTTTGCTGCATTGATAAGATAAGGTAGAGGGGATGATTCTTATAAGGAGAATATTAAAAGATCAAATGATGCAGAATATTATTATAGAAAAGTTTAAGAATATGTACATCAGTGATCAGTTTATAAGACAAAGGAAAATGGAATGGTTGAATCTGAACCATAAAAAAAAGTATATGGTAATTAGAGATTAAAAAAAAATAGATGGATTATTGGTATGGAGTGATGAAAATAGAGGTTACTGTCTATATAATGAGTTACATTATATGGATTGTAGAAAGGTTAAAGTAAAATGTATTGGAGACGTGTAGACAGTATCTTATCTCCTGGTGCAATGAAAATTCGAGGACGAATTTTCTTATGGGGGAAGATTTGTAACATCCCAAACTACGGGTTAATGACTAAATTGTAAAAATTTCAGAATATGGTGATTAAAGTAGAATAGTTGAATAATTTAATGATTTATGTGGAGATATTTCCTGAAAGTTATTAGTAAATATTAAAGGAGTCAAAGGGCAAATAAGTAATTGAACAAGAAAAATAATTAAATAATAACTAATGGGTATTATAATACCCATGTGGATAATGACTGAAGAGATAAGCTTCAAAGCAATTCTCTTCTTCATCTTCTTCTCTTCTCCACGTGAAAACTCAAAGCAAAGGTAAGTTCTCTAATTTCTTGATTGTTTGTTGATTTTAAGCATGAGTTTTGATCCTTAGAGGATAACTAAGCTTAAGGAAAGCTTAAGTTATCTTAAAATCAAAAGATGAAGAAGTTATAAGAGATTTAAGAAAACGAGTTTTTATATGAAATCATGGAATAGAGTTGATAAGTTGAATTTTAAGTTGAATTTGACTTATCATCTATGAGAATAAGAAGATAGAAGTGTTAGAATTATATTTAGAACATATGGAAAATTGAGTATGATTCTTGAATTTCATATGAAGGATAGGATTTTGAAGTTATAGATGATTTTCATGGATATAAGTTAGTTTAAGCAATGGTAGTTGAGTTTAATGACATGGTAGGGGTTTAAAATAGAAGAATTGAATGAAAAATTGATGATTTTCGAGCTTAAAATACAATTTCTGGGTAGAGGGAACCGATACCCTATGAATGGGAATCGATTCCCCCTCTTGAACGAAAAATTCCAGTATGTTCAGGGGGTATCGATTCCCCTAGGGGGTATCGATTCCCCCTAAATGAAAATATAGAATTTGATTCATTAAACCGGTTTAAGTTATTAACATCAAGTTTAAAGTTTAGGCTTCTGATAGTTGTTTTGAAATGATATATTTATGTAGATATTGAGCCTAAACAAGTTCCGGAATAATCAAAGGATTATAATCAAATCAAAGCAAGGCTAAGGTGAGTGCAATTTAAATTGTACTTATGTGATTGATCAAACATTGGCTTGCAATGAGTCAATGATAGAGTTACTATGGTAAGAAGTAACTTATATAATGTTATGTGATTACTATGTGTGCATTAGTACATAGAAATGGATGTATGTTTATATGTTACATGATTTACATGCTTACGTGAAAATGCAACATATGATATTATATATATGTTTACACATACATGTGGTATGTGACAGAAGAGAAGGAACATGTGATTATGAGATCAATGATTATACGTACATGTGATACGTGACTGAAAAGAAAAGATATGTGTTTATAAGAGAAAGAATATGAATAAGTAATGTGAACTGTTATAAATGATAATGCCCATGTTATGTGATATGAGAGCTAGGGGTATAGTTGGCATGCCAAGGGTCGAGGGTTTACCTATGTTCTTTGGGACATATGGACTGTTTACCTATGTTCTTCGGGACATATGGACTGTTTACCTATGTTCTTCGGGACATATGGACTGATTACCTAGGTTCTTCGGAATCTATGGACTGGTCCTTCGGGACATTTATACGAGCTGTGGTGACAGCGTAGTGGTGCACAACCTCAATGTACTCACATACCTTAAGTTCTCAAAAGTATACATGGGCTAATACATGGTCTTTACAAAGAGTAAATAAATAAATTGATTTGCTACTATGTATGTTTTGTTGTGAAGTAGTATATGTGTTCCATGGTACGTAGAGAAATGTTCATTATATATACTTATACGATAAAAAGGTATTAAAAGTACTTGTATTATCTTATGTTATCATGTATACTGAATTATATGCGACACGATTGAATTCATAGATTGAATGTTTATATTTATGAGAAATGCATTATTATTATGTTTTTGCTTCACTAAGTCTATGACTTAGCGTGTAAGTGATTTACACGTAGGTACTGAGAAACAGAAGGATCAAAGCTAAGTTAAAAGTAACAACATATCTCTGCTCAAAGATCAGATCAGAAGTAAATTACACAGTATGTATTATTATGTGATAAATAGGTTGGCATGTAAATGAAGTAGGTAAATTAGGTATTTATGCTCTGATCAAGTTTTGTAATATTTTAAATATATTTATATAAGTATAAATGCAAAGAAATGAACGGTTAAATTTTTACGAGTGTTATGTACAATTTATGAAAATCACTGTAGCACTATAGCAGGTTACTGTAGTACTATTCATATCGTATTTCACCGTTCATAAACACGTTTTTATCTCAAAATTTTATACCAAACACAATTGAATAATATTTGATTGTATTTTCTTAATATAAATTCAAATGTTCAGTTATTTTACAAGAGTAAAGGTTTTGAAAATGTCAATGTGACATCTCGGACTCGTATCCAGGTCGGGTATGGGTTAGGGTGTTACAATTATGTACATCAAAAGTGAAGTCAATATACCAAGAAGCTAAACCAAAACAAATAAGACACACACAAATAGGAAAAATGACTAGCACATTAGGTTGAAAGCAAACTTACCCAAAAGAAACACACAAAACTAGATTGCGAAGTAAATCAAAACTGAAGGATGAAACCAGAAGTGAACAAAGAAAAACCTGAAATACCCAGAAAGAAACTAAGAACAAACGAGCGAAGTCAGATCAGAAAAGCCGAATTGAGAATAAAAAAATCAAAAGAAAATTGAATGAAGGTGAAAAAAGACGAAATGACTACCATTTTTTCTTATTTCTTATTTGTAATCAAATTCAAGATTTAAGAAAGAAACAAAAAATGGAGCGAACAGAGCAACATTTGCATTTCAAATAGACAGACAACGATCATACCTTTTAGGAAAGACAAAACTGGGAACTACACCTGCGATGGAGTCTTCGGTTTGACATCAGAAAATAAAAAAAATCAAAATAAAAATGGCACGAGGAGAAGAAGTAGCGGCAGCGGCCATTGTCGAGAGAGAGAGAGAGGCAAGGTAAGAGTAAAGACTAAAGAGAAATGGGTAGGTTTTGAAAATGACAAGGTGTGAGATTTGGGGGGAGTTTTTTATGGCGAATGCGATAATTTCATTGAAAATAGGTAGGTTTTGTACTTAAAACGACGCTAAAATAAGAGCTTTTAGTGGCGTTTGCACAAAAACGCTGCTAAAGTATAGTAACTAGCGGCGTTTATATGAAAACGCCACTATGTAGGGGCCTTTAGCGGCGTTTTTTCTTAAAATGCCGCTAGAGTACGAGTTTTTAGCGGCGTTTGTACAAAAATGCCGCTAAAGTATAGTAATTAGCGGCATTTATATGAAAACGCCACTAAATTATAGTATTGAGCGGCATTTATATAAAAACGCCACTAAAGTATGAGTATTTACCGGCGTTTATTCAAAAAACGCCACTAAAAATCCCTCTAAAAGTAGTGATTGTTATTGTGATTCCTCCAAGTAAATTTCATTTTGGTGCCTGTGGATTAAATAATGGGATTTCTCTTATTCCAAGAAGAAGATAATAATAACGGTTTAGTATTAATCTTACACTGCTCCGTTTTCTAACATCTTTTTCTGTCAAACTTGCAATATATATAAAGAATGAACGTTTAACTCAACTGTTAATTAGTTTGCCTATATTAAGGTAGCAGTATAAGGGACACCCGTATCCTGTAACCAGTCGTCTCCTAACAAGAAGCTAGACACAGTGAAGTTAGCAGCATCGGTTGCATTTATTACATGGAAACCAGACCAAGTGACCCTCTGTGAAATGTTGGAACCAGGTCCAGTGTTTTTGTATTCAGCATAGTATGATGTGTTCAAGGCAAAATCTCCGTCCCATGCTCTCCACCCAGCAGGATCTATCAAACTCCCCATGAAATTCTGCATATAAACTGTCCTCGAATACTCCTTCCATGGTCTACCTAGATACGTCCTGAAGGTTGTGTTGCTCAAGGCCAGATCATCGGCAGCCATGATGTTGCAGTCGTGAATCGATGTGCCCGTGTTCTGGTTCGGATCGGTCCGGCCCTGCGCGGTGATGGCGTTGAATTGTCCATTCATCGGCTTTCGAGGGTATATGTTGCAGTTTTGGAAAACAACGGCAGCGTTGCCAAATATAAAATCAACAGTGCCGTAGATGTCACATTCTCTATAGAATTGTCTTAAGGAATGAGTATATAAGGTATCTTGGTATCCTTCGAAACTGCAGCTGTAGAATGCTGATAAATCAGCCCCGTTTCGAACTGCGACCGCTTGGTGCTTGATTGCTCCGGCTGTGTTCTGGAATGTCATGTTCACCGCAACAAAATTTGGAGCCACCACAGCTGTAATATTAAGCCAAATTTGTCAGACCAAAGATAATTTAGTTACTTAAAATGTTTTTTTAAGATGAAATTAACTCCTTACCTTTGTTTAAATGATCACTTTGACCCATTTTTAAATATTTTAGTCTCTAATACTTTAATTTTTTGTAAAAATAATTTTGTTAGATGAAAACCGTTAGTTGATTAACGATCAATTTATATTACTGATATGATATTTTTACATATATTTAATTGATGACGTGACATGTGATATGGCATGTGCTATTCACTCAAAGTGATGACGTATCATGTTTTATGCCACCCAAAATAATAATTTCATATGCGTCACGTATTAATTAAGCACGTATGAAAATGTAATGCATTAACGACTAATTAATTAATAATTTTCATCCAACACAAACTGTTTTTGATCAAAAGTTAAAATATTAGAGAGTAAAATGCTAAACGATTATGTACCAAAGATATCACTTAAACAAATATTGGGTGCTAATTTAATCGTTGTCTTTTTAATTTAAAACTTACCGAAGGTTGCAGAGTTAAACGTTGTCCACCCATCGACAACGCTGCGGTTTCCGGTGATTATTGTCTGATTGATGCCGTCACCGATCATCATCAAGTATCTTTTATTCTTAGCAATGGAAATGTACTCTTGATAAACACCAGCAGTGATGTAAATCAAGAAGTAACCATTTAAGCCATTGGTGTTGTTGGGAGCTGCCGATACAGCATCGTTAATGGTGGTGAAATTACCGCTACCGTCCTGACTCACCGTCACAATGTCACTCACCAACACCTCCTCCTCATCACCGTCGTCCCTCGTTTGAAGAAGATTTCTTCGGCTTACGGTCTCGTAAATCGTCCTTGTTTTGCTCGACATTTTGAAATGCAAACGCCCGTGCTTGAAACCGAGCTGCCTTTTACTACTACGCTGCCACGCCCATGCGGCTTTCTTCTTCTTCTTCGGAACCCATCCCTTGGTGAAAAGAGCCAAAGAAACACTGTAGAGCTTTGTGTCGTTTGACAGAGGAACCGACAGGCCGTTCCTTATGGTCCAAGCCGAGGCAGTGGATTGTATGCCATCTAAACATGTCTGCTGGTTAGTCAAAATAGCGCTAAGAAATGTTTGTATGTCGTCAGCATCGACAGGGGACAGTGTTCTACTAGTGGCATTGACGGTTTCAAATGAGCACAATAGGAAATCCATGTTGAGACCAGCTAGGAAGCGGCAATCCTGCAAAGCACGAATGGCGGACACCGACAACGATGGTCGGTATTTCTGTAGGTACTTGTCGACTAATTTGAGGAATTTACGGGACTGAGACAGAGATTTGCGAACCGAGAATCGACCATAGGTGTAGACATCGCTGGTGTGGTTAGGGAGGACTGATCTGCAATAGGAAGGGTTTGGGGTGGACTTGCAAAGGGTTCCCGGTGAGACGGGAGCGGAAGCCGGAGCATCTTCTAGAGAAGGAGAAAAGAAGAAAGGAAGAAGAATGAAGATTGTTAGAAGAAAGCAGAGCGGGGAAGCCATTGCTTTCAATTTTTAGCTTTTTCTGGAGGATTTGTGATAATGGAGTAGGTTGTATTTAAAGTGGGGAAAACGCCCAGAGCAAGCCAGGTTGATTTTATTTTATTTTCATCTTCATTCGTGATTTATTTTATTTTATTAGCAGCGGTGGTCTATTTTTTTAATAATTTAAAACAGTTATAAAATAATATCTAAACACTTTCTAAATCATTAACCATATATATTATAATTGTTTAAAGTTAAAACCTTTAAAGAAAATAACATCTATTTTTATTATTTTTCATAATTAAATAACATTTTCTTTAGGCGACGCTGATGTTAAACGAAGTAATGCATGCAAAGTTGTAAAGTCTGGAAACAGCTTTCGAGCCTGAACGTCCTAAAATTCTCACTACAGTATCAGCCACAAAGAGTGGGGTTAGGTTGATGACGATGGCAGAATCATTGGAAAAAGGAATTTTTATTTTTGGAAAAGCTATAATACACTAGAGTCAACAACACGTTCTAAAGTAAATATTTCCAGTTATAAAAAGTAAAAATATGAATTAATATTTGATTTAATAAAGTTAAATTAAACAACAGATATTTGAGTTAGTTAAATTTATGGGAGAATGAATTAAAGAAATTAAAAAATTAAGGACTAAATTGTAAAATAATTAGTTAAACACAAAAATTAATGTTATTTTTATTTTTCAGTTATTCAAACTTTAAAAATCCAAAATGGATTAGAATTTAAGATTAGAATTAAAAATTTTAATTAAAATGAATAATTTGAAATTAAAAAAGTACATTCTTCGGTCAACACAAATTTTTTATCCACCTCCATATGTACATGTAGTTGAGGACAAAACATGCATTGACTTGTGTTGATTAGCACGTAATTAACTCGAATCCATATTATAATGAGCCCCCACTTGTTTACTTGTCCTTGCCCTGATGATTAACATGAGCAAAATTAATTACCAAGTTTATGATATCATAAGAATGATGAGTGTAGTGCATGGTAATAGGAATAAAATAACACAACTAGTATGCTCCAGATCTCACTAGAATACGCGTTGTTGACTGCCAACGCCATAAGAACTCAAACCCTCGGAACCATATATATTTCATAAATTTGCAAGTTGTTTTTTTTGTTGTTGTTGCGAATTCAAAGAGAGAAACTCATTGAAAACCCCATGGGAGTTCATTGCGGGAACATGTGCTGCTGAAACAACGAAGCTTCACCCCAAAACCATGTTTACATTTATCAACAGTGTTTCAATTCTTACATTAGGACTTAGGAGAAACATTTATAATTCCCAACATGTGCTTCAAAATTTCAACGCACTAACAGGCTGGCCGTGCTTCGTTTTTCATGGTAGCAGGTTTTGCCACCTTCCAGTTTCAACTACACTTGCAATTCTTTGATTATACAGCAACTACTTTCACTTTCTTTGGAACCTCTGCTTCTAGTCCCTGATCTGTATACTTTCTCGATTTTACGCTGCGACCTTTACGCAATACTAAAAACAAAGAAGAAAACTAGTGGAACTACTTATTTTTTAAATCACGAGGATTAGGAGGAAGATAATTATAGTCAATATCCTTATAAAGCTTTGAAATCCCATTTGTGTTATTATTAATTCATCCACTTGACTCGCATTAAAGTCAACTTAGCATCATTTATATATTTATATATATCACGAGGTTTAGATTTTTGTCCTACAAGGAATATTAAAATCTCTGGCTTTCATGTTTTGTTTTTCCTGGGTAATTATTGGTTAATTTGTTTGAACTGATAACAGCAAATTATATATATACATATATATGCTTTTGCTTTAGTGTGCGGCGGGAAATCCTAAGGTTAATATGTTATGAATTTTAACTTAAAATATTATTATGTCTATTTTACAAGTTATATAATTGATAATAATTTTGATTATAACTAAAATTGTTACATAGAAGAAGGTTTTAACCTAATGTAGTATTCAACCTACTCTAAAATGATAAATAATTGGTAATATTTTAATTATAACGGAGAATGTTATATGAGTTTCTTGACGATAATTTTTTAAGTTACAACCATAATAGTTATACAATTTACATTCTTTGTTATGAAAAATGTAATACCTTCTATTTCGACCTAAAGTGGTAATATCTTGGCTGATAGTCTAGCTAAACAGGGGATTGGCTAATTTTTTTGGGGTTTGCTAGTTCTGTTTTCGATTATGCTTTGGTGTTTTAAGTTTGTCTGTGCTAGTTTTGTTTTTGTATCTAGTGGACCTATTTTTTTTTTATTATTAATAATATGTTTGAGGTGCTCTTTTTCTCCTTAAGTTAGTTATGGATATACTTTTCGGTATGTCGATGGTTACGAAGGGATTTTTTAACGAGATCTCTATTTCTTATCAAAAAAGAAAAAAACTTAAAAAAGTCATGTGTTTGATAATTTCTTCTATTACAATTAATTGCAACATTTTTTTAGTCTTATATTAACCTATTGTATTTTAGACTAGTCATATATAATCACGTGAAATGTTTGACAATTAAGCTTAAAGAATGGATCAATATGAAAAAGAAAAAGAAAATAATATGTTTTAAATTATTCAAGACGACGAGATATTAATATCAATTGATAAAACCAAAATAAAAATAATATAAAATCTAAATTTTAGGATTTACTATATCAAATCATAAAAAACTAAAACTCTAAAAATATATTACGAGTGTAAAGATTAACAACAAATGTCTAAGCTATGTAAGCAAGAACAAAGAAAACAAACGAAAGAAACAATTCTTCTGAAATTCATTATCTTCAAGTGTGTTTCTTTACAAGTCTCAAGAGTGTATTTATAGTTAGTACTATAGCTGTAACTAATGATGTAACTAAACTTCAACAAACTAATTGCTTCAACTGATTAGCAACAGTGAATCAATACTCAGCTGCACGACCATCATGCACAGCAGTTGCACGTGAACTTATATGCCATGCATTTATCTACACTAACATTCTCATTGCAACCTTCAACTTCAAACCTTCTTCAAACTCAAAATGTACAAACATGATCAACACTCCTTCAAACTCAAAATGAAATCAATGTTCATTTATACTATCATTCCCCTTGCAACCTTCAACTTCAGATCTTCTTCAAGACTCAGACTGATATGCTCTTAAGTTGCATCACCAACAACCATTATATGTGTTTGAAAAACAAAGGTGGTGATAAAGGCTTGGTCAGCACATCAGCAACCTGCTCGACTGCAGGAACTTCATGCACTTGTAGCTGTCCCATAGCCATAATTTCTCGAACAAAAAACAGATCTAACTCAACATGTTTAAACTTGGAATGAAGTACAGGATTAGCACATACTGCAACTGCACTTGTATTATCACACCACAACATGGCCTTGCCATGAGTAACTATGTGCAGCTCTCCCAACAGTGATCAAAGCCACACCATTTCAGTAGCTGCACAAGCCACACTTCTGTACTCAACCTTGGCAGTTGAACGTGCAATAGCCTGTTGCTTTTTAGAGATCCACGAGACCAAGTTCCCATAAAAATATATACAGAATCCTGAAGTTGACCGTCTATCATTAACATCTGAACCCCAATTCGTATCTGCAAAGACAGTCAACGCCATTCTCGAGGAGGGTGTAAACCATAGTCCAAAATCAATGGTTCCTTGTAGGTAACAAAGTATTCTCTTGACTGTCTGAAAATGAATATCTAGTGGGGCTTGCATGAATTGACACACTCTATTCACAGCAAACGCAACATCAAGCCGAGTGATTACAATGTACTGCAGAGCACCAACTATGCTTCTATACTGTGCAACATCTTCAAGTGGTTTTCCCTCCTTAGCAGATAGCTTGACATTTGAGACCATGGGAGTGGGAAGACTCTTTACTCCACCAAAACCATGCTTCTGTAGAAGGTCTTGAATATACTTTTGTTGACTCAAAACAACATCACAACCTTCATAACTGACTTCCACTCCTAGGAAAAAACTCAATGGTCCAAGATCCTTCAATGAAAACTAAGCATTCAGTTTGTCTATAACATTTTGAACAACCACCTCTTTATCCCCTGTTAAGATGATATCATCAACGTACACCAGTAAGTACTCCAAGCTATCCGAGGTCTTTCGAACATAAAGAGAGGCATCCGACTTAGCTAGGCAAAAACCTTCAGATTCCAGGTATGCCTTCAGTCGCTCAAACCAGGCCCTCGGTGCTTGTTTCAGTCCATAAATCGCCTTGTGTAACTTGCATACCAGCTCACCATTGCCTTGCTCATACCCTGGTGGTTGAGTCATGTACACCTCTTCAGTGAGAAGCCCATTCAAGAAAGCATTGTTGACATCGATATGTCTTAGCTTCCACCCTCGTGACAACGCCAAGGAAATGATTACCCTGATCGTTGCAGGCTTGACCACCGGACTGAAAACTTCATCAAAGTCAATTCCTGGTTTTTGAAGAAACCCTTACCTTCATATCGAGCCATCAACATTTCTCTTTATTCGAAAAATCCATTTACAGTTTGTTGCCTTCCTATCTCTAGGAAGATGAACTAGAGTCCACATGCCATTCTTTACCAAGGCATCAAACTTAGCTTGTGCAACTTCTTTCCAATGAGCACTAATCAAGGCCTTTGTGATATTTGTTGGTTCTCGATCTGAACTTGCAACGTTATAAACTTTTGGATTCTATATTCCATGCTTACTCCTGATCATAATGGGATATATATTGGAGACTTCTTGTGGTACATCAGTCTCCACACTGGGTTGAACTTCAACACTCATTTCTTGGACCCCATGTGAGCTGTCACCACGATTGCTATTATCAGGATTAATACCATCGTGATTCTCTTCTTGGACCCTATGTGAGCTGCCATTTCCACTACTCCCATTGTTTGAATTTGGCGCAACATCCCATTAGACCCTACGTGAGTTTTCATTTCCACTATTATTTGAAATAACATTACCACTATTATTTGTCGCACCACTATCTCCTTGGACCATACCATGCGCATTATTTAACTCTTGGACCCCATGTGAGCTTGCATCACAACTACTCCCATGTACATTGGATTCATACGCACCATTATTTGCCGCACCACTATCTTCTTCTTGGACCACGCCATGCGCATTATTTAACTCTTAGACCCATGCGTCGGTTGAAATATCAACATGGGTAGGCACCATGCCAAGAGGGGATTCATGCGCACTATCAATTGAAAAAGAATTCGGTGTGTCCTCAAAAACATTACCACGTACATCCATCACTCCAAAAGGCATGGCCCCAACAATATTTTGACTTGGATTATGCGCATCTACCACCACGCCAAGAGGCACATGGGCATTGGAATTCGGTGTGACCCCATGCTCACTATAAACTATAGATAACTGTCCAGTAGTGACAATTTCTTGTCTATGGCACTTGCATGCGAGTTAACTCTTATCAAAGGGAAACACTTGCTCATCAAACCTCACATGTCGAGACACAAAGATTCTACCATCACTGTCTAGACATTTATACACATAATGTGAGGTGCTGGGCCCAAGAAACATACACTGCCTTGACCAAAAATCCAATTTATGTTGATTAAACGGTCTCAAGGGAAAGCAAACACACCCAAACACTCTCATACCCGAGTAGTCAGAAGCTTTCTGATAGAGAACCTCAAACAGAGTCTTGCCTGAAATAATCTCAGAAGGTAACCTGTTTATGATATAAACTGCCATAGTAAAAGCATGACTCCAGAACTTTGTTGGCAGTGATGCTTGAGCTAACATGGCTAGTCCCATCTCAACAATGTGGCGATGTTTACGCTCAGCCTTCCCATTTTTATCTGATGTGTTGGGACATGAGATTCAATGTTGTACACCATTGGTAAAAAACCAACTCTTCAGAGCTTGATATTCACCTTCACCATCACTTATATGCCATGCATTTATCTACACTAACAGCGAGAAGTAATAATATATATTTTATCGGTTCATCTTTATGTATTTATTAACATTAGATGATGAAATTGTTATTTTTTTAAAATTATAACCTATATTTGTATACCGACACTGTCATTTGTTAAAGTTTTACTTAATAAAATTTTAAAAAAATTCCTAAGAAAAAATTAAAATGCTTTTCAACAAATAATTAATGGCATGGTCTGGCTTCTAGCTATTAGCATTACCCAAGTTTGGTCCAACCTAAGAAAAGTAATAGGGTTAGGAGGAAATAAGCCTAGTTGAGCAATGTAGTAGGTCCAGCTTTAAGAATGCAAGCTCAAGCCCAAGCTAAACATTCAATCCCAAGTTCACCATCACTTATGAATAGGGATGTAAATGAGACAAGACAGATCGTGAGCTACTCGAGATCGACTCGATCAAGGCTCGATATGTAACCTCCTCATACCAATGCGGGTAACCTGATCCAATATGGAGTGTCACATTAGGGTCACCGGAGTGACCCACTGTAAAAATAGAGGAAAATTTAAAACTTTTATTAAAACATGTAACTTATAAAATGATTTATCAGTATGCAGTGATAAAACAGATTTTCAGACTTGTATATAATACAAAATACAATTACATTGCCCCCTAATCACCTGTACCATACTCTGCAAACAACGCCGGAAGAACTCCCTTACTGAAGTCAATAGCTGCACTGTTACAATTCTTTTAACCTGAAATGTTGAGTAATAGAGTAAGCTTCGGAAAGCTCAGTAATATAGAACTACCAGATGATGCTGAAGATCGTGCAGATACAAATCACATTATATTTCCTTATTGGTTCCGAATATCTACAAATTTTATGTTGAGCGGAGATCCTACTGATATTTCAGGGGTAACAGACAATGAGCTTTCAGTTCATATAAGTATTTTGAAAGACTAAGTTCAGGAGATCAGAATAGGTTATCTAGTGTGTTCCCATAAAACTAGTGAAGAGATACATATTTTCTTTTTTAAACAGTAGTAGTTTAAAAACATATTTTTATTCAAAAACCATATTAATCCCTCTAACCAAACTCTCCATAATATGTAGGTTCCCTATAACCATACACCCACTTACACACCAAGTAAGGACTTACCCTGAGCACAAAGTAGAGGAGCCTGCAGTAATAGTAACTTCCTCCAACAACACCCTCCCATAAAACGTTTATCAAAAATCATATTATTCACTCCAACCAACACTCCATAATGTGTAGGTTCCACAGAACCTTACACCCACCTGCACTCCTACTAAATTCCATGATTCCATAAATTAGGGATAATTCATATTTTACAGTGAAAACAGGAAACCAGATAACACATTTCAGGTAACTATAATTCATAAACCAGTAAATTCCATTATTTCATAAATCATATACAATTCATACTTTTCGATGAAAACCGTAATCGGAGATCACATACCATGTTGCCATGGTTCATAAAATAGTAAATCAATACTTTTGTTAAACTCATTTGAAACATATAAAACTGTCATGTAGTACATGTGGAACACACTAGAGGATCAAAATATTTATCAGATATTCTTCAGAGATACTGGATAATCTTATTGGGCAGAGAAACAAGGATCTCCAGTTTACCGATAGAATGTCGGAATTTAGAATCACTATAGAAATAGTTCAATAACAAACGGAATCATCAGTTATTCAGAATATAAATTGAGCTGATAAGGAAGAAATAAATATTCAGGACATTTACAGTCGGCGTCGATTTATCGAATTATTGAAATAACTCAAGTTTAACAACTCCCAAAACTAATGCATGTTGACCGATCCATTCGTTGTCATACCAGGTATTCACTCTTTAATACCAACAATTATTGTCCATAAATCAACTTTTGAATCATCACTTAACATATCTTAAGGAGACAAACAATTATTCTAATGGTCTTTATTTCCTTTTCACGCTTCCACGATACCATGAAATGCTGACGTACTTTATTTATGGTTCATAATCCATAGGGATGATATATCATGTAAGTTCATCCGAATTTCTAGGCTTATCCTAATCACTTACTTAATCCCCAGTTATTGAGGTTACTTAGTTCATTAAGCATTCAAGTTCATTCCAGTTACTTCGGTATTTTTTAGAGTAATTCAAACGTTCCTAGATTTCATATACATATTGTACTTTCGATCTATTCAATTTGATCTTTGTGGTTTATTTGTCGAACAAACGTCCAATTCTTAGTACTGAATGCGATCTAGAGCTGAGCTGAGCTGAATACTTCCAAAATTATCATTGAGCCAAACTTGAGAAGACGAACACACATTCAAGTAATATCTATGCCATTCAGGTATTGACATATCTTTATGGTTGATATACTCACTTAAATTGCGTTTCATTACTTTTAAGGGTAGTACAACACCTATGTTTATTTGAATTCCTTAATTAGTCCAACACCTCTACTTAGTCTAGGTCATAAGGGTATTTTGGTTATTCTGGTGCTCAATTTTATTCCATTTATTTCAGAGCTTGGGGATATCCAAATCATTCCTGAGTTTGGTGATATTCTTGGTCATTTCCATACCAGGTTATTTTGGTCATTTCACAGATCCATTGTGTTACAATCATTTCCTTCCATCCGATCTTATTACTAAATTCAAACTTATCATTTACTTCAGTCCTTTCAAATAATTCTGACAAAAGAGCACCATTGATAAATCATTCTTCAGGTATTTACTTATAACTCAGATATTTCGGGTCAAATGCCTTCTCAGATTTTACAAACGGAACATCAGGAATTTTTCTGCACTAAGTCAGGATCTTAACAATCAAATCCGTACTTAATCGAGTTAAGTACGAATTCTCAAAGTACTTTCTCATTCAGGGTCAACTCGGACTATTTTACCTCCCAAGGGCTTTTTCATAATTTCTTAACCAGATAATTTCGGTATTAACTCTTAACAAAAATGATATAATTTAGAGATCATATGATTAATTGCTTTCTCGAACATTCTCAGATCTTAAAATGATTCCCTTAACAGACTCCTAGATTCTTGCTCAAATCCTCTTCGGTTAAAAACCGGTTATCTATATTTTCCAAACAAAACTAGCATTTCTTATGCACATCAGTAGTTTCATCAGATAACAAACTTCTTATCCAACTTTCATAGTCAAATCTTATCTTTTTATAACATAAGGGTATTTTCGTAATTTTTACCTTACCAGAATATTCTCATAATTTCCCATTCAAGTACCTTCAACATTTGACCTTTGATGAAATAAATTATAAGATAAAAATCCAGGTTGATTTCTTTATTACCAAACACAGAACTTGAAATTTAGTTCTAACAATTCCTCAATTTTTTTATAAAAGTCCTCTGAACCATAATCAGTTACCAAATTTCTACTGTATTCGGATCCAATGTAGAAATTAATTAACTACACAAATGAGATCAATATTATCTTATCCATGCATTTACCAATATTCACATGTTCCATAAAGCATAAAGAGGTAGTAATGTATTACCTCAATTTTCGTGCCATACTGATCGACCATAAAAATTCCATTCGAATGCCCTCGATCTTGAAATCAACTTCCAATAATTCCTCAAATGCATATCAACAGAAATTACTTAAAAAACGGAGCTTAATTCTAAAAAAACAGATCGAATCGGGTGATAAATCAGTCAAAAACAGCTTATCGGGTTTGAGTTTGGCAAAACAGACCCCAAAAACAGATTCGGAACGTAAAAAGCATAAAATATGACTTTTTAAAAATTTTGAATTTTCAGTCAAAGTCAACGGGTTTGACTTGCAATTTTGAGGCCTTCGGGTCCGAATTTTAAAAAACGGACTGCGGAATTGGACTCAGAACGTCGAAAAACGTCATGATAGGTATACTCGGTCAAAGTTAAAGGTCGTTTAATACCCGGTTAACGCCGGTCAAAATTCTGATCAACAGTGGTCAACGCCGGTCAACGATCAACGCAGGTCAATGGTCAACAGTCCACCGTTTTACACAAATATCACCCTAACAGAAATTAATTATAAAATTAGCCACCTTCTGCAAATATTTACGAAACTAACACCCGAATTTTACACAAATAATACCCAAACAGAAATTAATTACAAAATTTACACCAAGACGATGCCCACTCTCGGGGGGTGATGCATGAACAGTGATACGGTGTCGGAAAATTCTTGAAAAAATTCCTAAAAATTATTTTAAGCGATTTTGAGGCTCTTACAAAGCTCGATTCACAATTTTGAATGGTGGAGAGCTCGATTTCAACAAATCTGAATCTTTGACCGCTTTACCTCCTCATGCGTCGCCGCTGACGGAGACAAGGAGGACACCAGCAGACTCTGAACGACACAAGGAAACGGATGGCCGGAACGTCGTGAATCGACGAAAAACCAACTGAAATCAAGTTAATACCGACGATACTTCCGACTGAAATTAACGACGAATGACGATGATTCACGACGAAAGGTTTGAGGGTTTTGTTCCTCGGTCGACAACGAACACGTTGGTGTTTTCGGTTCGTCAATCGGAGGTCGGACGACGAATAGATCAGAGTTGAAAGGAGGGTTGTTGGAGAGGAAAAATCTGCAGAAACAATAGGGAAATGGGCGTTATAATTCATCCTATAAAAAAATGGGTAAATCATGAGTTTAGTCACTGAACTTCCTACACTTCTTAAAACGGTCTGCCAACTTTGAAATTTTACAATTTAATCCACTGTTTCTTTCAAAATACCAATTAAATCCAATACTTTATAATTTCTAAAATTTGGCCCATAAATTGGGGTGTTACACGATAAATACTCGAATTGAATGGACTCGACTCGAGCTCTTAACGAGCCTAAACGAGCTACTCGATATTCGACTCAAAAAGCTCGTGAGCAGCTCAAAAAATGATATTATAATTTTATATTTTTTAAAATTACATTATTAAAAATATATTAAAAATACACTATTGATAATTATAAAAAATTTAAAAATATATTAAAATTTGTATAATATAACAACCCTCAAATTTTAATTAATTTTCTTGTAATGAACCCTAAATCCTAAACCTTAAATCCTAAACCTTAAACTATAAACCCTAAATCCTAAATTATACTTACCTTATAAATCGGTACAATGTCGATTAATTAATATCTTTGCAATAAACCCTAAATCATAAACCATAAACTATAAACCATAAACTATAAACCCTAAACCCTAAACTCTAAATCCAATTATGTGATAGTGGTTAAGTTATGCACATGAAGGTAACATACAAAATATGCAAAAATGATGTTATGAGACTCCTAATAAATCAATCACATACTTATACATAAACATATCAACATGTAAAATAAATATACACAACTAATTAAAGAAAATAATCCTAAACAGAGACTAAATTAAGAGAAATCTAAATGTGATGACTAATTTAAGCTAAATATACTAACTTTAGAATGATGATTAAATTCACGTAAATGTAAAATTAAACTTACAAAATTGGAATTAAACCAATGACTTAAACACAAAATGCGCATAAACTATAGGGTCTTATATGCAATTGATCCTATTCAGTTTAAGCTAAAATAATATGGAAAATAACATAAATGACACCTGAACATTTAAAACAAATAAGAAAATTTAAACAAATATGATTGAAATACAAAAATAAAAATATAACATACCAAACTATAAATTTATTAAACATGCATATACATATTAAACTAATGACTAAATTTAAATAAACGTAAAATTCAACATACAAATCAAGAATTAAATTAGGGATTTACAAAAGGGTGCTCAAGTTTGGGGGACTATAACTTAATTTACCAAAAAATTAATATGAAAACTCCAAGTTGTAATTAGTTTATATTAAGTTGACAGCTCAGTTTGTCTCTTTCTGTGCGGAAAAATAAAGTCTCGTCTCCCTCTTGAAGCTTATGTTTACAGCCATAACAAAGCAAACAATGCTAAAACCTGTCTTGGGAAGGTTCGCCTCACCTCAACATCATTTGTGCCGTATACTGAAGCAGTCCCAAATTCATTTCCCAAAGAGAAAAATGGTAAAAGACATACATTTCATCATCTTCCAAATGCAAAGCAGTTGGAACAGAAGCAAAAGTTTACTACAATGCCTCCTCAACAACAGATGAATTATGGAGTACATGAGATGAAATATGGACCGCCACCATCAAGAGCCGTTCACAGAGTTCCACCGGAAAGTCCATTGGCTCCGGAATGGTATCGGTTGGAAGACAAGAAAGGAGAGGAAAAGAAAGGAGAACTGATGCTTGCAGTTTGGTATGGCACACAGGCTGATGAGGCTTTTCCAGATGCGTGGCATTCGGATGCTATTACTCCAGGTGATAGCACTTTGGTTTCCCCAACATACATCCGTTCAAAAGTTTATCACTCTCCGAGACTATGGTATGTCCGTGTAAAAGTTATTGAGGCTCAAGACCTTGTTCCAGCTGACAAGAACAGGTTTCCTGATGCATATGTCAAGTTTCAAATTGGTAACCAGATCTTAAAGACAAAACCTGTTCAAAACCGAAATATGAATCCGATTTGGAACGAGGAGTTTATGCTTGTTGCTGCTGAACCCTTTGAAGATCATCTGATTTTTTCAGTTGAAGATCGTGTGGGTCCTAATAAGGATGACGCCATTGGAAAGGTTGTTATATCATTGAACTCCGTTGAAGGTGGGGTGTGGATTTGGACAACCCCATTGTTGTTGTTGTTGTTGAATTATTTGAAAGTAGTTCATATCCCACATCGGTGGTTATTGGGAATAAGGGGTAAAGAGAGTGTATAAAAAGGATGTGTTTCAACAATTGAAAATTAGCCCATCTTCGAGCTTCAAACGAGCTTGAATGGTTGAGATACTCTCTTTACCCCTTATTTTCATTTTTTATACATTTAAAATATTTTTATATATTTTATTGATAAATTATTTTTATTTCTTAAAGTTTTATAAATTAACATTTTTTTAAAATTTTTATAATATCCTTTTTTAATAAAAGAAAATTTCGTTCGTCCCTTTTTACGGAGATTACTGCTCTTTGATGAGTACGGGACAGGATCCCTCACCCATTGTTATAGTTTTATGCTCTATTTGTCATTGTCTCAGAAATGCATTTTATATCAATTTTCAGATATGTATCAATATGAAAATATTCTAAGAACAAAACCCAAATAATATAAATTATGTAATATATATTCAGATTCAATTTAAAGTAAGAGCTAACTGACCTCAGTGATTGAGATACTCTTCTCTTTTGAGGTCACGAGTTCAAGCACAGAAAAATAAACTTTGATAATTAATTGATTGAGAGTTTTTATCCAAATATATCTTGTATTTATCTTATATGTATAAAAAAAATTAAAAGAGCCGTATAATCAGGGCTTTTAGGTGCCCAAACGCATATTTTATTGTGCTTTATTGTTTGGTATACGTACTAGTGTGACCGGCACCGCCTTTAATATTGTCCTAATCAATTCTGTAATTTTAAATTATTGTTTAAAATTAGGTAAAGTATACAATGGGCTAATAAATTATATTTATAATAGTTTTAATTATTAAAATTTTAAAAATTATAAAATTTCATACTTTTATTGAATTGTTAGAAAATGCTCACTTTAATATAATTGCAACTCAATAAATTTAAGGGTAAATTACATTTTTAGGCTACTTATTTATTTGTTTGATTAAAAATTTGTCAAATTTTTCCAAAAAATAACAATCTACTCGTCAATTTAAATATTATCGTAAAAAGTCACTCTGTTGTTAAGACGGAAGTCCAATGTGACATGATATAATAACAATTTTAGTCTCTAAAACTTATGTATTCTACCAATTTAGACCTAATTCAGAATAATTTAATAAATTTAATCCTTTATAATTAAAAATTATATCAATTTAGTTCTTTTTTATTTTATTGTCAAACCAAGTGAGTCTATTAATTCAAGCAATACTTGAATAACTTTATTTTACTATAAAACAACTAGAAGTTACTAATAAAAGTCTCACATTAGTAAGTATTAGCCATGTATATAGTTGAGCAAGCTCAATTTGCAATCTGACCATTATAACAAAAACTTAAGATTCGAAGATAAGATCGATTGACACGAGTACAACTTGCACAAAATGCTTCGAAAGCTGCAATAAAATATGAAATATGGTATCTTCTAAGGATACAACGAAAAATAAATTCCATATAAAAGATTTTAAAAACTCCCCTGCATGATGTCTTCACAAAGTAATAAACACAAATCTCCAATTGATTAAACTCAACACCATATATGGTATTGAAAACAATTCTAAGCAACAAGAAAAACAGTGTAACACTTTATGAGATTATCACGCGTTGTTATCAGAATTCATGATATTGATATAACAGTCCATATATAAATAATGATGTGACAAAGGACTCAATTTTTACCCACCCTTAATTACACGTACTTGTTATGAGTTTAATTTATTATTTATCCTATATTTTCTTTTCATATGTGATTTTTTTTTCGTATATTTTTAGATAAAAGAAAATAAAAGTTGAGAGTCTATTAAGCTTGTGGTGTGCTCGTTAATATTTGATGTAGAAAATTAAAGTATAATTGGGATAGTAGTGTTATTTTGATACAAGATTAATTCCATTAAAAACAGGTTCAATGAATAATAACAGGCTTAGATTAATGAGAGTACGTTGAAGGCTATTCTAATAAAAATGTTCAAATTTTACCTAAACGTGTATAAACCTAAATTTATGTAACCCTTTTTATTTGAATCTTAAAATCTAAAATCTAAAACCCTAATCTCACTCCTCTAAACTCTAGACCTAAATCTTAAATCCTAAAACCTTAAATCTTAAATCAAATACATTATATATAATATTAACATAGATAGATATGTGTAATCTAAAATTACCATTTTAAGGAGAAAATATAGATATTTGCGAAATTTAATAAAAATGTTCAAAATTTACTCAAACAGTGTAAACTTAAGTTTACTTAATCCTACTTGCTTAAAATTTAATAAAACCTCTTAACTCTATACCTAAATTTTAAATTCAAAACACTAAATTTTAAATCTTAAATTATATACCTCATATATTATATATTATATACATAATATTTTTTTAAGAGTATAAGGTTATTACAAGGTAGTGTTTGTTTAGAATATTTCTTAGTCATTGACAACATACACACTCGCAGATACAGTTGTTTAAACTCAGGACCGTTAAAGAGAATAACACTCCTTTTAACTACTTATGTCACTTGATAGCCTCCTTTCTTCTTTATCTTTGTTGACCGATTCATTATTTTACATTTATTTCTTATATCACATTTTTAGTTTTTTTTTTCTTTTAATTTTTAACAACTATGTATTTATGGTATGTTTTTCTTAGACTTTTGGCATGATTTTAATCTTTTCTATCTGTCTTTTTGACGGTTATCTTTGTTTGGTTTTCTCAGGGTTAGATTTGACATCGCCTCGACTAATCAGGATGACGCTCATTTGTTATCATGTTGATCTTCCCTGCTTCAAACCCTCAGATTTGAGTTAGATACGCGGTTTGCGTTCGGAGATAGTTTTCTCATGACACCCGATTCTGATTTACGATTGTCGATGGTCTTTCGATAGTTTGATCACCTATTGTGATTCATTTGTCAATGCAGTCAGATTTATTCGTATCTATATTTTATTCAAATATTTTTGGATGAGTTATTAACATTTTACTTGTATGGTCTATATACGATCATAAGTCACTAATTTCTTATGTTAATGGTTATAGAAAATATCCTAATTATACATTTAGTTTACATTTTGTAAACATTCATTTAATTGTATATATTCTCCCCTTTTAGTAAAAATTAGCGAATTCTATCTATATAAAAAAAAAATTATCATTTTAAGACGAAAATACAAATATTTGTGAATTCTAAATGATGGGGAACAATACACGAATACACGATCCAGTTTTCCGTGAGTTGTGGCCATAATTTTGGCGGCCGATTAAAGATTAAAAATGGATAATAATTGAGTAACATGAAAAAGATGGATAATAACATAATTTCAATATTTTTTAAATAATTTATATATACAAATACACATAAATGCATATATACAAAACGATGCTTTGCTCCTTAAATGATCTGCGTTGCTAGGATCTAATCAACAACCTTATTTAACAACTCGCCTCGCACCTGTCGGTATCTGCCTCTCCTTTCTTTTATATTTCCTTCCTTCTCCGTCGCCATAAACTAACTAGCATCAAACATGAACAACCCTAGTGTAAGAGTTAAGCCATTGCTTCTTCTTGTTCCCATTTCATTTCTTCTCTTAGCCTTACTGTCGTCGCTAATAATTCTAAAAACGAGCCCTAAGACCACACAAATCCAGCATTTTTCACGTCCACAATCATCTCCAAGCAGCTTCCCCAGCATGGGAGGGCACTTTGCATGGTATTAAATTGCGGCCACAACGCAGTGTAACGGCCGCATAGTAACGGTTTTGAAGGTCACCACGACCCAATATTAACGCAACGCAACTACCCGCGACAGCCGCAACACATTAAAAAATCACGCCCGCAACAGTCGCAACACGTTACGTGACGTCCGCAGCATCCGCAACCGCGACACCGCAACTGCGACAGATGCCACAACCATTATTTTATAATATGGCACTTTGTATCCCGAGCTCTGCGTCTCCACCATTGCCGTTGTCCCAGCTCTACCCTCCAAGACCTTGCCGGAGCTCAGCGCAACAATCTTGCACCAAACAATGTACGAGGTCAGACTATACTCTGCAAACATTACCAACATCGGGAAGAAACTCAGAAGTTACAATACATTGGAAGAGACGGCCATAAAGGATTGCCTCGAGCTTTTCGATTACACCGCCGCGGAACTGAAACTGGTCCTTTCCGATCTTGCACCGAAGAGATTACCGGTCTCAAAGAACAATAAACATGACTTGCAGACGTTTCTGAGCGCGGCGATGACGAACCAGTACACTTGTCTCGATGGGTTCGCCCGTAGCGACGGGCATGTTCGGAGCATTATCAAGAAGGGTCTCCACAACATCTCTCATCATATCAGCAACTCCCTTTCGATTCTCAACAAGGTCCATGGAGTCAACAAATCGAAACCCGAGGCTTTCACTGAACACAGACGCCTGAAAAACGGGTTCCCAATATGGTTATCATGGAAAGATAGAAAACTGTTACAAGCTCCGGTTACCGAAACCAAGTTCGATCTCGTTGTTGCCAAGGACGGCACTGGTAACTTCACCAACATCACCGCCGCTGTAGCTGCCGCTCCGTACAACAGTGACACACAATATTTGTGATCTAGAAAAAAGCCGGGGCTTATTTTGAAAATGTGGAAGTGGAAAGGAAGAAGACAATGCTTATGCTCGTGGGAGATGGGATCGGGAAGACAGTGGTGAAGGCCAGCAGGAACGTGGTTGATGGATTCACAACTTTCAGCCCTGCCACAGTCGGTGAGTTTTACATATCTTTTTATTATTTTTCTTTTACTATAATACTTTGCTCACGAGTGGGACTTAATCTATATTAGATTCGTATGTATTATCACAAATCAGACGAAAAGTTATCCTAATGTGTCCAATCAGAATGGAATTCACTTTAGTCTAGGGTTTGTATAAGATGCAATAATAGTAACGTAATGTATTTCTTAATAAATCATATAATAGCAATATACTAATATATATATTTTTTAATAATATGAGGTGATTATAAGGTAATATTATTTATAATTTTTTTAATTATTGACACTACACACCTTACAAATGTAATTTCTCAAACCTTAAAAATCTAAGGAAAATAACATTTTATTTATCCATTGTGACCGCTCCATATATTTTTTAAAATAATATTAGTAATAATGGTTAATATTTGTCTTAAACTCTTATTTTTAGAATTTATAATTATTCTTTTTATTAATATAATCTCTAAAATTTAAATTTATATTTAATATATATATATATATATATATATATATATATATATTATTGTTGCACCCAATACTTATTTACGTATCACAAATAATATAAAATATCTATAAAACCAAATTAACTCAAGGACATGCCCAACCTTTTACTTTAATGAATTTTAGATATTATTAATTTAAATAATATTTAAATTAGTTTTTTATTTTCAAATTTCAAGTTTAATTATTTATTAAACCTTTTTTTGGATAATCAATTTATTCATCCAAAGAGAGCAACAAGTTGCTACAAGTTACAATTACAACCAATTACATGAGTTCCCAATCAATGCACAGTTGCCTATTTACATTATCCACTCTATTCATATCGCGCCTATACAATTTTGTTCTAACAGCTCCCTTTATAATATCTACAATTGTATCAGGCGAACGTGACAATCCCCTAAAAATACGATGGTTGCGTTCTTCTCATGTAAAATAAACGAATCCAGTCCATGCTAGTTTTAGAATGTGGACTAACAGGGACTCACCTTTCCAATTGCAAGCCATCCAGCCAAGCAAGTCCTCCCAACTAATACTCTGTTGCTATAACCTGTAAGCATGCAAAATGGAATCCCAGATTGCTTTCGAATAAGAGCATTCCAAGAACATGTGGTTTCTTGATTCCAGTCCAGTACCACAAAGTCTGCAACCAAGGTCTGTCACCACACCAAACCTAGCAAATCTATCCTTTGTAGGAAGCCTATCAAGGATTGCCATCCAAGTGATCAGAGAGTATTTATTAAACTTTATTTTATTTTGAAATTAAATAAATTAAATTCTAACCTCATTTTGAGTTTAAATAATTTAAAGATCCTTGTCCATTTTAAAATTAATCAATTTCTCTTCCCTAAAATTTTGCCTAACTATTCTCTCACTACTCTCATTACAACTTTAATTAATAAATAGACAAACTCTAAATATTAAATCTTAATCCTACACAATATTAATTCAATCTTAAATCTTAAAATTTAAAAATATTTTTTTTGATAGGAGTTGAAGGCCTCATTAAAAACCTCATTCTTGATTAAAGGAGTTTATAGAGAAACTCCTTAATCGGCAGAAAGAGGAAAAGAGTGCCTTAAGATTTCATTAAACATAAGAACTTACAAGATACAACCGTAATCCACCCCAACATACACAAAACACCAGAAACAAACGAAAACAGCCTAAAAAACAACATTAACTCAGCCTAATTCACCTTAGTTACAACAACAACCACTAATAAAACAGACCAGACCTACAACCTGAGCTTGGCCCGAAAGACACCACAAAACAATACACTTTTATAGAAGCCAAATAAAATAGCTGACTCAATCCATAGTGTAAACACTAATTTTTCATTTTACTTAAATTACTTAAATTATTATTTTTAAAATTACTATTATTATTATTATTTAAATATTAATATTAATAATATTATTATAATTATTTATTATTATTATTAAATAAATACAAATATTGATACAAAACCCACAACCCGGATACAGAGGAAACCCTAGGGTTTCTAACCCTAGCCCAGCCGCCAGTTACTCATCACCGTTGGATCTGGAGAGATCCAACGGCCACCAATAAGCCAGATAAAACCCTAGGGTATGATACCCCTAGGGCCACGTCCCAGCCATCGCTTCAAGAGTTCCAGCAGCCCCACGTCTACACTGCCGACGCTCCCACTGCCAGGTGACCCAACCCGCTTCAGCCACGCCGCCGCCGCCTCGCCAGAATGCTCCAGAAGACCCAGATGGCTACCCACGTTGAAGATCTATGGTGAGTCACCCCCATAGCTTGGTGACTCACCGAAGATCGCTCCATAACCCAGTCCAATGAACGTCTCATCGAAGTTATAAAGCCTCGGTTTACCTGCAAACAAGAAAAAAAGAGGCGAGCAAGAACGGAGAGACCACGACAGAACCCAGCAAGACACCAAACATCAAGCAACCATTCGAAAAACAAAGAGAAGAAAGTGAAGAGACTTACCCTCGGAGAGCCCAAACGACGCCGGAACAGTCGGTAATCGAAGGTAATCTTCGGTTTATTTTAGATCTAGAGCTATTAAGGGATTTTTAGGGGTAAATAAGGGAGGATTTGGTTTGAGGATCGAATAATCTTTGATTTGGAGGATTTTGAAAATTTTCGGCCACCATGTACGGTGGTCGGCGGTGGCCATCGCCACCGGAGTACGGTGGCCGGCACGGTTGTCGGATTCTCTCTGTCGAGAGAATCTAGAGAGAAGGCAGAGAACTCTGGTTCTCTCATTTAGAGAGAGAGAAGAAATGAGAAAATGAGATAGATGAAAGGATTTAAGGTCGATTTTAGGGTTTAAATACCATTCCCTGAACGACATCGTTTTGGGTAGGGGCCTGTGTGTAATTTGAGAAGGGTAAAACCCTTTATGCAGCCATTATATATTTGTTTATTTACAAGTTAATCACTTAAATCAACTTTAAATCCTTTTAATTTGGTTTTTAAATTTTGTTTAATTTATAATTTAGTCCCTTATATGCTTATATATATATTAGGTAAAATAACCTATTTAGCCCCTATTATTTTAATAAATTTTATTTATATCCCGAAATTAATTAACATAGGTCAAATTACACTGTAAATACTTAGTTTTCATAATATTTTGAATTAGAGCATTTAATTTTATAATTTATATTTTAATCATTGTTATTTTAATTCTTTTCATTTTTGACCATTAATTTTAATATTTTTATAATTAAATTCTATAAAAGCATATTTCTGTTTATTTTAATTTAGTATATATATATTTCTTTTTAGTTATATATATATATATATTTTAGGATAAGATATGATAATGATATTATTTTTTTTAAATCTAACCTTTTCGAAGATAGTAATATACTGACACACAGGTAATGATCATATTGACTTAGTGGTAGCATGACTGTCAATAAATTGATTGATAAATTTATATTATATGTATATAGGGTATAGAACTAAATTAATATAATGTTGTTACTATATGCACGTGATATGCATATTGTAAATAAACAATACTCATCATTTTGATAAAATCTTTAAGAAAGATTCCGAATCAATAAATTGTTTTTTATTTAGAATTTAGTGTTTAAATTTTATTTTAGTATATTTTATATTTATATATATTTAATTTTGTTTTATTTAAATTATTTTTTTAGGAAAAATATTATTTTTAATATTTATTTATTTTTCAAATATTAAGAAAGAGTAGTATTAAAGCAACTAGATGTCATATTCTGGTATTTTAAAAATAAATAAATATAAAAGCCAATATATATATATTGTTTTATTTAAATACTTTTCTTAAATTATTATTTTTAATATTTATTTATTTTTTAAATATTAAGAAATGACAGTCTTAAAGCAACTAGATGTCTTATTTTAATATTTTAAAAATAAATAAATATCTTGCTTATAAAAATATATACTTCATTATTTTTAGGAAAATTATTATATTCTTATTAATATTTATTTATTTATTTATTAATATTAAAGAAAAGACAGTCTTAAAGCAACTAGATTTTCTTTTCTGATATTTTAAATAAATAAATGTCCTATTTACAAAAACCCTAAATATATTTATGAATACATATATATATTTAATATTGTTTTCTTAGAAATATCAGATTAAATTTGAAATAACACGATTGTAAATTAAATTCATATTTGAAGAGACAATTTATAATCAACATGTACCAATTTTGGGCGTTGTGGGGGTGCTAATCCTTCCCCAAACGTAACCGATCACGAATCCCTTTTTATTTCTAAAAAGAATGAATTTTTTGTTAAACGCAGACCAATTTATCTTTTAACTGATGTTTTCTTAAAAACTCTTTTAAAAGATGATTTTTAGGTATTTGACCTACCTGACCCAAAAGGCCGATGGCGACTCCAAAATCATTTTTTATCAAAATCATTTTTTATCCACATTACTTTTCTCACCAAGTAAAAATTTCGTGCCCGGGTGAAAACCGGTTACGACAGTTTGGTGACTCTGCTGGGGATCAGGCCAAGCTTTAAAATCAATTATAAATTGTCTCTATTAATTAGAAATTAAAAATTCATATATTTAATTTATAATTCTTTCTTTTCAATTTTTTTATATATATACTTATTATTTTCATAATATTTTATATATTCTTCTTTATTATTGTTTTTATTTTATTTTCATGTATTAAATTTCATTGTTTATTTGTTTGCCAGAGGTTTGAATATTTCTCCTCACACACAACACGAACATTGCATAACATAAGTTTTATAATCAAGCTTGTCCCTTTTAAGTCGGAGTGAAAGCGACGTCTTCGTGAGAATTTATTCTCCGTGTTAGACCTAGCAAGTAGGTTTCGGGGTTCATATGCTCTATGTCTTCGTGAGAATTTATTCTCCGTGTCAGGCATAGGGAAATGTGTCCTCTCGAATTGAACTCGATCCGCTTAAGTCTGTAATGGACTAGGATTAAGGGTTTGGTAGCCCAAGGGGCACCAACAAGGACAGTTCGAGTACCTTTACTCCTAGAACTGAAACCTTGCATATAATAAACCCTAGAAATTCTCCTGATCTAAGACTATACTGAACCTCTGTCCGTAGGTGTACACAAAGGAGAAATAAGCTCTAGCTTTTAATTTATTTTATTTTATTTTCTTTTTCCTGAATAAATGCATGCGAACTAGAAATCATGCAGTTAGGCTAATTTTTCCAAACAAAACATGGAACTAGAAAGCATGAGGATAGGATTTATATCTTGATAGATAGAAATTTTTTTCTTTCCATTAATTGGTACTAACCAATTTATTTTTTCCTTTTTTATTGTTATTACATTATATTTTACTCTAACTTTTTATATTGATTTCTTTTGATTGCATTGTATGATCATGGCATAACCAAAAGGTGTTGACTTGAAAAACTGTTCATCAAATTAGAAAGAATTCATAAATGGACAAAAAGTTTTATGATCAAACAAAATATGACGCAACCATGGAATGGCATCCGGAGAGAACTCCGAGGATAGATGAGAGCTATGCACCCAAAGATTGTATGCCTGTTGAAGAGCAAAAGGAGATACGAGAAATAAGAGAGCAAATGTCCAAGATGATGGGTAGAATATCTGTTTTGACCAAAGGAAAAGAGATTCATGCACAAAAAAAGAGAGAGCCCAATAAAGATAAATCTGCAATCTCAGATATGCAATGAACTTCTGATCCTAACCAATTTGAGAAATTACAGACAATCATCATTCGTATTCACAAGTTATCTGGAGATACCAGGAAAACGATGACAACTGTAAAAGCTCCTAAAGATGAGATGAAATCATGCAATCTGAAATCATCGAAGTTTAGTCTGCTCTCGACGTCTAAAACTCAGGTTCAATCCAAAACAAAAGGCGGTTCTCATGTTGATGCTATCCCTATATCATATAAAGAGTTATATAAAAAACTACTTGAAGCACGAGAAGTGGCTCCATATTACATAAAACCGTTCCAACCTCCGTATCCGAATTGGTATGACATCAACATTTATTGTGAATATCATGTCGAAGCTCAAGGACATACCATTGAGAATCGTCTTGCCTTCAAATGACAAGTCCAAAGTCTTTTGGATCATGGAACCTTACAATTTATGATAAATGATCGACCTAGTTTGGTAATTGAAGGTCCTGTTAGATTAATACCAAAAGTGGTCAAAGGTAAGAATATCAGTAGGGGCACCCAGAAGGAAGAAGATTTGCTAAGGTCTGGGGCTCAAATTCGTCATTTAAAGATTGAAAACGATAAATTGAGCACCAAAATGGAAACCATACATGAAGATTTCCAGAAGGCCAGTCAAGCTTTTCAAAATGCTGCATAGGAAACACCCCAGAAGAGTGGATAATAGGGGTTACCAAACTGAAAAAGAACTGTGGCATACATGAACCTCGAGCCAAGAAGTTTTCTCACGATTTAAGAGTTGCAGAAGTAAGACGCAATACAACTGTCATTGAATTGGGAAAATGTCAAGTCGAAAATCAAAGGTTGAATAGTGCTATAACCAACATGGAAGCATCATATCAAATTCATCAGCTTGAGATCAATACTAAATAAAAAGCCACTATGGCCAAGAATAAGACATTGAAGAAATGTTTAGATGATTATGGATATCTTGCACAAGAACTTCTTGAACATAAAGATTCTCTCACAAGAGAAAATGAACAACATTGTCTACAACTTCGAGAGTTGACACAAAAGATGAAGGAAAAAGACAATATCATGAAGGAAGCTGGTGCTCAAGCAAACAATGTGGCTCATAAGCTAGTGGACTTAGCTGGCTTCACGAGAAAATTAAGGCAGATTGATAACTCCATACCTGAGTATAAGTGGAAGTTAATTTGGCTTTTAAGGGAAATAGAGAACTTAGGAGTGAAAAATGTCCCCTACATGTAAAAGTTTTGTTTGATGCACAGAAACTTTTGTGTTCAATGAAGTGATGTCCCCTACATGTAAAAGTTTTGTTTGATGCACAGAAACTTTTGTGTTCAATGAAATCTGTTATAAGATTAACACTCTTGAGTAATACCTTTTCATACATGCATTTACATTTTGTATCTTTGCATTTTCATTTTGCATTTATACTTTTATGTTTGCTTTTATATTGCACAATTTGCATTCTTATTGTTACATTCACATATTTACATTTGCATTTTGCATTTTTACGTTTGTATTTACATTTTCATTTTTGCATTTGCATCTTTGCATAATTACATTTTATTTCAAACTATTTTACTTGCATTTAATCATGACAACGTGGAATAATTTGGGGAGAATTCCATGACAGAATTTTTGAAATCAAAGTGGAGCTAACTTGGTCTTCCTAAAGAAGGATAATAGCCATGAATGAGATTCTAACAAGGGTTGGTAGAATCGAGAAATTGCAAGAGCAACTTATCAAGACTCAACAAGTAATGACTGGTCATGCAAAAAAATTTCAGGCTGATTCAAAAGAACAAATGACCACTTTGATGGACATGATGAATGATATGATCCATGGAGAGAAACCCTTAGAGGATCCCGTTGTGAAGGCTATGAATGAGGTTCTGAATGATAATGATGAGTTCGACGTGATAGTGTCTGATGATCAATAACCTATTAGTGCATTGGTGAATTAATGGTGAATTAAGAATCAATGAAAGAAAAAAGTTTTCTTGTAAGAAATAAGCTTTACCCAAAGAAAAAGGGCATAAAAAAGGGTCAAAGGCTGATAAAGAAGAAAAGGAATGTACAAAGTTTTCAATTTCCTCCATTCCACTTCTCAGGTGAAAAAGTGCATTCAAAAATGCTCTCATCCAAATTAAATACTCCATGACTTGTTCAGCCACAGTGGCCTCCAAATGAGAATTGGACCTATAAGGAGATTCCTTAGATAAACCAGACTGGAATTCTAAATTGTTCAACTAAGGTTCCTAGTAACCTTGAGAGAAATTTCCAAGATCCTTTAGAACAAGCAATTCAAAAGTACAAGGTAAAAGAGGGGGTTAAGGTTCAATGCTCAGAAATCATTGCCTCGACGGAGACTAATGTGATCAAATCCTATGAAGAATATCAGATACAATAAAATGGCAAAAAGGCTTCCATGAATGTAATATGAGATTGGCCCATAGGTCTAAAAATAAATTGGGAAGATGCAACTATGAAAAGATCTCAAACACCCATATCAGACTTCCTGAGGACAGATGAAACTTTGGGCAGTTTAGAGAACATGACGAATACTACGCCAATCACAGCTGCAATATGTGTTCAGAACTGGGACAAAGCTATTGTCACCAATAAGAATTATTTTGAACCCAATTTCCAATTGATAAATGAGGAGATGAAATCTGACCACAAAACTACTAAGAAAGAAGTAGAGGTTGGTACGTCTGAGGAATCATCCAAACGAGCCCAGATAAGAGAAATGATCAATAAATTGGGGGCAACTGAGGACAATGACCCTGATCCTATTACGCACATTAGAGTAATGATGCAAACAAGTGGAACTGTTATCTACCACTGTAGTACTTTCTATTTTCAGTATCTTGTTTGAACAAACAAGTGGAACTGTTATCTACCACTGTAGTACTTTCTATTTTCAGTATCTTGTTTGAACTTGTCTTTTGTTACTTTCTCTGTCTTGTTGAAATAAATAAACTTGTGTTGTTTTTATGGTTATGAGCAAGGAATTAAATTTTAATCTTGAAATTTTTGAATATCAAGTAGATTAAATATTCTTTTTCAAGAGTTATAGATCTTTGGCAAGTGGTAAAATTATACCTTCCATATCCCATCCAATGTCAATTACTTGACCCTTGCTAAAACCAAATCTTGACCATACATTTATCTGAAACTCTGAAGTCATGTCTCTACCTGTTTTTGAGATATAAAATCCAGATGTTTACCATTTTGGGTAGAGTTTATTGTTGATTGGTTTATAACAACCCACCACATTTGTCCTTCCAAATAGAAAACCATCATAAACCAAAAGACCTCAAAAGAACCAAACTTCAAATTATCTGTGAATCTTCCTGCAAGAAGAGACGATATGAGGCATCATGATCAACTTATCAAAGATAATTTCGAGTGATTGAGGCATACTCAAAGAAGAAAGAAAAAAAGATTGATTTAGATAAATATATCATGTAGTAATTACATTGTTTTCATATAAATAAAGATTAATCTTGAATATTAATCCTCCTGGGGATACCTCCTTTTACAAAAGCTTCTGTGGATGAGGAACGACATTGTTTCATTTATCCTTTCAAATTATATATATATATATATATATATATATATATATATATCCCTTGTTGTCCCATTTTGAGCCTAAATGATTTTTCTTCTGATTCAACCTTAACCAATGATCACCCTCCATATTGGGGGGCAAGAAGAAGGATATCTGCTCACAGGAATAAATTGTCAATTACAAGGCAAATCTTCATGAAATGAAGAGAGTTTTGAACTACAAGGTAGATCAAATGCAAAGTGCTTGAAGATCAATCCATTCAAGAATAACGAAATAATTTCCAAAATACAAGAGGAAAAGGAAGTGCTCAAAGAGATTGAAGTCCTATACTCATCCATAAAAAAAAAGAAAAAAAGGAAAAAAGGAAAAAAAGGAAAAAAAGGAAAAAAAGGAAAAAAATGAATCAAGATGGGTGACTTATTGAGCCTCGAGCTACAAGGTTGATCAAGTGCAATCAATTAAAAAAAATCATATTCAACAAGAAGAGCAATATGTGAAAAAATGGAAATGAACCCATAAAATTGACAGTCTAGAGGGATCCAAAAGAAGAATGACAAGTAGCAAAGTAAATCCAATTCAAGCAAGGCAATATTGAAGGCATCAGAATGAATTGATCCTTGGTTCAATTACCCTTAAACACTTATTTGAGCCTTTTTATCCCTTTCTTTCGTAACCATGAGCCTTGGCCTACGTTATGACCTGAAAAGTCCATTCTAATCATACATGGATTTCTATATGAAATAGATTATATTCAGATTTCATTCCGCCTCTCAGGATTGATTTTTATTTGCAAAAATTGTTTTTTTAAAATCTTTAATGCATGATATGAAAAATGATAAAAGGGGGGTTCAAAATGTAAATTTTTTCAAGATAGTGGAAGTTCAAAGATACATATATCCTGGACCAACCTGAAGAGACCTTACTTTACCAGAATTAACCTAAACCTTAAATCTGTCAATAATTTTGACACTTTTCATAGAACTATGATTTTTTTTGATTTAAAAGTGTAATTGATTTATTTGATATTCATTAAATTCATGCTTATGATTTGATTCTATTGTGAACCTGTGATAGGAAACATTTTACAAAATTCTTTCATTCTTTGATAAAGAAATGAGAAAAATATTTTCAAATAGGATAGTCTCAAATGAAAAAGGTCCTTGAAGCAAGTTATTGTCTATTCTACCTCTATTGAAGAAAAAGAATGAACAAGGCCAGAATGATGAAGCACTTCACTTTCTTGAAAGTAAGCAGTACAAGAAGCCATAAAGTCTGGAGAATTGAACTTATGACGCTCTCCTGTGACATTATTAGCAATTCATCAAGAAAAATTATCACTTATCTAATTCTAAGGGAAATAAGCATCACTAGACAAATTATTTTCCCCAGCCATCAATCCATGTTCTCTAGAAGATTACATCACAGAGCAATAAATCCCATTAAGGTGTATTATGGGAATGAACAAGTCCACCATTTGCACTCTGGTTATACCGTGATGCTGGTTTAGATCTTGATGCATCATTGCTGCCTCTTCCATATCGATTATTTTCCTTGTCAGGATTATATTCATTATGTCCTCCAGAAGATTGCTAAACTTAAATTTGATATCGGAACAGATTCTACACTTGTATGCCTTTCATATTGGGTAACATTGGTTACAGGATTCCAAAAGTAAACATAACCAATTTTACTATCAACTAAACTTTTCCATGGTTCGGGAAAAGTGAGATATGTCTTCTCTTTGTAAGTACTATAAATGGGTGCGGATATGTGTGCAAGTATACACAATCGAACAAGTAATAAAGTGATAAGTAGAGTATCATCTCCACAGGGAATTGGGGAAATCAAATAGGTTTGTCAAGGCACTTTACTTTGTCACCTAAGTAAAGTTAGTGATGGAACATACAAATGATAATGCTATGGCAAAATGGAGTGATGGTAATGTGGTGGCAAATGGATATATCGTGGTAAATTAAAATGTAATGCATGCAAACAAATTTAAATGCCAAGACAAAATAAAAATGCAAATACTAGATTTAATATATAGGACTTTAGCTTTCTCACACGACAAGCAGCTATAGGAATGAGTGATGGGAGTCACTAGAAAACCTAAGTCTATTTCTCTTAATGGTATTTCTTCTATGCTTACCCTGCTCGACAGAGTCTATTGAGGTGCCATATGCTATCTCTAGTAAGGGACTCGACAGGTTAAAGATACCCTGGCAAAACCGATTGGCGTAAACTCCTGCAGTGTTCCTATTGGTCCAGATAACAGGATATGTCTCGGCAATACCTTTTTGCGGCAGTATTAACATCTAACCTATCATTTTTGTGCAGCTCTTTTTAGTCGAATAAAATCCTAGCCTTATCTCTAAGGTGGATTAGGCCTAGTTATTACCTAGAACCCCTTGTTTATGTAGTTTCTCCCTAGCTTCTCTCGAAGACTAAAGATAAATTGACAAGGCATTCTCTCGAACCCTCAAGCTCTCCTAAGGAAAGGCTACTCTCGTAGCTCCTACAACCTTAAGGCTTTACGTCTCATAAACAAAATAGAATAACGCATAGTAAAGCAACCATTCATTAAATTAAAAACTTAAACATTCAAGTGAACTCCCACCAAATAGGATTAGTTCATGGTGGGGTTCGAAATAAACAAGTTCAAGACAAGTTCCATTCGTTCCTTACAACCCAATAACAAAATATGAAAGCAAATAACTAAGGAGAAGAGAGAAAGCCTTCGACGTGCACTGCCCAATGCTCCTCTCGGCCACCAAGATTACTCCCAACAGACTGGCTCCTCTCGGACGCTCAGAACGCCACTCCCTTCTGCTAGTCAAGGAGAAATGCCACGACAAGACGGATTGACTAAGAGAGTTGAGACCTTCTCACTCTAACTTTTTAAGCTCAAATCAGTGTGGAACTAAAGTCTTTTTCATTGTAGCTTCATCCTCTATATATAAGGGGAGAAACACCTTAGGAATTGGTGTTGAAATTCCTAGGATACCCCCAACTTTGCTTGATTCTCGTGAGGATTGGGCAGTGATCCAGCATGGGCACCTGAAAATGGCCCATACTGGGTGGTTGGCTGAGCATCTGACATCTGCAGCATGGGCGGCATGGTGCAACATGGCATTTACAGTGCTAATCCAGGTGGATTTCTCGCTCTTGGTGCACATGAGAGACAGATGGCTTCAAAAATATATTCTCGCACTTTGCTCGCTTTCGAAATACCAATCCAACTCAGTATTTTTATTCTGCTAAGCGATCTCCTAATGTCATGGCATTTCCTTTTCTCTTTTCCTTGCTCTCAATTTCTGCACATCATTAGACAAACACCTACCTCATAAAGCAACACTGATGACAAAATAAAATGCCGCGGCAAAACGAATCCACCACATGCAACTAAATACTTCTAAATGCATCTACATGGTCCTAAATGAGCTCATAGACATTCAATAACTTAAGTGAAAAGGTTCCAAAATATGACCTTTTTACGGAGTTATCACACCCCCAAACTTAAGCTATTGCTTGTCCTCAAGCAATGGATAATATTAAGCAAAATAAAAATACCATGGCAAGTACAGAAGTAGAATAATTATATGGGATAAAATTTCAGCCCTCCATCTGGCTTCAACATGCTAGACTAGTTCGAGAAATCAAGTACTGGCCCCTAGGACAAGATCCTTTGTGTGGGTGTGTGCGTGTTTGTATCCAGTCCATGCTTAACAAACTTAAAAATTTTCTAAGCAAGCTTTCTTAATTTGCCATGACATTTAGAAATTTTTACTCCCACCTTGTTTTCTTTTCTCTCATTAATTCTGGTACAAGGGGAGTCAGCCCATCACACCTACCATCACACACTCTAAGTGAAAGGGAGCATACCTTCCACCCCCAAGCTAGTCAGGTAGGGTCATCCCGTGACTACTTTCATTCACTCATATGCCACAGCTGCCATTTATTTAACTGCAGTTTCCAAGCAATGCCATGGCATAGCGGAGTGTCCCTCTACAGATATGCCGAGACATTTATTTATAACTTCTATTTCTTCTTTTTCTTTTTTCTTTTTCTTTTTTCTTCTTCTTTTTTCTTCTTCTTTTTTCTTGTTCTTTTTATGCGAGGTTTTCATCATTCAAAGTTTTATGCCACGACATTTCAGAATTCTCTTATAAAAAATTTCTAAGTTTCTCAAGCATGGAAAACATACAATCGTGTATTCAAGGGTTTCAAAGAAGCAAGTCCTAGAGTTGGTTCTATCATCCTCAACCAGTCATGTACATTCTATCTTTGCTATCATTCATCATCATCGGGTATCCTTAACTAATTCAGAAAACTATTCAGTAACTTACTAATGTCATGGCAAATTTATTTTACCAACACTATCATGTAATGATTGGAGAACCCTACTTCCCCCAAACTTGAGAGAAACATTGTCCTCAATGTTTACTAAAACTAAGGAAAATTAAACTACATGCTATGAAATTCAATGCAATGCAAGGTACCTTGACTTTACGCTTGTGGTGGTGCGGCGATCGTGCGACGGGTGCACTTTCAAAATTATGTGGGGCTGGAGTGTTCAGAATCTGATGCTGGTATGATTGAAGGTTGTATGGATCATGAGTAAAACTAAAATGTCACGGCATCCTTAAGATGCTTGGCCAATTTCGACATCGTGCAAGAGGAGTGCAGACTTGTCACGCTTGATCGGAGCACCAGTGTAGACCAAAATGCCCCACACATATAACAGTTCAACCTTCAAAATATTTTGCCCTGGCATTTTGTGTCCTTCATATATGAATTATAGAACCTTTGCAGTAGTCCTCTCTTCTTCAAAGTGCTCTATGCATGAAGTTGAATGGTAGAAGAATGAGACCTCTTTTTGCTCATTTTTGTTGTGGCAACTTGAAATCATTTGGGCAGCAAATTCGTTAGAGAGGTTGAGGTCATCCCTATGACAATAGCCACCATCGTGTATGACCTTGTTCTTTCCTAGGTTGTTCAAGTAAGGAAGCAAAACAACACTAATAAGAAAATTGACAATGTCAGCATACCAAAAATTTACCGCGGCAAATAATAATTTCTCATTAGGGAATTTTTCCTTAATCTCCATTTCATTCTTTAGTTCTTTCACAATTTCTAGCCTAGAAAAATGAGCAGCTACTTGGGGTTTAGGATGACTAAATTCAATAGGATTTAAAGGTTCAAATTTCATACCTGGTCTAGCTATGGGTGAGCTAGACTTACTCATCTCCTTTGGAATATCCTCGAGCTCCTCTTCGTCTTCTCCATCAAGATTGAAGTGATTATCACTGCATAAAATTTTGTTGTGGTAAAATTCTGCAGCTTTCCTTTGGTCATCAACTCCTACTGATGGGGGTTTTTCTTTTGTCGTGGCAAAATTTTTATTGTCTTCATTGACTGTACTCTTCGAACCCTTATCATTATTTTCTAGAAAATGTAAATCTTCTTGCACATTCGGATCTTCGTTTACAATCTCATGATCGGGCTCTCTGAGTGTCTCTCCCCCAAACTTAACATCTTTGTAGCCACTCCTTAAGGTGAATGTACCACAATGCTCCCTGTCTTGAGCCTTAGTGACTTCAGTATCACTAGGTAGACTGCCATATGGGAAAAAATGTAATGTTGTGGCAATTCGACCAACCTGACCCTCCAAAGCCCTCAAAGACGAGCTGTGACTTTGAAGCAAAGCTTCTTGGCTTTTTATAGAGGTCGCATGGTCGTGCAGCATGATCTTCGTTGTTGCGATAAAATCTTGCATCGTAGCCTTCAAAGAGCTTGTGTTAGGTGAAGATGGTACTCCCTCGTTAGAATTATGCCATGGTATATTCGTTTGAAAACCCTAGGAGTCATTGAAGTTCTGCTGCCTAGCGGGCTGACTAGAGTTGTTGGTTCCTTGATTTTCCCACAAAAAGTTTGGATGTTGATGCCATCCAGGATTATATGTGTTAGAATAGGGGTTGTTGTTGCCTCGATTATAGTTGCCTACAAAGTTGATGGATTCTTGATTGGTCGGGCACTCAATCTCGTTGTGATTGTCGTGGCATAATAAACAAGCTGAATGAGCTGTCTTCACTTCTCTCACCTCACTTGGCCTTTGCAAGTTCTTCAACATGTTGGTGATAGCAGCAAGTTAGGCGGAAACCAAATCTTTATAATCTAGCTCGAAAGCTCCATGAGATTTTCGCCCAACTCCAAGCCTTGTGGATGGAAACTAATAATCATTAGTGGCAATCTTATCCAGTATGTCAAATGCCTCTGCTGATGATTTGTCAAGTAACGTCCCATTTGCCGAGGCATATAGTATCATCCTTGTGGGTGTGTTAACTCCATTGTAGAACATCACAACTTGAGTCCAGTAGTGGAATCCATGATTGGGGCACTTGCGAAGCAAACTTTTGTATCGATCCCAACACTCATACATAGACTCTTCATCGCCTTGGTAAAAAGATGCTATGACATTTCCAAGATGGTTGTACATATTGGGTTGATTATGCCATAGCAAAAAAAATTTGCACAAGTCAGCTCAAGACCTTATCGAGTCGGAAGGTAATCCATTGAGCCATACCCTGGCGTGATCTTTCAAAGAATATGGAAATAACTTCAATTTTAGTACATCTTCATGCACACCTTGTTGTCGAAAGCAGTCAAAAACCTCCAAAAATTCCCGAACATGTTGCCTTGCATCCTCATGAGGAGCACCACCAAACTGTCCAATAAAATCTAACATGTCGAACATAGCCGATTTGAGCTCGACGTAGGCTGCCTGAATCATGGGTGCCACAATTCCAGGATATAAGTCGTCTATGATAGGGTTTAAATGATCTTGAATAGTACGAGGCCTAGTTGCATTCCCAGCATTTGGAATTTCCTCGGCATTCTGATCTTCCACTTAACCCATTCTTTGATTTCCAATTTAGTACATCTTTTCTTGAGCACGTTGAGTATGTAAAATAAAAGCCTGAAAAAGACAAGGAAAATAACAAGTAAAACTATACAAAAAAATTGAAAAAGTAAAATAAAAATGCTATGACAAAACTAATTAACTTTAGTTGCTAATTCCCCGGCAACGGCGCCAAAAACTTGTCCGCTCTTTGTGAGTACTATAAATGGGTGCGGATATGTGTGCAAGTATACACAATCGAACAAGTAATAAAGTGATAAGTAGAGTATCGTCTCCACAGGGAATTGGGGAAATCAAATAGGTTTGTCAAAGCACTTTACTTTGTCACATAAGTAAAGTTAGTGATGGTACATACAAATGATAATGCTGTGGCAAAATAGAGTGATGGTAATGTGGTAGCAAATGGATATATCGTGGTAAATTAAAATGTAATACATGCAAAAAATTGTAAATGCCAAGGAAAAATAAAAATGCAAATAGTAGATTTAATATATAGGACTTTAGCTTTCTCACACGACAAGCAGCTATGGGAATGAGCGATGGGAGTCACTAGAAAACCTAAGTCTATTTCTCTGAATGGTATTTCTTCTATGCTTACCCTGCCCGACAGAGTCTACTGAGGTGCCCTATGCTATCTCTCGTAAGGGTCTCGACAGGTTAAAGATGCCCTAGCAAAACCGATTGGCATAAACCCCTGTAGTGATCCTATTGGTCCAGATAACATGATATGTCTCGAAAATACCTTTTTGCGGCAACATTAACATCTAACCTATCATTTTTGTGCAGCTCCTTTTAGTCGAATGAAATCCTAGCCTTATCTCTAAGGTGGATTAGGCCTAGTTACTACCTAGAACCCCTTGTTTATGTAGTTCATCCCTAGCTTCTCTCGAAGACTAAAGATAAATTGCCAAGGCATTCTCTCGAACCCTCAAGCTCTCCTAAAAAAAGGCTACTCTCGTAGCTCCTACAACCTTAAGGCTTTACGTCTCATAAACAAAACAGAATAACGCATAGTAAAGCAATCGTTTATTAAAATAAAAACTTAAACATTCAAGTGAACTCCCACCAAATAGGATTAGTTCATGGTGGGGTTCGAAATAAACAAGTTCAAGACAAGTTCCATTCGTTCCTTACAACCCAATAACAAAATATGAAAGCAAATAACTAAAGAGAAGAGAGAAAGCCTTCGATGTGCACTGCCCAATGCTCCTCTCGGCCACTAAGACTGCTCCCAGCGGACTGGCTCCTCTCTGACGTTAAGAACTCCACTCCCTTCTGCTAGTCAAGGAGAAATGCCACGGCAAGACGGATTGACTGAGAGAGTTGAGACATTCTCACCCTAACTTTTAAAGCTCAAATCAGTTTGGAACTAAAGTCTTTTTCATTATGGCTTCATCCTCTATATATAAGGGGGAGAAAAACATTATGAATTGGTGTTGAAATTCCTAGAATACCCCCAACTTTGCTTGATTCTCATAAGGATTGGGCAGTGGTCCAGCATGGGCAGCTGGAAATGGCCCATATTGGGTGGTTGGCTGAGCATTTGACATCTGTAGCATGGACAGCATGGTCCAGCATGGGCGGCATGGCATTTTCAGTGTTAATCCAGGTGGATTTCTCGCTCTTGGTGCACATGAGAGATAACTGGCTTCAAAAATATCATCTCGCACTTTGCTCGCTTTCAAAATGTCAATCCAGCTCGACATTTTTATTCTGCTCAGCGGTCTCTTAATGTCATGGCATTTCCTTTTCTTTTTTTCCTTGCTCTCAATTTCTGCACATCATTAGACAAACACCTTCCCCATAAAGCAACACTGATGACAAAATAAAATGCCGCGGCAAAACGAATTCCACCACATGCAACTAAATACTTCTAAATGCATCTACATGGTCCTAAATGAGCTCTTAGACATTCAATAACTTAAGTGAAAAGGTCCCAAAATATGACCTTTTTACGGAGTTATCAATATAGTAGTGAGTATCTGGGAACAGCAGAAGAGACAGTCACTATAACATTCTTTGCAAGAAAATACAACAATAAAAATCTTCTAGTTCATCTTGATGATGTTTATTTCTTCCAGTAAGGTTGTTACACTAGATGCCACCACCAACAAGGTCGAATTCGCCAAATCTACTCATCAATTGCTCCAATCGATCACTATTCAGTTCTTACGCATCTGTTTTCAAAAATATGCCAAGACAGTAGAATGCAACCTTTGCATCACTAATCCTAGAGAAAAGAGGCAGGGCATTAATACCACCGGGGAACATGTCTCTAGTATGGTTTTTAGGGAAACCTAGAAGCATTTCTACCTCATCAGGTTCAAGTGAAACAACTTTATTCCTTCCAAACCCATACCAGATTCCATTTTCGGCACTCATCAAGAACATACTTCTGGAAACTCGAAGGTGGCTCATTGTCATAAGTTTCAAGAGCCTTACAGATCCTTTCTGTTAATTTGGCATTTTCGTGTACATGTTTGTAAACAGTTCAACTTTGTTTTTGGATCTCAGAAAGACCATCATTTTTTTGTCAATAGAAAAACATCATGTATAGTGCGGGGAGGAAGTGAAATAAGAGGAAATCTGTTCTTAATTGGCAGATTATGAATATAGCCATTTTTCGTGCAGCAACATAAAAATACTTTGAATCTACAAATTCTGGCTCTACATCGTATGGGCACCGTGACATTTCGATCTAAACACCAACTGTAGCAAGTACCACGTTCTCATAGTAGAAATAAGGAGGCCCAATAGCATCTTCTGGAAGTTTTCTTTGAGTTATCTGATCTGGTTCGGTAGAAACCTCAAAACCAATCATTGGATTTGGAAGATGAACTGCATGATCGTCTTTATTAAGAAACTTATTTTCAAGTTTCCTCTGCTTCTTCCTTTTTCAAAAATCATAGCCCGAGTTTTGCATTTTCTTGTATTTGGGGTCATTTCATAATGGCTTCCTATCTTCTACCGAAAAAAGTGTGTCAGCAGCCTTAGCCATTTGAGCAGCACATATAAAATTTGTCAACTCTGTAATTGATGAATCCGGACCACATCTCTCCATGGTTATTGAAGTCTCAACCTCTGAGTACCCCATTTTCGACAAGTATAACAGTTTATTCTCCTCATCAGAATCAGAATTCATGATTTCCTTAGTATCAGAAGAACTATCAATATCTGTGAAATCATTCTGAAAGATCGCTTCATAATCAGATGAGTAGTTATCAGAATCAACATGTTACATGGAAAAGTATATTCCAGAAATAGCCTTCATTGAAAACAAGGTTCACTGTGTCAGCCTGGAATGAATTACCAAACGATGTATAACACTCTGTCCAACTAGATCCCTCCAGATCCAAAAAATGGGCACCTCATTCAGAAGAGGCACATATCTCAGACATTTCTGTCTGAATGATTGATTACTTCTTAAGTTTGTGACAACATAAAGAGAATTCCTCAAGTTGCTTGACAACTGCTGTTTAGTGACACCAGAATGAGAGTATTCAAGATAAACAGATTTGGGGCATGAATAAAGGCTCAAGTACCCACAACAGTGCATTGTCAAAATTGGACCTCGTGGAGAACATGATATTCAAGTTAAACATGCGTTGAGAGTAAACCAGAAATAGAATATTGGGGCATCTCGAAAGCCCATTTCAAACATAAATGATTCATGTAGGGCATTCTGAAGGCCCACGTCAGCATGAATATTTGGGCATTTTTGAAAGCTCACATTAACAAGAAGCAAATGATGGAGCATGCTGAAAGCCCATTTCAATCAGAATCAGGAATGTTGATGTATTTGGAACGATTGTATTAACCAATGTTGGGGCATGCTGAAAGCCCATTTCAATCAGAAATTATAATATTGACATTCGGAACGTTTGTATTAGCCAATGTTGGGGAATGCTGATGATCCATATCATCTTATGAAAAAATCATTGATTTGAGCAAATATTTCCAATGAGATAGAAATGTATGAAGAATGAAAATGGTGAAGCAGTAACAGTCGAGCTGACTATACATAATTGCTTCGTTCATCAGGCAGTTGTATTAGGGTCCTGTTGTTGAACAAATATTTACTCAGCAAGTATGGTTTCAAATACCCAATCTTCTTAATCATGTGTCACATGACAGTGTTTTCTTTGTTAAGCTACATCACGGTTGCATGGATAAAGATGGTCCCCAGGCAGACCACTCGATCCAGGGTTCATTTCCTCAAAATCTCGGCTTTGAATTTTGTATTTTGTGTGTCGGTGATGATTGGAAATATTTCTTTAAGATTCATTGCAGTTAGTTTCAATCATACTGTTGGGGTTACGAAGATATTTTTCACATCAATTTTGCTTACTTGATAACATTGAAGAGGGAGGCTTGATTTATTTATATTACCCTTATTCCCGTTATTATTGGGGTTATCATTGACAGTCAGAGTGAACTGAGTTTTCATCTATTTTAGTTTATCAACAAGAATTCCATAGACATCTTTCTGTATATGGCTCCTATAGTTGATGTGTTTCTACTTCCTAAAACACTCATTACAGAAGAAAATGTGATCGATATCACACTTGCCCTTGCTCGAGATGATATGAAGATCAGTTAGTGTCTCTTATTCAATTCAACACTAGCATATTTTATGAATTTGACCAACTTTTTGGTCATGAAACACACCAACATCTCACTTATATTCCCACTGAGTTTTGTTCTCAAGTGGTCTTGTGGCATCATACAAAAACTTTGAACAATGTGAAAAGAGCTTCATTGACCAGAGATCTATACAGAAGCCACAACTGGATGAATGTATTGTCAAATGTTTTACAAACATCTGTGCATAAACCACATAAAATGATGAATGTGTTGTCAAATATTTTACGAACCAGTTATTCTGGTGTTGAACCAATATTGCAATCATATGGTGTTTTCATTTATTGATCTGAAATAAAGCCTTTCTAAAAAGTGAGACATGATGAAGATTTATTTCCACATAGTGGAGCTGGAATTTTAGCAACAAGAAACTAGTGGATCCAACTAAGGTTGAACGACAGGTTGTTGTTAAGCATCTCAACATGATATGGTCTGAATGGCTTTGTTCGAGATCCAATTAGATGTGGAGACATAAAAGGAATTAGGATAAATCTTCCTTGTGATGTGTTTCAAGAGTCAAATCAGAACAAACGTTGTTATTCTAATTAATTTCTGCTAAGTTTAACATATTTACATCTACATTCTTCAAAGATGATAGATTCTCTTTTCAAAGATGAAAGCTTTATTGGGTTTCTACACAAGTCCAGATGAAGAAAGCAGATGTTATCAAAGATAAAATGGGGCATCAAGGTCATAGTTCTGACTACAGCAAGAGTTCCATAAATGAAACATTTCTTTTGAGACTTAAATGAAGCAAAGAAGACACAAAGATGCAAATTGATCATATGGTTCTTCAGAAATAAGAGCGTGATAATATAAGTTGTTACACTAATATCCAAAGGTAACCCTGGAAATAAATGATCAAGTGAAGGAAGACCGAGTTCACCACTTTGAAGTCAAACGAAGATTGCATAAACATTCATGCATTCATAAGAACATCATTTGCATAACAGAAAATGCATTAGATTGATACATGTAATTGCATTCAAACATAAGGTTTTGCAGATTTTCATATGAAAAAGAAGATTCATGATGAACAATACCTTACAAGAAGAAGGTAGAATTCAAAACCTCAAATGCAGGAATCACATAAACATCTGAAGAATAGATGGATGCAATTCACAAAAGAAGTATTATTTTGGGGAATGTTATCCAATCAACAAGTTATTTCAATGAGAAAAACACTTTCCAAAGTTTCTTATTTAATCTTTTCTAAAAATGAAATTGTTGAATAGTAAGAAAACAATTTTCATAGTTTCTTACTTAGTAAATTATTTCCCATATCTGTAATCCCTTCAGTGCATGATGTTTTCAAAACCTTCGGATCATCCATAAGACCTGCAGTGCAGGATGCTTTCAAAAAGCCTTCGGTAGCTTTTTGATATTTTCAAAACCTTTGGGTTATCCATAAGACCCGCAGTGCAGGATGTTTTCAAAAAGCCTTCGGGAGCTTTTTGATATTTTCAAAACCTTCGGGTCATCCATAAGACCTGCAGTGCAGGATGTTTTCAAAAAGCCTTCGGGAGCTTTTTGATATTTTCAAAACCTTCGGGTCATCCATAAGATCTACAGTGCAGGATGTTTTCAAAAAACCTTTGAGAGCTTTTTGATAGTTTTAAAACCTTCGGGTCATCTGTAAGCCCTTCAGTGCATGATGTTTTCAAAACCTTCAGGTCATCCATAAGGCCTGCAGTGCAGGATATTTTCAAAAAGCCTTCGGGAGCTTTTTGATATTTTCAAAACCTTCGAGTCATCTGTAAGCCCTTCAGTGCATGATGTTTTCAAAACCTTCGGGTCATCCATAAGACCTTCAGTGCATGATGTTTTCAAAACCTTCGAGTCATCCATAAGACATGCAGTGCAGGATGTTTTCAAAAAGCCTTCGGGAGTTTTTTGATATTTTCAAAACCTTCGGGTCATCTGTAAGCCCTTAAGTGCATGATGTTTTCAAAACCTTCGGGTCATCCATAAGACCTTCAGTGCATGATGCTTTCAAAACCTTCGAGTCATCCATAAGACCTGCAGTGCAGGATGTTTTCAAAAAAAGCCTTCGGGAGCTTTTTGATATTTTCAAAACCTTCGAGTCATCTGTAAGACCTATAGTGCAAGATGATAGGACTTCTGGACAGAATGTTTTCAACATTTCCATCCTACTCAAAAGAAGTCAAATGAAAAATTATTGTTTTTTTTTCTTCGTCTTTGCTCTATTCTTGTTAATACAAAAATGAGCAAATAGGGGCAGCTGTAAACACTAATTTTTCATTTTACTTAAATTACTTAAATTATTATTTTTAAAATTACTATTATTATTATTATTTAAATATTAATATTATAATTATTTATTATTATTATTAAATAAATACAAATATTGAAACAAAACTCACAACCCGGATACAGAGAAAACCCTAGGGTTTCTAACCCTAGCCCAGCCGCCAGTTACTCATCACCGTTGGATCTGGAGAGATCCAACGGCCACCAATAAGCCAGATAAAACCCTAGGGTATGATACCCTAGGGCCACGTCCCAGCCGCCGTTTCAAGAGTTCCAGCGAGTTCCAGCCGCCCCACGCCCACACTGCCGACAGTTCCACTACCAAGTGACCCAACCCGCTTCAGACAAGACGCCGCCGCCTCGCCAGAATGCTCCAAAAGACCCAGATGGCTACCTACGTTGAAGATCTATGGTGAGTCACCGCCATAGCTTGGTGACTCATCAAAGACCGCTCCATTACCCGGTCCGATGAACGTCTCATCGAAGCTATAAAGCCTCGGTTCACCTGCAAACAAGAAAAAAAAGGCGAGCAAGAACGGAGAGACCACGACAGAACCCAGCAAGACACCAAACAACAAGCAACCATTCGAAAAACAAAGAGAAGAAAGTGAATAGACTTACCCTCGGAGAGCCCAAACGACGCCGGAACAATCGGTAACCGAAGGTAATCTTCAGTTTATTTTAGATCTAGAACTATTAAGGGATTTTTAGGGGTAAATAAGGGAGGATTCGGTTTGAGGATCGAATAAGCTTTGATTTGGAGGATTTTGAAAATTTTCGACCATCACGTACGGTGGCCGGCGATGGCCATCGCCACCGGAGTACGGTGGCCGGCACGGTTGTCAGATTCTCTCTGTTGAGAGAATCTAGAGAGAAAGCAGAGAACTCTGGTTCTCTCATTTAGAGAGTGAGAAGAAATGAGATAGATGAAAGGATTTAAGGCCGGTTTTTGGGTTTAAATACCCTTCCCCGAACGACATCGTTTTGGGGAGGGGCCTGTGTGTAATTTGGGAAGGGTAAAACCCTTTCCGCAACCATTATATATTTGTTTGTTTACAAGTTAATCACTTAAATCAACTTTAAATCCTTTTAATTCGATTTTTAAATTTTGTTTAATTTATAATTTAGTCCCTTATATGCTTATATATATATATATTAGGTAAAATAACCTATTTATCCCCTATTATTTTAAGAAATTTTATTTATATCCCGAAATTAATTAACATAGGTCAAATTACACTTTTAAATACTTAGTTTTCATAATATTTTAAATTAGAACATTTAATTTTATAATTTATATTTTAATCATTGTTATTTTAATTCTTTTCATTTTTGACCATTAATTTTAATATTTTTATAATTAAATTCTATAAAAGCATATTTTTGTTTATTTTAATTTAGTATATATATAATTATTTTTAGTTATTTATATATATATATATTAGGATAAGATATGGCAATGATATGATTTTTTTTTTAAATCTAACCTTTTCAAAGATAGTAATATACTGACAGACAGGTAATGATCATATTGACTTACTGATAGCATGATTGTCAATAAATTGATTAATAAATTTATATTATATGTATATAAGGTATAGAACTAAATTAATATAATATTGTTACTATATGCACGTGATATGCATATTGTAAATAAAAATACTCATCATTTTTATAAAATCTTCAAGAAAGATTATGTATCAATAAATTGTTTTTTATTTAGAATTTAGTGTTTAAATTTTATTTTAATATATGTTATATTTATATATATTTAATTTTGTTTTATTTAAATTATTTTCTTAGGAAAAAATATTATTTTTAATTTCAAATATTAAGAAAGGGCAGTCTTAAAGCAACTAGATGTCCTATTCTGGTATTTTAAAAATAAATAAATATAAAAACCAATATATATATATATATATATATATATATATATTGTTTTATTTAAATTATTTTCTTAAATTATTATTTTTAATATTTATTTATTTTTCAAATATTAAGAAATGACAGTCTTAAAGCAACTAGATGTCTTATTCTGATATTTTAAAAATAAATAAATATCTTGATTATAAAAATATATACTTCATTATTTTTAGGAAAATTATTATATTCATATTCTTATTTATTTATTTATTAATATTAAAGAAAAGACAGTCTTAAAGCTATTAGATGTTCTTTTCTGATATTTTAAATAAATAAATATCCTATTTACAAAAACCCTAAATATATTTATAAATACATATATATATTTAATATTTTTTTTCTTAGAAATATCATATTAAATTTAAAATAACACGATTGTAAATTAAATTCATATTTGAATTCTTAAATTCTATTATTAGAGACAATTTATAATCAACATATATCAATTTTGGGTGTTGTGGGGGTGCTAATCCTTCCTCAAACGTAACCGACCACGAATCCCTTTTTATTTCTAAAAAAGAATGAATTTTTGGTTAAACGCGGACCAGTTTATCTTTTAACTGATGTTTTCTTAAAAACTCTTTTAAAAGATGATTTTTAGGTATTCGACCTACCTGACCCAAAAGGTCGATGGCGACTCCGAAAGAATTTTTTATCAAAATCATTTTTTATCCACATTACTTTTTCGGCAAATAAAAATTTTGTGCCCGGACGAAAACCGGTTACGACACAGGAACCAAAATCAACCACAAAGGCTAAGAGCTTCCACATAATAAGGTTGTAGAGAAACAAGCTTCGAACTCCTCCTTTATGCCATTTAAGGCTCATCTTGTCGACATAGACCATCTGAACCTCCAACTCCAAAAACAATGAGCATATGCGAGTCACCTTCCAAAACTTCTACTGTCGTAATCTTCCGAAATTAGAGCCACTATTGAGCCATTAGACTCAAAACCCAATTCTTTCCCGAACTGCAAGGAGTTTGTCTCTTCCTTCTTTAGACTCTGCCCCAATGCCGAAAATTCCAAATCATAAAGGAATATGTCTGCAAGAACCGCGCGAAGCACCTTCTTCTGTTTATACTTGCTTCGGCAGTGCAAAGTCTTCTTTTGAGGAGCAGATTTTTTATCATGAAAAGTTTGGAGAGAGGTATACTTAAAATAATTTTCCTCCTTTGCTCTGTGTTTCTACCTGGAACTGTGCGAGAACAAATCATCCCTCAAATTTCGTGCACTACCTTTGATGGACAAATCAATTAAAAAATCTTTCATTCCCTCATTAGCACGTGCAGTCATGTTGTTGTCATTTTTAATTTCTCTCTCCTCATAAACCAGCACTATCTCGTGTAATTCACCCTTAGAACTTTTGAAAGCACAATTATTTTTAAGGTCCACATTACTCACATCTTCCACCACCTTTGTCTCCACTCGACCATCCAACATGGAGAATTCTACTAAATAACCCATCCCCTCAAAAGCACGTGCAGACACTCTACTTTTCCTTTTGTCATTTTCTGTCTCTCTCTAACGTCGAATCTTGCTTCAATAAAATTTGATGGTTAATTATATTTAATTAATTAACAAAAAATAAGGTGGTGAAGATTAATTAGGAGATTAGTCTTATAAAAGAATGCACATTTTAGTTAATTTTTGTTTGAACAGATGGTGGTGTTCCAATTTTGATAAAAATGTTTGCCTACGATTAGGACACAAATCTCGGATATAACGAAGTGCCTTAACTAATTCACATCACCTGTTTACACCAGCGTATTAAAATAATGGGTAAACTATATATTTGGTCACCTAATTATTGTTATAATCCTGTTATAATTATTAATTATTTCTTTTTTCAAATTATGCTTAACATTACATTTTAATTTTATTTTAATATATACGGACCACTGTTAAAAATAATTTCGACCCAGGGGCACTTCCCCATTTTTTATTATTAAAAAAATCTATGGGTAAATCCTAAATTAAAGCTCTTAATTTTAATTTATTTTGATTTTACCCCCTCATTTTTATGATAATTATACTTTGCCCCCTCATTATTTATGGTTAATTATATTTTACTCCTCTTGACTTGGAATCATGGCTCCGTCCTTGTGTTGACGTGATTTTTTTTCAATGATGAAGTGAAATTACTTTATGGTGTTATATCAACATTATCATTAATTTTTTAACGGTGGATGAATAAAATAAAACAAAATGTAACATTAGGTATCATTTTGGAAGAAAAAAAACATTTGAATGATCAAATTAGGACTGTATGAATAGTTAAGTGACTAAATACTTAGTTTTCCCTAAAATAATGTACTGATAACTTCAACAAAACAGTTGCTTCCTTTGCTTCCCTTTTTGTAATTTGCTTTAAAAATCATTGAAAAGCCACTATAATTAGAAGTATACCCTCTTTTTCACACGGTTTTTTGTTGCCTCAGCTGTGGTGGGAGTCGGTTTCATAGCCAAAGGGATAACCATTGAGAACTCAGCAGGACCGAGCAAACACCAAGCCGTGGCATTAAGGACTGGCTCCGACTTTTCTGCATTTTATAAATGCAGCTTCGTCGGCTACCAAGACATTCTCTACGTCCATTCCTTTTGGCAATTCTATCGCGAATGCGAAGTGTACGGCACCATCGACTTCATCTTTGGAAACGCGGCCGCGGTTTTCCAAAGCTGCAATTTGTATGCTCGTAACATTTTCGCAGCACAAGGAAGGGGAAGACCCTAACCAAAACACCGGCATTTCGATTTTGAACAGTAAGATTGCCTCCGCCGCGGATTTGATACCGGTGAAATCATCGTTCAAGACGTATTTGGGGCGACCCTGGAAAGAGTATTCTAGGACTGTTATTATGCGTTCGTACATTGATGACTCGGTCGATCCTGCCGAATGGTTAGAATGGAATGGGACGTTTGGTTTGAGTACACTTTATTATGGGGAGTATTTGAACAGAGGGCCAGGGTCGAATACGATTGCAAGGGTAAATTGGCCTGGTTATAGGGTCATCAATAATGCCACTGAGGCGAGTCAGTTCACTGCTGGGGCGTATATACAAGGAAATGATTGGCTAAATTCTACTGATATTCCATTCTCTCTCGGTTTGTAAATCATTGGCAGTTCATTTAAAGACCTGCTCTTGTTTTTATAAGCAATATTTTAAATCTAAATTCACATGGTGGAACCATGAAAAATACCGAACACTTGGATTCCGACGCAGGCAGGGGCAGCGCAAAACAAGTTACCTTAAAGTTGATGTACTAATTTCTATTAGGACATAATATCATCTTGTCATTTAATATTGTTATGGTTATCAAATTAGTTATATTATGGTCACTTATGTTATTAATTTTTCACAAAATGATCTTTTGAATATTAATTCATGTTGATCCCTGATTTAGAACTTATTGGTAACTAGAAATAACCATTTAGGTATATTAATTTGGTAAACGAAATTGCATAAGCTTAACAAAAAGGTACATGAAATCTACTAGGGTGCTCAAATTTTGCATATATGATAATTTGACGTGGTCTTGATGCTTAATGCATGTGTTGTGATATTTGATATATGTTTGATAAGTGATTTGAATCATTAAAAATTGTTTAAACATGGTTAGGCCAAGCAAGATAAATGAATCCTCTTTTGCATAATCTTCATCCTTTTGTTATACACTCATTACCAAAAAAAAAAAACCAAAGAAGCCAAGCAAGTAGAGAATACACTTTTGTAAAGATAAATGAATGAAAGGATTGGCAAGTTTCATATTATTTCATATGAATGAACTAGTTTCCCTCCGAATAGTATAATCTCAGCTTAGTGGTTGGTGACGAATTTATGAAAAAATTCATAAAATACTTGGGGTTAAATGAAATGTACAAAACTTAGTTTATTTAATTCATCGATTACTTATCCTGGCAACCGTGTGTCGGTGCAGATTCTTATTTCATGAGAAAAACAAAAGAAACAGTGTTAGAGAGATAATTAGGTTGGAGTAAGCAATTGGCAAGCAAAGCTAGCACCAGTACCACCAAACCTAACCAAAACCATGTCTGCCGGTTTTCTGTATGTTGTTTTCGAACATCCATGACCGCAGGCTCCCCAGTTTCTTTGTTGTTGTCTCTAGCAGAATCATAATATGGTTCTCCCTTGTTCGGTTTGCCATCCTCAATGGCTTTCATTTCGGATTCTAGATGGCTGAGATCGATTTCTTTGGGTGCAGATGAGATGAAAGTCATAATCTCTGCTGGCCAAATCACCTCCATGTTAGGTTCTTGGGAAGAGCTTCGTGTTCCTTCTGAGCTCTCTTCATCTAACTCAGCAGCATTCTCACCATTCCCATCCTCTTCTGCCTCAGTTGAAAATGATGATTGCAAGGTCGAATCTTCTTCTTCTTCTGTTGGAAATGATGATTCCTTTGATGAATCGTCCTCACCAAGTAATGAAAAAGTCGGTCTCATTTGTGAATTTTCTTCCTCTTCGACTGCTGCTGCTTCTGGTGGTGGAAATGATGATTGCATGAGCGAGTTTTCTTCTTCTTCTTGTTTATGTTGTTCCCCTTCTGAAATTGATGATTTCTCTTCTTGTTTCGACGGCGAAGACGATTGCGGTATCGGCTGCTCTGCATCTACATGAGGTGCTTCATCGACTACCATTATTTCGATGAATTCCATCTGTAAAGAGACAAGTCTCTCGTTATGGGCATCATCCACTGGATTGTTTTCATTCTCACCTACCGGCTCTGAAAGCTCTTGAATATCTCCATAAACACCTGTCATTTCATTGCTTTCTTCCTCAGTGTCGTCGACGAGCGTCTCTTGCTGAATAACTGAAGAATCCTCCATACTTTCGGATTCAATTGTATTTTCCTCCTGAATAAAACATGTTAAGTGATTTTCATAGCAATTAAAGAAAAGCATAGAATTAACATAAGCATCAGATCAATGTGGGTCTTTTTTTTTACCAACGTGATCAAACTTTCGGTCGAGACCAATTCTGAAGTTTCGATTTCGGTGACAGCAGCATTTGACGTTCCGTTATTTGTGCAGCTGCAAACAAATTACCCTCCAAATAACATCATTCACAACATCAAACAAGCCAATAGTAATGTTAAGAAATAGTATATACTAACCATGAAACTTGATGCATAGTTGAAGATGGCTCATTCGGGGTATACCACATCCCTTCACTTGTATCGTCTTCTTCGGCACAAGACTCATTAGCTGGCTCCAGCGCCGGCGCAGGTGCTGCCACGTTCGTCGTGTCATTGTCCGGGTCCTTATTGCTATCTTTCTTGCCACCTTTGTTCATTGAAAATGCAGCTACGAGGCTTGCAACAGCCAAGGCACCACCCAACGCAACCACCCTTTCGATACCACCGCCACCACCACCGGCGGCATTCATGATAATTGGCCGAGCTCTATTTCTACATTGTTTACAACTCTCATTACGTTTGTCCATAAGTTAATGTTTTGTGTTGTGTTATGATTCAGGGGGTTGAAGGGAAAATGGGAAAGGGAATGATTGTAATATTGAAGAGAGGAATGGTGGGATTGACCATGGAAACAGTATGTATCGAAATCGGAGGTTGAAGCGGACATTCCCTCCTGATTCGGCAATTCGGCATCTTAATTTTGCTTCACACCCGTTCATTACAATAACTATAATCAGGAGAATATAACTCTACCCGTTCATTATTTTCTCCAGAAAATTAATTAAATAAACATTGGTAAACCAACCAAATTCCGTGTATAAGTTAATTTCATACATGTTCCATCAAATTATTTTTCGTTATAAAATAACATTTTAATATTCCAATTCTGATTTAAGTATCAAGTAAACTTCCAAACAAAAAAGTTCTTAATAGATTGTGTAGGGGGACTGTTAAAAGTTTCAAAGTTTGGTAAATGTTTCTTTGAAAAATGTTTTTCAAAGTTCGGTAAAATTTTGGTAGATGTTTGTTGAAAATAGGAATGGGTAAATTCACTTTAGTCATTGCACTTTAGGGTATTTTCAAAGATTAGTCCCTAAGTTTCTACTATAAATACCCTTACCCATTTAGCTTCAAAATCATCCCAAAACATTTCTTTCTTCATATACTAGAGAGCTTTCTTGTGAGTAGTGAGTGTTTTGTAAACACCTGTAAATTTTCTCTCTTAGTAAAAGATCTGCAGCAGCCCGGAGACGTAAGCACAATTGGCTGAACTCCGTTATCAATTTTCGGGTATTATTTTTCCGCTTTTATTTTGCATTCTCACTAATCTGGTTATAGGGAAATTACTTGTACTCGGTTTATTTTCCTAACAACTGGTAATCCGAGCTTTTGGTTGTGAATTTTGTCAATTTTTCTGCGAGGTTACTATTCATTACTATTCACGTGAATAGTGAATTTCGTGAATAGTGAAATTTCGGTCGGCGATACGAGTTTGTCGACAGTGGTGTTCTAATACACGGTGGTTCGCAAGAATTGTCAGAAACGATCCAAAAGAAGCCAGATTCGAGTGGAAGCGATGGCTGCAGATGAAGGGAAGGTGAAAATTGAAAAGTTCGATGGTGCGGACTTTGGCTTTTGGAAGATGCAGATTGAAGATTTTCTGTACCAGAAAAATCTTTATCAACCTCTCTCAGGAAAGCAACCAGAGGGCATGAAGAATGAAGACTGGGCTCTTCTCGACCGACAAGCCCTCGGAGTTATCCGACTGACGTTATCCCGCAATGTTGCTTTCAACATAGCAAAGGAAAAGACCACGGCGGGTCTTATGGCGGCTCTCTCCAGTATGTATGAGAAGCCATCGGCCTCAAACAAAGTTCATTTGATGAGGCGATTATTCAATTTGCGGATGGCGGAAGGGGCATCGGTGGCACAACACCTAAATGAACTCAACACAATCACAACCCAGTTGAGTTCAGTGGAAATTGAGTTCGATGATGAAGTTCGAGCTTTAATTCTCTTATCATCTCTACCAGACAGTTGGAATGCTACTGTTACAGCAGTCAGCAGTTCGTCGGGAAACAGCAAATTAAAATTCGACGATGTTCGGGATCTGGTATTGAGTGAAGAAATTCAACGAAGAGAATCGGGTGAAGCATCAACCTCCTCAGCCTTGCACACCGAGTCTAGAGGGAGAACTTCAGAAAGAAATTCAAATCGTGGCAGATCAAAATCCAGAAGGGGTAAATCAAGAACAGGAAATAAAGATTTTACCTGTTATAATTGCGGCAAGAAGGGTCACTTCAAAAGAGATTGCCGAGCACTGAAGAAAGATACCGGTGCACAGGAATCTGCCAACGTGACAGAGGAGACAGGTGATGCCATGATTCTAAGCGTCAACAGTCCGATTGAATCATGGATCTTGGATTCAGGGGCATCTTTCCACTCCACCCCATACCAAGAAATCATGGAGAACTATGTCAGTGGTGATTTTGGGAAGGTTCATCTTGCTGATGATGAAACCTTAAAGATCGTCGGAAAAGGAGACATCCGACTAAAGTTGCCAAACCAGACCACCTGGAAGCTGACAGGAGTGAGACATATTCCTGGCCTCAAAAGAAATCTGATTTCTGTTGGACAGCTTGATGGAGAAGGATATAGCACAACTTTTTCAGGCTGTGAATGGAAGATTACCAAAGGAGCACTCGTCATTGCTCGTGGTAAGAAGACTGGTACTCTCTATGTAACCTCAAATTTAGAGAATATCATTGCAGTAGCAGATGCTGATGGAAAATCAAACCTATGGCACCAAAGGCTTGGCCATATGAGCGAGAAAGGAATGAAGATACTTCTGTCAAAAGGGAAGCTGCCGGATCTAAAGAATGTAGATGTCGGACTATGCGAGGATTGCATCTTTGGCAAACAAAAGAAAGTCAGTTTTGCAAAGATTGGCAAGACACCCAAGGCAGAAAAGTTAGCGTTGGTTCATACTGATGTATGGGGACCATCCCCAATTCCATCTCTTGCGGACTCACTATATTATGTCACCTTCATCGATGATTCAACAAGGAAGATGTGGGTTTATTTTCTGAAGAAGAAATCAGAAGTCTTTGATACCTTCAGAAAATGGAAGGCCATGGTGGAAAATGAGACTGGTTTGAAAGTCAAGCGGTTGAGGTCTGACAATGGAGGAGAATACAGAGACAGTAGATTCAGAGATTTCTGCGCAAACAATGGGATCAAGATGGAGACAACAGTTCCCATAACACCGCAGCAGAATGGCGTAGCAGAGCGCATGAACAGAACTCTGAATGAACGTGTCAGAAGCATGAGGATACATGCCAGATTGCCCAAATTTCTATGGGCTGAAGCTATCAACACTGCAGCTTACTTGATCAACCGTGGGCCCTCAGTTCCTTTGGATGGCGGAATACCAGAGGAAGCTTGGAGCAAGAAAGAAATAAACCTTTCATACTTAAGAGTGTTTGGTTGTATTTCTTATGTACACATAAACTCTGCTGAAAGAAGTAAACTTGATGCCAAGTCCAACAAATGCGTCTTTGTTGGTTACGGTGGTGATGAGTTCGGTTACCGGTTTTGGGACCACGAAAATCGAAAGATCATCAGAAGCAGAGACGTCATTTTCAATGAAAATGTGATGTACAAAGATAGGTCAACCGCAGAATCAAGTAATACCGAAGCTGAAACAAAGGAATTTGCTGAGTTCGAGGAGATTTCTGGAAATGATGTTCAGATCAATCCTGAAGCAGTTCAAGAAGAACCAGGCACACCAGAACTGAGACGCTCCTCCAGAATTCCTAAACCAACCCAACGGTATTCTCCTTCTTTACACTACTTGTTGCTGACTGACAATGGTGAACCAGAGTGCTATGATGAAGCAATGCAAGTGGAGGATTCAGTCAAGTGGGAGTTTTCCATGAAAGATGAGATGGACTCGCTTATGTCAAATCAGACATGGGAATTAGCTGAATTACCACCAGGCAAGAAAGCGCTCCACAACAAGTGGATTTACAGGATCAAAGAAGAGCACGATGGGAGCAAACGCTACAAAGCAAGATTGGTTGTCAAAGGCTTTCAGCAAAAAGAATGTATTGACTACAATGAAATTTTCTCTCCAGTCGTAAAATTGTCTACAATCAGACTGGTGTTGAAAATTGTAGCTGCAGAGAATTTACATCTTGAGCAGTTAGATGTAAAGACAGCTTTCCTTCATGGTGATTTGGAGGAAGAAATCTATATGAGGCAGCCAGAAGGCTTCATAGAGGCAGACAAGAAAAACTTGGTATGCAGGTTGAAGAAGAGCTTGTATGGTTTAAAACAAGCTCCTAGACAGTGGTACAAGAAGTTCGATAGTTTCATGAGTAGCAGTGGTTTTATCAGATGCCAAGCAGATCATTGTTGCTACATCAAGAGGTTCGATAACAGCTTCATTATTTTATTATTGTACGTTGATGACATGCTCGTTGCAGGCTCAGACATGCAAGAGATTATACACTTGAAGCAAAAATTGTCGAAGCAGTTTGCTATGAAGGATCTGGGCGCTGCAAAGCAGATTCTTGGGATGAGGATCAAGAGAGACACAAAGTCGGGGACTTTGATGTTATCACAGGCTGAGTACATCAACAAAGTACTCTCCAGGTTCAACATGCAAGATGCTAAACCAGTAAGTACACCTTTAGGTGTTCATTTCAGACTCTCCAAAGACCAATCACCAAAGACGGAGGAAGAACGTGCACACATGGTGAAGGTGCCGTATGCCTCAGCAATTGGAAGTCTGATGTATGCCATGGTTTGTACCAGACCAGATATTGCTCATGCAGTGGGAGCTGTTAGCAGGTACATGAATAATCCGGGCAAGGTACACTGGGAAGCAGTCAAATGGATCCTCAGATATCTTCGGGGTACCACAAACAAAGCACTTTGTTTCAAATGTGGAGATATGATACTGACAGGCTATGTAGATGCTGACTTAGCTGGAAATGTCGACATCAGAATGAGCACTACAGGGTATGTCTATACTCTAGGAGGAACTGCAGTGAGTTGGGTTTCTCAACTACAGAAGATAGTTGCTCTCTCCACAACTGAAGCAGAATATGTCGTTGTTACGGAAGCCAGCAAGGAGATGGTTTGGCTCCAAAGTTTCTTGGAAGAGTTAGGCAAGAAACAAGAAAACAATATCTTGTATTGAGACAGTCAAAGTGCTATCCATCTAGCAAAGAATCCGTCTTTTCATTCCAGGACAAAGCACATACAATTGAGATATCATTTTATCCGGTCTCTTCTGGAAGATGGGATTTTGAAACTTGAAAAGATTAGTGGAGCTCAAAATCCGGCAGACTTGTTGACAAAGACGGTGACTACGGATAAACTGAAGTTGTGTTCAACTTCAGTTGGCATGCTAGAATAACAAGACCAGACATGCTGCTGCATTGATCGAGGTGTGAAGACATATTAAAATCAGTCTTCAAGTGGGAGATTGTTAAAAGTTTCAAAGTTTGGCAACCAACTTTGGAAAATGTTTTTTTCAAAGTTTGGTAAATGTTTCTTTGAAAAATGTTTTTCAAAGTTTGGTAAAATTTTGGTAGATGTTTGTTGAAAATAGGAATGGGTAAATTCACTTTAGTCATTACACTTTAGGGTATTTTCAAAGATTAGTCCCTAAGTTTCTACTATAAATACCCTTACCCATTTAGCTTCAAAATCATCCCAAAACATTTCTTTCTTCCTATACTAGAGAGCTTTCTTGTGAGTAGTGAGTGTTTTGTAAACACCTGTAAATTTTCTCTCTTAGTAAAAGATTTGCAGCAGCCCGGAGACGTAAGCACAATTGGCTGAACTCCGTTATCAATTTTCGGGTATTATTTTTCCGCTTTTATTTTGAATTCTCACTAATCTGGTTATAGGGAAATTACTTGTACTCGGTTTATTTTCCTAACAGGGACAAGGACCATCCATCACTTTCAAATAGTTCTCAAATTAATTGGGGTAAAATACACTCTAGTTTATTCAATCATGAATTTGATAATAATTTTTTTTAGAATTATAAATATGTCATATTATTATAAACATGTTTGTTAAAATTAAAATTGTAATTTAATATGACCTGGTATAATAATATTTTGACTCCCTAAACTTATACATTTTATCAATTTTATCTTAGTTCGAAACAATTCAATAAATTTAATCTTTTATATTTAAAAATTATATCAATTTAATCTTTTTCTTTGATATTGTCAAACCAAAAAAATCCATTATATCAACTGTGAAAATTGTAATCATCTCGTCTCAAAAGCAATGAAATTTAAATGGAAGTATTCCCAATTGTCATTCCTCTTATCATAAATCGAAGAAAATACAATAAAAATCAACTCAAAACCAAAATCATAAATCATAATAAAAGCACAATCATTGGTACCTTGGTATAAACCAAAACTAAGAAGTGAATGAATTTTAATGTTAATAGCCATCTGATTGTGATGTGTAGTAGAAAGGACCGACCCAGTACAACCTTATTTTCTTTTGGTTTAGGAGACGGTAAGAAGTAAGAAGAGCACCTCCAATCCCTCTGTTGACATCTGTTGGAACTTGACAATACTCTAATGGAGATTTTTTCAGAAACGCTTTGCACTGCCTAAGCTGCAACTTATCAGAAGGAGTCAAAGTTGCAAAGAAATACCCATTTTCATCAGTTTCACCGCTCAAGAAAGAGAAGGGTGCTGTCTCATAACCAGACTCATCGACAGCTAAACATGTTATCCTTGCAACAGCTCCTAAAACCTCATAAAACCAGCATCAGCTACAACAAGTAAAGCAAAAGTAATGTGTGATAGAGATATTACCTTGAATTGGTACTGCAGGTGATGAAGTTCCTGATTTACATAGAATGTGGCCTTCAACTCCGATGGGAAGTGGCTTCTCTTTTGCCCTTGCCGTTGATTTGTTAATGTCTGGGTGTGAGCCTTGACTGTAATCAATGGCGGATACGATGACAAGAGATGAAACGAGCAGCAGAGTGGCTGCAAAGAAGAAACGAGAGGGAACCATGTTTTCAATGATATGGAATTGCTAACTGAGACATACTTAATTAGCCCCACTTTATATAGATGAAAATGGAAGACGAAATGGAGATAGACTTGGTTGGTAGCACGACTGCAAGCATGGGAAATGTAGGCAACCTGGTGGGCGTAAACTGAACGTGATTGCATGTTTCTACTTGTTATCCACAGTTCTCCAACAACGTGATATCGCTGTTGCTTTTATCACTATACTTAAACTAATACATCGTTTATATCATTAAACTTTTAATTCATTTAATTATAACATTAAACTTTAGTTTTGACTTCAATTATGTCACTAAGCCTTAAAATCCAAATGTTGTGAAGACATAGACAAAACAATATCATTTTGGCACGGCTATTTATACTTAAAATAATGTCGTTTTAGACACATGAACTTTAAAAATATATTGATTTTACCACAAAACTTTTAAATCGTTCACTTTTTGGCACTACACTTCTTTAGTCGTCACCAACAATCAATCACCACACATCACTAGTCATCTTTCATGACAAGATTAGTACCAAAACGATCGTATTTTATTCATCTTTCTTTTCCTAAAATTGATTTTCCATGAACAAACAATACAAACCCCTCAAATCTAAAAAAAAACTCCCAAACCGCTCAATATTTTATTGTATTAATGTTACCAAAATTATATAAAATATTATATAGACATTGTACATTACATTTGATTATGTAGGTAGTGGTAGCCGAGTCTCTTGACATTGGGATCGTGCACCCAACTTTTCTACATTTGTTTATTTTATTCTCAATATCTATAATCTTAATCAAAACTCAATTGAAAAGTATGTTTGATCAATTTCCTTAAATATAGGCAACGGTGTCTAGCCCTGTTCTTCATCCACTCGTCTTTCTTTACTCTTAAAATAACAATCACATTGTAGAGTCATAGAACTAATAGTTCCACTGCCATGGCTCTCTCACGTCTCTCCTTGGCATTCTCCTTAATTGTACTGCCATTTCTAGCAATTGTTTCGGCTGGCGATTACAGTGATGCTTCATCTAAGTATGGTTTCGATGGAATACCGGCTGACAGCCCTCAGGCAAAGCCAGAAGAAGCTGAAGAGCCTCAACATGGCACCAAGCCAGTATACAATGAGAAGCCTGGTCATGGCGATGCTTCATCAAAATATGGTTTCGATGGAATACCGGCTAATAGTCCTCAAGCAAAGCCAGAAGAAGAAAAGAAGCCTAATTATGGCTCAAATCAATACACATACAAGCCAAAACCATATGGAACAAGATCAGAAGAAATGAAAAACCGTCTTTCCATTGCTGTTCAAGGGACTGTTTTATGCAAAGAAAGTTCCAAGTACTACCCAATTCAAGGTAAGGTCTAGTCTTGTTTGACAATTTGTAATTTGTATTGATTAAGTCTAATGGGGTTCTTCTGATTTCTCACTTTCTTCTTCTTCTTCATTGGCTCGAGTAGGGGCTTTGGCAACGATAGCATGTAAAGTTGTTGATGAGGTTGGGGTGGAGAAAACTGTCTCCATTTGCAGCAAACCAACTGATGCAAAAGGTTACTTCTTCGTTCCATTGTCTGATTTAGGCCGTGACAAGTCGAAGCTTAGAGAGTGCAAGGCGCATCTTAAAAGCTCTCCATTGAAGGCCTGCAATGTTCCCAGTAATGTCAACAAAGCCATTGAGGGTGCTCTTCTTTTTTCTTTCCGTGTTCTAAACGAGAAGAAGACGAAATTGTACTCGGTGGGACCTTTCTTCTACACCTCCCAAGCTAAACCAGCCCCTAAACATGGTTACTAAATTTGATTCCTTTCTTCTCCACTAAACAATCTAAATTCCTCCCCCCATTCCAATCTTGTGTTTTGAAGTTGGAGATGGCTATTTGAGTTGTTTCTTTCTGTGTTATTTCCTCCCATTTATTAGCTGAATATTGTTGTTTGATTGATGGTTTTATTACCTTGTTGCTCCTGTAGCAGCCTCTGTCAGAATTTTGTATCTTGTGATGAACTTTGCTCCATCAATAACATTTTGAATTAATATGTCTATATTTTTAGACCTGATTTACAGTTTTGGACTTGGGACTACATAGAACGACACAGCTTTAAAATATATTTTAATCACTGAAATATATCACGTACTTCTAATCTTGTTTGTGATTCTATGCTCAGGCACACAATTTTATGCTGAACTCCGTCCTGGGCCAATTTTTAATAAAAAAATAATATCTTTAACCTAATTTAATCGTAAGTTGGATTGAAGATGTCACATTGATGGATTAAATTATAATTTAAATCCAATTATAATTAAATCAGACAATTAAATATTCACTTACTCCATGATTAAAGAAAATAATCAATTTACATTTATGGATAGTAATAAGCAATCGTCATTAGCAGAAAGGATTTAAACCACTATTATCTCATAAATAATATGTCTGTTGATATCTAAAACCATTAAGGAGCATTGATATCAACCTTCTAAATGTCGAGACTTAACGTTTGCCGATGTCTAACAGTATACATTTGATTATATAATTGGATTTTGACATATTACCTATGTACTCTCGAGATAAATTTATATAATTGAATTTCTCTTGATTTTATTCTTGTAATAATAAAATCAAAGAATATAAATTTTATCTATAATTAAAGTATGATGTTATTTATTATATTGTGTTAGTTTGATTAATGTTTATATCATATCAAAGATTAAATATCATATTAATTATGATACGAATAGAATTTACATAATTTTGTGATATACATGTTAGTAGTACGTGAATATACAAGCATACTAAATATTAACATTCTTTTATCATGATATCTATTATAAAGTTATATTAGATTTAATATAATCAGGTGATTTTAAAAATGATATAATATGTTATGTACTAATTATTAATTGATATATGAAAAATGACGAACATATGATTTCTGAATGCTTTAAACATGTTCTATTGGGTTTATTTCATTCTTTGAATTGAATGAAATAAATATATCTTAAATTAATTGTTATTTTATGATAATTGTTTGATGGATTTTTTGTTTGATTTAACGTAACTTATCAATATAAAATTATTACTATTCGTGATTATAGAATATAATTCATGATTATAGCTGTGTCATTCTTTATGTAGCCCGGAGTCCAAAACTTTAAATCGAATCTTCTAAAAAGATAGAGAGATTGATTCAAAATGTTATTGATAGGGGCAAGTTTATCGCAAGATCAAAATTCTGACAGAGGCTGCTACAGGAGCAAGTTAATAAAATCATCATCAAACAACAATATTCGGCTAATAAATGGGAGGAAAAGGATCAACTCAAATAGCCATCTTCAACTTCAAAACACAAGATCGGAATGGGGGTAGGAATTTAGATTGTTTAGTGGAGAAAAATGAATCAAATTTAGTAACCATGTTTAGGGGCTGGTTTAGCTCGGGAGGTGTAGAAGAAAGGTCCCACCGAGTATAATTTGCTCTTCTTCTCGTTTAGAACACGGAAAGCAGAAACAAAAGCACCCTCAATGGCTTTGTTGACATTACTGGGAACATTGCAGGTCTCCAATGGAGAGCTTTTAAGATGCGCCTTGCACTCTCTAAGCTTCAACTTGTCGCGGCCTGAATCGGACAATGGAACGAAGAAGTAACCTTTTTCATCAGTCGGTTTGCTGCAAATGGAGATAGTTTTCTGCACCCCAACCTCATCAACAGCTTTACATGCTATCGTTGCCAAAGCCCCTACTCAAGCCAATGAAGAAGATGAAAGTGAGAAATCAGAAGAACCCCAGTAGACTTAATCGATAAAAATTACAAATTGTCAAACAAGACTAGACCCTACCTTGAATTGGGTAGTACTTGGAACCTTCTTTGCATAAAACAGTCCCTTGAACAGCAATGGAGAGACGGTTTTTCATTTCTTCTGGTTTTGTTCCATATGGTTTTGGATTGTATGTGTATTGATTTGAGCCATAATTAGGCTTCTTTTCTTCTTCCGGCTTTGCTTGAGGACTATCAGCCGGTATTCCATCGAAACCATATTTTGATGAAGCATCGCCATGACCAGGCTTCTCATTGTATACTGGCTTGGTGCCATGTTGAGGCTCTTCAGCTTCTTCTGGCTTTGCCTGAGGGCTGTCAGCCGGTATTCCATCGAAACCATACTTAGATGAAGCATCACTGTAATCGCCAGCCGAAGCGATTGCTAGAAATGACAGTACAATTAAGGAGAATGCCAAGGAGAGACGTGTGAGAGCCATTGCAATCTAATAATTATTGCAAGAACAAAAGAAAGAAAAGTGGATGAAGAATAGGGGCTGAGATCGTTGCCTATTTATAGGGAAATTGGTCACAGCTTAACATAAACAATGTAGAAAAGTCGGAAGTTGGGTGCACGATGGCAACGTGACTTCTAGACTTGCTTGGGTACCGCTACCTACATCTAATGTACATGAACACCTACATGAATGCTTCTCAACCCCTACGATAGTCGTAACCAAAGTTTTATAACAATAATACAAGAATACTAAATTTATATTATATCAAATTTAAAACAACTAAAAAGTATAAAAATTATTATATATTTTCTCAATTTTAGAATTATATAAAATATTAATAATATTTAAGGCCTTCAAACTTCTCCGAGGAAATTAACGTGATCCTTCAACTTTTTTGTACTCAATGTAACTGAGAAAAAAATCAATTTAATCCTTAGACTAACGATTAATCGTTACAACACTGTCACTTCACTGACATTGAGCTTCAAAACTTCAAAAGAAACTTGGGTAACAATCTTGAGCCGGTGTGGTAGATGCAATGTGCATAGAGAAAGTAAAAAGGAACCTTAATAGGCAGCTAAAAACCTGCCAAGGACATTGGTAAAATTAATGCTATAGCTGCAAATGATTCATTACATAATCATTTTCAATCCTACCAAAACTAAAGACGTGCAAAAATGATGGATAAAATAGAATTTTTCACTTCTAACTTCCAACACTAATTTTTCCTTTTCTCTCTCTTCAATCTCTTCGGGAAACGTTCTTCGGGCTCTAGAAGGACTTGAGAGAGCATATCTGACCAAAGCTTTTCAAATTGTGAGTAGAAACTTTCTTGAAACCAGTCAAGAATTTCTGAATGCAATGCCCTTAGATTTTCCTCCCATGTATTTCTTAACTGACCACAACTGTCGATCGACCATGTCTTGAACTTGTGTAAAAGATTTCCAACTCGACTTTGACCATATGATTCTGGCTTTAAAATGATATCAGGCGAGGCTGACATGAATTGCTTGACAGAGCTTAAGCACGGTAATACTTTGCCTTCCAGCAAAGCAAATGCAAATACTGTAGCTCGATGTTCGTTGTTACTGATCTGCAAATTATGCATCGGAAGTTGCCATAGGTGAGGCCCGAAAGTGGGAACCACCCAACTATATACTTCATCTGTTTGGGGGTCGTAATAAGGTTTAGGATCAGTAAGAGGAGCAGAGCAAGTGCAATGAGACTTCGCATATTTAACAAGCCAATCCGATTTCACACTAGTTGCCCCATGCATGTATGGCCGCTTTGTGTGTATTAGTCCACTATACACCAAGAACTCCGGAGCAGAACTTGAAAGAAATGAAGAGCGATGGAGAAAGACAGTTTCTTTAACCAGACAGGCTTGATATCTAACTGTATTTACTTTCCTATCGCCTTCAGACGATCTTGAAACTCCTCTAATGCGTTTGGCAACCCGATCAGCCCAGCCAGCGCAGATAGCTTGTCCTAAGAGCTCTTCCTCATTCAGTAAAAGTGGGTTCTTACTGGAAGAGACACTCCAAGAGTGCTCTACATCGTTCATGGTTCCATGAGTCCATAAGAAATCTTGTCCAGCATCAAAACGAACATTTTGATTAAAAACCAACTGAAGAAGCTGCTTTCTTAGCTTGGACATTTCCTCCATGGTTTTCAGATGTAATGCATTCTCATTGCAGAAGTTTACTTGGTTTTCTGAAAGCTCAAAACACTGTAATGCATAAGCAACTGTCAAAGTATCACTGCTAGGGTTAGAGAATTTAGCTCAGGACATATTGGCCAATTCTTTTAGTTTTCTTTTCTGTGATTTTTCTTTCTTGTTCAAAGCTTTCTCACTATCTAAGGGATTAGATCCATCAGCCGGCTTTGATTCATCATTTTGACTGTGTCTTTCTTCATACTGTATAACAAAAGGATTTGTTGAGCTCAACACTGCTGCGGCTGCAACTGCATATCCAAGAACCAGATTTTCCCTAGCATAGTTTTTCAACATTTTCATAATCTGGATAACAGTAAGGAGCATCCTTGAGTGGCGAGGACTCATTGGATAATATGCCATGGCTTTCCCCAGAGATGTCAACTTTCCGTTGCTGTCTAGTGCTTCAAGAGCTTTCAGACAACGCTCTGCTTCAACCAGTGCAGTGGGTCCTGGAGAAGTTGGGAATGGGAAATTTGCAACCTGAAAAAAATACAGAAAACATGACATAGATATTCATTAGCAAACAACTCCGCTAACCAGTGAATGTGGGTCGACTAGTCACCAAGCAAAGCTTGGACATGACTGTATCATAAGTTTGCATCGGCTAGAGCTAAAGAACGAAAAAAAGGTTTTTCTCATGGGGTCAAGTTTTGACAAAACAATACAAATATTTAAGTTCACCCATAAATTATCTCAAATAAGCACCATATAGACCCCAATATGAAACTTTTCTAAAGAGAGAGACAAACAGCAAAATAGATGCTAAGTTCACCTTATCAATGCCCATGGATTTCATAAGAAGAACAACACCATCAACAGGTATTTTAGATATTTCAGCGCAAGAGAAATCAGGAAGTATGTTACTAAAGACTGCAGAAGAATACAGACGATAACAATGGCCAGGACCGGTTCTTCCAGCTCTTCCTGCTCGTTGAGCAGCAGATGCTTTACTTATCCACTGTACCTCATACATTTCCATACCATTGGTAGGATTGTAATTCTTGACCTTTTCTCTCCCGGTATCAACCACATACTTTATTCAGGAATGGTTAAAGAGGTTTCAGCCACATTGGTAGCAACGACAACAAGCCGCTCTCCATCCTCCACCTCTTCAAATACACGAAGTTGTGCTGTTGCAGGTAGCATGGCATAAAGTGGTAGAACTCGTAATGAACCAGTATTGAGGCCTTTATTACCTTCACTAATTTTTTCAATGGGAGCAGAGGGTTGTTCTAAAGTGTTCTCTGGGTTGATAGAGAGAGCCTCAAGTCCCTTGGGATTAGAATTTAAACCATCTTTCCCAGACAAAGCTTCAAAAGCAGCCTTCAGTGAAGCAAGGCTTCCATCCCCTCCCAACACATCAACCAAGTTATCACCATCTCCCATGGATTTCTGATCCAATGTCTTACCATCCTCATCAAAAATTTCTAGTTCACTATCTGTCTCTGAATCATAAGAAGCATCTGAATCATCCTCATCATAATCATAGTGATCTTCATCATAAGAGCTGAACCTGTCAGTCTTCTGGTGAGTTGAGTCACCATTAATCTCAAATGCTTCACTAATATCCTTCATATTAATGCCCTCATCCAACTTTATTTGAGAGTAAGGAGTGGCCTCAGTACCATTGCCCCCTTTAGAAATTTTGGTCATTAAGTCCTTGGAAGCCTTGCGTAACCTTCGGCACAAGTATTCTACTTCTCTCTGTCCAGTGACAAAAACGAGTATGGCACCTGGTGGAAGCCTTTTATGTATAGACATGACCTTTTTAAAGGCTTGACCAATATAATCCACAAGCTCTGTTCTCTTTGAGAAATGTATTGTGACAGGATATTGTCTAGTAGGAACCTCGATTACTGGAGGAGGAATGCGAAATAACCTTCTCCCAGAAATAAAGTCTTCCATACGCAGTGTAGCACTCATCAGAACAAGGTTTAATGGAAATATCATGTTTTCAGGGCTTATGCTTTGTCCTGAAAGCACCATCTGTTGTTGCTTCTCATACAAATCCTGCCATAAACCACAAAGTAGTTCAGCAAAGATAAAGCTGAATATAAAAGAGAATAAATTATGTTTATTGACCCAAGGTCAAGCATCTTTCAAGTTTCACCTGACGAAGTCGAATTACGCGAGAAAGCATTCCAATAAGTATGTCTGTGTTCAAGCTTCTCTCATGAGCCTCATCCAGAACAAGGACAGAGTAGCGCTTTAATAGAGCATCATTCTGCACCACCAAATGTGAAGATATAATTAAAAATACAAAAAAGAAAACTAAAGGAAGAAGCAAGATATTTATTTTTCATGCAAAGTCATCAGGACTATCACACAGATAATAACAGTAATTTGAACTTGAATGGAAATAAAACCTGAACTTCTCGAAGTAAAATCCCGTCGGTCATAAACTTGATAGAGCATTTGTCTCCAATCTTCTTGTCATGCCTAACTTGAAACCCAACTTCTTTACCAAGATGAAGGCCAAGTTCAAAGGCAACTCGCTTGGCAGTAGCAAGGACAGCAACACGGCGAGGTTGAGTAACACCAATGACACCACTTCTAATGGTAGACTGGCTTGAACCAAACCCAGCTTCATAAAGAAACTAAAATAGTGGAAAACAATTAGGGTAAAAAAATATAATTATCTAACAGGGAACAAGTTTTTAGATCCCACCAAGTAGACATGATCATACACCATACAACCCCACCTGTGGAACTTGTGTGGTTTTACCACATCCAGTCTCTCCACAAATAATTACAGTCGAATTCTCATTTATAGCCTCCATTATTTCCTGCTCCATCATGACTATTGGAAGTTCCTTCCTTTTGTTCTCAATCTCATCTGGCCTTCTGACATGCACTACAGTTGGGGCAGAAAGAGGTCCCTGCAAAGATCGAAGTTTATTATGACAAGTCCAGTTGAAATCACATTTTAGGTCTCTTATTCAATCATTTCAATGAACCCTACCTCATGTCAAAATTCCTCAAATAAGACAATGACATAAAAACAAAGACAAACATACCAAAAAAAAGAGGAAATTAAGCTTGAAATTTTTAATTCAAGTAACATTTCTAAGTCCAACCCGTCTTGCACATGCTTTCGATTTTTTCATCATATATAAATATTTAAGCACTTCTAACTTAAGACTTCCATTTACATAGCAATTGACAACATAAGGCAAAAGGCTCGTTAAATATTAAATCTCAAATGTATGATACCTAACCAAAATATCACATCTATACAATTTCCCTTTAGATGCAGTTGTTCCTTCAAATGATATGTTAGACGTTTGAAATCCAACTCACCTTTGACATGGTGCTTTTTCTCCCATCATCGACCGGCAGCTTCGGAATACAGGTTTCCATGCCTTCTTCGAAAGCTGCATCACCATTCTTAAAGGAAACCTCCATGGTCGGTAAAGTATCAACATCACTGCAGCTCGGGGATAGGCCCTTACAAAAAGTCAGCTTTTGAGAAGATGACAGAGAGTCATGGGCCTGTTTTGCAACTTCCTTTTCTATTACCATGGATCGCTCAATGTGATTTTGACTAGTATCCTTCCTTAAGTTTAATTGCTCCAACTCAGTTTCAGGTTCAGAAGAAGAAGACGAATTATTACCATGATCCCATCCCTTGGAAGATTTGACACTATGAGGAACTTCCAAACCTGCTTTAGAAAATAGAATAGCTGTCCTCCGTTTTTCCCGTATTGTTTTAGCCTATTAAAGAAAATTTATGTTAACCATAATAATTATATCCTACTATTAAAATATTTGGTATAGACTCAACGATACAAACCTGACCAATAGTTTTTGAGGATTGCAGCAAAGAATATATATCTTCTGGAATCTTGTATTTCCTGAACATGTCAAGTGTTACAGTTTTTGTCAAACAGTCAATAACATTTCCCAACAAAAGACAAAGGAAGTAGGATATATTATTTAGAAAAGGGAAGGAAAAGTACTCCAATGTCTCAATGCTCGTCGATAGCAAAAGTGATTTCTCTTTCTCTTCCTGCACCAACAAATAAGAAGTCATCCGCCTAACACAATAAATGAAGCAAAGCAATTTGGTATCAATAATCAAGATAGGGCAAGAACCTCAATCTTCTTCAACTTTCTTATCTGAGATTTACTCAATTTGGGGTTTTGCTTCTCTTTAACCCTTTGAAGCTCCTGTGGACAGAAGTATTTAACCACAACTTCTTACTTTATACGATCAAAAGAAAAATCATAGGAGAGATTAAAGCATCCCTATCATTGGCATCCAAACTACAGTACGAACAAGGGTAAGATGAACCCATTCAAGCATTTGCTATCACTAGCACTATTTATACCTGATCCTTCTCTCTCCTTTTCTTGCTTCTTTTAGCAGGCAAGATTAAAGCATTGCTGTCGCTGGCTTCCAAACTACATATGCATGCAAACAGGATTCCGTTAATGTATACACTCTACACCAACACTAAGAAATTAAAATGAAACACGTTTTTTAATAATTTGGCAGAAAACAGACTGCAAGTTAAACATTTCATATACCTTAATATATCTTGTCCGATCATCAACTCTATGGGTGGGCAAGAATTTTCCATATTTCCACCATAATAATCAGATAAACCTGGAAAACAAAGTAAGCTACTTTCAGTTTTGGTAGTTATTATTCATCCCTTTTATATTCTATATTATATAAATACTGCTAAAAAATTATTAAATATAACAGAAACAAGGGTAAACAAACAGCGTCAATAGATTTACAAGAAGAAAAAAGACCTAAAAAATTAAATTGAAATGGTCATAGTTGGATTAAATTGCAGCGAGGCCAATATAGGCAAAAGCGTTTAAGTTGTCAACATTGTCGTTGCTGCTAATGCACAGTAGCAGTGACATCCGCCGCCGCTACGGACCTCAATAGCGGTGTGAACAAATTTCACATCAATAGCAGCAAAAATCCTCAGGGGCAGAGTACAGATGAGACAGAGGAATAGGATCGAAAACAGAATTAAATATAGCAGAGTGATGCAGAGACGGAGACCATAAAAAATCTCATGACTCGAATAGAAATAAATCTCCAAGTTAAGTTTAGGGTTTCAAATATTACCTGTCGTAAACTTGAAGGCAAAGGACCGGAGGAGGAGCAGAGGCTTAGGCGGCGGCGATGTGGGAATAAAGTTAGCAGTGGGTCGGGAACTACTTTATTTAATACTAACTTGGATAAACATACGTATCTTCCTTCTCGTGTTTATTTTAGGTGAAGGAGGCGATCTTAAACTTTAGTCGGAAAGATTAGTTTCGGCTGATAATGTGCAGAAATTTGTCGAGCAAGACTCATTTGGTCAGACTACTATCACTGAAACAATCCAGGTTATTGCCTCGTGTCTTTATGGCACGGACAAGGGAAATCGGAGGGTGCGACTTAGGCGGTAAGAACGATTGCACGGCAAGCGGCAGCCAGGCGGTAAAATTAACGGTGCTTAGGGCTATAAGAGAAGAAAGCAAGCGTCAGCTGGGCAGTTAGAAGAGAAGAAATAAAGGAGTCTGATGTTTTATTTTTTAATTAATGTAAAAAGGAATTTGATTTAAATATAATTTATGTCAATAATAATTTAAGTGAGTTTTACTTCCTTCATATTTTACCATTTATTAAATAAAACAGTATCATTATGTAATGTAATTTTTTATTTTGACAAAATATTGAATTAAATCATATCAGAATCAAATTTTTAAGATGAATTTAGATAAAATTTTAAAAAAATTATATGCTCAAATCATATCATATTTTGTTATTATAATGTCGGGTCGGATCCAAATTATGTTTTATTATCAAGAGAATTGGTATGCCTCAGAATTTAACGATGCCCTTTCTTTTATTTGGCATTTAACTTTCCTTCAATCAGTCCCTCAACAAAAATATGGGAGGCTTTCCCCTTATTAGTCAATCCATGGCTATTTCACTACACTAAATGCACAAACAATTCCATGCCAATGGGAAAGCCTGTGTTCCATTACCAGAACACCAAGCAAATCACGGTCGGATTCTGTCCGGCCGTCTCAAAATTAAAATCTACGCTAAAAAAAGCTTCAATCAGATGGTCCAATCATCTTCTTAGGCACCACAAGATTGTCGAATTCTTCGCATGTCAGCACACCACTCTTCAATGCTGCTTCCTGCAGAACATAAAGCACAGACAAGTATAGGAAATATTTAGCATTGCAGCCATCAAAAAACAGGATTAGGACAAACATTTAACGGCAGCATAACTGAGAGCTAAATTATTAAGATAGTTGTCGGAAACTACAACAAACATTCTACTGTATTAGGTGACGTGTCATTGCTAACTACACGGAGAACAAGTGAGTCTCACCTTCAAAGTGCATCCCTCCTTATGTGCTTTCTTGGCAACTGCTGCAGCGTTGTCGTAACCAATTTTCTGAAAGTAAAGACGTCATTAGAGATGTATTCAAAATGCAAAGACTCAGCATGGAACAAAAGATCCTAGATTGAAGCAGGGATGAAAACTTACAGGGTTCAAGGATGTGACAAGCATTAGAGACTGCAACACCATACAACATATGCTCATTAGCTTGGAAATTTATCATATGGTATCAAAATGTACTTAAATTATTCAGGATGTAGCACCGACTGACCTCATGCAGTAATTTTGAAATTCTTTCCCTATTAGCTTGAATCCCCTTAACACAGTTCTTTTCGAACGATGCAGATGCATCACCCAGCAATCTTAATGACTATATCAAAGAATGATGATCAAGCGTGAATGAAAATGAACATATTCCATATTACAGTAATGTTAATAAGCAACCTCAGTGGGAGAAAATTTCAAGGAATGTCAAGCATATGATTGTCAAATCTCAAATTCTATAGAATATTTTCTTTGCAAAACCTCACATGATTCGTATGCATTGTTTTCATAGTGTCTTAGGAAATAAAGAGATTTGGCCTTTCAAATGAGTAGTGCAGAAAATTAACATATTCAGTTTTGGAAGTGTTGAAAGTATATGCATGCAATTTTTCAATAGCTTCTGTAACAAAAACACATACATGCAGAAGTGCAGTAGCAATCATTGGCTTGAACACATTCAATTCAAAGTGGCCGTTTGATCCACCCACTGTGATAGCAACATGGTTACCCATTACCTGCAAGAAACTTTCCATCTTGTTATGAACTAAACAAATGAAGAGACAATATAACCACCACAAAATAAATTCTCCAGCTAGCCAATATCATCTGAATGTGAAAAATAATAGTAAAATAAATTTACCTGGGCGCAGACCATAGTAAGAGCCTCACATTGGGTAGGGTTCACCTTACCCTGAAACAAGATAACTTTCGGTCAAACTTACGAGATTATATGGGCAGAGAAATAGTCCAAGAGCAAATGGAATAGAAAGAAAAGAGGATTTTGACATTAAATGAATCAATAGAAATTGAGATGAGAATCTTACAGGCATAATACTGCTGCCTGGCTCATTTTCAGGAAGAATGAGCTCACCAAGGCCACATCGGGGACCACTGAACAAGGAAAATGCTGACACCATCAGAATAATGCTAAATCGGAAAAAAAAAAGTTATCCAAGCTGCAGACAAACCTTCCCAGTAAACGTATGTCATTAGAAACCTTCATCAGGGATGTAGCTATAGTGTTTAGGGCTCCACTGGTTTCAACAAAGGCATCGTGTGCAGCCTGATTAAATAAAAATCAATATTCATGCATGTTCGCATCACAAGTTAGGAGATATAAGGTAATAATCAATTCCTTCAAACTAAAATAAAATAGAAGAATAAATAAATAAAAACTTAATCAGATAGAGTAAAGAGATTCACCAAAGCTTCGAACTTATTTTCTGCTGTGACAAATGGCAAGTTTGTTTCCTCGGCTACAGCAGCAGCTATTTTTACATCAAACCTAGACCAATTTTATCATTGGGCATTGTCAAATTCAGTATGAGACAGTCTAAAGGTTGTGTTTAGCAGTTATGATGATAAATAATGCTCTCAGATAATGTTCATTCATAATAATTTCATTTTAAGGTTCGCATTTAGCAAACTTTGACAAATACTTCAGTCCATGACACAACAGATGCAGCCTCTATAATCTAAAAATAATACATAGAAAGTGTAAACATGCAATAGCTTTAAACAAACTTTCAATGATCAATGAGTATATCTGAGCATAAAGTATGAGATAAAACGCGAATTATAGCTTACAAGAGAAGTAGAAACTAGAATCACTAAGGGCCTGAAACTTAATAAATCAGGGTGTAAAATCAAAGCAACCAGGTAAAACAAATCAAGAATTAGGTATCAGAACAAATCAAACAAAAGAAAACCAACTAAAATTAACAAAGGAAAATAGACAAAATTACAAAATCAGATACGCATGCTTCAAGGCTAACAAACATACCCTTTCTTTGTATTCAATCCAGTTCCCACAGCAGTACCACCTTGGGCAAGCTGTCATATAGCACCCCTATTTGTCAGTAGTCAGAATAGGTTACAAGGAATAACATACAATCAAAATGGAATCATGTACCTGATACATGCGTGGAAGGGTGCACAAAACTCGATCAATTCCATACTTGACCTATAAAAATACAAAACCACAAAATAATTAGAACTTGTCCCTCATTACCATCCCTCAGCTAAGCATAATCAATCCCAAGGTACATAAAAGCAACTGCTAGATAATGAGCTTACTTGTGTAGTATAGCCACTAAACTCTTGACCAAGAGTCAAAGGTGTTGCGTCTTGAGTGTGAGTGCGACCGATTTTGACAATATCTTTGAATTCGACAGACTGGTGGAAACAACACCAAGAAAATTTGAACTTAAAGTTTGAACTCAACCAAGTTAAAAAGCTCACTGGTATGGGAGCAAACATAAAACACAATGGAAGAGTTAATATTTAATGGATTCGGTAGCATACATGTAGATTCAAAAGCAAAGTAGAAAAAGATAGATCGTCTTGTGGCTGAACATATTACTCACAATGATTCACCAGAAGAGACCATAATATTACAAACTAAAAGAGAAGATCATTGACAGGAGCCATGGTAAAATAACTAATCAAGGAGCCAAAGAGTTAAAATTCAAATAAGAAAATATAGGCATCAATAACTGGTCAGGGCTAGAAAAATCCCCTTTCTGGCAGTAGATGCCGATGTTTTAATTGATGTGAATAAGAATATGGGGGAAACAATGGCATATAACACACAGATCTCCATTTAAGGATAAAAGAAAGGAAACACAGGGTGAGAATGAGAGATTTTACAAAAATAACACCATAAACTAGAGGTCAAAGCACGACAAACCTTTGAATGTAGAGCAGAATGCAAAACTTTCAACTTGGGCATTAATCTTGAGTTTATTTCCGTAGCAGCTGCAATGTGCATTACCTGGAGAAAGAAGGAAATGTAGCATAAGTAAAGAGGCAGCTCAAAACCTGCCATGCAAAGCCGAGGACAAATAAGTTGGTGTATGTGAATTCTTGAATTTTACAAATATTAATCTAAAGAAGGAAGAAACCGACAAGTTAGATGGGTAATTCCGGCTTACAGTGGGGAATGTGTCATTAGAAGATTGGGATCGGTTCACATGATCATTTGGGTGCACATACTTTTCACCACGCTTATGCCCAAGGATCTCAGCTGCTCTATTAGCAATAACCTGAAAATTTCCAAAGTCACATGATAAGCTAATAAAATTTACTATAGAAATGTTTCTCAAACGAAAACGAATCATCATTCCATTCATGAAGAAATGGATCAAAAAACCAAATCAGAAAAAGACCTCATTGGCATTCATGTTACTCTGGGTGCCACTACCAGTTTGCCAAACGACAAGTGGAAAGTGATCGTTGAGTTCTCCTTCGGCTACTTCATCAGCTGCTTGCATTATGGCCTTCCCAATGGTTGGATCAAGACCATACTCCATGTTAACCTAAAACAAAAAAAAACAATTAAAATGTAAATACAAACACTTCAATATTGATAATTATTAGGATTCGGTAATCAGAATATAGAAGAACCTTAGCAGCACACTTCTTGAGAACACCGAAGGCACGAATAATAGGTTCAGGCATCCGTTCACGCTCGCCCCCTATATCAAAATTCTGTAACGATCTCTGAGTCTGCGCTCCCCACAATCTATATATGTACAAACAGCAAGTATAACTACTTCCCTCTTTTACTTAAAATGTTCTGGTAGTGCGAATGGAAAAAAAAGATAGTTATGAGAGGGAGAGACGAACTTATCGGAGGGGACATTAATGGGGCCGAAAGTGTCCCGTTCTTCCCTAAACGAAGTGGAGAATGATCTCCAGCAGGTGGAGTAACGGAGAGAGGTGGTAGATCCAGCTGATAGTCGCCGGGATACGATATACATCGCCATTACTTACTTCTAAATGAGAGAGATAAAAAAACAAACAAAAAGAAGATTTAATCCAGAGCAATAATAATAATAATAAACCCACAAAACATTCAAGATTAAAACTTTCAAACAAAATGAATTATAAAAGAAAATAGAAATACAAAACCTGAGATCAAGAGTTTAGGACTTGTGAATTGTGATGGGTCAGTCAAAGATTCAAAATGGGGAATGGTGGGTGAGTGGGTCACCCTTGTCGCCGGAGTTGTGGGAGAATTTATGTGTTTTCTGGGTTTTTGGAAGGTAAGCAAAAAAGAAAGAACTGTCTTTACCCCAAAAAAATGAGGGAAAAAAACAAGAACTGTTCTACGGGTAGCTTGTTTGGTCTTGGGCTGCCGTATGGGTCAAAGGTGGGCTATGACGACTTTGTCCGATGAGACTTTTTATCATCGTTTCGGTTTTCAATAGCTATTATCCTCACGTCAATCGAGAACATTTAGGGTCTATTTATTTAGTTGTAATTTGTTTTTTAAAAAATTAATTTCAGAAAATTAATTACTTATTTGAAAAATCAATTTTAGAAATTCAATTATAATGTTTGGATGCTGCATTGTAAAATGTTTTACACTGTTTGGTTAATTTTCCTAAAAATAATTTACAAAATCTATTTTTTTTAAATGTATATATTTTTATATTTTTCTTGTTATTTACATTTTAAAAAAATTTAAATTATTTTATCATATACACATTTATGTCTTTTCTTCTCTTAAATTTTTGAGCATATACATAAAATTATTATCATATATACTAAATTGATCCCAATATTTTCAAGCAAAAAAGTGTTTGTTTTTAACAAATATCAACTTATATTACATGGTTTCACTCATCTAATACAGATCATAACCACAGTATACAAGCATAAAATATGGCTTAATTTTACTTACTTTCCCTTGAAAGAGAAACATATTTATCACCAACAACTCCTTGATTTCTTGGTCCAACGACAACCCTATTCAACTGCAGGAAAAAAAATATGTATTAAAATCCAATCACCATGAAAAGACAACAAAAGCAAAGTAGGTAGCAATAGAACAACAGAAAACAAACAAATAAGCACATTTACAGAAGTACATGAATATATGCATGCTAAGATATTCAATATGTCAACACCATGGTAAAACAACCATCTTCAAACCAGTCTTTAGATGAAAAAAGTGGAAAGGTCATCTTGTTGAAAACATCAATTCTAAACTCCCCTCTCTCCGGTTCCACACTAGTTCATATAAGGTATGAAAGTGAAAATGGAAAGACCAATATCATCTGAAACATGCATATCAAATCTTATAAACAATTGCTATTGAGAAAGGCTAATTATTGACATTTATCACACTGCAACGTTTATAAATAAACATAACATATATAGGCAGGAATCATATGTTCCATTGCAACTTTATTTTTACGAGCGCAACTTCTTGCATTTAGATATCCCTTGAGGTGTTGATTTAGCAAACTCGTTGACAGGTCTAGGGCCAGAATAAATCCTAACATAAATTAAGTTTTAGGGTCATAATATAATGGAAGGGAAAATAGAAGTAGCTACAAAAGCAATGCATAAGTGTCAATGCAAACAAAACAAGGATCCAAAACTCAATTAGTAACCAAAGTAATGAAATCTCACCTCTCCTTTATCAAACAAACGGTACTCATCATCTTCAATGTATGCAATTATAGGGGCTTCCTCTTCACCATCTTCCAGACCTCCAAACACCACTTCTTCCATAGCATTTTGACCCAAAAATTCGTATTGGGAAGCATCATACGAGTGAACATGCCCCGTTTGGTGGGTGTAAAGATCCAAAAAATTCCAACGGAATCTAAGTCCTTTCTATCAAAATAAAAAAAGGGTTGAGGAAACGTAAAAACAAACTTCAAATGGTCGTGATTGTGTCAAGGTTAATCATTTCGATCATTAGCTAATAACTTCCAAATACTTGAAATCTAATAACTAGAGCAATTACCACGGAGATCAAAGAACAAAAGCCCGTAGACAATTGAAATCCATTATGTGAATCAAACAAATTTTTAAAAAAATAACGAATTCCCTTTCAAAATAATAATCGCATGGAATTATGAAGATTCTATCACAAATCCAGAAAAAGAAGTGAAAATTTCACCTAGTAGCAGGTAGCCCAGGATGAAGGAGAACAAAAATCAAGAGGAAAATAAGGGGAAGGATGGAAATTGGAAGGAAAGAATCGGAGCAGGAAGACATTTGAGGAAATGAAAATAACCAGTGAGTTTAGGAAAATGACTTACCAAGAAATAAACGGTAAGTTGTTTTCCTGTGTTTTATTTCATTTTTTCCGTTGACTGTAGTTTGTTTTCCTTTGACCGTGCTTTTTTTTTCCCAACCAAACACCGGAATTGAGGGAAAACTTTTTCCGTAAAATAAAATACCTGAAACAAACAGACCCTTAATATCCTCAATTATCGAGTTACTTGTATCAAATATTCTTAAATTTTATATTAAATTTTAAATTTTAAAATATCTTCAATTAGTTTTATACTATAATATCAATTCAAACACGTGTTTCTATTAATTTAATTAATTATTTAAGCATCAAATGTCAACTTAACATGATATTGAATCATATTCAAAATATATGAATTAAATTTTAAATATTATTTATTATATGAACAGTTTGGAACTGATGCATTAGAAAATAATTTTACTACATTTTGTGACAGTCAAAATTTACATGACAATGAAGGATTGAAAATTCCGATCTTATCGGAATAATATATATAACAAGAGGTTAAATTATAATGAAATAAAATAGGGATTAAATTCAAATAAAATAGAATAGAGATTGATTTCGTAACTCGAGTTATACAAGGATGCATTGCATAATTTAACCAAAAGGATTTGTTACAGTGTTGGGTTGTGGGATAAGATTATTCAAGCAATTATAATTATAGGATAAATGTATGTGGTCAATAAATTAAGAAAAGAATATGAACAAAAGTTATATCGTAACTATCTCATACTTGAAAGTTAATAATTATAAACATAATATCAAGATTGATTAAATAGTTACTTTTGACCATTATTATTTTTTAGAGTATTTTGGCTCCCAAAGTTTCATTTTAAGACAAAAAAAATTATTTTATAGATTAAAACCGTTGGTTAATAAACGGTTAATACTTCAAAATAAGAATATTTCTATCTTAAAATAAAATGTTGATGGCCAAAGTGACTATTTGATTAGACATTAGAGACTTTTTGCCCTAAAATGAAATGTTAAAAGTAAAAAAATATATATATATAAGCCAAAATAACAATTTTAATAAATGTTAGAGAACTAATTTTAGCATTATGACATAATTACATGATCAATTAATAGAATGAATGAACTCTCAATTCTAAAGATTAAACGTCAAATACCAATAATAGTACAACAAAACTTCTAACTCTCAATATGAAAAAAAATACATTCTTTACTCTTTACAAGAAAAGAAGAAGAAAAAGTTAAGAAAACCAAACATGGCAGAATACATTATTTATACAAATTATCTTCAATAAACAAATACGCAACTGGAATTATTATTGCATTTAACTATAACACAAAAATTACAATGAAAGAAAAACGTTATTTGTATGTTGAACACACATTTTTTTCTCGCCCCCTAAAAAATATGAGAAAAAAAATCAGAAATCACTCCAACGTGGTTATAATAGTGTACACACTTGTTATTTTCTACTTCCGATTTTTCGTTTCGCGTCGGCAGCGGCCGGCTGCCTCATGTTTCGATGCAAAGGTTGACCAACCCCATTTGGTAGTTTCTTAGATGGTGATGGCCCTGCCATATGATGTAGATTTTTGCTGCAGGAAGGTTAATGAGCTTTTTAGTAACATGTCGAAAACTTGAAACAATGTCGACAGTATTCAATGTGAGAATATATGGTTACCTCATTTCCGGGTTTTTTGCTGATCTTGAAGTAGGTTTCTTGATCCCATTGGTTATGTTACTAAGTTTGGTTTGAGTGAATTGCCAAAGCAAATCAGGCTCAGATGAGTCACTGGTTGCAGCATCAATATCATCTATGTCAGAACCAGTCATGTTGAACCCGTTGGCCCCCATGAACATATTATATGATTGTTCCGTGCACGTCTTTGAAGAATCATGGAGATATTTCTGGTAAAAGACATCAGACAAGTTCCCATTTTCTGCTTCCCAACATCCTAGGGGGTTTCCTACTCTGTTAATGGCATCTTGCTTGTTCACCATGACCTTATCCACCCACTCACCTGAGCCCGATTCTTTCTCGTCGTCCCTAAAGTTTTGAGCAGGACTGACAACCGGAGGCCAGGGAGGTGAATTCGCTAATAGGTCATCAAGATCAAAGCTTTGCCCCTTTTGCCTCAATGTAGAATTAGTGCACACCTGCAAATGCAGTATAGGTGATCAAATTTTAACCTCTCGGGCTACGGATAAAAGTATGTTATACGTGTATGTTTGTGGAGAATGCATAACGATGTTATGGATAGTCAAGCTTTCTTGAGCATCTCTAACAAACCACCAACACATTGAATTGCTTAAGTTATTCATAAAAGCGAGAAATTTCGAAAATATATATATAAGAACTGTATATTTTCTTTCCATCACCAACTATTCGGAGAGAAGGACTATTGCCACTTTCAGTCACTAGACTGCATATTACCATGAAATTCTGAATTCAACAAACACACATTTGAATTTCCATCCTAATATGATGTGTAAAGCATTATGTACCTCAATGTTGCCCACATTACCCATGGGTTCTCTAGCCACCAAGACATCTCCAACTCGCTGATTAGGATTAAAGGGCAATAAGTCACTAGCCTTTGCTTGATATTTTTCAGAGCTGCCAGATACAGAGTGCCGACTTTGGTCCGTCTCTCCCTCTTTCCTAGCCAAAGCTGCCTTAAGGCTAGCAATCTGGAAGATGATTTCAACAAAAGTTATTAAAGGGAAGAGTATCAGATTTGCCAACTATCTTAAGATAACCATATCAACCAGTAGGTAGAGGCGTATACGATAACCTGTTCTTTGAGTTCTTTAACATCTGAAGTGTCTTTGTTCGCTCGAGCAGCACCAAGTTCAACAGTTGCTACACGCTCTGCAAATTTGAGAGTACTCATAGTTTCACCTATGGCATCAGGTTCAGGGCTTATGTGAACAAACATTAGTGTCTTGGCCTGCCCTCCTGAAAATACAATTCCAGCCCAATATAATTAGAACTTTTTGGAGAACAAATATCAATGCAACAATCAAACTCCTAAATATAGTTGAAACAACAAGCTTCTTGACAATTTAAACTTACCAAGTGAATCTTGAAGAAGCTGAGTGAGTTTGCTGTTTCTATAAGGAACATGTGGATTCTTTTGGGCAAGAGAAGCAATCACATCTCCTAAAGCTGATAGAGATTTGTTTATGTGCTGTGCCTCTTTTAGTCGATCTCCTTTTACCTCAGACTTGTCTACTCTCTCACTTCCAGCAAGATCCACAAGATGCATGCAGCCGCGGAGAATGGTACCAGATGTTAAATCTCTTCCTTGAACATGGACAGTCAAGCAACTACAAAGTGATAAAAAACAAATTTAGCTTCAGAATGAAGAAATATATCAGGATCAAGAGGGTTAAAGAAATAAAAAGTTTACCTATGAGAACGACTGCTACGGTCATTTAGGGCTGTTGCACCAACTGCACAATTCCTTTGTCCTAGGTTCATCAGATCAATAACATCGGATGTTGATGAAACAGGCATGAGGTTTGCACCTGGTACATTGAGACCATTCTGGGAACTGTTGCGGATTTCTAATGTATTAATAGATTAAGGATAAGCCTTGATAGAAAATTGACTGGCAAAACCTACAATTCAACCAACATCGACTCAACAAACAACGTTTTGGTCAAGCTCTAGATGATTTAGAATAGTAAGAAAGCTTTGTCTGAATTACAAATCTGTCGGGACAAATTTTCATAGACAACAATATAAGATGATCTAATTTTATAAAACAAAATGAATCGGAAAAAAGGATATCTTTTGTTACTTCCGTCTGTAACAAGGAGATCCCTAACTTGCTCATTGTAAATTTCAATCATTTGAACGGCAACATCATAGCGAAAGGTATCCCTTCTTTGTTCAGCTAGAAGAAACAAGTCACCCAGCGCCCTGTAATTTACTCCTTGATTTTTCTCTGTCAGGTCCTTAGGTCCACTCTGGATATTTAAACCAAATAAACCAGTAAGGCAGTAAGATCGAAGGCATATATATTAGTGCATGTAGAATAGTCCAATCATGTCTTACCATAGTGTAAGTTTTCCCTGACCCTGTCTGGCCGTATGCAAATATGCAAACATTGTATCCATCAAGAACTGACCGAATCAGTGGCTGCATATCAGAAAAAACCTCGGCTGCAATGCAATCAGATGTAACTTAGTAAAAAATGCTGAAACTGCAGAAACATTATCAATAGGAAATTAATCGCTTAGAGAAGCAACCTTGAGTTACAGACTGCCCAAAGACTTTGTTGAAGGTAAAGGACTTGCGTCCTTTACCATACTTTGATGGTGTGTTGATGATGATGTTTCCCTCTTCTATATGATCCACAATGCTAAGGTAGCTTGATCCACACAAGAATGGTTTCACACGGCAATAAACACGGATACTTCCTGGTCAGATAAAATAGATAACCCTTTTAATAAGTTAGGAAATCAATACAAGGACAAGCATGATATTAAGAACTTATGTCAAAGATAAGTGAATTTACCTTTAAGGTCCTGAACTTGGTTATACAGCTTGCGGTTTTCTTCTAGAACTCTGTGGTAACCAGAGGCGGCATGAGCTAGACCATGAATATGCATACCTGTACAAATAACTTGCTTAGCACATCAATAAGAAAGAAAATACAAATAGAGACATCTATTAAAGCAAATCAGTGTACCAAGACTGTTGAATTCTTCATGAAATTTCATTTGTATGAATTGCATGCCACCCTTTGTGGAACTAATTGCATGCTTCAATTCCTGCAACATTTACATAAACATATAAGTGCTCTAGCCAAGTGCGTAAACAGACAAGAAAATAGAAGATATGACACAATATTTCCCACCTGAATATCTCTTTGTTGTTGATCGAAGATCATTTGCTGTTTTTGCGATCGACGTTTCACTTCCTCATCATCAATGAGGTTTTTTTGAAAGCAATCTTCTTTCTTCACCAATTTGATGTTCTTTTCCTCAATTTTAACCGATACAATAATAAAAATAGTTCAAGAAAGGTGAGCTATCCGAGAAAAATCATCTAGTGACTTGTGAAGTAGATGAGGGTTATTATATACCTTTTTATCCCCAAGAGTTTGTTTCTGTAGAGGCTTTCTGAAAGTATGAGTGATGTTTTTTGAAGTTGTCTTCATCTTTCAATTGGAGAAGAAGCCGCAATAAACAAAAATGTTAGTTAAGATCAATCATTGCATGGTAAATGACTTTTATTCGTATAAAATTTGAAAACTGACATACCATTTCAGATTGACTTGCAATCCGATGCTCGAACTCCTCTACAACTTTACTGAGTACAGATTCAACCAGCTATCAACAACCAAATATGAACCGAATAAGTAGCAAAAGATAGCAAAAGAATAATCATAATTTCTAATAAAAATCATTCCACAATCCCTGTTTATATAAGCAAAGAAATACTAATCAAGTTTGATATGTAAAACAGTAATGAACCATAAAAACTTACCATTGGAACTTCTTCAGGCTTTCTATCTAATAGGATGGCACGAACCAGCATACTTAACGAACCAGAACCGCCCTGCTTGTACAATAAGAAAAACTCATAGAATTCATTCTCATTGTTCTAGGAGAATATAAGATCATCAGGTACCTAAACAGTTAAAGCTTACCAACCATTTTATTACTATCGATTTCATTGGAGTGACCAGTTGATAGTTTCTCATTCATCGATGAGGTCCTCTGCAAGGAGTTCATAAAAGGGTCTGAATTTTTTCTGACAAATGACTTTCCCGAAGTGGTGGTTGTAGGTTTTAAGTTTCCACCAAATTTCCACACCCCATTTCCACCTGAGAGCTTCCATTCGTTATAGGACTTGAGTGCTAGAACACAATTCACCAGCCTTGCAGATTTGCCTCCCTAAAGAATTTTAACCAAATTACAATGAAATAAATTACACAATAAAACACATTTCTTCAAAATCAAAAGAATTGCAAAAATATATGAGAAAAAGAAAAAATTAATTGAAAACATACTTGTTCTAGATCAGATGCCTCAAAAGTGGGAAGCCCCAATTCTTGACCAGCTACCAAGAAATTCCTTACATTTTCAAAGTACTGGAATGCTGACAATGCAGCTCCATCAGGTATGAGAGCTGCATCACATGGACTTTCCACCACCTAAAACCAGCCATCCCCAATTAAGTTAACCATGAATTGATCAAAAGGAAAATTATTGGAAAAAACTGAAATGATAGTTATAACAATCAAGTAAACCTTAGGCACAGCTCCAGGTTGAGCTTTATTTAGAACATTGCAAAGGATTATTCCACTCCTCAAACCAAGCCAAAATTCTTCCTCCGATGGCTCTGCCGGTAAATCTTTAGCCGCCACGACTCCGACCATCTTCCTAAGCCATCCAGCCGCTTCAGACCTCCTTGATGCTGTGCCATACAAGAGATCATCACATTCACCTTCTTTCTATCTTTTACTTTTTATTTTCTTTTTAATTTTCACAAGTAAATTGTTTCATTCAAATTTTATTCATAACACGCTATAATTCATCTAAAATTTCAGAAACTGTAAGTGATCAATGATCAACAGTTTTCTTTTTCATTTCAACAAAAAGGTGAGAGATCAGATGGTAAATTAGAAAACCCAAAAAATCAACATTTTCCATGGAATTACATCATTTTAATTAGCTTAAAACTACAGAATCAAAAAAGAAATATTTTCTTTCAGCAGAAAAATTCATCATCATTCGAAAAAAAATCAGGATGCTGACTTTAAGAAACAAAAATAAAATTAAAGTACCAGCTTCCTCAGCTTTTCTGGATTCCAAATCCAGATATTTGGAGCGGTTTCCATGTTGTTGCAGTACATCCTCCACAACTGAAGCCGCAGAAAACAACAACATTCCTTCTGCGGCCATTTTCTCTCCCCAAATTATTTCAAAAACACTATGGGAAAAAAACTCACAACTTCACCATCCAAAAAATAAAACCAAATTCAAAAATTCTCCCCAATGGAAGAAAACGGAAACAATCAAAGCTTTGGGTTTTGTTTTTCCTGTGATATTGCTATGTGAAAGTGGGAGTTTGAAGGGTTTTTTCCCTTCTTCTTTGCTATCTCTATGTAGAAAAGAAAGCTAAAGTCTGCTTTATATTTTTTAAGCTTCTTTAGAAGGTTTATTTTTTGTCCACAGCCACTGTTACTCCATACCTGCCTCCGAACCGGGTGTATACATAATCCAAAGAGGTAAAGGGCCTAAATGGCGGTGTATTCAGGTGCCTTCCTTGGCGCGTGGATTTTAAAGCATGATTAAGGAAAGGACAAGCATGATTAAGGTTGTAAGTGTAACTATTTTTGTTTTCTCTTTCAAATAAGCGAAGTTCGGTTTGTTAGGGTTGGCCAATGGCCCCCTTTAAAAGTAAGTTCCGGCGTGGCCAACAACAATTCTCGTATTAAAATTTTGTTGGATATTATGGTTAACATGATGAAATTTATATTAGTAATATATTATTTTATATTTTTTAATGATTAATTATGGTGAAAATTTTTCATCTCTTCAACTTAACCTGAGAAATAAGTAACGTCTCATTAAAAAATAATCAACGAAGATAAAAAAAATTATCTTTATATCTCCATTTTATTATAATCTTTAAACATTTACACATATTTAATTTTACATTCTCTCATATATTATACCACGATAATATCAAACAAATTAAACTTTAAATACTCTCACCTACCTTTTTAGGTTAAAATGGTCCGTATCTATTTTACAGGAAAAAGTTTTGTACTAATATAGTAATTTGTTATAATCTTACTCTAAATAGTAATAATTTCATTTCAGCAATTAAAACAATTACCTTCTAAGCATGGGCTGATTAAATTTAAACATGCAAAATAAAATAAAAGAAAGAGCTTTGGCCACTTCAACTTTTTATATAAAATAATTGCAACAAATTTGAATATTAAACTATTTCAAGAAAAGAAAAGAAAAGAAAAAGAAATGCTTTTAGCAGAAAGCATATAGTATATTGTAACATTTATGTTCCCTTGGTCAGAGAATTCAACGTTTAAAAAATTCAAATACTAGGTTTGGTTCCAAACCAAATAGGTCCGGATACGACCGAGGCCCACGTAGGGGCCTCCTCAAGAACCCTGGCCGGCGTTTTTAAAACTATTTATTTTTATATTCAAGGATCGGAGCTCCTGCTAAAATAACAACTGGCTGAGCATTGTTTCGAAAACAGACGAATCAGACGTCGCCATGTGGCATGATACTGTTAGTAGTTTTAAAAGAAGTTATCAAGATTACTTTTATTCTCCACGCTTTTGAAGCTAGGTCGAGTCGGTCACAGACCAACTCGCAGTCTCGCACCTTTGAGCGCGCGCAATTCATAGTATTTCCTATATCGAGTAATTTGACTCGGACGGCTCGATCACGACCCGTAACCATACGTTAGGTACGGACGGCTTAAACGTATAGATTTCATTTTTAATCAACAAATATTAATATTTAAAACAGAAATAATAGGTAGCTCCAGTTTATTAAAAATAATGTTACTTATATTCATATTTTAATTATAAATCAAAGTAAGAAGTTAATGGTTAAATTATAGTTGAAAACCAAATTCTAGGATCAAAGTGCAGTTCAAAGCTAAAGTCAAGGACCAATTTGTAGGAAAAAAATTAAGGATCAAATTGCATATCTAAACTAAAGTCAGCCTAAAAGTACACTAACCTTAATATTTTGATCAGGGTATATTTTGAGAGACGAGAAATACAATAAATATAGTGATAAAAGATATGAAAGCGGAAAGCAATGACATATTGTTAAGAGAATCAAAGTCAATAATTGGACAAAAAAATGTGAGTATTTTGGAAATCCCAAAGCAAAGCTTTAATCTAAGAATGCAAAACAAATTATACATATTTATGAAAGATAAATAGTTAGAGTTGATAATATTTGAGAGGGGGCTGATATTTTTAGGGCAGTGAATGGCTTTGTTTATTCATGTTGGCATGTTAAGTGAACCCTACAAATAGAAACAAAGGCTATGGTTTATATTGATGGATTGGAAGTGTAAGGTGGGCATCACCTTTCTGGTGCAGCAAATGTGCTGCTCCATGCTGTGAAGATGGGAAGCCACATCATATAATGCACCCACATGCCTCTCCTTATCCTCTTCAACTTCCGCTAATATTTCATGTATTTGTATTATATACAATACCTTTTTCTTCTTCATTTCATGAAGAAAAAAAAAATGGAATTCTTGCTCTTCACCCATTGTCCAAAAAGCTGTGAAAGTGGCTTTTATTGCATACAAATACATGTTCGAATAACAATCGCAACTACACTAATAATTAGAATATATCCGGACAAGACCAACACATAATGTTACTTAAACCAGAATAAAATCTGGACTCAATTGAAATATTTTGAAACTTAAACCTATTATTTAGAAACATAAAAGTAATAAAATAGTCCCCATGTTATGTTGGAAAAGTTAAAGTAGACATATGGACATGATGATCATCAAGATGATAATTGTTGTTGTTGGGTGGCCATTGATAATCATTTACCTTTTGAGAGGGGGGGAATTAGATCCGAAATCCCATCTGGAAAGCAAAAGGCAAAACCCTAATTTCTAACCACAAAGTTAAATAAAAAAAACTCCACTGCCAAAAGTAAGGCTTTGGTTCTAAGAAAAAGCAGTAGTTTGTTAACACAGGTTGTAAGCCAGTGCTTCTTTGTTGTTACAGAACATGTTTGGTTTAATAAATTCTTTATATTACTGTGAGCGGGTCTAAACAAAATCATGAAAGCATTGCACTCTTCTAATGGCCCAAATATTTTTGATGGAAAAGACAATGATGATAGGTTAAAGCGTAGTTGTTTTATCCTCGATGTCTCTTCCTCCTACATTCATGGTGATTGATGTCTTGAACTAATAATGTGGATAGCGGCACTTGCTGTTAGAGATGCAAATAGTCGGATTTAAATTCGATCCGGATCGGATAAAAATTGATCCGGTTTTTTCACTAAGCTAAAAAATCGGTTTATAAAAAAATCGGTTCGGATCATAATCGGTTTGGAGGGTCGGATGATGTAACCGGTTTCGGTTTGAAAAAACCGGTTTTTAATCCGGTAAAAAATCCGGTCATCTAATTTTTTAAATCTCAGACCGGATTTTTTTTCCGGATAAAAAACCAGTTTTTTATCCGATTTTTTTCAAACCGGTTTTTAATCCGGTAAAAAATCCGGTCGTCCAATTTTTTCTCAAACCAGTTATACTATCCGGTTTTAAAATATCCGATCCGATTTAAAAAAACCGTTTTTTCCCAAAACCGGTTTCGGATATTTTTTGCGCAAAATCGGATATTCGGATTTTTTATACACCTCTACTTGCTACTACATATTTTTCTTCTGATATAATTTGCAGCACAAATGTCAAAAAGGAGACAACTTTATATGCATAATTGTTGTTATTACTGTTCTGCATATTTTTCATGACTCAGAAGTGCTAATCTGTACCTCACAAGGCCCTCAATAATATGATGAAGGAAAGAAAATATCTAGAGCATTGTAGACGAAGTGAGTTCAATGTCTTAGCAGCTATCAGGAAGTGATGTTATTCACTGTTTAGTGACATACTATGTATTAAAATGAATTGTCTTCGAACTTTTTCGGGTGGCATAATTGTTCAAAATATAAGGAAAGAATATATGTTTCTTTTATGAATGTATTAATTTAAGCTAACAATGTATCATTTTCGTCATTATCATTGTCCCTGTAATACGTCCACACCTTCCTCGGAACCCTTGATCTCACCGGTGTAGGGTGAGGAGAATAAGATGGAATGAATATTGCTAAAAAGCTACCACAAGAATACAAATTGTGACAATGTATCACTACCAAGATGATGCAATGCTGTCGGGTCATATGCCGGGAGACAGGCTATATCCTTGGTTGAGAACGATGCAGCCTCATAACGTGTGAGGCTATGGATCAGAAGGGAAAAGATTGACAAGAAATCGATGAATCATCTCAAAGCTGGTGAAGGTGATAACGGCTGCAGGTGTGGTCCTGATTAGATTTGTTGCACACCCACGGTAGAATCCAGCAAGGCCTTCTTGCTGAAACACTTTTCTAATGCAATCAGCCACACCAGAATAGCGTTTCTCAGAGTGATGCCCCTGTTCCTGAAGCCTTGAACGTACCACCTACATCGTACAAGAATACATGACTAAGCAGAAACTAATAATAAAAACATATCTAGATGCAGCTCTCAAACATTGGTTATGGCTTTGAGCAAAAAGAAAATAATGGCAGATACCCTATCTTTTACATGATAAGTGCAATGCAGCCTTATTCAGAAGAAAGGAGTTGTCAACAATTATCCATCATACCTCATGCGGATAAGTCAATGTGGATGCGAATATTTTGGAAACTGATGACGCAACAGCAACATCAGGTGCACTGAGTTTATCGACCGGAGTGTTATCTGCTAAGAGCCCCATTAAGTTATAATATCTTCAATGAGTAGTAATAGTTAAAATATATATGTTATTAAAAAATTTAGATTATTAACCTTGATTAGCTAAATAGAATTTGATCTTCTCATATGTTGGAAATTGAATGGCAACATGACTAATACCAGCTAATGCAGGGACGAGACCACTGTTCATCACGCAAAAGTACAACATTCAATTCCGGTAAAAAAAACTTGGTTTGAAAAACAGAAGAATTTATCTATTTCTTATGAATGGTGCTACAATACCTGTATAGACCCCGAATACCCTCCTCATGAGCTATTCTCCTCAAAGCAGAAAGCGTACTCCTATAGGGAACCACTCCTGCTCTCATTCCTTGAGTCTATAAAAACAAAGTGACAGATATCAATGCATAATAGCTCTAAATCTATTATCTTTAAGCAGCATCATAATACAGTGAAAAATAGAAAAATCTCAAAACAATCTATCACCCAAAAAAAGTAAACCAAACAGCCTAAGTAACGGTTAATCGGTCATCCACGCACTTGATGCAGGCTGTTATTTCTGCTCAGTCTAAAAGGTTATTACTTGAGTATGGTATGGGCTTCCCAGTTCCTTTACATTTTTTAGAGTTGATGGCCAGTGCAGACAAAAGTATTTGTCATAAGCAACAAAAGCTACAACAGATGAAATTTTCTATATCCTGTAACAAACTACAGCTAGAACAAAACAACAGGCAATATAACTTAGAAATTTAATATAAACCACTATTGCAGCATAAAACATGCCATGCCATCTAGAATTTTAATATCTTTCATCATACGTCATTGCATAGAAAAATATAAAGTACAAACTTGAGAGACGCACTTGAAGTCTCGTCTTCACAACCCAAAGAGGATTTGTACAACAGGTTGTTGCAACTCCAGCACCAGATGCAGCTAGCATGTTAGCACCTACTGAGAGATGATGATTCTCATCTACACATGCATACAAAAGGAGAAAAATGTCGGAAGCTAAAAATAAAATATTCAGGGTAATAGTATATAAAAGAAAATCTAAAAAGCAATAGAAGGGTCTAAAGTAAGGCTGAAATTGCGGATCCTGTGCGCTTGAAACTGACCATTTGAACAAAGGCTGATTTTGAGCTGCTCATACATCGTAAAATATACCTGCAACGTCAATTCAAGCAAGCACCAAAAGTGTGAATAAGAGAACATGAAGAAAAAAAAACCAAAATCCAATGATCAAGGCACGTGTTTCACACTTGCATCAAAAGGAATACATTAATACATAAAAAACAAAAGCACCCACAGAGATCTAAACAAGTGGCTAGGCTTCCTGTTTGAATTACTTGAACCATAAAATCCTAAAATATCGAATCTGAACTTCTCCAGAACAGTGTTCTGCATAGTTGGGAACTTGCCAACTTGGTATTGAAACAGTAAGTACTAACACATCTGCAATAATTTGATTGGCCAGGCAATCAAAATTATGCACGGCGAAGGAATCCCTGTTTTTACATTTGTAACTCAACCTTGTGATTGGATACCTGACACTTCATTAGGAATAGAATTTTGCTTCTCCAGATTCAATTTAGAACAACTACTGAATCAAACAAAACAACTGCTATAAGAACTGAGGCATGCGTTTCACACTTGCATTAAGGGGAATACATTAACACAGAATAACAGAAGCATCCATGGAAACCTAAACAGGTAGCTAGTCTCCCGTTTTGAATATAAAATCCTCAAAATCAAATCTATATTTATCCAGAACAGTGTTATGCATAGTTACGATTGGAATAGCAAGTATCAACATTCTGCAATTATTATCACATTGCCTGGTGAATCATGCATGGAGAAAGAATCCATATTTTTAATTTTGTAAGTCAACCTTCTAATTGGTTACCTAAGTCTTCAATAGAATAAGACTTTGCTTCCCCAGATTCAGTTTAACGCAATTACTAAATCAAACAAAACAACTGCTAAATAGTATATACTGCTTCTTGTTTAGATAATTTACTTAAAAGTGTTCAAACAGGCAGCTTAAATTTCTGCTATCCAGAGTTACAAAGGATAACAAAAGGCGTTGATGATATAAATGTGTTGAAGGGCACTTCCTCCCAACTTAACATCCTCTCTAATAAGGCTTTCTTCATGTATTTGTGAAATTTTAAGCAACAATTTAAACCCAGCACATATCCCAGTTCCCAAATTAAAGAGAAGTGAAAAGAAAAGATAACATGCGAAAAAACTTTTAAAAATGTCCTTGGTTCTCATATTCTAACTCAACCTAGAGCATAACAGAATAAATGTACCTACATTGTGGGAAAGGTGTAACTTGTTTCAGTGTATATATGCAATATGCAACTTTACCCAATTTTTTAAATGAGGTTAAAAGGTTTAGGACAGGATACAGCTCAGAAGCTTAGAAGCCTCTATATTCAGATCAAGCTTGGGAGTGGGTACAAAAAGGGAATCAGCACAAATACATTTTCATCTTGTAATAACTCAAATTAGTAAAAGGAGGGTTTCTTTAATTAAATAATAAGCCGATCATTCAACAAAGCCCCAAAATCTATATCTTTTCTCACACTCAAGGTCTAGTTATCAAGATATAAACATTGGCATCAATAAAAACGGCAAGTAACCCACTTCTTTCATTACAAACCATTGAGATAACAAATGCTGGCCTTTGCGTTTCATGATATCATTCAAGAGCTCTTTAAGACTCTATAAACAGGATTGGAACAGCCTGAAATAGAATCAAGGAATACAGAACTTACAGCCCAATTAGGAAGTAAAGCGAGTACAGTAGGAGCAAGCCCACGGTACATCCCACGCAAGCCTTCCTTCTGAAAGATTTGTTCCAAGCTACCAACTATAAGACTACCTGATCAAATAATTAAACAAACAAAAAAATATATAAAGAAAAATACATTTTTTTCAATTCAAATGAAAGTAAATCAGTATTACATACGTCTACCGGTTGCAGCATTGAGCTTTGGCAGCCCATGAACTTGTAATCTTGTCTTTATAACATCTAAAGGACACACGAATGTTGCAGCAATAACACCTGCACGTGAAAAAAGAAAAAAAAACAAAGAGCTTCAGAAATCAGCTATTGAGATAAAAGGCTTAAGGGGGAAAAGGAACGAAATATTTGAGATACCGGCGGCGGCGCCAGCACCAGCATTGCAAAGGATACCCCTGGAATTAGGGACATGGGAATCATCGGTCATTTCTCGAACTCGTTAAATAAATCTGAAAGCAGGAGAAGGTTACAGCCAAACAAAAGGAGTCCTCTCTCGAGAGGTATATGGCCGAGAACCACGGTCGCATTGCCAGGGGATATAGATCTTTGGTGTGGAGATGGATAATAACCGAGTCGAATCGCCCGAGTTAGGGTTTCGACTTTAGTCGTTTTTGGAATTAGGGTGATCGGGTCCAGAGGATGGGCGTTGTACGATGAGATCGATAAATTGCCATGAGGTTTGGGAAGGAGAGAGAGTTTGGCTTTTGGTTAGTTTATCACATAGCCTGTCAGTTCTCAGCCGGACGATTCGCCGAATATGGGGACCCAATTGAATTAAAATAATCCCTCTAGATAATAAAATAAAAAGGCAACCTTTGCACTAAACCCCCTCCACCTTCATAATTTTACAATTTGGCCCAAACCCGGCACCTATGGCCCGTGCCTGTGGTCCTTGGTACCGCACCTAACCTTCAAATAAAAATTGATTTATTTATTTTCTTCTTGGTCTCGGTATTATTTTGACAATTTTCAATTTTTGATTTATGATCTTTGAAGATTTTTTAAAAATCTAAAATGATTATAATAATTTATTTTAATTTTAATTATTGTATATATTTTATGAATTTAATTGTTTGAGTCTAGATTTTTTACGGATAATAACTCTTCTTTTAACCATTAAAATAAATATGATATTTCTTAATCATTTATAATATACATTATGTAAACATAACTTTTTGAATTTAAAATTTAAACAAAAAATAAAATTCATTTTAATCCCTACTGGTCTCCCAATAAATCATACGATCCTTAGAATTATCTTTGAACATATAATATAGTGTCACGTATTTTTTTCTATAATTCTTGGACTTATGGTTTGATTATATAACGGGTCAACATCCATAAATTTGGGCTTGGCCCAACACCCCGAAAAACAGTGCAAGACATTCTTGACCTTTCAATTCCACCGTCGTCCTCAAAATTCCGCCCATTAAAACCTCTAAAAAAAACCAATAATCTTCTTGTTCACTTAAGCCAGCACAAACTGCAATACTCTTTTTTTTCTTCTTGTTAAATAAAGATTAATAGTAGAATTCCAAACTCCGGCGATTTCTTGGTAACCCAAACTCATACGTGAGACCCATTCTACAAGCCGCCGGCGGAGAGGCGGCACCTGCAATACTCTCTGAGGTATTAACGAAAGGAAATAATTATTACTTTTTACTTTATCTGTAACTAAATATAACTTCTGAGAATTATATTCGAGTGTTTTGGAGCAATATGAGAGTTAACGTAGTTGAATTAAATATGTATAATGTTTAGCTTGTTACAAGTTCCACCTTGTAGAGAACTGGCTTTATTAGTGCTGATTAATGGTGTGAGGTCTCACTAGACTTACATTCTTCTGAAGTGATTAAGAAGATTTACATTTATATCATTTCAAAAAACATTGCTTAATCTTGTTAATGGAAATAAAGGAAACATTAAGAAATATGTAAAACATGTATTGTGAGAAATCTTTACTAATAGTTTTCATGGCTAACCAGGTTTATTAGGCAACACTAGTAACCCAGGGTGAAGGTCCGCAACCAGCTGCTCCCGCAAGGCAAGATCGGATGCCGATTGCGCTACCTCCGGCCATGCCCAAGCAAGCTCCCAATCGAGTGGACTTAGCACGCATTGCTGACTCCCTCAAAGAAGATTGTCAAATCGGCTTCATACGCCATCAGCCCCGTCGCCGCCAGCGGTAACTCTGCACTCAAACGTGATATTTACCCGGCTATGTGATTTGTACATCGGCCAGTTTCGGGCAACCTACAGTAGCTTCAAGCATACCATTGAAGCCTTCACTGTCCCAGTTGAATCTTCTAAGGGAACCACTCAACTACAGTACTGCACAACTTCAGCATTACAGCACAGAGCAGAGCTTCGCTCAAGATCGTTATGATCCATTTCTGCATCACCTCCTATTTGTTATTAAACCAACGCATCTCTTTGGAACCACTGAAGATGTTATTTACATCCCCTTACTAAGCAACATCAATTTCGACAACTTCGCTAACCCATTCGGCATTAACAAATTCATGATGAACGCAGCTTTAGTTCAAGGTCTACTTGACTGCATGGATGACAGAAAATCGAAATGGCGCACTGTCCCGCTACCGCACGAGACATTAGGCCGTCCATTTTGGCTCCTAGATTGGAAACAAGACCAAGCTTACGCATGGAATCCACAAGAAGGACACTTCTCTAAAGAAGATCTCATTTCTGCCCAAATCCTTGGGATTCCCTGCACCCTAAGACTCGGGCCCGAGATGTTGATGACTGCCAACATCCTAACTGCAGACATTATCGCATCCAACTACAACAGGGTCACCACCCGTTGCTTTTACGGCGCTGCTGAGTATAGCACAATATCCCACCACCAATAGTTTCCTGAGCAGGCAATCATTGATGGATATTCGCCCGTTGGTTCGAAAAGGCATCAGCCAGACCCAACAACAACAAGCTCAACTGGATCCAGAAATATGGAACTCACTCCAGTCATCGATTCACACTCACAGCCACAGCAATCACCACCCAGGCCACCTAGGCCAGCATCCTTTTACCAGTATCAACTGATTGATTGCTGCTACCATGGACTAGTTGTACTCGAGCTCAACGTTCAGACACAGGAAGATGCTCTTCGCTCCTTTCTGTATACTATAACTAATTAAGCTGTAGAGCAATTTTATATCGACCGGGTTTTAATGAACTTTAAGTTGTTATTTCAAACTTTATTTTATTTAATGAATGTTGAATGATGGTTCCAAAAAAAAATCTTCTTCAACGGAGGAAAGAAGACAAATATTGGCATCATGTACTAATGCTTCAAAGACATGAAAATTATCCATACAGATGAACTAGCAAATATAAGGATAGATCATGGAAGATGAAGGAAAGAAGACTAATATTGGCATCATGTACTAATGCTTCAAAGAAATGAAAATTACGAGAATCATAGCTCTGCTGTGCCCTAGTTGATAACACTTACCTATAAAATAAATTACATTCCTAAATCTATCCTACATTTCTCCATTAAAGCATCAGCATATTCAACACAAGAAAACATGGATGATGGCACGTTTGCTAAAAGACCATCAATTCTGGGCTGTCTGGTTCATAAGTCATCATCTAAGATAATGGATAACAATAGTCGTTTCACGAACTCGCACCTCTTTGACTTCTCCGAATGCTCTTTATCCGACAAAGGTGATGGTTGAACATCTCTGTGCACCATAAAAAACATCATGCATTCGCATTTAATGCGGGAGTAAAGTTTTAAGTAATTTGTTTAAGCTCAAGAACTAAGGAAAGCAAAAAAATTTCTTTCTCATTCTGGAGACGATATCTCCAATTCGAACGAAATAAAAGGGTTTAGCTTAGCTCAACCACTGGAGACAATATCTTAAAACATAATAGAATAACTTACTTTTCCAATATGTTCTCATATGAGCCATTATCTTCTAAGGTCGTTTCACTAGAAGAAAACGACTTTAGACTTCCCGGGGAATTAGCCGGAAGTGGATACGAAATAAATGAAAACAATGGATCAGGTGCAGTATTGGAGGAAGAAAGTGAAGACCACGACCTGGAAAGGAAAGATTGATACCGAGCATCGTGTAACTCCTTTCTCAAGGAAGAAAGTGTTGAATAAGAGTCACCTTTATGGAATTTTAATTTGTGGTTACTGTAATCACAGGTTAAGGACACAAGTTATGAACCTCAAAACACCATTGCGGTCGAGCAAAAAAAGTTGCGGAATAAATTGAACACTTTCAGATATTTAATAAAAAGAAAGAGAGGTGATGACAAGACTTTCAAGCACGATGACATAATCTAGAGCATGAGAAATGAGATGAAGAAAATGAAAAAAAACTTGACTTGATGAGTAACATATCCAAGTCGGATGAAATAAAAGGATATCTTGAAAATATTCCCATGCTGCGTGGTTAAGTGGTCGACCATGTTCATCCCCACCCTCAAAGAACAAACAGGACATACCTAAAATTACAAGCAACGCTGATTAACTGATTTTAAACATCAAGTACATCTAAATTGCAATTATAACCAGTAATTCTAGGACTCATTCATGCAGTTTCCTGACCATATAAAAATCCAAGCCGGCAAGATGGAGTGGACAAAGCCAACGAACACTTATAAAGCTTTGATGAGGCAGACTAGGTCAACAAGAACATTTAACCAGAATGAAAATGTTGGCAAGTACAAAAATTTAACGAGTTCATAGAATGAGTGATACTAGATAACATGCATTCATCAATCCAATCATCAAACACCATTGGTGGTAAATGCATAGTATTAAAAGATCCCTTCTTTCCTAACCATTGCACAGGATTCTCAAATTAAAGCATATCCAAGAAGAGCAAAATCATTCCCTATTTAATAATTCTAACAATCTTTGAAAAATGACAAACTTTTAAGTCAAATAAGAAATCCAGAAGGGAATCGCGTACCCCGTAGCCAGCTTCAAGATGATGTTCATCATCGATATGGCAGCACAATCCAAGTAAATAAATCCTCAGAACAATACGGGTATGAGTATTCTGTCTTCAATTCATCATCTTCTTCGATATCTTCGAAATCAATACAAATATCTGCTTTCAAAGCACATCATGTCACAAGGCAAACAAAACCCACAAAGAAAACCCAAACTGAAAAAGGGAAAAAAAACTAACCACTTGGGGATTTAAGTATGGATTGATAGCTCCTTGATGAAGCTGAGAAAGCAGAGCTCAAAGTATCACCCTCCATTGAAACTTTGATCAATATCTAAAACTTCAGCTGGCAGAACGAAAGAATCTAACAAGGGTGGTGCTTAGATTTTCCTTTGTTCCCTTTTTATGGTTAAAAGGAGGCGGTGAACATTCTGGGAAAATGAGCTGAGGGAACTTTTGTTTCACCTTTTTGGAAGATTGTGAGTGAGTGAGCTGGATTTAGAGAAGACGAATTCCCCCACTTTCTGAAATGACCCGCGTATTTATCATGCACCACCCTCAATCAAAGAATTTAGATAGCAGTTCACGGATTTATAAAAATGTTATTTGAAACCATTATTTCAATATCATAATAATATAATATTATTGCAATATTAATAAACATAATATAATTAAAAGTAAGATTAAAATCTTAACTTAAATCTATATTCTCAACTATCATGTTATAAATAAAAATCCACGATCTATGAGTGTTTAATGTTAAATAATTTAAAGTTATCTTGAAATATATATTATTTTATATTTATCTCATATTAATAAGAATAAATAAATAAAAACCCACAATTTTAGAGAAATTTGTAATATTAGTTACATTGGTGCTTTTAATTATTGTTAAAGTCCATCAAGTTTAGAATTTTATAACTGAAAGTATCAACTTTGATTGTTATCGTTGTCATTTTCGATTTTGCTTTCTCTTTTATTGTCATGATTTTTTTTTAAAAAAAATATTTTTAATAGAGAAAATAACCTCAGTGATCAAAAATGCCTTATAATATACGATTTTAACCAACTTTTTTTGGATTTGCCAAAATTACCAACTAGATCGCAATGCTATCGATAATTCGCAACGCGATCTCCGGTATCGCAAATCAGTTTCCAGATTCGCAACGCGATTCTGACTATCGCATTGCGATTTTCCAAATTCGCGTTGCTATTTTCCGACTATCGCAATGCAAATATGTAAATCGCAATGCGATTATGACTATCGCAACGCGATTCTGACTATCGCAATGCGATTTTCAAAGCTTCATTATTATCGCAACGCGTATTTTTTTTTCAAATTCCAAACACGAATATTAATATATCGGAATACTGAACCGTCCATAGTATATTCCGTAATCGCAACTCATAACCTAAAACCCTAAATCACAACTCAGTCCTATCTCCATCCCTCACTCTCTAAGGCGACATCCGTCCCCATCTCCGACGAAATCAGTCCCTATCTCCGGCGAAATCCGTCTATCTCCATCTCTCAGAGCCACCCTCACAATCATTCACGGTCAGAAATGGAAAATCAACCACCGAGGGTTAGTTTTTTTTTAATTATTTTTATTTTGAATTTTTTACATTATTATTAGGTTTTTCATATTGAAATTGATGATAAGTTTACTGGTAATTTCAATAATAGATTAACCATTTCATTTAGATTGCTTATTAAATTCATTCGATTGCTGCCAATACTGCTAAACTGTTTAGTCTTTAAACCCTGTGAATTTAGTTGTCTTTGTTTTGTCTTTTGGTTGAAGTAATGCAATCCATTCAAGTTTCAATTTTAGTATTTGAAACCGAGAATCGCAACGCGAAATGAAAATCGCAACGACAGAATCGCAATGCGATTTTAGTTTCGCGTTGCGATTTTCATTTCGCGTTGCGATAGTCAAATTCGCGTTGCGATAGTCATTTTCGTGTTGCGATTTTCATTTTCGTGTTGCGATTTTAAGTTTCAGAAACTATTCTTCTTCTGCAAATTGAAACTTGAATGAATTGCATTACTTCAACAAAAAAACAAAGACAAATACTAAATTCACAGTGTTACAAATTTAAGTTTGAAGAATAAACTACTACTCTTTATGTTTATTGTTCTTGGTATATCTTCACAGTGTAGTTTTTGGTATATCTAACTTGGTATGTTTATTATTTTTGTAGAACTTTTATTCGGCTCAATTGACCTTAAGAAATAAATTAAGTCTGGCCAAAACAATTGCGTCGAAGCTTTCACATGCACAAAGAAAAATATTTGAGGATACTTGCTTCGGGTCATGGCTGAAAGTACAACATCCAGGTGGAGATGCTATGTTTACCCATCTGTTTCTTCAAACCATGACTAGCGATCTACCAGAGACTATACAACATCGTGATGAAGAGATATGGTTTGATTTTCCACCGGCATATACGTGTTTTGGGCGGGAGGAGTTTTGCTTAATCACCGGTCTACGCTTCGGACACGATGATGTAGGTCGGTACACTAGACATATTACCTGCTTATCATGGTTATCCCGGGTTTTTCCTGAGCTGTCAATGGAGAAGCCAAATTTACACTTGGAAGACTTGAAGAGATTATTGAATAAGAAAGATGGTTTTACTCGGATGGATGACGTCGATGTTGTCCGAGTATGCCTTTTAATACTTTTGCATGCCGGCTTTTTAGGCAGAGATGCCAGACAACCTATTCCTAATGATCTAATTAAATTGGTAGAGGACCTAAATACATGGAACATGTTTCCGTGGAGTTCGTATCTATGGAAAGCTACATGGAATAAGTTGTCGTCTACCTTTGATGATCGAAAAAGTTTGCGTGGCGATGGTTCCAAATACACTTTGTCAGGCTTTATTTGGGCCTTTAAGGTAAGAATTTTTATATAATGTTTCCAAAATTATAATTAATTATTATTTAACAATTACTAATGTTTGTTATTATATTGTTTGTAGATTTGGATATTTGAGGTCTTTCCCGCCATGCAGACATATGCATTAAAAACTTCTAATGATATTCCTAGGGCTATTTCCTGGAAGAGGAAACGGACCTTGTAGCAATGGGAAGATTTACTACCGTATACGACAATAAATAATGTAATTTAACACAAATACTACCATATGTTTATAAACAAGTTATTACTAGTACACGTTTAACTTTGTTTGAGCTTTTATATTGTTAGGAGTCCAACACTCCATTACAGAGGCTGACACCCACGGAAGCTGAGCTTGCCACTGATTGGTGGCAAGCTAGTAAGCGTTTTTTTGATGGCACAGATGATGAGCAACCTCCACTTCGAGAGCCATCACCTCACCCAAAGCCATCACCTGATCGACCCGACTATACACCTCCACAACGAGAGCCATCACCTATTCTATCACATCATAGAGCCTCTTCTCCACCATCACCTCATGATAGGCGACCGAAAAAGATGCCACGACGTTTATCTCCCTGTTCTCCACCTCCACGGGATGAGTTAGGGGAGTTACGTGATGAGGTCAATGCCTTGCGTGAGGAGGTCGGTACTTTACGCGATGACAATGGTACATGGCGTGTTGAGGTGTCTACTTTACGTGGTGATGTAGCCGTTCTATGTGAGATGGTAGCATCGTTGTAGAATGAGGTTAATACTCTACGCAACGAGATAAGTTTAATATTTTTCATATTTAACTTGATGATAAATTTACTAGTAATTTCACTTAGATTAACCATTTCACTTAGATTACTTAGTAAATTCATTCGGTTACTGTCAATACTGCTAAACTGTTTATTCTTTAACCCTATGAAGTTAGTATTTATTTTTGGTTGTCTTTTGGTTGAAGAAATGCAATCCATTCAAGTTTCAATTTGTAGAAGAAGAATAGTTTACTTTCGCAACGCGAAAATGACTATCGCAACGAGAGAATCGCAATGCGAAATGATCATTTCGCATTGCGATTCTCTCATTGCGATAGTCATTTTCGCGTTGCGATAGTCATTCGTGTTGCGATTTTAAGTTTCAGATTCTATTCTTCTTCTGCAAATTGAAACTTGAATGAATTGCATTACTTCAACCAAAATACAAAGACAAATACTAACTTCATAGTGTTGAAAATTTAAGTTTCAAGAATAAACTACTACTCTTTATGTTGTCATTGAACCTGCACTAAACCTATATGTTGTCCTTTTAAATGTTTATATAAATGATTACTTCTGGAATGTTATCTGATGCATTTTGTGAACAATGATAGAATAATAACTTGGGTGAATACCGTGCAAGTTTGAAATATATTTGTCTTTGTTTTCACTGTTTAATATCATGTCTGTTTATTTACTGATTTATGTATTAATTTATTTTTAGCGGCCCGCTAAGGTGGATGCTCTACGTTGGGTTTTTCTTGCAAGATGAAGTTCACACATCAGACGGCGTGCACATGCCATTAAGTCTCCGTTCACCCCAATAGTGCGAAGAATCCGTAAGAAAAAGCCCGACTCACATGTCATCATTCAAGAGGCCTCCCCTATCGTTCAAGAGGCCCCTATCATCCCTCAAGAGTCCCCTCCCACCGTTCAAGAGGCCACTGTCATCATTGAAGAGGTCCCTCCCAACATTCTAGAGCCCGATTCACACGGCGTAATATATCGAATTATTGAGAAACCCCCTCACGTGCCGGACATGATGGATGATTGTTGGCTTTCGTATAAGTTACCGGCCAGTACCATTCCGGCAGATGAAGTGGAGAGGAAACAACTACTGGAAACAATTCTGGATAATACCCTTTGGGCTAAGACCGCAGTTGATTTTTATCTACATGAGCGGAGCCAAGGGTGTTACGCTGACATATTCAAACTCAACGATGATATGCATTTGTTGATTGAACGGTCTTGGTGGGGTGTGTTATTAGGGGTTGAAGACAATGGCTATTTCGATGGGGGGTAAGTATTATATTTCATTTTGATTAATTTTTTTTTAAATTTATGTAATTCACTAATATATGTCTTTTTTGTAAAACAACATATTGATGCATGAGTGTCACGTCTTCTAATAGTAAGGAAATTGAAGAAAAATAAAAATAAAAAAATACGCGATATACAATTATGCCGACGACTTTTCACGTAGTTCACTTGAAGAATCAACGACAAGAATCATATGTGTTGGCTAATGGACAAGCTAAACTTTATCCTGCATGGTGGGAGATCGATAAGGTTAGTATTTATTTTTTTTAAAATATTTTAAAGGTGTTTATAAATAAGTGCGCAATTTGAATTATTACTTATGATTGCAGGTGTTTATCCCTGTTTTGGAACGTACTTATTGGCTTCTCGTCGAGCTTCAGCTCCCATCCCTGAAGACAATAGTATATGACAGCATGATAAATTACATATCATTGTCTGATTTGAGAGATATTAGTAAGGTATGGAGCTCTCATTTGGATAAATTCGTGGATGCGATTAATTATTAGACTTATTCTGGAAATAAGAAACCAAAGAAGTTCAATGTTACAGTTATCAGAGACGAGACTGCGCCACAACAAACGCTGAAAGCCAGAGGGGATTGTGGTCCTCTCGTATGCATGTGCTTGGAGCGTTTGACGACAGGAAGTACACAGTTTCTACCTCCCACCGATAAAGATAGAGTTGCAGTAGGCTTGTGGTTTCAGCATTTTATGGCTAGAGCGATATATTCGAGACGCTGCCTACCTGCATCCGCATTATGAAAGTGTCTATAAACAATTTGTAAGTCAAATGCAAGTGTTGTTAAGTACCTAGAATTCAATAATAATTTGATGTTTGTTGGTTTTAGATGTGTAGAAAGTGTTATTTGAGCAAATGTTTGGTTTCTGCAGGTTAATCCTGAAGTGAGCTGCGTGAAATTGATGTATGGGTGCATAAACAACTGTCTGGGGTACACTTTTTTTGATTGTTTAATTGATTCTTAAAAGTCTGATTTGTTTAATTGATGAGGAAAATAAGAATTATTATCATTTTTTGCTTGTTTAATTGATTTATAAAAATTGATTTGTAAAAGTTGATTTGTTTAATATTGATGTGTAAATAATTCTTATTTGTGCTTGTTTAATTGATTGAAATGTAAAAGTTGATTTGTTGATTTCAATATGCATCATATTGAAGGCAAAAGACCTGTTGGAGGTACACTTTCGCAACACTAAACTCAAAATCGCAATGCGAAAGACAAAATCACAACGCGAAAGTCAATTCGCGTTGCGATAGTCTAATACGCTTTGTGATTTTCTCGTTGCGATAGTTAAATACCCATTGCGATAATCAAATTCGCGTTGCGATACTCAAATTTGCGTTGCGATAGTCAAATTCGTGTTGCGATTTTCTCGTTGCGCTAGTCAAATAGCCATCGCGATAATCAAATTTGCGTTGCGATAGTCAAATTCGCGTTGCGATTTTTGCGTTGCGATAGTCATATTCGTGTTGCGATAGGCGTTGCGATTTTTGAGTTACGATAGTCAAATTCGCGTTGCGATATTCAAATGAATGTGTAATAAGTGATAACAACTGAACATATCATAGCAATGTTCAAACTCAAGTTACTAATACATGCCTAACTGAAAATGTTAAAAGTTTACACATAAAATACACATAATAGTCAAATTTGCGTTGCGATATTCAAATGAATGTGTAATAAGTGATAACAACTGAACAGATCATAGCAATGTTCAAACTCAAGTTACTAATACATGCCTAACTGAAAATGTTAAAAATTTACATATAATACAACGTTTGCATTTAAAAATCACCTAAGTTAATAGTCCCAAAAGGTAAAGCCGGTTGTGATTGGGATTTTGATTACGATTTTGATTTTGATTTTGATTTTGATTGCCTTTTTCTTGACATCATATGAGCTTTGAATTTTGATGAGGATCCATATTTTGGTATAGGAAAAGAAGATTGTGATGGAACTGGTGATCCACATGTCAACCTTGTATGACCACTTTCCCTGCACCAACTACATGTCGATCTCTTCTTCTCTTCACCCTGAGACGGTATACGATCGTGACTTTTTGGTCGGCCATGTAGCCTTCTGTCCATGGCTGGTGGCAAAACTGTTTGTAAGTCATCTGGTATGTCCCACTTAAAAGAATGTGGAATAGGGTAGATAATCTCGGCATAAGTCTGTCGATATACTTCTGTAGTGTAACAATCCATAGCGTATGCGCTTGAATCATCTTGGTTTAGATGAAGAGCAACTTTTATAACATGCCCACACGGATAACTAGATGTTTGCCATTTCATACAACTACACGTCTTTGCATTTAGATTGACAAGCCCATTTAAGTTATTATCCATTACTTCAAACAAAGTGTTTGAACATGGTTCAACTCTCCATGACGTTGACTTCACAACACGTTTCGTTATCTTTTTTTCAGTCCATGGTGTAACACGATGTTCCAATGTTCCTGTAAATTTAAATAAATAATACTTAGTAAAATATATGATAAGTTACGAATTTAAAGAAATAATACCTGCATGGTTTCTTTTCTTGTAGTACCACTGTTGAATAGAGGCTCGAAAAAAACTCCATTAACATAGTAATGGGTAATTTCTGGGAATTACGACTTAGAGCGTTGATTGATTCTGCACTATTAGACTTCATGAAACCATATCTTACTCCAAGTTGATGTACTCTTGACCATCTTTCAAACCCGACATCTTCTAGTGTTTGAGCACACTGAGGTAAAACACGTCTTAAACAATTTATATGCTTATTAAAATCCACTTCCCAATAAGCTTTTACAGCCTTCCATTATGTCCATTTGTGATTTTTTATACCAGCAGACCTTGATTTTAGATTTCTATATAAATGAACACCACAAAGTCCATGAAAAGCATCTGGGAAACACCTTATAACAACATTGTGAATTGAGTTTGCCCTATCGGATATGATTGTCAGATTGCTAATAGGACCTATGCAATCCCTAAGATGCCCCATAAACCATATCCATGAATCAGAGGTTTCAGATTTGCCAACCCCGTAAGTTATTGGTAGTATCCCATTGTTAGCATCCATGGCTACTGCTAATAAGTTTACTCCAAGGTATCGACCTTTTAAATGTGCTCCGTCAACTATAATAACTGGGCACATGCAAGTAATAAACGAACGAATCTACAAAATCATATACACAAGAAATATAATCATTTAAATGTGAAATGCATGTAACTAACAAAAATGAGTCAACAAAATTATATTGATTTACTAACCGCAGCACCAATGGTGATAAACAACAACTCAAAGCGTCCATCTCTATCTGCTTTTATATGAGTTACCGACCCAGGATTTTTCAGCTCTAAATTGTGACAATAAGCCGGCAGTTGGGCAAACGATGCTTCTGGCGACCCCCTCAACAATTTCAAGGCATAACATTTGGCTCTCCAAGCTTGAGAATATGAGATACTAATCTTGAACCGAGCATTCATGTCAGTCATAATTTCATGTCCCCGATATACCCTGCCATTCAAAAACATTAACTCAGCCAGAAAACCACCCAACACCTTTTTGTTTGCCTGTCTATGGTGAGGAAAAACTTGGGTTCTTGAACATGTATGTTTATCAATAAAAGTCCTAACTTGAAACATTTCGCAATCTTTTATCCTCTTTGCAATCATACGCCACGTACAGTTTTTTTCAATCATACACCTTGTTTTGAAACGATCTTTGCTTGATTTGTTAACTTTTAGTTGATAGCCATCTTCCACACATTTTGTATACAAAGCTATCTTCAAGTCTTCCTTTGTATCAAAACAATCATCTTTCTTGATACGAATAATTTTTGTGTAACAATCAACTGCTATTTTTACCAACTCTTCTTCCGGTATCTGAAGTAATTCCGATATATTCCAGTTATACTCTCATGGCATTTTCTTCGGGAACTTTTCTTTGGGGATTTATTCTTCTTCTTCTTCTTCTTCTTCTTCTTCTTCAGGGTTATATAAATTACAGAATGGATGTTCAACATGTTCATTCACAGTCGTAACTTCCTCCTCATTATCATCAACAACATCTTCCTCGGCAACGGCTGTTTCATCATCAAAATTCGGGTATTGATCAATATCAAAATCATTACACGGAAGGTCTGTTTCTTCTTCTAAAACATCATCAAAATCCGAGTATTGACCAAGATCAAAGTCCGGGTATTGACCAAGATCAAATTTCGAATACCGACTAGTACTCACAATTTTTTCTGTTGGCTCATCATCGTATAACTGGTTAATACGAAAACCGGAATTTGGTGCTGAAAGTTGATTGGGATTTGGATTAGGGAAAGGTTGTGGGTTTTGAGATTGTGTTTGGTATTGGAAATGTGGTGAAACAAAATTTGCTTGGTGATGAAATTGTGGTGGAACCATTAAATTTTGAGCACCATAAACTGGGGTTGAAAAACTTAGTTGATTACTACCCGCTACTGACCCAACTTCACTACTTCTAGGTTCAACAACATACAATGTAACATCATCTTGCGAAACACTAATGTAAGCAATGAATCGTTCAACATCTTCATTGTCGGTTAACAAATAAACTTTACCTTTTCTCTGATAAGATAGCCTAAATCCACTTAAGGGCTCTAAATTCAATTTATTTGCAACACGTAACATTAGAGTTTCATAAGTTAACTTTTTTAATGACAGTTTTAGTTGAAGATTCATGGGTAAAGGCATATATTGTAAAACACCATGAACATTCTCCCATGACCCTCCAAAACACAAATCTATCCAAACATGATCAACATTAGATGATTTCATTATTGTAAATTAATTTACTAAACAAACGAGCTGCGAAACTAAAACCTGTTGCCGGATGGGGAAGGATGTCGTTGGATATAGGAACGGATGTCGCCGGAGAGAGTGATAGATGGAGATGGAATGAGTTGTGATTTAGGGATTTAGGTTATGAGTTGCTTCTGTTGCGTAGTTATATACCCAAAACATTTGTGTTGCGAAACTAAAACCTGTTGCGAATTTGAAATTCAGTGTTACGACAGTCATAATCGCGTTGCGACAGTCAGAATCGCGTTGCGATAGTCATAATCGCATTGCGATTTACATATTCGCATTGCGATTTACATATTCGCATTGCGATTTACATATTCGCATTGCGATTTACATATTCGCATTACGATTTACATATTCGCATTGCGATTTACATATTCGCATTGCGATAGTCAGAAAATCGCAACGCGAATTTGGAAAATCGTAATGTGATAGTCAGATTCGCGTTGCGAATATGGAAACTGATTTGCGATACCAGAGATCGCGTTGCTAATTATCGATCGCATTGCGATTTAGTTGGTCATTTTGGCAAATCCAAAAAAAGTTGATTAAAATCGTATATTATAAGGCATTTTTTGTCACTGAGGTTATTTTCTCTTTTTAATATGGGTGTCATTTTACATTTCATGTGCTTTTATGTTTATCTGTTATCTTTTTGCAACATGTTATTAGGTTTATAATTTGTCTTGTAAACAATAATATGATCTCGTAACCTCTTTATTATCTAAAACGTCGATATAACTTTATGTTATATTCGTTTATTACGATATTAAAATGTCTGTACAGTCATGCCTATATTGAGATAGATTTATTATCTTCATGTTGGTCTTAGTGTGAAGATACACATGTTGGAAAGATCCATTAACAAAGAAATTACACAAAAAATGCATTGAAAGACCAATACCGTAGAGGATGCCATACAATATAATAGCGTCTAATCATAGCAACTGTCACCAGTAGTCTCTCTACAGGAATACAGTTTAACCATATCATTTATGTTATCCGACACACCAATAGCAAATATAAAAGAAATAAAAGGCAAATGTTGTACCAAAAGAAAATTTCATTGTACAAAGGAAAGAAAGAACGTTACAAAAATCATTAACGACAACTTATAACATGCCATAAATTATTGATATCAACCTAACAACTGGTAACATTCTAATAAGTAAAACCTGAGGAATAAAATTGCACGATATAGAACGAAAACAGTGTGAAAATCGTTATATATCAGGCTTTTTATTGTGGGTAGCATGTGTTTTATAAAGAAGATAATAGAATGAAGAAATATGACTTACTGTTCTTATTGATATAGGCAGTATATATACAAATTATGTGAGCACAAAAGAAGGAAACTAACTACTATAAAAAGGAAACAAAATAAATTGAGTAACTGCCGGATACTACATATAATTACAAAGAAATATTCAAACGTGAAAATCTCTTGATTTTCTCATTTGACTTTCTCAACTTGATTGTATATCCTTATCAAATCCCTTGATTTTCTCCTTTGACTTTCTCAGTTTAATTGTATATCCTTATCATTTTATCTCCACCTTTAAAAACTGAGAAAGACACTTTGGAAAGGTGGCTCTAGAAGACATTTAGACCCTAAAAATTATTCCAGCACATCTTAAGTTTGACATCCAAAAAATAACGAGATAGGACTAACAACCATCGTGCCAAGAACCCAAATATAAGACCAGGGTATGATTTTAGGGAGAATGATGACCTTGACCCATCAATCGTCATCTTAGGTATCCTGCCTCCGACTGCCATGTCACCCACCTGGTGAAACACAGAAAGCAATGGTTTATAGAGAACGAAAGGGAAAAGCTAGTAATGTTCTTAGGAACGAGATGAGCTACTTGAATGAATTAAGGAAATTGTACATGTGAAAATCCATAGCAGAGGAATAATCAAGATAAAACTTGATTCTCATTTTGGTATAACAAGGGGATTAGGGATTGAATTCATTCTTTTGTACAGGGGTTCTTTGTTTGCTTGTACCAGCTTGTTGCTTTTATTTGGATATAATACATATATTTTATCCACACTAAAAAAGAAGGAGAAAAGCTACTCATGTTGGGGTAGGGTGTAAATGAATAGAGCGTTCGGTGAACTGTTCGTGAATTGTTCATTTATGTTCGTTTGTTAAGCTAGATAAACGAGCATAAACAAAAAAATTTATGTTCATTTAATAAATGAACGAACATGAACAAATGTATGTTTGATTTGTTTATGTTCACGAATAAGCTTGTTTATGAACTCATTTATAAGCTCGTTTATGAGCTTGTTCTTTTATGTTCATGAACAAATTTGTTTACCTGGTTCTCTTTTTCCCTTTGTTTTTTTTTACATTTTAAAAATTGGAGAAGGTAGAAATTGTATTGTACACGTGGTAAAAGTTAAAATTTAAACTATGAATTTTCAGCTTTCAAATGAAAGGGTTGTAGAAAGTCAAAAATAATAAATGGGTTGGCACCGAAAATTAGGTGCATACTTTTTATTATTTTTTATATGGTCAAATTACAAACTCTAGTCATTAAAATTTAGGGTATTTATAAGATTAAGTCCTTAAGATTTAGCTATAAATACCCTATCTCATTTAGCTTCAAAACCATCCCAAAGCAATCTAGCTTTCTTCCAATACTAGAGAGAATTTAGAGAGTTTCTTGAGAGTTGTTTTCTCATTTTTTATCAAGAGAGAATTATCATTGTTTTCTCCTTGGTAGATCGAGAGAGGTTGTAATTCATATTTTCTCATAGTGAAATTCTTCTATCGTTGCCTGTGGTTTTTACCCTAAATTTTTTAGGGGTTTTCCACGTAAATTTTGTGTCTCTTTTATCTTCATTTTTATTTTCTCAAATTATCAGTTGCGATTTTGCTCTATCCGATAGTCGTCTTCCGCAATAATTGGTATCAGAGCTAGATTAGAGTGTGTAATATCTGCTTATTGTCTTTGTGGTAGTCACCAAAAGATATATCCTCCAACATAAGAAAATAAGAAGTTATTACTCATTCTTTGAAGGTTCCATAGAACTATTCACGATAGTGAAATAGTGGGAGCTATCCGTAAAAGAAGATATGGAAACAAAATTTGATATTGAAAAATTCAATGAGAGAAATTTCTCATTGTGAAAATTGAAGATGAAGGCCATCCTGAAGAAAGACGGTTGTCTAGCAGCTATCAGTGAAAGGCCGGTGGATTTCACAGATGACAACAAATGGATCAAAATGGACGGGAATGCTATGGCAAACTTTCATCTAGCATTAGCAGATGAAGTATTGTCAAGCATCGAGGAGAAGAAGACAGCTAAGGAGATATGAGATCATCTCACCAAATTGTATGAGGCTACATCGCTGCACAATAAAATTTTCCTTAAGAGGAAATTGTACACTCTCCGGATGCCAGAATCTACTTCAGTGACGGAGCACTTAAACACGCTGAACTCTTTATTTTCTCAACTTACATCCTTAAACTGTAAAATATGAGAACAAGAACGTGCTGAACTTCTACTTCAAAGTCTATCGGATTCGTATGATCAACTCATCATCAACTTGACAAATAATAATATCACCAGTCTAGTCTTTGATGACGTTGCAGCAGCTGTTCTACAAGAAGAAAATCGGCGCAAGAACAAGGAAGGCAGACAAGTAAATCTGCAACAAGCAGAAGCTTTGGCAACGATGAGAGGGAGATCAACAGAACGTGGCCAAAGCAGCAGTCACAAATATGGTAGATCGAAGTCAAGAAGCAAAAAGAATTTAAAGTGCTACCACTGTGGAAAGAAGGGTCACTTGAAGAAGGATTGTTGGAGTCTAAATAAAAACTCCAATCCACAAGGCAATACCACAAACACTTCAGATGATGGAGATGCTCTATGCTATGAAGCGTCAACCACCGTGGAAGGTAGAAAACGATTTACAGATATATGGCTCATTGATTCGGGAGCAACATATCACATGACCTCAAGAAGAGAATGGTTCCATCATTATGAACCTGTCTCAGGAGGATCTGTGTATAGTTACAATAATCATGCCTTAGAGATCATTGGTGTGGGAACCATCAAATTAAAGATGTATGATGGAACAATTAAAGTTGTTCGAGATGTGCGACACGTGAAAGGCCTAAAAAAAATTTATTATCCTACAGATTGTTGGATAATAATGTTAGCAAGATTGAAACACGGAAAGGAATCATGAAGGTGTTTCGTGGAGCGCTTGTGGTGTTGAAAGGCGAAAAGATAGCATCAAACTTGTACATGCTGAAGGGAGAGACTTTGCTAGAAGCAGAAGCCTCTGTTGCCTCATGTAGTTCAGATTCTGCAATGCTATGGCATCAGAAACTTGGACACATATCAGAATGGAGCAAAAACTACTTCCAGGCTTAACGAATGTATCACTTACTTTGTGTGAGCATTGCATAACAAGTAAGCAGCACCGGTTGAAATTCAACACATCAAATTCTAGAGGCAAAAGTGTTCTAGAATTAGTTCACTCTGACGTATGACAAGAACCAGTTACATCCCTAGGCGGAGCAAAATACTTTGTCTCATTTATTGATGACTACTCCAGGAGATGTTGGGTGTACCCAATTAAGAAGAAGTCAGACGTGTTTTCAACTTTCAAAAACTTTAAAGCGCGGGTGGAACTTGATTCTAGAAATAAGATCAAGTGTTTCAGAACAGATAATGGAGGAGAATACACAAGCGAAGAATTTGATGACTTTTGCAAGAAAGAAGGCATCAAAAGACAGTTCACAGTGGCGAACACTCCTCAACAAAATGGAGTGGCAGAGCGGATGAACAGAACCTTGTTAGAAATAACAAGAGCAATGTTGAGGGACGCAGGCCTAGAAAAATCATTCTGGGCAGAAGCAGTCAATACCGCCTGTTATTTGGTGAATCGAGCTCCATCAACTACAATAGAGCTGAAGACACCAATGGAGATGTGGACTGGTAAACCAGTTGATTATTCAAACCTCCATGTATTTGGAAGTATTGTGTACGTGATGTACAACGCCCAAGAAATTTCAAAGTTGGATCCAAAATCCAGGAAATGCAAATTCTTGGGGTATGCTGATGGTGTAAAGGGGTATCGCTTGTGGGATCCCACTGCCCGCAAAGTGATCATCAGCAGGGATGTTATCTTTGTAGAAGATAAAATACAAAGAAAAGAAGATGATGATAGCGCTGAAAAGTCAGAGACTACACAGATACATGTGGAAAAGGAGGTTGAACAAGGAGATTATTCTGAAGCAGAACCAGCACATGATGAACAAGAACCAGAGAGTTTTGAAACTCCAACAACTCGTCAATCAGATCGTGTGAAAAGACTTCCCAATTGGCACTCAGATTATGTTATAGAAGGTAATATTGCATACTACCTTTTAACAGAGGACGGTGAGCCATCAACATACCAGGAGGCAATAAACAACTCAGATGCTTCACTGTGGATGATGGCGATGCAAGAAGAAATTGAAGCCCTTCATAAAAATAATACATGGGACCTTGCGCCACTACCACAAGGAAGGAAGCCAATTGGTAACAAATGGGTCTTCAAAATCAAGCGAAATGGTGACAATCAAGTTGAGAGGTATCGTACAAGACTGGTGGTCAAAGGATATGCTCAAAAGGAAGGTATTGATTTCAATGAAATATTTTCTCCTGTGGTTCGACTAACAACAGTTCGAGTAGTTTTGGCAATTTGTGCTACATTGAACTTACATCTAGAGCAACTAGATGTTAAAATAGCTTTTCTTCATGGAAATCTTGAAGAAGAGATTTATATGCTCCAGCCTGAAGGTTTTGAAGAAGACGAAAAGAAGAACTTGGTTTGCAAGTTGAACAAATCTCTGTACGGTCTAAAGCAGGCACCGAGGTGTTGGTATAAGAGATTTGATTCCTTCATTATGTACCTTGGATACAACAGACTTAATGCCGACCCTTGTGCTTATTTCAAGAGGTTTGGTGATAACGATTTTGTTATATTGCTGTTCTATGTGGATGACATGTTAGTTGCAGGACCCAACAAAGATCATATTGAAGAATTGAAGGCACAACTGGCTAGGGAATTTGAAATGAAGGACTTGGGATCAACAAACAAGATTCTAGGGATGCAAATTCACCAAGACAGAAGTAATAGGAAGATTTGGCTTTCACAAAAGAATTACTTGAAGAAAATCTTGTCACGATTTAGCATGCAAGATAGAAAGCCAATTTCTACCCCTCTTCCTATTAACTTCAAATTATCCTCCAGTATGAGTCCTAGCAGTGAAGAAGAGAGGATGGAGATGTCTCGAGTACCGTATGCATCAGCAGTGGGAAGCTTAATGTTCGCTATGATATGCACAAGACCAGACACTGCACAAGCAGTAGGAGTAGTTAGTCGGTACATGGCGAATCCAGGCAAAGAGCATTGGAATACAGTAAAGAGGATCCTGAGATACATCAAATGGACCTCAAATGTTGCATTATGTTACAGAAGATCAAACTTACTAATCAATGGGTATGTAGATTCTGACTATGTATGGGATTTGGATAAAAGCAAATCTACTACAGGATATGTGTTCAAAGTTGCTGGTGGAGCTGTAAGCAAGGTTTCAAAATTACAGTCAGTTGTGGCTACATCCACAACAGAGGCAGAATATGTAGCAGCTACACAAGCCAGTAAAGAAGCAATTTGGTTGAAGATGCTATTGGAGGAGCTTGGGCACAATCAAGAGTATGTCTCTCTGTTTTGTGACAGTCAAAGCGCCTTGCATTTAGCAAGAAATCTAATATTTCATTCAAGGACAAAGCACATACGAGTTCAGTACCATTTCATTCGTGAAAAGGTGGAAGAATGGACGATAGATATGCAGAAAATCCATACCAAAGACAACATAGCAGATTTCATGAAGAAGACGATCAATACTGATAAATTTACTTGGTGTCGATCCTTCTGTGGCCTGTCAGAGACGTAAGCAACATGATGGTACAAGATAGAAAGAATGGTGTGAAGATATGATTGTTCCAATCAAATCTTCAAGTGGGAGATTGTAGAAAGTCAAAAATAATAAATGGGTTGGCACCGAAAATTAGGTGCATAATTTTTTATTATTTTTTATATGGTCAAATTACAAACTCTAGTCACTAAAATTTAGGGTATTTACAAGATTAAGTCCTTAAGATTTTCCTATAAATACCCTATCTTATTTAGCTTCAAAACCATCCCAAAGCATTCTAGCTTTCTTCCAATACTAGAGAGAATTTAGAGAGTTTCTTGAGAGTTGTTTTCTCCTTTTTTATCAAGAGAGAATTATCATTGTTTTCTCCTTGGTAAATCGAGAGAGGTTGTAATTCCTATTTTCTCATAGTGAAATTCTTCTACCGTTGCCCGTGGTTTTTACCCTAAATTTTTTAGGGGTTTTCCACGTAAATTTTGTGTCTCTTTTATCTTCATTTTTATTTTCTCAAATTATCAGTTGCGATTTTGCTCTATCCGATAGCCGTCTTCCGCAACAAGGGTAAAACTAAAAATTGAACATATAAACAAACGATAAACGAACACAAAACGAACGTTAAACGAACATGTTTATGAACATTAAATGAACACGTTCATGAATAAATAAACAAACATGTTTACCAACATTAAATGAATACGAATCAAACATGAACACTTTCTAAAATAAACAAACGAACACGAACATATTCTTATTCGTTCAAACTCAATTCATTTACAATCCTAACTAGAGAACTCGTTTTACCTTTCCCTCTTCCCGTCAAACAAACTCGGTTATCTCACCAAATCAAATTACTTCTCTTAATAAATAATATTAATTATAATCGTTTTCGAATGACTTTCCACCCAAAGTAAAAAAATATACCATACTCAAACAACATCAGCCTTCCTCACCCTAATTGCGCATCAACAAAAATAGAGTTTTATAATTGAATAATTAAAATATATACTATTTTCTTTTCACCTGTTATCTATAATTATAAAGAAAATTAATACACTCAGATCCTGCCGACTGAGTCTGAGTAGTGTAGCTATTTCTTATTAAAAAAAATAAACAATGAATTCAGATCCAAATTAACTGAGGCAAAATTTTGAACCGGTCGAGCCCATCAAATTTATGATAATATTTTATTTAATTAGACCGTTGGAAGTTAAGAAAGCATCCACTTTTTGACTTCACTCTTCATTCGGGTCCCCTACAAAATAAAGCAACCTCGACCGTTTCGATTTTTTTTTAAAAAAATAGCCGTTTGATAATTTTAGAACAAGGGACTAAATTAATCGACCGTTGTGATAAACCTTTTAGCCTTCCCAATCCTTTCCCTTCAAAAATTGAAATGCTCCGAATTCATTTCTCTGTTCAAAAAAAAATTATCTTTCCTTAGATTCTATTAGTTTCTGGTTATTATTCATTAATTTCCTTCTTTTAAAATTCGAGGGTTGTTTTCTTTTTCTTCTTTGGAGAAGCCAAATTCACAGTAAAGATGGTGAAATCGGCTTCTTCTCCAGTGACGATAACGGTTTCGTCTGCCGGAAAAGAAAGTGGGAGTAGAAGCATGGGATTAACCAGTCCAATTCCACGCCGTGCATCGATATCAAGCAACGCAAGTCCGCTCGGCGGTGGAGGGAATAGGAGGGCTTCCAGTGGAGGAAGGTACAGCTCTATGACGAAAGACGATCCCATCGAAGAGATTAACTCAGAATTTGTAAGCTACACAGTCCATATACCTCCAACACCTGATCACCAATCCATATCAGCCTCACAAACAAGCCTCAATGAAGGTGATAAAGATGGGTTGAAGCTGAAGCCCGAAAGGAGTTTCATTTCGGGTACTATTTTCACCGGAGGGTACAATTCGATTACTCGAGGCCATGTCATCGATATTTCCTTGGAGAAGCCGGAGACGATGAGATCCGGCTTGATTTGTGGAATGAGAGGGTGTGATGAGAAAGTAGTTCAAGGAAAGTGTGAATGCGGGTTTAAAATTTGCAGAGACTGTTACTTGGATTGTGTCGGAAGTGGCGGTGGTCGTTGCCCTGGATGTAAAGAGCCTTACAAGGATGCTAGTGATGGTGATGATGAAGAAGATGAAGTTAGTTCTGAGGAAGAAGACGATCGAGCTTTTCCTTTGCCTTCCATTGCCGATTTCAAGCTGGATAAAAGGCTTTCACTTGTGAAATCATTCAAAGGGCAGAATCATCAACCGGATTTCGATCATACCAGGTGGCTATTTGAGACTAAAGGGACATACGGCTATGGAAATGCTGTGTGGCCTAAAGATGGTTATGGGGCTGGATCCGGAACTAATGGCTTTGAGCATCCACCAGACTTTGGAGAGAGATGTAAGAGACCTTTGACTAGGAAGATTGGAGTTTCTGCTGCAATTCTCAGCCCATACAGGTAAATTTCAATTCTTTTCGTATGTTATATTACTTCGTTAGTAGTGCTGATTGCGAGGGAGAAACTAATTTCAAATATGAGAAATTTTTTACATGTTTGCTTGTTTGCAGATTGCTTATTATGCTCCGTCTTGTTGCCCTGAGTTTCTTTCTTACATGGAGGATTAGGCACCCAAACCGCGATGCAATGTGGCTATGGGGAATGTCCATTACATGTGAGCTGTGGTTTGCCTTTTCATGGTTACTAGATCAGCTTCCGAAGCTCTGTCCTGTAAACAGAATAACTGATCTCTCAGTTCTTAAGGAGCGTTTCGAGTCCCCGAACCTCCGTAACCCAAAAGGGAGATCCGACCTTCCAGGAATTGATGTTTTTGTTTCCACGGCGGATCCCGAAAAGGAACCGCCTCTTGTCACAGCAAATACCATCCTTTCGATCCTAGCTGTTGACTATCCGGTGGAAAAACTTGCTTGTTATCTCTCAGATGATGGTGGGGCTCTTCTGACATTCGAAGCTTTAGCGGAGACGGCTAGTTTTGCTAGAATTTGGGTTCCTTTTTGCCGGAAACACGACATCAACCCTCGAAATCCCGAAGCATATTTCGGACAAAAGCGTGACTTTTTGAAGAACAAAGTGAGGCTTGATTTCGTTAGGGAGAGGAGGAGAATGAAGAGAGAGTATGATGAATTCAAGGTGAGGATTAACTCATTGCCAGACTCCATTAGGAGGAGATCGGATGCTTACAATGCTCACGAAGAGCTTAGATCAAAGAAGAAGCAGATGGAAATGGGAGGCAATCTTTCAGATCCTATTAAGATTCCTAAGGCTACTTGGATGTCAGATGGTTCTCACTGGCCTGGAACATGGGCCTCTGCTGAGTCAGACCATTCAAAAGGAGATCATGCTGGGATTATTCAGGTATATTTCACAATTTAACTTTTGCGATTAATGGTTTATTGATTTTCAAATGCTAACATTTAGTTTTCTCTAAAGGCAATGCTGGCTCCACCGAATGCCGAACCGGTTTATGGTGCAGAAGCAGATGGGGAGAACTTGATTGACACAACAGAAGTTGATATAAGATTGCCTATGCTGGTTTATGTATCCCGTGAGAAACGACCGGGTTATGATCACAACAAGAAAGCTGGGGCCATGAATGCACTGGTTCGAACCAGTGCTATCATGTCGAATGGGCCATTCATCCTCAATCTTGACTGCGATCACTATGTTTACAATTCTTTGGCTATCAGGGAAGGAATGTGCTTTATGCTTGACAGAGGCGGTGACAGGATTTGTTTTGTTCAATTCCCACAAAGGTTCGAGGGAATCGACCTGAATGACCGATATGCGAATCATAACACAGTGTTCTTTGATGTAAGTATGAGAGCTCTTGATGGTTTACAGGGTCCAATGTATGTAGGTACAGGTTGCATTTTCCGGCGAACCGCTCTCTATGGTTTTAGTCCTCCTAGAGCCACCGAACATCATGGTTGGTTTGGTAGAAGAAAAATCAAGTTAGCTTTAAGGAAGCCCAAGGTGACAAAGAAAGCCGACGATGAGATGGTACTACCCATTAATGGGGATGATGATGATGATGATGCAGATATTGAGTCTTTGCTTCTTCCTAAAAGGTTTGGGAACTCTACTTCTCTCGCAGCATCGATCCCGGTTGCCGAATACCAAGGAAGGCTGCTCCAGGATGTCCAAGGAAAGGGGGAAAAAGGCAGGCCGGCAGGTTCTCTTGCAGTGCCGCGTGAGCCTTTGGATGCTGCAGTTGTCGCAGAGGCGATAAGTGTCATTTCTTGCTTCTACGAGGATAAAACCGAGTGGGGGAAACGAGTAGGATGGATATATGGCTCTGTCACAGAAGATGTGGTGACAGGTTATAGAATGCACAACCGTGGGTGGAGATCGGTATACTGTGTGATCAAGAAGGATGCGTTTCGAGGGACTGCGCCTATCAATTTGACCGACCGGCTGCACCAAGTCCTTCGCTGGGCAACTGGTTCTGTTGAGATATTCTTTTCAAGGAACAATGCCTTATTCGCTAGCCGTCGAATGAAATTCTTGCAAAGGGTAGCCTATTTCAATGTGGGAATGTACCCTTTCACTTCAATGTTTCTCCTAGTCTACTGCATTCTGCCTGCAGTTTCTCTATTCTCCGGACAGTTCATAGTCCAATCCCTCAGCGTGACATTCCTGATATTCTTGCTGGCCATCACGATTACGTTATGTCTGCTCGCGATACTCGAAATCAAGTGGTCGGGAATCACACTTCACGATTGGTGGAGGAACGAACAGTTTTGGTTGATCGGCGGAACCAGCGCACATCCTGCAGCCGTGCTACAAGGACTCTTGAAGGTCATAGCAGGAGTAGACATTTCATTCACATTAACTTCCAAATCCGCCACCCCGGAAGACAGAGACGACGAGTTTGCCGAGCTCTACGTGGTGAAATGGAGCTTCCTGATGGTTCCTCCGATCACGATAATGATGGTGAACATGATTGCAATTGCGGTGGGTGTAGCGAGAACCATGTACAGCATGTTTCCACAATGGAGCAAGCTAGTGGGAGGGGTGTTCTTCAGCTTCTGGGTGCTTTGCCATCTCTATCCATTTGCAAAAGGTTTGATGGGAAGGAGGGGAAAAGTTCCGACCATCGTGTTCGTGTGGTCTGGGTTGCTATCCATCATTGTTTCATTGCTTTGGGTCTACATAAATCCTCCATCTGGTGGAAGGCAGGATTTCATGAAGTTTCAGTTCCCTTGATGTGTTTACCTGTAATTAATGAAGTTCCTCTACTTCATCATGTAGCTTTATGTTATGTGCCTTTTCACATTCAATGTAATTTGGCTTGACATTATTTGTTCATTCTAATATAGCTTTTTCAAGATAGTCCTATGTACCTTCTCACATTCATGTGTTGCAAAACATAAATATAATGACTATAATTAATATATCATTATAAACGATTACAACTATAAATATGTGGGTAAATTATCTCCAATGTCACCGGGAAGATTTTATCTTGACTATTGAACTAATTTTTCTTCTTCTAATTATGTTATTAAACTTTTAATTTGATTTCAATCAAGTTATCGTTTGTTAAATGTTAACATGTTTAATACTCATTGTTTATATATTTTATCAATTTGATTCGTGAAGAATTTCTCGATGATTGTTTCTTCACTTACCAAACTACTTAAGAAAGATATATCATTTGCTTAACTGAAAATACCAAGAAAGCTTTGATACACTGGCACCGGTATTAATGCAGCCAGAGTCAGACAAAGATTATGTAATATACAATAATGCGTCCCATAATGGTTTGGGATGTGTTTTAATGCAAGAAGGTAAATTGGTAACCTATGCTTCAAGGTAGTTAAAGGCACATGAACGGAATTATTTGACACATGATTTAGAGCTGGTTGCGGTGACGCCATTACTTATATGGTGAGCGATGCTACATTTATTCATATTATAGGAGTTTGAAATATTTGTTCACTCATAAGGAATTAAAATTAAGGCAAAGGAGGTGGATTGAACTTCCAAAAGATCATAATGTGATTATTGACTACCATTTGAAGAAAGCTAAAATAATAGTTGACGCACTTAGATGAAAAACATTCTATGTCATAAGCGCTTTAAATATTTAGTTTTCAATGAAAAATGATAATATACTTGTTGCAGAGTTGATGTTAAGATCGGTATTGTCAGATTTGATTAAATGTCTAGGAGATGATAAAGTACTTCTCAAAATTTTACCTTAGAAAAAGGTTCTGAGACTCAAGCATAAAAGGAAGTTAACTCCGAGATTTATCAATTGTATGAGATTGCAAAGAAAGTTGGTCCGATAATTTCCCAAATAACATTTCTCCTGGAGAGGGATAAAATATATAATGTGTTCCATGTATCGATGCTTCGAAAGTATATATTAGATAATTTACATGCGATTATACAAAGGAAATAAAAAAATTTAGCCATATTTGTTATATGAAAAGAAACCAGTAAAAGTTTTAGCATATGGAATCAAAGAATTGAGAAATGAGGCAATTCTGTCAGTAAAAGTTTTTTAGCATAATCATAAAGTTGAAGAAGCGACTTGGGAACGAGAAAAAGATATGAAGAAAGAATTTCTTTATCTATTTATTGCAGGTATGTAGATACGTATGGAAAATTCTTCCTTTCTTTAAGGTGGAGGAATTGTAATACCCCACATTTTGACTAGTGACTAAAATATAATTTTTAAAAGTTTAGTGGTTAAAGTATAAAGTTTAAAAAATTTAGAGACCAAAATTTTTATAATGTAATAAATTTAATAATTCAATAAGATAATAACACGTGTCACTATCTTATTAGTAAAAAATAAAGATTGTAATAAGAGATTTCAAACCTATAAAAATAAATTTAGGAGAATTTGACATAATACCTAAGTATAACTAAATAATTAAGTGGTCGGAAATTAAGTAGAACTGAACTGGAAGTCTGATGTATTGAATTTAATCCTTTATATGAACAACAGATAGTGAAATCTTCTATTTATTATCCATATGCTTTGAACTTTTTGACGAATAGCAAAAGTGTAAAAAAAAAGGAAAACTCATCAACTGCGTGAGATGATTTGAAAATCCGAGAGATTTAAATTCCATTTGATGTCCCCATGAAACCCGCCGACGATTAAAAACAAAGGGATTAGGAAGTGATTAATAATTAATTGAGATCCAAAGTTGTCGGTGTCATGAGTTCACCACCAAAAAGAAGCATTGTGGGCCCAACTGCGGCTGTCACTATGTCCACCTCATGTTTTAACTCAACTTTTTTCTTTCCTTTTTATTTCTTCATACTTCAAATTAGAGACTGCTTACGAAGCAAAGCAGCCGCATGAAGGTTGATGCCACATCTTAGCCAGATAGCCATAAATAAATTAAGAACAATATGATGATCTCCGAAAGGAACAAATCATGCGGTGCTGAGATGAGATCATCCGTTCCAACTACTACTACAACAACTGGCCACGTGTGTTGCCAGGGCATCTCCCATGTCCACCTTTGGACAATTCTTACGCTATGATTGTTTTTTATCAAATTAATTTAATCGATTTTTATCTATCAAGTATGTTTGTATGTATATGTATAATGCATGTACATGTGCCACTCTATTTGGGGTATTAAAACAAGAGTGAAAATATTAATAAAAAAATACCAGAAAAAAATTACACACAAGTCTGCAAAAAATGGAGAATATCGCACCGATGCCATCAAAGCACAAGACCGCCAAAAGTAAAAATAGAGAATATCGCACCGTCCCTATTGGCATTTGGCTACAAGCCACCAGCAATTGAAACATCACATGGCATTTAAAACGGAGCCTGGTCGGAAATTTACCGGCAATTTATCCCTTCAAGCGGTGTTCCAATGTGCGTGTCCGTACAAGTCGTAAGGCGCCCATAATGCATCGAGCGGGCACGGTCGTCTGGAGTCGAGCCTATCCCATGGTTTACCTTTACCGGACCAATGCAAGAGGCTAACAGGACCGGGATGCAAGTCTCGACAACTTCGCCTTACGTTGTCCCCACCCAACCCGTGTTGGTTCCATCTATGCTCTATGGGCGCCACGCGTCCCGCAAAAACCAAAAGGAACGGCGGCAACGAACCCAGCTCGTAGATCCGTCGGGTTTTCTGGATATCCATCCACCGTTCGATCCGTTTCGTGTACCCGACCCTCCTCCATTTTACCGGATCGATCACCATCACCCCCGTGTTAAAATAGCACGGCTTCCTGCCCATGAATGTCCCTGGAAACCGTTCGTCCGACCAAAAACCGACGGTGAAATATTTCGTGAAGTTGGCGTGGCAATATTCCGGCACGCCGATTGTTCGTGAACCCAGGTTGATGCTCCAGAGTTTAGTGATGTCGTCAACGACGACAAGATCAGAGTCCAAATAAATTACTCTTCGTACGCACGGCTCAAGCAGATTCGCTAAGTAATTCCTCGCATAATTCAACGGCTGTTCGAGCGCTTGCCTAACGGAAGTCGATATCAGATTCAGTACAATCTCGGGGTCGAAATAATATACCTTGAACTTCAATTGAGGGAACGTGGACCGAACTAGGGTTTCCAGATTGGTGTCGGTGACGAGGAAATGGAAGAAGACGTTCTCTGGACATAGCGAATGTTGGAGAATGGAGTGAACGGCGGCGATAGAGCCACGGAGGTAGTCGACATCAAGAGTGATAGCCACGTGGACTAATGAAGGATCACAAACGCTGGTGATGTTGTGACCGGCGGAGCGACAATTCTTGGCATTGCGAAATTGCGAGGCTTTTCGAAAAGAGAACCGGTCATTTAGTGACGGCTGCTCTGAAGGTAACCGGAGATAGCTGTCTAGTTGAGAGGACCTAATGGCTTCAGCTGGTGGAAATGACTGGAACGAAGGAGATAGAACAATCATCGCCATTGCTGCTGAAAAGAACCCAGAGAATCGCATTACCCAAACCATATTAATACCGCTAATCCCCTCCTCGGGCATCTCCTTTTCTTTCTAGACTTGAAATAAAGACAATCTGCTTAAATTATAGAGAGGGTCGGGAAAATGATAAAGAGTAAAGCAACAAGAAAAAAAGAATATGCCGTGGGAACGAAGCGACCTTTCGGTAGGAAAGAAAACCCAGAAAGGAACCGCTGGAAAATGAAGCAGTGCTATGGTGTACGCCGGTGAAAAAAGCTTCCAGTCCCTACACTTCTCCCCTCTCTCCGTCGAGTCCCCTTTTTCTCCGAGAGAAGGCGACAAATAGCGGAATAGAGAGATCGGAGGCAGAGACTAGAGAGAGAGAGAAAAGAGGTATAAGAAAAGCCTTTTTTTCCCCTTGTTTTGATTCTTAGCTTCGCGTTTTCCGCCATAGAAAACCACGGAAAAACATAATTATAGTTTCAAAGGGTATTTATTATTAATTTATAGTAATATATAATTCAGAGTGATTAAATTTGGGAAATAGAAAATATTTGGTAAGTGTTTTTCAAAAAAAAAATTAGCAAAGATGAAAGATTTTAGACGACTAATGAAATAGTAGTTATGGCAACGCTTGGAAGAAGGAAAATCAGGCAATTTAGGTATCCTTGTGTTAATGCTGCGCAGCCATGATTGTGGCTGTTTTCTCCTAAAATCAGCGCTCTCCTCACTCAAGCCAAGCATACACTTCCTATGACCTGCACTTGCTTTTTGACTTATAGTAGATACATAAATGGTTAATGTTCTGTCTTTTTAATACAATTAATAATATTTATCACTTATATAAATAGTAAAATATATTTATCATTAAATTAAATTAAAATTAAGATTAATTTGATAAAATATATAAATAATGATGAACAAATATAAATTATGTAATTATCCTAGTTTAAATCTCGTAAACAGTTATAATTTGATTGAAAGTAAATTAATCTGGAAGGGTTTGCCTTTATTAACCATAACAATCAAGTCAAACACAGGCCATTTCATAGCTGTTTTCTTTATAACCACATTAATTTCATTTTATTCACTAATTATTGGTAAAGCTACAGCACGCCTTGTCCTCACATTTTGCTGTTTAATTTGTCCCTCATTTAACATATGGATTTTAATTTAAATAAACCAAAATGTGAGTCACAGAAAAGGTATCAGAGACTTCGTAGCTAAGACCAATGGAGTGATGCCACGCGGATCAACGGCAACAGGAGGTGTATGGCAGTACCGGGTACGGCGCTGCCAACCTCAGCTGTATTCTGTGCTGCCACTGTCAACGCAGTTCAGCGTGTTCTCGGTGATGCTGTGCTTATTGGCGCCATCACCACAACTCCTAACAGTCTTTGATTTCTTCGGCGGGTTTCACCCCGCAACTCTATTTGAGATATTCTTTCATGAAATTTTATGAATAAAAAAAAATAGTTTCAGTTTGACTTTAAGTATAAACAGAAAATTTTTATCGAATTTTTAAATAATATTTTAAAATGTAAGATTTAGTTATTAATTTTGATTAAAATTTTATATTTATTTTTAGGAATAAGTTGATCACAACATCTCTAGGTCGTTTATTCCTTTTTGACATGAACTAAAAAAATCATAATTAGTGTTCAAACAATCGTTGTTCGATATCAAAGTTTTTTTGTCTCCATAAGGTAAAAATAGTCTTATACGAATTCAATATGTACGACGTGGTTTATTTCAAATCTGCTACCTTCACCTCACATATCCCAATCTAGCAGTTCTATTATATTTCTTTAACAAGTGAGTTGTACCACAAAATTTTTAAACCAACTCAAACGAAATTTAAATAATAAAATGCTAATAAATTTTGTAATAAATTTTGAATTGATATGTAACAAACCATAATAAACTGTTAAATTACGATTTTTGCATTTTTTTACCATACTCGAATTTAAAATTTGATTTATATATTTTAATTTGACATAGTTCGATATTTCTAGTATTTTAATAGTGTTAATCAAGTCAAATAATTAATATCATTAATTATTTTGATAAAAATGTTCTCGTGTACTATTTTTTATATTAAAAACATCCAATACAACTTACCATGCTAACATTTTTCTTTGTACTTTACAGCGAACATTTTAATCGGAATAGAGAAAGAGCAGAGAAATCAAATTACACTAAATTAAAATATGGGAATTAAATTATAAATTTGACATACTACGGGGATCAAACCATCATTCGACCTAAAAAATGGTAAAATTACGTTTGGGGTCAAATGTTGTAATTTCTAGACTTGTAGTTAATTGAATTAAAACCCAAAAATGCATGAAAGGTGATTGGAAGAAAACGGCTGCAGCAGCAGAAAATCTGAAAGGATGGAGCAAAGGCAAGAACCATGAAGCGATTAAAGGCGGGAGATGAAACGGTCAACTTTAGTAAATTTAAACCTCAATATAAATGGAGGCAGGCGTCGCCGCCACACGCGTCGCTCACCAAGTATAATCAGATTAAGTGACGTTCATGGAGTTAGCCGTTGAAACGAATCATTCGCCTTAGGTTGACATTTCTATAACTTTCTTTTTATATTTATTTTATTATTTCATAGCCGTTGGGTGAGGTAGTGCTCTGTTACGACTCAGGAAAAAAAGGTGCCTTCTCCCTTAAGATTTAGACCAAGTTTTTCTCTTCTTATGACTATGAATAGAGTTTGATAATCTTTATTAAAATTATCCTTCGTTTTCAACGTGTTCGTTAATCGCATGCGTTTCATATATGGGAGATTTTGTGATAAATATATATTCTAATCAAAGTATCGGAGTTTGGTGTTGAAATATACTGCTAACCAAACGTTAGAAAATATATTGGGGGCATGGTGGTGTTTAGGGTACGTTTGGATAGAGTATTTTAGGATTCCTGGCAGGAATATTTTTTCTTGACCAAGGATACCCATGTTTGGTTGGGTATTCTTTCCCAAATGAGGGTAATCTTTCTTTCCCAACAACAAATATTCCCACACCCATTAGGTATTCTTTTATTCTGTGTGCCAAGGGCTAAAATATCCTTCTTTTCCCATTTGCCTCTACTATATCTTCTTCTCCCAATCGTGTGTTGTTTGAATTACAATCCTGTATTGACATGCCATAATTGAAAAAGTCACAAAAACTCAAAACATTACATGAAGACAAACGACTTTGACGTAGAATTGCACCAAAGTGCCGCGTAGAAATGCACCGTAGTGCCATATAAGATGTCCCTAAGGACCACGTAGAAAATTCCTTAAGAATCATATACATATGTCAATGACCAAATATGTGTCTCAAAAGACCTCATACATGTTCCAAAGAATACATATATGTCCCAAAGGACCGCGTAGACCCTCGACTCTTGGCATGCCAACTATACCCATAGCTCTCATGACACATATCATGTGCATTATCTTTTATCTTCTCTTTTTTTTTTCCATATTCATGTAAACATATCACATATTCATATAAACTCGTAGCTTCATTTACATATACATGTAATCACGCAGTTCATGTAAATTCTCATATCATTTCATATTCATATATCTCATAGCATATAACATTTCTCATGTGTTCCTATAAACATGTCATACATATCAGGCATGTTTACACAACTCATTTCTATATAACTTACATAAATCTATATTCTTTTTCATATACTCATATAATCATATAATATAATATTTCATATAACCTCATATATCACATCACATAGATACATACTCCAATACTCATAGTTACCTATCACTTAAATTATTCATATTTACATAATTCATGGTCATATAACTTCTATCACCAAGTCACTTATATCTTATTCTCATATGTTCATATTTATCATATAACACATAAGATTTATTGCATATTTATATCGCATTCCTACATCACTAATTCATAATATAATTTATATCGTATCATCTATCTTATTCTTTATTTCTTAGTATGCACTTACATTACATAACCTATATTATACTTATAAACATATATATATATATATATATATATATTACTTAATTTACTTACACGTGGATCATTATCATACCTAAATCATATAACATCCAATTATTCCTCATAAAGTTATACTATATATTCATATAATCTCATATTATCCTATAAGTAAATACTTATCTTATGGTTTGGTATCATCATTTATACTCAATTCCCTTCACTAATATATTATTCTCATATTACTCTATAGTCTAATCTTATTTAACTCATCACCTTTCTCATGTAGTCATATAAGTATATTATATTGATTCCTATAATTGATCACGTATACTATGTAACATATATGGTCACCTATCACATAACCTATTTCACATTCCCATGTAATCATATAGATCATTTATATTAATTCCTATAATTTATCACAATACATATATTCACACAAATCATTTAATACATACTGTAATATATATCACATATACCCAATCAAACATATGCATATGATCATAAATTCATGCATTCTAATATAGGAAATAGACTCGTCGCAAGTCTTATTTCCATTAAATATCATAAACTAACTTGTATACACTCACCTTGGCCTCACTAAGTTCCAATCCCCTTTTATGATTTCCTTTCTTCCGATCGAATCTTAACTTGATGGTCATCCCGTAACTTGTTCGTGCTCGATATCTACATGTTTATACATTGATACATATCAGTATTCCATGGATATACTCTAATCTATCATTTCTTAGATCAAAAGAAATATCTATTTCAATTTCCCTTTGAAGTGCATCGATGCATTCTATAGTGTATCGATGCATCCCTTAACATGTGCATCGATGCACTCCTTATGCATCGATGCATTAATTGCATTCGATGTTTCCATTTTTAAGGGTGCATCGATGCACTTCCTGTGCATCGATACACACTGAACAATTTCTGGAATTTAACCCTTGATGCATCGGTACACATTGAATGTGCATCGATGCACATAGCCCATAACTGCCATTTTAGCACAAAAATCATCAACTCTTCCCTTAATTATTCTATTTTAAGCCCCTATTATGTCATTAAACTCAACTACCATTACTTGAACAAACTTATATCCATGTAAATCATCTTTAACCTCAAAATCCTATCTTCCTTATGAAATTCAAGAATCATACTCAATTTCTAACATGTTCCAAATTCCATTTTATTACTTCATATCTCTTAATTAGATTGATGACAAGTCAAATTTAACTTCCAATTGAAGTTATGAACTCTATTCCAAGATTTCTTCCAAGAACCTCAAATCTTTAATTCCTCCTAACTCCATCATACTTTGATTTTAAGATAACTTAAGCTTTCCTTAAGCTTAGTTATCATCTAATAATCAAAAACCAATCTTAAATTTAACCAAAACCCAATAATCAGAAAACTCACCTTTGACTCTTGGTTTTCACGCATGAAGGAAGAAGAAAGATGAAGAGAAATCTGGAACTTCTTTTCCCTCTTCCCACGTGGTTTCATAATCTTATAAGGGAAAAATAAAAATCTTCCTTATCAATTGACCATTTTGCCCTTTACTTAATCTAATAATTACTAACAACTTTTATGATTTATTTTCAAATAAATCATTGAACTAATCCATTGTTCTACTCTAGTCACCAAATTCTAAAACTTTACAATTTGATCACTAACCCGATATTGAGGATGTTACAACTACATTACCATGTTTATTGCTTTGAGTGTAGTATATTGAATCAAAATGGTTTCCTGGATGAATGTGAGATTGTTTTTCTATACATTTTTCTTTGATTGCTAGATAGCTGGTATTAGTTTGTCATGGACCATGATGTTCCGTATTAGTTTGTCATTAATTATCGACATAGGGCCCATTTCATGTGTAATGTTTTGCATGTTTCTCGAGGAAGAAAAGTGAACGTGCTGTCTGTGTCTTGCATATACCTAGTTTGCTGATTTAGTTTAGTTAATATTGTTATTTATACGACGATCAATCAGTTTCACAAAACTCCCAACAGGGAATGGTTTGAAACAGATGCGGTGCTCAGGGTCAGCTTGGGAAATTTTCTGTTTTTCACTATCCTTTCATTTTTAATGATTGATGTGAAAAATCAGAAAGATCCTCGTGATGGATTACACCATGGTGGATGGATGATGAAAATTATCTGCTGGTTCATTTTAGTTATTTTGATGTTTTTTGTTCCTAATGAGATTATCAGCTTTTATGGTATGTTACACTGCTTTTGTATCAATCCACTAAATTAAGAATGTCATTATTTTCATTTTCACAAAAACAAATCATTATTTTGAAAGTCTTTACATGCTATAGCCTATAGGTGATGATTTCTGACAGAGCATTCACAAATAATAAAAGGAAATGATAAATTATCTAAAGTCACTTCTGATTTTACTTCATCTAAAACTTAAATGTTGTATTTACAGAGATGATTTCAAAGTTCGGCTAAGGACTGTTTCTTTTGGTTCAAGTTGTTCTTCTACTTGACTTCGTTCATGGATGGAATGACAAATGGGTTGGATACGATGAGCAGTTCTGGTTAGTTTTTCTTTTTAATGTTTTTATGATATTTCTTCATTGTATTCTTCTGATTCATTACCTGCTTGTTTTATATGTATAGGTACATTGCTCTGTTTATTGTTTCACTTGTTTGCTATTTGGTGACATTTGACTTTTCGGGACTTCTTTTCCACTGGTTCACTCGTGGTATTTATAAATAACTATGTTTTAGTTGTTTCTATTGCTACGCATTGTGTTCTTGTTCTTGTATCGTCGATGCGAACATTCAGTGTAGAGTTCAATAACTGTAACCCCTTCTGTTTCTGGTTTCTCCTGAAAAGTGGAACCAAGGAAACCCCTTCTGTTTCTGTTTCTGGTAACCCCTTCTGTTTCTAGATTGCATTTCAATAAATCAAGGAATGATACCATAAGGGGCAGCAAAACCATCAATGGTTATGGTGCCATTCGCATTTTCAAATTCGCAAAAGCTTCTCCGGTACATGTTATTGTTGGATACATGTATGTGTCGAACTCATTGCTATTTGGTTGATGCTCTCAACCAATTTTGAATGTAACGTAATTATCATGTGGGTTGCTAAAATTTTAATGTCGTAATTCGACCGATTGAACCAGTTCAATCGAGAATCGGCTGGTCTGGGGGTTCATCTGTCTAAAATTGGAAATTTGAAGAATTGTTGTGATCAACTTCAAAACCAAAACCAAACATTGAAATAGGAAAAACTGGATGAGCAAGTTCTTTTTAGGTTCTTTGTTAATAGGGTCTTTAATTCGATCAATCAAACCAATTTAATTGAGAGTCGGCTGATCTAGTGGTTATAAAATTGGAAATCCGAAGAACTATACTTAAAAACCAAAAATTGAAATAAAAAATACGGATGAACAAGTTATTTTATGGCTTTTGAATTTCTTTTTAGGTCCCTTGTTAATATGGTCTTTAATCGAACCAATTTAATCGAGAATCGATTAATGTAGTGGTTGTAAATCATTCATAAATATAAACAAATATAAGAGCATACTTTATTAAAAATATTTGTCCGAAACGGTGAATGCCAAGGGTTTATGTAATGAACTTTCCTGTTATCTTGAGTGATAATAGTAGAAGAAATAGAGAAAAGATGATAAAATAGAAAAGAAATATTTGAATTATAGACAATATGATTTTTAGTGTTATATTTTCTTACTTATTTGAATTATGTTTTTGTAATATAAATTAATGAGATAAATAATAATGATAAAATATACAAAATTAAGTATAAATATAAAAGACAAATAAATAAATTATTATATATAGAAGATATAATAAATTTTATATCTTAGGTAACAAAAATAATTTATATCTTTTTATTATTATGAATATCTATGAAGAATTTCCACAATGCAAACATTTAGTTAAATGTTGATGTAAAATTTTAATATATTTTTACATAAATTATGTAAAATTTAATATTAATTAAAATTAAAATAATACATGATATATTTAAATACTCAAGTAATATATTATCAACAAATAGAATTTTTATATAAATAATTTTTATTTAAATATTTAGAATTTCACTTGTTAAAAAAACAAATATAGAACAAGGACAATTTGGTAAAATATACATTCCAGTAATCTTTTATTCCTTCAACCAAACACTGTAATCTTGCATTCCTGCCAAACGAACCAAACACAGTAATGTAATATTCCCAGTAATCCTATTCCCAGGTAATCTTTTATTCCCACTGATAATCTTATATTCTTTGAACCAAACGCAATCTTATAGTCTTAATAATCTTATTATTGTTAACTTGTGTTTTCTGTTATCATATATAGTAAAATATGATTAGATTGCGAGGCAGTGCATGGAATTGCAAAAGTGATTCTAAGAGCATGCAACCAAGCAAAGCACTCTTTGGAGTGCCTAGAGCAAAAGAAGCTTTTCAATGAAAAGCATTATTTTATTTGAATCTATGGGCTTCTTATCCTGCTTGTTAAGTGCAAGTGGTTCATCTTTTCTCCAACATTTTGACATGATAATTGGGCTGCATTACAATTCTTTCTCCTCAATACTCTAATTCCATCCTTATTATTAATGCGTTCCTCCAATTCCAAACTTTTGATTGTAAAAGAAGTTAAAATTTTATCATTTTTATATGTTACACAAGAATTTGGTTTATGTTTTGTTTTTAATTTGATCACTTTAAGTTCATATAATTTTGTCTATTGTTCCATTTGAATTATGACTAAAATCATTTATTTTGTGGTAGTAATAATATTTTTAAGAAAAATTATGTAGTATAATTTAGGCTTAATTATAAATTAAGTGTCCAAACTATAACATTTTTCACGAATAAGTGTGTACAATACTTTATGTGCCCGAGCCGTAAACGCCGTTAATTTTCTCTCAACCTCACCTACCCCCACCGATCAATACCCCTATGAAATCGTGACTGATCAACGGTCAATCGACGTTTTGTACCCTGCGAACCCTAGGATGAAAATTGCGATCCCAAACGATTTCGACGGTCGATCGACGACCAATCAACGTTTTGTACCCCGCAAACCCTAGGATGAAAATCGCGATCCCACGCGATTCCAACAACCAATCGGCGGTAACTATGGCAACTTATGACTAGGAAAATGGCAGGGACTAAGTCGAGGCAGTGGTCATGACCGAAAAGAGTGGCAGCGACATGTTAGGGTTAGAATTTAGGACTTTTATGAATTTGGTTTTTTTTTTGTAATTTAAGAGAAATTAGGGCTTTTTATAAATATAATATTTTTTAATTTAAAAAAATTTAAAATTATCAAAATGTGACACGTCATTTAATTGACAAAATTAACTGCAGTTACGGAGGACACCTAAAGTGATGAAGTTTATAACGTTAGGTATCAAGATCATTAAAAAATATTGTAGGCACCTATTCGTGAAAAATTATATAGTTTAATCACTTATTTTATAATTAAGCCTATAATTTAAATATAAGTTATGATGAAACTGCCCTAACTAATATGCCTAGCCTAGCGGTTAAATGTTTAGGATTGATTCCCAATATCCTTAATATTTTAAATTTTCTTTAATTTTATTTTCATACGGTAGTTATATGTGTCACAATCTTATTGGTTAAATAAGAATAATTAAAAATATTATTATATTGCTGCTGATGAAAGAAAAAATGTCGTGTTAAAGAAAAAAAAAATCACGTCAACATTATCGTTAAAATATTAACGACGGGTGACTAAAACAGAAATAAAACATAATGTTAGATATGATCTTGAAAAACTAATTAAGTGACTAAAACAGAAACAAGAGAACAAATGGGTGACTAAATAAGTAGTTTACCTTATTTTTAATTAGTTAAAATATGCTCCAAGTTCTTGTATTCTTTGTATATTTGAAATTTAGGATTCTTGCTTTTATTTCCTTGAATTTAGTTCTTCTGCTTTTTCAGATTTATATATATTTGATGAAAAAGAGAGCTACATTAGCTCAATAAATCAAAGCGTGGATACATAAAAGATGTATTATGATACATAAAAGAGAATTAAGTACATACGAAAAAAAGAATATTATTACGATAGAAGAATTGTTGTTTACATACCGCAACCCATAGACAAATGATTCTACATTTCCCAAACCATGAATGCAAGTGATACTACGAAAACAAAGGCATAATCACTACTGGTAGTAAGCAGGCTAAAATGGATGACTTGTTCTTGTTTTCTATTTGAAGAAATCTTGATGAAATTTCCAAAATCGGAAATAACCATAGGCTAAAAGCTGTTGATCTCTTCAATTCACATCCCCAGTTTCTCTTTCTCTCCAAGTTTGTGCTGGTAAAATAGACTGCTGCAAAACGAGGCGTTAGCACTGACTGGAAAATATTAAATAAAATAATCAATCAGAATGATAATCGTGTCGTGGTAATCCACTGCCTTAGAAGCAAATTCGCCCCGATGTGTGCAATCGCTACAATGGACGAACATCCCCCTGAGGTTAACACGGCTCTCCATGAATTCATACACCCGAAAACTGGAGTGAACTTGGTGGTATTGCTCTTCTCTCAACTCAAACAACACTCAAAAGAGATGAGTGTTTCAAAGCAAATGTTTTGCTTGGGATGTCACTAAATGAATGAAATTGCTCACTATTTATAGGCTACAAAATGGTCACTTCCAATACTAGTGGAAATACTTAATTTTGAGCATATACTAGTGGAATAACCTAACTAGCATATTTCCAATATTTAATTGAGCATTATCAACACTAGTGGAATAACCTAATTTGAGAATATACTAGTGGTATAACCAAACTAGCATATTTCCAATATTTGAGCATTATCAATAGTTTGGAACAAATATCAGCTACGAAACCGAAGCAAACTCCGACGAAACGAAAAAGCCACACTAATATCAACAATGCCCAGTCCTGGAATTTTTTCTTGGAAAGTGCCCTCTATCGAAGATAAGCAGTGCCTTATACACAGCTTCAGTTAAGGCATAGGCGGACACTGAATCGGCTTCTTCCGCAAGAAACCCGTATTCTGTAAGGCATGCTATGTCGTAAACTCCATCGATCTTCGATATGTTCAGATATTCACATATCATCAGCCTGCAATCGATCCGCTCTTCCGTGGATAACAAGACACCACGTGATAAGATCAAAACAAGGTTTTCATCTACAGCCACAGAGGATTTAAGAATGCACATGGTATTCTCCATTTGTTATTATGATTGCAACAATTAGAGGAAAACTTACTGCTTTTTCTCAATGCAGGGTGGCAAAAGATCTGTCCGGTGGACTCTAATGGCTTCGAATCGCCTACTGTTAAAGCTTTGTAAATCCCTGCCATGTTAGCTACCACCATCACAGAATTCACTCTTCTCTGCACGAAGTACTCCGAAGACAATTTCGTGACCTTGTTTCCCATTTCATTGGTCATCATCGTGTTGTAGTCGTGGTATCTCAAGCATAGCTGATTATGATGAACCACTTTGCTCATCCAGCTTGACAATTCCTCCAAGGCGTCCATTATTTTACCATAAGCAAACCCTCTCGAATCGTAAACGCAGAAACCGTTTCGCATCGATCTCAGGACGTTGTGTTCTTCCATGTACATGGTTGTAATTATGTACCAGGGTTTTCTATTATAAATAGAGATGTAACCTAAACCTATGAGACATTGAATAAAATTTATAGCGCCGCCTAGGCACCGAGGACGTAAGCACATTGCCGAACCTCGTTAAAATTCTTGTGTTCTTTCTTTTACTTTTCCTGATTCTTCAACAATTGGTATCAGATGTCAGGAGAAAAATTCGAAGTTACGAAATTCGATGGTCAGGGTAACTTCGGATTATGGCAAATGAGGGTGAATGATCTGTTGGCGCAACAGGGGATCCTGAAGGCTTTGCGACCTACAAAGCCGACGTCGATGGAGGAGGAAGATTGGGAAGAATTGTAACAGCGAGCGGCAGGAACTATATAATTATGCTTGGTGGACGAGGTCATGTATCACGTCATGCATCTATCGTCTCCAGACGAAATTTGGAGGAAGTTGGAAAATCAGTTTATATCTAAATCCTTAACGACAAAACTGTATCTAAAGCAGCGACTTTATGGGCTAAAGATGCAGGACGATCATGATTTGACGCAACACGTGAATGTCTTCAATCAAATCGTTTCTAATTTGGCTCGGCTTGATGTGAAAATTGAGGATGAAGACAGAGCGATGATTCTGTTGTGTTCGTTGCCTCCCTCTTACGAACACATTGTGACTACTCTTACATATGGGAAAGAGACTATCAACGTTGAGGAGATTACTGCAGCCTTGTTGGCTCACAACTAGCGGAAGCAGAATGCAAGGGAAAGCTCTCAAGCCGATAGCTTATATATCAAGGGTAATCGAGACCATGGACGAAAGACAGAGAAGGCATGGTCTGGCAAGCGGAATTCCAGATCCAAATCTAGGGATAAGAAGACAATTCACTGTTACAAATGCAAGGAGACAGGACATATGAAGCGAAACTGTCCGAAGTTGAAAAAGAAGATTGATGAGAAGCGTGATGATTCATCCAACTCTGTGAATGTGGTCGAGGATGACAATTCTGATTGCAGTGAGGGTAATATGCTTTATATTTCAACGACTCAATTGACGGATGTTTGGATTCTTGATTCAGGATGTTCTTATCATATCACGCCAAATAGGGAATAATTTTCGACATACATGTCGGTTAATTCTGGTTCTGTTTATTTGGGTGATGATCGATGTTGCAATATTGTTGGTATTGGTGAGGTCAGAATTAAGATGTATGATGGCTCTGTTCGAACATTAAGTGGTGTTCGACATATCCCAGATTTGAAGAAGAATTTGATTTCTTTGGGTACTTTGCACAAGAATGGTTTTATCCCTAAGACTGATGAGGATAGGGAAACCATTTGGATTGTTAAAGGTGCTTTGACTGTGATGAAAGGCAAGATGACTACAGGGAATATTTACAGATTGTTAGGGAGTACCGTTGTAGGTGGAGTTTATTCTGTTGAGTCCTGTGATGATACAACCAAACCGTGGCATATGCGTCTTGCTCATCTTAGTCAATGTGGTATGGCTGAATTACATAAAAGAAATATGTTGCATGGTGTTAAAAGCTGTAAGCTCGATTTTTGCAAGTATTGTGTTCTTGGTAAACAGACTAAAGTTCGTTTCAAGACTACGAAGCACACAACTGAAGGGATTCTTGATTATGTGCACTCTGATGTATGGGGGCCTTCCACGACATCGTCTTTGGGTGGATCTAGGTATTATGTTACTTTCATTGACGATTTTTCATGGAAAGTTTGGGTGTATTTTTTGAAACACAAGTCCGATGTTTTTGAGAAGTTCAAGCTGTGGAAAGCTGAGGTAGAAAACCAAACAGGACGAAAAATCAAGTGTTTGCGGTCTGAAAATGGTATGGAGTACACAGATACACAGTTTCTAAACTTCTGTAAGGAGCACGGGATTAAGAGGCATTTTACAGTGCGCAAGAAACCACAAGCGGAACGGATGAGCATGTCATTGAATGAAAGAGCCAGATGTTTGCGGTTGAATGCGAAGCTTCCCAAACACTTCTGGGCTGAGGCTGTTAACATGTCGTGTTATCTTATCAATAGATCGCCAAGGGAATCATTGGCTGGGAAAGTTGCAGAAGAGGTATGAACTGGTCATGAAGTTAGTTTTGATCACTTACGGATTTTTGGTTCTCCTGCTTATGTGCATGTACATGCTGATGAGAGATCCAAACTTGATGCAAAATCGAAGGAGTGCATTTTTCTGGGTTACAAGAAAGGTGTCAAAGGATTCAAGTTCTGGGATCCAGTTGCGAAGAAAATTGTGATCAGTAGAGATGCTGTTTTTGATGAACAGCCCATGTTGCAGCAGAAGATAGGCACAACAGTGGTGGATTTCGAGCAGTTTCCAGTTGAGAAAATAGAAACTTCTCAACCGACTTCTGGTGGTTCCGCTACGGATGATTTGCATGATTATAGTCTCGCCAGAGATAGGGTGAGACGGACGAATATAAAGCCTCCGAACAGATTGGGTTTTGAAGACTTGGTCTCTTTTGCACTTATTGTTAGCAGTGATGATCCATTTACTTTTCATGATGCAGTTACTAGTCAGGAAAACGACAAGTGGATGGCTGCCATGGTTGAGGAGATGGAGTCTTTGAATCACAATCGTACATGGGAGTTAGTTCCCCTTCCTGAGGGTAAGAAGTCGATTGGTTGCAAATGGGTATATAAGAAGAAACCAGCAGTAACAGAAAAAGAGGGGGAGAAGTTCAAGGCTCGTTTGGTAGCAAAGGGTTTTTCACAGCAGAAAGGAGTTGATTATGATGAAATTTTTTCTCCTGTGGTCAGGCACACTTCAATCCGAGAAATACTTGTATTGGTGGCTAGTTGGGATCTGCATTTAGAGCAGATGAATGTTAAAATTGCTTTGTTGCATGGTGATTTAGAGGAGCAGATCTACATGCGGCAGCCTGAAGGTTTCACTCAACCTGAAAACAAGCATTTAGTTTGCAGATTGAAGAAATCTTTGTACGGGTTGAAACAGTCTCCGAGACAATGGTATAAACGATTTGACTCATATATGATCACGATTGGCTACAATCGATGTGAGTATGATTGTTGTGTCTATGTTAAGAGCCTTGATGATGGTTCTTTTATTTTTCTGTTACTTTATGTTGATGATATGTTGATTGCTGCGAAGAACATGGAAGATGTTATCGGTTTGAAAACCTTATTGAGTCAAGAATTTGATATGAAAGATTTAGGTGCTGCAAAGAAAATTCTTGGAATGGAAATTTGCAGGGAAAAAGACTCAAGGAAACTGTAGTTATCTCAATAGGGTTATGTTGAAAAAATGCTAGAAAGGTTTGCGATGAGCAGCGCAAAACCAGTTAGCACTCCATTGGCGAATCACTTTAAGCTCTCATCAGAACAATGCCCGAAGATAGATAAGGAAGCTGAAGATATGGAAAAGGTCCGTATTCTAATGTTGTTGGCTGCTTGATGTATGTTATGGTATGTACTCATCCTGATTTAGCTCATGCTGTTAGTCAAGTTTGTAAGTACATGTCTAAACCTGGTAAGCAATATTGGGAAGCAGTCAAGTGGATCTTTCGATACTTAAATGGTACTATGGGACATGCTATTGTTTTTGGTAGTCAGTGGGATAATCCTTTAGTTGCAGGATATGTGGATTCAGACTATGCAAGTGACTTGGATAATAGAAGATCTACGACAAGATATGTTTTTACTCTTGGTGGAGGACCTATTTGTTGGAAGTCTACTGTTCAATCTGTTGTGGCACTATCTACAACTGAAGCTGAATACATGACAGGGGCTGAAGCTGCAAAAAGAAGCTTTATGGCTCACTGGTCTAGTGAAGGAGTTGGGTGTTCAGCAAGGTGGAGTTCAGTTGCTTTGCGACAATCAAAGTGCTATTCACTTGGCTAAGAATCAGGTATATCGTGTTAGAACTAAGCACATTTATGTACGTTTTCACAAGATCAGAGAGTTGGTTGCATCTGTAGAGGTTTTGTTTCAGAAGGTACATACTGATGAGAATGCCGATGATATGTTCACCAAGCCAGTTACAACAGACAAGTTCAAGCATTGCTTGGACTTGTTGAATGTTTCGAGTTGTTAAAGAAGTAAGGTAACCCAACCCACATTGAATGTTTCCTAAAGGGTAGGATATTCGCCAAGGTGGAGATTTGTAAGGTATGACTCATAAATATACCGGTAAAGAGGATAGGGGATGGAGTGAGCGAAGCGAACATCAACTGTCCTTACAAAGAAAGTCTTGTAGTGGGGGTTACGATTATGTGGGTTGGGGGTGCGCAGTCCCTGCGGTATGGTACAAGGTTAATTTTGTAATTATGTACCAGAGTTTTCTATTATAAATAGAGATGTAACCTAAACCTATGAGACATTGAATAAAATTTTTAGCGCCGCCTAGACACCGAGGACGTAAGTACATTGCCGAACCTCGTTAAAATTCTTGTGTTCTTTCGTTTAATTTTCCCGATTCTTCAACAATATACATGTCAGTTATTTGATTATCCAACTTACCTTATGATGTTTGAGCAAAGGGTTTTAAGCCAGACCTACCGAGAATACTGTACATAAGATTTATAAGTGAGCTCTTTCCGGAACCGGAGAATCCAACCACAAGTATAGTGTTAACACGTGGAATATCTGTATCTTCCTTCTTGATGCCACCAACTGGTACCCAGAAATCACCCGAACGATACCCAAGAAGCTTGTGTCGAAGCTCGTTTAGTCTGGTGCAATTAAAGGCAATCTCTCCAATTCTCTAAACAATCTTAGCCTAGGCGTTAGAATGGAAACGTCAGGAAATTCGAGCTTCAGCTTAGCACATTCATTGAATTTTGCGGACGTTCTCCACCTACAGTATGACATACTACACGATTCCCAGCCGTCTTCATCGGCAAATGATGCTTGACTCTTCATCTCTCTTTTGTATCAAGTTCGTTAATTCAAAGCAGACAATGATGGTTTGCCAATAAGGGTTTAAAGTGTACATTATGAAACAGTGCTTCAAATCAAAATGTGGATTCATACATGTACAATCTGGTACCTTTAATTTTCAATCCTTGTAATTATTTTTACCAAAACATTCTAATGATCATTCATTGACATAGTTCAATGAGAAGCACACTTTTGAAAAACCAACACTCAAATCAGAGGTGTGTGGACTACTAGAACATTAATGTAATGCATCATTTGTTGTCTGATTGAGACACAAACACGAAATATCAAGCTAGCCAGACATGGGATAGCACCAGTAACTTCTATAATAACATATCAGATCAGATTTCTTACCATGAAAGACAAATAACGTCAAAGTTGGTAAAAGAGAGAGATGTTCAATCTCCTTTGGCAGTAAAAGGGTTTGCTTGTGCCTCATGGCCAGCCTGAGATTCCACTACCGTCATCTGGGGTAAGCTCTCATAAAGACATATATGGGCTCTTTAATAAGCTCTCTCCTTTTTTGCAATATAAAACCAATCAGATACTTGCCCTGTTTCCTATTCATCTTCCACCTGCCTTACCTTTCTTTCCTCTCCAGAACTCTTACTGTCATTGAGAAAGGGAAGACATCAAAATGGCAACTACCAATGCTGATCAGACCCAGACTTACAACACCCAAGAGAATCCCATTGAGCGATCAGTATCGGCCCAGGATTCGGATAAGTTCCACTTCAGCAAAGCACTTGCACATAGAGCAGTTTACGGTTGGAGCAGCCGTCGCGGTACCGGAAAACAGGAAGGCTAGAGGCAACGACGCTAGAGCGTTACCGAGTAGGCTAAGTAAGGATTCGTCGACTGATGATGATTCTGAGAACTAGCTAGGTTGATAGAATGCTGCTGTGTTCCATATTAGATGTAATGCAGCTCTAAGTTCGATGCTAAAGTTTCATTTTGTGCCCATGAAAGTGCTGATGAACTTGGACTACATTTTATTTCTTTGTTTGTTTTGTGAAGCTAAAAGTAGGGTGCTGCAACATTTACAAACTCTAGTTCTTGGTGAAAAGCTAATGATTTAATAGTTCTCTCTCATTAAGATAAAGATTGGTATATGAAAAAAGATTGAAACTTGATCCAGCAATCCATATTAACATAACAAAGTGATGCGTAGAATAATCTGCAGAAAGAGGAAGGAAAAAAGATATATGAAGGAAGTTATTAAAGCTGCGAGAGGAGGTTAGGAGTTTGTTCTGTCCTAGTGCTAGCTGGGCTCAGATTAGAGGAAGTTGGATTTGGGAGAACATTCGGATTAAGAAGGATAAGGTTAGCTGGCATCGCCTTATTTGGTTTCCTGCTCATATTCATAAATTTTCCATTGTTTCTTGGATGGCCTTTCTTGACAGATTGCCTACCAAGGACAGACTTGTTCGTTTTGGTATTATTACTGATGGTGTTTGCGGTTTGTGTGGCATTGGGGTGGAATCTTGGAACTACCTCTTTTTGGATTGTTTCTATGCGAGGGATGTTTGAGGTGCTGTTTTGCACTCTTGTGGTTTGAGACAGGTCCTACTTTGTTGGGAGGACACTGGAGGTAACCAATTTAAAGGGCAAGTCTCTTTTGGTGCATATTCTTAAATTGGTTTGGACTAGTTTTGTGTATTTCATTTGGGAGGAGCATAATCGGAGGCAATTTAGATGGTTGGCTCATTCGATTGATGAGATTGTTAAATGTATTAAGGAAGCTGTTAGAATTAAATTGTATAGATGTTGCATGAATAGGCTGGGTGGTGTAAATAGGCAATTGTGCATTGAAGGGGTTGATCTAGCTGCTTTGTAAGTGTCAACTGTAGCAGCTTGCCTGCTTTTTGGATGAAATATAATTTTACTTATCCAAAAATATATATATATATATATGAAGGCACCCAAAGCCATAGACAGAAGGGGACCTGCTGGTTTAACATGCTTGGTATGCTTTATGTAATGATGTAGTGACAAAAATATCAGGATCATGTGATTTGTCTTCGAATCTTTGGATAAATGTGTGTAAAGGACCATTCACGATCCCACTAACAACTAGAGTGCAATCCTTGCCGACGAATGTGATACACTGATTGCTCACCAAATGCAGTAATAAACATACGTATCTATCTGCTTAATTTATTTATTTTCATTTTGAAGGGGAAAAGATATACTTTTGTGGACAAAAGCAATGCAGGGTCAGCTTTGATCTCATAATATCTTGAAAAAATATTGAGGGGGCAACCAAGTCGAAATGTGGATATGCACCAAAAAGCAAACCAATGGTGAGCGTTGTTGACCGTTGCCGTTTCGGCTAGTTAATCCACAGCCATTTATGGAACACTTGGTGCTGCTGCATCATTCAACTGCAGACTGCAGTTCCTCAATACAGGTTGTTCATTCAAGTTTATTTCAAGTCATATTTGAAACCCCCCCCCCCCCAAAAAAAAAAAGTTATACCTACTCGAAAATGACAAAAAAAGAGAGATTAAAGTGATCATACAGAGTGCCTATCGTAGGCCATTTATGTTGGTTCAGCATGATTAAAACAGCGCACCCTTTTTAATACTAGGCAATTCTTAACCATTATACTAGATTACACTTACTGTTATAGCTCAACCATAACGATCCAGAAATATTTTTGAAGGGGGCCGGGACGTTCCTGTACACGCAAGTGGCAGGCAACCTTTCTCGTCCACGAGCCAATATTGCTTCAAAACATGTCGATATACATCAACAGTCATAGCATGCCAAAAGTACAGCAAATGTTTTACTTTCTTTTCCTTCCGTGCCATGCTTTGTTTGTCCCTTCCCAATCCCAAAATACCCAATTTTTTTGTAAAGATCAAACAGGATGTAATTTAAACAAAAAAAATAGTTTTCCAAATGTCACCCACAATTAACCCCAAAGATAGCAAAGAGGGATCACATTAAGATAGTGGTGGATCCATAAATTAAAAAATGGGGTTATTTTTTTTATTTTTTTCTTTCAATAAAATGGGTATGTATTTTTTTCTCTTTAATATATTAGACTATATTTAAGAATTTATCTAAAATAATATGTATACACTTGGGGGTTGTTTGATAAAATAAAATGATTAAGTGCTGAATGATTCAATGACCTGAATGATTTAAAGGCTCTGTATGAATTGACTCTGAATGTGACACGTTGTTTGATAATAGTTCTGAATGTACAATCTGAATTATTAATATTTTCATTTTTACCTTCATAATGATTTATTATATTATAAGATATGATTATTTAATAAGACAACATGTGAAAAAATAGGTATTATGATAAAATACCGGGTGCTTAATGATTCAGAATGTACTTTAATGTTGAATCATTCAGCAGTGTTTTGCTATTTCATTCAGTATAGTCTTCATTCAAAGGTGAGAATCAAACACACTGAATGCTGAACAGTTCCATTAAATGCTGAATGGTTCCATTCAACAATAAACAAACTATCCCTTAAACTCGTAAAGGGCCGAGTGTATCCGCCCATTAAGGTGACATCAATGTCAAAATTTTGCCATAAATATATGTATGATTTTTTTCACTCAATCCTCTTTTGTCTGTGTTAATCGTATAGGTAGAAGCTATATAGAAAGAAAATAGCTTGCGACTTTTTGAGCTTTCTTTAACCATTTGTCCTATGACTATATTAGATTAAGGCTTCATCACTGTATACTTTACGGACTTTTGGTGCCAACAAGTCTATGGTTGATTTGTTGTAGCAGCTAGTATATGGCTCGTCGTTTGTGCAGAATTCCTTGAATCAGGAAGTCCTTGGTGGAGGTGTCATCGATGCTAACCTATTTGCAGCATGCTCTATAAAGATCTCAAGCTAAGATTATGAAAGGACCATTCAAACTAAACAGTTGCTCCATGTCTAATCTATTTATCACCAACCTAGTCCGCTGATTGCTTTCTAGAACCTGGTCAATTTTGCATCAAAATATACCATTTCTATTTGGACCTCCTAGGCTATTTCTAATTTTATTGGCATCGTTGCTTGAATTATTACCATATAGCATCAAAATTCTGTACAACAATCATACATACTTTGTCGGTAACAAACGAATCTCGGCTATAAATATAGGACATTTACTTTGATAATCACACTCATAATTGTAGACTCTACTTACTGCATTTTAAATGGCAGAGAGCTCAATCCCAACCGGTTCATATTCGGCTGATATGGCACCAGATAAACAATCATCACTCAAGCTGTTTGGTTTTTCACTTACCGAGCAAGAGCAAGAGCTTTTAGAGAAAGCTGATGATTTCGGAGAAAACAGGAAGTTCGAGTGTCCGTTTTGCCACCGAGTGTTTGCCAATTCTCAAGCATTAGGAGGCCATCAAAATGCGCACAAGAGAGAGCGTCAAAGAGCTAGGCAAGCCCAGTTTCAAAGCTATCAATGGTTCGTAGCAGCTGCGCCCGTTTTAAGCCCCCATGCCGTAAGGTCGATGGCGCCGAGGTTTCCCAGAGAGTTCACCAGAAACAGTGCCGGTAAACTTGTGCCACAACGGCCGGCTGGTTATTGTCCATCACGTCCACTGCTGCTTTCGTTGACTCCTTCTCAGAACCCTCCTCGAATTCACATACCGCAGCCATTGCATTTTACGATGGAAGTGCCGGATTCTAGTGAAGTTCCTAGCAAATTGCCAGAGGGGGAGATAGGCATTGATCTTCATCTTAAGCTCTCCCCTTCCAGATTTTAGATCACATATTTATGTTTATGTATGTATGTACCATGGATATGGAGTTTAATTAATCAAACTTTCGGATTTAGTATTTCTTCTCTGTGTGTTTAAATTTGGTCGTGAAACATCTTCAATAGTTCTAAAGAGTTTGATGTTTCAGAAGCGTCCCGTTGTTTGAGGCATAGGAGTCGGGGGAGATGCTTTCAATTCTTTCTTGCACCTGCAATTGTTCTGACGCCTTGCAATTGTCTGAAATCATTTCAAAATAATAATAATAATAATAATAGTTGCCAGCGCCGGCTTCTTCTCCTCTCTTACACTCTAACGATCTTAAGCTTTAAATGCTTGTTAATTACAATCTTCAATCTTCAAATCAATTGATATTTGACGGTTTAATTATAATTTTAATCCCTCTACTATGCTGGAAGTAGAGATTTATTCTATACGTTTTCATTTTATATAATTTGGCCTCTCTACTTTTTGTAATATTATTACTATGACCACCAAATTGATAATATCATTTTGAATGTTAACATTAAATGCTTAGGTTGTTTTTTTTGGTCAAATTTTGTAATTAGTTTCTATATTTTAATCATCTTTTATTTTTTTAGTTTTTAAAATTTTAATCTTGACCAAAATGATATAGAGATATAACTTATTTATAATATAAAGACTGACAATTTCTTTTTCTACTTAATAAATTTAACGGTTCATGATTGAATTTTTAAATTGTACTATAGTGAATAAATCCATAATTTATACATAGTACATAGACTAATAAAATAATTTTAACCATTTTTTGTTAATTTTATTTGATACACAATTAGGATCATGTAAAAAGAAATTATTTATATTTAACTAATAATAAATTTATTTATTATTTGAATGCTTGAAATTATTTTCTTTAAAGATCTACATCATTTTTTTAACATATAATATATAGCTTAATCAGTTTAAACCAAATGCTAACCATTGATGACAACAAGTTTATCTCTTCGATCATTGGTGGTTTACGCCTAATTTAGACAGAGAGTCGTAGTCAGTGAGAGTACTATTATTGATCAATACTTAGATGAAGAAGAGAATGTGTCATTTTGAGAAAGGAGATTGCATATGTGTTTAGAAAGGGTTGATCGTGCTTGTGACCGGTTCATCATTCTCTCCTATTTTTAATTGAGATATTTATAATGATATTTAGTATGTGTCAATCATAGAATCGTTATGACTATTTGTAGACTAACAATTATAACTATCACTTGGACTTGTAAGAAGTTTGTCTACAGACTAATTAATTAGAAGTCTTTATTTGGAGAAAATAGGTTAATTAAAGACTCTGATAGATGAATAGACCCAAAAATCTTAACTGATAAAGAGAGCAAACATCATTGACTTAGATATGAAGGTTTGCAGAGACTATTCCGGAGGCATAACACTTAACGCTATGAAAGTAAAGAGATGAAATTAAAGTTTAAATTTTAGTACAGTAAAGGGAGTAGTAGAGCATATTTGAGAAGATTGTGAGCTGTGTGGGACCTGACAGTTTGGAACAGGTGGCACTACCATTGTGGCTTGTGAAATTGGCTTTGTGATTGTCCCATATAAACAAAAAAAAGGGTTACGCAGCTCATAAAACAATAATAAAGGAAAAGAGACGTGGTTAGATTTGGATAAAGAAAATAAACCGGAGACAGCTAGATTATGTCACGCGAAACCCTGTTCCCCACGAGTTTCCGCTGCCACTTCTTCACACTTCTTACCACAAATCTATAAACAAAAGGCTTAATCCCACATGATATCCTCAAACTTGTTTTCTTCTCCAAACGCTCCAATGAAATTTACATTATACGACTCCTTATATGATATGATACAAATTAATATAAATACCAAACCTTCACTTCTATTCCCCAGAAACCCCAACATCATGAATCCCAATATTTCTCAACACGAAGATTCAACAAAATCATAGTAAAAACAAAGCATTTCCTGGTGTTTTCTCGTACCAAATGGCGAAGATGAAGAAAAGTGATGTAGCTGAAAGAGCATGGAATCTCCTGCGTCTAGCACTGTTATGGGGAAGAAAAGGAGGGGTTTTCAAGATACGGCTGATGATGGAGCTACGATTGGTGCCCAAGTTCCTCAAGGGTCTTGCACATCCGTCCACTCGTAATGATCACCAAATGATCAGCAGCCATTATATGGAACGCCGGCTTTCGTTGGACGACACACCCATTTTTCACCTCAAGATGCACCACCACCGTCCCACTTCCATGAGATTCCTTCTCCCTTGCATTAGCGTTGAGGAAGTCGATTTCGATTACGATTTTGGCGTCGAGGATTATGATAATGGAAGAACGAGTTACTCAACGGGATCCGAGACCGACGTCGAAGATCAAGAAGTGGAAGAGTGTGGATATGAAGGGTGTGATGAGAAAGAAAACGGTCCGTATGTGTGTTCATACGAAACCGAGGATGAAGGGATTGATTCAAAGGCTGAGAAATTCATAGCAAAGTTTTATGAGCAATTAAGGTTACAGAGACAGATTTCTTATTTGTAACACGCTGAAAGAGGCTCAAAAAGTTAGAATCTTTGTCATATGTGTTTTGTTAGTAATCTAACGTTTTGAACAAACAATGTGAAAAGAAGACGAATAGTTTTCAAATATGAAAAGAAATTAATAATAGACTTGTGCGCATTCACCATGTCACTGCATGAGTAAAATAGAAGGGTTCATGTTTCCAGATTGAACAAAATGGAGAAGATAAAAATTTATTCCGAACCGCATATTTTATTAAATATGAAATCTTTAGTCCATACATGAGATGGTTTTATTTTCCAGCGGTTACCTCTTCTCGATAGTGCAATGAGCATTTTATACATTTAGTTCTCCCCAAATGTCCACTCCAAATAATCTAATTTTTCTCTTGATTTCAATTCTGAACTGTTTCCTGGGTCTTTCACCTTCGTCTTCTCGGGGGATTTCGATAAATGTCACTTCATCATCCACTTTAAGTCCTTTCTCCATCGAAAATTGTGGCCAACTAAAATACACGTAATTCCCCAACTCATTTACATGAAATATGCCGACAAAGGTCCACTCTTTCCCCAAACTGTCTTTAACATCAATGGAGAACAGCTCACCTTCTTCATACTCGAAAAAGGCCCCCACAGTGACAAATGAGAAAAGTATCATGCGTTGCTCGACTTCCCTCTGGGTTAATCGACTTGTGAACCTATCCCGAGATTGCCCTTGGAATTCCATGCCTCAAAGGTGCTGTAAATCTTGAAATATAACTTCGGATTAATCTGTGAGGATACTGTGAGAATTAACACTAATACAAAAGCCATTTATATATTCGACGAAGAAATATGCCTTTCTAACGTATAGGTAGATACCACTTCGATAAAGAAACATGCAATTTTTAATCAATGAATAGACTAAACCTCTCCCTCAACTAATGAACAAACAATACTTTTCATATCATTCTTTTAAATTAAACGTCTTGATTCATCAACAAGTGTGTTCATATAGAATTTTGGACGTTTAATTAATCAAATCATAACAGACACTACCCATCTGATATACAGATTCCACATTCTCTTTTTCGATAATCAAAATTTTACTTTATTCCACAGTTTCATTTCCAATGTTTTTTCCGTACAATAAATGTAATTTTACTAATATAAGTCAAATTAGCCAGAAGTCAAAAGATTGTCAATCCATACTTCAATGAAGCATAAATACAAAAGCAAACACCGAATTATACGCTTAAGCACAGACAAACCAATATTATAAGAAGATGATTATGGTAAAATTGAATTTGAGTTACTGAAGTGATCCAGATTTTCTAATAAAAAAATATAGGAACTCAATGTCGTATGATTAAAGTGTGGGGTTAAAATTTAAATTTTAGGATAAACTATGTTAGTACTCACTGAACTTGTAGAGTACCTTCACTTTAGTCACTCAAATAAAAAAAAACTTTCATTAGTCACTGTCGTTATAAAAAAAAATTTATTTCAATCACTCGATCATTAAAATATTAACAACAGCTAACGTGGCATATCTACATGTCAACACCAAAAGAGTCAACATAATCACATGTAAATACAATAAGAGTTAATATAACCACGTGCCATTTTCTTTAATAAATACGTGTCACCATTTTATTAATGAAAAATGAAAAATGCATGGGAGGCTTAAAAATATTGAATCTAAAATCTTTTAAGATTGTGAGAAACACTTAACCACTAGGATAATTAAGGAAATTGTAAACTTTAACAAAATATATGATGCAAGTAAAACTAAGTTTGCTTGAAAATTAAGGGAAATGCTATAGGCTAAATGAGATCAAACCTAGGACCTCTGAATATTGTGTACAAGGTCCAAACCCTTAAGCAAAACATTTTTTGATATATAAACCAATTCATTATATAGTTGATAGTTGATAATATTATATATGTTTATCTAATATGTACAAAAGAGTATATATTTTTTTATAGTTGATAGTGATATATTAAGGGAAAAATGAATTATTTTCTCGTTTATTTAGATGAATAAAATATTTATTTAAACAAAAGATATATAGTATTATTTTACTTTTTAGCCAACATATTAGATAAACGAGGGTATTTTTTTTGTATAACGTGATGAATTCTTTTTTTCCATCTAAGGTCTTGAGGGAATTGTTTTTTTGATCTAGTGTGGTTGTTACGGTACTCGTCAGAAGATGTTCGGACGACACAACATTTTTTAGAAGAAGTCCAGAAGATAAGATATTTTTGACTGAACTGTAACGTTACAAGCTTTCAAGTATATATGTATCAGTTAGGGGGAATACGTCGTGTCGTCTAGATGTCTTCCAAAAGATATTATTGTATAGACGTCTTTTGATCGATATTGTAGTAACCACATTGTCTGAGAAAATAATTTCCTGTACACCCTACGTGGAATTTTTTCCATCACAATATTTGTGTAATTTTTGCGAATAGACGTGAGATTTTTGAGAGTAGGAATTTTTTAAGTTCTAAACTATGTGTATTGTTGTACAAAATTAATGTCTACCAATATCTACATGATGTTGTTGTGCAACTAGTACAGATACTTTAGTATTTAAATCTGAGGATGAAAGGATGTCTCCTATAACCTATAGTTCTGGAAATTCACTCCATTCTGTTAAACCTTTTGTTTGGACTAAATCCACCCCGTAATGTCTACCTACTATCATCAAGTCAAAGTCATCCACAACTGATTGAATGGTCGTCACAGTTTGCATTCCATCATTTGAAACTTGTCCTATATACTTTATGTGACTAACTTCATTTTGCTTAATATCTTTCAATATCTCAGCATCAAGCATTGTGTCCCAGTCCTTGACATTGTCGCGCTATTTTTTAGAAAAGAGATGGATCACCGTCAACTTCACTCTAGGGTCACGGGCCATGCGTTTGGCTAATGTTAAACCCTCTCGGTCATCTTTGCCGCCTATGAAGAGCAAGCCAATGAAGTAGGACGATGACTTGGACGATGATAGTTTTCTTCTACGGTCAACAAGAATCCCTATAGAGCAAGGGGCTCGATCCAGGACGTTGCGATTCAGATTCCTTATCACATTGTTTTCAGCTTCAAAAGATCCTTCAATACACCATTTTCTATGGAATGGAAGAAATATGAAAGATATTTCGTTATCGAGGACCATATTAAAGATATCCTCATGCATGAGTTTTGGCGGAGAGATAGCAGTGAATGCGTTTACTTTGACCAATCCCCAATTGTTTTGCTCATAATGATTGAAAGCAACAATGTTTTCAAAGGAATCCACCGCTCGATTTTCATTGTGAGCTATAAAGATCGGAGAAACACGACCTGCAAGTTGGATGAGGTGAAGGGCGTAGACAAAATTAGGTTCTCTTTTGTAGGGTATGTGATATCAAGCACATCTATCAAGGCTTGGACATGTTCAGGTCTATGGATACATGTGAGAATTCGTAGCTCAGCATCAGGTTTTAAGTGCATCAAGTTTCTTTTCTGTTAGCCTGTATATTTTCTCGAAGTAGGATCGTAAAGGTACTTCACCAGGATTGGGATTATAGTTTCCTTTACGAGAATGAAAAGGGCCAACACACTAAAAGTTTCTTTTGAAATCATCTGGGGAAGAGATGAAAAGAAAATTAGCCCTTATTTATCTCGATTCAACTGAGATTTTAATTCTATACTGACCTTATTGTCTCTGAAACAAGAGAAATACGCGAGCTCCACCCCGCCTTTGCTACACATAATGAGAGCGCAAGCCAACGAGTCCCTCAATGGCATCATGTTCCAAAATGAAGCGACAAAACAGATTAAAAACTTGGCAAGGAATGTCAAAATCGGAAAAATGATAGAAAACTTGCGTGCATACGGATCAGCGACCATCGCAATTGGATCAACTCTCATTGTTGATGTGGTTACGTAGATAGGTAGAAAGACACCATTGACGAAATATTCAAACTTGTCTACCAGGGCAGTTTCTAACGGTGGTCCGTCGGGGACAGCACAACCGAAGAGAAAAACCCCAACCAAAGGAGATTCATTGTGCCGATGGGCAAATATACCACACCATAAAGCTAACATCATGATGATTACAATGTGTGCTCCCTTGATTGGCCTTCCTTCAGGTGTTACTTAATCATCCAAAACATCAACGGACGAAATCCCAAAAAAACAACAACAATGAAAAGAAGCATTATTACTACATGCACTACCGCGAGTGAAGGTGACCCAACCCAAATTTTTACCAAGGAAGTGATGTAAACTAGAAATAAGCTGCCCAAATCACTGATGGTTGCCGATGATAGAGCCAGTCATCCCAGTTCTGAATTTACAATCTTGAGCTCGCTGAGAAGGCACGCTTCGACCGAGAATGCCATTACAGATTCAATTGTTAATTCCCATTAAGTGTTCCATTCTTAAACCGATACTTTCATCAGGTTGTTTGTAGGCCTCGTAAACAATTAAACCAACCACAAAAGGAAATAAAAGGGATACAATGCCTATCACTGTGGCTCTCCTTGTTGTCTTAAATGCCATCTTGAAGTCCATTTTCACTCCCATCACAAACAAAAATATGGCGAAACCGAACGTTGCTGCAGAATCGATAATTCCAATACCTAATTCCTTAGTAAACAATTTTCCATGGACTACTTCCACTCTCCTAAGCATTGCAGGTCCCAACATCATGCCCGCCTAGTCCAAATCAAACAAATAAATCACAGAACAAGTTAGGGTTGCGCTTACTTGACATGCAAGTTAACCCGACAAATACATATACATAGCAGGGAAAGAGGTAATTAATCAACTTACAAACATTTGTGAGGAAAAGAAGGTGACTCCAAGAGGCTTGAGGATGGCATAAATGAGATGTGTGACGGCGAACACCGCGAGCATCTCTATCTCCAGAAGCGGTAACGAATATTTGAAAATTTATGACGGAGAAGCCGAGTTTTCCCATATACCGACAGAATTTACCTTGGGAGGGAAAGTTGTGCAAACTTTGACTGTTTCATTCCTGTAAGGAAGAGGATAGGGTGATGGTGCTTCAACCATGGACGCTGTCGTTGTTTTCTAGATTTTTTTCTTATTCTTTATTTATATATTTTCTGCAAAGAATGAAAATTCTAACTGAAAGTTTAAAGTTAGAACAAATTTCTCAATTTTTGTTTTCTAGCTAAAGCTAACAATTTGTAGTCATTAACGTTAAAAGGTTTTTAAAAATAGAAATTTAGTTGTTTTAATTTATTTTTAGTAGGTTTTTTTTATTAGATTCGGTTTTTGATTCGGTATTTTTTTCCAATACTAATTAGATGGAGGAAATATTTTCTAATAATGTGAATGAAAAAAAAATCATAAAATAATACGGTTCTGAAATTATATGTTTGAATAGGGTATTTGTTATAGTAATTATGGGAGATGCATGGACCACCATGTGACCTTCAAACTTGAATATAGAAGATATCAGGATTGCAATGCGTCTCCCCCAACATCAGTATCAAAGGCAATATAAATCATAAAACCAACATTTTCAAAATATAAGAACATGTCACCCAAAAAAAATACAGCTCGGAAGATAAATACATTACAACAAAACATCACTGTACTAATGTGTTGATCCTCCAAAGGACTGGTTCGGAGTGCCTATACAAAAGTATCTGAAAGAGAGAAGTTTGAGGGAGTGAACTAAAGAGCTCAGTGTGTTCCAACATTGCAGAAATAAAACATATAGTTTAGATTTCAAAATCAGTTCATCAATAAAGTCATGAAACGTCGGTAGAGTTTCCAAAATCAGTTCAGTTCCAAACTGTGAAAATGTCAGTAGTGTTTTTAGCTTAAAAATACAGAATCGCCCTCCAACCAAACACCATATGCAGTTTCTGTAAAACTGCATCCATAAGGACTTACCCTAGGCCCAAAGGGCGTAGGTGCCAACCTAAGGGAGCACCTTGGGTCCATAAGGTCTTACCCTAGCCGAAGCGTAGGTGTCCACCTGAGGGGAGTGCCCTCAGGCCCATAAGAACTTACCCAATACACATAGCAGAGATGCTATCCAAAGGGAGTACCTTAGGGTCCATAAGGTCTTACCACTAGGCCCATTAAGCCCAAGAGTCGCCTTAGGTCCATATGGATTATCAGTTCGATCAGTCTGAACCTATATAAGGAATTACCAGTTCGATCGAAGTTGAACATGCAGAGACTTCATACTAGATCCCAGAGTACCTCGAAGCAAAACATTTTTCAGACAATAAGTAGTGGTAGCAGGAAATCAAAGTTTAGAAATATTTATTTATCAGTAAAAATTGTAACCAGAGAACAAAAATTAGACAATTAGGCTTAAATCTTTGTCAATTAGAAATCAGACTTTAAATCAAATAAACCATACAGAAACAAGTCAAACATATAGTTAAGGTTGTTCATTCGGTTAATTCGGTGGTCGAACCGACCGAACTACCAATAACCGAATTAACAAAACTTTTTTTTCTTTAACGTTAACCGAACTGAACTTTTTTTTCGAAAATATTAATTGAACCGAATAAATTTCGGTTAATTTTCGAATTAGAAAAATTTTAAAATTTTCTAATTTATATAAAAATTAAATATTTTATAATTAAAAAAACAGTTTATAATTAATTTAAATAATATATAATTATAAAATAAAAATTTTATATAAATTTTTTAATTAATTAATATTGATTTAGGTTTAAAAGTTATTGGATCTTAAATTATTAATTGAGTTTTAAATGGTTTGGGCTGAACCCATATGTTATATATAATATTTTTAATATTTTTAATTCATAAAAACAGTTTACAATTAATTTAAAAAATATATAATTAAAAAATAAAAAATTTATATAAATTTTTTAATTAATTAATATTGATTTAGGTTTAAAAGTTATTGGATCTTAAATTATTAATTGGGTTTTAAATGGTTTGAGTTGAGCTCATATGTTATATATAATATATTTAAAATTTAAAATTTTATTTCGGTTAATTCGGTTAATTGACCGATTTCGAACTGAATTAATCATTAACCGAATATCCAAAAAAACCTTAACTGTTCCCCGACCGAACTAATTCGGTGGCCGACCGAATTAACCGAATTAGTTTGGTTCGATCGGTTAAAACCGAATTTTGAACACCCCTACATATAGTCACATTGCAAATCAGATAAAACAATCATGTGTACATGGTATTTTAAACATATATTTAAAACATGTGTATGGCACACAAGGAATACACCTCGCAAAAAGAATCAGTCTGGTAGATCTACTGAGCACTGGCTTCACTACGCTCTTCGACGGTACGAGAACCTAGGTCATAACAGTACATAGTTATTATCAGAGTAGTATACTAAATTGAATATTTAACAGGGTTATAAAATTAAACGAGTATTCACGGGATCTTGCAGACGAGCGGATCGGGAGGAACCAGGTTGAGCAGACGTACGTTCAGGAGATCCACGAGTATCTTAAATATATCATAACATTAATTAGTCATTGACCCTCTAGTTAAATTAGATGCACTGAAATAAATACTTAATTTACATATGCACATTCAGGTTTTTCGAAGGCTTTCGGGTTCGAATTTGGAAAAACGGACTTCATATTCAAACTCAGAACTTCAGAAAATAAAAAAAATATGACTTTTAAACAATTTTGATTTTTTTTTGTCAAAGTCAACTGTCAAAGTCAAAGTTAACGGTCAGGTCAACGGTAATGGGTCATGCCAAATTCAACAATTCGAGTCAAGGTCAACATGTCAGACCGGTTCGAGCCGGTTCAGTCCGGTTGAACCATTTCTAGAAGGTTTTTGGGGCTAGGACGAGCCCCACGCGCACGCGACGATGCATGGTGACGCGTGACGACGACCACGGGTCGGGGGACGATTGTCGAATACTCCACGATCATTCAAACCACAATATCAAGCCATAATAACACCTAATTTTAGCTAAAACCACCGGAAACAAAAGAAAAAGGGTTGAAACATTTATCCACGCCGGTGACGAGGAAAACGACGGCAATGACTCGACTCACCAATTGGGTCTTGACTGGAGTGGCATGGGAAACACAGTGGTGGTGGCGGTGAGGTAAAACAGTGGCTGGAACGACCGGAGTCGAAGCAAAAGCGAGGGAGAAATTTGGTTTTTTGATTGGCTTTTCGAACTCTTGTCCACGGCGGACGACGCGAGGTTTCATCGATTGGGACCCTGAGTTACAATCGGACTGAGACGACGCTTCCAATGGTACAGTCGGTGCACCACGACGTTGGCCGGGGCATAGTGAATCGGTGAAGGGTAGTGGCGGCTAGGGTTAGGAATTGGGGACTTTTGGGGTTTGGGAATTTCACGCAGAGGTTTTTTTTCTTTTTGGTTTTTGGGTATATAACCCTAGTTCAACATTTAAATAAAATATTTATTTCAACAAAACAAAATTGGTGCCTAGCATAAATGGTAGAGGCGTGGGTAGTCTTTCTCGGGGGACATGCGTTTCAATCCTTTCCTATCACCCCAATTTTTTTGTATCAGATAGATTGTGGGGAAATTACAGGACTAGTCCTTAAACTTTCTAAACCTTGGAATATAACCCCATAATTTTCAGAAATTTCTATTTTGGTCCTTTAATTAAATTAATTATATTTTAAAATTAAAATTGGGGTGTGACATAAATTCTGTATATCTTATGTATGTTATGATGATCCAATTCTAAATGAACATCCCAATGTAAATATTTGGTTCCTCACTAATATCATTAATAATGAATTAAGAATTTGATTAAGTCATTCGGAATGTGGTCATCCCTTATTCTCTCTCTAGTAAGATTATCTAATTGGTTATTATTTTATGAGTACTCTACCGTGACTTCGCATTAGTCAAAATCAATTAATTAATAATAATAACACTAAAGAATTTGTTAGGATAAAGCAAATTTGTCATATAAAATCTTTTATCTATTATAGTATGTGAATACTTGTATTTATAAGACATATGGATCTAGTAAATCATAATTTAAGTTTTTGTCTTGAGCAACTCACTTCCTGAGTAACAGTAACAAGGTTTGGATACTAATAATGATATATTTCTATTCAAAATTCCTCGATTAAGTTTATCTGTATGGTAATTTAATCAATACTTGTTATTTTCAGTCCCAACATGTTAAAATTTATCTATTTGATCATTAATATTTGATCATTTATCTCGTAACTCAAGTAATCTTTTTGTAAAAGTCTTAGACTATTTCGTTCATTAATATTTATGTTCTTGTGTTGTTTTGATCCTATGGACAAGATTAAGCTTCTATTACTGAATAGTATACCTTGAGAGAACCATGTTATGTATGATGTATATCTGATATAGGCCCAATTACCTTTGTACTTTATACAATACTTTTATCAGTTGTATACAATACTTGCTCTATCCTAATGATTGAATATAAGTGCATGACGACAAGTTGTACAACATGATTGAAGTTGTATGCTCTGTGAATGCCTGAGTGAGAAAGAGAAGAATAAGCGTATTCATATAGTTTTTTGAGAAAGAAAGAAGAACAAGTTTATTTATGGCTCCTTGATTGATTGCAAATTCATTTTTTTATAATGGTAAATTTTAGTTTTCAAATATATACATTTCAATTTATATTTAGGACTATTAACAAATTAATAATAATAATTAATTAATTTATACACCTCGTCATTAGCATGAGTAAAATATAAAAGAAAAAAAATTATTGAATAAATATTACAGAATGTAATTTAATATAAAAATAAAATTATTTTTGTTTTATATTTTTTAATAAAATAAAATTACGTTTATTTAAGATTAACAAAATTGAAGAAGATAAATATTTATTTGGAACCACATACTTTATTACATAAGAAAAGTTTAGTCATAAATGACATAATTTTATTTTCCTATGGTTCCCCTCTTTGAAAAGCAATGTGCAGTTTAGACATTAAGCTCTCCCCATATGTTCACTCCAAATAACTTGATTTGTCTCTTGATTTCAATTTTGAACATGCTATGAGGCTGTTCATCATCTCCTTGAGGCATTTCTATAATCACCACTTCGTCATTGACCTTGAGACCTTTCTCTATTGAAAACTGTGACCAACTAAAAGACACGTAATTTCCAAATTGTTCGTCTGCATGAGATGTGCCCAGAAATGCCCATTTTTTCCCCAGACTATCTATAACATCGACAGGGAACAATTGTCCTTCTTCAAAATTGAAATAGGCCGCAACAGCAACGAATGGGAACAATATTATGTGTCGGTTCATTTCCATTTGAGTTAATCGCCTAGCGAATCTGGCTCTGCCTTGTCTTACGTTTTCCATATTTGAGAACTGATGTAAAGTTTGATATATAACTTTAGATTGATCTGTAAGATATTATGAGAATAACACTCAAAGTTCTTTATATATTTGACGAAGAAAGATGTCTTTTCAAGGTATAAGTAAATACCACTTGGATGAAAAGACATGCAATTTTTCATCGATGAATAGATGAAATATTCCCTACTAGTGAACAAACACTACTTTTCATCATTATTTTTTTTAAATTAAACGTTGAATCAAACACTCTCCCTGCAGTTTTTCTTTTTCACGTCAAGCCCCAACGATCTTTTTTTTTATTGGAATTTAATACCTCGTACATTAGATCAAGCTGTTATAGGTTTTATTTTTAATTTTTTCTCTGTGTAATATGTTATTAATTAATATACAATTTAAATAAATATTGTTATACTCTCCGCTTATATTCATAGAATGTCTTCAGAGGAGGTGATTCCTCCACAAAAGAGTCATCTGATTAAAAACCCAAATGTCAAGTGAGTGATCTTAGGATAAATGATGATTTTAATTATGTAGGACAAACACCATTGATAAAGTTTCATGTCAATTGTTATCTACTATCAGTCAATCAACACGTGTCAGCACCACTTCTACCCCTAAAAAACTAGTTACCATCGTCAACCCAGAACAACCCCTCAAAACACTGCCAAAACCTCTTTCGGTTTTCTAGCTCCTTCAGTGAACAACCCAATTGTCGCTCAACAATACAATTGTCATGGGCAAACATTTTTTTTTGTCGGGATTTTATGCCCTTGGTGTATATTTCTTGTCGACATTATATCCTTAATAGAATGGTCTCAACCCTAGTTAGGGTTAGGCTAGGTTATGCAGCCCATTCAACCGGCCTACTTTGAGGCCTAGTCAACCAAAACCCATAGATGACCAAAAGCCAATGGGTTTGTTTATGCAGCGTATTGACTTTGGTCAACTTTTTATTGGCCTGTTGCCTTGATCTGTCGGCTCGATTTGACCTAATCTGGTTTAATTCATCATGTTGATTAAGTTGACTTGATTTATTTGACTCAGTTTAATCGACCCAACCCGTTAACTTAATTTGATTAAGTTGAGTCAAGTCAAATCGAGTCAATTTGAGCCTTTGATCGACTTTGAGTTTAACTGTTTATCAGTGTTCACTTTGACTAATGATTAATATTAACTTTTTTTTTTGGTGAACAAAAGAAATAAATTGCAGTAGATTAAGCTTTTGCTGTCAAAATGCAGTCGGCAACTTCCTGTTGAACTAATTCAACCACTTCCCGCGGTGGAACGGAGAATACCTTATGAACCTCTCCTCTTGTTATGACAATCTTAACTAGTCGATCTGCCACCTTATTTGTAGTCTGGCTTATATATGCCTCAAAATAATATTTCAATCTCGGTTAATCAACTCAAAAACGCGGTCAAGAAGTGTAAAAATCGAGTCTCTCTTAGAATTTACATTTAGCATTCGGACAACTTCCAAACTATCTGCTTCCACTATGTTGAGTTTGACTGATTAGTTGGCTTTATACGTAGAATTATCCTGTTCGATTTATTTTATTTGAATATTGTGCATATTTTCCTCTTATTAATATATAACCTTATTTATGTATATTTAAAAATATTCGATTGAGAATCTGTATTAATAAGGAGCATGTCATCATCTCAAATAGAAGGAAAATATTATCAAAGTCCGGTAAATAAGGTGAGTACACCTCAAATCATAAAATATTTTATGGTTTTCATAATTATGATGTTTTACATGTCATGTTTGAACGTTCAGTTAAATATTCAAGTAGAAAATATTTGAGCAATTATGGTTTTCAAATTCTCTTAAAAGAATAAAAGATAGAAAAATAGATAAAAGGGTCTTTTTTTTTATTTTCTCAAGAAAATTATATATATATTCTTTATATGATGTGTCATGTGATAGAATGAGGAAAGAGATGACCCTAACTAATACTATTGAGATCATAATGATTCTATTTTTTAATTTAGTTATCTAATCTTTTTAGAGTATTATTCTTTAGTTACAAGAATTTAGTTGACACTTTTTTTTAGTTATAAGTTTAATATTCACTAAGAATAAATTTTTCATCCAGTAATGGTATAATTGAAGAGTGATTTATATGAATAAAACAAATTGTTTTAGAGGTAAAATGATTCAAGATGTCAGGAATTATTCATTATCTAATAAATATATCAGGGAATAATTAAATAATGGTTTACAAATGAACGTGATAATGATTTTTTAGAAAAGATTATTATCTTGTAATAATATTTTCTATGAATCATATATATTTTTAATCTTTTTAATAAAACCACTATTCAAGTGATTTTAGTGGTTAAATGATTTGTTATTTCTAGAGGTTCGATTTATCAAAAAATATTTTTTTAATAAAAACCCTCATAATTTGAGATTTAAAATAAAGTATATATAAATTTGTGATTTCATTTCGTTAGTTTGAATCAACCAATTAAAAGGAAAAATAATAGCGAGGAATGCGATAGTTTGGAAGTTGTTATTAGTCTAAATGGAAATGTTGCAGTGCCCAACTTGTTGAATTGCTTTCTTCAAAATGAGCCATCCTCAGCTTGAACGTGTTCCCTCAAATATTCTTTCCCTTGCCATCATTGCCTGCAAATGTTTACGAGCAATTAAGTCTGTGAGGGATTTCGTTTCCAGGAAAAAGAAAAACATATTTCCATCAAATGAACAACTAAAAAGAAACCTGTTTTTTCCAATCTGTGAAAACAGCTACAAATGTGAAGAGAATTCCATCTACAGTGGACCCTGTTAACATTCCAATCCAAAGGCCTTTCCCTCTCAATTTAAAGACAAAAGCACATAAAATCCCTGTTGGAATTCCTGCAAGATAATATGCCCCGGCATTTATATAGGCTCCAATGTGCTGCCACCCAATTCCTCTAACAACCCCTGCAATCAAACCAGCTTGGACTGAGAATTCTCATGCAAATATCAGTAAATTTGATTGATTGCATGAATTCTAGAAATGGGAACTGACCACCAAGAACTGCATGGCAGCTATTCACGATTATTGAGAGGCACATTAAGGGAACCATTTTGATTACACCATCTATAACTTCCTTCTCGTTGCTGAAAGCATATCCAAATACGTAGCGGCAGCAGAAGATAATTGTGCTCGCGACGACTGATTCCGCAACAGTAAGAGCCATTATCACCAAAGAAGCTAGTTGAGCGGCCTGTGGATTTCCGGCACCTAACTCGTTCGAAACTCGAGTGCTGGAAATAGTATAGGATGCTAGGAAATTCAACTTTAAACATATATATAAGCATTAGTAAACCTGTAAATCAATAGAAATGGCAAAGGTCAAGAAACCTTGCAGCAGCACTAATCCCCAATGGTATGTAGAAATGCACAGTTACGGTTGTGAAGCTGCAAATTGGATGATAGTCAAATAGTTAGATCCAATTTAATGAAAATGATAATCCTTCTTTTCTGGAATTAAAAACAAAATATAATATTCGAGATCATACCATATAGAAATAATTGATGTTTCAAGCTTTGAATTGGGTAAATTTCCGGATAGTAATATAAGAATCTCAAAAGACCACCATTCTAGACTGTTATTCGTCTCCAAGCAAAGAACATGATTAGGAAATGAAGCAAAATTAATTACTATTATACATATATATGTATGTATATATATATTTTCATGTTAATAAGAAAGAAGGAATAAGTTGCCAAAGCATTAAAGCAGAAGGAATTCCGAAGCGAAATAACTCCTTGATGCAGGCAAAAACGTCCTCCGGAACGAGAATACGAGTTTTCTCGCACGACGATGAGTATCTCATGTATATTCCGAGCAATATCACATTGAGCCAATAGGACAAGCCAATGGCCAAAGCTGCCCCACAATTTCCCAAGCCTGATTTAAATACCAAAACCCAACATATAGGAACATGAAAGCCTAGTGTTACCAATGTGATAAATACGACGGGAAGAATCAAGCTCTGAGCTAGAAAAAATCGAACTTGTGATTGAAGTATGGCATAGGCAAACAATGCTGGTATGAGCCATCTTGCATATCTGCAAGCTTCCATTGCAATTCGAGGATCTTGGCCTATTAGAACTAATAGCTTGTCCATGAAAATCCAAACCAGGCACATCGGGAAACAGATTGGAAGAATAGAGATTATTGCACAGTACGTGTAGCTTCCAACCTTTTGATATTGTTGTGCTCCATAAGCTTGCCCACATAGTGTTTCTAAGCCGCTTGCAAACCCCAACTGCATAACATGTAATACATAGGTATCAATTAACAATGTTTCGAATCCTGCATATATATATTTGTTGCAGCTATGTCACTCAAAATAATATTCATATTGATTAGGATGTCGAGAGGAAGAGAAGTTTACGAGGAGGCTAAAGCCGGAGACATTGCAGAAAGAGGTGGCCATTGCAACACCAGAGAGCGCAAGTTCACCGAGGTGTCCAGCCATCATCAATGATACGACCTGCAGAAGGTACTGTAACAGTGCCATTGCTGCTATGGTCACTGCCATGGAGCTCACCTTCTTAACCTCTTTCACAAGGACAGCTCTTGTTATCATCCCCCATATTCTCCCTTCACTCTTTTGCACTTGCTCTTCATCCATTCTTTTCTGATCTCTTGTATTCTGGTCTCCTAATTTCAAGCAGCAAGTGTTTCCAAGTATTGTATGTCTAGTACTCTAGGTTTCCATCTCCTAGCTTCTTCATCTTGGATTATAATGAATTTAGTTGTTTTTAATAGGTTTAGACTCAGATAGTAAATTATTTTCAAGATAAATGTAATTTCCTTTCTTAAACTTCTGTTTTTGTTTCTTGTGTACGCTTCAAATAGAAGTCCACGTATTAGATCGCATTTATGTAAGTAAGATTAATAATAGTAATAATATGGCCTGTAAATCATGAAATATGATATTAAATTGTATATTTAATTTGATGAAGACAACCTATGCTTCAGTTCAATGAAGACAAATTTGATTGTACATGTGTCAAAGATTTCATCGGAGATATATTTTTTATCGATGTGTTTCTTGAGATTGTCATTCACGTTAGATATGCTTAGACTACCACTAACATAAATCTTATCATAATCTCTCATTCACTTTGTTATGAGACCAACAACCCATTCGTTTGTGAAGCATGGAATCTGAATTAACTTAATTGTTTAGTCTGTTTAACACATGCAACTTCAACATTGAATCCGATTGTGAAGCATGGAATCTGAGTTAACTTAATTGTTTAATATGTATATATTATATATATATATCTTCAAAAACATTTATGAACAGTGATAAATAACCTATATGAAATCTGAATTAACTTGGTCGTTTCCGACTTTCGCATTCCTACTCTAGCTGGCCTCCATATATTAAAAAAACTAGCCTTAAATCTGAATTGATGCTCACAGCTAAGTTAAAATCGGTTAAAATATTAAAACTTCAATTTCGATGCTCGCAACTTGAGCATTGATTATAGCATTGACTCGTATATATTATTTTTTAATTCTAACATGTTTTTTGGTATGTCATGAATCTTGATATTGAATTGTATTAATCTATAGGATAAATTACACGTTTAGTATTTAAATTATCAATTTTAGTACATAATTTTTTATTTTTTTCAAAATTATACCTAATATTTAATTTTTATTTCACTTTAATACCCACCATCAAAATCATATAAAACGACTGTAGACGCGGCAGACGGCAAACCCGTCCGTTAAATTTTTAAATTTCAAATTTCAAATTTCAAAATCCCAATTTCCAAACACCAAACGTTTTAACACTCTAGATTTTTGCTCATTTCTCAGGTTCACAAAGGTCACTTTATAACCTCCCCTTACATGGGGGCAATTGTTACTACCTGCGAGCCTATGACCTATGTGAACCTATGACTCATGCAAACCTTTAGATATACGGAGCATACTCCGTGAATGACCATCAACAAACACATGTCGATCACCTACGACTCCCACGAACACATCTTGCATATGATTATCAACGATCACGTGTTGATACACGTAGTCTCATTCGATGATAAGCCTATCAAATTATCACTTTTTAAGACGTCCAATCAATATCAATATCAAAACAATTCTCAATCAACACCTATCTAGAACATTATAAATAACCATACAATAAATGTACGTACAAACCTCTCTTGAACCTCTCCACAGAAGAATCAAATCAATACTGTCATAACCACCATCTACACCTTCTATGATTATTGTCTACTTTTCCGGTCAACCCATTCATTCTCTTTACAAGAAAAATGCTTATTTATGCGTAATATTTATAAAAGGTTTGGTAAACGGAGTAAAAGATAAAAGAGAAGTCCCAATTTAAATGCTTTCTTTAAAATGAGCCATCCTCAGCTTGAACGTGTTCCCTCAAATATTCTTTCCTTGGCTATCATTGCCTGCAAATATTTACAAGCAATTAAGTCTGTGAAGGATTTCGTTTCCAGGAAAAAGAAAAACATATTTCCATCAAATGAACAATTAAAAAGAAACCTGTTTTTTCCAATTTGTGAAAACAGTTACAAATGTGAAGAGAATTCCATCTACAGTGGATCCTGTTAACATTCCAAGCCAAAGGCCTTTCCCTCTCAATTTAAAAACAAAAGCACATAAAATCCCTGTTGGAATTCCTGCAAGATAATATGCTCCAGCATTTATATAGGCTCCAATGTGCTGCCACCCAATTCCTATAACAACCCCTGCAATCAAACCAGCTTCAACTGAGAATTCTCATGCAAATATCAGTAAATTTGATTGATTATTTTCTCAATATGGGAACTGACCAGCAAGTACTGCATGGTAACTATCCATGATTATTGAGAGGCACATTAAGGGAACCATTTTGATTACACCATCTATAACTTCCTTATCGTTACTGAAAGCATATCCGAAAACGTATCGGCAACAGAAGATAATTGTGCTCGCAACGACTGATTCCACAACTGTAAGAGACATTACCACCAAAGAAGCTAGTTGAGCGGCCTGTGGATTTCCGGCACCTAACTCGTTCGAAACTCGAGTGCTGGAAATGTTATAGGATGTTAGGAAATCCAAATTGAAACATATATATATATATGTAATTGAATAAACTTGTAATTGAATAGAAATGGCAAAGGTCAAGAAACCTTGCAGCAGCACTAATCCCAAATGGTATGTAGAAATGCAGAGTTGCGGTTGTGAAGCTGCAAATTGCATGATTATCAGACAGTTGATCCAATTTAATGAAAAAGTTAAACTACACCTGATATAACTGAATTTTTCCCATTGACTCATTTATATCATTGAACTTTCAATTTAATGAAAAAGGTAAACTGCACCAAATATCATTGAACCCTCTAAAAATCGACCAAATTTTAAAAGTAATCTACCATTTTTTAGATGCTGAAGGTTTTCTTAGATTTACATGATTTTGAGTGTTTGTTTGAAAAGAAACACTAGTTCGAGAAGACAAACAATATACCTCAAAACTCGCCTCATCGAACGGTTATTGAAAGATATCAAAATATTAATACATCAAAATTCTAAATTGATTTTCATCGATTTTGAGTGGGTTTCATGGAAAAACAATCTTAGGAGAAGAAAGAGGAGTGAAATGCAAACGTTTTTATACCAATCTTGCCACAAATACGATTGGTGATAGACAATGATTGATTTCTGACGATGTCGAAAAGTGTAATACCAAAAAAAATAAAATTTTAAAAGTTTAGTGACAAAATCGATATAACTATAAAATTAAGAGCCTAAAACGACGTCGTTTTGGGTATCTATAGTCATCGTCAAAACGATGCAATTTTGGTGTGGAAGGATACGTCATCAACTATTAGCCACGTCATCATCCCATAATTGATTTAAGGACAAAGTGACATAGTTGAATGTAAAATTCAGTGTTATAATTGACAAAATTAAAATTTTAGTGATATAAACGAGTTAGCAGACAAAATTTAATGGTATATGAGATAATTTACCCTAATGAAAATCATAATCCTTTCGTGTCTGGAATTAATAATAAAATATAATATTTGAGATCATACCATACAGTAATAATTGATGTTTCGAGCTTTGAATTGGGCAAATTTCCTGATAGTAATATAAGAATCTCAAAAGACCACCATTCTAGACTGTTATTCGTCTCCAAACAAAGAACACGATTAGGAAATGAACAAAAAATTAATGACAATTATATATATATATATATATATATATGTATGTATGTATGTATGTGTGTGTGTATTTTCCTGTTAATAAGAAAGCAGGAATAAGTTACCAAAGCATTACAGCAGAAGGAATTCCGAACCGAAATAACTCCTTGATACTGGCAAAAACGTCCTCCGGAACAAGAATACGGGTTTTCTCGCACGACGACGAGTATCTCATGTATATTCCGAGCAATATTACATTGAGCCAATCCACAATTTCCCAAGCCTGATTTAAATACCAAAACCCAACAAATAGGAACATGAAAGCCTAGTGTTACCACTGTGATAAATAACACGGGAAGAATCAAGCTCTGAGCTAGAAAAAATGGAACTTGTGATTGAAGTATGGCATAGGCAAACAATGCTGGTATGAGCCATCTTGCATATCTGCAAGCTTCCATTGCAATTTGAGGATCTTGGCCTATTAGAACTAATAGTTTGTCCATGAAAATCCAAACCAGGCATATCGGGAGACAGATTGGAAGAACGGAGATTGAAAATCCATAAGCTTGCCCACATAGAGTTTCTAAACCGCTTGAAAATCCCTACTGTATAACATGTAATACATAGGTGTCAATTAACCATGGTTCGAATCCTGCACATATACTTGTTGCAGCTATGTTACTCAAAATTATATTCGTATCGTTTATGGTGTCGAGAGGAAGAGAAGTTTACGATGAGGCTAAATCCAGTGATGTTGCAGAAAGAGGTGGCCATTGCAACACCGGAGAGTGCGAGTTCACCGAGGTGCCCCACCATCATCAATGATACGACCTGCAGAAGGTACTGTAACAGTCATTGCTGCGATGGTCACTGCCATGGAGCTCACCTTTTTAACCTCTTTCACAAGGACAGCCCTTGTTATCATCCCCCATATTCTCCCTTCACTCTTTTGCACTTGCTCTTCATCCATTCTCTTCTGATCTCGTGTTATAGTCTCCTAACTTCAAACAGCAAGTGTTTCTAAGTATTGTGGATATGCTCTAGGTTTCCATCTCCTAGCTTCTTCATCTTGGATATAGTTATTTTTAATCGGTTTAGACTCGAATAGTAAATTATTTTCAAGAAAAAAATTGTAATTTCCTTTTTTAAACTTCTGTTTTTGTTTCATGCACGTTTTAAATAGAAGTCCACGGCATATTGAATTGCCATTATTGTATAAAAGACGAATAATAATTATAATATGGCATGCAAATCATGAGATCGGATATTAAATTATCTTGAAAATATTTACGATTTCAAGGAAACAGATGTTCAAAAAAGTGTCCAGTTGAAATTACTGAACCGAAGTTTTAATTCGTGTTATTTTATAATTAAATTAATAGGTTTAGACTCGAATTGCAATTTTGTTTCCTAATCGATTTGTTGCACGTTCTAAATATTACTAAACAGAAGTTTAAAAACGAACCGCGCCTTCTTTTAGTGATGGGATTGCCTCGAGTTCTTTGAAACGTGTCCGGTTGTCTTCTGGTGATGCATCCTGCTCAACACTTCGGTGTCTGACTTTTCCCATTTTGATGTTATTCTAGACAGGATATATGAAAATTTGTATGCTGAGGTGAATTTTAAAAATTTTAAAAATTAACTAATTTATAAAATTTTAAAAGAACGAAAATAAAATTTTAATAAAAATACATTAAAAGATTATAATATATATAGTCATTTTAAATTTTTACTAGATAATTATCTCCATCCACCCTCCTTGAGTTCATCCTTGATTCTGGAGGGAATTATGGATTAACCCTTCCTACCATAATAAAAATGTTATATTGGAATTGTTAGAGCCTGGGAATCCTCGAACAGCTCACTCTTTGAAGCAATTTATTACTCGGAAAAATCTTGATATTATCTTCTTCACGTCAGATCATAATAGAAAAAGTTGATAAGTGAACTAATTATACTTTTTAAAAATTTAAATTTTCATATAATTTATATTTTTTTATTAATAATTTAATTTTATCTTTTAAAATTTATAATAATTTATCTCGTAACATAAAATCTTATATCCTATGTAAGATGTGCTTCGCGATCGCTCATTATTAAACATAAATGCCGTCATAATCTCCGATTAACTTTGTTTATCAAGACCAAATAACACTTTCATTTGTGATGCATGGAATCTGAATTGAGTTGATCGTTTCCGACTTTTGTATTCCTATACTCTAGCAGATCGGTTAAATTATTAAAACTTCAATTTCGGTGTGCGCAACTTGAGCATTGAATATGAATATAGCGTAGACTCGTTCAGCTTATAGTTAAAGTTTTTTTTAATAGATTAAGATAATTATAAGATATTATTTATTATAATTTTTTTTAATTTATTGACAACGTACATACAATTTATAGACATGACTACTTAAACTTAAAATCTTTAGGTGAAAATTTTTGTATGTTTTGATACTGAATTACATTAATGTGTAATATATTGATATACAGTAGAATGTCCCTCACTCCAAAAAGTCACCAATCCCCACTTCAAAATGTTTGATCATTCGGACTGCTACATCTTGCTGAAAATTTTAATTCACTCTTTTAAATTTAAAGATTTTTTCAAGATATGTGAAAAATGAAGAATGAGTCAAAATTTAACGTCGTCTGTTTTTCTTTTAAATTAAGACTTCATAAAATATTCATGTACAAAAATATTTTTAAATTGTATTTTTATAACAATAAAATCATTTTAATAAAAAATCAAAAGACAAAAAGGTTAGAAAGTTTTTAATGTGCCTTTGTTTTAATAAAAAATAATTTTCTTAAAATGTTTTCAAGAAAATTATCAAATGTATGAACCAAGTTACTTCATTGGTTAAAGGGACGGTTGTTATCCTTAAGTATCTTAAGTTCAAGCACCAGTAACTGGAAGGGTGTTTGTACTTTCATCGTTAAATAGTTGAGAATCTTTAGAACATATAATATCTTGATAATGAAACTAAATTAATTAAAAAATTTATCAAACATCATAAAATATTTTATACATGATCATTTAAACACAAAAAGGTAAATTAACTTCTTTTTAAAAAAATCACTTTAAAAATATTATTTTTCAAAGGTTGCTTTTAGTAAAAGTTCATTGTTAAATAGTTGAGACAGTTACAAATATATGTCACTCATATTAATAAAAAAATGTGGGATTTAAACAACTAAATCTCTTTCTAAAATTGAATTCATCTAAATACCTCAATGATTAAATGTAATGTTTTTTTTTCTACAGTTCTTTGTAAATTTTCAAACCCCCTACTATCTTTTGCTCAAACAAGAATATTTAAAAAATAAAAATATTAATAAAAATAATTGTTTTCTCAAAATTCTTTATCCAAACACAATCTTAAAAAATTTATTAAAACAAACGTTATAACTACTATTAAAACACTAGACAACAACAATGGTTTACATCAAAAGATTTAATAATTTAATTATTTATACATCACACGAGTAAAATAATTAGTATTATGTATATATGATTTATGACTTATATTATTATAGTAGATAACCATGACAATTAAATAAAACATACGGATGGTCTAACAACCATCTAGAAATGCAACATGGCATATTTAAATATAATTGTGCATACCGATATAAATGTAACAACCATCTGATGGACTTAATTGGCTAAAACCTGAAATCTAAGGGGCCAAAATGAATAAAATTAGATTTTGATGACTTAATTAGAAGGTTTTAGGAATTTAGGGAATAAATTGAAGTTTATGGTATATTTTATTCTCTCCGCTGGCGAAAGCAAGCCGAGAAGCAGTCGATGATTACGTATCCAGTGTCACTGTTGTTGCATCATCAACATCATGATTTCTCATCTCTTCTTTTTTATTTTCTTCTTCTGCATTTATATAGGCTCCACTGCCACCCAATTCCTCTAACGATCCCCACAATCAAACCACCTTGGGGTGAGTTTATTTTCACGCAAAATATCAGTAAATTTGATTGATTATTTTCTCAAAATGGGAACTAACCACCAAGTACTGCATGGTAGCTATCCATGATTATTGAGAAGCACAGTAAAGGAACCATTTTGATTACACCATCTACAATTTCCTTCTCATTACTGTATGCATATCCGAAAACATAACAGCAACAGAAGATAATTGTGCTTGCAACGACTGATTCCGCGACTGTAAGAGCCATTACTGCAACAGCAGTCAGTTGAACTGCCTGTGGATTTTCGGCTCCTAACTCGTTCGAAACTCGAGTGCTGGAAATATTATAGGATGCTGGGAAATTCAACTTGAAACATATATATAAGCATTAAATAAACTGGTAATTCAATAGAAATGATATCGGTTAAGAAACCTTGCAGCAGCACTAATCCCAAATGGTATATAGAAATGCACAGATGTGGTTGTGAAGCTGCACAATGGATGATTATCAAACTGTTAGATGCAATTTAATGGAATAGGGGAATCCTTTTTGTCTCAAACAAATAACAAAATATAATATTCGAGGTCATACCATACAGAAATAAGTGACGTTTCAAGCTTTGAATTAGGCAAATTTCCTGATAGCAATAAAAGAATCTCAAAAGATCACCATTCTAGACTGTTATTTTGTCTCCAAGCAAAGAACATGATTAGGAAATTAAACAAAGAGTGATATGTACAATCATGTTAATAAGAAAGGAAGACTAAGGTACCAAACCATTACGGTAGAAGGAATCCCGAACCAAGAGAACTCCTTGATGCTGGCGAAAACGTCCTCCGGGACAAGGATACGGGTTTTCTCTCACAATGATGAGTATCTCATGTAAATTCCGAGCAGTATCACATTGAGCCAATAGGACAAGCCAATGGCCAAAGCTTCCCCACAATTCCCCAAGCCCGATTTAAATACCAAAACCCAACAAATAGGAATATGAAAGCCTAGAGTTACCATCGTGATAAATACGACGGGAAGAATAAAGCTCTGAGCACGAAAAAATCGAACTTGTGATTGAAGTATGGAATAGGCAAACAATGCTGGTATGAGCCATGTTGCATATTTGCAAGCTACCATTGCAATTTGAGGATCTTGGCCTATTAGAACTAATAGCTTGTCCATGAAAATCCAAACCAGGCATATCGGGAGAAAGATTGGAAGAACGGAGATTATTGCGCAGTACGTGTAGCTTCCAACCTTTTGATATTCTTGTGCTCCGTAAGCTTGCCCACATAGAATTTCTAAGCCACTTGCATATCCCATCTGCTTAAAATGTAACATGTAGGTATCAATTAACCATGGTTCGAATCCTGCATATATATTTGTTGCAGTTATGTTACTCGAAATAATATTCGTATCATGTAGGATGTCGATAGGAAGAGAAGTGTACGAGGAGGCTAAAGCCGGTGACATTGCAGAGCAACACCGGAGAGCGCGAGTTCACGTAGGTGTCCGGCCATCATCAAAGATACGACCTGCAGAAGGTATTGCAACAGTGCCATTTCTGCAAATGTCACTGCCATGGAGCTTACCCTTGTAACCTCTTCCATAAAGACTGCCCTTGTTATTCCACTCCTTATTCTCCCTTCACTCTTTTGCAGCAGTTCTTCATCCATTCTTTTCTGATCTCTGTGTTCTATAGTCTTCTAATTTCAAGCAGCAGGTGTTTCCAAGTATCGCAGTCTTCTAATTTCAAGCATAAATGAACCCTACATTTGAATTAAGATAAGATAATAATTGCATTACATGTCCTCAAAGTATGATGCTCATTTTAAATTGGTCCCTAAACTTTTAAATGTTCTAATTCATCCCTAAATTATGACTATCATTCTAACTTAGTCCTCAAACTTTTGAACAGATCAATTTCATCCCCAAACTATGACCTTCATTCTAAATTATTCCCCAAATTTTTTAACATTACAATTTCATCCCAAACTATATGTATATATTAATCACATCCCTTGTTTAATAAAATCATGGTTTAAGTTAAACTATGATTGAAACTATAATTATATTTGGATAAATTTGAGGATGAAATTGAAATATTCAAAAGTTTGGGACTAATTTAGAAAATGGATCATAGTTTAGGGATAAAATTAAAATGTTAAAAAGTTAAAGACTAATTTAAAATGAAAGTCATAGTTTGAGGATAAAATTAAAATATTTAAAAGTTTAAGGACTAGTTTGAAATCAAAATTATAGTTTGAGGATATATGACGTAATTACATATAAAAATGTAAACTTTTTTTTTTCAATTTTACCTCTTTTCTACATTTTAAATCGACGTCCATGGTATTCATATAAATAAAATGGTAAAGTATATAACTAGTCACTGAACTTTTCTGATGCTTGTATTTAGGTTCCTCAACTTTTAAAACTTACAATACAATCACCAAACATTTAGTTTGTTTGCAATATAGTCCCCAACGTAACAGTCGTTTCATTTTTGTTAGGGTAAATTATATAAATGATCACTGAACTTTTCAGATGCTTGCACTTAGGTCCCCCTAACTTTTAAAACTTACAACACAATCATCAATTACATTATAAACCTCAAATTCTAAAATACTTCAATTACATACCCAACCCCAAATTCACAGTCCATTCTCAAAATCTGCGATATTAAACTAAACTTGAAGCAGCAATCCTAAACCCTCAAAACATAATGGTTCTAAAAAATTTAACCAACTATAAGTGAACAATAAGTGATTATGTTGGACCTAAAAATTCAATTCAGTTTATGAAATAGATGACTCGAAATTTTTTCGATTTTAGTTTATAAAATTTAAATAAAGTCAAATTGAATTGAATTTTTGAGTTTATGTTTAAATTTAATTATAAATATTTATCATATTATAATATTATTTTATTCTAATTCATTTAAGTTTATAAAATAGTTGACTCGAAATTTTTTTATTTGAGTTTATAAATTTAAATCAAATCGAATTGAATTTTCGAGTTTCTGTTTAAATTTAATTATAAATATTTATAATACTATAATATTATTTGATTATAATTTAAATAGTTTTTTAACCATATACAATACATATATTTCTTCATTTATTTTCATATGTGATATACATATATCATACAGAGTCAAGGGACTTAACTCAAACTTAAAAATTAATCCACTAATTACTAAAAATTTTGAGATATTCGAGTTGTATTTAACAATTTGATTTTAACTTGAAATTTTTTTAAGTCAAGTTTATGAAATTACAACTCAAAGTCAATTTGTATAAATTTTTTTTAATCAATTCAAGTCGAAAAATAATTTTTTTGAATCAAAATGAGTATTGTTCACTTATAGTTAATTAAATCTATCTTTTAAATCCTAAACCCAATATAATCACTTATTGTTATGGACCCAAAATGAACTAAATGTTATTTGATTATGTTGGGTTAATTGGTGGGGAAATATAGTATTTAGGGTTATGTTTTGAGGGTTTAGGGTTACTGCTTCAAGTTCATTTTGTCATGGTAGATTTTGAGAATGAATTATGAATTTAGGGTTGGATGTGTAATTGAATTGTTTTTTTGGAATTTGAGGTTTAGAATATAATTGAAATATTTTGGAATTTAGGGTTTAGAATGTAATTGATGATTGTGTTGCAAGTTTTAAAAGTTGGAGAATCCTAAATGCAAGTGCCTGAAAAGTTTAGTGATCATTTATATAATTTACTTTAACGGCAGTGAAATGGTTGTTATATCGGGGACCATATTGCAAACGAACTAAATGTTTGGTGACTATATTGCATGTTTTAAAAGTTAGGGGACCTAAATGCAAGCATCTAAAATGTTTAGTGACCATTTATATACTTTACCCTAAAGAAAATAGAAGTACATGGTATTGGATGCACATTAAATTACATTAACATATAATACTATGGATAATATTTGTCGGTTTCATCTTTTATTGTATGCGACAATATATGCCTTCAAATTATGATATTAAATTGTATATTTAATTTAATGTCAGATACTGAAAAAAAGAGTAAATTCTATTTTAAAAATAAAAATTATATATTATTTAGAATATGTTTATTTCATAAAAATAGATTTCGAAAAATGATTTTCATAAAATAAATTATATTTTTTGAAAAATAATTTTTAAAAATCATTTTACAGTATTTGGATTATATTGTGTAAATCATTTTCTATTGGTTAATAATTTTTTTAAATTATTTATTATAAATAAATAATAATATAATAAATAATATTATTTATTTGTAAAATTAATAATATTATTTTTAACTATTAAATAATTTATTTAATATTATTAACGTCAATATTATTATTAAAATATTATTTCTAAAATTATATATATATATATATATATATAAATATTAAGACTATTATCTTTTATTAAAATAAAAATATTTTAAATTATATTAATTATTTATTAAAATAATATTACTATATTATTAAAATAATAAATATTATTAATTATATTAATTATTCATTAAAATTAGAATATTTTATAATATTAAAAAGTATAATATTAGAATAAAAATATTATATTATATTTTGATAATTATTATTAAATATATTTTAAATATTTAATAATTTAATAATAATATATTTATGAAACTAATAAATAACATTAATTTTATTAATAATTTAATATATATATATATATATATATATATATATATTATCAAAATAAAAGTATAATATCATATATTATTATAATACAATTGAATATATTATTATAATACTGACAATATAATATTATATTATTTTTTAATAGTATAATATTATATTATTTAAATCATTAATAAATGTATTTAATGATTAATATTTTTTATAAAAGTGATAATAAAATATAATATTAATATTAAATACAAAAAAAAAATTTATTTCGAATATATATGCTTTGAAGTGAAAAGTTTAGAAAATGACTTATAAAAAATCAATCTATAAGTCATTTTTTCAAAAAATACAAAGGAAATTATGTTGATCAGAAAAAAAAATTAAATTGATCAATCTGTTTTCCACTGACCAAAACTGAAAAATAAGAAAAATATTTTTTAAAAAACCAATTACAATGAAACAAACAGAAAATTTATAAATGCTTATAATACTTTGATATTTACTCATGTCTCGCAACTTCTTTATTTTGAATTTTAGTGGATATAGTTATTTTTTTAGTCTTACATAGCTTATTGTTTAATCTAAAATGTTTAAGTGTTTGTTCGTTTAATTAATATGAGTATATAGTATTAACTTATATAAATTTATTTTGTGAAAGATCAGTGACAACCATCAAATAAAAGTTCATGTACAGTAATACTATGTATGGAACAAGTACTAAAAGCTCAAGTGGCTTATGATTTGTTGCTAGTGAAATAATGTTTTCAAAATAGATCAAATCGATTAGATTTTGTTTTACTTTATATTACCTGTTTAATCGTTTATGGTAGTAAATAACGTAAACTAAAATCGCGGCAATAAAATAATGTAAGGAGCATTTATATATGTCATATCCATTGCCACTTCGGATGAGTTCTGCTCCCAACGACAAGTGGAATTGGGATTATCATATGCAACATATAACGAGCCATTTCCCGGCAACCCAATATCTAATGAGTTAGATGGCTCAATGAATCACACATTGGGTCAACAAACAAATATGATAGGGTCGAAATAATCCAACTTGAATAAGTGATCTCTTGACCATTACACATTCAGAATATATAATGTAACTCTTTTAAAATAAATAGAGATTCTATTCAGCCTCTTCTCCTTCCTTCTTTGAAAGATATCTTTTTTTCACTTGGATCAAATCAACCAATGTTTCTCCACTCAAACCAAAAGAGATAAATTATAAATCGTCAGTAAAAATCATCCTATTTTTCAACGTCTAAACCACCTGAATTGTCACCCCACTTGTACTTTATCATTGATATGGTGAGCATGGACCAACCAACAACTAAAAGAATCATTAACGATGCAAAAACCTCAAACATGCAACTTCGCCCGTAAACTCCAAGTCAAAAGAAAATTAGATCGGTGCAAGGAAAGTAAGCTATCCTCGAACCGGATGGAGAGCCAGAAAGGAAATTGGAATGAAGATATTTTTTAGGCAAGAATCAATGAGACGTGAAAAACAGTACAAAACGTAAAATCGATATGCAACCACCGTACTGAATAGAAGATGATAGGGAATGAACAAAAAACACAGTCTAAGAAAGACACCATTTCAGAGGAGAACAAGATGAACACATGAAAATTCAGTCCAATCTAGAAAAGTGAAAGATGGATGTACGCAACCCCAACAAAAGATCAAAGAGATATGAGAAAAGACAAACAATCTCAACAACGCATCAACGAGTCATTGTACAAAGCTCCATAGATAATATAATGATAATTATGGTTAGCATGAGTATATTGTAGATGTATGTAAATAAGATAGTGTAGTAATGTGAATGTTTCATCGGAAGTAAAGGTAGACCCTCTGATCGCCAGGATGTGATCCTCGAAAAAGCAAAATTATTCAGGTAGGCAACACACTCATGACCAAAGCACCATTAGACCCATATCTTAACGCTTAACTAAAAAAATACTAAAAGTCTGATATGTATAAACACGACATATGTAATCATACTGAGATTTAGGAGGCAAGCTGTAATAATAACTAACATTTTACAAATAGGTAGTTCACCAAATTTGTGTAAAAGTTAATTGTCAATCAGCCATAATAAGTCACAGGATATCACATGATGCTTAGTACGGGAAATTTGTTCGGTCCAGGCTTAACTAGAAGCTAGATCATTAGGGGTCAACTAGTTTTTCATGTTAGCCTCGGTAAAGCAGCTCTCAGATGTGCACAAAAGACAGTTATGGTGCCTCTGGAAACTAATGATTTATACCAGACAATTTTATATTTTGATTAACTGTTCTACAGTTTCCTAAGAAGCTGTTGAATCAACAAATTAGGCGATTTGACTAAACTGACACCTTTTAACCGAAATTTTTCCTTTCTAACACCATTTGACCAATATTTTCCGAAGTAGCACCCTTTCGGCTGAGGTGACACAAAGGCGCATCATCGGGGACACGTTTTACCTAGTTTTTGATGTCTCGGATGCCACGCGTGTAAGGCACATCCCCGGGGATGCGCTTTATATGGGATCTGCTGAGTCGGATGCCACGTGGGTAAGGCGCATCCTCAGGGACGCACTTTCACCACTATGCCTCAGAAATAATAGGTACTGACATGAATAGTTCTCCGGGGGACATGAGTGACATAATAGGTCAATGATAACATATTCTCTGACAAAATAATGGAAGGCGCGCCCCCGGGAACGCGCTTTCACCACTTTGGGTACTGACATGAATAATGCCCCCGAGGGACATGAGTGACATAATAAGGTAATGATAACATGACCCCTGAGGGACATGAGTGACATATTAGGGAAATAATAACATATTCTCTGATAAAATAATGTAAGGCACGCCCCCGAGAACGCGCCTTCACATGAATAGTACCCCGGTTATAGACACTATTATATGCAACGTATTATGGACTTTCAAAACAAACTTCAGTTCACAAGCTTTCAAATTCTCAAACTCTAAATTTCTCAAAAAATCTCAATCCTCTATTCTCTGAAAATGAGTTGTCTTTCTGCTGTTGTTTTGTATGATGGAGAAATTAAGGAAGCTGAAGAGGGGGTTGTTTTTGAGTCAGATCATTATATCCCCTTAACCTTGAAGAGAAACATCACTCTTGAGGAGTTAATCACCAAAATTTCGTTAAAGATTCGTGTAGCTGGCCGGAAAAGACTATCTTCACTTCAGTATAGATTTCCTACTAAACTTTTTCCACTCACGTATACATCATTTCAGCTTTCCAACGATGATGATGTTTCTATGATGGTTGATGCTCATATGGGGAGTTCACAATCTCTTATTGAAATGTATGCCACTTTTATTGAGGTTCGTTCTTCTCGTGGTCTCTCATATTCCTCTCACTTTGGCATTGCATATCAAGTTGATAGCCCGACGCAACTGATCTGTAATGATTTCACATCATTAATGGCGGATCTAATGCCAGATGCTATGCCATCAAGTTCAATAGGAAAACATTTATCAGCAACTGCTTATGATCTCAACCCACGTGGCTTCACCAATAATCCATATGGCATCATCTCTTTTACTTCAAGGGGCAGACATTCATCTGCTAATGTTTTCGACTTGCATATGGAAATGCCATCAAGACGACAGTCTATTCATATCTCACATGATACAATGGCCTCAAGTTCAAGGGGAGGGCACGCAAGCAAGCAGGAACTTATTTGACCTCAACATTGGATTATCGGAGGAACCCTCATCTCCACCAGAAGAACCTCTTAGGGAGCCAGGTGCAGATGGTGCTGAAACGGGCTTATTCGTTGAACCTGACTCACCACAGTTTAACGTACATTCTGATGATGATGAGGATGGCGTTCCGATAAATACAACACCAGCCGAACTTCCTGCACATATGTATAGTGCTGATTAAGATGCAATGTACGAGCCTGAATTTTTGGATCTTCCTGATGTTGGCAACTATGGACTTCAGTCATCTGTCAACGACGGTGATTTACATATTGGAATGGAGTTCGCATCGAATGAGGAAGCAATGATGGCAATAAAGAGTTACAATATTTGTAACTCAGTTCAGTCCCAAGTTGATCTATCTACCACGGAGAAATATGTATGCTACTGTGTCCAACATGACAACGGATGTCAATGGATGGCCCGTGTATCACAGAGGAAGAGGAAGAACAACTTAGGGGAACTAATCAGATACAACGATCCTCATACGTGTTGTGCAAGAGGTATAAACCAGGATCACCCCAACTTGGACTCCAACATTATTTGCCAAGCAATCATGCCCATTGTGAAGCAAAGCTTTCATATAGTTGTTGCAGTGTTGATTTCTGCTATACAGTCACAATATGAGTACACTATCTCCTATAAAAAAGCTTGGTTGGCAAAACAGAATGCCATTTGCAAACTCCATGGCGAATGAGATTCCTCTTACAAGGAGCTGCCCAGTTGGTTTCATGTTGTGCAAAGACTCAATCTCGAGACAATTGTTGAGTTCGAAACTCAACATCATTACGTGAATGATCGAATGGTTCGCGATCGTTGCCAATTCTACCGTGTCTTTTGGACTTACCCTCAGTGTATTAATGCAGTCAAGTATTGTAAACCAATTGTCCAAATTGATGGTACTTTCTTGTATGGGAAATACAAGAAAGTTTTATTATTGGTTGTGGTCCAAGATAGAAACCGTAATATTCTTCATGTTGCGTTTGCTTTCGTTCAAGGAGAAGACACTAAGTCCTGGGTTTTTTTCCTTAAAAATTTACGTTTACATGTTGTCACCAGGAAACAAGTATGCATTATTTCAGACTGAGGAGTCGGGATAAAAGCAGAAATGGAGTCTTTGAGTACAATGTATAGACCTCCACATGTTCAATATCGTTATTGTGTCATATTGCTGCAAACTATTATGGAAAATACAAGAAGAACGATGAACGTCAGTTAGTCGTGCGGATGGGTATGTTACTTTTTCCCAATTTTTCTATCATTTTCATATTACTTATTTATACTTCATATTAACTATTACATATTCCTAATGGCTTAGGTTACGAACTCTTACCTTAAAGGTTTGAGTCTATACTACAAGAGTTGTTTGGCAAAAATAAGAAGGGGTGCGAGTACATTATGGACATCAGCAAAGAAATGTGGACAAATGCGTATGACGGGGGGTATCGTTATGGTCATATGACAACCAACTTGGCTGAAGCAATAAATTCAACCTTAAAGGGGCGTGCCATTTACTAGTCACGGCGTTGGTCAAAACGACTTATTTTTGTTTGGGTCAACTCTTTGCAAAGCTCGATGGACAAGCTCTTACTTGGTTGCAAAACGACCATATTTACCACCCAAGACTAGTAGCTAATTTACAGAAAAAAGTGGTTGCATCAAATAGGATGTTGGTTACAAATTTTTCTCGCACCCGTGAATTGTTTCGTGTTAACGAAATGCCACGTCCGCTGCAAGGGATTGAAGCTGACTCTTTCAGAGTTAATCTGCAAGAGAGGTGGTGCGATTGTGGTTTCTTTCAAGCACTCAAATATTCATGCTCTCATGTCCTTGCAGCTTGCTCACATTCACATTTAGACTACAAAAATTATGTTGATCTCGTATACTAACTTTCACAAATATTCAAGGTATATGAATTTGAGTTTCCGCCCATAGGAAACAAAAGAGACCCAGATGAGATTCAAACTTGGCTTACAATTGTACCAGATCCATTGCTATTGAGAGACTCATGTCGTCCAAAATCTACTAGAATACATTGTGATATGGATATTCGGGAGAAGTCAATAGAATAAAAACGATATGGGCATTGTAGAAACATCGGGCACAATAGAAAAAAATGTACAGCTCTGTTATCATCACATAACCGTTAACCCTTATGTAATTAATATTCTATTTAAATGAATGCTTTTGTTTCTAATATTTAAATGTAATTACATTTTCTATAATTTCTCAATGTATGTACACCTAACTAATTTTTTTAAAAAATTTTTATTTAAAATTATTTTATTATATTTATTTACTATAATAATTAATATTATTTATTATAACAAATTAAATATTAATTATTAAATATTAAATATTATAATAATTTCACCTTCTACGTAGAGAAAAATATTAAATTAAACAAATTAAAAGTTATAAAAAAATTTATGTATACGATGACACATTTTCTGATTGGATGATTAAATTTATTAAATTAAATTAAAAGTAAGACTAAATTGATAAAATATGTAAGTATTGAAGATTAAATGTGTAATTATACTAATTTTATTAATTTATGCATCAATATTTTCGTTAAATATTGATAACATATTACTAGATTGATAACATTTAAATAATTAAGTGATAAAATTAATAGATCGAAAATCAAAATAAAAAAATAGATATATAACCATACGTGTAATATTATAATTTCATATATTTTTCCTATAACTACAATAAGATCAAAGTTGGTTTTGATCTATTGTTCCATCCGATTAATGTCGCGTGGAATGAGTAAATATCAAAATCCCTGAAACATATAACACTAAAACCTAAATTCACTCTACCTTTAACACACATTTAAAAAATACATTCGATAATTCTTAAATTATAACCGAAACACTTTACATAATATATTAATAATTTATAATAACAATAAAAATAATATTTTTATTATTAAAAAGAATACTAGTGTGGCATCCGCCTCAGCAGATCCCATATAAAGCGCATCCCGGGGATGCGCCTTACACGCGTGGCATCCCAGACAGCAAAAACTAGGTAAAACGCGTCTCTAGGGATGCGCCTTTGTGCTACCTCAATCGAAAGAATGTTATTTCGGGAAATATTAATCAAAGGGTATTAGAAAGAGAAAATTTCGCCTAAAAGATGTTAGTTTAGTCAAATCGCCAACAAATTATACATCGATTCTCATGAAATTATGATAACAAGCAGAGGGAGCAACTCATTCTTAGAACCTTTATAGGGAAAGAAGATGGGTTGATAGCTGGGTGCTTGCCTCTTTGTTTTCCGTGTCCCCTCTGGTATTTGTCAATATTGCTATCTTGTAAAAAAAAAGTAAAATTGAATTGGATTCCACCAGGTTTGGAGGGAGAAAAATATCTTGAAGCCAGCTCCTGGTAAACGACGGTGTAACTGCAGAAATGAAATCCATCATAGGCAAATTGGTCCAGGGATGTTCCAACAGATGACCGAACAGGTACAGTGGTTTCTGGGTTTTGTTAAAAGCAGTTACTGTAATATCCATGTTTTTCTTTTTCTTTCTTGTTACCTGGGGTCTTCTTTGCTGTCAGAATTGTCATGTCGTATGTCACTATGATTAAGCTTTTATGACCATTCTCCATTTTTTTCCTCAGGTTTGCGAGGAATGCCAAAATGTCAAATATGAACGAGAAGGGTATATAGTCACGGTTGATATTGAGAAAGGAATGCAAGATGGACATACAAGTTTGTAGAATTAGAAGAAAAAAAATTCTTTTGTGATTTTATCAAGGTGCATTCTTGATCTCTTAAAACGTCAGTGATATGCTATCAGAAATAATAATTCAGTACCAGGGTGTTCCTGACTTTTTGGCCTGCTTTATTGTTCAGCGTTACATCAAAATAACAGACAGAGGAATGCACTAAAGTAAATTGTTTCGAGGATTCTTTGTTGTCGTTCGTAAATGGAATGCTTTTCTTTACAGACTTATACATTTGACAATTTTGTTAGCATTTCTTATTGTATAACATCTACAGGATGTTGTAATCTTCATCATCTTGTAGTAGTATTTCTAGTCTATACCAGGAGTAGAACAGTAAGCTAGTGCTTATTGTTGTTGGATTTAAAATAATATTCACTGTGCATTTTACAGGAGGTTGTTTTTTATGATGACGGCGAGCCTATAATAGATGGAGAACCTGGAGATTTGAAGGTTAGTCTTTAAAAACAGTGAATTCAAAAATTTCCGGTCCTGAATAGCCTAGTTATTGTGAAGTCTATCATGCCCACCCTAAAATCCTACCAGAACTTGAAGATTGCCAATTCTTGCTCGCATAACAATCACATTTCCTGCAGTTCCGCATTCGCACAGCACCCCATGACCGATTTAGGAGGGAAGGCAATAAGTTACACACCACTGTCACCATAACACTAGTCTCATTTTGTATTAATATTTGTGTCTATATCTGAATCCGTCTCAACAATCCTTCTTTACCGTTTGGAACTAATTATCGGTCCTCGACCTGCCCCAGGTTCAAGCTCTTGTTGGTTTTGAGAAGGCCATTAAGCACCTTGATGAACATTTAGTGGACATTGGATCTAAGGTAAGCATCAGAACCAACAGCTAAAATGATCCCAAAATTAGAAATAAACTTTAAAATACGAGGTAATGAATTGCATTGCATGTACTCAGGGAATTACTAAGCCGAAGGAGGTGAGAAAGGTCAAAGGAGAAGGGATGCCATTGCATTTCAACAACAAGAAAGGAGACCTGTATGTCACTTTTGAGGTCTTGTTTCCCTCGAAGCTCACGGAGGACCAGAAGGTCGAAATCAAGGCGGTTCTCCGCTAGGAATTGATGGTACGAACATATATATATATATTATTGGGTCCTAATGATGTTCTCATTGTAAGATGATGAGATTACATAGAAACTAGGAATATCTGGAGGGTTTCTAATTTTGCTAGTCTCCTGTTTTTTTTTTTTTTACCTACTATTCCCTCCATGAACAATTTAGGTTGCAATATCTGAATGTCTTTCCTCTGTAACAAGTTTTAAGTGTCCAACAATTTGGAGAGGCTTGTTTAGCATAATATTCCCTTTTGAAGATCGAATTACATTGTTACAAAACTACTTAATTTTATAAATCTTATTAACTTTAGCATATGATTAACAAACAAATAATATTATCATATTTCCCAAAAATGTTTGTGTTCATAATTGTTTTGTAAATTGGATCTATAAAGGAATTAATGGAACAAACAGGCAGAAGAAAATACCATAATATGGCTCATAACTCATAACCATCGTTAGGGTAGAGTCAGAATTAGATTGTTATGTTAAAATTTAGAAAATTAATGCAGAATAGTTGAGTGACCAAAACGAAATAAAAATAGTATTTGAGATACTAAATGTGTAATTTACCCTAAATAAATCTAGCGGGATGTCAGAAGGTGTCATCCGTGGATAAACAAAACCAGAGAAAAGAAAAAAACTAACCAGATAAGAGAGATAAAAGAATTAAAAAAAACTTTGTTAGCTTCTCCCTCAATTTTGATTTTCCCTCACCGTACTCACAAGTAATACTATTTAGCGCCAATGTAGAGATAAGATTAAAAAAAACAACTATTTTATTGTAAAATAAGTATTTTTAATTTTGATGTTCTAAATAATTTTAACAGTATGGGAAACAATGAAGATTTATTTCTATACAAGTAGCGGTAGATATAGCATACAAAAAATTTATCGACAATTGTCACTAAAAAATTGCAAAGAAAATGAAACAGAGATTCTTCTTCTGCCCTTTTGCAATCAACAGCTGAGTGCCTCGTATTTCAATTGAAATGGACGATTGAACCCCACTTGTGACAATAGGTTCCCAACTGCAGCCAGATCCCTGCAAAATACACCTTGGAACACGTTCGTGTTCGAACTAATTGGGGTGCTCCTGTTTTCACTCCCATTCAAACTTGTTGAAGAACCCAGACATGTTTAAGGTTCCGATTTAGAGTTACAATAATGGGTTTGCTTCACTTGAATTGCCGCAGCTTTCTTCCTTTTCTTCTCGGCTGCTTCTTCATCCATGATCGTACACATAACGCTGGAATAACTCTTTTGAAGCAATCTGTAAAGGATTGATTGGTTTAAAAATATGTGCCTTAACCACATTTCACCTTTCACGTGCCGCACATCTCGAACAATTTTAATTGTTCCATCATACATCTTCAATTTGATGGTTCTCACGCCAACGATCTCTAAGGCATGATCATTGCAACTATACACAGATCCTCCTGAGACAGGTTCATAATGATTGAATCATTCTCTTCTTGAGGTCATGTGATATGTTACTCCCGAATCAATGAGCCATATATCTGCAAATCGTTTTCTTCCTTCCACGGTGGTTGACGCTTCACAGCATAGAGCATCTCCATCATCTGAAGTGTTTGCGGTATTGCCTTGTGGATTGGAGTTTTTATTTAGACTCCAACAATCCTTCTTCAAGTGACCCTTCTTTCCACAGCTGTAACACTTTAAATTCTTCTTGCTTCTCGACTTCGATCTACCATGTTTGTGACTGATGCTTTGGCCACGTTCTGTTGATCTCCCTCTCATCGTTGTCATCGTTGTCAACACTTCTGCTTGTTGCAGATTTACTTGTTTGTCTTCCTTATTCTTGCGCCGATTTTCTTCTTGTAGAACAACAATTGCAACGTCATCGAAGACTAGACTGGTGACATTACTGTTTGTCAAGTTGATGATGAGTTGATCATATGAATCCGGTAGACTTTGAAGTAGAAGTTCAGCACGTTCTTGTTCTCCTATTTTACAGCTTAAGGATGTAAGCTGAAAAAAATAAAGTGTTCAGTGTATTTAAGTGCTCCGTCACTGAAGTAGATTCTGGCATATGGAGAGTGTACAATTTTCTCTAAAGGAAAATTTTATTGTGCAGCGATGTGGCCTCGTACAGTTTGGTGAGATGATCCCATATCTCCTTAGTTGTCTTCTTCTCCTCGATACTTGACAATACTTCATCTGCTAATGCTAGATGAAAGTTTGCCATAGCATTTCCGTCCATTTCGATCTATTTGTTGTCGTCTGTGAAATCTACTGGCCTTTCGCTGATAGCTGCTAGACAACCTTCTTTCCTCGGGATGTCCTTCATCTTCAATTTACACAATGAGAAATTTCTCCCATTGCACTTTTCAATATCAAATTTTGTTGTCATTGCTTCGTTTACGGATAGCTCCCACTATTTCACTATCATGAATAATTCTCTGGAACCTTCAAAGAATGGGTAATAACTTCTTACTTTCTTATGTTGGAGGATCCACCTTTTGGTGGCAACCACAAAGACAATAAGCAGATATTACACACTCTAATCTAGCTCGGATACCAATAGTTGCGGAAGACGGCTATCGGATAAAGCAAAAATGCAACTGATAATTTGAGAAAATAAAAATGAAGATAAAGAAGACACAAAATTTACGTGAAAAATCCCTAAATAAAATAGGGTAAAAACCACGGGCAACGGTAGAAGAATTTCACTACGAGAAAAATAGGAATTACAATCTCTCTCGATCTACTAAGGAAAAAACAATGATAATTCTCTCTTGATAAAAAGAAGAAAACAACTCTCAAGAAACTCTCTAAATTCTCTCTAGTATTGGAAGAAAGCTAGAATGCTTTGGGATAATTTTGAAGCTAAATGAGCTAGGGTATTTATAGTTGAATCTTTAAGGACTAATTTATAAATACCCTAAAGTACAATGACTAAAATTGAGCTTTTATCATTGTCAAAAAATCAACAAAAAAACAACCCATTTTTTGGTGCATTTAATTATTTGCACTTTCGATGGAAATGTGCAGCCAATTTGGACTTTGGAATTTCAACAGTTTTAAGTGTTCAAAGTTGTGTAAACAGTCCGGTAAACAACGGATGGTTTCCAAAAGGGAGGCTCTGGTGTCGAGCGCTTCGATGCATGTCGGGTCAAGAGCGAGGGTTTTGTTACAATCAGAGATGGACTCAGTTATGCGACCCGAGGCCTTGTAAGTGTATTCTCGATGCATGTAACACTCGACAAGGAAGCCTTGAGGGGCACGGCGGTGACCGTCTATGATTTTCGAGAAATGGCGGATGGTTTCGGAGTATAGGCCGGCATCCAAGGTGGCCATGGCGGCGGTTCTACGGCGGATGAGGAGCTTGATGTGGGAGAGAAGCTGGGAAATGTTTTCTAATTCGGAGGGAGAAGTGGGGTTCTGTGGAGGCGTTGTGGCGGCGGCAGATATGTCTGATGATGGTTTCATAGCGGATTGGAGGGAGAAGCTATCGTCAGACCAACAAATGCTTTCACAGCAGAATGCGGCGGAAGCCAGGCGCCTCCCCGTTTGGAGGAGAACCATGGCATCCTCCATGAATCCTATATGGTAACATGCTTGGCCTAGCATGCACCAAATACCTCTATTTCCCTTCTTTCTTGTTGTTCTTCCACCACCCGACCATGAGTTTCTTCTTTAAAATCGAAACAGAGAAGCATTTAAAAGATGGGTCGGGACTCGGGACTATATGAGTCCGAGGATGAGTCACTAGAAGGAAGAAGCATGACTCCCTCCCTCGAGAGATGTTGAGACGAGTTATCAGAGGAAACCGAGACAGAGTCGTCGATTGACATTTTCAGACTCGGAATATAATCCTGAAGCATATCAACAACATCCCTAAAATGCCTAAGATACAACAACGATCTGGCTTTGAGTTCAAGAGCAATCTCGAAACTAGGCGAAAGTGCCAAAGCGGCGTCAAGAAGATTGAGAGCTGAAGCAATCTCGTCTTCTCCTTGCGTCGCAACGAGGCGCTTTGCATCTTTAATGTACTTATCTACAAGCTGCATAAAAACCCCATTTCACAACCTTTTTTTAGATATAAAAAATGAAACTTTGGTTTGAAGACATGATCAAAGTTGAAGGCTTTCAAAAGTATTTTACCTTTCTTTTGGTGAGCCACCAGTGTTTCTTCTGATCATTACCGCTCAAACATGGAGAAACAGCCATGGGTTGTGTTTTTTAAAGGCTATTATCCTTGTTGAGGAAGAAACAAAATCAATCAATCATGAACCTTCCTTCTCTTTTTGCTTTCTTGCTCTTAAATCATAGACATTTATATATATAGAAAGAGAGAGAAAGGGAAATGAATTGGGGTGGGGGAATAGAGTATGTGAGGAAAATGGAGGAAAGTGTTGGTTTTAAATGATAAGTTGATACAAAGAGTAGTAAATAAGGGAAGGCTGGGGAGAAAACAAACAACAGCCTTGAGTGAAGAAAAAATAAATAATGGTACTAGTTTGATTATACGGTAATATATGTTTAAAAAAATTAATTATAGACAAGTACACATTTTTTATAAATTGATACAAGAAACTAACCACTTGAGCAATCATAGTTTTATTAAGAATAGAAAATATACATAATTACAATGAAAGTTTATAATCATAATTATAAATTAAATAATTAAGACATTTTTTATAATTATTGATACAAGAAACTAACCACTCAATGACCATTTAAGGAAAAAGTTAAAAATTAAACAAAAACTTGAACAAAAGATAGAAACGAACATATCTGACTACATAGACAAATGAGAGATCAATCTATTGAAAGACTACCGAAAAAACGTAAATCATAGTCGATGGACGTGAGAAAATTATCCACAAACATAAATAGGGTATCTAAATCCAATTCGAGGGTCCAAAGAAAGGAAGATCAACATGATAGCAAATAAGTACTTTCTTAATCAATTGAGATGATGTCAAATTCAATCATGTGACAAAGATAAACAAAAATAATGTAACAACCCGACAAATTTTTTTTTAAATAAGTGTAATTTAGTGAAATTTAGTGACTAAATTAAAATTTATGAAAATTTATAGGTCACATTAGAAGTGAAGGAAATTCAGGGACCAAACCCTGAATTACTCCTTTTAGTGTCGGCAGGAAAGTTGATATATACGAATGAATGATTTTCTGTTTTCAAAACAGAAAACACTCTACTTTAAAGCCCGATTCCGACGCCGTCCGACCTCCGATTGTCAAATTAAAACCACCATTTCATCTTCGACCCGTGATCAAAATCCAGTAAACCAATTATAGCGAAACGCTGCCAAACGACGTGAATTTCGAGTCAAAGTCTCGATGTTTTTTTAGCACCACCGCCGGGAAAATCTTAAATTCATTTCCGATCGTTGATCGGTTTTCGACACCTCCCGCACTATCGTGTTCTTGGTGTCGTTCCGAGTCTGACGGTGTCCTCCTTGTCTCCGTGGGCGGCGGCGCGTGAGGGAGGTGGAGCGGTCAAAGTTCCGATCGAAGTGAAATCGAGCTCTCCACCGTTAAAAAATTTGAACCGAGGTTGGTAAGTGACCCAAAATCGTTAAAAAGAATTTTTGGAAATTTTTGCAGGAATTTTTGGAGGCCAGAGGCAATCTCACGCGCCGCCCCTGCGCGTGGGGAAGATTCGAACTGGGTGTTAATTGGTTGACCGGCTTGACCGGTCCAAACCGGTCTGAACCGGTTTGACCGATCCGAACCGGTCTGACCCGACCCGTTGACCGACCCGAACCGTTGACCCGACCCAATGCCATTTTTGGAATTATTTTGAAAATCATGACATTTTGGGAAATATTTTGAAAATGGTGACATTTTGGGAAATATTTTGAAAAAAGTGACATTTTGGGAATTATTTTGAAAAGGTGACATTCTGAGAATTATTTTGAAAAAGGTGACATTTTTGAAATTTTTGAATGTGGACTATTGACCCCTTTGACCATAACTTTGACCGGCTTTAAATGGCCATTAAACGACCTTTGATTTTGTTCGAGTATACCTATTCTGATATTTTTCGACGTGCCGAATCCGTTTCCGAAGTCCGTTTTGCCAAATTCGAACCCGAAGGCCTCCAAATCATCCGTTAAACCCGTTGACTTTGATTTTAACCAAGATTTTTAATTTTCGAAAAGCCATACTTTATGTTTTTCGACGTCCTGATTCCGATTCCGAAATCCGTTTGGTCAAATTCAGACTCGAAATCCTCTAAATTGATAGTCAAATCTGGAAAATGCTTATATACTTAAGAATTTTAGCTTTGATCAATTAAGTAAGACTTGGAGTTGATAAATTATTATTGTTTGAAGGTACAAGAGACTCTCCGGATCGTTTGACAGCTCGACCCATCTCTTCTAGATCAGTTAAACCACGTGTGCCAGAATTCACCCGTAAGACCCATAAATTTTATGATTTTAGAGATTAATTATTTTACCCATTAGTAATATAGTGTTATTATAAATTAGGTTCGAAAACTGTAGCAGAGCGTGGTGAGACCAGCAATCAATAGATCTATTATTTGAACTTATTATCGAGGTGTGTTCCCTATTTATTACTGAACAGTTGATTCAAGGAGCGGTCAGAGCTACTGGTGCTGGATCTGAGGTGCCTATTTCTCAAACTCTTATCGCCAATGGGGTCAGGACTTTTGGAGGACAACTTGGAGGAATTCCTACTGAAGCAGAAGATTAGCTTCAAGATACAGAAAGACGCATGGATCAGTTGGATTTAGACCCAACTAAAAGATATTTGGGGGCAGTAGCGATGTTAAATGGCAATGCCCACACCTGGTGGGAGTCAGTGATCAGTAGTGTTCCTACCGATCGTTTGACATGGGATTTCTTTAAGGAGCGCTTTCAGAGCCGATTCCTGGGGGAGCGTTACTTAGTCCAGAGACGACAGTAGTTTCAGGACTTGGTTCATGGTGATATGACTGTTTCAGAGTATGAGATAGAGTTCTTAAAATTGTTAAAGTATGGACTCAGTCTGGTGCCTAACGAGAGAGATCGATGCCGTAAATTTTCCCTCGGACTCAGATACGAGCTACGTAGGCAGGTGGTAGCCCTTCAAGATGAGATTTTTGATGTGCTGGTGAGCAGAACCAAGGATGCTGAGGAGATGGAGGCTTTAGCTTCTAGTAGAGAGCTTGTTGATCAGGAGCGATCTAGGAAACCTTTTGGCCCTACTGAATCATCCGCACAGTCTGGTAAGAGGACTCGTACTTCAGCCCCTCAGGGGAGCAATACACGCTTCAGGCCTGCAGCATCATCACCTTCAGCTATTAGTAGAGGTGGTTCTTCGGTTCCGTTTCAAGTACCTCATTGTTACTTTTGTGATAAACGGCACACGGGAGAGTGTTATAGGAAGACCAGAGCATGTTTTCATTGTGGATCTAGTGGTCATTTTCGGAGGGATTGTCCTCAACTAGCTTCGTCTGAGCAGACCGCTACCCAGACTCCTTTGCGTTCACAGACTACAGTACATACACCAATTAGATGTCATAGCCAAGTAAAGGCTCGTGGTTCAGCGTCCAAGATAGACAGTAGAGCCCGACCTCAGCAGAATAGAGGGCCAACAGTTTCTGAGGCTAGACAACCAGCTTTGGGTTACGCCACTAGACGTCGGGATGACAGAGATGAGCCTGAGGTTATTGCAGGTACATTTACTATTTATTTTATTCCATACTTTGCATTATTGGACAATGGCTCCACCCACTCTTATGTATCGAGCTCAGTATCTCGAAACCTTCAGATTCCAATCGAGAACACTGATAATATTGTTACGGTTACGAGTCCAGTAGGACATGCAGTATTAGTGAATAAAGTATTTCGGCGTTGTCCTCTGGAGGTTCAGGGAGAAATTTTTCTCGTTGATCTTATGGAGCTTCCTTTAGAGGAGTTCGATCTAATTCTTGGGATGGATTAGTTGAATAAACACAAGGTAAATCTGGATTGCGAATACAAGCGAATTACTCTGAAGACTTCAGATGGTCGGACTGTTGTGTTAATTGGTGACCGGCGTGACTATCTCTCCAATATTGTTTCAGCTATGGAAATTGATCGTATGATCAGGAATGGGTATGAGACTTTCATTGCCTGTATTTTGAACACTAAAGGTTCCTTGTCCACAATCGAGGAAATTTGTATAGTTAGAGAGTTTCCTGATGTTTTTCCGGAGGAGTTGCCTGGGTTACCTCCTGATATAGAGGTAGAGTTCTAGATTGAGACTTATCCGGGATCTTCACCTATTTCTATGACACCATATCGCATGGCTCCAAAGGAACTTAAGGAGTTAAAGGTCCAATTACAATAATTATTCGATCGAGGATTTATTCGGCATAGTACCTCACCCTGGGGAGCTCCAGTTTTGTTTGTGAAAAATAAGGATGGGTTGCTAAGGCTATGTATTGACTATCGGAAGTTGAACAATATGACGGTCAAGAATAAATACCCATTACCCAGGATTGGCGACTTATTTGATCAGTTGCGATGAGCTACTGTATTCTTTAAGATTGATCTTCGTTCGGGGTATTATCAATTGAAAGTTAAGGGGTCCGATGTTGCAAAAATAGCCATTCGCACTAGATATGGTCATTATGAATTCTTAGTAATGCCTTTTTGTTTGACGAACGCTCCCGCAACTTTTATGGATTTGATGAATCGTGTGTTCCGGCCATATTTGGATCAATTCGTGGTTGTCTTTATTGATGATATTCTGGTATATTCTCGGACGGAAGCAGAGCATGACGAGCATTTGAAGATCGTTCTGCGAACCTTGAGATAGCATCGTCTATATGCCAAACTAAGCAAGTGTGAGTTTTGGCTTCAAGAAGTGTAATTTTGGGGGCACGTTATTTCTGTACGAGGTATTCAGGTCGATCCAAGTAAGATCGAGGCTATTGTGAATTGGAAACGATCCAAGAATGTCTATGAGATCCGTAGTTTCTTGAGCTTGGTTGGATATTATCGATGTTTTGTCGAGGGTTTCTCGATCATTGCTGCTCATTTGACAAAGCTGTTAAGGAAGAATGTGTCGTTTGATTGGGGCGAGGCACAACAGGAGAGCTTTGAGAAATTAAAGGCGGTTTTGACTCAAGCACCAGTGTTGATTCAACCAGAGTCAGGGAAGGATTTTACAGTGTATAGTGATGCTTCACATTCAGGACTTGGTTGTGTTCTAATGCAGGAAAGTAAGGTGGTGGCTTATGCATCACGTCAACTGCGACCGCATGAGTGTAATTATCCTACTCATGATTTGGAGTTAGCAGCAGTAATTTTTGCCTTAAAGATTTGGAGACACTATATTTATGGAGAGAAGTGTTACATTTTCACTGATCATAAGAGCTTAAATTATCTTCTGACTCAGAAGGAGCTTAATTTGAGACAACGGAGCTGGCTAGAGCTTCTAAAGGATTATGATTGTGTGATTGATTATCACCCTGGTAAAGCTAACATTGTGGCAGATGCTTTGAGTCGAAAGGCGGTATCGGAGTTGAGGTCTTTAATGGCCAAGATGAATTTATATGACGATGGCACTCTGTTAGTAGAATTGCAAGTTAAACCGACTTTGGTTGATGAGATTAAGGCTAAACAATCTCTAGATAGCTCATTATTTTCCATCTTTGAGCAAGTAGAGCAGGGGACAAGCTCAGATTACGCCCTTGATCAGGATGAAGTTTTATGCTTTAAGGGTCGATATTGTGTACCTGATGATGCTGAGTTGAGGCAGATTATTCTTAATGAGGCTCACAGTAGTCCATATACTACGCACCCCAGTGGAGATAAGATGTACCAGAATTTGAGGGAGAGGTATCATTGGGTCGGCATGAAGAAGGACATCTCGGATTTTGTGGCTAGGTGTTTGACTTGTCAGCAAGTTAAAGCAGAGCATCAACATCCATCAGGTTTGTTACAGCCTATCAAGATTCCTGAATGGAAATGGGAGCGTATTACTATGGATTTTGTTACCGGATTACCGATGACTACTTCGAAAAAACATTCAGTTTGGGTGATTGTTGACAGACTTACAAAGTCAGCTCGCTTCATTCCTGTGCGGGTAAATTATACTTTGGACAAGTTGACGAGATTGTATATTTTGGATATTGTCAGATTGCATGGTGTTCCATTGTCTATTATTTCTAATCGAGATCTGAGATTTACTTCGAGATTTTAGAAGACGCTACATACAGCTTTGGGAACAAGATTGGATTATAGTATATCTTTTCATCCATAAACTGATGGTCAATCTGAGAGAGTGATTCAGATTCTGGAGTATATGTTGCGGGGTTGCGTAATTGATTTTCATGGTAGCTGGGAGAACTTTTTGCCATTGGCTGAATTTGCTTACAATAACAGTTATCATACCAGCATTCATATGGCACCCTACGAAGCACTCTATGGGCGTAAATGTCGCACTCCGATATGTTGGACTAAGTTGCGTGACCGGAAGACTTTGGGACCTGAGTTATTACGCGAGACGGAGGACACAATCAGATTGATTCGTGACCGTCTGAAAGAAGCATTTGATAGATAGAAGTCTTATGCATATCAAAGGAGGAAAGATATTCAGTTTGAAGTTGGAGATCAGGTCTTTTTAAAAGTATCACCTTGGAAGAAAGTATTGAGATTTGGGCGTAAGGGTAAATTAAGTCCAAGATTTATTGGACCTTTTCGTATATTGAAGAGGATAGGACCTGTCGCATATCAGCTTGAGTTGCCTCCCCAGCTCAGTCGTATTCATGATGTCTTTCATGTATCAATGTTGAGGCGATATTGTCCAGATCCAGGTCACATCATTCAGGTTGAAGAGGTAGAGTTGAGACCTGATTTGTCATATGAGGAGGAGCCCATTCAGATCTTGGAAAGTGATGAGCGAGTTCTTCGGAATAGAAATATCCCGATGGTAAAAGTTCAATAGAGTAATCGAGGCCCTTCTGAAGCTATTTGGGAGACATTGGAGTCAATGGAGGCTCAATTTCCTCAACTATTCTCATAAGGTAAATTTCGATGACAAAATTTCTTGTAGAGGGGAGAATTGTAACAACCCGAGAAAAAAAATTTAAATCGGTGAAATTTGGTGAAATTTAGTGACTAAATTAAAATTTATGAAAATTTATAGGTCATATTAGAAGTGAAGGAAATTCAAGGACCAAGCCCTGAATTACTCCTTTTAGTGTCGGCAGGAAAGTTGATATATACGTATGAATGGTTTTCTGTTTTCAAAACAGAAAACAATTGTGAAATTCCTCCTCCCGCACTCTACTTCAAAGCCCGATTCCGAAGTCGTCCGACCTCCGATCGTTAAATTAAAACCACCATCGTGTTCATCTTCGACCCGTGATCAAAACCCAGTAAACCAATTATAGCGAAACGCTGCCAAACGACGTGAATTTCGAGTCAAAGTCTCGATGTTTTTTTAGCACCACCGCCGGGAAAATCTTAAATTCATTTTCGATCATTGATCAGTTTTCGACACCTCCCACACCATCGTGTTCCTGGTGTCGTTCCGAGTCCGACGGTGTCCTCCTTGTCTCCGTAGGCGGCGGCGCGTGAGGGAGGTGGAGCGGTCAAAGTTCCGATCGAAGTGAAATTGAGCTCTCCACCGTTCAAAAATTTGAACCGAGGTTGGTAAGTGACTCAAAATCGCTTAAAAGAATTTTTAGAATTTTTTGCAGGAATTTTTGGAGGTCGGAGGCGGTCTCACGCGCCGCCCCTGCGCGTGGGGAAGATTCGAACTGGGTGTTAATTGGTTAATCGGCTTGATCGGTCCAAACCGGTCTGACCTGACCCGTTGACCGACCTGAATCGTTGACCGACCCGTTGACCCGACCCGACCCGGTGACATTTTGGAAATTATTTTGAAAATTGTGACATTCTGGGAAATATTTTGAAAATTGTGATATTCTAGGAAATATTTTAAAAAATGTGACATTCTGGGAAATATTTTGAAAAAAAGGTGACATTCTGAAAATATTTTGAAAAGGTGACATTCTGGGAATTATTTTGAAAAATGTGACATTTTGGGAATTTTCGAATGTGGACTATTGAACCTCTTTGACCATAACTTTGATCGGCTTTAAATGGCCATTAAACGACCTTTGATTTTGTTCGAGTATACCTATTCTGATATTTTTCGACGTGCCGAATCCGTTTCCGAAGTCCGTTTCACAAAATTCAAACCCGAAGGCCTCCAAATCATCCGTTAAACCCGTTGACTTTGATTTTGACCAAGAATTTTAATTTTCAAAAAGTCATACTTTATGTTTCTCGACGTCCTTATTCCGATTCCGCAATCCGTTTGGTCAAATTCAGACTCGAAATCCTCTAAATTGATAGTCAAATCCAGAAAATGCTTATATACTTAAGAATTTTAGCTTTGATCAGTTAAGTAAGACTTTGAGTTAATAAATTATTATTGTTTGAAGGTACAAGAGACTCCGGATCGTTTGACAGCTCGACCCAACTATTCTAGATCAGTTAAATCACGTGTGCCAGTATTCACCCATAAGACCTGTAAATTTTATGATTTTAGAGATTAATTATGTTACCCATTAGTAATATAGTGTTATTATAAATTAGGTTCGAAAACTGTAGCAGAGCGTGGTGAGACCAGCAATCAGTAGATCTACTATTTGAACTTATTATCAAGGTGTGTTCCCTATTTATTACTGAACTGTTTTATTTGTTTTAATATGTGGTACACTGAATTCTTTGGTAACTGTTTTATTGATGCACCGATTTAATGTGATGGTTTATGGATTATGACTGCTATCTGATTTTGTTTTGAAATGGTATATGAATACCATGTTTATGGATTTATGGAATTTATGTCACGATGCAATTGAATTTTTGGAATACGAATTTATAAAGTACAGCCCTGATCAAGCTGGAAAATTTTACGGACCTAATGTGACTCTTAGGTAGGCTCTGCGGCCCTGAGATCATTCTCGGGTAGGCCCTGCGGCCCTAAAATGTGTTCTTAGGTAGGCCCCACGGCCCCGAAATCTATCTTGGGTAGGCTCTCAGGCCCTAAGATGTTCCTTTAGGGTAACTCTTTTATGGGATTTACTACAGCATAATTTTATGAGATTTATTGGACTATAATTTGTTTAGTGTACCTATCATGATTTTATAGTAATGTTGGGACATACTGAGCCTAGCTCACTTTTCGAAAATGTTTTCCCCTTTCAGATACTGTTGGTTAGATTCACCTGATTGAGCACTTGGAGAATCAACATATCTCTTGAAGTATATCGTATTGTAATGTTTTATCTTTTAAGTTGACTCTATTTTGGTAACATGTGTCTTATTTTAAAGTATTGGATTTTATAAAGATTACTTCTTTGCTACTTACATTTGGTTTATCGAAAATTTGGATTTTTAAAACATGTTTAAATTAATTTGTTTTTTTTCATTATATTTATGAGTTGTATTTTTATAATATAAATTATTATAATTTCATAAACGTCATTTATAATGTGATGTTACCATGATTGAATAATGGTTTCGGAATAATATCTTTAAGAATCATGAATGTGATTCATTAGACTTAATCGAAACGCATAGACCGGGTCTAGGGGGTTACAAATAACATCCAAATAATCGACAACGTACTAAAAAACAGAGGAAAATGTACCAAAGGGAATAAAACAGACATAAAAATAGAGTTATTAAAATTTAAAAAATAAATAAACAAAATAATATAATATAAAAAATAAAAGAAATATAAGCGATTGATCATCCTTAAAACTAATGTCCACGCTTATCAATCAATATAGAAAAAAAGTAAATGATGGGAGAAAAAAACCTAAAAAGAACAAGCTAATATTTTAAAGACTTAAATATTCCTATAATAATATTTTAAACACTCATATAATCAAAGATGTTATTATAGGAAAACAAGATGTAAAAAAGGAGTCACTCTTGTATGCTAATCCACGAGAAATCCAGAATGATGCTTTTTTTTATCTTTTTTTAATTTCAGCCACGTTGATTAGTGAATGCAGATGTAGATGTGGCACATGTGTTTGTCTTAAAGGGCCACTTCTCCATCTCCTACTTTAACTGTCATTCGCCCCTATAAACAACTGCAATCTTCTTCCTCCACCTGTCATCCCTCCCCCCACATTCTTTGCCTTCCATTCCATCTCAACCATATCGGTAATAAGACAAGGAAATACCAAGGTCCTACAACAAGTTTGCCTTTTCCGTTAGTGGCCGTGTTGTTTCATTCATAGTATTATATTACAGCTATAACGTAATACAACGATTATACTATAACGTTTTCTAAGACTATTATAATATCGTAAACTACATCCACAACCAAAAAATGTAATTATTTTTATAAAGATTAAAGTCCGTAATAATATTCGCAATACCCATAATCACGATACTACAATCGTAATTTAATATTATAGTTTCATGTTGCCATAAACGTGGGACCATAGGACCCAATGGGGGACAAGTCAGGATCTAGTAGTAAAAGGGTTTGGTTCCTTTCATAAAACATAACATGCACCTGTTGTACAGCTAAGAAATTCCAGGTTGTACACAACGTCTCGAGCTAGCTAGAACCAGGGGACCCTCTTATCTGCTCCGAATTCAGGGCCTCCATTTCAGTTTCTATATTTAAAGTTGGTTGTTGTTTTCTCGGATAAAATATATCAGATACCATAAACTTTAGGTGGTGTATCATTTATATTATTGAACTTTCAATTGATTCAGTTATAACATTAAACTTTGATTTTAACTTCAATTATGCCATTGAGACGTTAAAATCTAAACAATTTGATTACATGAACAAAACAACATCATATTTGTGCAGCTATTGATGCTTAAAACTAAAACAATGTCGTTTTAAGCACTAAACTTTAAGCCTAATTTAGACAACCTTTGAAAGAGATTGGAGCATTAGCACGTCGAATATTTAGATGAATTTTTGTCGATTTTGAGTGAGTTTCGTAAAAAACCAATCCTAGGAGAAGAAAAAGGGTGAAATACAAACATTTTGATATCAATCTTGTTGTGAAAGGCGATGTAACCCCCTAGACCCGGCCTATGCGTTTCGACTAAGTCTAGTGGATCACATACATGATTCTTAAAGACATTTTCTGAAACCGTTATCCAATCAATGTAAAACCACATTATTCATGACATGAAATTATAATAAATTATACTATTAAAACTCAACTCTTAAATATAAAACCAATCAGTAATAAATTAATTTAAAACATATATTAAAAATCAAAACCACGATAAACTGAATAGTAATAGCAAAAGTATCATCATTATAAAATCCAAAACTTTAAAATAGATCCATGTCACCAGAATAAAGTCAACTTGCAAGTTTAAAATATTACAATCAGATATACTTCAAGAGATATGTTGATCCTCCAAGTGCTCGAACCGAGGTATCTAACCAACAATATCTGAAAGGGGAAAAACATTTTCGAAAGGTGAGCTAGGCTCAGTGTGTCCCAACATTACCATAAAATCACAATAGGTACATTAAACAAATCATAGTCCAGTAAATCTCATAAATTCGTAAAAGAGTTTAACTTTTGAAAATCATAGTTTAAACCCTTTTCTGGTACACCATCAGTAGTTCCCAAAATTATTTTCTATATAGCTTACTTTATGCACATAGCAAAAAGAAAGCCGACTTAAGGATAGGCTATGAAGCTTGTATCCTTAAGCCCAAGTCAATAAGTCCATATAGCTTACCCTAAGCACACAGCAAAGAAAAGCCGACCTAATGAAACATCTTGGAGCCCTCAAGAGTCACATTAGGCCCGTTTATTAGCTTGATCAGAGCTATTCAATTGTAGTTCAATCCATCCCAAAATCAATATCCATATACCAGTCATCAAAGTCCATAAATCATCAACAATAAATCGGTGTACCAACAATAATAATCCATAGATTTCAATGTACCATATTTCAAAACATATAAAACCATTATGTAGTAAACAGGAACACACCTCGATAATGGGTTCAGATAGTAGATCTACTGATTGCTGGTTTTACCACGCTCTGTTACAATTTTCGAACGGGTGAATATTGGTATACGTGGTTTAACTGATCTAGAAGAGCTGGGTCGAGCTGTCGAACGATCAGGAGAGTCTCTTGTACCTTCAAACAATAATAATTAATCAACCCCAAATCTTACGTAATTGTTCAAAACTAAAATTCTTAAGTATATAAGCATTTTTTGGGTTTGACTATCATTTTGGGGTATTTCGAGTCTGAATTTGGCCAAACGGATTGCGGAATCGGAATCAGGACGTCGAAAAACATAAAGTATGACTTTTCGAAAATTCAAATTCTTGGTCAAAGTCAAAGTCAACCACTTTGACCGTCGATTTGGAGGCATTCGGGTTCGAATTTGACAAAACGAACTTCGGAAACGGATTTGGGACGTAGAAAACTATCAGAATAGGTATACTCGGAAAAGATTTACGGTCATTTAAGTGTCGATCAAAGCCATTTTAAGTTTTGGTCAAAGGAAGTCAACGGCCACGGTCAACGGTCAACGGTCGGGGTCGGGTCAGTCGGGTCGGGTCGGGTCAGTTGGGTCGGGTCAGACCGGTCAAACTGGTTCGGACCGATCAAACCGGTTCGAAACAGGTCAGAACCGGTTGAAAACCGGTCAAATCGGTTTACAGCACTCCACTCTCCCTGCGGCGGCGCGTGAGGCCTCCTCCGGGGGTCTAAAAATTCCGGAAAATTTTCTAAAAATTATTTTAAGCGATTTCGAGATACTTACAAAGTTCGGTTCAAATTTTTGAACGGCGGAGAGCTCGATTTCAACTCGGCCGAATATTTGACTGCTCCACCTCCTCACGCGCCGCCGTCTACGGCAAACAAGGTTGACACTGGCGGACTCGAAACGACACAAGGAACACGATGGTGCAGGAGTTGTCGTAAACGGAGCAACGATCGGCGATGAATTTAAGATTTTCCCGGCGATAGAGCTAACAAAAACGTCGAGACTTTGACTGTAAATTACCGACGTTTGGCAGCGTTTCGCTTCAATTAAATTGAAGGATTTGTTCCACGCTCGATGATGAACACAACGGTGGTTTTAAAACGACGATCAGAATTTGGACGGCGTCAAAATCGGAGTTGGAAACTGCGTATGGGAAAGGAAAATTGGGAGCATTTTGGTTCTGAAAATCAGAACCAAATGCACGCTTATAATCAAAGCTGCAGACAGTTTTAGGGTAAATTCAAGGCTTGGTCCTTGGATTTCCTTCACTTCTAAAATGGCCTATAAACTCTCATAAATTTTGATTTAGTCACCAACAATTTACCAATTTTCACAATTAACCTCTAATTTCAATTAAATATTATTTTGTAAATATTCGGGTTGTTACAATTCTCCCCCTCTACAAGAAATTTCGTCCTCGAAATTTACCTTATGAGAACAGTTGAGGAAACTGAGCCTCCATTGACTCCAATGTCTCCCAAGTAGCTTCTGAGAGGCCTCGGTTACTCCATTGAACTTTGACCATTGGAATACGCCTATTCCGAAGAACTCGCTCATCTCTTTCTAAGATTTGAATGGGCTCCTCCTCATATGATAAATCAGGTCTCAGCTCTACTTCCTCAACCTGAATGATGTGACTTGGATCTGGACGGTATCGCCTTAACATAGACACATGAAAAACATCATGAATACGACTAAGATGGAAAGGCAACTCGAGCTGATAAGCAACAGGTCCAACTTTCTTCAAAATACGATACGGCCCAATAAATCGCGGACTCAGTTTACCCTTACGTCCAAATCTCAATACGTTCTTCCAGGGTGAAACTTTTAAAAAGACCTGATCTCCAACCTCAAACTATATATCTTTCCTTCTCTTATCTGCAAAAGATTTCTGCCTATCAAATGCCTCTTTCAAACGGTCACGGATCAATCTGACTGTGTCCTCTGTCTCCCGCACTAACTCAGGTCCCAAAGTCTTCCTATCACGCAACTCAGTCCAACAAATCGGGGTGCGACACCTACGCCCATAGAGTGCTTCATAGGGTGACATACGAATGCTGGTCTGGTAACTGTTATTATAAGCGAATTCAGCCAAAGGCAAAAAGTTCTCTCAGGTACCATGAAAATTGATTACACAACCCCGTAATATATCCTCCAAAATCTGAATTACTCTCTCAAATTGACCATCAGTTTGTGGGTGGAAGGAGGTACTATAATCCAATCTCGTACCCAAAGCCATATGTAGCGCCTTCCAAAATCTCGAAGTAAATCTCGGATCTTGATCTGAAATGATAGATAACGGAACACCATGCAATCTAACAATCTCTGAAATATACAACCTCGCCAACTTGTCCAACATATAATTTACCCGTACAAGAATGAAGTGAGCTGACTTTATAAGTCTGTCAACAATCACCCAAATTGAGTCATTTTTCGAAGGAGTCATAGGTAAACCAGTAACAAAATCCATAGTAATACGCTCCCATTTTCATTCAGGAATCTTGATAGGTTGTAACAAACCTGATGGATGTTGATGTTCCGCCTTAACTTGCTGACAAGTCAAACACCTCGCCACAAAATTCGAGATGTCCTTCTTCATGCCGACCCAATGATACCTCTCTCTCAAATTCCGATACATCTTATCTCCACCGGGGTGCATAGCATATGGACTACTATGAGCCTCCGTGAGGATAGTCTGCCTCAACTCAGCATCATCCGGCACACAATACCGACCTTTGAAGAATAAAACTTCATCCTGATCAAGGGCGTAATCTGAGCTTGTCCCTTGCTCTACGAGCTCAAAGATGGAAAGCAATGAGCTACCAATGGGCTGCTTAGCTTTGATCTCATCAACCAAGGTCGGTTTAACTTGTAATTCTGCTAACAGAGTGCCATCGTCATATAAATTCATCCTGGCCATTAAAGATCTCAACTCTGTTACCGTCTTTCGACTCAAAGCATCCGCTACAATATTAGCTTTACCAGGGTGATAATCAATCACACAATCATAATCCTTTAGAAGCTCTAGCCAGCGTCGCTGTCTCAAATTAAGCTCCTTCTGGGTCAGAAGATACTTTAAACTCTTATGATCCATGAAAATGTAACACTTCTCTCCATAAAGATAGTGTCTCCAAATCTTCAAGGCAAAAATCACTGCTGCTAACTCCAAATCATGAGTAGGATAATTACACTCATGCGGTCGCAGCTGACGGGATGCATAAGCCACCACCTTAACTTCCTGCATTAGAACACAGTCGAGTCCTGAGTGTGACGCATCACTATACACTGTAAAATCCTTCTCGGACTCTGGTTGAATCAACACTGGTGCTTGAGTCAATACTGCCTTTAATTTCTCAAAGCTCTCCTGTTGTGCCTCACCCCAGTCAAACGGCATATTCTTCCTTAACAACTTTGTCAAAGGAGAAGCAATGATCGAGAAGCCCTCAACAAAACGTCGATAATAACCAGCCAAGCCCAAGAAACTGCGGATTTCAGAGATATTCTTGGGTCGTTTCCAATTCACAATAGCCTCGATCTTGCTTGGATCGACCTGAATACCTCGCGCAGAAATAATATACCCCAGAAACGACACTTCTTGAAGCCAAAATTCACACTTGCTTAGTTTGGCATATAGACGATGCTCTTTCAAAGTCCGCAGAACGATTTTCAAATGCTCGTCATGCTTTATCTCATTACGAGAATAGATTAGAATATCATCAATAAAGACCACCACAAATTGATCCAAATATGGTCGTAACACCCGATTCATCAAATCCATGAAAGCTGCAGGAGCATTCATCAAACCAAAAGGCATCACTAAGAATTCATAATGACCATATCTAGTGTGAATGGCCATCTTGGCAACATCAGATCCTTTAACTTTCAATTGATAAAAACCCGAACGAAGATCAATCTTAGAGAATACAGTAGCTCCTCGCAACTGATCAAATAAGTCATCAATCCTGGGTAGTGGATATTTATTCTTGACCGTCATCTGATTCAACTTCCGATAGTCAATACATAATCTTAGCGACCCATCCTTCTTTTTCACGAACAGAACTGGAGCTCCCCATGGTGAAGTACTATGCCGAATAAATCCTCGATCGAATAATTCTTGCAATTGGACCTTCAACTCCTTAAGTTCTTTTGGAGCCATGCGATAAGGTGCCATAGAAATAGGTGCAGATCCCGGATAAGTCTCTATCTCAAACTCTACCTCTCTATCAGGAGGTAAACCAGGCAACTCCTCTAGAAAGACATCAGGAAACTAGCTAACTGTACGGATCTCTTCGATCGTGGACAATGAACCTTTAGTGTTCAAAATACAAGCAATGAAAGTCTCATACCCCTTCCGGATCATACGATCAATTTCCATTGCTGAAACTATATTGGAGAGATAGCCACGTCGTTCACCAATTAACACCACGGTCCGACCATCTGAAGTCTTTAGAGTAGCCCGCTTGTATTCGCAATCCAGATTTACCTTGTGTTTATTCAACCAATCTATCCCAAGAATTAGATCGAACTCCTCTAAAGGAAGTTCCATAAGATCAACGAGAAAAATTTCTCCCTGAACCTCGAGAGGACAACGCCGAAATACTTTATTCACTAATACCACTTGTCCTACTGGACTCGTAACTGTAACAGTATTTTCAGTGTTCTCGGTCGGAATCTGAAGGTTTCGAGATACCGAGCTCGATACATAGGAGTGAGTGGAGCCATTGTCCAGTAATGCAAAGTATGGGATAGAATAAATAGTAAATGTACCTGCTATAACCTCAGGCTCATCTCTGTCATCCCGACGTCTAGTGGCATAAACCAAAGCTGGTTGTCTAGCCTCAGAAACTGTTGGCCCTCTATTTTACTGAGGTCAGGCTCTACTGTTAGTCCTGGACGCTGAACCACGAGTCTTTACTTGGCTACGATCTCTAATTGGAGTTTATACTGTAGTCTGAGAACGTACAGGAGTCTGAGTAGCGGTCTGCTCAAACGAAGCTAGCTGAGGACAATCCTTCCGAAAATGACCACTAGATCCACACTGATAGCAAAGACCCATCTTCTTACGACACTCTCCTGTGTGTTGTTTACCACAAAACTCACAGAGGAACACATGATAATACGACGAGGAACCACCTCGACTGCCAACTAACGGTGAGGATGCTGCAGGCCTGAAACGTGTATTGCTTCTCTGAGTGACTGAAGTACGAGTCCTTTTCCCGGACTGTGCTGATGACTCCATCGGGCCTGAAAATTTCTTAGATCTTTCCTGTTCAACACGCTCTCTACCAGAAGCTAAAACCTCTACCTCTTCAGCATCTTTGGCTCTTCCCACCAGCACATCAAATATCTCATCCTGATGGGTTACAACTTGCCTACGCAGCTCGTATCTGAGTCCAAGGGCAAATTTACGACATCGATCTCTCTCAGTAGGTACCATATTGAATCTATACTTCAGCAACTTCAAGAACTCGATCTTATACTCAGAAACAGTCATGTCTCCCTGAACTAGGTCTTGAAACTGCTGACGTCTCTGAGCTAAGTAGCGCTCTCCCAGAAAACGACTCCGAAAGTGATCCTTAAAGAAATTCCAGGTCAAACGATCGATAGGAACACTACTGGTCACTGACTCCCACCAAGTGTAGGCATTGCCATCTAACATCGCCACAGCACCCTGATATCTCTTAGTTGAGTCTAAACCCAACTGATCAATGCGTCTCTCTGTATCCTGGAGCCAATCCTCAGCTTCAGTAGGAGCTCCACTAATCTGTCCCCCAAAAGTTCTAACTCCATTGGCAATCAAAATCTGTCCCTCGTCCACGGCTAGTTCGACGACCACGTCTAGCACTCATTTTGATGGATCTCAAGTTTACTACAGAAGATAAAACTTAGGGTTAGATAAGCACTTGGAGTCTCAAACACAATTTAAAAATCTTAATAATTTTGTGACATGGCCTTTGTAACATGTTTTGTAAAATATTTCAAAACCGTATTTTCAATATGGACTCATACACGGTCCGAGGGTTAAAAACCAAAAGCTCTGATACCAATAAATGTAACCCCCTAGACCCGGCCTATGCGTTTCGACTAAGTCTAGTGGATCACATACATGATTGTTAAAGACATTTTCTGAAACCGTTATCCAATCAATGTAAAACCACATTATTCATGACATGAAATTATAATAAATTATACTATTAAAACTCAACTCTTAAATATAAAACCAATCAGTAATAAATTAATTTAAAATATATCTTAAAAATCAAAACCACGATAAACTGAATAGTAATAGCAAAATATCATTATAAAATCCAATACTTTAAAATAGATCCATGTCACCAGAATAAAGTCAACTTGAAAGTTTAAAATATTACAATCAGATATACTTCAAGAGATATGTTGATCCTCCAAGTGCTCGAACCGAGGTATCTAACCAACAGTATCTGAAAGGGGAAAAACATTTTCGAAAGGTGAGCTAGGCTCAGTGTGTCTCAACATTACCATAAAATCACAATAGGTACATTAAACAAATCATAGTCCAGTAAATCTCACAAATTCGTAAAAGAGTTTAACTTTTGAAAATCATAGTTTAAACCCTTTTCTGGTACACCATCAGTAGTTCCCAAAATTATTTTCTATATAGCTTACTTTATGCACATAGCAAAAAGAAAGCCGACTTAAGGATAGGCTATGATGCTTGTATCCTTAAGCCCAAGTCAATAAGTCCATATAGCTTACCCTAAGCACACAGCAAAGGAAAGCCGACCTAATGAAACATCTTGGGGCCCCCAAGAGTCACATTAGGCCCGTTTATTAGCTTGATCAGAGCTATACAATTGTAGTTCAATCCATCCCAAAAACAATATCCATATACCAGTCATCAAAGTCCATAAATCATGAACAATAAATCGGTATACCAACAATAATAATCCATAGATTTCAATGTACCATATTTCAAAACATATAAAACCATTATGTAGTAAACAGGAACACATCTCGATAATGGGTTCAGATAGTAGATCTACTGGTTGCTGGTTTCACCACGCTCTGTTACAATTTTCGAACGGGTGAATACTGGTATACGTGGTTTAACTGATCTAGAAGAGTTGGGTCGAGCTACCGAACGATCAGGAGAGTCTCTTGTACCTTCAAACAATAATAATTAATCAACCCCAAATCTTACTTAATTGTTCAAAGCTAAAATTCTTAAGTATATAAGCATTTTTCGGGTTTGACTATCATTTTGGGGTATTTCGAGTCTGAATTTGGCCAAACGGATTGCGGAATCGGAATCATGACGTCGAAAAACATAAGGTATGACTTTTCAAAAATTCAAATTATTGGTCAAAGTAAAAGTCAACCACTTTGACCGTCGATTTGGAGGCCTTCGGGTTCGAATTTGATGAAACGGACTTCGGAAACGGATTCTAGACGTCGAAAACTATCAGAATAGGTATACTCAAAAAAGATTTACGGTCGTTTAAGGGTCGGTCAAAGCCATTTTAAGTTTTGGTCGAAGGAAGTCAACGGTCACGGTCAACGGTTAACGGACGGGTCAGGTCAGACCGGTCAAACCGGTCAAAACCGGTTTCCAGCCCTCCACTCTCCCTGCGGCGGCGCGTGTGGCACGTGAGGCCTCCTCCGGGGGTCTAAAAATTCCGGAAAAATTTCTAAAAATTATTTTAAGCGATTTCGAGATACTTACAAAGATCGGTTCAAATTTTTGACGGAGGAGAGCTCGATTTCAACTCGGCCGAATCTTTGACTGCTCCATCTCCTCACGCGCCACCGTCGACGGCGAACAAGGTTGACACCGGCGGACTCGAAACGACACAAGGAACACGATGGTACAGGAGGTGTCGTAAACGGAGCAACGATCGGCGATGAATTTAAGATTTTCCCGGCGATAGAGCTAACAAAAACGTCGAGACTTTGACTGTAAATTCCCGACGTTTGGCAGCGTTTCGCTTTAATTAAATTGAAGGATTTGTTCCACGCTCGATGATGAACACAACGGTGGTTTTAAAACGACGATCGGAATTTGGACGTCGTCGGAATCGGAGTTGGAAACTGCGTATGGGAAAGGAAAATTGGGAGCATTTTGGTTCTGAAAATCAGAACCAAATGCACGCTTATAATCAAAGCTGCCGACAGTTTTAGGGTAAATTCAAGGCTTGGTCCTTGGATTTTCTTCACTTCTAAAATGGCCTATAAACTCTCATAAATTTTGATTTAGTCACCAACAATTTACCAATTTTCACAATTAACCTCCAATTTCAATTAAATATTATTTTGTAAATATTCGGATTGTTACAGGTGACTGGTGATGAGAGATGATTGACTGCCAAATAACGGCTAGAAAAGTTTAATGCCGAAAATTGAACATTTTAAAAGTTTAGTGATAAAATCAATACACCTCTAAAGTTCAATGACCAGAACAATGTTATTTTGAGCATTAATAATCGCTCCAAAATGATGTCATTTTGCTCATATAATCATAGTAACGAAAAGATATGTCCATGTCATTATGCTGTTAAATTTAACGATTCAATGATATAATTGAAATCAAAACCAAAATTTAATTCTATAATTGGAACAATTGAAAGTTTAATAATTTAAACGACTAACTACCTAAAGTTCAATAATATCTAATGTAGTTTATTTTTTAAAATAAAATATGTATACAGTATGAATATAATATGCTTAATTATTGTATACAACACTTATTGGTGAAATGTTACCATTTTTATCAAAATAAGTCTTTATTTTTTTTATCTTCATATATCTTCATAGTTGTTTCCAAATTTTTTTTAAATAATTTGGGATAAATCATAAAACTACACATAAACTTTTGTTGGATATGCATTGTAATACATGGACATTGGTTTTATATAATTTTATATATGAAAAATTGATTTTATTTAGTTTTCACGCATTACTATTATAATTATCAACATAGTATTATGTATTACAAATATAAATATTTATACTAATTTAATATAAATATAAATGGATGTATTTATTTTCCAAAATGTATGCAATTTAATAAACATGAAAGTTTAATGTGTATAATTCAACAAACGCATAGGCAAAGCCATAAAATCTATTTCTAGCTATAGTACGATCTTAAATTATAAATTTTTGTGAGTCAAAATATAATTTTACTACCTTCTAATTTGATAAATTTTAGAAAAGTTAATCACAATTTAATCATCTTCGGGTGAAATATAATTTCACTATGTACTAACTCACAATTTAATAAATTTTAGAGGGGTTTAAACAAATGTTTACTATACCCCTCTAGATTTGCCTTTGAACGAATATCAACTTTTCACATAATTATATCAAATCAAAATTTATGTGTCGTAATAAGAAGTCTCTTATTGACAGTCAAAAAGGATTACCTCCAATTCATTCAATACAAGTTCATAAATCCACTTAAAAGAAAATATTTAAAAACTTTTTCTCTAAATTCAAAAAAAATCTGAATAATTTTTTTTTGAAAAAATTTACTTTGTATTAAGTCATTTACAAAGTACACTACCTCAATCTCAATGACCTCATTAAAAACCTCCCTAAACCTAAATGGAGGAAAAAGAGTGTGCCTTGAGGTAGTAAGGAACAATATACACCATTAGATAAGTATTCATACATTGCAATCGCATCCCCTACAACATACCATAAACAAACTGGGATAGTTATCCATCCATAACTACCAGCCACTAACCTACGAAAATGAGAACAAAACCCAGCTACTGGAATAACATAAACAACATTAAAAAATAAAAACAGCACTACTAAGGGACACCAGACCATTATCAATCAAACATTTCAGTCAAACCTGCACTAAACATACAACAAGAACTCAAAGCAACAACTCCGATCTCTACCAATAGTCAGCAAGAAAAATGGATTATGGGCTTCAAACAAAATCTTGAACAACAAGAATCTGCATCGGCCATAAATTATTCGTCCACACTCCTATCTGCAGCAAAACAATATTGAAGATTTGATCCACCGAGAAAGACCTACTGTTAAACATTGATTTGTTTCTGCATAACCATATGTTCCAGATTATGCCAAAAAAACCCAGCTGTCATATATGCCTAACTTTTTTTCCTGATGTATTGATTACACCATACCTCTAGCAATCCTCTAACATTCGTAGGAAAAACTATGTTTACCTTCCACGCACTACACCATCTTTGCCACACTTGCCATACAACCTCACATTGACACAACAAATGGTTAATTGTTTCCTTTTCACATTTGCAGAAAAACACAAAGATTCTGATCTTTACAAGGTACTCATCGCTTTTCCAGTTCTGAAATTACCGGTATCCTCTTGTACACAGCTTTCCACACAAATGCCGAGACTTTAGGAGGGGTAAATTTACACCACACCAATTTCCAAATTGGATCTTCCACCTTACCGACATAAGCCAGCTTAGAGAAATATGTTTTAGTGCAATAAGTACCTCCGTTTGAGCCTAATCATTTTAGTCTATCCACGCCTTGACCTACACTTGCAGCTCTATTCAACACTTGAATAAAATCATTCCACAAAACATTTTCCCAAGTAAAAAAGAGATCTTCTAACTTCAATGTTCCATTACCAACCTCCTAGAACCCAATGCCTGAACTCGCTTATCTTACCGGCTTTCATTATTGCCAATCCATATATTCTAGGAAAATATGCTTTTAAAGAAATCAATTCAGTCCAATTGTCAGTCCATAATTCGATTTTAGTGTCATTACCCATCACACAACTTACTTCAGACATAAAATTAACCTCATTAGCCACTGCTGGATTTACATAGCTTAGAGAGGTTTTCTTGTTTACTTATTTTATCTTTTTGTAAAGGAAAAAGTTCTAGCTTATCTCGTATAAAAGTTAGAAAAAGGTTCTAGTTTTTCCCGGAAAAACTATGGAGTTGTAAGGTTATCTCTTTGTCCTCAAAAGAAAGAACAAATTAGTGAATTTGTTGGAAAATCCTTGGTGAGGAGCTAAGGTAGTGGATGTAGACTTTGGTTTAGAAAGTCGAACCACTCTAAATCGTTGTGCAATTTTCTATCTTTCAATCTCTTTACTCCCTAAACTCAAAAACCGTTCCGACCCCTCTTTGCAAATCGTTCCGGTTGTCAAATCGAGTTTCCAAAAATCCCAACAATTGGCATCATAGCCTAACTCGTTAAGAAGGTTTAACCACCTTGAGACGATCCTCGAAGAAGCTCTACCAATTCCCGACATAACCGAGAGATGGCTTCCACCTTCGGCTCGTACCTTCGGCTCGTTCCACATGGAAGACTCTCTACCAATGGACAAGCCTCCATACTTCAATGGAGTCAACTATCATCATTGGAAGAAATTAATGAAGGTATTCATCCAATCCAATAATCTTGATGCATGGGAGATAATCGAGAATGGATACTCTTCTCCAAAGAAGAAGGAGAAGAAGCGGAGTGACAAAGAACGGAAGAAAGCTCAACTTAATGCCAAGGCCATGCACATGTTGTTTTGTGCATTTGTTCCTGAAATCTATGAAGGGGTTTCTTCATGTTCAAGTGCCAAGGAGCTTTGGAATAAGCTTGAGGAAATCCATGGAAACAAAAAAGAAGAACCAATAAAGGTGGTGTCTCTAATGGCTCGTGAAGAGCCCGAGGTATCTTCTAACTCAAATGAATTTAATTCATATATGTTTGATGAGTTACAAGATACTTTTAATAGTTTATATTCGGAGTTTGAGACCATGAACTCCAAATATAAGAAAATGATTTCAAAATTTAAAATCGAAAACAATTTTCTTTTGAAAACAGAAATAGATTTTGAAAGCCAAAATGAAATTTTGAAAAAGGGTTTAGAGCTTTCAAAAATAAAAATTGAAAGTTTTGAAAAAGAAAATTTTGATTTAAAAGTTAAGCTTAAATGCTTAACAAAAGAAAAAGAAATCATTTTAAATAATTCATTTAGTTCAATAATGACAATATGCTCACATTGTTATTATCATGGTCACAAGGAACATACTTGTCATTTGAAGAAAGGAAAACATTTTAAAATTAGACAAGTATGGATTCCGAAAGGAACAAGAGGCATTGAAACTAACGTTGAAGGATCTAAAACAATTTGGATACCAAAATCGAAATAAATGTCTCTTGTAGGTGTGTGAGAGTAATGGTGATGAAAGTGATGATATTCAAGATGCTCTAGCCACACATGAAAAAGGAATGGGTAACCTCTAAGCTTAATGATTTAATTTTGGTTATTTGGTTGCTCATTTGATTTTAAGCATGCATGAGTTGTGATATTAAATGATTATGTTTTGTTTTAATCTCATGTATGTTGAAAACAATTGGTATGATGAACAATTTTAAAGTTTTAATAATTTTTCAAAAATTTTAGTTCATCATAATAAAATTTTGGTCAAAATTGATTTTAATGCAAATAATAACTCTCTAATAATTGATATCAATTTTTTAAAAAAAAAAACTTTGATTTTACAAATTTAAATTTTTGACATAAATTTGAATGTTTATGCATGTGGTTTAAATGAAAATGATATCTCTCTAACAATTGATATCAAAATTTTCAAAATGCATAACATTTTTGGAAAACTTTATGCATATGCACTTAATTTTAACAAATGATATTGATATCAAATTTCAACAATTGGTATTGCATAAAGTATTTTAGTCTTGGATATATTGAATTTCATGTGCTACTAACATATTTGTTATTCTTTGTAGAAATTCAATTTCTTTTTAAGTGTCAAGTTCTTAAAGCTAAATTTTGATTGGAATGCATTTATTGAGGGGGAGCTTTGATTTTTCAAATGAGTTTTAAATGTCAAATTTACCACTTACTCTCCAAAGTTATTTTGAATTTCAAAGATCGAATTATTTTTTATATAAAAAATGGGGAGAAGTTTGGTTTGAAAAATTTAATTTCTAAATGAAAAAGGGGGAGCTTAACATTTTAATATATTTTCCAACAATTGTTAACAATTGATATCTTTTTCATTAAACAATTTATTAAGGGGGAGTTTTGTCAAAAACAATTTTTCAAATGTTTTGTTATATCAAAAAAGGGGAGATTGTTGAACTATGTTTTGATATAACAATTTAAGGCAAAATGGTTTTTGGACTTGAATTGAATTTACAAAATGTTTTTTCACTTAATTGAATTTATTCAAAGTTTTAAAAGGTTTCAAAAATAATTCACAAGTCCATTAAATTCGAATTTGAGCCAAAATGCTAAAGGGTGTCAAAGTACATCCATGCACCCCTACAGTGCATCCATGCATCCCTGTAGTGCATCGATGCACCTGCACTAGTGCATCGATGCACCATGCAGTGCATCCATGCACTCAAACACCGAATGCAATTAGTGTATAGATGCATCCTTTTGTGCATCGATGCATCCTGCTGTGCATCGATGCATACTGCTGTGCATCGATGCATCCTGATGTGCATTCATGGACGAAAGATGTAACGGCTAGTTTATTTGAATTTAATGAAGGGGTATCGATGCACCATGATAGTGCACCGATGCACCATGTTATGGGCAGCCTTTTTGAGTAGAAAAATCATCCTCAAACGGCTCCAAAACATCCCCAACGGTTATATACGACATCAAACACATTCCAAGCTATAAATACAAGCTAAGGACACTTGAAGAAGAGAGAGAATAATTATCCAAACAATCAAACACAAGAGAAAAGTTTTTCATTCTTATTTCAACTTTCTCTTGTAAATATTTTGTTCTTGTGAGCTCAATCTTGTAAACACCTACCTAAGAGGTTTTCTTGTTTACTTATTTTATCTTTTTGTAAAGGGAAAAAGTTCTAGCTTATCCCGTGTAAAAGCTAGGGAAACGTTCTAGTTTAGCCCGGAAAAACTAGGGAGTTGTAAGGTTATTTCTTTTTCCTCAAAAGAAAGAACAAATTAGTGAATTTGTTGAAAAATCCTTGGTGAGGAGCTAAGGTAGTGGACGTAGACTTTGGTTTAGAAAGTCGAACCACTCTAAATCGCTGTGCAATTTTCTATCTTTCAATCTCCTTACTCCCTAAACTCAAAAACCGTTCCGACCCCTCTTTGCAAACCGTTCCGGTTGTCGAATCGAGCTTCCGAAAATCCCAACAATATTCAATTTCAGACCTGCAACTACTTCAAAAAATTTTAGAACCCGATAAATATTTTGAATTACCCTTTCTTTTGCTTCCGAAAAAATCAGCAGATCATCTGCGAATTGAATGTGGGATGCAACTACGCTTTAATCCCCTATTCTAATCCATCCACACAGACCACTTTCACCCGCTTTCTTTAACAATCCACTTAGAGCCTCTCCCACGATATTAAAAAGGAACGACGATAGAGGATAACCTTGTCTTAGACCCCTCTTAATTGAAAAACTAGAGGATGGACAGCCATTGACTAACACCGAGATCAAAGGAGATGAGATGCACATATTAACTCATTTCCTCCATCTTTTCCCGAAGCCCATTTTCTTTAGAATCAAATTTAAAAAAATTCAGTCGACGGTGTCATATGCTTTGCTAAAATTAACCTTAAACAATATTGCTTCTTTCTTGCTTTTAACCAACTCATCAATAACTTCGTTTGTGATTAAAATACAATTTGCAATATGCTCTCCAACAATGAACGCAAACTAACTTTCACCCAGCACTTCGTTAATACAACTTGCCATCCTCTTAGCCAAAACCCGTGACACAATCTTGTACAAGCTACCCACCAAGGAAATAGGTCTAAAATCTTCCGGATACACTGCATCGACTTTCTTTGGAATAAGAGTAATAAAAGATTTGTTGAAGAAATAATCTACCACTCTACCCCAAAAGAAATCTTCCATAAATTTCATTACAATGAACTTTCAAAATTTCTTAAAAAAATCCATATTGAATCCATCTGGTTCTGGGGCTCTAGATCCATCCGACGACTTAATAGAATGTCAAACCTCTTCTTCTGAAAAAGTACTTTCAATACACCTTCTCGACGCAACGTTTAGTCTCTTAAATGAAATGTCAAATTTTTTCACTGGTAGAGTCTTCACATCATTATATCCAGAACTGAAATAATTGACAAAGGCTTGTGTACACCTTTATGATTTTTAAAGACCTTATTTTGAGCCTAAAGCTTCAATATCTGATTAGCTCTTCCTCTTGCAGAAGCTGTAAGATGAAAAAAAAATTGTATTTTTGTCACCTTCTTTGAACCACCTTAGCCTTGATTTTTGCAACCATTCACATTCTTCCTTCCTCAATACTGCCCATAACCTCGCTTTCAATGCCACAATCTCTATTTGAGCTGAAGAATTACTGGGGTTCGAAATGCATAAGTTCTCCAAACTGTCAATCTTTTTGTTGATCTCTTCTACAGAATCTGTTTTATCCCGAATTGTCGTAGCCCATTTCTTGGTCACTGTTTTGGCCATCGACAAAATCTGTTCCATACCTCTGCCCTTGTTTACTTCGCAAACTTCCTTAATTTTTTGAAAAATAATAGGGTCAGCCACCCAGTGGTTCAACCATTTAAATGGACGGGCGAACCTTTTTAGCTTCTTTTCTTTGAGTATAACTGGTTTATGATCTGAAACGCTTCTTGGGAATGTAACTTGCATCACTTGAGGAAACGTACGCAATATTTCAGTTGAAATCAGGAACCTGTCCAGTCTACTCGCAACCACATTATCACCACCCCTATACCACGTATATAGACCACCCGAGGTCGGGACATCAATCAACTCCGAACTGGAAATAAAATCATCAAACATACTCATAGCAGCCGAATGACTATGGGACCCTGTTCTTTCCAATTTCGATCTAACTATATTATAATCTCCCCCACGATAATAGGAGTGTTCAGATTAGCTATAGCATCATTAAGCTGTTGGAAAAAAACAGCTCTTTCACTTTGAGTATTCGGCCCATATATATTTATAATTCCAATCTCTAAGTTTTTCATCAGTAGCAACCCCTTTAAAACAATCATTCTCCTATGAATTGTTTTCATGTTAACAATGAACACATTATGATCCCATAGAGAGATGAGACCACCTGAAACACCCTCGGCAGATGCAGAAACCAATTCCAAACCTCTCTTTCCTTTTAACCTTCTTTCCATGGAAGCAATAATTTCAGAAGTTTTAGATTCCTGAAGCAATGCCACACCTATCTTATTTGATTCGATAACCCGACTAATAACTCTAAATTTTTCACTTTTTCCTAACCCTCTAACATTCCAAGATAACATGGCTAAACCCAATTCCATAGAATTAAATGACACACATGGGAATTGCTCAATCAATTAACAATATCAGTTTTGAGACTTACCCGATAATTCGATCATCTCCAATCTTTCTAGCACCTCGGCTTCTTTAGCTAGCCCCAAATTGCTCCCAGAAATTACCCCATCATGGAAACCTCCACCTTGATTTAATGAATTAATCGCCCCATACCTCGCATTCGCATTTACCTTTTTCCTTTCAAGATTGCAATTTCTCTTTGGAAAACGATTATCCACCTTTTTCGCTCCCTTTAGGATAGGTTTGACTATATTATCACTCGGTGCATTGTGAATTAACGGACTAACATTCAATTTCTTTCCAAACCCATCAGCTCTTACTTCGACCGAGCTTTCCTCCTCCACAACTTTGAAGGAAGAAACCTCCTCTATTGGCACTTCAAGCAATCTGGAACTATTAGATATTGATTGGGTTGCCCAGACTTGATCAATATTTCTGTTAGTTTCCATCAACCCAAAGCTTTTATCCTCCAATAAACAACCAGGCCCAGCAATAGATAAAATTGGAACTTCATGCAGCCCATTTTCCATAACTACGTTATTCACCACGTTTACATTTCCATCCAACGTTCTGATAAGTATTATTCCACTCACGTTATCACTTTTCTGACTTAACAAATCCAATTGCAGACCATCATTATAGCTTTTCTCAGGACCGAACCCTTCAACAGCTTCTACTAAAGGTGTTCGCGGTCGTTTTGGATCAGTTTTTGGCTAAAAATTCATCCGATCCGAAAATATAAATTTTTGCGGTTTAGATCAGTTTGGATGTTTCTAAAAAAATCCGATCCGATTCAATTAAGTGCGGTTTGATTCGATTTGGATTTGTGCGGCTTTTGGATGTTACTAAAAAAAATCCGTTGAGAAGCTCCTTTCTTTTAATTTCTGAAAACTCTGCAGTTCTGCACTGCCAATGGATGTTACAAGTTGATCACTATTTTGCACAATCAGTAAGCAAAGCTTAAATTTCTGTTTGTGTTGTATATCACTTAATTTTTCTTTTCCTTATTGGACATAACTTAGCTACCTGAGAAGTGCATGCAAATAAAAACTGCTAAATCACAGTTGCCTGGTTGAGCTAAAATGAATCAATGTATCATGTTCAGATATTCGGGAAAATTGATATTGGAGCCAAGTATGCATTTCAAGGCAAAAACAATGTTTGGCTCTCCTTGCTAAACTTTTTTCACAAAATCAACGGGTAACCACATTGACTTGTCAAAGTGAATAGCTGTTAAATGTACGTAAACTACAGACTCGAAATATACTTTATTCACCAAACAAAATACAATATGACAACAAAAATTAAATAAAGTAAGAAAAGGATTGAGGTTAGTCAAAAATTTCAACAAATTTTGCATTGAGAAAATAAAGATTCAGATCCAGGAAGAAGCAAGGAAAGAAAGAACGAAAGAGATGGGAATCAGATTCATATTAATGGTGAACAAGCAAGGCCAGACCCATCTCACCCAATACTACGAATGGCTCACCCTCGAAGAACGACGTGCCCTCGAAGGCGAGATCGTTCGCAAGTGCTTAGCCCACAACGAGCAACAGCCAACAGGTAATAATATTCCTCATCAATTTCACACAAAACTCAAACAGAAAATGACACAAAAAACTCACATTAAACTGGGTTGTGAGCCGAGGATGATGCGGAGGCAGAGTTGTTTCAGCACTTGTAATTGTCACGACACTAGTTGTGTTCTCTCTATCTTGTTACTGCCATAAAACACGTAGAAAGAAGCTCTTGAATGGTTAGATGATAATCAAAACGGAGAGAAAGAAGATTTCGATGAGAAGACTAACTTACTGGTCTCCGGTTTGGCTTGTGAGTGAGGGGTTGTGCACTTGTGCTCTGCTCGAGGAGGATGAGAACATTGAGAAGAGACGAGTCTAAACTCTAAAGTGGGCTAGAGTTTGAACTTGAAAGTTGAAACGGTGCCGTTCATATTTAATTATAAGATATATCGGTTCGATTCTGTTTGGATCGATTCTGGATTTTCAAACCGAAACCGAATCGGACCAATCAATTTTATTAAATAAAACCAAACACACTAAATCAGTTTCGGTTTTTTGAATCGGTTTTCAATTATTTTTTTGAATTGGATTGGATTTGAACACCCTTAGCTTCCACTTAATCGGACCAATCAATTTTATTAAATAAAACCAAACACACTAAATCAGTTTCGGTTTTTTGAATCGGTTTTCAATTATTTTTTTGAATTGGATTGGATTTGAACACCCTTAGCTTCCACTTCTAACACAGGAGTGCCCGCCAACTCATCTCCTTCTGCTTGCCAAGCTCCACCACCAGCCAAAGAACCGTCGATGAATAATCTTTCTTCTTCATGTGCTTCTGTTTGAATTATGATAATGTAGACATTTCTATTGCAGATGATAAACACCTTTTCTGGAATTGTTGATTCGTACTGCACTTCCAGTAAGACCCTAGCCACATCTAATCTACTCTGATTGGAAGTTTCCTCGTCGACCTTAATCACTTTACCCCATAAACAACCTAATTTTGTGAAAACCTTATCACTCCAAACTAAGAGGGGAACATCCTTCAATGACACCCAAACTCTGGTTTTGACTCTACTCTCATACCCCTCCAATAATTCTAGCTCGTCAAACCAAAGACGAATCAGATCATTTCCTTCTCCCAACAATGTTTTCAAGTGATTGAATGTTGGTCCTTCAAGGAAAACAACTTAGCTTCAGTTCATAACCAATAACCAATAACCAATGATATACCAAACTTTGTTTTTTTTCCTAGCATATTCTCTAACTAATATTGTTAATTAAAGTGAGTCGTGAGCGGAACAAACTTTGTCATTTGATCCAACTCAATTAGAGGGCAAAAGGTGAAGACTACAAACAATGAACGTGCATATGGTTTTGGTTGGATGGAGTAATTAAGGAGCACACTAACCTTCTTTAAGCAATTTATAAAAGCTGAAAGGAGGGTTGAATGCATCACTCAAGAGGAACCCCACCAAGTCACCAGACTGGTTAATGCTAGCTAACAATATATATTTATTTAGAGGAAAACCCCATATATAACTGAGACCCTTCAGTTTCTCTCATTTAGTGTAAATATTAATATAATTAACCATTTGAAAATGTGAGTTCATCAAATGATTTCAATGATTAAGGAGTGTTGTTCTTTCTAAAATTTTCGAGTTCAAGCAAATGTGTTTACATGGTGTGTCTGTACAACAAATGATATAGAATAACTCTAAATTTTATTAGAAACATATAAAAAAAAATTATATGAATTTGCAAATTGGTCAATCAAAAGGTGCTTGACCCAATTACATCAAAAGTACCAACTTATAACTAACAAACGAAGTACCAACTAATCTAACAAACTAATAACTAACCAAACAAGCTAATATCTTATACATAACAAGCCAATATCTTATAACTAACAAACGTAGAAGAGAGAACCTTTAGAAAGAGAAATCATAAAGAGAAAAGAAAGACGGCATTCTCTAATTTAATTGATTAAGTTGTAATATCTTCAAGGAAGATCAGTAGTTTATACAACTCATGTTATTAGAGATGATAAGTATAACAGTGCTAGCAACTCTCTTAACTGTTCAGCATCAAACTCTAACAACCAATGATAACAAAATGGTATAGCGCAATAAGAACCTAGCTACACTCATTCATACCAAAACAATCAAGCTAATTACTTAAGGTAAACATACCTACCTTGTTTATACACTAACACATTCACTTCTACACTTACAAAACCATTAACATTATTTATAATTAGGAACATACATAACATTTTATTTTAAAGAAGGCAAATTTTAAAATTGTAGGAGAGATAAACTTACAAAATTTTAAGTGACGAAAACACATATCAATTAAAAAGGACAGATTCCATAGCCACCTAGGGACACAAATAGACGAGGAGGTAACGAAGTACTTGCTGTGGAGGGTAGCCTAAAAGTACCACGCATGATTTGTTAAGCGTTAGGATTCTATGGTTCTGATTGTTTTCTAAAAGTGCCTCTTTGCCCAATTTGTTTTTGAAGATGTCAAAATTGCTCACTCATAATAAACATATAGTTTTATATTATGGGGTAAAATTTATTAAATTTTAGAAGATATATTTATAAAAAATTTGAAAATAAAATAAATTATTAATATAAAATATGAAAAATATCTAAATTATATAAGAATTTAAAACTTTTAAGATAAGGATGGCCCCATAACCCTTTCAATTCATTCCTAATCACATATGAAAAAAGTAAATACTTAATTGCTGATACGATGCGGGGTAACTAGAGATTGCGATTATAAGAAAAAAATGTAACAGTAGAAACAATGAATAGTCCATTCTTATTTGGGTGTATCCTTCTTCCTCTCACGTCTAAATTCACACAAAATCTCTCCATACACAAAAGTAGCTTATTTTAATGAGAAGAAAAAATATATATTCCTTTAGCAACTCTTATTTCCTATGGACCAATATTAATCTTCAACTATAATGGAAGTAATTTTTACACATTGAAATTTCTTTTAAGGTTTGAATTTGGCATGCCTGCCTAGGTTTTGATAACCCCTAAAGTTGCAGGCTGAAGGGATAACGAATGCTTAACGCCACCGATGTGGAGATCGTGTACACCGATTGGTATTCTTCGAACCCCGGACAGGTCCACCACACTTAGAAACTTGCACACATGGATGTTGATTCCCACTCGTTCTTGAGACCCTGCCCCCGGACAGGTCCACCACACTTAGAAACTTGCACACATGGATGTTGATTCCCACTCGTTCTTGAGACCCTGCCGGAACTTGCGCTTTCGCAAAGGCCACAAGCTGCTTATGCGGAGCCCAATGCCCAGCCGGTGGTGTCGAAAATACGAGCATGGTGTGAGTACCGTCCTTGGAACCCGTATTTTTCACGTCTACTTCAAGCCCTACCGAGAGCTTGTTGCATTTTGCATGATTTACTTTTATCGACTTTCCTGAAATAGTTGTGTTTCCTGAATGATGGTTTCCATCGAGAGGGACCGAGACAACAGTGGGTGCACTAGCGATGGTATGAACAAAGTTGGTGTAACTCAATCCGTGACCGAATGGGTACACCACCGGACCTTTGTAGAATCTGTAGGTTCTTCCGGGGTAGTTTCTGTTCGGGCTTGAACGCATAGCCATGTCTGTCATTAGCAAATTCGAGACATAACCTTGTGGGTACCAGGTCATAGGCAGCTTGCCCTCTGGATTGGTTGTTCCATACAACACATCAGCAATGGCGGCTCCTCCAGCTTGGCCAGGGTACCCAGCCCACAAAATGGCACTTATACGTGCGTCATTCTCAGCAAAAGACACATCAATAGGACCACCAGACATCAATACTAGTATGGTTGGACCCTTGGATGCCATTGCCACTTTAGAAACAAGTTCCTGTTGGCGACCGGGCAAAAGCAACCCTGTCCTGTCTTTAAACTCTGCTTCAACCGACTGATCGAGTCCCATTACTAGAACCGTAGCATCTGCTTGACGGGCAGCATTGATCGCCCCACTAAATAACTTGTCATCTGCGCAAGCTACGTCGGCGCATCCCATTTGGTGAATCGTCTTTGCGTAATTCCCGGTCCCTTGCAAAGGAGACGTATATCCACATGCAATACCTAATGCTCAAACAAGGAATTGTTTATAAGGCAAACCCATTGAAACTCATTCACCAATAGAAAAGTATAACTGTTATTAGAATTTTTTTATTAGAATTTACCAGCATAGTTTCCAATCATGGTAACGGTGGCGTTGGAATTAGGTCCGATGACAGCGACAGTGCGGTGACGTAAGTGGGATAAAGGCAACAAAGGATTACGATTTTTCAGCAGAACAATGCCTTGTCTCGCAGCTTCAAGAGCGAGCTGTTGGTGAGCAGCAGGGCTGCATACATCTTTTGGCCCCAAGTTCCCAAATGGTTGTGCAGACGGCTCGCCGTCGAACATTCCAAGTCTCATTTGGACCGCTAGCGTGTTTGCCAAGGCATTGTTAACCTCAGCCTCATTCAGCAATCCTCTTGTTACTGCATTTTCAGTGTATTGCGCCAAGAAGGGTCCACAGTCCAAGTCCAAACCTGCTTTAATGGCATCTGCGGCTGCTTCTTCAGGCGTTGATGTGTAATGTTGCGTATTGTAAAACACCCCAACCGAATCACAATCTGAAACAATGTACCTACAGTGACCAACATCCAACGATTATCGACAAAACCGATAATGAATCTGATGATGATCGACTGAGAAACAGTGGTGTGATCTTTGATCTTACCCGTTGAGTTTCCATTGACCTCGTACGGTCTTCTTTAGGAGATTAGGGTCGGCACAGGTCGGGACACCATTGACTTGGTTGTAAGAGCACATAACACTGGCGACATTGCCGTCTTGTACACACATTTTGAATGGTACATCGAATGTGTCCTCGATGTCCTGTTTGCTTACCTGCTCAAATATGTGAAAATCCACTTGAGAATAAGAAACAACGTATAATTTTATGTTAGTGACGAAAATATATTAACAATAAAAAATATTAAAAATTATATCTAAATTTTGTGAGAATTTAAAATTTTCATTCGATCGGCTCGAGTGTCCCGTCGATCCATCACTGCGTGAGAGTTCCAAGTTGGATCAGCAAGCCACTGACCTAACCAAATCCATAACTGGAGCCACATGAAAATAAATTAACTAACCTTGGCATTAAAGTGGAACCTATCGACTCCATTCCAGTTATCGAGGTCATACGCCGTAAAGTGCTTACAACAAGCCGCCACCTTCAACCGGTCACCGTTAGTTCCCTGTAAGCCCTTCACGTAGCTTGCCGCATATGTTCCAGCCACCACCGGATCTTCACCAGGAGTCTCCTGTCCTCGGCCCCATCGTGGGTCCCTGAAAATGTTTACATTTGGACTCCAGTATGTTAGCCCAGCCGTTCCCCCGTTGTACATCGCCCTTGCCTCATCTGACACAACCTGCGCCATCGGTGCCCAAACTTTACGTTAGACTTTATACATATTGTCCCATTGAAACACCAACCAATGCTATCGTAAAGCTGGTTAAAAAAAAGAATGTTACCCGTCCGATGGCTTCCCATAATGTAGCATTGAAAGAAGCAGCGGTTGTGATTACTTGAGGGAAGCTGGTGGCCCCGGGGAAGGCCTTACCGAACTTGGTTCCGGGTCCCACATTTGAGACACCATGAAGAGCCTCGGACCACCATTCGTACCCTTTGATCCCCAGCCGTGGAACGGCTATCGCATTGTTCACCAGCAACCTAACCTTCTCTTGCAACGTCAACCTTCCGAGCAGGTCCTTCACCCTAGCCGGTATTGGCATCGAAACCTTGCAAAACGGCAAGCTCGACGTCGTTGCGTCTTTCGGGTCGCAAGCGAACGGGTCACGGGCTTCGGCGGAAGCACCCAAGAGGAGGAGAAGGAAGAGAGTAAGGATTAGGGATGAAGAGGCCATGGGTGCTGAAGAAGAAGAAGAAGCAATGTGGATATGTTTTTTTGATGGTACGAAGGTGAAGAAGAACAATGTATGGTACTTATATAGGTGAAGTTTGTGCTGAGGATGGACACAAGTGATGCAACCAAACTAACTTTGATCATTACATGTTCTCATCAATTGTTCTTTAACAGCTCAAAATATTAAAATAAATAAATAAAAACCGAGGTGAAATATTATATATATTAGTTCCGATATATTCGAAGAGTTTGGTTGATTAATGATTTATAAAATTATATATCGTAATAAATATTATCCCATAAAAGAGCACAACATTTTTCTGACATCAAAAGGCTATTTGAGCAGTTATACACTTATGATCAGATCTTTTATATAGTACTATATTTGATGTTCAACTATTTTTTTTAATCGTGTCTAATATTACGTTTTGATTTCATTTTGATAACTCATCGTTAAAAAATTAGTTGTGATACTGACCATAAAGTAATGCCACATTATCATTGAAAAATAATTTAAAAAATATCACGTCAACAGCTCAGTTAATTTTCTAATTGTAAATACCAAAATGAAATTAAAATGCGACGTTAGGTATGATTTAAAAATAATAATAGTTCAATGACCAAAACGAAAAAATGTTGTTTTACTGTAGTTTAAATATGTGTAGTGGCGAATAGCTTGGCTTTGAAGAGAGGTCTGGTGCAGTACGCTAGACAGGACCAACAATTTTCAACCCATACTGGACGGTGGAACGGTGCATGGTTATTGTTTACCAATAGAATAATTTTTAAAAATGAGGTATTATAAAAAAACCAACTTTCAACGTTTACTTTTTTAGTTAATTTAATTTTTATTTTCCTCTTAAAAGAAGATTAATTAAGACTAAAGTTTTGCATGTAAACTACCATAAATAATTACACATACCTGTATTACTTGAACCTGAAGTAGAGTAACCCTAAACCTTCGGTTAAAATGTCTAAATAACACATTCATACCTGATATTCTTAAGTTACACTGTTTTGCACTATGTTCTGGTTCATGGGCTAATATTTCATCATCTCTATTGCAATGTAATTAGAGTTCATACAGGGTGAATCCATTTAGTGATTCTAATAGTAAAAGATAGCGTTATTTTTTAGAGGTTTCGAATTTGAATATCTGTATATCCAGAATGTATATACGTTATAAATGGTTAAAAAATATTATGGATGTATATTATTTTGCAATTTTATCATTTATAGTGGATCGAAATATATTTTTATTATCATGTTAACTTAAAACTTTAAATTATAAAGGGACTAAAACCAAAATGTGATAGTGCAATTACATCTTCTTCCCGTAACCAAACTAGATCATAACAAACTTTTTTTCCAAACTAACATCAACTCTTTTCCCTTTAACGACCTCTTCTTTTAATATTTTTTCCGCAAACCTTTGCTTGCATTTTCAAGAAGAAAAAAGAAAGAAAGAAAAGCAGATTACAACGAACTCCATTGCTTTCTAATGCAATTCTCAAATATCTCATATTAACGAAAGCAAGAAAGGAATTGCTTACCATATTTGGCTCAACGTGGGTCAAAAGGTACCAGAGAATGGGTAGGAATGAAAATGAATTTAATATACACATACATATAAACGTAATTGTTCGAATTCAAGTTCTTTTAAAAAATAATATTCTCTTTTACTATTAAAATATAATATCGATATTCATACAAATCCATATGATATGATTCAAATTGCAATCTCTAAAAGTGAGACAGCTCATAAGGGATGGTGGTACATATCACAATGGTTACTTAATCATGACTGGTAAGCTGTAACAAATCGAAAACAAATGTGCACCTAAAATATGGGTCACGAAAATAGTGGACCCCTTCATCAAGTTGAAACAACTTTAGGGCATGGTTGATAAAAAATACGCAATGAGAATTACAGCAAGGCGGGGACGGGGAGAAAGATGGGTGGGTGGATAAGTATATGACATAAAGAGTATGATTTTTGTCCAACATGTCACATTATTTTTTTTCTTTTGAATTTCCAACATGTCACATTAACTTCTACTTTTGGGGGAATTCTTATCCATTTAGAAGATTTCAATTGTCAACATCGGGTCAATCGAATGATATTTAGCCTTAAAAATATCAATTTATACTTTAAATTATTACGGAATTTTAATTTTTATAAACATTTTAATTCATATGTTTATGGCTTAGAGTCGTACTCTTTCTCTTCTTCATCTTTATTTTCATATAACTATATTAAGTTTAGTGTTCATTGTCAATCGATAATATTTATTATTTTTCTTTTATTTTTATATTACATCTTTATTTATCTTTTTTTTAGTTTTTTAGAAATTGTATCTTTATAACATATTTTCTCTGTCTTCTGACACGTTTTTTTTATTTTTTTTATCAATCGCTTGATCGATCTTTTCGTTTATCTTTTTCTTAAGGTTTGATTTGATGTCGCATTTACTAATCAAAATGATATTTATTTGTTATCATATTGATCTTCTATGTTTTGGACCCTCATATTGGATACACGATTTTCATTCTTGGATAGTTTTTTCACGTTGTTCGACTCTGATTTACTGTTTTATCGGTGATCTTTCAATAGTTTGATCTCTTTTTTTGGCTCGTTTGTTGATGCAATCAATCAAATCTATTCGTATTTATCTTTTGTTCGAGTTTTTTAGTTGGATTTTTAACATTTCCTTGTTTGAAAATGATTAGTTTTTTAAGTTAATGATTATAATTTACAGTTGTGATTGTAGACCTTCATTATAATTTTAGATATTTTTTATTTTTAATAAAATTAACAAATTTTATATAAAAAAAAAGTTCATATGTTTAAGATTTTATTTTGACATATATGAATTACAATGTGATTAGATACTTATGATTTAATTTAAAACGATTTGAAAGTATCAATCGTCTAAATAATCTAATGTGATATCTTAAATTTCCTAAATATTTTGAGTTGAATTTAAGAATGTTACATTTCTCTTGTGATTTATTTTGACAAATAAAAAAAATTTGAGAATAAAAAAAGACAAAAAGAAGTTTAAAGATTGAAAATAGCATTTGATCTTATATTTATTTTTATAAAATACTTTATTTCACACACTCAAAATGCCATAAATACAAAAATATATAATTTAAGTAATATTCAAAAAAATTGAAATTTTATTATGAATTGTTTAAAGTTTTTTAATGTGCAAGTCAATGTCAACAATGATTCATCGAATATAAAAATCTATATTTATATAGTTATAGTTTTAATATAGGGTAAAATATATAAATAGTCCACGAGCTATAAGGTGCTATTTTATTTAGTCCGTCAACTATTATAAGTTACAAAATGGTCATTGGACTATCCATATATTCCAAATTTGGCCTCTTCCCGTTAAAAAATTAACAGTCGTCTAAACTGGACGTTAATCTACTGACTTAGATATAATAAAATCATATTTTAATGATGTCTATAGGAACCATCGTTGTTTTCAAGCATTGACTTTATGACATAATACAAACGTATACTCAATCTACAAAATACAACTCAAATGGTTATGGGATCAAATTTTATCATATCCTAGTGAGCATGTTAACATCTAACTCAGACGGTCGTCGATTTTCAACAGAAAATAACGATTTTGGAACATATGAATATTCAGGTGACTATTTTGTAACTTTTAATAGTCGGGAGACTCAACAAAATAACATCTTATAGTCAATAGACTATTTTGTAACTTGTAATAGTTGAGGGAGTCAACATAACAACACCCTATAGTTAGGTGACCATTTGTGTATTTTACCCCTTAATCTAATGGAAAACTTTAGATAACTTTACTGCATAAAAAGAAAAAGAGAGAGAAAAACTAAAAAATCTGACAATAGTAGTAATGTAAATTTTTATGACCACGTTAATTAATTTTGAAATTTGTTAGCTATATTGTCAAAATAACCTTTTAGTGATGGTTTGACATCGTAAAATGAGTTTCAACGTTTTCAAATTCCGATCAATAAATTATGTAGTACTATACATAGAGATGGATTCATAGGGTAATTGTTTTTTAAAAGTTTTAAATTATTATGTGTTTTATATTTGTTTATATTTTTTTATTAATAATATATTTTTATTTTTAAATTTTTTTAAATTTTTTTAAATTTTATGCAGTCAGCTTTGTTTATTAATCAATTGATTAAAAAACATTGTTTTATATTTTAACATTTTAAAAGTTTATAATTTACTCTTAATCCAAAAAAGAAAAAGGATGGCATTTGATAATCGAACAAAGTAGTTCCCTGTAATGATATGAACATAATTGCACAACGTAGAATACTATCCTAGCAGAAGGGGGGGAAATTACAGAAACCTAGAGCTAGCTGTTTATTGTAAGGTTCAAAACAGCCAATGGGGTACCTTAACCTTTTTCTCAACCATTTTCTCCTTTATGGTATCCAAGCCTGGCTTCCACCCTTTGCCTGAATATTGCCTAATCAAATACTCCGGCCTACCTTCGACATTTTCCGGCAGAAACTCCGTTAAACATCGAACTTCCTCATGCATATCACCACCGTTGTCCTTCTTCTGCGATGGGATTTTACGTTCCATCTCGTGAACATCATTCGCAGGGCAAATCCTAGCGAACAGGGGGAGAAACTTTGACGACTGTAGAACCGATTTCGATCTCAACACCGAGTTCGCACTCAAAAGCACACGACGAGCTTCCTCCGACGACAACGTGGTCGGCTTCCCTCGTTTGATGGGTAGCATTACGTAAACCTTTTTCACGTCGAGTTCGTGGTCCGCCGGCAACGGAACCGGCCTCTTCTGATTCACCGCCGCCTGGAACTCTGCAACCACCTGTTGCGGATGCTCCAGCATCAGCTCCGCCACCGTCAACGGGCAACTAAACTTCTTCACCGACCCGTCCCATAAAATAACTTTCCCGGACGCAACGGATGAAGGGCATGCGAGAGCAGCAACATAGTTACCCATATTTTATGTTCCAAAAGCTTCACTATATAAAAAGAGGAAGGTTTTGGTTACAAATTCATGTGAGTTTGATTATTAAGAAGAAAGCATTTTTATGAAGGAATGTGATGGAGGTGTTTGTTAAGCGGCTCCATCTTGTGAAAGATTTTATGGTGGACTTTGTGGAATAACAATAAAATTTTGGGGTCGTTGGCCCTTTTTTGAGGGTACTGACCCCTTTTTTTGTTTCATCTACGTCGTTGACTTTAATTTATTTTATATGAAAAGATTAATTGGATGTCCATGATTGCAAGAGACATGTGGGTAGAGATTAACATTTGTCGGATTTCAATCCGATTCGGATCGGTTTTTATCCGATCCGTTTTTTTCTCATAGAAAAAAACCGGTTTATAAAATAACCGGTTCGGTTTTTAACCGATTTGGAGGGCCGGATATCCTAACCGGTGTAACCGGTTTCGGTTTTAAAAAAACCGGTTTTTTTAAAAAACCGGTTATAAAAAAACCGATTTTAATATTCCATATTGCTCATAGGGAACCGATTCCCCCCCAAGGGGGTACCGATTCCTCACTGAATGGTTTGGCTCCGAGATTTCCAGAATGCTCGAAGGGAACCGATTCCCCCATAGGGGTACCGATTCCCCCTATTCAACGGTCGAAATATTTGAATTTTACACTTAGGGAACCGATTCCCTATGAGAGGGTACCGATTCCCTATGAGAGGGTATCGATTCCCCCACGCTCCAAGCATTTTTATTAAATGTTTTCACACTTAAACGGCTATATTATCTTCATTAATTATCACTAACGTTCAGAAGTGATTCAAGGTGTATTTAAGCAAGCTTAGAAGCCATTGATCAAAGACAAGAAACATCAAGCAACTAGAATCAAGAGAGAATCAAAGAGAAAGCATCAAACCTCAAGTTCGATAAATTCAAATACTTAATTGAAATACTTAATTAACTCAACATAATTGAAATACTTAAATACTTCCAAGTTTGATAAATTCAAATACTTAAAAACTTCCAAGTTCGATAAATTCAAATACTTAAAAACTTCAGGTTCGATAATTGAAACAAAGTTTACGATAATTGAAATAAAGTTATAAAATAAACTACATTGCCATCTCTTCTTCATCATCTTCGCTTTCTTCGTTTGGAGGGGATATTCCAAGTTCGACTTCTTCAATGTGTAAGTTTGCTTCCAAATCGGCATCAATTGCATCTTCTAGGGTGGTGATATGTTGCTTACGAGCCGCTCCATCCAAATAATCCTTTAAACAAATGCATACTTCCACCGACTCGGGACTTAGTCTTGATCTCCGTTGCGATATAACCCTGCCACTAACAGAAAAAACGGATTCCGAAACTACCGTAGAAGCTTGGACGGTTAGTAAATCACGGGCTATGGCGGCTAGAATCGGAAATTGTGCTTCCTTTTCTTTCCACCAAGCCAAAATATCCAAACTTTCAAACTCTTCAAATGTCATTTTTGATAGAAAATCGCATGACATATAATTTCCCAACTCGTTACTTGGGGTGGTAGTACGTGATCGTTTGGATTGGGAATTTACAAGAGTGTTAAAAAGATTCAAATTTATGTTACTTGGACGTCTACTAGATGATTCCGCATTCATTCTCATTTGATCGTGTATTACACTACTTGATCCGTATTTAGTTAAATAAATTGCAAACATGTCTCGAAAACATTTATAAAATAATTTATTGGTTTTGGACAAAGTTGGGTTCATCATCGGTTAGATTAAAAGCAAACGCAATTTGTTCAATTAGTGTTTCAACCCCACCAACATTTAACGTTGGGTTTAAAGCGGCAGCACAAGTAAAAATGGGGGGAATCTCTTAAAATATTTTAAAGTTTTCCTTCATTGCAAGGCCAATTTCTTGAAAAACTTCGGTTTCAAATTCAAAGTCATTTAGTCGGGTAGCCAACAAAATATTTGATTAAGAACCAACGGGCTAGTAGGGTAATAAACACCGGATAAAAAAGTTGTTGCATTTTTAAAAACCTCAAGCAAATCGGTTATTTTGGCTATAGTTTCCCAACTCGAATCCGGATAATGTTTGGGACATGACCCCTCTCGAAAAGTCGATCGTGAAATGTTTGCAATGTTTCCCTTTGCCTTAAGGCAGTATCATCATCCAAGTTGAGTTCCAACGAGTTGGACAATCCAAATTAGGACCCAAAGCTTTTTATTAACGGACTTACAAAATCGTTTATAATCATTTAGTCTTTTGTTGTTGTTACAAAGAACCGATTTTATCATTGTTTTAAATTCTAATCTAATCGGCTCAATAACCTCCAAACCGGCTTGCACGGATAAATTAATTATGTGTGCAACGCAACGGGTATGAAAAAACGCACCGTCTAAAATCGGTGAAAGTAATATTTTCAATCTTGGAACTGCGTTTGTATTATTCGATGCATTATCAAAGGATATAGAAAAAACTTTATTTTCTAATTTATAAAGACAAATTACCCTTTTTAAAAGTGTAAATAAATTAGCACCGGTATGCGGCTCACCGAATAATTCAAACGCGATTGTTCTTTTCATCATTTGCCAATTATCTCGATCTAACCAATGTGACGTAACGGCTAAAAAAGAATTTCCGATATTATGAGGGGAACTCCAAACATCACATGTAAGCGACACACCATAACGGTGTTCTTGGAATCCTAAAATCATTTTTTTCCCTCGCCGTACGCCACATTTTTATAGCATCTCTTCTAAGGGTAGTAGACTTACTTGAGTATAACGTGGTTGCATTAGTTGTTGAATTGTTATCGTGAAATCTTCATCATCAAAGTGGTCGAACGGCAATGCTTTTGTAATCACGAACTTTGTAAACGCTTCTCGTAATTTTTCGTTGTCGTAAACAAAAACACCACCTTGCGGTGTAAGATTCGATTGACTAGGATTCGATCTTGAGCGAAGTGCCTTGCATGATTTTGTCAAATGGTTCTTCAACGTTGTGTTTCCTTCCGATGCAAGAAACTTTAGACAAAGTTTACAACGCGCCCTCCTCGAGCCATTTGACATCTCACATAAATCGTAGTGATCCCAAATGTCTTTGTTTCGAGTGTGTTCGATCACTCTCACGACTTCAAGGTTTCTCCCGACGGAAGATTCAGCCGTGTTACTCATGATGAACAAAAAATTACAAAAGTAAGATTTGAGAGATGTTTAAGTGTTGTGTAATAAGATTTGAGAAATTTGTAATCAGCCAAATACATCCCCAACCTATTTATACATGTTTAGGGTGGTAAAATGGTAATTTTTTAAAGAAAAAAACGGTCAAAAACGGTCACAAAACCCCCCCAACGGCTATATTAACGGCTAGTTTTTTAAACCCAGACCGGTTTTTTTTCGGATAAAAACCGGTTTTTTAACCGGTTTTTTTCAAACCGGTTTTTTATCCGGTAAAAAAACCGGTCTAGGTTTTTTTCTCCAAACCGGTTAAAATAACCGGTTTAAAAAAAATCCGATCCGGTTAAAAAAAACCGGTTTTTCCCAAATCCGGTTTCGGATATTTTTTTCGCAAAATCGGATATTCGGATTTTTTGTGCACCCCTACATGTGGGGTAGTGTACTTGGCGTAAATACAAAGTCAAAGAAATGGTTCAACTGTAACTATATTAACCAAATTAATGCTTTAGATTATGCGTTATGTGACAGAGGAATTACATCATGTTGATTTAAGGTTTAGGGTTTAGGATTTAGGTTTTAAGATTTAGAGTTTAGGGTATTTTTGAATATAATAATATATATAATAATATGAAATTTTAAATAAAATGAACACAAATAAAATATCAAGATAGATATATACCTATCCTCGAATCTATGAATATGTTATTGTCTCTTGTCTCTCCAACTCCTTGAGTTTTTCTCAATTAAGTATATAAATTTTATATTAGCATGCATTTGCATAGAGAGTTACCTGCAACACTTAAATTATTCATAAATTCTTTTATTTATAAATTCTAAAATAATTATATTTAAATTTATAAATATCAGTCGAATTAAATACGATTGATATAATCTAAATTTTAAATTAAAGATAATAATAAAAGAGAATGAAGTTAATAAATTTCTTTTATTAATCTTTTTAATATAATATTATAACTTATAACTAAATGTATATATATATAATAGAATGTTCACATATTTATAATTTTAGTCTATATAAAATATTGTAAACGTAAAATAATAATTTTAAAAGTCAGACGAAACAAACATTTAATATAATTATCATGTTTCACAATGTTTATCTATTTATTTTTTAAGAAAAATATCACATTTAAGGGTTAGGTATGTTTGGTCTTTTTATTATTATTAGGGTTTGTTGTATTTTTTTTCTCTTTTTTAGTCATTGTTGGTTTTTTCTTGTTTATTTTTATGATTAGTTGTGACATCAGTTTTGGTGTTGCTCGTTAACCGTCGATATTTATTATTTTTTCTTTGCTTTATTATAGTATATCTTAGTTTTTTTCTTATTCTTTATTTTAATAATTATACTTTTATGACACGTTTTTCTCTGTCTTTATGACACGTTTTTCTCTGTCTTTATGACATATTTTTTGTAGTTTGACTATTGTTTTCATTTATCCTTTTTGTAATGGTTGGATTTCACATCGTCATGACTGATCAAGATGTCGTTTACTTGTTATCATGTTGACCTTCTTTGATTTGGACCCTCTTATTGGATTTAGATACGCTATTTGCATTCGTGGATAGTATTTTCACATCGCTTGATTCTGATTTTTCGATTTTTCGATGACCTTTCAATAGCTTCACTCCTTTTTGTGATTTGTTTGTTGGCGCGGTCAGATCTGTTTGTATTTACTTTTTGTTCAAATTTATTTAATTGGTTTTTTAACATTTTCCTTGTATGATCCATATGTGATCTTAAATGATTAGTTTTCTTATGTTTAAGAAAATATATTTATTATAAGTTTAGTTTACAGTTGTAATTGTAAACATTTATTGTAATTTAAGTATTTTTTATTTTTAATAAAATTAGCCATTTATATTAAAAAAAAACCCCATTTAAAGCTTATTATCTTATTTAAAGCACATCATTGAGAAATTAATATCTTAAGTGATATGACTTCTGTTATCTTAATCTAAACATAATGTGAATATACTTAAATGCACACTAATCATTATTCTCAAATTTAAGAACGAGGCTAGGGATAAATTAAATCCAAAATTTTGAGGATAAAAATCTTATTTAATAATATTTAAATTAAAAAAGATCTAAAATTAGTAAATTTGACAGATCTCAACTCGTCCCGTCGGTCCAATAAATAAATCGGTCCCTAATTAAATCAATAAATTATTACAATATTTATATTACATGAAATTGAATAAGTTACTAATGTTGTATTTTAAACATAATATTTCCTAAAAAAGAAAAGGTTGTGGATGATATAAAATAAATATATTTAGGATGATGTTGTCATGCTAGAGGAGCATGGATGAGTACCGTTAATGATGAGCATCGTTAAATTAATTTATAAAATGTTAAATTATAAAGTACTAAACGTATGTATAATTATAAATTAGTTAAAATCTAAATGTAATTTAATTAAAGTACAATATTTATAAAACATTAGTTTTTTGGGTAAACTATATCATTGACCACCTAATTGTTTATCCTTTTTAATTTAACCATCGGTTTTTCAATTTTATCAATCATGACACCTAACTATTTAAATCTTGCCAATCAAACTACCTGCCATTAAATATTAATGGAGGAGATGATGTGACAGTTAATCAAATTTGTATAATTACATATTTAGTCTTCATTACTTACACATTTTATTAATTTGGTTCTAACTTTTATTTAATTCAATAAATTTAATCTTCAATCTGTTTACACAATGACACATGTCACCAATTGAATGAATGGAAAATAAATTAAATAAATAACACTATGTTGGTGGGATTTGAACCTACAAGCCGAAAAATTGAGCACCTTAACCACTAAGATGGACCACTAAATTTATTTAGCATACAGAACATAATCTATATAATTTATAATATAGCTAATGGTAATAAATAACCTTATAAGGGCTCAAACATGAAATTATTGAATAGTATGAATATATAAAATATATATAAACAAATATTATAATTGCTTAATAAACGAATGTGTCTCATTTATATTTTAAATCACATTTAATGCAAAAATTAAAATAAAAGTATATTTAATATGTTATAATTAAAATGTATCATTTTACATATTTTAAATTAATAAATTATCTTCATTATTCTCATTTTAATGAACTGAAATGTATCATATCTTATATTTTAAAATATTATAACACCGATCGGATTATAATAATATTATTTAACAACTCTACATTAAAATAGACTAATTCAATCAAATCAAGTTTTCCCTAAAATTTTCTTCAAATATATAATGAATAAATAATAAAATATAAAATTCTTACTCTAACCGGATATAAACAAGTCAATGCATAAGTTAATATGCTTACTACAATAAACCCTCAATTATCAGGAAAATTCTAAGTCAACGAAGCTCTTCATTATATTTCAATTATAATATATTTAATCACATAGCGGCACATGTCGCCATCTAATTGAGGATTAAATTTATTGAATTAATTAAACGTTAGGACCAAATTAATATGATTTGTAAGTAATGAGGACTAAATGTATAATTATACAAATTTTATTAACTGTCATGTCATATTCTCCATTAATATTTAACGGTAGGTGGCTTGATTGACAAGATTTAAATAGTTAGGTGACCCGATTGATAAAATTAAAAAATATGGTTAAAGTAAAATATGTAAATAGTTAGGTTGTCAATGATATAGTTTATCCTAAAAACTAATGTTTTGCAAATATTATATTTTAATTAAATTACATTTAGATTTTTAACTAATTTATAATTATATGTTTAGTAATTTATAATTTAATATATTTTAATTAAATTACATTTAGATTTTTAACTAATTTATAATTATATGTTTAGTAATTTATAATTTAATATTTTATAAATTAATTTATGGTACTCATCCACACTCAACGAGCATGATAGAATTTTTCATATATTTAAATTTATTTCTGGTCAGTTATCACAATAATTTTTTATCAATATTTGTGGAAGAATAGTTTATCCCGAACGTGAAATATCGATGCGGTTGTAGTAAACTAGTAATAGTATTTCAAAAGAAGATGAATATATATATATATATATATATATATATATATATTAATAATATATTTTTTTATGTAAATAGAGAATAAATATAATTAATTAATTAATTAATTAAAGGGGGATATGCACTTAGGGATGACAGAATGACCCGAATTCGATGGGAAAACTCAAAATCCGGTTAAGTTCGGATCAAGTCGGGTTTGAATGATATCGGTTTGGGTCGGGTATCAGGAATTTTTTCGGATTCGGGTTCGGGACAATGTATCTCCGCCCCGCCCCAAATATATATATATAATATTTTTTATTTTTTATATTAATTATATATATAATATTTTTAGGTTCGGGTTTGAGTATAATATTTCAGGTCAGGTTCGGAAATGAGATAAAAAAAATCTCCAACGAGATGTCCCGATAAAAAACCCAACGAAGATTAAATCGGAAACCCGCCCCGCCCCGCCCCGTTGCCATTCTTATATGAACCTGGGTGTCTGTATCTTAAATCTTAAACATAAAGGCAGTGATCTATTTCATTAAAAAAAAAACAAAGAGAGTCAGGGTTAACGTGAAGTTGACAGTTGGTGGTTCCTTAATATGTCGGATAAAAAGCATTAATTTAGTGGAAAAGACAAAGATGTCAACACCAGATAAACACCGGGGGGAGTTGCCTAAAGTGATGAAAGCAATGCCTTAACATCGTGAACGTTAAAAAAATATTAGTTTATTACTTCTTTTACCTCTACATAACCGTAGAATGATGGATTAAATGCCAAGAAATTGGATGCAAGTAAAATATGCACAATCTCCCAATCAAATTTAACTCTCCCTCTTTCACTTGGCTTGAATCAAATCATGGCTTTGTCGAAACGATTTTTATAACGGGGCGGGGGAGCGAGATTTTTGAAAACCGCGTCATTTTTAATTATTATCTTTTCAATTGGTTCTTTAATTAAAAACAATGTGATTTTAGAAAACCTCTCGTTTCGAAAAATTGGAAATTCCGTTACGGTAAAAATATAAGGTTCGAGGAGTCGCCACCAATCTTTGATTAGGGTGTGATTGGACACCCAAAAACGTTGTCATTTTAAATAAAAATTAATTTTAATTAAAACGACAAATTTACGGTCTACGTTACCAAAATCCAAGTTCGGGAGTCGGTTACGTGTGGGGAAGGATTAGCACCCCCACAACGCCCTAAATCGGTACCTAGTCGATTAATTAATGTCTTTGCAACGAACTTTACAAGTTCAACTTTAATTTAATTTTTGATCCCTTTAAACGACAAACATGCAAATTTGCAACATTCAAAGCAACAAAATAGATTTAATTTAAAATTACCAAGTCATTAGAAAGATAAAGAATATTCGATTATTTAAAAATATCGAGACCAGATCTTTAGTTCAGTTCTAACGACCTTTTCTCGAAAAGTTTAAATGGTCGAATATTTCCTTTTCTTTCGCTCCCAAATTTTACAATGACATATCCAAATTTAATTAGGCGTTACTGACGGGACACCATTTTAATTTAAAATCGTCAAAACAACTTTCCTGTAAGTTAAGGAAAGCCATTCTGACAGTTTTAAATTAAAAGGGTATTACCCTTAATCCGATTATGTGATTATGTCAAGTTATGCATATGAGGATATCATGCAAAAATTATACAAAGTGATGTTAATGCAAAAATAATTAAATATGCGATTAAAGTGAACGAATTCAAACATGCTCATAAAAATAAACTACACCTACGTGCGTATGAACAACATGCTTAAATAATATATACATGCATATTTTAAATAAATCTAAATTAACCTAACAATCATGCATAAAATATTAAAAGGACTAAAACATAAAGAATAAATAACAACAACCTTTTTCATAACATTTTCATTTCTGGGTACTGCAAACAGAATATAACCAAAATATTGCATAGGATCAAATTGAAAGCTCCTCAAATTACATATCCAATGCAAAAAACGGAAAGAAAATGGCCATAACATGATACGGGACCAAAATAAAATAATCCGGAAACCAGGAGGTAAGATTAAAATTCCCATAAAGCTCGGTTTAGGGACAAAAATGTAACAGGTTGAAACTGAAATGGCTTGCACACAGTTACCCCCCAAAGCAAAACACAGAATACTTCCCCGGAGGTCAATACGACGCCGTTTTGGAACTAAACGGGACGACGCCGTTTTGGCGTACGAGACATCAGGGTATACCCCTAACCCTAGTCATTTCTTCTCAACCTAAACAGATGAAAACCCCCCCCCAGCCGTTCTCTCTATCTCTCTCGCCTCTCAATCCCAGCTTGACCAGACGACTTCCCTGGCCACCACGGCCACCGCCGCCTTAAACAAATCTCTTAGATTTCCTCTCAAACGAAACCAAACGAAGCCCTAGCCTCCACAACCACCATGGTCTCTCGCTTCTCTCTGCTTTCCTTGGTCGAAACCCTCAGCAAACCCAACCGTGGCAGCCGCCGTGGCTGCCGCCACTAAACTATCCTGACGAGAAACGCTCAGGTAAACCCTTTTCTCACTCTTCTAACCTCTTAAACCCTAAACCCGATCCTCACCGAGACCTCACAAAACCCTCAACCAAGCACGGACCTAAGGTTCAGGACGGTTACCTTGGACGACCGGCTATGATTCGGGCCCCAAACGACAAAGAAGGAAAAGTTTTTTTTGCTTCTTTCCTTGCTTTGCTTTCTGTTTGATGAGGGTATTGTTGCTCGAATGTTTTTGGGGTTACTGGTAATGGCTAAGTTTTTTTTTTGACCCTTTTTTTTGGTTGTGTTTGGTGATGGCTGATAACTGATGTTGTTCCCTTTTTCTTTTGGTGATGGCCCATAGATTCTAGGGGTCTCTCGTTGATAATGGCCGATGGATATTTTTGGGTTTTTTCTTTTTCTTTTTTTTCGATCTCTCCCCCTTTTTGTATCGTGGTTTCTGGTTTTTTACTCCCCCTCTGTGATTGATTCTGTGAATTTTGGTTTCCCAGGTGCCAGAGCATGGGTCTGTTCGATGTTGTCCCTTGTGCCCCAACTGTTTCATGGGCAGTAGTGATGGGGAGCCGAGCCTTGGTGTTGCTCGGAGTGGAGCAGCATGGGTGCTTCTCGGTTGGCTTGGTGATCGTGCTGTCGGCTGGTGATCAGGGTACGTGGGAGCAGACTTCACGTGGGATGCTGCGGTTACAGCTGGGAACCGAGCCTCGTCTGCTCGGTTTGGCAGGACGTGGTTCACGAGCTGCTGCTGGGCACTCCACGTGGGGGACAAAACATGGGAGCATGGGAAGCATGGGGCATTGTGGAGCCAGCTGGTGGCAAGCGTGGACCGCTTGGCATTCACGTGGGCAACTCAGTTGCTGCAACCGGGTCGGATTGGTGCAACCGGGTCGAGTTGATGAAACTGGGCCAAACTTGGGCCTGATCTGCTTTGTGGGCTCCGGATGTAATTGGGTTTCATGTTGTTGTTGGGCTCTGGATTGGGTCGTAATTATTTGTAATCTAATTTGGTCTTGTAATTGGACTTCAAAGACATAAATGGTCTTTAGACACTTAAATTTGTATTTGGGATTAATTTCAAATTGTGCCTTAATTCCAAAACGAACCTATACGACTTAGTCCAATTAAACACCTCAAGCTTTCAAACGTAAACTTCCGTGATTTATCTTTTGAAATAATTCATCATAAAGCACAAACATCTTCAACTTAATTCTCGATCGTCTTCAAATGAATTTAAATGGCCCGGACAAAATTAGGGTATTACAGCTGCCCCTCTTTGCTTGTTGTTGTGAACACAAGAACGTGGCAAAGACAAAAAATAACCTAATTTTGTCTGACCGCACCGTCTATTTCCCTTCTTTAGTCTTATTCTTGACTTTCGCCTCTATCTCACGTGCACAAACCCGAGAATATTCGACCTCTTTTTTTTTTTTTTTTTTTTTTTTTTTATCCGATGGTTTGCTTCAACATTCTTCTAAGAATGCTTAAAATGGCTCGGACGACTCATATTGTACTTGGGTGTTTTTGTCCAATTCCATATTCTTACTTCAAAATTTGATGAGGGATATGCTCCACTCCTCCCCCGGGGTGAGACTTGAAAAATCCTTGGAAAACACGTTCACTCCCTATTCCTTCATGGAGTGGAAACTCGTACAATCTTTTGCCTACGGGTTCGCTCCCTCTTTCTTCAGGGAGTATAGAACTCGAAAATCTTTTGAAAACGTGTCTGCTCCTTATTCCTTCAGAGAGTATGAGACTCGAACAATCTTCAACAATCGGGTCTACTCCCTATTTCTTCAGAGAGTATAAGACCCACCATCTTCATCCATCGCATCTGCCCCCTATTTCTTCAGAGAGTATAAGACTCGAACAATCTTCAACGATTGTGTCTGCCCCCTATTTCTTCAGAGAGTATAAGACCCACAATCTTCATCAATTGCGTCTGCCCCCTATTTCTTCAGAGAGTATAAGACTCGAACAATCTTCAACGATTGTGTCTGCCCCCTATTTCTTCAGAGAGTATAAGACCCACAATCTTCATCAATTGCGTCTGCCCCCTATTTCTTCAGAGAGTATAAGACTCGAACAATCTTCAACGATTGCGTCTGCCCCCTATTTCTTCAGAGAGTATAAGACCCGAACAATCTTCAACTATTGCGTCTACTCCCTATTTCTCTAGGGATTATGGAACTCGAACATCTTCTTCTTACAGGTTCGCTCCCTCTTTCTCTAGGGAGTATAGAACTTGAATAATCTTCTGTAAGCGGATTCCCTTTTTCTTTAAGGAGTATAGAACTCGAATAATCTTTTGGAAACGGGTTTGCTCCCTCTTTCTTTCAGGAAGTATAGAACTCGAATGATCTTCTGAAAACGGGCTCGCTCCCTCTTTCTTCAGGGAGTATAGAACTCGAAGATCTTCAAACGGGTTCGCTCCCTCTCTCTCTAGGGAGTATGGAACTCAAATAGTCTTCAAATGGGTTCGCTCCCTCTTTCTTTAGGGAGTATAGAACTCGAACATCTCTTCACGGGTTCGCTCCCTCTTTCTCTAGGGAGTATGGAACTCAGACATCTCTTCAAACGGGTTCGCTCCTTCTTTCTTTAAGGAGTATGGAACTCGAACATCTTTAAACGGGTTCGCTCCTCGCTCCATCTTTCTTTAGGGAGTATAGAACTCGAACATCTCTTCACGGGTTCGCTCCCTCTTTCTCTAGGGAGTATGGAACTTAGACCTCTCTTCAAACGGGTTCGCTCCTTCTTTCTTTAGGGAGTATAGAACTCGTATATCTTCATTTGCTTCACTACTTTATTGTGAAGGTTTGAGTTTGATTTACTTCAAAGGTCGAACCTGAAAATTTTCCTTTTAATCACTGATCAGCTTCTTTGTACTCGAAAACTTTCTTTTTCTCCTACATCTGATGGTCGGTGGTTTGTTCCAACACTCTTCTGAGAAGGCTTAAAATGGATCTGCTTCACTACTTTTTGGTGAAGACTTAAGATGGTTTGCTTCACTACTCTCTGGTGAAGACTTATGATGGTTTGCTTCACTATTCTCCGGTGAAGGCTTCAGATTGATTGCTTCACTATTCTCCGGTGAGGCTTCAGATGGTTTGCTTCACTATTCCGATGAGGCTTAGGATGGTTTGCTTCACTATTCTCCAGTGAAGGCTTCAGATGGTTTGCTTCACTTCTCTTCGGTGAAGGCTTAAGATTGACTTTGCTCCAATCTCATGTGTGCAAGTCTTTCTTCATACACGAAAATCTTCGTTTTTCTTCTACATCTGATGGTCTTCACTTCAAAGCAATGCTTCTTCTGTGGATTAGACCTCTCTGTTCTTCAGGGTATGCCTTTTTAAATGCAACTCTTTGTATTTGAGGTTTGAAATCCCTTTCAATCATCGAGATTTCACCATTCTGCATCTTCTCTCTTCAATGGAAGACCTGTCAAAATCATGTATTTATGCAAGAAACACGAATGCAATTCAACGTATCAGTGTAATCATTTTCTTTCATGCAAATGATGTTATCATGAATGCATAAATGTTGAATCAATCTTCACTTGGCTCCAAAGTGGTGAGCTCGGTCTTCTTCTATTTGATCATTCTGTTAAGGGTATACTTCATATGCTCGTGTAACAACTCATAGTTTCCAACTTGCATCTTTGAAGAGCCATATGATCTTCTTTATCCTCTTCGCCTTTGTCTTCTGTCTTCATTTTGGAGAAATCATTTTCTCTCGACTTCTTGCTATGGTTAGAAGCATAAATGTATTGCCTGATTTCCATCCTCGGCTCAATTATGCTTTTAGAGTTGTTCTTCCAGGACTCTGCCATTGGTCGATGCTCAATTGACTTGCTTTACAGGTAAGCTCAGCTCAATTCACGGTCTGCCCCTGACACTTTAAGTTGTGAGACTCATTCTCAATAATTTCTTGGTCTGAATCTTGTCATCCCAACATGATGTGGGTTCAGTCTTTCCCCAACATTATATTATACTGGTACGGGCCTTCAAAATGCCCCAACGCCTCAAATTGTAAGGCTCATTCTTAATGCCTCCTTGGTTTAAATCTTATCATCTCAACATGTGGGTTCAGTCGTGCCCTAACATATACGAATGTTCTCATTCTGGTGTCACTACACAGTAGTGTTGTCAATAGTTTGAGGGATTTTCTTCATGCTACTTAAGAAGTGATCAACCCTTCTAACACAATGTCTTTCATTTTCATTCGGGCTGAGATATGTGCCCCTTCTGAATGATGAGATAATCTTCTTCTTACTGGGTTACTGACAATGTCACAAAGAAATGTTGCCAGTTCTGTCTTTCATCTATTCTGATCTCTTGGACCTTCTACTTCAAGGTCGCGAAATGCTTCATGTTATGGCGCCGCTTATTCTTTTTCTCCAATAGAGGCACAATGAGCCTCACCCGCTTCAAGGACCTTTACATTTGAATTGTCCTGTTTGAAAATGCTTTTCTCTTTCTCTTATTTTAGGGAGTAAAGAATGAAAGAATCTTATAAACATTGTCCCTTAATTCAGACTCACAATCAAATCAAATCATAAACATGAATTCACAGAATATCAAAAGAATCAATAGCTCTTTAATGTTTTCAGGGTTATAAATCTTTGACAAGTGTCAAAATTGAGGGGTTGGTTTTAGGTTGGCTTCCTATTTTCTAAGGCTTTGACCACCAAAATACCATCTCTTTCTTGATCGTTGTGACCATCACAACATGCCCTTCTTTCTTGGCTTGGTATTTTAATCGGATGCGGACAAAATGACGCAAATAGTATACTTCATTACTAGACTTTCCAGAACACTTCCATTTCAATTCTCTGAAATCTTCCATTTGTTCAAGCTTCGTAGACTCCTCTAACCAAGGTAGTGCAGAAATATCGATCTAAAAATGAAATTTCTGAGTGCTCGTGTGAAATTGACTATGACAGGTGTTCCTTAACTCCCTTAGTCCATTTTTATCGCAACTCCTTATTTAGATAAACTTGATTTAATTTGCCATTATCGGGCTAGCTGAAATCAGCTTTATTGTAATTTGCCTTTATCAGGCTAGCTGAAGGGTTCATCTCATCACAAAGTCTTTGACTTGACAATCACAGTGGAGCATACACCGAATTGCCAGGTACCCGATCAAGGTCATGGTTTGAGTATAATCTATTCATAAAGCCAGGGTTTTCGAGTTTCCTCTATAACCAATTGCCTTAGTGGAATAGCTCAGCTTTATTGTATACATGTATTATATATTTTGATGAGTATGTGGATTCAATTTCTTAAGCTTGTCAAGAAGAACCTGTCATAGTCTAGGTGTTGTTGAATGTCAGAAAATCTCATCGTTAGAGTTCAATTTCCAAGCAACTGACCTAAACTAGATTCACCTACTCGACTATTTCATCCGTAAAGATCATAATCATCATCGAACGTCGTCAACAAAAATGGTCTAGTCAATTTTGTAATGTCATACGCAAAGATGCCCCATGTTGTCCGCTCCTATGCATACCTGAATACCAAGCCTATGGTTCATTCCCTTATGATAGGAGAAGGCTATATCGGTTCCTGCAAGAAAAGGGTATGGTGTTCGATTGTATCTTCTGGGGGTAAGGTCAAGGTCCTTGTTTTATCGGGTTTCAATCTTGTCATTTTGTCAAAGACTTACAACTCTAATCATTAAAGAGCTTTTAATTCAATTGATATTCAAAGAATTTCAAGTTGAAAATTCGATTCAATGCTCACCATCCTTAAAGTAACATGAATTCATTTAAAATATCCTTACAAACAGAAAGATGAGAAAGTACAAAAAAACATGTTCAAACAAGATGCCGCAAATGAAAAATGCGATTGTGGTGGAGCACAACCTTCACTTGTTCAACCAAAAGGCCCTACTTTCCCTAGAATAGCGGGTGCCCTGTTGGATTAGGGTTTTTACCCTCACTTACTCCCCATTTCTCGATCACTTCTCTTGTCAGGACTCCTTTGTCAACGAGCCTTTCTATCTCTTCCATCAATGGTATACACTTATCAGTGTGATGGCCCAATGCCCCTAAATGAAAATCGCAAGCACTATTCGGGTCATAGCCATAAGCGGATGGGCTAGTCTTCATTCTTAATGGCCTTGGAGTGAGGTATTGATTCTTGATTAAAGGGGATAGCAAGTCAGAAATGGGCACTTGAAAAACCTTGAGGGTCGTATTTTCCCAAGACATCTTCTGCGGCCAGTCTCGGACCTCTCCTTTGACTTTTATCTTGTCACTTCCCACTTCTATCTTCTTTTTTAGTGTCAGAGAGGTCTCAAGAGTTGGGTAATTTATCTCTGCTTCACATACCTCGATTTCCTTGACTTTGCTCTTCTCTTTTTCAACACTCTCTTCCGTATGTACTTCACTTATTTTGACCCCGTCAACTCTATTCTGGGGATTGACTTTCAGCTGTTTAGCATCCACCTCTATAACTCCTTGAGCCAAAAGATCTCGGACTTGTCGTTTGAAGTTGCTACAATTATCGATGGAGTGTCCTCGGGCTCCCGCATGATATTCACAGGAAACTTTCTCATTATACCAACTCGGATAAGGGGGCAACAAAGGCTTGGCCAGACGTGGAGCAATCAGCTGGGTTTGGAGCAACTTGGGATATATCTGGCTATATGAAAGCTCTTTTGACCCTACTTTCTCCTTGCCGTTATTAAGACCCTGTGACTGACCACTGGAACGTTCACTTTGAAGGTTTAACGTTTGACCAACATCTTGGGAGAGACATTGATTTGCATATCTCCCTTCATCGACAAGTTTTGAGCTTCCGGGGAGCTTAGGTTTTCCATTTTCAAAGCATAACAACCCTTCTGTGATGAAGTTTTGAACTTTATATCTCAGGATCGTACAATCTTCTGTAGAGTGACTAAACTCTTGAGAATGATAACCGCATGATCTTTTGACACCTTGCCAGTCTGGACGCAAATAAGAATCATACCTCGGAGGAAAAGGCTTTAGGAGCCCACTTTCAAAAAGAAAGGGTACAAGTCTGAATATGAGATCGGAATCGAAATCAGAGACATCCCCTCTTCTTCTTTCTATTCTTTTTGGCCTTCTTCACTGGCATTTGAACATCCTCTATGCCTCTTCTTTGAGTCCGGCTCCACTTTCATATTAGAAGTTTCACCCTTAACTTCTGCTTTTCCCAGTATGATCTCCGTAGCATCTTCTGGAATCTTACTTGATTTTTGGAGTTGACTTGAATTACCACATCCCCTAACAGGTTCTTGATCATTTGCTATCATCATTGGCTGCAGCGCTAACCTTCAGATTCTCACCCGAAGTCTTCATCTTTCTTGTGTAACAGGGTCATCTGATGATTTCTCCCCATATATCACTGTAATCATCATGCTCATCAACTTGGACATTTGTTCCCTAGATTCAACTTGGAACTTCTTTACTTCATCAATCATTTCTTGTTGGGTCTTTACGAGCCGTTCTTGAATTCTCTCGATTCTACTAACTCGTGCTAATATCTCATTCATTGCTCTCTATCTTTCCAGAAACACGTCTCGGGGTAACTTCAATTTGCTTTCAGAGCTTCTGCCACATCATCATTCACGAGTTACTCTCATATTTTCATGATTGATGCATGTAAAAATGCTTAAATTAATACATGCAATGCGAAAATGCAAAATGCAAATGCAAATGCACGAGGTGTTAATCCCAAAAGTGACCACTTAAGAACAACCGTTCACTTAGACAACAAGAATTTCGTAAGTACACCATGTAGTCAAAATACAGCTGCGATTTTTCATCTCTTCATTTCCTTGAGGCGTACTCTTCATGGGATCTGGTATCGCACCTCCAAAGTTGTTGGCGTATTTCATCACCTTTGATGACGTCGAATGTCTTTAAATTGAATCTTGAAATCTCCATTCTCACCTCCAATGTGAAGTGGTCTTCATGTCGTTATGAAGGGTCTTCTCGTCCTTGGTATGACTGTATCCCTTGAGTCAACATCTTGGCCTTTGCAGCTTTAAAGGAATTCTTCAATCAGCTTCAGATCTCTTCGTTCATCGGATGTCCTCCTTCATGGATCGTTTGAACATCTCTGGATCTCCCGGTTTTGACTACATAGTGGAGAATTACTTACCTCAATATGTTCAGCCTTCTTCTTTGTCAATCACTTGTGAATTAACACCCCTTGATGACATGAGGATGCAAATGTAATAAAATCAAAATAAAACAGACATAGAACAAAAACGGGTTAGTACACGCAAGATAAACAACAAGATAGTAGATACCGTAAACATCACATAAAACCTACCCTCACATGCTGGCTACCCAATCATGCTTTAGTAAATCCTACCCGACATGATATCTACCCACATGTTTTGTCATTCATAAAAGATCCTAACCGCATGGTATCTAATTCACATGTTTTGTGTGAAAATATAAAACCTAACCGCATGCTTTTCTAGTTCTCATACTTATTGCAAAAAATAAATTCGAGGAAAAGGTTAGAATGAGTTTCCCCTTCGTGTCTGCAGACAGAGATTCAACATAAGATGGGCAGAGTTTCAGTATTTCTAAAAGGGTCCTCGAATTGTCCTTTGCTGGTGCCCCCTCGGGCTTGCCAGACCCTCGATTCTCACCCATTATAGGCTTAAAACGAATCAAGTTCAATCCGAGAGGATACATTTCCCTATATCCATGCGAGAAAACTCAATGTTTTCTCGTAGACATAAAGCATGTACCCCAGAGGTTACTAGCTAAAGCCCATGCGGAGAAAAATAATTTTTCTCACGTAAGCGTAGCTTTCACCCCTACTTAATAGGACAGAGCACAGTTAGAAGGCTCTAGAAAAAGTTATAGCAACAAATGGGGAAACTCATAATCCTTTGCCTCGATCAAAGAAACACAACAAAGTGTATGTCAGAAAACTGAAACATGTAGATCACACGTTAGTACAACTATTTATTTATAAACCAAATCACAAAAAATGAAAACCAGAAATTCCAAACAAACAAGGGATCAAAAATCAAATTAAAGTGAACTTACAACTTTCGTTTGCAAAGACAATTAATTAATCGACTATAGGCCTGACTCTCTAAAGTCCCCAGCGGAGTCGCCAAGCTGTCGAAACGATTTTTATAACGGGGCGGGGGGAGCGAGATTTTTGAAAACCGCGTCATTTTTAATTATTATCTTTTCAATTGGTTCTTTAATTAAAAACAATGTGATTTTAGAAAACCTCTCGTTTCGAAAAATTGGAAATTCCGTTACGGTAAAAATATAAGGTTCGAGGAGTCGCCACCAATCTTTGATTAGGGTGTGATTGGACACCCAAAAACGTTGTCATTTTAAATAAAAATTAATTTTAATTAAAACGACAAATTTACGGTCTACGTTACCAAAATCCAAGTTCGGGAGTCGGTTACGTGTGGGGAAGGATTAGCACCCCCACAACGCCCTAAATCGGTACCTAGTCGATTAATTAATGTCTTTGCAACGAACTTTACAAGTTCAACTTTAATTTAATTTTTGATCCCTTTAAACGACAAACATGCAAATTTGCAACATTCAAAGCAACAAAATAGATTTAATTTAAAATTACCAAGTCATTAGAAAGATAAAGAATATTCGATTATTTAAAAATATCGAGACCAGATCTTTAGTTCAGTTCTAACGACCTTTTCTCGAAAAGTTTAAATGGTCGAATATTTCCTTTTCTTTCGCTCCCAAATTTTACAATGACATATCCAAATTTAATTAGGCGTTACTGACGGGACACCATTTTAATTTAAAATCGTCAAAACAACTTTCCTGTAAGTTAAGGAAAGCCATTCTGACAGTTTTAAATTAAAAGGGTATTACCCTTAATCCGATTATGTGATTATGTCAAGTTATGCATATGAGGATATCATGCAAAAATTATACAAAGTGATGTTAATGCAAAAAATAATTAAATATGCGATTAAAGTGAACGAATTCAAACATGCTCATAAAAATAAACTACACCTACGTGCGTATGAACAACATGCTTAAAATAATATATACATGCATATATTTTAAAATAAATCTAAATTAACCTAACAATCATGCATAAAATATTAAAAGGACTAAAACATAAAGAATAAATAACAACAACCTTTTTCATAACATTTTCATTTCTGGGTACTGCAAACAGAATATAACCAAAATATTGCATAGGATCAAATTGAAAGCTCCTCAAATTACATATCCAATGCAAAAAACGGAAAGAAAATGGCCATAACATGATACGGGACCAAAATAAAATAATCCGGAAACCAGGAGGTAAGATTAAAATTCCCATAAAGCTCGGTTTAGGGACAAAAATGTAACAGGTTGAAACTGAAATGGCTTGCACACAGTTACCCCCCAAAGCAAAACACAGAATACTTCCCCGGAGGTCAATACGACGCCGTTTTGGAACTAAACGGGACGACGCCGTTTTGGCGTACGAGACATCAGGGTATACCCCTAACCCTAGTCTCATTTCTTCTCAACCTAAACAGATGAAAACCCCCCCCCCAGCCGTTCTCTCTATCTCTCTCGCCTCTCAATCCCAGCTTGACCAGACGACTTCCCTGGCCACCACGGCCACCGCCGCCTTAAACAAATCTCTTAGATTTCCTCTCAAACGAAACCAAACGAAGCCCTAGCCTCCACAACCACCATGGTCTCTCGCTTCTCTCTGCTTTCCTTGGTCGAAACCCTCAGCAAACCCAACCGTGGCAGCCGCCGTGGCTGCCGCCACTAAACTATCCTGACGAGAAACGCTCAGGTAAACCCTTTTCTCACTCTTCTAACCTCTTAAACCCTAAACCCGATCCTCACCGAGACCTCACAAAACCCTCAACCAAGCACGGACCTAAGGTTCAGGACGGTTACCTTGGACGACGGCTATGATTCGGGCCCCAAACGAAAGAAGGTAAAAGTTTTGTTTGCTTCTTTCCTTGCTTTGCTTTCTGTTTGATGAGGTATTGTTGCTCGAATGTTTTGGGGTTACTGGTAATGGCTAAGTTTTTTTTTGACCCTTTTTTTGGTTGTGTTTGGTGATGGCTGATAACTGATGTTGTTCCCTTTTTCTTTGGTGATGGCCCATAGATTCTAGGGTCTCTCGTTGATAATGGCCGATGGATATTTTTGGGTTTTTTCTTTTTCTTTTTTTTCGATCTCTCCCCCTTTTTGTATCGTGGTTTCTGGTTTTTTACTCCCCCTCTGTGATTGATTCTGTGAATTTTGGTTTCCCAGGTGCCAGAGCATGGGTCTGTTCGATGTTGTCCCTTGTGCCCCAACTGTTTCATGGGCAGTAGTGATGGGGAGCCGAGCCTTGGTGTTGCTCGGGGTGAGTGGAGCAGCATGGGTGCTTCTCGGTTGGCTTGGTGATCGTGCTGTCGGCTGGTGATCAGGGTACGTGGGGAGCAGACTTCACGTGGGATGCTGCTCGGTTACAGCTGGGAACCGAGCCTCGTCTGCTCGGTTTGGCAGGACGTGGTTCACGAGCTGCTGCTGGGCACTCCACGTGGGGGACAAAACATGGGAGCATGGGAAGCATGGGGCATTGTGGAGCCAGCTGGTGGCAAGCGTGGACCGCTTGGCATTCACGTGGGCAACTCAGTTGCTGCAACCGGGTCGGATTGGTGCAACCGGGTCGAGTTGATGAAACTGGGCCAAACTTGGGCCTGATCTGCTTTGTGGGCTCCGGATGTAATTGGGTTTCATGTTGTTGTTGGGCTCTGGATTGGGTCGTAATTATTTGTAATCTAATTTGGTCTTGTAATTGGACTTCAAAGACATAAATGGTCTTTAGACACTTAAATTTGTATTTGGGATTAAATTTCAAATTGTGCCTTAATTTCCAAAACGAACCTATACGACTTAGTCCAATTAAACACCTCAAGCTTTCAAACGTAAACTTCCGTGATTTATCTTTTGAAATAATTCATCATAAAGCACAAACATCTTCAACTTAATTCTCGATCGTCTTCAAATGAATTTAAATGGCCCGGACAAAATTAGGGTATTACAGGCTTGTCTTGAATAAATGGTTCATTCATAAGAGAGAGAGAGAGAGAAGAGTGCCTAACGTGTGAACAAGGACAAAGATGGAAGGTGTTTGATTTCAAATCTAATTTACTAAACATTTTAAAAATAATTTCAAAATTGGGGTTTAACTTTTGAGAGATTAAGCCTGACATTTCAAAATAATCAAATAAAAATATATTGTTTTTATAATAAATATTTTATAATTCATGGCCTTTATTTGAAACATATTCAAAAGACTAATCCTTTACTTGAGTATTTGAAAATATTAGACTATTATTCTATCATTTTAGGAGGATGGCCAATGATAATGAACAATGTGAATGGATGACGACCGACACTACCAGTCTCGTGCTGATCTCCCAAAAAGAGAAATCAAGAAATGAAATTTTTAAAAGAGTTAACATTTAAAAGAGTATTTTAGGTTAAATTGCTTGTCCGATCCTACCACCTTTTTAGATTCTCACAATTAGGTCATTATTTCATAATTTGATTAATAATTGGACCTTTTAATTTCAAGAATCTTTCAATTAGGTCTAGGAGCGTAATTCTTGTTAGTAATTAAGTCTTTAAGTTTTGATTCTTTCCAGTTAGGTTCTAAATGTATAATTTTGATTAATAATTAGGTCTCATAATTTTAGTTTTTCAATTAGGCCCTAGAATTTTAAACTCACTTTAATTTGGTCTTTAATTTAGAACAAATTAATGAATTTGGATTTATTTCTCAATTAAATATCACTTTAGCCCTAATTTTCATGTAAAATATTAAATAGTTAATAATTTCAGTTAATTTAGTTAATCAATCGATTTCGAACAAAAATAATTAATAACCGAACTTTGAAAAATTTCTTAACCGTTAACCAAATTAATATCAAATTAATTGAAAGATTAATCGAACTAAATATCAATTCAATTAGTTAATTCAGTTAAAATGAACACCCTAGGAATAATATATGCTAAAAAAAGAATAATAAAAATGTAGTTTAAGAAAAAATTGCAAATCTACCGTGATGGTTATAATGGAGGGTAAATTATTCATTTCAATAAAATAAATTTCAATAAAAATTATTATTTAAAGTGGTTATAAAATAGTATATGTTCTAAGTATTATCACCCATTTAACAATAAATGCTCAAACTTATGACCTCTAAGAATAACAACAATTCGTTTAATCACCGAGGTAAGTTAGTTCGTGTATTGCACGAAAGAATGAAAGAATTGGTGTTACATCTCTATGGCAAATTATTTGTTACAACTTAGAACTAGACAAAGATTTCCCATTTCGAACAAAAATGCAAAGAGAACGGGTTTCTCAGATCACTTCAGAAATTGGTTCCAAAACAGGAGTCCACGGCCTATAATTTCCCAGCCGGCAGCCATGGACGGGCAAAACACGATCAACGGAGCTCTCTTCCTCAGCTTCCACATCAGGCAAAACCATTGCACCGCCACTTTTTCTCGTCCTCTTTCCACTACAAGCTTCTTCTATTATTGCCATATCCGTATCCGTAACTTTGCAATGCATCCTTTGTATAGGAAACAAAACGTAAACTTTACCAGGCAAGAGTTCATATCGTCAGCTCGTATGGCGACCACTCGGCGAGTTCGTTTGAGCTGTTCCACGGGAGCGATGACGTGAACGGGTTCATCGAGTATGAGGTCGGCTGCCTTTGCCGTGAGCTCCACTTTCCTGAGGTTCCCTTGAGCATCGATTACTTTGGCGGAGCTAGAGGTGAAGTTGCCCATGTTGAAGTGGAAACAAGATGCAGAGCAGAGCCTGAAGAAGAATATGTAAAGGAACAATTGGGAATATTTTGATGGTTGAGACTTGGGAGTAGAAAGTGGAGGGTGATTGGGTATATATAGTAAAGGAAAGAGGAAGAGTCAAAGAGTCAATGGTTATGGGACTTCAGTGGAGAACACGCGGGTGCTGCTACTTATAGAAGTGCCATCGTGGATGAGTCTCTGTGTTTCAGTCTGCTACTGCTACTTAATATGGCTTATGGGAAACGTGGGGTCTTTGCCTCCGTTTTGTGGTTGGAAATTGCACTAATTCACTTGCCATGTTTGATTCACATAACTTTCCATGAAAAAGGATAATCATACCCTGCACTAATGGTAAAAAAACAATTCCATAAACGAATTTATGATATATTTAGATTTTAAAATTATAAATTATAAATTTTAAGATTTAGTATTTATGTCTAAAGTTCAAATTTTGGGATCTAAAGATTATATTGTTGGGTTATCCATATTGGCTGTCTTTTCTCGAAGGTGTGGGGCAGATATATTTTGTTTTATGAGTTTCATGGGGCAATGAATTTGGACCTACCATAGAATCTACTTAGTGCTTGTTAGTGCCTCAATAATCTCTTTTAAGTTGATGCATTTCGAGGTGATAACTTTATGTTAGGTGTTCTGGTACGTTTATCCTAATATGGGTTCAGTAAAATGGTATTTGGAAACTTTGTTCTTGTGCTTTTCGATTGTAGCGATAGACTTTTGAGTCTTCAGAAGGTCGAAACAATTCAAATATGAATATCAGCATATCAATTGTCGACGCACTTGCTTAAGTTGATCCAGTTTGACCCCTTGCTTAAGTTAGAAAAGTTCAAATTATGGGGCTCAAGTTAGGTCAAATTCAAAATAGGGTTAATCCACATTTCAGGTTTTGGTCAAATTATAGAGGTGTATGGACATAAGCGCAATCGTGTTAATAAAATTTTCTCATTAAAAGAATCCGGTGTTACAAAAATGGCGGTCACCCCATTTCACCCTTCCCAGCTAACCAAACTAATATGTTTTCTCAGACCAGCCAAACTTGACAAAAACGGTGGACACTAGTCAGAATCATATTCACATCACTATATCCACAGCCAAAGCATTCCATCAATGTTGCTGCACAACCATCCTTACCCTTTGTTGAAGTTCAATCAAGGAACTAATACAAGTGCCCTCACTTGTGCTTTGCCCCATCAATTCTCGAATGAAACCTACCATCTTATCCGGCAAGCTGTCTTCACATCCCTTTCTTCTGTGTTTCCCGTATGCAGTCTCGAATTCTCTTGACTTACTAGCAGCCGTTCTTAGCACTGTGTCGGGAAGCCCTGAAATGATTACCAGTCAGGTGATATTCACCACAGGCAAAGCTGAAATTTTGCAACTATGGTTTCATTCAGCAGATTATAGAGAAAGACCTTCATTCGACTTGAAAGGCCCTTCATTTTGTTAGTTTCAACCCACAGTAAACAATAGTTATTCGTGACAATGTATCATTAAAGATACTGAGGCCTCATTGCCAAGAACTCCACAGCAAAAGGGAACCAAGATTACAAGGAACCTTACCAGCTATCCGAGCAACATTTACACCATAACTTTTTGGACAGGCACCAGAGGTCAATCTGTAAAGAAATGTAACCTCCTCAGCACCTTCAACTCCATTTCCTACTTGGCATGCCATATGAAAGAGAGAGACCTGTTAAATTTGGGGAAAAGGTTAAAAAACAAATAATAAGAGGAAATTGAAAGCACATTAACATGAGCCATGCATTTTACAAAGTCACTCATTGAAAGTATAATGCAATAAACTTTAGTTTAAAAAAATGTTATCACAGACACCTTGGAATTGTTTTGATAGTCCACAGCTAAACGGTGGTAGTGTGTTGAAAACATTCCTCGACACTGCACCTTGTGCACAAAATGTTCAAGAACTGATTCCCTGACATAAAATTTGAAAAGTCAAAAATATCAAACAAATACTCAATGGTGTATAAATCAGCAGCAACATACGCAATGGCTTGTCCATCAGAAGTTGATGTTCCACGTCCAAGTTCATCTAATGCCACAAGTGAATGTGGAGTTGCTGAGGACTGCATTAACCGTCATGAATATGTTCAGAGATGCTAAAAATTTAGAATTAACATTTAGTACATCTACAAATGTCTTTCAATACTTGAAAACTATGTAGATTGTGAAATTGCAATGCCTTGTACCAGTGAAGCAAATATGCGAGGGATAACAAGAAAAGTTGTGAAGAAACCTTAAATAAGTCCCCTTTAAATAAATTGTGTAATTTTTTAAAATTCAAAAAAATACGGGTGGATATGAAAACTTTCACATTTCGGTAACCTCAAAATATCTCACATTTGCTGCAATCAGAACAAAACCCAACATACATGGATTGCTTTAGATCAGAATGAAATAGAGTACCAGCATTAATGCAGTTTCTGAAAGCTCAGTTAAAAATGTACTCTGTCCTGACATAATATGATCTTTGGCACCCATCCGAACAAAGATTCTGTCAACAGGAGATAGTTCAAAATGTTCTGCAGGGACATCCGACCTGGGGAGAAGCCACGCATGAGGGTCAATGAACACAATGAGACAATCTACAATAAGTAGGAAGAAAATATTTACCTGGGCCAAAATCGTGGCCAAGCAAACTTGGCGAAGAAGAGTCGACTTTCCACCCATATTAGGACCGGTAAGAAGGATAAAACTTGCATGGCCAGAACCCCCAATAGTGATGTCATTGGGCACAAATGAACCTTTGCCCATAGAATCACTTGTAAGAATAGGATGTCCTAAACCTTTTGCAGAAAGGCATGGAGAGCCCAAGATACGAGGACGACACGTTGGCCCTTCATAAAAATCACTTGCAATTGCTAGACTGATCAGTACATCCAGTTCTGCAAAATAAAACCACCAGTTCAGATATGTGAAGTAAAACAATGTGTATTCTACCAAAATCTTTATGTTGTAACAATTAGTCTTCTACAATTTCTGTAACTACATGTAATCTTGGCTCTAAATCGAAGTTATTAGCTAAAATATAAGCATAGATGTTTGCAATATATCCAGGTAACAAGAAAAAAAGCTTAGACCTAAACAACTTTAAAGTAACAAATTACTAGATTACATGAAAAAAAATGAAATAGATCAGGCTTCAGGGCAATTTGCATAAAAGTGACCAGGCATACCGGCAGTTGTTGAAACTAGTTGCCTCCATTTATTGTGATCCTCGCAGAATTGTCCAATTAACCTCTGGAGAATGTTCTTTAAAGCCGTCTCCTTTTCAGATTTAGCCAGCGAGAGTTCTCCCAGGAACTTCTTGATAGATGGAGTCCAATAACGGAAAAAGCCCTGCACATATGAAGCAGGAAGTGACAAGACTCAAGTAAAAAAAGTGCCTTTAAACTGAACAACTTCCCTATAAATCACAAAAAAAAGGTTTCTTTCAAGCAGAGGTTATAAAATCTAATATGTAAGAAATTTTACAGGAGGAAAAAATGAAAGATCAACACCAATTCATTGTGAAACTCTGGCAACATACATAGCAAAATGCTTGTAAGAAGTAAATAGCAAGCATATCTGCAGCAACTCTGGCAAGATATGAAGTGACTACTTGCAAATTGCAACCGAGTTAGAAAATCTGCATAAAACATCTGACCAAGCAAAATGCTTGCATGCAGTGATATGATCAATACTTTGTAGTTTGTAACATGATAGCTTTGTAACAACAGACATCTAACACCAATTGGATAATATACCTTAAGTTTAACAAAAAAGAGGGAGACAGTGAAAGCAATTTACCTTTTTGGATGAACGTAACTCATAATCTCGAGGTACACTCCCACGCAGGCTTTCTGGCACTTCCAATAGATATTCATCTTTTCCAACTGTGACATAGGTGATCTATCGAAGATATCAAATCAAAGAAAGTTTAGTAAAACATTACAAGTGAACAACTATTTGTATCATTAGAAAATTGAAGGATTTGTTGACAAAATACTTACTGATGAATCTCCAAGTAACTCCCGCAGTTCCTCAAGGTGTTTTGTCAAATTAGATTCAATCTCCTCAACTCTTTCACATGCTGAGTCATATTCCAGATCAACTCCTTTATGAGGTATTATACGTCCAGAATTGTTTGCATCAACCCAATCAAACGCATCTTTGAAATGCTTAAGAATAGAATGGATATTTGGAAGACCTTTACCTGTGCAGAGTTAGAATGCCCTATATCATTGAGAAACCATATAAAAAACATAATTCACATTACCGGTGGTTAGCAAATGATGAAGCTGTGTAGATTCCACATCTTCCAGAACACCAAGGGAAGAACATGCTTGGACCATTAGTTCACAACCACGTAGCGCTGATATGAATTCCTGGAGTTGCTTCTTTGCTGCATCTTCATATAAAACAACTTTATTTGCGTTTCTTCCATTAGCCTCACTGCATTCAAACACAAGTACCATTTAATTATTGAGGAATGCTTAATATATCCCCCATACTGCATGAAGGAATACATACGAATGAGCTGCATTTTTATCCAAGATTTACCTGCTAGCAAATATACGTGCGAGTAGCCTCTCCATGTCAGGAAGACTGGACAATGCCTTTCGAAATTCAAGGGAATATGATAGATTTTCACCCTAAACAACAGAAAAGACAACATTATACACGGTGCTAAGTTCAGCAAAAGAACGCACACTCGGATGAAAACCTAACATTAACCAGAGCAAGAAATAATGGACCGCTTGAAAATTGAGTAATTAATTATTCAGACAAATTCAACTGACTGCTTGAATCAATTTCTGCAAGATATAAATCACAATTATAATGGAAAACTCACCTTTAGGCCTGCTACAGCATCTTGCCGCTCCTTAATTAAATGAGTATGATATAACGGTCTAGCAAGCCATGTTCTTAGCAACCTCTTCCCAAATGCAGTTACACAGTGATTCAATTGTGCATAGAGTGTCCTACACATAAAAAACCGATTAAGCATAAGGTAGGACCTCTGAACTAAAATGATTAAGAAAAACTTACTAGTGCATGCACACATACCCAGAAGAGTCTCCATTTAGAATGTTTTCAAAGATCTCAAGGTTCTCAAGGGCCGCAGCATCAAGAAGCATATAAGGCTTTTGAGCAATACCACTGAATCCAGAGGATCGAAGCGATTCAAACTTCGCAAATCTAAGTAATGTCACATCTAGAAAGGCCTGTTTCAGGTAATAAAGAGTGCCTCCAAGAGCTGAGAGCGCTAGGCTGCCATTTGCACCAGCACTCAGTAAACTGCAAAGAACAGTTGGCAGGCAGCCCAACTCATCATCCTTGGTAGAATTAGAAGCATCTGTGCCCACATCATTAACAGATCTAGCGGCTGGTTGATCATTAACACATTTGTAGATGGTTTTGACTTCATGAACAGTTTTTTCCGCATCCCAAAATTCTGCAGATGGAACCAACTCATTCACTAAGGGAGTTCTTGTATGTCTCAGCATTGCCCTCTCAGTTTCAAGACTGAGCAGGTTAGCGGGTCTTATAAGTTCTACTGGTCTTAGCTCAGCCAATAGACAACACAGTGCACTGCACTCAGAATCATCCTCAAACTGGAAAGTGGGAGTGAGAGAGTATATCAGTCCTTTGAAAAAAGGAGACAAACAGAAAATTTAAATCTTGTAGGATAAAGCACACATTTTACTTCGGGGAATAAAACTAAATGTCAGGTCTGAACAAAGAAAGGATATAACTAAGCAATCATGCAAGGAAAAAAATCTACCTGTCCAATAATAATCCTGCTGGTTGCAACATCAACGGCACACACACCAAAAACCCTGTCACTATGGCTTGTTGAACTTTGACAGCTTTCGGTCACTGCCAAGAGGTAAGAAGGGTCAGGATTTGCCGACAGCATTTCACCTTCAGTTAGGGTTCCTTTAGTAACCACAGCACATATTTCACGCTTGACAACCTAAACGTATTGGAAAATATCAATGAGTAAGTTATACAGCTTCATATCACCCCAATTTCTCATTTTTCCAGCAGTTCTACCTAATGTACCCCACAGACAAATAAAAATATATAGAAACGAATTCTAAAAAGCATACTACAAAACAAATAATGAAATGAGTTAGATGAAATGACAGAAATAAGCTATCATATGTCCTAGCCAGAACCCAGATGAAATGGTTAACGATTCTCAGCATCACATGTAAGAAAATTTGTACATTTAAGAATTCTATTAAGACCATGATTAAATATTTGACAACTATAGACAGTAAATAATCAACACAAAAAGAAATATGGAGAAAAACACACTCCATTTCCAATATGAAAACCAATCAAGATCAACTTGATCTCCTCTAATATCATGAACGGTATAGCACACCTTATCCTTGGCACCTTTCTCTTTCCGACGAAGCTCCAGCTGTTCAGGAGTTTCTGTTTGCTCTACTACAAGCACTCGATAACCCTGATCCATCAATAAAGGTCAAGTAAAATTTCCATGGTGCATAATGTGCTTATTAAAAAAGATATAATCATAGCAAAACATATCATGGGAGGAATAAAAATAAATCAGACAAACCTTCCGAGCTAATTTCTCCACGTTCATAGAGAAGTTCCTCTCAGGAAATCCACAGTGAGGTTGTTCCCCCTAAAAATGGCAGTATATGTAAGAGGAATAGTGAAAAAAATAACATCATGACAAGGGTTACAGTTTATAATGGAGTTCCTGTCTTATTTTCTATGTTGTCTCCAGATCGTGAAGTGGCTTAAGATAAAAATAAAAAAAAACTAGTTGATCCATAAAAAGGATTCAGTTTGAGTTGAAGGAACTTGGAAAGGTACCTTCATGTATTGCAAATTCAGTTCTTTTGCCCCTATATGTGCATCCATTTCAAAAAGCTCATAAAATTTACCCATCTACATTAACAACAAAGAAATTTCAAATGACACAAAACTAATGAAAGCAACAAATCAGGGTAGATCATGTCATACCTTGAAAAATAAAACTTTGTCCATATGTTTTGACTTAAACTCCCACCATTGCCTCTGCATGATAACATAGGTCAACCTATTAATGCCAAGGAAAAATGAATCTCAGAGTACTTGAGAATTGAATGCCCTTACCTGGCCGCCTGATAGGCTCTTCAAGAAATCAGGAGGCAAGTATAAAGTTTTTGGATTGTAGTTTACATCTCCAGGACGCTTCCTATTTGCATCTCTACGCACCTTTCTTTAAGACCACAAAAAATAGAAAACAAAATAAATTGCATACCACCAAAATGCTTACATCAGAACATACAACCAGCCTCTATATCCAAATAAATTATCAGCATTGTAATGCCATAAACTCACATTTACTATATAATTGGCAATCGAATAGTTCAAATGGAAAGTGTATACTTTAGCTAAAGATGACATAATGCTGCATTAGTAAAATGTAATTATATAAAGAAAGCCAGCATGTGTTTTCAAATCCTCAAGGTGTAGTTATATTTTTTATGGGATCAATGTCACTGAAGGAACATTAAAAGAACAAAATAAGAACTTACGGTCCAAGGAAGTGCAACTTCTCAGCTTCACGCTTCCCAAACTTTTCTAATCCATCAGCTATCAAAACCTTGTCAAAATCACTAGATGCCTTCTCAACTGCAGAAAGAAAAATGTTCATATTCACAACTCAAAGATTTGCAACCATTCAATTGAGATGATTTACATAGGAACAAGACATACAGGAAAATAATATGCGATATATCCAATATTTTGAATGACATACTAGTTAACATAAGCCACACGAGAATACATTTACACGTAAATAACAGCAATAACGAAGACATAAGTTGGAACATAAATAGAAACATTGATAAAAGAGGAAGAAAACAAATTCCTTTAGAAGTGACAATTAGAGGAAAATAAATAACAAAAAGTTCAATGTAAAGGAATTCCTTTCTCAAGAAGAAGGGAATTTGATTATTTAATTTTCCATTTCAAACGCAACCAACCAAAATAGAGTGGCACACAAGAATCCCCGTTACTTACTTTCAATTTTCTTCACTGGTTCCGCCAACCATGCCTTAAACTTTTCCTTACTACTAGCATTTGCAGTGATCTTACTCTTCTTTCCAGATTCCAATTTCCCCACGCCACTCGCCTTCCGTTTATATGATTCAGCCTTTCCACCGCCTTTTCTTTTCGACATTTTCTTTCCCACCTCTTCCTCCAATTCTTCTTCTTCCTCTTCCTCTTTCTCATCCTCCAAATCCATTTCCTCCTCGTCAGCATCCTCGCTCACTTCCTCCTCCGCATTTCCCCCCCAATCTTCATCACTAAGATCATCATAATTATCGTCACTCTTTTCGTTCAAATTCTCCGCCACATCCTCATCGTCAATCACCACTTTCTTAAAAACCAAAGAAGCCCCACGCCGCAACCGCTTAAACCTCCCCGCGGTTTCTTCAACCCATTCAATCTTCTCCTTCCCCAAATCCAACTCCTCCTCCTCATAATCATCGTACAGAATCAAATGTTTTCCCCTGTTCTTATCAAAAGACTTCACTACGGCGTCGTACCATGCCTTATCCAACGGCCAGTAAACCCTTAGCCTCTTCTCGACTACTTCATTGCCAAACGTTTTGTTGTTCAGCAACGAATGACTTTGAACAGGTGATTGCCCCAATGACTAGGAGAGGCTTTTTAAGCCTGGATTCGAGAGGAGACGGAGTAGTAGGGCAGGGACTTTTGCTTGGACTGCGGTTAGGTTTAGGGTTAGGGTTGAGTTTAGAGGTCTGCTTGGCAAGAGGAGGGGGAGAAGGAGAATGAGAGAGGGAAGTAGAGTTCCTTTTAGTGAAGAAGGAAGTGATTTGGCTCTGTTGATTAACGAGCGGAGATCTGCCATTGCTCTGCCGTCTCGGCGGTGCCATTTTCCCCGATTAATGATAAAATGAGAGGCAAGAGGGGGGGAAAGTTGGAAATGTGAAATGTGATCACTTTTGTCTTGAAAGCGCAAGGCAGTAAAAAAGGGAAGAATATAAGCGCTAAAGATGGCGGATTTACCGGGAAAATGTCGTGGTCGGGAGTTTTCTTTGGCGGGAATTCCAGCAGAGACTGAACTCTTTTAACTGTAACGCATATACCCTTTAGGCGTGTTTGGTTTAAGTAATCTCAGATTATTAGGGAAATATAATGTAATTCTCCGTTTGGTTGATAAATATTTTCAGCCCTTGTAATTTTTTATTCTTAACAGTGATATTTTGAGAGAATATTATCAGAAATGTGATTACATCTTTCCTTAGGTATTGTTGGATTACTGACGTTTTGGACTAAAATGCCTTTAATTTTTTTTTTCAAAAATATTCTTCTTCTGTCGTTAAATAAAAAATTATACAAATGTTAAATTATAAATTTATCTTTAAACTATTTTAGATTTACAAAAAAAAATCCATAATTAGAATTTTATATGAAGTTCATGAGTTAAAATAAAATTTTACTCTTTCATTAAACTTATTTATCTTTTCAATTTTGTAAAAAAAAAAACTATATTAATGAATTTAAAATTTTTAAAGAAAATATATAAACTAATTATAGTAAAATTATAGAACTTGTTAAAAAACAAATATATAATAAGGACAATTTGGTAAAATATACATTCCAATAATTTTTTATTCCTTTAACCAAACACTTTAATCTTACATTACTGCTAAACGAATCAAACACAAAATACAACATTCTCAGTAATCTTATTCCCGTCGGTAATCATATTCCCGCTGATAATCTTATATCTCGTGAACTAAACACACTCTTACTATCTCATAGAAGCAAAGAAGCTTATGTAATGTGATTTAGGCTCTCATAAACCCAAAATGTTGGGCCGAAATGGTCTTGACCCAAGCCCAATATCAGTTCAGATGATTTTGATATATATATATATTTTATATAAAAACCCTACTTTTTCCAAAAAAAATATCGGACGAAGGTTTAAAATAGCATTTGATATTTGAAATTGTCATTTCTTCTTAAAAGGTCGAAATCATGTAGCTGCTCAAACTCAAGACTTTTAGAGGGAATAACCTTTCATTTACCGGTGAGTTCAAACATTATATATTTAATATTTGATTTTTTCAATTTTATGTTGTAACGCTTGTATTTTATTTTTAACCAATTTGATACTTACATTTGTCTAACATTACACATTTGATATATATATTTTCTTTCTAATCGATTTGTTACATATGATACATATGTCGATAAATTCAAATTCCTAATCATACATTATAGCTTTACGTAATGTACTCAATATGGAGCCAAGGTAGAGTCTCTTGAACACGTTAGGAGCGAAGGTTTCAAGAGCTTTGCGTATTGGTGGAATGGATGTTTTAAGATGAGTGCTCCTCCCGCTTAATTGTTCTTATAGCAAAAGGTTGGTAGGCATTTGTGTAAAGCTCGGAAGGAACTAATATTTTAGCACAAAACAAGCAAACCAATTTTGTGTTAGGCTTGGAGAGCTAAGACTCTCCTTACAGTTGGCAACACCTACATGGAAAAAGCCTAGTGAGAATGTCATAAAAATTAACTCTGTTGCTTCATGAGAACCATTCTCGCTTGTGACAGGTATCTACCGGATCAATGCACTTGTCAAGTGGTTCTAGAATCAGACCGCAAGACACACATTCATACCCAATACTCACAATAATTCACTATACTCATGTCGTATATCGGTAACAAATATGAATACTACTGAATTCTGATATTCATGACATAAATCTGTCACATAGCGACACAGCAGAGCATGAATGCATGTAATGCAAAGCTTGGCTCAATAATACTTTCTAGAAGACAAAATAAGTACATCAGAATAAGAAAGTCCTCGAAAATAATGAATCTGTTAATCGATTCTCTGATAATAAACAAAACAAAACAAAACTGGATGGTCCTATTACCTGAGGAAGAAGCACAAAGTCAAACAATTGAAAGAAAAATCAGTACAGTTGCATCAAGTGAAGTGTATACCAGCCTTGTTGAACATAGAGAGTAAAGTTAAAAAGTTTTCCTGTGAAAGCTTGGACGCCCTCTGCTCCTCAAAATTCCCTTCCTTCAACACACTTAAAACCTTAATCTTAAACTCAGACACTTCTCCTTCTACTTCATCGCATTCAGCTTCCATCTCATCATCCATTCCATCATCCACTTCCATACTCTGATCCCCAAATCTCGCTATGCCCATATCATCATTCCCACTCAAAGAAGCATTTTGTGAACCTTGCACCGCCTGCAAAGTCTTATAGTTCTTCTCCAAAACAGACAGTACATTCTTCTGCTTGAAAATGGAACCCAGTGTTTTATTCTTCCTAATGAAACAAATCCTTATGAACCCATCCCACTCTTTGTGATTCACTTCTGGACGAGGTTTCCTTGGCTCGATTCTTACAACGGATGAATCAACCTTTGGAGGAGGCCTGAAGTTATTCTTTCCAACTTTGAGGAGATGGGAAACCCGAGCATAAAATTGGGTATTAACCGAAAGTCGGCAGTAAAGATTATCACCTGGCTGAGCAACAAGACGCATGGCGAATTCTCTCTGAAACATAATAATAGCACACCTAAAAGCAGGCTGATGAAACAGTAACTTGAACGTAAGAGGAGAAGATATTTGATACGGAATATTCGCCACACATATATCAAAATATGGTAAATCCGTCTTCAGCACATCCCCTTGAATAACCTAAAAAAAATTGGCAATTTATTCAACATTGTCAAATTCCCAATACTAAAACATTCAAAATTTATAAGGTAATCGACTATTAAAGCTCCTAGAGTTCAGAATTTAGTCAATGGTATCCAATCCATCAGAATTTAGTCAATGGTATCCAATCCATCAGAATTTATCAGGCAAAATGGAAACTAAAACAAACATACCTTTAAGCGATGAGAGAAAGGAGTGCCTTGGAAGCGGCGCTGAAGTTCGAGAACCATACGAGGATCAAGTTCGACAGCGATGACATTTTTACCGGCTTCGAGAAGCTTCTTGGTGAGGTTTCCGGTACCGGGACCGATTTCGAGGATGGTGTCGGTGGTTTTTATGCCGGCTTTTTGGACAATAGAGTCGACCAACAAAGGGTTTTTGAGGATGTGTTGGCCTTTAGATTTGTGGAAAGTGACACCACCTTGGTAGTGATTGGAGGGTACTCTCGGTCCCTTTTGCTTCTCTTTCTTCATCTTCCCTCCCGCCATTGGAAATCACGAGTGTAATTGATTCGCATAAACGAGTTGAAATATCAGTAGGAAGCGATTAGGGTTTTTCGGTTTATAAATGCTATATAAAGTCAACAAATGACAACTTTAATCCCTCAACTATATGTACATTCCAATGTAGGTCATTCAAGTTGAATAAATTAAATTTTATCATAAAAGTTTTGAAATACTTTCATTTTGGTAACTCGATTGTTTATCTCTAACTTTGTGTTGACTTAGGGGCTGTTTGTTTGCCTCTTAATGGAATCATTCAGCACTGAATGTTGAACCGTTCAACATTCAGCGCGTTTGTTTCGCACCTCTGAATCATTCAGTGCTGACTGATTTAACAAAACAGTGTTGAATGATTCAGCACAAAAGTACATTCTAAATGATTCAGAGCCATTATCAAACAACATGTCACATTCAGAGCTAATTCATACAAAGCCTCTGAATCATTCAGCATTTGAATCATTCAGCGCTTAATCATTCTGAAGTAAACAAACAACCCCTTAGTATTTTATATTTTTTAACCATGTATGTGTCAACTCATATTCCAACCATTTTTTGTCAAGGGATTCAAATCGCGGTGACGGTCACGTTTTCGGTTGCATTGTTTTTATCACTATTACCAGCATAGCATGCACTATTGCATTGATTGTAGATGTCGTGATCATATAATAACGGTCGCAGAAGGCACCGCTACCGCTACATTGCAGGCGCTATTGCGGTCGCGGACCGCTATTTAAATCCCTCAAGACTTATCGTCGCGTCGACTGCCATCTTCAATGGTTGTTAGACCCTAAAATTGCTTTATAATTATATTTTTTATCCTTTGCATCCAATTCCGAACTTTGTTTCACCTGAATCCTCAATTAGAATAGTTGTTCACGACCACCTTTCATCTTCACCATTCAGTCTGCCAAACACAAACGATAACTACAAACTCCAGACATAGACAATGTTTTATCAAATTAGATGTGCTATTTCTTTCTCACTTATAACTCACAAAGGATATGTTAATGAGTAAATATTTAGAAAACTATTGGATACAGTCTCAGTCGTTGGGTGACTCTTTAGTTGTAGGAATACATATATGCATACGCATGTTTGTGTATACACACACCATTTGGAAATATTTCTAAAACAAGTGGTAGGAATAAATGGCATAAAGAAAAAGACATATGATGGGTAGTTTTGAAATGAGAGTTTGAACCTGTTAAGGAATTCTGATTTCTGAACAGATTCGTTCAGTTTCTGAAATCCTGCAATACTTGAAATACATAAGATGAAAGTCAAAATATACCATTTCCTTTTGCGATTTAAACAAAATTGTCACATGCAAATTCCATTGAATTTGAGGGACGTAAGAAGTTAGAAAAAACCTGATCTCTGCCTGACGAGCGCTCTAATTTAGTAAAAGAATACAGGAGCTTATCCCTGATTTCAGAATCAATATGTGGGTGCTCCCATTGAGTGTTAGGGTCATACAGCTACAAAGCACTACGCCGATAATTACAGTAATCCTAGTAAATAACTTCATATTTTTCCCAGGGACTATCAGGGAAATCCGCATAATTGGGCTGTGAAGCAACGATTCTACCATCCCACCCGTCTCTGTCAGTGTATATGAATTGCATGAAGAATGTTCGTCAAAAAGGCAAGGCTGAAAAAGAGAGTTGCATGGGGAATGTTAGTGTATAAATGTTAGTGAAGAGTTAGTTGTAACTGAAGTTGTTAATAGTGTTGTTACTAGTTAGTTAAAGAAGTTGTTAGCTGACATAATTAATCAGCTAATATAAATGAGATGGTTAACCTCCTATCATGTAAGCAAGATTAATGAAATGCAATACAGAGGTTTCTTCTATCTTCTCCTTTATCTCTATGTTATATTACAGTTAGGCTTATATCACAACATGGTATCAGTCGCTAATTCCTGGTGTGGCTTCCTGCTGCCATTCATGAAACTCAAGTGCTTGTCGTCTGCCTTCATTGCTTCATCAATCGATTCTTTACTTCTTGATCTGGTACGTGTTTCTTAAAGTTCAGATATGTGTTCTTTCCCGTTATAGTTGGTCTTATGGCTGATCCGACTCGTGACGAGAATGGTTCGTAGATTAACTCCCCTACGAGCTGTACTGTAACTCGTGTAAGTCCCATTCAGCATATACCCAAACACGATACTGTTAAACTCACTGAAAATACATATTTGTTATGGAAACATCAAGTGTCGTTAATCGTTGATGGTTATGGTTTGTTAAAGTTCATTTCGCCTAATATAGTTATTCCAAATGAATTTGTTACCAATGATGTTGGGCAAATCGAGGAAAATCCAGTATTCTTGGCATTCAGGCAACAAGATAAGTTGCTTGCCTCCTGGTTGTTGACTACTGTAAGCATGGAGGTTCTGCTCCACCTCACTGGCCTTACCTCTGCAGCTGCTATTTGGAATGTTGTGACACGTTTGTTTGGTGCTCGGTCTAGTGCAAAAATCTCCTCGCTTCACCACACTTTGCATTCACAAAAGAAGTCTGGCCTGTCTGTTCATGAATTTTTAGCAAAAGTCAAAGTTGTGTGTGACTTACTAAATGCTTCTGGAAGTCTTGTGACTGAGAAAGAACATGTTAGTGTCATTTTAGCAGTCCTAACTGTGGAGTTTGAATCTGTAATTACTATAGCTTCCAGGGAAGAGGTATCGTTGGACACTCTCACGGAAATGTTGCTTGATTGTGAGGCTCGACAGAAGATGTTCTTAGGCGGAGGACTCTAGGCCAATGTGGTTCAATTAAAACCTGATGGTGAACTGAATGTTAAAGACTCTATTAATGATCATTCCTCTCAAGTGCGTGATCAACATGGAGGTAGTTATTAAGGACGAGGTCGTGGACGGAGTTATAACTCCAACAGGCCATAGTGTCAATTATGTGGTAAGTTTGGGCATGTTGTCCAGAAATGTTACCATCGGTTTGATCGTGACTACATTGGGGTTGGTGACTCTAGTACATCGGCTGGGAGTTATTCAAAACGACCAAGTGGTTTAGGTATTGATCAACATCAACCTTCTGCACGAGGTTATAATCCTGCAGTGAACACGATAACATATCCTGGCTTTGTTCTTGCCCCTTCCCCTTATTTGTATCCACTCAATTCGATGGCTTCTGGTGCCTCGTTTTGTTCCCCAATAACCTTTGGTTACTATCCATCTTCTGGGTTCGTAGTTGGTTCTCCCAATGATGGTTCAAGCCCTTCTGTAGTGAGTCAGAATCCGTTCTTGACACCCCCAACACCTGCAGCCTTCGTTTCGATGATTCCACCCTCAGGTGTTCAGCCTTCTTTGAAGTCCACGAATGATGTTGTTTGGTATCCTGACACTGGTGCCACTCACCATGTAACTAATGATTCGTCTGTTTTCCACTCAGGTATTGTGTACACGGGTGATAGTAACTTGCACATGGGTAATGGCGATGGCATTAAAATTTCACATGTGGGGCAAAGTTCTTTATATTCTAATATAAAACCCTTACTTTTGCGAAACATGTTACATGTTCCTAACACCAGGAAGAAGTTGATTTATGTTTCACAGTTTACACGTGATAACAGAGTTTTTCTTGAATTTCACCCATATGAGTGTGTTGTGAATGATGCTCACACACGGCAGGTTCTTCTCCGAGGGAGGCTCACGGATGAGGGACTTTATCAACTACTCCCTTGTGCTGAAACGTGCTCGAATGCTCAGCTAAATCATGTTTCCATGGCTTCAGATCCCATGGTCTGTGGCATCGACGCCTTGGTCATGTTTCCAGCGAAGTTGTGAAGTCTGTTATGAAGCATTATAATGTTTCCTTTCATAAGAATAAGATGACACATGTGTGTGTTGCTTTTATGCAAGGAAAGGCTCACAAACTTCCGTTTTATTCTTCTACCTCGCAATATAATGAACATTTCCACTTAGTTATTTCAGATGTCTGGGGTCCTGCTCCTTGTAATTCTTCAGATGGTTTTTCATTTTATGTTTCCTTTATTGATATCGCAAGCAGATACACCTGGCTTTATTTGCTTAAAAGGAAATCTGAAGTACAATATTGTTTTATTAACTTCTGTAAGCTAATTGAGGTACAATTCGACTGCAAAATTAAAATTTGCAAACAGACGGTGGTGGATAATATCATGGGGTCCTGCTCCTTGTAATTCTTCAGATGGTTTTTCATTTTATTTTCCTTATTGATATCGCAAGCAGATACACCTGGCTTATTTGCTTAAAAGGAAATCTGAAGTACAATATTGTTTTATTAACTTCTGTAAGCTAATTGAGGTACAATTCGACTGCAAAATTAAAATTTGCAAACAGACGGTGGTGGATAATATCAACCGCTTAAGGGATGACTGCAGCAAAATGGTGTGGAACATCGGATCTCATGCCCAGTCACCTCTGAGCAAAATGGTCGAGCTGAGCGTAAACACAGACACATAGTTGAAATGGGGTTAACCATGCTCGCTCAAGCATCTCTACCTCTAAAATTTTAGAGTTATGCGTTTGTATCTGTAGTCCATCTTATCAATAGGTTGCCCACTTAAGTGTTAGATGGCAAATCTCCACTTGAGATGTTATATCACAAGGTACCAGAATATGAATTCATGCGTATGTTCGGTTGTACGTGTTTCCCGTGCATGAGGTACGACAATCACCACAAGTTGGAATTCAGGTCAAGGCAATATACTTTTCTAGGATATAGCCCGTCTCATAAGGGTTATCGATGTTTGGATGATGATGGGAGGATGATCATCTCTCGACATGTGGTGTTCGATGAGCATGTCTTTTCTTTTCAACAAAGGGGCAACTTCTTGGGAAATAGTTTGTGTTCTTCAGGGGTCTTTAACGTGATTCTTCCTGTTTTTACAACTTCAGCCACTGGACCGAATGGAGTGAACAAGGGCACCACCCCGCATACTGTGAATTTTCCATCTACTAATGATTTCTTATTACCTGTGGAACAGGTTGCCGTGGGCTTGGTTGATATGTATGAAACATCGCCTTCATCTACTGGTGGAATGTCTCATGAGGCATAAGTTTCTACTGACTCGACAGATGTTCCTATACACTCTACACCACCTGGGAGTGTTGCTGAAGAATCACTGCATGGGAGTGGGGCTGAAGAATCATTCCTTAGGAATGGTACTGAAGATGCTGGTCATATACAACCTACTAACTCGGCAGATGTTCCTATACACTCTACACCACCTGGGAGTGTTACCGAAGAACCACCGCCTGGGAGTGGGGCTGAAGAATCATTCCCTAGGAATGGTACTGAAGATGCTGGTCATATACAACGTTCTGGTGTTGAAGCATGTTCTTCGTGTGATATCATGCCACCCACTCATATTGGTCAGACTGCCCCTGGTCAAAATATCCATCCCATGGTTATACGTGGTAAGAATGGAATACGAAAACCCAAGGTTTTAAATGTGTCATTGAGTGATAAGGAACCTACAACAATTTATGAGGCTTTTCTTCACCCCCATTGGAAGGTTGCTGCACAGGCTGAATTCGATGCCTTGACTCGCAATGAAACCTGGACATTGGTCCCTCTTCCTAAGGGTAGGAAAATTGTGAGTTGTAAATGGCTTTTTAAAATTAAAAGAAACGTTGATGGCTCCATTACACGCTACAAAGCTCGTCTCGTGGCCAAAGGATTTCTTCAGTAATTTGGGATTGATTTTAATGAAGTGTTCAGTCCTGTGGTAAAGCCAGTTACTGCTCGAGTCATTATTTCCCTCGTATTAGCCAAAGACTGGTCTCTCAGGCAGGTATACATCAACAATGCCTTTTTAAATAGTCACCTGTCTGAAGAGGTGTATATGCTTCAACCTCCGAGTTATGAACAAGGCGATGGTAATATGGTGTGCAAGTTGAACAAAGCAATATATGGCCTGAAACAGGCACCCCAAGCATGGTTTGAGAGCCTCAAATGGTACTTGATCTCGGAAGGTTTTGATGAGTCAATATCAGATGCCTCCTTATTCGTTCGCAGAACCAGTACTGGTATGATTTATCTACTGATTTATGTAGATGATATTATTTAACTGAAAGCTGTGAGAGTGAAGTACAAGCTGTTATAAACAAGCTTCATGCAAAGTTTGCCTTGAAAGACCTTGGACTCCTTAAGTTCTTCCTGGGTATCGAAGTTTACTATGACTCGAATGGCTTAGTACTGAACCAACAAAAGTATGTGCTTGATTTATTACAAATGAGTGGTTTTGCAACAGCTAAGGAGCTTCCCTACTCCCATGATAACTCAGTGCAAACTCTCTGCAGTCAGTGGAACACTTATTGATGAAGTAGCTAACTACAGAAGTATTGTTGGTGTTCTCCAATATGTGGTGATCACTAGGCCAGACATTGCTTACGCTGTTAATCGTGTCTGTCAGTTCATGCAAGCTCCTAGAGACTCATATTTCCAGGCGGTCAAGAGAATTCTATGTTACTTACAGGGCACATCAGACTATGGTCTGAGGTTTTCATCTTCTCCTCGACTATCATTGGTGGGCTTCGCTGATGCGAATTGGGGGGTCGATGTGGATGACAGACGATCCACGTCAGGATACTGCATCTATTTTGGTGGCAATCTAGTGTCCTGGAGTTCTCGTAAATAGCAGGTGGTTGTTCGATCCACTGCTGAAGCAGAATATCACAGTGGTGCCGCAGTTGCTTCAAAAATCATGTGGCTTGTATCTTTGTTCAAGGATTTGCAGTGCTCATTTCATGGCAAGCCAACCCTTTGGTGTGACAATACAAGCACAGTTATTGTGTGTTCTAATCCGGTTCTTCATTCAAAATTCAAACATGTTGAGTTGGATTTGTTATTTGTTCGAGAAATTGTAGCAGCTGGTCGCTTACAGGTACAAGAGGTTCCAGCATATGAGCAGGTTGCTAATGCTCTCACTAAGCCACTATTTTCCCCGATGTTTATTCGTCATCGGCAGAAATTGTTGGTCACTCAGACTCTTAGAAATGGGTTTGCTCTGCTAACCAGCTTTTCCCAACGTATGAGTGATGATGATGAAGCTGAAAGTGTGACTCACATGGAGAAAGTTAGTGCATATGAATTGCATGAAGAATGTTCGTAAAAAAGGCATGGCTGAAAAAGTGAGTTGCATGGGGAATGTTAGTGTATAAATGTTAGTGAAGAGTTAGTTGTAACTGAAGTTGTTAAGAGTGTTGTTACTAGTTAGTTAAAGAAGTTGTTAGCTAGCATAGTTAATCAGCTAATATAAATGAGATGGTTAACCTCATATCATGTAAGCAAGATTAATGAAATGCAATACAGAAGTTTCTTCTATCTTCTCCTTTATCTCTATGTTATATTACAGTTAGACTTATATCACAACAGTCTCCACCCTCCTGATCAGGGTCCTTCCACCATACTAGGCATTTATCCCTACGGGTTCATTCTCTACTCATTGCAGCATCATAACTTGTCTTATCGACAAGAAAATCAGGAAGACATATCGAGTCAGGCAAGGTCAATATGAATACCTCACCAAATACACATGACTTGATGATGAATAATCTATAAATCTAAGTGTGATTTTACAACTACTCTCTCCAGAACAATCTCTTTTAGTTTATAGTGTCTGGTTGAGATTTGGGGTGTTCATGAGATCATACTATGCCCTCTGACTCTTGTTCCTTTTCCAGGGACTTTAGTTTCACTCTTTCTCACAGTTTCACGGTTTTGAGTACTTGAATCTTGAGACACTGACTCACTATCAGATGAATCACCTTCTGAGTCTACTTCGTCTCCATCTGTAGATGTCCCAGTGATTCTAGACATCACTCTTCGTGCATTACGTGTAGCAACCCTCTGAGGTCTTAATGTCTTTCCTTTGGAAGACTTCCTCTTTGAAGTTTTTCTGTCACCTGAAAAAAGATAATATTTAGTTTAGAACATTGTCCAAACAATAACGAAAACAGATAGAAGGAGAATCCCACTTACTTCAGGGCCTCATTTTTATCTTAATGGTGTGCGAAGGCCATCTTTGTGACTGATTGCAACCTCACTATCTTCTTCACTGCTCTCTTTGCCTCTAGAAGAGCTAGAACAAAATGCCCCTTATTCATCTTCTGCAAAACATTCCTCGGCAACATTGTACTTCGAATCAGTGTCATCACTGATAACTTCGTTTTCAGGTTCCCAGTACTCTGATAAGGTTCTGGGTATGGAAATATGCCTGGAAATGCCCATTAAAATCATTAGCTAAATCATATTACGAAAACATGCTAAACAATTCACAATAGCAAGAATTAGTCATATTGGCATCACAAATAAGATCTTGCATGTTCATACGATGCGGAGTAGACTGTGTCTCCTGCAGCTAAGTTATATGAATAGCACATCAATTGCAAAATGATGCGCAAACATTACATAGTAACAAGAACAATGCTTCAAAGATCTCCTGATCATCTATGTATTTCGACCTCATAATTATAAGGCCAAACGTAAAATTCCAACCTCCAAAATATAGCCACATTTTGACACGTGTTTGCCATTTTTACCTAGATCAAGTCAGATCAGAAACTCGAGGTGGAAAAAGAAAAAGAATAAAAACTTGTGGCTGCTGGGATTCGAGCCCAGGTCTCTACGGCCATAACGTCGAATTCTTATCAATTTTGATCAGAAAATTCTAGGTGGAAAAAGAATACAACATTATTTCATTGTTAACTGCTGGGATTCGAGAATAGGTCTCTAGGCCACAACGTAGAATTCTTACCACTAAACTACAGTCTACAACCACAATGTTGTACTTAAATTGTTAGTTTTTAATTAAAAAAATCAATTGTATTTTTTGTATTCATATTTTATTTTAAAATACGTAAGAACTCCAAATTCGATATTTTAACTCAGTTTAAATCCACTCTTTAAACCCTTCTACTGCTCTAAAATATTTTCTAAATTTTAGTTCCGTATAGTTTGACACAACAAGATTGGGCAATACAAAATATATAGACTATTTACTAAATGCATGAAATTATGGCTCGGGGTTCTCGATCTTATGGAGAAATGCATTAAATTCTAGTTCCGTGGGAAACGTAGTGAAAAAATACATGTATTCGTCCTTGAGCTTCTCAAGAACACCCTGCTGGTGATGAAGACTATTGGGGTGCTCGTGCCGAGTGATGATCAAGGTGGAGAGAGTTTCTGGCAATTGACATGGCTGCACGTGAAGAACATTGCCCCATCTTTGCAATTCGAAGTGTTCACATAACAAGGACTAGAGAATGTACAAGTAAAACAGCAAAAGACAACTACTTTTCCATCGACCGATGGGACGTTGCTCATTCCATCAAGTGAATCGACAATTTGAAGACGCAGTCAGAAAACCCAAACCATAAATGGCATTCATACATGTTCACCATTGCAAAATCTCAGAAAGTCCAGAACTGAGGCTATGGAAAAGGGAAGCTTGATGGTTTGATTGTGGCAACTTCATATTTTCCGTTGTAGTTGAACTTAGAACCGAAGGTCCAACTAGTTCAGTAAATTGTCCAATTTTTTATTCCTTGATTCAAAGAGTTTCCAGGTAAAGTTGACATTTGTTCTACAAAAAAAAAGGGGTTAGAGTTTGATAAATTTTGTTTTGGCACATAAATTCTCTTTACCAAAAATCATTTTCTTTGTATACTATACTTATCATACTAATAAATTTTGTACCAACATTTATTAATTACTATTTATTTATATTATTTAGTTTTTATAACTGTAGAGTCTTGTATTTGAGTTACTAATGAGATACAAGTAGTACTCATGGAAATTTTGATGTTGGCATAATTGATATCAAAGTTTGAGTTACTGAACCTGCCATCATGTCTAGGGTAGAAATGGATATATTGACGTTTGGGTTTGGGAGCTGATGAGGTGGGAGAGGCGAGGAGGAGATGAATAAAGTGGTGGGTATTTGAAAGAAACTGAAAAATATAAATTTTTTGGGGATAAATTAGATATAAAATTATTGTTTAAGGACTTATTGATGTTTTAGTAGTACTTTTAGGGATAAAACTAAAAGCTATTTTTTTTTTTACGTTATCACATCATCAATTTAAAGGATGAAGGTAGAGACATAGAGTGATTATTTTGTTACAAATCGATGATGTAACTAATTTGTAACTTTTGAAAGTTCAATGAAGAAAACAAAAATTTACTCAAATTTTAGTGACCATTAATGTAGTTTACCCTTGTTTTGTTCTTCTTCTAATCTTCATAGACTTTTGATATACCAGGAAAGAAGTTTAAAGGTCTTCTTTATAAATAAAATAGATAAAAAAAATAAAAAATTAATTTTTAAAAAAATTAAATCCATGTGACAAATACATGAAAATAAATCAATACACTAATTTATCAATGATTTCCGTGATTTAAATAATAAAATTTAATGATTGGGGATTGTTTTATTATAAAAATAGGTAAAATATATAAAAGTCCCCAAAGTTTTAGGGCACTTGCATTTTAGTCACGCAACTTTTGAAACTTGCAATACAATCATCAAATTTTTTTGTTTGTTTTCAGTAAGATCTCTGTCGTTACCTCCGGTTAGTTTTAGCTGACGTGCACTTAACTCCTGTTAACCCCCTTCTTTCTTCTTCTTATTCTCTTTCTTCTTAACCAACGACGAATAGAGGAGGGACAACGACGAGGAGGCACAACCGACTGGATTTTGGTTAGAATGATGTGAGGACTCCAACTGTGGTGGTGTTGTGGCGAACAAACGTCCCAATAGGCCAAAAATCGATGCAAATAGATAAAGGGGCATTAGGATTTTCCGACGAGATTTGGGACTCTTGCTGATATTGACGGCGACAATCTTTGAAGATTGACGACAGAGATCAGGGATGGGTGTTCAACAGTTTTCTCGTAATTTGGGATGAACGGTGGATGGTGAGTATTAATTGAGCGTCAGAGTGGGTCGAGAGGTGATGCCGATGATGGCGGTGTGAGCCACAGATGACCGAAGGTGGGATGAATAGGAGTTATTTTTATGTGTGTGAGAGAAGAATAAGAAGAAGAATAAGTAGAAGAAATAAGAAGAAGGGGGTTAACGTGGGATTAATGAGAGTTAAGTGTCACGTCGGCTAAAGCTAACGAGAAGTAATGACAGAGATTTTATTGAAAATGAATTAAAAGTTCGATGATTATATTGTAAGTTTTAAAAGTTGAGTGATCAAAATGCAATTGCCCTAAAAGTTTAGGGAATATTTATATACTTTAGCCTAATAATAATAATAATAATTTTAAAAAATTTCAAATCTTAATAATAAAAAATTACCCAAACTTTAGTGATGCTGTAGTTTGCCCGTAAGAGAAAATCATAATAAATAGTGTGGTATTTTCCATAGTAATAAATTAATAATAAATCTTCAGAAACAATACAAAATCCCATTTTGTTTTTGAACTAGTTAAAAATTAAATAAAATGAAATCCACAAGGTTAAAAATCTTGGCAAAAATGCCAGAATAATGCATGTGGGGAATATTTTTTCCCCAACTAATGCCCTTTGCCTATTATTTCCCCAAATGGGGTGAAATATACAGTGCTTAATGTGGTTCTTTGGAAAGCTCGGCGTCTTTAGGGTTAATTTTCCATGATTGCTTTCTCGGCGTCTTTAGGGTTATGAAACTATGGGAATGCTCGGCGTCTTCAAGCAATTTGCCTGTGGGATATCTCGGCGTCTTCTGCATGCTACAAGGAATGCCAAGGTGGATCTCTCGGCGTCTTCACCTGTCGTCTGATGGGAATGCTCGTGCATGCATTCTGGGGCTGAACGTCTTCATCTCTGCATGCATGCAGAGTTGATTTAACAGTTGAATATAATAATAGGAGTGCTCGGCGTCTTTAGTTAATAGGGTTACAGGGGCGTTTGATTTCCCGGCGTCTTAAGCTATACATGGAGAATATTTGGTTGCAGGTGGTCGTGATATCTCGGCGTCTTCTTCTTCCGAGATTCGTTCTGCATGCGCCTGTCTTCTTTGTGTCCGAAGCGTGAGATTCGTCTGAAACGTGGATTCGTCTGAAGCAAGTTGGTTTACTCGAAGTCTTCAATTACTTGTTATAAAGAGGGGTGGGTATTGTATTTCATTGCATGCAGTTTGTTGTAACTTACAGAAGCAAGTGAGGGATTTTTTTTTTGCATAGATTCAATTGAAGCTGCTGCTTGAAGTGATATTGGAGATTTTTGTTGGTTCGGTAATTTTTCGAGCTTTGGTTTAACGTCGTTCAAAAACACGTAAGTTCTTTCTCGTTTCCCATGCGAACTCTGTTTTTTTCGTGTTGAAAGAATGCTCATATGTTAGGAGAATGATACATTTAAATTTTGTTCATGAGACCATAGTAATGTAATTTAGAGTACTAATGATAATTTAAAATTAGAAAATGTAAGTTTGATGATTAGGTATACAGAAAATTTAAGTTTGAGTATTATTGTTAATTTAAATTTTCGTGTAATTTTTAGTTGTATTTTTATATAATAATTATTAGAATTTTTATTTTGATTTAGTGGGAAAAAAATTCCCATTATGTAATCCTGATATTTTTACCGTAATAATAATGTATTTAAGTATTATTTTTATAAAACAATTGTTAACATAATTTATATTTATTATTTATAGTTTTGTAAATAATTAATTTTCATTACATTAATGTAATTTATTCTGAATATCTATATTTTTACGTGTAGAGAAATGAGCAACAAATTTTTCACGATTGTCCATTACAATGGACATATGATGGAAATGAGGTCGGAGTTATTTTTCAGTCTGAAACACCTATAAATATGATGTTTAAAAGGGACATCACATTTGCAGAGATCAAGGAGAGGATAGAAAGAAAAAATACGTGCTAAAGTTGATGGTTTGAGGTACAGATTTATGGTATGTCCCAATCCGGTCAGGTATGCTGCAGTACCACTTGAAGAAGACGATGATATTATAACTATGGTTGAATTACATGACTCAACAAATATTCCAATTATTGAGTTATTTGTTGAGTTGTGTAATATATCTAATGTGCCTGGGTCATCAATAAATGCGGTTGAAACTTCATCTCAAATGGGTTTCGAGAGTCATTTCGATAACCCAACATATAGGTCGATGAACAGCTTTGTGGCGATGTTGGAAAGCGCAAATGAAGTTGGTGGAACATCTGGAGCCGCAGAGTATGATGCTGAAAACCGCTGGGAAGAAATACTTGAAGATTCCAGTGAAGATGAAGAAACTGAGGAACCTCTTTTGGCTGAGGATGATGCCATGTTCCATGGTGATGAAGCTGATATCAATATTGATGAATATTCGACATCGTATGAACCTACCCCTCACATGCAGGAGATTGATTATGAAGCAATGAGGGCACCTGAATTCCCGGAGATGCCACATTAACTTCAGGCTATATGATTGAATGTCCGATAACTCTGGTGATTAGCAGTTGGGAAGCAATACAGAGGAAAAAAAGAAGCTACACTAGCGATTAAAGAGTATTGCATAAGAGGCCAAGTAGATTGCAAGACTGCAGAGTCCAACCAGAAAACTTTGTACGCAAAGTGTGTTAAATATGGGCCCGAGTGTAAATGGTTGATCAGAGTGTCCAAAATGCAGAGGCAAGATGCTTGGGTCATCACAAGGTACAATGGTCCACACACATGTTTGAAAAACTCTATCGAACAAGACCACCGACTACTGGACTCCGATGTAATTTGTCAATATGTGAAGGTTTTGGTTGAACAAAATCCAAGGATCCCTTGCTCGGTGTTAGCTGCATCTATTCGAGACCAGTTCGGATACAATGTAAAATACAAACCCGTGTGGCATGCGAAGGAGAAGGCAAGGAGGTTGATATATGGCGATTGGGATACATCATACAATGAGTTACCTGATTTGTTACGAGCTATGAAACAATTCATACCTGGAACCATCGTGAAGTCTCAGACCATGCCTGCATACGACCGAGAAGATCAACTTGTTCAAGGGAAGAGATATTCCATAGACTCTTTTGGGCATTCAAGTCTTGCATAGAAGGTTTTCCATTTTGCAAACGTATGGTCCAAATAGATGGTACGTGGTTATACGGTCAATACAGACATATATTATTGATAGCAGTTGCGCAGGATGGTCAACGAAATATATTCCCAATTGCATTCGCCATCGTTGAAGGAGAGACAACAGAGGCTTGGGACTTCTTTCTCAATAATCTACGTAAGTATGTCGTCCGAGAAGAAGGAGTTTCCTTGATATCCGATCGAGGAACTGGCCTTTTGGCAGCAATTGAACGACCAGGAAGTCGTTGGACACCTCCGCACGTATATCCCGCATTGTATCCGTCATATTGGTAAGAATTGTATTGAGAAGTTTCATAACGGCCGTATTCGTAGGGAGATAGTCAGCATGGGTAGTTTATTTTCAGCATTTGTACTCATTTATGTTGTTTATAAATTGACTTTAACACAATATCTATTTTGAAACAGGATATGAACTACGCCAACCAAATTTTGACAAGAGATTGGAGGATTTGAAGGCCATAGATGAGCGTGTTTGGAAATGGGCGTCGAAAATCGAGCGGGAGAAGTGGTCGCAAGCATACGATTGTGGTCGGAGATACGGACACTGACTACAAACCTTGCTGAGGCCATTAATTCAGTACTAAAAGGTACACGACATCTCCCAATAGCGAGTGTGGTGAAAGAGACATACTTTAGGTTGGCTAAAGTTTGGTCTGATAAAGGGAAAGAGATCGAGTGTCTGATAAATCGAGGTAAATCTGGGCTCCGACGGTGGTAGAAGCAATGGAAGCAAATGAGCGTATGGCAACCTCAATGTTTGTTCATGACTTCGATCGAATTGGACATACTTTTGTTGTCATCGCATGCATACGTCGCAACGAAGGAGCAGATCGAGAATCATTTACTGTTAATTTACGACAAAGATGGTGTGATTGTGGCCGCTTTCAGGCGTGGAGATATCCGTGTGCTCATGCAGTCGCTGCATGTATGCATACTGGAATCAATTCATACACTTATGTTGATGAGTGCTTTCACCTACAGAGGATATTAAATATATACAACCATGAGTTCAGACCGATCCCAAATGAATCTTATTGGGACAATCGCGATCATGATGAATGGTTGCCAAATCCACTACTTCGTAGAAGTCCAACGGGTCGACCGGAATCTACTCATATTCATACCAGTATGGATATACATATTAGAGAGAAAGGCCAACCGAAGAGGTGGATTATGTAGAGGTGAAGGGCATTCAAAAAGAAATTGTCCAAACCTTCCACAGTATAGACCTCAGCAGTGATCTTATTATTTTATAAATTTTTATATTATATGCGATTCAATTACTCGAGTACATATTTAATAATAATTATTTAAATTTAATTATTTAACTTTAATGATTTAATAATAATTATTTAACTTTAATGATTTAATAATAATTACTTTAATGATTTAACTTTAATGATTTAATAATAATTACTTTAATGATTTAACTTTAATGATTTAATAATAATTACTTTAATGATTTAATGATTTAATGATTTAATGATTTAATAATAATTACTTTAATGATTTAACTTTAATGATTTAATAATAATTACTTTAATGATTTAATGATTTAATGATTTAATAATAATTATTTTAATGATTTAATGATTTAATGATTTAATGATTTAATAATAATTACTTTAATGATTTAATTTTAATGATTTAATGATTTAATGATTTAATAATAATTACTTTAATGATTTAATGATTTAATGATTTAATGATTTAATGATTTAATGATTTAATAATAATTACTTTAATGATTTAACTTTAATGATTTAATAATAATTACTTTAATGATTTAATGATTTAATGATTTAATAATAATTACTTTAATGATTTAATGATTTAATAATTATTATTTTAATGATTTAATGATTTAATGATTTAATGATTTAATAATTATTATTTTAATGATTTAATGATTTAATGATTTAATGATTTAATAATAATTACTTTAATGATTTAATGATTTAATGATTTAATAATAATTACTTTAATGATTTAATGATTTAATGATTTAATGATTTAATGATTTAATAATAATTACTTTAATGATTTAACTTTAATGATTTAATAATAATTACTTTAATGATTTAATGATTTAATGATTTAATAATAATTATTTTAATGATTTAATGATTTAATGATTTAATGATTTAATAATAATTACTTTAATGATTTAATTTTAATAATTTAATAATAATTACTTAATTTTAATGATTTAATTTAATGATTTAATAATAATTACTTTAATGATTTAATTTTAATAATTTAATAATAATTACTTAATTTTAATGATTTTATTTTAATGATTTAATAATAATTACTTGACTTTAATGATTTATATTTACTGATAATAATAGTAAATATATTCGATTCAATTACTTTAATTTGATACAAATAATTAAAATAAGGATTACAACTCTTGTCGGTGTCGGGGTGTTGTTGAGTAATAATGTCGAGGCCCACGTCGGTTTCGTTGTTGTCGTTGCACTTGTTCAGGAGTTTGTTCAGCATAACCAACCTGCTCATTCATCGAGGGCATAGGTTCTGGTGTTGTTAATACATGCCCACCACCACTATGCTCTCCCATCTGAGGACAAACACTCGTACTTGTGATCATAGATGTCATCTGATCAAAATCATTTGTTGCCCCAAACATAGGAGGGAACATGAGTGATTGATGAGGAACATGCTGAGGAGTGTAGGGCGTAACACCAGAATCACCAACCATTTGACTAAATGATCTTGTGTGATCAAAAGATTCTGGTGGGATATTATCCATTGTCTCTTGTTCTGCTCCACGGTGAGAAGAACTCCCACTCCCAGTCCTTCTTGGTTTCTCGGGTTTACCGAATTTTTTGGTATACTCTATAAATTGTCGCCTTTCTCTGATCGTTGTCAAGAACGGCTTTCCATGTTCCCAAAAATAATTCAGGTAATCCGAACTCTTGAAGTCAAAGTCATCTGGTTGTATGGGAGTGAGCGTTGGCAAGTATGAACCCCTGTTGTTCCAATGATTGATATGGTTAGCATGCCTCACCGACCAATCCTCACCGACCCTACCCCGCCCATCTAATCGATGGAGAGCATCATGATTCTCTGGAATGACTGGAATATGTTGGTGGAAGCCGAACTGCCTCAACACTCTATCGGCAAATTGGAACTCCACAAACATGAAATGGATCAATGGTGTAACAGCACACCAATATTCACAACCCTCCCAGACATGTTGCGGTACGCACGACATAATTTCTTGATCATGGTACGGCCTCCAAATAAACTATAAAATAAAATTATATAGTTATTATTTAATTAAATAATTATAAAAATCAACAAATTAATAAATAACAATATTATAATATAAACATAATATTGTATAAATTCACTTATTAATTTTATATATACCTCAACTTTGCATTTGATGTCAATCTTAAACCTAAACTCTTTCACGTTGTTGTGCGCCAACCCCGTTCTTTCTATTTTATGCCTCCATCTGTATACCAATCAAAATAAAATTTTGTAATTATTTTTCATTTACAAAATATTTTTTATTTAATTAAAGATAAAATATTTTAAATCAATAAAATTACCTTCCGGCAAGAGGAAAGTCAACTGCAGTTCGGCTAATCGGTGTTAACCATGGAATTCTGTACCACGCCCACGATTGTAATAACATCGTGCATCCGCCGATTTCAGTCGTGTACGCATCATTAACAATTAATGATGCCTTGCACATCTCGCGATACAAGAATGCCAATATTGCTGATCCCCAACTATATTGACGGGTCATAAAGAAGTTCTCCAAAAACGGAAGATATTGTATATGGACAAGATTACTAGATTTATCTGGCATCAAGATTCCGCCGATCAAACGTAATATATATGCTCGAGTTGCATATATAATGTCTCGCTCACTACATTGTGGATCGAGCTTAAACTCATTTGCCAACCAGGATAATCTCAGCCGTGACCCTTTTGCTACATCTTTGTCTGGTACCTTCCCAAGGTAACGCTCACATATTGCAAACATGTCAAGATCTGTATTTCCAACCACTGCCATTCCATTTGTAGGAACCCCTAGTTGTAAAGCCACATCCTCCAAAGTGATCGTACATTCACCACATGGAAGATGAAAAGTATGAGTTTCTGGTCTCCACCTTTCAATTAATGCACTTATCAAACCGGGGATCAACCGAAATTCTCTTACAAAAGCAACATCATAAAAACCCACTGTTTTCAAATTATCAACAATACGTTGATCTGGCATCTCACAGTTGATAAGTCGAGGACGAAGGACTCGTTGTTCGTCATCCTGCAATTTAGTAGTCATTGTAATTAGAATTAAACACCGTTCTCAAATAAAAAAAATAAGCGATCATATTACCAGTTCTCCCAAATTACTCGAAATGTGTCGACCATCTAGCCTCAAAAGAACATTTTCTTCGGCCATGTTTCAACAAATCTAGACAAAAAAAATTAAATATTACACTCAATTATTACATTGTTTTATTCAAATAATCAATTGCATGTTATCTACTTTAATAAAAAATAAACATCAAATATAAAATTATCCCTAATTACTATTTGCTTCTCAACATTTTCAAACTTTGCAATTTAATCACTAAATTATAAATTCTTTCAAATTTAACCAATTAAGCATTTAATACTAAATTCAAGCATAGTATACCAACTTTTTATAATTTACTCTAATTTCTTAAATTCCTCAAATTTTGCAAAACGATCCTAATTACTATTTGGTTCTCAACATTTTCAAAGTTAGCAATTTAATCCATAAATTTTAAATTCTTTCTAATTTAACCAATTAAGCATACTAATACTAAATTCCAGCATAGTATAGCAACTTTTAATAATTTACTCTTATTCCTTAAATTCCTTAAATTTTACAAAATGTCCCTAAAACTTTACAATGTTCCAAAATGGTCCCAACCTTATTTCAAATTATGTAACAACATATAAATTATTATTTCAGAGTGTAACAACATATAATCACAAAATTAATAAACTTATGAAACTAAAATTATGAGATCAATATGAAACCATAAACCTTTAAAATAAGAATCAAATGAGATATAGGGCTTGAGTTTAAATTACCTCAGGCTATGCTTTGTGATCAATCTCCCTCTCAAGCTCTCACTGCTGATCAATCTCCCTCTCAAGCTCTCACTGCTTCTGTAATTGTGAATTGCCTCAGCCTCAGCCCGAGCATCTCTTATAAACACATTCGTAACTCATCCATATTTATTTGTTAAGAAGACGCCGAGCTATCCAGCTTTCCATGCAAAGACGCCGAGAAATCCTTACCTAAATGTAAAGAAGAGGCCGAGAAATCCATCAGTTGCATGCCCCCCACATGCAGACGTGCAGGACCCCCACATGCGGACGTGCAGCCTTGCAGGACCCAGGACCCGTGATTTCTCCTTGCAGAACCCGTGCTCTCTCCTTGCAGAACCCGTGATTCTCACGTCCGGTCCCATGCACAGCACTGAAGACGCCGAGAGTTCCTATGAAGAATCCAACTGAAGACGCCGAGAGATCATGCACAGCTCCCACGCTTCCACATCTGCTGAAGACGCCGGGATATCCAAGTTGAAGACGACGACAGCCTAAAGACGCCGAGCTTTCCAAAGAACCACATTAAGCACTGTATATTTCACCCCATTTGGGGAAATAATAGGCAAAGGGCATTAGTTGGGGAAAAAATATTCCCCACATGCATTATTCTGGCATTTTTGCCTAAAAATCTTTGAAGAGGACTGCAAGAACGCGTTAAATATGCATGGCTGGCGGTGACACCGATCGCACTCCTTGTTTCAAAAGTTAACCATCCAAAAGACCAAATAGCCCTCCACCTCAGTTGCTATTTTTTTATTATATTTTCTTTTTACCAAACCTAACCTAACCTAACCTAACCAAAGCAAATCCAATCCCCCATCCTTGTTATAAAAACCCCCTTCCACTACCTTTCTCAACCTTCTTTCTTTCGCTTTTGGTCGCGCGCGTGTTGTCTACTCTCGGTCTCTCCTCGCGTTCCCTTTGCCCAACCAGCTAAGTATTCTTCATTTTTATTGTTCCATTCCAGGCTTCGTTTTCCCTTCTCCTTTTCGTTTAGATCTGGTTTAGATCTAGGATTTCTTTTTGTTCTTTGTTATTTCTCTGCTGTTTATTTTCATGTTCAATCTGCGGTTTGTAAAACCATTTCAATGATTTTAGATTTTCTATGAACTTAATCCTCATGCGGCGAATCCGTATTCTTCACTCGTTCTCGGTTGTCTTCCTTTACTGGTTCTACGTTTTCTCATGAATTTGTTCATCAATCTTGACTATTGAAATTTCAAATCCCTAATTATCATTCAATTTCTCATATTCCAATCTAAATAATCTTCTCGATCAACAAAGAAAACACTTCACCTATGGCTACTGTGCAAAGGCAGGCGAGTTCTTCTGATTCCGATCCTCGATATGCAAACGTTGACGAGAGGAAAAGGAAGAGAATGTTGTCCAACCGTGAATCCGCGAGGCGATCGCGTGTTAGAAAGCAGAAGCAGCTCGAAGATTTAGTGAACGAAACGAGCGCATTGCAGAAAGATAACGGTCTTCTCTCTGAGAAGATCAACATTGCAACCCAACGCTACATCGAAATGGAAAATGCAAACAACGTGTTGAGAGCTCAGGCGGTGGAATTGACTGAGAGGCTGCGGTCCCTGAACTCGGTGCTGCACATTGTGGAAGAAGTCAGCGGGTTTGCCGTCGATATACCGGAGATTCCGGATCCTCTGATGAAACCATGTCATCTCCCTTGTCCAATACAACCAATCATGGCATCGGTCGACATGTTTGAGTGTTGATGGAATAAGCATAGACCCTTCCTTTCCTGTTTGGCAATTGTGAGTCCTTTTGTTGGAGTCGGTCTGTGCTTGGGAGTCGTTTGTAAATTAGATTTATGCAACTGTCTCCTAATATAATTATGCTATTAGAACTATGTGATGTGAAGTCCGCTGAATTTTGAGTTTGGTTTCTTTGGTGTGATTCTGTTTTCTGGGATTTCTACTGTGAAATGTTGGTTTTGGATTTCGATGGCTCTTTTGTTGTCAGTTTCTTTGTTATTGTGTGTTGATTTGGAATCATAAACAGAGCATTTAACTAAATGCTGCTATGGTTCTTCGGATTCTGATATCAGGATATTCAAATTCAAAATGATACGAATAAATTCTGAATAATTGGATGAAGAAATGAATAAAATTTAAAAATGTCTGAACACGTAATGATTTGGATTCCGAAAATAATACAAATTTACTAGTTGGAATCATTGACTCGTTCAAAATAGATGATTTAAATGGAGTTTTGTTTGGAGGTGGAATTGGCATATTTATCACTCTGGATTTATACCATTGTTTGTTATAGTTATAATGTATGCGAAATTGTCAAATTCAACATGAACACGTCTTGTAAACAATATCTGTAGGCAAACCTTAACTAAATAAAATAAACGGATTATTTGTAAACCGTTTCCAATTTGGATGGCTGCCGCCAGTCTTTGTAGACAACGCACCGCGTCATATGATTTATCCAATACATTAATATTCTTCATGGTAGATAGATTTGGCCAACGCCAGCAAGTGATATTCTTGGATTCTTTCTAGCTTTCTCTTGGAAAATTTATTTTACGTAATCAATTTAATCATAAAATTTAAAACTCTCTACTTAAATATTAACTTTTCAATAAAATATATATAACATTAAAATAAACATGTCGTGTAAAATAATATATATGAAAGCATATTTATTTATAAAAAAAAGTATATCTATACGTTGATAAACGATATTGTTTTAATTTTAATAATCGTCCATTTGATGTCAAACAATCTCTCTTCTTTATAAAAATTATTATGATTTATAAGAGAGTAGTTGTGTAGACTCCCATGATTTTTTTTTACATCAAGTTTTAATTTAGGGTATTCAAAGTCTCCAGACTCCAATTATCAATAAAGCATAGTTTCATTGCTAAAGCATATCGAGACTAGAGGTCCTTAATGAGTTGAGCAGTTCAAATTCAACTCGATCAAGCTTTGATAAAAACTCGATTCGGAATGACTCAAGTCAAACTCAATCTCAACTCAAGACCTTAACGAGTGGATTCGAGTAAAGTCTAACTCGACTCGATAAGTTTGCAGAAGGTCGTTAATTTTTTTTATGTAATTTTTTCAATTGTTATCTTAAAAAATTATATCATTAAAAATTACTAATTTAGTAATAGATAATAGAAAAAATGATAAATTACTAATCTATTAATTTTCTAATAAACAATAAAAAAATACTAAATTATTAATTAATATTTTACTATACTCAAAAATCAAACTATATTTATTATTTTAATATATTTATAAATTATTATTTAGAGTTTAAATTTTAAAATTATATCTTACACTCTTTTGATAATATTTTTATTAAATTTATTAATTTATATTTATATTAAATTCTACATAATATTAATAAATTTTACTTATAATTAAAAAAATAAAATAAAAATTTCGATAAACTTAATGAGCATCGAGTTTAACGAACAATAAGTCGAATAAATTTTTTTAATGAACACAAATCAAGTAAAAATTTAACGAACTTAACAAATAACGAATTAAATCTACCAACAAATTTTTTTAACGAACACAAATATAGATCCCCATACAACTCGCGTCCACTCATTCGATAAGCACCCGTATTCTGGACGGCATCAGAAAAGTTCACGTGATATAAATAAACGTTTTAAATTACCAAATGATCTTCAGTTTCACATAAACAAAGTAAGAGTACAACACCCATTCTGTATCATCTAAAACAGAAGGATCATAAACTAATAACCCCATAACTTTCAATTATCGTAAGTTTTGCACTCATCAGTCTCAGGGTTGTCTTTGCAGTAATTCTCCAGAGGATCGTTGTCTTTCATCCTGTCCCTAGCGTGGCTGGCTGCTGCACTCAGCTCTTCCACCTCGTCCCAAGCGGCCACGCACTCTCCACTCGCCGGATCGTTGGAGCACGCCTCTTGTGCTTCCTTGATGCTCTGTTCCACCTTCTCCGATAAGCTATCAGGTGCAGCTTTCACGGGCACCATCGCCCGCATCCTCCTAGAACCCAAATGGGTTACCATTTTCCATGGCCGGTTCTGGTTAAGGTATGGAGCCTTGACGGTGTTAACCTTGTTAGAATCCGGTAGGTTGGCTGTCATCCTTGGGGTTGCGAGGTTAAGACTAGACAGGGTTGCCATTGTCATTGTTCTTGTTTTCCCTCTTAGAGAAAGAAAATGGTTTGCTATGTTTTCCGGAAATTGGGGTCTTTAATTGGGAACGCAATGCTCCACAAATTTCTTATCACCTTGCAACCAATAATATATCTCCACGTTCCATACAAGTTGAGATATTTATTGGAATATTATTTTTTTAACATTGATTTCAAGTTAATTATATTAAAATATTTAAAAAAATATATAATAAATAAATTAATTTTTTAATAATATGAGATGACGATATTAATAAATAAATCAAATTTAAATGTATGCTTCAAATGAATTAGTTTTTTTGTTCGTGTTCAATTTGTTTTATTGAAGATTTTAGAAGTGTTATTCGTTTATCTTAATTATACATATATTGAATATATAATTGAACTTGAAAAAATAATTAAAAATTTATTCATATTCGATATATAAACAAAATAATTAAAAAAGCATATACAATGTTATTTATACATAAAACAACAACTATTACTAATAATATTTTTATTAATAAAATTTTATTCATATTCGATATATAAACAAAATAAATAAAAGAGCCAAATGAAGAGGATCACAAAGATCAAAATAGAGCCAAAGTTGTCACAACAAATTCACAAAACATCAATACTTATTCTTCTGCAACAACACTGATTTCGCCTTTCTCAAGCATGTCATAGAATGCTCTCACTTTCCTCTGCTCATTCCAGTGATGCGTCTTCCAAAGCCCACCAGCACAAAGGCCGAGCGTTATTCCGATAACTATCTCCTTAACGACACTTGGTCCTTTCAAGGTAGCATGAGCAATCCTAGATCCGGCCATTTCACTTCTATAGTTGAATCTAATAAACCTGGAACCAAGAATAAAAAATTTTCATCTTCCAACCGTAGAAATGGAGGAATCCAAGAATACCACAACTTAAAGTAATTTTAACATGCAAATCAATTGACAAAACAGAAATGCAACCAGCAGAGATCACAAAGGTTCATAAACCTAATAGTGAAACATATGGCAATTCCTGAAAATATAGGTAACCATAAGTCGCAAGTAAACCCATATCAAATAAACATATAGAGTAAGCTTAACCAATTATAATTTATAACATTAAATTCATGCTACTTCTGAAAAACATATGGCTTTACAAGCCATGGTTTCAAACTATATTGCTCCAAATGGAGGGAAGCTGAAATTGCATATGCAGATTTGTTCCCTAATATTGTTTCTTTTCACCCAAGATGGTTATGTATGTATATATACTACTTATCTATCTATTTGTTTTGGGACCAATATAGTTTTCGTGTACAAAATTCCTGGAGTAGAATTTTTATTTTTCCTTCAAAGGTGATCAAGAGGATTACTAAGGTATGCAATTCAGTTCTTTGGAAGGAGAAAGAAATTTCAGCTAGAGGAGCTAGAGTTAGCTGGTAGAAAATTTGTCAACCAAAAAGAGGAGGACTCGGGGTTAAAGATACACCGTATGGAATAAAGCCTGCATGACGAAATGCTTGCGGCTGATATTTACTCAATCATGTTCACTTTGGGTGGCTTGGATTGAGAAGTATTTTCTGAAAGGATGCACTATTTGGCAATGTTACTTAAACTACTTAAACTCAGAGATGCAATGTTACAAGTTGGTGATTTGCAGGGTGGTTATAAAGCAAGAAAGGTTTGGGAGATACATATACATAAGCAAGAAAAAGTGCCTTGGTTCAAGGCCAACGTAGTTTTAGTTAGCATATGTGGTTAAACAACTTTCATGTTGGCTCCATAAGAGATTACAGGCTTAAACCTAACATAGCCCTGCTAAATTCTTCATCACTTAAGCTATGTTCCAGGACCGTATCAACTCTGAGCATTGTTCAATGCTTTACACCTTAAATTCATCAATGGAGTAGTGGAGTTAGGCCCTAATGTCTTTCCTATATTCCAAAACAACATATCAAAAGCTTCAATTAATTCATTCTTTTTTGGTTACTTCAATTCAATGGCAGTTTCGATGAAACTACATATACTATCTCTTGGGTCTAAACACTCAAACTAAATACATGGATAGCTCGTCTCCACTCTCTTAGTTTGCCAAACAGTTAAACTAATGAAAATATACAAATATTAACATTTCGAATAGCAGTTAGGTGTAAAAGAAATATAGGAAATTTAGCCGGAACTTTCAAAGCATAATTGAAACGATCGTAAAACCTATTTTGCAGTTAATATTAGACCCCTGAAACGGATCTCAAATATTCCAGAGCAATAACTAAAACAAATAAATCAACGTTTCCAAGCATAGGCATAAGATGGAGACAATTGAGAGCGATAGATTAGGGTTTACCTGAAAGGCTGTGATGAAGATTCAGAAATCAAGGGAACCTGTGATTGATTTCCACGACCTTTGGATCTTTGTACAATATAGTTTAGAAATTTTCTATTTTGCCCTTGTGAAATAATGGGCTCAACTCAGGATGGGCCAACATCTCCATTTCTCCTCTTTGAATACCACAATTTTAAGAAATTATTTCATCCACATATTTGGTTGATTTCTATTTTAAATTTAGGGTAAATTATCTGAAATATCACTTAATTTTAAGTTTTGTATTGTTTCTATAGCTGAACTTTAATTTATTTTAATTTTAATATTAAACTTTAGTTTCAGATTCAATTAAGATGTTGAATCATTAGATACAACATGATGATTTATTCTTTTCTTGTTATTTTTTAGTATAATCATCGGTTTTCGGTTTATCAATCGATTAATTCAAATCGAGTACTACATAGATAAAGATGACCCTTCCAACTCAATTTGTTTTGTTCACAAATGTCGGGATTTAAATTTCTGACTTTGCTTAAGGATCTAATATCTTATCTCACTAAACCAACTTATTGTTATAAATTTTAAAATATTTCAATTTTAGATAGAAAACTTTCAACTCTTCATACCTCCATTATCGATCAATTATTGCCTATTATCAATCGTCATTTGCAATAAGATTAGTACTAAAATGTTCATTTCACTTTATTTTATTGAATAAATTTTCGACAAAATTCACTCAAAATCGACAAAACTCTATCTAAAGGTTCAATTTCTAATGCTCTAATCTCCTCTGACGATGTTTCAATGAAATTGGATTTCTAAAATTTTCGCGAATGAATGCTTTTAACCGTTCGGACAAACACCTTAAATAGTTAAATCTAAGAAAACCCCAAAAGTGGATAAAGTGGCAGAAGAGATGAGTCAAGGTGAAACACAGAATTATCCATTAAACAGCATACGTTGATAGCAAAGTTAGCTAAAAGTAACAAATAGCAACACCAGGAGGCTATTATTCATCACTATCAGCTGTGGCGGGTAGTGGCTGAAGAGCTTTCAGAGGATTCATGATGACACCATCGATTAGTCCGTATTCTTTGGCTTCTTTTGCGCTCATGAAAAAATCACGGTCGGTATCCTGGTTAATCTTCTCCAAACTTTGGCCAGTATGGTAAGCAAGATACCCGTTTAAGTTCGCCTTATGGTGCAGCATTTCATTTGCCTGTGATTATCATTAATGTTCAACCATCAAGTTACGGCTTAACTGAACTAAAATGAAACTACATGCTAAGCACAGTTCAACAAATCCAAATTGTTGATGTTTGGCAAGAGTCCTCACGAGGGCACCCCACTGGTACACTGTCTAATCCTTTTCTTATCTTTAATAACAAAAATACATGTTCACTAACACTTGGCTGTCTCTTATAGTATCAAAAACATCAAGATTCTAGAATAAATTGATTTTATTTGATTCCCACAGAGGGTTACGGCCTAGGGAAGGCAGAAGCACAAAAAATTTAAAGAACATATGAAGTTTGCAGAGAAAAACCCATACCTGAATGTCGATATCAGTTTGACCTCCTTGAGCTCCACCAAGAGGTTGATGTATCATTATTCTTGAATTAGGTAAACTGTATCGTTTTCCTTGAGTTTCGAAGAAAACAACGGGATAAGTGCATCTAGTAGACCGTAGGAAATTACATCAAACAACAGAGCTATGAATGGTACGAAACACAAGCACTCGATATACCTTTGGTTCCTCCACTAAGCAGAAAGGCTCCCATGCTGTTCATGGAAAAATAAAACATCTCCATTACTAAAAGAAAACAATTGGATCCCCATGAAAATAGAAAATCTTATTCTCAGGAGCATCCATAAACATCTTCATTTTCAGAAATGCATTTCACGAAAAAAGGTTTACAAATTTCCAAAAGTCAATCTCATGGTCTTGCATTAGAAACTTTAGTTTGTCATATTGTTAACATAGGTGAAGCTATAACCCAATTCTAAGCTTCCAAGCATCTGGGTAAATATTAAATAAAGAGCATAAGATTCTTTTGACAGTCAAATGGATTGTGTGATTATTTTGTCATCAAGATTCTAGGAACAAGTTGGGACGCCAAACAGAATGTACAAATACAAAGGTCAAGCATCAAGTAGGGGAACATGAGAAATAAAATAAAACAAATCCTATCACTAGACCTCCTCGATCTCAAATAAATTGAAGTATTATGGCCCATTGAGTCAAAAGAAAAATACATATATTACTCATATTAAGAATATACTCATCAAGGATGCAACATCTGTCAGAATGAATAAAAACCCATAAGTTTCAAAGTTAAGATAAATTATCCCTGATTAATAGACCAAGCAAGCTGGCATAGCTGCAAAACTATTGTTATCTGATGTTCCATATTCGATATTTGAAAATATAATTGGACTGTCAGCAGAAATAATTTACATCAATCAATTTATACCTAGCTGCAAGTCCAACACACACAGTTGAGACATCAGGCCGGATATGCCTCATGGTGTCAAATATAGCCATACCTAAAGGAGGAGGGATTCAAAACCACACAAGTTAGGCAAATCAATGAAAATTGTACGTAGATTGGCATTTGAAACCACCCAATGGAAGTATAAATACATAATTCTCATTAGATAGATACATTACCGGCTGTAACTGACCCTCCAGGGGAATTGACATACATGACAATGTCCTGTTGACAAGAGCAAACAACACACAAATCGTAAATAACATGCATACTGGATCCAAAGATGTGTATGATTGAGAGGAAGTAAGCAAACATGGAACAGAAGAGACCTTATTAGGATCAACAGCATCAAGATAGAGAAGCTGGGCTACAATAATGTTTGCCATATCATCATCAACGGCTCCACCACAGCGAATAATTCTCTAACAACGGAAACAAACACCCAACATAAGAAGCTGAAAAGAGAAAGACCTAGTTTTGCTAAAGCTAAAACTCACAACCAAACCAAATCCTTACGTATTGAAAAAGTTGGCTGACAACACTTTGAAATCTCTCTTGCACCATCGGAGGCGGCCCCTGCCCTTGTGCACATGCAGGAAAGTAAGGTGACGATGGAACTTGCAAATCATCCCTGCATAGTTACAGAATAAAATCATTCATCTTTATTTATAACAAAAAAAAAAAAATTTAAAAAAAGGGGGTTATAGTTCCATACAAGCTCTTACCTTATTGACCAAATTCCCTGTCGAGAACTTGTCTCTGGAGACCAAAAATCTCCTGTGTAAACAGCCTTTGGCTGAGAACTAATCACATTCTTTTGATTACTAAGTAGCTTCTTCAATTTCCTGAAAATGAAATTAAAAAAAAATACTTATAAAACTTTAGCCAATTAAGTAAAATCGAAAACATAAAAAAATGGATCTTGGACCCTCTCTGAAGAAATTAACATTGCAACAAAACATGGGTTCTATTCCAAGATGAAACCAAAAAGAAAGTACCTGGGACGAAGGGGATGCAAAGGAAGAGAAAACTTATGAGAATCAAGATTGGTTGGAGAGAAGAGCGGAGAACTTAATCGAAGAGACGAAGCCGATGTCGATATGCACGTGCTTGCCATTCTTACCTATGAACCAAAATTAAACCAAACCTGAAAAAGTTATTGAATTTAGAGGCGTGTTTCTGGGATTTTATTGAATGGAGTGAGGAAATGCAGGTCAGGGCTACAGGCGGCGGTGGCGATAAGGGTAGTGAAGCTGCCTCTAGAGAAGGAGTGCAGTGCTGTAACTACAAACAAAATTTTTGCTTTCAATATCTTTTCCCCGACCAACAAATTATCTTAATTGTTTTGACCCGAATTTGGATTACGGACGGGTACCCATAAACAAAACAAATAGTCTTTTGGGTTAAAAACTTAAAATACTATCTTATATCTAAATGAATTTCATTTATAGGTTAAACTACCAATAGTCATCCGACTTTTAGGGTGCTATTAATTTGGTCACCTAAAAGATCCTTCAATTCACTCATCCAATTTTTGGATTGTTATGAATTTAGTCACCACGGTTATGAATTCTCTTTATTTCAATACCAGAGCGTTAAACCCTATCAGATGACATCTCATTATCGCATCTCATTTATTTATTTTATAAAGAAGTACATCCAATAAGACAATACAATCTAATTAGTTAAAAAAAATAAAAAAATAATAATTTTGGAACCAAAATTTCCAATCCTAGTGCTTCAGAAAAACTCTACAATGCACAATCACAACACTCAATTCAGATATTTGTTACTACAATTGATGTTATAACATTAATACATATTAATTACTTTTAAAATATATTATTTATAATATTAGTATTCTTAATTATGTAATAAATATCTTAGTTGAGAGCAATTCGAAATCTCAGTCTTAAAAACAAATTTTAATTTCGTTTTATGATCAATCAGATAGTGATACCACACCACATCGTTAGAGTTAACAATTAGATGACTGAAATGAATTTCTTCTTCTTCTTCTTCTTCTTCTTCTTCTTCTTCTTCTTAATAATGGCGCCTAAATTCATAGCATTTTAAAAATTGGAAGGCCGACGAAGTAGTTTCTCCTGATTTTTAATACAATAATTCAATAAATAATATTTCATTCCATACAATTAAAATAAAACATCATTCGAATTGCTGAATATGAATAAAATATACCTAACTATTTTTATATAATAGCAAAAGAAGATAATTAAATTCAAAATGAAAATAATATTATTTTTTGAACTTTTGGTTACATGAGAAAATTTCAAATTCGTTCATACCACAAATAGATCGTCACAAAACAAAGCAACAAAGCTGATCCAAGTGATGGTCATTTGTCCATAAAGGTGTCAGAGCGTTGAACAATGAGCATGGGGTCAATTCCCAGCTCTACCTTAGGAAGCAAAACTCAGTAAACTATTTTTTTTTTGTACCTAGAATAATTACATTAATAACTCCAAAAAAGGGGAGCATTTAGCCCCATTTTTTAATCAGTCCCTGAGATGAAATGAATATAAATGTGCAGAATTTACCACATGCACAAGAGGGCAGAGCTTGATCTTCAGCAGGACTAGCAGGTAGTTTCAGCCAGCAGCTGCAGTTGAATTGCCTTGTAGCACTGCAGGCTACAAAGAGGTAGCTTTGACTTCGAATCTCGATACCTGTATGGGTTAGCGCACAATGGCCCCGCACAGTTTTCACGAGGAGAAGTGTAACAAGATATTCAGACCGAAAACATAAGGAACCAAACATTTGTTAAACTGAATCAACTTGAACAATGCAAGGGGTAAATACCTCCAGGGTTTGGAATCAAATATAGTAGGGAAACCCAAATCCCGGGGAAATTTCACAGTTGTTCCTGCAGGACCCATGACCAATCTGATGGTATTTGATGCAAGCATCTCTTCATTAACAGCCTTTTCCTATACATATATGAAAAGATTAGACAAAATGACATTAATTTATAAGACTTGCAAAAAAACAATTACGTTTCAGTAAACTTTTGTTTCCAAGCACCTGTGCCATTTCTTCTTGACGCTTTTTCATCTTTTCTTCCCGCTTCTTCCTACTGGAGTCTTGGCCAAGCATTTTTCTAATAGCCTCGGCCTAAAAAATTAATTCAAACAAGCTCAACTTTTTGCATAGAATTTTTAAAATTAATATTCAAACATATGATGATCGGGAGAGGGGAACAAACCTCAGATTCCCTGTTGGCCTTTTCAACTTGCATCCTTCTTCTCTGAGCAGCCTCCACCTTCTTTAGCTGCTGCTCCACTTCTGAGAGTTTCTCCTTTTCCTCTACAATCCATAACAATTACTGTAAAAAGGGAGGGCAATGACCAATAAATTGCATAAAGTATTATGGCTGAAACAATTGCTTACTTCTCGATGGGGCAGGCAGTAAACCATTTGGAAACTCAATTAAGCTTGAACCAGGTGCAGAAGAGGCATCTTTGCTTGATTGAAGAGCACGTTGACGTGTTGTGAGAGTTATTTCCCTCTTACTCTCCATTGATGTGTCAACAGGTTCTTTCCTCTGCTTCTTTTTCTTCTTACCCTCAAGCTCACTATCAGATACTAATTCATCTTCATCCTCATAGTCGGTATCCTCAGATACCTTATCTGATCTATGCTTCCTTTTCCCATTTTTGGCAGACCTCGATGTGCCAAAATTTTCTATGTTGGAAACTGTAGAGATCTTTTTCTGTTTCTTACTAGATTCATCCTCATCTTCCTTAAATTCTGTACTAATCTTTGAAGTTTTAAGTTTTTCCATGTAGCGGATCTCATCATCATTGTCATCTTCACTGAATTCCCAATCAAGTAGACGTTTCTTAGGGACCCGTTTGCTTTTATGAACCGTGTCACCATGGTCTCCTAGTTTACCAGAGATATTCTTTCCAGAAGTCTTTGCCACCAAAGAATCCTCCTTCCCAAAACCAAATCCACCTTTGGAGAAATCTTTCCAGGGTACACCTTGCAAGCCACTCCTATCTGTAGGTGAGTTCCCATCATTGGTACTTCCCTGCAATAAAAAGGCATAATAATAAGATCATGTGGAATTCGAAATGTTACTAAAAGATGTAAATAATAATTGTAAAGTACATTGATACATAATTTTCCTTACAAGTGCCAAGACTTTGCAATATTATTACCCAATCATTTAATCCCGCATGATCAGTCACCTAAAGGAATACAGTTCCATTAAATAATCCCATACATAATCTAGAGCATGATAATTTATATGGGTGCAGTCTCCTAAGGTATTGTAATTTTTAGCTCCTAAACTAGATCCTTCTTCAACACATTCCAAATGCCTCCTGCTATAAAATACATTGTACTCACTTAACTGAGAGGAAAGGCATCCACATTAAACAACAAAGGAGAACCCTTTTTCAATACAAAATTGCCATTATCAAACAAAAAACTAGCTACCTGGAGATTGTTCTTTCTCGCAGAAGACGCAGTCACTGGCAACCCATTATCTGCCAAGTTGGCATGAATTGTGCGCATGACTCCTCCAACCTTGAGTTTAACTTTTTTAACCTTGCTTTCATTACTATCAGTAACAGCTTGCACTGAACTCTGAATCTCAGCGTCCCTTGACTCTAATTTCGACCACTCCTTCCCCTTGCTTGTGCTTTTCCAATTACCAGGAGCAAGTACACCCTTGCCAGTACGCTTACTATTTAACCCGCTTCGCCCAGGCTCATTTTCATAAAATGCGTTGAACCCTCCATCTTTCTTTCTTTTATGAGTTTTCTCAAATTTCAACTTCAAAACCAGTATCAGGAGAAATCCTAGAAACATATTGATTAAGATTGGCTTCTTTCCGCTTTGAATTAGCATCACCACCAGCACTCTCATTGCTAGAGACCTTGCTCACACGGTGTCGATAACAAAGGCAAGTGATCTTGACTTTCAGAAAAAGACTGTGAATCAGGACGACGTCGGCGACAAGGCTGACTCCTCTTCATCTTCAAGGCATTGTTCACACCATTAAGGCAAGTACCAGAAAACTCTGCCATGGCGATAAATTGTTATTAGCTAACTTCCTGAGAAGGATGTTCCAGCAAGATCACTAATCCTAAAAGAAAGAAAAATCAAATTATGAGATTTAAATTGCATACATCCCAAATCATAACAAAGCAACTTCAATTTATCACAGCCAGATCAGATCAAACAAGAAAATGGAGAACAAAAAGGTTAAAGAATCTCACATATGATATAGCATCCTTAAAAACATGTAAAATACATAATAGAATGACAATTAATACTAGATCCCTGAAAACCGCTAGAAGCATGATCAAGCTAAAGGAATTTTACCAATGTAAACAATCAGAGACTTGAAATTTCATAAGCAATTGATCAAAATATCAAAATCAAGTAAATCGGGAAAGAAAGCAAAGAAATTCAAATGCAGTATAAGAGAGAATTACCCCAACTCCACAGGGTAAAAACCAAATAATTCTATGAAATAAATTGTTACAAACGATCAGAGAATAGAATTATCCCACAATTCTGAAAGGTCAAATCACCATCAAACGAAAAGCAAACCCGAGATTAAAAAACCCAAATTCCGACGAATCAATCCATCGAACGAGAAACCGATACTTGAAAATTTACCAGAATTCGACCCAGATCAAATCAGCAAACGGGACTACGTACCTTCTCGAGATAGCGGTAAAGAAGAAACCCAGGAACCCACGAAAGAGAAGGGAAGATAAAAAGGGAGAGGAAGGGGGAAAGAGAGAAAAGAAGGGAGAGGAAGGTAAATAGATTAGGTGAGGATGTGAAAGAAGAGTATAATGATTTTCGTAGAGGAGGGGAAAAGAAAGGAAGAGAAGGGTTAAAAGGAGAAAGAGGTTTTAGGGTTAGAGAAGGATGGACGGATGTGGTGGTAACAAATACAATCATCTCCTCGTTCACCATTTTTTTGCTATTGCCACACCCTCCCGTTGTGCTTTCCTTTTGGATGTGGGCTGGGAAGTTGGGGATTTTGGATTTTTAGATAATTTGACTCGGTGGGTTGACTCGCTGAAACGACTCACCCCCTCTTCTGTTTCTCGCGCCTTTTTCTTTCTCATTTCCCGTTCGTCCTTCATTTCTTTCCTTGTCTTTTCTTCACACGGTTTTACGCTGCAAAAAGCGTGCGCAAGTTAAAACCTTGCGCACTCGAATAGATATATTTTATTTTCGATAAAAAAATATTGTATTGATCCTTATAATATAGTTCAAAATGCATTTTAGTCCTTATAATTTTGAAATGAAAAAAATGTGTATATTAGAAAGACAAGAAAAATGATTAATTTTAGGATTGTTATTTAGTACACCATCACTGAAAGCAGTTGTGCAAAATAAAGACCAAAATAAAATCTTCATTAATGGACAAGGAGTTTTGCAATATTTTTACCTTTATTTTATTGCATATTACTTTTAAATATTGGAATAATATTTTTCGAATAATTATCATGGCTCTTTCAACCTGTATGCAGTTATAGAAGTTTAATATAATCCTATAAAGCCAATCTGATAAGAAAGGAAAAGAAAAGTTTAAAAACATATGTACAAAACTGCATGCCTGGAGAAAACTTAACAGTGATACAAAAACGATCAAGAAGAAGCGCCCATTTCTCATCCATCAAAATTCTACATAAACTAAAACCCCTCTGAAAATCCTATTTCAAAGTTCCTAATTTTCCTACTGGGAAAATTTCTCGTTCTTGTATTTCGTTGTCTGCTTCAATTACTCTCCCTTGGAAAGTGTTCATCGACCCTCATGAAGATCTTCAGAGGAAACTACTGTACGTGAGATGTTATTGTCTAAAGCACCGAGACCAGAGAAAGGACCGGAAGAAAACACCGAAGACGTCTCATCAGACTCGAAAGTAGTAGAAGACTGTCTCCGGTTGGGCAGGTTATTGGAAATGGTTGATGCGGAATCCTGATATTCCGTAACGCGCTGCACCATTTTTAACGACTGTACTACTTCACCCATTGTCGGCCTTTGACTTGCCTCAGGAGCAACACAAGCAGCGGCGATTATGCAAACCCGTATGAAATCTTCCTTCGGGTACTTCCCTCCAAGTCTTGGATCAGAAAGCTCTTCCAACCGACCCTTGTCTCTCAGGATTGGCCTCGCCTGAAAGAACAAATAACTTGAGTTATCTAGCAAGTCAAGAGATTAATAAAGGTTTATGTCTACTAATTCTTAATCAAATAAAATTCGGATATAGAAGCATTAGAGACGGTGAGGCTAACCCTAGGTTACTACTCACCCAGGTGACGAGGTTCTGTCCAGATGGCAGTGACATATCTACATGGGATTGTCTAAGGAAAGGCAGGTTAATATACGGTTAATATACGGTAGTACCGGATACATTAAAATATATTTAATAAATTCGGTTTAGCGGTACCTATTATGTTGACAACTAATAATGTTTTAGGTAGAAAATATGAAAAACTATTAAAAAAATTTGGTAACCGGTAAACTTTGGTTGTCGGTAAGTATCTATCCTTTTTATAAAAGTGTCCATACTTTTAACATATTAAGTAAATTTTACTGGTTTTATCATAATGAATCTGGTTTTGTCATATTTTTACCTGTTATATTGTAAAGTATCTATCCTTTTTATAAAAGTGTCCATACTTATTTCACTGTGAAAATATATTTATTATTATCTTTGGTTAATATTGTTAAATTTAAATTCTAAATAATATTTTATAAAATATCAAAACAATCAAATAATTTTGTGTGTAAATGAAATTATTAAATTAATATTGTAGGTAGAAAACATGAAACACTATTAAAAAAATTGAAACATAAATTACATAACTTTAAAAAAAATATATATCATTTTTATAAAAATGTCCATACTTATTTCACTGTGGAAACATATTTATTATTATATTTGGTTAATATTGTTAAATTTAAATTCTAAATAATATTTTATAAAATATCAAATAATCAAATAATTTTGTGTAAATAAAATTATTAAATTAATATTATAGGTGGAAAACATGAAACACTATTAAAAAAATTGAAACATAAATTATATAACTTTAAAAAAAGTATATATCATTTTTATAAAAGTGTCCATACGTATAAAAGTAGGTCTAAGTCATGAAGAAATATTAAAAAATTGTGCTACCGGTTCGTGTCGATCCAAATAAAAAATGTGTCGATCCAAAACGATATAACATGTAAAACTATGACAAAACCGGTATAGAAATGATAAAACCGGTAAAGCGCTACCAGATACATTTAAAGTGTCGGTACTTTAATATAATGATCGACACTTCGTGAATTTAAAAGAGAAGCAGTTTTAAATCCTATAAAGTGTCGATACTTTTAAAAAATGTATCGATCCAAAACGATATACCAGGTAAAAATATGATAAAACCGATAAAACGTTACCGGATATATTGAAAGTGTCAATACTTTATATAAGGATCGACACTTTGTGAATTTAAAAGAGAAGCAGTTTTAGCGCCTATAATGTGTCGATACTTTAAAAAAATATATCGATCCACAACGATATAACAAGTAAAAATATGATAAAACCGGTATCAAAATGATAAAACCGGTAAAATGATACCGGATATATTGAAAGTGTCGATACTTTCGTAAGTACGTGTAATAAATTATCGACACTTTCAAAGAAATAGGTAATTATTCTTTCGAAAGTATCGACACCTGACATAAAAGTATCGACACTTTTGTATTTGTATCGATTAAATATAAATAACATATCCGATCAAAATATAAGCTAAATCTCCTCTGAAAATAGATAGAACGGACGAGTTTTTGAAATCGAAGCGTAATTGTTGCTGCATTTCAGAAGGCGTTTCTAAAGCGAAGTTTGTTTGTTTGTTGCTGCAGTCGAATCGAAAAGTATGTTGTCGAAACCCTAATTTTTTATTATTACAGTAATCGCGATAGGGTTTTTATGTGTTGTTTGGGGTTTTGGAGTAAAAAAACATTTGGGAACGATTGCATGGTAGAAAGTGATATTCAAGGAAAAATATAAATGTCGATACTTTTATTAAATATTATAGGTAGAAAATGATATTATAGGTTGTATAAATGTGCCGACACATTTTGGTGTGGCCATTCAAATTCTTTTGAAGAAAACCGTTTTACCACAAGAGTAGTTATCTATATTTGTATATTGAATAAAGTGTATGTAACAAAATAATTTGATTTGCGTAAACTGATATATGAAGGAAAAATGGAGTCAATGGGTTGGAAAATTGTTGGTGGAGCAGATGACTTTGAAATTGAGGCCGAGACTCGAAAGCAACCCAATTGTGGATATATGTACTTCTAGTAAGTATCAATGTCTTTTTGTTATTATTGTTGAAATGGTAATGTGATTAAATTATCGATAAACTTTAAATTGATTACAAATTTTAAATGTTGACAGTATGGCCGAATGCAAAAGGATGAAGGAAGATGGCACACAGAGCGGTTCGGTATGTAAAATGAAATTGATATTGAGTAGTATTTAGTGTTAATGTATTGATTAAGAAACGTTTATGTTTTATATTAGGTGACAAAAGATGTGAGGTCCAAATGGAATTCAATGAGTGATGCTGAAAAGGAACCTTACATCACACAGCCAAGGAATGATAGTAAAGCAAAGAACGGAGGAAAGCACATGAAAATAAGGTATTCATTAAACTTGTAAATACGTTGATACAAAATATATAAGAACTATAACATTATATATTGTTAAAAAATGTAGGAAGTGTCGACAAGATGCAGCATTAAAAAGGTGAATTTATTAATTAAACACCTTAAGGAGAAGGGTCAGTTGAATGTGCTGGGAGAAATAGGTTTTGGATTGTTGGTAAGAGTAAGGGATCGACCTATTCGGAGGGAATTGTGTCGATCCTTGATGGCGCAATTTGATGTCATGCAATGTATTGCTAAATATGGTGATTTTTCATTTCCTCTCGGGATCCCATGTGCTGCAGCCGTATTGGGGGTAGAAAATGATGGCAAAAGTGTTGTAGAAGTCTGTCAGAGTAAGGACTGGAAAGCACTTGCCTCCAAATATGGTTTGAATCATAAGGTGACATATGCTGAAATTGAAGAGGAAATAAAAAGTGGATCTTACGTTGGGGATGAGCTGAAGGCCAGAGTTCTATTATACCTTGTCGGTATCTTTCTTTGTCCAACGGGTAATACGTCAACGAACAAGGAACATATGAAGCTCATTTGTGATGAAGGCTTGAAGGGTGAATTTAATTGGGCTGAATATATCCATTCGAGATTGATTGAATCAATAATCACATTTAAAAAGGGCAGCCAGAGATACCTCAAAGGGTGCATAGCAATCTTAGAGGTAAATGAGTTGAATAACTTTTTTGTGTTTTTATATAAAAATATAAATTTTATTATAAATGCAGGTTGCACTGTTCGATTTTTGGTCGGGCTGTGAGGCAGTGCCGGCTTATGAAAGAATCAGAGTGGCACGCATCCGTGCATGGGGGAAGGAAGAGGTGGTTAGAGTGATGGTGAAGTTGAAGTTGGATAGAGCGAAGAAGCAAGAAAGGGTAATAAATGTAATTAAATAATATTAAGAATATAATCAATGTCTTAATATTGTAATTTAATTTTGAAGGTTATTGGCAAGGATGTAGAGGAGGCAGTGGAGGCAGAGGAGAAGAAAGGAGGGATGGTTGTATTGGGGGATGACGGTGAGTGGGACGACGGTGAGGGAAAACGTAGTAACTTCGACATTTTGATGTCTGAATTGGCTGATATCAAAAAAATCCAATTTGAAATCATGCAAAGACAATCAAGAGTCGAAGAGAAACTTGAGAGAGTCGAAGATACACTTGAGAGGCATAAGGGGGTAGTGGAAGGAAAAATAGATGGAGTGGTGAAAGAAGTAGAGGTGTTGAGGGTGAAGTGGTGAAAGAAGTTGGGGTGTTAAGGGGTGATATTAAGATGGTGACGGGTGAAAAATTTGAGGGAGTGGTGAAGAAGGTTGTGGAATTGAGGAGTGAACTTACGGGGGTGAAGGGGGTGGTTGATAAATACTTGGATGAAGGAGATCAATTGAAGGGTGAAATAAAAGAGATGAAGAGCTATGTAGAAAAAAAATACGATGAACTGAAAAAATATGAAGAAGAAAAGAGGGATGAGGAAGAAGAAGAGATGGAAGAAATGAGGAGGAATGAAGTCAATGTCATTTATATACCGGAGAGTGTTATAGCAGCAGATTTGGATTCGGAATGTCCTGCAGCCCAGAAGAAGAAGCAGAAGGTAAGTTGAATAAAAGAAAACTTAATTTGATTTTTATTATGTTGTTGTGACAAAAATTTGTATGCAAAATTGTAGGTTGAAAAAGCGGATATTCCAAGCGGAATTGATGACATCGAAGCTGCAATTTGTGATTATTTATGGAATAGCGAGTTAGAATCGGAGTAAGTGAAATATATTGTTTTGTGAGTTATATTTAAATATTTCATGACAACATATTAATCCTAATGATTCATACAGATATTCTGTAATCTCAATGGGAAATCAATTCGCTACTGTATACGACGTTGCAACGTTGAAGCCTACGGAATGGGTTGGCGGTGTGGTAAGTAGAAAGTAGAAAATGTTAAAACTTATTGAATATGTTCTGATTGTGTAATTAATTTTGTTAGGTTATCGATTTGCTCGCCTGGACAATATGCTACGATTCTCAAAAGTCACTCCGGATGATTGGCTACCTTCCATACCTCTTAGCGGTGAGTTAAATTAATAAATGTTGAAAAGTAGTGTTATAGACGGTAAATTAATAATGTTTGTTGCGTAATTACAGCAACAGGCGTTGGATGCCAACAACAAAGAAAGTGTTGAGAGTATTTCTACCTTCTGAGGTCTCATATTGGATAACTATGTGAAATTCACCGACTGTGAGAAGGTAAGACACCATACCAATTGCAAATGATGTTTTTGGATATAGAATGTTGAATTTTGTCAAATTGGGTGTGAAATTTGTTGCAGATCATGATCACAATAAACTACCATAATTCACATTGGTATCTGTTGGTGTTGGATATGGTAGATCGTGTTGCAACAATATATGATAGTATGTTTACAACTGAAGCAGCTAAACAGAGAGTGAAGGATGCTAAGAGATTGGTATGTATGTATGTATGAAAGGACATTATGTAAATTATAATGCATAATTTTTTTGGTGCATAACTTCTTATATTTTAATGCAGATTAAAATATTAGATTCTTATAATAAGAAACGCATTTGGGTTGAATCCTGTGGATCTCTAGGAAAGTATCTCTTGAAAAATTTCAAATTTGTGGAGCATAAGAAGAATAAGCAATTGAATGGGTATGAGATGTTATCACAAATAGAAAGCTTAATTTATGCAGTATTCATCATAATTGACATGTGTGGTTTTCAAATTTTGTAACAGACATGATTGCGGCATGTATGTGATGATGTGGATGGAATCGATCGGTTCTACAGGGGCAACTGGTGATTTTGTAAGTGAATAGAAAAATTCGTTTGTGGTAAAATTGTTAAAAGTCGTATATTGAATGCTGTAGTTGACAATACTTAACGTTCTGACAATTTGAATATAGGTTGTTGGAGACTGGGATCGATCGCGAATATTAAACGATCTCGTAAGCCACAATCAAAATAAACGAAGACAGGAGATAACAAAAGCTGCCATATTACATAAGAATAACAAAATGATGCAATGATGTAAATGTAGGGATTTTGTATAAGATTTATAATTTTGTATACGATTTATATTTTTGTATGTGAATATAATTATGAATGAGATGAGAAAAGTTAGCAGTATGTTGTTGTACATGTTTCTTATACAGATTAAGGGTCATGTTGATACTTTGAAGTAAAAGGCAAATTTACAATATGGCCAACAGGGTGCAACCATAAAGTGTCGATCCCAAAAACATCGAAAACCAAAAGTATAATGTAATATGTAATTTTTCAATCTAACCGGTACAAGTATACCGGTTTTATGAGAGAATATGTCTAAATAATGTGCCGATACTATTTTAGTTTGTGTCGATATTTTTGTTCCAGAATGAATGGAAAACAAGGTGCAACCATAAAGTGTCGATCCATATATAAAAAGTGTCGATCCCAAAAACATCGAACCCAAAAGTATAATGTAATATGTAATTTTTCAATCTAACCGGTACAAGCATACCGGTTTTATGAGAGAATATGTCTAAATAATGTGTCGACACTATTTTAGTTTGTGTCGATATTTTTGTTCCAGAATGAATGGAAAACAGGGTGCAACCATAAAGTGTCGATCCATATATAAAAAGTGTCGATCCCAAAAACATCGAACCCAAAAGTATAATGTAATATGTAATTTTTCAATCTAACCGGTACAAGTATACCGGTTTTATGAGAGAATATGTCTAACTAATGTGTCGACACTTTTTAGTTGGTGTCGATATTTTTGGTCCAGAATGAATGGAAAACAGGGTGCACCCATAAAGTGTCGATCCATATATAAAAAGTGTCGATCCCAAAAATATCGAACCCAAAAGTATAATGTAATATGTAATTTTTCAATCTAACCGGTACAAGTATACCGGTTTTATGAGAGAATATGTCTAAATAATGTGTCGACACTTTTTAGTTTGTGTCGATACTAATTTAAATATCAAGTGTTTTTCCACCGTTCACTATATATAGTACTCTTAATTGAGAAACCCTAAACATAAAGGCAAGCAGGCAGAAGATAACTCTTCCTCTTTCTTCTACCGTTATCATAAGTGACGATCAGATATTCAGGTAAATTTATCGATATTTTATGGGTTTGATTGATTTCTATATTGGAGTTTTTTTCCTGAATGTGTTTGTGTTCCATTGTAATAGCATCCAACCAAAATGGCTCCAAAACGTCAGCGTCAGAAGCGAGGTCTTTATCAAAGCTCTTCTCAACCCAGTTCTTCTCAACCACAACCTCCTTCTGTAACGAACGATTCTTCTGAGGAAATCAGGTTTTTCGAAACTCTGAACTTTAGATCCGATATGGAGAAACAAAGATGGCAGACGAGTTTTAAAGTAAGGAAGATTCGTCCCGAACGTGTCATTGACCTGGGTTTCTTGTTTGATGATAAATATGCATTTAGTTTTAAATCCACATTTACATCTTGGGGTTGGCTTGAATTCCTTGGTGTAGAACCAAGATATTATCCCAACCTAGTTAGAGTCTTCTACAACAATGCTTCCTTACAGCACGAGCCTAATAAGACTAATATAATAGGAATTAATACACATGTCATGGGGAAGGATATATATATATCTCTAGAAACTATTACGGAGGGTTTAGGTGTAGCGAATACAGGGGATTCAGATGAAAATGGTGTAGATTGGTCTACAATTAAACGGGTTGATAGAAATAGCCCAATTCACCTCGATGTAGAGTCGAGAGTGTTTCACAAAATGCTCACATGGTATATTCGGCCTAGTGGGGGAAAACATTCAACGCTTCGAGACAACGATTATTGGTGGATAGCAAAGTATAAATCCAAAACGGCTCCAAACATTGCAAAACTCATATTTAATACAATTGTATATATGGTCACAAAGGGAGCAACAATTTCAACTACACTACCATATGGATGTGTCATCACCCATCTGTTGAAGAAGAAGGAAGTTGATTTTTCGCATGACGCCCCTGTTCGATTAACCCGCAAGATTGACATGGTATTTATTAAAAAAGCGGGATATGATTTTGTTGAAAAACTCGGTTGGAAGCGTGTCAAGGAGGTCGGATTAGATCAAGAGAGGGAGAAAATGGACCCCGTTGGCCATGAAGAAGAGCAACCAAGTGGAGACGCAATGATGGAAGAAGCTCCAGTTGCAGAGGATGTCACAATTAAGACCGTGATGGAATACATGGTCAATTTTCGGGAGCATATTGATTCCCTTGTGAGTGGAATGCGATCCGATATTTCATCATTGCAACGTGAAGTCTCCATGTTGCGTAACGAATTACGTCAACGACATCAAACGAGTTAGGTAATTCATTATCTATGTTTCTTAACATTTACACGTTCTGAACTTTATTTTATTTTCTTTTAACAGATGTGGACAACCAAGCGGTCGCAGAAGATGAAGCTGACGATGAAGATGACGATGATGATGACGATGAAGCTGACGATGAAGATGATGACGATGATGATGATGATGATGAAGATGATGATCCAAACAAGTATATCGTGTCTGCAACGCCGCCTTCAAGAAAACTTTTAATTTTTGATCTCAATGGTGTCCTTGCCTACATCCCAAGACTGCCTGCAGGTTTTAATTTTATTCTTTTGTATCCATTATTTTAACATATAAGCGTAGAACTTTAATCTCATTTTCTTCATGTTGTAGATGTTGTCCTCAGAAGAGGATTATTTGAATTTATGCAATTTTGTGTCGACAATTTTGTTGTTGCCCTTTGGTCTTCAAAGATGAGGTTAGAACATGTTTGAAGCAATTGAATTACTGTAGTCAAAATCGTTAATATACATTTGAATGTTAACATTCAAACTTGATTACAATCTCAGGCATAACGTCGACCGTGTACTTGAGAAACTACCTGTATTTTCCGAGCATTTTCTATTCGTGTGGCATAAGTAAACCGGTTTACTTATAAAATAGGTAAATATAAGCGCTACCTATTACATAACTTACATATTATTAAATTACATAACTTACATAAGTAAACCGGTTTACTTATAAAATAGGTAAATATAAGCGCTACCTATTACATAACTTACATATTATTAAATTAAAAACAATAAACATATATATTACATATTTATTATTATCTTTGGTTAATGTTGTTAAATTTAAATTCTAAATATTATTTTATAAAATATCAAAACAATCAAATAATTTTTTGTGTAAATGAAATTATTAAATTAATATTGTAGGTGGAAAACATGAAACACTATTAAAAAAATTGAAACATAAATTACATAACTTTAAAAAAAAGTATCGATCCTTTTTATAAAAAGTATGGACACTTTCAATATAATAGGTAAAAATATGATGTAATAGGTAGCGCTTATATAATGTAATAGGTGTCGTTTATATAATGTAATAGGTAGTGGTTATATTGTAAAGTATCTATCCTTTTTATAAAAGTGTCTATACTTTTTTCACTATGGAAAACATTAATTTAAGGTTATCTTTTGAGTGAGTTTTAAGATATTAATTTAGTAATTATAGGCGTCTAATGATTTATTTTTTACGTTACGATATATATTATTATTAAATTAAAAATTTTTAATATTATTTTATAAAATATCAAAACAATCAAATAATTTTTTGTGCAAATGAAATTATTAAATTAATATTGTAGGTGGAAAACATGAAACATACTTAAAAAAAAATTGAAACATAAATTACATATCTTTAAAAAAAGTATCGATCATTTTTATAAAAAGTATGGACACTTTCAATATAATAGGTAAAAATATGATGTAATAAGTAGCGCTTATATAATGTAATAGGTATCGCTTATATAATGTAATAGGTAGTGGTTATATTGTAAAGTATCTATCCTTTTTATAAAAGTGTCTATACTTTTTTCATTGTGAAAAACATTAATTTAAGGTTATCTTTTGAGTGAGTTTTAAGATATTAATTTAGTAATTATAGGCATCTAATGATTTATTTTTTACGTTACGATATATATTATTATTAAATTAAAAATTTTTAATATTATTTTATAAAATATCAAAACAATCAAATAATTTTTTGTGCAAATGAAATTATTAAATTAATATTGTAGGTGGAAAACATGAAACATACTTAAAAAAAATTGAAACATAAATTACATATCTTTAAAAAAAGTATCGATCATTTTTATAAAAAGTATGGACACTTTCAACATATTATAATAAAATAGGTAAATTTGCAATGCTATCGGTATAAATATACCGGTTTTATCCGCGAATAGGTCTACAACCTATATCGACACTTTTTAATATTGTGTCGGTACTTTATGTCCAGATTGGAAGAAAAATGTGTCGATACATTGTCAAAAAGTGTCGACATTTACACATCGGAACCCATAATTATAATGTAATAGATAATTTTGTAATATAACCGGTATAAATATACCGGTTTTATGCGCGAATAGGTCTACAACCTATATCGACACTTTTTAATATTGTGTTGGTACTTTATGTCCAGATTGGAAGAAAAATATGTCGATACGATTTAAAAAAGTGTCGACATTTACACATCGGAACCCAGATTTATAATGTAATAGATAATTTTGTAATATAACCGGTATAAATATACCGGTTTTATGAGCGAATAGGTCTACAACCTATATCGACACTTTCTAATATTGTGTCGGTACTTTATGTCCAAATTGGAAGAAAAATATGTCGATACCATTTAAAAAAGTGTCGGTAATTTTAAGTAACGCGGTTTTTCTTCCTTCATTCAAAATATTTATATGTACATACAATAGGAGTCATGTTGATACTTACGATATATTATATGGAGATCGTTGTCATTCCATTCCGTCTTCGAAAAAATCAGTTGATGTTGGCTGTGTGCTTGTACTCAAACTGATCTTGACTTGAGGACATGTTAGTTTGTTATGTCCCTCACCGTTGCAGTACCCACATCGCCTAATTTTCTTCTCGACCTTGTTCTTCGGTACTTCTTTTCGCTTGCATTGTTTTCGTTGAGGGTCACGAACATTGTTTACTACAATGCTCTGGTTGACTGAATGATTCAAACCAAACGAGTTTTCTAATTCTTCTATTAGTTTTTTCATCTCATCTCTTGCGGTTTTGAAAGACTCGTCTGTCTTTGATGCAATGTAGCATAACCTACTTGACGTTGAACGTAGAGCAGCGAACCTTGCCATTTGCATCACTTCTGGAGACACATTCAAATCAACATAGCTGGGTGCAGAAGCCTTTGCATCATTAGTCCACCTACTTTGAATCAAAGTCCCGGGCAAATATGTGTAGTCCAATTGCTTCAAAATGTGAAGTTGATGGCGACACGGAAGTCCAACGGTCTCGAATTTTTTGCAGGAGCAAATTAGAGTTTTCGTACGAGAATCAAAACTAATTTCAAATTTCCTATTTTTTTCTGCGTACTTTGACAAAATATAATGTTGACATTCATCTGATAAGGACTTAATCTCTGCCTCAATCCGGTACAATGTCTCCCGTATAAGTTCATCTTGGAACACACAAAAAGATTCGCGGGTAAAAATCGCAGCGGCATGGCTTTCAAGGTCGACCAGTTTTGTGATCTGGAAGGGCTTCGTATGGGAACTTAAGTAATCCGCTTTCAACTCGTTCATACGCATTCTACTAATTCCATATTCAATTGCACGAACAACATCTAAATATGTCTTCTTGTGTTTCAGTGCAATAGCTAGTGAAGCATTCATAGACTCGCACCTTTGTGTTGAGCGAATATTGGCAAAGAAATGACCGGTTAGATATGCTTGTGCCCATAAGTGTCGTGTATTTCCCTTCTTAATCACCCATGGATGCTTTTGGACGTTGAATTCTAAAACAACCGAACGCCATTGAATATCAAATTCCTTGGTTGTCCACCAGGAAGCCATGCATTTTGAGAATGCTACTGTAAACTTTGGGTCACCAATGTTAGCTTGTGCATTGCGAGAAAGATGCCAAGAACATAATTTGTGCTTAGCATAAGGGATAACAAATTTGATAGCCCTCTGCATTGCCCTATCCCCATCGGTTACAACGGAAATAGGTGATTTATTCATCATGGCTTCTAAAAAATTCTGTAGCACCCACTCGAAAGATTGAGATGTCTCGTCAGCGATTATGGCAGTGGCAAACACAATTGTGTTATGGTGATGATTGACACCAACAATAGGCATAATTGGTCGACTATACAAATTATCTTTGTACGTTGTGTCGAACGCAATTACATCACCGAAGCATGTGTAATCCGATCTCGATGTAGAATCCGACCAAATAAGATTATACAATGCCCCCGATTCGTCTACCGAGTATGTCATAAAAAACCCGGGATCATCATGTTTCTTATAATCAAAGTAGGCAATAAGCGCATTCACATCCCCATCGACGATTTCCTTTGCTTTACCTCTTTGAAGTGCATTGTAGAGGTCTTTATGTGTAAATCCAACATTATGATAGCCCCCTGCCTGCTGCGTTAAATAGTTCATTACTTGTGACGTGCCAACACCGACCTCTTTCAATATTGTTGCCTCATCGATATCAGCCTTACTTACAGCTCTATTAGAACGCATAAATGGTGTCATAGCAGGTGTGCACAATGCATGATTATGTTTCTGATCAGACTTACTTATAACCCACTGATCGTTTGTATTTGTTGCTGTAACTACGACTTTAGCCTTACATCCTGTTCTTGTGACTGGCGTATGAGCACATTGACGATCAACAGTATTGACTTTTGATACTCGAAACCCTTCTTTGGAACAACAAAATTCTTGTGTCTTCACATTCCCTTCCACGTCAAGCCGTGTTGTTCCCTTACGTGCACTAAACCCATGTTCCCGTGCGAATCCCTTGTAAAAGTGCCAAGCTTGATCACGTGAACAGAAGAGCTGACCAACCAATCTGTCAGATTCATCAACATTATGTACTTCATGGCATTCCTCGGTTGGCTTAACATTGTCTACATCAGTATTATCCATGGCAAAAATTTTGTTGTGCAAGTTCAGTGCTCTAGGAGTTGATGGAGATGTAAGCAAAGGTTCATTTTGAACATGTTTCAGTCGTGCTGCTTTCAATAGGATGTGGCATTGGTAGTGGTAGTTAAAGGGTGGGTACAACATTAAATTCGCAGTACATATTTAGGTATGTACAATAACTACAAGTATATATTATCATTAAATTTAGGTATGTACAATAACTACATATTTAGGTATGTTTGTTAACTACATATTTAGGTATATACATCTTTTGAGTGAGTTTTAAGATATTAATTTAGTAATTATAGGCGTCTAATGATTTATTTTTTACGTTACGGTATATATTATTATTAAATTAAAAACAATAAACATATATATTACATATTTATTATTATCTTTGGTTAATGTTGTTAAATTTAAATTCTAAATATTATTTTATAAAATATCAAAACAATCAAATAAATTTTTGTGTAAATGAAATTATTAAATTAATATTGTAGGTGGAAAACATGAAACACTATTAAAAAAAATTGAAACATAAATTACATAACTTTTAAAAAAAATATCGATCCTTTTTATAAAAAGTATGAACACTTTCAATATAATAGGTAAAAATATGATGTAATAGGTAGCGCTTATATAATGTAATAGGTATCGTTTATATAATGTAATAGGTAGTGGTTATATTGTAAAGTATCTATCATTTTTATAAAAGTGTCCATACTTTTTTCATTGTGGAAAACATTAATTTAAGGTTATCTTTTGAGTGAGTTTTAAGATATTAATTTAGTAATTATAGGCGTCTAATGATTTATTTTTTACGTTACGATATATATTATTATTAAATTAAAAATTCTAAATATTATTTTATAAAATATCAAAACAATCAAATAATTTTTTGTGCAAATGAAATTATTAAATCAAATAATTCAAATTGAAAATTAAACAACAAATCAATTAAACATTGTTGTGGGTACATTATTTGAACATTGCTATGGGTACATTATTTGGAAAAATAATGTTCCAGACTTTGTTAGAAATAACTCTTTTTCATTGGATTAATTTCGTTTTTGTGGGTACATTATTTGAACATTGTTATATATAAATTTGTTGTGTATGTATGTTTTGGTTTGATTATATTGTATGTATATTTTCATTCAGTTGAGATGGGTTATGTATAACAAAACAATCTATCTCTTCCATGTGAGTACTTTATTCCAACCATGTGACAAGTGTGACAACTCCATCAACTCACAACTCAACTTTGAACTCAATCAATATTGTCTTTTAGCTTGATGGTTCATAAAGCATGTTACTTGAACAGTATGAATCAATTATGCAATTTTCATGTTCAATTTAACACTGCATTTCAAATTCATTTCATATATAATTGGAGTTTGAATTTAAATTTCAATTTGAGTTTCAATATATATTTCGGCTCCACTATAAATATTAGCCCAAGCCAATATGCATGTTATCATTGATTATTCCTAATTTCCATTGTTTTTTCCAACGTTTAAACGCGAGGGAAATCCCGACCATTGTATTTTTTGGTCAACTTTAAAGCGTCAGAAACGTTTCGGGCGTATGATTTGGGTGGTATACAAGAAATGTAACAAATAGCAACTAAAATCATAAGTCCGAAATGCTTCTGAGTACCACCCAAATCATAAGTCCGAAATACTTCCGATGCTCATCAAAATCCAAAGCTCATATGGTGCCAAGCAAAAGGAAATCAAAATCCAAATCTCATATGATGCCAAGCAAAAGGAAATCAAAATCTACAACTTGAGTTTGAACATTGATATGATATGTTCAGTTGTTATCATGTTGGGATTTTCTCGTTTTTGATTGCTTGGATAGTTGTTCTCTTGCTTCTTCAAGTGTCCTTAGCTTGTAATTTATAGCTTGGAATGTGTTTGATGTTGTATATATTATTATTAAATTAAAAACAATAAACATATATATTACATATTTATTAATATCTTTGGTTAATGTTGTTAAATTTAAATTCTAAATATTATTTTATAAAGTATCAAAACAATCAAATAATTTTTTGTGCAAATGAAATTATTAAATTAATATTGTAGGTGGAAAACATGAAACACTGTTAAAAAAATTGAAACATAAATTACATAACTTTAAAAGAAGTATCGATCCTTTTTATAAAAAGTATGGACACTTTCAATATAATAGGTAAAAATATGATGTAATAGGTAGCGCTTATATAATGTAATAGATATCGTTTATATAATGTAATATGTAGTGGTTATATTGTAAAGTATCTATCCTTTTTATAAAAGTGTCCATACTTTTTTCACTGTGGAAAACATTAATTTAAGGTTATCCTTTGAGTGAGTTTTAAGATATTAATTTAGTAATTATAGGCGTCTAATGATTTATTTTTTACGTTATGATATATATTATTATTAAATTAAAAATTCTAAATAATATTTTATAAAATATCAAAACAATCAAATAATTTTTTGTGCAACTGAAATTATTAAATTAATATTGTAGGTGGAAAACATGAAACACTATTAAAAAAAATTAAAACATAAATTACATAACTTTAAAAGAAGTATCGATCCTTTTTATAAAAAGTATGGACACTTTCAATATAATAGGTAAAAATATGATGTAATAGGTAGCGCTTATATAATGTAATAAGTAGCGTTTATATAATGTAATAGGTAGTGGTTATATTGTAAAGTATCTATCCTTTTTATAAAAGTGTCCATACTTTTTTCACTGTGGAAAACATTAATTTAAGGTTATCTTTTGAGTGAGTTTTAAGATATTAATTTAGTAATTATAGACGTCTAATGATTTATTTTTTACGTTACGATATATATTATTATTAAATTAAAAATTCTAAATAATATTTTATAAAATATCAAAACAATCAAATAATTTTTTGTGCAAATGAAATTATTAAATTAATATTGTAGGTGGAAAACATGAAACACTATTAAAAAAAATTGAAACATAAATTACATAACTTTAAAAGAAGTATCGATCCTTTTTATAAAAAGTATGGACACTTTCAATATAATAGGTAAAAATATGATGTAATAGGTAGCGCTTATATAATGTAATAGGTAGCGTTTATATAATATAATAGGTAGTGCTTATATTGTAAAGTATCTATCATTTTTATAAAAGTGTTCATACTTTTTTCACTGTGGAAAACATTAATTTAAGGTTATCTTTTGAGTGAGTTTTAAGATATTAATTTAGTAATTATAGGCGTCTAATGATTTATTTTTTACGTTACGATATATATTATTATTAAATTAAAAATTCTAAATAATATTTTATAAAATATCAAAACAATCAAATAATTTTTTGTGCAAATGAAATTATTAAATTAATATTGTAGGTGGAAAACATGAAACACTATTAAAAAAAATTGAAACATAAATTACATAACTTTAAAAGAAGTATCGATCCTTTTTATAAAAAGTATGGACACTTTCAATATAATAGGTAAAAATATGATGTAATAGGTAGCGCTTATATAATGTAATAGGTAGCGTTTATATAATGTAATAGGTAGTGCTTATATTGTAAAGTATCTATCATTTTTATAAAAGTGTCCATACTTTTTTCACTGTGAAAAACATTAATTTAAGGTTATCTTTTGAGTGAGTTTTAAGATATTAATTTAGTAATTATAGGCGTCTAATGATTTATTTTTTACGTTACGATATATATTATTATTAAATTAAAAATTCTAAATATTATTTTATAAAATATCAAAACAATCAAATAATTTTTTGTGCAAATGAAATTATTAAATTAATATTGTAGGTGGAAAACATGAAACACTATTAAAAAAATTGAAACATAAATTACATAACTTTAAAAGAAGTATCGATCCTTTTTATAAAAAGTATGGACACTTTTAATATAATATAATGTAATAGGTAAATTTGCAATGCTATCGGTGTAAATATATCGATTTACTTATAAAATAGGTAAATATAAGCGCTACCTATTACATTATATAAGCGCTACCTAGTATGTTATTGTACTTTATAATATTTCCGGTTAAATAATATAACATAACCGGTCTAAATTTTAACCGATCACTTGTTTAACCGATCACGCCGTATATTAACCGTTTTTTAGGCACCGTACAGCAGAACTACCCTAGGCGTCCTTCCAGTGAGTAACTCGAGTAGTACAACTCCAAAGCTGTAAACTTCACTTTTTACAAGTAGATGTCCAGTCATAGCATACTCGGGAGCTACATACCTAAAAATCAATCTCATTCTGCCTTAGTGTCAAATTTAAGCATGAGAGCAAGATTTGTATTAGTGTATGAAAACCAACCCAAATGTGCCCATTACGCGAGTAGATAGGTAATTTGTTCTGCCTTCGGGTGCTTGTTTGGCAAGGCCAAAATCGGCAACTTTAGCATGAAAGTTATTCTCGAGTAATATGTTGGTGCTTTGAAATCTCGGTGGATAACGCATGGCTGGGAGTCCTCGTGCAGGTATGCAAGTCCTCTTGCAGCATCAAGTGCAATCTTCATTCTAGTGTCCCAGTCCAATGGAGACTTTACTCCCAAGGGGCCTGAGGCAAAACAGGAGCAAAGTCAGTATCATGTATCACAACTGGCTGCATATAAAAGGATAACATCAACGAATGAGCTGCACATGGGGTCAAATGGAGAGAGGCAAGATACCGTGGAGCCAGGCTTCTAAGCTTCCATTTGGAACAAGCTCATAACAAAGCAGGTTTTGTGAAGACTTGCGACTGCTATGGTAACCTATAAGTTTCACAAGATTACGATGATGCAACCTGCTAAGCATCTCGACTTCAACCAAAAATTCTTTATCTCCTTGAGGCCCTCCATTGGTAAGCCTTTTAATTGCTACAGCAGTACCATCACTTAAAACACCCTTGAAAACTCTGCCGAACCCCCCTTCCCCTAGTATGCTTGAAGATGCAAAGTTGTTTGTTGCTTCTTTGAGTTCCTCATACTGTAGAAACCTTGTACTGCTTGGGTGGGGAAAAGAACCTGCTTGCGCAACAGCATCAGTTGTCCTTGGCTTTACTGTATATAAATAAATAAAAATCGAAGGAGTTAGAACATTCATATTATCAGCAAGAATCTGAATATAAAACAATACCACAAAAATCAATCTGCATTCTTGTTCATAAGGTGTGACTAAAAGTGCAAAATCGGGCAAACTGAGTGTTCATTTTTTCGGTTCTGCTAATGTTTAGGGTTCTGAAACCTTCCTCTCGCTCTATTATTTCAGCTCAATGCTGATTCAGTTCACAATGATAGTCATCCATGAAAAAAAAATTCTTATTTGATATTTCATCCACGGAATATAAAACTAGTTTTTGTGCTTATACGCATACCGGATTCCTTGGGAGACGCTTTTGTCTTTCCTTCATGGAATGTGCACAAACAAATTATCAGCACTGATATTATAGAAAAAACCAGTATGCCAGCAGAACAAATAAGATGACACTTTATCAGAACAAATACAACAAGATAAGGAAATCTCCATATATAAAATTACAGAAAACAGAAGCTATGAACTGCCAGGAAAACCATAGATATAAGAACAATAACCATTATCCAACCAAGAAAAACATAGAAGTCATTTGATCCTAGAAGAACTTAAGTTTTATATCATAAGTTACCTGGGGAAGGCGCTGGAGGCTCAAACCAGGTAAAATTAAGGATTTTGTAATCTCCAACTACACTTGGATCAAAACGAACCCTATGCATCACATGTGAAGAGTTTATTTTTGATGCATCACTGGCAGAGAAACTGATCCCTGTGTGTGGAATAATATCCATAGAGAGATTTAATCTTGATAAGCTGAGCATATAAAAATTGATAATCTCATAAGGCAACAAATCAAGCTGAGAAGTAAACTCGACTAGAAAAGCATTCCGATCTGCGTTTTGAGAGACATTTAGAAGAAGGTCAAGCTTTATGGGATACACACAATGACAACCATGAGTCCCACAATGACAACCATGAGTCCCTCGTTTCAAAATTGAATCTGGTTTGCAACAACCTGGCCAAGTGATAATACTATGTAAGCATATCATACAGTGTAAAGATATAAACGATGAATGCTCAGGATGCGACCTTCTAACTACATCGTGCATAGAAGTTGCTATAAAAGATGTCGGTTGTGATATTACGTGGGTGAAAACAAGAGAAATCAGGGTGGTGAAAACTGAATGCTAGCGTTGCCATTTTTTTTCCTTTCTCTTTTTTTTCACTCAGTTGTACTTATCCGTGCCGGCCTTTTCAATTGGGTAAACTAAATCTATGATTTTTAGGGATAAATTACACGTTTAGTATCTAACTTATTACTTATATTTTTTTGGTATCTAAACTTTATTATTTTTCAAAATCATGCTTAATATTTAATTTAGATTTTAATTTGGTACCCGCTGTTAAAAAATTAACAGAACTATTGACATGACAATTTTTATTTTTTTTAAAGATGGCATGACATTATTTATTGGTCACACGTCAACGTCACCATTTAGTTGTACCAAAATGAAACATAACTAAACGATATATATGATTTTGGAATAAAATAAAGTTTGGATACTAAAACAAAATAAAATTAATAATTTAAGTAATAAATATATGATTGACCCTTTTTAATAAAATTAATATTATTTGTTTACAATGTTTTTTGTTTATTGATAATATGTACGTATATTATATAAATATAATAACTATTTGAACTTGTTATTAAAAAGCCTATTTGAATTTGAATAGAAAATAGTATTCATTTTTAATATTAAAATTATTCAATAAATTTTAAAACAACTATGATTATTAATGTTTATGCAAGTTCTATTTTTCATCAATGAAGCTAAAACCTGTCACTTGTATGAGATTTTATTTAAGAATTTCAATGTTAGGGCTTTCCATATGAATATGAGTAGTTGTTAATGCTCTGCTACTCCTTGTATTATTCCCGGAAAGTCATCAAACATGTGATGTGCTCAAGGAAATGGAGCAAGCCACTCATCAATTACAGACAAGCTTTATCAAAAGCAGAAAAATAAACTAAAAAGAAACTCTTTTTTAATTTAAAAAATAAATAAAGTGGAAGGAATATATGTTCATAGTACAAACTCAAGCTCAGCAGTACAAACACAAGCAATAGTACAATCTCTAACATGTATGATAAGCTCGAGCTCAAACTCGATGAATTCTACAATGGCAGACTTGAATATCTATATAATCTAAAGATTTTCCATTGGTGTGAATGGGATACTCTTGGGTCTGGAAACTTGATATGCTACAAATATGGCCACACAAAGAGCTGCTACTGAGAATAAAAGAGAAAATGCAGAGGCGACATCCCAGGAGCTGCTCGGTTTCGTCGACCCTGTTAGATTAGAACCACCTGAAGCAAAATCCAACGACACCCAATCGCAGTTAATAGTGTAGTGTCCGGATCCGTGCCATGGATTCCCGTCAACCGGATACCAGAGTGCAACCGACATCTTGCTTGATCCGCCTATTGTGAATTGAACATCCTGCAATTCAACAGGGAAGTTAACAAGGTAAACAGTTTTAACTGAAATGAAACACAGCATTATCGTTTATGTTTCGACATCAGAATTATATAACATATTCGATCTTCGTTCGAAATGTCAGCCTACTGCTAAGGTAGCATACTTTACCAAAAACACTCTAGTAAGGTGATTGGGAGCAGGGGATCCTATAATCCATGTTAAATCAACCCACAGTAAGAAAAAACAATTCAAAGCCATGATCCATGACCTCGCTTGTATGACAAGCGACAGAAACAGCATGCATACATCATCATAATACACGAAGATCAAAAGAAGTCATAAATACAAAAAAATGTGGTTTATATTTGTTTGCATTTGATACCATTAGTTAAAAGCCTAAAGCCAGAAGATTATTTTCAAATCTGTTGAAGACGGTCCATGGTTCTCAAAGGCCGAGAAAATTCGAAATAATATGTTTCCTTCTGACCTCCCGTAGAGTAAGGGTTATCTTCTTCCACAAAACCTGTTAAAAGTAAGTACTTTTTCCATTAAGAAATTGAAAGAGGAAGTATTGGCACCAAGGGGTAGTTTAGTATTTCTTACATGTTACATAATATATGGGTCTGTTAGGTTTTCTAAAATAATTTTTTATTTTCATATTTAGGAACACTACTTTCTTGAATGAAAAGCACATTTGACAAATAGAAAGAAATAAAAGTTTGTTTTCAATAATTAAAATGTGTTTGCTATCTGTTTTCTCATAATAGAAATATGCTAAATAAAATAGAAGAGTCCCTCTATTTATATGAATTCGAACTAGGATTAGAAATTTGATAGTTAAAAATTATTGTGAAAATAATATTTGCGTTTGTAAGGATTTCAATCAAAACCAATTCATCAATTAAATTAAAAGTTACAAATCCCTGTTTTAAACTCCTTCAATTTTTCAAAGAATTTTTGCCTTTTTTTAATTTGGGTAAACTACACTAATAGTCATTGAACTTTTAAGTCACTTTCACTTTGGTCACCGAAAAAAAACTTCATTAGAGTAATTTCCGTTAAGGAAAACTTTTATTTCAATCATTGGGGCATTAACCATTAACGACAACTAGTGTGGCATGCTAAAAAACCTAGTAGCCACCGCTCCTTTCACCGTCGTTTTTGCCTCTGTTTGAAAAGACCACCAAAAAACTCTTAGGTGACGTTTGGTTCACTGGAATGTTTCTGAGGGAATTGAAATCTATGAAGGAATTGAAATCTGTCAGGAATTGAAATCTGAATCTGAAACCTGTTTGGTTGGCAGGAAATTGTATTGGAATCCAATTCTATATTCTGTTTGGTTCGCAAACATGTCAAATGAATTTGATTTCAGTAATGTAAAATGACAGAATTGCCCTTCTTGTTACTTTGCTTAATTTTAGTTTGTGTTATAACTTACATGTATCAATATATTATAAAAATTTAAAAAATATTAAAATTTTATTTTATTGATTGATTATTCATTTCAATAAATTATAAAAATCATGCTAATAAACATCATACGTTAAAATCATCCCAATCAAAATATGTTAATAAGTTACCAAAAGATAAAACAATATTTCGATACATCCCAATCGAAGTATGTCAATTAGTTACCAAAAAATATACCAAAAACTTACAAGTCAAGAAAGGGTTAGCACCCTTGAACTGCCCTTTCGGTACTACGTAATTTCTAATTGTCTTTAATTAAGAAGATTGTAACTTTAAATTAAAAGGTAAAAATAACGATCTCAATCACTTACCCCTGATGGATTCAGAAGTATACCCTTAAAAGAGTCGAGAAGCATGTTAGAAAAAAAGGCAATGAAGATAAATAAACTAAAGAAAAATAAAATAAATGAAATAAAAATAAATGAAAAAAGGAAAATAAGATAAAGAAAAGACATAAAAAACTAAATAAAAATAAAAAAACTAAATAAAATAAAGAACATAAAAAACAAAAGAAATAAAAAAATGAAGAAAAATAAAAAATAATCAAAATAAAGATAACGAGCAAAATAAAATAAAAATAAGAATAAAATAAAAGAAAATACTAATAATTGTATATACATAATAAATAAATAAATAAATAAATAAACAAGAGGAAAATACAAATGAAAATAAATATATAAATAAAACTAATATAAAAAAATAAAATAAGAAAAGATAAAGATAAAAGAAAAAAGAAAAAAACAAATAAAATAAAATAAGAAAAATAAAAAGTAAATATATGGAAAATAATGATGAGGGTAGTATGGTCAAATTTTACATTCCCTCCTCAAAATGGTTTTAATTCCCTCATGTTATGGATGAAATTTACTTTACCTCCCTTGATGGAAAGTTAAAGTCATTTAGGATTCCAATTCCCTTTGAAAACTTAAACCAAACATGGGAAAGTGGTGGAATTGGATTTCAATTCCCCTAATTCCAAGGAATTCCTGCGAACCAAACGCCACCTTATTCTCTTTCGTTCTTTTATTTAAAACTCATTGAAAAACCTTCCAATCACCTAAAATCTTAATTGAAATTAAATGCTAAAACTTTCCGATCTACCACTATCAAGTGTCGGAACAACTTGAAATCTAACTATTTTAATCTTCTGGCCAAATAGAAGCTTCTCAATATCAGGATTGACTAACGGTTGCTCCGTTCATTGGAAAGTTGGCCTTTGCGGCGACAACCATTTAGAACCTTAGAGGTTTTTTTGGGGGAAGAAGACTTGAACGTGTCAAGTCAGCTTTTCTTAACGAATGTTACAGTAATAAAAGCGAATTAAAGATCAGTGATTGTATTGTAAGTTCTAAAATTTCAGTGAACAAAAAAGTTTGGTGACCATCATTGTCATTTATCCTTTCAACTTTTACATAATTTCATTTTCCAAAAACTGTTGCACATGTTCATTAATGTTTTACATTTTTTAAGAAAACGCTTGTTTCCCAATCGAAGTATGTCAATTAGTTACCAAAAAATATACCAAAAACTTACAAGTCAAGAAAGGGTTAGCACCCTTGAACTGCCCTTTCGGTACTACGTAATTTCTAATTGTCTTTAATTAAGAAGATTGTAACTTTAAATTAAAAGGTAAAAATAACGATCTCAATCACTTACCCCTGATGGATTCAGAAGTATACCCTTAAAAGAGTCGAGAAGCATGTTAGAAAAAAAGGCAATGAAGATAAATAAACTAAAGAAAAATAAAATAAATGAAATAAAAATAAATGAAAAAAGGAAAATAAGATAAAGAAAAGACATAAAAAACTAAATAAAAATAAAAAAACTAAATAAAATAAAGAACATAAAAAACAAAAGAAATAAAAAAATGAAGAAAAATAAAAAATAATCAAAATAAAGATAACGAGCAAAATAAAATAAAAATAAGAATAAAATAAAAGAAAATACTAATAATTGTATATACATAATAAATAAATAAATAAATAAATAAATAAACAAGAGGAAAATACAAATGAAAATAAATATATAAATAAAACTAATATAAAAAAATAAAATAAGAAAAGATAAAGATAAAAGAAAAAAGAAAAAAAACAAATAAAATAAAATAAGAAAAATAAAAAGTAAATATATGGAAAATAATGATGAGGGTAGTATGGTCAAATTTTACATTCCCTCCTCAAAATGGTTTTAATTCCCTCATGTTATGGATGAAATTTACTTTACCTCCCTTGATGGAAAGTTAAAGTCATTTAGGATTCCAATTCCCTTTGAAAACTTAAACCAAACATGGGAAAGTGGTGGAATTGGATTTCAATTCCCCTAATTCCAAGGAATTCCTGCGAACCAAACGCCACCTTATTCTCTTTCGTTCTTTTATTTAAAACTCATTGAAAAACCTTCCAATCACCTAAAATCTTAATTGAAATTAAATGCTAAAACTTTCCGATCTACCACTATCAAGTGTCGGAACAACTTGAAATCTAACTATTTTAATCTTCTGGCCAAATAGAAGCTTCTCAATATCAGGATTGACTAACGGTTGCTCCGTTCATTGGAAAGTTGGCCTTTGCGGCGACAACCATTTAGAACCTTAGAGGTTTTTTTTGGGGGAAGAAGACTTGAACGTGTCAAGTCAGCTTTTCTTAACGAATGTTACAGTAATAAAAGCGAATTAAAGATCAGTGATTGTATTGTAAGTTCTAAAATTTCAGTGAACAAAAAAGTTTGGTGACCATCATTGTCATTTATCCTTTCAACTTTTACATAATTTCATTTTCCAAAAACTGTTGCACATGTTCATTAATGTTTTACATTTTTTAAGAAAACGCTTGTTTCCTGAAACCAATAGGATCTTAATGCTTCTTGCCAATTTGACGCACAGGAAATTGCCTATATAAGCTCCAAAAACATGTAAAGGAGTGCTTACAACTCCACAGGTTTGAGGACATTGAAACATGCAAATGGACCATGACTTGTAGAAGAAATGCACATCAGCCTATATAACCATTCTTTTTGTACTAGAGTTATACAATCATGACAGTTTAGTTACCTGAATGAACCGTGAAGCTACTGTGCCACCATGCCCCTTTCCAGTCATTCTGTGCATTGGAATCATTCCTAACAGTGAAGAAGGATAAATCTTATTATTTAAAAACAATGAGGAAATCAATTAAAGGGGACAACGGGGCAAAGAAAGGAAAAAATCAGAGCAGGAAGTCATAATTGGATAAAGATATTAAATGAAGCCACAAAAGAAATATAAGTAACAAAAATGTTATTTTTTGTCTAGTACATATCTCAAAGTCAATCAATAACTAAAGGTGTAACACCCCCAACCCGTACCCGGATACGAGTCCGAGATGTCACATTGACTTTTTAAAACGATATTCTTCCAAAATAACCAAATATTTGAACTCATTTCTTCCAAAATACGATGATATATTATTGAATTATGCTTCATTATAAAAATTTAAGGCAAAAACATATTCATAAACAGTAAAATACAATATGAACAGTAATAAACATTACCGTTAACAGTACCGTGAACAATGCTACAGTGCACCGATGCACTAAAATTTCGAAGCAAAATTGTGCATCGATGCACTGCTACAGTGACTTTCGTAAAACTTCATAAAACTCATAAAAATTTAACCGTTCATTACTATACATTTACATTTATATAAATACGTTTAAAACATTACAAAACTTGATCAGAGCATAAATACTTAATTTACCAACTTTGTTTACATGCCAACCTATTTTCATATAATACAACATACTATTTAATCTACTTCTGATTTGACCTTCAAGTGGAGTTATGTTGTTCTGCTAAGCTTTAGCTTTGATCTTCCTGCTTCTCAGTACCTACGTGTAAATCGCTTACACGCTAAGTCATAGACTTAGTGAGACATATAAATATAATAATAATACATTTCGTATGAATATGAACATGCAATCTCTCCATTCAGTCATATCATATACAATTCAATGTAAACAATAATAATATGGTAACATATAACTATAACAATGCAATTACCTTTGATAACCTTTTATAGGCCCATGTACATTTTTGAGAACTCAAGGTATTCGAGTACATTGAGGTTGTGCACTATTGCTATCACCACAGCTCGTATGAGGTCCCACTAGGGGCTATGAAATTTTGTCCCAAATGACCTATGTACTGTATTTATCCCGAATGACCAATCCTTAAGAACCATATACATATTCCAGTGGATCAAATCTGTCTCAAAAGAGCCTGTAAATGTTCCAAATGATACATATACGTCTCGAAGGACCACGTAGAAACCTCGACTCTTGGCATGCCAACTATACCTATAGCTCTCATATCGTATACCATGGGCATTATTCTTATGTTTCATATGTTCATGTATTCATGTCATTTCTCTTGTGACCACATAACTCATATCACTTACCATGTCACATGTGCATTTGGGTCTTTTCACATATATCATTTATCAAATCATATGAACATATATACTTTATGCATTTATCATAATAATTAGAGAAAATAACCTCAGTGACCAAAAATGCCTTATAATATACGAATTTAACCAACTTTTTTTTGGATTTGCCAAATTAACCAACAAATTCGCAACGCGAATTCCAATTTCGCAACCCAGTTTCCAATTTCGCAACGCGAATATGTAAATCGCATTGCGATTTTCCAAATTCGCGACGCGAAAGTCAAATTCGCAACTGAATTTCGAATTCGCAACGCGAATTTAATTTCGCAACAGGTTTTAGTTTCGCAACACAAATGTTTTGTGTATATAACAACGCAGCAGCAGCAACTCATAACCTAAATCCCTAAATCGTAACTCATTCCATCTCCATCTATCACTCTCTCCGGCGACATCCGTTCCTATATCCAACGACATCCTTCCCCATCTCTATTTTTTTTACATAATTTTATTTCTATATAATTTTTCAATGATTTCTCTCCCAAATTATCAACTTAATAAAGGTATGTTTTTCTCTAAGTTAGTGATGATATTTAGTTTATAGCTCGTTTGTTTAGTAAATTAATTTATAATTTTTAGAATGAAATCATCTAATGTTGATCATGTTTGGATAGATTTGTGTTTTGGAGGGTCATGAGAGAATGTTCATGGTGTTTTACAATATGTGCCTTTACCCATGAATCTTCAACTAAAACTGTCATTAAAAAAGTTAACTTATGAAAACTCTAATGTTACGTGTTGCAAAGAAATTGAATTTAGAGCCTCTAAGTGGATTTAGGTTATCTTATCTGAGAAAAAGGTAAAGTTTATTTGTTAACCGACAATGAAGATATTGAACGATTCATTGCTTACATTAGTGTTTCGCAAGAAGATGATGTTATATTATATGTTGTTGAACCTAGAAGTAGTGAAGTTGGGTCAGTAGCGGGTAGTAATCAACTAAGTTCTTCAACCCAAAATTTAATGGTTCCACCACAATTTCATCACCAAGAAAATTTTGTTTCACCACATTTCCAATACCAAACACAATATCAAACACAATCTCAAAACCCACAACCTTTTCCTAATCCAAATCCCAATCAACTTTCAGCACCAAATTTCGGTTTTCGTATTGACCAGTTAGACGATTATGAGCCAACAGAAAAAATTGTGAGTACTAATCAGTATTCGAAATTTGATCTTGGTCAATACCCAGACTTTGATCTTGGTCAAAACTCGGATTTTGATGATGTGATGGAAGAAGAAACATACCCTGCATATAATGATTTTGATATTGGTCAATACCCGAATTTTGATGATGAAACAGCCGCTGTCGAGGAAGATGTTGTTGATGATAATGAGGAGAAAATTACGACTGTGAATAAACATGTTGAACATCCATTCTGTAATTCATATATAACCCTGAAGAAGAAGTCCCCAAAGAAAGGAAAATGAAGAAAATGCCACAGGAGTATAACTGGAATATGCCAGAATTACTTCAGATACAGGAAGAAGAGTTGGTAAAGATATCAGTTGATTGTTACACAAAAGTTATTCGTATCAAGAAAGATGAATGTTTTGATACAAAGGAAGACTTGAAGATAGCTTTGTATACGAAATGTGTGGAAGATGGCTATCAACTAAGAGTTAACAAATCAAGCAAAGATCGTTTCGTAACAAGGTGTATGATTGACAAAAACTATACGTGGCGTATGATTCCAAAGAGGATAAAAGATTGCGAAATATTTCAAGTTAGGACTTTTATTGATAAACATACATGTTCAAGAACCCAAGTTTTTTCTCACCATAGACAAGCAAACAAAAAGGTGTTGGGTGGTTTTCTAGCTGAGTTAATGTTTTTGAATGGAATGGTATATCGGGGACATGAAATTATGACTGACATGAATGCTCGGTTCAAGATTAGTATCTCATATTCTCAAGCTTGGAAAGCCAAATGTTATGCCTTGGAATTGTTGAGGGGGTCGCCAGAAGCATCGTTTACCCAACTGCCGGCTTATTGTCACAATTTAAAGCTGAAAAATCCTGGGTCGGTAACTCATATCGAAACAGATAGAGATGGACGCTTTAAGTTGTTGTTTATCACCATTGGTGCTGTGGTTAGTGAATAATTATAATTTTGTTGACTCATTTTTGTTAATTGCATGCATTTCACATTTAAATGATTATATTTCTTGTGTATATGATTTTGTAGATTCGTTCATTTATTACTTGCATGCGCCCAGTTATTATAGTTGATGGAGCACATTTGAAAAGTTGATACCTTGAAGTAAACTTATTAGTAGTAGCCATGGATGCTAACAATGGGATACTGCCAATAGCTTACGGGGTTGGCAAATCTGAAACCTCTGATTCATAGATATGGTTTATGGGGCATCTTAGGGATTGCATAGGTCCTATTAGCAATCTAACAATCATATCCGATAGGGCAAACTCAATTGACAACGTTGTTAGAAGGTGTTTCCTAGATGCTTTTCATGGACTTTGTGGTGTTCATTTGTACAGAAATCTAAAATCAAGGTATGTTGGTATAAAAAATCACAAATGGACATACTGGAATGCTGTAAAAGCTTATCGGGAAGTGGATTTTAATAAGCATATAAATTGTTTAAGATGTGTTTTGCCTCAATGTGCTCAAACACTAGAAGATGTCGGGTTTGAAAGATGGTCAAGAGTACATCAACTTGGAGCAAGATATGGTTTCATGACGTCTAATAGTGCAGAATAAATCAACGCTCTAAGTCGTCATTCCCGGAAATTACCCATTACTATGTTAATGAAGTTTTTTCGAGCCTCTATTCAACAGTGGTACTACAAGAAAAGAAACCATGCATGTATTATTTCTTTAAATTCGTAACTTATCATATATTTTACTAAGTATTATTTATTTAAATTTATAGGAACATTGGAACGTCGTGTTACACCATGGACTGAAAAAAAGATAACGAAACGTGTTATGAAGTCAACGTCATGGAGAGTTGAACCATGTTCAAACACTTTGTTTGAAGTATTGGATAATAACTTAAATGAGCTTATCGATCTAAATGCAAAGACGTGTAGTTGTAAGAAATGTCAAACATCTGGTTATCCGTGTGGCCATGTTATAAAAGTTGCTCTTCATCTAAACCAAGATGATTCAAGTGCATACTCTATGGATTGCTATACTACAGAAGTATATTGACAGACTTATACCGAGATTGTCTACCCATGTCCACATCCTTCTGAGTGGGACATACCAGATGACTTACAAACAGTTTTGCCACCAGACATGGACAACAGACTACCTGGCCGACCAAAAAATCACGATCGTATACCGTCTAAGGGTGAAGAGAAGAGGATATCGACATGTAGTCGGTGCAAGGAAAGTGGACATACAAGGTTGACCTGTGGATCACCAGTGCCATCACAATCATCTTTTCCTCTACCAAAAAATAGATCCTCATCAAAATCCAAAGCTCATATGGTGCCAAGCAAAAGGAAATCAAAATCGCAATCAAAATCAAAATCCCAATCACAACCGGCTTCACCTTTTGGGACTTATTAACTTAGGTGGTTTTTAAATGCAAACGTTGTATTATGTGTATTTTATGTATGAATGCATACATTTTCAGCTAGACATTCATTAGTAACTTGAGTTTGAACATTGCTATGATCTGTTCAGTTGTTATCATGTTGGGATTTTCTCTTGTGTTTGATTGCTTGGATAGTTGTTCTCTTACTTCTTCAAGTGTCCTAAGCTTGTATTTATAGCTTGGAATGTGTTTGATGTTGTATATACCTTGATGTTGTATGTTGCGATCAACGCGAAAGTCAAATTCGCAACGCGAAATAAGCGTTACGAATTTAACTATCGCGTTGTGAATTTGACTATCGCAACGCTTATTTCGCGTTGCGAATTTACCTTTCGCGTTGCGAATTTACCTTCAACAGATCTTTTTTACCTTCAACATAATGCAGATTGAAAATTAAACAACAAATCAATTAAACATTGTTGTAGGTACATTATTTGAACATTATTATGATACATTATTTGGAAAAATAATGTTCCGGACTTCGTTTGAAATAAGCCTTTTTTATCGGATTAATTTCATTTTTGTGAGTACATTATTTGAACATTGTTATGTATAAATTTGTTGTGTATGTATGTTTTGGTTTGATTATATTGTATGTATATTTTCATTCAGATGAGATGGGTTGTGTATAACAAAACAATCTATCTCTTCCATGTGAGTACTTTATTCCAACCATGTGACAAGTGTGATAACCCCATCAACTCACAACTCAACTTTGAACTCAATCAATATTATCTTTTAGCTTGATGGCTCATAAAGCATGTTACTTGAACATTATGAATCAATTATGCAATTTCCATGTTCAATTTAACACTGCATTTCAAATTCATTTCATATGTAATTGGAGTTTGAATTTTAATTTCAATTTGAGTTTGAACTTCAATATAAATTTCGGCTCCACTATAAATATTAGCCTAAGCCAATATGTATATTATCACTGATTATTCCTAATTTCCATTGTTTTTTTCAACTTTAAACGCGAGGAAAATCCCGACCATCGTATTTTTTGGTCAACTTTAAAGAGTCAGAAACGTTTCGGGCGTATGATCTGGGTGTTATACGAGAAATGCAACAAATGACAACTAAAAATCCTGATAATTGAGGGCTATAACTTGTAATAATAACAAAAATAATAAGTCCGAAATGCTTCCGATGCTCATCAAAATCCAAAGCTCATATGGTGCCAAGCAAAAGGAAATCAAAATCCAAATCTCATATGGTGTAAAGCAAAAGGAAATCAAAATCTACAACTTTAGTTTGAACATTGATATGATCTGTTCAGTTGTTATCATGTTGGGATTTTCTCTTGTGTTTGATTTTTTGGATAGTTGTTCTCTTGCTTCTTCAAGTGTCCTTAGCTTGTATTTATAGCTTGGAATGTGATTGATGTTGTATATACCTTGATGTTGTATATACCTTGATGTTGTATGTTGCAATCAACGCGAAAGTCAAATTCGCAAACCAAAAATCGCGTTGCGAATTTGACTATCGCAACGCTTATTTCGCATTGCGAATTTGACTTTCGCATTGCGAATTTGACTTTCGCATTGCGAATTTGTACCTTCAACAGGTCTTTTTTGCCTTCAAACATAATGCAGATTGAATTTTTTAGAAACAACAAATCAACTTTTACAAATCATTTAAACAAGCAAAAAAATAATTCTTATTTACAAATCAAATTAAACAAATCAACTTTTACAAATCAATTAATCAAAAAATAAATCTTATTTCCTCATCAATTAAACAAATCAACTTTCAATGTAAAATTCAATTAAACAAAGAAAAAAAAGTGTACCCCAGACTGTTGTTTATGCACAAATACATTTCAAGCATCTCACTTCAGGATTAACCTGCAGAAACCAAACATTTGCTCAAACAACACTTTCTACACATCTAAAACCAACAAACAATAAATTACTAAATTCCAGGTACTTAACCAAATATTTTCAAACCAATTAAAGAGTATATATGTTAACAAAACTTGCTCAAACTTACCAATTGTTTATGTACAACTTTCAGCAAGCGGATGCAGGTAGGCAGCGTCTCGTATATATCGATATGGCCATATAATACCGAAACCACAAGTCTACTGCAGCTCTATCTCTATTTGTGGAAGGTAGATATTGTATACTTCCTGTCGTCAAACGTTCCAATCATAAGCATAAGAGAGGACCACAATCCCCTCTGGCTCCCTGCGTTTGTTGTAGCGCAGTCTCGTCTCTGATCATTGTAATTTTGAACTTCTTTGGTTTTTTGTTTCCAGAATTTGTCCAATAATCAATCGCATTCAAGTATTTAGCCAAATGATCGCTCCATCTCTTTGTAATAATATCTCTCAAATCAGACAATGGTATGTAATTCAACATGCTGTCATATACCATTGTCTTTAGGGATGGGAGCTGAAGCTCAACGAGAAGCCAATGACGATGTTCCAAAACAGGGATAACACCTGCAATCATAAATAATTGCGCACATCAAAAAATTTATGAAAACCTTTAAAATTTAAAAAAATTCAAAACCTTACTCGACTTATCTCCTCCCACGCACGCAGGATAAAGTTTAGCTTTTCCTTAAAAAATATTAGTGAATTTATTATAATTTTAAAAAAATTAATCAAATGTAATATAAGAAGAATATAATACTTACCCCCCTTCGAGGTAGCTATTATCTTCAACCCCTAATAAAATACCCCACCAAGACCGATCAAGAAACAAATGAATAGCATCGTCGATTTGGCATAGGTAAGAATAACACCCCTTGCTCCGCTCATGTAGATAAAAATCAACTGCGGTCTAAGCCCAAAGGGTATTATCCGTAATTGTGTGCGGTAGTGTTTCCATCTCCTGCTGAGGAATGGTACTGGCCGGTAACTCATACGAAAGCCAACACACATCCATCATATCGGGCACGGGAGGGGGTTTATCAATATATCGACATATGACGCCAAATGAATCGGGCTCTTGAACGGCGGCCGGGACTATTTGAACAATGACATGGGCCTCTTGAACGGTGAGAGAGACTTCTTCGATGATGAGAGTGGCCTCTTAAACGATAGGAGGCACCTCTTGAATGATGATAGGTGCATCGGACTTATTCTTACGGAGTCTTGGCACTAGTGGACTGAACGGAGACGTAATGGCACGTGCACGACGTCTGATGCGTGAACCCCGTCGTACAAGAAAAACTCAACGTAAAGCATCTACCTTATCGGGCCGTTGAAAATAAATTAATATATAAATCGGTAAATAAATAAATAAATAATGCCGAAAAAAAGTTATTTGCATTTTTAGTATAGTATTAAACAAATTTACCTAATTGCGTAGAGTATTAACCTCATTCTGCAACAATAAAATAATCTCGCGTAGAGCGGCAACCTCATCACGTAAGGTAGATATCTCACCACGTAGCGCACCATTATCATCACGTAAAAAATCCACCTCACCATACAAAGATCGAATCTCATCACGCCATGCACCATTATCTTCACGTAAAGTACCAACCTCATGACGCAAAGTACCAACCTCATCACGTAATTCCCCTAACTCATCCCGTGGAGGTGGAGAACAGGGAGATAAATGTCGTGGCCTTTTTGTCGGTCGCCTATCATGAGGTGATGATGGAGAAGAGGCTCGATGATGTGATGGAATAGGTGATGGTGGAGGTGGAGAAGAGGCTCGATCAGGTGATGGCTCCGGGTGTCGAGCTGTAGATTCGGCCCAATCAGGTGATGGCTCTCGAGGTGGGGGGTGCTCATCATCCGTCCCATCAAAAAACTGCTTACTAGCTTGCCACCAATCAGTGGCAAGCTCAGCCTCTGTGGGTGTCAGCCTTTGTAATGGATAGTTGGCCACCTAACAATATAAAAGCTCAAATAAAATTAAATTTGTACTAGTAATAACTTGTTTATATGGTATTATTTATGTGTTAACTTACATCATTCATCGTCGTATATGGGAGTAACTCTTCCCAATCTAACATGCGGATCCTCTTCCAGGTAATAGCCCTAGGAATATCAATTGATCTTTTTATTGCATATGTCCGCATGTTGGGGAAAGCCTCAAATATCCAAATCTACAAACAATATAATACACAAACATTAGTAATTGTTAAATAATTAATTATAATTTTGGAAACATTATAATATAGAAATTCTTACCTTAAAGGCCTAAGTAAAGCCTATCAAAGTGTATTTAGAACCATCGCCCCGCAAACTTTTTCGGTCCTCAAAGGAAGATGACAACTTCTTTCAGGTAGCTTTCCATAGATATGAACCCCACGGAAATAGGTTTCATGCATTTAGGTCCTCTACCAATATTATTAGGTCCTCGGAGATTGGTTGTCTGCCCTTTTTGCCTAAAAAGTTGGCATGCAAAAGTAATAAATGGCATACTCGGACAACATCAAGGTCATCTATCTGAGTAAAACCATCTTTATCAAATAATCTCTTCAAGTCGTCGACGTGTTACTCGGCATCGACTTGCCAGCTCAGGAAAAACCCGATAAACCATGATGGGCGGGCGATATGACTAGTGTACCGACCTACATCATCGTGTCCGAAGCGTAGACTGCTCCCGCCCAAAACAAGTATACGCTGGTGCCGGAGGAAAATGAAACCATATCTCCTCATCACCACATTGTACCCCCTCGGGTAGATCGTTAGTCATGGTCTAAAGAAACAAATATGTCAACATAGCATCTCCACCCGTATGTTGCACTTTCAGCCATGGCCCGAAGCAAGTATCCTCAAACATTTTCTTTGTAGAGGTGTAAGCGTCGACACAATTTTAGTGGCTAGGCTTAATTTATTCCTTAAGGTCAATGCAGCCGAAAAAAATTTCTACAAAACATAAACATACCAAGTTAGATATACCAAAAACTACAAATTATACACTATAAACAAACATGATATTAAACAGTGAAAATAAAGCCAATATGTTTCAAACTAGCACGGTATTCACCCAAGTCATTATTCCATCATAGATCATAATATGCATCGATAACATTCCAGAAGTAAGCACTTATATAAACATTTAAAAGGACAACATAGTTTAGTGTTGGTTCAAGGACACATAAAGAGTAGTAGTTTATTCTTGAAACTTAAATTAGCAACACTGTGAAGTTAGTATATACAATTCATTCAAGTTTCATTTGGTGAATAAAGAAGTTTCTGAAACTTAAATTCGCAACGCGATTTTAGTTTCGCGTTGCGATTTTCATTTTCGCGTTGTGAATTTGGTGTTGCGATTTAGGGTTTCTTTAACAAAAAGACAAAACAAAAAGACAAAACAAAGACAAATACTAACTTCACAGGGTTAAAGACTAAACAGTTTAGTAGTATTGGCAGCAACCGAATGAATTTAGCAATCTCAGTGAAATGGTTAATCTAATAATACAAAATTTCAAATAAAAATAAAAGATTAAAAAAACTAACCCTCGGTGGTTGATTTTCTATTTCTGATCGTGAATGGTTGTGAGGGTTGATCTGAGAGATGGAAATAGACGGATTTCGTCAGAAATGGGGACGGATTTCGTCAGAAATGGGGACGAATTTCGTCGGAGATGGGGACGGATGTCGCCGTAGAGAGCTAGAGATGGAGATGAGACTGAGTTGTGCTTTAGGGTTTTAGGTTAGAGATGATTTGCGATAATACTGTTTACATTTGTGTTGCGAAATTAATATTGTGTTTCGCGTTAAAACATTTGACTTTCGCGTTGCAAATTTGACTATCGTGTTGCGAATTTGGCTTCTGTGTTGCGATTTACAAATTCGCGTTGCGAATTTGGAAAATCGCAACGCAATTTACATATTCGCGTTGCAAAATTGGAAAATGGGTTGCGAAATTGGAATTCGCGTTGCGAATTTGTTGGTCATTTTGGCAAATCCAAAAAAATTTGGTTAAATTCGTATATTATAAGGCATTTTTGGTCACTGAGGTTATTTTATGCATGTTCATAACTATTGTACTATAAAAATCAACATAGGAATTAGACTTATCACAAGTCTTATTCCATTATACCATACTTATGGTATGCACTCACCTATATCCTTTTGCCTTTTCCTCGATTGATCTTACTTGTCACTTGTTTCGGAACTTGTTTAGGCTCAATATCTACATAAATATAATTTTGAAGACAATTATAAGAATCCTAAACCTTATAATTCGATACTAATAACTTGAGCTAATTTAATGAACCCAATTTCAGCTTTTCCTTTAGGAGTGTATCGATGCACTATGGGTGCATCGGTACACAAAATAGCTTCGAAATTTCCATGCATTGATGCACCCCTTAATGCATCGATGCACATTCAAAAATTGTCTTAGTGCATCGGTACACACTCATAGTGTATCGATGCACTTGCCCATAATAGACTATTTCCACCCGAAATTCATCAATACTTCACCCAAATTTTCATGTATAAAATCCTTATTATGCTACTAAATTCATCTATAACAATTTTAACCAATTTCTATCATTCCAACACCTTATAATCTTCCATATTTCATCCAAATTCTTAAGGCTAAGAATCATACCAAATTTTCTATGTTATCCAAACTTTGATTTAACACTTATAACTTCTTATTCACTCCTATGACAAGTCAAATTTAGTTTCGAATTCAACTTATCAACTCTTTTCCAATAATTACTTAAAACCCCATTTTCTTTAATCTTTCATAACTTCTTCATCTTTTGATTAACCGAAAACTTACCTTTAATGGAGGCCTACGAGAGAAGAAGAAGGAGAAGAGATAAGCTCCAGATGCCCATTCAACCCCCATGCTTATCTCTTAAATAAGAGATAAATATATTTTTCATGAAAAGACCACCTTACCCTTCATACTTTCCTTCCTCACAATTTAATCCAAAACCAGAATTTATCACTTTAAAATTCTGAACTTTTCAATAAATTATACTTTAATCACCAACTTTTGAACTTTTTACAATTTGGTCACTAACTCATAGTTTGGGATGTTACAAAAGGACACCAATACGAATCCACTAGCTTTGACGTAAATCAGACCCCTAGATGTACCACCAATGCCTTCTAAAGTTGGCGAGAAAGCAAGGAACTATTGCAGACTTAGAAATGTTGTAACACCCTCAACCCGTATCCGACCCGAATATGAGTCTGGGGTGTCACATTGACTTTTCAAACTTTGACTCTTGACAAAATTCAAAGAAAATTTAAAACTTTCATTCAAAGAAAATCGATCAGAGCATATTCAGCTCAATCAATTAGTACATGCCAACTATGTTCAGATTAACCAAACACATTTAAATCATTTATTTTCTGATCTGAAACTTTGTAAGGAAAATGCCGACGTGTCTTGCTCCTCTTAACTTCTCACTTTGCTTTCCAGAACCTACATATGAAACACTCACACGCTAAGTCTATGACTTAGTGATGCATTAAACATATTAAAGTAACTTTAACTACTTAATCATGCATAAACATATCATATCATGCTATCATACAAAAACAATATAGCATTTCATGTAATCAAATGTACACATATACACATCATCATATCAATCATATAATACAATTCATATTACAAAAGCATATACTTTACATGTAATATATATGTTTATTATTATCTCTTTGTTAGCCCATGTACATCTGTGAGAACTGTAGATATGTGAGTCTATTGAGGTTATGCACTATGCTGTCACCACAGCTCGTATGGGGTCCCACTAGGGGCTATGAATTTTGTCCTGAAGGACCTATGTACTGTATATGTCCCGAAGGACCACTCCTTAAGAACTATATACATATTTCAATGGATCACATATGTGTCTCATAATACCCTGTAAATGTTCCAAAAAATATATATATGTCCCGAAGGACCACGTAGAACCCTCGACTCTTGGCATGCCAACTATACCTCTAGCTCTCTTTACACATAACATGGGCATTAGCAATCTATCATGTCACATATTCACATATACACTTTCATATCACGTCATATAAGCTCATAACTTCTTTCACATATACATGTAGCATAGCTTCTTTTCATATTCTCATAAGATTACATAGCTTATATCTTATACTTTGTTTTCTCATGTTCACATATATCCTGTCATATGGCTCATATATATACATCACATAGCACATACTTCTCATATCATTACATTCAAAAGCATGTTAACACATATAATCATGCATACATATAATTTATGTCATACATATACGTATAATCATATATTCATGCATTCAACATAGGAAATAGACTTGTCACAAGTCTTGTTTCCATTTAGCACCATAAACGAATTAATATGCACTCACCTGAGCCTCACTAAGTTCCAATCCACTTTTATGATTTTCCTTTCTTTCGATCGAATCTTAACTTGATGATCGTTTCGGAACTTGTTCGTGTTCGATATCTACATAATCACATATTGATACATATCAATATCCAATTGATATACTCTAATCTATCATTTCTTAGACTAAAAGAAATGTCTATTTCAATTTCCCCTTGAAGTGCATCGATGCATTTTATAGTGCATCGATGCATTCTTTAACATGTGCATCGATGCACTACCCATGCATCGATACACAAATTACCTTCGATGTTTTCATTTTAAGGGGATGTATCGATGCACTCCTTATGCATCGATGCACCAATTGCATTCGATGTTTCTTCTTTAAAGAGTGCATCGATGCATATTGAATATGCATCGATACACCTTACCCATAATTTGCATTTTAGCACGATAATCATCAACTCTTCCCTTAATTCTTCTATTTTAAGCCTCTAATATGTCATTAAACTCAACTATCATACTTAAAACCAAAACAACTTATATCCATGTAAATCATCTTTAACCTCAAAATCCTATCTTCCTTATGAAATCAGAATCATACTCAATTTCTAACATGTTCCAATTCCATTCATTCAATTGCTTCTAACTTCTTAATTAGACCCTTGACAAGTCAAATCCAGCTTTAAAACTTCAAAAACCTTTCTATAACAAAAGTTCATTTCTACACCCTTCTTATAATTTCCTTTTTAATTCTCTATTCTTGATTTTTAAAGCTTATATAAGATTTCCTTAAGCTTATATAATACTCAAAGAATCAAAATCAACTTATAAATCCAAGAATTAAACAGCTGAAATTAAACTCACATTTGCTCAGCACGTTGGAGAAGAAAAAAGCAAGAAGAAGAAGAGTTTTCCAGATACTCCTCCCCCCACGTGTTTATCTCTTCTTAAAGAGATAAAAAAAAATATTTTATGACAAATGACCACTTTACCCTTAATTCCTTTAATAATTACTAACAAATTTCTGAAAATATTCCCAAATAAATCATTGAACTATTTCATTCTTCTATTTTAGTCACCAAATTCTAAAACTTTACAATCTGATCGCTAACCCGATATTGAGGATGTTACAAATGCAATATTTAGACTCGGGAAATAACACTATTCTGTTGTCAAATCGAGACAAATCGACTCCTTCGACCTAGATTTAGATCGATAAGGGGTTTAAAAAGTAGAAAGTTTCCTAAAAGAATATAGTCTTGCTGACTAATTTACTGAGAAGGAAAAAACACTATTTTATGCATATTATAGGGACGACGCATGATTTAATACCGGGGACGAACTTATAAAAAATTATTGGTGGGAGTGAAATAGATAATCAATAAAAGAAATTCAAAATAGTTCTTTTCCTTCTCAAAATAATACAAGATATCATAAACAAGCAACACCTAGAATGAGTAATTCGATCCTCGTTGAAGGCACTTAAATGAAAAGTTTAAGACAAGAAGATAAAAATGTAAATTCAACACTTCAAAACAATACCCGGGAAGGATGATAGCTATTATAACGCATTAAGATAAATACACAACCATAGTCAAACAGATAAAAAAATAATTGCAGGTGGCTACCTCAATGATTATGACGTTAAAGAAGTCATTAATGCTTCAAGATCTTCAGAAAGTTCCTTCTAGTAAGTGCAATATCCATTAAGCAAGCAATCTAGTGTCTCATATAAGATAAAAATTTGACTTTTGGTTGTTGTTCTCATCCTATGATACCTTGATGACCCCTGTAGTTACTTTCTTTAGTGCCTAATCCCACTTTTTTCACTATGCTAAAAGTTAGTCCCATCGTTTTCATCTCAAAAAAGCAAATATCATACTCAAAAATAGGCCAATAAGACTAGAGGATCTTAGAATTTACCAGAAGGACCCATGCCATCAAGGTATCTACAGTGCGGGTTACAAGCATACACATCAACCAAATGACCAAACCTGTCGGCAAATAAAAGTATTATCATAAAATACTAAATTCCTGAACATTTTTCCACAAGAGTATATTGTTTCATTTCACTATTGTGATGGCAACGGATACATTGTACTACTTCAAACTATGTTGTATTGCATTACCTGTCACCTCCATTTCCCTCTCTGTTATCTATGGAATTGCCACCATAAAGCCTTCCAGGTATAGTATTTCCAATAGAAAAGTGCATGATTTTTTCCCTCTCTGTTATCTATGGAATTGCCACCATAAAGCCTTCCAGGTATAGTATTTCCAATAGAAAAGTGCATGATTTCAACTTCATGTCCTTTACAAGTCTTGTTAGTGCAAGAGTCGCTTTGTTCTTTACAGCCACCCATCTTGCACCACAATAAACTATTTCTCAACTTCAACCCTTGCAACAAAGGGAAGCTAACAAAGAGTATCAAAGAAAGATAAACATGGCACAGGTTAAAATAACTTACATTATGATAAGTAGCAAGGTCGCCAATTTGAAACATAAGAGCTACAGATGGACATTTGGTATTGTCCCTGCATTAAAGAGTAGAAACCCGATTAGCCCTAACATAAAGAAGTCATAGCGTGGCAACAGATTCAGCTGAAAATTCCCTCTATTCAGTTCCTGCAGCTGAAAGAATGAAAATTGAAACTCATACCACGAGAAACAAAGAAAGTAAACAGATTCCACATGCCATGGATGATGGCATCGTGATTTAATAAGCTTCATTTTCTAACCATTTGCGTGAGACACCAGCTAGCTATCCAACTTTATTGAAAGACCAACATCTGCGCGGGTTCCAATCTTAATGGCTGACCCATCAAAAAGGAACTAAATCTAGTTCTAATTAAAAAGAAGCTTACCCTTTGGAGTATGCATAGTCCCCATCAACTTGCAACAAGAAGAAGATATATTTCCCATCGTGTAAGGCCTAAGACAATCCTGCATAAAAAAGTTTAACATCAAAACCACTATAGCAAAACTGTTCTTTAGCGGCGTTTTTAGCGGCGTTTTGAGAGTAAACGCCACTAATTTTAAATATGTAGCGGTGTTTACATTTCAAACGCCACAAAATGGTAACTTTAGCTGCATTTATTTACAAACACTGTAATAGGGTTTATATATAGTGGCGTTTTTCGACAAACGCCACAATAGGTCCATCTATAGTGGCGTTTTTCAATAAACGCCACAACAGATTAGTATTTTAGCGGCGTTTTAATACAAACGCCGCAATAGGTGACCTCTATAGTGCCATTTTTTAATAAACGCAACAACAAATTAGAACTTTAGCAGCGTTTTTATAAAAATACCACAATAGAGTTCACCTATTGTGGCGTTTTTTAAATAAACGCCGCAATATATTAGAACTTTAGCGGCGTTTTTATACAAATGCCGCAATAGTGTTTACCTATAGTGGCGTTTTTATACAAACGCCACAATTTATCAATAACATAATATCAATGAAATACTTTCTTAAATTTATTTGAAGACAGTTGTCTTCCTCCGCTTGAATCGCTATTATCCAAGACAGCTATCTGCCAAAATGGTCCTTTACCTACCACTATTCGAAACAAAGAAGATAAAAAATTAAACAAAAAAACCATAGCTAAATCCCTAAAACTGGCCTTTCTTCCTCTTTTCTTTCCCCTTTCATTTGCACTCTGAAGATCGCGCGAAAAAACTTGATGGAGCTAATGCGATCCTTAAGTTACATCGTTCAAACGAGCAGTTATGGAGGGTCCAAACAACGTCTATCTTCCTCCGCTTGAATCGATGCTCGCCCTGGGATTTCTTCCACCCAAAACGCGTCTTCGTCGCCCAAGGAGGAATCAATTGCTAGGAAATAGGCGAATTTTTTACCACTTCGAGGGATTGATCGGTACTCACATACTTCAAAACTTCTCGCTCGTTGTTGGGCATCATAGATAAGTGCACTGATTTCTGATAGATCTGGGCTTGGGTCTTTAAGTTTCATGGTCACCGTTCGAGAATCGCCTTCTAGTATTACCTTCTGAAAACCCAAGTCGATTGTTAATTGCAGACTATGGTTCGATGCCATTGCTTCAGCAATAAACTTCGATGGAATATGACAGGTCATTCGTATGCATTGTTCTGCATTGCACGTGTAAGTTCCTGATGAATTTTGTTCTTTTGTTCTCATTGTTAATACTTCCTGTATTATTGCTGGCTTCTGCCGTTTGTGATTGGTGTTTTCTGCTTTCAAGGTTAAGGAGAAGCCTTCACTTTGGTGGAATATCAGGTATTGTAGTGTAGGTTCCTCATTTTAGGGCTATGATGTATTTGACCGTCTCATATATGTGAAACACATTTATGACATGTATTTGGAACCTTGAATTCAGATTTCATTACTGTATAAATGTGATAATGAAATGCATACATTGCATGCCTTTAAATTAGTTTGTAAATCAATATGATTACATATTTAAAAGATATGAAGCCTGGATTTTAATCCACACACATCTTTAGATATTTTAAACTATCATTAAATCGACATTTAACTAATTCATAAGTTTGAAAAATAATAGCAAGTGATATTGTTTCATTTCTTTTTATTAAACAATCTTCAGTACTTCTGAAATCCCATTCCAAAATTTAGAATTTAAATGCTGCAACGCAACCTTGAGAAATTGTTTTTTACTTGAGAACATGTCCTGACTTTTGTTTAGGGATTTTTGGTATCATATAGCTTACTTCTACAATTTGTATATACTCTCAAAATGAATTGAAAAGGTACTTAATGCATCCAAGTACCGTGGATCTTCTCCCTTAGCAAGTTCAAAGCTTTAGGTTTCAGTAGAGCTGATTTAAGGATGTTTTCTTGGTGTTGCCTTTTATGATTTTCAGTTTATTATGTTCATGTTTGTGGAATGCACTTCAATGAACAGGTAAAGCAGGCATTGAAAGTTGGCTTTAACCATCTTGTTTTTTAAGACAATTATGATGCTGGAGCTGGAGATCATTATTCACTGAGGCAGATATGTGACCAGTTCTATATAAGAGGTAGATGCTCTGACACCATTTTATCTGCATTTCTTTTATCTTTTGTCATTATGTCTGAAATTCATATCCTTGAATTCCATGATATTGGGTTCATCATGTTCTCTCTCTAGCTTTTGATATCTTCTTCTCCATTATTTTTCTGTTTATATTTTGGTTCTTTTAGGTTTTAATTGGTACATGTTGGATGAGGAGAAAGAGACAATGATCATGGAATTGCCTGCAGAATCAATGAATGGTATATCTTAATAAATAGCAGATGTGTTAATTAAAGTGGTATATCTTCTCTTTTTAATCTTTGAGTAAGCAGGGGGAAAACTCTTAAGTAAATAGAACTTAGCTTATCCCTTACCTTACTACCAATGTGTTAGTTAATAAATTTTTAGTGAACCTTAAGCTTATCTAAATTGAAGGATTTAACTACAAATCTGTTAGTTAATAAATTTGTATGTGCTTCATTCCAGGAATCTGCTGGACATGTACAGGAATTTGGTTTTCCTAAATTGTTTTTGTAAATATGCATTACTAGTTGATTACAAGTTGGTGATATCCATCTTTTTTCCTTTGATGCTTTTCGGTTAATTATGTCATTGTCTCTACTTTGATGCTTAAGTAAGACTTTTTTATAGTCAACTTAACTTTATACAATTTGTGGCAGAATCCTAGTGTTTGCTTTGTCAAAGCTGCTAAGGCTGAAGTTTTGGATGATCTTCAGGGGACCATTGACACATTGGCTTGGGGAAAGGTCTCTCGTATTGGGGAAATGAGCTATGTTGTTTGTCTTGGCTGTAGTTGAGCTATGTTGAACTATGTTACATTTTAATTTAATTTTATAAATTTTGATTTATTTTTCTACATAATTTGTGTCGTAATTAATTTTTTAAGTTTATTGTTATGATAATGTTATAGATATTAAATTTGCGTAATATAAAGTAAAAAATGATATATGCAAAACTAGTTAACTATAGCGGTGTTTTTAAATAAAAGTCACCAAAAGTCAGGTTCTTTTGCGGCGTTTTGTGAAGGAAACGCCACTATATACATTGATAATAGCGACGTTTTTTCCAAAAACCGCTGCTAATATCATAATATATAGCGGCGTTTTAGAAAACAAACGCCACTAAATATAAGGTAAATAGCGACGTTTTTAAAAAAAACGCCGCTATAGACCATGACCTTGGCGTTTTTTTGAAAACGCCGCTATAGACCATGACCTTTTGCGGCGTTTTTACTAAAAACGACACTATTGATCTTGACCTTTTGTGGCGTTTTTATTAAAAACGCTGCTATAGAGCTGGATCTTTTGCGGCGTTTTTGTTCACAAACGCCGCTACCTTTTGCGGCATTTGTTTCAGCGGCGCTAGAAAACGCCGCTATAAAGCTAAAAAAACGCCGCTAAAAACATATATTGATGTAGACTCATGGACAAATGTTCTTCCATTTTGAAATACAAGCAATAGGCAATAGCATTACCTTCACAATCATTTTCCCATCTTTGTACTCGTGATCCTCGTCCGGGTCAAGAGCAGGGAGAAGAGAGAACTCGAACCCATCAATGTCTTCCAATCATCGGCGTGACCATCGAGGGTTATGACTCCGGGTCTGAAATCCGCCTGGACTTGGATCTCCGAGTTTGACTCGCAACTCCACTCACCAGATTCCTCATGCGAGATGACTCTTCTGGTTAGCCCGGATCCCAACACCAATACGTTAGCAGGATGAGTCGAACCGTCGTCGTCGACCACGAAATTTCGTTATTAGAGCGATTTCTTCGGATTCTGTCTCTTGTTTTACAAATTTAAATCGGTCCACATCCACTAGCCGACTTTGAATCAAATTCTCACTTGACCTTTTAATATTACAAAATTATACAGTAATTGTCCCTTGTAAGCTTTATATTGCAATTTCCTTCATTTGTTTGAATAGTACTACTACTTGTTCTAATCATAATTACATAATTATTAAACTTCAATTCCAAGGGTTTGATAACAAAAATACACAATCATCATTTTTCGAGTTTGTGTATTTTATTAAAATATAAATATTATTTAAAATAATATTTATTATTAATAATTTATATTTTCTACAAAATAGATAGTTATGATATTCTCGTCAATAATTTTTAAATAGTAATCACTATTAATATTGTTATTTCAAATAAATATTTAAAAATCAAACGTGAGTATAATATTCCAAATATTTTATTATCCCTAATATACAACATTCCTTCTACTAAGATTAAAGTGGAATTTGTATTAAGAATTATATGTTTTTTTTGTTAAAACTCAACTACAATTTTTAAAATACATTTTGTTATGAACGTAACTTTTTAAGTTGGACAGAATAATATTTTTTTGTTAAAGATAAAAATATTATTTTTTTCATAATATAGTTGGTTGTAAGTCCTACATCTCACAATATAATTTTTCAATTATAATCGAAAATATTATATGTATAATATTTTAAATTAAAATTTATTTTAAAATAATCTTAAATTAAACTATGCAAAACAGATTATCCAAAATAACATCATATATGACACCACAAATGTGAAGAATGCAATTTAGCCGCCTTGTTTTATTGACCAAATATCTGGGATCTTTGAGGATATTCAAAAGGCGTGGATGTGCGACACTTAGATGGTGTTTGTTTTTACTGTGCAAGCTCTTCAAACCACTTATGTCTGTGTCGCGCAGACCACGCGCAGACATTAGGCTTCGCAGACTGTTTATTTTTTAGAAGACAGAAGCTCTTCAAACGTCTGCGCGAGCTCTTCTTGGTGCAGACTTGGTTTTATGTCTTCAAAGGTCTTCAAACCTCTTCAAGAACAATTATAAAATATAGTTATTTATTAAAATAATTTTAAATAATTTAATAAGGTTATTTATTTTAAAATAATTTATTTTAAATAATTTATTAGTATGAATTGATTTATTTTAAAATATGGATTGATTTATTTTAAATAATTTATTAGTATGGATTGATTTATTTTAAAATATGGATTGATTTATTATTGTAGTTGTATGGATTGATTTATTTTAAATAATTTATTAGTATGGATTGATTTATTTTAAAATATGGATTGATTTATTTTAAATAATTTATTAGTATGGATTGATTTATTTTAAAATATGGATTGATTTATTTTAAATAATTTATTAGTATGAATTGATTTATTTTAAATAATTTATTTGTATAGATTGATTTATTTTAAAATATGGATTGATTTATTATTGTAGTTGTATGAATTGATTTATTTTAAATAATTTATTAGTATGGATTGATTTATTTTAAAATATGGATTGATTTATTTTAAAATATGGATTGATTTATTTTAAATAATTTATTAGTATGAATTGATTTATTTTAAAATATGAATTGATTTATTTTAAAATATGAATTGATTTATTTTAAAATATAGATTGATTTATTTTAAATAATTTATTAGTATATATTGATTTATTTTAAAATATGGATTGATTTATTATTGTAGTTGTATGGATTGATTTATTTTAAATAATTTATTAGTATAGATTGATTTATTTTAAAATATGGATTGATTTATTTTAAATAATTTATTATTGTAGTTGTATGGATTATTTAAATTTCAGTATTGTAAAGCTAAAATTATTTAAATCTCAGTATTGCAAAACTCTTTTAAGTTTAAAAAGTCAGTTTATTTATATTTCAGTTCATTTTAACAGACTGCAGACGTTAAAAAACAAACAGTCTTCTTCTTGCAGACTGCAGACTTTTGATATACCTCTTCTGCTGCAGATGTGGTCTGCAGACTGCAGACCTTTTACCTCTGCAAAAACAAACACCACTTTGGCCTCATATAATTTGTGGCTCGGGTAGTTAGGGATAATTCGTCTATTGTCTCCTTTGATTTTACCAATAACGCAACATTATCCTAAACCACAATCATTACATTCTTGATAATTTAATTTTATCGCACACAATCTGAATTAAAGAATTTTAAATTTTATCAAATAAAATGGTGTAAATTTTAATCGTTTACTTAAATATTATATTAAAGTTATAGCATTATTAATTTAAAATAAAAATAATTATATTTAAATTAATTACTGCATTCAATCATTCAAAAATTATATATGATTTATTCAAAGCATTTGATGTTTTACAATTCTATAATGTTTATGAATGCTGAATTTGAGATAATTGTTATAAACATATTACGCAATTCCTAGGTCCTACCACTGCCCTCATAAAGACTGTTACTTTTCATTACACTAATAAATAAAACTGTTTTAGAATAATTAAAATTTTGATCACAACCAATACAAGTAAAACAATTGCAATCATAGTCAACTATTATAAAACAAGGTCGAACTAATAATCGAAATATATTTAAATCGCTCTCAAATCGATAACAGCAGGCATCCCTCCACCTAAGTCTAAAACGTTCTTTACAAAGCTGCAACTACAGTCCTTTACTAAATTTCCCCACATCCTGGTTTTGAGAGTGAATAACTGAAATGGTTAAAGTTAATTTGTTCCTGATCTGAGTTTCCTATCAAAATCACAATAGCAAATTGTTCCTAGCATGAGAGGTTACAGAAAATGGACAACCCACCTGATAGCAGTTAAACAGACGTTGGATCCACAACAGGACTTGCTTCAGACTTCATTTCCAAATGGTCCAATCCCTGGCAAATCTGAATAAACCGAAGTTAAGCAAATCACACCATCTAGAAATGTCATAATAAGGAAACAGAGTATGAGATGCAGCATCCACAGACACAAAATACGTCTAGAAAATTCGATAAAGTTTTTTCATTAGAAAAAATCTGTATTGGTTGCTCAACAGTTACTTTTATCGCGAGGCCTCTGAGCTGGAAAAGAGTGCAATGATAAAAACGAAATAATCTAAAAAAATTATAACTTCTAACCAATGTAGAAAAAGGTTGTTCAACTTTGAGTTTCTGATGCATTGGGCTGGTCTGAAGTTGCACCTCTGGATTTTGAGAAACTTGGTCTGCAAGACCAGTTGAGTCAGACTGAATATGTCCACCAGGATTTTGCTGCTTCTGCAACAGTTTCTCGAATAATGAGAATTCCTCTGGCTTATTCCACTGCAATACAAATTTAACACATATTGCTAGTCACTTGGAAAGAAAAATTACAATCTGCAAAATGCAACAACCATGGAAGGCAGGAAAATTACTCTGCTTTCACAAGTGACACAATTATAGTAATACTTGTTCCCCTCAGGGCAGGTGTGTTCACTCCAATCACACTCTGGCAAAGTCTCAAGACTTTGCGGTACTGCATGCGCAACTGAAGTAGCAGCAACTGACTGGCTACTTCCAGTCTGTGGAAACTGAAGAAATATGAGAAATTGGAGTCGAATCTTCAATTACAGCACATTATCATAAGAGGAAAAAATGAACAAAGAAAAGTGAATCAAGAGACAAGTGTTCATATTATTGAAAGGGATCCTTTTGATAGTCATCTACAAGGGCAAATGACATGATAGTTACATCTGTTTCCTATTCAAGTTCAAGAGTCCTTTTATATTGCTAGAGATTGCTGAGGCTTTAAGAATTTGAAAAAAGTCTTCTTTTCTTAGGAATATACCATTCTGAAGATTTCTCAGATCTCCTTGTGGATTCGTAATTGTTGCTAATTATAGTGTGGCAGTGCATCTGTTATGTCAGAAATCAGTACGATGCAGTTTCTCTTTTAGGCAAGTATAATATAGAAAATGTTTATCCGCCAAACGGGGAATGGATCCATAATAAGCATGACAACACGAGTATATAGCATCTGCAGTTCCTCTGTTAAGCCAAAGCATAACACTATCAACGGATAAAATCTCAAGCCACCTTTGTGCTTGGCATTTAACATTTCCAGACTCCTAATAAGAATATAATAAAATAAAAGCATTTTCACTAAATATATAAAATAAACCTTGTACCTCTAGCTTGGGGACATTTGAATCCTGCTGGGCTAGAATCTGCGATGATGGTGGTATAAGAGGCAACTGTTTCTGCTCAGAGACAGCTGGGTGAGATGATTGAGAACATTCCTGTGGAGTTTTTGTTTGCTGCAATGGCAGTGAAATAGGCTGTGAGTGTGCTTGCTCAACTGGAGGATATGATTGATAAGTACCATGATATGCTGCAACTTGAGGACCCTGTGGCTGTGAATTTGTAGAAATGTGTTGCATTGGATATGATGCGTTGGGTGGCATACGTCCTCCCATTGGGTCACCAAGATTTGGCACAGGTCTGGAACAAGCAAACAACAAAGAAAGTAAATCAAATTTCTTGAACATGAATAAAATGTTAAAAGTAATCAAAAAATTAAGGGAAAAGAACTTACCTCATAGCAAATTCTTGAGGATGGGATCCAGAAGTTATGCTATTAAAAGCATAATTGCCCCTGGAAATAGAGCAATATGTTAACATAGTTTAACTATGAAAGAGCAAGTTGTGTTAAACCATGCAGTTATAAGCCAAATCAGACAATAAATCAAGTTTCTATAATTCAGCAACAACTTGAAAAAGGTTTTGCTTCATTGCAGGTTGGAATATCTAACTAGAAAGCCTAATATGAAGGTCAAAGACCTTAAACTGTGTATATATTGTAATTAAATGACAGTAAATTAAATGGACAATGTCAGGCGTGACTAAAATGCAATTCTCTCATAATATGTTAGGATCAAACAAAACAGCAATGTATGGTTACAAGTATAATGAAAAAAAGTCAAGTATCCAGGAAGAAACCTTGGTTCCCCATTCCGAGGTCTCTTTGGATTTGCAAATCGAACAATCAATGGCTGGTCACAACCCTAAAAAAGGCACGGGGATAAAATAACAACTAAATTAGTACTCTTCGTTAGCATAAGATGATATAAACGCAACAAAATGATAATTCATGAGCATTACTACCTTCATAGTGAAAATTCCACTTAATCCTCTGATAGCTGCCTGAGCCATTTCTCTGTGAGAAAATTGGACAAATCCGCATCCTTTAAAAAAGCATAAATGTCTATTCAGAAGCAGCCGCGGTTAAAGCCTGATAACATTTAACTATTCCAATGATTCAACAGGGAGAAAAAGAGTTAATTAATATGAAAAGGCAAAGCGTAGATGAGTTTTTTATCATAGAACCCAACTTTTTGACTAAGAGGCTTTTAGAGGTAAAGTAAAACCATAGACCACAATGAGGTCTACATTTATGGACAAAAAAGAATAGCATCATTATGATTTGTATACTCTTTTTGATTAATCAAAGTGAAAACAAGAAGATAGTCTTTTCAAGGGGAAAAACAGCAATGATTAAACAAGGGTAGTTTTTGAGAATTTTTGTGTCATTAGTGTCGGAAAACAAAGCCAAATAAAGTGTTCTAAAAATGAAAGAAAAAAAAGATACAACAACTAGACAAAACATTCAACATCCAGTTGTAAACATGAAGCTAATCTGGTGAAATCACATTGGCAGATAAAGCATATTTATCATATTTCAATATGTTCATTCTAAGCAAGCATGTTAGTCAATAAAAGAGATGATTAAGATTGATAAGAACAAACCACGCATTTCCCCGTGCTCGCCACGTACAATGTAGATGTCTATAACATGGCCATACGGAGAAAATATCTGAAAGAAGAAATATTTGCTGAATACATCTCAAAACACAAGAGATATACTATAGCCAATATTGACTTTGAAGAGAAAAAATATTTTTGGGGGAAGCATTGAGATGAAAATGGAAAAAATAAACATATGGTTTACAAGCGAATGCAGGACTCAGCATGACATGAATCAGGCTTTAAATAGTTAAAATGCATAGATATACACTAATGCAATCATACAAGTAACCTAAGCAGAATAATGTAACTATGTTACCAAATATCAAATACGCTAATAGAGCCCATCCTACATGCAGGCAAGTACAAATGCATCTTATTATAGTTTGCAGGCTGCTTCATCATGCATAACACAAAATTCTTATGGTCTAACATAAACAGCATATCTTTTCAATCTGAAAGGATTGTTCTGGTGCTAAAGAACAAAATGAAAAGATAGACATTTGGTAACAGCTAAATCCTTGGACAGAATGGCAGTGTTCACATCTTGCACCGTAATCAAGCACAAGTAATGAAATTAATTGGTACAAGTAAAACCAAACTATGCATGAGCTCTCAGTGTATACAGAACATACTTCTTCAACCTCCCTTCTAGAAGCTTGTTTATTTAGGCAGCACACGTATAATTTATCTGGAAGTAGCCCTACCACACAAACAAACAAAGCACTCAGAACAAATATAGATAAAAAGAAAATCAAACTATATTGCAATTTTGAAAATTCTGCCATCTTCTAAGGGGTGTTTGATTAGCGTATTGCATATAACTGTTTGCATGCAATAAATTTATTATCAACAAAGCCTAAAAGTCTATTGAGGAAAGTCATAATGTATCTAGCAGAATTTAACATTTAAATATGTAAAAATGTTGACGGGATTTTCAAGGTGTTGCATGCAATGTATAGAATAGTGACCATATAAGTTCTAATGGGTAAAAACCTTACCAACGCGGTCTCGTTCAGCATCAGCATATCTGACTTTGATGGTAGTCGATTCCTGGAAAAATCAAATATACTGAAAGGTATACCTAACCACACTACTGTAACCAACATACATGGAATTTCTTATCAGACTGAAAATAAAGAACATACCCCAGGAAACATATAGCAATTGTTTAAAGCTGCAATTGCTCTCTCAGCTTCCTCAACCATTGCATATTTCACAAAACAATATCCTGAAAACAGCATCATTTGCATAACATTACAAGCAGGCTACCATCTATCGCAACTTTGTAAGTCTATGACAAACAAGGCATTTATTTCCTGAAAGCAGCCACTTAGTTGATAACAAACCCAGTTTTGCTTAAAAGTAAAATCACAACTAATTCTATATTACAAAATATTGTACATACCGTGTAGTTCACCAGTTTTCTTATCCTTTGGTTGAATGACCTCAACAACATTTCCATGTTCTTGAAACAGGATGCGGATCTAACAAAAAAAGAGAAATAACCCAATAGTTACTCACGCCACATATTCAATGAACTGAACTTGAAAAAGTAACATTAGGAGCTCATAGCTAGTAGAAGCATAATCCCCTTAAGTGACAATAGCTTACAGATTCTTCAGTAGCATTTTTCGGAACCGTTGCTACATAAAGTTTTGGTATATTGCTTCCATCTTTATGCTCTGAATTTTTTCAAGAGGAATGAGAGAAAATACGAGTTATGTAATTTACAAAGAGGTTCATAAATTGTAAAAATATATCATGCATTCCAAGCAAAAATGAAACGGGGCAATTGGGCACAGACAACCAAAATATATTATGCTTAAACGTAATCTAAAGTTGTTACCTGGAGAGGCTCCTCGACCAGAATCGTGAAACCCTCTCTTTCGACCGGAATTGGGACCGTTGCCACCGTTGGACCGGAACCTGTCGTTTTGTTCACTGTTCGGTGGTTGATGCTGCTCCGGGACGCGTTCAAAGTGGTGTTGATTGTTCGGAGGGTTCTCAAATTGCTGCTGGATAGGCCGCTGTTCGAATGGCTGCTGGCTAGGCCGGTGCTCGAATCGCTGCTGGCTAGGCCGGTGTTCGAACTGCTGCTGGGTGGGCCGTTGATCGAATTGATGGTGGGGAGGCCGGTGATCGAATTGCTGGTGGGGAGGCCGGTGATCGAATTGCTGGCGGGGAGGCCGGTGATCGAATTGCTGGTGGGGAGGCCGGTAATCGAATTGCTGGTGGGGAGGCCGGTTGTTGTAATGATGATAGTGGTGCTGGTGGTGGTAGTCGGGGGGGAAATTAGGTCTTGGAGCATTGGGAAACCAAGGAGTAGGGTTTAAGGGCGGGTGATCGTTGAACCGTTCTCCGCGATCTCTGTGTCTGTCCATCAATGGATCTGCTTCAAAGCCCTGGAAAATAAGAAGAAGAAGCAGTGAAGTACAGATGAATAAGAAAAACGCTGAACCGTTTTACTTTTTTATGAGAAACCCGATTTTTCCCTCGAGTTCTGTGTCAGACTTTTAGTACTTTTTAATTATGGAGCCAAATTCAATTACAATTAGGTTTAGCAAATAATATTTTATTATTTCTTTTATTAGTTATCAAAATTACAATTAACTACTTTGTTATTAAATGAGATGAAATAAATATTTAAGATATAGAACACTAAGTAAAACAATTTTGAATTATTATTTAACCCGTTTCCAGTGAATATAGGGCACTATATAGATGATGAACAAGGGTTAATAAACTATGTTTAAATTTTTTAGAAGTTATTTTAAAAATATTTTTAAAATGTACGAATAAAATAATTTTAGTGTCTAAAAGGGTAATTGTTATACTTAGAGATCTCATATTGTAAAGGTGTTTGAGGAGAATTTTTAGAATATAGTTTACTTATAATCATATTAGATTAATAAAAAAAGAGAAAATCGCCTCAGTGACCAAAAATGCCTTATAATATACGATTTTAACCAACTTTTTTTGGATTTGCCAAAATGACCAACAAAATCGCAACGCGAAATAAAAATCGCAACGCGATCCCCAGAATCGCAAATCAGTTTCCAAAATCGCAATGCGATTCTTGAAAATCGCAATGCGATAGTACAAATTCGCATTGCGATTTTCAAGAATCGCAACGCGAATATGAAAATCGCAACGCGAACACATAAATCGCAACGCGTATCCGTAAACCGCAACGTGTATCCGTAAATAGCAACGCGTATCCGTAAATCGCAATACGTATCCGTATATCGCAACGCGTATCCGTAAATCGCAACGATAATCCGTAAATCGCAACGAGAATCTGTAAATCGCAACGATAATCCGTAAATCGCAACGAGAATCTGTAAATCACAACACTGAAAATTTGGGTATATAACTACGCAACAGCAGCAAATCATAAACTAAATCCCTAAATCGTAACTCATTCCATCTCCATCTATCACTCTCTCCGGCGACATCCGTTCCTATATCCAACGACATCCTTCCCAATCCGGCAACAGGTTTTAGTTTCGCAGCTCGTCTGTTTAGTAAATTAATTTACAACCATGAAATCATCTAATGTTGATCATGTTTGGATAGATTTGTGTTTTGGAGGGTCATGGGATAATGTTCATGGTGTTTTACAATATATGCCTTTACCCATGAATCTTCAACTAAAATTGTCTTTACAAAAGTTAACTTATGAAACTCTAATGCTACGTGTTTCAAATAAATTGAATTTAGAGCCCCTAAGTGGATTTAGGCTATCTTATCAGAGAAATGGTAAAGTTTATTTGTTAACCGACAATGAAGATGTTGAACGATTCATTGCTTACATTAGTGTTTCACAAGATGATGTTACATTGTATGTTGTTGAACCTAGAAGTAGTATTGTTGGGTCAGTAGCGGGTAGTAATCAACTAAGTTTTTCTCAAAACCCACAACCTTTCTCTAATCCAAATCCCAATCAACTTTCAGCACCAAATTCCGGTTTTCGTATTGACCAGTTAGACGATGATGAGCCAACCGAAAAAATGAGTACTAGTCAGTATTCGAAATTTGGTCTTGGTCAATATCCGGACTTTGATATTGGTCAATACACGGATTTTGATGATGTTTCAGAAGAAGAAACAGACCCTGCGTGTAATGATTTTGATATTGGTCAATACCCGAATTTTGATGATGAAACAGCCGTTGCCGAAGAATGTATTGTTGATGATAATGAGGAGGAAGTTACGACTGTGAATGAACATGTTGAACATCCATTCTGTAATTCATATAATCCTGAAGAAGAAAAAGAAGAAGAAAAAGTCCCCGAAGAAAAGAAAATGCCATGGGCGTATAACTGGAATATGCCAGAATTACTTCAGATACCGGAAGAATAGTTGGTAAAGAAAGCAGTTGATTGTTACACAAAAGTTATTCGTATCAAGAAAGATGATTGTTTTGATACAAAGGAAGACTTGAAGATAGCTTTGTATACGAAATGTGTGGAAGATGGCTATCAACTAAAAGTTAACAAATCAAGCAAAGATCGTTTCGAAATAAGGTGTATGATTGACAAAAACTGTACGTGGCGTATGATTGCAAAGAGAATAAAAGATTGCGAAATGTTTCAAGTTAGGACTTTTATTGATAAACATACATGTTCAAGAACCCAAGTTTTTCCTCACCATAGACAGGCAAACAAAAAGGTGTTGGGTGGTTTTTGGCTGAGTTAATGTTTTTGAATGGCAGGGTATATCGGGGACATGAAATTATGACTGACATGAATGCTCGGTTCAAGATTAGTATATCATATTCTCAAGCTTGGAGAGCCAAATGTTATGCCTTGGAATTGTTGAGGGGGTCGCCAGAAGCATCGTTTGCCCAACTGCCTGCTTATTGTCACAATTTAAAGCTGAAAAATCCTGGGTCAGTAACTCATATCAAAACAGATAGAGATGGACACTTTGAGTTGCTGTTTATCGCCATTAGTGCTACGGTTAGTAAATCAATATAATTTTGTTGACTCATTTTTGTTAGTTACATGCATTTCACATTTAAATGATTATATTTCTTGTGTATATTATTTTGTAGATTCGTTCGTTTATTACTTGCATGCGCCCAGTTATTATAGTTGACGGAGCACATTTGAAAGGTCGATACCTTGGAGTAAACTTATTAGCAGTAGCCATGGATGCTAACAATGGGATATTGCCAATAGCTTACGGGGTTGGCAAATCTGAAACCTCTGATTCATGGACATGGTTTATGGGGCATCTTAGGGATTGCATAGGTCCTATTAGCAATCTGACAATCATATCCGATAGGGCAAACTCAATTGACAACGCTGTTAGAAGGTGTTTCCCAGATGCTTTTCATGGACTTTGTGGTGTTCATTTGTATAGAAATCTAAAATCAAGGTATGCTGGTATAAAAAAGCACAAATGGACATACTGGAAGGCTGTAAAAGCTTATCGGGAAGTGGATTTCAATAAGCATATAAATTGTTTAAGACGTGTTTTGCCTCAGTGTGCTCAAACACTAGAAGATGTCGGGTTTGAAAGATGGTCAAGAGTACATCAACTTGGAGCAAGATATGGTTTCATGACGTCTAATAGTGCAGAATCAATCAACGCTCTAAGTCGTCATTCCCGGAAATTACCCATTACTATGTTAATGGAGTTTTTTCGAGCCTCTATTCAACAGTGGTACTACAAGAAAAGAAACCATGCAGGTATTATTTCTTTGAATTCGTAACTTATCATATTTATATATTTTACTAAATTTGTTTTTTAAATTTACAGGAACATTGGAACATCGTGTTACACCATGGACTGAAAAAAAGATAACGAAACGTGTTGTGAAGTCAACGTCATGGAGAGTTGAACCATGTTCAAACACTTTGTTTCAAGTACTGGATAATAACTTAAATGGGCTAGTCGATCTAAATGCAAGACGTGTAGTTGTATGAAATGGCAAACATCTGGTTATCCGTGTGGCCATGTTATAAAAGTTGCTCTTCATTTAAACCAAGATGATTCAAGCGCATACGCTATGGATTGCTACACTACAGAAGTTTATCGACAGACTTATGCCGAGATTGTCTACCCTATTCCACATCCTTCTGAGTGGGACATACCAGATGACTTACAAACAGTTTTGCCACCAGCCATGGACAGAAGGCTACCTGGCCGACCAAAAAGTCACGATCGTATACCGTCTAAGGGTGAAGAGAAGAAGAGATCGACATGTAGTCGGTGCAAGGAAAGTGGTCATACAAGGTTGACATGTGGATCACCAGTGCCATCAAAATCATCTTTTCCTCTACCAAAATATGGATCCTCATCAAAATCCAAAGCTCATATGGTGTCAAGCAAAAGGCAATCATCTTTAAATCCCAATCACAATTGGCTTCACCTTTTGGGACTGTTAACTTAGGTGATTTTTAAATGCAAACGTTGTATTGGATTTTATGTGTGAACTTTTAACATTTTCAGTTGAATTAATGACTCAGGCCAACCATTTTGACTTAACCAACTCTTGTTATTCAGTTTTATCACTTATTAGGCATGCATTTGACTATCGCAACACGGAAATTACAATCGCAACGAGAGAATCGCAATGCGAAATGAAAATCCCAACAAGAAAATCGCAATGCGGAAATGAAAATCGCAATGCGAAATGAAAATCGCAATGCGAAATGAAAATCGCAATGCGAAATGAAAATCGCAACGAGAGAATCGCAATGCGGAAATGAAAATCGCAACGAGAGAATCGCAATGCGAAATGAAAATCGCAACGAGAGAATCGCAATGCGGAAATGAAAATCGCAATGCGAAATGAAAATCGCATTGCGATTCTCTCGTTGCGATTTTCATTTCCGCATTGCGATTTTCATTTCGCATTGCGATTCTCTCGTTGCGATTTTCATTTCGCATTGCGATTTTCATTTCAACATAATGCAGATTGAAATCAACAAAATCAACCATTACATTTCAATCAATTAAACAAGCACAAATAAGAATTATGTTCGCATCAATTACACAAATCAACTTTTACAAATCATCTTTTACAAATCAATTAAACAATCAAAAAATAAGCAATAATTCTTATTTCCAATCATCTACTATTGAATCAACTTTTACAAATCAATTAAACAATCAAAACAATCAATTAAACTATTGAATCAACTTTGCAGCCATACATCATTTTCACGCAGTTCACTTCTGAGATTAACCTGCAGAAACCAAACATTTGCTCAAACAACACTTTCTACACATCTAAAACCTACAAACAGCAAATTATTCTATTCTAGGTACTTAACCAAACATTTTCAAACCAAAAGTCTATAAACTTACCAATTGTTTATGGACATTTTTATAACGCAGATGCAAGTAGGCAGCGTCTCGTATATATCGATTTAGCCATATAATGCCGAAACCACAAGCCTACTGCAGCTCTATCTCTATCGGTGGGAGGTAGATACTTGGTGCTTCCCGTCGTCAAACGCTCCAACGCCAAGCATACGAGAGGACCACGTTCACTTCTGAGATTAACCTGCAGAAACCAAACATTTGCTCAAACAACACTTTCTACACCTCTAAACCTACAAACAGCAAATTATTCTATTCTAGGTACTTAACCCAAACATTTCAAACCAAAAGTCTATAAAACTTACCAATTGTTTATGGACATTTTTATAACGCAGATGCAAGTAGGCAGCGTCTCGTATATATCGATTTAGCCATATAATGCCGAAACCACAAGCCTACTGCAGCTCTATCTCTATCGGTGGGAGGTAGATACTTGGTGCTTCCCGTGTCAAAACGCTCCAACGCCAAGCAACGAGAGGACCACAATCTCCTCTGGCTCCTCCCGTTTGTTGTGGCGCGGTCTCGTCTCTAATAACTGTAATATTGAGCTTCTTTGGCTTATTGTTTCCAGAACGAGTCCAATAATTGATCGCATCCAAGAATTTAGCCAAATGAGAGCTCCATCCCTTAATAATATCTCTTAAATCAGCCAATGATATGTAATTTATCATGCTGTCATACACTATTGTCTAAGGGATGGGAGCTGAAGCTCGACGAGAATCCAATGTTTACGTTCCAAAACAGGGATAAACACCTGCAATCATAAGTAATAATTCATTCATTTGCGCACTTATTTCAAAACCTTTAAACTCAATCTAAAATAAATACTAACCTTATCGACCTCCCACCATGCAGGATAAAGTTTAGCTTGTCCATGCCCAAATCAAATGATTCATCTCGTGCATTCTTCAAGTGAACGGCGTTAAAAGACGTCGGCATAATGTATATCGTATATTTTTATTTTTCTTAAGTTTTTATTATTAGAGATGTCACCCACGCATCGATATGCTGTTTTACAAAAAAAGACATATTAGTGACTTACATAATTTTTTTAAAAAAATTAATCAAATTGAATATAAGAAAAATATAAGACTTACCCCCCCATCGAAATAGCCATTGTCTTCGACCCTAATAATACGCCCCACCAAGACCGATCAAGCAACAAATAGATATCATCGGTGAGCTTGCATATGTCAGTGAAACACCCCTGGCTCCGCTCATGTAGATAAAAATCAACTGCGGTCTTAGCCCAAGGGTGTTATCCAGAATGTGTCCGGTAGTTGTTTCCTCTCCTCTTCAGATACCGGTATGGTACTGGCCGGTAACTCATACGAGAGCCAACTTGAATCCATCATGTCCACGTCAGAGGGTTCTCAAGAACCTATGAGCCATGTGAATCGGGCTTGAATGGTGGGAGGGACCTCAATGATGAGACAGTGCCTCTTGAACGGTGGGAGGGGACTCTCGAGGAATGATAGGGGGGGCCTCTTCAACGATAGGAGTGGACTCTTGAGGGCTGACAGGCGAGTCGGGCTTCTTTCTTGCAGTGTCTTCGTACTATTGGGGTGTACGGAGACTAATAGCACGTGCACGCTGTCTGATGCGTGAACTCCGTCGTGCAAGCATAACCCGACGTAAAGCATCCACTCTATCGGGCCGCTAAATAATTAAATACAAAAATCAGTAAATAAACAGACATGATATTTAAACAGTGAAACAAAGACAAATATGTTTCAAACTTGCATTGTATTCACCCAAGTCATTATTCTATCATAGTTCCAAAATGATCAGATAACAAAGAAAAATATGTTTCAAACTAATACCCTGAAGTTAGTATTTGTCTTTGTTTTGTCTATTGGTTGAAGTAATGCAATCCATTCAAGTTTCAATTTGCAGAAGAAGAAATAGTTTACTTTCGCAATACGAAACTTAAAATCGCAACGCGAAATGAGAATCGCAACGAGAAACCAAAATCGCAACGCGAAACCAAAATCGCAACGCGAAATGAAATCGCAACGACAGAATCGCAACGCGAAATGAAAATCGCAATACGATTTTGGTTTCGCGTTGCGATTTTGTCGTTGCGATTTTGGTTTCGCGTTGCGATTCTATCGTTGCGATTTTCATTTCGCGTTGCGATTCTCTCGTTGCGATTTAAGTTTCGTGTTGCGAAAGTAAACTATTTCTTCTTCTGCAAATGAAACTTGAATGGATTGCATTACTTCAACCAATAGACAAAATAAAGACAAATACTGACTTCAGGGTATTAGTTTAGCAGAATTGGCAGCAACCGAACAAATTTACTTTCAACCAAAAGACAAAACAAAGACAAATACTATTTCACAGTTAAAGAATACAGTTTAGCAGAATTGGCAGCAACCGAACAAATTTACTTTCAACCAAAAGACAAACAAGACAAATACTATTTCACAGTGTTAAAGAATACACAGTTTAGCAGAATTGGCAGCAAACCGAATAAATTTACTAAGCAATCTAAGTGAAATGGCTAATCTAAGTGAAATTACGAGTAAATTTATCATTAAGTTAAATATGGAAAATCTTAACTTACCTCGTTGCGTAGTATGAACCTCATTCTGCAACGATACTATCATCTCACGTAGAGCGGCAACCTCACCACGTAAAGTTGACACCTCCACACGCCATGCACCATCGTTATCGCGTAGAGTACCGATCTCCTCACGCAAGGCATTGACCTCATCACGTAACTCATCCCGTGGAGGTGGAGAACAAGGAGATAAATGTCGTGGCCTCTTTACCGGTCGCCTATCATGAGGTGATGGTGGAGAAGAGGCTCGATGATTGTGACGGGATAGGTGATGGCTCTCGTTCTAGAGATGTATAGTCGGGTCGATCGGGTGATGGCTCTGGGTGAGGTGATGGCTCTCGAATTGGAGGAAGTGGATGCTGCTCATCATCCGTGCCATAAAAAAAAACTCTGACTAGCTTGCCACCAATCAGTGGCAAGCTCTTCCTCGTGGGTGTCAGTCTTTGTAATGGAATGTTGGCCTCCTAACAATATAAAAACTCAAACAAAGTTAAACGTCTACTATTAATAACTTGTTTATATATTATATGAAAGTATTTGTGTTAACTTACATTATTTATTGTCGCATGGTATTAAGTCTTCCCAATCCAACAGATTTTCCTCTTCCAGGAAATAGCCCTGGGAATATCATTTGACGTTTTTATTGCATATGTACGCATGCTGGGGAAAGCCTCGAATATCCAAATCTACAAACAATAAATAACAAAATTAGTAATTGTTAAATAATTAATTATAATTTTAGAAACATTATATAGAAATTCTTACCTTAAATGCCCAAACAAAGCCTGAAAAAGTGTATTTCGACCCATCGCCACGCAAACTTTTGCGGTCATCAAAGGCAGTAGACAACTTAGTCCAGGTAGCTTTCCATATATACGAACCCCACGGAAACAGATTCCATGCATTCAGGTCCTCTACCAATATTATTAGCTCCCGAGGAATAGGTTGTCTGGCCTCTCTGCCTAAAAAGCCGGCATACACAAGTAGTAGAAGGCATACTCGGACAACATCGACGTCATCCATCCGAGTGAAACCAGCTTTCTTATTAAACAATTTCTTCAGGTCGTCGACGTGTAGGTTCGGCTTCTCCATTGACTCATCCGGAAAAACCCGGGATAACCATGATGGGCGGGCGATATGACGAGTGTACCGGCCTACATCATCGTGTCCGAATCGTAGACCAGTGATTAAGCAGAATCCTTCCGCCCAAAACAAGTATACGCTGGTGGAAAATGAAACCATATCTCTTCCTCACCCACGTTGTATACTGTCGGGTAGATTTGATGTCATGGTCTGAAGCCACAAATGGGTCAAATTAGCATCTCCACCCGGATGCTGTACTCTCAGCCATGGCCCGAAGCAGGTTTCCTCAAACAATTGTCTTTGTGCAGGTGAAAGCTTCGAAGCAATTGTAGTGGCTAGGCTAACTTTATTCCTTAATGTCAATGAAGCCGAAAAAAATTTCTACAAAACAATAAACATACCAAGTTAGATATACCAAAAACTACACTGTGAAGATATACCAAAAACAATAAACAAGTAGTAGTTTATTCTTGAAACTAAAATTGCAACACTGTTTTGTCTTTTGGTTGAAATGAAAATCGCAACGAGAGAATGACTGTCGCAACGAGAGAAATGAAAATCGCAACGCGAAATGAAAATCGCAACGAGAGAATCGCAACGCGAAATGAAATCGCAATGCGATTTTGGTTTCGCGTTGCGATTCTCTCGTTGCGATTTTCATTTCGCGTTGCGATTCTCTAGTTGCGATTTTCATTTTTCTCGTTGCAGATAGTCATGTTCACGTTGCGATTTTCATTTATCTCGTTGCGACTCTTCTGCAAATTGAAACTTGAATGGATTGCATTACTTCAACCAAAAGACAGAACAAAGACAAGACAAATACTAACTTGAAAATCGCAACGAGAGAATAGCAACGCGAAATGAAAATCGCAACGAGAGAATCGTAACGCGAAATGAAATCTAAGTGAAATGGTTAATCTATTATTGAAATGACCAGTAAACTTATCATCAGTTTCAATATGAAAAACCTACAATAATGCAAAAATTTCAAAATAAAAATAATTAAAAAAACTAACCCTCGGAGGTTGATTTTCCATTTCTGAATATTGTGAGGGATTTCTGACCGTGAATGGTTGTGAGAGATTTCGCCGGAGATGGGGACGGAAATCTTCGGAGATGGGGACGGATTTCGCCGTAGAGAGTGAGAGATGGAGATGAGACTGAGTTGTGATTTTAGGTTTTAGGTTATGAGTTGCGATTACGGGATTTTGTCTTAATATTCGTTTTTGTAATTTGAAAATAAAATACGCGTAGCGATTATAATGGCGCTTTAAAAATCGCGTTGCGATTTACGGATACGCGTTGCGATTTTACGTATTGTCGTTGCGATTTACGGATACGCGTTGCGATATACGGATACGCATTACGATTTACGGATACGCGTTGCGATTTACGGATACACGTTGCGATTTACGGATACGCGTTGCGATTTATGTGTTCGCGTTGCGATTTTCATATTCGCGTTGCGATTCTGAAAAATCGCAATGCGAATTTGTACTATCGCATTGCGATTGTCAAGAATCGCGTTGCGATTTTGGAAACTGATTTGCGATTCTGGGGATCGCGTTGCGATTTTTATTTCGCGTTGCGATTTTGTTGGTCATTTTGACAAATCTAAAAAAAGTTGGTTAAAATCGTATATTATAAGGCATTTTTGGTCACTGAGGCGATTTTCTCATAAAAAAATACTTGTGAAATAAAATCTATTATATATAGTAATAAAAAAATTATTATATATAATATTATTTTATCATATTCAAATTAAAATTAATTTTTCAGATAAATAATCAATAAAATCTATAGTATACTTAAAAAAAACCTTCGTTGAAATAAATTTTTTATTAGTACTTGAACTTAATTTTAACATCGTCTTTATTTTTAAGTTGAGATTAAGATAATTATTTTCAATAAAAAATTTAATATCATACATATAATAATAACTATGAATGTAGATTAAGTTTATATCAAATAATAATTAATGGGAAAATAATAGATAAAAGTTTGAATCATTTCTTTTGTAAAATGTAAAAACTATCTTAAGAAACAGCATGGGAAAGAATCCGTCTATCCTTTTGTAGGTAGACGAGGAACAAATCATTTCATAACATACCATTATTAGATATATATTTTTTTATTGATAGATGGGAAAATTTGTGTTGATGGCCTCATCAAAGTAAAATGCATGGTTAAAAATAAAGAATATATTAATTAAGAGAATATTTTATTATTTAAACTACAAAGAAAATTTAGATCACATTCCATTATTATGTTTTAGATCATTATTATTTTTTTAAATGATATGCGGGGTCAACATTTATAAATTTTATAAATTATTATTATTATGTGAAATTTATATCCCACCTCTTTAAGGTGTAATATTTTCTCTCAATCTCGTAATATTTTACTTTCTTCTTGAATATATATATATATAATAAAATGTACAACATCACTGTTTATAAACTTTATAACCTCTATTTTTCTTTTTGATAATAAGATTCATATTCTCATCTATTTAAGGTGTGATATTTCCTATACTTAATCTTGTGATACCGTCATTACGGTTATTTATCGTATCTATTTATCTAATGAAATAATGGACATAAAATCGAACAATCAAAATATGTCTATTAAAGAGGGGATAATGATTCATAAAACTAAACAATTGACTTGAAAGTAAATAGAATTATTTGCAAGGTAAAAGGAAGAAGCAAGTGCTCCTTTGATATCCAATCTATCTTTTCCCTACCAAAGGTAGATATTCTATCTAGTAAGATCCAAGGCGGGACGATGGATGGAGATATAAAGGTTGGTCTATTAATATTCCAACTATTAAAAATTATGTATCAAATAATAACCTTTATATTATATTTAAATTTATAAGATTTTCATAGAAAGAGGATAGTGAGAAATTTATCAGGGATGTGAAAATATAAGTTTCAAAATAAGAGGGTTAAAATGAAGATTATACAAAATATAAGGGTGACGAATGAAATATTTATTAAAAGAAAACCTCGAAGATATGTCCCCAAAACAGAAGTAAAAGCCGCAACCACAGCCACAGCCCCAGCCCCAGCCCTAGAAGATTTCATATTCATCGTACAAGTTGTTCGCCCCTCAGAAGCTTCTTTTTTTCGGTATAATTTTCTTTCCTCTTTTCTTTCATGTTTTTTTTTCATTCGTGAAACTGATTAATTGCTTATCGCTACCTCGAATTAATTTTCTGTATTGTAATTTTATAAATAGATTTATGGGAAGCCGATCCAAAGCCTATAAATATTGCTGGAAATTATTAGCTTATTAGAATTATACATGTTCCCTGCAAATAGTTTTTTTTTTTGTTCTCAAAATTTTGCTTCCAGATGATAGATGACGATGAATGTAACTGGTTGGGCAGGGTATTGTATATGGTTAGTTTGTTGTAATATCAATGGCAAGCAGAGCAGACCCAGATATCGATGATGATTTCAGTGAACTTTACAAGGAATACACTGGTCCGCTGGGGTCCGCAGCTTCCAGGGCACAAGATAGGGTGAAAGAAAATAAACGTCCTCATGCTGGTTCAAATGAGGAAGAAGAACAGCCTGACCCTAATGCGGTGCCCACCGACTTCACCAGTCGAGAAGCCAAGGTTTGGGAGGCTAAATCCAAGGCTACCGAGAGGAATTGGAAGAAGAGGAAAGAAGAAGAAATGATTTGCAAAATATGTGGAGAATCAGGCCACTTCACTCAGGTATTAACTATCAATGGATTCATATTTTTTTAAATAATTGTTGCTTCAATAATGGATATCATGAATAACCTGTGTATAATGTGGTAAAAGTATATACCTGCTTACATATGTGAATCCTGCCCCCCCCCCCCCAAATTTTTTTTAAATTTCTTCCTGCTCTCACAATTTCTTATTGAAGTAATGGTGGAGAGCCCTGTTTAAGTGTAGAATATCATTTTTGTTTTTATCGACTTACTTTCCTTGAGAAGATCTTCCCCTTGTTTCCTCAAGTGTTGTGCTGTTTCATTTGTAAGCATATACATTTGTAGGGTTGTCCCTCCACTCTCGGAGCAAATCGCAAGTCTCAAGATTTCTTTGAAAGGGTACCTGCTAGAGACCCACATGTTAGAGCTCTTTTCACGGAGAAAGTTATTCGGGGGATCGAGAAAGATATTGGTTGCAAAATCAAAATGGATGAGAAATTTATAATTGTTAGTGGTAAGGATAGGTTAATATTAAAAAAGGGTGTGGATGCTGTACACAAAATAAAGGACGAAGGTGACCAACGGGGTTCTAGTTCTCGCATGAGTAGATCAAGGTCCCCTGAACGAAGTCCTGTTGGTGCACGGTTGCGACGTCCTGAATCACAAAGGGCTAATTCAGGGCCACATAATTCACCACACTTCCAACAACGATTTGGTAGGCAAGATAAGGCTGTGGAAGACCGTGTCCGTGATGATCTACGGAAAATTTCTAGAGATTCTCCGCAAGGTAGGGACAGCATAGGATATGTTTACGGCATCACTATAAAGCTGGTAATCCCAGGCTCGTGGCTTGTTGATTGTCTAGGTTATCCTGTACTCGTAATTTTTTTTATTGTAAATATTAATAATGCTGCTTACTGCTTATCATTTGTTTGCAGCAAGAGGTAAGTTCTTATGTTCAAGCATTATGTATACGCTTCTGAAGTAATGTCAAGACTTGGTCCGTATTGAATGGATTGTCTCTAAAACGAACTTATTTACTGAAAGCATTTGTGGATTTCAACGGATGGGTTCACTTTATGAATATAAGATTGTATGCCTAGTTAAAAGCTGATCTTTGTGCATTTGAATCAAGTCCTTACCATACTCTTCATTTCATGAAGCTTATGGTAATGATGGAGCTAGAGGACGCTCGAGCCACTCTAAATCCCCAGGTCGTTTGCCTTTTGCTGGTAACTCATTTAATAACTATGATGGTCATAATCGAAACATGGGAGCTTATAGAACTGATGGATGGGATACTGAGAGACGGGGATCTGATATGCAATCTGGCAATCAGGTCGAATACCATGCCTTCCCTCAAACATTAGATGAGTTGGAGTTGGAATATAAGAGAGAGGCAATGGAACTTGGGAGAATTCGTGATAAGGAAGAAGACGAAGAGAATTATCAGCACCGGGAGGTAAGATATTTATCTTGTTTGACTGTCAAGAGTGCTTTTGGTGCTAAATGGTTTCTTTGATAAGCCTCGATCATTACGGGATATGGTAAAAATAAATAAACTTTAGTTATTAGAATGGGATTGTAATTTTCTGAACATTAATTAACTGCAATGAGCACCATGAATTTCAAAATTCTAAAACTGGAAAATTATTTTTGTTCTTGCTTTGTTTCTTAGTAGAACATATATTTGGAGTGCTGCATAGATTCTTCCCCCTTTCATTGTCCATCTATTGGTCTATCTCCTTATTATTCATCCTCGTAAGGCTATTCCTACGCCCTTAGACCATGCGTTTATGGAAAGCCATGTATCATTTAGGTTGTATATGGGGCTTCTGGTGGTGTGGGTTGAATGTTAGAGATGACCATATGGAGTAGCTATCTGTGTCAATGAACTGTCACATTGAATTATCTAGTCTCTTTTACACTGAGGAACAAGAACTGTTGTGTGGTCTTCCTCATTGAATGATGCAGGCAGAGCCATTCCGCTGTTTGTTGTATCAGTATGGAAATTCCGATTCTGACTTCACGTTTTACAAATTTTAGACTATCAAGGAGATGAGAGAGAACTACATCAAGAAATCAGCTATACTGAGGGACACACATACAAAACAGTGGGAGAAGTTTCTTCAATTGGATGCCCAGAGGCGTCAGCAACAAGCACGGCAACAAATGTCTACTTCAGGCTTTGGTGGGTATAAACAGCAGGCTTATTCTGAATATGATGGCTCATCAGTCCATGCTCATTATGCTGGAGCTAGTTTACCCATGGATTCTAGGGGCAGGTACCCAAATCCTATGGAAAATTATTCCTCCAGGCTTCATGATTCTTATGGTGAGGTTCAGCGTCAGAGGCGTGAAGATTTTGGGAAAGCTTACAATCGGTACTAAATCAATGTAATGTGCTTGATTAGGTGAGTTCTTGCATGCTTTAATAAATAATGGGAAATGATTGATTCTGTTCATCTCTCGTCTTTCTCAATTCCTTGGATGCTCATAATCTTGTCCAAATTTATGGCAATTAGTAAGTTTCTTGCTGGATAAGACATTATTGGGGTGTGGATGGAAAGCGGTATCCAATTATTTTTGTGGTTATTTCTGATTCTATTTCCTCTTTGGATTAAAGTTAAAGATTCGCTCCAAAAATTTTCAGGGTCCAACAGATCTTGGTCAGTAAGGGAGTAATATAATGGTGAGCACAAGTCTAGGTAAGCATGTTGGTTCTGTATCAGAGTTGAGAAGGGAACACTGACTCTTTGAATGTCTTATTTCAGTTTGTTCCAATTTCAATTTTATAATGTGGCTCTTAAGAATGTCGGACGAGGTTTTGGTTTTTAGCTAGAGTAGTTACGTTCAGAAATAATCCTTGTCGCGAATGGTTGTTTATTTGCATTAACTAGTGGACTCTACATTTTAAAGAACAGCATGAGGAAATTTCTATCTGTTTTTGTATGGTTGGACCAATTATTAGCATCAAACGTGTCATTCGTGGACTATTGAACTGTCCATTCTCCCGAGGTTTGTTTTTCTCTTTCAAGCAATTTGGTATTGTGGCGATTCTTTTGGTTTGAAGTAGAAATGTTGTGTCGTGGCTTGGAAAATCAGGTTATTTGCCTGAAGAGGTAATATTGAAGCGTTCTTAGGTTTTAATTAGTAAGTTTGGTCAAGAACACCAACCAGTTTAACCATGTCTTTGATGGAAATGCTAATTTTTGCAAGAGCATTTGGCTACCAAAAGCATGGTGTCTTCCTTCTGCCTGATACATCGGTTTTACTTTTGATCATTTTATTTAATTTTTTTTCTTTAGAAGGATGATATATAACCATGTTTTAGAATGGTTGAAATATAAGCATCCTTACATTTGGAATTTGTTCTTATTTTTATTTTTAAGAATTTAGCCTCTAATTTTTAGATTTAAAAGATTCAATTCCAAATTATTAGCTTCCTTGTTTTTAAGGTTTTTTTTCTTTTAGTTACATGGATGTCAAATTAGTATACGGTTGTCGTATATATATTTATCGTGTATGATTAATTTTTTTTTAAATTTGGAATTAGTATCATAATATTATAAATAATTATAATTAAATTTGAACAAATATGTTTGATAAAGTGTAATAATTTTTTTAAACAAAGTTTGAATGATAAAATAATACTCATCAATTAAATCAAATCAATTTCTTTCAAACGATTTGACTTGGTTGAATACTCACCCTTGTATAAACTCGCACTGTCGAAAATTGAGTGCTTCATGTTCGATCCGATTTTATGTTCAACGGGCAAAAAGCTATTATTGCTGGCCTCTGAACGTAAATGGAAGTCTCAACTCTCATACAATAACATGAATGAGCAGCAAAATTGCTACCATACAACTGTGTCGACACTGTGTGCCTCATCATCCGACTCATCATTCGACCCCTTTGAATAAACACACGCCTCAGCCCATCAAGAGCTTTGTAAGTGAGCCGAATGTAATTTTCTTGGCAGATCGAAATCGAAGAAACTGTGTTTAAACTCCAGAATGTGTATGAACCAAGTTGTTGAAAGAAATTCGATGTTCGTTCCATGGTTTAGCTGGTCTGAAAGCCCTTGCCATCCCATAAATGGAGACCGAGTGATGATGAGTGCTTGAATCAGATGGACTTCAGGCTTATTGACGTGGATCAGGTGAAGTTTGCATTTATTGATGCCTATGCCTTGTACATAATCGGTTACAAGCTTCTCAAAGGAGGTCAATAGCTGTTGGAAATTTAAAGACATTGCTGTAAAATAAACTATTACTACTTGTTGGAATATACGATAATTGAAATGAAATAAAATTTGATTGTTGTACGAAAGAGTCATTATCGTAAATGTAAAATAGTTTTGATTGGTGTAATTTAGAGGACATTGTCCGTGAGGTTAATACGTTATTTCAAAATTTTGTACATCTAAAATTCGAATTAGAAATTGATGGTATTACTCTTCTTCTCGGAAAAAAAAAAGATGCTTTCTTTTTCTGAAGAAAATAGAAAATAAGAGAAGTCTTTGAAAGAAATATATAGAGAGAATTGTGTTTGAATAATTGAAAAATGAGCATAAATGCTCTTTATTTATAGGCCGGAAGAAGCGAGTAAAACCAACCATAGAAAAATCTTATTAAATTCGATTAATGAGTTATCTCTGATTAACTCTCAATCAGTTGATTTAATAATTAAATCAATAACTACATAATTGACAACTCAGACAATGGCTAAAAATCAGCAGTCAAAACGCTCTCACAATTTCCGTAATAAACATTGAAACGTTCACACCACAAATAACCTATAAATATTAGGCCTGTAAAACGAGCCGAACGCACACGAACGGAGGTATGTTTATGTTTGTTAATTTAAATAATAATCGAACATAAACGAACACGAACGAACGAACATAAACGAACAACATAAACACAAAAAAAACTTATTCGAACACAACAAACGAATGTAAAAAAAGTAAACAACAAGAATAACAACATAAATTCATTAATATAACATGCAACTTTAGAGTTAATTTGTTCGAATACGACAAAAACATACATAAATCATAAATAATCTATATGAACATAATAAAGTCTTAAAGTTAATTTGTTCAACAAAACAATCTTCTTAAAATCCAAACAACTTTAATAATCTTTGTAACATATTTAACTTGCCTTCTGTTCGAACATAAATGAACGAACATAAACAAACATATAATCTAACGTTCACGAACGTAAATGAAAGAATGGACTATTTGTTAATGTTCGTTCATTTAATTAAACGAACATAAGATTTTGTTCATGTTCGTTCATTTAATAAATAAACGAACATAAACGAACTTCCCGCCGCACGATTCATGAACGGTTCGCTAAACGTTGAGTTCATTTACAGGTCTAATAAATATCATAGAAGTTCTCTCATTCTATGTTTAAAATTTTCAGAGAAATATCTGAATTTTCTCCAAAATGATTATACGTCAAAAGCACGTAATTGCCACAGCACACAAATCAATCGACAGTGACATGTACGTGCGAGGAACATGTCCACATTACTTAATAAGAGAAAGGACGAAATATAGTATGTAAACTATCACCAACTTTTCCTCCTCTCATGTGATATTTTTTGTGTTCTTAACATTTTTTAAATAATCTATAGTGATTATAAGCTAATATTTGTTCAAAATCTTTCTTAATCATTGATAACACGCAGATATAATTGTTTAAACCCAAATTCTCTAGAAAGAACAATGCTCCCTTTAATCACTGAGGCGACTTAATGGGTTCGTATTCTTGACATTTTTAACAAAGGGCTTCACAAACATACTAAATATTTGCTAGATTATGGCACACTGACTACATGGATGTAAAAATACGATTAAAAATTAAATTTCTTCAGGAGTGTATAAACATTTATTTCATTAATTATCACAAATTTCATACATTGTGCATAGGCATTCAACACTGCAAACACCATTTTTCACTCAAAGCTAAGTTACATTTATAGTATAAATATAACAGTGGTATCTGGCACATACACACACATTACTTCAGCTTTTCATATTTTTGCAGCCAAGTTCTGGTAGAGTGCATCGATTTCAGCCTGTTCAAACATCAAGCATAATAACTTGAATCAGTTTCCTGATAACTTAAACCAGAAGCATATATGAAAACGACGTCTAAAATTCGTTACATGCAGATTACCTGATAATATTTGAGCATATTGTTTCTTTTCTTCTTCAATGTTGCAGTCACCAGATCTCGTTCCATGTCGAAAGGCTGAGCTTCCAAGATCACTCCTTTGATATACTCAAAACCTCTCATCTGGTTTTCCAGAGATGCAAACGACGAGTAAATAAACGAACATGTAAATGAAGTTGCAGAATGAAGTTGAAAGTAAATGTTACCTTGTTTTTCTCAGCTGTGGATTTCAGCTCCGAGAGAACATGATTCTGAAGCTTACTCAGGGAACAGAGCTCGGAGAGTGAGGCGGTGTGACCATTTAAATCGGCCCACTTTTTAGCATTTTCTTCATGTAGCACAACTATGGCAATCAGCATTGATTTGAAGCTGTTTCCATAGACCCATACCTAAAGAAAGTTGGTTTTTAAATGGATTTAGAGTACATTACTTTGTTGGGAAATCAGTTAAGAAGCTAATGAAAGGAGATGCTCACATCATCGACGATCGGAGTTACTCCGTAAACGTTTTCCAAGTGCTCTAGTGCCACATACTCTCCCTGGGAGAGCTTAATAAGATTTTTCTTCCGGTCGATAATCTTAACAACTCCATTAGGAAGCATTTGCCCTATGTCTCCTGCGAGTGTCGACCATGATAGAATTAGAATGCAAAACTGGCGATTAAAAGATCAGTTCGAGAGTTCGACCGGAGACCGAACATCCTAACCTGTATGAAACCATCCATCCTTGAAAGATTCCCTCGTCAGTTCAGGGTTTTTATAGTACTCGGAAAAAATACTCTTTCCTCTCACGCATACCTCACCACAGGGAGGATTTCCGAGTGGATCGTAACCCATGTCCGCAACCTCCTCCAAACGCAGCTCATTGTACACAGCCGGGGACCCAACAGCACCCACGAAGCACATCTCGTCCGGAAAACCAATAGTGCATGCTCCACAAGTTTCGGTCAATCCTATAAGAAACGCCATATAAATTATTCAACATGCACAAAATCTGTACAAGTGAACCGCAGGAATTTAGAAGGGCATGGATAATGTTTACTTATTTTTCCATACTTCAATAGACAGGAATTTACCATATCCTTGGACAACAAAGCAACAACAAGTGACTCGAAGGAACTCTTCCACTTCAGAGCTCAATGGTGCGCCTCCGGATAGTAACAACCGAAGCCGTCCACCTAACTTAGCTTTGACCTTGTAGAAATGGAAAAGAGATGTTAACACATTAGAACACACTTTTCGCCTCAGGAGACAATAAGACCGGGAAGAATTGGGCTGATTTTTGCCAAATTTTTAGTTCAGAAGTTTTTAGAGTACACTAAGAAACTACCTTCCTGAATGCCAACAAATCTGCTAATGGTGATGCATATTTATGCTTATACCCTCGATTCATCCATGAAAGTTTGCTGTATACAAACACAAGCTTGCATCAACATCATGGTCATTCTGTATGCATTTCTACTACAAATCAAAGGGAATGTGCTTCTCTTTGTAGGGAGCATTGTCTTACTGTTTATAGAGGGCGTCAAAAATCAACTTCCTCAATGGATTGAGTTCTTGTAGTGCTTTTTGAATACCTAAAACACGGATAAACTTCAATGAGGGAACCATTGTCACTCAAAATAAATCAGCAGATAAAGATCTTCCAATGACTTGCCTTCATGAATCATATCATAAACTCGGGGTACACCTGCTAAAAATGTCGGTTTTAACTCCATTATGTCATCCCGCAGTTCCTTCAAATTCTGTATAAACATAGTTATTACAATTAAGTTACGATTAAGTTTCAAACGAAAATTCTGAAGCAGGGTTCCAGCAGCAAACCCCGTGATAGTAGCCAACAGATGCTCCTTTATGGAAAAAGTATTCCTCGATCATGCGGTCAAGGATATGAGCAAGGGGGAGGAAGGACAGATACACATCGTCCACCGTCATCTGCTTAACAAAGTACGTATGAGGAAGGTGAACCAACATTATACTTATACGAAGGCACACTTGAAATCAATTCCAAAGTAAATGTTAGTGAAAAAGAGAAGATTCCTATTTTTAAGAGATTGTCTATATGGAGTTCAAGTATTAAATATACCTTGTCCTCAAATTGATCCATGAAAATATCGACGCCGTTTACAAATGTTGCCATTGTTTCATGAGTTAACACAACACCTTTAGGATCGCCACTGGTGCCACTAGTATACATTATGGTGCAAATGTCAAATGGTTGAGGTGGTGAAATCTCATGAGGATTTTCCTTTCCCTGACGAAGCAATAGGCTCAAACATAAAAATCAAAACGAAAAAAGTTGGTAACAATCCTTTTCTCTCGAGAGTATAGAGAGTGGACCCTAACCGTGCGGAGAAACTCTGTCCACGAGTATGCCTTAATCCCCATTTGAGATGCCTTAGCATTGTCTTCTTCGGTCAACAATGAGAAGCAAACCATTGCTGCCACCAGAATAAAACTTAGTATACATGATTCAAACAGTTTCAAGAAGCTTAAGTTTTATTTAATCATTTTCACCTTTCAACCGTTGAGTAGATCTACAATTAGGATTCAAAAGCTGCGAAGGCACGAGTAACATCAGAATGTTGATTCGGACATTGTAGAAGAATATGGAAATATGCATAGGTTAAACGTAAACCTTACTTCTTTTACTTTTGTGTCTTGAACAAACACAAAATCAATCTCTGCGTGATCTATAATATAATTTACAGCTCCAGGACCTGAGCATAGAAGTTACAAGAAGATGGACCCTTAAGCTCATGCTGTTAAGAAGAATGCTGATTTTTCTCCAAAAGAAGGAAATTTCTCTAGAGGCATTTACCGAGTGTATCATAGAGAGGCACACAAACCAAACTGTGGGCCCCGCAGGCCTACAAGCATTGGAAAAAAAGGATGTTATCATATTCGATACAATAGCCCTGAATTCAGAAAGATTATTGCATTTGATGCAAGAACTTCTATAAACAACTAGTGAACTTATTACTTAAAAAGTTCAGGAAAACATTTCATATATAAAATCCGAAAGCATACCTCCATCGCCATGATCCATTGCGGGCAGTTTGCTCCATAGATCCCAATTCGACATCCCTGCCACAAATATGCAAGCAAAACAGCAAAGAGGAAAGATCAGAGTAAACAACAAACTCAGGCTTTCTTGCCAAGGCCTTAGAAAATTGACATGTTTATGCTTACAGGTTCAGCACCAGATGCTCGCAATGCGGAACCAACATGCAGGACTTCATCATAAACTTCCTTATATGTTTTCCAGATATAAGGACCCACCTAAAGACTAAAAAAAGTGAAAAAAACAGCTAACACAAATCTGGTACGAATACTGAAATCGGGTTTTGAAAATAGACTTAACCTTGGCATCAACGATTTTCCGCCATCCAAGCATCCTGTTTCCAGGGTACTTCTCAACAGATGAACTGCAGAATAAGAGATCCTTCTTGTTGTCAAAATTCTAGCATGCTAAAAATGAGCTAAATTGTATTAGTCAAATCACATGCTAGAAGGCCTTCCTTTTCACAGGCTTTTTCCTCATCTTGTATGCAAATTCCTTATCTTGTATGCTAATTCATCAAAAAAAATGCAACATGGAAAGTTACCTGAAAAGAGTCCATGTAGTAGACATATCAGGATCGAGTGGAGGGTATCCTTGCTTGGCGAGTAGGTTACGATAGACGGGACCAACCGACGGCTTCCCGTCTTGTCCTTCCCTTCCATCCTCCACCTTAGCTGAAAAAACCTTCATTGTTTCCATCTACAGAAGCTGTGCAGGGAAAACTCTAGGCTCTTAAAGAGACTTCCAAAAGTCCATAAAAAACAATTACAGTTCAACAAATTCTAAGCTAACAAAGATCAATGGAATTGAAAAAGAACAAGTCCTCTATCCTAATCAATTTCACCGAACAGCAATGACTCAGACACACTAAGGTCAATTACAATATCTAACAAAGAAAATTCAAAGTCATGAATGGTTCCCTAAGAAACTGTGTACAAAAATTCACCAGAAACTACAATTGAACCAAGTTCAATTCTGAACATTTTTACCTGGAGATATGAAATCCTTAATGTTAAAAGCAAGTAGACATTTAGAACATGTAAAACAACCATATACCATAGGCCACCATATACCATATACCATATATAAAACTGTAAAAAATGAAAACAAATACCAATAGGCCATATCCCAAAAGTAAAACAACCTTTACAGAACAAAACAAAACTTAAAGGAAAACAAAAAAAAAAAGAAATTGGTGCTGCTTACAAGAAAGTAGAGAAAAGCCAAAGTTGAGATGAAAGCAAGGGAGTTGCTTATGAAGTGAAATCATGAAAGCCTGCGATGATTGTGATGAATTTAAGGGGAGAAAAGGAGAGTGGGAAGCGAGTTTCCTGGCCATGGTTAATGAGTTCGTTGAAACAGGCATTCAGTGTGTTGGTACTTGCATTAATTGCAAATATTAATGGCGCCTTCAGCTTAAACTCTTTCTCGGAAATTTGAGCTTTCTCTCTTTGCTTTATGGACCAATCAACGATCCCGAACTGGAAAGCTGTACTTTATGATGGATACGGGAAGTAGATGAAACTTTTCACGTTGGGTAAACTATAAAAACAGTTATTCCCGTTTAATAAAAATTCACTTTTGATCATCAATTTTAAAAAAAATAACATTTTGATAATTTATATTATTAAGTTATAAAGTTTTAATCATTGAGATGTGAAATACCATTAGTTTAATTATATAATACGTTAGTAAAGTGTGTTAATTTTTAATTTGAATCATTAATTTTAAATAAAATATAAATTTAACACTTAAATTTTAGATAAAATATAGAATTGAGCCTTAAATTTTAGATAAAACATCCGTGGATTTTGTCAGACAAAAGGATTAAATTAATATTTTATCAAAAGTTAAAGGGTTAAATGAATATTTTATTTAAATTAATATTTTATCTAAAGTACAAGATAAAATTAAAAATTAATCATTTTACTAATGTTCTACGTCATCTAACATCATTCAATGTTTTGTAACTTATAAATCGATAATATAGAAAATTAAAATATTATTTTTATAAAATTGATTATAAAAAATAAATAATTATAAAATAAAAGTGATCATTTCAATAATTTACACTTCATTTTAGGGAAGGGTCTATAAGCATGACTACCGTGCCTATTACGTGGCCGAAGATGGATAGTGTGAAAAAAGTTGGTTGTAGTCAATAAAATTAGGGTAAAATATAAAAAATGAGTTGAGTTGAATAATTTAACTCGAATAATATAAAATTTAAAAAAATAAATAAATTTTTTTAATCGAAGTAAGTTTTACTAAGACTCCTTAAAATTAGGATAAATTACATCACAACTCGCTCATTTACTAGTAAGATTATAAATGAATCATTCAATTCAAAAAGTCACAAAATGAGTCATTCAATTGAACGATGTCAGAAATATGCCAGTAGACTGTTAACTATTATATGACTATCTAAGTGGAATATTTTACTCATTAATAATATTAAGTTATGTGTCATTGCATTAATCATCACTGATCACCACATATTGAAGTTGACAAATTTTAAATTTTATCATAAGATTCACCTTGATCTCTTCATTCAATTCATCGAATTTGATTCTCAAGAATATCTCTCAAATTTTATGAAATCATAAAAAAAATCAAACTTAATGCACCCCAATCTACAGAATCAATCATCAAATAGCCTCTACCTCGAGATATTCATCGAAAATAACCTCTTTGTCGTTCAGATATTCGAATAGAGACTCTGATCTTTTCGAATTTTAAAACCTAAAATGAGTTTTCTTTTCCAATTAACTAAGTGATTCTTTTATGATTTTATTTTTGAAATTGGATCACCCATTTGTACTCTTACTAATAATTAGGTGACTCATTTATAATCTTACTAATAATTAGTTTTATTTGTGGTGTAATTTACCCAATAAAAAAATTAAAAATATTTCTTGACGATATCTAACGTTCGGTTCATTTTTAGCGGTCTAGTGATTTCTTTGCGACAATTTATTATTGAGTGACTCGTTTGCGATTTTCAAAATTAGACAACCTATATGTAATTTTACTAAAATTGAGTTACCTATAATACAATTTACTTCAAATTATAAGGCTATATATCTATATATATATATATATATATATATATATATATATATATACTAAAATGACAACATTTTGATTCAATCCTTTGAAAATTTATAATGATAGAAGTTAATATAGTGATAAAGTTACATTTTGACTGATATTAAATTCAATTTTGACCCACATTTTTTACTTCTGTCTTATTATTTTATTATTTAAAATTATTTATAAAATCGAAAAATAAAATTTAGTACATTAATTTATGAATTTGTTTTTTTAATTTAGTTTTTATTTCTCCCAATCAACATCAATCTTGAACTTGACATCCAATATCATTTATGATAAATGATTTTTTTAAAGACTAAAATGTACCAAAAAAATTAAAACTTAAAATTTAAATAAAAACTATCAAATTTAAAAATTAATAAAAAATGTAAACTCTAAGTCTTGAACTTTTATAACAATATTAATGTAAAATAATTTTTAATTGTTTTAAATGGTAAAATAAGCTATTCCATATTGAGTTAGAGCAGAAGGATTGTAAATAAATCGGACCCACGATCGATCTGCCTTAAATGCGAATTTAATCGGAGACAAAAATTGGATACATTGTACGTACCATGATCCATTTTTTTTATATATTTTTCAGTATAAATTCTAAAAAAATATAAAAGTAATTGAATTATGTTTTGGCAATTTCTCATTGATTTGTAGTTTTCGCTGGAATGGTCCCAACCTTCACCTACATGCTTTGCTTCTGATTTTTCAATTTCTTATTTGGATTAGTGTTTTTTTTTTCAATTATATAAAGATTTTGTTTCTATTTTTAAAATCTTATTTCTGTGTAAAATATACATGAAATTATTGAATTATGTTTAGGCATTGAATTTTCTTTCCATACAATTAGAGGTTGATCCTTTCTACCATTAACTTGTAAACCTTTCATTTTTATATTAATAAGATAATAAAATGTCATTATCTTATTACAATGAATTAATTTGTTAAAATATTAATTGATGTAATATATTAAAAATATTGATTGACGTAACATTACATACATCAATACTCAAGTATATGTGGATGTGTCACGTGAATAATAAGTATTGACAATTAAATGACTAACAATTTCATTCAAGCAAAAGTTATTTTAACCAAAATTAAAATGTTGAAGGCTATAATATTAAAAAAATCAAAATAATTATTCAATAAAATGTTATAAGCTATTTTTAACATATGCATTTTATTTTATTTTTAAAAATAAACTAAAAAATATGATGCGTTGGTGCCATCTTTTATTTTTTGGCACGTTATTGGTCGTTTGACCGTTCTTTTCGTTTATCATTTTCTTAGGATTTGATTTGACATCATCTCTAATGATCAAGATGACACTTATTAGTTATTCTGCCGATCTTCCCTACTTTAGACCCTCAGATTAGATTTTGATATGCGGTCTGTATTCGTGAATAGTTTTATCATGTCGCTCAATTCTAATTTGTAGTTTGTTGGTGGTCTTCCAATAGTTTGATCTCATTTTGTGATTCATTTACTGATACAATCATATCTATTTGTATCTATTTTTTGTTTGAATTTCTTTTGTTAAGTTTTTAACCTTTTCATTGTACGGTGGCTTCAATGGTTAAAGGGAGTGGTATTCTCCCTATAGATCATGAGTTTAAACAATCGCATCTATGAATGTTTGTGCATTATCAATGATTAAAAATATTTATTTGTTGATAATCTTAGACTATTTAAAATTAAATGATAAAATGATTTGTTTATTAATTATTTAAAAAAATTAATAATACATTTATTAAAAGGAAATCGTATCGATGAGGGCACGTGGGGCAGTTGGACATCGCATTAAGACAACTCGGCAACTTGCCATTCTCGGTTGATATTTTACATATATGTTGACATGATAATTTATTTTGTTTAGTTATGTTTAGGATATTTTGTATTTATATAAAATTTGAGCGGTCGATATTTTATATCATAATATTTTTGAGATATTTATAAATACTACATTATTTTCATATCGTAAATAGAAATAGTCACTAATTTGAAGTTATTAGATTTTACTCTCTTTATATTACTAATCTTGCACAAATTGGATTTTTCTTGAGTTTAACCTAACCATTCGCACTTTAATATAAAATTTGTTTAATGATATTTTTAATCTTTGTCTTTAAAAAAATGTTTTAGATTTTATTTTTTTCATTTTTCTTATATTTACACTTTTATTTTTTGTTACATTGAAGTAAAATACTTCTTTTAATAAATTTTTGTATATATTTAAGTTATATCTACCATGAAATAATTGAGAAAATTGTTAATATTTTTAATGAATTTTATTATGAAACTGTTAAAAATTTAAATTTAAATTATAAAAATAATGTAAATTGAGCGATAAAATACATATAAATACAATATTTATAGAACCCATTGAATGATCTTAGTGGTAAAATAGAGTGTTGTTCTCTCTAGAGATCTTAAATAATAAAGTTTGTAGGACGTGTACATGTTCATCAATTGTTAATTGACTAAGAAACTTTTGAACAAATGCTAATTTCAATCACCTAGACTAAAAAAATATAATATTTTAAAATTTATAGATGTATTAAATGTCTATTTAAGAGTGAATTAGAAACTAGAAACGGATGTAACCGCCACCTAACATACAAAAGCTAATTAGGGTGGGGGTAAATGATATTAGGACAATTAATAAGACATAAAATAGCACAGTTCTATACTTTAATGTCCAATTTAGTTTTGTCCCATCTCTCTCTATAAAAACAGTTATGCAATGAGATGTAGAAGATACTGGTACACCATACAGGCCTCATTTACTGTGCACCTTCAAAACAGCTAAATGTTGATGCTTATCATTAATATTTTATAATCTTTGATGAATAAGTGTAGAGTATAATGACAGCATATCGAATTTTATGATATAGGCTAAATTGAATGTTTAATCATCCAACAATTATCATAGTTTAGTTTTGGTCATCCAACTATTTTATTTTCAAAATCATACATAAAATTACGTTTTTATCATCCGTTGTTAAAAAAAACTATTGACGTGGTAATTTTTTAAAAATTTTCAATGATGGCATGTCATTATCTTATGGTGACTCGTCAACGATGCCATTGATTTTTTAATTAAGGGTGATCAAAGAGGAATTAAAACGTAACTTTAGGTATGATTTTAAAAAAATAATTAAATGATCAAAATAATTGAGTGACTAAATATGCAGTTTACTGTATAATATATTAGATTTTCAAACTAAATGATAGACAAACCCAAACTCTGTTCTGTTCTGACATACATGGCAGCCATGCATCGCAATAAAAACGTCTTTATGTGCGCATACCGTTGCGTTTGCTGGTGCATGTGTTACAGTTAAGGTTAATGATTGCCATAACCATTTTGATGTCTTAATTTCACTTGCCTGTGCTGCTGCTAACTATGCTACGGTTAGGTATAACCGTCGGACAACATATCTTAGAAACAATGTAGGGTCTGTTTGTTTCCGTAATTGGAATTACGGAATTGGTTTTCCCCGAATTCCCGTGTTTGTTTCAAGTAATTCGTTTTCCGGAAAATGTTTTCCCGTGTTTGTTTCACGTAATTCGTTTTTCAGAAAACGTTTTCCCGTGTTTGTTTCACGTAATTCGTTTTCCGGAATGTAATTCATTTTTCTAGTAACATAATTTCCTTTGTGTTTTTTGTAAAATGACTTACGGATTCATTTTCCGTAAGTCATTTTCTGAACTTTTCACTTCAAAGGAAAAATACTCAAAATAATTTTATTTTATGAATTTAATATTAATAAAATATTTTAATATCATTTTCATCAAAATATTAATTATTAAAATATTTTTATTAATATTTTTTAATAATATAATATTATATTTTTAATATTATATAAAATAATCAATTATATTATAATAATATAAGATATTATATTTTTATTTTAATAATATATAATAAATTTTTTTTATATATTTAATAATGAGTAATATTATTTATATATTTCAATAATATTTTAGTAAAGATATTTAAAATATACTAATTAATATTTTTAAAATATAATATAGCACTATTACTTTAATAAATAATTAATATAATTAATAATATTTTATAATATTTTATTTCACTAAAATATACTGATATTAATATTTTTATTAATAAAATTATAAAAATAATATTTAATAATAAATAAATTATTTTAATATTTTAAAATAATAATATTAAGTTTTATGATAAATAATATTATTTATTATATTTAATATTTGTAATAAATAATTTTTAAAAATGGAAAAAATGTTTAAATAACATCTTCCAAACATCATAAAACGTTTTCCAGAAATGTAATTCATTTTCCAAAAAATGTAATTCATTTTCCAGAAATGTAATTCATTTTACAGAAATGTAATTCATTTTCCAGAATTCAAATTCCAGTAATTCACTTTTCAGTAATTCAAATTCCAGTAATTCAAATTCCAGTAATTCATTTTCTGGAAAACCAATTACAGCTAAACAAACAGACCCTTATTTCTGTTTTCTAGCCCCCTTATCGAAATGATCAAGATTCTTTTAGACGCCGCCTTAAATGTCAGCTGCCACAGTCTGTCGATAAGGACTATTCTCCGCCAAAAGCCGCCGTATGTTTATGTGACGATGAATCGAGTGGGATGAACCTCTTATCATATATTAAGAGATTAAACTACCACTAGGATGTGAATAAATTTGTACGAAGGAATAAAGTTTTATATTGTTTGTGGTGTAATTTTGAAATTATTTATGTTTAATTTGTGCTTATTTAAAATTTTAATATTATGTTCGTATTTATTTGACTGTTCTTGAAGATGTTTGTATTCGTTTAGTGTTTATCAATATTTTTATTTATGTGAGTCACGACCGTCTTTCGGTTAGGTTCGGAATTGGGCCACGACTTAAATAAATGAGTTAGAGTCGCCACCGATCATTTTAAAAATATTTAGGTAGACCGGTCACCATCTTACCTGATCTGCGTTTTACCAAAACTGTATCAGGTTCAGGAGTCGGTTACGGTCAAGGAAGGATTAGCACCCTTGAACCGTCCTTTCGGTACCAATTAATTTGTCGGTTATTTTAATCGCGAAAATTAAAATTTAAATCAAAATTTAAAAAATCTGACTCGAATTGTTTACCTTTAATCGATTGCAATTAATACTGAAAAAGACAAAAAGAATGTTAAATTGAAAAAAATAAAAAAAATAAAGGAATATCAAATAAAAAGGGAAAAAAGGTTAAAAAGGGTTTTAAAAATAAATAAATAAATATAAAAAATATTAAAAGGGGTGATAAAATAATAATGAGAAATAATAAAAAATAAAAATACTAAAATTTTAAAAAAAATGAATAATTAAAATGAAAAAATGCTTAAATTGAAATGGGTATGTAACCTACTAACTTAACCCATTGCATATAGGGTTAACATAGAGCAGAATACTCAAATTTTCACTTCTTTTTAACTGGTCATGTCTTCAGTTACTAATAAGCTAAGATACCTCTAACTAGCCAAAGGCACAATCATAACAGTTCGAGTTAAATCAAAGGTGAACGAACAAAACAATCACACAAAGTATTTAATATGGTCAATTTATCATAAATGGAATACATTGGATTCAAAAACAGTTTATACCACCATAATTATCCAAAGTTACGAACTACAAACATTAGAAAAAAATAAAAGGCATTTGCAAGCTTTGCTAATTGGACTACATATGTACCTACACCACCTGAAGCTGCAGTAACTAGGTTGCAGCCATCTTTCATCGAATTTGAACCCTGCATTTTGGGTGAATGACTGGTGAGCTGCGAGGCCAGCGATCAACAAAGTTGCAGCTTCAGCAGCAGATACCTCTGGAGGCCTTGAAACTGTGGAAACCTCCTTAGCCACAGCGTATTCAACTAGTGCATCCCCGTTACCAAGTGCGGTGACAACTTTATCCCCACCTTTGAAACTCTTGACCTCTAATCCAACCTGTACGATTTCTCCAGCCGCGTCGATATCAGGAACGTGGGAGCATTTGCGAGGCAAAAATGGCCGCGCATATCCACTCTGTAGTCTCCAGTCGATGGGGTTAATACTAGTTGCCTCTATTTTGATCAAAACTTCGTCTTTTCTTGGGGTGGGAACCGACACTTCAACAACCTTCAAATCGACTCCTCCTCCGCTATATTTACTGTACTGAGCGGCGCACATCATATTACTCCATTATTTCAAAACTTTTTGCCATAGGAAATGAAAATCGCAGCTCTCTTCCCCCCTTTCTTTTTTGTTTGTGCCGCCTTTTAAATTAAAAAATTTTGCTAAAAGTCCATTTGAAAGTGGAGAGCAGTAAGCTTGAGGGGGGAATGGTCCACAACTCCCTTGAAAAACAAAACCCACATGATTTGTGGTGAAAGTGGTGGAGATAATGGTTGGATTGTGTATGGGACCTACAAAAAATAAAAATAAAAATAATAATAATAAATAATATAATAAAGTGTTTTTGTAGACAAAAAAAAAAAACGGGTGTCTATAGCTGCCCCTCTTTGCACATTTTTATGTTAACAAGAATAGGGCAAAGACGAAAAAAGACAATAAGTTTTTGTTCGGTCCTCTCAAATGTGATTGGGCTTCCTGGAATTGGGCCTTTGTCTTATTCTCGGTTTAAAGATTTCGGCTTGAAAATTCTTCCAGAAAGTAGTTCATCACTGTCATCGAGCTGAATGAAATCACACTCGATAATTTTGTTGACATATAACCCTTCTTGCCTTGAGCTAAGCTGTAAATGATGTGCCTTCGAGCTGAGCGTAGTCAAACTCGAAGGTCTTTAGCAAATAGCTCTTCTCGACTCAAACTATGCTGCAAATGATGGTGCCTTTGAGTTGAGTGGAATCGAAATCGAAGGTCTTTGGCAGATAAACCTTCTGGCCTTGAGTTATGCTGCAAATGATGTGCCTTGGAGCTGAGCGTAGTCGAACTCGAAGGTCTTTGGTTGGCAGATAACCCTTCTAGCCTTGAGTTATGCTACAAATGATATGCCTTGGAGCTGAGCGTAGTCGAACTCGAAGGTCTTTTGTTGACAAATAGCCCTTCTTGCCTTGAGCTATGTTGCAAATGACGTGCCTTGGAGCTGAGCGTAGTTGAACTCGAAGGTCTTTGGTTGGCAGATAACCCTTCTAGCCTTGATTTATGTTGCAAATGAACACGATATCTTTCGTCGTGAAGTTGAAATCGTGGATGAATCCTTAGTTGTGAAGTTGAGCCTTAACTTGAATATCCTTCATCGTGAAGTTGAAATCCAAGATTGTATTTTTTCCGAGTCCAATATCCTTCGCCGTAAAGTTGAAATTGGCTCTGAATGAAACTGGGAAGCCCATTCGTCGTGAAGTTGAGCTTCGAATTGGATATCCTTCGTCGTGAAGTTGAAATCCAATCTTGTGTAGATAGGCACAATATCCTTCGCCGTGAAGTTGAAATCGTGAATTTGTGGGCACGGTATCCTCCATCGTGGAGTTGAAATCGTGGATGACCCATTCGTCGTGAAGTTGGGCCTTGACTTGAATATCTTTCGTCGTTAAGTTGAAATCCAAGTATTGTATATTGCTTTGAGTTGGATATCCTTCGTCGTGAAGTTGAAATCCAATATCGAGAAAGTTGGTTTTGAGTTTGATATCTTCCGTCGTGGAGTTGAAATATTGTTTCAAACAAATTGTGTCGCTTCGAGTTCAATATCCTTCGCTGTGAAGTTGAAATTGACTCTGAACGAGACTCGAAAAGTTGTTTTGTCGTCAGACAGTCGCCCCTTCGCTGTGAGGTCGAGCAACCACCATCAACTTTTGAATGTGCTTTTGAATCGAATATCTTTCATTTTGAAGTTGAAACTTGGCTCAAAAAGCTACAAAAAACTATGTATGCTAAAATGATCAATCGATGCTCTTAAGTATGTCTAAGATGCATGCAACATGAATTAATCTTGGACGGAGTCTTGTGCTTTGCCTGCCGATCTTGATCCTTGGAATCGATCATTAGGATGCCCTAGAATGTCGAGGATTAGGGCCTTCATCTGCACTTGCTCCCCATTTTTCAATCGTTTCACTTGTCGAGGCTCCTTTTGATGTACTCTCAGGTGATCAGATTTCTGTTTCAGAAGTGTCCTTGCTTTCATCGAAAAATTCCCGCTCTTTTCTATTTGAACGAGTGTTATGTGGATGAGGTGCGTCCGATGCTTGAGGTGGAATGTCCAGTGTTTGTACCCTTTTTTATGAGGCATCTTTTTTTAGTTCATGTGAATGCAATGAAAAAAATAAAAATTATGCGAAATATGCAAGAATGCATGTTGCATGAAATATTCGAGGCATTGGTCCAAAAATGTGTCTGTTATTATAAATAATCCTTATTGGGGACAAAAGTGTTTCGTCTTAAGAGACAATTTTTTTAAAGATATAGACACCAAACAGCTTCTAACAGGTTGATTCGTCTTCCGCCTATTTCTGTCACTGATTGAATACCCTCTCAAACCGTTCCGGCCTCTCTGATCTACTTTTTGTACTTGTCCCAAGAAATCTCGAATGGTTGCATCTCTTGTTTTCACCTTTTGCTGAGCCTGTTCCCAACGAGAACGCCATTGGAAACCTCTATCGGAGGGAATTATATTAAGCTCACTTGCTTACTTCTTGAATTCGTCAACAATGGCCTCTAATTTCAGCTATCGTTTTGCCCTCTTGTTCTCATTGTCTTTGAAGGGACTCTCCAGGTCAGTAACACTTTCTCGTCTTGCCCCTGCAACCTTTGCCAAATCGTTTCGAAAAAGTTGACTTTTGACGTGCTCGATATAAACCCGGTCCATTCTGAGTCATTTCTGTTGAAAACATTTTGATGTTTCGATATAACAAATTAAGTTAAATGAATTTTAAGATTTTACAAATGATTTTCTAAGTATATTCGATTTAATTACTCGAATATCAAATTATTACTCAAAGTCTTCAAGATCAATTTCAAACCTTACTGAATGTGTAAAATTGTGTTATATACTTAATATATTTTTGAAACAATTTTCACAAAGTATTTTGAACCAAAATCAAGCCTAAAATCAATTTTTCATAGTGATGCACCGATGCACCATGAAATAAATTGAATATCGAATGCATTTCATGCATCGATGCACATACCATGCATCGATGCAATGAGGATTTTATGAAAACATCGAATGCATTTGATGCATCGATGCACCAACCATGTATCGATGCACTCTGGCTATTTTGAAACATCGAATGCACTTGATGCATCAATGCACTCTTAGTGCACCGATGCACTAAGGGTCCATCGGTCAAAATATTTGAATTTACACTTGATGCACCGATGCACCATGGATATGCATCGATGCACTGACACTCCTAACTGAATTTATTAATTGTTTTCACACTTAAACGACTCTATTGACTCCACTAAGCATCCCCAACGTTTAGAATCAATTGAAGGAGTATTTAAACAAGTTCTAAAGCCATTGATCAACAACAAGAAAGAAAAAATCATAGAGAATCAAAGAGAAAGCATCAAATATCAAGTTTGAGCATTTCAAGCCTATTTTTCATTCAATATTCATTTTGCTTTCAAGAACACTACTTGTACTCAATTGTATTAATTTTTGAGTGTTCTTTTCTTTGTTCTAGAATTGTGCAAACAATCTACCTTGTGAGGATTTTTTTGTAAGTTTGCAAATTTGTAATCTTCTCTTTGAGAAAGAGTGTTCTCAAGAATTGGGGTATATTCTTGAGGGAGTTGTAAGGTTGTCTCTTTGGCCTCAAAAGAAAGAAAAAATTAGTGAATTTGTTGGAAAATTCTTAGTGTGAATAGCTAAGATAGTAGACGTAGACTTTGGTTGAGAAAGTTGAACCACTCTAAATCGCTGTGCAAATCTTTTCAATTTTCTGCAAAAGCTTCCACCAAAATTTTTAATTGCCAATTCACCCCCTCTTGTCTGATTTCGTCGATCGATTAACTCAACATTTGGTATCAGAGCTTGAATCATTTGAAGGTTTAACCGCATCTTGAGTAGATCCGGGAAGAGTTAAATCAATAAAGATAGCGTCCACTTCCGATTCATTCTCCATGGAAGAATCCAGACCAATTGACGTGCCTCCACACTTCAACGGAACAAATTATCGTCGTTGGAAGAGGTTTATGATGATATTTATCCAAGAATTTGATATGGAAGCTTGGATGATAATCGAGAGAGGGTATTCTTCTCCTACGAAAAAGGCAAAGAAGTGGAGTGATCAAGAACGGAAGAAAGCTCAACAAAACACAAAGGCTATGCACATGTTATGTTGTGCAATTGATCCTAATGTATATAAAGGAGTTTCTTCTTGTTCAAGTGCCAAGGTAATATGGGATAAGCTTGAAGAGATCTATGGAGACAAGGAAGAAGAAGAACCAATAAAGGTGATGTCTCTATTAGCTCTCACAGAGCCAAAGGTATCTTCTAACTCAAATAAATTAAATTCAAAATCTTTTAATGAGTTACAAGATGCTTATGATGAATTATTTTCGAAGTTTGAGACCATGAACTCCAAATATAGGAATTTGATTTCTAAATTTATAGCTAAAAATGATCTTCTTTTAAAAGCTAAAACGGACTTGGAAAAACAAAATGAAATGTTGAAAAAGGAGTTAGAGCTTTTAAAACTAAAATTTGAAAACTTTGAAAAAGGAATTTTCAAATTAAACGAACTTCTTCTAGAAACGAAAATGGATTTTGAAAATCAAAATAAACTCTTGAAGAAGGATTTAGAGCTTTCAAAAATGAAATTTGAAAGTATTGAAAAAGAAAATTTTGATTTGAAAGTTAAGTTTGAATGCTTAACAAAAGAAAAGGAGATCATTTTAAATAATTCATCTAGTTCAATAATGACAATATGTTCAAATTGTCATTATCATGGTCATAAGGAACATACTTGTCCTTTAAAGAAAGGAAAAAGATTTAAAATTAAACAAGTATGGGTTCCAAAAGGAACAAGGGCATTGAAACTAACATTCACGGATCCAAAGCAATTTGGATACCAAAATCTACTTAAATGTCTCTTGTAGGTGTGTGGGAGCAATGATGATGAAGATGATGATATTCAATATGCTCTAGCCACACATGAAAAAGGAATGGGTAACCTCTAAACTTAATGTATTTATTTTATTTGGTTGCTCATTTAGTTTATGCATGCATGAGGTTTTAAATGTTCTAAATGATTGTGTTATCTCATGTATGTTGAAAGATATTGTATGATGAACATAGTAATTTTTGGTAATGTTTTATAAAATCTAGTTCATTATATTAATTTTTGATCAAAATTGTTTTTAAAATATAATTGATAGTTGATATCGATTTTTTTCAAGAACTTTGGTTTTACAAAATTTTGACATTAAATTTTTCTTAATGATTATGCATAGATTTTTAAAATATTATAAAGATTTAATGTATAACATTTTCAAAAACTTTATGCATGTGCTCTTAATCTCGATAATCAACATTGCATAATGTTTTGTATATGAATGGATTAAAGCATAATCCGATTAGATGAATTTGACAAAAGATACAATGACTTATTTTTAAATTAAGTGTTTGCAAAATTGATTGACATTGCATCTATTTTGATTATGCTTGTTGGTCATAGAATAAAAAACATTTATATGGTGCATTTAGATTCTATTGATATGACTAATTTATGCCTAGTTACTAAGGATGAGCATGATAGTTGGTTATGGCATATAAGACTATGACTTGCTAGTATGAGCGTTTTACAACGGCTATTTCAAGGTGATTTAGTTCGAGGGTTGCCTAAACTAAAATTTGATAATGATAAAATCTGTGATGCTTGTGCTAAAGGAAAACAAAAGCGAGTTTCTTTTAAATCCATTAACGATGTATCAACTAGTATAGTATTACAATTGATCCACTTAGATCTTTTTGGGCCATCTAGAACTACTAGCTTGGGTAGAAAACAATATGCATTTGTCTTGGTAGATGACTATTCTAGATATGATTGGGTTCTATTCTTAAGTACTAAAGATAAAGCATTAGAAAAATTCATCACGTTTTCAAAAGTAATCCAAAACGAAAAAGGTTACTCTATAACTAATGTTAGGAGTGATCATGGAACTGAATTTGAAAATCTTGGATTTACTGAATTTTGTAATTCAAATGGTATTAGCCATAATTTTTCAGCACCTAGAACCCCTCAACAAAATGGAGTTGTTGAGAGGAAAAATCGAACTTTAGAAGAAATGGCTAGAACCATGCTTTGTGAAAACAATTTGCCAAAATATTTTTGGGCGGAAGCCACAAATACCGCTTGTTATCTTATTAATCGAGTAATGATTAGGCCTATTTTAAATAAAACTCCATATGAACTTTTTAAAAATAAAAGCCTAATATTAGGTATTTTCATCATTTTGGATGTAAATGTTTTGTTTTAAGCAAAGGTAAAGACAATCTTGGCAAATTTGATACTAAAAGTGATGAAGGAATTTTTCTGGGTTATTCCTTAAATTCTAAAGCTTATCGAGTATTTAATAAAAGAACTTTGGTTGTAGAAGAGTCTATACATGTTGTTTTCGATGATAATCTCCTTCCGAGGAAGGATTCTTGTTTGAATGATGATGTAGGTGTTATAAATACAAACGACATTAGACATAACGTTGGAGAACCATCATCAAAGGAAGAAATGAAAGATGAGGAAACTCATGATTCTCTCGAGAATCCAACCATTGAAGAAAGGGAAGTATCTTACCCAAGAGAGTACAACTATATCAAGGATGGTGAAATTATAGGTAATCCATCCAAAGGGGCAACAACTCAATCTTCTCTTAGAAATATTTGTAATTATGTTGCATTTATCTCATGCATAGAGCCTAATAATATTAAAGAATCATTAAAAGATGAACATTGGATTATGGCTATGCAAGAAGAGTTAAATCAATTTGAGAGAAGTAAAGTTTGGACATTAGTTGAAAGGCCTAGTAATAAATCTACTGTAGGTACTAGATGAGTATTTAGAAATAAGCTTGATGAGAGTGATAATATAGTGAGAAACAATGCTAGACTTGTTGCTCAAGGGTATACTCAAGAAGAAGGCATAGACTATGATGAAACATACGCTCACGTAGCTAGGATGGAAGCAATTAGAATGTTATTAGCATTTGCATGCTTTCATGAATTTAAATTATATCAAATGGATGTTAAAAGTGTATTTTTAAATGGTTTTATAAAAGAAGAAGTGTATGTGGAACAACCTCCAGGTTTTGAAGATTCAAAATTTCCAGATCATGTTCTTAAATTGACAAAAGCACTTTACGGTTTAAAACAAGCTCCTAGAGCTTGGTAGGAAAGATTGTCAAATTTTTTAATTGAAAAAGGTTTTTCAAAAGGGAAGGTTGACACCACATTGTTTTTAAAGCGTAAAGGTAAAGATTTATTAGTAGTTCAAATTTATGTTAATGATATAATATTTGGGTCTACTAATGATGTTCTTTGCCAAGAACGTTCTATGCTAATGCAAAGTGAATTCGAGATGAGCATGATGGGGGAGCTCTCATTTTTCTTGGGACTCCAAATCAAGCAAAGAAAAGATGACATCTTCATCAATCAAGCTAAGTACGTCAAAGACATGCTCAAGAAGTTTGGACTGGAAAATGGGAAACCACATGACACTCCAATGAGCTCATCAATATAGCTTGACATAGATGAAAGAGGTAAATGTGTGGGTGTTAAATTATATAGGTCAATGATTGGTTCTCTGCTTTATCTAAATGCAAGTAGGCCAGACATTATGTTTAATGTTTGCTTATGTGCTAGATTTCAATCATGCCCTAAGGAATCACATTTACTAGCTGTTAAGAGAATCTTTAGATACCTTAAGGGCACTCCTAATTTAGGACTTCGGTATCCTAGAGACTTTAATTTTAGCTTGCATGCCTTCTCTGATGTGGATTATGGAGGATGCAAATTAGATAGGAAAAGCACCTCCGATACTTGCCAATTCCTTGAAAATATGCTGATTTCTTGGTTTTCAAAGAAACAAAATTATGTTGCATTATCTACCACTGAAGCAGAATATATTTCAGCCGGTAGTTGTTATGCACAAGTTTTATGGATGAAACAACAACTTTTTGATTATGAAATTGAAGTAGGTACAATTCCTATCAAGTGTGACAATACTAGTGCTATTTGTCTCACTAAAAATCCCATCCAACACTCTAGAACTAAGCATATTGAAATAAGACATCACTTTATTAGAGACCACGTCACTAAAGAAGATGTAGTTCTAGAATTTGTTGAAACTTTGCATCAATTAGCAGATATCTTTATAAAACCTTTAGACAAAAAAAGATTTTGGACACTTAGGAGAGAATTAGGTTTAATTGACCTATTTTCACTTAGTGTTTAAAATATTTTTAACGTTTTTAAGAATAAATGAAAAATGCTTATAATAGTAATATTTGATTGCATTCTTTTCTATTAGTTAGGGGGAGTTTATGTTCTTTTGTGAAAACTAATTTTATGTTCAAATGTAGTTTAAGGATTAAAATTGATTGATTGAACATGATTAATTTTCAATATATGAGTTGCCAGTACCACTAGAGCTAATTAATTTAGCATTTTGAGTGTTTAAAACGGATTTTTGACATTGTTGTGCTTAATGCATCGATATACCTAACAGTGCATCGATGCATCCTTGAATGTGCATCGATACAACATGAAGGTGCACCGATGCACGCCTTGGATGTGCATCGATGCACTCTGTTGTGCATCGAGACACTAGTCGGGTTTTTGGGTTTAAATTGCTTATTTTCTTCATTCCTTAAAAATCCTAAAACCTCTCAACTCGTCGTTCGACCCTCTCTCACTCTAATCTCAAAATTACTTCAAAATCAAAGTTCTAAAGTTGGAATCCAACTACTCTTCAACTCCTAATCCTAATTCTATCATTAAATCATGCAACACATCATCACATTCTCACTTAAATCCAAAATTTCAAGGTATTATTTCAAAAACCTCTATTTTATTGATTTTTGAACTTAGGACTAGTTTTGATTAGTTCTAAGATGAACATTATATCGGGCATTGATTGTTTGATGATTTCAAACTAGATATTACAACCAATTTCATAAAAAAAACTCACAAATTTTCAAAGATTTTTCAAATTTTCAAAGAATTTTTGAATTTTCGAAATTAAACATTTTTTATCGAAAATCTGAATTTAATTTTTAAATTTGATGTTTTTGTTTTAATTATGTTGTTTTCATGAAAAACTATACATATTTTAAATTTTCAAACATTGTTTTATAAATAGTTTTTTAAAACTATGCCCATTAGGATTTGATTTAGAGAACCTTGAATTATTGAGGACTCAATTGAGTTTTGGGATTGATTAAATTGCATACATGTGTTTCAATTTGCAGGTTATATTCCTTTTTCCGATTCCTAAACCATGTCTAATCCCAAACGCCCTAGAACGTCATCGAGTCGTTCTCGTTCAAACCAACCTCCAAATCTTATTCCTCCTCCACCTAATAGTCTAATAGGATCTCGTTTTAATATGCCTGAACGTCATAGAGACGAATTGTACTCTAGGTACAAAAATTCTTTCCAATATTATATAATTCAGGAAGAGCGTATTCATTCTCTTCAAGCCATGATTGATATTGACTTCGAATACCTTCCGATTCTTAAAACTTGGAAGTTTGATAAATTATTTCACCTCAAACCTATCGTCTATCAACAGTTAGTCCACATCTTCTACTCCAATGCGATATGCATTCAAAACCAAACTCAATATGGGATTATAACCATTAGATCCTATCTTTTAGGCCAATATATTAATATTGACCCTGAGACTATAACTTTCCGTTTTGGGTTAGCTGATGATGGGTTATATAATAAGAATGAAAATGTGGAATATCCCTATGTTCCAAACTCTAGTGTTAGTACTCTACGCTCTCATCACGATCGTTTTCTTCATTTGATGATCTCTTGGTGGTTTAGACCATCCGGAGGTAGGTACTCCACTCTTCGTACTAGGGATTTATGGTGGATGCACTGTATTAAGAATAAGGTCAAAATAAATCTGCCCTACTTTATATTTAGTCAACTAGTGGACATCATAAACATTGTTCCTTCAAAACATGTCGAAACATTAATTTATGGATGTCTTTTTAGTAACCTTTTTATAAAACTCGGTCTAAACATCTCTCTCGACAATCCTATCCCTCTCCAAAATCAAATTGATCTCACCTCATTGAAGAAAGCAGATTGGAAACAAGACGAGGAAACCGGTCTTTGGGTATTTCGACCCGGTAAGCAAACTCCGGGAGCTAGTTCTTCACGAGCTGCTCCTTGCTCTTCTCGTGCTCCTCCTCTTCCGGCACCGACTGCTGATGATGATCCTGAGTTTCAACAACTTATGCAAGATATCGACGATCATGTACCAGACGATGAGCCTGCACCGGAACCAGCACGACAAGAAGATCAAACGCCACCCTATTTTCGATCTTTCTTAGAGTCGTTTGATCTGAGGTTTGTCTCCATGGAGTCTCAGATTACTGAGTTTCAGCGGGAGATGCGTGAACGTATGGACGCTCTCACTCTTGAAGTTCGAGCTCATTATCATTCTCTTCCCGATCCTCCGATGGAGTGAATTTGTTTCCTTGTTATGCTTTCTTGGTTTTCTAAAACTTGGATTGATTTTGATGTTTATGGATTGTTTATTTTGGATCCTTAAATGTTTGAATTTGTTAGGAATTATGATTTGGATGCTTGACTGATTTAACTTATTATATATTTGGTTTGATTTTAACTTTATTATTTTTGAGCTTAATGTTTCTTAATTTTTGCATCATATTAGTTTATTATGACCAATTATGCCATTTCACATTTGATTATGAATATTGATTATGAAACTAATGGCTAATCTCTCTTTTTATCTTTGATCTTAGCAGCTTAAGCTATATATATATATATATATTTAATCAATTGACTATGTTTTTCAAAACCTTGTTTAAATTGATTTTTTAAGTCTTTTTTGATTTAACAAAAAGGGGAAGAAGTGTTAAGTGTTAAAATGTTTTAAAGGTGAGAAGTGTTAAAGTGTTAAAATGTTTTAAAGAGGAGAAGTGTTAAAGTAAGGGGAGTAATTTCAAACTTAATTTTTCAAAATTTATTTTCAAAGAAAATCTTAAAATTACACACATGTTTTGTTATATCAAAAAGGGGGAGATTGTTGAAAACATTTTGATGTTTCGATATAATAAATTAAGTTAAATGAATTTTAAGATTTTACAAATGATTTTCTAAGTATATTCGATTTAATTACTCGAATATCAAATTATTACTCCAAGTCTTCAAGATCAATTTCAAACCTTACTAAATGTGTAAAATTGTGTTTTATACTTAATATATTTTTGAAACAATTTTCACAAAGTATTTTGAACCAAAATCAAGCCTAAAATTAATTTTTCATAGTGATGCATCGATGCACCAATTCATGCATCGATGCACCATGAAAAAAATTAAACATCGAATGCATTTCATGCATCGATGCTCATACCATACATCGATGCACTGAGGATTTTATGAAAACATCGAATGCATTTGATACATCGATGCACTCTGGCTATTTTGAAACATCAAATGCACTTGATGCATCGATGAACTCTTAGTGCACCGATGCACTAAGGGTCCAACGGTCAAAATATTTGAATTTACACTTGATGCACCGATGCACCATGGATATGCATTGATGCACTGACGCTCCCAACTGAATTTATTAATTGTATTCACACTTAAACGACTCTATTGACTTCACTAAGCATCCCCAACGTTCAGAATCAATTGAAGGTGTATTTAAACAAGTTCTAAAGCCATTGATCAACAACAAGAAAGAAGAAATCATAGAGAATCAAAGAGAAAGCATCAAACGTCAAGTTTGAGCATTTAAAGCTATTTTTCGTTCAATATTCATTTTGCTTTCAAGAACACTACTTGTACTCAATTGTATTAATTTTTGAGTGTTCTTTTCTTTGTTCTAGAATTGTGCAAACAATCTACCTTGTGATGATTTCCTTGTAAGTTTGCAAATTTGTAATCTTCTCTTTGAGAAAGAGTGTTCTCAAGAATTGGGTATATTCTTGAGGGAGTTGTAAGGTTATCTCTTTGGCCTCAAAAGAAAGAACAAATTAGTGAATTTGTTGGAAAATCCTTAGTGTGGATAGCTAAGGTAGTGGACGTAGACTTTGGTTGAGAAAGTCGAACCACTCTAAATCGCTGTGCAAATCTTTTCAATTTTTTGCAAAAGCTTCCACCAAAAATTTTAATTGCCAATTCACCCCCTCTTGGCCGATTTCGTCGATTGATTAACTCAACACTTTCTAACCATAGCCGAACTTCTGAGCTTTTCATCTCTTGTATTATAACCCCTTTGTCCATTAATGCAAATTATTTAGGTTTAACGAACACATTTTAGTGGATCAACACCTCTTTTAAATGATGCAAATGATAAAAATAAAATGAAAGAAAACAAAAAAAATGAAGGAAAAAGTTAGTGGGATAATGATAATAATCAAAACAATAATGAAAATAAAAAGTCCTACCCCTCATGATATCTAACCCACATGCTTATTATTCCTACTCGGACATGCTTTCTACCCTGCATGCTAGTTTTAAGCAAATCCTAACAACATATATTTCTAGTTCACATGCTCTGAATAGAAAATAAAGCAGGAAATAATCTCAAAACAGCCTAGGGTTTGAAATGAAGTTTTGGGGTAGGCTCTAATTCCTTGTACTCTCCCGGTTTAAGTTCTAAAAAAGGTACTCGAGTTCTCCTTGCTGGTGCCCCCTTGGGCTTGCCAGACCCTTAGTCCTAAACCCATTACAAGCTTATGTTGACTAAGTTAAACTCGATATGATATATTCCCTTATGCCCATACAGTGAATAAATTCACACGAAAGCATAAGGTATATGAATCCCGAAGGTTACTTGCTAGGCCCATACGGAGAATAAATTCTCACGAGAGCGTTGTTTTTACCCCCACTGAAGACGGGTTTGGAGCTCGGGTATAGAGCCAGAGATAGAAACTTTTAAAAATCTGAAATCGTTGAGAAAAAATGTCAGTACAACTATTTTTTTTTGAAAAATAATCAAAGGTAAAAAATTGGAATCGAATAAATAAATTAAAATTAAAATTTACTATTTTCGCATAAAAGACAACCGAAAATTAATTATGGCCTGACTTACTTACTTGTCCCCAGCAGAGTCGCCAAGCTGTCACGACCATCTTTTGGTTGGGCCCGGAATTGGGCCGCGACTTGAATAAATGGGTTAGAAACGCCACCGATCGTTTTAAAAATATTTAGGTAGATCGGACATCATCTTACATGATCTGCGTTTTACCAAAAATGTATCGGGTTCGGGAGTCGGTTACGGTCAAAGAAGGATTAGCACCCTTGAACCGCCCTTTCAGTACCAATTAATTTGTCAGTTATCTTAATCACGAAAATCAAAATTTAAAAACCCGACTCGAATTTCTTACCTTTGATTGATTGTAATTACTACTGAAAAAGACAAAAAGAACATTAAATTGAAAAAAATAAAAGAAATAAAGGAATATCAAATAAAAAGGGGAAAAGGTTAAAAATGGTTTTAAAAATAAATAAATAAATATTAAAAAATATTAAAAGGGTTGATAAAATAATAATGAGAAATAAAAAATAAAAAAATACTAAAATTTTTAAAAAAATGAATCTTTAAAATGAAAAAAATGTTTAAATTGAAATGGGTAGGTAACCTACTAATTTAACCCATTACATATAGGGTTAACATGGAGCAGAATACTCATTTTTTCACTTCTTTTTAGCTGGTCATGTCTTCAGTTACTAATAAGCTAAGATATCTCTAATTAGCCAAAGGCACAATCATAACAATTCGAGTTGAATCAAAGGTGAACGAACAAAACAATCACACAAAGTATTTTATATGGTCAATTTATCATAAATGGAATCCACTTGATTCAAAAACAGTTTATACCACCATAATTATCCAAAGTTACGAACTACAAACATTAGAAAAAATAAAAGGCATTTGCAAGCTTTGCTAATTGGACTACATATGTACCTACACCACCTAAAGCTGTGGTAACCAGGTTGCAGCCATCTTTCATCGAGTTTAAGCCATGCATTTTGGGTGAGTGACTGGTGAGCTACGAGGCCAGCGATCGACAAAGTTGCAGCTTCAGCAGCAGATACCTCTGGAGGCCTTATGATAACTCCGTAAAAGGCCACATTTTGGGACCTTTTAACTTAAGTTATTGAATGTCTAAAGGCTCATTTAGGACCATGTAGATGCATTTAGAAGCATTTAGTTGCATGTGGTGGATTTCGGTTTGCCATGGCATTTTACTTTTACAGCAGTGCTGCTTTATGGGAAAGGTATTTGTCTGATGATGTGCAAGTATTGAGACCAAGGAAAAGAGGAAAGAAAATGCCGTGACAAAAGGAGATTGCTGAGCAAAATGAATTTTCCAAGTTCAATTCGACATTTCGAAAGTGCTTACATTGCGAGAAGATATTTTTGAAGCCAGCTGTATCCAACTTTCCGTGATTTACTGGAGGGGTCGGCGCTGCTACATCCGATCATGCTGACCACATCGCCTGCTCTGTAGATCTTGTCTTTCCTTGGGCGTCTGCAGTAGAATTATGTCGGGTACTCAACCAGCTACCCAGGCTGTAACATAGCCTGCCCTGCCCGACTCTCAAGTAACTTAACCATGGTTTTGGGGTTTCCTAAGAAAGTTAACACCAAGTACTAGGATTAGTTTTCCCCTATAAACAGAGGATAAAGCCACATTGTTAAAGACTTTGGTTCCACCCGGTTTAGAGCTTAAAAAGTTAGAGAGAGAAGGTATCATCTTTCTCCGTCAATCCTACTTGCCGTGGCATTTCTCCGTGACAAGCCTGCGAGAGTGGCGTTCTAGGCATCTTATAGGAGCTAGTTTGCTAGGGATAGTTTGTGGTGGCTGAGGGAAGCTCCGGCAGTGTACGTCGAAGGGTTTTTCTCCTTTTCTTTTCATATTTTATTATTTGGGTTGTAAGGAACAGATAATCTTGCTTTGAGCTTGCTTATTTCGAACCCCACTATGAACTAATCCTATTTGGTGGGAGTTCATTTTGGATGTTTAAGTTTTATTTCAATGAATGGTTGATTTTTCTATACTATAATTTGTTTTTTTATGGAGTTTAATGCCTTAAGGTTGTAGGAGCTACGAGAGTAGCCATTCCTTAGGAGATTCGAGAGTAACCATTCCTTAGGAGATTCTTAGGGTTCGAGAGAATACCTAGGTAACATATCCTTAGTGTTCGAGAGAAACTAGGGAGGAACTACATAAACAAGGGGTTCTAGGTAGTAACTAGGCCTAATCCACCTTAGAGATAAGGCTAGGATTTCATTCGACTAAAAGGAGTTGTGCATGAACGATAGGTTATATGTTAATGCTGTCGCAAAAAGGTATTACTGAGATATCTTGTTATCTGGACCAATAGGATCACTGCAGGGGTTTACGCCAATCAGTTTTGCCAGGGCATCTTTAATCTGTCGAGTCCCTTACTATAGATAGCATAGGGCACCTTAGTAGACTATGTCGGGCAGACTAGGTATAGAAGAAAGACCATTCAGAGAAGTAGACTTAGATTTTCCTTAGTGACTTCTATCACTCACTTCCATAGTTGCTTGTCGTATGAGAAAGCCAAAGTCCTATTAATCAAATCATATATTTACATTTTATTTTGCCTTGACATTTTTATTTGTTTGCATTAAACACAATCTATTTTGCCACGACATATCCATTTGCTACCACATTACCATCGTTCCATCTCCACATCAGTCATTCCATTTTGCCCCTGCATTATCATTTGTATATACCATTACTAACTTTACTTAGGTGACAAAGTAAACTGCCTTGATAAACTTATTTAATTTCCTCCAATCCCTGTGGAGACGATACTCACTTATCACTGTATTACTTGTTCGATTGTGTATACTTGCACATATATCCGCACTAATTTTATAGTACCCACAAGAGAGGACACCTTGAAACTGTGGAAACCTCCTTAGCCACAGTGTATTCAGCTAGTGCATCCTCGTTTCCAAGTACAGTGAAAACTTTATCCCCAACTTTGAAACTCTTGACCTCTAATCCAACCTGCATGATTTCTTTAGTCGCGTCGATATCAGGAACGTGGGGGCATTTGCGAGGCAAGAATGTTCGTGCATATCCACTCTGTAGTCTCCAGTCGATGGGGTTAATACTAGAGCCGCCTCTACTTTGATCAAAACTTTATCTTTTCCTAGGGTGGGAACCGGTACTTCAACAACCTTTAAATCGGTGACTCCTCTGCTATATTTACTGTACTGAGCGACGTACATCAAATTACTCCATTATTTCAAAACTTTTTATCATAGGAAATGAAAATTGCAGCTCTCTTCCCCCATTTCTTTTTCATTTGTGATGCCTTTTAAATTAAGAAAAATTGCTAAAAGTCCATTTGAAAGTGGATAGTAGTAAGCTTGATGGGGAAGTGGTCCACAACTCCGCTGAAAAACAAAACCCACGTGATTTGTGGTGAAAGTGGTGGAGATAATGGTTGGGTAGTGTATGAGGCCTACAAATAATAATAATAATAATAATAATAAATAATATAATAAAGTGTTTTTGTAGACCCGGATAAAAATGGGTGTATACAATGTGGTTCGAGTCTACTTGGTAACCAACATACACTTTTTATCCTTTTATTTACGAACCAAAAAATGATGATTCGCAAACAATTTATCGAACGTTTTATTTATTTATACCCCAAATACCACCGTGCCACATCTTGTAGTTGATTCCCTTTTATTTGACCAATGTTGGCTAAGAGAACCTGAAATAGGAGATCAGCGCTAGACCCATCATTTAAGGCTCCAGCTTCCAAAGTTTTCATGGTTCCACCTATTTCATTATTTTACTTGCCTAGTAATAGTTGTTTGTTCATTACACGGTTTTAGTTGTGTGTGGTTTAATGTTTCCTTTTTATCGGTGGTTGATTCTTACAGAACTGCGTCTATTCATGCACCAATTACCTCAAGTCAAGGGAAATAGTGACTGCACCTTTGATCCACATTCCACAATCCAAGGTGCATGGATTATCGCTTTCTTACATAAGCAAATACGTTGGGAAACCATATCACTGTTAAAAATTAAACATTCATAACAAAGAAATCCTTATCAACTCCTCCCTCAGACTTTCTCTGTAGCATTAGTATTAATAGAGTGCAAGCAATATAGCAGGTGCCAGTCCCTCCATAAAAGCAGAGACAATTAATGCTATCCTTTATTCTTTTTCAAGTGAACGACACTTATGCGTATACGAGATTTTATGTTATGAGATAAATTTATAAAATTTTAAAAGACGAATTTTAAAAGCAGAGACAATTAATGCTATCCTTTATTCTTTTTCAATTGATTTGTCATAGCATTTTTATTTTACTTGTTCATATTTTCTTTTTAGTTAACTTTATTTTTTTTACTGTCCTTAATTTTTCTTCATTTATTTTTCTAGGTACATATCCCGAAGCAACCCGGAAGAGCCATTAAAATCGATTGATCCTGAAATTAAGAGGCTTTTTAGGCAACGAAGACGCGCTTAACGTGTAAACATGTACCAACTCGGAAATTAAGGTATTGGTCATGAGGAGGATTATAATGCCGGGGCAAATTTAAATGTTGGAAATGTAGCCAGACCTCGTGCCATTCGTGATCACCTAAATCCGATCTTAGAGGATTTAAATCCTGGAATTATGGCCCCAGATATTCAGGTAGCCCACTTCTAGCTCAAACCCCGTCATGTTCAATATATTGAACTCTATAGGACAGTTTGGGGGCATGCCAAATGAAGATGCCAGGTAGCATATTCGTAATTTCTTGGAGGTATGTGTTTCTTTTCGCCAACAAGGGGTGCACGAAGATGTTCTCAAATTAAAGTTATTTTTGTACTCCTTGTGTGACCGAGTAAGGGCATGGTTGAGTGGCGTTTTAGCCGATTCAATGGAGTCGTGGATTGATCTGTGCAAAAAATTTTTACTGCGGTATAATCCTCCAAATATGAACACCCAACTGAGGAACGACATTGCTTCCTTTCATCAGGCTGATGATGAGTCGATGTATGAATGCTGGGATCGATACAAGGCATTGCTTCGAAAGTGCTCAAACCATGGTTTTCAAGATTGGACACAAGTGGTGATGTTCTATAATGGAGTAAACGCACTCACGAGGATGATGCTAGATGCCTCGACAAATGGGACGTTACTTGACAAATCACCAGCAGAGGCATTTGACAATATGGATTTGATTGCGACTAATGATTATCAGTTTTCATCCACAAGGCTTGGAGTTGAGCGCAAGTCACACGGAGTTTTTGAGCTAGATTCTAAAGATAATGTGTCCGCCCAACTTGCTGTTATCACCAACATGCTGAAAAATTTGCAAAGTCCAAGTGAGGTGAGAGAAGTGAAGGCAACCCATTCAGCTTGTTTATTATGCCACGACAATCACAATGAGAGTGATTGCCCAACCAATCAGGAATCCATCAACTTTGTGGGCAATTTTAATCGAGGTAACAATAACCCCTATTTCAACATGTATAATCCTGGATGGCGTCAGCATCCAAACTTTTCGTGGGGAAATCAAGGATCCAGCAATGCCCATCAACCAGCTCGGCAGTAAAATTTCAATGACTCCCAGGGTTATCAATCGAATATGCCATGGCATAATTCTAACAAGGGAGGACCATCTTCATCAAATACAAGTTCTTTGGAGGCCACAATGCAAGAGTTTATTGCGACAATAAAGACAATGCTGCAAGACTATGCAACCTCCATAAAAAATAAAGGAGCTCTGTTTCAGAGCCATAGTTCGTCGCTGAGGGCGTTGGAGAGTCAAGTTGGTCAAATTGCCGCGGCATTACAAGTACGCAAACCAAGACAATTACCGAGTGACACTGAAGTCACCAAACCTCATGGCAAGGAGAACTGTAATGTGCTGACTCTCCGAAGTGGTACTCAAATTAATGTTGAAGACAAGTTTGGGGGAAGACCAAAGGATGATTCACCCCTGTAACAAAGCAAGCTGATCCATAAGTACAAGAAGAAACACCAGTGGAAGAGGAAAAGGCTGAGGATTCGTCAAGTAAAGAAACTGAGGGGGCAAATAAAAATGGCAAGGCAACTTCTGTTCGCACCCCGTCAGTATAGGAAGCCAGACCCCAACCCCTTTTTCGCAAAGACTGAAGAAGCATAACGAAGATATCCAGTTTAAGAAGTTCGTTGACATTCTGAGTCAACTGCAAATCAATGTTCCTTTTCTAGAGGCTATGGAACAAATACCGACATATGCCAAATTCCTCAAAGAGATTATTACCAAAAAGAGAAAGGTTGAGCAGTATGAAACAATTGCCACGTCAAAAGAATTTTGCTCTTCCTTAAGTAAGCTGCTACCAAAGAAACATGATTCAGGCAGCTTCATCATCTCATGTTCGATAGGAGACAAATTTGTTGGGAAGACATTATGTGACCTTAGTTCAAGTGTGAATTTGATGCCTAAGTCAATATTCGTCAAGCTTGGGATAGGAAATGCGAGACCCACCTCGGTCATCCTGCAATTAGCCGATCGTTCACACGTTCGACCAGAGGGGCAAATTGAAGATGTCATCGTACGGGTCGACAAGTTCGTTTTTCCTATCGATTTTCTGATTCTGGACTGTGAGGTCGACGCCACAACACCCATCATCTTGGGGAGACCTTTCCTAGCTACCAGTCGAATTCTCATCGACTATGAGAGGGGTGAGCTAACCATGCGAGTGGCCGATCAACATGTCACTATGAATGTCTTTCGATCTCTCAAGTACATGGATGATTCTGAAGAATACCAGAGCATTTTTGAAGTAGATACAGTAATAACAACAACAGCAGATCAATTTTGCCAGGAAAATTTCATTCAGCTGGGACCTGATGTTGGGCTACTTGAAGACTTAAAGGCTGAAGAGCCTAATGAAGTTTCATCCGAGGAACAACAGGCTAGCTTTCTCAAGGCTAGCCCAGGTACGCATTTTGAACCTTTGCACTTTGAAGAGTTTATTCCTCCCAAGCCCTCATTACAACATGCTCCTACCCTAAAACTTAAGAATTTGCCACAACATCTTAAATATGCTTACCTGGGTAGTGATGAAACTTTGCCTGTGATTATTTCTTCTGCCCTTACTCCTAACCAAGAAACGAGTTTGTTAAGTGTTTTGTCACAACATAAGAAAGCATTAGGGTGGACAATGGCATATCTGAAGGGAATAAGTCCAACCATCTGCATGCACAAAATCTTGCTGGAAGAATGTCTTGACAAATCCATATAGCCGCAGCGTAGACTGAACCCAATCATGAAGCAAGTTGTGATGAAGGATATTCTCAAATGGCTTGATGCTGAAGTAATTTACCCCATTTCAGATAGTTCATGGGTGAGTCCCGTTCAATGTGTGCCCAAGAAAGGAGGCATGACCGTGGTGACAAGTGAAGACAACGAGTTGATACCTACTCGCACGGTCACCAGGTGGCGAATTTGCATGGACTACCATAAGCTTACCAAGGCCACCAAGAAGGATCACTTCCCTTTGTGCTAGATCGACTTGCTGGCAATGCATTTTATTGTTTCTTGGATGATTACTCGGGGTATAACTAAATTGCCATCGCACCAGGGACCAAGAGAATACCACGTTCATGTGCCCGTATGGCACTTATACTTTCCGAAGAATGCCTTTTGGACTCTGTAATGCCCCGACAACTTTTCAACGCTGCATGCAAGCCACATTCTCTTACATGGTTGAGGATTATCTTGAAAGTTTCATGGATGATTTTTCTGTTTCTGGTGACGACTTTTAAAAATACCTCAGTAATTTGGCAAAGGTGCTGAAGCGGTGCGAAGAGGCCGACCTCGTACTGAATTGGGAAAAATACCACTTCATGGTAACAGAATGCATTGTTCTAGGCCACAAGATTTCTGCAAAGGGCATTGAGGTTGATAAGGCCAAGATTGAGGTGATCGAGAAACTTCCCCCACCAAACTCTGTTAAGAGCATTCAGAGTTTCCTTGGACATGTTGGATTTTATCGAAGATTCATCATGGACTTCTCCGTAATATCCAAGCCCTTATGTACCCTGTTGCAACAGAACCAACCATTTGTGTTCGATTAACAATGCCATGGCGCATTCAAAGAGCTGAAGCAAAGACTTATATCTGCTCCGATCGTACTTCCCCCGGACTGGACGGCATCGTTCGAGTTAATGTGCGACGCAAGTGATTTTGCCGTGGGAGCTATGCTTGGGCAACGTAGAGGTAAAATTTTTCATGTGATTTATTATGCTAGCCATACCTTAAATGATGCACACTTAAATTACACGACCACAGAGAAAGAATTACTTGCCGTGGTATTTGCATTTGAAAAGTTTAGGCCATACTTGATAGGCACCAAAGTTATAGTTCACACTGATCATTCAACGATAAAATATTTAGTGAACAAGAAAGATGCCAAGCCTGGACTGATTATATGGATATTACTATTGCACGAATTTGACTTAGAGGTAGTTGATAGGAAAGGTACTGAAAATTAGGTTGCAGATCACTTATCTAGGCTAGAGAACATTTCAGAATGCCATGACATTTTTTATATTAAAGAAGAATTCCCTTACAAGAAAATTTTATACGCCACGACAATTCTGTGGTACGTTGACCTCGTTAATTTTATTGTTATTGGTGTTTTTCCTTATGAACTAAACAGCCAGGGCAAGAAGAAGTTTCTGCATGATGCCAAGTTCTATTTTTGGGATGAGCAGTACTTATTCAAGTAATGTGCCGATCAAATGATAAGACGGTGTGTCCCCGAAGAGGAGCAACGCAATATCTTATACCAATACCACACAACAACCTGTGGAGGGCATTTTGGAGGTTCGAGGACTGCTGCAAAGGTCCTACAATCGGGCTTCTATTTTTCATCGCTTTTTAAAGATGCCCACGAATTTTGTAAGGCATGCGACCGATGCCAACGCACTGGAAACATTTTCAAACGACATGAAATGCCGCTGTAAAATATTCTGGAGATAGAACTTTTCGATGTTTGGGGTATTGATTTCATGAGACCATTCCCATATTCTTTTAGGGATTTATATATTCTCCTTGCGGTGGATTACGTTTCGAAATGGGTTGAGGCAATTGCAACGCCAAGGAACGATTTGAAGACGGTGCTCAAGTTCTTTCACAAGAACATATTCACTCGATTTGGAGTACCAAGAGCCATCATCAGTGATGAAGGTACCCACTTCAACAATAGATTAATTGGCAAGGCATTGCAGAAGTATGGTGTGCGAGATAAGATTGCCACGGCATATCACCCGCAGACAAATGGGCAACCTGAAGTGTCCAATTGAGAAGTCAAACAAATCCTTGAGAATGTGGTGAACCCTCAAAGGAAAGACTGGTCCCCCAAGCTCAATGAAGCATTATGGGCCTATAGGATAGTATTCAAAATGCCTCTGGGAATATCGCCTTTTAAAATGGTATATGGAAAAGCTTGCCACCTCCCAGTTGAGTTAGAACAAGGCATACTGGGCAATCAAGAAAATAAACTTCGACACACAACTTGCTGGGGAGAAACGATTGTTCGACTTGAATGAAATGGAGGAGTTTAGAGCGCAAGCATATGAAAATACCAAGCTCTACAAGGAAAATACTAAGAAATGGCATGACAAAAATCTTTTTCCACGACATTTTCATGTGGACCAAAAAGTGTTGCTTTTCAACTCAAGGCTCAAACTCTTCCCTGGTAAACTAAAGTCATGATGGTCGGGACCTTTTGAAGTTCACCATGTTTACCCATATGGCGCTGTTGATATCAAGAACATGGACGATGGATCAATTTTTAAAGTCAATGGCCAGCGCTTGAAGGCTTACCAAGGAATCCCACCTGCGCATGACAAGTCGGCGTTGCTCTTGCACGATGTCGACAGTGGTCCGGAATCTTAAGGATGCCATGACATTTTAAATTTACTCCTGAACATAAATAATTTTTATTTTACTATTCTTTTAGTTTTTATTATTTTTTTAATTAATTAGGTTTATTTTATTTTTGCAAGGATTAACCCACATGGAGAGCACGTGAAGTGTGTGGAGGAAGATTGTGCAAATTTTGGGCGGAAAACTTGAATAGTAAAAGGAGGGAAACTTTTTCACTTTTTATTTTCACTTAAGCTTAAAATCTCTCTTTTGTTTTTATCTTCTTCTTTTGTTTCACTTTAATTTTTCTTCTTTCTTTTTCATCTTCTTCTCTCCTCCTTTACCGAAACCGCCATAACTGCCGCCAAGTTCCAAGCTTTTTCAACTTTTCTTTGTTTTCTCTTTGAACAATGGTCCGATCAAGACCCCATCCACCACCCTCGTCACCTCGCTTTATTGATGATGCCGCCCACGATCATTTCTAAACTATCAAGAATCGACTAGTCTTTTTTGAGTTGGGGTTTGTCTTCCCTAAGAAGAAAGATGTCGATTTAGGGAGCGAAGTGCTTGATGTGGTTACCAAACATAAGTGGCAAAAATTTGCCAAGCATCATACCGTCGTCAATGCAACTATAGTGAAGGAGTTTTATTCAAACATCACCGAGCCAAATCAGCATACAGTGGTGGTTCGTAGCATTTCTATTTGTTTTACTCCTTCTGCCATTAATCGCTATTTTAAACTACATATTACTGAAGACCACCATGCTAGTTTCACTCAAAAAGCTGACAACGAAACTTACCTGTCTTCCTGACACGTAATGGAATGATTAGTAAATGAGCCGCAAGACCGTGGACCGGGAGAGGCTACATCCATAAGTGAAGTTGTAGAATCATTTAATGAAGCACAAACTCTTACCCTCTTCCCACAACAACACCGTGTCCTGCTAGCGAATGCTCTTGCTACATTCCATCATATTCGGGCGAGCCATCGATGTAGGGAAAATTATTGTGGACCAGGCTCATCTGTGTCTGAAGCGACCTGCAAATGCCCTGGTATTTCCAAATCTCATCACCGCTGTATACCGTAAAAAGAAAGTTCCTGAAGAATTGTTTGATGAGCTTTTATCGGGTATTGCTGGCATTACCAAAGCAAAAATCCCTTTGCTGTTGGGTTACAAGGAAGCCAAAGAGAAGGAAAAAGAGGCAACCACATCTCGCACTACACCATTTCCATATGTCAGGGCAACTTCAAACGCCCTGGAGCAGGCAGTCTAGCGCACTCAAGAGTATGTTGGGCAGCTGCCCGAAAAACTGATGACATATTTTGCCCATGCTAAGCATCGAGATACGTTTCTCTACAATACCTTGATGGAGTTTCTACCACATACAAACTTCACCATCCCTGTTTTCTCTGAATCACTAGTTCCACCAAATGAGGATGTCGAGGCATCTGCAGAAGTACCCCGTCCTATTCCAACTGATGATCAACACTCATCCAACGGGGATAATCACCAGACCGCTGAAGTAGAAGAGCCTGTTGACCCTGATCCAATCCATGCTGTGTCACCTGATGCAGACCGAGAAGCCAACCTCCAACTCGCTAATATCTCGGAACCAGCATAATTTGTTGAACCCTTGGCGGCAGAGCAACTTGATATTCCGCAATCTGCTGCACCAATGGAAGAAGAACACCCTGAGGTACCACAGCCCACGGAGTCAACCGAGGAGTCATAATTCTAGATGCCACGGCAAGCTCCTTTGCGTAGGAGCCGACGTCGCCTTAGGAAGACATCTCAGCATCGGGAGCCTCCACTCCCAGCTGTTCCAGAAGGACCCAGCACTCCTCCAGCCGCACCTGCGTCTGACTATGAACATTCTAGCCCCGCAAAACTAAGAAAACGCACTTGTCGCGCAACCACTGCACCACCACCCACGTAAAGCCAAGGTACCTTGCATCTGCATTGCATTCATAGCATGTAGTTTCATTTTCCTTAGTTTTAGTAAGAATTGGGGATAATGCTTCTCTCAAGTTTAGGGGAAGTAGGGTTCTCGCGTCATTGCACAATAGTAGTAGTAAATTACAAATGTCATAACATTAGTAATTGCTTGAATAGTTTTTTGGAAATAGTTAAGGATGCCCGATGATGATGAATTTGATGGCTAGGATAGAATGTACATGACTGGTTGAGGATGATAGAACCAACTCTAGGATTTGTTTATTTGAAACCCTAGATTACACGATTGTATGTTTTCCATGCTTGAGAAACTTAGAAATTTTTTATAAGAGAATTCTTAAAATGTCGTGGCATAAAACTTTGACTGTTGAAAGCCCCGTTTATGCTTAAAAAATGATAAAATGAAGATATGAATAAATGCCTTGGTATATCTGTAGAGGGACACTCCGCTATGCCATGGCATATGAGTGAATGAAAGATGTCACAGGATGACTCTCCCTGACTAGCTCGGGGTGGAAGGTATGCTCCCTTTCACCTAGAGTGTGGGATGGTAAAGTGATGTGCTGACTCCCCTCGTAGCAGAATTAAAGAAAAGAAAGCAAGGTGGGAGTAAAAATTTCTAAATGTCATGGCAAATTAAGAAAGTTTGCTTAGAAAGTTTTTAAGTTTGTTAAGTACGGACTGGATACAACACGCACACACGCACACAAAGAATCTTGCCATAGGGGACAGTACTAGATTTCTCAAACATAGTCTAGCATGTTGAAGCCATATGTACTGAGGGCTGAAATTTTATCCCATAAGATTATTCTGCTTCTGAACTTGTCATGGTATTTTTGTTTTGCTTATTATTATCCATTGCTTGAGGACAAGCAATAGCTTAAGTTTGGGGGTGTGATAACTCCGTAAAAGGTCATATTTTGGGACCTTTTCACTTAAGTTATTGAATGTTTAAGAGCTCATTTAGGACCATGTAGATACATTTAGAAGCATTTAGTTGCATGTGGTGGAATTCAGTTTGTCACGTCATTTTATTTTTACTGCGGTGCTGCTTTATGGGAAAGGTACTTGTCTGATGATGTGCAGGTTTTACAGGCAAGGAAAAGATGAAAGCAAATGTCGTGATGTAAGTATATGGCTGAGCAAAATGAATTTGTCGAGTTCAGCTGACATTTCAAAAGCACCCACATTGCGAGATGATATTTTTGAAGCGAGTTGTATCCGACTCCCCGAGAGCTCTTCCATAGAAATCCACCTCGAAGATCTGCCTGGAAGGATCGACGCTGCTACCGCCGGTTCTGCTGATGACACCGCCTGACCCTGCAGATCCTGTCTGTACTTGGCCGCCTATAACGGGATTTTACCGGTCCATCAGCCAGCTACCCATGCTGCATCATAGCCTGTCTTGCTTGGCTCTCAAGCACTTAACCATGGTTTTTGGGGTTTTTTAGGAAAGTTAATATCAAGTCCTAGGATTTGTTTTCCCCTATAAATAGAGGATGAAACCACATGAAAGACGACTTTGGTTCCACCCAGATTTGAGCTTAAAAACTTGGAGAGAGAAGGTCTCATATTTCTCCGTCAATCCTACTTGCCATGGCATTTCTCCTTGACAAGTCGAAGGGAGTGGCGTTCTAAGCATCCGAGAGGAGCTAGTTCGCTATGAGAAGTTTTTAGTGGCTGAGAAAGGCATTTGTCAGTGCACGTTGAAGGCTTTTTCTCCTCCATTTAGTTTTTGCTTTCATATTTTGTTGTTGGGTTGTAAGGAATGAATGAAACTTGCTTTGTGATTGTTTATTTCGAACCCCACCATGAACTAATCCTATTTAGTGGGAGTTCGCTTGGATGTTTAAGTTTTTATTGTAATGAATGGTTGATTTTCTATGCTTTATTCTGTTTTATTTGTGAAACTTAATTCCTTAAGTTTGTAGGAGCTATGAGAGTAGCCTTTCCTTAGGAGAGCTTGAGGGTTCGAGAGAATGCCTTGGCAATTTATCTTTAGTCTTTGAGAGAAGCTAAGGAGGAACTACATAAACAAGGGGTTCTAGGTAGTAACTAGGCCTAATCGACCTTAGAGATAAGGCTAGGATTTCATTCGACTAAAAAGAGCTGTACAAAAATGATAGGTTAGATGTTAATATTGCTGCAAAAATGTATTACCGAGACATATTCTGTTATATGAACCAATAAGATCACTGCAGGGGTTTATGCCAATCGAATTTGCCAGGGCATCTTTAATCTGTCGAGTCCCTTACTAGAGATAGCATAGGACACCTCTGTAGACTTTGTCGAGCAGTTTAGGCATAGAAGAAATACCATTAAGAGAAATAGACTTAGATTTTCCTAGTGACTCCTACCACTCATTCCCATAGCAGCTTGTCGTGTGAGAAAGATAAAGTCCTATATATATTAAATCTAGTATTTGCATTTTTATTTTGCCTTGACATTCCCATTTGTTTGCATGCGTCAATTTAATTTGCTGCAACATATCCATTTACTACTATACCACTATTCCATTTCCACAACATCCTTCTCATTTTGCCACAAAATTATCATTTGTACATACCATAACTAACTTTACTTAGGTGACAAAGTAAAGTACCTTGACAAACCTATTTGATTTCCCCAATTCCCTATGGATACGATACTCAACTTATCACTTTATTACTTGTTTGATTGTGTATACTTGCACACATATCCGTACTCATTTATAGTACTCACAAAGAGCGGACAAGTTTTTGATTGCCAACTCCCCGACAACAGCGCCAAAAACTTGTCCACGCACACACATTAGACTATTCTGCTTGTATCCTTAGAAAATTTTTAAGTTTATTAAGTAGGGACTGAATACAAGCACGTACACACCCACACAAAGAATCTTGCCCTAGGGGACAGTACTAGATTTCTCGAACTAGACTAGCATGGTGAAGCCATATGTGCTGAGGCCTGAAATTTTATCCCATTAGACTATTCTGCTTCTGAACTTGTCATAGTATTTTTTTTTTCTTATTACTATCCATTGTTTGAGAACAAGCAATAACTTAAGTTTGGGGTGTGATAACTCCGTAAAATGCCACATTTTGGGACCTTTTAACTTAAGTTATTGAATGTCTAAAGGCTCATTTAGGACCATGTAGATGCATTTAGAAGCATTTAGTTGCATATGGTGGATTTCGGTTTACCGTGACATTTTACTTTTACAGCGGTACTGCTTTATGGGGAAGGTATTTTTCTGATGATATGCATGTATTGAGAGCAAGGAAAAGAGAAAAGAAAATGTTGTGACATAAGGAGATTGCTGAGCAAAATGAATTTGCCAATTTCAACCGGTATTTCGAAAGTGCTTACATTGCGAGAAGTTATTTTTGAAGCCAGTTGTATTCGACTTTCAGTGATCTTTGCCCGAGAAATCTGCCTCGAAGATCCGCCTGGAGGGGTCGGCGCTGCTACAGCCGATCCTGCTGACCACGTCGCCTGCTCTGCAGATCCTGTCTATCCTTGGGCGTCTGCAGCGGGATTATGCCGGGTACTCAGCCAGCTACCCAGGCTGTAACATAGCCTATCCTGCCCGACTCCCAAGTAACTTAACTATGGTTTTGGGGTTTCTTAGGAAAGTTAACACCAAGTCCTAGGATTAGTTTTCTCCTATAAATAGAGGATAAAGCCACATTGTTGAAGACTTTAGTTCCACCCGGTTTAGAGCTTAAAAAGTTAGAAAGAGAATATCTCATCTTTCTTCGTCAATCCTACTTACCGTGTCATTTCTCCGTGACAAGCCTGCGGGAGTGGCGTTCTAGGCATCTGAGAGGAGCTAGTTCGTTGGGGGCAGTTTGTGGTGGTCGAGGGTAGCTCCGGCAGTGCACGTCGAAGGCTTTTTCTCCTTCCCTTAGTTCTTTGCTTTCATATTTTTTTATTTAGGTTGTAAGGAATGAATAATCTTGCTTTGTGCTTGCTTATTTCGAACCCCACCATGAACTAATCCTATTTGATGGGAGTTCATTTTGGATGTTTAAGTTTTATTTCAATGAATGATTGATTTTTTATGCTATAATCTGTTTTGTTTATGGAGTTTAATGCCTTAAGGTTGTAGGAGCTACGAGAGTAGTCATTGCTTAGGAGATTCTTAGGGTTCGAGAGAATACCTAGGTAACATATCCTTAGTGTTCGAGAGAAACTAGGGAGGAACTACATAAATAAGGGGTTCTAGGTAGTAATTAGGCCTAATCCACCTTAGAGATAAGGTTGGGATTTCATTCGACTAAAAGGAGTTGTGCATGAACGATAGGTTATATGTTAATGCTGTTGCAAAAAGGTATTACTGAGATATCTTGTTATCTGGACCAATAGGATCACTGCAGGGGTTTACGCCAATCAGTTTTGCCAGGGCATCTTTAATCTGTCGAGTCCCTTACTATAGATAGCATATGGCACCTTAGTAGACTATGTCGGGCAGACTAGGTATAGAAGAAAGACCATTCAGAGAAGTAGACTTAGATTTTCGTTAGTGACTCCTATCACTCACTTCCATAGTTGCTTGTCGTATGAGAAAGCCAAAGTCCTATTAATCAAATCATATATTTACATTTTATTTTGCCTTGACATTTTTATTTGTTTGCATTAAACACAATCTATTTTGCCACGACATAGCCATTTGCTACCACATTACCATCGTTCCACTTCCACATCAGTCATTCCATTTTACCCCTGCATTATCATTTGTATATACCATTACTAACTTTACTTATGTGACAAAGTAAAGTGCCTTGATAAACTTATTTAATTTCCTCCAATCCCTGTGGAGACGATACTCACTTATCAATGTATTACTTGTTCCATTGTGTATACTTGCATATATATTCATACTAATTTTATAGTACCCACAAGAGCGAACACCTTGAAACTATGGAAACCTCCTTAGCCACATCATATTCAACTAGTGCATCCCCGTTACCAAGTACGATGACAAATTTATCCCCAGCTTTAAAACTCTTGACCTCTAATCCAACCTACACGATTTCTCCAACCGCATCGATATCAGGAACGTGGGAGCATTTGCGAGGCAAAAATGGCCGCACATATCCACTCTGTAGTCTCTAGTTGATGGGGTTAATACTAGTTGCCTCTACTTTGATCAAAACTTTGTCTTTTCCTGGGGTGGGAACCGGTACTTCAACAACCTTCAAATCGGCGACTCCTCTGCTATATTTACTGTACTGAGCGGCGCACATCAAATTACTCCATTATTTTAAAACTTTTTGTCATAGGAAATGAAAATCGCAGCTCTTTTCTCCCCTTTCTTTTTCGTTTGTGTTGCCTTTAAATTAAGAAAAATTGCTAAAAGTCCATTTGAAAGTGGAGAGCAGTAAGCTTGAGGGGGAAGTGGTCCATAACTCCATTGAAAAACAAAACCCGCTAGATTTATGGTGAAAGTGGTGGAGATAATGGTTGGGTAGTGTATGGGGCCTACAAAAAATAAAAATATTAATAATAATAATAATAAATAATATAATAAAGTGTTTTTGTAGACCCGAATAAAAATGGGTGTATACAATGTGGTTCGAGTCTACTTGGTAACCAACATACACTTTTTATCCTTTTATTTACGAACCAAAAAATGATGATTCACGAATAATTTATCGAACGTTTTATTTATTTACACCCCGAATACCACCGTGCCACATCTTGTAGTTGATTCCCTTTTATTTGACCAATGTTGGCCAAGGGAACCTGAAATAGGAGATCAGCGCTCGACCCATCATTTAAGGCTCCAGCATCCAAAGTTTTCATGGTTCGACCTATTTCATTATTTTACATGCCTAGTAATAGTTGTTTGTTCATTACACGGTTTTAGCTGTGTGTGGTTTAATGTTCCCTTTTTATCGGTGGTTGATTCTTACAGAGTTGTGTCTATTCATGCACCAATTACCTCAAGTCAAGGGAAATAATGAATGTACCTTTGATCCACATTCCACAATCCAAGGTGCATGGATTATCGTTTTCTTATATAATCAAATACGTTGGGAAACCATATCACTGTTAAAATTTAAACATTCATAACAGAGAAATCCTTATCAGCTCCTCCCTCAGACTTTCTCTGCAGCAGTAGTATTAATAGAGTGCAAGCAATGTAGCAGGTTCCAGTCCCTCCATAAAAGCAGTGACAATTAATGTTATCCTTTATTCTTTTTCAAGTGAACGAAACTTACGCGTATACGAGATTTTATGTTAGGAGATAAATTTATAAAATTTTAAAAGACGAATTTAAAAAATCTTTAAGTACGATTGTCCCATCAACCCCTCATACATCCCTAAAGATACATGAAATCCTGTAAAGAAACTCGAAGATTCTATTTGGGAACCCAAATCACTACTATATATTAGATACTCAGATAGAGCAAATCCTCATTGTTAACTATGGAAGAAGTGAAGAATGAAAGGAGCAAAAGGAGAATTCATTTATGATTCAAGACCGATGCATGTATACACTGGTTGAGCAACTATTTAAAGACTATAGCTCAAGATTGTTACAACTGTTTAACTGCTTAACCACTTCTAGCCACTACTTAACCGAAAGTGGCTTAACATTCACCCTGCTTCTTACAAACTTCCTTTAGTTCAAAGACACACAATTTACTTTTGAACAAATCAAACTAGACCAAGGGAAGAGGTTTAGTTAGTATGTCTGTAATTTGACTACTGGTTGGTACATAGTTGATTTGCACTTCATGTGCTGCCACCTTCTCTCGCATAAAATGCAGATCGAGCTCGATGTGCTTGCTTTTTGCATATAATATGGGGTTTGCAGCCATAACTATTGCACTGGTATTATCGCACCACAACTTAGGTTCTTCAGGGAGTGCAATATACATCTCTTGCAGCACAACCTTAATCCATACAACTTCAAAAGTGGCATCTGCGAGATTCTTGTATTCAGCTTCTGCAGTAGACCTGGACACTGCACGTTGTTTTTTCGAGCTCCATGCCAGCAGGTAGTTCTCGTTGTACACACAGTAGCCAGAGATCTACCTTATGTTATCAGCATCTCCTCCCCAATCAGAGTCCGAGAAGGCATTGAGTGTCACCAGCTTTTGTGCTTGAGTAGGAAACCAGAGGCCAGTTTCCAGTGTTCCTCGCAAGTACCTCAGAATACGCTTGACTACTAGCCAATGAACCTCAGTGGGCTCTTGCAAGAACTATGCAGCTTTGTTGACTGTAAATGAGATATCTGGCCTTGTATGGCAGATGTACTGCAGTGCCCCAACTACACTTCTATACTATTGAGGCTTGTGTAACACTTCCCCATCATTCTTACTAAGTTTGGTTGTGGTTATCATAGGAGTGGATGCTGAATTCACACTTGACATTTGATTTTTATGTAGCAGTTCAGTAATAAACTTTTTTTAACTAAGGAATAGACCATTATCCGATCGGTGTACTTCTATGCCAAGAAAGTACTTGAGTTGCCCGAGATCCTTTAGAGAAAATTTCTCATGCAGAGCGTGAACTATTCGATCAACCTCGAGTTATGAACTGCCTGTGATGAGAATATCATCCATGTACACAACCATGTACACCACTTCATGATCTTCTTGGCGAACAAATAGTGAGAAGTCTGCCCTCGAAGATTTAAACCTTAAACTGAGCAAGAAGTCTCTCACTTTGAGGAACCAGTTTCTTAGAGCTTGCCTTAACCCATATAGTGCCTTCTTCAGCTTACACACTAAGACATTTCCATCACTGGACTGTTCTTCAAAGCCAGGGACCTGCTGCATGTATACATCCTCGCTTATATCACCTTTTAGAAAGGCATTGTTGACATCCACCTGTCTAATTTGCCAGTGACATGAAACAACCAGTGAGATTAATATATTTACTGTGAAAAAATGAACCACTGGACTAAAAGTTTCTATAAAATCATAGCCTGATATTTGAGAATACCCCTTGGCAACCAGTCTAGCTTTCAACCTCTCAACTGAGCCATCAGCATTCTTTTTTACCTTGAAGAGCCATTTGCAGCCAATGGATTTCCTACTAGCTGACAACTCTACAATGTCCCATGTATTGTTGCTAATAAGTGTATTATACTCAGCCATTACAACCATCCTCCAGTCATTATCTTTGAGAGCAGCTCGAATGTCACCAGGCACTGCTTTGCATTAAACTGAGTAAATTTTAGGCTTAAAGATCTCATGCTTGCTACGAGTTACCATTGAATGAGTATTGCTTGCTCGAGTTGTTGGGACAGTTCCTGAGCTTTGAACCTGATCAGTAGAGACAGACTGATCTTGCTCAGCAGAGTTAGATTGTTCTTGTAGATAAGATGTAGATTATTCTTGTTGAGATGAGACATCAGCAGAAGGTTCATGGGCAGTAGAGCCAGGTTCAATATTTACTGAATGCTCTCCAGAATGTATGTGCAGTTCATTCCATGTGGCTCCGGGTGGACTAGCACTGCTTGCTTCCACTCCTTGACCAGTGCTAATATCAGTGTTAGTATCTGACATTGGCACAAGTCTAGTTTGCTCATTTGGGTCACTAATAACTGGTACAACCCTAGATCGAATAGCTTCACCACCATCTTTCTTATGAGATGTTTCTTTGTGAGCAAAGGGAAAGAAGTGTTCATTAAACACTACACTTCTGGATACATAGATCCTGCCATGCTCATCCATACACTGATAACCATGATGCATTGGTGAATACCCTAGAAAAACACAAGCCTTGGACCAAAAAACCAACTTGTGTGTATTGAACACCCTAAGGTTGGGGAAGCATTGGCAGCCAAAGATCTTGAGAAAGCTATAATTAGGAACCTTGTCATACAGCTTCTGATAGGGAGAAGTATTGCCAAGAGACTTAGAGGGCATTCTATTGATGAGGTACACTGCACTAAGGATTGCATGATACTAGAAAGTTAGGGGCATTGAGGCTTGTGCTAATAGAGTCAAGGCAGATTCAACTATATGCCTGTGTTTTCTTTCCACCATCCTATTTTGTTGGGAGGTATGTGGACAAGATTTCTTGAGTTGAGTGCCAAGTTTACGTGTGACAACCTCAAGAAAATGAAATTCACCTCCATTTTTAGTTTGTAAGGCAATAATGGTTATTTTAAATTGATTTGAGACCAAGGCATCAAATATTTCAAAGGATATCGCAACCTTACTTTTATTCTTTAACAGATAAACCCAACTGTTTCTCGAATACAAGTCTACAAAGCTCACAAAATATCTGAAGCCACTAGAGACAATAGGAGCAGGGCCCCATACATCAATCTCTACTAATTCAAACGGTTGTTTATACACTGTTTGTGACATAGGAAATGGCTGAGTTTTGTATTTTCCCATTTAACAGGCTGCACATACTTCACATTTATCTACACTTAGCCTCTTGTTGAGGATTATCATCACTACCTCAGCTGTTGGATACCCCAACCTTTTGTGCCACAACCAGTATTCATTGGCACTTTTTACAACAGTGTTGCTCTGTCTTGCAAGGTTTGAAAATCAAAGCTATAGAGTCCTCCATCAAGCTTCCCTTCTACCAGCACGATTCATGTGCTCTCATCCTTAACATAACAAGTATTTTTGTGAAACTCAAAGAAAACTGAATTAGCTTGAGTGAATCTCGAAAGTGACAAGAGATTTTTATTAATGTTTGGAACATGCAGAATGTGATCAAGCAAAAGATCTCTAGAATCAGTCTTTAAAATATTTGTACCAATATGTGCAATTAAAATGGTGGAACCGTCTCCTAGGTGAACTTACCACTGCCAGTGTAGGTTTGCTTGCTCGAGAGTGCAGAGGTAGTACCAGTCACATGGTGAGTAGCTCTTGAATTAGGAAACCATTTAGCATGGCTCAGAGGACTATTGGCCATTAATGCATTAACATGTGCATTGTCATCTGGCTCAGTGTCAGCTGTTTCTTTATCTCCAGTGTTGGTATTTATAAAAGGACTGTAATGATAGTCAGTTGCATGAGGGAAACACGAGCACACGTTCGTCTGCATGGCATTAGACGAGGAGCTTTGTTGAGCAGTTACGCCTTTGAAGTTCTGGTCAAACCTGTGCCAGCACCTGTCAACTAGATGGCCTAACTTTTCACATAGTTGACATTGTTGTTTGGGTCTCCCCTTATACTTATTGCTAGTCGTATTGTTAGACTTAGCAGACCGACAATTCTTGTATTGTTGAGTGTCTGAGCCCTAATTAGTGTTGTAGCGTATGAAATTGACCCCTATTGGGAATTTTAAGGAGTCATCAAGGAGAGACTCAGCATCAATGAGGACCAATACCATATTGTCTAGAGCAAATGGTTCTCTGCTCGTAGTAATCGTAGCCACTGTTGGCTCAAACTCAACTGGAAGGTCATTAAGAATGGTGGCGATGTGATCAATGTTTGAGATAGGGTTGCCACACATGGCTAAGAGATCACAAATTTCTTTAATGGCCATGGTGTAATCTCTCATAGATTGAGAGCCTTTCTTCATTGATCTGAGGCGACAATGTAAATCCATTATTTTTGTGGTGGATAACGTTGAATACAGTCTGGTGATAGCATTCCAGACAGCAGCTGTAGATTCAACACCAACCAATTGAGGAAGAATATTGGTGCTAACAGTGGAAAGAAGCCAAGAAGCCAAGGAACTATCTTGCTTGACATGCCGTAGATAGGCTGGATTAACAACCTGCTCACCAGCATCATTAAGCGATAGTTTTGCTGCAACCACCATGGAATCATCAAGAAAGCCTTCGAGTCCGAGACCTCTGATTATGAGAATTACTTGTTATTTCCAAAGAAGATAGTTTGATTCAGTTAGACATACATTGACTCTTTTATTGGCAAAGGTGTGAGAGCTAGCTTCTGTCAGTTGCTCATCCTCAGCCATCATCGTCAAGCCTTGCACCATGACTTCTCTTCCAAAGGAGACAAGAACAAAAAAGCAAGAAATAGAGGACAGTTCACAGCAAAAGCCTATTTAGGATCTAAAGACGATTGATACCATGTTAACTATGGAAGAAGTGAAGAATGAAAGGAGCAAAAGGAGAATTCAACTATGATTCAAGACTGATGCATGTATACACTAGTTGAGCAGCTATTTAAAGACTGTAGCTCAAGATTGTTACAACCGTTTAACTGTTTAACCACTTCTAACCACTACTTAACCGAAAGTGGTTTAACACTCATCAATTTGTCACTCGTTCTTCTGTGTATCAGTAGCACTAATGGTGGACAGTAGCCATCGGGATGAACAGACGAGGAATGGAGTGTAGGCAAAATAGCAGGCGACTGTCCAGGTAACAAGTCCCTGCATAAAAACCCAACCTCTATTTACTTTGAATGCCATGTAAGTTCATAAAAAACTATGAAGTTCCCTTCAGTTACCTGCCCAAAGATCTCAATATTTGCTTGTGGGTAGTACCATAGATGGAAAAACCTGGAAGAGAGTGAGCATCAAACGCTCAAATCAACATTAATGATTCTAATGATTTCGTGGGTCTAATTTGGGTTTTAGTCCCTCTATTTTACTGAAACTTAAGATTTAATTCTCTACTTCAGTTTACCATAATTTAATCCTCTTCTTTTTTTATATAATGATTTGTGTCTGATTTGTGGCTGATTAATTTGAATTAGGTATTGTAAATGCCCATATCAGAATTTGCTCCATTTACAATATCAAGATTTAAATTCTGACCTTATTTAAAAGATCCAAAACTTCATTTCATCGAATTCTAACCTCGTATAAAAGATCTAAAACTTCATTCCATTGATAGGTGGTTCTAGTCCTATTCTTTTACAATATTAGTGGTAAGTTTAAATTGATAATAATGTTAATTATTGTTGATAATTTTCTTATAACAGAGAACGCTCATATAGCTTTCTTATTATAAAATTCATGTCATCACTTTAATTACAATAGTTAACGGTGTTATTATTATTTTTCTGAATAATTTGGGTGATTATAAAGTAATATTGGTTCAAAATCTTTTTTAGTCGTCAACAACGTACGCATATTATACAAACACAACTGTTCAAACTCAAAACCTCTAGAGAGAATAATACTCTTTTTAATCCCTCCCTTTTACTAATAAACATTATAAAATAGATATCCGATTATGTTGAATTAAGTAGAGGAGATTACATCCAAGTTCAGCATAGTAAAGGGACTAAAACCAATATTATACCTTTGTGAGTTTGAACACATTGAAGCAGAGAACTCGATCTCTTACTTCATCAATGGAATTTCAGCCAAGGGGCAGCAAATGCCAATGACAGATGCTAGGGTGAAACCCAGGCGTGTCCTATCTAGTGAGAACCATAAAAGCTCTGCCGCTGCAAACAAAACGTACGCCTCAATGTTGTCCGGGACTCGATTTTTATACATTTCAGAGCTCAGTTCGATAAACAGTGCCAATGCTCTGTATTCATCACAAAACCATCGGAGAATTCAATTCACAGAAATTTAGAAACTACAAAAGCAAAGATCGACTAACATAAGAGACCCAGAAGCTTTTTCCAGACTTTCCCGGGGAGCATTTTGATTCTCCTTTTCATCCAAGAAGAGTTGCAGCAACCCAACTGTACAGTAAAACAATCCCAGCAAAGGAGGGACCTAGCTCATGATAAACCCAGAAATTTGATCTCTAAACAGTGAAATTAAGAAACTTTAAAGAACCCATTTTTATGATTTACCCATATGTTGGTGTGGAGCGGACCGATGTTTATTGCCCCATTTTGGTACACCACAAGGTCGACCCTTGAATGGCGGCCATCGATGAGGGGACCCAAAATGAAACCAGAACTGAAAAGGGAGATAGAGATGGAAGACCAAGAAGTTCTTAGACTGCAACAATTTATAGACCGAAAAGGTTTGAAATTAAGATTTTGAGAGGGTTTAGGAAGAAGCAGGTGAGGGGAAGAAGATAAAGAGATGAGGTTGGGCATGCTTTTATCTCCTCAAGCTAGAAACATACTGTCAACTTCTGCGATTACAAGATTTTCATTTCTATTTTCAGTTTGAGCTGGAGTTGGTGTGGATCCAATGTGGATAATTCTGAACCACATACCGTCTTTTAACACAAAAAAAAAAAAGAGAAAAAAGAGTCGATGTTAATTTGGATACACATGTATAAGAGGCCAATTTTTCAACAAACGTTATGGTCAAGTAACGATCTCATTTAGAAAGATCGTCTTGCCATGTAATGATGTAAAGCATGTCTCGAAGAGTTGGAAGCTGACAGCCTCGACAATTTTTCAAATCATCATCGTGAAGGTCTTCAAAGAAGTTTTCTGTCCCCATAGACAACGGCCTAGCAAGATAACCCTACTTCTATCACCGTATCCTTAAAACTTGAGCAGATAATAAAACCTTAAAACATATTATATCTTACACTATATTATTACATACAAACAATCATATAGTTTAAAAGTGACTGACTACTCCAATTCAATTTTTTTACTGTGTAGATTTACGTAAATAAATATCAAATTACAAATTTATGTTTGCTAGTGATACTATATTTTGAAAGAGTGTCAAGTAAATATTAATTGATACTTCCACTATGGAGACTTAGTTCATTTCGTATTTTGAGACCACCTCACATAGAGTATAGTTCAAGAGTTTATTTATGGGCTAGACTTGTAGACTCGAGATTTTGGTCATTAATGATATGTTGTGATAGTTCAATTGTCTTTATGACTAAGAACAACAAAAGTGAAAGTCAAAGTAAACACATTGACATTAAGTATCTAGCCATTAGGCAACATTTTCAAGAAAAAAAGGTGATCATTAAGCATATTTACACTGATTAAAGGTATGTCACCAAATAAATTTAAGGATCATGTTGTCATTATGAGACTTATTCATACTTTATAAATTATCGTTAAAATAATCACTATAATAAAGTTCTATTAAATTTGATGTTTCTTATTTTTGTTGTAAAACATCAATTTAATTATTTTGATAAATGTCACTAAAGTTTGAACTTATAATAAATGTTGAGTTTATCCATAAAGAAATTTGACTTAAGTGTTGAAATATGATTTATTATAAAACATGAAAGATATAATTTATGTTTTAATAGAAAACATCGCTACGATTCATGTATTATTTTTTTATTTTAAGTATTTATTAACATTAATTACGAACTAAGTGAGACAATATTGGTAATTTTCACATTCTGGTTCGTGGAGTTAATGGGAGCAATCCCACAATTCAACCCCACGTTCCAGTTATGGATAAATGGACGTGTGGGATATGTCAATTAATGTGTGATTTTAGGTGGTTTTTACGGGGAATCACACATAAATATTTATTTATTATAATGTTTTTATGCACTAAAATCATTTAAAGTAATTTTACATTCGGAGAATTAAAATTTAATTTTATCTAGAGGTTTTGAGTGTTTAGAAGATCTTTAACAATTTTAATTTTTTGTATAATCAAATTTGAAGTACTTGAAAATGGTTCGCATTAATCAATAATAATTTGACCTATTTGACAATAATATTATCATATTTTATCATATATCGATTTTAACATCACTTAAAAAATACTGAAAATATCTATAATTTCGATCTTAATTTTCATTCGTTTATTCTGGTTTTGTACTTATGATACATTATTATGATATTGTTACCATGTTGTTTTATGTGACAGATTAAAAAGCAGATCCTCCCTCCCGACATTTTGTAGATGGGCTACACGTGGATTATGTTTGTTCCTTAAATCATTCTTCACCTTCATGTGGGTCTATTGTTTAGACCCGTCGGGCTCACGTTAATTAGCTTAAAGACTTGATTAGAAGTTAAAACTCATAAATCAAGAGGTCTTCCAGCCCCTTAACTTCAAAGGGACTGGTGGCCCTTAATTCTGGTATATAGGCTTGGAGACACTGAAGCAACGGCACCATTTTGGGTTCATTCTTGACCTCATAAAGATCTATTTTTCTGCAATTACTGATGCTTTTGGCGGTGGCAGGAATTGTTTCTTCAAAATTTTAATCGACAAAACCTAAAAGCTAACAGAGTTGTAGGAATTGAAAATTAAGAGACAAAGATGTCAGAAAGTGTACATAATTCGTAGAAGATTCTGTAGCATAACACAAACATAATAAGGCTAACCTGCCTCAGAATTATTACATAATGCAAGTAGTCTTCTTTTAACGGTCGTTGTCTGCAGACTGCAAGTTCAAGATTCATTCCGTATGCAAACATTCACAAAGATTTTATAGTCCAAATGGCTTTATGATGCCTGCACTGTCTTCGTCTTCTTTGTTTTCTCGCTGTTTGCCATCATTTCTAAAATGTTCCACTTAATCATACCATATAGAGGTAGATGATTAACTACTTATTCCAATTGGCTGTCACTTTGAATATATATATATCCTCACGACAGCAGAAGTAATTCTGTATGTAATTTTACTTGTCAGCCAGAAAGAGCCAGGGAAAATGTCAAAGGGAAATCTTGGTTACACAAAGGTTGGGGGTGACGACCATGTTTTTTTTCTTCGACCAGTTTGGGATTATTGGAGGCATCAGACTACCTAGCTTTTTTGGTTGCCGGCTAGAGTCGTTAACCCAATAGCTGTTAAGGATGATTATTTCAGACATGAATACTAGGAAAAATAAATTAGTTTATAAACATTTTTATTTAAATATTATTTGATATATTTAAATGATTTTGGAAAATGAAAAGATATTAACTAAAAAAACAAATACTAATTTATAAACATTTTTATTTAAATATTATTTGATATATTTAAATGATTTTGGAAAATAAAAAGATATTAACTAAAAAAACAAATAGTTAATCTCAACCCTAGTCATTTTACGTATTACATATTCTTACTAAAAAAATTAAGTGTATCCTAACCCTAGTCATTTTACACATTACATATTCTTACTAAATAATGGTTTTCTTATAAAAAATGAAACTAAACTAATTAATATGAGCATATGACTTTTATTACTTCAATTTAACATAGTCAACATTTTTTTTGATATAACATTTAGAAAAGAGTTAGCTGAAGGTTTGAAGATCTCGCAGCAACGTGGAAGATAACTCCAATGGTGGCTCTAAGAAAATAGTAGCAGCAATGGGGGCTCCTTGGCTCAAAGCAACCAACCTATCCACAACCATATTATGCTCACGACATATATGTGATACCTTTGTGATCCACTCAAGTTCGAGCAGTTCATGGATTTTAGTGACCAAAGCCCTCCCCACGAGCGCATCTGATGAAAAATTGCAGATTTTCATAACCTCTAGATTATCAGTTTCCAGTTCAATTTTTCGGATTCCTAGTCTCCAAGCATGCAACAGGAGATCATGCACACCCCACGGCTCAGCGATAAGAATCGAACACCATACTAGACTACGCGTTAAACTAAAAATCCATTCTCCCTCAGAGTTGCGCAGAATACCTCCTGTAGCCGCTGTATTGTCACACGTTCTAACAGCGCCATCCGAGTTTCCCTTGATCCAACCAGTGGGAGGTCGAGTCCAAGACAGGATACTTCTAGATATCGATAGACTAGGATTTGTGGTGCTAACATTAGCAGTTACAAAAGCGATCGCAACGATAAATGAACTCCTCTCTTTCAACATAATTAGGATCAAAGAGAACACTACATCTTCGTTTCCAAAGGTACCAACGAACAGAGAAGCGAATATCCCAATTATCATTCATTCGCGCATACACTTCAGCAGCCCTTAAGTTACGTTCAATCCAAATCTTGTAAGGAAGAGCCAAGAACTCATTAAGCTTCTCAGTTTTGATAACCCTTACCCACATATTCCTAGCCATACTGCAATGACGCAGTATATGATCAACATCCTCCATAACAACCCCACAAATCTTACAATCCACTAGGCTAGAAAGGTGCCGACAAGATCATTCTGCATTAGTAAGAAGTCGATCATGGAATAATAACCAAAGAAAAACACGGATTCTTTGTGGGACTCCTAGCTTCCAAATCAACTTCCATAGAGAATGTTCATTACTATTGTCAAGGTATGTGATATCATTATAAGCTGACTTTGTCCTGAAATTCCTATTAGGCTCTCATCTTCACCTGGGTGTATCAGGACTCAAGTAATCTTGAGGTGGTTGGACAACATCAATTCTTTGGAGTACATGTTCATGGAGTAATGGAGAAAGCTTACCCCAATTTCACGAACCTGAAGGGAGAACCATATCACAAACTGAGGTGGGTCTTGGTGTACATGCTCCTTTATAGGAGAATACAAGACGATTTTCAGTATCAAGCCAATGATCATACCAAAAATCCGTATCTCTCCCATCCTGTATGTTCCAAGCTATATTATCGTACAACTCACTCCAAATGTATCTTAGTCCTTTCCACAAACGGGAGCCATTAGCATGACTTAATGAGATAGGAACAAGACTGTCCCATTTATACTTCCCACGAATAGTACGAACCCAAAGTTTCTCCGAATTGGATATCAATTGAAAACCCACCTTCATCAAGAATGCCTTGTTTTGATTATATAGGTTCCGAATACCCACACCTCCCAATTTTATTGGCTGCTGCATAGATTCCCATTTAACCAGGGGAATACCAGTACCACCATTATTCGAGCCATAAACAAGTCTTCTAATAATTTTTTCCATTTCAACACACAAACCTTTCGGTAGCCAAGTTGATTGCATCACATAGATCGGGATAACCTGAAGGTAAGAAACTTCGCCACCCAACCTGAAAGACGCTGATTCAATCTATCAATGAGATAAGAGTATGTGGATTTAGTGACTTTATTATGGAGTAACGGGACACCCAGATACTTGCCAAGATCCTTAACCTCCTCAAAACCGAACCTTTGAGAAATAGCATGTCGAGTACTTACTGGATAAATACTTGAAAAGAAAATCTGAGTTTTAGCTGAGCTAATGCGATGTCCTGATTCATCACAAAATCTATCCAGAACACCCTTGATCATTGAAACTTGATCCATCAACGCTTTAGCAAACAACATTAAATCGTCTGCGAAGAAGAGATGGGATAACCCATGGCCCTCCTTTGAGAGATGAATCTCCTTCCAGTCTTCAGAAACTACTTTCACTTTTATAGCTTGAGATAATCTCTCCATACATAAGACAAATAAATAAGGCGATAATGGATCACTCTGTCGAATACCTCTTGTAGGCTTAAAGGAATCCGTAAGATCCCCATTCCAGAGAATCTATGTCGACACGGATCTAACACAACACATGATACGAGAAATGAGTAACTCCGGTAAGCCAACTGCATAAAGAGTGCTCTCGATATAGTTCAATTCCAGGCGATCATAAGTCTTCTCCAAATCCACCTTGATTGCCATCCATCCTATTATACCCATCTTCTTTGTCATCAAATGAATAACCTGCTGGGCAAGAATAATGTTATCTGTAATCTGACGACCTGGAACAAAACTAGCTTGTTTTTCTTCCACCTATTTAGGAAGAAACGGTTTCAAACGACATACAATCAGTTTAGTGATAGTCTTATAAAGAACATTACACAAACTAATAGGCCTGAACTGAGTAATTGAGACGAGATTATTAACCTTCGGGATCAACACCAACAGAGTCTGATTCACCCAATCGGCTAGATAGCCATCATTAAAAAAACAATTGATAAATTGGAAAATGACTCACCAATCGTGTTCCAATTTTTTTGAAAAAACTTTGCATGGATACCATCCGCGCCCGGGGCTTTTAAGGGAGCCATACAAAAGATAACACTTCTAACCTCTTCTAATGAAATATCACGCAACAATGGCTGAAGAGCATCATCCCCATAACAAAAGAAATTGCACCTCCCAATTTCCGTATTAGATACCATTCGCTCGCTCATACATAGATTTTGGAAAAAAGTAATTGCATGAGCTTTGAGATGCGCATGATCACTACACCAAAAACCATCAGGCAACTTCAACATACTAATCGTGTTGTGCTTCCGGCGATTAATAGTAGACGCGTGAAAAAATGAGGTATTTCTATCCCCATTCGCGATCCAAGTATTTCGAGCTTTTTGGCTCCACAAGCTCTCTTATTGTGCGAGAACTACGTTCAACTCCTTTTTAAGCTTCATCTCTAGTTCCAATAAAAAAGGTTCATTCGAATTATCCACCGCTTTTTCAATTTCATGGATTCTAGCAAGCAACAAATTCTTACGCCTCCCAATAGGCCCAAACACCTCCTTATTCCACTTGGTACTCTTAGCTTGGAAGTCAATTATATTCTCGTAAATATCTCTATTCTCCAAGAGTTCATCAGTAAATTTGGGAAATCTGGATGATCACTCCAAGCATCAATGTATCGAAAAGGTCGATTATTAAAAGTCTCCTGCTTGTCCCCAAACTTAAGGAGAATGGGTCGATGATCTGAACCCAATTTTTGGAGATAAAAGACTTCTGAATTTTTAAAATAATCATGCCACTCAGCATTGCAAATACACCTATCCAGTCATTGGGAAAGGGTTCCACGTTTCCAATTGAACTTTGGACTCGAAAACCCCATATCGATCAATCCTGTATCAAACATAAAATCATCGAATTTTAAGCAAACTCCATGGCGACGTTGAGAGCCAACTTGTCGTTCACCGTAATTACCAATGACATTAAAATCCCCACCAAGCATCCACGGTTACCCCGAACCTGAATCCAATTCTCTCAGATGCCTCCACAACCTGCTTCTAATCCCAATCGTAGGGCTAGCATAGACAAAAGTAATAAAGCAATGTTGACCTCCACCCATCATAGAACACGCTGCATGAATATATTGTCGAGAAACAGCCATGATAGTAATCTGAAAGAATTCCTCCAAAGTATCCAAATTCCACCAGAAAACCTCGAAGCTTCAATACGATAGGAGAACTCAAAACCCGAATTCCTGATAAACTGATCAGCAGCAATACCACTAATTCTTGGTTCCAAAATAGCAACAACATCTGGTCTTTTAGACTTCATCAATAACTTAAAATATCTATTGAAATCAGGGTCCTGAGCTCCCTGAACATTCTAAAAAATAATCTTAACCATAAGAAAAGAGGATAGAAGATGACACGAATCATTAGACTTGAATATCTACTTTCTCCAAATGTTGGAACATAATGTTCGCACGCCATTGAACCATATCACTGTCAGCATCCTTGGCACCTTGGATTTATGTGGATGGATTCTCCAAAGTAATACTTGCTCGGTTAAGTTCAGAATTCATAGCCGAAATCCACTCAGCTAACACTGGTTTGCTCGTCATCTTCTCATCTTTTTTCCTTGTCTTCAACCCCTTACGAGATAAACCTTTAACGACAGCAAGCCCTTTATTTTGAGCTTTTGTACTGGTCCCTCGAGCAGTTCGTTGAAAAATGTCTAAGTTGGACCTAAGTTCTCATCATTTTTTTTGTCACTTGTATAGCCACATGTTTGTCTTTATTCAAAAATGAAGCAACACTTGTAATCTTACCTATTGAATCTTTTGAAAGATTCAGCACTACCACTCGCTTTGGCATTCAAATGACCAGAAGAAGACATCACTCCCTTAATATTAGTCCCCATCATAGATGGCTTTTGTATCAGGTTACTTCTTGGGTTATCATCAACTTGAATTGCCTGAAGGGCCTCAAAGTGAGAACCCGAAATATGAGCAGTGATTTGTCTCCCTGTATCCGAGCTTGCAATATTTTTGACCCCAATGTTCTTTCTTTTCTTATTCATCACTTGCATCCAATGACCATACAGATCATCGGATTTCCCAATATATTGTGCTTCATGTGCTTTACCATTACTAACATTAGCTACTTTACCACAGTGTTCATGTGTATGCCCATACTTCCCACAAGAATAGCATATAGTTGGTAATCCTTCATATTCGATTAACTGCCGATGATCGTCTATCACTATTCCAGAGATCAGTGGTTTGTCCAAGTCAACAACAACCGCAAGTCGTGCAAAGCGACCTCTCTTCCCATTTTTTTCGTATTATAGTCTACCCTTACCACTTTACCAATAGCTCCTGCAATATGTCCAAAGAGACTATGTGTATAATAGCGATAGGGTAAACCTGGTAGCCTCACCCACACCATAATCTTCATTGGATAATCCATGGCGGTAGAGAACTGTCTACTCCACGGTTGAACGGTGAGGTAACTTCCATATATCTTCCAAGGACCTCCTGTCAATACATGAGAAAAATCCTCCTCACAAGCAAAGCGAACAAGATAATAATCATTGTCAAGATCAAAGAGGCTAATTTCCCCTAAAAGATTCCATAGAGATTTGATCATACTCAGCAAGGCCTTATACCCAATCGTTTCCCCCAGTAATCGAATAACCACAGAATTAGCCAGTTTGGCATCAATAGCATCGTGAACTCTATCTAAAAAGCTAATCGCAGGCAGAGGACCATCAACGCCCAAAACTACATCCTCAGGATAAACATCCATATCGAATTCATTAATCGAAATGGGTTGGTTACCAATTAGTTTTGGACCCCTTACCATATCACGAAAAGAAGGGTGACCGCTGTTGAACGCTCCAATTCCTTGCCCCATGTTCTCCGATCTAACATCCACAGGATCGCCCATGGGGGAATCAACACCGTTGCCGTCGGGATGATCTGAAGGATGTTGAAGTGGTGGGTCCGTCAGTCCGATTTCGCCATCAGGTGGCCGACCACCATGGCCGCTGAATTAATCCATGACAGCAGGAGAAGTGAGATTCGGTTAAGGGTTGACCACCATGGCTTTTATGTAAAGGTCCGATTAAATAACCTAACAGTGTCAACATTGATGATATAAATATTTATATAAAAAATAAAATGAACTAATAGTTAATGTATTGATAATGTATATATCAGTAAATAAGATGATAATATATAATTTAATTTTAAACTTTTATAATTTATTTCATTAACTAATTTATTAGATATATATAAAATTATACACCGTTTATACATTAAATATTAATTAAAAATAATTAAATTAAATTTCACTATAACATGAGCGATGGGATTCAAATTATGCATCACCCTATACTGTTGTAAGCCTTTAACAATGTCATTTTTGGTTAAACCTTGCCAATCAGACTTATGTGGCCTGTTGCTTTCTTACACGCCACGTGGAGAATAAGGAAGATTCCTGAACCCACCTCTATTTGCCCCCTGTTAACAACATGAAAGGATGACACATTCATGGCATCGCATGGCATCGCATGAATTTTATTTTACTTTAGTTTCGTTGTCTGGTCTAAATGTTTCAAGCTGGCCGGCCTTCTTCCAGAGACAACGACCACAATTTATGGAGATTAAATACAATACCAACGCTTCTTTTCCCTTTCCTACATATTTGTTTACTACAAACGCGCTAAACACTATAAAGATACAAATAGTGTTCGGATCTTGTAATATATTTTTTTAGGATGAACATACATATATTAATGATATATACTTTTTATATGAAAAAATATAAATAAAATTTTAAAATAGACACAATTAATATAATAAATAATTGATCGAAAAACATTTAAATTTCAAGATGAAGATATATTCAATTTAAATAAAAACGTGCATCCACCATCGGATACAAAGATAAAAGATGGAAATGGATTTGAATACCCCATTCAAGTTGATTTCTAAACGGACTCAATGTCGTGGATGATTTTAGTTATATACTAAAATTGAAAAGAATAATTGACAATTAACTTGCGTTCATAATCTTATTAAATATAATTAAAATTATAATATTTATTTTAATACATGGACAAGTTGATATATATTTTTTCTTTTTCATGAATAAGTCAATACACTAAATAGAAGTATTTACTTTAAAAATTATTTATTTATTTATTTTGCTTCAACGATGAAAATAACTTCAAATGGTAAAAAAAGTTTTCTTTTCTTTTCGTGTAAGGTTGTTCAATAATATTTAGGTTTCAAAATTGATCCCTGATTGTTCATAGTTAGACTTGCCATTAAACGCAATTAGGGATGACAAACGGGCGGGTCAGGTGTGGATACCTCTTCCCCCATCCTCATACCCACCTAATATTTTCAAATCCACCACCCGCCCACCACCCATGATGGTAAAAAATTTCAAATTCATCCTCACACCCACTACCCAACTGGGGACGTACCCCAACCTTAAGTTATACACAAGCAACATACATAAAACAAACACGTCCATTAAGAAGCATAATAAAATAAACCAATGATTATTTGAGTTAAAACATCATAATAAAAGACATAATTAAAGCTTAGAAAAAAAATGATTCACAAACTTATCCCTAATATTTGGTTAAATTATATGTTATATCTTATAAAATATTAAGATTTATAAATTAGTCTCTAAAATTATACCTATATTCATAATGGTCCAAAATTTAATAGGTATTTAGTGGGAGGGCGGATGTGGGGCGGGCGGATGTGAGGCGAGTAAGGTCTCAAATCCATCACCCGCCCACTACCCGCGACAGATACCACTTTCTAAATTCACACCCGCCCACTACCCACTAAATTTATACACATCCTCGCCCCAATTGGTGCAAGTATGATGTGAAATCCACGAAATTGTACCCGTTTGTCATCCCTAAATGCAATACAGTTGGAGAAAATTTGATTTCAACCCCGCAGTCAATTAAAGACTCAATTAGTTGCAATTGGCCCAGGTTGAATTCTAGAGCTAGAAAATCTTGGTTTGCGTACGATATATGCTATTGGCCAATTTGGGTAAGTTTCGTATGGTTGAAGGTCAAACACTCAAACTAGGATGATGCTTTCTTTTTAGAATTTTATTAACTCACAATGCACGAATATTATGCAAGGGTAATTGTTTAAATTTATATATCTTAGAGTTATAAAAAAAATTAGCTGACCCTTAACACTTTCTTTTCAGTAGTTTATGTGATTACAATAAATAATTATTGATAACGTATACACCTTTTATATATATATATATATATATAACTTTTTGAAACCTTTAAGAAAAATTACACTCACTTAACTAATAAAACCACTCAATGGGTTCCCTAAAGTATATTTCTTTGTTACCGTTAATAAAATAAGTTAAAATAAAAGAACGTTAACCCTATCTAATCTAAATTAATGGAACAACGTAAAAGTGTACGTTTTGCTAAATTCACGATACTCACTCGGTCTTTTAATATTTATTATTAATGTCACTGTCTTTCTATCTATCTCACTTGTATAAATAGCAGGCAGCTTCTTACCCAGCCATGATAAAAGCTGAGAGTGCTTCGTTAATTTCTTTAGCTTTCAGTTTCCTATTGATTTAAGTCTACAAAAATATGGTTGCGGTGTTGTCGCCGGCTTGTATGAGAGCCAAGAAAACCAAGGCAGTTGGGACTCCGGTGGTGGATCTTTCACTCGATAGGTCCGTAGTGTCGGAGCTGATCGTCAAAGCCTGCGAAGAGTACGGTATCTTTAAGGTCATCAACCATGGCATCCCTTGGGAAGTAATATCGAGACTGGAAGGTGAAGGGGTTCGATTTTTCGGCAAGCCAGGCAGTGTAAAGCAGCAGGGGGGTACGGCCACCCCTTTCGGCTACGGTCTCAAAAACATCGGATTCAATGGCGATAAGGGTGAACTTGAGTATCTTCTTCTCCACACCAATCCTTTCCCTATTGCTGAACGTTCCAAATCCATCTCCAATGAGCCTCCAAATTTCACGTATGATTAACATCTTATTTCAAATGAGTAATGTAAATAGCGGATGTTATATCTGAAATTATTATTATACAATCGTGATATTCATAATAATTACAATAACATTTGTTATGTCTACAATTATGATACATACAACATAACTGATAACACGGCCGGAACCGCAAATGGTTTAATGTAGTGCCATTTTTCTTTTGTTTTTGCAGTTGTGCTGCGAATGATTATATAGAAGCAGTGAGGGAGTTAGCGAGCGAGGTTCTTGATCTGGTGGCCGAGGGTCTATGGATCCCGGATAAGCACGTCTTCAGTAGGCAAATCAGAGACGTCCAAAGCGACTCAGTCCTGAGGTTCAATCATTATCCAGCGGTGAACAATCAGGACCCATCTTCGAAAGCTTGCAAAGAAGATCAAATCGGATTTGGAGAGCATTCGGACCCTCAGATCCTCACCGTGTTACGATCCAACGATGTTGCTGGACTCGAAATCTGTTTGCATGATGGGTTTTGGATCCCGGTTCCTCCTGACCCGACCCAATTCTACGTGATCATAGGGGACGCCTTGCGGGTCAGTTTTTATAATTATAGTAATGTCCACCCTACATGCTGCTAGCAAAATGACTTAACTCGAAAATTTCAAAATACGAATTAAGTCAATCTGAATCGGATTATAGTGATTTTTTATATATATATTTGACAGGTTTTAACGAATGACAGATTTGTGAGTGCGAGGCATAGGGCATTGGCAAATTCGTCTCGGGATTCACGGATGTCGATGATGTACTTCGGAGCACCACCTCTTACCGGAACCATATCGCCTCTGCTGCAGTTTGTGTCACCCCAAAATCCTAGGCTTTATAGGTCGTTTACTTGGGGAGAGTACAAGAAGGCTGCCTACTCCACACGCTTGGGGGATTGCCGTCTTGATCTCTTCAAGCTTCGTCCCACCGACGATAAATTGGATTTGTTAAGCTAAGACAATTTGCATGCTTTTGCGAGGAATTATCTAGGATTTGAGTTGTAATTATGCAATAAACCTTAAAGGGTGAAAATGGGTAATTAAGATCGTTTTATATTCTTAAACTATGACTATTGTATCAAAAAGTTAATTAGTACTATCATATAATGTATCGGATGAGAAAATTTAATGTATACAAACACCACATTTTCCTTGCAAACTATTTTATTGGGGTTTGAAAACTCAAATAATCATTCTAATTGTAGACGATTCTTTAGTAAAGAGGAATGTTAAAAATAAGTTAAACGGAACGAAGGGTAGAGGACGAAGGCAAAAATTGAAGTGGATCTTATAATATTGAGCACATCGATAGATGATAGTTGGTAAAATACTAAAATAGCTCATGAAATTAGATGATGGTAAAATACTAAGATAGAAAGCTAATGGAATTAATTGAGTGTGATATAGAACAAAATTATGTGAAAGAAAATATTGAAAGAATTTTAAAAATAAGAATATTGACAAATTGTTATAAAGTGTTTAGAAATTTATTTACTTTTTGTTTATTTGGGATGAATACAATGTAATATCCATTCAAAAGACTCTCAATCACTTATCAATGTTAGCTTAAATATCCTTACAGACAATGTGCCTGAATCCAAGACCCTTAACAATAACAACAATCTCTTTAACCAATGAAATTGTTTAGTCCATATAAAGCTAAATATAAAATAAGAGTAATGATATTAAATACTCGGTTACAAAAATATTAATGATTTTCATTAATAAAGGCATTTTCCACGATTGTGAATAGTGAACACCTGTTTACTATGTAGTACTGAATGTGAAAAGGTAGAAGGAGAGCAGCAGATATGAATTGCTTGAGGCGTAAATATCTATTGAGGTTTATTTCTATAACTAAAAATATGGCCCAAGAGTTCACATCAAAATAATATTCATAAGTTTATAAACAGATCTCCTTTTATATTATAAAATGAACTTCGAAAACTATTAATAGATAAAATAAGATTGATCTTATTAAATATTGATTTCATTGGAAATATATTCAATGCAAAGCAATAGACTAATACTATTTGATGAGAGAAGATCAATGAATTTTTCTATGAAAGAATTCAATCTTTTTAGTACTTCATACATTTTTTAGAATTTTGTTTTTAATAATTTATAGCTTTTGATAATTTCGTAGTTATATTTATATTTTTTTTTATAAATTTTAATAATGTGTTTGCTTTTAGTAATTTTTTAATGATTTATTCTTTTGAACTTTTAATAATTTAGGCACGTCTTTGTGTTTGAATTCGAACTTAAAAAACTCTCATAGTATACCAACTATGTTTTTTCAACAATCCATTAATTGGGCAAATCCACCCAACAACTACGAGTCCAGAAATTAAAAAATGTGATTCAAAAATTTCAATACTCTTTTTTTCAATAAAGTGAACATGCAAACTTTTCTATTTTTTCCCCTCCTTCCCTTAGTGCATTGGACTATACTTAATAATTTATCCAATATAATAAGTATGCAATTGGTTCCTTAGGGTCCGAGTGCATCCGCCCCTACCACCTAGCATGAGCTTCTAATGATTAAGAAATGTTGACATTATGCACCTATTGCACAAGCATTCATAAAACAAATAAAAGTTATACCGTGTGTGTCTAAATATATTTAACATTACAATAATGAAACGAGGTAACCACCAACTTTCGCAAGGAAAGAGTGGTCCTAGCCTTCTTTTTTGGCAGTTATATCTCAAGATAATACCACAAGGAGAAAAGATCAATTATTCTTGTACTAAAAGAAACAAATAGCAATGTTTTGCGAGAATATAAAACAAAAACACTTTAAGGGTTAGGCATCCGTATGACTCAAAAAGGGTCCTGCATTGGTGATACTGACAACCCAATTATGCCGTTTATGCCTGCAAATTGTGTACAAAATGTCAGAATAGGACTTGGGAGAAACTGAAGAAGCCAAAGGCTTGGAAATAATATGGTTATCGGTGTAAGCTTACCTTGTTTGCAATGTTGTTGGAGAGCCAGTCCAGTCCCTCGTACAGTCCTTCACCGGAAGTGGCACATGTGCTCTGGATGTACCTGCAAAATGTATTATAGAGTATGATATACAATAACCACAACTAGATTGTGTCAGATATAAGACACAGGGACCTGTTTTTCTTACCAATGGCGCTGGCGAAGAGAATGCAGACCAAGCTTGTCAGTGATTTCAGCAGCATTCATAGCATTTGGAAGATCTTGCTTGTTTGCAAAAACTAGCAGCACAGCATCCCTCAACTCATCCTGCCAATGCAAATGAAAAAGTATGTTAAATGTCGGCAGAACCACCCCTTACCGTCCAAGAACCTCACGACTGTTCGTTGCAATAATTGGAACATTAACAAGAAATTTTACTGCTCAGATACCTCATTCAACATCCTGTGCAACTCATCTCTAGCTTCAACCACACGATCACGATCATTGCTGTCAACCACAAAAATAAGTCCTTGTGTGTTTTGGAAGTAATGCCTCCACAATGGTCGGATCTATGTAGAAAATCAAAGCAAACAAGTCAATTGATTAAAACAGATAAACAAACACCATATGCACTTTTTAATTATTCTAAAAGAACAAACAAGATCTACAAATAACAAAACAGGAGGTACAATTTTGACTGCTAAGCATCCACCTTATACTAAATGAAGATCCAGCTCATGTCATCTCATTTCAGGAAACTACAAGTAGTCAGTTTATAAAAATATAGTTGATAGAATCTATGAGAGCAGCACATTCTCATCCATAGATATTATAATAAAAAGAAAATAACGGAAGATGACCTATCTGAGAACCTTATGATGCAATTTTTTTACGGTTAATAATATCAAAATTGAAGAAAACTAAAACACGGTACCTTGTCCTGGCCACCAACATCCCAAACAGTGAAACTGATGTTCTTGTATTCCACAGTCTCAACATTGAAGCCTACAAAATAAGAATATATCATAATTAGCCATTTTCTTTTAAACAAATGAAGGCTCAATGTTAAACTACGAAGGCAGAAACAGCGTCTTACCTATGGTGGGAATGGTAGTGACAATCTCTCCCAACTTAAGCTTGTAAAGAATTGTGGTTTTACCAGCGGCATCAAGTCCGACCATCAGTATGCGCATCTCTTTCTTGGCGAAAAGCCGGCTGAATAGCTTCCCGAAAGACAGTCCCATTTTTCACGTCTGCAAACACCGATATCAACATTTCGGTTCCGATTGTCATCAATTTATTTGAAAATCAAATCATCAAAACAATTATTAGTGTACAAGATCAGAGCAGATCCAACAGGTGTATGTGAAAACAAGCATAGGATGGTTCGAGAGGCAATCAGAAACCAAACAGAACCTAAAGTAATCCAGATCAACGCATGGAAATCTATATACCAACAAAATACTGCAAGAAATCAATTCGAAAAACGAAGATCGACTCAATTAAAAGAACTTACAATGCTTCAAAGAATCAGAGCAGATGAAACAACACAAAGGATTGAAAACTCGATATATTTAAACAAAAATTAAAATAATACTAAATAAAAAAATACAGATCGGGAAAATTATGTGAAAATGAGAATATTCTTTAGCTTTTAATAAGAGAGGGAGAGACTTGCCTGAAAGAAAGGAGGTCGATTATTACGCGAAGCCGATCAAAGGAGAGCAGCGAAGATCTACACCTCTCTCCCAAAATCGAAGGAGCTGTCTTCCACCGATTTTACGCGTATTTGGAGATTGGTCATTCTATCTATAAATCCAAAACAGAATCTTAGTTTAACGGAACGCCGTCTGCCCAATTTTTTATTGTTCCCCAGTTAATTAGCTTCTTTACCTTATAACGCCGTTATCACGACGCTTTATATGCACGCGTTGTGCATCGTTGTCCTTTTCGTAAATAAAAGGTCGGTAGTCGATTTCCTCTTGAGATTTTTACCCCTAAAGAAACTTGAATAAATAGTAAACTTTTGGTGAAAAGTTCTCTTAGGTACCTCTTAATTTAAAATTTGATATATTGGTCCCTATCAATAACTGGGGAACAACTTATTCCCTATCAATTTTGAAAGTGAGCAATTAAAGATAATTAATAGTGTTTTTTAATATCTTTCATCATATTTACATATTTTTATTAGCATAATAACAAAGTAAATCCTTAACATTCACACATCATATCATTTATTCTTCATTCTAAAAAAATCAACATATAATGTACAAATTCTACTAATGTCGAACGCTACATTTATCGACTTTTTTAGTATTAAAGCCAGTTTAACCTATAAATTTATTATTATATCAATTAAACAGGGTGATTAATTGTGTAACTATTTGGCCTAACTGATATCATTATATAAAAGACTAAATTATGTCAAAGTAAAGAAAAAGAGACTAAATCCAAGTTTGAATTAATAGAGGGATCAAATACATAATTTGACCCACCTTATTCAGAACTGATAAAGAACAGCACTATCATCTTATTTATTCAATTCCATTTTATTAGCTGAATTCTGATAAGGTGGTTAAATCCTTTCTTTTAATTATTCATTTCAGCATCAGGAAATATTAATACAGAAGAATGGAAGTATTATCATAAGCTTCTCTATGTCTACAACATGCAGCAGCAGGCAGTGGATGCTCTACTAATCAGCGGCATCGATATCATAACTTAGGTCAAGGTAGTGGCCGACATATCAGCACGGCCTCCGGTCATCCTCTCAGCTTTATCTCCGCGCTCACCTGAAAAATTGTTTACGATTACTGAGGGCTTGCTTAAAGAGGCATCATCCTCGATATGGTAGTTGCTAAAGCGAAGAAATGATTCATATTAAATCCTGAATGGTTATCAGAATGTTACCTGTGCGAACTCTTATAACATCCGCTACAGGTATCACTGTAGAAGCAGCAAACATCATCAGAAGTTTGATCGGAAGTTAAAGATGCTAGTTTAAACAACAACCAACAGCTTAAATTCTTTACAGGCATGAAAATCAGATCATTTGGACTCTTTACTAACAATTTCATTCGTTCATATGTGGCTAATGCCTGGGACACAAGAAGAAAAAGAAGAATAAACAGGGAGAATTCAAAATGCTGCTGAGATTATGCAGCATTCGATCAATATTATAACGTTGAGTGGCCAAGGGAATGTCTTCTCCCTAAAAGACCCGGGTTCGAGAAGCTTTGTCCTGTCAATAGGTTAAGAAAATTTTTGAACATATATTACTTTGTAATCAGCCCAGACAATTCAAAAAAAAAATCTTTGCCAAATGCCATCACAAACATGGAGAATTTGATCCTTGTTCCCCATCACACCATGTCATATCACATGTTAGGTGGCACGACCATTTTGCCTTCACGAAAGAACAAAACTAGGCTAAAGCTTCTCATCAAAAAGGTTTTGTACTTAACCTGCTAGTTCGAAGCCATAAATTTCAGCGAAAGAAAATAAAGTACTTCAGTATTACAGAGAGTAAAGTATTTGAGTTCTTACAGAAAATCTTGCCATCACCAATCTCACCGGTCCTTGCTTCCTCAATCATCTTGTCTATCACGAATTCCACCTTTGGCAGGATAATCATTTAGAAATGAACATGGTGAGAAATGACTCTTTGGATTATGTATGTATATACCTGGTCCTTGCTCACCACAATCTCCATCTTGACTTTAGCAACAAATTTGTCTTCGGAAAATTCTGAGCCTAATGAATAATAAACATGAAGTCAAAAAAGGGAATATCAGCAAACCGAAGTCTGTCTAAGAAAAAGTGGAGAAATGGACTAAAAAACTGTTGAATTCCTCAAATATCAGAAAATAACTTTCAGCCCCTCGTATATAACAAGAGCTTACCTCCGTGTCTCTCTGTTGAACCACCTTGAGCACCAATGCCTCGAACATCAAAGACCGTAACACCACGAATACCCATTTCAAGAAGAGCCTTTTTTTTAAGAAAAGAAACTAAAAATTAGATCAAAACACTGATCGGTTCACCCATCTCCTGAGTAACGCCAATGGCTTGAGGAGAAACTAAACCAGGCTTAAAACTTACAAGTCTACAACAAGTATTGTTGTTTAAAAAAAAGAAACCTCGGTTCTGATATCAACCAAGAGACATTTAGACACTTATTAAGCTTAATCGGCTCATCTTTTGCAACAATGGAAATGCACACAGTAAATTGACCAGAGTATTCCGCATAACCGTTGCATTGACATGGAAGAGTACTAGAATAATGCCTCAGTAACATTACAAGGCTTACGATTCGAGGTTGAACTTGAACAAGATTTAAGAAAGTAATGCTCAAAGTCTCTACTTGTATGCTAAAAACTGGACCATAGGTGCAAATTTTAAGCATACATTGTCGAAATTACACAACATTTTAGTACTATCAAGCATCAACTAAAAAACAGTAACAAAAAAAAACCTGGAAACAAATGAGAATGAATACATCACTAATGAAGTTATAGTAGCTCTTACCGAAGAAACCTGCTGAACTCGCCATGGTCTATTCCGTTCAAAGATCCGGCAAAATAAAAAGAAACCCAAATTAAATCAGATATGCTATAAACTAACAGACTAACCATGATATAGAATTATTAAGAAAGAAAATAGTGAACACCTTATAATCGCCTCAACTTTATAAAATTCTGCGCCGGGGGTATAATCAACTAGCAATCGAAATACGGAAAGAAAAAAAAACCCAATAAATCTAGAGGACCCCATTTCTATGTATTCCAATGAAGAAAAAAATAGAGTGGAATAAAAGCTGAAAAGGCTATGTAGCTGTTTAGTAAGCTAAACATCCATACCAGGAGCGTTTTGGGCTCTGATTAGAGGAAGAACTGAAGCATTCCTTGAGCGTTTCAGTGTAGGTTTAGGCTTAGATAAATGGGAATCTCTAAACCTGGGAACAAAAGAAGTAGAAATGGGAGGACAGTCATAGTCTTTTTTACCATGGGAAGGAGAATGAAGAGGAGAAATCAGGCTTGATGATGCTACAGCAGCCATGTTTGGTGGTGATTTGAAGAAGATGAGTTTTTGGGGCACTTGGGAGTGTAAAGCAGACGGCAGATCCTCGCAGTTAACGCTACTCAATAGCCTGCTGTCGGTAAAACAAGGCTTTTAAATGCTTGAAATCGAAACCTTCGCAGTTTTACGCAGACGGGCTGCCTGCCTACGTCTAATGAAATTGAAGCCCATAAAAGGAAAGGTCGACCGTCCTTCTCCAATACCTGTGATTGAATAACGTTTGTTTGTTCATCAATTGTTGCAAATCAGACATTGTATAGAATTTTTCTCAAACATAAAAGGAGGATAGTTTGTATTATGATCGTGAATTGGACATTGTATAGAATTTTTCTCAAACATAAAAGGAGGATAGTTTGTATTATGATCGTGAATTGGACTTTGTATAGAAATTTTCTCATATGTTATGTTTTATGTTAACAAGTGAACATGTTGTATGTTGTGTGAATTATAATTCAAATTTTGATTTAAACTAAATTGAAACATGTTCGAATTGTGAGATATGTGAATCATATGCTTTATCGTTATATTATAAGTGCTATTGAAAATCATGGTAGATTGATTATATTATGTATAGTATTCTATAGTAGTATTGAATTCTGAATATAGTTTACATACCATAAAATCCATACCGGTTATAGTTGATAGATGTTTTTGTCTATACAACGATATGTTCTATTATTAAGACATGATCAAAGAAATATATAGTTTGTTATCATCTTTTTATCATATATGTTAAGATTATCTTATTAAATTCTATAAGCTTATCATATTATTATATTCTTTTTTTGAAAATTTTGAATTTATAAGTGTGTTTAAAATTACATTTTGATGATTGAAAGCTAATTACATCTATTTCGATATAAATGTTTTTAATTAAACTCCAAAAAATTGAGTATACATATATGTGTGTGTGTGTTGTAAACATGAAGGACGAAATGGTCATTTTAGGAGGAAGCAACGCAGCTGAGTGACGCGTCTACGTAAAAACTGAAAAATCTTTCACGTGTCCGTCAAGCCGAAGCTGCTTCCTAGTTCCATTTACATTGCACATGTACGTGTCATTTAATATCGATTTGATTCATTTGAAGATTTATAAATTTGATTGTTTTTCGATTCCAGTAATTTAAGTTATTAAATTTCTGTTTCCTATAGAGCTCGTTTGAATTTGCACCACGAAGGTCATCGATCGAATTTTTCAAAAAAATAAAATCATAATGCTGTCATTCTCACACGTGTCAACCAACAGTAACTTTTAAATCCGTTGCTACTTGCATGTTCATCCCCATCTCTTACTTCGATTTAAGCCCAAGTTTGATCAATATTTTTTGCTTACCCAAGGAAAAAAAACCGTTTTCATCTGAGTTTTATATGCTTTTTATTCTGTGTTTGGTTATGGTAGCTGAAACTAATGTTGTTGATCACCAGAGCCTGCCGGCGTCGGAGGTTCCTTTTTTTGTTAAAGGAAGTAAGATCGAAGATATGGATGAAACTCTCTCGATTAAGTCACCCGTGTTCGGACAAGTTCATGTTACTGAGTCGGATTCGGCCGAGTTATCAAGCTCTCAAATGGTTAGTCTCCCCCCAACCCAAAAAAAAAACCCAGTTTTTATGTTCGTAACATAGCTTTGGGAATTGGGTTCCGTAGATTTTTTTTAGAAGAGATGTTGAAATTGTTGAATTTGCAAGCTTTAGTAAATGTATTAGCTTCTGTAATTTCAATTTAAGAGAAAGATATACTTTTGTTTCGTATTTCAGGATGTGAAATCTCTAGAAGAAGTTCCGGAACAATGTATTGAATCCGCCATTCTGCAATTTTCCCCCAGCATCCGTTCAGGTAGTTTCGCTGACATCGGACCGAGGAGAAACATGGAAGACGAACACATTAGAATAGATAATCTGTCATCGCATTTGGGATCCGTTTTCAAGTTCCCAAACCCTAGTGCTTTTTATGGGGTAATTACTATTCGGCTAATGTTGCTACTGTCTTAATCTGATGATCTTGTAGGATTTGTAGTAAATGAAGTTCTGCTCATATGCAGGTGTTTGATGGTCATGGCGGTCCTGAGGCTGCTGCGTATATAAGGAAACATGCACTCAGGTTCTTTTTTGAAGAGATCAATTTTCCCCGGACGTGTGAAGTTGATGATGTATTCTCGGAAGGCGTCGAGAACTCGCTCCGGAAATCGTTTCTTCTTGCTGACCTAGCTCTTGCGGATGATTGTACTGTGAATAGCTCTTCTGGGACAACAGCACTTACGGCTCTGATATTTGGAAGGTATATTCATGCTTCATAGCCTCGAATGCTGGTGATTGCCGCGCGGTTCGGTGCCGAGTATTGTTTTCGGCTTTTAAATCTCTGTCTGATTTGTCTGTGCTTTAGGCTTCTAATGGTGGCCAATGCTGGTGATTGCCGTGCGGTTTTGTGCCGAAAAGGGGAGGCAATAGATATGTCTGAAGACCACAGGCCTACTTATCCATCAGAACAGAGGAGAGTAGAAGAGCTTGGTGGTTTTATCGCTGATGGTTATCTTAACGGTGTTCTATCAGTTTCCCGAGCCTTGGGGGATTGGGACATGAAGTTTCCAAAGGGCTCGTCATCACCTCTCATTGCAGAGCCTGAGTTCCGGCAGATGGTCCTTACAGAGGATGACGAGTTCCTCATAATCGGGTGTGATGGGATTTGGGATGTTATGACAAGTCAGAACGCAGTTAGCCTGGTTCGCAGAGGTTTTCAGTGGCATGATGACCCTGAGCAGTGTGCTAAAGACCTTGTCATGGAGGCCTTACGTCGCAACTCGTTCGATAATCTAACTGTGATCGTTATATGCTTCTCTTCACCCGAAAACCGAGAGCAACCAGCTCCTCAGCAAAGAAGATTCAAGGGTTGCAGTCTCTCACCAGAAGCCCTATGTAGCTTGAGGAGTTTGTTGGAACTAAATGCCAATCAGTGAATGTAAATACTCGAAAACCAAATCAACAAGCTCTTTAGTCTCGTTAAATTTGGGATCGATTGCAAGATCCAATGCATTAGAAACATTTTAGTGAATGTAAATACCATATTTTAGATAATCTTGCCAATAGGGTATCATTGTACTGTTTCTGACTGCTTCAGTTAGAGCTACAAAAAGCAGCTAATAGTTTTGCAGGACTTGTTTTGATACATTTGTGGTGGGTTAAGAGGGAATGTATAGATACAGGATGTTCATACAGTATATATATACATATACAAGAAATGACTATATATATACAAGATGTTCATACAATCGATATTGAGATAACTATTTCATACAATATATATATATATATATATATATATATATATACAAGAAATGACTATTTCATTGTCTTTATACAATCGATAATGAGATGAATCTAGGTGAATCTTCACATCAGTGAATCAGTGAACAATTATTAGCACAAAGTCCTATGACTGACCTCATCGAGATGAGATGATTATCTTGTTGAGTTTGAGCTTTTAGCAAATTTTGCAAACCGACCCGTACCTCGTCTGGGTAAATTTTCCATGAAAGGTTGCAGTAGCTGAACATATTATATGATAGATTACTGTTATTTAATCATTGGACAATGAACACTCGAATATTTTACATTTGACAATAAATGCTCAAACACTTTATCGTGTTCAAATTTGATAACTCAATGGGTAACAACAATTCCTTTAACCACTGAGATCGCTTGGCTAGAATATCTCGCGTCTGCTGATGAGGGACCTTTCGGACAAAATCGAACAGAACCTCTGCCATGTAAAGGAGGGTCAAGTGACATAATCATGTTAAATATAAAACATAAGATTATTGACACTGCAAAATAAATCTTCAATTGGCTTCAATGAGTAATAAACAGAGAAACAGTTCTAAAAGAAAAATGCAAATTTGACCATTTCTTCTTGCCTATTACAAAGCCCTTCCGAAGATATCCACTGAATTTTCTAATTAGGGATGGGCTGCATAAGAACATAAACACCACTTGATTTGGTGAATAAGCAAAAGAACAGAGACAATAACATGATTTTGAATTGGTGAACATAAAAATCTTTATTGTTGTCTTGATACCTTTAAATAATGACAGAGCAATTAAAATCATAAATTATATTGCCATTGCATCGGCACAAGAAGTCAATAGTGACCTGGAGAAGGGAAGTAGAGGGTACCCAATACCTGAAATGGCAAATGGCTTGGATTCCCTTGTCAGGTTCCTCCAGAGATTTCACTTCTATTTACAAATTTTATTATCAGATTCTTGTTTACAATTTTTATATATTGAAGGTGAAAAAAGGGTAATCAGAGATGGATAAGGGCGAAGTTGAAGGAGATGGTGTTATGAAAATTTCAAATTATTATATATTTTAAATATTTTATTTTTATTTTTAATTGATAATTCATTATTTTTTTTTAAATTTTATTAGTTTATTCCACTATCACCAATGTCAAACAAAGTCCCTGTTTCCAGCGGATTTAAAATATCAGAGTTGACGTAGTAGAAAAAGGAAATTATGTTTATATAGCATCTTTAGTCATTATCTAAAAAAAATTTAAAAATTGTGTTGACTGGCGGCCTGCTAGCCACCATAACCTGCTGTGAAGACAAAGATAAAGACTCCTAGCCAATGGTGTTTAATATTTTATGCAATCATGCGAAGATGCTACTTTGATTGTATTTAACTGCAATAAACTATTGCCTGTTGCAAATAAATTTCTAAAATAATAATACATGACAATTCCTGAGATTATAAATAGACAAGATCACAAAACCACAAATCGGAGATGTCAAAGCCAAGGTATGCCAGATCTTTATTTTTCTTTCTCCATTGCTGCAAATGTGTTTATGGAGAGTAATACGTTGTGTTGTATGTCTGACATATTGTAGGTTCGAAGGCAAGGTAGCTATTACCGGTGGCGCCAGCGGGATTGGTGAGGAGTCGGCTAAGTTGTTTGCTGAACATGGCGCTTTTGTTGTTATAACTGATGTCCAGGATGATCTCGGGGATCGAGTCGGGCATCAATAGGCCTAGACAAGGTTAGTTACCGCCACTGCAATGTAAGAGACAAGAAGCAGGTCGAGGAGACGGTGAGTTACACGGTGGAGAAGTACGGGAGACTAGACATTTTGTTCACCAATGCTGGTGTCATGAGATGACCGGTATCTTGGAGTTTGACATCGACGACTTCGACAATCATATGCACTGCAAGTGCAGCATGCCGCTCGAGCCATGGTGGATAAAAACACACGTGGATCAATCATATCCACTGCAAGTGCAGCATCATGTGTTGGAGGACTCGGTCAGATCGGTTATACTACGTCGAAACACGTGATTGTAGGGCTCGTTCGAGGAGCTTGTAGCAAGCTAGGGGTTACGGGATAAGAGTGAATTGCGTTTCTCCATTCGGAGTTGCCACGCCTCTTGCTTGTAAAGCTTACACTCTGGAATCGAGTGAATTAGAGGCTAATTGTTTCTGCCGGCAACTTGAAAGGTATTGTGTTGAAGGCTAGACATATTGCTGAGGCTGTATTGTTTCTTGCTTCGGATGAATCGGTTTACATCAGTGGGCAGAACTTGGCAGTTGATGGAGGTTTTACAGTGGTTAATCACAATGTTTCATAATATCAATAGTAATGGTTGTTATCTTTATCATTCAAGGTACCTTTGTCATCTAACTTCCTTACCAGTACATTCCATGTACATTTTCTTTATAATCAGTACATGTAGTGTTCATCACGTCTCAATTAATAAAAATCATCCATGTTATTATTTTTCTTTCTCTGGAATCCTTTTTAATAATGAATCTTCACTTTTTTCACGTAAATATAGAAATGGATTATTACTTGAAAATTATTGAGTAAATTAATGACGTAAAACAAAAATTGATAAAATAACAATTTTTATTAGTTGAGATCATAAATGATATCATGATCAGAATTCATATAGTGATTTTTCTTAATTCAAGACTTATTGAATTCATAATCAACGCATTTTCAGTGCCAATAATGATGGCAGAAACTTAAGCTGAAGCCAAGAATGCTGTCACATCAAGAGCAGTGGTTCAACCTTGGCCAAAACCTCCTATAGGATGGCTTTGTTTGAATTCAGATAGTGCGGTGACTCATGGTTCGGGAATGGGTCGATTTGGAGGTGTTATTCGTAACTCGGACGGGGGTTTGGATCTCTAGCTTCAGCAAAGGTATTGGTATTAGCCCTGTTCTACAATCCGAACTGTGAGGGATTTATGAGGGTCTCCTCCTTACTCAGAACACTGGCTGTTCCCATCTCCTAGTGCAATCGGATAGCTCTCTAGCAATTAAGCTGCTGTCGGAGGACAATCCTGATCCGAGCCAGCTTCCCCTTGGTCGAGCGATTACGTCTTTCTGCTAATGGTTGGGTGGTACGTTTCAAGTGGATCCCTTGAGCTAGCAATAAGGTGGCTGACCTGATGGCCAAACTTGCTCCGGTTCACCATTTTAATCTGGTGCAGTATACTCTCCCTCCGGATGAAATTATGGCTCTCCTCTCTGCAGATGCTTCCTCAGAACAACCCGAGTTGCAACGCAGACTTAGGGGTTGTTTGTTTATTTCATAATGATTAAACGCTGAATGATTCAAATGTTGAATGATTCAAATGTTGAATGATTCAGAGGCTCTGTATGAATTAACTTTGAATGTGACATGTTGTTTGATAATGGCTTTGAATCATTCAGTTTGTACTTCTGTTCTGAATCATTCAGCACTATTTTGTTAAATCAATCAGCACTGTTTTGTTAAATCAATCAGCACTGAATCATTCAGAGGTACGAAACAAACGCGCTGAATGATGAACGATTCAACATTCAATGCTGAATGATTCCATTAAGAGGTAAACAAACAACCCCTTAGTTTTTTTTCAATTCAAAAAATAAGAAAAAATGGTAAAATAATTTTTTTTTTGAATAATTCCTATCTGCTACTTTTAATAGATATTAAATCCACAATTTAGAAGAGAACGACAACTAAAAACTTTTAACCACTTGTTCTCTAAACAGTCGACTAATGTAATAATCTTCTTTAGTTCTTTAGCACCTGCTTTGTCTTCCTTTGATGCGTTCAGTCCTTTCCAAAACGAAGATTTCTAAAACGCACGACTGGAAAAGGAAGAAATAAAGTACTGGTTTGCTGATCGTGCAAGCCTTCTACCATTGAAATCCAATATATTATGTACAGTAATCAAAATATTTCCAAAATTCTTTAAAAAAAAATTCTTTTCAAAATTAATTTAAAATATTCTTCGGATATCATATTTTTATACCCGAACTGAATATACGTTGAATATTTATACTTTAGAAAAATAAAGAAGAAATCAATATTACCATAAAATGGTTTTAGATAAAAATAGGTTTATTCTACTTTATGGATATTATAAGGAATTTTTTATAAGAGGAAGGAGATGAATTCCAATATCAATCAAGATTAAATTAATAATTTTATAATATACCACAAATTTGATTAAAATAAAAAATAATTATAATTTCAAAATTTCAACACAATATTGCTTAAAAGATTAATGTGCATCTGAGTACACCGCATTAATCAGAAATTCGGATTGTTGCGAAAAGTCGAATAGACATGGACATCAGGTGTACCTTTTAACAGGTGGTACTATTTATCTAGTGCCCATAAGTCATATCCTACAGCAAGGCATTGATACTTGGCATTCACAAAGAGACATATCATTGCAGGATTTCAAATGTTCGAAAACTGAAATATTTCTGGAAAATGTATTCCCAAGTTTTGTAGCGCAAAACAGCATCTGCTTTACGAATTAAATCCGAAATTTGTCAAAGGTAGGGCCGTAGGGAGTTGAGAGAGAATTAACAAGCCAAGAAGATGACTCGGGAGTCGGGTCTAACAAGTCTCAGCTCTAAAATGCAATTCAGAGCTTCTAAATTTGAAGTAAATAAGATCAAAATTACAAAACAAAACGACCATACTTCGGTTGGTGATATCCCTAGGCGACTCAACCGCTCTCCATAATTAAGTGCTCAACAATGCAACAATACTACAATGCTAAACCCCATAACATACGTAGCATGTAAATGGTACACCAGCCATGGGAAACACCAATTCAACAGCACGAAGTCTAGTCTAATAATAACACTTTCCCATCCTTAAACTTTCAAATAATACTAGACAAAGGTAGGAAATATTAATAATCTTGAACAGGATAAAAATGATTAATGGTTTTTGGGAAGAAAACAAATTTTAATGAAACACCAATCCAACAGAGCCCAAAGTAGCATATATATAAAGCATTGAAACATATACAAAAGAATCATCGCATGTCAATCAACAAACAAAAGAGTAGGAAAGCGCATAATATGATTAAACAGCTAAATTGGTAATCAAAGCACGAAAATCATATCCAAAGTATCATAACATGGAAAATAATGAAAAAGGACCAACAATTATTGAAAATTAATACTATTCAAAGTTTCATACTGATAAAAGGAAACTGTTGATCCATTGTGGAGGTGGAAAATAAGCCTACTTAATCCCCACCAGCCTTCTGATAAACGTAAGTTAGCCCACACTTACCGCAATAGTGCCTATCAAAATGATTAGCCATGAAAGTCCCGGCCCCACACTCCGCATTAGGGCACTCTTTCCTCAGCCTCTGGACCTTCCCGGACTCATCCACCTTGTAGAACTGGAGAACGGCGAGCTTGACCTTCTTCTTCTTGTGCTTGATCTTCTTGGGTTTGGTGTAGGTCTTCTTCTTCCTCTTCTTGGCGCCGCCCCTGAGACGGAGGACGAGGTGGAGGGTGGATTCCTTTTGGATGTTGTAGTCGGCCAAGGTGCGGCCGTCTTCGAGCTGCTTTCCGGCGAAGATGAGACGCTGTTGGTCAGGTGGGATGCCTTCCTTGTCCTGGATCTTGGCCTTGACATTGTCGATTGTGTCGGAAGACTCGACCTCTAGGGTTATTGTCTTCCCCGTTAGGGTTTTGACGAAGATCTGCATCTTGATGTTGGGTGACGATGCAGAGGAAATTTGGGGTTTCGGCTAGGGTTTCAAAATGGGAGATGACTGAGGGTGAGAATGTGTGAATAGGGTTTTGAGGGACGTTGGGGTGGAGATTGAAAGTACGTAACTGCCCATCCTCTTTTTAGGTTTGGGCTTTTCGTGGACTACTAATTGAGTCATTGATCATGCCGAGAGGCCCAATCTAGTTGTAAAGCAAAATCCACATATATTTGGTTTAAATATGCCAATGATCTTGTATTATTTCAAAATTCCTGATTTAGTTTCCATATTTTAATTTAATTATATTGATTTTTTTACTATTTGTTATTTGAAATTTTTTATTTATTTATTTTATTCAATTAAGTGGTTTCAAAGAAAAAAATGACTGTTGTTTATCTCTAAAGTTCGAGTAGTTACATTTGTAAAGTGTGTATATGTTATTAATAACTAAAAAAATCAAACCATATATTATCTTATAATCGCATCAAACTGTTAAAAATTACATAATAACTTCTTAAATCTCTTATGTTTGCCTTCATTATCGTTTTAATTGTTAATCTTTAAAAATAAAAAAAAATATTAATTAGATAATACAATTTTTTTTAGAGAGTTGTTCTCAAGTATTAGACAATGGACATATGATCCAAGCGTAAGACCGCGTTTGGCTTCCATGTTAAACCGCAATGCAGATGTACTAATCGTTTTTTGTCATTAGACCAAACATACGCTTTTAACTTGGCATCTTATGTTTCTGGTAAATTTTACTTATCATCTTTTCATCATGGTAAAGGTAATTTACAAATGGAGTCGAGATTTAAAGAATCAAAATGATAAGAAAAAGCTTTGAACAGATAAAATGAAATAAAGGGCATATAAGACAATCGATGCTGCGTCAGCTCCGACGCATGCAAGTAAACAACCCCACGATCTTTATCGCCTTTTCTTCATCCACACCATCACTTTTTGGTAGATAAGAAATCATTCACTCTCACTCTTCCCACGCACACATCAATGGACCCCAAAGGCACTATTGTTTTCACCTCCGTCGGGAGGCCGCAGTATGGGTTCGACATCTTCACCGTCAATCTTACTCAAACTCCCATCACAAGTTCCACTTCTGTACACCGCCTCACTGACGGTATTTCCGTCAACTACAACGCTCAATTTGTGAACGAAGATCAATCTATCGTCTTTATCTCTGAACGGTCGGGTTCCCCCCAGATTTACCTCACCCGACCGGGAGTACCCAAACCCGAGAAGCTGCCATCTGCCCCCTACAGTCTCTTCCACGATCGACCTATCATCAAAAGCCACCGCCTTTACTTCATTTCAGCTCATGAACAGCTGATCAACCTTTCAAGAGATGGTCATCCCTTTACTCGACCGACCTCCAATGTAAAGGAAACATTACGCGATTATATCCACACGGGTTTGTTGATTATAGCCCTGCTATTTCGAAATCTGGGACATTTGTAGCCGTTGCATCGTATGGTTCTCGTCCTTGGGAAGGTGACTTTCACGAGCTGAAAACGGATATTGTTGTGTTTCCATCGTCCGATCCGGAGAAGCGTTGGGTTGTATGCGAGAGAGGCGGTTGGCCCACTTGGTCTGGTGACTCAACCATTTTCTTTCACCGCCAAGCTGCAGATGGCTGGTGGAGCATTTTCCGGTTCGAATTTGCAGAAAATTCTCTTGAATTGTCTGACTTCCCAGTCCTTCCTCTCCGTGTCACTCCACCTGGACTCCACTGCTTCACTCCGGCCGCCTTCCACGACGGAAAACGAATTGCTGTCGCGACGCGGCGGCGCGGCAAGCGTTTCAGACATATCGAGGTATTCGATCTCGAATTGAAAGCTTTCCGCCCGGTGACTGAGCTGTTGAACCCGAATTTTCATCATTATAATCCCTTTGTCTCTCCCGATTCTGAGACACTCGATACCATAGATTCAGAGGTGAATCGGTTGAGGGCGAGTCGACGGTTCCACATCTCGACCCAGTTGCGTCTCCGATAAAAGATCTACGCATGCTCAGAAGCAACGGATCATTTCCTTCTTTCAGTCCCGACGGTAGTTTCCCTGCCTTGAACCCTGCTTTGGATGAAAATGGCGGCATTAAAGTTGTGAAATCGGACGGCTCAAAACGATGGAGCTTGATCAAGTCCCGCGTGGCATTTTATAACACGTGGAGCTCAACCGAAAGATACGTTATTTACTCTTCTTTGGGTCCGATATTCGAGTCAGTTAAAACAACTGTCCAGATCGCCCGAATCAAATTTGATTCTTCTGATCTCAACGACGATCTCGAAGAAATTCAATGCGATGTAAAGATTCTCACGCGAGAAGATACGGGGAATAACGCCTTCCCGTCCTGCTCTCCCGACGGGAAGTCCCTCGTGTTTCGTTCCGGCCGTTCTGGACATAAGAACTTATATGTCCTCGACGCCGTTAACGGTGAATTCAACGGTGGTATACGCAAATTAACTGACGGCCCTTGGATTGATACGATGCCTTGTTGGTCCCCTAACGGCGATCTCATAGCGTTTTCATCCATCATGCATAATCCGAATAACGTGGATGCCTTCAGCATTTACGTAATCAAACCCGACGGCTCTGATCTGAGGAGAATTTATGTGGCTGGGCCGAAAGGTTCGAGCATCGTGGACAGGGAGAGGATCAACCACGTGTTTTTTAGTCCGAATGGAGAGTGGCTGGTTTTTGCCGCAAACATAGGTGGCGTAACGGTTGAGCCGATTTCGTGTCCGAACCAATACCAACCGTATGGAGATTTGTATGTGGTGAAGTTAGACGGGTCAGGATTGAGGAGGATTACGTATGATGAATATGAGAACGGAACGCCTACGTGGCATTCTGGGAGTGAACTTGATATTGGACGTTTATGCTTCAAGAATGATGTTGGAGTTAAACTTACTGGTGCATTTGATGAACCGCTTTGGATTAATTGCGATATTGATTAAAGTTCTAGTTTCTTTTAATAAATCAATTGTTACTTTATGTTTTTGGATTTGTCATTTTATAGCAATATTTTGTTGTATCATATTTCTTTCTGATTAAAATAAAGAGGACACACTTTACGTTCTTGTGTTCTAGGGTATATGTGGATATTGGAATCATGATTATTAATATACATTTGATTAATTTAGCAAAGAGCGGGGATAGCTCAGTTTGGAGAGCGTCAGACTGAAGATCTGAAGGTCGCGTGTTCGATCCACGCTCACCGCATTTTTATAATTTTCGATTTTTTCCCTTCCTTTTGGAATGGGCAACCCTTTACGGTGTCCTTGCCCATTATAGTTCCTTTTAATATTCGGCAATGCCTTCAAAATGCAGTAAGCCCGCCCTTCTCTAAAGCCCACAGTAATTCTTCAGAAACTGTAAATAATAATTTTACTATTTTTTACGTTTACATTTTTTTCTCTAATGGAAATACACTGCATTTACATAAAAAAAAACACCTTAAAAAAATACTTTTATGCTCTTTCCCACAGTAATTCTGCATGCAAACGTCAATATATATTGTGATTATGTTTTGATCTTCTTATAATTTTATCATAAACTCTCGAATCTTACTAATTTATCTCAATCAATTGTTAATTGTTTAATATTAACATCAAAACATTGTATTTTTGGAGTCTTTTTATTTATGAAATTAATATAATATTTGATTTTTTTTCTTTTCCATAATTGACATCTTTCTCTATCATCATTCGACGGTTAACATTTTTTTTAATCATCATTCAACCGCCATCGTTGTCTTTTGTCATGTAACTTGTATCGAAACACTCCCCTTTCCTTCCTTTTTTTTAGTTTGATTTTCTTCAAAATCAATCAAAATTAAATTAGAGTTTCAACTTTATTTTGTTTCGATCTACAATCTTCATTGTCTAGTCAGTGTATAATCAGTTATAATACTTTTCTTCTCCTTCTTGATCTCCCATCACTTCGATTTGTAAGACAAAAACCGAATACAACGAAAACAAAGTCAGTAAACAAATAGTTTATCCATAACAACCAAATATATATATATATATATCAGAGTGGGAATTTTATAATTAGAAGCCCAAAACCGAATACAACGAAAACAAAGTCAGTAAACAAATAGTTTATCCATAAAATTTCTGCATGCACCCATTTATTTGTGTTGTGGTTGTCACATCATCTTGTCTGCTCCACGAACCGAGTCGACGTCCTCCCTCGGCTTCGAGCTTTGTTGGCTTCTCTATCGGCTTCTTTAATTACAATTTCAAACTGTCTACCTTGGTTGGTGAGTCTTAAACTTAATTCCAAACCTGGAATATTAAAACAAATTATTAATACTGAATTTGGACTTCAAATTACGACCACTGAAATGCTAAGGTTGTTGAAAACTGACCGACTCCATTTTGGAGTTCAATTTCCCCCCTTTTTACATCATTAAATACAGCGTGGACGTTTCTTTCGGTTTCAAATATTTTATAATCATTCAAATAATTTAATAATTATTTTATAATTTTTAAAAGTTTAACGACTAAAATAATTACTTAAATACAACTTAATGATCCGCGGATTTATTTTAACCCAATAAAATAATAATAAATTTATCTCGAGGTTTTTTGTTCTTGAGGTTTGGAATATTTGGAGGTGTTAGTTAAACTCATTAAAAATATTAAATTTTATGAAAATGCACTTTCACCTTAAATGGGCAGTTTGGTTTCGCGCATGTGACCTAAGAAGGTGCAAGTGGTAAGCTTCTATCTTATTAGGCATTTTTTTATTGGATCACACTAATCTAAATAATAATAAAATAAAGTTTACCAAACTCGGTTGAATTTGCTTCAACTTGGAAACTAATTCAAAGCCATCTTTAATGTATTTTATTAATATTTAATAATTTTATAATTAATGTGATTCAACTTAAAATTTATCATTTTAAATTAAAATATAATATAAACAAAATTAGTAAATGATAACGAACCACTATCTAAATTTAGATTAAGAATTGCATACAATATGTATATCGAGGGTAAGATTAGAGATGTTAATGGGACGAGTTCGTAAGATTTTTAGTCAATTTAATTCGATCCGATCTGAAAAGTATATACAATATATATTCAAACTCAATCTGACTCAAGAAGCCTACATTGTTTTATCCGACCTGGCCCGACTTAAGGAGCATATTCCCTCAATCCGAAACTGGCCAACTTGATTTTTTTGTTAGAGTAAAACTCACATTCAAACTGATTGGACCCATCCTAACCTGATTTTTATTCGGTACTATAAATACATGGGTATTATAGAAATTATCCTTAAATTTATAGAAGAAATTACCATATATCTAACAATGTTAGAGATTTTTTATTCTAAATTCAAATTTAAACTTGACCCGACCTACTATAAAATCTGGCATGATCTAAACTTATAATTTTTTTAAAAAAAATTGCTCTTATAAAATTATGTCAGATCAAAATCTACTGATTTCGAATTAAACAACCGTTCATAAATAAGATTGTTACGAGGAGATGAAAAAGCTTTTTAGACGGAGTGATTTTGAGCCTTCTCCATCAGGTCCTTCTCCCTTTCTCGACGGGCTAACTAGGGGCCTCGAAGAAGACTGATGTAGGTACAGGTGACTTGAGAACTGTGGACCGATGCCGTTGGAGGAGACTTTTCATTGATCTCTTTGTCTAGGTCTTATGTATTAATATCAATATTTGGTATAATAATAAATAAATTATTTTACTTTAATGCTTAAGGTTTGTCGTAACCGTCTTTCGGTTGGGCCCGGAATTGGGCTTCGACTTGAAAAATGTAGATTGGAGTCGCCACCGATCATTTATTTAAAAATAAATAGGTACATCGGATACCTTATTTCTTACCTGATCTGCGTCTTACCAAAGATGTTTCGGATTCGGGAGTCGGTTACAGTCAAGGAAGGGTTAGCATCCTTGAACTGCCCTTTCGGTACTACATAATTTCCAGTTGTCTTTAATTAAGAAAGTTATAAATCTAAATTAAAAGGTAAAATAACGATCCAAAATTACTTACCCTTGATTAATTGAATGAAGACCATTTAAAAAAAAACGTTACGTTTGGAGGGGTGAAAATAAATACGATATAACAACCACAAAACCAATGATACAAATAAGAGGAGACAATACAAATAAACTAATGATAAATAAGATAGATAAAGGAAAAAAAATACTAAATAAATGTATATATACATATATGCATGAAGAGCAAAAAAACATACAAACAAAGAAATGAAAACTATCTAAAAACAAAGGAATACAAATAAAACATGTATTAAATAAAAAGGAAACGCAATAGAATAAAAATAAATAAAGTAAACGAAAAAAATAAAGAATATACATATAATAATAAAAGAAAAAAATATACATTTATACGCCATCAATAATACTTAAAATAATTATAGTTATGTATATATATATATATATATATGGGTATATATATATATAAATATAATAAAATAAAATAAAAATATACATAAGATATATATATATAAATAAGGGAGTAAAATATAATAATAATGAAAATATAGTATATAATAATAATAGGGATTAAATTGAAAACGAAATAAACTCAAGGGTCAATTTACAAGGATTTCAGGTTCAATAATCGATTCAGAGGACCAAATTAAACGTTTTTGAAACTGGAGAACCAAAACGCATATATATAAATAAGGGAGTAAAATATAATAATAATGAAAATATAGTATATAATAATAGTAGGGATTAAATTGAAAACAAAATAAACTCAAGGGTCAATTTACAAGGATTTCAGGTTCAATAATCGATTCAGATGACCAAATTAAGTGTTTTTGAAACTGGAGAACCAAAACGCAAATCTCTCGCTTCTTGCAAAAACACGCGGGTCCGAGGTTCATCGGGTCGGGCATAAGCTGGAACGGGTTTAACATATGACTCAAACATTTTTTAGTTTCATTTCTCTCCTCACAAATCAAAGCTCTCCTCCCCCTCTCTGAAAAACACTCTCAAGTGTTCTTCAAAAAATAAGAACACGGCCGGATTCTTCAAGAATCCAGAAACCGACCGCCCTACGCCGTCGCCGTTGAACGGCGACGGCCGCCGTTCATCGGCGGCAAAATCAAAAGATTTTTTACTTTTCCGAATGCTTTTCTTCTCCTCGTTTTGAAAATCAAGTTGGTTTTTCAAAAAAAGGCCTCGGGTTTTCGTAGATCTATACAAACGATCTCGAACGAAAACACCTTTTCATCGGCCAAAAGATTTTTTTACTTTCAACTCAAAACAACACGATGGACGATAAATTTGACGTGCAAAGGATCAAGCGAACGAAAAGGTAAACAACTAATATACCTCGCTTTTATTTCTTGTTTCGAAATGTTGTACAAGTGTTCTGACTTTCTTTGTGCTTGCTATGGTGACTTTCTGTGTGTATTCGCAGTAATCTCTCCGTAATATTTCGTGTGTAATTGTGTGATCATTTCTGGTATCCCCTGATATCGTTGATTACATGGGTATTTATACACATAATAATGCTATCTCTAGTTCCGAATTTTCAGAGGTTTGTTTGGACTAAAACACTTGTTATTTGCTATTTTGGTGTCCTAAACATCCACGATGGTGGTCTGTTGCCGAGAAGCATGGGATAGAGGCGTGTATGGCGAAGACTCGTGGGGGCTGTTGATCGAGGAATTTGGTCGTGGGACCTTTGGGGCTGCGGCGCTCAGTCAGGAGACAAAGTGAGGAGGAACTAGGGTTTCCAAACCCTAGTTCAACGGTTCAATTTGGACCCGGTTCAGACGGAAATACAAGCAGACCGGTTCAAGTGCTTCACTTCGGGCCATTGTTGGGCCACGTGTTACTAGTCACTACTGGGCTACCAATCGGATGTAAACATTATTGTATATAATATATAACAATATTAATTGGTCAAAATTTGGTGTCTTCAGCTGCCCCTCTTTGCTCATTATCGTGTAACGAAAGTGGAGCAAAGATTAAAAGACACAAATTTTAACAAGGTCGAACATCCTCTGTCGTAGAGTTGGTTTGTCAATACGAAATGACTCCCTTGTCGTGACGTTGAATCAAAACCAGGAAAATTCTGAGTACGAAATCCTTCGTCGTGAAGTTGAAATCAAACTCAGAGTTGTTGGCAAGTGGCCTCTGAGTCGTCTTCTGGCTCAAGATACTTCGTCGAGAAGGTGAAACTTGACCTGAAGACTTTGGTGTTGGGGTGTTACAGATGACTCCTTCGTCGTGAAGTTGGGTCATTCTGTTTGTGAAGTTGGAATTGCATATGGCTCCTTCGTCGTGAAGTTGAACCTGAGAATTGGATATCCCCCGTCGTGAGGTTGAAATCCAATGCAAGTTGTGTTGCTTCGAGGCCAATATCCTTCGCTGTGAAGTTGAAATTGACTCTGAAACTTGGAAAGTGTTTGTTGACAACCAGCGGCCCCTTCGTTGTGAAGTTGAACTTGCGTTGTCTCGAGTCCAATATCCTTCGCTATGAAGTTGAAATTGGCTCTGAAAATTGTTTGTTGACAGTCAGCGGCCCCTTCGTTGTGAAGTTGAACTTGAGCTGTCTCGAGTCCAATATCATTTTCTGTGAAGTTGAACTTGGCTCTGAAAATTGTTTGTTGACAGTCAGCGGCCCCTTCGTTGTGAAGTTGAACTTGAGCTGTCTCGAGTCCAATATCATTTTCTGTGAAGTTGAAATTGGATTGGGAAATTGTTTGTTGACAGCCAGCGGCCCCTTCGTCGTGAAGTAGAACTTGTGCTGTCTTTAAATTGGGAAACTTTGTTGACAACCAGCGGTCCCTTCGTCGTGAAGTTGAACTTGCGTTGTCTGGAGTCCAATATCCTTCGTTGTGAAGTTGAAATTGGCTCTGGAATTGAGAAATGTTTGTTGACAAGCAGCGGTCCCTTCGTCGTGAAGTCGAACTTACGTTGTCTGGAGTCCAATATCCTTCGTTGTGAAGTTGAAATTGGCTCTGAAATTGAGAAATGTTTGTTGACAACCAGCGGTCCCTTCGTCGTGAAGTTGAACATGCGTCGTCTGGAGTCCAATATCCTTCGTTGTGAAGTTGAAATTGGCTCTGGGTAAAACCTGAAAAGATATGCATATATGCGATGGTATGGATGTCATGCTCTTAGGTATGCCTAAAATGTATGGGCAACATATGTTATTATGGGCTCTGGAGAGAAATCTTGATTTCCGGTGGCCTGTCGTTGTTGACTCTTTGATTTTGAAAGCTTTGAAGTTTCGATCTCTGATCTTGAATTCTTCAAATGTTTGAATCTGATGTGCACATTCTGATTTTTTTTTTGGGAGATGCTCCTCAACCATCTCAAGCATGTGCATTAACCCTTGATCGGCTTCTGGGTACCTGTACTTTTCAATGAATCTTTGTACAGTAATATGCGATTATCTTTCATAAAAAATAAATAAACCATTAGGTTTAAATCTAATTCAAGATGCTCAAAAGGAATTGGAGGAAAGATGGTCTTTATTCATAAGGGAGGAGAAGAACAAATAATACATGGCAAACATTCTAGAAGACGAATACACAATGATGTGTAAATGAATGTCTTAGATCTCGATAACGTGGGCACTTCTGAGCTGAAAAGCCGTTTGGTGACTTTGAATGCAGCCTTTGCCAAAGGATCTTTGAAAATGCGACAACGTTTGGGAGGGTGCAACATTTCTCCGATTTGTTGAGTTCGTAGAAGATTCATGTGCCGGGATGTTTCCACCGTTAATATCCAAATCGCCCTTTCCGGGTTTTCAACTTGGACCCATCCTTGGTTGTAAGACGCCCTTTGCGGGTTTTCATCTTGAACCCACCTTATTTTCTCTTCTTTTTTCCTCTTTTCCTTTTTTTAATTTAGGGCGCCCTTTCGGGTTTTCACTCTAAACGTTCTTCTCTTTTTGTTTTTGTTTTTGTTTTTTTTTTTGTTTTGTTTTTGTTTTTTTTTTTTCCAACTTAGGACGCCCTCTCGGGTTTCCATCCTAAGCGAAGTATTTCTTGACTGCGTCCGAGTTAATGGGATGTGGCAGCTCAGGTCCGTCCATTTCAGCCAGGATAAGGGCTCCTCCGGAGAAAGCCTTCTTCACGACATAAGGTCCTTCCCAATTTGGCGTCCATTTTCCTCGGAAATCTTTCTGGACTGGCCAAATTCTTTTTAGCACTAGATCCCCTTCACGGAATATTCTCGGGCGCACCTTTTTGTCATGTGCTCGGATCATTCGTTTCTGATAGATTTGACCATGATGAATGGCTTTCAGTCTTTTTTCATCTATCAGATTAAGCTGATCATATCTGGATTGTGCCCACTCTGCATCATCCAGTTTGACTTCTGACAAGACCCTGAGAGACGGAATCTCGACTTCAATGGGTAGCACTGCTTCCATTCCATAGGCTAGTGAAAATGGAGTTGCCCCAGTCGATGTTCGTACCGAGGTTCGATAAGCGAACAAAGCAAAAGTCAACTTCTCATGCCAGTCTTTGTAGGTTTCAGTTGTTTTCTCCACTATCCTCTTAATATTTTTGTTTGCTGCTTCTACTGCTCCGTTCATCTTTGGTCTGTAAGCAGTGGAATTGTGATGTTTTATATTGAACTGTTCGCAAGCAGCACTCATCATCTTGTTGTTCAAGTTTGTTGCGTTATCGGTGATAATCCTTTCGGGTAGACCATACCGACATATAATTTCTTTCTTCAGAAACTTGCAAATAGTGGATTGAGTGACACTGGCGTATGACGCAGCCTCTACCCATTTCGTGAAATAGTCAATTGCTACGAGAATGAAACGGTGACCATTCGAAGCCTTCGGATGAATTTGCCCGATAACGTCCATGCCCCACACAGAAAAAAGGCCATGGTGACGTCATTACATGAAGCGGATGGGGTGGAACATTTATCTTGTCTCCATAAATCTGACATTTATGACATCTCCTAGCATAGTTGATGCAATCGCTTTCTAGTGTGGACCAAAAATATCCGCATCTCATTATTTGTCTTGACATCATATGCCCATTTGCATGTGCTCCACAAACTCCATCATGTACTTCTTCCACTATCATTTTTGCCTCTTCAGCATCGACGCACCTTAACAGAACTTGGTTATGGCTTTTCTTGTATAAAACCTCTCTGTCAAGGACGCATCCAGCTGCCAACCTTCTAAGGGTTCTCTTCTCGATTTCAGTGATTTTTTCTGGATAACTCTGATGCTTGATATACTGCAGAATGTCGTAGTACCAAGGCTTAGTGTCTTTCACTTCTTCAATTTGGTAACAATGAGCTGGGCACTCATACGATTGCATGTTAATTGACATCATTTCAGACTCCCTGCCAGCCTTGAATGTGGCTGCCAAGGTAGCTAAAGCGTCAGCCATTTGATTTTCTTCTCTAGGCACGTAGTGGAAGGTGACTTCGTCGAACTCTTCGAGCAGATCCAACACTAGTTTTCGGTACTCTAACAGCTTTATATCCTTGGTTTCCCACTCTCCTCGGAGCTGATAGATTACTAAGGCTGAGTCTCCATACACTCGCAAAGTCTTTATATTTTGCCCCAGTGCAGCCCGAATTCCCAAGACACAGGCTTCATATTCTGCCATGTTATTGGTACAATCAAAGTTCAGTCTGCTGGTAAATGGGTAGTGACTCCCTTCTGGGGAGACTAGAACTGCCCCGATGCCATGTCCTAGTGCATTTGATGCCCCATCAAAGTGCATTCTCCAGGAACTGTCCGCTAAAATGCTTGCTTCCTCTAAAGATATGGCCATTAAATCTTCGTCTGGGAAATCAAAGTCCAGCGGCTCATAGCTCTCATCAGTTCTGCTTGCCAAAAAATCGGATATGGCGCTGCCTTTTACCGCTTTTTGGCTCACGTATTCGATGTCAAATTCAGACAAAAGCATCTGCCATCGGGCTAACCTTCCGGATAGAGCAGGTACACCCATCATGTATTTTAGAGGGTCTAACTTGGAAATCAGCCAAGTGGTGTGATACAACATGTATTGTCGAAGTCTTTTTGTAGCCCAGACTAGGGCACAACAAACCTTCTCAATAGGAGGATATCGGACCTCGCAATCGGTGAACTTCTTGCTTAAGTAGTAGATGGCTCTTTCCTTCTTCCCAGACTCGTCGTGTTGACCCAGGACACACCCCATGGAGCTCTCGAATATGGAGAGATACAAGAATAGAGGTTTTCCTGGGATAGGGGACATCAGGACAGGAGTGCGAGATAAGTACTCTTTTACCTTCTCGAATGCAATCTGACAGTTTTCATCCCATGCCCCAGGGCTATTTTTTCGAAGAAGGAGAAAGATTGGATCACACTTGTCGGTTAACTGAGATATAAACCGAGCTATGTAATTCAATCTTCCTAAAAAAACCTCAGACTTCTTTTTGGGTTCCTGGTGGAGGTAGATTCTGGATAGCCTTAACCTTATCAGGATCGACCTGTATGCCTCTCCTGCTGACTATAAAGCCTAATAGTTTTCCAGATGTTACCCCGAAGGTACATTTGCTAGGGTTTAGTCTCAGTTGGAACTTTCTCAATCTCTGGAAGAGCTTCCTCAGATTCTTGACATGTTCATTCTCAGTATGTGCCTTGACAATCATGTCGTCGACATAAACCTCAATTTCTTTGTGCATCATGTCGTGGAACAGGGTCACCATAGCTCTCTGATATGTTGCCCCAGCATTCTTTAATCCGAAAGGCATCACTTTGTAACAGAAAGTTCCCCACATTGTGACGAAAGTGGTCTTCTCCATATCTTCAGGATGCATCTTGATCTGATTGTACCCCGAAAATCCGTCCATGAATGAGAAGTAGGCGTTCCCGGCTGTATTGTCCACCAGAGTGTCTATGTGTGGCAGAGGAAAGTTGTCCTTGGGACTTCCCTTGTTAAGGTCCCGGTAATCAACACACATGCGTACCTTCCCGTCCTTCTTCGGCACAGGCACTATGTTGGCCACCCACTCCGGGTATTTGGCTACTTGGAGAAAACCGGCATCGAATTGCTTCTTGACTTCTTCCTTGATCTTAAGGAGCATTTCTGGTCGCATTCTTCTCAGTTTTTGCTGCACAGGTTTGAATTCTGGTTTGATTGACAGTTTGTGAACTACCATATCAGTGTCTAGTCCCGGCATGTCTTGATATGACCAAGCGAACACATCTCCGTACTCCTGAAGTAAGACTATCAGGTTTTTTCTTGCTTCAGTCGAAAGAGTTGTGCCGATTTTAACCTCCTTTCGATCCTCCTCAGTGCCTAAATTTAAGATTTCGATCGCCTCCTCATGTGGCAGTATTTGCTTTTCTTCTCTTTCTATCATTCTCAACAATTCGGTAGGCAAGTTGTACTCTTCTTCATTATCGTATTCATCAAATTCCCCAAGACAAATGGTTGATTCAAAATCCACCTCCGGATCAGGATCATCAGTGCCCACATTATCGTTATCTGGGAACCTGAAAGGAGGAAGATGTGTATGTGTGAGAGGATAATATCCCACACGGAACGGTCAAGAACTAACTTTGAAAGTAACTGGAAATGAAGTACTGGAATGAAGGAGATAGATAATGAATAAAAGAAAAATTTGTTTGCCATGGAGAAGAAAAATGCATCCTTTATTAAACTTAAACAAAACATTTATTCACCCTTACAAAAGATCACCTATTGCCCCGGGTATAGGCAAATAGGGATAGTTCGAATATTACTCTGAAAGATTCTTGTAAACCACAGGTAGTTCTTCCACCGACCAACTGCTAGGCACAAACCCATGTGGCAGAAGGCATATCCCGGATCTATCTCCGTTGTCAACATCTTCTGTGGTCACGGCATTAACGTTCAGATCTTCCAGAGCCGTTTCTAACTCGGATATGGTGGTCTCAAACACATAACCACCTGACTTGAATGTTCTGAAAAGCGGCAAGAATGTCATGGGCTTCCATTGAAATTCGTTCCTAGTCAATCTGGCCAATCTTCTCTCCCGGTTCTTTTGGATCTCCTTTCTCTTTTCATGATAACTGGGCTGAAAACCAAGCCCAAATTGGTCTAATTTTGAGATAGGAAGGACATGATTGATCATCCCTTGCAAATATTTCCCAAAACCTTTCCCGGTTCTGGCGCCTCGGCCTAGGGTTTGCTTGATCTCCATCCTTGTGCATTTGGAGAGTCGAGGTCTTGGGATTCTTTTTCCTTCCGCCACGAATGTGGCATTCACAAACTCCAAGGAGCGGAACGAACATTCTACCGCTTCCTCGTCTACTTCGATGTATGGAGCCTCCGTGGTCACGCTTGCCACGATATCTTCCTCAGCGTTGATAGTTACTAAGGCTCCGTCAATAACAAATTTAACCTTTTGGTGCAACGTGGAGGGTATTGCACCTGCTTGATGAATCCATGGCCTTCCCAAAAGACAGCTATAGGACGGCATGATATCCATCACAAGGAACTCAACCTCATAGGTGGCTGGTCCAATGGTCAATGGTACCTCGATTTTTCCGATTACCTCTCTTTTGGTCCCATCAAATGCTCGGACCACATTCTGACAAGCTCTTATATGAGAGGTATCGATTGGTAGCCTCTTCAATGTAATCGAAGGCATCACGTTCAGGGCTGAACCATTATCGATTAAGACACTTGGCAAAGCGTGCCCCTTACAGTAGGTAGTAATATGTAACGCCTTTGTTCGGCCTCTTCCTCCGGATGGAATCTCATCATCTGAAAACGAGATGAGATTATCAGCTTGAATATTGTTCACCAGTCGATCCATCTTGCTGACTGGTATGTCTTGTGGCACGAACGTTTGATTAAGGACATTCAACAACGCTTCTCGGTGTGCTTCCGAGCTTAAAAATAGTGCTAGCATTGAAGTACGTGTAGGTAAGTTGTGGAGCTGTTCTACAATGTTGTATTCGCTGTGCTTCAAGATCTTGAGGAACTCTTTAGCTTCTTCCTCCTTTATAGGTTCATTGACAACTAGCACATTTTCCTGGAACGGCTCCAGTGGTCTTTGCCCCACTTTACTATTACCTCCTCCGGAAGTACTCACCTGACACTCGTACTTCCATGGCACTTGCCGATTGTCCTTATATTGAAAAGGGCGAGGCGCGGAGATTACCACCTTGGCTGGTGTCGTTACTGTCATGCTTGCCTTAGGGGTAATTATCAAAGGACTACCCCTACCAAATTTTCTATCTGATGATTCTCCGGTGGCACAAACATCTGCTTCCAAAGAATCTAAAATTTCTTCATAAAACTCCAGCTCCTTTCGATCCATCATGAGCTGGACTAACAATCTGAACTCCGGGCAATCTTGCACTTTATGCCCTTCTTTGTTGTGGTAATAACAATGATTACCGTCTTCATTTTCTGTCGTATCTGGATATGGTGCAAGAAATCCTGCCTTCACCATTTGGCTCCATACCCAAGCCAAAGGAGATTTGATTTCCGAAACACTTGATTTAATTCTCCTTCCCCTTTCAGTAGTAATGGCATTGATTCCTGTCTCCTGATGATTGGGCAAGGGATTCTGGGCAACGTTTGGTGCTCCGGAGTTGAAAGTGATCCAATTCTTGTTTCTCATTCTTTGCACAAGTCTCTTGAATGCGAGACAACTTTCAATCGAATGCCCCTGCACACCGCCATGGTATTCGCAGTGAGCGCTCTCGTCATACCATTTCGGGTAAGGGGGATTTATTGGATTCATAGGATAAGGCGACACTACATGAGTGTCGAAGAGCTGTTGGTATAATTCTTTATACGTCATGGGAATGGGGTCAAACTGCTCCCTTTCCCTTTCTCTTCTCGGTTCTCTCTGGTTCTGTCTAGAAGTACCGGATGGTACAGCTGCTGTGGAATTTGAGCTTGAGATCGTAACTCCCTTGCTGACACTGTAGGTGTTTACATTGTTGATCTCTCGCTCTTTGTTCTTCATGGGAGGTTTTTTACTGGAGTCTCCTCCCTCAATCTTTCCTTGTTTAATGGCCAACTCGATCATTTCACCGGCCATGACCAAATCTGAGAAACTTCCCGACGTGATTGCTACCAAGTGCCCGAAGTAAGGTGCCTTCAAGGTCTGTACAAACAGCTTTCTTGTTTCCTTTTCATCCAAGGGCGGATGAACTTGCACAGATAAATCCCTCCACCTCTGTGCGTACTGTCGGAAACTCTCATTGTGTTTCTTCTCTAGGCTTTGTAACATGACCCGGTCTGGTCTCATATCGTTGATATGCTTATACTGCTCCAAGAAAGACTTGGCTAAGTCTTTCCACGTCTTGATATGAGTTCGGCTAAGCTGGTTGTACCACCGAATAGCTGAACCGGACAGGCTCTCTTGAAAACAATGGATCAGGAGTTGGTCATTCCCACCATATCCTGTCATCTTTCGACAGAACATAGTAATATGGGCTGAAGGGCAACTGTTCCCGTCGAACTTCTCAAACTCAGGAACTTTAAACTTTGGTGGAAGCACTCTGGAACTAGGCTTAGCTCCATTGCGTCCACTCCATAATAATCATGGTCTCCCTGGACCATCTTTATTTGATCTTCTAATATTTTTATCTTTTCTTCCATCTTTTTAGCTTTATCTTCCTCATCAAAGTCTGGGACATGATAATCATCCGGATGATCATCAGGGATGATTGTAGAAGTTTGTATTTTCACAGCAGGTGCAACTTTCGCTTTGGCAACGAATGAGTCCCCGGGTAGTGCTGCTTTCCCTTTAGTAGCAGATGCGTCCCCGGGTAATATTCCGGGTGAGAGAACCACTTGCGGGGTTGGTGGTATGGCCACCCCCTCGGAAGAGATGCCCCCTGATGCACTAGCTTGCTGTAGACCCGATAACTTGGCTACGATTTGGTCGACCAAGGACTCCTGATTTTTCTTGATGGACTCAAGAGTACTTTCACTGTTCTGAGCCATCTTATCTTCTAGTTCCTTTTGAAGTCTTGTCATGTGCTCTTCGATCTTCTCCATTCTGGCTTCCATTTGTCTCTTTTTTGCTCGAGTATTGTGCGGGTGATGTGTATCTGATGCTTGCGGTGGTAAGCTCGGTGTCTGAGACATGTTCTGTTAGTTAATACGAATGTAAAAACATGGAAAATATAAAATAAACAAACATGAAATATAAAATGCAAGAAATGCAATGTATGATGTATGCAATTGGAGGCATTGATCCAGAAAAGTGTTCATTATTATAAATAATCCTTATTCAGACAAAAATGTTTTATCTTTTTAGAGACATAAAAACAGATTAAAGGTACATTTGGACTAAATCCTCTAGACCCCGAACAGCTTCCAGTAGGTTGACAAGTCTTCTGCCTTCATCTGTCACTGGTTGAATGCCTTGTCGAACCACACCAGCTTCCCTTGCTAGGCCGTGAAGATGACGGGCTGCTTTTTGCACTTGATCCAGGAAATCTCGTATGGTTGCGTCTCTGGCCCTCACCCTTCGTTGTGCTTGTTCCCAACGGAAACGCCATTGTAATCCTCCGTCGAAAGGCACTATCTGAAGCTCGTTTGCTTCCCTCTTGAACCCATCTACAATAGCTTCTAACTCAGCTATTGTCTTGCCATCTTTCTCATGTTGTTTTTCTAAGTCAGCTACCCGAACTCTCAAGCGCTGGTTCTGATATTGACTATCTGCCAAGCGTCTTTGGGCAGTCTTCATCTGTTCCTTCCAAGCTTTCTCATCAGGCCCCTCAAACTTCCTTTTCAGGCTATGAGCTTCGTCTTTCCAGTATTCAGAGGTTACCTTCAACTTGGAATTATCCTTGACCTTATCTTAATACCCTTTTCTCAAGTCTTCGAGCTCAAAACGGACTCTTTTTTGTTCTTTTTCCAGTCTTTCTGCCCGATCTTTCTGAGAGTCAACATCAAGCTTCCACTGATAACGTTCAGCTTCAAGTTCCATTATTTTTTGTTTCAGCTCATTATTCACGGCTTCAAACTCGGTCTTGGCTATCTCGAGTTCAGAAGGGACATGCCTGAGATGTTCTTCTATGGTCCGGGTGTCATCACAATCTGGCACAGGGATATTGTCATTCTTTCTCAATCTTCACCACTCCACATAATCCGGAGTGAGCATGCTTCTGGCAGCTACAACATCCATCCGGAATACTTTCCTCCACGAATCGGCTACTTCTTTGATCATCTTCTTATAGCTGTCGCCGTGATACTCAAACTCTGACCTAGCTAACCCGCACGTTGCTGGGACAAACTGACGTGCTCCATACTGTCTAAGTGCTAGTAGCGGAGCATACCCGACTGCTCCCCAAAGTCCAAGTAAGGTCACAGTGTCGGAGTCACCACACCGAAAAAGAACATCACTGAGGAATAACCAAGGGGCTCTCCAGACAATATCTCGGTCTTGAAGATGCGTAAAGACCTTCATCCATTTTTCTTTCGAGGCGCCTTCATGCCATTTTAAGGTAATAAATTCACCTAGAGGTGAATAGGTGGTGCTGAAACGGCGGTAGGCAACCCCGTCAGTCTTCCAGAAGTGGCTGTGAATCCAGACTTGAAGGAGCTGAATGCACCCGGTGAATCTTCCTCCGCCAGTTCTTCGGCAATGATTGAGAGATCGAAAGGTCTCAGCCAAGATGGCTGGTGCTGGATTGACTCTTCTCGAGAGTTGTTCGAATAGCTCCACTACGGTGGCATCGATGTATCCCAAGGTCTTTGGGAATAAAATTAGACCATACAGACCTAATGCAAACAGGTCTATTGTCTTCCACTCATCGGGATGGTGCTTCATTAGCTGTTTGATATGAAGCCAAGCGATTCCTTCTCCACTACCCTTACATCGAGCTCGGTCAGTTACCCATTTTTCATCAACTCCGGCAACCTTAGCTAGTGCATTTTTGAAAGGTTGACTTTTAATGTGCTTAAGGTAGGCCCGCTCGAGTTTGATGTTTTCACAATGCAGCAGTGTAGTGTATTCTTCTATGGTGGGCACCATGTCTTCCCGGTTAAAGGTGAAGCAACTGTATCCCGGGTTCCAGAATTGAACCAAGGCTCTAATTAAGGGCTCATCAATCTTAACATGAAGCAAAAGTGCAACATCACCATACCGTTGGCTGAACTTCTGTTTCACCTCATTCTTCCAACTGTCCCGGAGCTCTTGTACGTCATTCTGCTTTAGGCTGATCGAGGCGTAGCTAACCAGCTCTGACACATAGCTGTCTTGAAGACTGTCTCCCTTTTCCTTCTGAGTCTTCTCGGACCATAGTCGTACCTCAGGGTTTTTAATCTCTTGTATTACAACACCTTTATCCATTAATTCAGATTATTTTGTGCGTAATGAACGTCTTTTTAGGGATCAATGGCCTCTTGTTATGATGCAAATGCTAAAAAACAAACACAAAGGTAAAAAGTTAGAAAAAGTGGAAATAAATAAATAAATGAAAAAAGAAAAAAATGGCAAGGAAAAAAACATAGGGACAAAAACATGGTTAGATAAACAATATCCTAGGTTTTGGAATGTGGTTTTGGGGTAGGCTCTATTTCTTCGAAGTCTCCTGGTTTAGGTTCTAAAAAAAACGGTACCCGAGTTCTCCTTGCTGGTGCCCCCTTGGGCTTACCAGACCCTTAGTCCTAAACCCATCACAGGCTTGTGTGGACTAAGTTAAACTCGAGGGGACACATTCCCTTATGTCTATGCGGAGAATAAATTCACACGAAGACATAAGGTATATGAATCCCGAAGGCTACTTGCTAGGCATATGCGGTGAATAAATTCACACGAATGCGTCGCTTTCACCCCCACTTAAAGGGTTCGGAGCTCGGGTATAGAGCCTTTGGATGAAAAAGTTTGGAAGGTTGAAATCATTAGAAAACGGTCAGTCCAACTATTTACTCGAAAAAAAAAATATATAACCAAAAGTAAGTAATAAGGATCGAAATGTTACCTTAAAGTTCAAACTTACCCTTTTCATTAAAAAGACAATTGGAAATTACCTTAGCCTGACTCACTTACCTGTGTCCCCAGCGGAGTCGCCAAGCTGTCGTAACCGTCTTTCGGTTGGGCCCGGAATTGGGCTTCGACTTGAAAAATGTGGATTGGAGTCGCCACCGATCATTTATTTAAAAATAAATAGGTAGATCGGATACCTTATTTCTTACCTGATCTGCGTCTTACCAAAGATGTGTCGGATTCGGGAGTCGGTTACAGTCAAGGAAGGGTTAGCACCCTTGAACTGCCCTTTCGGTACTACATAATTTCCAGTTGTCTTTAATTAAGAAAGTTATAAATCTAAATTAAAAGGTAAAATAACGATCCAAAATTACTTACCCTTGATTAATTGAATGAAGACCATTTAAAAAAAACGTTACGTTTGGAGGGGTGAAAATAAATACGATATAACAACCACAAAACCAATGATACAAATAAGAGGAGACAATACAAATAAACTAATGATAAATAAGATAGATAAAGGGAAAAAAAATACTAAATAAATGTATATATACATATATGCATGAAGAGCAAAAAAACATACAAACAAAGAAATGAAAACTATCTAAAAACAAAGGAATACAAATAAAACATGTATTAAATAAAAAGGAAACGCAATAGAATAAAAATAAATAAAGTAAACGAAAAAAATAAAGAATATACATATAATAATAAAAGAAAAAAATATACATTTATACGCCATCAATAATACTTAAAATAATTATAGTTATGTGTATATATATATATATGGGTATATATATATATAAATATAATAAAATAAAATAAAAATATACATAAGATATATATATATAAATAAGGGAGTAAAATATAATAATAATGAAAATATAGTATATAATAATAATAGGGATTAAATTGAAAACGAAATAAACTCAAGGGTCAATTTACAAGGATTTCAGGTTCAATAATCGATTCAGATGACCAAATTAAACGTTTTTGAAACTGGAGAACCAAAACGCATATATATAAATAAGGGAGTAAAATATAATAATAATGAAAATATAGTATATAATAATAGTAGGGATTAAATTGAAAACAAAATAAACTCAAGGGTCAATTTACAAGAATTTCAGGTTCAATAATCGATTCAGAGGACCAAATTAAGTGTTTTTGAAACTGGAGAACCAAAACGCAAATCTCTCGCTTCTTGCAAAAACACGCGGGTCCGAGGTTCATCGGGTCGGGCATAAGCTGGAACGGGTTTAACATATGACTCAAACATTTTTTAGTTTCATTTCTCTCCTCACAAATCAAAGCTCTCCTCCCCCTCTCTGAAAAACACTCTCAAGTGTTCTTCAAAAAATAAGAACACGGCCGGATTCTTCAAGAATCCAGAAACCGACCGCCCTACGCCGCCTCGCCGCCGCCGTTGAACGGCGATGGCCGCCGTTCATCGACGGCAAAATCAAAAGATTTTTTACTTTTCCGAATGCTTTTCTTCTCCTCGTTTTGAAAATCAAGTTGGTTTTTCAAAAAAAGGCCTCGGGTTTTCGTAGATCTATACAAACGATCTCGAACGAAAACACCTTTTCATCGGCCAAAAGATTTTTTTACTTTCAACTCAAAACAACACGATGGACGATAAATTTGACGTGCAAAGGATCAAGCGAACGAAAAGGTAAACAACTAATATACCTCGCTTTTATTTCTTGTTTCGAAATGTTGTACAAGTGTTCTGACTTTCTTTGTGCTTGCTATGGTGACTTTCTGTGTGTATTCGCAGTAATCTCTCCGTAATATTTCGTGTGTAATTGTGTGATCATTTCTGGTATCCCCTGATATCGTTGATTACATGGGTATTTATACACATAATAATGCTATCTCTAGTTCCGAATTTTCAGAGGTTTGTTTGGACTAAAACACTTGTTATTTGCTATTTTGGTGTCCTAAACATCCACGATGGTGGTCTGTTGCCGAGAAGCATGGGATAGAGGCGTGTATGGCGAAGACTCGTGGGGGCTGTTGATCGAGGAATTTGGTCGTGGGACCTTTGGGGCTGCGACGCTCAGTCAGGAGACAAAGTGAGGAGGAACTAGGGTTTCCAAACCCTAGTTCAACGGTTCAATTTGGACCCGGTTCAGACGGAAATACAAGCAGACCGATTCAAGTGCTTCACTTCGGGCCATTGTTGGGCCACGTGTTACTAGTCACTGCTGGGCTACCAATCGGATGTAAACATTATTGTATATAATATATAACAATATTAATTGGTCAAAATTTGGTGTCTTCAAGGTTGAACCAAAATTAATATATATATATATATATATATTTCATTTGGATAATTTATCTGTTCAGATTAAATGACGCAAGAATTGTGGAATTAAACAATACGGTAAAAAAGTCTATTCTCTCATATTTATGCTTGTAACGATGGTGTATATGAACGAGAAGGGTTTCCTTTTTCGGTGGTGCCTCGCTTTATACGGCTGTACAGCGTCGGTGATACTATGTTTGACCGAAACACCCATCAAAATTTTATTGTGTTGACCCATTTCCACAAGGGTAGCCCGGTACTTGGACAACTCATTCCTTCGACCGTGTTTTAATGTGTTAGATTCTTGTTTGACCGTAGTTGAAAAGCATGAAGCATCTCACTTTAATTTGAAGATTCTCTAGATTTGAAAGTTCACAATTGAAGTTTTTTTTAAAAAAAAAATTATTTCATTTATGCCAGAAATTAATAGCATAATAATTAAAATTTTAAAAGATTCTCGTATGAATAGGTCTAGTCCATACAGTTAAACTAATTTTATCTAATTATTATCATTATTAGTAATAATCAAAATATAATAAACACTAATTTGTAATTAAAATAATCGGTTTGAGATAAAATTAATATATTAAGATAATAAAATTTGTATTAGTATTTTACGGACCTAATGGGAATAAATATGTTGAAAAATAAGTAAACATTCATGAACCGGAGAAATGAAAATAAAACTGATCTTAAAAAATATAGAAGTAAGATCAAAACTTACATGAATCAAGATAATTTGCAACTTAGCTTGTGCAAGTTATAATTAATAATTTGCAGCTTGTTAAATTATTTTTTTAGTAACATGTCGGCTCTTGTTTTTACAATATTCTAATCCATGGTAATTTTTTTAAAAAGAAAATGAGCACGGAAGATTGATGAATTCCAGTATTAAATAAAGGATCAAACAATACGACAGTTTTGGGGGATTGAAGTAAAAGTTGGACCATTGCAAAAATAACAAAAAATCAATTGGGCAAATCATAGCGCCGGGATCCACTACCAAGCCAGAGGCAAACGGCTCAAGCCATGCCATCAAGCCAGTGAATGGCGATGGTTGGTGAGTGACCGAAGTTTCCCGGTTAAATCCATAAAAAATCATAAAACCAATAGCCAATGATTTTGATTTATATAAGAAAGTCAATAATTTAATTATTTTATTGTAAATAAAAGGTTTAAATATACAAAAAGGTGCAAATCTATATCCGTTTTTTAGTTTAGTGTCTAATGTTTATTTAGTTTCAGTTTGGTGTATAATATTTCATTTCGTTACTCAAAATGTATCAAGTGATGACAGACCGTTAGTTTTCTCTGTTAAGTAACGTGTGTCATAATCTGATAATTTTAAAAAATTTATATAAATTTATATATATATATATATTAAAAAAGAAAACATAAATTTTGAAATAACCCTAAAACTTTAAAAATCTTCATTTCAACCCCTAAACCCACGCCGACCGTCACCCTTTGCAATCGACGAAGCTCCATTCGACCTCACCTCACCCCGACAACCAAAACCTTATGAAATCGTGACTGATCAACGGCCGATCGACATTTTATACCTTGCAAACCCTAGGATGGAAATCGTAATTCCAAGCAGTTTCGACGACCATTTGATGACAACTACGATAACTTATAACTAGGATGATGACAATGACTACGTTGACAGTATTGGTCGTGGCCGAAAAAGACTATAGTAGGTTAGTGTTAGGATTTAGAGATTTTAGAGATTTTAAGGTTTTTTGTAATTTAAAAGAAATAATTTTTTTTATAAATATAATAATTATTTTATTTAAAAAAATAAAATTTAAAATTACGAGATTATGACACGTGTCACTTAACGAAAAAAAAACTAACAGTTCATCACGGCTTAACCCATTTTAAGTTATAGAATAAAATATTAGACACTAAACTAAAAAAATAAAACTCAATCAAACATCTTTTGTAGTCTAAACAAAATGTTTTTCTCTCACCAACCCCAATAATCCCTCTCCAATTCACACTCCTATCTCAATTCCCAAAGAGAGGAAAAAAAATCTAAACCTATTAAACCAGTAACCTGTAACGTCCATTTTCTTTATAAATAGGCGCGTTCGAGGTCTTAAATCGTTGTGCCGTTGAGTTTCGCCAATCTAGAGGTCTGGTCAGCTCAACATAATCTCTCTTTCTCTAAACCACAGACTCAGATCCGCTCGGAATTCTTTGTCCCAGGTTCCCTTTTCTACCCTCTGTATTCCTTCTTCTTTTAGTTACTTTTGATCCGTGGTTTTCGTTCGTAGATTTAGCTCTGTTGTTTGTAGTAGCAGCGGGAAATTAGTTTTCTTTTAGTGAATCTTGACCGAATTGATTTCTGATCTGTTAATTTTGGAGTTTCTCAGTATTTTGGTTCTTGAAAATTATAGGATCTTGAGATTATGAGGTTTGCTTGGATTATTTATGGAATTTTTTCTGAAAAAGTTAAACATGTTTTGAGTAAGGCTTTGAGTTGATGACGTCTTAAACTTCCATAGAATTTGTTATTTACTTGAAAAATAGTTTTGCTTTGAGTAGGATCTACATTTTTCTACTTTGCTTTGAGTAGTATTTACTGGATCTGTATTTTTTCATTGTCCTAGACTTCTAGTATCTTATATCATTATCGATATTTCAAATTGAGTATAACTGTATAAAGATTTATAAATTTTGTTGTGGTTTTACCACTTGATTTAGATTTACGTCTGCCATTCAAATCAGCCAACTGGTACAACGTTTGCCGTTAAAACATCCTTCTGAAAGTAAATAATTGCAGAAGCAGTTTTCTTTGGTCCAGTTTTTTGGATTTTGATAAGAAACGAAAGTAGAAATTACTGTCAATAGTTGAACGTAGTAATTGTACTGAGCTTTCTCTGGTGTTCTTATGTGTGCAGCTCGTTAGAATGGAGACTTTTCTATTCACATCTGAGTCTGTCAATGAGGGTCACCCCGACAAGCTCTGTGACCAGATCTCTGATGCTGTGCTGGATGCCTGCCTTGCGCAGGACCCCGACAGCAAGGTTGCCTGTGAAACATGCTCTAAGACTAACATGGTTATGGTCTTTGGAGAGATTACCACCAAAGCCAATGTAGACTATGAGAAGATTGTCCGTGACACCTGCCGCTCCATTGGATTTGTTTCTGATGATGTGGGTCTTGATGCTGACAACTGCAAGGTCCTGGTCAATATTGAGCAGCAGAGCCCTGATATTGCCCAGGGTGTCCATGGCCACTTCACGAAGCGCCCAGAAGATATTGGAGCTGGTGACCAGGGTCATATGTTTGGTTATGCCACGGACGAAACCCCGGAATTCATGCCTCTTAGCCATGTCCTTGCAACTAAGCTTGGAGCACGTCTTACTGAGGTTAGGAAGAATGGTACCTGCGCCTGGCTAAGGCCTGATGGTAAAACCCAGGTTACTGTTGAATACTACAACGATAATGGTGCTATGGTTCCAGTTCGTGTTCACACCGTCCTCATCTCCACCCAGCATGATGAGACTGTTACCAATGATGAAATTGCCGCTGACCTCAAAGAGCATGTTATCAAGCCGGTCATTCCCGAGAAGTATCTTGATGAGAAGACAATCTTCCACCTCAACCCATCTGGCCGCTTTGTTATTGGTGGTCCTCATGGTGATGCTGGTCTCACTGGTCGTAAGATCATTATCGACACCTATGGTGGCTGGGGAGCCCATGGTGGTGGTGCTTTCTCTGGAAAGGACCCAACCAAGGTGGACCGGAGTGGTGCTTACATTGTAAGGCAAGCTGCCAAGAGCATTGTAGCAAATGGCCTTGCTCGTAGGTGCCTCGTGCAGGTCTCCTATGCTATTGGTGTGCCCGAGCCCTTGTCTGTCTTTGTCGACAGCTACGGAACTGGAAAGATTCCAGACAAGGAAATCCTCCAAATTGTGAAGGAGAACTTTGATTTCAGGCCTGGTATGATCACCATCAACCTGGACCTCAAGAGAGGTGGCAATGGACGGTTCTTGAAGACAGCTGCCTATGGACATTTTGGAAGGGACGACCCGGACTTCACCTGGGAAATTGTGAAGCCCCTTAAATGGGAAAAGCCTCAATCTTGAACTCAGCTTTTTCCCTGCCCCTGCTCATCCAAGGCACCTAATAATCTTTGTATTTTCGTAGCTCCTGCCGCATAACCAACCCCCTGGCATTCCCCGAAATATCTAATCTCATACATATCATGCCCCTATTATTGATTTTCATTTTCATTTTTTGTTTCTTCTTTTTCACCATGTTTGATTTGATTAATGTGTCTTGTATCAGTGTAGGTGTTGCGAAATTGCATGAGAATTTTGCTTATATTGATGGCACTAGATTGATCATGGAATTCGCCGCGTTAGCAGCTGTACTTCGTGATAAATCAAATTATTGTTCTTAAGTTGCTACCGTATTTAACATGGTAGCAGACAAGCAACAAGTTTTTTAAAAAGACCGCAATGCAAAGGTACTTTGACACCACCTAGGCAGTCGACCCCAAAAGTGAGAATATAAAGGTCCGCTTAGTTTTAAAAAAATATAGATTATTTTTAATATTTTAAAAAGTAGAAAACGTCGGAAAAAATGTTTGTTTGTAAAATTTAAAAATAATTTTTGAAAAATAGAAAAAATAATAAGTGAAAAAAAAATCAAAATATAAAAAAGATATTTTCAGTGTTTTCATTAAAATTATTTTGAAAATTTAAAAATTAGGAAAACATAAGATCTATATTTTTTTTTTTAACTTAACTTACATGAGTTAAAATCCTTTTAACAGAATTTTTTGACTTAATAGCATTTGAAACCTTCAATTTTTTGCAAAAAAATCATTTTATCCTTGAACTTTTTTTATATTATTTTTTCTAAATAAATCTTCAAACTTTCTAAAATAATCAATTACGTCTTCGAACTTAACTAAAAAAGCAATTAAGGCCATCAATCACATAACCACCCATTGTGTATTACCATAATAGTAAGCGTTGTGACGATCAACGTTTGATTCTTTTGGTCAAAGGGTTAGGTTATTTCTCTCTCTCTTAATTTAAGGGTCACATTGAGTGTAAAAACATTTAGGGACTACATTTACCCAAAAGCTTGAAGGCCTCAATTATCACTAAACATATATATTTTTATTTTAATGACATTTTTGTGTGCTCTTGCTTTCAACAATTTTTTACTTATATTTTAAATTTAATTGATGTCTAATATATACACTAATATTATATTTTTATTATAAATTAAAATAATTTATGTAATATGGAAATTTTATATTATGAAATTTATTATCAATTTTATTGTTTTATACTTGCATAACTTACGTGTTAAATTAATTATTAAAAAAATCATTACATAAATTTAACATGTAAGTTTTGCAAAATTTCATTAAATAACTTCTAATAATAAATTTCATTAAATAAATTTAAAACAAAATTCAACTTAATAAATTGATAGGAGTTCAAATCTATCAAAATTCATTTTCTTCTTCCAATAATGTGTAAATATCAAACTTCTAATCTTGATTTAAACCCTTATAAATGTAGCCATTTTTATTTTATTTCGAAATTTTCCATTATAAATGTATCAAACATATTTTCTAAAATTTATTACTAAAAATTAATTTTATTTATATTCATTAAATATGTTTCTTAATTTTTAAAAATATAAAATAAAAAATATTTTTAAGAAATGAAAATAAAAAGAATATTTTCATAAATCAAAATGGGGCCTAATTTTCGAGTCTCGTAAACACTAAAACACGGGTTAGTATTTTTAAACCGATACTATCTTGTATTCATTCCATAATTATAAAAAAAACCTATTTTAGATTGGTGAAATACCTAATTTTATAGATTTGTGAAATACCTATTTTAGTATTAAGTTTAATTTGAAACTCCTAATACTATGTTTGGAACTTTTTGAGACAATTTTAGATTGGACTTTTAAAATTCAAATTGTGTATAAATGTCCACTAATTTTTTTTTTTTTGGATTTGCCCGTTCTAACTTTAAGTTTAAATAGATCAAATCTTAGATTTCAAAAACTATATCAAAAGTTATAATTTATGAAACATTAAATTTCATTAGAAAAATATTAATGTTAGATGGTATATGTTTAATATATATTTGAAATATTTATCGATCATTAACAACACACATATTATACAAACATAATTATTTGAACTCGAATATTTTAAAAATAAAAATATTTTCTTTACTCTAGATATTATAAAAGCACTATTTCTCGACCAGTGTGAACTTAAAAAAACAGTATTGAATGTGATCGTATAAAATATATTGAAAATTTGAGTTTGATTATATTAAATTAAAGTATAAAAGGTTAAATTGTCAAAAAGAAATAAGTTTGGGTTCTAGCTGAGTATTCACGTTAAAATATTGATGCTTAGAGTTAATTATCGATACCTTTCAGACAAATAATTTTCCAACCATTGATATGGAAATGATTTTGAGTTAAAACTAGATTTGGACCGTTGGACCAAAATAAGTAAAGCACGTGGCTTAAGAAGAAAAAAAGGTTAAATCCTTATTTATACATATTTTAGACATAAATTATTAAAACATATTTTTAAATAGTATAAATTATTAAAAAAATTATTAACTAATGTATGTATTAAATATATTTCAAATATAACATAAGTTAATTTCACATGTTCCTAAACTGTGTTTCATAAGTTAATTGAATCCGTGACCTATTTTGATTATGAAGCTCTTGAGAATTTTTAGGTTATATGTTAAATTCTCAATAACTTCGAAAATATATTAATTTTTTAATTGGTAAAACTAACAATATGTTAATAAAAAATAATAAAAATAGAATAATATTGTAAATAGGAATTCCAGTGAGGCAGGTTTTATGGGGATCCACCTTATCTCGTATCCCATTGGTCGGGGATAGATACATATTTCGTGGTGGTGAGGGTCAAAGTGAAGACAGTAATTAAATTGATCGTGGGTGATAGAATAAGCAAACGTGTATATGATTTCAATGGTGTATTTAATATAAATTTATTTTGAGTTATTGCTTTTGCTTTGCTATAAATTTTAAGTATAAATTGAATTGAAATACAAACCCAAATTTTAAATATCCAAGCAATAAATTTGAGTTAATTTGAAATTTTATTTTTTAAAACTATTAATAACTATTACTTTCATTGAATAAAGAAGAATACTCAAAATATAAAAAAGAGTTTACAAAAATAAAAATAGACCATTCACATTAGTCATACCCTTAAAATTATTAAAATGCACAAACTAACCATTTAAAAATAAAATAGGGTCATACAAAAAAATCTTGATCATATAATTCAAACAGATGATAGATACAAATAAAATCATCGTCGACGATGAAGGATAAACATTGTTAACCAAACATAAGAATGCATATATTAATAATGACTCTTTGATTATTGATCATATCATAACTCAATTGTGACTTATCTTCAGTGGTTGTGAATATCTATCAGTATCTAGTTCGAGGGACCAAAACATGAAGAAATCAATAAGATAACCCAATAATTATCATATGAAGAGGCGAATCCCAAATTTAACCTTGAAACAAATAAAAGAACACGCATGTTAAAAGAGTATACAAACATTCTACAAAAACAAATAAAATCATTCAATGTTTTCATACGAAAAGGAAAAGACTAATTAAATAAAATAACAAAAAACCTATGCAATTGAGATTAAAATTTTAAAATTTATGTTCTCGAATGTAATATTAAAAATTTCAAATCCACTACTAAGTATTAAACAAAGTTCATCAATTTGAAAATAATAATAATGAATGTTTATTTTCATGTGTATTATCATTTAATTTACACTAATTCTAGTATTATTATTTAGATTGCTAAAATTTAAACCATAAATATTATTTAAAAAGTTTAATATGTTATCTTGTTATGCTGATCATGGATGACTGAAAATTTATATCTAATGGTTTTGACCCGATTTGATAAGGTATGATTTTTTTTCTTTTTAATGAAATTTTAGTTTTAGATTGGATTTGAGTTTAGAGCGAACCCATCATGTCCCATACAATTATGAAAATAAATTTTTTATGTATTTATATGCTATTAGTTAGATTTGATATATATATATATATTACACTAGAATTATGATATTAAATTAAACTTTCTTTTAATTTTATGTTATTAAATTAAATAAATTAATATGTTTTAGATTAGTTTATATTTTTCTAAAAATATAAAAAATGAAAATTATATTAAATTAGATCAAGATTGAGTTTCTAATTAATCTTTTTTTTTAAAATAAAACTAGGTTTCCATCAAATATAAAAACAAGATACACTAAATATAACACGATCCTAATACAAAAATCTGAAGGGTGTGAAGAAGAATAACACAAAAAACCTTCCATTGAATACATGCTTCATCCTCCACAAAAATCTAGCAACTGTCAATAATCTCTAGGTCTCCAGTCGAATATAGACGCAATATTGGTGTAGGCATGGAGATTGAGAGAACCAATATGATTGATTGTTCCGCAAACGAATTTGAATGCATCGACAAACTGCCACAAAAATGATCTAACTATGAAAGCCGTTCATCTTTCTTGATCAGGAGATGCACCTTGTTGAATGTAACACGAAGCGATAAACTATCATAACAATAGAAATATCGTGCCATAAAAACAAACAAACTATACTCTTAAAGATTATATGAAAAATAATGATATCAAAGAGGGGAAGGTGTTTATTTAGATTTAAATAGAAAAAGAAATAAAAGAAAAAGAAGAAGAAAAATAGGAATGATAGAGAATACGACAATTAAGTCACCGTTGCAGGAGATACTTCGAAATAAAATTAGATAATAACTTTAGAGATAAAATTAGAGTTTGTAAATTAAATTTTAAAAAATATTTAATCTTAAATCAAATCATCTAATTTCAGCCCTATTTTTTTAACATGCAGTTAGATCTAAAAAATTTATTATAATGAAAAATAAAAATTTTCAAAATTACATACTCACATTTAGTTTAAAAATATTCATTTCGAGGAATGATGTAATGTTACCTATAATAACATTTTTTTTGTTTGAATTCTCAAAAATCTTATTCTCTCTTGTACCTTAAGTAGTTAATAATTCCCATTTGTTTGGATAAAATTACTTTTTAAATAAATGAATTATTTTAAATTATTCCTTCCTTTATTCCTTTAAATTGTATGATAAATTATTTCCTTATTTCTTTGTCCTTCACCGAATGATTAATTCACTCTCTTGGACATTAGATTTACTGGTTTATTCATGTTTTTTTTATTCTTTAATTACTAAATTCGTTGAATGCATCATAGTTAACATTTATGACTTATCAAATTATATTGTATCGATGCAAAATTTTCATATTTTTTAAATAAATAATGTGAAATTTAATTTTACTTAGGGTTAAAAGAATATATTTCTATTCTATTCTATCTATTTATTTTTAAATTTTATAAAAAAGTATAAATTCTATGAATTTAAATTTTATAAATAAAAATACATAAATTAGAAATAATGGAATAACATATTTTTTATGAAATTTTATATAAATATTTTTATTTTAATATTAAAAATTTAACTTGTTAAAAAATATACCACAAGAATAATTTGGTAAAATATATATTTTAGCAATCTTATTAGTCCCTTGGTCAAACATTATAATGTTACATTAATGTCAAACAAACCAAACAAAATAATGTGACATTCCTAGTAATGTATTAGGTAATGTTATATTTCAGTCATCTTATTTTCAAAAGTAATATTATATTCCATGAACTAAACGACCCCTAATAATAATTGGTTAATCTTTTCATTCAGTTAAAATTAATATTTAACAATTTATAAATAATACTCTTATCTATTAATTTATTTTCGATTAAAATATGAAATTTATCATTATATTTTATTTTAAATTGATTGTTACTATATTTCTTATATATTTTTTTTTGATTTTTTTTCTGGAAATCACATTTTAAAACTAGTTTCACCGGAGTGTTATAAGAGGAAATCAGAGTATTAGTATGCTCAATGACAGGTGACCAAAAAAGTTTAGTGTAATAAACTAAATATTTTTAAAGTTTAAAAGAAAAATAGATACACCCTTAAAGTTCAGTGCTGAAAATGACGTCATTTTATCACATCATTACAGTAACAAAATGATGTATTCATGTCTTCGTGTTGTTAAAATTTAATGATAGTGACATAATTGAAGTCAAAATCAAATTTAGTGTTATAATTGAAGAATTTGAAAGTTCGGTAATATAAACAATACATCATGCAAAGTTCAGTGATATCTAGTATACCTGGGGTGATTACAAGATAATATCTTTCCTAAAGATTCTCAACCATTTGACAATGAATGCTCAATCATTGCAGTATCTAGTGCTCAAACTTAGAACCTCTGGAGATAACAATCATCCCTTTGACCACAAAGGTAAATTAATTTGTGTAATAAAATAATATTATCTAATTTGTTTACATTATAACGATTTATATAAATTTTTATATATCAATACATCAAACATAAATTACATTTTCCTTAAAAAAACCCGAGTTATTAAAGAAGTTTTTTCTTTCTTTCTTTCAAGATGAATAATTAAATCAATTCTCTCATATTTTGAATACATCAAGTGATCTTAGTGATAAAAATAAAATTATTCTTCCTAAAAGTTATGGGTTTGAAAAGTTGTGTCTACAGGATTTGTGTTATCAATAAATTAAGAAAATTCTTAACAAATAATAACCTAATAATCACCTTAGACAACTCAAAAAATATATAAATAAATAAGTGGCTGAAAATAGCAAGTCATAAATTGAGTAAGTTTCACAGTTATTTTCTGAATAGAAGTTATTTTGACAGTTAATTCATAAATTAAGTTCCAAGGACCAGGGTGCCCACTTGCTCAGGGCAAGATGCATTTCTTTCAAAGCAAACCACAAATAGAGCATACAACATAACTATAGCATTGTAGGAGCATTATATATATGATTGTGGTGGTGGTGATGAAGTGGAGTTGCAGTGGGCCGCCATCGAAAGATTGCCTACTTTTAAGCGGATAAGAACTTCCTTGTTCAATCAAAAGTTGATAAATGCCGGCGAAGGGGACGAATTAGGCAAGAAGGTGATAGATTTGCTCGGCTTGGAGCGTTCGAACGCCACGTTTTCATCGACCAACTCATAACCATAATCGATAAGGACAATCTAAAGCTGTTGAAAAGACTAAATGAAAGAATGGCCAGGCAAGAATCCAAAACAAAACTTTGTTCTTCTCTTTTGCTTTTATAATATGAAAATGTATAACTTCATTGTCAATACCAAATCAGGGTGGGTTTGAAATTACCAACAATCTGTTGGAAGTATGGTAAACAGAAGAATATGAACTGATTTATTGATACTATGGAAAAACGTATATTTGAGTACAAGGTTGATGCTCCTTATATACTACTGCTCTTAGCTGCTAATACAACCACCTTAACTGACCAACTAACCAAAACTAACTTGCTAACAACCTTAGCAGTTATAACAGCTTCAACTTCAGGAAGCTTCTAAGTATACTGCTAATGTACACACTACATTAATTGATTTAGCATGCTAACATGAAGTGAGATTCGAGAATCTGAAGGTGGAAGCCGAGTGTGAAGCGGTTCATGGAAAGCCTCAGCTCCCTACTCTTTGGAGCACTGTCACCAACATGTTCCCTGTACGTGCTTAATTGACGTTGTGTATAAAACATGCGTTCTGTAAGTAATCGAGGAGATGTTTTTATGTTGAGCAGGAAGCTATTAAAAAGGTTAATCGATGCGTGTCTCGACCAAACAAGATTAAAATTCTCGACTATGTGAGCGGCATCATTAAGCCATCCAGGATGACGCTGCTGCTTGGCCTTCCGGGATGCGGGAAAACAACCCTTTTGCAAACGCTTGCAGGGAAGCATGACCCGTCTCTTAAGGTCTCAGGGGAAATCTCTTACAATGGTTGCAAGCTCAGTGAGTTTGTTCCTCAGAAAACGTCTGCTTATATAAATCAATGACTTGCATATTTCGGACATGACAGTAAGAGAGACAATTGCCTCCTCAGCACGTTGTCAGGGCATTGGGAGCAGAGCAGGTATATATAAATAAAATCTTCTTTGGATTTTACTGATTATTCAAAGTGTTTATGATTTGAAGATATTCTGAAAGAACTCAGTAGGCGCGAGAAGCAACATGGTATCATCCCCGAACCAGATGTAGACACCTATATGAAGGTAATTCTCTTTTGAAATAAAATGGTTCAGACTCCATTGCTGCTATCTTTGAAAATAATAATCTATGGCGGCAGGCAATTTCTGTTGAAGGGTTGAAGAGAACATCCCCTCCAGACAGACTATATATTAAAGGTGATTTCCCCTTAATTAAAGGTACACAAATTAATAGACTTTTCACTAACGATTTTGCTACCATTTTCTTAGATCTTAGGACTGGATATTTGCGCTGATACAACTGTGGGAGATGCAAAGAACCGTGGAATCTCTGGCGGGGAAATGAAGAGGCTCACGATAGGTTTTGTGTTCGTAACCGATACCACTTGATAAATTTTTAACTACACTTGCATGAACATGTTAAGCTTTTTTTTTTTTTTTTTTAAAAGAGAACATGTTAAGCTTAGATGCTGTGAAAGCAGACAATTGAGGCAGATTAAACAGATTCATTAGTTAATATATTATTAGGATGAATATTTGATGTACATAATTTCATATATTATTAACAAATAATATGATGATATATAATCAAAAAAAATATTTTTTTTAAAATTTTCTTAACTTATTGACAATATGTCTATTCAAACTTGAGTACTCCAAGAAAGAAATTTATCCCATTTTACTATTGAGGCTACTATAGATTCTGATAATAAAGTATTTGATATACAAATATTACAAAATTTTGACTCCACAACCACAAATATATTTATTTAAATGTCACATATCATGTTCTAATGATCCTAAATCTTAAAATTTAAACTTTATATAATCTTAAATTCTAAATAAAGAAAGATTGGTTCAATATAACACCGCTTGTAAAATTCTTTTTCCATTTTATAATAATTCATAGTACTATTGTATTAAATGTTATATATATCGGCTGATCCACCCTTAATTTAGAATGGGTACGATGTGTCTACCCTAAAATACTATTTTTTTTATTAATTATCTAATTTGTTGATTGTATCCATCCTGAAATCTTATGTGTCTATCCCATACGAAAATTTTGTATTATTAATGCATATGTACCCATCCTAAAAATATTAATCTTCCAAGTAAGTTAGGTAATATCTTAGAAAACGTCTTAGGTAATTAATTAATCAAAGAGAACTCATGATAATATGATGATCAGACTTCCAAGTAAGTTAGAACATTAAATCATTGCACTAATTGCTTAATATTTCAAATGCAACAGGGGAAATGATGGTTGGTCCGGCCAAAGCCTTCCTTATGGATGAAATATTAACAAGCTTAGATAGCTCCACCACCTTCCAAATTGTAACATGTCTACAACAGTTGGCTCATACAACAGGAGCCACAATTTTAATTTCACTCCGACAACCAGCTCCGGAGACCTTTGATCTCTTTGACGAAGTTATCCTAACGGACGAAGGAAAGATTGTATACCAAGGACCTAGGAATCAAGTTCACAAGTTCTTTGAATACTGTGGCTTTAAGTGCCCACCAAGGAAAGGCCTTGCAGTCTTCCTGCAAGAGGTATGTTTTTTTTAAGAACAAACAATATTTGCATCGATTTATTGGAACATTGTTTAAAGTTGATTTATCTATAATAGGTACTCTCTGAAAAAGAACAAGCACAATACTGGTTTCATAGGGACCGACCTTATAGTTATGTTTCTTTGGAAAAATTCATAGTTGCATGTAAAGAGTTTCATGCAGGACAAGGGCTAAACGAAGAACTCTGCAAATCTTTTGACGAAACCGAGAATCACAAGAATGCATTGTCGTTTAATATCTATTCATTGGGAAAATGGGAATTGTTCAAAGCATGCTTGGCTAGGGAATGGTCTCTTACCAAGCGTAGCTCATTTTTGTAGTTGTTCAGATCAACACATGTAATGATTTAATATATGAATCAATACAGAGATGGAGAATTATTAATCAACTTACTTTCACACGCTTTGGGTGTTCTTCTTCTTCTTTCTTTTTTTGGTTACAGCTTGTTTTATTGGCATTGGTAACTATGACATTGTTTATACGAACTAGGATGAAGATCGATGAGTTCCATTTGAAAAAGTACATGGCTTGCTTATTTTTCGGTCTTACCAGAGTTCTGACCAGTGGAGTTACAGAATTGGCACTTACTAGTTCCAGGCTTGACATATTCTGCAACCAAAGGGATTTGTATTTCCATCCTGCATGGGCTTATTCAATTTCTTCAACTATAATAAGGATTCCATTTCGTTTTTGGATACTTTTCTATGGACATCTCTAATATATTATGGGATTGGTTACAGTCCAGAACCAGAAAGGATTGTTTTTTTAAGGACAATATCCTATTATTATGTTAGATATATAAAATTTCAACATGTTGTCTAATTAGTCCCAAGTGTTACTTTCAGGTTCTTCCGTAAGCTTTTCATCCAGTTCCTTTTCCATCAAGTAGCAATCTCGATTTTTCGTTTGATTACTGCTGTAATTCGAACACTATCCGTTGCTGCAATCTTCTGTCAATTTACAGTGATGGCAACACTATTATTAAGTGGCTTCATAGTACCCTTACGTAAGGCCAACCTTATTATTAGCATGACTACTTCAATTTGTTCAAAGTATTCATGTAATTATAACTCAACTGTTATCTCAATGCAGTATCGATGCCATCTTCGATAAAATGGTGCTTTTGGATTTCCCCTCTCGTGTACAAATATAGGAAACTCAGTAAACGAATTTCTATCTTCAAGGTGGCAACAGGTAAAAAAGGGAAATCACCTATGGTTATTTATGAAACAAATTAGAAGATGAAAATATTAGCACTTATATGCTGTTCGTTTCATTGATTTTCAGGTTTCATCCTCAAATGTGACTTTGGGGAATCAGGCTCTACAGAAAAATGGATTAAACTTCGACGAATACTTCTACTGGATATCCATGGCAGCTTTGATAGGAATATGGGTTCTTGTTAACGTTGGATTCTCCTTAGCACCTAGTTATTTGAAGTGTAAGTTCCACATTATGCAAATACAAAGAACAAATGATAAAAGCATAAAAAACTTGATTGATGAATTTAAGCATTTCTGTTTCTAAGTTGTGTTTGCCTTGCAGCTCCAGGAACCAGGAGACCTCGAGTTTTATCTTGCATAGAAAGAAAAAAAGACTCGAGTAATTCCATACGGGAAAACCAATTGCCTGGTTCTCATGTAAAAACAGAAGTTACTAGTATGGTTTTACCTTTTGTGCCCGTAACGCTCTCATTTGAGAACATGCATTACTTTGTGGATACTCCCAAGGTAAAAATTTGTTTTACCAACAAAACCCTTAATTACGTTGAAGTTTGAAGATGATAAGAAAAAAAAATCAATTTCTTTTTGTCTACTTTCCCCAGAAATTTAGAGGGAAAGTTCCGAAGAAGAAGCTACATCTTCTTCAAGATATTTCTGGTGCATTTAGGCCTGGAGTTCTTACAGGATTGGTGGGTGCCAGTGGAGCTGGAAAGACAACATTGATGGATGTTTTACCTGGAAGAAAAACTAGAGGGTATATTGAAGGGGATATAAGAGTTGGAGGGTACCCTAAAGTCCAAAAGTGTTACGCTAGAGTATCAGGGTACTGTGAGCAAACTGATATACACTCTCCCCAGATAACAATAAAGGAATCAGTAATTTACTCAGCTTGGTTACGCCTACCACTAGAGGTTCCTATGCATAAAAGATTGGTACGAGTGTTTCAACTTTATGCAAATCCTAATATACCAATTTAATCTATATAAAAAAAGGCTCACTTGATTCTCACATTTAATAGAAATTTGTGGAAGAGGTCCTTCAAATGATTGAGCTTGATGAAATAAAAGATTCTTTAGTTGGCATACGTGGTGTCAGTGGTATATCAGCAGAGCAGCACAAACGACTTACAATAGCAGTAGAGCTTGTAGCTAATACATCAATAATATTTATGGATGAACCCACCTCTGGTTTAGATGCCAGAGCAGCTGCCACTGCCATGCGAGTGGTAAAGAGTATAGTTAATACTAAGAGGACCGTTGTATGCACCATTCATCAGCCGAGTATTGACATATTTGAGGCATTCGACGAGGTAACTGAGTGATGCATTCATAAACGTTCCGTAGTTCTTTTCATTAAATAACATGGTCCTTCTTGGCTACTATGATTATTCTGCTTCACATATCATATGTGCGTCATGCAGATTATTTTGATGAAAGGAGGGCAAATAGTATACTCTGGAAAGCTTGGTGAAAATTCTTGTAAGCTTATTGAATACTTTGAGGTAATCCAAAAGTAAATTCCTACAAATTATGAACTCATATACTATCCAAATGAATAAGAAACTAATGCTTCAAAGCACTTCAAGCAGGGAATACCAGGGGTTCCAAAAATAAAAGAAAATTACAATGCAGCAACATGGATGTTAGAGGTCACAAATCCTTCTATTGAAGCTGAACTTGGAGTCGATTTTGCCCGTCTCTACAAACAATCCAGTCTGTATCAGTACGTTCACCATGATTGATGTATTTAGGACCTTTGAGTCATAAACTCACACCTCAAAACAAAAGGATGGTACAAAAGAGCTTAGAAATAATATATTTCTATTGGATAATATTGGATATTTTTGTGCAGAAGAAACAAAGAACTAGTCCAAGAGTTGAAAGTTCCGGCATATGGTTCAAAGGAACTATGTTTTACTACACTTTCCACAAAATAGATGGGAGCAATTCAAAGCATGCCTATGGAAGCAACATTTGTCTTATTGGAGAAACCCAACATATAACTTAGGGCGCCTGATTTTAGTCATGGTATGCTCTTTGGTATATGGAGCGCTTCTTTGGGATAAAGGGCAAAAAGTGTAAGATGTTTCCTTAAAGTTTTCTTTCCCTTTTGGTGTTCTCCTTAAAAGTTTAAACATGCGACATTTTCCTGAAATCATGATCATCTTTCATGAAGCAATAATGAGCAAGACTTGTTCAACATAATGGGATCAGTATATGTTTTCATGGTTTCAATCGGAGCAAGCAACTTGCTTTCAGTTCTTCCGATCATAATTAGTCAGCGGACTATCGTGTACCGAGAAAGGTTCGCCAGAATGTACTAGTCTAAAGCACATTCATTAGCACAGGTCGAAAACTACACCCTCATCACACATGTTTTACATCTCTAACAAATTTATAACTGTCACTTCTGCAATTTATAACAAATTTATAATAGAAATACCATATGTGTTCCTTGAAACAGCTTTGTTCTTGATCCTTTCATATCCAGCAGTCAACTTGTATGAATAAGCTTACAAAGTATCATGCTATTTCTACCGACACTTTCTGTACATTGCTCACCTACAAATACATGGGCATGGTCATTGTTTCTTTGTCTACAACTTACCAAATGGCTGCAATAAATGGAAGTTATTGTATCACGGTTGCGAACTTGTTCTCTACTTTTCTCATACCACAACCTGTAAGCCCACTCCATATCTTTGCTAACTAAAACTACAATTCTTTTCTTTTACATGCAAATAAGAATATGAGACGTCTGTTATTTATATATGACATATTTGAGATTTGCATGTATTACCTAAATGGTGGGTTTGGTTTTATTGGATGGTTCCAATTCCTTGGACATTGAAAGGTCTCATCACTTATCAATATGGAGATATAAATAAGGAAATCATAGCTGTCGTAACCATTTTTCGTCCGGGCACGAAATATTTATTTGGCGGGAAAATTGATATGAATAAATGGTTTTGAAAATAATTTGAGAGTCGCCATCGGCCTTTTGGGTCAGGTAGGTCGAATACCTAAAAATTATTTTTTTTAAAAGAGTTTTAAGAAAACATCAATTAAAAAATGAACTGATCTGCGTTTATAACCAAAAATTCGTTCTTTTTAATAATAAAAAGGGATTCGTGGTCGGTTACGTTTAGGGAAGGATTAGCACCCCTACAACGCCCAAAATTGGTACTTTTTTAATTATAAATTGTCTCTATTATTAAAAATTTAAAAATTCAAAATATATTTAATTTATAATCCTATTATTTCAAAATTATATAAAAAAATATTTATTTATTTAAAAATATCGGAAAAGGACTTCTAGGTGTCTTAAGACAGCTCTTTTCTTTGATATTAATAAATATTAATTTGAATAAAATTAAATAATAATTTTTATAATTTTTAATTTTAAAATATCAGAATAGGACATCCAGTTGTATTAAGACTGCCCTTTTCTTCGATATTGATAAATAAATATTAAAATAATTTATTGAAAAAATATAAATTATTATTTATTATATTTATTTATGACTACATAATAATAATAAAAATATTTAAATATATAAACAAGTAAAATTAAAACAATAAAAATACAATTAGAACGATATATTTAAAAACAGTAAAATAAATGAAAATATTTAAAATTAGTGACTAAATTATAGTAAAATTAAAATTAAATACCTAATTCATATTTAATCAAAATTATAGGGATTAAACATATCATTTTCCTTATTTATTAATTTGGTGACTAAAATAAAATTATATAAAATTCATATATCAAATTAAAATAAATTAAAAATATATACTCGGGATTAAAATATTAATTATTAAAATTAAAGGACTAAATATGACATTTATCCTAAATATATTATTAATACGGTTAATGGCTAAAATATAATAAAATAAAATTTAAACACTAAATTAAAATGATTAAAAGTCAATTTCAGTGACTAAATTGCAAAGTTACAGACCTATAAGGGTTGCGGAAAGGGTTTACCCTTTCTTAAATTACACAGATACCCTCCCCAAAACGACGTCGTTTGGGGAGGGTTTTAAATACCCTAAACGCCTGGCCCGAAGGGCCAAGCTTCCTCATTTGCCTCTTTCCTTTCTCTCTCAAAATGAGAGAACCAGAGTTCTCTCTGGTTTCTCTCTAGTTTCCCTCGTTGGAGGGAAACCGGCAGCCATAGGCCACCGTACTCCGCCGCCGGCCACCGCCACCGGCCACCGTGAACGGTGGCCGGAATTTATAAAATACCCCCAAAAGCGTAGATCTAAACGTCCTAATGCCCGATCTAAGGTTATTTTAACCTAAAATCCCATAATATATCGTAAATCTACGATTTTCACCTTCGGCGTTTCGGTTCTCCGATGACTCGTGGAGGCTCTCACGGCGGCGATTTCCTCGGTAAGTCTCTTTTTTTTCTTCTTTCAGTTTGTATTTTCTGGGATCGTTGGTGTAGCTCTTTCTCTGTATCTTTTTTCCTTTTTTTTTCTGTTTGTTGTTGTCCGTCTGTTGTCATCCGTCTGTTGTCGTCGGTTTGTTGTCGTCGGTTCCTTTTCTTTTGCAGATTTGGTGAGGCTTTATAGCCACCACCGGTGTCCTCTTTGACCCGGGTAAAGAGAAGAGGTTCGGTGAGTCACCATAACTATGGTGGTGACTCACCATAGAGCTCGACATGTGGAGGGCTTCGTGACGTTCTGGAGACTTCGGCGAGGCTGGTGTCGTGGCAACTGCAGTGTCGACGTGGGGCGGCTGGAAGCTGAAGCAGCGCCGCGTGGTCTTCTGGAAGCTTGGAGAGGCGTGGCAGCTGGAATGGCTTCAGAGGCGACTGGAAACCCTTGAGGCGGCTGCGCACGGGGCTAGGGTTAGAAAACCCTAGCTGAATGTTACAAACCCTAAAGGGTTTGAGTTCAGTTGGGCCGATTGTAATTGTAATTGGGCCCCAATTTTGGGCCTTGTAATAATATATTTAATAATAATATAATATATATATATAATATAATAATAATATTTATAATAATAATAATAATAATTTTAATTTAAGTAAAATGAAAAATTAGTGTTTACAGCTGCCCCTCTTTGCTCATTCTTGTGTTAACAAGAATAGAGCAAAGACGAAAACAACAATAATTTTTCATTTGACTTCTTTTGAGTAAGACTCAAATGTTGAAAGCATCATTCCAGAGGTCTTAAAAACATCATGCATTGAAGGGTTTTGAAAACATAAAAAAGCTCCCGAAGGCTTTTTTTTAAAAACATCATGCACTACAGGACTTACAGATGACCCGAAGACTTGAAAACATCAAAAAGCTCCCGAAGGCTTTTTTGGAAACATCATGCACTGAAGGACTTACAGATGACCCTAAGGCTTTAAAACATCAAAAAGCTCCCGAAGGCTTTTTTGGAAACATCATGCACTGCAGGACTTACAGATGACCCTAAGGCTTTAAAAACATCAAAAAGACCCCGAAGGCTTTTTGGAAACATCATGCACTGAAGGACTTACAGATGACCCTAAGGCTTTGAAAACATCAAAAGGATCCCGAAGGCTTTTTGGAAACATCATGCACTAAAGGACTTACAGATGACCCTAAGGCTTTGAAAACATCAAAAAGATCCCGAAGGCTTTTTGGAAACATCATGCACTGAAGGACTTACAGATGACCCTAAGGCTTTGAAAACATCAAAAAGATCCCGAAGGCTTTTTGGAAACATCATGCACTGAAGGACTTACAAATGACCCTAAGGCTTTGAAAACATCAAAAAGATCTCGAAGGCTTTTTAGAAACATCATGCACTGCATGACTTACAGATGACCCTAAGGCTTTAAAACATTAAAAAGATCCCGAAGGCTTTTTGAAAACATCATGCACTGCAGGACTTACAGATGACCCTAAGGCTTTAAAACATCAAAAAGCTCCCGAAGGCTTTTTGGAAACATCATGCACTGAAGGACTTACAGATGACCCTAAGGCTTTGAAAACATCAAAAAGATCCCGAAGGCTTTTTGGAAACATCATGCACTGCAGGACTTACAGATGACCCTAAGGCTTTAAAACATCAAAAAGCTCCCGAAGGCTTTTTGGAAACATCATGCACTGAAGGACTTACAGATGACCCTAAGGCTTTAAAACATCAAAAAGCTCCCGAAGGCTTTTTGGAAACATCATGCACTGAAGGACTTACAGATGACCCTAAGGCTTTAAAACATCAAAAAGCTCCCGAAGGCTTTTTGGAAACATCATGCAATGAAGGACTTACAGATGACCCTAAGGCTTCGAAAACATCAAAAAGATCCCGAAGGCTTTTTGGAAACATCATGCACTGAAGGACTTACAGATGTGAGAAATAGTTTATTAAGTAAAAAAAACTAAGGAAATCGTTTTCTTACTTTTCAACAATTCCATTTTTAGAAAAGATTGAATGAGAAACTATGAAAATCGTTTTCTCATTATGTTTCAAAATAACATATTGATTGGGTAACATGCCCCAATCTCAAGATAATTTTCATTCTTGTGGATTGCATCTATCACTTCTTCAAATGTTTGCATGATTCCTGTATTTGCGGTTTTGAATACCTTCTTCTTGTAAGGTATTTCTTATCATGAATCTTCTTGTTCTTCCGAAGATCTGTAAAACTTCATGTTTGAATGCACTCAGATGTATCAATGTAATGCATTGTCTATTGTGTAAATGATATTCTTATGAATGCATGAATATTGATGCAATCTTCATTTGACTTCAAAGTGGTGAACTTGGTCTTCCTCTAGTTCATCATTTATTGCTAGGGTTACCTCTGGATATCGATGTAGCAACTTATGCTATCAAGCTTGCATTTCTGCAGAATCATCTGATCAACTTGTATCTTTGCTGTCTTCTTTGCTTCATGAAGGTCTCAGAAGAAATGTTTCATTTGTGGAACTCTTGCCGTAGTCAGAACTATGACCTTGATGTCCCATTTTGTCTTGGATAAAACCAATTTTCTTTGCTTGGACTTGTGTAGAAATTCCATAAAGCTTTCATCTTTGAAAAGAGAATCTATCATCTTTAAAAATAAAATTTGTCATCTCTGAAGTGAGAATCTATTATCTTTAAAAAGTGCAGATGTAGATATGCCTGACTCAGCAGGGATTAATCAGGAGAGTAGAGTCTGTTCTGATTTGACTCTTAAAACATATCACAAGGAGGATTTATTCCAATTCCTTTCATGTCTCCATATCTAATTGGATCTCGAACAAAGCAACTCAAACCATATCATGTAAAGATTTTTAACAACAACCTATTGTTTGATCTTAGTTGGCTCCAATAGTTTCTTGTTGTTAAAATTTCAGCTCTCCTTCTGTGGAAAGAAATCTTCATCATATCTCATTTCTATCCTTGAGGTTGAAGAAGACAAACTTCATCTTGGATCAATAAATGGAAACCATATGATCGCAACATTGGTTCAACATCAGAATAACTGGTTCATAAAACATTTGTCAATACATTCATCATCTCATGTGGCTTCTGCTCTTTGCATGGTGTTCAAAGTTTTTGTATGATGTCACAAGACCATTTGAGAATAAAACTCAATGGGAATACAAGTGAAATACTGGTATGACCAAAAAGTTGGTCAAATTCACAAAATGTGCTGGTATCGAATTGAATAGGAGACACTAATTGATTTAGATATCATCTCGGGCAAAGGCAAGTGTAATACTGATCATGTTTTCTTCTATAATGAGCGTTGTAGGAATTAGAAACACACCCACTATAAGAGCCATGTATGGAAAGATATCCGTAGAATTCTTGATGCTGGGGATGAAATGCACATGATAAACCAAATAGATGAAAACTCGGTTTAGTCTAGCTGGTAATGATAACCCCAGTAATAATCGGGAAAGAGCAATATACATGAGCTTCTCTCTTCCATGTCATCAAGTAAACAAAACTGATGTGAAAAATAGCTTCGTAACCTCAATAGTATGGTTAAAACTAACTGACAGGAATCTCAAAGAAATGTTTTCAATTATCACCGACACACAAAAGGCCAAATTTAGATTTCAAGGTCTCGAGGAACTGATCCTTGGATCGAATGGTCTACAAAGGGACCATCTTTATTCATGCAACCATGATGTAGCTTAACAAAGAACATACTGTCATGTGACACATGGTTTAAGAAGATTGGGTATTTGAAACCATACTTGCTGAATAAATATTTGTTCAACAACAAGACCCTAATGCAACTGCCTGATGAACGAAGCAATTATGTGTAATCCGATCGACTATCACTATTTCACTATTTTCATTTTTCACACCTTTCTGTCTTATTGGAAATATTTGTTCAAGTCAATGATCTTGACACATGATGATGTGGGCCTTCAGCATGCCCCAACAATTGCTGATACGATCGTTCAAAAATGCATCAACAGTCCTAATTCTGATTGAAATGGGCTTTCAGCATGCCCCAACAATTGCTGATACAGATGTTAAAAGTGTGCTCAACATTACTTCTTGTTGAGATGAGCCTCCAAAAATGCCCAAATATTCATATTGCTGTGAGCCTTCAAAATGCCCCAATATTCTATTTCTGGTTGAAATTGGCCTTCAATATGTCCCTCTAGATCTTGTCTAAATTGGGCTTTCTAGATGCCTCAATTTTCTATTTCTGGTTTACTCTCGACGTCTGTTTGACTTGAATATCATGATCCCTACAAGGTTCAATTTTGACAATACACTATGGTGGATACTTGTGGCTTTATTCGTGCTCCAAATATATTTATCCTGAATACTCATTCTGGTGTCACTAAACAATAATATTGTCAAGTAACTGGAGAAATTCTCTTGATATTGTCACAAACTTAAGAAGTACTCAATCATTCTGACAGAAACGTCTGAGATATGTATCTTCTGAATGAGGTGACCATTTTCTGTATCTGGAGGGATTTAGTCGGACAGAGTAGTAAAAATAGCTTGGTAATCCGTTCCAGGCTGACACAGTGGCTTATCATCTTTCAGTGAAGGCCATCTCTGAAATATACTTTTATGTGGGAGAGAAACCAATTTACGCGAACAGTAATCTGATGCAATGGCAAGACTACATATACAATGGTACAAGCTCATCAAAAATTCGTACCCATGCAACATGTTGATCCTGATAACAACTCATCTGATTATGAAGCGATCTTTCAGGATAATTTCATAGATATTAATAGTTCTTCTGATATCGAGGAAATCATGAATTCTGATTCTGATGAGAAGATTAAACTGTTATACTTGACAAAAATGGGATACTCAGAGGCTAAGGCTTCAATAACCATGGATATATGTGGTCTGAATTTATCAATTACAGAGTTAACAGATTTTATATGTGCTGCTCAAATATCAAAGGTTGCTGACGCACTTCTTCTGGTAGAAGATAGGAAGTAATTATGCAATGACCCAAATAACAAGCAAAGACGAAACTCTGGCTACGATTTTTGGAAAAGGAAGAAACAAAGGAAGCTTGAAAAGAAGCTTCTTAATGAAGACGATCATGCAGTTCATCTTCTTATTCCAATGATTATTTCTGGGGTTCCTACCGAACCATATCAGATAACTCAAAGAACATTTCCAGAATATGCTATTGGGTCTCCTTATTTCTACAATGAACAAATTTATCTTTCAAATCTAATGATTGTTTTTGGGGTTCATACTAAACCAGATCAGATAACTCAAAGAATACTTCCAGAAGATGCTATTGGGGCTCCTTATTTCTACAATGAGAACGTGGCACTTGCTCCAGTTAATGTTTGGACTGGAATATCACAGTACTTATTCGATGTAGATCCAGAATTTGTAAATTTGAAGTATTTTCATGCTGCTACACTGAAAAGGGGCTATATTCATAATCTGCCAATTGAGAATAGATTTATTCTTATCATGTTTTCTCCACGCACTAGACATGATATTTTTCCATTGACAAAGAAATGATGGCCTTCCTGGGATCCAAGAACAAAGTTGAACTGTTTACAAACATGTACAGGAAGTGCCAAATTGACAGAAAGGATCTGCAAGGTTCTTGAAGCTTATGACGATGAGCCACCTTCGAGTGTCCAAAAGTATGTTCTTGATGAGTACTGAAAATGGAATCTGGTATGGGTTGGAAGGAATAAAGTTACTCCACTTGAACCTGATGAGGTGGAAATGCTTCTAGGTTTCCCTAAAACACATACACAAGGAGCTGCTAGAGACATGTTCTCCGGTGATATCCATGTCCTGTTTTTTTTCTTATGGGATCAGTGATGCAGAGGATGTCTTCTACTGTCTTGGCATATCTTTGAAAACAGATGTGCAAGAACTGAATGATGATCAGTTGGAGCAATTGATGAGTAGATTTGTCGAATTTGACCTTGTTGTCGGTGGCATCCAGCGTAACAACCTTACTGGAAGAAATAAACATCATCAGGATGAAATAAAAGATTTTTGTTGGTGAATTTTCTTACAATGAATACTACGACAACTATCTCTTCTGCTGCTCCAATATATCCCATTCTTTTCAAATTATGGAACGGTTTAGTTGACAGTAAAACTGGTCATCTTTAACTTTTGGAATCCTGTAACCAATGTTACCCTATATAAAAGGCCTATAAGGGTAGATTCTGTTCCAATGTCTTGTTCTGTGCCCTAAGTCCTCAAATTCAAATTCAGCAATCTTCTGAAGGACATAATGGATATCATCTTGTCAAGGAAATTGATCAGCATGGAAAAGGCAGCAATGTTGTATCAAGACTTGAGCCAGCATCACGGTATAACCAGAGTGCAGGTAGTGACTTGTTCATGGCTCTATGATGTAATCTTCTAGAGAACATGAATTGATGGTTGGGGAAAATAATCTGTCTGGTGATGCTTATCGCCCTCAGCATGAGATAAACGATAATCTTTCTTGATGGATTGCTAATAATATCATAGGAGAGTGTCACAAGTTCAATTCTCCAGACTTTCTGGCTTCTCAGACCACTTGCTTTCAAAAATGTGAAGCGCTTCATTCTTCTGGCTTCGTTCATTCTTTTTCTACAACAGAGGTAGAATAAGCAACAATTGCTTTAAGGACCTTCCTCATTTGAGACTGTACTGTTTGAAAATGTTTTTTCTCCTTTCTTTATTGAAGAATAAAAGAATTTTGCAAAGTATTACCCCTTTCAGGTTCACAATATAATCGAATCATAAACAATGAGTTTAATGAATATCAAATGAATCAACTACACTTTTAAATCATTCAAAAATCATAGTCCTATGGCAAGTGTCAAAATTATTGACTGATTTGAGGTGTAGGTTGATTTTGGTAAAGTAGGTTCTTTCAAGTTGGTTCAGTATGTCGCTTCGGGCTTCCACTAACTTGAGGAAATGGTTGTTATAATCATCTTGTAGAGATGTTTCTCGTTTCCAGAATCTCAGAAACGTTTTTTAGATGTGTGGTGCTTCATTAAGAGCTTAAGATCGTCTCTTATGTCGTTGTTGCACCATTCAATATTCGAGCCGCCTTTTCAAGTTTTCAACTCGAATCCTCCTTTGGTTTCAAGATGTTATTTAAAAATTTATATCTTGAACCCTCCTTTTATCATTTTTCATATCATGCATTAAAGATTTTAAAAACTAATTTTTGCAAATAAAAATCAATCTTGTGAGGCGGAATGAATTCTGAAGATATTCTCTTTTACTTAGAAATCCATGTATGATTAAAATGGACTTTTCAGGTACGTAACGTAAGCCATGGCTTATGGTTACGAAAGAAAGGGATAAAAAGGCCCAAATAAGTGTTTAAGGGTAATCAAACCAAGGATCAATTCATTCTGATGCCATCAATCTTGTTTTGTTTAACTTGGATCTGCCTTGCTGGGGATTTTTCCATCATCTGGATCCCTCTAGACTGCCAAATTTTGGATTTATTTCCATTTTCTCATATCTCCAACATTTCTTGCTCTTCTTGTTTGTACTTGATCAACCTTGTAACTTGAGGCTCAATAAGTCACCCATCTTGATTCAATTTTCCTTCTTTTTTTTTTCTTTTTTTTTCTTCTTTCTTTGCTGGATGAGTATAATACTTCAATTGCTTTGAGCACCTCCTTTTCCTTTTGCATTTTGGAGGTTTTCCATTATTCTTGATTGGATTGATCTTCAAGCACTCTGTATTTGGCATACTTTGTAGTTCAAAACTTTCATGACTTCATGGAAACTTGTATTCGTAATAAAACTGTATTGACAATCTTTATTCTTGTGAGCCAATATCCTTTACCTTGCCCCCCAATGTAGAGGGTGATCCTTGGTTAGGGTTGAATTAGAAGAAACATTATTCAGGTTCAAATGGGGACAACAAAGGATATATATATATATATATATATATATTAAAGGATAAATGAAACAATGTCGTTCATCATCTCATACATAGAAACCTTTGTAAAAAGAGGTATCCACAGGGGGGTGAATATTCAAGATTAACTTTATTTACATAAAAAAATGTATTTAATGCATGATATATTTATTTCAATCAATCACTTTCCCCTTCTTCTTTGAGTAGGCCCTAATCACTCGAAATTATCATCAATGAGTTGGTCCATGATGCCTCATCTCGTCTCTTCTTGTAGTAAGATTCACGGATAATTGAAAGTTTGGTTCTTTTGAGGTCTTTTGGTTTATGATGGTTTTGTGTTCGAAAAGACAAATGTGTGACTTTTGAAGTCATGTATATGGTGTAGTATCATCAATCAACTATACCCGAAAAGGTAAACATCTGGAGTAGGTGTAAAAACAGGTGGAGACATTTCTTCAGAATCTTTGTAGTGTCAGGATTTGGTTTGAGTAATTGGCATTGGATGGGATATTGAAGATATAATTTTACCACTTGCCAATAGATCTATAACTCTTGAAAAATTAAAAGAACATTTAATCTACTTGATACTCAATAATCTCAAGATTAAAATTTGACTCCTTGCTCATAACCATAAAAGAAACACATATTTATTTATTGCCAAAAGGAAAGGAACAAAAACATATTCAAACAAGATGCTGAAAATAGAAAGTACTACAGTGGTAGATAACACTTCCACTTGTTTATACATCATGCCTCCTCTAATGTTGGATGTATACTTGGACCAGGGTCATTGTCTTTATTTGCCCCCCATTTTTTTGATCATTTCTTGTGTCAGGACTCTTTTGTCAACAAGCATCTCTATTTCTTTCAATAGTGGCCTACAATTGCCTGTAGAATGCCCTTTTACCCCCAAGTGGAAATTACAAACACTATCTTGATCATAGCTATGAGCAGAAGGGTTTGATGTCACTTTAGTTGGTCTTGGTGTGATGTATTGACCTTTAACCAAATGAGGATACAAGTCTGAAATGGAAGTTTGGAATACTTCCAAAGTTTGTCTTGATCGCATGACTTTCTTTGGTCGATCCGAACAGTTACTTGCTCTTTTTCTTTTGCAATTGCGAGGACTCTGGATGCAACATTCATTCACATGATCATCTTTTACTTTTTGATCCGTCAGGCTCCTGGATGTGACTTTTGAATTTTCTTCACTGATTACATTCTCAATTAAATCTCCACTTGTCACAAGATTCTCGAATTCCTTTGTCGGATTTGCCTGCATCAATTCGAAGAAAGGCGATGGAAGGGAATCACGAAACATACGTGATATTTCTTCTTCTAACATGGGAGGTTGAACTTGTGCTGCCATTCCTCTCCATCTTAGGGCATATTCTTGAAATCTTTCATTGGCTTTCTTCTTTATTCTTCGAAGATCCATACGTGTTGGAGCTAAGCCTTTAACATACCGATATTGTCCCAAAAATGCATCAGCTAGATCTACCCATCTATTGATATGTTCTTGGGTCAACTGATTGTACCAAACTACTACTGGGCTAACAAGACTATCATAGAAAGAATGAATTAACAGATCATCAGAACTCAAATATCCTTCCATTTTTCTGCAAAACATTCTCAAATGGATTAAGGGACAACTGGTGCCATCATATTTCTCAAAATCAGGCATTTTGAATTCATGGGGAATAATCAAATCTGGAACCAAGCTGAACTTTCCTGCTTCTAATTCTTTGTGGTAGGTACTAACATCTTTCATGTTTCTGATTGCTTTCTCTGTCATCTTGACTTTCTCCTCATATTGTGAATAATTAATGAGGCTATTCTTTGGGTTTGAGTGGGATGCCCCAGGGTATGTTATCTTTCTCGACTCTTCAATCTGATAGCACGATTTCTCTTTAGCAGTTATCTCTTCTTTATCAGATTCCATTCCCTGAATAATTTGATCTGATCCATCTGGTACTGAATCTGACGCTTCTTTCCTTGTATCCCAAGGTAACCCTGTCAATTGTTCTGGCCACTGGTCTTGTAGTCCCTCATAAGATTGCTCCATTGTTTTCATGATGATGGTAAAGTAAAATGAATGAATGACATTGGTTTTACTGTTACAAAACCTTTTATTAATTACTTACATGTTTTTATATTTAATGTATATAACAGTAATAAAAAAATGTAATGTAAATGCGAAAATGCATAAATTCCAAAAATAAAAATACAAACTGTGCAATTCAAAGGCAAACATAAAAGTATGAATGCAAAATGGAAATGCAAAGATGTAAAAAGTAAGAATAAGAATGTAAATGCATGTATGAAAAGGTGTTACTCAAGAGTGATCATCTTAGAACAGATTTCATTGAACACAAAAGCTTCAGTACATCAAACAAAACTTTTACATGTAGGGGACAACTTTTAGTCCTAACTTCAACAAAACTTTACATATAGGGAATAACTTTCCCATTTTCTTCTCTAAAACCAAGTTAGTTTATCAGCTTATGGACCATATTGCTTGTCTGGATTACAGCTTCTTCCATGACGTTCTGGTGTTCTTTCCTCTCCTATGTCAATTCTCGGAGTTTCTCATTTTCCCTTGTGAGAGAACATTTGTGTTCAAAAAGTTTTTGGACAAGATCTTCATGTATGTTGCAACTTTTTTTTTTAGTTTGGTGACCCCTGCTATCCACTCTTCTGGGGTGTTCCCTATGCCAGTATTTTGAAAGGCTTGACTGACCTTCTGGAAATCTTCATGTATGGTTTCCATTTCGGTGCTCAATTTATCGTTTTCAATCTTTAAATGACGTATTTGAGCTTCAAACCTCAGCAAATCTTCTTCTCTCTGGGCGCCCCTACTGATACTCTTACCTTTGAAGACTTTTGGTATTAATCTAGCAGGACTTTTGGTTACCAAACTAGGTCGATCATCTACCATAAATTGTAAGGTTCCATGATCCAAAAGACTTTGGACTCGTCGTTTGAAGGCAAGACAATTCTCGATGGTATGTCCTTGAGCTCCGGCATGATATTCACAATGAACGTTGATGTCATACCAATTTGGATACGGAGGTTGGAATGGTTTTATGTAATATGGAGCTATTTCTCGTGCTTCAAGTAACTTTTCATACAAATCTTTATATGATATAGGTATAGTATCAACATGCGAACCGCCTTTTGTCTTGAATTGAACCTGAGTTTTAGATATCGGGAGCATACTAAACTTCAATGATTTCAGGTTACATGATTTCTTCTCTTCTCTGGAAGCTTTTACAATTGTCATCATTTCTTTGGTATCTCCAGATGACTTATGAATACGGATGATGATTGTCTGTAAGTTATCTAATTGATTAAGATCAGCAGTCCCTTGCATATTTGAGATTGCAAGATTATGTTCATTAAGCTTTCTCTCTTTTTGTGCAGGAATCTCTTCTCTTTTGGCTAAAATAGATATTCTATCCATCATCTTGGACATCTGCTCTCTTATTTCTCGTATCTCCTCTTGCTCCTTAATGGACACATGATCTCTAGGTGCATAGCTCTCTTCTATCCTCGGAGTTCCTTCGGGATGTCCTTTCTTGGCCGCATCATATTTTGTTTGATCATAAAACTTTTTGTCCATTTACGATTTCTTTCTAATATGATGAACAGTCTTTCAAGTAAATACCTTTTGGTTATGCCATGATCATGCAATGTAAACAAAAGAAATCAATATGAACAGATTAGAGCAATGTAATATGCATAAAAAATAAGAAAAAATAGTCAGTACCAACTAATGGAAAAAATCTATCTATCAAGGTATAAATCTTAACCTCATGCTTTCTAGTTCCATGCTTTGTTTGGAAAATTTATCCTAACCGCATGATTTCTAGTTCGCATGCATTTATTCAGGAAAAAGAAAATAAAATAAATTAAAAGCTAGAGCCTATTTCTCCTTTGTGTATACCTACAGACAGAATTTCGGCATGGTTTCAGATCGGGAGAGTTTCTATGGTTTATTATATGCAGGTTTTCAGTTCTAGGAGTAAAGGTACTCGAATTGTCCTTGTTGATGCCCCCTTGGGCTATCAAACCCTCAATCCTAGTCCATTACAGACTTAAACGGACCGAGTTCAATTCGAGGGGATACATTTCTCTATGACTAACACAGAGAATAAATTATCACGAAGACATAGAGCATATGAACCCCGAAAGTTACTTGCTAGGTCTGACACGGAGAATAAATTCTCACGAAGACGTCGCTTTCACTCCCACTTAAAAGGGATAAATCTCAATTATAGAGATTATGTTTATGCAATGCAAGTGTTGCGTGTGAGGAGAAATGTTCAAACCTTTGACAGAAAAATAAATAATGAAATAAAATACTTGCAAGTAAAATGAAATATAAATATAAATACTATAAAAATAATAAGTATATAAAAAATTTGAAAAGAAAGAATTATAAATTAAATATATGAATTTTTTAATTTATAATTAATAGAGACAATTTATAATTGATTTTAAAAGTTTGACCAGGTCCCCAGCAGAGTCGCCAAGCTGTCGTAACCATTTTTCGTCCGGGCATGAAATATTTATTTGGCGGGAAAATTGATATGAATAAATGGTTTTGAAAATAATTTGAGAGTCGCCATCGGCCTTTTGGGTCAGGTAGGTCGAATACCTAAAAATTATTTTTTTTAAAAGAGTTTTAAGAAAACATCAATTAAAAAATGAACTGATCTGCGTTTATAACCAAAAATTCGTTCTTTTTAATAATAAAAAGGGATTCGCGGTCGGTTACGTTTAGGGAAGGATTAGCACCCCTACAACGCCCAAAATTGGTACTTTTTTAATTATAAATTGTCTCTATTATTAAAAATTTAAAAATTCAAAATATATTTAATTTATAATCATATTATTTCAAAATTATATAAAAAAAATATTTATTTATTTAAAAATATCGGAAAATGACTTCTAGGTGTCTTAAGACAGCTCTTTTCTTTGATATTAATAAATATTAATTTGAATAAAATTAAATAATAATTTTTATAATTTTTAATTTTAAAATATCAGAATAGGACATCCAGTTGTATTAAGACTGCCCTTTTCTTCGATATTGATAAATAAATATTAAAATAATTTATTGAAAAAATATAAATTATTATTTATTATATTTATTTATGACTACATAATAATAATAAAAATATTTAAATATATAAACAAGTAAAATTAAAACAATAAAAATACAATTAGAACGATATATTTAAAAACAGTAAAATAAATGAAAATATTTAAAATTAGTGACTAAATTATAGTAAAATTAAAATTAAATACCTAATTCATATTTAATCAAAATTATAGGGATTAAACATATCATTTTCCTTATTTATTAATTTGGTGACTAAAATAAAATTATATAAAATTCATATATCAAATTAAAATAAATTAAAAATATATACTCGGGATTAAAATATTAATTATTAAAATTAAAGGACTAAATATGACATTTATCCTAAATATATTATTAATACGGTTAATGGCTAAAATATAATAAAATAAAATTTAAACACTAAATAAAAATGATTAAAAGTCAATTTCAGTGACTAAATTGCAAAGTTATAGACCTATAAGGATTGCGGAAAGGGTTTACCCTTTCTTAAATTACACAGATACCCTCCCCAAAACGACGTCGTTTGGGGAGGGTTTTAAATACCCTAAACGCCTGGCCCGAAGGGCCAAGCTTCCTCATTTGCCTCTTTCCTTTCTCTCTCAAAATGAGAGAACCAGAGTTCTCTCTGGTTTCTCTCTAGTTTCCCTCGCCGGAGGGAAACCGGCAGCCATAGGCCACCGTACTCCGCCGCCGGCCACCACCGCCGGCCACCGTGAACGGTGGCCGAAATTTACAAAATACCCCCAAAAGCGTAGATCTAAACGTCCTAATGCCCGATCTAAGGTTATTTTAACCTAAAATCCCATAATATATCGTAAATCTACGATTTTCACCTTCGGCGTTTCGGTTCTCCGATGACTCGTGGAGGCTCTCACGGCGGCGATTTCCTCGGTAAGTCTATTTTTTTTTTCTTCTTTCGGTTTGTATTTTCTGGGATCGTTGGTGTAGCTCTTTCTCTGTATCTTTTTTTCTTTTTTCTTTTTTTTGTTTGTTGTTGTCCGTCTGTTGTCGTCCGTCTGTTGTCGTCGGTTTGCTGTCGTCGGTTCCTTTTCTTTTGCAGATTTGGTGAGGCTTTATAGCCACCACCGGTGTCCTCTTCGACCCGGGTAAAGAGAAGAGGTTCGGTGAGTCACCATAACTATGGTGGTGACTCACCATAGAGCTCGACATGTGGAGGGCTTCGTGGCATTCTGGAGACTTCGGCGAGGCTGGTGTCGTGGCAACTGCAGTGTCGACGTGGGGCGGCTGGAAGCTGAAGCAGCGCCGCGTGGTCTTCTAGAAGCTTTAAAAACATCAAAAAGACCCCGAAGGCTTTTTGGAAACATCATGCACTGAAGGACTTACAGATGACCCTAAGGCTTTGAAAACATCAAAAAGATCCCGAAGGCTTTTTGGAAACATCATGCACTGCAGGACTTACAGATGACCCTAAGGCTTTAAAAACATCAAAAAGACCCCGAAGGCTTTTTGGAAACATCATGCACTGAAGGACTTACAGATTACCCTAAGGCTTTGAAAACATCAAAAGGATCCCGAAGGCTTTTTGGAAACATCATGCACTAAAGGACTTACATATGACCCTAAGGCTTTGAAAACATCAAAAAGATCCCGAAGGCTTTTTGGAAACATCATGCACTGAAGGACTTACAGATGACCCTAAGGCTTTGAAAACATCAAAAAGATCCCGAAGGCTTTTTGGAAACATCATGCACTGAAGGACTTACAGATGACCCTAAGGCTTTGAAAACATCAAAAAGATCTCGAAGGCTTTTTAGAAACATCATGCACTGCATGACTTACAGATGACCCTAAGGCTTTAAAACATTAAAAAGATCCCGAAGGCTTTTTGAAAACATCATGCACTGCAGGACTTACAGATGACCCTAAGGCTTTAAAACATCAAAAAGCTCCCGAAGGCTTTTTGGAAACATCATGCACTGAAGGACTTACAGATGACCCTAAGGCTTTGAAAACATCAAAAAGATCCCGAAGGCTTTTTGGAAACATCATGCACTGCAGGACTTACAGATGACCCTAAGGCTTTAAAACATCAAAAAGCTCCCGAAGGCTTTTTGGAAACATCATGCACTGAAGGACTTACAGATGACCCTAAGGCTTTAAAACATCAAAAAGCTCCCGAAGGCTTTTTGGAAACATCATGCACTGAAGGACTTACAGATGACCCTAAAGCATTAGCTTGACGATATAATATTTCAAGCACATAGTTCGACGACATAATATAAACAGAGAGTCGATCCATGAAAATATTGCTCAAACGGTTATGAGATCAGATTTTATCATATCATAGTCAATAGGTTAACGTCTAGTTCAGACAACCGCCAATTTTTTTAAAGAAAAAGAACAAATTTGGAATATTTGAATAATTGAGTGACTATTTTGTAGCTTTTAATAATCGAAAGACTCAAGTCACTCAACATCACAATATCTTATCATTGAAGAACCATTTTGTAACTTTTCATAATAAATGGATTCAACAAACCTATATTTTATAATCGAAACCATTTGTATGTTTTACCCTTGAAAAAGAGAGAGGAAAATATAACATTTTCTCCATCAATCAAATAATTATGAAATCGTTGGTAAAAAAATGATGATCTCGGCAATGTAAGTTAATTACTAAGAAAATTATGGAGTAATATTTTATATTGGGTAAACTATTTAACTTTTGTTTTGGTCATTCAATTATTATTATTTTAAATCATACGTAATATTAAATTTTAGTTCTGCTTTGGTCACTTGTTAAAAATTTAACAGTTAGATGATCCAAATTGAACAAACGTAGTATTAGGAATGATTTTGAAAAGAATAATAGTTAGATGACCAAAACTGAAATTAAGTAATAGGTGAGTGACCAAATAGATAGTTTACCTTTTTATAAGCAAATCCAATGAAAAACAGCCACGTAACCCAACTCGGTTGCCTTTGAATCAGTTCGACTTCAATCACAAGTACAATACGGTTCAAAATTGAAGGTGGTGGAAATTGGAAATCAAGTCTGGCTGGCTAGCTCAGCGTAGAACAACCAAAGGTCCAAAACAAAAACTAAACAAAGTAAAGAATATAAAAATAAAGTAAAAAGAAAAAGAAATAAATTCAAATACAATCCAAGGGAGCTTAGCTACCAATAAAGTCACTTTTTATCCTACGCGCTCCCGGTTCTCCTTAAGCTAAGTACCTTACGCCGGCTTCACCGTCTCAGATCTTCAGCTCATCTGCTACGCATAGTTTCTTATTGAACTGATCGCTTAATCTACTTTATCTGCCCTAAATTTCAGGTGATTCTTTCTATTTTCTTCTTGTTGAGTTTTTGTGTATCTTCTTTGATTGTTCACTTGCGTTTTGGATACTAATAGTATACATGCACGCGGATCGGTGTAGCTTACGAAACTGTTTGAATTTTGAAATCTGTGATCAGCAAAAAAGGTTGTTGAATGTTGAGTTTGACTGTGCTTTTATGCGTTAGCTTATAAGCTATATACGTTTGGTGAGTGGTTGATCTGTTTGATTGTGTGGTTGAAGTTTTACTGATAAGAAGATTTAACTTGGAGAACTGCGCGTCGTTTTATTGGGGAGAGTGTATTGAATAGATTTTCTGATCCTACATCGATATTAAGCTAGAACTGAATTTTGTGCCGGAAACGTTTAGGTGTGTAAAGTCGGTGAAATTGTAGATTTGAGCAGTTTCGTTTTACAAAAAGTTGTTGGGTGCCGAACTTTATTTCCAATAAATTTCCTGCGTGTGCAATTTCAAGTGGATTGCGAGCATTTTTTCCTTGTGATTACTTTTGATGTTTGCGCTTGCCAGGCTGCATTTGGATAATCCAATGAAAGCCTTAACTTCCCTTACCTCTTATTTCTTGGGGGATGTTATGTCTAAGATTGAAATGCTGCAACTTCATGAATTTATGGAATTGATCTCATATGCATTCCTAGAGTTTTTTTTTTTTTTTGGGGGGGGGGGTTCTTTCTCATGCCACATTCAATATATTGGATGGAAATCTTCGTTATGCGCTAGAAATGACCATCTACCTTGTAGCATGTTATTTGGATTTAAGGGAAAAAATTAGATGACGAGATATGATGTCTGATTTACATAACTAGAAAAATGCCTCATGTGGACATGATGAAAGGACATCCAGTTCTCTAATGTCTGGACTGCAAAACCTACAGATGATGGAAAACGCAAATGCATTTTGCTTCTGCATTTTTTCCTGGCAATTGCTTTAATCTATTTAACTAAATATATTTGTGATCTGACTATTTGCATTTTTTGTTGTCTTTCAGTTTCTATACCTGCAATGTTCACAAAATTTAGTTCTAGCTAAGCCAATCTTTCTTTAGTTTAATAAAAATGTGAATTATTTTTATATTTGTACTCACTCATATGCTTCTTTGAATTCCTAGATTTGGATCTTGAAGATTAGAGATTATTCTCAAGGGGAACCATGAGTTGCTTTGGCTGTTGTGAAGATGATGATATGCACAAAGCCTCTGATAATGGAGGCCAATATATTGTTAAACAACCAGCAGGTAATTCTGTGTTTGAAATTCACAACAAAGCTGATAATATTTCTCTTTTGTGAATTTCACTTACGTAATTTCTGCATCATCAATATAGTGAACTAGTTGAATGAATCATGATAAGTAGGATAGCATACTCCTTTGAAGCTTATGGCCATCATCAGTCAGAGTTTAGTTTTTATCTGTTTATTAGTTTTATTTCTATGCTTTTAAATTTTTATTTGCAGAATCTGTATATGTGTGTGTATGTTATAATCCATCCTAGTTTAGTGTACCACTTATACACATTACATGTTTATTTGTACAGTTCTCTTATGCAATTTATGGTTGCCTATGCTTTATTTTGGCTGTACTGAATCTATTGCTTTAATCTGGGTTGAATTTGACCAATCAGGAAATGATGGAGGTTACCATACATCTGAAACTGCAACCAAGAGTGCTCAAACTGTGAAGGTTCAGCCTATTGAAGTCCCTACTATTGCGGCAGATGAATTGAAAGAAACCACAGATGACTATGGTACTAATTCTTTGATTGGAGAAGGTTCTTATGGAAGAGTTTATTATGGAGTCCTTAAAAGCGGGCAGGCCACAGCAATAAAAAAGTTAGACTCCAGCAAGCAACCTGATGATGAGTTTTTGTCCCAGGTTCAATTGTCAGCTATAATTCATTTCATTTATTACATCTTGATATTAGCTTTAGTGTTTCATATTATATCCATCGGTGCATGGTTTTCAGGTTTCTATGGTATCAAGGTTGAAACATGAAAACTTTGTTCAATTGCTTGGCTACTGTGTTGATGGGAGCTCCCGCATACTTGCCTACGAGTTTGCATCAAATGGATCGCTGCATGATATTCTCCATGGTATGTGTGATGACTCTTCATTTGTTTCTCCAGTTATACAAAGTTGAAAACCATTGATTGTAATGACGCCTGAAGCATGGATCTATTTGTAATGCGGTTATAGAAATGGATGCAAAGTCTTTATTTGGTTATATTTGCTTGTGGTGCTGTTAATATTGTAACATTATTATTCCCTTTTTTTCTGACAAGAGAACATTATTATTCCTGTAATGTAGGGAGAAAAGGTGTTAAGGGAGCTCAGCCTGGCCCAGTTCTGACATGGGCACAAAGAGTAAAAATTGCAGTAGGAGCTGCAAGAGGGCTTGAATACTTGCATGAGAAGGCTAATCCTCACATCATTCATCGTGACATTAAGTCCAGCAATGTGCTAATATTTGATGATGATGTGGCAAAGATTGCAGACTTTGATTTGTCAAATCAGGCTCCTGATATGGCAGCCCGTCTTCATTCCACTCGTGTACTTGGAACCTTTGGTTATCATGCTCCTGAGTAAGTAATTGTAGATTCTTTTCATGCTGACATCTATTATATTTTTGGTTTCTGGAACCTAAACTAGCTTAAATTCTCATTTCATTACTGAGATGTTTCGTGAAACGAGCATAAGTTTAATATCCCAAGTCTTCTATCCAATATAGCTTGATTTCAGATTTAATGCCTTGGAAATGCATGTTGTGTTTTCGTGGTTGGCAGATATGCGATGACTGGGCAATTAAATGCCAAGAGTGATGTATACAGCTTTGGTGTTGTTCTGCTCGAACTTCTGACTGGGAGAAAACCTGTTGATCATACTTTACCCCGCGGACAGCAAAGTCTTGTTACTTGGGTACTTTTTTTCTGCTCCTTATTTTCTAATACCCGACCCGACTTTCATTTTCAAACTTTTCAGACTTGGTGACCAAGAGAGTTTTGAATTATGTTAGGCTACGCCGAGACTCAGTGAAGACAAGGTTAGGCAGTGTGTCGATCAAAGACTAGGAGGAGATTATCCTCCCAAGGCTGTTGCCAAGGTATTTTTATGTTTGGTTGCTCATGTTATTGTCTTTTTATTAGCACATTTTCTCTGTTCACATTTCTTCAATTGACACTAAAATTTGGAGGTTGCATCTATTCAAATACAATTTTACTTGCATAGATTCATCATTGTTTTAGGACCTTAACATCTCTTGTGAAACTTTCCGAGGTTGCTCCCCTCACTGAATGTCAGATGTCATCTGTGCCTAAAAGCATTTTCTTGTTTGATCGCAGATGGCTGCTGTTGCTGCATTGTGTGTACAATATGAAGCTGATTTTCGGCCAAATATGAGCATCGTCGTCAAAGCTCTTCAGCCCCTGCTAAATGCCCGGCCTGGACCTGGTACCGAAGCACCAAGCACATAATTTTATACGTGTCTCATATATCACACACGAACACACTTTGTCGCCTTTTGTATCTCTATTTGCCCGTGCGTGCAGTGGTCGTCTCACATTCAACCGTCTAAAGTATAAAATGAGGGCACAATTAGAAGGTGGTGATGGTTTGTTTATTGGAAATTCTACATGTATCTAGGGGTGCACAAAAAATCCGAATATCCGAATATCCGAAAAAAATATCCGAAACCGGTTTTGGGAAAAACCGGGTTTTTTTTAACCGGATCGGATTTTTTTAAACCGGTTATTTTAACCGGTTTAGAGAAAAAAAACCTAGACCGGTTTTTTTACCGGATAAAAAAACGGTTTGAAAAAAAAATCGGTTAAAAAACCGGTTTTTATCCGAAAAAAAAAAACCGGTCTGGGTTTAAAAAACTAGCCGTTAATATAGCCGTTTTTGACCGTTTTTTTCTTTAAAAAATTACCATTTTACCACCCTAAACATGTATAAATAGGTTGGGGATGTATTTGGTTGATTACAACTTTCTCAAATCTTATTACACAACACTTAAACATCTCTCAAATCTTAGTTTTGTAATTTTTTATTCATCATGAGTAACACTGCTGAATCTTCCGTCGGGGGAAACCTTGAAGTCGTGAGAGTGATCGAACACACTCGAAACAAAGATATTTGTGATCACTACGATTTATGTGAGATGTCAAATGGCTCGAGGAGGGCGCGTTGTAAACTTTGTCTAAAGTTTCTTGCATCGGAAGGAAACACAACGTTGAAGAACCATTTGACAAAATCATGCAAGGCACTTCGCTCAAGATCGGATCCTAGTCAATCGAATCTTACACCGCAAGGTGGTGTTTTTGTTTACGACAACGAAAAATTACGAGAAGCGTTTACAAAGTTCGTGATTACAAAAGCATTGCCGTTCGACCACTTTGATGATGAAGATTTCACGACAACAATTCAACAACTAATGCAATCACGTTATACTCAAGTAAGTCGTACTACCCTTAGAAGAGATGCTATAAAAATGTGGCGTACGGCGAGGGAAAAAATGATTTTAGGATTCCAAGAACACCGTTATGGTGTGTCGCTTACATGTGACGTTTGGAGTTCCCCTCATAATACCGGAAATTCTTTTTTAGCCGTTACGTCACATTGGTTAGATCAAGATAATTGGCAAATGATGAAAAGAACAATCGCGTTTGAATTATTCGGTGAGCCGCATACCGGTGCTAATTTATTTACACTTTTAAAACGGGTAATTTGTCTTTATAAATTAGAAAATAAAGTTTTTTCTATATCTTTTGATAATGCATCGAATAATACAAACGCGATTCCAAGATTGAAAATATTACTTTCACCGATTTTAGACGGTGCGTTTTTTCATACCCGTTGCGTTGCACACATAATTAATTTATCCGTGCAAGCCGGTTTGGAGGTTATTGAGCCAATTAGATTAGAATTTAAAACAATGATAAAATCGATTCTTTGTAACAACAACAAAAGACTAAATGATTATAAACGATTTTGTAAGTCTGTTAATAAAAAAGCTTTGGGTCCTAATTTGGATTGTCCAACTCGTTGGAACTCAACTTGGATGATGATGCATACTGCCTTAAGGCAAAGGGAAACATTGCAAACATTTCACGATCGGCTTTTCGAGAGGGGTCATGTCCCAGACATTTATCCGGATTCGAGTTGGGAAACTATAGCCAAAATAACCGATTTGCTTGAGGTTTTTAAAAATGCAACAACTTTTTTATCCGGTGTTTATTACCCTACTAGCCCGTTGGTTCTTAATCAAATATTTTTGTTGGCTACCCGACTAAATGACTTTGAATTTGAAACCGAAGTTTTTCAAGAAATTGGCTTTGCAATGAAGGAAAAACTTTTAAAATATTTTAAGGAGATTCCCCCCATTTTTACTTGTGCCGCCGCTTTAAACCCAATGTTAAATGTTGGTGGGGTTGAAACACTAATTGAACAAATTGCGTTTGCTTTTAATCTAACCGATGATGAACCCAACTTTGTCCAAAACCAAATAAATTATTTTAACAAATGTTTTCGAGACATGTTTGTAATTTATTTAAATAAATACGGATCAAGTAGTGTAATACACGATCAAATGAGAATGAATGCGGAATCATCTAGTAGACGTCCAAGTAACATAAATTTGAATCTTTTTAACACTCTTGTAAATTCCCAATCCAAACGATCACGTACTACCACCCCAAGTAGCGAGTTGGGAAATTATATGTCATGCGATTTTCTATCAAAAATGACATTTGAAGAGTTTGAAAGTTTGGATATTTTGGCTTGGTGGAAAGAAAAGGAAGCACAATTTCCGATTCTAGCCGCCATGGCCCGTGATTTACTAACCGTCCAAGCTTCTACGGTAGCTTCGGAATCCGCTTTTTCTGTTAGTGGCAGGGTTATATCGCAACGGAGATCAAGACTAAGTCCCGAGTCGGTGGAAGTATGCATTTGTTTAAAGGATTATTTGGATGGAGCGGCTTGTAAGCAACATATCACCACCCTAGAAGATGCAATTGATGCCGATTTGGAAGCAAACTTACACATTGAAGAAGTCGAACTTGGAATATCTCCTCCAAACGAAGAAGGCGAAGATGATGAAGAAGAGATGGCAATGTAGTTTATTTTATAACTTTATTTCAATTATCGTAAACTTTGTTTCAATTATCGAACTTGAAGTTTTTAAGTATTTGAATTTATCGAACTTGGAAGTTTTTAAGTATTTGAATTTATCAAACTTGGAAGTATTTAAGTATTTCAATTATGTTGAGTTAATTAAGTATTTCAATTAAGTATTTGAATTTATCGAACTTGAGGTTTGATGCTTTCTCTTTGATTTTCTCTTGATTCTAGTTGCTTGATGTGTCTTGTCTTTGATCAATGACTTCTACGCTTGCTTAAATACACCTTGAATCACTTCTGAACGTTAGTGATAATTAATGAAGATAATATAGCGAATCGGTTCCCTAAGTGTAAAATTCAAATATTTCGACCGTTGAATAGGGGGGAATCGGTACCCCTATGGGGGAATCGGTTCCCTCCGAGCATTCTGGAAATCTCGGAGCCAAACCATTCAGTGAGGAATCGGTACCCCCTTGGGGGGAATCGGTTTCCTATGAGCAATCTGGAATATTAAAATCGGTTTTTTTATAATCGGTTTTTTAAAAAAACCGGTTTTTTTAAAACCGAAACCGGTTACACCGGTTAGGATATCCGGCCCTCCAAACCGGTTAGAAACCGAACCGGTTATTTTATAAACCGGTTTTTTTTCTATGGGAAAAAACCGGATCGGATAAAAACCGATCCGGATCGGATTGAAATCCGAATTATGTGCAACCCTACATGTATCGATCATATATGCTTTGTATTCGATTTGTTCATAACGTGAGTTATTTTTTTTTTCTCCTTGCATATACGTTCATGGTCTTCCAACATGTACTTTTTGTATGTAAAATTAATCTTAACCTTAATTCGTTTGATAAATGGTTTTCTGTTTTCATTTACTACAAATGGTTATGCACCTTTGATTGCTTGGGATTACCAGAAATCACCGAGTAAAGAGGAAAATATGACGTGTGTAGAAACATCTTTATTGAGTAAATCGTTGAAATCAACCAACATGAAGCTAATTAACGCATTGTCAAAAATCCAAGATGCAATAATCCCATTTCTCAATCAAGCACCCTTTGAAAGCTTACAAAGTAAAGCATATCAAAATGTATTAAAAGAAAGAACCTAATATTTTTTCCTAGTCATGGAACATGTCTTCAGTTTGATGGGGGACATAAATTCCACATCGGAATGGAGAAGGAATGTCTTGAAGTTTATAAGCGATAATTCTGCACATTTTATCAAACATGTCTTTTGAGAGAATGGTAATGGTAACATCTCTTCAGTTGGCTTCAACTTCAGATGGTGTCTTTGCCACGATAGACAAGGCGTGCAATCCAGTCTGCAACTCCTCATCCAACAAACCATAAATTAACCTATGTCTTTTCACCAAACTCTTCCCTTCAAATTCCTTGGACACAATCCTGACATTAAAATGTGTTTCCCCATCACTTCCCCTCACACCAGCATGTCCAGCGTGCTGATAAGAAACATCCTCCACTTCCAATTCAATAGGACTAAGTTCCCTCTCCAGCTTCTCCTTGATTCTCATTCCTCTACCTCCCAAACCATTCGAACTATCTTCGTTACTTTTCCTAGAACCGAATCGAACACCTGAGTTCTCATCAACTTTTGAATCCGAATTTGAGTTCTCAACAGGTTTTTCACTGTTATCATTCTCAATCTGTCCATTACCCGAAGACCCATTACCCTTCTCCGCTTCAATAAGCAACTCAAGTGCCTTCCTTTGCATCAACTTCAACATGTTCAAAAACCCATTATTCCTTGAAGGTGTTAAGCTCTGTTGCAGGCCGAGAAGCACTGCGAAATCAGGAGAAACCCTCAAAATTTCCTTGGCAGGCCTTCCGGACAATCCATTAACAAGCAAAGCAGCGAGTCCTTTGGTTAAAACAGAATCAGAATCAGCTTGATAGAAAACATTCTTATCTTCATCAAGATAAGCCCTGACCCAGACCTGGGAAACACAGCCCTCAACTTTGTTCTCCTTATTTTTTAACTGGGTATCGAGGGGATTCAAGTTTTTGCCATAAAACATCAGCTGCTCGTACTTGGCCTTGGGTTCTTCCACTGATTGGAAAAGCTTGATGATTTCTTGGAGCTTAGGGGGGAATTCTTCCATGGGTTGGAGCTGGGTGGAGCTTGACTGAAGCGGAAGTGGGGATTTAGTAGGGACCTTTTGGAACGAGATGGATCTGTTGGAAAAGAATGGAAATTTTGAGGGTTTTGGTATATGGAAACAGATTGGGAATTTGGAAGTGCAAAAGCGAGCAGAGGAGAAGGAATATAATGCCATTTTTCTTTGATGTTCTAAAGCACAGAAAGAGGAGAGGAATCGAACCACCTTACAAACAAAAGTTGCACCCTCAATAATCTAGATTATTCATACCCAAAAGAACAGAAAACTAAATGAATCTCAAATAATTTGAATTGACAACGAAGAAATAAAAGGGCGAGCTGACCTGGGGCTGGGGAGGAGATGCCTTTGTAAAAGTGAAGCCTCCCTCAATCGAAGCTGGCTATGAGATTTCGAGAAGCAGCGGCTTGATGGACGATACCATCACTAGATAGATGTTAAAAGGTCAAAATGAAAATTTGGATATTAAAGGTCAAATTTGAACTTGCTTTCCGAAATTTGGAATTTAATCTCACTATTTTAATTTTACATAAGGCGTACTTAAACTCTTACTTGTATTTTATTTTAATACTGAAACTTTATTTTTTTCAAAATCGTAAATAATATTTACTTTAAGTTTTGTTTTATTACCCGTTGTTAAAAACTTAACAGAATTATTGACGAATTTTTTTTATTTTTTTAATGACAAATTGATAATGTGGCATTAACTTATGGTTACACGTCAACATTACCATTAAGTTTTTAGTGACATAGTGCCAAAATGAAATATAAATTAAATGTTAAGTATGATTTAAAATATTAAGTACTAAAACAGAATAAAAATAATAATAATACTTTAGGTACTAAATGTGAAGTTTACCCTTACATAAGCTAATCCTATATTTTTATATTATCATAAGCGTCGTCACTGAATTATTAATATCTTTTTGTATTAAGTTGTCATTTTAATAAATAAATAAAAAAGCATGTAAATAGGTTTGTTTGCCCACTCGATTGTATACAAAATAGGCTTCATTGAACTTCAGATTGATGGTTAAATAAATAAAAAATAGTAGTATGAATTTAGTCCGTATTTATTTTAAATTATTTTGGTAATTAATATTGTCGTAACCGGTTTTCGTCCGGGCACGAAATATTTACTCGGCGGGAAAAATAATGTGAATAAATGGTTTTTAAAATAATTTGGGAGTCGCCATCGGCCTTTTGGGTCAGGTAGGTCGAATACCTAAAAATTATTTTTTAAAAGAGTTTTAAGAAAACATCAATTAAAAAAAATGAAATGATCTGCGTTTATAACCAAAAATTCGTTCTTTTTAAAAAAGGATTCGTGGTCGGTTACGTTTAGGGAAGGATTAGCACCCCTACAACGCCCAAAATTGGTACTTTTTAATTATAAATTGTCTTTATTATTAAAAATTAAAAAAATTCAAAATATATTTAATTTAAATTTATATTATTTCAAAATTAAAAAATATTTAAAAATATCGGAAAAGAACTTCTAGGTGCCTTAAGACAGCTCTTTTCTTCAATATTAAAAAATAAATAAATGACAAACATTTTTTATGACAAAAATTTATTTTAATATAGTAAAATATTTATTTATTCAAAAATATTAGAAAATGGCTTCTAGGTATCTTAAGACATCTCTCTTCTTTGATATTAATAAATAAAAATATATTAAAATTTTAATATTTTAAATAAAACTAAATTATAATTTTTATAATATTTAATTATTTAAAATACCAGAATAGGACATCCAGTTATATTAAGACTGCCCTTTTCTTTGATATCGAAAATAAATAAACATTATTATTTAAAATATATATATATATATATATATTTATATGACTAAAATAATAATAAAATAATAATTAAAGCAATAATTAAAATATAAAAGTAATAACGAAATAATATTGTAATTAAATAATGATCAAAATAAAAGATATTCAAAAATTATAAAACTAAATATAAAGTATTAAAAATAAAGATAATAATTTGAAATATTATGAAAGATAATGATTAATAGTGTAATTTAGCCTAATTAATTAATACGTGATTAAAATAATAATTAATAAACTATGAAGGACCAAATTTGATATTTTCCTAAATATATATAAATACAGTTAATGGTTAAAATATAATAAAATAAAATTTAAACACTAAATTAAAATGATTAAAAGTCAATTTCAGTGACTAAATTGCAAAGTTACAGAACTATAAGGGTTACGGAAAGGGTTTACCCTTTCTTAAATTACACAGATACCCTCCCCAAAACGACGTCGTTCGGGGGAGGGTTTATAAAACACAAACGCCTGGCCCAAAGCGTAGATCTAAACGTCCTAAGGTCCGATCTAAGGTTATTTTAACCTAAAACCCTATAATACATCGTAAATCTACGATTTTCACCTTCGGTATTTCGGTTCTCCGGCGATGTTTGGGGTTCTCCGATGACAGAGTAAGTTCCTCTGTTCTCTTCTTCTTCTTTTTTTTACTGGTTTGTCGTTGATTGGGATCGTTGGTAGCTTTCTGTCTTCCTTTTTTTTTTCTTTGCTGGATGTCCTCGTTTCTCTCGTGTTCTCCGTTGTTCTCCTCCTTTTGTTTTTGCAGATGTGGTGGCTTTTATAGCCACCACCGAGGCTCTCGTCGGACCGGATAATAGAGGGTCGAGTTTGGTGAGTCACCATAGCTATGGTGGTGACTCACCATAGAGCTCGACGTGGGCGGCTGTTATCGTTGCAGCAGAGCTTCTGGAGTCTTCTATTGGAGTCATCGTGGCACTGAAGCGTCGGCAAGGCGGCTGGAACTCACTGGAACTTTGGAGCGGCGGCGGCGTCTGGAAGCTAGGGTTTAGACAACCCTAGCTGAATGTTACAAACCCTAAAGGGTTTGGGTTCTGCTGGGCCAATTGTAATCGGGCCCCAATTTTGGGCTTTGTAATATTTTTATTATTATTATTTTTTTTTATTTAATGATAATAATATATATATATAAATATATTTTATTTAATAATAATAATAATTAAAATAATATAATGAAAAATTAGTGTCTACAGCTGCCCCTCTTTGCTCATTCTTGTGTTAACAAGAATAGAGCAAAGACGAAAAAGACAATAATTTTTATTCGGCTTCTTTTGAGTAGGATTGAAATATTGAAAACATCATGCACTGAAGGACTTACAGATGACCCGAAGGCTTTGAAAACATCAAAAAGCTCCCGAAGGCTTTTTGGAAACATCATGCACTGAAGGACTTACAGATGACCCGAAGGCTTTGAAAACATCAAAAAGCTCCCGAAGGCTTTTTGGAAACATCATGCACTGAAGGACTTACAGATGACCCGAAGGCTTTGAAAACATCAAAAAGCTCCCGAAGGCTTTTTGGAAACATCATGCACTGAAGGACTTACAGATGACCCGAAGGCTTTGAAAACATCAAAAAGCTCCCGAAGGCTTTTTGGAAACATCATGCACTGAAGGACTTATAGATGACCCGAAGGCTTTGAAAACATCAAAAAGCTACCGAAGTCTTTTTGGAAACATCATGCACTGAAGGACTTACAGATGACCCGAAGGCTTTGAAAACATCAAAAAGCTCTCGAAGGCTTTTTGGAAACATCATGCACTGAAGGACTTACAGATGACCCGAAGGCTTTGAAAACATCAAAAAGCTCCCGAAGGCTTTTTGGAAACATCATGCACGGAAGGACTTACAGATGACCCGAAGGCTTTGAAAACATCAAAAAGCTCCCGAAGGCTTTTTGGAAACATCATGCACTGAAGGACTTACAGATGACCCGAAGGCTTTGAAAACATCAAAAAGCTCGCGAAGGCTTTTTGGAAACATCATGCACTGAAGGACTTACAGATGACCCGAAGGCTTTGAAAACATCAAAAAGCTCCCGAAGGCTTTTTGGAAACATCATGCACTGAAGGACTTACAGATGACCCGAAGGCTTTGAAAACATCAAAAAGCTCCCGAAGGCTTTTTGGAAACATCATGTACTGAAGGACTTACAGATGACCCGAAGGCTTTGAAAACATCAAAAAGCTCCCGAAGGCTTTTTGGAAACATCATGCACTGAAGGACTTACAAATGACCCGAAGGCTTTGAAAACATCAAAAAGCTCCCGAAGGCTTTTTGGAAACATCATGCACTGAAGGACTTACAGATGACCCGAAGGCTTTGAAAACATCAAAAAGCTCCCGAAGGCTTTTTGGAAACATCATGCACTGAAGGACTTACAGATGACCCGAAGGCTTTGAAAACATCAAAAAGCTCCCGAAGGCTTTTTGGAAACATCATGCACTGAAGGACTTACAGATGTGGGAAATAATTTACTAAGTAAGAAATTATGGAAATTGTTTTCTTACTATTCAACAATTTCATTTTCAGAAAAGATTGAATGAGAAACTATGGAAATCGTTTTCTCATTATTTTTCAAGATAACATGTTGATTGGGTAACATGCCCCAATCTCTAAAATAATGCTCATTTTTGTGGATTACATCCATCTATTCTTCAGATGTTTGCGTGATTCCTGTATTTACGGTTTTGAATACCTTCTTCTTGTAAGGTATTTCTTACCATGAATCTTCTTGTTCTTTCAAAGATCTGAAAAACTTCATTTTTGAATGCACTCAGATGTATCAATGTAATGCATTGTCTATTGTGCAAATGATGTTCTTATGAATGCATGAATGTTGATGCAATCTTTATTTGACTTTAAAGTGGTGAACTTGGTCTTCCTTCACTTCATCATTTATTGCCAGGATTACCTCTAGATATCAGTGTAGAAACTTATGCTATCAAGCTTGCATTCATGCAGAATCATCTGATCAACTTGTATCTTTGCTGTTTTCTTTGCTTCATGAAAGTCTTAGAAGAAATGTTTCACCTGTGGAACTCTTGTCGTAGTCAAAGCTATGACTTTGATGCCCCATCTTGTCTTGGATAAAACCAACTTTCTTTGCTTGGACTTGTGTAGAAATCCCATAAAGCTTTCATCTTTGAAAAGAGAATCTATCATCTAACTCAGCAGGGATTAATTAGAAGAGTAGAGTTTGTTTCTAATTTGACTCTTGAAACACATCACAAGGAAGATTTATTCCAATTCCTTTCATGTCTCCACATATAATCAGATCTCGAATAAGGCAACTTGGACCAATATCATGTTGAGATGCTTAACAACAACCTGTAATTCAACCTTAGTTGACCCCACTAGTTTCTTATTGTTAAAATTTCAACTTTCCTTGGAAAGAAATCTTTATTATATCTCACTTCTAATCTTGGGGTTGAAGAAGACAAACTTCATCTTGGATCAATAAATGGAAACCATATGATTGCAACATTGGTTCAGCACCATAATCACTGGTTCGTAAAACATTTGACAATACATTCATCTTTTCCTGTGGTTTCTGCTTGGATTATTGGTCAAGGAAGCATTTGACAACACATTCATCCTTTCCTGTGACTTTTGCCAAGATTTCTTAATCATTGAAGCTCTTTGCCTAATGTTCAAAGCTTTTGAATGACGTCACAAGACCACTTGAGAACAAAACTCAGTGGGGATTCAAGTGTAATGTTGGTATGAAAAAAAAATTGGTCAAATTCATAAGATATACTGGTGTCGATTTGAATAGGAGACACTAACTGATCTTGATATCATCTCGGGCAAAGATAAATGTGATACTGATCACATTTTCTTCTATAATGATCTTTGTAGGAAGTAGAAACACATCAACTGTAGGATCAATGTACAGAAAGATATCCGTGGAATTTTTGCAGCTGGGGATGAAATACAAATGATAAAACCAAAATACATGAAAACTCAGTTCATCTTGGCTAGCAATGATGATCCCAAATAACAACAGGAATAACAGTAATATAAGTGAGAGTCGAGTCTCCCTTTTCAATGTCATCAAGGAAGCAAAAACTGATGTGAAAAACAACTTCATAATCTCAATAGTATGGTTGAAACTATTTGCTAGGAATCTCAAAGAAATATTTTCAATTATCACCGACACACAGAAGGCCAAATTCAATGTTGAGATCTTAAGGAACTGAACCCTGGATTGAGTGGTCTGCCTGGGGATCATCTTTATTCATGCAACCGTAATGTAGTTTATCAAAGAACACACTGTCATGTGACATACAGTTAAGCAGATTAGGTATTTGAAAACATACTTGCTGAGTAAACATTTATTTAACATCATGATCATAATGTAATTGCTTGATGAACGAAGCAATTATGTTTAGTCAGCTCGACTGTCACTGTTTCACCATTTTCATTCTTCATATCTTTCTGTCTCATTGGAAATATTTTTTTCAAGTCAATGATCTTGACACAGGATGATATGGGCCTTCAGCATGCCCCAACATGGGCTAATACAAGCGTGCATAATGCATCGACATTCTGATTCTGGTTGGAATGGGTTTCCAGCATGCCCCAGCATTTTGCTGATAAATATTCAGAATATTTCAACATTTCTGATTCTGTTTGAAAAGGGTCTTCAGCATGCCCTAATATTTGTTTCTTGTTAATCTGAGTCTTCAAAATACCCCACATGGATCTGTCTGAAATGAGCTTTAAAATGCCCCAATATTTGCTGATACAGATGTTAAAAGTGTGCTCAACATTACTTCTTGTTAAGATGAGCCTCCAAGAATGCCCAAATATTCATATTGTTGTGAGCCTTCAAAATGCCCCAATATTCTATTTCTGGTTAAAATGGGCCCTCAAAATGTCCCTCTAGATTTATCTGATTCACTCTCAATCTCTATTTGACTGGAATGTCATGATCCCCACGAGGTCTAATTTTGACAATGAATTGTTGTAGGTACTTGTAGCTTTATTCGTGCCCCAAATCTATTTATCTTGAACACTCTCATTCTGGTGTCACTAAACAGTAGTGTTATCAAGTAACTGAAATTCTCTTCATGTTATCACAAACTTAAGAAGTATTCAATCATTCTAACAGAAACGTCTGAGATACGTGTCTTCTGAATGAGGTGACCATTTTTTGTATCTGGAGGGATTTAGTCAGACAATGAAGTAAAAATAGCTTGGTAATCTGTTCCAGGCTGACACAGTGGCTTATCATCTTTCAGTGAAGGCCATCTCTGAAATATACTTTTCTGTGGGAGAGAAACCAATTTATGTAAACAGTAATCTGATGCAATACAAGACTACATATACAGTGATACAGGCTCTTCAAAAATCCACACCCATGCAACATGTTGATTCTGATAACAACTCATCTGATTATGAAGCGATCTTTCAGGATGATTTCACAGATATTGATAGTTCTTCTGATATCGAGGAAATCCTGAATTCTAATTCTGATGAGGAGAGTAAACTGTTATACTTGACAAAAACAGGATATTCAAAGGCTGAGGCTTCAATATCCATGAAGAGATGTGGTTCAGATTCATCAATTGCAGAATTGACAGATTTTATATGTGCTGATCAACTAGTTAAGGCTGCTAACGCACTTCTTTCAGTAGAAGATAGGAAGCAAATATGTAATGACCCTAATTACAAACAAAGGCGAAACTTGGGCTATGATTTGTGGAAAAAGAAGAAGTAGAGGAAGCTTGAAAAGAAGCTTCTTAATGAAGATGATCATGCAGTTCATCTTTCAATTCCAATGATCGGTTCTGGGGTTCCTACCAAATTAGATCAGATAACTCAAAGAACACTTCCAGAAGATGCTATTGGGTCTCCTTGTTTCTACCATGAGCAAATTCATCTTTCAAATCCAATGATTGGTTTTTTGGGGTTCATACCAAACCAGATCAGATAACTCAAAGAACACTTCCAGAAGATGCTATTGAGTCTTCTTATTTCTACTTTGAGCACATGGCACTTGCTCCAGTTAATGTTTGGACTGGAATATCACAGTACTTATTTGATGTAGAGCCAGAATTTATAGATTCGAAGCATTTTCATGCTATTACACTGAAAAGGGCTATATTCATAATTCTGCCAATTGAGAATAGATTTTCTTTTATTCTACTTCCTCCATGTGCTGATGCTTTTCCATTGACAAAGAAATGATGGTCTTCCTGGGATCCAAGAACAAAGTTGAACTGTTTATAAACATGTACAGGAAGTGCCAAATTGACAGAAAGGATCTGTAAGGCTCTTGAAGCTTATGACAATGAGCCACCTTCGAGTGTCCAGAAGTATGTTCTTGATGAGTGCTGAAAATGGAATATGGTATGGGTTGAAAAGAATAAAATTGTTCCACTTAAATCTGATGAGGTGGAAATGCTTCTAGGTTTCCCTAAAAACCATACACAATGATCTGTATAGAGACATGTTCCATGGTGGTATCAATGTCCTGTCTCTTTTCTCTGGGATCAATGATGCAGAGGTTGCCTTCAACTGTCTTGGCATACCTTTAAAAACAGATGTGTAAGAACTGAATGATGATCAATTGGAACAATTGATGAGTAGTTTTGTCGAATTCGACCTTGTTGTCAGTGACATCCAATGTAACAACCTTACTTATATAAAAGGCCTATAAGGATAGATTCTGTTCCAATGTCTTGTTCTGTGCCCTAAGTCCTCAAATTCAAATTCAGCAATCTTCTGAAGGACATAATGGATATCATCATGACAAAGAAAATGATCAGTATAGAAGAAGTAGCAATAATGTATCAAGACTTGAGCCAGCATCATAGTATAACCAGAGTGCATGTAGTGACTTGTTCCTGGCTTTATGATGTAATCTTCTAGAGAACATGAATTGATGGTTTGGGAAAATAATCTGTCTGGTGATGCTTATCGCCCTCAGCATGAGATAATCTTTCTTGATGAGTTGATAATAATGTCATAGGGGAGTGTCACAAGTTCAATTATCCAGACTTTCTGGCTTCTTGGACCACTTGCCTTCAGAAATGTGAAGTGCTTCATTATTCTGGCCTCGTTCATTCTTTTTCTACTACAGAGGTAGAATAAACAACAATTACTTCAAGGACCTTTCTCATTTGAGACTGTCCTGTTTGAAAATGTTTTTTCCTCCTTTGTTTATTGAAGAATGAAAGACTTTTACAAAGTATTGCCCTTCTCAGGTTCACAATATAATCGAAACATAAACAATGAGTTTAGTGAATATCAAATAAATCAACTACACTTTTAAATCATTCAAAAATCATAATCCTATGGCAAGTGTCAAAATTATTGACTGATTTGAGGTATAGGTTGATTTTGGTAAAGTAGGTTCTTTCAAGTTGGTTCAGTATGTCGCTTCGGCTTACACTAACTTGAAGAAATGGTTGTTATGTTCATCTTATAGAGATGCTTCTCGTTTCCAGAATCTCAAGAACGTTTTTGAGATGTGCGGTGCTTCAATTAAGAGCTTAAGATCGTCTCTTATGTCGTTGTTGCACCATTCAATATTCGAGCTGCCTTTTCAGGTTTTCAACTCGAATCCTCTTTTGGTTCTAAGATGTTATTTAAAAATTTATATCTTGAACCCTCCTTTTATCAGTTTTCATATCATGCATTAAAGATTTTAAAAAACCAATTTTTGCAAATAAAAATCAATCTTGAGAAGCAGAATGAATTCTGATGATATTCTCTTTTAATTAGAAATCCATGTATGATTAAAATGGACTTTTCAGGTACGTAACGTAGGCCATGGCTTATGGTTACGAAAGAAAGGGATAAAAAGGCCCAAAATAAGTGTTTAAGGGTAATCAAACCAAGGATCAATTCATTCTAATGCCATCAATCTTGCCTTGCTTAACTTGGATCTGCTTTGTTGGGGATTTTTCCATCATTTGGATCCCTCTAAACTGTCAAATTTTGGATTCATTTCCATTTTCTCATATCTTCTTTCTTGTTTGTACTTGATCAACCTTGTAACTTGAGGCTCAATAATTCACCCATCTTGATTCAATTTTTTTTCTTTTTTCTTTTTTTGTTTTGTTTTGTTTTTTTTTCCTTCTTTCTTTGCTGGATGAGTATAATACTTCAATTGCTTTGATCACCTCCTTTTCCTTTTGCATTTTGGAGATTTTTCATTATTCTTGATTGGATTGATCTTCAAGCACTCTGTATTTGACATACTTTGTAATTCAAAACTTTCTTGCCTTCATGGAAACTTGTCTTCGTAATAAAACTGTATTGACAATCTTCATTCTTGTGAGCAAATATCCTTCACCTTGCCCCCTAATGTGGAGGGTGATCCTTGGTTAGGGTTGAATCAGAAGAAAAATTATTCAGGCTCAAGTGGGGATAACAAAGGATATATATATATATATATATATATATTAAAGGATAAATGAAACAATGCCGTTCATCATCTCATACACAGAAACCTTTGTAAAAAGAGGTATCCACAGGGGGATGAATATTCAAGATTAACTTTATTTACATGAAAAATGTAATTAATGCATGATATATTTATTTCAATCAATCACTTTCCCCTTCTTCTTGAGTATGCCCTAATCACCCAAAATCATCTTCAATGAGTTGGTCCATGATACCTCATCTCGTCTCTTCTTGCAGTCAGATTCACGAATAATTGAAAGTTTGGTTCTTTTGAGGTCTTTTGGTTTATGATGGTTTTGGAAGGACAAATGTGTAACTTTTGAAGTCGTATATATGGTGGAATGTAGTATCATCAATCAACTCTACCCGAAAAGGTAAACATCTGGAGTAGGTGTCTCAAAAATAGGTGGAGACATTTCTTCGGACTCTTTGTAGTGTCAAGATTTAGTTTGAGTAATTGACATTGGATGGGATATTGAAGATATAATTTTACCACTTGCCAATAGATCTATAACTCTTGAAAAATTAAAAGAATATTTAATCTACTTGATACTCAATAATTTCAAGATTAAAATTTAATTCTTTGCTCATAACCTTAATAAGCAACACACATTTATTTATTGCACAAAAAGCGGAGAAAGGAACAAAAACAAGTTCAAACAAGATGCTGAAAATAGAAAAGTACTACAGTGGTAGATAACACTTCCACTTATTTATTTTATTATGCCTCATTACTCCTATAATGGTATATAATAGGATCAGGGTTCTTTTCTTCATTTGCCCCCCATTTCTTGATCATTTCTTGTGTCAAAACCCCTTTGTCAACAAGCATCTCAATTTCTTTTAACAATGGCTTACAATTGCCTGTAGAATGCCCTTTTACCCCCAAGTGGAAATTACAAACACTATCTTGATCATAGCTATGAGCAGAAGGGTTTGATATCACTTTAGTTGGTCTTGGTGTGATGTATTGATCTTTAACCAAATGAGGATACAAATCTGAAATGGAAGTTTGGAACACTTCCAAAGTTTTTCTTGATCGCATGACTTTCTTTGGTCGATCCGAACAGTTACTTTCTCTTTTTCTTTTGTAATTACGAGGACTCTGGATGCAACATTCATTCACATGATCAGCTTTTGCTTTTTGATCCATCGGGCTCTTGGATATGAATTTTGAGTTTTCTTCATTGATTACATTCTCAATTAAATCTCCAGTTGTCACAAGATTCTCGAATTCCTTTGTCGGATTTGCCTGCATCAACTCGCGGAAAGGAGCGGGAAGGGAATCACGAAACATACGTGATATCTCTTCTTCTATCATGGGAGGTTGAACTTGTGCTGCCACTCCTCTCCATCTTAGGGCATATTCTTGAAATCTTTCATTGGTTTTCTTCTTTACTCTTCGAAGATCCATACGTGTTGGAGCTAAGCCTTTAATATACCGATATTGTCTCAAAAATGCATCAGCTAGATCTACCCATCTCTTGATCTGTTCTTGGGTCAACTGATTGTACCAGACTACTGTTGGGCCAACAAGACTATCATGGAAAGAGTGAATTAACAGGTCATCATAATTTAAATATCCTCCCATTTTTCTGTAAAACATTCTCAAATGGATTAAGGGACAACTGGTGCCATCATATTTCTCAAAATCAGGCATTTTGAATTCATGGGGAATAATCAAATCTGGAATCAAGTTGAGCTCTCTTGCTTCTAATTCTTTGTGGGAAGTATCAACACATTTCATATTTTTGATTGCTTCATCCATCTTCTTGAATCTTTCCTCATATTGCGAATAATGAACAAGGCTATTCTTTGGGTTCAATTGGGATGCTTCGGAGGGTTTTACCATTTTCGACTCTTCAATCTGACAGCATGATTGCTCTTTATCAATTATCTCTTCTTTATCAGATGTCACATACTGAATAATTTGATTTAATCCATCTGGTATTGAATCTGATGTTTCTTTCCTTATATCCGGAGGTAACCCTTTCAATTGTTCTGGCCACTGGTCTTGTAGTCCCTTATAAGATTGCTCCATTGTTTTCATGATGACAGTAAAGTAATATGAATGAATGACCTTGGTTTTACTGTTACAAAACCTTTCATTAATTATTAACATGTTTTTATGATTAAAGTACATGACAATACTTAAATAAAAATGTGAAAAATACATAAATGGAAAAATAAGAATGCAAAATGTGCAATTCAAAGATATAAAAAGTAAAAATACAAAATGAAAATGCACAGATACAAAATGTAAATGCATGTATGAAAAGGTGTTACTTAAGAGTGATCATCTTAGAACAGATTTCATTGAACACAAAAGTTTCGGTACATCAAACAAAACTTTTACATGTAGGGGACAACTTTTAATCCTAACTTCAACAAAACTTTACATATAGGGAATAACTTTCCCATTTTCTTCTCTAAAATCAAGTTAGATTATCAGCTTATGGGCCATATTGCTTGTCTGGACTGCAGCTTCTTCCATGACATTCTGGGATTCTTTCATCTCCTATGTTAATTCTTGGAGTTGATCATTTTCCTTTGTAAGAGAACATTTGTGTTCAAAAAGTTTTTGGAGAAGATCTTCATGTATGTTGCAACTCTTTCTCAATTTGGTGACCCCTACTATCCACTCTTCTGGGGTATTTCCTATACCAGCATTTTGAAAGGCTTGACTGACCTTCTGGAAGTCTTCATGTATGGTTTCCATTTTAGTGCTCAATTTATCATTTTCAATCTTCAAATGACGTATTTGAGCTTCAAACCTCAGCAAATCTTCTTCTCTCTGGGTGCCCCTACTGATATTCTTACCTTTGAAGACTTTTGGTATTAATCTATCAGGACCCTCGGTTACCAAACTAGGTCGATCATTTACCATAAATTGTAAGGTTCCATGATCCAAAAGACTTTGGACTCGGCGTTTGAAGGCAAGACAATTCTCGATGGTATGTCCTTGAGCTCCGGCATGATATTCACAATGAACGTTGATGTCATACCAATTTGGATACGGAGGTTGGAACGGTTTTATATAATATGGATCCACTTCTCGTGCTTCAAGTAACTTTTCATACAACTCTTTATATGATATAGGTATAGCATCAACATGAGAATCGCCTTTTGTCTTGAATTGAACCTGAGTTTTAGATATCGGGAGCATACTAAACTTCGATGATTTCAGGTTACATGATTTCTTCTCTTCTCTGGAAGCTTTTACAATTGTCATCATTTCTTTGGTATCTCCAGATGATTGGTGAATACGGATGATGATTGTCTGTAATTTCTCCAATTGGTTAAGATCCGAGGTCCCTTGCATATATGAAATTGCAGAGTTAGGTTCATTGAGCTCTCTCTCTTTCTGTGCTGGAATCTCTTTTCCTTTGGCCAAAACAGATATTCTATCCATCATTTTGGACACCTGCTCTCTTATTTCTCGTATCTCCTTTTGTTCTTCAATGGTCATACGATCTTTGGGTGCATAGCTTGCTTCTATCCTCAGAGTTTTCTCAGGATGTCTTTTCTTGGCCGCATCATATTTTGTTTGATCATAGAACTTTTTGTCCATTTATGATTTCTTTCTAATTTGATGAACAGTCTTTTCAGTTAACACCTTTTGGTCATGATCATGCAATGCAAACAAAAGAAAATAATTTAAACAAATTAGAGCAAAAATAACATACATGGGAAAATAAGAAAAAAATAAAATGGTTAATACCAATTAATTGGAAAAAAAAATTATTTATCATGGTATATAATAAATCCTAACCTCATGCTTTCTAGTTCCATGCTTTGTTTGGAAAAATTAACCTAACCACATGATTTCTAGTTCGCATGCATTTATTCAGGGAGAAAAAAAATAATAATAAATTAAATAAATTAAAAGCTATAGCTTATTTCTCCTTTGTGTATACCTATGAACAGAGGTTCAGTACTGTCTTAGATTAGGAGAAGTTCTAAGGTTTATTATATGCAGAGTTTCAATTCTAGGAGTAAAGGTACTCGAATTGTCCTTGTTGATACCCCCTTGGGCTGTCAACCCTCAATCCTAGTCCATTACAGACTTAAACGGATCGAGTTCAATTTGAGGGGACACATTTCTCTATACCTGACACGGAGAATAAATTCTCACGAAGACATAGAGCATATGAACCCCGAAAGTTACTTGCTAGGTCTGACACGGAGAATAAATTCTCACGAAGACGTCGCTTTCACTCCCACTTAAAAGGGACAAACTCAATTATAGAGCTTTATGTTATGCAATGCAAGTGTTGTGTGTGAGGAGAAATGTTCATATCTTTGACAGAAAAATAAATAATAAAATACTTGTAATATAAATAATATATATAAATACTATAAAAATAATATGTATATATATAAAAAAAATTATAAATTAAATATATGAATTTTTATAATTAATAGAGACAATTTATAATTGATTTTTAAAAGTTTGACCGGTCCCCAGCGGAGTCGCCAAGCTGTCGTAACCGGTTTTCGTCCGGGCACGAAATATTTACTCGGCGGGAAAAATAATGTGAATAAATGGTTTTTAAAATAATTTGGGAGTCGCCATCGGCCTTTTGGGTCAGGTAGGTCGAATACCTAAAAATTATTTTTTAAAAGAGTTTTAAGAAAACATCAATTAAAAAAAATGAAATAATCTGCGTTTATAACCAAAAATTCGTTCTTTTTAAAAAAGGATTCGTGGTCGATTACGTTTAGGGAAGGATTAGCACCCCTACAACGCCCAAAATTGGTACTTTTTAATTATAAATTGTCTTTATTATTAAAAATTAAAAAAATTCAAAATATATTTAATTTAAATTTATATTATTTCAAAATTAAAAAATATTTAAAAATATCGGAAAAGAACTTCTAGGTGCCTTAAGACAGCTCTTTTCTTCAATATTAAAAAATAAATAAATGACAAACATTTTTTATGACAAAAATTTATTTTAATATAGTAAAATATTTATTTATTCAAAAATATCAGAAAATAGCTTCTAGGTATCTTAAGACAGCTCTCTTCTTTGATATTAATAAATAAAAATATATTAAAATTTTAATATTTTAAATAAAACTAAATTATAATTTTTATAATATTTAATTATTTAAAATACCAGAATAGGACATCCAGTTATATTAAGACTGCCCTTTTCTTTGATATCGAAAATAAATAAACATTATTATTTAAAATATATATATATATATTTATATGACTAAAATAATAATAAAATAATAATTAAAGCAATAATTAAAATATAAAAGTAATAACGAAATAATATTGTAATTAAATAATGATCAAAATAAAAGATATTCAAAAATTATAAAACTAAATATAAAGTATTAAAAATAAAGATAATAATTTGAAATATTATGAAAGATAATGATTAATAGTGTAATTTAGCCTAATTAATTAATACGTGATTAAAATAATAATTAATAAACTATGAAGGACCAAATTTGATATTTTCCTAAATATATATAAATACAGTTAATGGTTAAAATATAATAAAATAAAATTTAAACACTAAATTAAAATGATTAAAAGTCAATTTCAGTGACTAAATTGCAAAGTTACAGAACTATAAGGGTTGCGGAAAGGGTTTACCCTTTCTTAAATTACACAGATACCCTCCCCAAAACGACGTCGTTCGGGGGAGGGTTTATAAAACACAAACGCCTGGCCCGAAGGGCCAAGCTTTCCCATTTCTTTCTTTTCTTTCTTTCTCTGAATGAGAGAACCAGAGTTCTCTCTCTGGTTTCTCTCTAGTTTCCCTCGTCGGAGGGAAACCGGCAGCCATAGGCCACCGTGCTTCGCCGCCGGCCACCGTCGCCGGCCACCGTAAACGGTGGCCGGAATTTACCAAAAACACCCCCAAAGCGTAGATCTAAACGTCCTAAGGTCCGATCTAAGGTTATTTTAACCTAAAACCCTATAATACATCGTAAATCTACGATTTTCACCTTCGGTATTTCGGTTCTCCGGCGATGTTTGGGGTTCTCCGATGACAGAGTAAGTTCCTCTGTTCTCTTCTTCTTCTTTTTTTTACTGATTTGTCGTTGATTGGGATCGTTGGTAGCTTTCTGTCTTCCTTTTTTTTTTCTTTGCTGGATGTCCTCATTTCTCTCGTGTTCTCCGTTGTTCTCCTCCTTTTGTTTTTGCAGATGTGGTGGCTTTTATAGCCACCACCGAGGCTCTCGTCGGACCGGATAATAGAGGGTCGAGTTTGGTGAGTCACCATAGCTATGGTGGTGACTCACCATAGAGCTCGACGTGGGCGGCTGTTATCGTTGCAGCAGAGCTTCTGGAGTCTTCTATTGGAGTCATCGTGGCACTGAAGCGTCGGCAAGGCGGCTGGAACTCACTGGAACTTTGGAGCGGCGGCGGCGTCTGGAAGCTAGGGTTTAGACAACCCTAGCTGAATGTTACAAACCCTAAAGGGTTTGGGTTCTGCTGGGCCAATTGTAATCGGGCCCCAGTTTTGGGCTTTGTAATATTTTTATTATTATTATTATTATTTTATTTAATGATAATAATATATATATATATAAATATATTTTATTTAATAATAATAATAATTAAAATAATATAATGAAAAATTAGTGTCTACAAATATGATATTCATTTTCAAATAAAATAGTTTCAATCGAATATCAGTTATCATAGACAACCTTTTACAAATAGAGAAACAAACGTACACATCAAACTTCAAAGAAGAAGAGGACAGAGTGAAACTTGCTACACGGGCAGAGAGACGGAGGGAAAAAATTTTACACTCAAATGCATAAAATTAGTTGACCATTTTAATAGTTTACAATGTATATTGAAATATATTACCCAAGAAACATATAGAAAATAACAAATTTACCCTTAAATAAATGATATTCAACTTATATATTTTAATAGCAGTATAGAAATAATTAATATTAAAATAAGATATTTTTTTTGTCATTACCGTCTGCTAGTTATACATCCTCTTTTTGTCTCTTCAAACGTTGTTTATGGTAATTTATGATTTTGGGAACCAATTTGAATAAGAAAGGTAAATTGGCTTGGGAAATTTCAGGAACTAATACAAAATAATCAGAAATCTCAGATTGAACCCAAATCATTAAATGTTCATGCAGCAAGGGAGGATTCAAATGAATAAAAGCTTGTAAACCAAATGAATCAATTGGCCCAACTGATTCAACGCATGCTTATTACACTCAACCAAGCACTTAAACAGATTAAGGTCAAAGGTATAACGATATTACCCAAATTCGTGTCAATTCTGATACACAAGGCTCATATATATTGAAGCTTCCATACTGATACAAAAAATGGAAGAACAACGTAATTCCCAGTTCGAGGTCTTGTTCAAGGGAGGAATGGATTGTGGGAAGGGCACGTCTCTTTTTGCTTTCTATAAGCCCTGAGAAAAAGCATAAACCGACTATTTAGACTATAATAAAAGGTGGTATTCACACACACAAAAACCATCCTTCATCATGCTGTTGGTTACCTGGTGGCGTTTAATCCCCCGAGTCCAACAGTTCCCAGAACTATAAGAAGGAAAGGAATCTGAATCAAAGCACGGTTTTTTCTTCCCCCATGAGCCTTTGGTACTCCCGTTCTCGCAACATGTGAATACGTAGCTAGAGAAGAAAGACAATGTCTAAGTGGCAGAACAAAACGAAAATCTAGTTGCAAATGCTTTTGAACAAGAAATTACCCGAAAATGAACCTCCTCCTCCTGAACCTGTGACAATCATTAAGATGAATTTGAATAGCATGTAAATGTAATTGTACTCATTAATGTAATTAGTCACAATACAGAAGCATTCGAAATTAGGTTTGCAAACTCAATTCCATAAGTTATGCCCACGAATATTGGCATCTACATCGAAGTGACTAATCCTTAACCAGTTTCTGGCCAGTTGATTATTAGATTCAATCCCATTTAGTGGAAACCTAGGAATCAGGATAAAACCAATTTAACAAAGCACATAAAAGATGTAGATCGTAGCAACCTATCAAATACTAAAACAAGGTGTTTATCGAGGATGTAAAGAAGAGAATATAGGCTAGATACAACCAACTGTAGTGATAGATGCAGACAGTGTATTGAACTACTAGATCTGTTCCCATCTGGTGGGAATGGGATAAAAAATTACTAATTTATAAAAGTAAATGAAGAAAAGAGCTGGAAACCATCATCAAGATATCACAATTTTAATAAAGCAAATCCATAAATGCCAACAAATCATGTAACAAAAGATGGAAAATAAACATGGGCACATAAAATGAAAGAAGGGAGAGGGTATGAGCTGGATAGCGCCAAATCCGGTGATTGATGCAGAAAGATGTGCTCACCTACTAAAGGATTGGCATCGAAAGAGAATTAAACTTGAAATAATATCGGTGACATGGTAATACCTTCATAATCATATATGTCAAAGCAAACTACAATATAATATTAGTATTTGACATCAAATTACTTTTTTCTTTCTATCAATATCCTGTGGAAATAGATATCTCATGGCTTACTACAGGTTTGATGAGCCACATGAAAGAGAAACTAGTCCACCGAACCATCGTCAAAAATATCAAGACAATCATCAGTGGTAACACCTCTGGTAGTAGGAATAAACATCCAACAGTTCATTCGAAGTAGCTAATGTGATAATTTCTCTAGGTCTATTTTCTATACTGTTGTGTTCATCCATATCATCTCCATAAAATTTTTCAACTTCATTATGTAACGATCTCCTAAACCAGGAATAGCATTAAAAATTGGAAAATTTTCAAATCAAATTACATATTTCTTAAGACTTAGGTTAATGAACACAATTTAACGGGAATGAAAGTTACCTCATCTTCTAGCATGGCCTGCTTCTCGGACTCAACAAGCCAGTCATCTAAACACTTCCTAACACGGCACTGTCAAAGGAAACCAACTTTTCAGGCTCCTTTCATAGTTGACATTCTCTCAATCTCCTGAGAAAAAAAGCTATGTCTTTTGCTGTGAACCTGATCAAAATGCTCACATTCAAATCATGAACATGTCTAGCTTAACATGCTTATGGCAATTCATTGCAGCTCTAAGCAACTTATTCCACTTTGTTGCCACCATGAAGCTAATGATGAAACAGTAACCTGTCATATCCCTCAGAGATCCAGGTTATTTACTTTTATTACTCAAATCATTGCACTAGTCTTTAAAGCAAGCCTGAGCTAGTTATCAACACTGATCAAAGTCACTTTAGCAGCCAAGGAGACAGCATAAAAAGGCAAGAACGTATGATCTATAGTTTTCCAAGTTCAAACAACAAGCTATCATGTCTCCACAAAATGTGCTACCTTTGGAGAACATTAGACAAGAGATTTCTTCCCATGTTAGACTGGACACTGCCCTATTCTAGAGTTTGCAAACCATAATTTCTTGGAAAATTCTTAATATTTTCTCAAAAGTAGGAGAATTACCACTGTAGACATGTATAAGCTTCTGCAATCTGCAAAATATGCACTTGTACAGGTTAGATTTCTCACAACCATAAATGCAATGGAACTATTCCTAAATTGCAGAATGCATAATTAAAAGTACCCACACTATTATCTCATTCTGTTCCTAGAAGAAAGAAAATTATAAGGTTCAGGTGTGATAGGCAAACTACACAAGCGGAAAGACTTAATATTCTTACTAGTTACTGCATTGATTACTTGTTTTCTGGTATGTTGGCTCTCGTCCAGAATGGCAACCTCCATAAGAGGTACCATAATTTAGATAGTAAATGGCTCAAACGCCAGTCTAAAGTGATAGATTTCTTTGACAGTGAAACAACTATATAAAAAGACTAAACCCAGCCTTTATCGTGTAAATTTTAGTTTCTCTCCCAAATCCACAATTAGACTTAACAGGTTCAACAGTAATATAAATCCAAAAAAACTCATGAAAGAAAATAAAATACAAATAGATCTAAATACTCATCAGATCATACCACTCTAAATCACCATGAATATAAACAAAATACAGTACATACCCCTAAGCAATCCGGCTCCCTCCCTCCAAAGAATTTTAATAGAAAAAAGAACCAAGAAAGACTCCCAAGTCCCAAGTAGTAGATCATAGAAAGAGTAGAATCATTCTACTGGCAGTCACTAAACTGGTCTAATCTAATCTCTCAACTCTTACTTTGAAAAAATGTTTTCTCTGTCCATATCAAGCTCTAAAATACTTAAACTTGTCTCAAAACGCTCCAACTGTTTCTTCACGGTTTCCTAGCAAACACATGACTAATATACTAAAAAAAGGTGAAATGTTTGAAAGCATATGGATTGCTTACCAACTTGAACTTAGACTCCGCCGAAGGCTTTTGGTGAACTGGAAACAAGTCAGGATGCGACTCCCATACTTTCTTTCTATAAGCCGCTTTAATCTAAATTCATTAAAGAAGTTAATCAATTTACAAATTCATAAAGAAAAAAGAAAAGATTGAGGAAATTTTTTAGTCTAGCTGATTGGAAGAATCAAAGCCACAATCTCCAAAAGGAAAACAACTAGAATTCATAAACGTCAACCCAATTCAACAAAGAAAAAGAGATGAAAAATCCCTAAAATAATCAAATAATTAATAGTTAAATAAAAAAGTGAAAAGGAAATTTGAGAAAATAAAAAACCTGAGAAGGAGTAGGGCGAGAATTCGGGGGGAAGCCTAGCAAGAGCCTGGCTTCAACGCCTTGCATTTCTGAATTTTCAGTGAGGGTGAACTTTTCGGTGCTGGATTTTTTTTTAATATAATGTATAATTAATTAAATTAAAAATACCCATAATTAAAACTCCAAGCGGTGCTGGGTACGTGTCGAAAGCCAAACCTAAAAGCGTGGCAAACTGAATTCCTTCCAAGCGTGGTAAAATCAAGAATTTTACCAAGTTTAAAAAAACATGGGTAAACTATATGTTTGGTAACCCATTTATTATTTAGTTTCTGTTTTAGTAATCCAACTATTAGTTTTTTAAGATTATATCTAACTTTACATTTTGGTTCTATTTTAGTCACTTATTGTTAAAAAATTAATAATAACACTAACGTATTACTATAAGATAATATCATGTCAACATTTAAAAAATAATTTAAAAAATATTACATAAATATAATCGTTAATTTTTCATACTTTTTCTTCCCATCCATTGCCCAAGCCATTACCCTCATAAACACTCCTTAAGAGATTTAACCTCCTTTTTCATTCCAACATCTCTTCCTTTCTGTCTTAATATCACTTATCACTCATATTTGAAGAATCTTCCATGATAAACCCCCCAAAATGAAAAATAAAGAATATAAGAAATTTCTTGAATTTTATATTGTGAATGAAAATGTCTTACCTAATTGCTTCCAAAAGTATCCTCAATGTTTGGGAAAGGTTAGCAAAGGTGGCAAGTTTTAAGCTTAAAGGAAGCTTAGCTATAAAGGAGATGGGGAAGAATGAAGAAGATCAAAGGGTGGAGGTTTAGGTAGTAAAAATGATAAAAAGAAAACCATGTAAAATGAATAAAAATAAATGTGTTATATGCTTTGGGTTGGGCCTCTCTATTGGGCTTGTGTCCTCAACTTCAGATTTCATTTGATTCTTTTAAGCTAACGGGTCAAGGTTTATCATTTGAGTCCAATTCATTTTAAATTCTTATTTGAATTAAACTCTAGAATTTGGAATGTTACAGTTGTTAAATCGATTGGGTTCTCTAATAGGGTTAAACCTTTGGGTGGACTACTAATTTAAGTGTCAACTTTCTTCCCCTTTTGGTATAAGTGCACACTTCTTGTTTGATTTAAAATACAAAGAACAAATATGACATAAATCAAAAAATGATATTGTTCAAGTATAATTTTTCTTATGCATAAAATGATGTCATTTTAGGCATTGAATTTTAGAGATGTATGAGTTTTGCCACTAAATTTTTGTACATTTTATTTTTTTGGCATTACATCTTTTTATTTGTTGTCGTCAGCCAATCATTGTCCATCATTGGTAATCTTTCGCAATAAGATTGAGTACCAAAATGTTTGCATTTCACTCATATTTATTTTTTTAGAATTGATTTTCCATGAAACCCACTTCAAGATCTATGAAATCAAATTGACAAATCTACTATTTTTAAGGGTTTGGGGGGTTTCTAAGATTCGAGAGATTTGTGGTGTTTGTTCGAATATTTGAACGATGAGAAGCATTATTTCGATAAGACAAACAACATATTTCAAAACTAATATCATCGGACGATAACCGGAAAAGATCATAGTATTAGAACATCAAACTTTTAAATTGATTTTCAACAATTTTAAGTGGGTTTCCTGAAAAACCAATCCTAGTAGAAGAAAGAGGAGTAAAATGCGAACATTTTAATAGTGATATTGTCGAGAAGATGATTGATTGGTTATCAAAGACGATTGAAAAAATACAGTGCCAAAAAAATAAATTATTTAAAAGTATAGTGATAAAATCGATATACTCCTAAAATTCAATGCCTAAAATGATGACAGTTTGGGCATCAATAGTCATCACAAAAATTATGTATTTTGTCAACATCATCACAATTGTAAAAAGATTTATCTACTTCATTATGTCGCTAAAAATTAACGACCAGTGATATAATTAAAATCAAAATCAAAATTAAATGCTATAATTATAAAAAATAAAAGTTTAATTGTATAAATGATAAAGTTTAGTAATATATAATATAGTTTATTCTAAAAATAGAATTAAAAAAAAAAAACTAGTAGTAACATAAGGTTAGGGACGTCAATTGGGTGTGGCAAGTGTCGGGATGCTCCTCCCGTATCTATCCCAATCAGGAATTTTCATAGCTATATATCTCGCAATTCATTACGGATATAAAATCCAAAATCATTTCTATCTCGTGATTCGTAAAATTAAAACCATCCTCGCTCTGCAATCCACGTGGATCTTGAGACTTACTTACCTCTGCTATATTGATTTTGCCATACACTTCATATAATATATTTATATAATGAATTTATAAAAATTATTTAAAAAAATATAAATCATTTTAATTTTATAAAGTAAATATAATATACATCTCCTTCAAACTCCCATCATATGTATGACATCATTTTAACTATCATCATTTTAAAAAATAATAAATTATCACCATTTTTTATTTGATAAACTAATATAACTTAAAAATAAATTTAAAAAAATTCAAAAAAAATAAAATCTTTATATAATAACTAAATAAAATTTTGAAGTGAGACGAGTGATAATAAAACTAATAAAAAATATATATTAATTTGTACACCACCATCTACCTAATATTTATCATCTCCGTCACATCACCTATAAAATTTATACTCATCTCCATGTTCAGGGAAAAGGTTTAGCAAATTAAGCCAAAATTGTACATATCAATTAAGCATTTTCTCTTTTTGGACCGAACTTCAAACTTGTAGCTACATACAAATAACGAGCACATGAATCTAATTATTTTTTTAATAAAAGGAACCTAATTAATTAGCATTACTTGCCACATATAATTCTGCAAAAATACTTACACTGTACATGTAATCTCTTCATAGCTTAAAAATTATTTAATTAATGTAAAAAATAAAAATAATCCCCAACACAAACAAATACTTGAAATGTTTGTCCACCAATTCATTCTTACACCCCACTCTAAGCTTTCGCTATGCTTAAACTGCATGTGACAACATATATATATATATATATTTTATATATATTTTATATATAAGTATCTGAAACATTTTCTTAAGGTTAAAAGCATGGGAAAATATTGAAACTGCAAGGCCGATTGAACCACTCACCAACTATCAATAGACTGTTTGTATTAAAATTCTTCTATACGATCATAAAAGAGATGCACGTTGTGTTAGGGGGGGGGAGCTCCTTCCTCTCCAACGGCCTAATTAAAAATATCCATTATCCTGAGCATGGCAAGCAAGACCCTAAGTTTAAATTAATCAGCCAGGCTTGTTACCGCATGCCTTGGTGGAAAAAGTGGTACATGATTGTTGAGCTTGCGGTGATCCTGGTGCTGGAAGGGCAGGCACTGGCACCCCATTGGAGGAATTGTTGTTTTCATCGTTGTTGACGTTACTGTTTCCGTTGTTTCTCGGTGGCGCTCCCATGATCGTCGAAATCGCTGCTGCTAATGCTGCGGTAAAGTTCGGATCCGAGGCGATGGCTGCGGTGACTGCTTCGACCATGGAAGCTGGACGTTGCCCTAACTGCATTATCGGTGATGGAGGTACCTTGGGAGGAGCGAACATAGGGTTCCCTAAAATCTGCGGATAACCGTACAAAGGTAAAGGAAACGAAGCTGTGGAAGGCGGTGGACGTAAGAATGGGACGGCATTGGGGCCCTGAGTTAAGTCAAGGGTTATGGTTGGAAACGGGGCGGAGGCCGAGAGGGTGGCCATCGACGATGCGTAAGGTAAGGAAGGGAAGTAGGCAGAACTTGGTAGGCCATCCTTGCTTTTGGTTGAACCCGATAGCAACATGGCTGCTGCGGCAGACGTTGTGTTAGCCATAGCTGTGGCTGCAGGTGGAAGAGGGTGATTGTGGTTCCCTTCGTATGTTGTTATGAGAACGCTTTTATCATCCGCACTTCTTTGCACCTGCTTACGGACCGGGCAGCCAACGGCCATGGTGCAACGGTAGTAGGCTCGAGGACAAGGGTTCCCCTTTGCCATCTTTTGACCGTATTTCCTCCATTGGCATCCATCAGTTATCTGAACCAAGAAATATAGAACGTGAGTATCCATGGATGGAAAATTTATAATACTGTAATTTATTAACTTCGTACTCCCTAGCATAAAATTCTCTATCTGTCGGGATACGGATAAATATCTAATACGAATTGTGCTACATTAGTTGTATTACTTACCAAGGGAGCTTCTGATCTTGCTCTAACAGACACCCTAGCCTTCCTAAAAGGAACTTCAGAGCCTTGGTCTTCACTCTTAGACTGATCTAGCTTTGGACTCTTGTGTGACCCCCAGCTTTGAGATGATTGATCGGTACCACCATCGTCGATCGAAACGTGCTTTCCCGGCATATTTTGACCCATCCGATGGTCACGTTCATTCGATACGACTTCCATGGTGTTTTCTTGTGATGCTGTCTTGTCGTCGGATACGGAAGGTTCGTTGACATCTAATGCAGTCGATGGCCGTGGGTCCATGAATTGTTGGACTGACATTATGGTACTCGACATCCCATTTACTGCATCCTTCTGCTCGAAAACCAACTGTTTTGATTAGCATTAACCAATCACCACCATGAATATCAAACAACAAAAATATATTTATGATATAATCTAAATATCAGAAATGAAAGTACACAGATAAATTATCTTTGCACACGAGTGGCCGGAAAATACGGTAAAATAGGCAAAAGAGGTTGAGCTAACGCCGCCTATTCTATCGTAGTCTTTTACTCTATATCGTTTAATAGGACAACTGGCGGCACATGCTGAATCATATAAATTGGGGCATCGATTTGTTTATGAACTTAATGAAATTTTTCACTTTAATTTACAGCCTAGGAGGGTTTCCAAACTCCAATGTCGCATTGCATAATAATAATATTAAGAAAGGTTGAAACTGAGATTAGAAAAGATATATTACCAATAAAATATTGAATAAAAGATTCCAATTCAATTAAAGCACGTGAACCAATTTCTTTTATGTGTTAAAAGAAACCCATGAATCAGAGCCCGGGAAACTGATGATGGATGACTATGGTGTAATCAAATATGTTGTGTTTAAACATAAATCGAACCTGTTCTCCTTGATTTTGGTGTGCCTGTTTTTGCAGCGCCATGCATAGTTGACCTTGTAGTTCATTGTAGTTTTTGGTAATCTGATCCAAAGTGCTTCTTAATCTCCGGTTCTCTTCGTTCAACGTTTCTAACTCGATTTTAAGAGCACCCTCCTGAAGAAAACCCCCAAATTTTCTCAACCAGTTTAAAATCAGAAAACAAACAACCAGAAAATAGCTCCATGTTAAGAATTAAAAAAATCTTTAGAAAACTTACTTCAGCGTTGCTGTTAACAGGTTTCTCTTCATTTGTTGATCTTGAAACTCCTGGGCTTGAACTAAGAAGGTTTAATTCAATCTGAAACAGCATAATATTAAGTCAATGATGAGTGATCCTAAATTTTCATAATAATTCCAACTAGTATCATATATATATTATCACCAGATAGGTTAAATGAATACATGAAGAAAATGAAGAAAAAAAGTTGGGATAATGATCCAAAACCTTACGTTTGCAACCGAATCAACAAACGAAGACGATCCATTATTATTATTATCATCATCAGTCTTGCTCTCTTGATGATGATCATGCGATTGATATTGAGTAGAAAAGAAACTCATTTCCTTGATGTGTGGTTTAACGTGATCGCTAGAATCATCAAGGGTACGATCGGGCACACCAGAATTCTGTCGGAGGAAGTCACCGGAGTGCAAGAACGTCAGTTCTCGACGGTGCTGCTTCTCCATGACTAAACCAGAAAATTAAGGGGGGAAATACTAAAAGAAAGGAGAAAGAAAAGAAGAAGAAGAGTAGTTATATAGCTTTTTCAAGCTCTCAACAAGAAAAGAAGTATTTACAGTCAGTAGAAGATATATATAATTAAGTAATAATAATTCCAAAAATGAGCAATGGGGTTAGCTTTTAAGGGTGGCCCAGAAAGAAAGAAAAAACTTATTTTAAAAGAGATATTATAGAGAGAAAGGTAAGCGAAGACCAGCCGTTTTTCTCGCGGGGGATATGACGTAGCAGTTGATGCATAAGGATACGTGGCAAGTTCTGGGTGAGGTAGCACGGAGCGAGGAGTGAAACGGTGGGGAGAAAAGGACGGGAGGAGACGGAACGGCGTTAAAGATAACGTGGTGTGGATTATGGGATATTTTTTAATTATTATTTTTCATTTCTACTGCTGTTAATTTGGAAGAGAGGATTAGGCCACGTGGGAAGAGCGTCGTGGTGAGGTCAAGGCAGTTGACGCCCGACTGAATCTGACGGTGGTTATTTTAGGGATTAAAATTAAATAAATACAAGGGGTCTATCTGGTGGGCATTACCTAAACCACAGACTTGTGAATCACGTATTATATAAATTTTAATATATATATTTATAATGATTTTAAATATTTTTATATTAAATCCTTTTTATTATATTTTATTTTTTTAATATTATAATCCTATGGTGATTAGTGGATTTTTTTCTATGTCTAGAGAAATAATTACATTTAAGAGTATTCCACATTTCATTTATAGAAAAGATTATTATAAAAGAAATTAGTCTTTATCAGAATTATATACTTGCATTTGGTTTAAGAACATTTCATTAGGGATTAATTAAATATTTCTTACAATATTTTTTTTAGAATGTCATTCTCATTATTTTCTTAGGTATTAAAATTTTGTCTCTTTAAGATAAGAATATTTCTGACATGATATAATAGAATTATTTCGAAATTATTCTTCTTCTTGTGCATAATTATAACAGGTGATTAAAAATAATAGTATTCGAATAATTGAGTGACTAAATATGTAATTTATCCTAATAAATATATATTTTTGGGGGGCGAGGCGCGTCGGCATCCCCGTTGTCCGAGATTATATGAAATTGCAAAAAAATAAAACTTTAAATGAGTTAAATTAAAAGTTTTAAATTTAAGAAATTCAGAAAGTTAAAACATAATTAGTCTATTTCACGTATCTAATACTTTCTTTTGATCAAAAGAAAACTCGAGGATCATTTAACACGTGTAGAGTTGGTAGTGATATTAATATAGGTTTTAGTCAGAAGAGTATCATAAATTATTTTTAATTTTAGCTAAGATATTATTTATAGTAATTAATATTTTATTATTAAATAAACGAGTCTTATTTTAGTTGATTAATAGTATCATAATATTTTAAAATTTATAAAGTTAAATATGTTAAAACATGTAATAGCCTTTTATATACATGTCGACATCGTTTTTTGTACGACGAGGAAATACTGATAACGACTTGGGGGTTTTTCTTTTGAAAAGAGTTTCGAAATGTGAGGAGTCGTCACCAATCATTTAAGGTGTGATTGGGACACCATAAAAACGGATGATTTTAATAAAATATTTTATTTTTATCAAAATACTGAGTTTTAAGGTATGCGAAAATCCAGAAATCAGGTTCAGGAGTCGGTTACGCGTGGAGAAGGATTAGCACCTCCACAAGCGCCCAAAAATTTGGTTCATAGCTGATTACCCTATATTTAAAATCAGAAAGTTCGAATGTTAATTTAAAAATCATTACGGATGCAATGTTGAAGAGGGTATTCGTTTATTAAAGCCGATAGCATTCGCCCCTAGCATAAACACCGAAGATCAACTATTGTGCTTGATAACCAAATATTGCCTCGATATTTTGGAAATCATGATGCGATTCTGAAAAGGATGTCGACCTATTTAAGGAATTACCAGCAGACACCTCTTGAGCATACTTACAGGAGATATATCATTAATTCCCTAATAAATAAACATTGCCTTAGATTTAAAAATGAAATGCAATCAAACAAATTTTTATTCATCATAATTAAGGTAAGGGCAAATTAAGGCTTTTTCTATCCTAAAATGTCAAATTATGAAAGTTAAAGAACCTAAAGGCACAAATCTAGAAGTGTAGGTTCTAATATTAACCATATTTGATTATTAAACCAATTATTGAATCAAATAACCGAGATGGTCCCTCGAGCATTTACGTGAGGGCCGACTCGAATTATTCCCTAAATTAAAATGATTATATTGAAATCTAGCTAAAAGTGGATGCTCTATTTAACTTATTTGATTATGTTTGGAGACTAAAAGGTCAAATGACTAAAATATCGGGCTCTAAGAGACTAAAAGTTTAAGGACCTAAATCGATAATTTCTAAAGTTGAGGACTAATTAATAAACCAAAAAACATAATTATTATCTAAATTAACCTATCAAAAATGGACTAAGCCTAAAGTTTTTTTTATATTGGTATCGAGTAGTCGATTCGAGTAATCAGGAAACTTATGCGAAAACTCGGCTCGAATTACTCCCTAATTAATAACTATAGTGTTGTCCTAATTTCTAAGTCTGATTCGAATATTAACCTAATCTAAGAACTATAAATATAAGGACCTAATTGCATGAATATCGAATTACCAAGCTCAAAACAAATAAATTAGACATACAATAGGGGCTAAATTAAAACAAATCAAAATTTAAAGGTGAAATCGGAATAAAATAAAAAGTGGTTTAGGGACTAAAATGTAAAAACACACAAAACTACAGGGACTAAAGAACGAATTTACCAAAAACTATAAAAGGCATACAAGAAAAGGGAAAATTATAATTTTAAACCCTACAAGACAAGAATGCAAAATACGCTAAAATAATAGGGACTAAACATCAATTTTTCAAAAATTACAAAGCACAAACTGAAATGGGTAAATTATGAAAAAGGTCCCTTCTAGTGACCATTTTATAAAATATGCGAATCATTGGGGGACTTAAGAGCAATTTTCCCAAAAATATTTTATAAAAGAAAACTTTTTCCTTTTTTATATTTATTTCATTTATTTAATTTTTTTTAGAGAGATAAGCTTGGATCCCAGATATCGCGTCGCCGTCCGGGCCGCTGCTGGTCGTCGCGCTACCGCCGAAGGCCGTTGGCCACCAAAATTTACCGGGAGACTCGTCTGAGGCTCGTTGTCACAGATATAAGCTCGGTTTTGCACGAAACGACCTCCAACATCGTGAAAATGGCCAAGACCCCTCGGCTTTCCTGTGCTCCGATCTCCCTTCTCCGCCGTTGGATCAACCCGATTTTTTTAGTATGTTGCTCCCTTCCTCAAGGCGTTCCCCCTCACCGTTCAAATTGGTCGAAGAAGACCCCGATCGCCAGTGAGGCTCCGACCGAATGTAAGTACTCTCATTTCTTGTTTTGGTTGCTGTTAAAATAGTTTCATTACTCTATTTGGTTTATTATTTTTGAAATAAAAATGCTTGTTTGGTGGGTTTTTTTTAATGAAGTAAAAAAGGTGGAAAATGAAATAGATTGGTATTGCTCAAAAGAAAAAAAAACTTTTTTGTATTCTTTGTATTGCTTAGAAAAGAAGTTATATAGTGTTTTTTTTTAGAATCACCCCCGATTTACTGTGTATACGTTTGGATTTTATACCCGTTTACAGAGAAAATAAAAAATGATTATGTTTTGTTTATTCTCTGTTGTTTGTTGCAGAAGTTGAGTGAAGCTTGGCATACGTGTTGGAATGGCAACCCCTTTGCCTGGGGGCAGAGAACGACAATAGTTGATTGGGGGATTGAACGACCACCTAAGGCTAGGGTTAGACTCGGGTTGGGTCTTGGCTTGGGGCCCGGGTTTTAGGCTTAGTTAGGTTTTGGATTTTATTTTCTAGTTGGGTCTCGGACTGGGCTTGAGGCCTGTTTGTAAATGGGTTTGGGTATTGTTTGGATTGGGTCTTAGTTTGGGTTATGAGAGAAAAATGGTGATTACAATACATATTTATTAATATTATGATTAATTTAGATATTGTATAAAAAAATAAAATTTTACTAATCATAATAGTTAATAAATTGTAATATTTTTCATCATTTTTAAAATTTATTTTTGAATACAAACATAAGATCCAGGGTAAAATATAATAATCTTGATAAATAGTAAAAAAATTATGGTTGACAAATTCTAATAACATGTACAAATCAATATAATTGACTTACTAAAAATATATCAATATTATGCAATAAAGATGACAATGGACTCCAATAATTCTGATAGTTATATATTTTTTAAAAGAGAAAATAACCTCAGTAATTGAAAATGCCTTATAATATATGATTTTAATTAATTTTTTTTGGATTTGTCAAAATGACCAACAAAATCGCAACGCGAACTCTAATTTTTCAACTCAGTTTCCAAATTCGCAACGCGAATATCCAGATTCGCAACGCGATTTTGAAAAATGTGTTGCGATAGTTAAAATGTGTTGCGAGAGTTTGAAAAACGTGTTGTTGCGATAGTGAAAAATCCAAAATAAGTTTACATTTTAACTATTCCAAATTCACGTGGAGTTTGAAACAATAAAGAATGTGTTGCGATAGTGTAAAAGATTCCCAAGTCATTTGTAAGATCTTAGTTTGAAACAATAAAGAATGTGTTGCGATAGTGTAAAAGATTCCCAAGTGTTTGCAATGCTCAATCCCACATAGTATTGGAAATACTATTGGGAATGGGTATTTAAGGTTTGGATTTCCTACTTTCTTGTTGAGTGGAAGAGAACAAGGGGGACTCTCGCGCACCGCCGCCGCCGCCGTCCCGTCCCGTCTCGGGGTCGTGGTCGTGGTCGTGGTAATACGTGTCTTCGACACGTCCGCGTGGATACTATTTTTTTAGAAAAAATTCTTAAGAAACAAATGCAATACCATCAGTCGTTCGAATTTGAAAAATCGCAACGCGAACTTCGACTATCGCAACGAATTTGGCCTAACGTCAATTTGGAAAATCGCATTGCGATTTTGTATTATCGCGTTGCGATTATGTATTATCGCGTTGCGATAGTCAGAATCGCGTTGCGATAGTCAGAATTGCGTTGCGATAGTCAGAATTGCGTTGCGATTTACATATTCGCATTGCGATTTTTTAAAATCAAATCGCAACGCGAATTTGAAAATCGCAATGCGATAGTCAAAATCGCGTTGCGAATCTGGAAACTGATTTGCGATACTGGAGATCGCGTTGCGATTTAGAGATCGTATTGCGATTTTGTTGATCATTTTGGTAAATCGAAAAGAATTGGTCAAAATCGTATATTATAAGGCATTTTCGGTCACTGAGGTTATTTTCTCTTTTTAAAATGGGTGGTTAAAGGTTTTTTTTATTCATTACAATAAACGTGTTTAATTTCTCAAGTATTTTTTTAATTTTTATAATTAATTACATGTTTAATCTTGGAAATTGTTTTTTAATTGAACATTGCTATTAGGTTGAATATTTAATTTGCTTTCATTTCAAAGTTATTTAATTTTTGATAAATTTTCAACCATGCTATCATACGAAAGGTGCTTCCAAATTGTTATTGGTTGAAATTAAAATTCAAAGCTAGACCTTATTATTTATGTTACTATTTTTTCCACAATGTTGCAATGAATATCAACAAATGTTTTTAGAACTTTTCTAAAGTTAATTTAATACATTAAAGTTTAGCGTCAGTCTTTCTTTATATAATCTTTTAGTTAACTTGTGTGTCGAATGAAAAATATTATGCTTGTTTAGTCATTTATTTATTAGTTTGATTTTATTCATTCAATTGTTTTTTTAAATTGTCAATATTACGTTTTGATTTCTCACCGTTAAAATATAAATAAAAATAATTATGTGATAATTGTTTTAACGACAAGTACCTAAAATATAATGTTATATATGATTTTAAAAGAAAAATAAGTAATTAAAATAAAATCGCGAGAATAAGGGGATTGAATATGTAATTTATATAAATATTATAATATAATAACTTTAGAGGATATAATACGGTTGTTAATAAAAATGGGTAAAAAAATCATTGATTTGATTGATCGTTGAAAAAGTGGTTCTTTCATTTGGAAAAGGTGCATCTAATGCTCACAATTAATTATGACAATAAGGTTAATGGGTAAAGGGTAAAATACTCAAATGGTCCCCAGTTATAGGGTGTTACTTTGTTGAGTCCATTGACTATCAAAAGTTACAAAATGTTCTCATAATTATATAGTGTTGTTTTATTGAGTCCCCCAACTATTAAAAGTTACAAAATGATCATCTGACTATTCATATGTTCCAAACTTGTCTTTTTTTTTCGTTAAAAAATTGACAGTCGTCTGATCTGGACGTTAACCTGTCGATTAAGATATGATAAAATTATATTTTAATACTAGAATCGTTTTTGCTTTCAAACATTGGCTCGACGATATAATGTTTTAAGCATTGGCTCAACGATATAATGTTTTAAGCATTGGCTCGACGACATAATATAAACAGAGACTCGATTTAAAAAATAAAACGTAAACAGCTCTAATATCAAATTTTATCATATCCCGATGAGTATGTTAACGTCCAACTCAAACAACCGCCAATTTTTTAACGAAAAAGGGATAAGATTGGAATATAAGAATAGTCAGATGACTATTTTGTAACTTTTATTAGTCGGATTACTCAACAAAGCAATACCTTATAGTCAATGGATCATTTTGTAACTTTCAATAGTCGGGGGAACTCAACAAAGAATAACACTATAGTCAAGGGACTATTTGTGTATTTTACCCATGCATGTATCGAGTATTCATCTTTAATAAAATATAATTATTAATTATTACAAGTGATTCCCATTCATTCCGTGAATTAACCCCAAATTTTACAAAACTTATATCCTTAAATATAACACACAATAGGATTTAGGAACCTTATCATACAATGTTGTCAATCAAGCAGTGATAGATTGAGGGGATGATTACCCTTAAAATTTTATAAATTTACTTTTTTTTTAAATATAAATTTATTTTTTAATATAAAGTCTCATATATTGATGATCACCGTGTTTTGTTTTTATATATAAACAAAAATCTCAGTTTAAAATGTGGAAAATTTTGGTCAATGGTTGAAATATGTCATTATACACTGAAAGCCACAGCTGGAGCCTGCAAAGTCTTTCTTTCTCTATCTTATTTATATAAATATTTGTTTAAAAGAGAGATATTTAAGAATAATCAGATTGTCTCCAGCTTCACACAAAGAGAACAGTCCAAATCTAATTAAAATATAGATTTTTCCATGTGAATGACACCTTCAAGTCAATGTGTTCAATTAAACAAGCCAACAGTCGTGAACTGCTATGTTTTAAATTCCACATAGTCAATATCTCAAATTTTCGATTTATCACCAGGTTTAATTTCGTTTGATGTCCTGGAACTATAATTTGGATTTTGAATTCATCGTTACATTTTAGAAATATTTTAATTAGGTTTTTAATGCATCAACATCATATCAATCAAATTTTCTCTTAATTTTAACGTTAAATATGACTCGAAGAATATTTAAATACAATAGATGTAAACTTACTATACGGTAAGCACATACATTTATTATTTGATTTATTATGTACATTTAAAATCTAAATTAATAATTAGGTTAATAAAAGAATTAGTTATTGTTGGATGATTTATGGATTAAACGATCGGTCGATACAGGCAATCAAGTATTGTTGTTGATGGATGTGCTTCCTGGTGGTTTAATTGAAAGGAATTTTGTATATTCCAAGAGCATTCGTGTCTTTTAATTAATAGGAATAGACAATATTTTAAGTAAGAATGTGCAAATCTATGAAGTTGTATTAAAATTTTAGTAGGTGTAAAGTTATAAAATTTCAGGGGTACAAAATTAAATTATTGATAGAACATATAAAGAAAATACTTAAATTATATGAGAATTTGAAATTTTGATGTGATCGCACTTGCTAATACTACTCGGCCCATCTTTGTCTTCTAAAGAAGAGGGAGACAAGAAGAAGAAGAAGAAACAAATCATTGCAAAGTCCCAAGCTTTTTCATTCACACACATTCCTCCGTCGGATAAAATACCATAATGAAAAATATGAATATAAAAGGACAAATCTCTTTTGACTGTCTACAAAACAAACACATGAAATGGTTTATTTTTTTATATCTGTCATGCAATTAAATCATCATCTCGGATCATGTGTGAGTCGCACTACTTAATATTATCTGCTACATACATTAATTAGAAACAAGTCTCATATCTACTTACTATAAACACACAGATGAATATTTTTGCATATGAACGAAGTCTTGGTGTTTCCATTTTCTTCCATGATACCTTAATTTAGTGGTAGAATTAATATTGTGAAAGCTTGGAGATTTCATATTCGAGTCAAAGTATGTTAAGATTATACATTAATTTTTACTTGTACTTTGGGTTTAAATTTTGTTACATGTAAACCCGGTCTAATATAGGTTTCGTTATCATTCTGATCATATTTTGCAATAATTAATTATGATGATAGTTATTCAAATGCGTATGATATATACATGTAATTATAATTTTAGTAATAACTTTAAAAGTTTTTTTAAATAGATAATTTTTTTAGTGAAATGGGAAGATTACAATATAATATATGTTCATAATCTTTCTTAGTCATTAACAACGTACACATCTTGTAAACAAAGCAGTTCAAACCTATGGTTTAAAGGATGAACAACACTTCTTTTAACCACTGATCGATTCAATAGATTCAAATAGATAACTTTAAAAGTTAAATAAATAAAAGATAGATTTTTGGTAGAAGATCACCATTTCAAACCGTTAATCTATGTTAACTTTGCCTATAGGATGGGTAATTTACTTTATTGCATTAAGAGATATATATATAGAGAGAGAGAAGAAATCTTGTAATTAGGGTTTCCATGTGTGAACGTTTGATATTCAATTAAGCAAAAAAAGACGTGCCAGCAGCAAGGGAGTGGGCAGCAAGTAGCACCTTTCAATGCAACCGATTCTCTTAATGCTTTAATTTTATCAGTAAATTACATGTTTAGTCACATACCTCTTAGTGGATTTTTATTTTGGTCACTTAACTACTTGTCTCAACTAATGTCGTTGGCACTTGACGTTTCATAATATAAAGGCTAATAACAAGCACAAAAAAGAAATTAAAAAGGCAAAACATTAGCTAAAGTAGGGAGATTAATTAAAGATGTAGCCGTGCCTGTTGTTATAATGCCTTGTACTATTGAAAGAGTATCATGTGGTTAAGGGAGATTGCATGCAGTGCAATCTTTTCCAAGCAAGGGTTTGGTAAGGGAAAACGAAAGCGATTTAACTTTTTTTTAGTAAAAGCAATAAATCCAAAGGACAAATGGGGCATTAGAAAATGTGTTGAAGAAATGGGTGTTTTGATGAGGACGAGTGAGCATCTATAAAAGGCAATTAAGTTTAGTCTTAATCCTTCAAGATGAGGACCACCTTTCTTTTTGGATTTTAAAGTCTAACCCTCCCTTACCCCTTTTCCCTTTATAGAGCTATCTTGTTTCTCCATAATGGATCTCGTAATGACACCGCCAACTGCTTTCCGGACCTATTATTTTACTTGCCTAAGTTGACATCAATTGCACCATGAACATGGGCTAATGTATTACCAAGAGAATAGGCCCAATAGAGTGCTAGGCCTTGGGTTTTGATATGATATGTAACCCACAATTAGAAGTCATTCCATTCATCCGAATATTACTAGGGACCGAATTTGATGGTTGTGAATTCTATATTTGTTTTATTAAAAAGCAACAGTCAAAACGTTAACAAAATTGATTCCTCAGTTTAAAAAGTTTTCTCTAGTAGTTTTCTCTTATTAGTGAGTTGTTTATCTATTTTCCTTTTTATCTTTATTAATGGATGGCGGCACTAATTTTAATGTTAGATGTCGACCATCGGTATTTTTTATTATCTTATTTTTTATTTTCAGTAAGTTTGTTTGTATGACACATTTTCCTCTGTTTTATGGCATGTTTTTCTGCCGTTTGGCCGTTGTTTTCATTTTTCTTTTTCTAAGGATTGATTAGACATCGTCACGACTGATCAAGATGGCGCTTATCTGATATATTATTGATTTTTCCTGCTTTGAACTCTCAGGTTGGATTTGGATACTCGTTATGCCTTTTTGAATAACTTTTCACGTCGCTCAAGTTTGATTTGCGATTTATCGGTGGTCTTTCAATAGCTTGATCTCTTTTGTGATTCGTTTACCGATACGATAAGATCTATTTGTATCTATCTTTGTTCGAATTTTCTTGATTATATTTTAATCTTTCCTTGTATGGTCCTTATGTGATCTTAAATTGTTAGTTTTGTTTCAATGATTATAGGACATTGTCTAAATTTTTTTGTTTAATTTACGATTATGATTGTAAATCTTTATTGTAATTAAAATATTTCCTATTTTGAATAAAATTAGCTATTTCTTATAAAAACGTTCACAAAATTTCAATAACAGATATTGAAACATTCACACCAAAAACCAACCTATAAATATAAAAAATTCTTTGGTTCTGAACATTAAAACTTTTATAAAAATATTCGAATCTTTTAAAAAATTTATATGAATGTGATACATGTCAAAGAAACAACAAACCACAAATATAAATTAAACCAAATTAATTTATAAATCATCACTACTCTCTTTTCTTTTCCTCGTATGTCAACTTTGTATTCTTAGTATCTCTAGCCTCCCCACTTCAAATGCGCACACACATATCTACTATATTTGGTTTTTAATATTTATAATCTTTTACTTTCTTTTAAGCTTAGAAATATATTTATATCAAGAGAAAAGAGAATCAAATTACAAACGAATGTTAGGTCAAATGAAAAGAAGTTTAATTTTTTTAAGTAATGTTTTGTTGGATACAGTTAAATACAGTAATGAATTCAGAAATATTTTTTAGAGTGAATATATATATATATATAACATAAATTTTTGTATGAGCTAGATATAAATAAAATTTCAGGATAAACACCGTTAATAAAATAGATAAATAATATAAAGAAGTTTGAATTTTATGATAGACACGTACCCAACCTAAAGTTTACTTCGGAAAACATGTAACTATGATACACTAGATGGAAAGTTTCGTACAAAAAAAAAAGAATGAAATTGAAGTGGAGAATGAGAGATTACCTTAGGTCCTCGTTTTCTCAAAACTCAAGAGCAGGTATGCCCAATGCTGAGATTAGTCAGTGCAGTCGGCATCTCCGGCCTTGTAATTACATTTAGCCGTGAATCAGTTTGGGCATATACTCGTCCATGTTACTCGTGTTTATGATCATAGAAATTAGGCCTTTTTTTTTGCCTCGGGCTGTTTTGTGTAGCTATTTAATTTCATAGATCCTAATATTAAATCCAAAGCCATTAGCTCTACAGTGCAATTGGTAATCTTGAATCACAATCTCCTGACACATTTCGTTTCAATCAAATGTACATTCAAAATCCTACACATTTCCCATCCTATATATTATCTGCCTACCTATTCGTTTTCACTCCACAACAAGCAGCAACAGAAAAGAAAAATGTACAAAATTCAGCACTTGGTGATCTTCAATCTCCGCACAGCTGACAAGAACATCCTACACATTGCATTACAAAAATCCGGTTCAATATAAAAGACCATCATCATATAATTGATTTTCAGCAAAATGGAGATAAAATAGGTTTAATTTACTTACTCCCACGGAACATCGCCAACCATCATCCAATCCCCTTCCTTGTCTTCATATGTTAACACATGATATTTCTCGTACTGACCTCCGTCCGCCTCGGGCTCTGCCCCTGCACGTCATCAAACATCAGTATTCCGAAGAGGGTATCGATCCTTCCCAAAAGAGAAAAAGAACCCTAGAAAATCGTGACTTAACAGATAATGTTTGTGTTGAACATGAGTTCGAGAGTCCTTATCAGATCGTAGTAATTCTCGTGAACCAACAGGTCCAATTTTCGTCCAATAGGAATCCCTTCCATGTAAACCTTAACAAAGAAAGTTGAACTGCTGCACTCATTTTCTTCTTCCGCCACCGCCTGCCTTAACAGAGATGGTCGCCCCCTGACATATGCAGGTAATTAACTCAATTCATTAGCACAAAAACAACTGTTCAGAATCAGACAGATTAATAAAGGAAATTAAAGTACTCAAAACACCTTGCGTAGGAAGGAGAGGTAGAAGAAATACTAAGACCAAGCCCGAGATCAGTGCTAAGGTCCCTCTGCGAGGAACAATAAGAAGAAGAAACACCATTAAAGCAGGTGCTGCTCTCGATAGAAGATGAAGAAGAACCGGTTCGCCTCCCCATTTTTGGTGAAGAAGTACACTCAAGAATGAAGACAAATGAGCCGCCACCTTGGGGTTTAAATAACCAGACCGAGTAACAACTCGTTTTCAATAACATCTTTATATACAAAAATACTAGCTAGCTAGCTACATAGCTAGTACTGAACTTTGTTGGGAGAAGCAAATCAAAGAACAAGAGCTCTTTGTTTTCATGATATAATTGGCTTTGGTTGGTTGGTGGGCTGATATGTAGACAGGGCGGCCGACATGTACGCGTGTCGTCTACCAATATTAAATCACAATTTATTACATTTTGTATTTGGACTTTGACTAAACGAGGTTCATGGGCAGGCAGTTTCATGTTTGGTGTTTGCTTGTGTTCAAGGATTCACGGGTATTTAGTTCGTATAGCTTGTAACACTGGTAGTAATTTGCGGCATCCCTCTAGTTGGTGTGTGTCAACTGTTAATTGTGTGATTTACATTCAATGTTTTGTCAATATATTAGAAATTAACAACATAAGTATAGGTGCTTCTTGAAATTAAACATATTGCATGCAATGAATTTGGACATTATTCATTTTCATGCAGATACAAAAGCATCGATTTCATAAACATGCTTTTGACATTAAAAAACCAAACACGTAGGATTCAAAATCATGTCCCAAATCAATGTTCAATGGATACGATGTTCGGGTTAATAATCAAGAAATAATTAATAATTTTGTCAAATTTTTTTAATTAATAATCAGAAACTATTTAAATTAAAATAAATTGTGATAAGAAATATGCATAAGAAGATTTCAATTAAAATAAATTTACAAATAACTTATAATTAAATTAATTTGAACACGGAATCTCAAAATTTTTATGATTTTTTTTTTGGCTAATGAACCAAAGTTTGATTTACACGAAACGATATCGTTCGTAATGATAATTTCACTTTATATATATGGATTTATATTTGATGTCCTATCAATATATGGAATTCATGCATTTTCGATAACCACAATTTAACATCTTATTTATAAAAGGAAACCCCCCCTCATCGGATGGCTCATAAATAAGGATAAATTACACAAATCATCACTCAACTTCTTCTCGTTCCTATTATGGACACTAAATTTTAATTTGTTTTTCAATTTAGTCACTCAATTTTAAAGATTAATTTTTTAGCACTCCATTGTTATCTATGTAACTATGCAGTGATGTTTCAACCTTTTTTTAAAAAAAAAAATCACTACCATGTAGGCAATAACTAATATTTTATTTTTTATATGTTTTTTTTCCATTTAATTGGACTCTCCACCTGTTAGTCCATCACCGTTATTATTTGATAACTTTATCCTTGTTCATCCCAAATCAACCAACAATCGAATACCCATCCACACCTATCCAAACCATCATGTCTTTTTTTTTTCTGAAGTCCTATTCATCTTCAATGGATCTGTCGTCAACCAATATCATTACCAGCTTAGTTCACCACCTCTAATGGTATTATTGTCAACTCAGTTCATCACCTCTAATAGAAACAAACCTTGGATCGCATCCCAATTATAAACTCTATAAACTCATTTCTCCAAACTTTAAAACCTAAAAATCCAAACCACTCTGTTCTTCTTCAACTGGTTTTAAAAGCCAAACCTTTGACTTTGGTGTATCTTGGCGATCGTGGCCCACAATATCATATGTTATGAAGTCATCGCAAATCCCCTCCTTCACCTTTGGCTCTGGTGTATCTTTGGTTATCGAAGTCCTCATTTGAAGATCCCAACGATGGAGATGTCCCTCCTGATATAAGGAGCAACATATATTTGTTCGAACTTCGTCTAACGATGAACGACAAAGATTAAAAAATAAGAAATTGAAGTATCCAATGCTAGATTTATGGAGTTTTGAATAATTTATAGTTAAATGGATATTAGATTCTCATTTCTGAGGGAAAAAACAAGTTCGATGAGAAATTTGGGACTGGTCAACCAATGTCGAAAACGTGACGCGATGACCTATTATGACGACCGGTGGTTGTAACTCAAGAAAATTAAGAGAAAAGGAGTGGAAAAAAAATGAAGAAAATAGGGAAATGTAGTAAAAAGAAAAAAAGGAGTCTTGTAGGGACTCAAAATGACATCATTTTGGTGTAAAATCTACTTTTCAGAACAACGTCGTTTGAGTGTTGTACGTCATGTCATAATACCGTTAATTATTTAATGGAAGAATAACTAAAACATAAGCAAAAACAAAAGATGAAGGACATAATTGAAAATATTTAAAATTTAATGATCAAAATGGAAATGAAAAGCAAGTTTAATGATAAATTTATGTAATTTACCCTACAAATAGATATCCCTGAAATATAATTAATAAGATCATAAATTGTAATTCATTGATATTTTAAAAAATTTATGTAATAACAACACATTAAATATCAATCCTATATATACACAAACACATTGTTGTCATTTGGCAAGTTTCAATACGATTTTTTAAACAATACACATACGTAAACAATATAGAGAGAGTTACGTAATATAAAATTATTTTAGTTCTACCTAGATTTAATGCTTTATGTATTTTTTTAGAATGAATTAACTAAATTTAATGGTTGAGATTAAAACCTTTAACTTAGGGATATTTTACTTTTTTTATTGTAAAAATATCATCATTTACTACTATTAATCTCAATCATCCATATCCACACATCTAATTGCCTAAAAAGTACGTAAAATTTAAAAATTTACTAAATTAACAGATCTTACTTATATATACACACGAACCAAAAACGCGAGAGGGTTGCGTAATTGTACGTACAAAGAAAGACAGCAAACGCATGTATGTCTGTGGTGTAGGAATCAACGGGGGCCTCGTCCATAATTTTATTTTCTTTTGGCATTTTCTTCGATGTTCTTTTGTCTCAATAAAAAAGAATGTTTCTTTCATGTTTGTCGATCTTCATAAAGCATCTCATACGTGGACATGCAAAGGTTTTGATTTGAAAAAAAAAAAAAATAAAGAACACAACATATTTACAGATATACCCATCACGTATTTATCTTTTCCCTCTTTCCCGACTTGTTAAATTAGTGAAATATTATTTATGACGAAGAAATTTAAGGAAATATTTTATTTTGAAAAATATTTTAAAAAATAGAATGAATGTTACAATAAATATTAAAATCATCAACAATTAAAATTGATTTTAATTTCCCAAATTCCCTACCACCAACCCTTGTCGTCGCCTCTCCACCGCAATTCACTCCGATCTAGCTGCTATTGTCGCGCTACGTCGCTACCATTTGAACTAGAGTCCTCCGATAACAACCTTAATCGGTCGTCAAGCATAGTTAATCGAAGTGAGGAAACCCATAGCATCGATGTCGCCTTTCTCATCAATTTCGGTCGATCTGACGACCGTTTCGACCTCTTTCTTTTATTTTAGATGGATTTTGGCTGATGCTTATGTAGATTATGGCTTGATAGCAGTGTTTAACTGCTCGTGAAGTAATCATCTGACCACCCCAAGCCCGACGTCGCCGCTACGCGCCGCCATACGCAACCATATCTGCGTAGGGCTCGTCCATGCCCCATAACTCTTCTAGAAACGGTCCAACAATATTGAACAGGTCAGAGCCAGGTTTGTTTGACCCGATCGAGTTAACTCAGACTGAGTCAATTCGTCCTAGTCAACTCGTATGAGTCAATTCGTCCTAGTCAACCCGTTGACTTTGACGAAAAAGTCAAAATTTTTGAAAAATTATATTTTATGTTTTTCGATGTTCTGAGTCCGATTCAGAAGTCCGTTTTGCCAAATTCGCATTTGGTAATCCATTTTTCAGTGTTTTATCTTCGGACCTAATTTGATTTTTTGATTAAGTTTAGTTTCTAACTTAAATTTTTTTGCTATGTATCCGAGACATTATGAGACGTGGAATTAAAGTTTGAGGGTGATCGAATAGAGTTTAAATCGACAATCGATATGGCTCGTAAATCAAGGTAATAATTACTACCTTATGTATGTTTTATGCAGAATGTTCCCAATTGTTAATGCATATAAGAATATGTTTGGATACCTTGATTGAGGTAAACCCGGTATGTTTACGATAAGAGGGTAGTAAACCGTATAAGACATGAATAACTAGGGTAAGGAATTAGAAGTTAGATAATAAATAAATTCAAGTTCAATGATTAATCAGTAAATTAACTGAATTCAAGATCCTTAAACTTTGATTTAATTTCAATAAAGGTTAAATGTCGGATATACATGCATAAGAAATTACGCAAATACTCTTAAGTTATAAAAATGGTATGTATTGACCCTGATAGTGGAATTATCACGAGAATCTTTATTTTGACCCGATAAAATTTATGATGCACATGTTAACTCATAATTTATTTGGAAAATATCTTATAATCAATTTTAAACCTTAGAGAAAGCACAAGGCCTATAAACTCTTATTCTTGAATAAACACTTGAAGCCTAATTTATCGGAAGTAATGTCACTGAAAGAATTGAATGAAATGACGATAATACCCATAAATTGTAACATCCTCAATATCGGGTTAGTACCAAAGTGTGAAATTTTAAAATTTCAGTGACCAAATTAAATAAATTGAGAAATTCAACGATTTAATTGAAGTATTTGGTGTATGATGAATTAATAAATGAATGAGAAGTAAAAGGGTAAAAAGGTCATTGATCAAAGGATGAAATCAAATAAAAATTGTGGTGTTATTTTATAACCCATATGGATCATGTTTTGGGAAACATAGTTTCCAGATAACTCTTCTCTCTTCATCTTCATCTCCTTCTTCACCGTGAAGCATACAAGCAAAAGTGAGTTTCTTAATTAGTTTATTATTTGTTGAATTAAAGGTTGAGTTATGATCCTTAAGTGATACTTAATCTTAAGGAAAACTTAAGTTCTCTTAGAATCAAAAGATGAAGAAACTATGAAATATTAAAGAGAATGGTTTTCAAAGTGAAATTTTGAATAAGAGTGTTTAAATGAATTTGGAGGTTGAATTTGACTTGTCATCTATGAGAATAAGAAGTTATAAGTGTAATAATTAAGTTTGGATAACATGAAAAATTTGGTATGATTCTTAGCTTTAAGAATTTGGATGAAATATGGGAGATTATAAAGTGTTGGAATGATAGAAATTAGTTAAAGTTGTTATAGATGAGTTTAGTAGCATAATAAGGGTTGTATACATGAAAATTTGGGTGAAGTGTAGATGATTTTAGGGTGAAAACAATTTATTCTGGACAGGTGCATCGGTACACTATGAATGGGTACCGATGCACTAAGACCAACTTTGAAGGTACATCGATACATTAAGGGGTGTATCGATGCATGGGAATTTCGAACCTAATTTGTGTACCGATGCACCCATAGTGCATCGGTACACCCCTAAAGGAAAATTGAATTTTTGGGTTCATTAAATTAGTTTAAGCTATTAGTATCAAATTACAAGGTTTAGGCATTTGATAATCATCTTGAAAATTATATTTATATAGATACAGAGCCTAAACGAATTTCGGAACAATCGAAGGATTAGGATTTATTCAAAGTAAGCAAGGCTAAGGTGAGTGCAATTTTAATTGTACTTATGTTATTGAACGAACATTGGCTTGCGATGAGCCAGTGATGGAGTTACTATGGTTAGAAGTGACTCCTAAAATGTTATTTGATTTGTGATTATTATATGTGCATGAATACATGAAAATGGGTATAGTATATTATATGTGACATGATATACATGCTTACATGAATATGCAATATGTATTACATGTTATATGAAATGACATAAATGTTTACACATACATGTGGTATGTGACAAAAGAAAAGGTATATGTGATCACAAGAGAAATGACATGAGTACATGAGCATATGAAACATAAAAATAATGCCCATGATATATGATACAAGAGTTATAGGTATAGTTGGCTTGCCAAGAGTCGAGGGTCTACGCGGTCATTCAGGACATTTACAGAGGTCATTCAGGACAAATACATAGGTCATTCGGGACAAATTTCACATGCCCCTAGTGGGACCCCATATGAGTTGTGGTGACAGCAATAATGCACAACCTCAATGTAATCGAATACCTTGAGTTCTCAGTAATGTACATGGGCTAAGAAAAGGTATAAAAAGTGTTTGCAGTATTATATGTTAGCATGTTATTATTATTTACATGGAATCATATATGACATGATTGAATAACTAGATGATATGTTCATATGTATATGAAATGCATTATTATTATTATATGTTATGCCTCACTAACTCTATGACATAGCGTGTAAGTGATTTACACGTAGGTACTGAAAAGCGAGATGATCAAAGCTAAACAACATAACAACATATCTCCACTTAAAGATCAGATCAGAAGTAAATTATACAGTATGTATTGTTATGTGATAAATAGGTTGGCATGTAAACAAAGTTTTTAAATTAAGTATTTATGCTCTGATTGAGTTTGGTAATGTTTTAAACGTATTTATGTAAATGGTAATGTATAGTGATGAACAGTTAAAATTTTATGAGTTTTATATGTTTTACCGAAAGTTACTGTAGCAGTGCATCGGTACACTGTAGCAGTGCATCGATTCACAATTTATATTTAATGTTTTTGTGCATCGGTATATTGTAGCGGTGCATTGGTACACTGTAGCACTGTTCATGGTATTGTTCATTACTGTTCATATCGTATATTACTGTTTATAAAAGCGTATTTTCCTTAAATTATTATAATGAACATAATTCAACGGTATATTATCATATTTTATTAATATAAGTCCAAATATTTTGTATTCTGTTAAGAATATTGTTTTAAAAAGTTAATGTGACATCTCGGACTCGTATCCGGGTCGGGTACGGGTTGGGGGTGTTACATAAATTGTAAAAAAGGACTATGGATGGCTATGATAATGGAGACGATGAGAGAACTCATATTTTGATCCACTTAAACCTTAGAATCACAAATTAAATTCCTAATCTATTTGAAATATCCTTGAAGTGTAAAATGACTCGAAATTCGTCCAAGCCCTGGAATAACTAAATTCCATCAAGATCTAAAATAAATAAATCAACCTTGAATACCAAAATGACATAGAATTCATATTTCCTGAGCATACACCTAGAGACGAAATAACGAAGATACTTTACAAGTCTGAATTTCTCGAAATGACTAAATTATATGACCAAGTTGAACTAAATGGAAGTATTATATGTATCCAAATTACAGAAATGATTGAATTACTCTGGAAATTCTGAAGTGACCGGGATAGACTTAACTACTAAATGACCTAAATACCCTCAAAGACCTAGACTTAAGTGAATGACTTAGATAAGTCTGGAAATGATGATGAACATATATGTTGTATCGTCCATGAGGGTTTTGAACCAAGAATCAAGCACGTCGACATTTCTTGATATCGTTGCAATACATGAATGAATAAATACCATTGAAGAACATGTTTGTCTCCCTAAGATCCATTCAACGATAATTTTGAAGATGATCTATTCGAAAAGAGTTGTTAGTATTAAAATGTGAATATCCTTGAAGTGCATCGGTTTGATTGATTGGCAGGTATCACAAAGCTAGGATTTGTTCAGTTTGAGTTGACTCTATATCATGATAAATCAACATGAATCTTAATTACCATTAATCATTGCTCTGCCCTTATTGAGTTAAATTACTAAGAATCCTCCAAGAATCATAATGTATGAAATACCCCTGTTTGTCGGAATAATGGAATAACTCTTGACATGTTTGAAATCTTAAGTAACTCTGATGCAGAAGATTATGAGTACATTCTTGATTGGTTAGTGCCTCCAAAAAATATTTGAATACTATATGATCTTGATAAATCATTTCCTGAATGACTGATTACTTTGTTAGCTATCAAACCTTTTTTTATAGGGATATTGATTATGAAATCCTATTAAATTACAGAAGTTTCATGGTCTCACTTGATAATTGCTAAGTACCTCCAGAGAATAATTATATCCTCAAGTGTGTTCCTATTAATGTACTATATGACTGTTTTATCTGTTTTGAAATGCATTTCATCAAAATTTATGTTTTACTGATTTACTTATTTACTGGTTTATGAACCATGACTACATGGTAAATGTTCTCTGATTATTGTTTTCACTGAAAAATATAATTGTTCCTGATTTATAGATCATGGAATTACTGGTTAATACTTGAATTGTTTTATTCGGACATTATCTGGGTAGGCTGGAGTATGGAGGTTCAACTCTGATCAAGGTGGTAATTCCTTACAGACCTAAGGTGACCTTGGGTAGGCTTTAAGGCCCCAAGGCACTCCCTTGGGTAAATCATAGGAATGTATACAGTGTACGGGTGGAGTGTAATTATATGGTTTATTTCATTATCAGTCTTACGATATTTTAATGGATCACAATCCTGATATTATAGTTTAATGTTAAATCTGATTTCTACTAGATATTGTATGGGTAGGATTGTGGAGTATGGATGTCTGGCACTGATCAAGCTGGTAATTTTTTAAGGACCTAAGGAGACATTTGGGTAGGCCCATAAGCTCAGACACTCTTTTAGGGTGGCTCTTTTACTGTGTGTTTAGGGTAAGTTCTTATGGATGCAGTTATGGGGAACTTCATAACGGTGTTAGGTTGGAGGGCAATACTGTGTTTTTATAATATGTTTTAAACTACTAACATTTTTAAAGGATTTATATACATTACTCTATTTTGTTAGAACACACTATACATCCTATTCCGATCTCCTGAACTTGGTCCTCTGAATGTTTCCACTGAACTGAAATCTTCATGTCTTTTACTCGAAGAAATATCAGTGGAACCATAACTTATCCCGAAAACCTGTAGACGTCTGAATCAGCAAGGAAAATTTATGCTTTTCCATTTATCTTCATGTCCTTCAGCATCGTTTGGTAATTCTGTATTACTGAGCTTCCCAAAACTCACTCTTTTACTCTAATTTTCAGGTTAAAAGAATTGAACAGTGCAGATATCTACATCTATAATGGAGTTTTGTTGGCTTGGGTTGAAGAGTACGATACAAGTGTAATTAGGGGGCATGTATGTCACATTTGATTTTATATTGAGTATGAACTTGTATTTTAATTATAAATTATTTTATGATTTTACATATTTTAACAGAAAATTTTAAAATTTTCTGAGATTTTTACTACGAGTCGTTTCGGTGGCCTTAATGTGACACATCGGATCAAACCGGGTCACCTGCACTAGTATGTCATGGATTTGAATTCTGACAATTGTGAATGAAATACATTGGGTTGGGGTTGCCTCCATAATTGATCTATGTAAAATCAGATCTAAATTAATCAATCAATAGATTATATATCAATAGTTAATTCAGAAAGAAAAATAATTTTTAGTTTTGATAATGAATTTTTTTATAATCCCTTAACCAACTTATTTAAAATATATTACACTCTTAAAAATGATTTTTGTATTTAATAAATGTTCGAGATTTGAACTCGCTTGTTGATGAGTTTTCCTTAAAAGAGAACCTCATGGAGATATGTAATCAACACAACTATGGAAGCACAAGAAAATTAATAAAAAGACACAAAAGCTCTTCTTATTTTTCCGAGAAAAAAGCGTCAGTGACCGAAAATGTCTTATAATATACGATTTTAATCAACTTTTTTTTGATTTGCCAAAATGACCAACAAAATCGCAACGCGATATCAAAACCGCAACGCGATCTTCCAAGAATCGCAACGCGATTCCAAAAATCGCAACGCGATTAAGAAAATCGCAACGCGATTCCAAGAATCGCAACGCGATTAAGAAAATCGCAACGCGATTCCAAAAAGTTGCATTTGTTTCTTTCTTAAGAATTTTCTCTAAAAAGATAGTGTCCGCGCGGACGTGTCGAAGACACGTATTACCACGACCACGACCACGACCACGACCACGACCACGACCACGACCACGACCACGACCACGACCCGACCCGACCCGACCCGAGACGAGACGGCGGCGGCGGCGGCGCGCGAAAGTCCCCCTTGTTCTCTTTCACTCAACAAGGAAATGGGAAATCCAAGCCTTAAATACACTTCCCAATAGTGTTTCCAATACTATGTGGGATTGAGCATTACTCAACACTTCAAAGAAAATATAGCAATTTTTGTAGCATGTTTCCCGCTTAATCCATATTTAAAAATATTAAAACATTTTATCATATTAAAACTATATGTATAAGTTTGAATTGAAATGTAGATATCTACAACTCTTTTAATTCTCTTGATAAAATGTTTTAATATTTTTAGATATGGATTAAGTGGGAAAATACTACAAAAATTGTTATATTTTCTTTGAAGTGTTGAGTAATGCTCAATCCCACATAGTATTGGAAACACTATTGGGAAGTGTATTTAAGGCTTGGATTTCCCATTTCCTTGTTGAGTGAAAGAGAACAAGGGAGACTCTCGCGCGCTGCCGCCGCCGCCGTCTCGTCTCGGGTCGGGTCGGGTCGGGGTCGGGGTCGTGGTCGGGTCGTGGTCGGGTCGTGGTCGTGGTCGTGGTCGTGGTCGTGGTCGTGGTAATACGTGTATTCGACACGTCCGCGCGGATACTATCTTTTTAGAAAAAATTCTTAAGAAAGAAACAAATGCAACAGCTTTTGAAAGAATTTACTCATTTTCTGAATCGCGTTGCGATTTTCTTAATCGCGTTGCGATTCTTGGAATCGCGTTGCGATTGTTGCGATTCTCTTAATAGTATTGCGATTCTTGGAATATCGCGTTGCGATTTTCTTTTGACCGTTGCGATTTTCTTTTGACCGTTGCGATTTTGATATCGCGTTGCGATTTTGTTGGTCATTTTCGCAAATCACAAAAAAGTTAGTTAAAATCGTATATTATAAGTCATTTTCGGTCACTGACACTTTTTTCTCTATTTTTCCCCTAACATTCTTTCAGTCAAAATATTTTCCAACGTGCAGAATCCACGTGTCGAAGAAAAGTAACTCATCTCTCTTTAACCAAACCAAACTTAATTATTACTAATACACGTGACTATAAACACTCATTAGCAATTATGTAAATATTTAATAATTTTGAGATTTTAAATTTACCCTTTCACCTATAATTATAATAATCGATATAGAGATATTTAACAAAACATTTTATGAAATTAAAAAACAATCATTAATTCTTTTAATGATCGTATTAATTAACGACACTTAGCACTTTGAGGGATCTCCCATGCACGTTAATTATAAAGAGGGAACAAGAAATGTTGCTTGCAGCAAAAGAAACGCCAAATTTTAGCGAGCGGAAGGGCAAAGAAACTGGAGAAAAAGCAAAAGCTGATGTTCCCCACCACCCCTACCAAAAATGTTGCTTCAAGTCAATGCCCATGCCCACCATCGTCCCTTTTTTCACTGCTCCAAACACTTTTTTCTTCTCTCCAAAACCTAAAGCTTCCCCCCCCCCCCCAACAAATCCAAGAAAGACAGACAGGGACAGTCACCACCCACTGTTTTCCAGAAGAAACCTCAAATATTGAGTTCTTTTGTCACAATGAAAATCTTCATCATCGTATTCGTGTCTGAGCCTCTTTGGTTATGGTTTTTCTTTTACAGTTCTAGTCGTGATGGGTTTTCTGCCTTTGCTTTTACAGTCTTTTACTTCAATGGCTTTTGCTTTTTGAAATGTCGATAACTAGGAAAGATAGCCGTCGACGCAGTACTAGGCTCGGGCATTATGCTTCCCCTACTGTCTATACCGAATCAAGTCTTTTGTTTATAGATCCCTTTTAGGGCAGTTACTAGAATCATGTATTTTACGCTGTTTTCTATATGTGCGTGCATGGGATGGGCGCGGCAATGGTCCAACTCACTGACCCAACTCTGTGCTTCATAAATTGGTGTAACGTGATATATTATAAAGTACACCGAATAAATTAAGGCTAATGATAAAATTATATTAATTGTTTATTAAAATGATAATTTTAGTTCTTATTTTTTTAGAGTATTTTAATTTTTAATCAAAATAGACAATAATGAACGGATATTGTTAATTGATTAACAATCAACACATATTACATATATGATATTTTCACATGTGTTTAATTATTTACGTACCACTTATCAGGTTATCACTTTGAGTTACATGAAACATGTCCCATTATTGATTTGAGTTATATGATACATGTCATGTCATCATCTCGGATGACATGATATATCTCACATAAACATCTTAGTAATGTGACACATATCATTTAAGTAATTAAATACATTTAGGAATGTTATATCAGCAACATACATCGATCGTTAGTCAACTAACAACTTTCATTTAACATGAGTTATTTTGACCAAATATTAAAATGTTAGAGACTAAAATGCTAAAAAAAATTGAGTTCAAAATGACTAATTTGACAAATATTGAGAGCTAATTTTGTTATTATGTCATTAGTTAGTTAATTAATATTTTCTATAATTATCAATATTTGATTAATTGATTCACAAATCTAAAATAAGTACTATAATCTTATTATGAGACGATTTTTAATCTAATTTATTTTACTCATAATGTCAAGATTTAAAATTCTAATATTATTTAAGGAACCTAACTCTTTGTTCCGCTACACCAATAATTTGTTATCAATTAATTAATTTTTATTACATGTTATTTCTATCGTAGTATCCGTCTAAATAAATTAATAAATGGTTAAAATATACTCAAGGTCACAAATATATTACTCGAATATTGAGTAAATTGAATTTAAATAATTTACTAATTACTCAACTAGTTAAACACCCTAATTGAGGAATGAAAGACAAGGTTCTGGCCAGTGGAGACGGCGAGTAGCAGCTAGTTAATATTGGACATAATTGTGTATAGAATAAGGGAATCACTCATTGTTAGCCACCAAAATCCAAAAGAATGAATACACAATACAACAATAAAGGAAATAAAAAGGACTCGCCGTTGCAGTAAAAGGTGAACAAAAATAGCATCTTAATGGCAAAAGCTGCTGGAAACGAAATAAATAGCAGAATCCCAAGTCTGCTCCAGCAGCATCAAAGTTCCTGCACGAAGGGGAAACATCAATGAAACTGAAAAGACCAACGGGATGACTTTCTTGATTAGGGTAAACTACACTATAAGTCACTCTGTTATTAGTCATGTTACAAATAGTTTATTTAATTTTAAAAAGCTACAATCGAGTAATTCAATTTAAATTTTATTTCAATCTTTCGTAATCGTCCTTCGGGTGTACCTGGAATTGGGCTTCGACTTAAATAAATGTGTTAGAGCCGCCACCGATCATTTAAAATTAGGTTGATTGGATACCTTAATTTACTGTCTTACCTGATCCATATTTTACCAAAAATGTATCGGATTCGGGAGATGATTACAGTCAAGGAAGAATTAGCACCCTTGTAATGCCCTTTCAGTACTAATTTAATTTTTCGGTTGTCTGAATTACGAAAATTAAAAGTTAAATTAAAATTTGAAATTCGATCCGAATTACTTACATTTGATTCGATTAAAATTGTCCTATAAAAAGTCAAAAATAAAGTTAAATAATGAAATAAAATAAAATATTAAATAAATAAAATAACTAAAAGAAAATTAAAATTAAAAAGGATTAAATTGAAAAGATAGTGAAACTCTTACTCTGTAAATTAAAATTTGAAATTCGATCCGAATTACTTACATTTGATTCGATTAAAATTGTCCTATAAAAAGTCAAAATAAGTAAATAATGAAATAAAATAAAATATTAAATAAATAAAATAACTAAAAGAAAATTAAAATTAAAAAGGATTAAATTGAAAAGATAGTGAAACTCTTACTCTGTACCATTTTCCAAACGCAACAAGGGCCAGCATCAGAAAAGCCAGAGGTTCATGAGTACGATCTATTCCCGAATGCGAATATTGTGGAAAGAGGCATTTAGGTCAGTGTTGGTTTGTTGAGGGAAAATGTTTTCATTGTAAACAACCTGATCATTTTAGAAGGGAGTGTCCAGAGCTATTTCCATATCAGTCTGTAGCAGGACCTCAGAAGGTCAGAAGTGGAAAAAGAGGCAAGCCTGATACATCCGAGGCTGCATCTAAGACTACTGCAAGAGTTTATCACATCAAGCTGATGATGACAGAGATGCTCCTAAGATTATAGCAGGTACCTTTTATCTCTTTGATGAACATGTTTTTGTATTGATTGATCCTGGTTCTACATACTCGTATATTAGTACAAAACTGATAAGAGATAGGGGAATCTTTCTAGAACCTATTTCTAGTGATATTGTGGCAATCAATCCATTGGGCCATAGTGCGAAAATTTGTCGGATTTGGTCCTATAAAGATACAAGGAATATAATTTCCTACAAGCCTATTAGAATTGCCTTTTGAGGAATTCGGAATAATCTTAGGCATGTATTGGCTATCTTCCTACTATGGTTGGGTAGATTGTCGTTTGAAGAGATTGTTTAATTGCATAAATATATATAGGGATTAAATTGAATTAATTTAAAATTTACAATATGGGACCAAAATGGATTACACATCAAAAATAACAGGGACTGCGAAAATAATTTAAGAATTTCATAATTGCACATGGATTACTCTCATTGACTCGGCTAAATGCCGCTGCCCATGCCATCGCTCCGGCCACCACCTTCGGTGGCCGAAAAATCCTAAACTACCCCAAAACACTCCCCTTAACATCCTGAAGCCGAACCCGAAGCCCGATCACTCAAAATTGCCCATAAACGTCATAGATCTAAGTCAAAAGACTCGGGTTTTACAATCTTTTTGACTTGTTCCTTTGATTTTTTGGCGTCCTTTCTTCTCCAACGAAGCTTCTTTCGCTTTCCTCAAAGTATTCCCAACGATATTGAAGGAAATATTTTGTTTTTTTCCTATGTATTTCTTTGCTTGCTTAGGTGTAGATTGCTCTTGGTTGCAGGTATTTATAGAGCCCTCGTCGGGGCTGTTTTTTGTTGTTTCGGGGTCTTTCCCCCCGTTCCCGTCTTACTTGGGTTGTTGTTTGTTTCCCTAAAATTCGACCACTGAGTTGGTCTGATTTGGTGTGATTTTGGTTCGTTATGTCGCCAGGAAATTATTTGGAGGTCGTTCCCTGGGTTTTTTGGCCGGAAATCTCGACTGATTACTGGCGCGTGATTTCCCTTGCCAGCGTGTGGTCCTCACGCGCCCTTCGATGCCTCCCTTGCGGCGCCCTTGCCTAATGTTGAAACCATAGCCTTGTTGGGCTCATCGGGTCGGATTGCTGGGTCAGACTTGCCCACCCGGTTGAGCTCCTTGCTGGGCCCTTTGGACTATTGGACTTGGACATGAAATAAGAAAAATAAAATAAAATAAATAAAATGTAATGTAATGAAAATAAAAAATAATAAAAATGAACAATAAAATGCTAATAATAATATGTATATATTAAAAAAAATGTTTTTAAAAACTATATGTTATATATTTTCAAAAATATTTTTAAAAGATTATATATTATATGTTTTCAAAAATACGTTTTCAAAAATTATATTATATATATGTTTTCAAAAAGAAATTTTAAAAAACTAAATATTATATGTTTTCAAAAATGTGTTTTTAGAATTATATAATATTATATGTATTCCAAAACCGATTTAAAAAACCATATATCATATTTTTTTTAAATATGTTTTCAAAACTATATATTATACGTTTTCAAAAACATGTTTTTAAAACCATATTATATACATATTTTCAAAAATCGATTTTTTAAAAACTATGTTTTCAAAATCCGTCTTCTAAAAACTATATATTATTTATTTTCAAAAATATTTTTAAAAATTATACTATATTATATAAGCTCCGTACGAAAATGAGTGGCTACATAATCAAAATACTTCACCGTTAAAAATGAGACATTGTTTGACGAGATTTGATATAATAATAGTTTTAGTTTCAAAATTCTGTATATTCTATTAAACTGATCACTATTTAAAAATATTTTATTAAACTTAATCTTTCATGTTTAAAATTTTATCAATTTAGTCATTATTATTCTCTCAAATTACTTATTCTTCTCACAAATGGTTTGTTCTTCACCGTTCATCATCAATCCTGCGTCCTCTACCTCTACTTTTTCCACCAACAGTTCGTTCCTACTCATAACCTACTCTCCTTCCTTTTTCCCAATTGTCGTCACCTCACCTCCTTTTTCCCCTACTCTCTCCCTCTTCCTCCACGATCACAACCATCAAAACACTTTCTTCGAGATAAAATCTTACTTTTTAACTTCATCGTGTTATTTCCTCTCAAAGCACTTATATAGAATCATATTAAATTTAAGCTAAACTACATAGGAGACCATCAAACTATGGTCATTAATCGATCTTGTCATCGAATTATTTTTTGTCTCAATTCGATCACTAAACTTTTTAATTGATTTAATCAGACCACTTTCCGTTAAAAAAACGGACTTGCCGATGTGTCCGTTAATAAAACTGGTATAATTATACATTTGGACCTTAATATTAGAATAATTATACATTTGGTCCTTAATATTTATATATTCTACCAATTTAGTCAATATTTTAATTCAATTAAATAAATTTAATTATCATATTAGAACATGACACGTGTCAATACATGATTGAAAGATTTTATTTATGAATTTTAAATTATTTAATTTAATATTTTTATCCAATCAGTGTCACCACCACGATTGAAATGGAAAATTAAAGAACAAAGATTGCAACCCAGGGAGGATCAAACCTGTGCCTTTGAGGGAAGATTAACCAGCGCCCAAACCGTTGGGCCAGAGCTTCCCAATGGTTCTAATTTACAACAATTTGGATTTGACTTCTAAAAGTTCGTTAATGATAAAAACAATGAAACAAATTATTTGTTTAAAAAATTAATTTTTCTTTAACCGTCAAATAAAATTGAAATTTATTTGAAAATTATTAACTGAACTAAATCCACCGATTTTTTTTCTTTAACATTAATCGAACCGAAATTATTTGACCGTTAATCGAACCGAAATTTTGGTTCGATTAATGTTAAAGAAAAAAATCGGTTAATTTGGTTCGTTAAAGAAAAAAATTCAGTTTGATTAATGTTTAAGAAAAAAAATTCGGTTAATTTGGTTCGGTTAATAATTTTTAAATAAATTTCGGTTCGATTAACGGTCAAATAATTTCGGTTCGATTAATGTTAAAGAAAAAAAATCGGTGGATTTGGTTCAGTTAATAATTTTCAAATAAATTTCGGTTTGATTAACAGTCAAATAATTTTGGTTCGATTAATGTTAAAGAAAAAAATCGGTTGATTTGGTTCGGTTAATAATTTCCAAAAAAAATTTGGTTCGATTAACGATCAAATAATTTCAGTTCGATTAATGTTAAAGAAAAAATTGGTTGATTTGGTTCGGTTAATAATTTTCAAATAAATTTCGGTTCGATTAATGGTCAAATAATTTCGGTTCGATTAATGTTAAAGAAAAAAATCGATGGATTTGGTTTGGTTAATAATTTTTAAATAAATTTTGGTTTTATTTGACGGTTAAAGAAAAATTAATTTATTCAAACAAATAATTTGCTTCATTGTTTTTATCATTAACAAACGTTTAGAAGTCAAATACAAATTGTTGTAAGTTAAAATCCTTGGGAAGCTTTAGTCTAACGGTTTGGGCGCTGGTTAATCTTCCCTCAAAGGCATAGGTTAGATCCTCCCTAGCTGCAACCTTTGTTCTTCAATTTTTCATTTCAATCGGGATGGTGACACATGTCACCACCTGATTGGATAAAAAATCATTAAATTAAATAATTTAAAATTCATAAATAAAACCTTCTAATCATGTATTGACACATGTCATGTTCTAATTGGATAGTTAAATTTATTTAATTGAATTAAAATAATGACTAAATTGATAGAATATATAAATATTAAGGAGCAAATGTATAATTATTCCAATATTAGGGACCAAATGTATAATTATGCCAGTTTTATTAACAGGCACGTCAACAAGTCCTTTTTTTTAACAGAGAGTGGTCTGATTGAATCAATTAAAAAGTTTGGTGGTCGAATTGAGACAAAAAATAGTTCGGTGGCAAGATCAATTAATGACCATAGTTTGATGGTCTCCCGTGTAGTTTACCCTTAAATTTATAAATTTAAAAATACTTAAAATACGACCATTTCAATATTAGTTCCGTTGGTAAATTTAGGAGTCTGGGCTCAATTCGAAAAGTTTAGGTATTATATCACAATATATTTTTTATTATGTTCTTCAATTGATTTGATCTAAACTTTCTAACGGTTCATAATGATTCCATTTGATTTGGTTTTATTCATAATTTTATATTTTAATATATTAGATTTTATGTTAATAATAGTTATGTATTTGTAGTTTTTTAATATCATTAATGTTTAAAATCATTCCCATATTTTAAAAAATAACTAAATAGAAATATAACTTTTAATTGAATGACTAAAATATTTTTTTAAAAAATTTAAATAATCATTTTATAACCTCACTTGTAATTTATTTGCCCTCTAGATTAAGATTTGGGTATAGAACAAAGCACATATTATTACGTATCGACTTTTTTGTCATTTTAAGCCTAATAACCCTATCCACCTGTAATGTTAAAAACGATCCTGAAAAATGGCGCACATTTACGGTATTCTCTGGGCGCACGTTAACAGAGTTAATAGAACTTGAGTCTCCCGTCGATGCACCAGTGATCTTGTCCGTTTTTCCTCCGATTGAAAATCTTATGGTCTTCTTTACTCACTCTATTCTCTTATTTGTTCAATGGATTGGCGTAAACTATTTGGGTGTCAAGCAAATCAGAAGCTTTCTTACTTTCTCCCCAAAATCGAGCGATAGGGTTTCGATTATTCAACCTCCTCCTGAGGTCTTTGAGGCAGGCACAGCAGAATGGAAGTATGCTCTTGTTGAGCAGTTCCTTGGGTCTGCTCCAAATTTTCTTTCTCTGCAAAGAATCATTAGCAATCTCTGGAATCAACCATTAAAAGGGGCTTGTGTTCAGGTCAGTCTTGCTAGGAATAATTTATGTATATTTTATTTCAACTCTGATTTTGTTAGGGATTGGGTCCTTGAAAACAGACCATGGCATATTCTTAATAAGCCATTAATCCTCAGAAAATGGGAGCCTAATCTTCAAAGGCTTGACTTTGATTTATCACGTCTGCCTATCTGGATTCACATGTTCAATGTACCAATAGAATTATTTTCTAGGGAAGATCTTAGTTATATTGCAAGTGCACTAGGAGTCCCTATTTCCATGGACTTAGTAAATGCTTCTAAGACTAGGTTATAATACGTTAAAGTTTGCATTGAGGTAGGTGCAAAGGAGGAAATCCCAAAAACTATTGAAGTGGTCTTGGCTAATGGTCAAACCACTACCATCTTTGTTGAAGTTCGCTGGTATCCTAATTGTTGTAGAAAGTGTGAATCATTTGGTTATACTGACAAAAACTGCACTGTAAAAACCTCAACAACTCCTTCTTCTACTAAAGTTTGGAGGAAGAAACCTGTCCTGAATGATAACCAATTAATCAATTCCACTGAAGGAATTGAAGTCTTACAAGAACCTATTAACCTAAGGCATGCTCTTCCCCTTCAATGGAAAAGCCTGTACAATCACAGCAACACACTCATTCCTCTAAAAACAAGTCTGATCCAAATGTTTTAGATTTTGTCTTACCAACTAAGATTCTTTCCCCAGCTCATATGGCATCTTCTTCTAAGAGTGATCCATCTGCTTCCCAAAGTATCCATTCCGGTAAAGAATCAAATGTCATACCTCATCTCTCTACTAAAACTGTGGAATCTGTTAGAGGAGAAATCCATCTGCTTCCCAAAGTATCCATTCCGGTAAAGAATCAAATGTCATACCTCATCTCTCTACTAAAACTGTGGAATCTGTTAGAGGAGAAACTTCTTCTTTAGTAATCTCATCCAATATTAAGGATAATAAGACAACTCCTATCCCCAAAAGAGGTAGAGGTATGCCTCTCAAAGTAAAATCTAAAGTTGCTCTAAAATGATCAACTAATATATTTAAAATTCTTAGCACTGTAGATGAGAATTCTCCTTCTATTGAGGTTCAAGTTAGAAAATCAAGGCTTGCTGCCTTAGGGGTTGCAAATAATCTTAAAGAGTTTAAATTAAAAAAGAAAGAGCACACTATTAAAGCACAAAGTTCTGTAGAAAATGACCAAGGGGGTGGCCCCATTTCTCCTTCTCAATGATCATTTGCTTTTGGAATATAAGAGGATTAAATAATCCTCAAAAATAGAATAAAGTTCTTAATAGAGCTAAGCTTTTCAATGTTGATGTTCTTTGTTAGTTGGATACACGTGTCAAGGTTGATAAATCTTCTAATATCTTTTAATCTAGATTTGGGGATTAGGGTGTGATTACCAATTATGATTCAGCTACTAATGGTAGAATATGATTTCTCTGGAAGAAAAAAAATAGATGTCTCATTCTGTCATTCTACTTCTCAAAGCATCACTGCTAAATGCCAATTCGATAATGAGCCTTTTATCATCACTGCAATTTATGGAAACAATGATGGTCTTTCTCGGAGACATCTTTAGCAACACCTAAGAGATCTTGATTCTTATTTTGGCTCTCTTCCCTGGGTTCTAGGAGGGGACTTTAACACTTACCCCGACCCTAAGAAAAGTTTTGATTTTGACCTTTAAGGGTCTTACTTTTCTTTTGATATACAAGATTTTCAAGATGTTGTACATGACCTTCAACTCTTCGATCATCCTTGTCCTTCATTTACTTGGAGTAATAAGCAAAAATATAATTACCTTGCAAGAAAACTTGACAGAGTGCTTATAAACCCTCTATAGTCATATTCTTTCCAAAAGTCTTTTGTTGGATTCCTTGCTCTTAGGCCTTCTAATCATTGTATGGATCTTATCTGGTTAAGTAAAGAGAACCAAACAAATCACCCCAAACCTTTTAAAATTTTTAATTTCTGGGCCAACCACCCTAATTTCCTTGCTGAAGTTAAAAATTCCTAGCAGCAACCTATCCAATGAAATCCTATGCAGAGACTGTTTCACAAATTAAAACATCTGAAACCTTGTTTATAGTCCTTAAACAAGGATTCCTACAACAATATCTCTGCTAGGGTTAAAATTAAGAAAGATGAAATTGAGAATATTCAAATCTCAACTCTTAGAGGCATCAGTCCTATTGAAAGAGAGCTGAATATTCAAAAAGAGTTGACTGCTCTTAAAGAAGTTGAAAATATGTTTCTTAAACAGAAAGCTAAAGTCAAATAGATCAAAGAGGGTGATAAATACACCAAGTATTTTCATTATGTCATTGCTAACAAAAATAAAAGAGATATTATCAGGGTGCTTATTAATGAACAATGTCAGAGGTTGGAATCTTTTGATGACATGGCTTCTGAAATCTTAGATTACTTTAAAGCTCAGCTTGGAACTGCTGATCCTTGTGTTCAAAATATTGATCCTCTTTTCTTGAAAAATCTACTTCAAGTCAACTTGTCTAATGAAGCTATCTCTGACCTTACTAAGAGCATCACTTCTGAAGAGATTAAAGAAGCTATCTTCAACCAAGGAAATGATCTCCTGGCCTAGATGGGTTCATCCTTATCATTTTCAAGAAAACATGGATTGTGGTTGGAGAAGATGTTGTTAATGCTATCAAATTTTTCTTACAGGAAACCTATCTTATGTTTGCCTTCTATTCAACCATTATTGCCTTGATTCCAAAGATTCACAATCCAAGCAAAGTCAAGGATTTTAGACCAATTTCATGCTGCTCAGTAGTGTACAAAATTATCTCTAAAATCCTTGTTAAAAGATTGACAATGCTGCTGCCAGACATTATATCTCTTAACCAGACTACTTTTGTTAGAGGAAGAATTATAATTGACAATACACTTCTTGCTCAAGAACTTGTGAAAGGATATGAAATGAAAAATATTTCTCCAAGGTGTGCCCTCAAAATTGACCTCCAAAAAGCCTTTAATTCTCTTCACTTGGACTTTATTTCAGATATTCTTATTGCTATTAGATTGCCAAACACTTTCATAAGCTGGATTGAAGCTTGCTTTAAGGAAGCCAGGTATTCCATCTCCTTAAATGGTAGCTTGATAGGATACTTCAAAGGTTGGAGGGGGTAAAGCAAGGAGACCCTTTATCCCTAATTTTATTTGTGCTTGCCATGAATATCATCTCTAACATCCTTAATATTGCTGCTGCTAGAGGAATCTTTGGATATCATCCAAAATGCAAAAAAATTGGCCTCACGCATTTATCTTTTGCAGATGACATTTTAATTTTTTGCAAAGGAAACCTTGATTATATTGCTGGTATACTTACTGTTCTTAATCATTTCTACAGCTTGTTTGGTCTAAAGTTAAATGTTAGTAAGACTGAACTGTTTGCTGCTGGAATTTCTCCAAGGAATCTTGAGGCTATTAAATGTATATCTGGGTTTAAACAAGGTTTCCTACATGTAAGGTATTTAGGGGTACCTTTAGTCACTCGAAAGCTTAATATTCAGGACTGTCAGCCTCTTATTGACAGAATCAAATCTAAGCTGCATCATTGGTTTGGCAAACTTCTCAAGTATGCTGGAAGATTTGAATTGGTCAAAATTGTTCTATTTAGTGTTTCCAACTATTGGTGTAGACAATTCATTCTTCCTCATTCTGTTATTAACAAAATAAACCAACTTTATGCTCGGTTTCTTTGGAATGGATCTGATCAAGCAGCTTCTGGAGCCAGAATCAGTTGGAAAAATATTTGATGCCCTAAATCTGAAGGAGGCCTTGGTTTAAAAATATCAAATCATGGAACAAGGCTTGCATGATTCAGCAAATTCGAAACATACTTGTTGGAGAAAGTTCACTTTGGGTTGCTTGGATTAATAATTATGTGATGAAGAACAAAGATTTTAGAGACTTGAGTGAAAGTCCTACTAACAGCTGGGGCATAAATAAACTTTTAAAGCTAAGGACTGAGGCCCTTCTCATTCTTAATGCAAGCACTGTGAAGACTAAGGATATATGGGAAGAAATTAGAGATAAAAATAATAAGGTTCCCTGACACAAAGTGGTTTGGTTTCCCCTTCATATTCCCAAAACAAGTATGATTACTTGGATGGCTATTCTTGATCGACTCCCAACTCGTGAGAGACTCTCTCGGATGGGAATTCAAACTGATCGATTATGTGTTTTCTGCAAAGATGAAATTAAAACTAGAAATCACTTGTTTGTTGATTGCAACTTTGCTAAAGCCCTGTGGAATTCAATATTGCAACTCACTCACTTGCGCAAACCCCATATGTCTTGGGAAGCAAGGCTTGATTGGTCTTGCAAGGAATGAAAAGGTAAATCTCTCATCTCCACCGTTTTGAGGATAGCTTAGACTGCTTACATCTATTTGATTTGGGAAGAAAGAAATAGGAGAATCTTTCAAAATAGAAATAGAGACGTGGAAAAACTTATGAAGAACATTAAGGAGCTTGTCCGAATTCAGTTAATTGGTAGGAACATTAATATACTTGATGATGTTAATTCTACTCTTTGTAGCTATTGGAGTATAGACTAAACATTTTTTGTTGTATATAGCTGTGTATACTCCCTTTGGGATGCTTTTTGTAGCATGATTTGCTCATTTGGATAATAAAATTACAATTTATCAACAAAAAAACCCTATCCACCTCTCAAAAAGTTTGAAAAACTCACAATTTTAGTTCATAGAGATGGTAAAAAATAATCTAAAATTTAAAGTTTTTGATTTTTTAATAGTCTCGGATGTGAATTATAAGATGATATTTATTCAAAATTTTTCTTAATCATTGACAATACACATTATGCAATTGCAACTACTCGAATCCAAAGTCTTTAAAGATAACAACACTTCCTTTAACAACTGAGATTATTTGATGAGTTAGTTTTTGATCTATTTTGATTCTACATAAACATATTTTTTAAATTTAAATTTCAAAATAAGTTAAATTTAATTAAAATTATTTAGATTCGGATCATATTCAAGTTTAGATAATATTCACCTTGTCCTTGTATATTTTTTTAAAATGCATCTCTTATAATTCTAAATAATTATTCCATTATTAAAATTATAACTTTTAAAGTTTATAATATTTCATATTATATACATATATATTAGTTTTATAGATATTTCGTTTATCATTTATTATATTTTTCATAATTTCATAAAAATATTATATGTAAATTTATAAATTTAGACCCTGAATTACATTATGACCTTCGAATTAAATATTATATATGTTAGTTGTATATTTAGACCTTGACTTACATTATGACCTTCGAATTAAATTTCAATAAATATGAAACTATCAGTATATTTTAAGGGTGCATGATGTTCATTAGGACGTTGGATTTGCAATTTCAAGGTGAGAACAATTTTTCAATTTTCCCGCCTCTTTTCCACACTCGCAAACTCTTGACCTCACCTGATTTCTTCCAAATTTTCGACTTCGAAATCCCCAAACTACAGCGCTCTTTAACTATCAGCTAGAGAAGTGATCTGTAAGAAAATACATTTCTCTCAATTTCAATTATTGGCGGTGATCTCTTAGATTTAATTATAACTTCGTTGTGAATTCATAGCGGCGATCTCTTTGATCTCTTTCTTTTTATTTTTATTTTAGGGTTTCGTAGATTCTGTATGATACGTTGATCTAAGAGATCTCACTCGGCTTACGAATTTATAATATTGGTTTTTATTTTTCAAATTTTATTGTCCAAATTATGATGGTGGTAAACTGGATTTAATTTCCTTGGTTTCACTGTTATCTTTCTTAGAAGCAAGGGAAGCTTTGGTTTTTTCAGCTGCATGAATATTTGTTTTTGATAATTCCCTTTGACATTTTTGCCTAACGTTTTGTTTTGTTTAGTTTCAGAGAACAGAATCAGACGAGAAATAAAACCTAAAGTTTAAAACCGGCATCTCATTGAAAAAATAGAGAGATCTCTTGAGATGATCCGTAAATTTGAAGAAGTGAAGCTGAATTTCTCAGTAACCAAATAGAATTTTAGAGATGTACCTTGCTATTTGTTTCCTTTATAAACTAAAATTGTTCACTCTAAAGGTTGCATCTCATAGTAGCTTGATTTTGTGCATCTCAAGATAAAATTGCTCCGAGAGTTCTGTACTCGTTAACTTACAGGAATGCATTTTTTGCTACCAGTGTTTGTTTATTATAAGTTTACTTGTCTGACATTAACTTTACAATATTTGATGAACATGTAGTACTTAAACTGTTTTACAATTTATATTCAATTTCTGGGCGTTGATTTTCCTATTAGTAGTTCTTGCAATTTCTAGGTCTAGTTTTCCTTGATGCATGTTGCTTGGTTTTTAATTTTCTTGAAAATGACTTTGGCTTTATTCTCATAGGTATACAATAGAAATTTAATTACAGTGAACTGGTATTCTTATTGCTGAATTCACAATTCTAGTAACTTATTGGAGTTGCTGTAAGAAATTTAGTGTTGATGCCCTACAAATTTATATTTCAGGATCAAATGGGTGACTGTCGAAGTTTTGGCAGCAATTGTCATCCATCCAGCCAATCTAGAAAGGTTTCGATAGGGATAGTCTTAGATACCATAGCTGAGAGAAAACTTGGAGCCGTTGAGGAAGATAAGTCTAAACAGCCAAACGAAGAAAAAATAAAATCTGCCAATGGAATTTCTGTGGAGGGAAAAAACAAAAGGGAAGCTGTTACATCTTCCAAAGGGAAACAAACTGAAACTACTGAGCAGGTTAAATCTCCATGGATTACTCCTAGATCAGTACATGAAAAATCTATTGCTCCAGAGACTGCTTCTTCCAAACTTGGATGGAAGAAACATAAAAAAGTGAAGGATGTCGAAATTATGCATTCAGTTCAGTTTTTCTCAAATCAAACGTTCAATGCACAGAATGTTAGTAGCAAGCCGGATAGTTTTGATTTTGATGAATGCAGGAATGATGGCAACTCACAGAAGGTGGAGAAGTTCAATATTGCAAATGCAGGAAAAGTCCTTGAGTCGGATAAAGTGGTGTTTGAGAGCAAAGCAGATAAAACACAAAACAAACAAACAGAAACTTTGAAAACGAAGCTGCAAGAATTATTGGGAAATGTTTCTTCACCAAAAAGCCTGTTATCTAGTTCACAGGCTCAAAAAGTAACTGGCAATAATTTAAAGGCAAAGTTAAGCGTTGATCACATGAGAGACACAGTTGTAAAGCCCCAGACAAAATTCAGATACTATAGAAACTGATTCAGAGAATCCTGATCAGACTATTAAGAGACCAGTAACCCGTTCTTTGGCCCAAAAGCGAGCTCCAACCAAAGTGCAAACAGACAAGACTAAAGTTGGTTTATCCTCCAAGCAGAAACATCGAGAAAGCATCTTCTCTTTTAGAGAAGAAAGATCTAGAAAGCTACATGGTGCTGTCAATACTGACTCAAAATTGTCTAGGAAAAAGAAGATTGAGAAGAAAAGTTCTAAACTTGATCCACGCAAGATCTGTTTTACGGATGGGGATAGATCTGATGAGATTAAGCAAACAACTTATACGAGTGAAACTCCAGTGCCATCAGGGAAGACATCTATATTTGGTAATAAGATGGAAAGCTTTCCTGGCTGCTCTAATAAGAAAAGAGGAGAAAACTTTGAAAATGTGCTAGAGAAGCACTCTTTTCATTCTCCAGTGACCAACAAGAAAAACCAGTCGGTTTATTGTGACAATCCAACATCACTAGAGAAAGGGGATAAACAAGAATATGTTGGTAATATATCTTTGAGGAATGTTGTTCGCACACCAGATAATTTCCAAAGTCCAACTTTTGGATTTAAAGCACCTATGTTAGACACTTCTCCAAGTCCAAAACCAAAAACTGTGGAGACAGAGCAACGTGCACGCAGTCCTGTACCATCAGAGAGAGAATTTACCATGGGAAATATCAGGAGCTCCAGGACTTTCCAAGCTTCAAGACCAGTCAGTAATATATTAAATTCACAAGCTCACTCATATATATCCCTAACTATTCTTCAGGATTCTGATGTGGGAGTTGAACATACTAAAAGATATGTGCACTCTGAATCATCATCAGAAGAGAGGTTGTCAGAGAGCTTTGAAGATGGTTCACCCATTATTAAAAGATACGTTTGTAAGTAGAAAAATGCTTGCTTGAAACATGCTATATACATTTTATTGGAGGAATTCATTTAGTATATGATTTACCTTTAGTCACTTATAAATACTCAGTTGTTTGGGATGATAAGTTTTCATATGTGCACTTCTGGTTCACATGCTCACAAGAAATTCCACCTGATTTGATATAATTGGGGGGCATGTTTCAAAAGTAGAAAGATAAAAAAGTTGCAGTTATATTTTGGAACTTTTGATTTATCTTCTTGATATTTGCACCTATGCTTATGGCTTGTGATTGGAAACTTCGTTATTCTTTTAGTAACCAGTTTAGAGCAAGTTGACCCCCAAAAGACAACCGTTTAGAGCAGACCCTTCTGACATCTGTTAATTTTATAACATAACTAATTAGCCTTTTTTAGAAGAATTATTGAACTTTGTCACATAACGCTATTTCTCCAAGATTGATTAATCTACTGGACTCTATTTCTCTGTTCCCATATCTTAAGTGACTCAAAAGTTCCAATCAGTCTGTAATGCATATAGTGCTATGCATCAACATATATTCTTAATTTCGTTTCTTTTCTGATATTCTTCTCCATTGTTAATGGAAGATCCTTTGATTCTTTATTTGATGTTTTTGTCAAGGTCATACAGAAAATCTGATCTCACCAGACACTTTGGTTTCTGAGAAACCAAATTCCATGGATTCTGCAATCAAGCGGTTTCGTGAAGATGTCAGACTTAGTGAATGCATTCCCACCACAACCTCTAGAAAAAGTACAGCTTCTTAACATTTGAAGATCTACATGCTCTTAATAATAATAAAAAAAAAAGATCTACATGCTCTTCTTATCTCTCATCACTTTTGTTCTGAAGTAGTTTCTTCTCTATTTTTCTCCGAAGGGGCAAGGATTGGAGAAAGTTTTTGGTTCCAGGAACCCTCAGAACAGGACCAAGGGGATGAATTGACAAGGTTCTAATTTATATCCAAGCAAAGATTACTAAATAACTTTTGATATTATTGGACGATCACCTTCATTCTTGATTGTTTCAGGGCCGTAACACTGTTTGCTTCGGCTTTAAAAACCTTTAAAAGGAAAATGGATTCAATTACTAGAAATAAGTCCTCTGATATTTTGATATCCATTTCTGAGGAGATTAATTCACTGTTGTCGAATGCTCAGTCTGAGATTGAATCTGATGTGTATGTATTTAAAACTAAAATCCTTCCAAATCTAACATGTTGATACTTACCTTTGTTTGCATATCTAACATGTTGATACTTACCTTTGTTTTGATATTGTTTCAGAGGGAAGCTGATTAGCCTGAATAAAACAAAAAGGAAACGCCTGGAAATAGGATTGCAAGGTGACCATTTTGATTTAACTGAATAGTTTAATTGGCTGCAGTTAGATGCCATCGGTCCTAACGGTATTTAGAAAGTGCTTATTTGTATAATGTTTTTTTTATAGGAATAGTAGGCCTCATTAAAAATCCCCTTCATGATTAATGGAACTTGAAGATAGTTCCTTAATCAGCGGAAGGAGGAAAAGAGAACCCTAGGAATTCATTAACCTCAAATAATTACAAAGTAATACAAGGTCTAATCTCCCTCAAGAGATAGAAAACCAAAAAGAAACAGCCCTTAACAGAACATAATTATCAACCAATACCAGCCTTAGCTAGGACGTCCGCCTCTATATTGGCTGTCCTACTAACCCATCTAATAAGACCTTCACAAACTCTAAGCTTCTGAATAATAACTTTAACAATTTGAACATAAACGACAGGACATGAAACAACATCCTTAACCCAGCCAATTGCCACCTTATTATCACTCTCGATAATCAATCTATCTTTAAACCTATGGCGAATAGATTCATAAAAATCTATACCCTTTAGGATAGCTTTCAATTCCATCAAAGTTGGAGGCCCCGGACCAGCAGTCTCTTTGAAGGAGCCAAGAATCGAACCAGACATGTCTTTCAGAACACCAAATAAGTCCTATTTACTTGTCTTAGACTATTATTTTTCTGATATTGGTGTTACATATTAACAGCCCCAAATAAGTCCTATTTACTTGTAGTTCAATGGTCTGGCACAACGAGTTACTGTAGATAACTAGAGATGAAAGAATTTTGAGAAGAAAAGTTTTTTATTTCTACAATTACATTTAGCCATGGTGTTTGAATGTCCACTTTGGTAGCAGTAGTAGTCTAGGGACTTGGCATCACTGGCGAGGATTTGTCTGAGAGGCATGCTATTTCCTTGTAGTTAGTCCTGGTACATTAGTCATCTAGTCATGCTTTTACTGAGAACACACATACTTCTAATAAAATCATGACTAGGTTCCTATTTTCTGTAAAAAGATGATTACTGACATGTGGTTGAAAGCAAACCATACTAGTGTAATCTTGCAAACAAAGTTTCAGCTTTTCTTTTCTTACAAATTTGCAATGTTATTATGATAGACTTGATATATGAATGCTTTTGGCCTTATGAAATCTCTGTATTTAGTTATTTTTGTTTGTAAATAAACTCTATCTCAAGAAGGCCTTGAAGTTTTTTATTTGCTTAATTTCTTCGCAGAACAACAAAAGCAATTAAAGCATATACTTGAAAAGTTCAAAGAGGATATCCATCATCATCTCTTGGACTGTAATAGCATACTTGAGGAGCTGGAAGCTCACCAAATTGAGTTAAAGGGAATCATGAAGAAACAAAGTATGACACCTTTATTTAGTTTGAATAAATTCCTTAACTATGATTACATCATTGCATCTTGTTTTTTTGGACTTCTCCATTTTGTCTAACCCAAAATGTGATGAGTGCATACTAACATATGACCCCATTTGCTCTATCATAAGATGACGTCCTTCGACACTGACATGTGATGTTGAAGTGAAGCTAAATTTATTTGAAAGTTTTAATTGGTGGACATGGCATATTTCTTGGGACTCTTGATTCAGTCTTTGATTTTTTATGCAAGGCTATTTTAGTTTGGATAAAGTAATTTTCATAAAGGATATGGAATCACCAAGGATATTGTGATGTATCCCAATCATAAACCAAGGATTGAAGGAAAATTTTATACATGATTTTAAAAATAACATGGTGTTCTAGGTCCCGTTTGAAGTTTGAATACTTGCACTTCCAAAACTTGGTATTAGTGGTTGCATTCAGGGGTATAGTATTTACAATCTTCACATCTATATCTTCATATTTCAAAAGCGTTTATTAGAGACTGCAAAAGTTTAAAATTGGTTACAATCCAGCATTGAAAGTTCTAACATGATTCCGTATCAAACAGAAAAGCCACAAATGCTTAAATTTATAATTTGATATATTGTTACAGGCTCATGTTTGACAGTGTTATGCATGTATCAAGCTACTGTTATGCTTAAACAATATTATGGTGCATCTTGCACACCTGAATCTGTCTCATATTTTCAGGACACCAGAAGCTTCTCATGCACGTAGAAGAAGCAGCTGAAATCAAACTTAATAATGCTGAAAGAAGAATCACAGCCGTTCACGAGGCAAATTCTTGTTTCTTTTCATCTTAAAAGTTCAGCAATAATTTTTCTATAATTCAGCTATGGTGTGTAGTCCACCTACCATGTGGATCATCTACTGGCCAAATGCTTGGTTGTAGAATATAGACGTACATTACATGGGAGCCACTAGGTGGTAAAGTCATTTGGGCCCCAAATCTATGCTGTTATATATGCTTATTTTATCGTATTGATAAAATAAGAAGCCTAGTATAATTGATAAGAGTTTATACTAGGATCTTTCAGTTGATATCTGCTACCCACTTTATGTTGAGTCCTCATACGTAAGATAGCATATACAGACCCTGCTTTATAGTACTAAATCCTTAGTTATAAATTTGAGCTGATTTTTATTTTTATCTTTTTTATGATTAATTTATAACTGAATGTTTTCTATCTGGATTAACACATGTTATCATCCTAACTTAATGCAGTCGGCAAGGGAAAAGATGCTCCAGCTGAAACATGTAATAGCTGAGGGGTTGAAAGACAGTATATACTAAACTGGTAGAGGACAGAAGGCTGGCATTTAATTCATCCCAGGAACTAAGAAGTGACTTTGTAAATTTTGCATACCCTAAAATTTTCCTATTACCTTATTCTACTTAGCCCTTGATCATTCATCTCTTAATTGTTCAATAGAACCTCATCTGGAATAGTGGACATTGCCAATTATTTGAGCGGCCTATAGTCTGTAACTTGCGTTCTTGATGCACATGATGCTTGAGTAGAGCGGTTGATGTTAGTCTCTAGATATGAAAATGTATAGAATCTAACACCACAGAACTATTAACATGATAGCGTTGCAGAAAGCTCTTTGGAGTAACTGTTTGTTGGATGTATATGTGAACAGAGATTTTGCCCTTTGCCACATGTGTTTTCTGAAGGTTTTTCGGTTTTCTACTCATTATTCTGGTTATTGGATAAAATAGAAATGAATGTTCCATATAGGAATGCGTTCCATCTTATTGTGGGAACCATAATATTGTTGGCATTTGTCTTTATGGTGTTTGCTTATTTTAACTTACGATCATCTTTCTGCCCAGGGGCTGTTGTTGTTACTTCATGGTTCTCACACGTCTCTCTATGCACCGCAAACACGGTGAGGTTTTTCTTCTTTTTTTTCCCTTTCTTTTCCTGTTCCACCACCCCTTTCCCATGCCCCACAATATGTTTGGGATGAACCGAGGAGGCTGATATATTCTCTATTGATAATCTATTTTCACCCTTAAAATTTTATAAGTTCATCCCTCTAACCCAAAATCAATCAGTCTATAAACATGCTATTTGGTGTGATGTAACGAAATATATTACCAATTATCACTCTGGTCTTTTTCATCAGCAAGGAACTAAAGGATAAAAAGTAATGTGGTGTCTTTGTTGGGTTGAACACTATTATAAAGAGACCCCGACAGGAAATTTCTGGCGTTTCTAATGTAGACACGTCCGTCTTGAAAATAAAGACTTAAAATTTAGTGCATATTGTACATGTGATTAGGTTCCACATCCGACAATGTCCGTTGAATTGTGGGACTTTTTCGTTATCATCATCATTGTGAGCCCAATCCTTCTAATCACCGCCGTCTGTTTTTTCTTCAAGGATTAGTCACGCTTTTGTTTCTTCTACCCTTGTTTAATTACAACCTGGAATAGGAAAATTCCAATAATTCATAGTAAATACGAAGAAAAATTAGAAGTAAGTAATTAAACTTATCTTTTTGGTCAAAATAAGTACCTAAAGTAGTCTTTAAGTAATGCCACTTGTCAAATTTTTTGAACTTAGATGAAATAGATAGAATACTTTATGTACCTATTTTGACCAAAAACATAACTTTAAGTACTTACTTTGACCAAAAAACACTTTAGGTACTTAAATAAAAAATAACATACTTTAAGTACTTATTTGTAATATTAGCCTTTTTTCCACACAACTATAAAGATTTCAATTTGATCATTAAATTTTTTAATTGATCCTATTTTGGTCACTTGAACGTTTAGTAAAAGACATTAAGGCGACGTGAATGATTCTATGTTGACATGAACTATTTTTTTCTAACATGGAAGTCACGTGTTATCTACCTCATCTTTTATTCCTTTTAACATAATAATGATTTTTAAGCTTACTTTTAATTAATTTAGTTCATGCTAACCTAATATATTCAGATACACAAACCTAACATCCCTTCTCTAATGGTAGTAAGTTGAAGTCTCAAGTGTAACCCTTGCCTCCTCGAGACCTGTAGGGCTTAATAAGCACTACAACATCCCTCTTCCTCTTCAGATATAATTAATCTTATACAATCGTTATAAATTATACGACATATCAATTATATTTGATAAAAGTTAACCGTGACAACAATATGATCACATTTTTATTTATTGATTCATCGATTTATCTATATATGTATCACTTGGCACATATTACATTAGCATGAAACTCAATTACATATGTAACATTTTTACATTTCTTATATATGGCAATTAACTTCTTAAGGTATTATAGATTTTAAGTTTGTCAAATCTCAATTTATGATCGATTTAGTATCAAGCACATTTTTAAGTAAAATACCTGCACATACAACACTAAAACAGCAAACATACAATAACAAACACAATTATGATTATATACACCTAATATGAACTTATGATGTATTTCATATAATTATTTAAATCGGTAACTTTAATCTTACCTCTTTCTTTGAAGATTCCCATCACCTTTTGCACTTGACACAAATTAACTCAAATTTCATAATCGATCTCTAAAATTAACACGCATGGACTCAATATGAATTTTATGGTTTAAGGTTCAATTTAGAATAATTTTTTTATTTATTTAATATTTTTATAATACATATATTATTTCAATTTATATTTAGTTTATAAAAATAATGTTTATTTTAGTACAATTTGATATGGGCCATCAACATGTGTTGATCTGTCCAATGGTCTCATATGAATTGCGATGATTTGGCGAGGATCCAATTTGTTTCGGCTTAGTCTTTAGGTATTTAAACTGCTAAATCCCACCATAGTTAGGCTTATAGCTATTAGGATTTGGGTCTTCTTTGTGCAGCCTCTAAGTTTTCTGTAGAACTTAACGCAGCACTTTCAGCCCAATAAAAAACTGATCATCCATTCATTTTTCCAATCAGGATTCTAAATTATGTTTGATTAAGATTATTCATTAATAAATTAAATGTAATGATTATATAATAATAATATATATTTCAGGAATCATCAAGTAGTTTCAGTGGTTAAAAAGAGTATTGTTCTCTCTTGAGATCTCTTGTAACTGTGTCTGTAGGGTGTGCATACATTATTAATGGTTACTTTTTTTTAAACAATTATTATCTTATAATTATCCTAAACTATTAAAAAAATTTATTCCGGTGTAATTCGAAAAGTACCCATCCGTACAGGAAAATATTTATCAACCTGTCCTTTTCTTTCCATCTTTCCCATTCTTAATTATTGCTTTTGAAAACGAAATTAATGAAGGGTACATATCACACCCTGGAAAACAAAGCTGCAGACTAAAAGAAACAACTTTAAAATCAATTTATGAAACATAATTATTTTTAAAAAGATGGTAATGAAAGTTGACTATGGTTTTACACTATGATCAAAATAGGGAGATGTAATCATTCAAAGTTAATGGAGAAGAAAAGAGGGATCTAGTTTGACAGAGCTCCACAAGGGCGTTTTAATCAACTTGCCAAAGCTTTTTGCTCCTTTTCATTAAAGTAAAGTCTCCCATCATATTTCTTTAAATCCAGTTTGACGTATATTTTGTGACTTAACTCAAAAATTATTCATGTAGAAAGGGATAGAGAGAGATTGACAGAGGCGATCGTCCTCTTAAAAGTTTTAAATTTTTATATAATATGAATATTTTTTATATTTTATATTGATAATATGATTTTTTTCTCTAAAATTTAATAAATTTATCTCATAACATAAAATTTTGTATGTCCTTTAAATTAAGGCTTGTCTATTTTAGTGATTATGATGCTCAACTTCATTTTAAAGATTCAGAATATTCAATCAATTGCTCATAATATGATTTGAGAAGATAAGGTGAGGTGGTACAAGTTAAGCTCAAATCAATCCTAGTTTTGAGTGTTTAATAGAGATGTTTATTGACAAATGCATGTGCTTATGTTGCCTAATGGGACTGGTTTAGTGGAATACATTAAGGGTCACCAAGAATAGACCCTCCCTCCAAAGGGCTCTCTAGGCACTTAAGAGGGGAACGTGATATGCTTCCTTTCAGCTTAAAAACAAGGGGGTCTTAATCGAGTAAATTATAAAATAGGGTTTGTGAGTTAAAGATTTTTTTTAATAATTTGATGTGATTACAAGGTAATATTTATTTTAAACAAAATTAACCATTGTCAACGCACACATACCCTACAGATAGAGTTGTTTGAAACTAAAATCTCTAAAAAAAAACAATCTCTTAAATCATTAAGATCGCTTAATGGGTTCACGAGTTAAGAACTTTAATCTGTAAAACTATTAGTGGGTTTAATGAGGAGTTAGCATAACGTCTGCTCCCATTATCCCACATTGATAGTTGATATTTCTTGTCGATTGGTTGTTTGAAAAGATTTTAGTTTAAACTAAAAATAAAAAAGATAATGTGACGTTGAGGCACCCTCCTCCTCTACTTTTGTTCAAAGACACAGAGATCATGGCCATTTTATAATTCAAACACTTTACTGATTACAAATCTTCTCTAATATTCCATCAAACATTACTCAAATTCTATTTTCTTTTTTCCTTTTGATTTTGCAAACCAAAAAAAAATTGTTACTTAATGATCTAATAATTAATGGTTGATATTGATTTTATAATGCTAGAAATTAATTAAGACAACATAAGGACACTCATTTTAATTTGTTCTTCCTTAAAATAAAAGAAAACATAATCTATGATTTTTATTCTACCACTTTCTTCATCCAAATCATTATTATTTAAAATAGATTCAAACCATTCGAAATGTAATGAGTTTAATCATGTTTTATAATTTTTTTAAATAATTCATGGTAATTATAAGATGTAAATGTAATTGTTCGAATTCAAAACCTCTAATGAAAACAATTAAAGTCACTTAATGATTTCATATTAAATGTAATAATATACATGAAGATTAACCTAAATTATTTTATATCAAAAGTTCGCATGCATAATGTTGTAACGCTCAGGTTTCCATTATCCCAATATTCATAATATTTTTTTATTAATTTTAGACATGCATATATTATAAATATCATGCACCCTTCTTCTTCAAAAGTATCTCAGAACAGATTCTTTTTCTATTCTCTTTCTCTTTCCGTACTTTTTTCTGAAGTTGAGTATTAGTTAATTCTATGCTCTTTTTGTTCTCAACTCCATAATAATACTTGATTAATCTTAAAGAAAACACATTTGACGGAATATTCTTAACAGTATCTTTTATTAAAATGGTAAATAAATACTAACAAATAATAGATTTATTAATTAACCGAATGATTAAAATTACTCATATTATCTTATCTCATATGTGTTTGAATCATAAAATTTGTTTAAATTTAATCTCTCTAAAATTAGCTGATCCTATTCCCATATGTAATGGGATAAGAGGGAGGTAGGATAGTAGGCTGCCCCAACGCCAGGTTAGAGCAGCTTCCGTGGAAGACCTCCGTTATGAATTGCCCTCAGTGGGACTCGATCCCACGACCAAGTCTTATTTAACAACCTAACTTATAAAACAAAAACTTAGAGCACACTCTTAATCATCTTTATATGTATATAGTTTTTTATATATAAAACAAAAACATTCTAGATGAATTATTAAGGACTTCTAGTTTTGAGGCTTCGATAATTAATCCAACTCAAAAAATATATTTTTTAGTGATGACGTAACATTACCTTATGATAATATGTCAACACCACCGTTAGTTTTTTAATAGTACGTGATTAAAACATAATTTTAAGTATAACTTTAAAAAAATAATTGTATGACAAACAAAACTAAAGTACTGATTGGGTAACTAAATACATAGTTTACCATAAATTAAATGCATATAATAGTTTATTCTATCCTACATTAATTGTGTGTAGTTGGAAATTTTGAAAGAGTTGCATCATATTTGCATACATAATAATGAAAGGGCTTGGTAATAATATTATGATAATCATTAATTTCAATTATGCAAACAGATAGGAGTGATTAGGTTAAGTAACTATTTAATGTGTTTCTACATGGATATGATTGTTTCCCGTTGAGTATAGAAATATATGATATAATAAAACCCACCAAGCCTAAAGGAATATCCATTGAAACAGGGCACGAAAGCTACTGGAGATTTGAATGGCAGGCAAAGCAGAAGCTAAGATTTGTCCATGGAACAGCTGACAGATTTACCACACCAATAAATAAATATTATTCAACTCTTCAAAGTTAAAAACCCAAAGGAAAAGCTTGTAGTTGTCAAGTGCAAATTAATTGTTATTTTTAACTATTAATTAATATAAATAATGGCAGACAAACACACATACACAGAGAGAGAGAGAGAGAGAGAGAGAGAGAGAGAATATTCCATCACTGGAAAGTGAAGGGAAAAAAGAAGGGTTTGCCGACAATCAATATATAATACTAAATCCTGGGATATGACATGGTCCTCTCTGGAAACTCGAAACAATGCATGTATTTACTATTTACTTTACCTTTCTATCGTCATCTTCTTTGAAAATGGCCTCCAGGAAACATTCAGCCCTATACCATGATTCCACCCCTTTTTCTCAAAAGAAAATTCAAGTCCATTTTGATCTCAATTTTGTTTAAAAATTATTCACGGAAGAAATGAGATTATGGTATTTTTTTTATAATTCATTACTCATTTTATGTGATTTGGATTAAGAAATACATAAATAGTTTTTTTCTTATTAATATGAGGTAAGTACAAATTAGTATATATTTAAAAATAACTTACAATTATTTGACATTGAACACTTATACTCCTGATATCATGGTGCTTGAACTTGATACCTCAAAAAATAATAACAATTCTTTTATCATCAAAATTGTTTGGTTCGTACACAAATAGTTGTTTAATGAATAAAAAAATAAACGAACTGGAAAAAATATGAAAAATAAGGAGAGTATTATTTCTCTAATCGTGCATGGTGATTCTATGCATGTCCTTAATGTTGGTATAATATATATAGGGTATTGATAATTATTCATAAATAAATAAATAAATATAATTATAAAATAATAAATTTAAAATATATGGATCTATTGATGATTATATCTTAAAACTGTAATTAACGAGAGGATATAAAATTTAAAATTTATGAGGTTGGACGTATAAAAAAATTACAACGGATGTGTATGGTTAATTTACATTGAATGCAGGAAACATCAAGTCATGAGACTTTCGACAACGGAGGGTCGGTCCCAAGGATATATAGAGGACATGATCACGAGGCTTACTGTCGTCTACATATAATCATAAACGAAAACGATAATATCCACAGCTTTTTTGAGAAGTCTGCGTTAATGAACTGGGTCCCAAAAACAAGTGTTCCAAGGAGAGCCCTAAAAACAGAGAGACGCTTCCCCTACGTTTTCATCCCCCTCCCCTTTCAATGTTGCATTCAACATTCTTGAACGTGACATTTATTGAGTAAATGGTGGTCACCTTTTCTCATTGGAACTTCCCCCTTTTGGGCTGTTTGGGTCCCTTTGTCAGGTCTTTTTCTTTCTTCATTTCAACGAAATATATAAGGCAGTATGTGTCTATATTTCCTCTTGCTCATCTTAATTTACCTTTTTTGGCATTATATTTGAACCCTTTGTTAGGGCTTTTTCTTTATTTATTACGACGAATATAAGGCAGTATGTGTGTATATTTCCTCTTGTTCATCTTAATTTACCTTTTTGGCATTATTTTTAAACCTTGTAAGGAGTTGTGTCGAATACTTTTGGGATGAGCAACATCAGTAAAATGAATAATTAATCTGAAAAAATTGAATTTTAAGATAAATACGTGTCTACTTTCATATAGTTGTGGATCCGCTACCAGAAAGGAGGAGAATTATTAACTTGATGGCCCCATGGGTATGGTTTAATTCGGAAAATGTCACATATACACCTTCTAAATCACACCCCAACACTCCAAATCTTATCAATCTTACCCTAAAATCTTCTTTTTTTTGCCCCTTTTTCCCTTGTAGGGATAAACATGAAGTGGGAAACGTTTAAATGTGGCTACATATAGAGAGAGGGGCAGCTCAGCAAGTTGAGGTGGGGACAAAATATAAACAAAGTACCTAAAATTTGATTTTTAGGGTGTATTTAGTGATTAGCACACTCGTGCAAGCAATGTACCTAGACATCTGATTTAGTCGCACCCCCCTTTGCTTTTGTTCTTCATGTCATTTTTGATTGTACTCCTTGTAGGCCATTGCCTAATCTTTAGTCTTTAACCTTAATTGCCGTTCTTCCTTTTTTATTTATTGTCATCTCTCAACTAATTCGGTAGTTAGTAGAGATAATATGGAGTGAGGCCCGAGCAAATATATTATTAAATTCGTTATCATTTTATTCGGATTGTTGATATATTTTATTTTCATTTTCGTTATGTTATAGATATTAAAATTTTTAACAGTTCTGTTTTATGGTATGTTTTTCTTTATCTTTTGACACGTTTTCGACCTTTGTTATTTTCGCAAGGGTTAAATTTGACATAGCCTCGATTGATCAATGTTGATATTACTTACTTCAAACCTCTGGATTAGATTTGGATACGTAATTTACGTTTGTGGATAATTTTCTCACGTCGCTCGATACTGATGTGTAGTTTGTCAGTGTTTTTAGTAGTTTGATCCCCTTTTGTGATTCGTTTATTGATGTGGTTAGATTTGTTTGTATCTTTCTTTTGTTCGAGCTTTTTATTTAGATTTTCAACAATTTTCTTGTATGATCATTCTACAATCTTAAGTGGCTAGTTTTTTGTATTAACGATTTGAGAAAAATGTCATAGTTATATGTTTAGTTTACACATATTTTTTTACTCGATACATAAATTAATTTATAATAATAAATAATATTATAACATTTGATATTTCTTTTATTAAAAGTTCAAGTACAGACAACTTAATATGTTATTTATTATTTATGTTATAATATTATTTATTACTATAAGTTAAATTTATGTTTCGAGTACAAAAATATACGACATAAATGAATTTTAATATGTTAAAAAATTAAAAATCAAATCAAATCGAATTAGGTGACCAAAACAGAATAAAAACTTTAGTGATGATTTGGAAAAAAATAGTTTGGTTACCATAACATAACCGCATAAATAGTTGAGTGACCAACTATGTAATTTACCCACGTGTTTTTAACGAAGCTAACGGGTTGGGTTAACTGAGGTAATGATTTAAACTTTAAGGGACAAAATGTCCCAAAAAAATACTTTAAGGGGCAACTTGATACAAATGGTATCGTTTAGAGGACATTAGTGTATTTAAGCCTTATGAATATTTCATTTTTTTTAATAAAACTATATGTTTCCGTAAAAAACAATTAAAACTAAAAATTGTTACAACATTACTGAATCTTGGATACATTCACAAACCAATAATGATGTTACAATATATATTTTTTTGGCAAACTCTAAGTTCTATGTATGAAAGAGGATGGAGCTGGAAAATGCCCTAGTCAATGTTGTACGAAAACTAAATTAAAGCTGCAAGGAAGAAGAAAGAGAAAGGTCGATGGGGAATATCGATTATCATTAACTACATAATAAAATTGATTTATGAATTATGAGGAAACAGCTCATGTTGCTGCACATGATAAGCGAATTTGGACATTGTTAAGGTCAAGGGTGCCGTTGCAATTGAGAACAAAAGAAGAAGCAATATAACACACAAATATAATAGTGTTCATGGTTGGATAACACTTCATCAATTATTCCTCCTCAATTATAACCGTTTCAGAAAAAAATTATTTTAAATAAATTGATAACATATTTTTTTACTAAATGTCAAGGGTTCGAGTCAGAGACTTCGCCTATTTGTGATGTGTACATTGGAGACAGCGAGTTGCTTCTATAAGAAATATATTTATAGTCAACTTTAAACCAATGTTCTTTTATTATTTAAACCATTTTCAAGCTAGTTCTGTTTAAAATTTAAAAGATCATTTATTAAATCAAATGGACCACTCAACCTACCGAATTTCACGAGTAGACCTCTAACTCCGTCATAAAATACATTACGTCATCCTTGCGATATAGTGATATAGTTTGACCTTCTTTTGTTATTCGAAAATTTTATTTAGGGGTTTGTTAATTAAGAAATCCGAATAAATATTTGGTCACATCGAAAAGAATGATTGTTAAAGTTTAATAACGTTTCATTTAAAAATTTTAAGTATACATTTTAACATATTTGTTACTCGTTTTAATTATTAATGATTGAAGGGAATGCTATTTTCCTTAGATGTCTCAAATTGAAGCGGTTTGTTGAAGGGAATGCTATTTTCCTTAGATGTCTCAAATTGAAGCGGTTTGTCTGCATATGTGTATGCGTTGTTAATGATTAAAAAAAATTCTGAACATATATTATCTTATAATCACCAGACTATTAAGAAAAACAAAAACTATTGAACATATCGAGTGACCTCACTAGTTGAGAGGAGTGTTGTTCTCCCGATAAATTTAATATTTAAACAATTTTATTTATAGGGTGTGTGTATTAAAAATGATAAGAAAAATTATAAATAGATATTGTTTTATATTCGTGAGACTATTAAAAAAAATTAAAAAAATATTAACTATTACCTAATTGCATGAATTGTGGGCACTTACTTGCCTCCCCTAAAGAGGCATGGGTTTCGATTATAAAAGCCTAAAGATGAATATTAAATTTATAATTCAAAAGCAAATTACCTTTGCCCAAGAGCAATAAGTATGTTCCATGCCAAAGAAAAGAAGTCATAATATCTATTTTATTTAAATATTTTGAAACAAAATCAGTTTGGCATATAGTTGTAAATTAGACAAGATAGATTGTGAGTTATTCGAGCTCAATTTGATTAAAACTTGATAAATACTCGACTCGAGTTCTTGACGAGCCGAAACAAGATACTTTATACTCGATACTCTACTCAAAAAGCTCTCGAACAACTCAAAAAAATAATACATTATTTAAAAAAATAAATTATTAATAAAATTAACATTTACATGTTGATTTTTTTAAAACGCAACATAAGGGATTTCATGTACTTAAGGTTCATGTTTGAGTTTGAGTTTAAACTTCCGAGTTAAACTTAAGATTTTTTATTTCGAGCTTCAGTTCATGATCTCGAATTTGAGTCGAGCTTGAAAAGTTTAGGTTCGCGAGCTTACGAACTGAATCAAACTCCATTTTAAAGTTTTCGAGTCGAGCCGAGCTCAATAATACTCAAATTCAACTCGACCCGTTTACGGCCCTAATTTGACATGCACTTTTTATACAAACATTTAATAATGAGTTTTGATTTCAATAATATTTTTGTATTGCAAAGAAAATGAATAAATCAAATTAGAAAATTGATATATCTATTTTTTTAATAGAAAATTAGACATGAAAAATAATAGGTGTGTCGGTGGAGTAGCTTGAGTATTCCATCAGCATAATATACTTAAACTGATAAGATTAATTTCACAGATTTTTTTAGTTTCCATCAGCATAAGAGTTTAGAAATTTCATTTCATAAGTTTTATACATTGGTATCAGATGACAGGAGCAAAATTCGAAGTCGCAAAATTCGATGGTCAGGGTAACTTCGGATTATGGCAAATGAGGGTGAAGGATCTATTGCGCAGCAAGGGATTGAAGGCTTTGCGACCTACAAAGCCGACGTCGATGGATGAGGAAGATGGGAAGAATTTGCAGCAGCGCAGGAACGATCGATTATGCTTGGCGGACGAGGTCATGTATCACGTCATGCATCTATCGTCTCCAGACGAAATTTGGAGGAAGTTGGAAAGTCAGTTTATGTCCAAATCCTTAACAACAAAACTGTATCTGAAGCAGCGACTGTATGGGCTGAAGATGCAGGACGATCACGATTTGGCGCAACACGTGAATGTCTTCAATCAAATCGTTTCTGATCTGGCTCGGCTTGATGTGAAAATTGAGGATGAAGACAAAGCGATGATTCTGTTGTGTTCGTTGCCTCCTCTTACGAAACACATGGTGACTACTTACATATGGGAAATAGACTATCAACGTTGAGGAGATTACTGCCCAGCCTTGTTGGCTCACAACCAGCGGAAGCAGAATGCAGGGGAAAAACTCTCAAGCCGATATCTTATATGTCAAGGGTAATCGAGATCGTGGACGGAAGCCAGAGAGGCAGGGTCCGGGAAGGGAATTCCAGATCCAAATCCAGGGATAAGAAGACGATTCACTGTTACAAGTGCAAGGAGGCGGGACATATGAAGCGAGACTGTCCGAAGTTGAAAAAGCAGACTGATGAGAAGCGTGATGGCTCATCCAAGTCTGTGAACGTGGTCGAGGATGATAATTCTGATTGCAGTGAGGGTGATGCTTTCTATTCAACGACACAATTGACGAATGCTTGGATTCTTGATTCTGGATGTTCTTATCACATCACGCCAAATAGGGAATGGTTTTCGACATACAGGCCGGTAATTCTGGTTCGGTTTATTGGGGTGATGATGATGTTGCAATTGTTGGTATTGGTGATGTCAGAATTAAGATGCACGATGGCTTCGTTGGACGTTGAGTGGTGTTCGACATATCCTTGACTTGAAGAAGAATTTGATTTCCTTGGGCACTTTGCACAAGAATGGTTTTATCCCTAAAGCTGACGAGGATAGGGAAACCATTCGGATTGTTAAAGGAGCATTGACTGTGATGAAAGGCAAGATGACTGCAGGGAAATCTACAGGTTGTTAGGGAGTACCGTTGCAGGTGGAGTTCACTCTGTTGAGTCCTGTGATGATACGACAAAATTGTGGCATATGCGCCTTGCTCATCTTAGTGAACGTGGTATGGCAGAATTACACAAGAGAAACTTGTTGCATGTGTGAAAAGTTGTAAGCTCGATTTTGCAAGTATTGTGTTCTTGGTAAAGACTAAAGTCCGTTTTAAGACTGCGAAGCACACAACTCAAGGGATTCTGATTATGTGCATTCTAATGTATGGGGGTCTTCCACGACATCGTCTTTGGGGGATCTAGGTACTATGTTACTTTTATTGATGATTTTTCACGGAAAGTTTGGTGTATTTTTTGAAACAGAAATCTAAGTTTTTGAGAAGTTCAAGCTGTGGAAAGCTGAGGTAGAAAACCAAACAGGAAAAAATCAGTGTTTACGGTCTGACAATGGTATGGAGTACACAGATTCACAGTTCCTACATTCTGTAAGGAGCATGGGATTCAGAGGCATTTTACAGTGCGCAAGACACCACAACAGAATGGTGTTGCGGAACGAATGAACAGGTCGTTGAATGAAAGAGCCAGATTTGCGTTGAATGCGGGGCTTCCCAACACTTCTGGGCTGAGGCTGTTAACATGGCGTGTTACCTTATCAACAGATCGCCAAGGGCATCGCTGGCTGGGAAAGTTGCAGAAGAGGTATGGACTGGTCATGATGTTAGTTTTGATAACTTACGGATTTTTGGTTGTCCGACTTATGTGCATGTACCTGCTGATGAGAGATCCAAACTTGATGAAAAATCGAAGGAGTGCATTTTTCTGGGTTACAAGAAAAGTGTCAAATGATTCAAGTTCTGGGATCCAGTTGCGAAGAAAGTTGTGATTAGTAGAGATGTCATTTTTGATGAACAATCCATGTTACAGCAGAAGCAAGGCACGACAGTGGTGGATTTCGAGCAGTTTCCAGTTGAGAAACCAGAAACTTCTCAACCGACTTCTGGTGGTTCCACTACGGATGATTTGCAGGATTATAGTCTCACCAGAGACAGGTTGAGACGGACGAATATAAAGCCTCCGAACAGATTGGGTTTTGAAGACTTGGTATCTTTTGCACTTATTGTTAGCAGTGATGATCCGGTTACTTTTCATGATGCCGTTACTAGTCAGGAAAACGACAAGTGGATGACAGCCATGGTTGAGGAGATGGAGTCTTTGAATCACAATCGCACATGGGAGTTAGTTCACCTTTCTGAGGGTAAGAAGTTGATTGGTTGCAAATGGGTGTATAAGAAGAAACCAGCAGTAACAGAAAAAGAGGGGGAGAAGTTCAAGGTTCGTTTGGTAACGAAGGGGTTTTCACATCAGAAAGGAGTTGATTATGATGAAATATTTTCTCTTGTGGTCAGGCAGAATTCAATCCGAGCAGTACTTGCATTGGTGGCTAGTTGGGATTTGAATTTAGAGCATATGGATGTTAAAACTACTTTTTTGCATGGTGATTTAGTGGAGCAGATCTACATGCGGCAACCTGAAGGTTTCACTCAACCTGGAAACGAGCATTTAGTTTGCAGATTGAAGAAATCTTTGTACGGGTTGAAACAGTCTTCGAGACAGTGGTATAAACGATTTGACTCCTATATGATCAAGATTGGCTACAACCGATGTGAGTAGTATGATTGTTGTGTCTATGTTAAGAGCCTTGATGATGGTTCTTTTATTTTTCTATTACTGTATGTTGATGATATGTTGATTGCTGCGATGAACATGGATGATGTTATCGGTTTGAAAACTTTATTGAGTCAGGAATTTGATATGAAAGATTTAGGTGCTGCAAAGAAAATTCTTGGAATGGAAATTTGCAGGGACAGAGACTCAAGGAAACTGCGGCTATCTCAACGGGGTTATGTTGAGAAAATGCTAGAAAGGTTTGCGATGAGCAGCGCGAAACCAGTTAGCACTCTATTGGCGAATCACTTTAAGCTCTCATCAGAACAGTGCCCTAAGACAGATAAGGAAGCTGAAGATATGGCAAAGGTTCCGTATTCTAATGCTGTTGGCTGCTTGATGTATGCTATGGTATGTACTCGTCCTGATTTAGCTCATGTTGTTAGTCAAGTTTGTAAGTACATGTCTAAACCTGGTAAGCAACATTGGGAAGCAGTCAAGTGGATCTTTCGGTACTTAAAGGGTACTGTGGGACATGGAATTGTTTTTGGGAGTCAGCGGGATAATCCTTTGGTTGTAGGATATGTGGATTCAGACTATGCAGGTGACTTGGATAATAGAAGATCTACGATAGGGTATGACTTTACTCTTGGTGGAGGGCCTATTTGTTGGAAGTCTACTGTTCAATCTGTTGTGGCTCTATCTACAACTGAAGCTGAGTACATGGCAGCGGCTGAAGCTGCAAAAGAAGCTTTATGGCTTACTGGTTTAGTGAAGGAGTTGGGTGTTCAACAAGGTGGAGTTCAGTTGCTTTGTGATAATCAAAGTGCTATTCACTTGGCTAAGAATCAGGTGTATCGTGCTAGAACTAAACATATTGATGTAAGGTTCCATAAGATCAGAGAGTTGGTTGCATCCGGAGAGGTTTTGTTTCAGAAGGTACATACTGATGAGAATGCCGCTGATATGTTCACCAAGCCAGTTACGACAGACAAGTCCAAGCATTGCTTGGACTTGTTGAATGTTTTCGAGTTACTAAAGAAGCAAGGTAACCCAACCCACATTGAAGTTTCCAAGGGGTAGGATATTCGCGAAGCGAACATCAACTGTCCTTACAAAGAAAGTCTCGTTGTGGGGTTACGAATTATGTGGGTTGGGGGTGCGGGGGCGTAGCCCTGCGGTACGGTACAGGGTTGATTTTGTAATTATGTACCAGTGTTTTCTATTATAAATAGAGATGTAACCTAGACCTAAAATATCATTGAATAAAACTTCTAGCGCCGCCTAGGCACCGAGGACGTAAGCACAATGTCGAACCTCGTAAAATTCTCGTGTTCTTTTATTTTCTTTACCCGTTTTCGTCAACAGTTTTAATTTAAAGAAAACAAAATTTGATTCGGGATTGATTAAAAGATGTTGATCTTTCCGAAGAATTGAGTTCGAGCATAAGTGTGTGCGTTGTCAACAACTTAAGAAAGTTCTGAATAAATATTACCTTTTAACCATACTATTAAAAAATAGATTTGAGTTTAATAATTTTTATTTAGTTTTTAAAATTAATTTGATTATCTTTAGTTTAAATGGAATTGAATTAAACTTTTATTTTAAATAAATGAAAATTTGACTAATAAATTAAAATAGATCTCTCTTAAGTTTTTGTCAATTTTAGAAATTATCAAATTAATCTTTTTCAATAAAATATTAAAATAACTTATAAAATTTTCAAAAATATAGAAACTAAAAAAACTATAAATATTCCAAAATTTTAAATTATATAGTAATTAATTCTTAAGTTAATTAAAATTTTAACTTTTCAAAATATTTTTGGATGATTACACGACAGTTTTAAACTTTAAACTAATTAAATAAATTATACTAAAGTGTCTATTTTCCTCTCGTTTTATTAAATAAGTTTATATATATATATAAATGAGGTATGATTTACTTACACCAATATAAAACTTTTAATTTTACATTTTTTAAGACCGTCGGATGAGAGAAATCAAAGACACCGATTAACTTTTTTGAGTGAATATTTTATCATTTCTTATTTTTTTTAATCTTAACATTTGATTTCTCTCATCCAACATTCTTAAAAACGTATAAGTTCTTAATTTTATATTGAATGTAATTAGATCCTACCCCTGTATATATTATTAAAGAGAAAATAACCTCGGTGACAAAAAATGCCTTATAATATACGATTTTAACAAACTTTTTTTGGATTTGCCAAAATGACCAACTAAATCGCAATGCGATCGATAATTCGCAACGCGATCTCCGGTATCGCAAATCAATTTCCAGATTCGCAATGCGAACATCGACTATCGCATCGCGAACTTCGACTATCGCAATGCGATTTTCCAAATTCGTTGCGATAGTCCAAGTTCGCGTTGCGATTTATTCCAAATTCGCGTTGTGATAGTCGAAGTTCGCGTTGCGATAGTCGAAGTTCGCGTTGCGATTTATTCAAAATTCGTTGCGATAGTCGAAGTTCGCGTTGCGATAGTCCAAAATCGCAACGACTGGTGGTATTGCATTTGTTTCTTAAGAATTTTCTCTAAAAAGATAGTATTCGCGCGGACGTGTCGAAGACACGTATTACCACGACCACGACCACGACCCGAGACGAGACAGACGGGGACGGCGCGCGAGAGTCCCCCTTGTTCTCTATCACTCAACAAGGAAGTGGGAAAGCCAAGCCTTAAATACCATTCCTAATAGTGTTTCCAATACTATGTGGGATTGAGCATTACCAACACTTCTTCTCAATACTATGTGGGATTGAGCCTTAAATAGTGATATTATTTGTGAATTATAGTTAATGACTTTAGTATTTGTATGAAAAGTATTTGTGGTTCGTTTAGTTTTAATGCAATTCTAATTTTTTTTGAATGTTTTGCTTAAAATTGCAATAATCGCGATTGATTGTATATTGACTTTTAATTATGACATATTTAATCGTATAATACTAATACAATTGGTTGTTGATTCAGTTGTTTTAAGGTGCATGATTGTTAATTGTTTCCTGAATAATCACATAGTATTGGAAATAAGTGTTTGTAATGCTCAATCCCACATAGTATTGGAAATACTATTGGGAATGGTATTTAAGGCTTGGCTTTCCCACTTCCTTGTTGAGTGATAGAGAACAAGGGAGACTCTCGCGCGCCGCCGCCGTCCGTCCGTCCGTCTCGTCTCGTCTCGTCTCGGGTCGTGGTAATACGTGTCTTTGACACGTCCGCGCGAATACTATCTTTTTAGATAAAATTCTTAAGAAACAAATGCAATACCACCAGTCGTTACGATTTTGGACTATCGCAACGAACTTGGAATAAATTGCAACGCGAACTTAGACTATCGCAACGAACTTGGAATAAATCGCAACACGAACTTCGACTATCGCAACGAATTTGGAAAAAATCGCAACGCGAACTTCGACTATCGCAACGCGAACTTGGACTATCGCAATGCGATAGTCGAAGTTCGCGTTGCGAATCTGGAAACTGATTTGCGATACCGTAGATTGCGTTGCGAATTATCGATCGCATTGCGATTTAGTTGGTCATTTTGGCAAATCCAAAAAAAGTTGGTTAAAATCGCATATTATAAAGCATTTTTGGTCACTGAGGTTATTTTCTCATTATTAAATTGCGTGTTTTAATTTAGGATTTTTCATAGAGACAAAAAAGTTTTAGGTTCATATGTTTAAATTTATCTAATTATGTTTAATTCAAGTTTTATATTATTTGATTTGATTTGATTTAAAAATAAGTTAAATTTCACCGATAAAATAAAATTTATTAATTTTATTTATTTAAAAATGTTCTTTTAATTGAATTTGATTCGATTAAATGCTTTATTTTAATTTATTTGAAATTTATGAAATGATAAAATAATTAGATATAAAAAAAATTCACTTCAATTATGCTTCTTTGTGTAATTTTTGAGACAATTAGGACCCACAACGATGGTGGAGATCTGTCATCTGTACAGTGTGTAGCAATTGCAGATACAGATGTTATGTTGTGCTCATTATCCAATGGGTCTATCCCAATTTTCTATGCACACCGGTTGACTCCATAAAATCATTTTAAACCGTTTGATCCATCTGGTACCTTTATCGAGCTCTATATCTGCCTTTGATCCCAATCTCAGTATTCTGAAGGGGAAAAAACAATATATTTTTCTTAAATTTATGAGTGGTCTTAGTAATAAATAAAAGGTTATTTTTTAAAATTATAAATTTGAACAAAAATATGTATATTTATTATTAGAAAATTTTAAATATATATTACTTTATAATTATCTTAAATTATTTTAAAAAAATTCACCGGAATTATTTTAATCGTAAAATTATAACAATGATCGATAAGAAGAAAAAATCTATGTGAAAAAAGTACACTAGATGAGATAGAAACTTGAGCTCTCTATAAAGGGATTTAATGTTAAGAATTTGATAATATTTTGACAGACAACACCTTTGATTGAGGCAATTATTTTTGGATTCGATAGAATATGAATAAAAAGGAAAATTACATAAATAATTTTTCGATTATGAAGTATTATTTTATTGAGTCTATCGATTATTTAAAGTTAAAATATAATCTCAACTATTCTGTTAAAAAATTTGATGGTTAAAGCTAGATATTAACTAACTGGTTGAGATATGATAAAATTATATTTTAATGATACCTACTGACAATATCTTTGCTTTCAAATGCTGGCTCGATCACATAATATTTTAAGCATCGACTCGCTGATATAATGTAAATGGAGAGTTGATACACAAAATTCAACTCAAACGGTTCTATAATCAAATTTTATCATATCTAAGTCAATATGTTAACGTACAACTCAGATGACAATCAATTTTTCAAGAGAAAAGATCAAATTTAAAATATATGAATAATCAAATAATTATTTTATAACTTTTACTAGTTAAAAGATTCAATAAAATATTTTTTTATAATTAAAGAATTTAACAAAATAATATTCTATAATTAATAAACTATTTATTTACTTTACCTAAAAGAAAAGTCAATAATCAAGGAATTATTTATGTAATTTACCTTTAAAAAAAATCGTATGCACAATTGATGTATGAATAATCTTTTTATCAAGATTCCCCCATGGGTTTCACGTTACAATGTGGGCCACGCCGCCAGAGACGGACAGCTAATGATTTGGAATAATTTCACGAATTTATTGTTATCTTTCCAGTCATACGCTTGTTAAATCATTTGATAAATAATAATAATAAAAAAAATAATTAATTATTCTTGGTGGTGTTGATCATATCTTCATTTTAAATTTAATTTCGTTTTCCTTCTTAGCTGCTGCCTCTGGATTATGGATTTTAAATCTGGGCCGAATAATAAAATTTCAGCAAATGTGGTCCAGATCAAGCTTATTAACATATATAATATAAATCTTGTAATTAATTTATGAAACTAATCTCTACAACGAATCTTTTGTTTACTTATTTTATTGCTGAGCTTTGTTTTATTGAACATTTAAGTAAGCTTTCTTGCACAAACTGACCTCGTACAAATATCAGAGTATTTTTTAGAAAATATATGTTTATGATCTTATCAGTTAATTGATAATGAATGTACACAAATCAACGTAACTGTTCGAACATAAAATCTTTAAAAATAATAACATTTCTTTTAATCGCTTAAACTTTACCACGATAGAAAAATATTCTCAAAGGCGTGAACATAAAAAGTATGAACCGAGAAACCATAATATTCCAATCTAGGGAAAAATAGCTATCATACAAGTATGTGATAGTAACGCATTTAAAAAAAATATATTATTTCATATATCTAGTAAATTTGATTCTCGCCCTTATTGGAATACATATCGAATAGAAATGAATGGTGTTGCAGTTGATGTTACTAAAAACGAAATAAATCTACATGATGTAGTAGGAATTTATTGCATGATCTGAAAAATATACAAACTAATCAGTCACCTTCAAAGCTTCAACGTCTGCAAATCTATGAAGTTTTAATTGGTTTCTCAAATCTGGTGGTTGGCGTGAGAAGAAAGCACTTCCATCTTTCAATTAATGAGAGGGGAGAAGACTGGAAAAATATTATGAATGAGTCTTGAATCTCCGAGTAGAAAAATATTCGTGGAGTTAGCCAGTTTGGTAATTTATAACACTCCACTCAAATTCATCTCAAACAGGAAACACATTCTTAATTTCCAGAACATGAACAAAGAAATTTACTTGTTTCTTTCCACGTAATGATTATACTTTTCAAAGTGATCATCATTCTCAAGAATCCCCCAAAAAGATCATAGATCAATGCATGGACTGCATCCTATTTCCTTTTGATATGTATATTTATTATATTTTCGAGGACGGTCTCTGGAAATCTTCAAGTCTTCATCAGACTAGATTCGTTTAAACTGTCAGCACTCCGTCAATCAAAGTCTTCAAACATGCATTTCTACTTATCAGAGTCTCCAACAAGCCACATGCTTCAGATACAACTTTTCTAGTCAACTACTATATATATAAAACCCCCTAGACCCGGCCTATGCGTCTTGACTAAGTCTAGTAGATCACATTATGATTATTAAAGACATTTTCCGAAACCGTTATTCTATCAATATAAAATCACATTATAAATAACATGAAATTATAAATAAATTATACTATCAAAATCCAACTCGTAAATATAAGATCAATAAGTAATAAATTAATTTAAAACATGTCTTCAAATTCAAAATCACAATAAACCGAACAGTAATAGCAAAAGAGTCATCATTATAAAATCCGATATTTTAAGATAAGGTCCATGTCACCAAAATAAAGTCAACTTGCAAAATAAAAACATTACAATCTGATTTACTTCAAGAGATATGTTGATCCTCCAAGTGCTCGAACCGAGGTATCTAACCAACAGTATCTGAAAGGGAAAAAACATTTTCGAAAGGTGAGCTAGGCTCAGTGTGTCCCAACATTTCCATAAAATCACAATAGGTACAAATCATAGTCCAGTAAATCTCACAAATTCATAAAAGAGTTTAACTTTTGAAAATCATAGTTTAAACCATTTTCTGGTACACCATCAGTAGTTCCCAAAATTATTTTCCATATAGCTTACTTTATGCACATAGCAAAAAGAAAGCCGACTTAAGGATAGGCTATGAAGCTTGTATCCTTAAGCCCAAGTCAATAAGTCCATATAGCTTACCCTAAGCACACAGCAAAGGAAAACCGACCTAATGAAACATCTTGGGGCCCTCAAGAGTCACATTAGGCCCATTTAGCTTGATCAGAGCTATTCCATTGTAATTCAATTCCAAAATTCAATTGCACCGTGACATAAATTCCATAAATCCAAAAACATGGTAATCATATACCATTTCAAAACAAAAATTAGATAGCAACCATATTCCATAAATTGTCACATTAAATTGGTGCATCCATAAAACAATAACCAATGAATTCGGTGTACCACATATTAAAACCAATAAAACAGTTCAGTAATAAGTAGGGAACACACCTCAACAATAGGTTCAAATAGCAAATCTACTGATTGCTGGTTTCACAACGCTCTGCTACAGTTTTCGAACGGGTGAATACTGGCACACGTGGTTTAACTGATCTAGAAGAGCTGGGTCGAGCTGTCGAACGATCCGAAGAGTCTCTTGTACCATCAAAAATTAATAATTTATCAGTCTCAAATCCTATTTAATTGTTCAAAGCTAAACTTCTTAAGTATATAAGCATTTTTCGGGTTTGACTGTCAATTTGGGGTATTTCGAGTCTGAATTTGGCCAAACGGATTGCGGAAACGGAATCAGGACGTCGAAAAACATAAAGTATGACTTTCCGAAAATTCAAATTCTTGGTCAAAGTCAACCACTTTGACCGTCGATTTGGAGGCCTTCGGGTTTGAATTTAACAAAACGGACTTCGAAAACGGATTTGGGACGTCGAAAACTATTAGAATAGGTATACTCGTAAAAGATTAACGGTCGTTTAATGCTCGGTCAAAGCCATTTTAAGTTTTAGTCAAAGGAAGTCAACGGTCAACAATCAACGGTCAACGGTCGGGTCGGGTCAGACCGGTCAAACCGGTTCAGACCGGTCAAAACGATTCGAATCGGTCAAACCGGTTTCTAGCAGCGTCCACTCTCTCTGCGGCGGCGCGTGTGGCGCGTGAGGCCTCTTCCGGGGCCCTAAAAATCCCGAAAAAATTTCTAAAAATTATTTTGAGCGATTTCGAGATACTTACAACGATCGGTTCAAATTTGTGAACGGCGGAGAGCTCGATTTCAACTCGGCCGAATCTTTGACTGCTCCACCTCCACACGCGCCGCCGTCGACGGCGAACAAGGTTGACACCGGCGAACTCGAAACGACACAAGGAACACGATGGTGCAGGAGGTGTCGTAAACGGAGCAACGATCGGCGGTGAATTTAAGATTTTCCTGGTAATAGAGCTAATAAAAACGTCAAGACTTTGACTGTAAATTCCCGACGTTTGGCAGCGTTTCACTTCAATTAAATTGAAGGGTTTGTTCCTCGCTCGATGATGAACACAACGGTGGTTTCAAAACGACGGTCAGAATTCGGACGGCGTCTGGATCTGGGTCGGAAACGGACGTAGAGGAAAGGAAATTTGGGGTGGTGGTTTTCTGTTTTGAAGCAGAAAACCACCCACGCATATAACATATATAACCAAAATTCACCTAATTTTATTGGGTAAATTCAGGGCTTAGTCCCTGAATTTTCTTTAACTCTAACACAAGCTCCAAATTTTAAAATCTTTCAATTTAGTCCCCAATTTTCGCCAATTTTTACAATTAACCTCCAATTTCAATTAAATATTATTTTTGTAAAAAAATTCGGGTTGTTACAATTCTCCCCCTCTACAAGAAATTTCGTCCTTGAAATTTACCTTATGAGAATAATTGAGGAAACTGAGCCTCCATTGACTCCAATGTCTCCCAAGTAGCTTTTGAGAGGCCTCGATTACTCCATTGAACTTTGACCATTGGAATGCGCCTATTCCGAAGAACTCTCTCATCTCTTTCTAAGATATGAATGGGCTCTTCCTCATATGACAAATCAGGTCTCAGCTCTACTTCCTCAACCTGAATGATGTGACTTGGATCTGGACGGTATCGCCTTAACATAGACACATAAAAAACATCATGAATACGACTAAGATGAGAAGGCAACTCGAGCTGATAAGCAACAGGTCTAACTTTCTTCAAAATACGATACGACCCAATAAATCGCGGACTCAGTTTACCCTTACGTCCAAATCTCAATACTTTCTTCCAGGGTAAAACTTTTAAAAAGACCTGATCTCCAACCTCAAACTGCATATCTTTCCTTCTCTGATCTGCAAAAGATTTCTGCCTATCAAATGCCTCTTTCAGACGGTCACAGATATATCTGACTGTGTCCTCTGTCTCCCGCACTAACTCAGGTCCCAAAGTTTTCCTATCACGCAACTCAGTCCAAAAGATTGGAGTGCGACATTTACGCCCATAGAGTGCTTCATAGGGTGCCATACGAATGCTGGTCTGATAACTGTTATTGTAAGCAAATTCAGCCAACGGCAAAAAGTTCTCCCAACTACCATGAAAATCGATTACGCAACCCCGCAACATATCCTCCAGAATCTGAATTACTCTCTCAGATTGACCATCAGTTTGTGGATGAAAGGATGTACTATAATCCAATCTTGTTCCCAAAGTCGTATGTAACGCCTTCCAAAATCTCGAAGTAAATCTCGGATCTCGATCAAAAATAATAGACAATGGAACACCATGCAATCTGACAATCTCTGAAATATACAATCTTGCCAGCTTGTCCAAGTATAATTTACTCGCACAGGAATGAAGTGAGCTGCCTTTGTAAGTCTGTCAACAATCACCCAAACTGAATTTTTTTTCGAAGGAGTCATAGGCAAGCCAGTAACAAAATCCATAGTAATACGCTCCCGTTTCCATTCAGGAATCTTGATAGGCTGTAACAAACCTGATGGATGTTGATGTTCTGCCTTAACTTGTTGACAAGTCAAACACCTAGCCACAAAATCAGATATGTCTTTCTTCATCCCAATCCAATGATACCTCTCTCTCAAATTCCGGTACATCTTATCTCCTCCGGGGTGCATAGCATATGGACTACTATGAGCCTCAGTAAGGATAGTCTGCCTCAACTCAGCATCAATAAGCACACAATATCTACCTTTAAAGCATAAAACTTCATCCTGATCAATTGCGTAATCTGAGTTTGTCCCCTTCTCTACTTGCTCAAAGATGGAAAGCAATGAGCTATCAAGGGGCTGCTTAGCCTTGATCTCATCAACCAAGGTCGACTTAACTTGCAATTCTGCTAACAAAGTTCCATCGTCATATAAATTCATCTTGGCCATTAAATACCTCAACTCCGATACCGTCTTTCGACTCAAAGCATCCGCTACAATGTTAGCTTTACCAGGGTGATAATCAATCACGCAATCATAATCCTTTAGAAGCTCTAACCAGCTACGCTGTCTCAAATTAAGCTCCTTCTTGGTCAGAAGATACTTTAAGCTCTTATGATCTGTGAAAATGTAACACTTTTCTCCATAAAGATAGTGTCTCCAAATCTTCAAGGAAAAAATTATTGCTGCCAACTCTAAATCGTGAGTAGGATAGTTACACTCATGCGGCCGCAGCTGACGGGATGCATAAGCTACCACCTTACTTTCCTGCATTAAAACACAACCAAGTCCTGAATGTGAAGCATCACTATACATTGTAAAATCCTTCCCGGACTCTGGTTGAATCAACACCGGTGCTTGAGTCAAAACCACCTTTAATTTCTCAAAGCTCTCCTGTTGTGCCTCGCCCCAGTCAAACGACACATTCTTCCTTAACAACTTTGTCAAAGGAGAAGCAATGATCGAGAAGCCTTCAACAAAACGTCGATAATAACTAGCCAAGCCCAAGAAACTACGAATCTCAGATACGTTCTTAGGTCATTTCCAATTCATAATAGCCTCTATCTTGCTGGGATCGACCTGAACACCTAGCGCAGAAATAATATGCCCCAGAAACGACACTTCTTGAAGCCAAAACTCACACTTGCTTAGTTTGGCATATAGACGATGCTCTCTCAAAGTCCGCAGAACGATCTTCAAATGCTCATCATGCTCTGCCTCAGTACGAGAATAGATCAGAATATCGTCAATGAAGACCACCACAAATTGATCCAAATATGGTCGGAACACCCGATTCATCAAATCCATGAAAGCTGCAGGAGCGTTCGTCAAACCAAAAGGCATCACTAAAAATTCTTAATGACCATATCTAGTGCGAATGGTCGTTTTTGCAACATCAGATCCTTTAACTTTCAATTGATAATACCCCGAACGAAGATCAATCTTAGAGAATACAGTAGCTCCTCGCAATTGATCAAATAAGTCATCAATCCTGGGTAGTGGGTATTTATTCTTGACCGTCATCTTGTTCAATTTCCGATAGTCAATACATAATCTTAGTGACCCATCCTTCTTTTTCACGAACAGAACTGGAGCTCCCCATGGTGAAGTACTATGTCGGATAAATCCTCGATCGAATAATTCTTGCAATTGGACTTTCAACTCCTTAAGTTCCTTTGGAGCCATACGATAAGGTGCCATAGAAATAGGTGAAGATCTCGGATAAGTCTCAATCTCGAACGCTACCTCTCTATCAGGAGGTAACCCAGGCAACTCCTCTGTAAAAACATTAGGAAACTCGCTAACTGTATGAATCTCCTCGATCGTGGACAATGCACATTTGGTGTTCAAAATACAAGCAATGAAGGTCTCAAATCCCTTCCGGATCATACGATCAATTTCCATCGCTGAAACTATATTGGAGAGATAACCACGCCGTTCACCAATTAACACAACAGTCCGACCATCTGAAGTCTTCAGAGTAGCCCGCTTGTATTCGCAATCCAGCTTTACCTTGTGTTTATTCAACCAATCCATTCCAAGAATTAGATCGAACTCCTCTAAAGGAAGCTCCATAAGATCAGCGAGAAAAATTTCTCCCTGAACCTCGAGAGGACAACGCCAGAATACTTTATTCACTAATACTGCTTGTCCTACTGGACTTGTAACTGTAACAGTATTTTTAGTCTTCTCGATCGGAATATGAAGGTTTCAAGATACTGATCTCGATACATAGAAGTGGGTGGAGCCATTGTCCAATAGTGCAAAGTATGGAATGGAATAAATAGTAAATGTACCTGCAATAACCTCAGGCTCATCTCTGTCATCACGACGTCTAGTGACATAAACCAAGGCTGGTTGTCTAGCCTCAGAAACTGTTGGCTCTCTACTTTGCTGAGGTCGGGCTCTACTGTCTGTCCTGGACACTGATCCTCGAGTCTTTCCTTGACTACGATCTCTAATTGGAGTCTGTACTGTAGTCTGCGAACGCACAGGAGTCTGAGTAGCGGTCTGCTCAAACGAAGCTAGCTGAGGACAATCCCTTCAAAAATGACCACTAGATCCACACTGATAGCAAAGACCCATCTTCTTACGACACTCTCATGTGTGTTGTTTACCACAAAACTCACAGAGGAACCCATGATAATACGACGAGAAACCGCCTCGACTGCCAACTAACGGTGAGAATGCTGATGGCCTGAAACGTGTATTACTTCTCTGAGGGGCTGAAGTACGAGTCCTCTTCCCGTACTGTGCTGATAACTCCATCGGGCCTGAAAATTTCTTAGATCGTTCCTGATCAACGCGCTCTCTACCAGAAGCTAAAACCTCTACCTCTTCAGTATCTTTGGCTCTGCCCACCAGCACATCAAATATTTCATCCTGATGGGTTACAACTTGCCTACGCAGCTCGTATCTGAGTCCAAGAGCAAATTTACGACATCGATCTCTCTCAGTAGGTACCATACTGAATCCATACTTCAGCAACTTCAAGAACTCGATCTCATACTCAGAAATAGTCATGTCTCCTTGAACCAAGTCTTGAAACTGTTGTCGTCTCTGAGCTAAGTAGCGCTCTCCCAGAAAATGACTCCGAAAACGATCTTTAAAGAAATTCCAGGTCAAACGATCGGTAGGAACACTACTGGTCACTGACTCCCACCAAGTGTAGACATTACCATCTAACATTGCTACAGCACCCAGATATCTCTTAGTTGAGTCCAAACCCAACTGATCCATGCGTCTCTCTGTATCCTGGAGCCAATCCTCAGCTTCAGTAGGAGCTCCACCAATCTGTCCCCCAAAAGTTCTAACTCCATTAGCAATCAACGTCTGTGAAATAGGAACCTCAGATACAACACCAGTAGCTCTGACTGCTCCCTGTATTAACTGCAGAAACTGTCTACTAAAATTCTCATCCAATGCAACTCCAGTAGACTCTGACTCAATATCGGTCGCTCCTATGATCGGTGTAGTCATGCCAATACCATCGGTGGGTGGCATATCCGTTGGGGTCGTAGGAGCAGGATCACCTATCGGAGGTGGGGGATCTACTCGTATCTCATCAATCGGATCTGCAAATCTAGCCACTCGACCTCGTCCACGGCTAGTTCGACGACCACGTCTAGCACTCATTTTGATAGATCTTGAGATTACTACAGAAGATAAACTTAAGGTTAGATAAGCACTTGGAGTCTCGAACATAGTTAAAATCTTAATAACTTTGTGACATGGCCTTAGTAACTCGTTTTGTAAAATATTTCAAAACTGTATTTTCAATGTGGACTCATCCACAGTCCGAGGGTTAAAAACCAAAAGCTCTGATACCAATCAATGTAACCCCCTAGACCCGGCCTATGCGTCTCGACTAAGTCTAGTGGATCACATTATGATTATTAAAGACATTTTCCGAAACCGTTATTCCATCAATATAAAATCACATTATAAATAACATAAAATTATAAACAAATTATACTATCAAAATCTAACTCATAAATATAGTACCAATAAGTAATAAATTAATTTAAAACATGTCTTCAAATTCAAAATCACAATAAACCGAATAGTAATAACAAAAGAGTCATCATTATAAAATCGGATATTTTAAGATAAGGTCCATGCACCAAAATAAAGTCAACTTGCAAAATAAAAACATTACAATCTGATTTACTTCAAGAGATATGTTGATCCTCCAAGTGCTCGAACCGAGGTATCTAACCAACAGTATCTGAAAGGGGAAAAACATTTTCGAAAGGTGAGCTAGGCTCAGTGTGTCCCAACATTTCCATAAAATCATAAGAGGTACAAATCATAGTCCAGTAAATCTCACAAATTCATAAAAGAGTTTAACTTTTGAAAATCATAGTTTAAACCCTTTTCTGGTACACCATCAGTAGTTCCCAAAATTATTTTCCATATAGCTTACTTTATGCACATAGCAAAAAGAAAGCCGACTTAAGGATATGCTATGAAGCTTGTATCCTTAAGCCCAAGTCAATAAGTCCATATAGCTTACCCTAAGCATACAGCAAAGGAAAGCCGACTTAATGAAACATCTTGGGGCCCTCAAGAGTCACATTAGGCCCATTTAGCTTGATCAGAGCTATTCCATCGTAATTCAATTCCAAAATTCAATTGCACCGTGATATAAATTCCATAAATCCAAAAACATGGTAATCATATACCATTTCAAAACAAAAATTAGATAGCAGCCATATTCCATAAATTGTCACATTAAATTGGTGCATCTATAAAACAATAACCAATGAATTCGGTGTACCACATATTAAAACCAATAAAACAGTTCAGTAATAAGTAGGGAACATACCTCAACAATAGGTTCAAATAGCAAATCTACTGATTGCTGGTTTCACCACGCTCTGCTACAGTTTTCGAACGGGTAAATACTAGCACACGTGGTTTAACTGATCTAGAAGAGCTGGGTCGAGCTGTCGAACGATCCGAAGAGTCTCTTGTACCTTCAAACAATAATAATTTATCAGTCTCAAATCCTATTTAATTGTTCAAAGCTAAACTTCTTAAGAATATAAGCATTTTTCGGGTTTGACTGTCAATTTGGGGTATTTCGAGTCTGAATTTGGCCAAACGGATTGCGGAATCGGAATCAGGACGTCGAAAAACATAAAGTATGACTTTCCAAAAATTCAAATTCTTGGTCAAAGTCAACCATTTTGACCGTCTATTTGGAGGCCTTCGGGTTCGAATTTGACGAAACGGACTTTAGAAACGGATTCGTGACGTCAAAAACTATCAGAATAGGTATACTCGGAAAAGATTAACGATCGTTTAATGCTCGGTCAAAGCCATTTTAAGTTTTGGTCAAAGGAAGTCAACGGTCAACGGTCGGGGCGGGTCGGGTCAACGGTCGGTTCGGGTCGGTTCAGACCGGTCAGACCGGTTCAAACTGGTCAAAACGGTTCGAATCGGTCAAAACCGGTTGAAAACCGGTCAAACCGATTTCGAGCAGCGTCCACTCTCCCTGCGACGGCGCGTGAGGCCTCCTCCGGGGCCCTAAAAATCCCGGAAAAATTTCTAAAAATTATTTTGAGCGATTTCGAGATACTTACAACGATCGGTTCAAATTTTTGAACGGCGGAGAGCTCGATTTCAACTCGGCCGAATCTTTGACTGCTCCACCTCCTCACGCGCCGCCGTCGACAGCGAACAAGGTTGACACCGGCGAACTCGAAACGAAACAAGGAACACGATGGTGCAGGAGGTGTCGTAAATGAAGCAACGATCGGCGGTGAATTTAAGATTTTCTCGGTAATAGAGCTAATAAAAATGTCAAGACTTTGACTGTAAATTACCGACGTTTGGCAGCGTTTCACTTCAATTAAATTGAAGGGTTTGTTCCTCGCTCGATTATGAACACAACGGTGGTTTCCAAACGACAATCGGAATTCGGACGGCGTCTAGATCTGGGTCGGAAACGGACGTAGGGGAAAGGAAATTTGGGGTGGTGGTTTTCTGTTTTGAAGCAGAAAACCACCTACGCATATAACATATATAACCAAAATTCACCTAATTTTATTGGGTAAATTCAGGGCTTAGTCCCTGAATTTTCTTTAACTCTAACACAAGCTCCAAATTTTAAAATCTTTCAATTTAGTCCCCAATTTTTGCCAATTTTTACAATTAACCTCCAATTTCAATTAAATATTATTTTTGTAAAAAAATTCGGGTTGTTACAATATATATATATCTAACATGTCCACGTGATTTACCATAACCTAATCTAAAGTTTGACAAATAGATTTGTGTAACTCTTTAGTCTACGAATAGCTATGATAACCTTTAGGATGACACACATGTCACACCTTAATTTAGGGGTAATTTTTTTAAATAATTTTAAGTGTCTAATTAAAGTCGTATCAAGAGAGAAATTGTGGGAAATTTAAGGACTTGAACCCGAATTATCTCATTTTGTTGGTCAGTGAAAATAAACTTACCCTATCGATGAAACCCCAAAATCCCCAATTTCATAACTCAAATCCCTAAATTTCCCCCTTAAATTAATGCCTCTCCGGCCTCCCCAAAACCTCATTGTCCGACCATTGCTACCCCCATTCGACTCTGCATCGGCCGGTGACCAAAGCCCGAACTTTATCACGTCGTGAAATACCTCCCTCCGTCGTGAATCAAAGCTCAAATCCCTGTCGGAATTATTCCCCCGTCATTTGATTTTACGCAAATTTCGTCCACCTCGGTTGTTAGCTCGCCTCACCGCCGTCGTCACTGAGTTCCCCATCGTCGTCCACTCCTAACCCGACTGATCTCCTTGTCTGAAAATTGCCCCGTCGTCGACGCCAATGTGGGTAAGGGTTTCGAGCTTTTTCTTTTTTTTTCAAAAGGTTTTGTGGTTGATGTTTGAATTGATTTTAGCTTGTAATGATGTGTTGATGCTCTTTGGGTTAATCATGGGACTACATATGGCGTACGGGCGGAGGGCAATTACATGGTTTATTTCATTGTCACGTTTACGAGACTTCTACTGGATCACGATCCATATATTATGGTTTACGGTTAAAATTAATTTCTACTGGATTTTTATATTGGTGGGATTATAGAGTATGGAGGTTCATCACTGATCCAACTGGTAAATCCTTACAGACCTAAGGCGACCCTTGGTTAGGCTCCAAGATCTTTCTTGGGTTGGCCTTGTGGCCCCGAGATCCTTCTTGGGTAGGCTCCGTGGCCCCGAGTAACCTTTTTTGGTAGGCTCTCGGTCCCCAAGGCATTCCCTTAGGCTGACTCCCTTTGTTGTGTACTTAGGGAACTGCAAAACGGTGTACGATTGGAGAGTTCCACTATGGTTTTGAAAACATGTTTTAACATTTATTGTTTTAAAAAAAATTATATCTTTTCATCGGTTTTAGTTGGAACACACTAGACACACTTTTCTAATCTTCTAAATCTGGTTCCCTAAATGTTTTCTCTGAACTGAAATCTTCATGCATGTTACTCGAATAAATATCAGTGAAACCGCAGCTTATTCCGAAAACATGTATACGTCTAAGTCAACAAGGAAATTTTATTGTTTTCCATTTGTCTACATGTCCTGTAGCATCAATTGATAATCTTTTATTATTGAGCTTCCCATAGCTCACTCTTGACTCACTATTTTCAGGTAAAAAGGATTTAACCAGTGCAATTATCGACGTCAGTAAGGAGTTCCACCGACGATGTTTGCGAAGTACGGTGCATGTGATTAGGGGACATGTAGGTTTTATTTTATTTTTATATATGTGTCTGGAATCTGTTTTATTTCTAAGTATTATTAAATTTTACTATTGTGTTTATAAATTGTTTAAAGATTTTACATGTTTTAATAAAAAAATTAATTTTTCCGAGATTTTTACGATAGGTCGCTTCGGTAGCCTTAAAGTGACACGTCTGATCGGATTAAACACTTGCATATATTCCTCTGCTTTTTCTTCATTTCTTTTTCCTCATATTGGCTAATGAGTTGAGACGAGTTCAATAGACCGAGTTACATGTGTCCTATCAAAGGTCTTGAGAATTAATGTCTTTTGCAGGGATGGTGGGACATTTCTTTTCTCTGTTTCTAAATGGTAAATTTTCAGGTGATGGACACCCGCAGTTGGTCCACATGAATATATACATATAAAGTTATATAGTAACACCTTATTGAATGCGACTTTTCTTTGTGAACACCCTCCTCTTATATTAATTCAACTTCCTTTCTCAGCTCTTACTTCATTTTCTAGCCGCCCTATTTCAAAAACCCTTTCTTTCTCTCTTTTTCATTGCAAAGATACTGCTATTTTGCTGACAATTTTTTCTTTTCACCTAGGATTCAGCAAAGTTTGCTGTTTTAGGAAAGGGGTTTTCTTCCTCATTGTCATTTGGTCTCGTCTTGAAATGGGGAGGCACTCTTGCTGTTACAAGCAGAAGCTTAGAAAAGGTCTTTGGTCACCTGAAGAAGATGAGAAGCTCTTGAGGCATATCACAAGGTATGGCCATGGCTGTTGGAGCGCTGTCCCTAAACAAGCTGGTAAGTGGTAACCTAATTTATGCGATCTTTTTTTTCCACATGAATTGTTTCTGAAAAAATATGAGAAAATTTTGAAGGTCTGCAGAGGTGTGGAAAGAGTTGCAGATTAAGGTGGATTAATTACTTGAGACCTGATTTAAAGAGAGGCACATTCTCTCAAGAAGAAGAGAATCTCATAATTGAACTTCATGCAGTTCTGGGGAATAGGTATTATTGTTATCTCTCATGATTTTGGATTTTATGCAGAACTCTATAAGAAAATTCTTTCAACTTTCAGGTGGTCCCAAATAGCTGCACAATTGCCTGGAAGGACCGACAATGAAATCAAGAATCTATGGAACTCTTGTTTGAAGAAGAAGCTTAGGCAGAGAGGCATTGATCCTGTAACTCACAAGCCCCTCTCGGCGGTTGAAAATGGTGAAGACAAAAACATTCAACAATCCACAAATAGCCTGGATGTGGCTTCTGGTGCATCTACCGAATTGAACCTCAACACCGACGATCCGAAACAGGGACCGATTTCGATGGAAGGCGCCTCTCCTTGCTCCAACACAATCAACAGCAGCAAGGACTTGTTCATGGATAGCCCGTTTCCGATTCATCAATTGAACTATACCTCCAATTCTCGACTCCCGAACACTACTCTCTGGTTCACTCAAACTAGTAACAAAAGTTTCGATATCGATTCCGAATTTTGTTCGAGTTCCATGTCGTCACTTCTTCCACCATTGACGACTTCTTTTCTCTCATCTCCCATGGCTTTCAAGCCTTCTCTCACCGTTTCCTCCGATAGTCATTCGATGGCCTCGTTTACTCCTCATAGCAGTAGCAGCACCGAGCTACAAAGCAGCAGTTCATTCTTCGAGAGCAACAGTTACTCATGGGAGAAAGAGGCTCCAAATCCAATCCATTTGATGGAAAACCAAGGAGATGAAATCAAGTGGCCAGAGTATCTCAACAATCCATTGTTATTGGCGGCTGCTTTGCAGAACCAAACCACACAATCCTTATGCAACATCGAGATCAAATCCGAAACCGATTTCTTCACCAATAGTTCATCAAACACCATGTGGTCCTTTAATCAACAGCAGCAGCAACAACAGCAAGAGGCTTTGCAGAATTCGGATTTGTGTGCTAAGGACATCCAAAGACTTACAATAGCTTATGGACATATTTAGCTTCTCCTTTGCCATATATGAAAGGAACCCTTCTCTTTGACTTGCCAAAAAAAGTAAAAAAAAATGGCATTCTCAATATCAGGTGTGTACCACAGTTTCTCTCTCTCTCTCTCTCTCTCTCTCTCTCTCTCTTTTTAACTCACTCTGGTGTATATAGATTCTGAATCTGTTACAAAAAAATTATCACCTTTGCTTTTGGACCATTTGTGAGCAAAACAATATTCTATTTAGCCTCTCTTTTTTTGTGTGCGATTGTGGGGTAGAATTGCTGAATAAGGGTTGTTTTAGTGTCTTTTTACTCTTCTTTGCCCTGTTGCATATGGCCATGTTTGTGCATTGGGATGTTGCAATTCTCTATCTGTAACCAATTGTTGATTAGAAAAAAAAGGGATCATTTGCTCTTCATATCATCCATTCATCCCCAGTGTCAATAGCTAAACCAGCTTTTCAAAAGTGAAAACAGATATTACCAGCAATCCATTCAAATCCTACACTGAAAGCAGCACAAAAAACCCAAAATTGCAGTGTTTTTTTTTTCTTCCAATAATTCTGGGTTGGATGAGTCATGGAGGGCATCTTTTGCTTCATCACCTGCAGCCAATGGTATATTTTTATCAGGAAACCTTTTTTCAACCCCGTTTTTAAAGCAAAGTAAATTGAAATCTCCAAACTCGTTTCCATGCAACCGAGTTCAAGAAGTGTAATCATGACGTTGTTTGACAAATTATTCACCAAAATTCAAAGTAATGACGCCTCCAAAGGGTAAAAAGTTTTCAGCATGTATGTTATTATTGCCTGTTAGTTAGAACTTGGAAGTTGGAACAAAATAAAATACTATAAAAAGATAATCAAATACTCATCATGTTGAATTTAAAATAGGTTTTTATATCGTCAATAAAAAAAGGTGACTTTCACATTTAGTACCTCAGCTATTACTTTTGTTTCATTTTACTCACCCAATTATTATTTTTTAAATCATACCTAATGTTTAGTTTTGGTTTCATTATGGTCACCCGCTGTTAAAAAATTATAAGTGATACTGATGTGTCAGCATAAGGTAATACCACATCATTAGTGAAAAATAAAAAATGCCACATCAACAATGTCAATGATCAAATTGAAACCAAAACGTAACGTTAGATATAATTTAAAAAAATAATTATATAAGCAAAACATAACAAAAATGGTTATTGAAATACTAAACATATAATTTACCCAAAAAATAAAGCTCAAATTAATTGTGTTAGGCAGGCTAGTTAACTGCAATCAAATATCTGGACCTCAAACCCCAAGCACTGAATTCAAAACAGAAACGGTATAAATTTTATCTAATAAGATAGAATTACAAACACAAAAAAGGGGTAAACTATGTAAACAGTCACTAATGGTTGAGTAAGTTTTTATTTTCACCACTGATGTTTCAAAAGTTATAAATCGATCACTAACTTTATCATTTATTACAAATTGGTAACGCAACGCTAACAACCATTATTGTAGGTGACGGAAAGCTGACATGACATGTTAACTGCTGATTTAGCAACGTTTGACCATTATTTTGACCCACCCTTCTCTTCCATCTCCACTCTCTCATGTCTATACTTCTTTTTAACTCAAAACCCACCATTTTTATTTGTCTTTCTCCGTCAATCTTAGTATTCCATCTCTAAAAAAAGAACAAAGCGGAGGAAACAAGAGTAATCAAGTTGTTGTTGGAGAGCTTATTCAGTCGAAATCTACCCTACAAATTGACCCAAACACAAAAAAGTCACTTTCAACAAATGTAAACCTTAATTCTGAAGTATCTCAAGTTACTGGGGGTTACAGTGTTGGCTTTTGGGTAGTGATTTTGGCATAGTTACTTGAACTTATATATCTTCATTTATCAACATTTATTGCATTATGTGTTACAGAGTGAATGCCAAAACCTCTTATGCGAGATTCTTCGAGCAACCCCTGAGGCTTCATCAGCAGGATGCCACGCAAACTGCCAGGCTTACAAGCAAGGTTCCTACAAATGAAAAGAGGCAAGTAATTGGAGTCTCTTATTATAATACTCATAGGAAAATTATAAGGATTCGTCAATAGTTTCCAATGTTCATCTTTACTTTGCTAATGCATTTTCATATCTGGGTTTCCCCTTTTTGTCCAGTGTATGTGCGTGTATCCTTTTTCCTCCTTTCTCCGTTTTCATCGAGACAATTGATAGGATAAACCGTTTTGCATCCATTTGTAATTATCTCCTTGTATGCTTGAAAAAAAATCCAACCGGAATTTAGTTTTTCATTGTTTTGGCTTGTCATTTAAATAAATAATGGATCTCTTTGCATTCCTCTTGCGAGTTAGTGATTGCTCTTGTTTCCCTATATTCAATCATAATCAAGTCATGGGTAATGTAAAATGAGTTCGGAGGATATAAATTGTGTTATTTATTCCCTTAAGTTAAATAAAATTAATGTGTAAAATCCTCAAAACCCATATTGAATAAAATTCATGCGTAATATCCCTTAAGTAAAATTATCCCATATTGAAGAAGAAAGACAAATGAAAATGATGGGTGTTAAGTTAAAAAAAAAGTATGGAGACGAGAAAGTGGAGATGGAAGAGAAGTATGGGTCAAAATAATGGTCAAACGGTGTCAAATCAACAGTTAATATGTATGTCAGCTTTCCATCAGCCACAATAACGGTTGTTAATATTGAGTGACCAATTTGTAACAAATGATAACGTTAGTGACTGGTTGATGATTTTTGAAATATCAGTGGTGAAAACAAAAAATACTCAAAGATTAGTAACCATTAGCGTAGTTTACCCCCAAAAAATCCATTCAATTATTTAACTTTATTGTACTTATAAAAAATAGAAGTTAAAAGTATTATTTTTCAATGAATTCAGTGCGTGATTTCAATGATAAAAGAGAATATTATTATCTTTAAAGTTTATATTCAAATTCAAGTAATTACGTTTACAAAATATGTACGTTTTTAATGGTTAAGTAAAATTTTGAATAAATATTATCTTATAATAATCTCAGACTATTAAAAAATTATTATTTTTCAATAAAAATTATGAATAAATATTATTATCCCTTGAGGTTTTGAGTTCGAATATCACATATGCAAGGGCATGAACCATTATCGTTAAATGATTAAAATTATTTGAACATATACTATAGATACTCGATTTGTCCGGGGCTAAGTCGGAGAAGACTCGAAGTGATGACAGACTTAAAGAAAGCCCAACTAGGTTGAGGCCCAATTCAAGTCTAATGGTCCTCAGCAAAGTGAACTCTAGTCCACTTGAAACCTGGATAGTAAAATGGTTATAGGAAGTTAATAAATGTGATAAGGGAGTTGACAAAAGATGGATCAATTATTGGTAGTGGAGGAGCACGAAACTTAGGCAATTAAAAACTGTAAAGAGTCAGTTTTTGAGGGGTAATTAACCGCTGGAATCTATCAACTAAAGGGGGGAGTTTTAGATAGATTTTATAGGGAGAGGAAACGGAAAAAAATGGAGAGATATTAAGAAAAAAGGGCCAGAGATCAGTTTTGGAAAAAAAAGGGAGGGGAAAACAACGAATACAACCTGATTTTGAGTTATTCGAAGAGATAAAATCATCCTTAGCTATTGAAAACGAAAAAAAAAGAGAAATGAGCATTATTTTCTTGTGTTGATTCACAAAGCAAAAAGGCCATCTGAACTAGCAAGGTGTCGAGTAGTGGAATAAAACCATTTGAAAAATCATCATCAAACCAAAAAAAAAACACAGAAAAAAAAGAACTTCATAGTAAAATTTAGAGAGAAAGAAACCATCTTGGATCAAAATAGACACTTATATTACTTGTTCGTCGGAGATGAAATGTTAATCGGAGATCCAAGTTACTCGAGTGTAAATCTTTGGATCTAGGGAACCTCGCTTGTTTCTACCTGAACCTAGCAGTAGACCGGTGAGGTAAAGCCTCGGATTTATCTTTTCACGTCTTTCATTCGAACGTGGGTCACCAAAAACGAAGATCCCTCGTGTCGACGAAAAAAACAGAGGGGCTTGATTTTAAAGGTCCGCTACTTTTATAAAACAAAGGTGAAAACAAATGATCTTTTCTTTTTATTCTTTTTATTCTTTTTTTAATTTTTAATATGAATCAGAACTTTGGAAGTGGAACCGCACTATTGTTCATATGTTGGGAAAATTCTTTTTAGGTCACTTGACTTTATTATGAGAAGATTATCAAGTTTCATTGCTTGCTTAATTAATGGGTTGATTACTAGATGTGTTATGTTAGATAATCCTTTAGGACTGCTTTTGAATTTAATCATTTATGTTTGTCTTGATTTAGCTATTTTCTCATTTTTAATTTTAGTTGTAATTTTATTAGATTATTTGGGTGTAGATTCCTCATTTATGCGCATGTTTCATTTTAATCCATACTTTAGTTTTAATTTGTATGTCGAATTTTACATTTCTTCAAATTTAGTCACTACATTTATGTATATATACTTTTTAAATTTTTAGTTTAGCATGTTATGTTTTTGTTTTTATATTTGAGTCATATTTGTACATTGTATGTTAATAGGCATAGTTTATAATTTGTAATTAAAATATACGTATATAATTTTTTTGTATGTCACGTTGTATGATATTTTTAATGTTTTTTAATTAATTTTGGCATGACATACTTTTTGCATAATTTACATGATAGCCTCATTTGCATAACTCGACATATCACATAATTGGATTAAGGGTAATACCCTTTTAATTTAAAATTGTTTTAAGTGGGTAGTCATAACTGATTTGAGGTCCGCTTTTAATAATTTTAAAATAAAAGTGTATCCCGAAAGTGAAACCTAAAAATCGATTCTTCGCTTAAAATTTGGGAACGAAAGAAAAGGAAGTGTTCGTTTATTTAAATTTATCGAGAAAAGGTTGTTATAGCTTTTAAGATCTGGTCTCGACATTTATAAATAATTGAACACTCTTTATCTTTCTAAAACGACACGATAATGTTAATTTAATTTGTTTGAGTGCTTTTGAATGTTTTTAAATTTACATCGTTGTTTTATGGGATCAAAAATCAAATTAAGTTCGAATTTGTAAAGTTCAATGCAAAGACATTAATTAATCGACTAGGTACCGTTTTAGGGCGTTGTGGGGGTGCTAATCATTCCCTGCACGTAACCGACTCCCGAACTCGGATTTTGGTAACACAGATCTTAACTTGTTATTTTAATTAAAATTAATTTTTATTTAAAATAACAAATATTTTTGGGTGCCCAATCACACCCTAATCAAAGATTGGTGGTGACTCTTTGAACCGTATTTTTTCGATCGTAAAGAAAATCCAGAATTTTCGAAACGAGAGTTTTTAAAAATCGCATCTGTTTTTTTAAAAAATATCGATTGAACGAGATAAATTAATGTGGTTTTCAAAATCTCACCTTTTTACCTTTAAGAAAAAAATCGTTTCGACATATACTACTTTATATTCTCTCAAGACTTATAAAAAAATGGCATAAGTTATACATATTACAATGGGCTAATATAACATAAAAAAAGATTAATTCCTAGTGGGCTTACAGCCCAAAAGGCAATCTAAGCCTTACGGATCTCTTATCTACCATTAGTTAGTATGAAATAACACATTGAGAATGATTCAACGAGAAAAAAGAAGAAAAATTAGAGAGAGAAAGCAACAATTTTTTATTAGGATGATTATAAAGTAGTATCTGCTCTAAAGATTCATAGCTATTGGACAATGAAAGCTCAATCACCCTTGTAATTTCCGGTGCTCGAACCTGAAACCTTTAAGAAAAAAAAATTATCTTTTTAACCACTAAAGTAACTTGATTCATACAAAGAAAGCATCATTTTTAAATGTAGATTATAATAAAAAAATCAACCAAGATTTTTATTAAGCCAATATGAATTTATAAATAAATACATTTTTAATTCAACTATTTTATAATTACACAATTTCTTAAACGATTATAGGATAAATATTTTTTTAGGGAACCAGACCACTTTCTCTTTAGCACCCTCGTTGATTACAATCATATTTAATTTTTTTAATATTTTAATAATTTATAAGTTTAAGTATTTCTTTAATTAAAAAAATGAAAATCAGTTCTCATAAAATTTTTCACACTTAATTGAGTCCTCATAATTGAAATTTAATCAATCAAGTCTTTGTTAACGTTGACTGTTATTTTTTTTTGCTTAAATGGCTAACGAGCCCTATAATAGTGACAAATGTCATTCGTAAGGGCTCATTAGATTATTTTAGATAATAAGAATTTAATTAGGTGTAAATTATAAAAATAAATAAAAAAATATTTTCCAGATAAAATCATTGAAAAGAAAAGAAAACTATAAAATTTATAAAATGTATAAAAAAATTACTTAAAATTAAAATACATAAAATTATAAAAAAAAATCGAATTATTAATTACCTAGCGATTTAACTCGATTAAATGAAAAGAAAATACCGACTCATTGATTACCAATGGTCTAAACTAATTATAAGTTGTATTATAAGGTTGATTATTATACAAAAGACAACTTTATTACTTGATAATTTAAATAAAGTCAATAATTTATATAATTTTTAGGAACTATTATATCATCTAAAGTCCCAAGGAGAGGTTATTTGTCTTGGCTATTAGAGTAGGTTGATTCCTTTGTAGAGACGTTGATGTGTTAATCATGAAATTTTGCAAGGGCTCTCATGTGATGAAATGATAGATAAAGGTTATCAAATTTTATGTTTTTATAAGGTTTAATAGTTTTAGATGATGCAGTTGATCTTTCCTCCTCCTTGTTAGATGACAACATTACAAGTGAAAACATCTTGACTAAATAAAAAAAGATTTTGTGTTAAACTTAACAGTCGTGGGCATAACAATTATGAAAAGTATAAAAGAGTTCAAGACCATGGACATAACGAATTTGAGAAGAAAAAAGAGAGTCCAATTAATTAATCACAAAGATAAACAACGAGAAAGATATAATTGTCATTTATAATTAGGATCGTGTTGTGCATGATATTGTTAGTGGTGATACAATTTTCATTAAAGTTGATACTTATGATGAGCTTAATACTGTGAAAACTAAGTTATTTCGTATATTGTAACTTAGAAAAGATTTATATCCAGTTGAAAATAATTGTTGATTAATACTCTTGAGTGATTTCATGAAAGAGGTGATTAATATGTTCTTAAGGTAGATAATTTGTTTGTCAAATTGAATAATATTTGTAGTTTAGATTTACGTGGAATTTGATTTTTTTTTGTCTTGAAATCCTTATACTTTTCGAATTATTAAGATGAAGAATATTAGAGTTTTATTAAAAAAAATTGTGACCCAAATTCTATTTGAATCATATTTCTACTATTAGTAGTTAATTAAAAAGTAAGAAACATAGCTTAAGTAAGCAAAATTTCTGTACAAATCAAATAATTGTACCTATAAATAGATAATAGGGATTATAATTAAAATTAAAGTCAAATTCTTTAAATTATCTTGTATTTTTTTTTTGACCTTAGTAATTTTTTTCTTTTCTATTTAAGAATCTTTACATAAAATTTTAATTTTTTATATTTTATAATCATTTTCTACTCGTCATGAATTAAATGTATTTTTTAATTAAGTGACATCTTGAGGTGGCCAACATACATTGGAACCTACGGAATTTTATTTTATTTGAGGATGCCTAATCAGTAAAAGTTTGATTTCTTATTAGATCAGCGAATCAGCAACAATAGCAGAAAATGACAGGTAACTTACTTTTCATGTATTTGGTGAGTAGACAATTCATACTCGTGTACTAAACAGAGATAAAATTATGCTCACCACATCAGCCAATTTCAGCATCAATACGTCATTCAATTGCGATGATGTCTCATCCTTGAGTTCATATATATATATATAGGTCACCCCTATCAGCCACAACTAGATCGTGCACCAGAACAGTTTTTCCATTACTCTTAGGTGTATGCTTTTTTAAAATTGGACTGTGATTTGCTGATTGTTTTCTTCTAATAAGTTTGTGCCTTTTTTGAGACTCATCTCCCTCGGTTAATGGGATTGTGTTGCTTTCATCAAAATCTAAGTGGAATTTGCTGAATATGCTATCATTCTCCACATGAGGACACAAGGCTAACTTGTCTATATATGCTTAAGCTCTAAGTCCTTAGCTATTGCTCTTCCATAGCTCTTTCTTTTATGTGCATTCATGAAGATGGACATCGTTGAGAGAGCCACCGGAGCTAAATATGAATGCTTGCTCTTCGGTACGGTTAATCTCTTAATCGTTAGGAACAAGATCGTGTCATGTAGCAGTTTTTTCCTCAGATCGTCCTCTGGTTTCGGGCTTTTTTAGAACCATTTATGACTTTGGGTTTTTTTTATGATTTACAGACTTGGATGATACTCTTTACCCCTTGAGTATAGGTTTCAACTTGGCTTGCCGCAAGAACATAGAAGGTAAGGCCATAAATCACATACATGATTGTTTTTCATTTTTTTTCCTTCTGTTTTTTTTTGGTTTTTGTTATGATATAAGCAATTTCACTTGCTTTAATGGCAGAATTCATGTTGAAATACCTTGATATTGAAGAAAGTGAAGTACCAAGAATGTGCTTGGAATTATACAGGGAATATGGAACAACTATGGCTGGGTTAAAGGTTACTTACAAGTTTATTCTGTCCTGAATTCGCTTCTGTCAGTTTCTTTTATGCTTTTTAGCTTCTTTTTTCATGAAATTTCAGGCTCTGGGTTATGAATTCGACAACGACGAGTTTCATGCCTATGCTCATGGAAGATTACCGTACGAAACACTGAGGCCAGATCCAGTGTTAAGAAACCTACTACTTTCGATGCCACAGAGGAAAATAGTAAGTGAACAGATGACAAAAGGACGAAAACATATGTCGTCTGTTCTAAGATGTTTGTTGATGTTTTAGATCTTCACGAATGGTGACAAGGCACATGCGCAACAAGTTCTTAAAGGGCTGTGCTTGGAAGAATGTTTTGAAGGCATCATATGCTTTGAAACACTTAACCCTCCTCTTCAACAACCTGATTTCATGGATGCTGCTGATAAGTCACCAATTCTCTGTAAACCCTCGCTTGAAGCATTTGAAGCTGCTATTCAGCTCGCCAATGTCGACCCAAAGAAAACAGTAGACACTCAATCCTTGAACACAGTTTTCTTTTCTTCCTTTAACAGTCACGGATTCCCATTTTCTAGTATTTTTTCCAGATTTTCTTCGATGATAGTGCTCGAAACATTGCGACCGGAAAAGCAGCAGGGCTTCACACAGTCATAGTAAGCTATATATGAGTTCGTTTTCGATCGCAGCACCTAGAAACTTGCCTATATGCCGATGGTTAACATGCGAGAATAATGATGGCAGGTCGGGAGCTCGACACCATTGCCCGAAGCAGATTATGTGTTACGTAACATCCACAACATCAAAGAAGCAATACCTGAATTATGGGATGGAGAAGAGGGGCAAATGGACCAAGTCATCCAACAAGCTGCAGTTGAAACGACGGTGCTTGCTTAGATTTCAGTTCCCAGGGAGGCTGGTCTTGTTATATTATTATGTCACATAGGAAGCATTCATGTTAAATAAAATGGCCCCGTCAGTAATATTTACATGTAATTGGAATACAAGGAAATGGTTATGTTATTGTTATTTATGTATTATTGTATCTTTAAGATTTATATGTGTACTAAACCCAAACTTATGGGGTTGAAAGCCAATTAAGAGGAAATAGATTAAAAATGTAGTAAAACCATATCTAGAGTTTGGGATTGAATGCACAATAACACAATGGATTGACAAGAAAATATACTATTTTTATCTTTATATTTTAATTTATATTGTATAAATATTATATATATAATATTATTAATGTCTGATCTCGACAAAACAATTTGTGGTCTGACTAATTTTTTTCCAAAAAAAAAATAGAGGTGTAATTGAAGTTTTAAAAAATATGAGAGGTATAATGGAACTAATCAAATTCAAAAGAGAAAATAACTTTAGTGACCGAAAATGTCTTATAATATACGATTTTAACCAACTTTTTTTGGATTTACGAAAATAACCAACAAATTCGCAACGCGAACTCCAGTTTCGCAATACAGTTTCCAAAAGATTATCCAAAATCGCAACGCGATTCTCCAAAATCGCAACGCGGTTTTCAAATTCACAACGCGATTTTCAAATTCACAACGCGATTTTCAAATTCGTAACGCGGTTTTCAAATTCGTAACGCGTTGCGAAAATAAACGCGCTTTGCGAATTTGACTTCTGTGTTGCGAATTTGGAAATTGATTTGCGAAATTGGAATTCGTGTTGCAAATTTGTTGGTCATTTTCGCAAATCCAAAAAAAATTGATTAAAATCGTATATTATAAGGCATTTTCGGTCACTGAAGTTATTTTTTCAATTCAAAAACATAAAAAGATTTAGTGAGAATATTTAAAATTTTGAAAACGTTATTTAAAAATATTAAAAGTTTTTTACGATAAAAATTTAATTGAATTATTCAAAATTATAAAGAACTTAATGTAAATTTCTCAAAATTTTGGGGGTTTCACGGCAGTTCGCCCCTAAATATTCTAAAAATGAATAGAAGAAGGATATATATTTTAAAATAATATGGGTTTCGTGGGTGGTCGTCCAAATTTTTAACTTCTCCTATACTTTAAGAATTTTCATAACATTTTTATTAATAATCATTTTTTACCCTTAAATTTTTATAATTATGTTTCATAACATAAAATCATATATCTATCCTTATAGATAAATATATATTTACATATTAAATCAAATTAAAACTGTCACACCCCAATTTAGGGTTAAAATTTCATATGATATTTATAGAAGTAGTTTGATTAAAATGTTGGGTTAACAAATAATTTTAAAAAGGATTGAGGACTTTAAGTATAATTTTGCCTTCTTTGGGTTTAGTTTATTCTTGAATTCACGTGAATTCTATCCATCATTAATGTGAATTTATTATTTTATTCAAAATGTTTGGAACCACAAATTGATGAGATTTTTTTTATAATATTCATTTTTAAATCTGGGAACATTTGGTCTGTTCTAAAAACTCCATTATATACAATAATTGGTGTAATGGTACTGGACATGCCAACTTTTCTGCAATCTTTACAGCAACATGAAATCTTGTAGAATTCATGTCGCTTGTTCTTCTCATTTTTGGTCATCATCTTCATCGTCTTGATTCATCCAACTGGCAAAAGAAAACTAATTTTATCGCCGTCGCCGTCGAAACTGCCTATCATCGGAAATCTCTACAACAACGGTCGCTACCTCATCGCTCACTCTGTCTTATCTCGACGATTCGACCCTCTCATGTCGCTCCACTTCGGCAATGTCCCCGTACTCGTCGTGTCCTCCGCCGAAGCTGTCCGTGAGATCACCAAAACTCATGATCTCACATTCGTAAACAGACCAAACGCAACTTCTTACATATACTTCTATACGACTACAAAGACGTCGTGTCCGCACGTTACGGTAAATATTGGAGGCAGATGAGAAGTATATGCGTACTAAATCTTCTAAGTAACAAAAAGGGTTCAATCTTATCGGGCTATAAGAGAAGAAGAAACAACTCTAAGTTCTGTGGTGGTCATGGTTACCAACAAGCAAACCGAGGTGGTTGAGGCTGCGGAGGAAGATGATGGAGCTGCTAACGGTGGCTCTGTTACGGCTACTATTACTGTCCCGTCAAAACCCAAGAAAGGATAGGTTGTATTGCCTTTTAAGAGAGACAAAACGAGATCCAGGAGATTCTTGGAAATTCAAAAATTAAGGGAAAACAAAAAGGAATGTGATCTGAAGACAAAGGAAAAAGGGGTTATGATTTCAATATGAAAAATCACGTGGGTTTTGGTGAAAAGTTAATAAAGGATGAAGGGTAAATCACAATATGGGTCAACCAAGTTTGGTGAGAATTCAACCTTGTCTTCTAGTTCTATATAGTTATTAATGTTGTCTAATGGTTTGAATAAGATTTATTTTGGTCACTTACCTTGGTAGCTAAGTATTAAATTGGCCTTTGAGTTTTTAATTTTTTCATTTATGTCTCTCTATTATAGAAAGGATTTATAATAAGTTATTTTTATGGCGACGAAAATTTATTTGGATTCAAATTCAAATTTTAGATGGTGTGGGATCGTGAGAGAAAGAATTGGAAGCTCGAAAGTTAAAATTTTTGAAAAGTCATATTTTATGTTTTTCGACGTCCTGAATCCGAATATGAAGTCTGTTTCGTCAAATTCGAACCTAGTAAGCTATTTTTCACTTATTTATCACATGATTCGATCCGTTTTTCAGAATTAAGTCTCGTTTTTTTATGAAATTTCTATTATTATGTATTTGAGGAATTATTAGAAGTTGAATCAAAGATCGAGGGTGTTCGAATAGAATTTATATGGTCGATCAGTATGACACGGAAATTGAGGTAATACATTACTACATTTTCATGCTTTATGGAACATGTTGGTATTGGTAAATGCATGAATGTAAATGTTTGGTCTCATATGTGTAATTAATGAAGTTCTACACACGATTCGAATATAGTAAAAATTCGGTAAATGAATATGGCTCAGATGACTGATATAAGAAATGGATGGATTGTTAGAATTAAATTATGAGTTATGTGATTAGTGATAAATGTGTTATCATGGATTTGTAGCATATAAATTATTTCATCAAAGGTACTTGGATGGGAAATTATGAGAATATTCCGGTAGGGTAAAATTACGAAAATATCCTTATGTTGTAAGATGACAAGAATTGTCCTTGGAAGTTGACTAATAACTTTGAAAGGATATATTGATCTGAGAAAACTAAAGATGTGCAAAAGAAATGCTAGTTTGCTTAGAAAATTTGGATAACCGGATTTTAACCCAATAGGTTTTATGTAAGATACTAAAAGTCTGTTAAGGAATCATTTCGAGATCAAAGAATGTTCAGGAAAGCAATTAATGATTGGATCTCTAAAGTATAATTATTTTCGTTAAGAGTTAATACCGAAATTATATGGTTAAGAAATTACGAAAATGCCCTTGAGAGGTAAAAATAGTCTGAGTTGACTTTGAATGAGGTAGTAACATGAGAATTTGTTTTAAATCGATAAATTACTGATTTGATTGTTGAGATCTTATTTTTGAATGGAAAATTTTGATAATTCGTTAGTAATATCTGAGAAGGCATTTAACCTGGAAATCTCCGATTTGAGTAAGTACATGAAGAATAATAATTTATCGATGGTGATATTTTGTCGGAATAATTAGAAGGGATTGCCATAAATGATAAATTGGAATTAAATAATAAGACCGGACGGAAGGAAATGATTGTAATATTCTAGATTTGTGAGATAACCATAATACCCCTGTAATGGAAATGATTAAAGAATATCACCAAGCCAGGACTGAATGGATATCCTCAAGCTTTGAAATGAATGGAAGATCATTGAGCATAAAAAAAGACCAAAATACCCTTATGTCCTAGACTAAGTAAATCTCTTGGATTATTTAAGAAATTCAAATAAACATGGATGTTGTACTGCTCTTAAAGATTATGGAACACAATTTAAGCCGGTCAAACAATACTAGTGCTATATCAGTACTTGAATGGCATAGGTACCACTTGAATGCTAGTTCGTTTCCCCAAGTTTGGATTTATGAAAATTATGGAAGTACTCAGTTCAGCTTAACACTAGAGCGCATTCGATATTAAGAAGTGGCTATTCCTGAGATAAATCAATCATGAATAGCAAAACGATTTTAGTATATGACTAAATTGAACTGAAATGAAGTACAACATGTATTTGAAATTCATAAACGTCTCAATTATTCTGGAAAACTCTAAAGAAACCGGGATAGACTTGCTTACTAAACGAACTAAGTAACCTCAATGATCAAGGATTAAATAGTTGATTGGATGAGTTTGGAAACACTGTTGAACTTACATGATGAATTGTCCTTATGGGTTGTACCATGAATCAAGTACGTCCGTATTTCCTTATATCGTTGAAACGTGGAAATGAAAAAAAAACCGTTGGAAGATCTATTCAGCGATGATTATGGGGATGATCTATCGATATGCATTATGGTATTAAAGAGTGAATACACTGGAAGGATAATGAATTGGCTTATTGACATGCATCAGTTTGGGAGTTGTGTAACTCGAGTTGTTTGATAATACGATCGATTGTCATAGATTGTAATTGACTTGAATCTTCGATTCTATATTTTCATCTAAAATCACTTCGGTCATGTTTGAAAACGTAAGTAACGCAGAATGAAAAGATTCTGAATACCTCATTTGGTTCAATTGGGCTGAAATCCTATGAATTCAAAGTATATTCCTGAATACCCCTGATTGTTTGAGTAATGGAAACACTTGCAGAAAATCTAAATTTAGAATTATTATGTATAAAGGTTCCTGAACGCTTTCCTGATGCACATGAAAACTTAGTGGAATTCTAAAGTATCAATCTGAAATGTATGATTAGATCGGTTAGAAATCGATTCTCTTCAATAAGATCTTATTCCTGGAATTCGATCAAATTGCCAACTTCATGTTATCCTTATTGATAACTTCAAAATGCATTTGAAAAATATTTGGATTCTCTAGTGTGTTCCTTATATTTTAAAAATTGTTTTATTGTTTTAACATGTGGTACACTGAAATATATGGTTATTGTTTTATGGATGCACCGACTTAACGGTGATGGCTTATGGATTTGTATCATTGTATAAACTGTATCTTGGAGATACATATTTGTAAAGTACAGCTCTGATCAAGCTGAAAAATGTTTATGGACCTAATGTGACTCTTAGGTAGGCTCTGTGGCCCTGAGATCATTCTCGGGTAGGCCCTGTGGCCCTAAGATGTGTTTTTAGGTAGGCCCCATGGCCCCAAACTTTCTTGGATAGGCTCTCAGGCCCTAAGATGTTCCCTTAGGTTAACTCTTTGTAAGATGGTTTTAAAATAAGAGTTTAAAAAGCTCCACTACAATATGGTTTATGGGATTTTACTGAACTATCATTTAATTAGTGTACCTATTATGGTTTTATCGTACTGATGGAACACACTAGACATCCTTTTCGACCTCATGAAAACGTGATAGTATGAAAGGTTTCTTATGAACTGGGATTCATGGCTTCTACTCGATGAACTACTAATGGAACTCCAGATTATTCCGCAATTGGTATACGTTTGATTCAATAAGGAAATTATGGTTTTCCATTTATATGCATGTCATGTAGCATCATCTGGTAGTTCTGTATTACTGAGCTTTCCGAAGCTCACTCTATTACTCACCATTGCAGGTTAAAAGAATTGTACCAGTGCATCTATCGAATTCAGTAAGGGAACTCTTCCGGCATTGTTGCAGAGTATGGTACATGTGATTAGGGGGCATGTATTGTATTTTGTTTTATATACGAGTTTGAAAATCTATTTTATTTCGAATACTGATAAATTTTATTTTGTACTCATAAATGATTTTATGAGTTTACATGTTTTAAGAAAAGTTTTAAATTTTCTGCTATTTTTTTCGGTGGGTCGCTCCGGTGGCCCTAATGTGACACTCCAAATCGGATCGGGCTATCCGCATCGGTCTGAATGGGTTACAAAACAGATATATTATGTAAAAAGACGTGAGATCAAACATACTTATATTTTTTAATTTAAGAGTGAAAAAAATTAAGGGTAAACTATACGTTTAGTATCTAAATTATTATTTTTGTTCTATTTTAGTGCCCAAACTTTATTTTTCTTCTAAAGTCATATCTAATGTTTACTTTAGGTTTCAATTTAGTACCCCGTAGTTAAAAAATTAACAGAACCGATGGCGTGACATTTTTTGTATTTTTTCAATGATGATGTGACATTACCTTATGGTGACACGTCAACATCACTGTTAAGTTTTTAACGACATAGTACCAAAATGAAACTCAAACTAAACGTTCAGTATGGTTTTAAAAAAAGGTTTAGGTATTAAAATAAAACAAAAATAATAGTTTAGGTACTAAACATGTAAATACACTAAACATCGTACAAAAATATATCATATATACACAATATTAAATAGTCTTATCCCAAACCTTAAGTTTTGATTATATCATAAAATTTAATATTATGATCCTTAAAAAAAATGCTCATATATGAATAGCACAGTTGTCATTGAATGATTTTTTGAAGAACAAGTTAAGGGATCCCAATCGTATGATTTAGGAAAACAATAGCTTGTCATACTAGAATTAATATTTTTCCCTAATGCTTTAATCAATAAACATGTGATTTATGTGCTGGAGTCTTCATCTTTTGTAAGATTGGTACCAGTTTTCACTTTTAATATATAATGATAAATCACAATCATAATAAAATATTACGTTACATTAAAAAAATTAATAATTATAACAATAATTTGTGTAGTGATTATCTTCCTAATAATATTATATTATGCAATTAGGATTTTGAGATCTTTATCTTACTAATAACCATAATAATAATTTGTGTAGTGTTTACCATAATAATATTTTATTATGCAATTAAGATTTTGGAGATCTTTATCTTACTAAAAAATATTGTTTTAGGCAAGTTTAGTTTTTTAATTTATTGTATTTTTGTCTTATATTTGTATTCAAAGAACCATATGGATGCACCGATCAAACAATTTCAATAGTTAAAGAATTATTGTTATTTCTTAAGATTTTCAAGTTTGAGTACTATGTATGCAAGAGTATAAGCGTACAATATCAAAAGGTTAAAATTCTTTAAATAAATACTACCTTATATTCATCCTATATTAATAAAAAATATTCATTTTTATATTACTTATTATGGGATATTATATTTTAATTATGTTTTATATTACTAATTTGACATATGTAAATACGTTTTCATTTTTATATAAATTCTAAATATAATCTCAGTTTTACTTAGAAAGGAGGTGAAGGGGAAAAATTAGAGTGTTTCTAGTGGGTATAGAACTTATAACCTAAAGGAATATGAGAGAATAAGATGAGCAGTTTGACCAACTAATCAAATGTGTTTGCTCTACGTTTATGTTTTACTATTATGTTATAGTCATGTTATTTTTCATATTACATTGTTTTTAGGAACGAACACATAAATTTATGTCAGAGAGTACAAATTTAAAAAATTATATTAAAAATTTAAGGGGTACGAAATTATATAATTAATAGAAAATCTAAAAAATCTAAAATATAAGGGTATTTAAATTTTCTAACGGGTGTGACTGCACCAACACCCCTACGATCCATCCCTTGTTGTTTTTAATTAATTTTTACCGTGTTATATTCATGTGTACAACAAAATCTTCAAATAGAATCATGCTAACGTAAATATTTTATCAATAATAATAATTCAATAAACATAAACATAAGTATGGATTTAATTTTACTATATATTTTAATTATTATTGAAAATAGTAAAATTGCACATTAAATTGTTTTGTTTTAAAAGAAGTTGCAAATGATTTTATTTGTTAAAATAAAAAATAGAATATGTAGAGATTAGTCGTAGAGTGGGAAACCATCCTTGAGAATTACTCCAAAGATGGAGTGGATCATTATAATTGTAGAACTTGCAAGTAATGTCATCAACTATAAATTGGGTTGACGTTTAGGAAATATAGATATTAATTGATCACAATTTAATTTTTGGTTCGCCATTATTAAGATTTAAGATCCAAGAGTCGAAGCTCCACGATGTCTCTCCAATGCACTGCTAAACCTACCATAACTCAAGGTGCAAATTCATACTTGCTTTCATATTGTTTCAAACCTTTTAATGATCTTGTACATTTTAGAAATGAATATCAGTTCTTCAAAATTATTTCTTTAGCTATTTCTTTGTTGGAAAAAGACGAGGGTATAAGGTCAAAATTCAACTCTAATGCTTGATAAAATGGTTATTCTTTAATAGGTCTTTTTATTGAAATACTTTAGCCCTCAACGTTTTATTTTAAAATAAAATTTCTCTTAATTAAATGAAAATCGTTAATTGACTTATTATTAATGCTTGTTGTTGACATAACAAGTCACATGGTTCAAAATAGTGACATGACATGTATCACATCACCACATATAGTATTTATCATGTCATCACTTATATATACATGACATGTGTTGCATTATCACTTATGTACATATGATATGTGCCACGTCATTATCTTATATAGATATGACTTGACACGTCATAGACAAGCATTTACAATCTGTTGACTAATAATTTCTATCCAACTAGATATTTTACTTTAAAATAAAACATGAAAATCTAAAATCTAAAAAAGCATAACAAAACATTGAGAGTATTTTTTTTTTCAATTATGATTTTCAATCCAAATATGAAAAAAACTGACCCAAATTCAGTTTATGGGTTCAATTCCCCAACCCAAACGATATAAAACTATTGGGCCACGAGTACCATTTTCTACCTCTCGAGACGTTGCTGTTCTTAAAAGGGAGCGGCTGATGGAAAGAAATCCCCTGGAAAAATCTCTAGCACTGAAAAATATGGGGCTGTGGTATTTCAGTTAAGCTACACAAAATATGCGCGCGTATCCAATTCCACTAACTGTTGTTTCCACCGTCTCACTCGCGCCTTTCCCCACCTCCGCCCGCTTCCTTCTCAACCCACCGACCTCCGACAAAACTACCGCCTTAATTTTCCTCTCAACTCCCTATCCCAGGTTTCTTTTCTCCAAATTCAGCCCGTGCCCTTTTTGTTCCAACTCCGATGCCACCACTTCCGACACAAATGAGGATGATGATGTTTATTTTGACATTGACGATGATGGGTTTGTACTTTCAGATGACAAGACACAATCATTATCTGAAGATGGTGTCTTTGTGGAGGTAACAAAACTTGGAAGGAGTTCTCGTAGAATTCGGTCCAAAATTGGGATTGAAGCCAGCCTCGACACCGTTTGGAACATTTTGACGGACTATGAGAAGTTGTCCGATGTTATTCCGGCTCTTACCGTCAGCAAAGTTGTCGAAAAGAAAGACAAATTTGCTCGACTCTATCAGGTAAATCATTTATCTCCCATTTCGTTTACTTATTGATATGATTTATTGATGTAATCTCTGTAGTCATTCCGTTCAATAGATTGGACAGCAAAACTTGCCATTGGGTTTGAAATTTAATGCGAAAGGAGTTATAGATTGTTATGAGAAAGATCTTGAGATTTTGCCTTCTGGGAAAAAGCGTGAGATTCAATTTAAGATGGTTGAAGGTGACTTTATTGTTTTTGAAGGAACATGGTTGGTCGAACAGGTAGAGAATTAATTGGTTTTAAGCTGTTTCAGTGCCTTTAAATATTGTCTTTCAATTTGTTTTTCATGGAAGTATAAAATCACATCTCATTGTTAAAGGAAACCTTAGATCAACTGAATGGAGTTCTTTTTTTCTTGCTAAATCGAGACAATTTTGATCCATGCTCTGCCCTCAGACTTATTTATGCCATTGGTTCGTGCTATAAGTATATTTCCTCCGCTGCAAATGACTAAACCATATAATATAATGGATTTGCATTGGCTTTAGGCGCACTTAGCACTTGTTGATCTTATAAAAAATGCACTTCACTTACAGTTTTACTTTTGTAATTTTTGTTGTCTCATTTTAAGTTGATGTTGCTGGTTTGTTTCGAGTTCTCAGTAGTTGGTGTCCACGGTTGCTTTTTCGTGCATTTTTTCTCTTTAGGGTTGCGTCTATAGAATCATATGGTACAGCATTTAGCCGGTCTAAAGAAATCCATGTTTAGAAAACTGGAGGCTTGGCTTGAGAAGTATACTTAATGATTCTCGCCATCTTTCCCACTGGCATCTTCACAATTTCCCTTCTTTCTAAGGTCTTGACTTATAGTTTGCGAGTTGCGACCAAATATTTCTGGCTTGATGGCCTGATAAATATGATGTTTGTCACTAGTGTTACCGTCAGCGATTTTAACAAGTAAATGCATAGTTATGTATTCCAAAAGCTAATGACTGTATTACTTAATTGATGTGTTATGCAGTTTAATGAAGGAAAATGTGAAGGCATTATCGGTGTAGAATTTCAGACGACGCTTTCATATTCGGTGGATCTTAAGCCGAAGATGTGGTTGCCTGTTCAGCTTGTTGAGAGCAGGCTTTCTATGGAGATAAAGACGAACCTTTTGTCGATTCATGAAGAAGCAAAGAAAGTGATGAGTGCTTTGTAACTCTGCATGTTGCAATAATGATACTCCTCCAATGAAATATAAAAGGTTTTCTGAGTTTCATTCCTTCCTTCAAAGTGAATAAAGTTTGCCAATGTCCGGCTTAAATAATCTGTTGGAGTAATGCACGTGAGTCTTCGTGTCACTCCAATCCAGGATAAATACAATCAACATAGTACATATAAATTGTTCACAACATTTACATGCACGGTTACAGTACATGCAAAATATTATGTTATCAATCATTATGTGGCTATCAAGTAAACCAACATGCACTGGTCAAAAACTTCTTTACAACTTGTGCAAATTCGTGTTAAGTTCACCTCAAAAAAGTTCATATAAAAAAGTTTTTGACACACCACTTCAAAGATATTTTTTTACCATTACAACATTTCGTACTGCGGAGTTCCGTGCTCAAAGGCTTTGTAATTGAAGGAGCGTGCCAGTAGAATTCTTGAATATATATCGAGATGGACGAAGAATTTTATGCTATGAGGAATAAATTTATAAAATTTTAAGAAGTGAAAATATATTATTGATAAAAAATTATATAAAAAAATCAAAATATATAATAATTTAAAATTTTAAGATACGATTGTCTCTAATCATTTATCTTTAAATGTAAGGTTTCGACGTCGACTAACATAGTGGTTGATAACCACACAATTATCTCACCACAAAAACAAGTGGTCAAGATAGAAGACAAGTAAGTTAAGTGAACCGATTGATGACCTTTAAGCCACCTATTGATAGCTCTGCCATTCCAAGCCCTTCTAGCAATAGCATCGATAACAGAGGAAACTAGAGACTTAAAGAGAACGGATCCCCTCTTGTCCAGGGATCCACAGCTTAAATAAAATATCTCTTCTCAGTTTCTACAACCATTTCTATTTCCAATTATTTTTTCTATCCAATTTATGTTCAAATTAAGTGAAATAAATTTATTATCTTTTATCAAGAATATTGTATCTTCGAAAATACATTCTAAAAGTGATTATATTGGTTGTAAAATATTTTATTTGTTATTTCTGCTGCTTCAACTTTGTTATGATAGCTTAAAGATGTAAATGACTTTGGGTTTTGCTTATGCACTTTTGTTTGTTTGTTTAATCATGATTCGTGTATTTTTCAATATAAATTGCTCTTTTGATGAAATATAATTTATAAAAATAACAGTAATTAAAAAAAATGAAAATGCAACATTAATTCGATATTGTTCGCATTCATATAAATAAATAAATAGCTTATTTGTTGGTATGTATTATGTATATGATTGTCCATTTATTGTTTAAAATTGCTTATGGTATTGTAAAATCAACCTCGCCAACAACTACAACTAAATCATATATTTATTTGTTATGAAATAAACATTCCGATCCATGAAAACTAAAACTAGATAAACCTCACCAACAACTTATCTAAATTATACCCGCAGAAAAATTAAAAAAAAAGGGTACTAAATCATAGTTCCATCCTTAATTGCAGAATTTTTTAACACTACAGTAATTCCTGATCGAATGTAGAATCCCTCTGATGGTCTATCTGCCTCTTCCACATTCTGCATTTCATCCAGAACAGACAATGTAAATCAGTCTTATATTTCTCTTTTCATGATTTGGTACTCAAACATGTTCATCCAATAGATTAAATGTACTTACATCCTTGTTTGCAATGAAAACATTCTTTCCAATTCTTGCATTTGTGTCTATTATGCAATTCCTGCAGGAAGAAAACCAGTCCAAGAAATGTTCCAACACTGATGCATATATCGAGTAAGATATGTGTATGTTCAAAGCTAGCTTACTTGATTTTGGTATCTCTGCCAACGCCTAGGGGAACATTGCCCTTTGCTAAACAGGATTCTATTTCTTTTTCAGTTTGGTAATTGTCAGCACCCATCATCAATGTATCCTGGACAATCAGTGATAGTTATAAAATCTAAGGCAAGTTCGAGATTTTTCTGGTTTGGCTTCTAATTGGCTCCGTTAAAGCTGATTATGCTCAAAGTTCGTGATTTTAAATCGGTAGTAAGAAGAACGATGTTATATGATATAGTGAGTGAATGAATGAATAATGGAGAAGTTACCTTGAGCTGCACCCCATGTTCCAATCTTGAGCGAACCCCCACGATGGAATGTTCGACACTGCATTCTCTCAAGAAGCAGCCATGTGAAATTATGGAGTCCACGACCTACAATAAGCAGGGGTGACTTCATAATCATTCCATGCATCATAGTCATGCCATTTTATCAGACTAGAATCCGAAACGAAATTATTACCCTGCACTGCTCTATTCTTGATGGAGGTAGAAACCGAGGAGAGGTGAAGATTGGCTTTAGAGGATCATAAAAGTGAAACTTGGGGGGCTTTAAGCATGGAGACAAGTTGCAGCTTGTTAAACGTAAAATCGGATAAGGAAAAACTGCAGGGATGGTTTAGAAGAGGACTACCTTATCTGTTAGGGCCAAATTTGCATCGAAAAAGGATTTTATAGTTCCAATATCTTCCCAATAGTCTTTAAACAAATATGCCTGCCATGTACAAATAACTGCAACTTAGAGGCTCTGACAAGTTTCAACATTTAAGTAACAGTGATCATGGACAACCTTTTCGAAAGCGTACCTTAACATTGTAATATTTCATAGCCAGTGGAATGACTTCAGATCCGAAATCATTTGCTTCCGGATAATGCCACCTAAAGAAGGAAAAATAATAAAAAGAAAGAACATCTTTCCTGGTTGAAGCAAACCAGAACATTGATGCAGTTTATGGGATATATTTTACTGCTTTGGCTAATATTACCTGAGTAGTTTCAGTAGAACATCTGTCTTGAACAAATATATACCCATTGATGCAATGTACGGCATTTTCCTTGAATCTTGAGCTGTTAATCGTAGAACAGTCGGATTGACTTGCTGTTACAATAAGAAGTATCAAGAATCAGTTGAATGGTTAAGATCAGGGGCGTGGTTGAGCGAGTGCATAGTGCGCAACGGTGCAGGACCTCAAAAAACAGAGGCCCCGAAATAGAGTATATCTATAAATTGTTGTCATTAAGAAGAAGAAAAATAGATATATAGCAGTAATTAGATCATTGAGCCTGTGATTTTGTTGATCTTAAATTCGAATCTCGTCAACAAACAAATTTATTTTTGGGAAAAACAAATTCAAATTTGCACAGGATCCTGAAATAGAGTATATCTATAAGATTTTTAAGTTAATAAAATTAATCATTTATTATTTCAGAAAAATAAGTTCGAGATCTAAGGTCCCTTTACAAGAATTTGCACAGGCCTCCAACAACTTAACCACGACCCTGATTAAGATCTAAATCAAAATCTATACATAAGAACAAAGGACAAGTACCAACCATTGACCTCAAACTTTCACCCTTGGGTTTCTCTAGAAATTGCTCGATCTGTCCACTTTCATTGATCTTTACCAATCCAAAATCAGAGGCACGACTGCAGGACAAGGCATTTGTTCATATTCTTTGTATTGAATATCATTTTACCGGTGTTATATGATCTTATACAAGTACAATAAACTGAAAAACTATCAATCTTTTGTTCATTTTCTTCTGTCACTGGTAAACAATTTATTGGACTACCCTACGTCAGTCCTTTTGTTTTCTTTGTTTTTTTCCCAATATTTGTTTCTAATTACCTTTCATCCACAGGGACACAAGAAACAGATATGTCAGCACCAGAATTAATGTGCTTCTGCAATAGAGATTGACATTTAATAAAGCCTAGGAATTAATGAGAAAAGACAACATTGCAAAGTAAAGAATCAAGTGAGCAGCTATGGTTCACCTGCAAGAAATCCATGTAATCCATCCGGTATAGATGATCGCCAGATAATATCAAAATGTTCTTGATATGTCTGAGTTTAGCATCCTGCAATAGTTACCACAAATTTGTGAACTCAAGAATTTTCATTGTTGAAAAAGCATGCTATAGCATTTCTATTCCGACTTCCAAAGCACAGACCAATGAGAAGGAAATAAAAAGATAGGGCAGCTTGTCATACCTCAAACAACCATAAGAACTGTCTTACGGCATCAGCTGTGCCCTGGAACCACTTGTTTCCAGATTCACCAGGTGTTTGTGTAGCAGCTAATACCTATTGCATGACAAGGTGCCGAATTAGAAGCATATGTAGCAGAGAGCAAGAGACAACCACCCTATAATGCATTTCCACAGTTCGGAACATTGATCTGGTTTAGAAGATGAATCTTACCACTTGGGAATTGTTCAACCTACCTCGACGAACCCATCCCCAAAGTTCACACCATTGCCATGATTATATGTCCGAGCAATGTGGCGGTTCAGGGATTGAGAATTGAACTGGGTGAGGATGTAAATCTTGTTAATCCCACTATTGATGCAGTTACTCATGGGGACATCAATCAGCCTATAACATCCTCCAATGGGGACCTAACAAACCATGTGGAGCATCACATCAGAGACGGTAAATGTTAGAGGTGTTTAGGCAAAATATATTCAATAACTCAAAGGTTGCATAAAATATGTCAAGATTAACTTACAGCTGGTTTGGCCATTGTTTCAGTAAGGGGAAAGAGCCGAGTTCCAGCCCCTCCCCCTAAAATGATGGAGGCAACAGTCTTAGGATCTGCCTCTTTTTTTCGGAAAAATATTCTCCCTGAAAGCCTGCATTGCAAGTTTATACTCATCAATCATCTAATTCCAAGTGCTAGAAGATTATAAGCTCTAAACCACTCAAGAGACAAGGAAGTTACCATGAAACCTTTAGCAACATCAGCCAGAACAGCAGAAGTGGAAAATCTTTTGGTTGCAACACATTTCCTCCTAGAAATGTCGATCCGAGTACTGGAAAAAGAACTATTGCATTGCCCAATTCTCACTGCATTATGAGAGAAGGAAGATGACATGACCCTTTCCTGGTAGGATGGTGGCGGCTTTGATGATGGAGCAGAGAAAGAACCCAACATTCTTTGTTCCCCCCCCCCCCTCTATTAAAGATTTCTCTTCTTCAAGGAAAGAACATAAAGCTCAAGAACAAGCCTTTTTCTTGACACTTGTTCAGTTCTCCTGTTTGTTGCTCTTTTCTGTTATCTTGAGGACTGCTCAAACAATAAAACAAAATCAATAGCTTGAAAACTGGTAATTTTCTCACCTAAAATTTCAATCAAAATGTTCCTTATCTCAATATAAGAAAGATCAAAATAAACTATACCCGACCACATAAAATCTTATAATACAAAAAGAAGAAGAAGAAGAAGAAGAAGCAAAGAAGAATGAATGAAATAAAATTGCCTCAGGATGGAGCAAGGAATGGCTCCAAGAACAAGATCAAAAACCCAACATCAACAACTTTATTTGTCCTCCAAAGAAAAACCAAGTTCAAGTCTTTGGAGATTCCTTAAAAACATGCAGAATAAAAGCCTTTTTACCATTTTTAGAACCTAATTATAATAAAAGAAACTACGTACTAATACATTTAAAAACATAAGATTTCTTCCTCCTCAGGTTTCTTTCTTAAACATGTGTTTGGATGAATCAAACAGCATTTTATAAAAAAACAAATTGCTTTCCTATTATATAATCAAAGGAAAAGAAAGAAGATTCTTTACTTTGTAGGGTTCGAAAGATAGGAAATGGAAAGATTTGGTTTCGACAGAGGCAAGCTTTACAGGATGATGAATGCTTTTGTAATGCATTTTAATGATCGGGGAAGCAGAAGGAGATTTAAGAGTGAATAATACTGTGGGTTATGTTCTTTATGAATTACAGACTTTGGAGCGGTTACCTAACCGCCCAGTATTACCGCCCTTTTCATTTCTCTCTCAACCAGCTGCCCAAACTAACTCTCTTTTTTATAATTATTATTTACTATATTTTTTTTATTATTTTTAATTTTAAATGATTTTAATAGTTATATTTATATTTTGTGTATGCTATTTAGCCACATAAAAAAAGTATACGTTATCAATGTTTAAGTTTATCGAATTAACCCTCGGTTCGTTCTTAAATATTTTTGAATTTCTATCAATTTATAATTAAATAAATTAAATTTTGATTTTTATCCATTTTAAAGTTAGAAAGATTAAGCCCCTAATTCCTTGATCTTTAAATTTAAAACTGATTTCGAAAACCTTTCTCTATTCTTTACTCTTTATTTTTAATGCATTTACATTGTCTCTAACACTCAAAGGTTGGTTCAACTTTTATCAATACTTGTTATGACTGAATGTTAAAAATATTATTTTTTTAGATATAATATATATCAGAACACAAGGCTATTAACCTTGGGGTCGTAGGATCGAGTCTCACAGTGGGTAATTCATAATTCGGAGGTGTCCACGGAACATGCTCTCAACCTGGTGTTAGAGGCAACCTACTATACTACCTCCTCTTACCCCATTATATATGAGAATAAGGGTCAGCTAATTTTTATATATTTAATAGCGAGATGTTTATATACATTTCTATCAGCAGATTGATATTAAGGAGACTTTACAAAGATGTCTATATTTGTTCAGAGAAAAAGAAAATTAAAATATTTCATTTCATTAAAAAATACGAAACACGTGATCTCTTTTACTGCTTAATTAATACAACAAAAGTATAGACACAAAAAATTACACTTAAAGGGAGGGGTTTGAAAACACATGTGAAAAAAGGGGAAATTTCAGGTGGACGTTGATTCCACGACTTTCGCGCCTCTTTTCTCTCTCCTCAATCCACCTTGCGTCTTTAAATCTTCATTAGTTTGAAGCCAATTGGCGGTAGGGGTTGGATTCAATTTTTGATTGCAGGAAATACTTTCAATTGAACCCCCACATGCCGTGCTTCACGCCACCGTCTTCACCATCCTGCTCTTCTTGTGTTTCTGGCTACCGCTAGTGTGTTTGGCCCCGGTTGATTTGGGGTCCTCCGATTACCTTCCGGTAGATTCGACGAGAGCAAATAAGTCTGTGCAAGGTTCACTAAGCCGGCATCACGCCCTGTGAATTGCTTCAGAACGGAGCCAGTATGCGGTGTCAACGGCGTCATGTACTGGTGCTGTTGCGAAGATGCCTTATGCACTGGTACCTGCGTGGCGAAACTAGGATTTTGTGAAGTTGGGAGTGGAGGTAGCACTTTGTGTTCCGGGCAAGTGCTGCTTTTGGTTCACATAGTCTGGCTTGTCTTGCTGGGATTTTCTGTATTGTGTGGTCTGTTCTAATCATTCAAAGCAGACAGTTTTGGGTTCCCCGTATATCATTCTTCTCCTCAATTCTCATCCATGTGAATGAGGTTCTTTGGAGTATTGTACCAATTCAATTCATTCTTATTCAAGGAATAAATCCAATTTTGTTCTTATGTTTCGATTCGTATGGAGAAAGTCACATTACACATGACAAACTTCAATGTAACTCCAAGTTTGTAATTGAAATAAAGAAAATCGAAACTTCCAACAATTCCATGCAATTAGAACGAACAGAATTTTCCCATTGCCCGAAATTCCCTACCTATCCTTCTAATTACCTTTCAATAACTCTTTAGGTATCATCCCCATTGTTATTATCGTGCACAATAGATGCCTTTTGCAGCCTCAGTTTCTCAATTTCCTTTCCTAGATTATCCAAAATGGTATCCGTAACATGATTCGGTGAACAGCCTGCATCCAACATCATTTTCAAAAATCTGTATGCGTCCTTTAACTGACCAGCCTTGGTGTGAACTTCAATAAGTGTATTGTAAGTGATAACATCAGGGTTTATCCCACTAGACCTCATCTGTTCAAAGAGTCTGCTAGCTTCATCGATGTAACCAGCCTTTCCCAGTGCATTGATCAGGGTGTTGTACATAACTATGTCAAGATAACCACCCTGCTTCATTAGTTTCTCTAGAACTGAATTTGCGATGTCCGCTCTTCCAGTCTTCCCCAGGCCTTGAATTATAAGATTGTAGGTAGCTATGTCTGCGGGGCACACTTTCTCATCCATTTCATTCAGGACACTCCAAGCTTCATTGATATATCCCTTCTTGACAAATGAACTCATAATGGAGTTGTATGTGTAACTAACAGGATTCACACCCATATCGGTGAATACTTCAAACAACTTGCAGGCTAAACTCAGTTTTCCCTTGGCCAAAAATATAGATAAGAAAGTATTCACCATATCAACATCAAAATAACCAATCCCCTTTTCTTTAACTCTTTGCCCCCTTCTCAGTGAAAACAACCAAGAAGAATGTTCAGTTGCTTGATTAGCTAATTGATCCATATATGGGGACGATGACCACTGATCACTTTCAATGAATGACATCTCCTGATCCTTCTCATCACAATCTTCAGAATCAACATTACTGCCCATTGCTTGGCCAGCATAACTCCCCATCACAGTAAAATCCCCTCTTGATGGGAACAGATAAGTGTAATCCTTTCTATTTTTAGGTGGATTTTTCATTAAAGTCTCCATATTGGCTTTCCACTTGAGAACATTTGGAACTAGATGGCCACCGTGAATGTGCTTCATCAACCTCTCCGTCCAATCCCACCTACCTTGCTTATAAAATCCCACCAAGAGTGATGTTATAGTAACTAAATCGACAAGAAAGCCTCTGGCTTCCATCTCTTCCACCAATTGTAGTGCCTCCTCAAGCTGACCTTCTCTACAAAGCTGCAACACGACAATGCTGTAAGAGACACCATCAACAAATTGTCCCTTCTTCTTCAAATCACAAAACAGGGTATAAGCAGCTTCGGCCCTGCCATTCCTAAACAAACCATCTATCAGAACATTGTAAGTCCAACACGAGGCCTTTACACCATCCTGAACCATTTTCTCAAATAGCTGGCATGCTTCCATCAGCTTCCGGGCCTTGAATAATCCACTTAGAAGAGAATTATACACAACCGTATCAGGAGCAAACCCATTATACTGCATCTCACTAAAAATTTCCATTGCATTGTTGATTCTGTATGATTTTGAACACCCTTGTATAAGAATTCTGTAAGTAAACTCATCCGGCTCATGACCAGACACTTTTAATTCCTCCCACACAACTAAAGCATCTTTCACCTTGCCAACCGAACAAAGCACGTGAATGAGACTGTTATAGGTACACAAATCAGGACCAAATGAACCGGAATTCAAACTCTTTTCTTTTAATTTCATCTCTTTGAAGAGGCTCAAAGAAGCAGCCAAATCACCCCAACACCCAAAAGCATGAATGCATATATTATAACCACATGTATCTAATTCAAACTCCTTTTTCTCTCTCAATTTATTAAAAACTTGTTTGAATTCTGCTCTCCTATCAGCTTTTCTGAGAGCAACAAGCAACTCGTTAATTGCAAAGGAGCCAGGAAGTGAACAAACAATGGAATCCCCATTATCATTCCCATTAGAAGCTTCTAAAAGCTTACAAAATATAGATAAAGCCAAACCAAGTTGGCCTTTTCTACATAAAGCCACGAGAACCGAATCATAAACACTAGCATTCAAGCAAGCACCGAATTCTTCCATATAATCAAGAATTTCAAGGGCGGTGTCGAACTTACCGGACTGAATAAAAGCATCAAGCAAGACTTTGAAGGTATTAGAGTCAACAACAACACCATCTTCCTTCATCGAGAAGAGCAAATTAGGGACTTCCTCGACGAACCCAGATCGACAAAGGATCCGGAAAATGTGGGAGTAAGTGACGGCCGAGTGTTTGAAGTTTGGCTTGAGAGAGCGACACCAGTTAAAGAAGTCGAGCTTCTTTGAGGCTTCAAGGGAATTTTTGCGGAGGATTTGGAGGAGCAGAGGCTCGGATAGGGGGATGGAGTTTGGATCGAGGTTTCGTGTTCCAGACTCCGATAGGGTTTTAGTGAGAGATGCGAGAAGAAGGATGTTGCCCAAATGGATTGAAGGGTTTTTGAGGAGAGGAGAGGAGAGTGAAGAAACGATGGTTCTTCCATGGCGCATGGCATAGCGCAGAGATTGAAATTGCAATATCGGATTGAGGAAACAATTACAATGACATAGTAAGAAATTGCACATTCCGGCTCACACTATAAATATTTAACAATTTTAAGGGTAAACTGCCAAAACGGTACTGGTACGTTTTATATTTGTAATTTTGATTCATCAAAATCGAAAAACTTAAGTTTTAATTATTTATATTGTTTTCTTAAATTTTGATCTTTGATGATATAACACATTAGTGAAATAATTTAAGTTTTATTTTAACCTCTAAACTTTAATATTAATTAAAGTCCTTTTGTAGTTTTGCATACCCAAAGTAATTTAGAATAAGATTTCAATTTTCCTTTTTTTCTTAATATGTTTTCTTCCTTTGTTGCTTTCTATTAGGATTATAATAAGTTGAGTCGAGTTTGATTTGATTCAACCTAAAAGATATAAAATTGAGTTCAATTTGACTCGAAATTTACGAGCATAAAATTTTCAATCTCGACTCGAACTCGAAATAAAAAATTAAAATTCAACTCAACCTGAAAGCTCGTGAACTTAAAACTTTTAAACTCTAATCAAAATAAAATATGAAAGCTCGACTCAAGCTAAAAAAAAACTTGAACTCAAAATATTCTTATTCTTAACTTGATTGAAGTTCAAACTTGAGTTCAAACCTGAATATTAAATACATAAGGCCTTATATTATGTTTTTTTAAAAAGCAATATATAAATATTAATATTATTAACAATTTAATTTAAAAAACCTAAAATTAAAATAAAAAGGAATGAAGATTTGATTGTATTAATTCTGAAAACAATCATTTTTTAATGTGAAAATAATAAATATTTTTTATTAGATGATATTTGAGTAAAAACACCAGTAATATATAATATCAATATTTATCTGACGATATAAAATTAAATTGATATAATAAAATGTATAATTTTAAATTTCAAAATTTAAAAATAATTTATTAAATGTATAATTACTTTTAATAAAATTTATAAATTATAAAATAAATATAATATAATGAAAAAAATGAAAAATGGAGACTAGAATTATAGATTTTATTTTAAATTTGATATCGAATATTTTTTATTGAAAACTAAAAATACTTTTAACCTAAAAAAACATTTTTCGAATTCAATGTAAAATGGACTTACCCATGACTATTATTGTGCCTTATCAACTATCAGTACTTCATACTTCATAACCAGAAGTTGAAGGAAAAACAAACCAAAAGATTGAAGACCAAAAACCCTAGATACCCTTTGCCGCCTTTCTTCCCTCACTTATCTTTTTGTGCGAATCAGTGTTGTTTGCGACAACGAAGACGTAAGAATGGGCGGAAATAGAAAGAATGCTGAAAACGAAGGGATGGAAGGAGATGAGGATATTCAAAACAGTAAGCGCGAGATACTTCCTTCCTCCATTAAAAACAAGGAGAAGAGATCAGCTGTACACGCCAAACTCAAGCACCAAAAGAAGCTCGAGAAACGCAAAAAGCTTAAAGCTGGTGATTCCGCCGCAAAGCGCGCTATTGAACTTGGAGAAGAGGTTTCCTCTTCTATTTTTCTATGTTTTAATGGAGCAAACTGTTTCTGAAATTGTTAGTATTATTATTGCAGCCTCCACAGAAGCAAATTCCTCGCACTATTGAAAATAGGAGAGAGGCTGACGAGACTGTTTGCATGCCTGATGTTGAAGAGGTAAATTATTGGTTTTGTTTTCTCGGAAAATTCCTGTCTTATAATATATAAAATGTTGAAATCTGGAAATAAATAATATTTTCTATCTCTCCAGTTGTTTGCTGGTAATGACGCTGATGAGTTTAGTGCGAGATCGTACACCAAAGATATTAGTCTCAACTTGCCGTTTCAATTCCACTGTATGCTCTTCTATGTTACTTATTTCTCACTAATGATTAAACTATGCATTGATATAAAACTTATTTTAGATGAGTTTTTTTTTGTCTTGATAAATATTCTGGATAATATGTTATCATAGGGGGGCTGCTTTTATAACGAATTGCTTTCGGTGATCCCAAATGCTCATTACTTTAAAAGAGGAACATACGATTTAAAAAAGGTAATTCTCTTGATACTTTTCTTGAATTATTCTGTTATATGTTGACATTAGGAAATCAGGTTAGTAAGGAGCATTTAGTTTAGGTCATTTTATGAAAGTTATATATTCATGTTATTGCAGATCGTGGAATATGCGAATAACAAGGAATTCACATCTATTATGGTAGTTCACACCAACAGAAGAGAACAGGTTTGCGATTAGAATTTTTTCGCAATTTTGTTATTCGGATTGTGCCATTGGACTTTATTTGATATGGTGACTTCATGAGAAATATAGCTGACTAGTTGGTGTGGATCTGTAGATGCTCTTCTAGTTATTGGGTTGCCTTATGGGCCTACTGCGCATTTCAAGCTTTCCAGTTTGGTTTTGAGGAAGGATATAAAGGTAACGCATTGATTCTTTGTACTTTGTGGAAGATATCCTTTATTTTCTGTTTTATGGAATGGACCTGGATTTTCATGTAAAAAATGTTGGATTTCTTAGAATGGAGTTTTTTTTACTATAATAATTATTCTAATTGCCGTGATTTTGCTCTTGTAGAATCATGGAAATCCTACCAGTCATAAGCCTGAGCTAGTGTTAAATAACTTCACAACACGCCTGGGCCATCGCATTGGCAGGTTGCATATCGGTCTCTTTTATAGGCTATTACTATTTCTAATGTTTGAACTCGCTTGAACTTCCACATTCCCTTTATTGTCTTATCGGGTGGAAACTAAAATACTTTCTTGTGTGAAATATTTGTCTTTCCTTTCCAATCATATCTTCTCCTTCCTTGGGATTTTCTATCTAAGTTTTTGTTTTGTGTTGATATGTATGTCTAGGCTAATTCAGTCACTTTTTCCACAATCTCCTAATTTTCGCAATCGGCGAGTTGTAACATTTCACAATCAACGAGATTTCATTTTCTTCCGACAGCATAGGTTGGCCTTCTAGCCTCTGAATTGCATGTTCTGTAAATGATGATTGTATAATTTTGTGACACAATGTCTATTTGTGCAATCGGGTATATATTTGAAACCAAGGAGACCAAACAGAGTGACTAAAAAGACAAAAAGTCTAAAGATACCAAGGGTGAGACCATCAGTATAGAAAAAGTAATTGCTCGTCTTCAGGTCTGCTTGCTTCTCTATTTCTCTTATTAATTGTTTATGGATACCCTTTTACCCTTTTTATAGGATTATCATCCATCATTTGAGTGAACTTCTCTTCTAGAAATATCTCTGACTCTCTACCACCCTTACATTGTTTTGGATTGTCGATAATATAGCAGTTGCACTTATATAAACTGTTTACTTGGCCGGGAATGATTTCTTTGAAACTTGCAGGAGTGTGGTCCCCGGTTTACACTAAAGTTGGTGAGTCTCCAGCATGGAACATTTGATACCAAAGGTGGAGAATTCGAGTGGGTTCACAAGGTAATTACATGTCACCTGATTTGCTATGATACATTGATACCAAAGGTGGAGAATACATTTGGGATAATCTGTATTATTGGTTCCTCGGATTAATTCTTATGTACGGTATAATAAAACCATTGAAGATAAGTTGGGCTGAAGCAGATTTCGGTATAATAAAGGTTAGTTCAGCAGTTCCATACTATATTGTTGTTCTGAATGTAGTCTTTCTAGGTCATATTATCATATTGACATTTAAAATTTAATTTCCATTTTCATGGTTCTAGTATCAACTTCAAAAGGCTTCATTGGATAAAAAAGATGCCTTTAACTTTTTAAGGGGCGGCGACAATGGCAACTACATAACGTATTCGGCTTTCTGCGATGCACTTAAACAGGTACTTTCCATTTACTTCCTTGGAACAATTATTCGAATGGGAGTGATAAAAAGAAAATTCTCACCTTTTCCTAACCATCTACAGCTAAATTTAACCGGTCTTCCATATGGACTAAGTTTCCAGGAGATGAAAGAGCTTTGGGTCCAAGCAGACCTCGATGGAAATGGCGTTCTTGACTATGAAGAATTTAAGGTTCGTGTACATCCCTAAATGCTTGTCCTAGTTACAGATTTATGTACTATGGCCTATAAATCGCTCGATGTGCCATTGAACTGTCTTTCATTGAATCTTAATGCTCAACTCCATAGAATAAAAGGGTTGATTATAATTGGTTGACATTGTTGCTGTAGAGAATTTGGAACTCTATTTGTTTAGTACATAAGGATGAAGTTAGCAACTCGGAGGACTCGAAGGAAGCCATCGGTTTTGCGGTGAAGAATGCGATGCTTTTCCCCCGTGAAGTGGAAAAGGGGATATGACCTGAAACTACCATCTATCCGATCATGCACGGCTCACCGCGCTGTTCTCACCGGTTAAGCTAAGGAGCACACGGCAAAAACAATAGCACGAAAGAGGAGACAAGTGTAGTCACACATGGAAAACAAAAGAAAAGGGGAAGTAGTTTTGGAAATAGAATTCTTTTTTGTACAGTTGATGGCGAACAAACATCAATAAGTGTTAGGTTGTTGTCAAGAGGAGAAAAGGAAGAGTGGGGGGAATGTTAGACTGCTGTAAAACACGTGCATGAGGAGGCGGTTATGTTTGGTTAGCTATGACTGTTAGTTTATTAGACGGTTAATGGGAGCTGATGAGCCTAACCTTTTCTTATAAATGTAATATATCAACTGAGATGAATAATAATGCATTCTTTCCTGTGTATATTGGCATTTGTAATCACTTCCTAACATGGTATCAATCGCCATAAGTTCCTGGAGTCTCCTGTTTTCTTGCTGCGTAACTCAGGGCGTTCTTGTTAGTTCATCGTGCTTGTTGGCGTAGACGGTGGTTTCTCAGTAGTTCTGGTATGGTGTTTCTATTTGATTAACGGATGTGGTTGCTGATCTGAATATGGATCTTCGTTGTTCTTCTCAATTGTCGATTTCCTCTTTCTTTATCAACTTCAATGGTTTGTTAGTTTGAATCTCACTACTCTAAATCGTTGTTTCGGATGTTCTGTCATCGTCGTTAATGCTGTGTTGCTCAGATTGGTTTATGCTTGCTGTGTGAATATTTTTTTCCGCTTGCGCTTATAATCTGTTTGTTGAATTGCCTGACCGAGCCACTCAGACCAGTTCAATTCATATTGCTTCCTCAAGTGTTTTGGAATATAGTCAACAGAATGGTTGCTGCTCTGCTACTATTACTGTTTCTTGACTCGGTGAGTTAGATAGAGTTCAATGGTGAATAGAGTCGGAGTGTTTTCGCAGAAAAATAATGTATCCTCTGAAGGAAATGGAAGGGATGATCTGTATATCGAGTTATGGAACTTATATGCCGGAACCGAATCAACCTGAGCCAACAACTCCTGATGAATGCACTCTTGAGCCTCAAAGACCTACCGTCCACTCATTCTGCAAGGTTTTAACAGCCTCAGATACAAGCACCCATGGAGGGTTTTCTGTTCGAAAACATGCCACTGAATGCCTTCCTCCACTGGACATGAACCAGGCAACGCCAACCCAGGAATTGGTTGCAAAGGATCTTCATGGTTATGAGTGGCGCTTTAAGCATATATTCAGAGGCCAACCAAGGAGGCATTTGTTGACAACAGGATGGAGTACATTTGTAACTTCAAAGCGATTAGTCGCTGGTGATTCCTTTGTGTTCCTAAGAGGAGAGAATGGGGAGCTTCGTGTCGGAGTTAGGTGTGTAGTTCGCCAACAGAGCAACATGACGTCGTCAGTGATATCAAGTCAGAATATGCACTTAGGAGTGCTTGCAACTACATCTCATGCTGCTTCAACTCAGTCCCTCTTTGTTGTCTACTATAAGCCAAGGACAAGTCAGTTCATCATTGGGTTGGACAAATATTTAGATGCCCTTAATAGTAAGTTTGCAGTTGGCATGAGATTTAAGATAAGATGTGAAGGGGAAGATTCTCATGAGAGAAGGTTTTCTGGAACAATTGTTGGAGTTGAAGACTTTTCTCCTCACTGGAAAGATTCAAAATGGCGTTCATTGAAGGTACAATGGGATGAGCCTACCTCTATTCAGAGGCCTGATAGGGTTTCACCATGGGAGATAGAACCCTTTGTTGCTCCAATTCCACTGGCTCTAGCTCAACCGAATGCAACTAAGAACAAAATGCCTCGACCGCCCGCTGAAAATCCTGCTCTACATATGTCAACAACAGCATCAACTCCTTGGAATATTGGAGTTATGCACTTAGCACCTTCCAGCAGATGTGGATTTCCAAGGTGTCATGGGACTTGAAAGCTGCACAACCAAGTGTCCAAGGAAAAAATATATGTCAAGGAACCTCGTAAAAGAGGATGAAGAAGAAAGAATGAAGGTGAATAAGAAGAACGAAAGTAAGCATCGGCACTTTCGATTCAAGTGAACAAAAGGAAGCATCGACACTTTCGATTCAAGAAGAACGAAAGGAAGCATCGGCACTTTCGATTCAAGTGAACGGAAGGAAGCATCAACACTTTCGATTCAATTGTTCATTTTTTCATCAAGAAGGTTGAATGTTAGAAATTAGTTGTAATTAGTTTTTAGAACTTGCTGTAATAATATGTTCAAGGTCAGAAGAACAGAAGAAGAAAAGTAGAGGGAATGTTAGGTTGTTGTCAAGAGGAGAAAAGGAAGAGTAGGGGGAATGTTAGACTGCTGTAAAACACGTGCATGAGGAGGCGGTTATGTTCGGTTATGAGGAGGCTGTCAACTGAGATGAATAATAATGCATTCTTTCATGTGTATATTGGCATTTGTAGTCACTTCCTAACACTGGCTAGAATAAATTAGTGTAATCATTTTTTATCGTAAACAACCCATTGATATATTTAGTTTATATACATGTGTCAACAACAGCATCAACTCCTTGGAATATTGGAGTTATGCATTTCCATGATCCAACTCAGCGTAACATTTCTGCTGAAGCTAAAAGAAATGAGAATCATGGCATGTGGCATCACTTAGCACCTTCCAGCAGATGTGGATTTCCAAGGTGTCATGAGACTTGAAAGCTGCACAACCAAGTGTCCAAGGAAAAAATATATGTCAAGGAACCTCGTAAAAGAGGATGAAGAAGAAAGAAATGAAGGTGAATAAGAAGAACGAAAGTAAGCATCGGCACTTTCGATTCAAGTGAACAAAAGGAAGCATCGACACTTTCGATTCAAGAAGAACGAAAGGAAGCATCGGCACTTTCGATTCAAGTGAACGGAAGGAAGCATCAACACTTTCGATTCAATTGTTCATTTTTTCATCAAGAAGGTTGAATGTTAGAAATTAGTTGTAATTAGTTTTTAGAACTTGCTGTAATAATATGTTCAAGGTCAGAAGAACAGAAGAAGAAAAGTAGAGGGAATGTTAGGTTGTTGTCAAGAGGAGAAAAGGAAGAGTAGGGGGAATGTTAGACTGCTGTAAAACACGTGCATGAGGAGGCGGTTATGTTTGGTTAGCTATGACTGTTAGTTTATTAGACGGTTAATGGGAGCTGATGAGCCTAACCTTTTCTTATAAATGTAATATATCAACTGAGATGAATAATAATGCATTCTTTCCTGTGTATATTGGCATTTGTAATCACTTCCTAACAATAAGAAAATGGAAACGCCAGTTAGGTTAGGGCAAACAGTTTTTTCAAGTAATCTAATCTTCATTCTTTTTATTTACAATTTTCCAGTGTTCATGAAAATTCATAGCTGCTCCAGTTGAGACAAACCAAATTAAACAAAAAAATATACGAACGCGAACATGATATAAGTATAATATTTATCAGCTTTTAATAAATATATATACATATATATATATATATATATATATATATATATATATATATATATTAAATTTTAAATTGTTACAGACAAGAAAAGAAGGGCACAACCGTACATAAGAACATAAACCTGAAATAATACATGAGATCAACCTTGGACAAAAATCACGTGGTAAAAAAGATGTGTATGGTATGCAATGTAACTCAAAGGGAGTTGCCAAAAAAGTGGATTGGATGATTGAAATGAATGAATCCAAAACAGTAGGGCTTTCTATCACGCAATTATTACTTTATAGGATGCGGGACTCAATTTGGTACAAACAGAATCATGTACTTTGATGAGTTTGTGGAAACTCGTAACTCAGCGGCTCACTAAGCTCCCCAATTAAGGAATGTCTCAGGAGTAGGTTAATATATGATTAATATATGGTGTTACCGAATATATTAAAAGATATTTAATAAATTTGGTTTAGCGTTATCAGAAATGTTGAATAATAATAATGTAGTAGGTATAAGTCATGAAGAAATATTAAAAAATTTGGCAACGGGTAAATTTAACTTGTCGGTTTGTGTCGATCCAAATTAAAAATGTATCGATCCATATCAATATAACATGTAAAAATATCGATAAAACCGGTCACGAAAAGACAATACCGGTAAATCCTTACCGGATATATTGAACGTGTCGATACTTTAATATAAGGATCGACACTTTGTGAATTTAAAAGAGAAGCAGTTTTAACGCCTATAAAGTGTCGATACTTTATAAAAATGTATCGATCAACAACTATATAACAAGTAAAAATATGACAAAACCGATATCGAAATGATAAAATCGGTAAAGAGCTACCAAATATATTTAAAGTGTTAGTACTTTAATATAAGTATCGACACTTTGTGAATTTAAAAGAGAAGCAGTTTTAGCGCTTATAAAGTGTCGATACTTTATAAAAATGTATCGATACACAACGATATAACAGGTAAAAATATGATAAAACCGGTATCAAAATGATAAAATCGATAAAGCGCTATCGAATATATTGAAAGTGTCGATACTTTCATAAGTACGTGTAATAAATTATCGATAATTTCAGAGAAATAGGAAATTATCCTATCGAAAGTATCGACACCTGACATAAAAGTATCGACGCTTTGGTAGTTGTATCGATTAAATATAAATAACATATTCGATGAAAATATAAAGGCCATAGCTAAATATCCTCTGAAAATAGATAGAACGGACGAGTTTTTGAAATCGAAGCGTAATTGTTGCTGCATTTCAGAAGGCGTTTCTAAAGCGAAGTTTGTTTGTTTGTTGCTGCAGTCGAATCGAAAAGTATGTTGTCGAAACCCTAGTTTTTAATTATTACAGTAATCGCAAATAGAGTTTTTATGTGTTGTTTGGGGTTTTGGAGTAAAGAAGCATTTGAGACCGATTACAGGTAGAAAGTGATATTCAAGGTAAAATATAAATGTCGATACTTTTATTAAATATTATAAGTAGAAAATGATATTATAGGTTGTATAAATGTGCCGACACACTTTGTAATGGCCATTCAAATTCTTTTGAAGAAAACCGTTTTACCACAAGAGTAATTATCTATATTTGTATATTAAATAAAGTGTATTTAACAAGTATTTGATTTGATTTGAGTAAACTAATATATGAAGGAAAAATGGAGTCAATGGGTGGAAAAATTGTTGGTGGCGCAGATGACTTTGAAATTGAGGCCGAGACTCGAAAGCAACCAAAGGATAGATATATGTACTTCTAGTAAGTATCAATGTCTTTTTGTTATTATTGTTGAAATAGTAATTGGATTAAAGTATTTAAGAACTTTAAATTGATTACAAATTTTAAATATTGACAGTATGGCCGAATGCAAAAGGATGAAGGAAGATGTCACACAGAGCAGTTCGGTATGTAAAATGAAATTGACATTAAGTATTATTTAGTATTAATGTATTGATTAAGAAACGTTGATGCTTAATATTAGGTGACAAAAGATGTGAGGTCCAAATGGAATTCGATGAGTGATGTTGAAAAGGAACCTTACATCACACAGTCAATGAATGATAGTAAAGAATACAAAGAACGTAGGAAAGCACATGAAAATAAGGTATTCATTAAACTTGTAAATACGTTGATACAAAATATATAAGAACTATAACATTATATATTGTTAAAAAATGTAGGAAGTGTCGACAAGGTGCAGCATTAAAATGGTGAATTCATTAATTAAACACCTTAAGGAGAATGGTCAGTTGAATGTGCTGGGAGAAATAGGTTTTGTATCGTTGGTAGGAGTAAGAGATCGACCTATTTGGAGGGAATTGTGTCGATCTTTGATGGCACAATTTGATATCAAACAATGTATTACTAAGTATGGTGATTTTTCATTTCCTATTGGGATCCCATGTGCTGCAGCCGTATTGGGGGTAGAAAATGAAGGCAAAAGTGTTGTAGAAGTCTGTAAGAGTAAGGACTTGAAAGCACTTGCCTCCAAATATGGTTTGAAGCAAAAGGAGACATATGTTGAATTGAAGAGGAAATCAAAAGTGGATCTTACGGGGGGATGAGTTGAAGGCCAGAGTTCTATTGTACCTTGTCGGTATCTTTCTTTGTCCAATGGGTGATACGTCAACGAACAAGGACTATATGAAGCTCATTTGCGATGAAGGCTTGAATGGTGAATTCAATTGGGCTGAATATGTTCATTCGAGATTGATTGAATCAAAATCACCTTTAAAAAGGGCAACCAGAGATACCTCAAATGGTGCATAGCAATCTTAGAGGTAAATGAGTTGCAGAACTTTTTTGTGTTTTTATATAAAATGATAGTATAATTATTATATAAAATTATAAATTTTATTATAAACTCAGGTTGCACTGTTCGATTTTTGGTCGGGCTGTGAGGCAGTGCCGACTTATGAAAGAACCGGAGTGGCACGCATCCGTGCATAGGGGAAGGAAGAGGTGGTTAGAGTGATGGCGAAGTTGAAGTTGGATAGATTGAGGAAGTAAGAAAGGGTAATATATGTAATTAAATAATATTAAGAATATAATCAATGTCTTAATATTGTAATTTAATTTTGAAGGTTATTGGCAATGAGGTAAAAGAGGCAGAGGAGAATAAAGAAGAGATGGTTGTATTGGGGGATGACGGTGAGGGAAAACAGAGTAACTTCGACATTTTGATGTCTGAATTGGCTGATATCAAAAAAATCCAATTTGATATAATGCAAAGATAATCAAGAGTCGAAGAGAAACTTGAGAGAGTCGAAGATACACTTGAGAGGCATAAGGGGGAAGTGGAAGGAAAAATAGATGGAGTTGTGAAAGAAGTAGAGGTGTTGAGGGGTGAAGTGGTGAAAGAAGTTGAGATGTTAAGGGGTGAAGTGGTGAAAGAAGTTGAGGTGTTAAGGGGTGATCTTAAGATGGTGACGGGTGAAAAATTTGATGGAGTGGTGAAGGAGGTTGTGGAATTGAGGAGTGAACTTACGGGGGGTGAAGGGGGTGGTTGATCAATACTTGGATGAAGGAGATCAATTGAAGGGTGAAATAAAAGAGATGAAGAGCTATGTAGAGCAAAAAAATGATAAACTGAAAAAATATGAAGAAGAAAAGAGGGAGGAGGTAGAAGAAATTATGGAAGAAATGAGGAGGAAGGAAGTCGATGTCATTTATACACCAGAGAGTGTTATAGCAGCAGATTTAGATTCGGAATGTCCTGCACCCCAGAAGAAGAAGCAGAAGGTAAGTTGAATAAAAGAAAACTTAATTTGATCTTTATCATGTTGTTGTGACAAAATTTTGTATGTAAAATTGTAGGTTGAAAAAGCGGATATTCCAAGCGGAATTGATGACATCGAAGCTGCAATTTGTGATTATTTATGGAATAGTGAGTTAGAATCGGGGTAAGTGAAATATATTGCTTTGTGAGTGATATTTAAATATTTCATGACAACATATTAATCCTAATGATTCATACATATATTCTGCAACAGGCGTTGGATGCCAACAACAAAGAAAGTGTTGAGAGTATTGCTATCTTTTGGGGTCTCATATTGGATAACTATGTGAAATTCACCGACTGTGAGAAGGTTAGACACCATACCAATTGCAAATGATGTTTTTGGATATAGAATGTTGAATTTTTTCAAATTGGGTGTGAAATTTGTTGCAGATCATGATCACAATAAACTACCATAATTCACATTGGTATTTGTTGGTGTTGGATATGGTAGATCGTGTTGCAACAATATATGATAGTATGTTTACATCTGAAGCAGCTAAACAGAGAGTGAAGGATGCTAAGAGATTGGTATTACATGTATGAAATGACATTATGTAAATTATAATGCATAATTTTTTTGGATCACAACTTCTTCTTTTTTTAATGCAGATTAAAATATTAGATTTTTATAATAAGAAACGCATTTGGGTTGAATACTGTGGATCTCTAGGAAAGTTCCCCTTGAAAAATTTCAAATTTGTGGAGCATAAGAAGAATAAACAATTGAATGGGTATGAGATGTTATCATAAATAGAAAGCTTAATTTATGCAGGATTCATAATTGACATGTATGGTTTTCAAATTTTGTAACAGATATGATTGCGGCATGTATGTGATGATGTGGATGGAATCGATCGGTTCTACAGAGGCAACTGTTGATTTTGTAAGTGGAATTAAAAATTTGTTTGTGGTAAAATTGTTAAAAGTCGTAGATTGAATGATGTGGTTTACAATACTTAACGTTCTGACAATTTGAATATAGGTTGTTGGAGAGTGAGATCGATCTCGAATATTAAACGATCTCGTAAGCCACAATCAAAATCAACGAAGACAGGAGATAACAAAAGTTGCCACGAGACACAAGAATAACAAAAGGATGCAATGATGTAAATGTAGGGTTAATTTTTTATATGATTTATAATTTTGTATAAGATTTATAATTTTGTATGTGAATGTAATTATGTATGAGATGAGAAAAGTTACCAGTAGGTTGTTGTACATTTTCTTATACACATTAAGAGTCATGTTGATACGTACGATATATGGAGATTGTTGTAAAAGGTAAATTTATAATGTAGTTGGTAAAAATAGACTTTTTACTGAAAAATTAATAAACACTGATTTGTTTCCAACATTTTGTCCATTATGATTACCAAACGTTAAGTTTCCAAAAAATAAGTCAGCATATGTGTAATGTAATAGGTAAAATTTATCGATCCTAGAAACATATGCATCTATAAGTATAATGCAATAGGTAAATTTTCAATGTAACCGGCATAAATATATCGGTTTTATGAGAGAATATGTATACAACATGTATCGACACTTTTTTAATTTTGTGTCGATACTTTTGGTCCAGAATGAATGCCAAAAAGGATGCAACCATAAAGTGTCGGTACATTTATAAAAAGTATCGATCCCAGAAATATATGCATCCATAAGTATAATGTAATAGGTAAATTTTCAATGTAACCGGTATAAATATACCGGTTTTATGAGAGAATAGGTCTACAACATGTATCGACACTTTTTTAATTTTGTGTCGATACTTTTGGTCCAGAATGAATATCAAAAAGGGTGCAACCATAAAGTGTCGATACATTTATAAAAATTATCGATCCCAAAAACATATGCATCCATAAGTATAATGTAATAGGTAAATTTTCAATGTAACCGGTATAAATATACCGGTTTTATGAGAGAATAGGTCTACAACATGTATTGACACGTTTTTAATTTAGTGTCGATACTAATTTAAATATCGCGTGTTTTCCCCCCTTCATTATTTATTCGATACAAACTCCAAATCGATAAACCCTAAACCTAAATGCTTCTGAACTCTTCATCTCCGACGAATACTAACATTATCATAACAGTGACGATCATATATTCAGGTAAATTTATCGATATTTTATGGGTTTGATTGATTTGTATATTGGAGTTTTTTTTCCTGAATGTGTTTGTGTTCCATTGTAATAGCATCCACACCAAAAATGGCTCCAAAACGTCAACGTCAGAAGCGTGGTCTTTCTCAAAGCTCTTCTCAACCCAGTTCTTCTCAACCATAACCTCCTTCTCAAACAAACGATTCTTCTGAGGAAATCAGGTCCTTCGAAACTCTGCACTTTAGATCCGATATGGAGAAACAAAGATGGCAGACGAGTTTTAAAGTAAGGAAGATTTGTCCCGAACGTGTCATTGACCTGGGTTTCTTGTTTGATGATAAATATGCATTTAGTTTTAAATCTACATTTACATCTTGGGGTTGGCTTAAATTCCTTGGTGTAGAACCTAAATATTACCCAAACCTAGTTAGAGTCTTCTACAACAATGCTTCCTTACAGCACAAGCCTAATAAGACTAATATAATAGGAATTAATACCCATGTCATGGGGAAGGAAATATATATATCTCCGGAAACTATTGCGGAGGGTCTAGGTGTCGAGAATAAAGGGGATTCAAATGAAAATAATTTAGATACTACAATACAATGGGTTGCTAGAAATAGCCAAATTTACCTAGATGTAGAGTCGAGAGTGTTTCACAAAATGCTCACATGGTATATCCGACCTAGTGGGGAAAACATTCAACGCTTCGAGACATCGATTATTGGTGGATAGCAAAGTATAAATTCAAATCCAAAACAGCTCCAAACATTGCTAAACTGATATTTAATACAATTGTATATATGGTCACAAAGGGAGCAACAATTTCAACTTCACTACCATATGGATGTGTCATCACCCATCTGTTGAAGAAGAAATAAGTTGATTTTTCGTATGACGCCCCTATTCGATTAACCCGCAAGATTGACATGTTATTTATTAAAAAAAGGGATATGATTTTGTTGAAAAACTCAGTTGGAAGCGTGTCAAGAAGGTCGAATTAGATCAAGAGAGGGAAGAAATGGACCCCATTAGCCATGAAGACAAGCAACCAATTGGAGACGCAATGATGGAAGAAGCTCCAGTTAGAGAGGATGTCACAATTAAGACCGTGATGGAATACATGGTCAATTTTCGGGAGCATATTGATTCCCTTGTGAGTGGAATGCGAGCCGATATTTCATCATTGTGCGATGAAGTCTCCATGTTACGTGACGAATTACGTCAACGACATCAAACGAGTTAGGTAATTCATTATTTATGTTTCTAAACATTTACACGTTCTGAAATATATTTTATTTTATTTTAACAGATGTGGACAACCAATCGGTCAATGAAGATGAAGATGACGATGATGATGATGATGATGATCCAAACAAGTATATCGTGTCTACAACGCCGCCTTCAAGAAAACTTTTAATTTTTGATCTCAATGGTGCCCTTGCATACATCCCAAGACTGCCTGCAGGTTTTAATTCTATTCTTTTGTATCCATTATTTTAACATATAAGCATAGAACTTTAATATCATTTTCTTCATGTTGTAGATGTTGTCCTCAGAACAGGATTATTTGAATTTATGCAATTTTGTGTAGACAATTTTGTTGTTGCCATTTGGTCTTCCAAGATGAGGTTAGAACTGTTGAGCAATTGAATTACTATAGCCAAAATCTTTAATATACAATTGAATGTTAACATTCAAATTTGATTACAATCTCATGCATAACGTCGACCATGTAATTGAGAAACTACATTTATTTTCTGAGCATTTTCTATTCGTTTGGGTAAGATGAATGTCATTACAATTTGCTGACTTTTCTTTGTCTATGATTCCTACATATTTATGTTCGACTGTTTGTGAACAGGATCAAGCAAAATGCAAAACATACGTTAATGTTACCTATTGTAAAGATCTCAATGATGTTTGGAACGCGTGTCCTGATTTTAACGAGCTAAATACACTTTTGGTCGATGATTTAGCGGAAAAAATGATTTATAATTCGGTAAGTTCCATTTATGCAATATGTTTTTCCAGTTAAACAGGTGTTCCTACATTGATTATTTTAACAATTTATGTGTTTATATAGAAATACAATTAGATATGTCCACATACCTTTGACGTTGCTTCCCATTCGAACAACAGTGCTCTAGATATGACACAAATTTATTCATGCTTATGCGAATTTATTTTATTGTTAATAAAATTGCATCTCATTAGTTTGATAATTTAAATTATTTATGTATGTCCTCAGAAAAAGGCGGAAACATACGAGAGTATTTGGAAAATTTGTTGAAGGCGCCTAATGTTCCGGACTTTGTTAGAAATAACCCTTTTTCATCGGATTAATTTCGTTGTCGGTACATTATTTGAACATTGTTGTGTATGTATCTTTTGGTTTGATTATATTGTGTGTATATTTTCATTAATTATTCCATATTTGCTTTTCTGTATACAGATACATTTGGGATTGTTGAAATATCAATACTAGTTATTAATGTATTTTACATCTGCGTGCAAATGTATCGAAACACATTATTAAAGAAATGTTTTCTATGATCTCCACAACAAAGTTTTCATACTTAGAAATATCAGTATATTTATAATCGTTTTCTATAATGTATTCAAACTTAAAGTTTCTCATAAAGTGTCAATCCATATATAAAAAGTAACGACCCAAAAAACATCGAAACCCATAATTATAATGTAATGGGTAATTTTTCAATGTAACCGGTATAAATATACCGGTTTTATGAAAAATATGTCTACAACATTTATCGACACTTATTAGTATTGTGTCGATACTTTTTGTCCAGAATGGATGCCAAAAAGGGTGAACCTACAAAGTGTCGATACATTTTCATAAAGTGTCAATCCAAAATGGTTGCACGCATAAAGTTTCGATACATTTATTAAAAGTGTCGATCTCAAAAACATCAAAACCCATAATTATAATGTAATAGGTAATTTTGTAATATAACCAGTATACATATACCGATTTTATGAGAGAATAGGTCTATAATATGTATCGACACTTCTTAATATTGTGTCGATAATTTTTGTCCATAATGGATGCCAAAAAGGGTGAACGCATAAAGTGTCGATACATTTTTAAAAAATGTTGATACCAAAAACATCGAAACCCATAATTATAATGTAATAGGTAAATTTACAATGTAACCGGTATAAATATACCGGTTTTATGAGAGAATAGGTCTATAACATGCAGCGACACTTGTTAAATTTGTGTCGATACTTTTTTTCAGAATGGATGCCAAAAAGGATGAACACACAAAGTGTCGATACATTTATTAAAAGTGTCGATACCGAAAACATCGAAACCCATAATTATAATGTAATAGGTAATTTTGTAATATAACATGTATAAATATACTTGTTTTATGAGAGAATATGTCTACAACATGTAACGACACTTTGTAAATAAACCCCAGGTTTTATTGATTATGCTGTCAACATGATTAACCTGGATAATCCCAGTTACAGAACTAATTCCGACCATGATTGCGGGAGACTATACTCTACAGATTGTTTGGCATTTATGTGATGATGCGGATGAAATATTAAACGGTCTCATAATCCACAATAAAAATAGACTAAGAGAGTAATTTTTGTAAATATATGGTTAATTTTGTATAATTTACATTATACTCAAACTGAGCTTGACTTGAGGACATGTTAGTTTGTTATGTCCCTCACCGTTGCAGTACCCACATTGCCTAATTATCTTCTCGACCTTATTCTTCGGTACTTCTTTTCGCTTGCGTTATTTTCGTTGAAGGTCACGAACGTTGTTTACTACAATGCTCTGGTTGACTGAATCATTCAAACCAAACGAGTTTTCTAATTCTTCTATTAGTCTTTTCATTTCATCTCTTGCGGTTTTGAAAGACTCGTCTGTCTTTGATGCAATGTAGCATAACCTACTTGACGTTGAACATAAAGCAGCGAACCGTGCCATTTGCATCACTTCTGGAGACACATTCAAGTCAACATAACTGGCTGTAGAAGCCTTCGCATCATTAGTCCACCTACTTTGAATCAAAGTCTCGGGCAAATATGTGTAATTCAAGTGCTTCAAAATGTGAAGTTGATGGCGACACAGAAGTCCAACAGTCTTGAATTTTTTGCATGAGCAAATTAGGGTCTTCGTACGAGAATCAAAACTAATTTCAAATTTCCTATTTTTTTCTTTGTACTTTGATAAAATATAATGTTGACATTCATCTGATAAGGACTGAATCTCTGCCTCAATCCGGTACAATGTCTCCCGTAGAAGTTTATCTTGGAACGCACGAAAAGATTCGCGGGTAAAAATCGCAGCAACATGGCTTTCAAGGTCGAACAGTTTTGTGATTTGGAAGGGCTTCATATGGGAACTTAAGTAATCCGCTTTCAACTCGTTCATACGCATTCTACTAATTTCATCTTCAATTGCACGAACAACATCTAAATATGTCATCTTGTGTTTCAGTGCAATCGCTAGTGAAGCATTCATATACTCGCACCTTTGTGTTGAACGAATATTGGCAAAAAAATGACCGGTTAGATATGCTTGTGCCCATAAATGTCGTGTATTTCCCTTCTCAATCACACATGGATGTTTTTCGACGTTGAATTCTGAAACAACCGAACGCCATTGAATATCAAATTCCTCGGTTTTCCACCAGGAAGCCATGCATTTTGAGAATGCTGCTATAAATTTTGGGTCACCAATGTTAACTTGTATATTGCGAGAAAGATGTCAAGAACATAATATGTGCTTAGCATAAGGGATAACAGATTTGATAGCCCTCTGCATTGCCCTATCCCCATCGGTGACAACTGAAATATGTGATTTATTCATCATGGCTTCTAAAAAATTATGTAGCACCCACTCAAAAGATTGAGACGTCTCGTCAGCGATTATGGCAGTGTCAAACACAATTGTGTTATGGTGATAATTGACACCAGCAATAGGCATAATTGGTCGACCATACAAATTATCTTTGTACGTTGTGTCGAACGTAATTACATCACCGAAGCATGTGTAATCCGATCTCGATGTAGAATCCGACCAAATAAGATTATATAATGTCCCTGATTCGCCTACCGAGTATGTCATAAAAAACCCGAGATCATCATATTTCTTATAATCAAAGTAGGCAATAACTGCATTCACATCCCCATCGACGATTTCATTTGCTTTACCTCTTTGAAGTGCATTGTAGAGGTCTTTATGTGTAAATCCAACATTATGATAGCCCCCTGCCTGCTGCGTTAAATAGTTCATTACTTGTGACGTGCCAACACCGACCTCTTTCAATGTTGTTGTCTCGTCGATATCAGCCTTACTTACAGCTCTATTAGAACGCATAAATGGTGTCATAGCAGGTGTGCACAATGCATGATTATGTTCCTGATAAGACTTACTTATAACCCACTTATCGTTTGTATTTGTTGCTGTAACTACGACTCTAGCCTTACAGCATGTTCTTGTCTGGTGTATGAACACGTTGACGATTAACAATATTGACTTTTGATGCTCGAAACCCTTCTTTGGAACAACAAAATTCTTATGTCTTCACATTTCCTTCCACGTCAAGCCGTGTTGTTCCCTTACGTGCACTAAACCCATGTTCCCGTGTGAATCCCTTGTAAAAGTACCAAGCTTGATCACGTGAACAGAAGAGATGACCAACCAATCTGTCAGATTCATCAACATTATGTACTTCATGGCATTCCTCGGTTGGCTTAACATTGTCTTCATCAGTATGATCCATGGTAAAAATTTTGTTGTGCAAGTTCAGTGGTCCCGGAGTTGATGGAGATGTAAGCAAAGGTTCATTGAATATGTTTCAGTCGTGCTGCTTTCAATAGGATGTGGTATTGGTAGTGGTAGTTAAAGGGTGGGTACAACATTAAATTCGTAGTACATATTTAGGTATGTACAATAACTACCCAAATATGTGTCGATATATTTTATACAAGTATCGACCCAAAAAACATCAAAAAGAATAATTATAATGTAATAGGTAAATTAACAATGTAACCGGTATAAATATACCGGTTAATTAGAAAACAGATCAACATAATATATTGACACTTGTGTAATTTGTGTCAATACTTATTGTCCAGGATGAATGCACAAACGAGGTGCATGCATAAAATGTCGATACATTTATTAAAAGTATCGATCCCAAAAACATCGAAACCGCTAATTATAATGTATTAGGTAAATTTACAATGTAACCGATATAAATATACCGGTTTTATGATAAAATAGGTCAGCATCAAGTATCGACACTTGATAAATTTGTGTCGATATTTTTGGTCCAGAATGAATGCCAAGAAGGGTGCAACCATAAAGTGTCGATACATTTATAAAATGTATCGATCCCGAAAACATCGAAACCTATAAGTATAATGTAATAGGTAAATTTTCAATGTAACCGGTATAAATATACCGGTTTTATGAGAGAATAGGTCTAAATAATGTATCGACACGTTGTTAGTTTGTGTCGATACTTTTTTCCAGAATGAAATATGAATGTCCAACCAGGTGCAAGCATAAAGTGTCGATACATTTAAAATTGTATCGATCTAAAAAACATCGTAACCGATAATAATAATGTAATATGTAAATTTGTAATGTTACCAGTATAAATATATCGGTTTACTTCGAAAATAGATTAATATAAGCGCTACCTATTACATTATATAAGAGCTACCTAATATGTTATTGTACTTGATAATATTTCCGGTTAAATGCTTATTTTATTATATAAACGCTACCTATTACATTATATAAGCGCTACCTAATATGTTATTATACTTGATAATATTTCTAGTTAAATGATATAATATTACTAGTCAAAATTTTAACCGATCGTTTATTTAACCGACCACACAAATAAGCCAAGCCGAAGACCATAAAAGATTGCGAGTCAATGCTTTGGTTTGTATTAGTGTACACTTCGAATTCATCTCACTTTCACACACACACTCCACTTTCTCACCTGCTTCCGACACTGGCACCCCCCTTTCTTCTGTAGTGCAGTAATAAGGTAGGATCGATCAAGAACATGAACATCAACCTAGAAATTGGGTTCAGATTCCTTCCACCTGATGAACAAATCATCAGTTTCTTCCTCAAGAATAAGATGATCGGTGATCATAAAACCACTCGCCATATCAGAGAGGTCGACCTCCTCAAGTATGAGCCCTGGCAATTACCTGGTAAACTAATATTTTCCCATTATCACTGTTTGTTTTTAATCTTGAAAATTTTGGTTGCTGATTTTTTTTTTCATTTTGAGAGGACAGCCGTGTCTTTAGTACAGTCTACATATCCAGAGTGGTTGTTCTTCTACAAACTCAACAAGATTTCCGAGAAAAAAATGGACAGGTTAACCAACTCTGGGTTCTGGAAATCAACGGGTGCGGATCGGCCAGTGAGTTATGGAGGTAGGCAGATTGGTACCAAGAAGACTTTGGTTTTTTATACGGGGCGTACCCCTAGTTGTGTCAAAACCGATTGGGTCATGCACGAGTTCCGCGCCAATTCCGACTTCCTTCCTCATAATGCGGTAATCTTCGTGATCACATACACAAATCCATCCTCAGCTTTTGCTCTGTTTACATGTGTATATATGATGAATGATATGATGGCTTGTTACCAGCTTTTTATGGTTCTGTTTACTTTAATTCCCTATAATGTTACTGAAGTTGATGAAGATCATGTAAATAGTTCTGTAGATTGCTGATTGCTTCCTGTTAATCTTGCCAAATTAGGATTTAAAGTTGTAGTTTGTTGCATTAATCTGCATTCTTTTAGTACGCTGTACAATTGGTAGAAAGCTGCAACTTTAATTTGTTAAAATTGGGTAAACAACTGGTAGCAGAGAATTCCTAACATTTTGGTCCTTTTTTGGCCTTCAATTTACTTAGAATAATAGTTATGTGGTCGGCTACTTGAGGAACAATGCTGCTGAGAAAACTGAAAACTTGATTTCAAATGTCGGTCAGACAAGTGCACATTTTGCGGCTTCTAGTTCCCCCAAAGATGCTGTTTGGTTTACGTCTATGGAGGTGAGAATGAACATGACTTACAATCAGCCTTTTCTCTGAGTAACAAATAAACTTTATTTCATGTGTGTCGAGCCAGCATTTACAGAAATTAATGCTTGCTTATCAATGATTCATACTTAGGTGGTTCGTCAACCGCAGTCCGAGAGTATGGATTATGAAATGGCTTTGCAGATGCAGATGCAGATGGAAGATGAGGGAATATTTGCTTCTGATCTCTCACCATCCAGGGGCACACATGATCTCCCTCCAGCCAGTGTCAATAATGAGCAGATCATGATTGAAGAAGGCATCTCCTTTGAGGATCTGGATTTCCTACCGCCTGATGCATTGGTTGATGAAGAGCAAAATGAGTGGCAACTTCAATTCGACACCATTGAGGAAGAAAGGGAATTCATGGATTCTTTCTTCAGTAACCAAGAAGAACATACCAATGTAGAGGCTGAGCACATATATTGCCTTGATTACAGGGCAACAGACTATGCTGGGAATAGACACGACACTGACCCTAAATGGGACAATGCATGGGTAAAGAAACTATCTTAAGTAGCTACCGTTGGAGAGTTGGCCTAAAAACTGAGTCAGTACTGTAGGAGAACAATTGCTTGAATAATGTCTGACACTGTCACATTTTATTACAGTTTTGAGTTTCTAATTATGTTCTCCTACGGTGTATTAGGAATCTCCAGGGAATTAGAAAGTCTATAGTTGTGTCGACATGTTGAAGAGGTCATACAATGTTGCTTTTCTGCAGTCCTGGCAGTATAATTATTTTTGTTTTCCTCGCATCTTTGTTGAGTTTCATATTTGGACACTGGAAAACTTGACATAACCTCTGTGTCTTGTATAACAGTGTGATCAACTAGTTCATATGCCTGATGAAACTCACCATGGCCATTCGGAAGGACTCAATCAGAAGCGAATGGAAACTGGTGTTCATCATGATGAGATCCTGATAATGGATTCCGGGGTTGAATCGGCAACAGTTACAGCCTATGAGATCAATGGTCTTGAATCGGTCAAGGAGGAAAGGTCAGTTATCTCAAGAGCCTGCAAACCTGAGCCAAAATCCCACAAGTCAGTGGCACAGGGGTATCCAAGAAGAGTCCAATTACAGGGTAAATCTTCAGGGAAAGTAGTGTCCAGAGACAGGGTAAGTTAGTTAAACAGTAGAAGGAAACTTAACCACTTCAAATGTGGATTGAAATAACAAAGCTTTCTTTACAACTCTACTAACTGTTGTTTACTCCACCCGCTTTCCTTTTGCAGACCAGAGAGAGTGGCATACATAGTCCTGTTGTTCAGCCAGTCCAAAACAAGAAATCAGTTGTGCAAACCAACAAAAGCCCTAAAATGGATCGGGACAGGAATACCAAATTGGTCTTGAACTCAAGATCTGAAGTATCGGCTGGCAACAGTAGGAAAAATTCTTTCAATTTCGTGGAGATGTCCCAGCTAAGGGGCAAACGGAACCCACCATCAGTATATGTTAGAAATGTGATAGTAGGCTCTATTTTGTTCATATTTGTTGTTTGGCAAGTTATGTTTATTCGATAGTTTTAGAGTTGTGTGTGAATCTAGCATTACATTATGGTAAGACACGCATGGTTTAGATCGCTATGCTTGTGTCTCATCTGTGATGGAAATAGGAACAATGATCTTATAAAGACTTGTCCTTACAATGAGCTGATGTATCTGTAGTTAAGTTTAAAAACCTAAGTATCTTCAAGACCATGTTATTTTAATTATGATTAATTGTAATGTATATACATATTATGTACCACTGCATTTATCTAGGATTGTTCACTTTCTCATATACACTTCCAGGCTCTACCTGGTCGGGAAACCTCATCAACATACTACAAGAGTAATGGATGGGATAATGACGGGATGAAGTTATAAAATTCTAGGGGACAAAAATAAATTATCAATAAAAATACAAAAAATATCTAAATTATATGTAAATTTAAAATTTTTAGAGAACAATCGCTCTCATCAATCCCTTTTGATATATCAAGTCATGTATCCAAAGCGTTGACATTGCATATGATACATGTTTAAAACACCAACGTGATACATGTCATGTGTCTAAAGCAATAACATGACACATGTCATAATTTAGTCCCTTAAAGTTGTTTAAAAATATTTTGGCTCCCACAAAATTTTTAGAAATTCAGATTAAGCTTTAAATTTTTTGAATATTCTTAATTAAACCCTCCCATAATTTTTAAAAATTCTCATTAAGCCTCTCAAATTTTCAAAAATTTTAGTTATACCCCAATTTTTTTGAAAAAAAATAAATTGAACCTTTCAAAAATTTTGAAAATTTTAATTTAAACCTCTAATTTTTTAAAGTCTTAAGTTACCCCCTAAATTCTATCGCCAAGTTATGTCACTACATGTCATGTGTCCAAAGTGATGACGTGGTATGAGCTCCATTTTCATGTCATGTTATCACTTTAGACACGTGACATGTGATACGTTATTACTTTAGACATATGACAGTGACATGCCATCAACAAATATTAACTGTTGGTTAGAGTCAACTATTAACCTTGTGGTCGTGGGATCGAGTCCTACGGTGGGCAATTTCATAATTGTTGGAGGTCTTCTACGGAAGTTGCTTTCAACCTAGCGTTGGGGGCAGCCTACTACCCTACCTCTCTCTTACCCCATTATATATGGGAATAGGGTCAGCTTTTAGAGTCAACTATTAAGGGAAGCATTCTGACCAGTTGCTCAGGGCCTCCATTTTTTATAGGCCCCAAATTTTGTAATCTTATTTTTTTATAATCGATGCTCTTAATTTTTTCATTTTATTTTCTCTTTATGATTAAGGTCCTTAATTTTTGTAATCTCATTTTTTACCTTTATAATAGAGGCATCTAATTCTTTTTAATCTCACATTTTACATTTATAATTGAGGCCCCTAATTTTTTTCAATCACACTTTTTATATTTATAAGTGAGGCCCTTAATTTTTTTCAATCTCACTTTTTACCTTCATAATTGAAACTCCTAATTTTTTTCAATCTCACCTTTTAATTTTATAATTTAGGACCCTAATTTCATTATTTTTCTAACATTTATTAGTGAAATATTAAATTAATTGTTCAAAATAATAGAATATACTTTTATTCTATAAGGACCTAATTTTTTAGTTTCGCTCAGGGTCCTGAAAATGTCTGAGATAACTTTGTCGTTAGTCAATTAATAATTTTAGTCTAATTATATATTATTTTAAATCTAAAATGAATCGTTGAAAATTAAAATATTTTAAAATAAAAGAAATAAGGTCGAAGGGATTAATTTTTAAGGAAGTTAGAGTTGAATTTTGACATTAAGGCAAAAGAAAAAACGTAAGCATATAGCATCACCCCAAGTTGCTGATCAGTCCTGAAACTGGAACCTTATGGCCCAAAGGCACAACAAATAACGTAGTTTCGGAGGAGCTTTCTCACAGCGCTGATTACATAAAGTCCAGTTCTTACCTCACTTCCTCGTCCTTGCGTTTTGACCATCAATTTATCATTTCATTCAGACAGTACCCTCCCTTTCTTTATATTAATTGTTTTTATCCTTTGTTTCTTTCTCTGCGTCTTGTTTACTACTTGCAGGAAAAAAGAAACATCAGTATGGCAGGGTATATATATATATATATATTTCCATCCAGCAGATTTCCAACCCTCCACCATTACTACCTACACAACGAAAACCTCGGCTGTGATTATCTGGTTCAAGTTTTTTCATATTACATCATGTTACTCTAGTTTCAGACACCATCTTCTACAATTCCATTTACTAATGTTTTCTTATTTAATTTTGCAGATCATGCATGAATATGAGCTCACTGCTACACTTCCGGACAAGTACGTACTTTTTTCTTCTTCTTTCTGATATTTTTTTTATGTCTGTTTAACTATCAAATTTGGTTATCCATTGTTTAGGAGTTGTCAAATTTGGGTGAAGATCAAGTGTTTGAAGGGTTAGAAGAGCTTTCAGAAGTAGATTGCTACGCAAGAAACAGATGTGGGGAATTGTTTGATGAATGGATTTCAGTTGAGGAATTTGGGAAGCATGGAATTCCCAGTTTTTGTAGCAATGAAGGGATTAGCTTATCATTTGCGGGCATGATAGAGTCACCCCATGTTGTAAATTCATCCGATTATGGCACTACCGTCCCACCAATATTCTTTTGTTTTGTTTCTGACCGTATATTTACTGCTCTTTAGCTATCCTTTCCAATACTGCATGAACTAGTTCGTATTGTCTCGGTTTTTCAGTTTAATTTTGTTGGAAAATGACATTTATGCTTAAGATTTGAGTTTTATTTGTTTTCTAATCATGGTGAATATTTTAGAATTTTATATTGTAATATAATTATTAAGAATTTAATTATTTTTAATAAAAGTCCATTTAAATATATTCAATGCAATAGCTAATAACTTTTTAAGAGTATTCAAGAGGCTGTTAACAGAATCCTTTTAAGAATTAAATAATCTTTTATAAAAATATTTAATTCTTAACTATTTGATTTAGCAAATTAAAATACAGATAACTTTATTGCAAACTTCATCGTTAATATATTAAATATAAATAGTATAAACATTTTACTTTTAAATTAATAATATATATATATATATATATATATATATCAATTTAGTATTAATTTAAATAATATCTTTATTAGTATAAAAAAAATGGTAGGTTCAAATGCATAGAATGTAGGCACATATCCCCTCCAATATCCATTATTATCAAACTTATGCCATTAAAACGAAGATAAACAACAACGTGATTTATGCAACCTTTCAGCTTACCATCCTTTTCCTAATTTCCTATACCTACCTGCATACAGATACAACACCAAAACACAGTTTCGACGTTTACTTTCACCTCCTGCAGGCAACAGCTTCAAACATTATCAAAATGGGGAAAGAAATTTTTAACCTTCAAACAAGAAGAAATAAAGAACAGATAAATGATGCTAGTAAAAGTAAAAGTTGAACAGTGAAATCAGAAATGAAAGAAACTTCTCTTTATCTTCTTCGTACCTTGCACATGCATGCGGCATCTTTATCATCATCAATTATGCTGCCTGTTAAACCTAACCTATATGTACAGCTCTCTTTATAGGGTGTGGTGTGCTGGATTTTCCATTATTATTATTACCTTCTTCTTCTTTATATTTCTGGGTAGCTAGGAATCTTTGGACTGTGAAATTAATTAATCCTTTTCTAACAATAATTTCACCCATCTTGGCTGGCTATCTTATTTAGTATCATACTATATATTTAATATATATACCCTAATACAATTTAGAATTCATTGAGTGATACCAATGGTAAAAGAAAATATAATTCTTTTTAAATGATTCGAGTTCAAGTAGTCACGTTTACAAACTTGTGTTTTGTCAATTGGCTAACAACAAGTACATACAGATGTTTGAATCACCATCTAGACAATAAACTCACATGATTTCATGTTGAATGTTTTTAGCTAACGCAGTGATTAAAAGGATTCAATATCCCATGCTCTACAAACTAGTTATATCTTATTTCCTATACCAATGAAACTGGAATCTTTCAGAACAAAGAATAAAGCGATGAAGACATTGAAATATCTTCTGTTAAAATTTTATATGTGTGTTTGTGTGTTGGAACAGTTAGCAGCCAAGTCCAAATGAAATGCAATTTTGTAAGGCAGTCTGTGTCTCTAGTACATATGTATACAGTATGAAGCTGCAATGCTAGGGAAGTCTGGAAAGGCCATGAGTACGCAAAACAATACTGTTTTAACCTCATTTTTAAATGGAAGTTTCTTTCATTTCCATGTCAATTTAACCCAAACAGTTATCTATATATATATAGTATTTTTTTCTTTCCTTTCGATCTGTCAAATTAATGAAACAATAAATATAAGCCTAAATATTGATTACCTTTTAGGGCCTAAGCAAAACTATATTAGAACGGCCTTTAACCCTCTTGAAATGAAACTTTTTAGCATTTACATGCATAATGAATGCCAGTTGCATTATGAAAAGTCGAGTATTCCATATTACTATTAAATTACTAAGTATGTCTATCACCAATTTAGATATAAGTGTATATTGTTCCAACATTCTATGTCAACTTATGTTATTAGAACTAGAGTGTAAGTGCCAAATATGGATATGTTTAGATGTTTTTCTATATATTCGAAGGATATGTTGAGATTGTATATCTATATCTAAGTATTGAACACAAGTATTTCATAAAAATGAAAATGGTTATTATATGCAAATGACCTATTAATCTTAGAAATATAGAATTATCCAGTTACCAATTATGGCCATAGCATAATGCATGATTCATAATGACTGAAGGACATCAAAGATGGCTTCAAAAACCTGTCAAACTACAACTCATTAAGGCCAAGGCAAACATCAATACTTCTAATTGAGACACAGTGCCTCTAACAGATGCCCTTAACAAAGCTAGAAATAAGTATATCAAAGTGGAAACTCATCTGAATGACATTGATTCCAGCAGCGTTTTTCCATCTAATAAACTACAGAAGGACAAGGCTGAGTTCAGCGCATTTTAATGCTTTACTACTGTTTTGTCAATTCTGAAGCCGTATCACTCAGTAACCAGTAGTGAAAGAAATTGATCCGGAATGTTTATTAATCAATATTTTGAACAATTCAGCATGCTCGTATGGATATCCATCCAAAACTTATACTTTAGCGTTTGTAGAGCTATATTTAATGTCATATTACTATTTTAATTAATCTTCCTAGTAAACTGCATTACCTGGAGCTGCAAATCACCGGAAAGAACATGTAAAAATGGGAACTTTACCAGTAACAAACTATGTAAGAGATAGAGTTCCCATACAAGTAATTTAACCAATACATAAAGACTCATTAGGTTGGTGCATTGATTACTACTTAATAAATGCGCTGACAATATTTGAAGCGAATACATATATATATATATATATATATATGTAAATGTATTCAAACAAAGCTATATATATATATATATATATGAATTCTTACAAGTATCGAGCGAAGTCCAGTCTCAATAGACAAGAGAACTTTTCTGTGTGTAACAGCCCAGACAAGATCATCTGATCATGGCTGTAGAGAGAAGGTACACCAATTATCAAGAAAGTAAGTAAAGGAAAAATCTAACTTGAAAAACAAATGGTTTATATGTAGGAAAATTTTCAAAAAAACTTATCAATAAGAATACAGATAATACCTTTTACAGATGCTGCGGCTTTTCTGTGCTTTACCTGCTGCAATGCCTGCAGCTTAGATGTTCAGCAGCAACAAGTCAAGTATATATATATACACACTATTAAATTAACATGGAGAAACGAAAGAAATAGTAGAAAAAAGGGGGGGGGGAACTAAAGGTCTTTTTTCAAGCTATATATATTTATATATTATATAATATACATACAACAGCTACCATGCATTGGCAGCACAAAGTAATGATGTCAGTCAGGGATGAGGGAGGGAGGGAGGGGAAAGGGAAAGAACATATACAGATGATCATAAGTTAACTAAACAAGAGAGCAACAAATAATATATACATATATGTGTGTGTATATATACACCAATCAAACTGGGGGAAATCTGGGGATGCAGTAAGGAAAGGGCAGGACCTAGTAATGGAAAAATATGATATTTTATATAATAACAAGTTGGGAATATGCTGATAAATCTGTATATGTGTTATACACAATCTTCAACTCCATGTGTTGCATCGTCTTTCATCTTTAGCTCTTCACATATCCCAAACCTCAACTAACTCATGTACTTAAACAATATTTAAAGAAATTAAAAAAAAAACTCATCTTTTCAATACCCTCTTTCCTCAATCCAGTGCCTTTCGGAAAGCAAACAAAAAAAGAATGAAAATGCAACCTTTCACTGTGATTTTCTCTTCAATGGATCATAGATCCAAATCAAAGGACAAGGAAGATTTTCCTTTCTTTGAATATTCAGCTTGCATTCCGGAGAATGGGATATTATTGTTGGACAGTCTTGATTGGAGAGAAGAGGAAGGGAAATTATAAGGAGAATCATGCCCCGAGGAAGATTCGTCATTTGTAGGAGTAGGGCACTCCATGTTCACTCCAAAGAGCCTTAGCCTTTTAGCCGCTGTTGTATTGCCCTGAACAACTGGTATTGAATCGATCACCATTGGATCTCTTCTCCCTTCTTGCACTGCCCGAATTTGATGATGATGATATGATCCATATGATGACCTTAGATGGTACTGCGCTACATTGCCATAAGTAACTGCTTGCTGCTGTTGCAGTAGCTGTTGTTGTTGATGATGGTGATGATTATAAGGATATATGCTGTAATTCAACCGATGCAAAGGCTCGTAGCTTTGTGGAAGCGAGTAGATTCCACCCCACCGGCCGACCGATTGAGGGAAGTTGAACTGATTCTGCGGCTGAAAATGTGCAAACGTTGCGGGATCAGGCACATTAGGCCTTCGCCTCCAATCAATGTACAACCGGTCTTTCTCCGAGTCCCCGACGCCGCGCTGGAACGACACGATATCACCGGCATCGAGCTTCTTTTCCTTGACGAAACGGCTCCACCCTTTGGTCATCACATAACTCTGGCTGCTATTCCAGTACGAGTACCGGAACCGCCACGACTTGCCGTTCCTGTCCTCGAAATTCAATAACAGCTCTTTCTCGTTCGATGAAGAGTCGAGGGGGAAGTACCTCTCGGCGTGCTGCTTCGGTATAACAAGGCGGTTCAGCTTGCCTACATCGCTGGGCGTGACGACTTTATCGAACATATATTCTTTCTCAATAGACCTACTTGCAGTATTCGATTCTTCAATACTACTGCTCCCCAGTGACAACTCCATCACCTCTCTAGTTTCTTGTCCGAAATCGATAGCAAAAATCTTCAAAAGAATCCAAGTTGATGGGAAATTCTCTTAAGATTTCCTCGTCATCTTCACTGATCTCGATAATTAGAGTACTTTTGCACAAAGTTCATACCTCCACCACCAAATTTTACTTCAAGTATAAGATTGATGGGAAAATAGAAGGAAAAAAAGGTTGGAGCATATGAAATAAAACTAAAAACTAGACCTGAGTTTGCAAATACCGGTTTTCTGGGTAACTATGATTTTGTTTGTTCTAGATCTTTGAGGAGCGAAGGGAGCAAGAGACAGGTCCCTAAGTACAAAAACCGACTGAGGGTCGGTGCCTTCTTCTTGGATCTGGAAAAAGAAAACCCTAAAGAAGACAAATTATAGCCATGGGAGAATCAGCAGGGAAGAGTTGTTTCTCGTTGTTGACCTAAGCATTTGGCTTAGAGAGAAAGCAGAAAATGAAAGGAGAAAGTGGAGGAATTAGGCTTCTTTTTGTGCCAATATAATCACGTTGAATAATCATGAAGCATAATCATACCTAAAGAAATACAATATGATTATAAAAAAATCTTACTCCTAATTTAACACATTCAAGAATTAAGCATGATGGTTTATGCACATTTCCCGAAACGGCATCTGCAAATTAAATCAATAATTTTAATTAACATTAAACCATGTGTAGGGTAAGATCTATGAGACGTGAAGGTAAATAAGTGTTCATCTTGAAATTCATCCTGAAATTTTATTCATATTTATCTGTATAATAATTTTTTTATGATTAATATATATATTTTAAAAATATTTTTAAATTCATTACTCGTCTTATAAATAAGAAAGTACATGAATTGATATTTTAGGTAAATATATCAGAAGGTGGGGGGAATAAATATGTATGGGAGCTTGTCCTTTACATGGAATTATTTACATTACTCTCTCCAGTTGTTCAACTCTCAAAACCATGCTTTGTTAAGATAAAAGCCTAGCAACGTAATTTCACATTCAACATGCTTTACCCTAAATTTTGTTTACTTTTAACTTAACCCAGCATTTCTTTAGTTAGGTTTCGATAAGTTTTGACTTTCGGTCATTCATTGTGTGCTGGTCCTGCAAAAAGAACCAAAAATTACTGATGTTTTTTTAACGGTCTTTGTCTTCGATTAAGACGACAAGTGGATTAATTACTTGAATTGAAAATAATAATAATAATAAGATTTGGATCATATTGCAACTTGGTACTTTGGGTGATTAATGTTAAATTAAACTTTGGTGAATGCTATTAATACATGGACTATAGATAGGTATTAAAGTACGTAGCTTCTTAAGCCAAAAGGATAGATGAAGTGCTTGACTTAGTTAATATATCAAACTTTACAATTTTTGTTATTGAAATTATCAGTTAATAACATGTTTTTATTAATATATGTTTTTGAATTTCATAACGATAATGTAGTAAACGATAATAATAAATTTTTATTTATCTAGATACGTACACAATGAACGAATCCTATTAAAAATAAGGGTAGACCACGTACTATTAAACTTAATGCGATTATGCTATTAAAATTTTAATTGTTTTAATTATATCTCTAAACTTTGATTTTGATTTCAGTTAAATTATTGGACCGTTGCAGCTATTGATGCTTAAAATGATGTTGTTTTAAACGTTAAACTTTAGAGATGTATCGATTTTATCACTATACTTTTAAATAGTTCATTTTTTAGTCACTGTTCTTTTCCAGCCACCACCGGCAATGAATCGTCATCCAACACACATAGACTTTCGTAGTAAGATCACCATTAAAACGTTTGTATTTCACTATTCTTTATTCTCCTAGGATTGATTTTCCACGAAATATCTAAAATTAATGAAATTAAACAAAAAGCTTTTCTCTATTTTGAAGGGTTTGGGGTATTTGTTCGAAAATTTGAATGATAAGAAATATTATTTCGAGAAAACGAACAATATACCTCAAAACTAGCCTTACCAGACGACTATAGGAGGAGATTGAAGTATTAGCACGTCGAATCTTTAGATAGATTTCATCGATTTTGTGTGAGTTTTATGAAAAATCAATACGATAAGAAGAAAAAGGAGTGATATGTGACATTTTGATATCGATCTTGATACAAATGAAAATCACTGATGGGCAACGAGTAGCTACCAGCAGCAATCTGAAAAGTTGAGTGCATAAAATTTATATCTTTTTAAAATTTGGTGGCAAACTCAATATATCTCTAAAGTTCAGTGTCTAAAAAACATCATTTAGTGGCATATCCAGAATTTTTTTTTAGGGTGTGCGCACATATGTTAATAATACAAATTTTGTTAATGGGTGTACGTAAATAAAATTTCATAGTGGACACCATTAGTAAAATAAGTATAATAAAAAAAATTCAGATTTCAGGATAGTCATGTGCCCGCCCTCAACAAGTTGTGGCTCCGTCACTAGTCTATATCATCGTGTCTGATAAAATTTAACGGTCCATTGATATTATTGAAGTTAAAATTAAAACTGAATATTATAATTGAACTAATTTAAAATTTAATGATATAAATGATACATTACTTAAAATTCAATAGTATCTAGTTTCATTTATCCAAAAAAAAAAAAGATAAATGGGTGTAGCAATGTCAAAATTTGTGGATGGTTATAGGACAGAATATTCTGTTCCCCTGTCTGGTAATTGAAGACCTTTGAGAACCAGCGATCTGTAAGACTCTCACCTCTTCACTTAATTGCAACTAAAATGCTTAATTTCTACCATTTTATGAATGAGAGAATCGGGTTGGAGCATGATCAAATTTAAAGTAAAAAAATATTTAACCAAACCTAATTTGAGATATTAGGGATAAATACAGAATAATTTTTTTTTTAAAAATATTAATGTTAGGTTAAACTGCAGACCAACTTTTACTCAAAACTCAAGATAAGTGAAACATCACCAAATGTTAAAATGAATCAAAATTAAATGAGAATTTTCAATTTTTAAATTAGAATCGAGAAGATCCGACCATAAATTTATATAGATCAACCTACTACAACACAGTTTATAGTTTTTTTGTTTAGATAAATGAATAATTGATTTGCTGTATTTGTGTAAGTTTAAAGGCTGGCTGCCCGCAGTTTTTGACTTGGCATGCCAGTTTTTCACTGTAGCAACCAGACACTTAGCCCCACTCTTCTGTACCATTTTGAGAAGCAATCAATTTTAGATATCTATAATTTCAAGATTTATTGGTAATAAACTAAACTCTAATTAAATACATTTTAAAATACAGATACTGGCCAACAAATATCTCACAGGCAATGGGTTAACAAGTTCATCATGACACTTTACCTAGTAGGTTTATTTCTGAATCAAGATAAACTATTTAAAAAATTATTGAGCAATTTTAGTGATAAAAAATAATATTTTTTTAAAAAAAATCAGGTTCGAGCATATAAGTCTATAAAATATATGTTGTAAATAGTTAAGATATATTTTAAACAAATACTACATTTTAATCACTAGACTCTAAAGAAAAAAAGGAAAAACCCAAATAAAGATAAAATATTGGAATTAACCTTTCCCTCAATTTGACATTTGACCTAATTATTTGTTTATATACACATGTATTTCATCTCTGATGATAGTACAATTTATTTTATATGAAATTTGTATGGTATGTTTGTAACAAAAAATGCAGAAAAAAACAAACTGGAGACTGGGTATAGATTGAGGCACATGATGATAGAGGAAGCAGGCAATCTAAAGGAGGATATATACATCTATGAGTAAGGAAACTGCAAAAGCAAACACAGCAAAGTACTCTTATATCAGCAGTTGCCAGCTGTCTCAAAAAATGTCAAAACAGTACACTGCATTCATATGATCTCCCTGAACACTTTGCATATGAACACCAATACACCATCTCTTATACATACATACATTACATACATACATACAGAAACAGGTAGTAAGTAACGCTTACCGATAACTTACGAGGAAATCTCATGAGTTAAGCTGATAATCAGAGAAGAAAGGGGATGTGATTCTCTCACTGCTTACTTAGCCTGCTCTTTTTAAAGCTAAAGCATTAGCCAGCCTATTTCAAAAAAACAAAAAACCCTAAAATGGGGGGACCTCTCTCTTCCACTCTCTTTTATCATTTATTCAGATGAAAGGTCCTCATGCTTCATGCGCCACCATCTTCTTTTGTTTCTTTACAGTCAATAAAATTAATGTTAATCAGTGTTGTAAGTACTACCACTACTTTTTTTTTTTTTGTTATTACTGTCTGGTAAAATTTTATTTAGAGTTGCAACTGTTGGGTTGCAGCTTATATATGTAATATAGACACAGAGGGTTAGGACCACTCTCCTCACCCCCCCCCCAACCATATAGTCCAGTTGGCCGTTATCTTATTGCATTATACTTTTGCTCTTAAGCTGCTGCTACTGCATAAGGAAAAGCATCAAATGGATGGGTCTCCATCAACTACTGCTATCCCATTCCATTGAGGATTTGACGATTTCTGCAACATCTGTCATGCCCCAGACTCTAGGGAAAACTAAAGTAAGCTATAAGATTCATTCACTAATACACAAAATTTCATATAATGCTATTATGCTTCTACAGTTTTAAAGATTAATTGTTTTAATGTGTTGTTTACTTTCTCTTGTATGAACTCCACACTAGTACTAGAGCAGTAGTGTAATGGCCCACCCCAGCTGCCTTCTGAAAACCGTTGAGTCTGCCTGTTTCGTCGCTTTCCTTTTTTATTTTTCTCATCAGATACTCCCCCATCTTGCTTGGCCATTAGCTATACCTTGTAGCTCTCTTCATAAACAGCCACTGTTGCAGATAAATATGCTGTCTGTTCATGCTTCAATTGTTTGATGGACCTTAGTTTTCTTGAAAACTGGAAATCCCTTTGAATTTGCAACAAAGATATAATTACTCAACATAGATGCGTGTATATAAATTGCCTGTGTATATGCGATTTTTTTGTTCTGGGTAAAAGCTCTCTTCTTCATTTGTCTATGTCTTGGGGCAGCTAATCACTTCACATGCTGCCATGTTTCTTCTTTATTCCTTTAGTTGCCTTAATATATCTTGTGCTCAATAAAGCTTCGAGCTACCCAAGCTGCCCTCGTTTATCTCTTACACCTAACTCTTTATTTTCTTTCCACCAAAATTTTACACATAGGAGACAATTGGTTTTTCTTTCTTTCTTTCTTTCCTTTAGGTCTTGTATATATCTTTGATGTCCTAATCGCACAAGCTCCAACTATACCGTGAACTGGATCGAAATTAGGGATGATCTGACCTAAGTTTCGCCCGACATAATTTAATCCACACCTAACTCGACAAAATATATATATATATATATATATGACAAAGCTCACGATATAATGCTTTCAAAATAAATAATTCACGAGATAATGCACTCCCTATATTATTTGCTGAAATAGAGTGAAATTCACAGTGTTGGCCGTAGGTCGCCATGCCTTCCGGGCGACCTACTACGTCGCCATGGCTTCCCGGCGAGCTGCACAGAGATAATGGACGATTTAACGTCTGCATGTGCCATGCACGTCCCAACACATAGGTCGCCATGCCCTCCGGACGACCTTGTAGGTCGCCATGCACTCCCAGCGACCTTGTAGGTTGCCATGCACGCCCGACGACCAACGTTGCTCCTCGTGATTTCTGCAGCTACTGCTCTGCTTTGGTGCTTTGCATGGGCCGTACGTGGCATGGGATAGGTCGCCATGCATGCCTATGGTATGCTCTCGCTGCGCCTCTGCTCCCATGCAGCGTGAATTCAGCTGTATTATTGCAGGACTTATTACTGCATTATTGCAGCCCTTATTGCTGCATTATTGCAGTCCTTCAACTCACGTGAATGACAATTTGAGGGTGAATAATTGAAGCAAACGAGATGGGTGGTTGTATTATATATTGGATGGGGTTAATGAGGGAAACATAAAAGAAAGAAAGGGAGAAGAGAGCAAGGGAAACGAGGAAGAAGAAGAAAGGGATAAGACAACATCGAGGTAAGTTTTTTAATTATTTAAATTAGTTTATTATTTTAAATTATTAGTTTGTTAGTTTATGGTTTAAGGTAAAACAAAATTTTAATTAATTAGTTAGTTAGTTTAAGGTAAAACAAAATTTTAGTTAATTAGTTTGTTAGTTTAAGTTTTATTATTGTTAGTTTAAGTTATATCATACATAAATATAAAATTATTTAATTAGTTTGTTTGATGGTTATATATTAAAAAAATAATTAATTAGTGTGTTAGTTAGTCTAATATTTAATTAGTTTGTAGTTAGTTAAATAGTTAAGTTATATATATTTTGGTTGTTAAATTTATATTATATAAAAAAATTAGTTAATTAGTTAATTAGTAGTTTAATTTTTATTATAATAAAAAAATAGTTTATTAGTTTAAGTTATATAAAAGAATAATTATTTAAATTAGTTTTTTGTTATAAATTATTAGTTAATTAGTTTATTATTATAAATTAGGGTAAAACAAAAAATTAGATAATGAGTTTGTTAGTTTAAATTATATTATTGTTAGTTTAAGTTATATCATATAGAAATAAAAAATTATTTAATTAGTATGTTTGATAGTTACATATTAATAAAAATAATTAGTTAGTTTGTTAGTTGTTAGTTATATATAAAAAAATATGTAATTAGTTTGTGTTAGTTAAATAGTTAAGTTATATTTGTTTGATGAATTTATATTATATACAAAATTTAGTTAATTAGTTTTTTAGTAGTAAATTATAATTAAAAATCGTTTATTAGTTTAAGTTATATTAAAGAATAGTTAAAGTTATATTAAAGAATAGTTTATTAGTTGTTTAAGGGGAAATTTACGTTTAACTTATATTTTAAAAAGTTTAGTTTGTTAGTTTATTAGTTTAATATATTATAAGTTATTATATTAAATTTTTTTGTTGTGTTGTAAATTAGTTAGTTAGCTAGTTTATATTAGATTATAATAATGATTTTTTAAATATTGTTGTTTAATTTTTTTTTACAGATTCATTCCAATGGCTGACCAAATTCCACTGCTGAGACTTGACAATGAACATATTTCAAGTCATTTGGGAATAATGGTGAATAAAATATTTGTTTAATGAATTATAATTAATAAATATTTGAATATTATTTTATGATTGTGATAAATTTTTTGAAATATTTAATTGCAGGAGGACGAGCAGCGAGTCCTTCGTCTTTGGCTACATAAAGTGCCCAAGCCACACCCATTGATAGAAGAAAACTTGTAAGAGGCTGGATTTTGGTATGTAACATTTGTGCGAGATTACAAGTTGGTCTCATGTTTGATCAGTGCGTTGATTGAACGTTGGAGACCAGAAACACACACGTTTCATTTGTCGTGTGGCGAATGTATGATAACTTTGGAGGATGTGGCAATGCAACTCGGGGTCCAAACAAATGGGATGCCGGTGGTAATGTCACATGAGTTTAATAATGTGGCACAACTTTGCATAACTTACCCATGCTGACTATCTCGCTATGAATGTGTGCGTTATGAAATTGGTCGATACTATTCTTGCCAATATGACGGATACAAAATGTCGGATATGCATATGGAGGTATCCAACGACTTCCTGGTCGTTCAATTGCCGCCAAAATACCCGTTCCTCTATCGGATATCAATCAAACTCCATCTTCACGAACGACATATTGACGTAGATTGGTCATAAAGAAATCCCAAGCCTCTATTGTCTCTCCCTCAACAATGGCGAATGCAATTGGGAAGATATTCTGCTCACCATCTTGAGCAACTGCCATTAAAAGTACATGCCTATATTGACCATACAACCACGTATCATCTACTTGGATCATACGTTTGCAAAATGGAAATCCTTCAATACATGCCTTGAATGCCCAAAATAGTCTATGAAATATTTTCTTCCCTGCCAGAAGTTGACCTTCTTCGTCATATGCGGCCATGGTTTGAGACTTCACTATGGTTCCTGGGATAAATCGCTTCATTGCTTGTAGCAAATGTGGTAGCTCATTGTACGATGTATCCCAATCTCCATACGTCAGCTTTATTGCATTCATCTTCGCATTCCACACCTTGCCATATTTTACTTGATATCCAAATTGGCTTCGAATAGATGCAGCTAACACTGAACAAGATATCCTTGGATCCTTTTCAACCATCGCCTTCACGTATTCGCATATTACATCGGAGTCCAATAGTCGGTGGTATTGTTCGATGGAGTTTTGCAAACATGTGTGCTGACCATTGTACCTCGTGATGACCCAAACATCGTGCCTTTGATTTTTCGACACTCAGATCTTCCACTTGCACTATGAGCCATATTTTACACTTCACGTATAGGGTTTTCTGATTGGACTCTGCAACATGGACATCAACATGGCATTTGATGCAGTACTCTTTAATCGCCAGGGTAGCTTCATTTTTTCCTCTGAACTGCACCCCAACTGAAAATTCACCAAAATTATCGAATGATTCAATCATTTGGTACGGAGGTAAATGTGGCATGTTTGGGAATTCAGGTGCCCTCATCGCATCATAGTCTATCTCGTACATGTGAGGAGTAGCTTCATACGGTGCCAGAACTTCATCAATTGCACCTCCACCGAAAATATTTTCATCGTCGCCCAAAACGGGTTCTTCGGTTTCTTTATCTTCGCTTGAATCATCATGAATTTCTCCCCCATCGATTTTCAGCATCAATATCAACAACCAATTCTGGTATGTTTCTCGTCTCATACTCTGCTGCTGCAGATGTCCCTCCGACTTCATTTACACTTTCCAATAGTGCCATAAAACTGTTCGGGAACCTTTATGTTGGCTCCTCAAGCTAACTATATAAAGTCATTTCATATGGTTTTTGAGCCACACCTCTTGATGACCCAGGAACATCACATATGTTACGCACATCAACAAATAACTCAATAACTGTTATATTGGTTGACTCATGTAATCCAACCATGGTTCCAATATCATCATCTTCTTTAAGTGGAACTGCAACATATCTGACTGGGTTGAGGCATATCATAAACCTATACCTCAAACCATCAACTGCAGCTCGAATTTTTCTTATATCTTATGCTTCATTTATATAAATGTGATGTCTTTTTTGAACATCATATTTATTGGTTTTTCAGACTGAAAAACTACTCCGACCTCATTTTCCATAATTTGTCATTATAATGGACAATCGTGAAAAAGTTATTACTCATTTTCTCTACAAATAAAAAAATCAATAAATTTATATTAAAAAATTATATAAGATAATTTCATAAATCATTAAATAATTAAATATAATATAATATACTATTATATTAACGATTAAAAAAAATTGTTATTTAACTTGATTGTTTGCTTACTAATATTACTAATAATGATTTAATAATTATTATTAATATAATGATTTAATAATTATTATTAATATAATGATTTGATATTTAATGATTTAATAATAATATGATTTAGTCATGATTACTAATAATTATTTATTATAAATATTTAATGATTTATATTTGATAATAATCATTTAGTAATGATTACTAATAATAATATTAGTTTGATAATATTTTTTTATTTTTTTAAAATATCAAACACATTTGTTAAGCAAAACTGTCGAGATAATATTCTCGAAAGAATTATTTCACGAGATAATGCGTTGGCCGGATTATTTCATTCAATTAATTTTTACTCATTACTAATTTACACATATAATATAAATTAAACAAAATATTTTTTTTTAAAAACACTAAATATTTTTAAACACAATATTTTTTTAAACGGAAATTATCTCGCACAAATTATCTAATATAAACTTACTAACTAACTAATTTACACATACACAACAACTAAAAATGGAGAACAAAAAATAATAAATTACCCGATTATTTGTGCCTTTTTCCTTTCCTTTATTTCCCTTTCTTGTTTCTTTCTTCGAATCAATCTGTACGTGGGCAAATGTTGTGGAATAATGCCCTGTATGTGTAAACAAAATATTTCTTTAAACAACAATAAATTAAACAAATTAATTTTATATAATATAATATATTATAATATAACTTAAACTAATAAACTATTTCTTTATTATAATATAACTTAGTTAAAATAACAAACTAAGTAAGCACTAATTAATTTTTTTTATAATATAACTTCAACAAACAACCTAATATATGTTTAAAGATACTAACAAATTAATTAATTTTTTTATATTTAATAACTTAAACTAAGAAACTAATTAACTAATTTTTTATATAATATAATATATAACTTAAACTAACAAACTAATATAATATAACTTAAACTAACAAACTAATAATTTATACTAACAAATTAATTAACTAAATTTTAGTTTTACCCTAAACCCTAAGCTAACAAACTAATAATTTTATATAATAAACTAAATTAAACAATAAAAAATTACCTCAAAAAAAGAATGTTTGAGCCTTTATCTTCTTTTCTTCTTCTTCATTTTCTTTCTCTCGATAAAGTTTCTATATGTGCTGCTTCTGCTTATGCTTTTACCCTAAACCCCCATATCCTCTATATAAAGCAAATGAGCGTTGGAGAGCATCATTAAATTTGACTGTTGAAGCAAATAATATTGAGCATTGAATCGTGTAACTATTGAGCATTGAAAGGCTGCAATTCAACAACAATATTTGTTGCATTTAACAACTAAATTAACGCTGTAATAATGCAACTATAGATGCAGGAATCTCCCAGCTATGGATGCAACGCATGCATGAGGGAACAGAGGGTTAAATCTTGGCTGCAATCTCCCAGCTATGGATGCAACGTATGCACGAGGGAGCATTGTTAAGTTTGGTCGCCAGCTTGGTCGCCGGGCATACATGGCGACCTACCATGTCGCCGGGACTGCTTGGCGACCTACACAAAGAAAATTCGACGTGCATGGGTCATGCACTGCTCCCTGGATAGCTCGCACTCCTTGGTGCTCTCTGGATAGCCCACACTCACTCCTTGGTCGCCCGGAGTGCATGGCGACCTACGGCTTCACTGTAGAATTCACACTATCTCAGCAAATAATATGTCCAAAGCATTATATCGTGAAATAAAAATTTAGATAACATTATCTCGTGGATTTTGCCATATATATATAGTTTTTGTTTTTATTAGGTAAAATAAGGGACATAAATGAAAAAATGTACATAGATTAGTATTATAACAATTATCCTTATAGGTAGAGAGATCAATTATACTATTATTCTTGAATAACAATTATCCTTATAGGTAGAGAGATCAATTATACTATTATTCTTGAATCAGTTGGATCATATAATTTTTTACGTTAAATTGAGTATCGATTCAACTCGATCTCATCCTTTAAATTTTTTTTACCTAAACTTGAATTTTCAAAAATAAAACCAACCATATAAAATCAAGACGAATCAAAACCTCTCTAGTCCAAGTCAAATGATTATCCCTAATCAAAACCCTAAAATAAGACAACTCTTTCAACGTCATAAAATTTAAACTTAAAATTTTAATTCAAAATATATCAAATTTCTTATCACTTAATCCAATAAACACCCATATATAATATTCGAGTAAATAGCCCAAACCCATTTAGACATCCTATCCAGCTTCCTTGATGAGTCATCAATGTCCACTCCAACCATGAAAGAAAAAGAATCAATATTTGGTTACTTAGCAACTAAATTAGTAAAAAGAAAAAAAAGCTGAAACAAGTTTAAGTTCATACAATTATGAAGAGGAACAATAATTTTGGGTTTTGAATGATGACTGGTTGTATGTACATATATGCATGCATGGCCTAGTTAGCATAGATTTAATGCAAAGTTTAAGGGAGAAACATAATGTCAGAAGATAATGGTGGTCCAAATTAAACGTGCCACTGCTTAATATATCTGTCGAACCCCAATAAAATGATAATATTTTAGTTCCACCCCAATTCTCTGCCAAATAAAACCAAAAAGTATCTTACGTGACCATGACTTCACTACCTAATAATTTCCTTCTACCTTGTATTATAAGACCTTACTATTACTCTTCGAATCTTACTATCATAACCTAGCATTTTTCTCTAGGTTTTTTTTAGCGTTGTATTTAATTTTTCATTTTTCATCGATAGACGACCACATCACTTGTAATATTAACTGTCGGCCCCTGATTTTATTTATTTTTTCTTTATTTTATGTTGCATTTATATGTATTTTTGTTATTTTTAGTTTCTAATAATTATGTCTTTATAACACTCTTTATTATATATAATTTTATGATACATTTTCCTCTACCTTTATTATATGCTTTCACCAATCTTTACGGTATATTTTCTCTGTCTTTTTGTACATTTTTTTTTATCAATTTTGATGGATTGTTTTCGTTTATTTTCTTTGGGTTAGATTTGACGTATCTCAACTAATCAAGATGACACTTATTTATTATTATGTTGATCTTTCTTGCTTTGAACCATCGGATTGAATTTAGATACGCTATTTGTGTTCGTAGATAGTTTTCTCACAATGCTCGATTCTAATTTACTAGTATCGATGGTCTTTAGTAATTTGATCCCCTATTATAATTCGTTTTATCATGCAACCATATATGTTCGTATCTATCTTTTGATCGAACTTTTTGAATTTTTTTAAATCTTTTTTCTTGTTTAGTCATTGTATAATCTCAAATGACTAATTCTTTTATGTAAATGGTTATAAAATAATATTCTAATTATATGTTTAATTTACATTTATATTATAAATTCTAATATCTCTTTTTAATAAAATCGAAATCAATAATAACTTTATGGTTGTAGTGGTAGGAGTTTTGTCCTCGTAAGTGAAAGAATACAAGTGCAAATTAAACTCTTATCTTAAAATCGTTTTCGACCGACATAACCTAATATCTGAATATATTGATATAAGCTGATATAGTTGACACTCAAATTTAAATAGTTAGAACATCCTATTACCAACGGGCTGGTAGTGGTCACTGAAGTGTGCAACGGGGCCCAACTTGACGCAGAACCCATTTTATGCTGTTTTTAACCCATGAAATGAATACGTTGAAGTGGCCTGATGATTTGGTTTTGCTTCCTTTGCTATGCTTCAATTTCTGGTATAGTTTTTATATTTTAATTTAATCCTTTTATTTTTTTTAATTCTGTTAGCTACTTCAAATGATTAAAACTATTAATTATGTCATTTAAAATACTAATATGTATTTTTCTTAAGATGTCATTTTCAATAAAAAAATAAAAGAAATTCAAATCTCCATAGAGAGTCGTTGAAGCGTTTTAGGAAAATATTAAGTTTTATAAATTCATTTTTCTCTAAAATTTTAAAATTTTGTTTTCTCATATAACATTTTACGTTTGTTATTGTATATTACAATGATTAACAAATTTAAAACTATTTCCCCCCTTTTTCAAAATGAATTTAAAGGTTTATTACGGATATTGAATACAATAGTCATCTAATAAGGAAATTGTATTTTAAAGAGAGTTTTTATTTATTTTTGGTTGTCCTCTCGGTTTCTAAGGCTTCGTCTTGACTAATCCAGACCGACCCGAGTCATACACCTAACTGTGGTGAGTGAGTTTCTTAGCAGAGATTTTCTGTATACACAATGACTCAAACTCGAAACTTACTTAAGCGATATCAAGTTACTTACCACTTGAACCAACTCCGTTAAGTATTTTAAAGAAAGAATTCAAACATTAAAAAATAATATTATTAATAAAGACAATCATAAACTCCGAATATAGATCATTAACCTATAACAAATACATCTATTTGAAAAATATTAAATATATATATTTATGTATTTTATATAATAATGATATTTTGTTTCATCAACAAATTTAACTTAACGTCATTTGTCCTTAATTAAATAATATTATTAATAAGAAAGTTAGTGACTTAATGTAAATGAATTGTGTAAGATGCGATATGGTTTAATCTTAATCGTCTGTAATTTATTATAACATTGAATATAAGGACAATCAATTATAAATATATATAATATATATCATAATTATCTCATCATACAATCAAACATTCATTCAAATTTAAGGCGGCACACAGTATTAGTAAAATTATAGCCGCGTCACAATGTATGTATCATGTAGATTGATGTGTGTGATGTTTATAGATGTATAGTTTTGATGCTTTGTTGTACAAATAGTGAATGGGTGGTATGACATTTCATTATCAACTTTTTTGCCACATTACTTAAAATTGATTTCCCCAATCACATTTGATCAGCTTCAGCAAGCACATCTCCATGTCAACTTGTTTCATGAAAATGACCTATTACTTTGCATCTTATCTTTCTGCTCCAATGCATCTCTTGCAGCGCTCACACAAAATATATCTACTGCCACTAATTTTGTTCCCTTTCACTATCCCATCTATAAATAAATAAGTATGACACGAATTAAATAATTTTAATAGTTAAAGAATTATTATTATTTATTTAGATTTCGAATCAAAACATCATATATATATATATATATAAATGTTTAATATCAAATAATTTTGAGTATTTAGATATAATTTATATTTATCATAGACAAATTAAAAATAATAAATAAATCATGAATTGGTCCCAAGGCATCAAATGGTGATCTGGTCTGAGGTTTTAGACAGAGGAAAGAGTTAACATTTCACAATTCCCCACATCCATTTAATCCCCTAATTAATAACCAATCCGCCTCACTACTATTTTACTTTTATTTAAATAACTAAATCCAAATAATTCATTATTTTTCAATAAATATTAAATAATTTGAAATAATTTCAACAAGACGCATTCTTATAAACTATTCAAAATTTTAAATAATAAATTAGAACAAACATTCGTGTCCTAAAATACATGTTGAAATGCAATATCTCTGAAAATCACACAGTACAGATTTGACAAGATTTCTCATATGGAATGTGTGAGAAATAAATATTAATTATTATGCCCATAGAAAGACAGGGGGGCCCACATTTTAAAAAATCACCCCCCAATCACTTACACCAAAGGCCACCACACGGGAAGATCTTAGGGCATAGGATCAAAGTCTTCATGACCAAACTAATTATATTCTCCTTTTTCTTTTTGAAGAATAAATCAAACGGCTGAGAATGTTCCATCATCTTTGACCAACTTTTTTCAGATCTAATATTGTTAAATAATTATTTTAATTATTAATTTTTTAAAAAAATACAATAAATATTAAAGTTATAAGAAGATATTGTTATAAATTTATAATAAATATAAAAAAGAATAGTTTTAATGATTATTTTATAGAGGAACCAATTCAGTAATAGGTCTATTTTATCTTTTTGCTCGCTTTGATTCTACTAGTGGACTCCAACTGTTCGACACGTGTCTTTACTTTTTTCTTAAGTAAAAATGAGAAAAGAATCAACTTCGCCCCCCCGCTCCCCACGGTAACGCAACTAAATAGAGTGTGAAACAGCATAGTTTCAAAAACCCTACTCTACTATCCAATTAGAAACCTCCACGTAATACAGAAAACCTTATTGGAACAAACGTGGCATACAATCATTGGTCTAATGACTTGAAATCACTGTTTCTCTGTACTTTCGAGTTTGAGAGAGTTAAAACTTAAAAGAACAGAACCGCCTAAGTGACCGAAGTTTCTGTGTAAATTGTAAGTGAAAAAACATTGCGTAAAGACCCCATAGGAAGAAAAAAAAAACCGTAGTTTTGGGGGGTTTTCTTCAATACTTTATATTTATTTCTCCATCGTTGTTTCGCAGAGAAACATAGGCAAAAACCCAGAAGAATCAAAGAAAGGAGCAACTGAGAAAAGGCGCACGCTTGAAGGAAGGAGTCAAAATAAAAGAGAGAAACGGAAGATAACAGAATAGGCGTTGATAGACCGTGGAATCTAAGAATCACACACACAAAAAAGTTTAGGTGGGGGTTTTCTGTTTTTTTTTCTCATGAATTTTCCGTTTCTTCTCTTTTCAAATGAATCCCCGTCCTTAACTATATACTTCTTGCGTGTTTCCTGCGGTCTATCTACTCTTAATCTGTGTCTTCACTAACTCTTTTTATATCTCTCTTTTTTCTTTTACAGAATCTTTATAAAAACTCTTGCTTCTGTCAAAAACCTAATTAAGATCCTACTTATTCTCCCCCAGTTCTTTGTTCTTTCTTCTGGGTTTTCTTTATAGTTTTGGTTCTTGTTTATTTTCGGGTGTTTTACTCTTTGTTTATTGTCTTGAAGTGGGGAGTGTTTTAGTTCTGGGTAATTGATCAATGGAGGATGAGGGTAGGGTTTCTGGTGGCAACGGGTCATCTTACTGGTTGGATGCTTGCGAGGACATACCGTGTGACTTGATTAACGATTTTGTTGATTTCGATGCCCCTCTAGTCCAAGACTCAGTTGACAATACTTCCAGTCAAGATTTCTTTGGTGGGATTGATCACATTCTCGATAGCATCAAAAACGGCGGTGGCCTTCCTGCAGTGGAAAGTAACTGTAATAGCTCTGTTGTCAATGGAAACGGAAGTGGAATCCATGACTCCGTTGTAGGGGATGGATTGTGTACCAATGAGCTCTCTTTGGTTTCCAAGAATCTGCCTGAGAACTTGGTTCCAACACCTAATGGTGTTGAAAAGAACAACATTGAAAGCAAAGGGCAGGAGAAGAACTGTGATGGTAGTAATTCGAATTTGTCTGATTACTCTACTAAGGATAATGGAGTTCATCGAGATGATAAAAGGTCATCTGAGTCAAGGGATAGGGGTTTAGATAGTGAAGAGAGATGTGGCAAGAGGGCTCGTACGAAAGGCTGCAGGAGTGATAGGCAGTATTCTAGTAGAGGTCAGTATTACCCCAAGGAAAGGGAGAGATCTTCTGCTCGAAAAAGGGTTCGTGATTGGGATGATATCGTTAGGAGAGATAGAGAGCATGTTAGGAGAAGAGAACATTATTATGGTGGTAATAGGAGGGATGGGAGAGATAGAGAACCAAGGGGTTATTGGGAGAGGGATCGGTCAGGTTCCAATGAGATGGTTTTTAAGTTGGGAACTTGGGAAGCAGATCAGCAAAAAGAAGCGAAAGCGGCTAATGAAAAAACTCAGGAGTCCAATGGAAAGTTGGAGAAGAAAGTTGAACAGCCAAAGGAAAAAGGTTTGGAGGAGCAAGCTCGTCAATATCAATTGGATGTTCTTGAACAGGCAAAAAGGAAAAACACAATTGCATTTCTTGAAACAGGGGCAGGGAAGACACTCATTGCTGTTCTCCTCATCAAAAGTATTGCTGATGATTTACAAAAACAGAACAGAAAAGTGCTCTCTGTCTTTTTGGTTCCCAAAGTTCCACTAGTTTACCAGGTAGTAGAATTTGTAGAAGTTTAATGTTCTTTTAAGATTTGTCGGTTCTGTTGTTTCCGAGTTTAGTTCCGATTATCTTTTATTTGCATTTTCCAGCAAGCTGAAGTTATTCGTGAGCGAACTGGTTTCCAAGTAGGCCATTATTGTGGGGAGATGGGTCAGGATTTCTGGGATGCTCGTAGGTGGCAGCGTGAGTTTGAAACAAAACAGGTAGCTTCTCAATTTCTTTTTGTGAAAATTCCTGCATTACCTTCATTTGAGCTTTTCTTCAATGTTCTAAGTAATTTCCTTAATCCTTATTGTAATGCTAGTCGGCACTAAAGCAAATTGCAGTATGTTACTTTAGTAACTTGTAGATCTGACAATATAATGAGCGTTGCAAAATGTTATAGGTTCAATATGTGCTAATACTTTTGCTATTGCCCAGCTTCACCTCTTCAGTTTAGTTGTAAATTTCTGATTTGGGATTTTGCTCAATTTTGTTGAAGGAATGGGATGATATTGATATAGTTTTCAAATCTAGCAAGATCCTTGTACGCCTACTGTATTGTATTGGAATCAAGTGGTAGTAATAATATTGGTATACTATTATCCCATTTAGAAAATAAAAAAAAGAGGGGAAAGAAGGTAAAGCCCTTATTAGAACATTTGACTAAAAGGAGCTTTAATGGATATAAATTAAAAAAAAAAACTCTCTTGACAAGGTATTATGTACTGCCAAATTCTTGTCAGTCTGTATGTAATTGAACAATTTTTAGTCGACTGTCTAGCATCCATATCCCAGAATGGTTTTATCATTGCGCTAGGCTTTGGGAGATGTTGATTTTGCATATATGATTTTGTGTATATAATTTGCTGAATTGATGTTTTCTTGCAGGTTTTGGTTATGACAGCGCAAATTCTGCTGAATATTTTGAGGCACAGCATAATTAAAATGGAAGCAATCAATCTTCTTATTCTGGATGAGTGTCATCATGCTGTGAAGAAACATCCGTATTCACTGGTTATGTCTGAATTCTATCATACAACACCAAAGGAGAAGAGACCTTCTGTTTTTGGGATGACTGCTTCTCCTGTTAACTTGAAGGGTATATTTTTATTTTCTAGCGATGGCTTCTTCGAATTTATATTTCATCAAGACTAAGGGCGTCTCACACTCTCTTGAAAAATTTTCTTTCAGTTTATTGTAAGAATTCCACCCCCCTAAACATATTTTTGAATATATTCAGGTGTTTCAAGTCAAGTCGATTGTGCAATAAAGATTCGTAATCTAGAAAGCAAGCTGGATTCTGTAGTCTGTACAATAAAAGACCGCAAGGAACTTGAGAAACATGTGCCAATGCCCTCAGAAGTTGTGGTAGAGTATGACAAAGCAGCCAGTTTATGGTCCCTTCATGAACAAATAAAACAAATGGAAAAGACAGTTGAAGAAGCGGCACAGTCGAGCTCTAGAAGAAGTAAATGGCAGTTCATGGGAGCTAGAGATGCAGGAGCCAAGGAAGAGCTTCACCAAGTTTATGGTGTATCTGAAAGAACAGAAAGTGATGGAGCTGCTAATTTGATACAAAAGTTGAGGGCCATTAATTATGCACTTGGTGAATTGGGTCAATGGTGTGCTTACAAGGTATTATCTCTTAAAGTAATTAAGTTATTTTAGTGGTTGTGCAAAAATGATCTTGGTTCTTTTGTTTTCCTTTTCGCAGGTTGCACAGTCATTTTTGACAGCATTACAAAATGATGAGAGGGCAAACTACCAGCTTGATGTCAAGTTTCAAGAATCTTACCTAAACAAAGTCGTTTCTCTCTTACAATGCCAATTATCGGAGGGAGCCGTTGCTGAAAAAGATATGAACATTGCAGAAGCAGAGAGATGTAATGCTCAAGATGGGACTGACCCTGACGAGATTGAGGAAGGAGAGCTCCCTGACAGTCATGGTGCATCTTTTGTTTAATTGTCTACTTTTCTCTTGTTACTTTGCCAGCACAATTTGAGGCTGATTTGTTCCTGATTTTGAAAAACTGATTTATCAACTAAAGGCTGAATATAGGCAATCGGCTTAAACTTACCTAGATGATTCAAGACAAAGTGATCTTTGCTAACTTTGAATATGTACTTGTCACAAAATTAAGTAAAAGATACCACATGCATTGCTGACTTGCTTGTGCTTTGTTTTTTTGTCTTCCTAAGGAATTTTTTTATCATCTAAGGTATTTCTAAACAGAAGATAATTTAAGAACATTTTGGTGTGTATTCTCAACTCATGTAACGTTTTCTCACAGTTGTCTCCGGTGGAGAGCATGTGGATGTGGTAATTGGAGCGGCTGTAGCAGATGGTAAAGTGACCCCAAAAGTACAGTCCTTGATTAAAATACTACTCAAGTATCAGCACACGGAGGATTTTCATGCGATCATCTTTGTTGAGCGAGTTGTGGCTGCTTTAGTTCTTCCTAAGGTAAAAGGATTGACTTGTTTTATCATGTTCAATGATATATTTCATCCCTTTGCAGTACCCTAGTAATGAAGTTAAATCTTTTTGAATGAACAGGTTTTTGCTGAGCTTCCATCCCTGGGTTTCATCAGGTGTGCTAGTTTGATTGGGCACAACAATAGTCAAGAAATGCGGACTGGACAAATGCAGGATACAATTGCTAAATTCCGCGATGGTCGTGTATGTTCATATCTCATGTTTCCTCACTACAGTTGATGAAAGATCTGAATCATGGAATTGTAGACGTTTGCTAAAATATTTTTTTTCTTTCTGCTGTTAGGTGACATTGTTAGTTGCGACTAGTGTTGCTGAGGAAGGATTGGATATTCGGCAATGCAATGTTGTTATTCGTTTTGATCTTGCGAAAACTGTTTTGGCATATATTCAGTCTAGGGGTCGTGCAAGGAAGCCTGGGTCAGATTACATCTTGATGATTGAGAGGTACTTGTGTTGGGTTTGGTCTTTAAGCATTTTCTTTCTGCCATAATTGATCAGACAAACTTGACTTTTGTATTGTCTACAGAGGAAATGTATCACATGCTACATTCCTAAGGAATGCAAGGAATAGTGAGGAGACCTTGCGGAAAGAAGCAATTCAGAGAACTGACCTTAGTCATCTGAAGGATACTTCGAGGTTGATTTCAGTGGATAGGGTGCCAGGTATGGTGTACCAGGTCGAATCAACTGGTGCTATCGTTAGCTTAAATTCTGCTGTTGGACTTGTTCATTTTTACTGCTCTCAGCTTCCCAGTGACAGGTATTGTACTCATTATAAGATATGGACATTTTTTGCTGTTTCTTTTGTCGTTTGTTCATTTACTTTGCCATCTCTTTTGGCTTTTAGATATTCAATACTCCGTCCCGAGTTTATCATGAAGAAGCATGAGAAGCCAGGGGGTCCAATTGAATATTCTTGCAAGCTTCAGCTCCCATGTAATGCACCATTTGAAGAGCTTGAGGGTCCCATGTGCAGTTCTATGCGTCTTGCCCAGCAGGCATGCTGTCTTGCCACTATCTACTTCTTTATCAAACATATAATAAATGGTATTCCTCATATTGATAACATTTGTAACATGTAGGCTGTATGTTTGGCTGCTTGCAAGAAGCTCCATGAGATGGGAGCATTTACTGATATGCTCTTGCCAGACAAAGGAAGTGGCGAAGAAGCAGAGAAGGCTGAGCAGAATGATGAAGGAGACCCACTTCCTGGAACTGCTAGACATAGAGAGTTCTATCCTGAAGGTGTAGCAGATATACTCCAGGTTAGTGTCCTCCATGGATTTGACTTCCCATGACCATCAATGTTCTTTTATCTTATTTTCAATTTATTGCTTGCTCATGTTAATATACATACTGATACATATGTCTATTTTTCTTTACTGTTGCTTGTATGACACCTTATTTCAATACATATCTGATGTGGTTAGGGAATAAAACAGCAACAATAGAAAGAAATAAGGCTGGACAAATGATTAGGGAGATGGAACTTTAGAAAACTTAGGGTTTTAAAAAAAGCTTCTAGTTTCTTTATAATAATCAAAAGAAATTAATAAGAACAATTGTTTTGGCCATAAAGCCTAGAACTTATTTATATAGGCTAGCGTTCTTGCAATGAAAGTTTAATCATAACCCTAGATCTAAACCCTAAAGATACTAAAAAAATACTTAACTGCCCTAGCCTTGGCCATCTATCATAAATAAAATAACTAATAAATATTATAAAATAAAACTGAAATAATAAAATGAAGTACTACAAAATTATGCCCCTGCAACATTGTCTGCATATGAAAGTGCAAAATGCCTTTTCTTTTGTTCTTGTTAAATAGTAGTACGAGGTCTTTCAAAAAAAAAATAGTAGTATGAATTGGTGTTTGCATACATTGGTTGCCGAACATCCTTATGAAAAGTAATGCCCGACTTTGGCTTGTAAATCATAGACAAAACGAGGATCATAATTTGCAATCTGGCATTTATATTTGATTGCATGAGAATTAGATTCATTGCCGCCAATATTGGTGAGACTAAAGTCTAGTAGAGATGTATTGTAAAGGGATTTGCCTACTTTTGTTTTTATGGGTAAAGATGTTGTGGGAGAAACAAACATGTCCTTTAACTAATATGCATTTTAGTTTGCAAGTTTATTGAAAAGTTTCCTTGTCCACAGGGAGAATGGATATTATATGGAAGAGATGGCGCTGATGACTTGAAACTAATTCGTCTCTACTATTATACAATCAAATGTGTAAATAATGGCTCTTCAAAAGATTCATTCTTAACTAAAGTCTCAGATTTTGCAGTACTTTTTGGAAAAGAGCTGGATGCAGAGGTAATTTTGTTTGTTTTTATGTTAAGCATAACATGCATTTGGTAAATAGGATAGTAATTTCGAATAGCATCCGTCTGTTTAGGTGTTATCGATGTCGGTGGATCTATTTATCGTTCGAGCCATGATAACCAAGGCATCTCTTGTCTTCAGGGGATCAATAGATATTACTGAAAGTCAGGTGAGTTGCTGTTTAATTTGTTTGGATAATGATTACAATTTGTGGTTTTTATGCTGTTTTTACTTTAGATTATACTTATGATATAGCTCACAAGTCTGCTTATGTGCAGCTGGCATCCCTTAAAAGTTTTCATGTAAGACTGATGAGCATTGTACTGGATGTGGATGTTGATCCTTCCACTACTCCTTGGGATCCTGCCAAGGCATATTTGTTTGTCCCTGTGGTTGGCGATAAGTGTGTAGATCCTATAAAGGAAGTTGATTGGGATTTGGTTGATAATATAATCACTACAGATGCATGGAACAATCCCCTTCAGAGAGCTAGGCCAGATGTTTTCCTTGGAACAAACGAGAGGACGCTTGGTGGCGACAGAAGGGAGTATGGATTTGGGAAATTGCGTAATGGCCTGGCTTTTGGGCACAAACCTCATCCTACTTATGGTATCAGAGGAGCCGTAGCCCCATATGATGTTGTTAAAGCGACTGGGGTGGTTCCTAGTCGTGATGTGCTTGAGGTACAAGAAGGGGATTTGACCAAAGGAAAATTGATAATGGTTGATGGCTTCACACATGCAGATCATCTTGTTGGAAGAATAGTAACAGCTGCTCATTCAGGGAAGAGGTTTTATGTAGATTCAATATGCTATGACATGACAGCAGAGACCTCCTTTCCGAGGAAAGAGGGCTATCTTGGTCCTCTAGAGTACAGCTCATATGCTGATTACTATAAGCAGAAGTATGAATTTGACATTTCTTACCTTTATAATTCCTTCTTTCTTCCCTACATATTAAAATTAGAAGTAACAATTGGCTGCCTATTAATTGCTGCTTCTCTTTAATGGATGAGATGACCTAAATGCAACTTCAGTTGTGCGTGAAGAATAGAAAAGCATGTCTTACACCGTGAGGGACATGGTTGACTACTTTTGGGTGTAGAATATGTGAGCTTTTGTCACATGCTACCTGATAGTAGTGAATGTCCTTACAGATCAGATATGCTTTTTGTTTCTTCCCGCACAACAGAGTGTGCATTAGGCTATTGAGTCCTGTCTATATTGTTACCAGGTATGGAGTTGAGTTGAGATACAAAAGGCAAGCTTTAATAAGAGGTCGTGGTGTTTCATACTGCAAGAATCTCTTGTCTCCTCGATTTGATCACTCAGAAGGTATATTTACCAAATATCTTCATGCATCTAGATGTACTATGTTGCTATGGTCCTTTTGTTGCTTAACGTAATATGTTTACCATATGAAGGTGAATCAGAGGAGGCTGTTGACAAAACATACTATGTTTTTCTTCCTCCTGAGCTGTGTTTTGTCCATCCACTTCCTGGATCACTTGTTAGAGGTGCCCAGAGATTGCCCTCTATTATGAGGAGGGTTGAGAGCATGCTTCTTGCAATTCAACTTAAGCACATAATACAATTTCCAGTCCCTGCTTCAAAGGCGTGATATATTCTCTGGCTGGTCACTTTTGAGTAGCTTTCAGATGATAGCGGACTTTTAATAAATTTACTTTCTTTTGTATATTCAGATTTTGGAAGCTTTGACTGCCGCTTCATGTCAGGAGACATTTTGCTATGAAAGGGCAGAGCTTCTGGGGGATGCTTACTTGAAATGGGTTGTTAGTCGCTTTTTGTTTCTTAAATATCCCGATAAACATGAGGGACAACTGACCAGGATGAGGCAACAAATGGTGAGTAACATGGTATTGTATCAATATTCACTAAACAAGGGACTTCAATCATATATCCAAGCGGATCGCTTTGCACCATCTAGATGGGCTGCTCCTGGGGTATTGCCTGTCTTTGACGAGGATACAAAAGATGGAAACACGTCCTTATTTGATCCAGAACATGCAACTGTTGATGTTTTACCAGGAAAAGTAAATGGTGACGGGTTTGACGATGATGATATGGAAGATGGTGAGATTGAGAGTGACTCAAGTTCTTATAGAGTCCTCTCTAGCAAGACCTTAGCAGACGTTGTTGAAGCGCTAATTGGAGTATATTATGTTGAAGGTGGCAAGAGTGCAGCTAACCACCTCATGAAATGGATTGGGATCCAGGTGGAGTCCGATCCTGTTGAGATGGAATCTATATTGAAGCCATCCAGTGTTAAAGAAACCATACTTAAGAGTGTAAACTTTGATGCCTTAGATGGTGCATTGAACTTAAAGTTTAAAAATAAGGCCTTGTTGGTAGAAGCTATAACTCATGCTTCACGTCCAGCATCTGGAGTATCCTGCTACCAGCGTTTGGAGTTTATTGGTGATGCAGTCTTGGATCATCTTATCACGAGACATCTATTTTTCACATACACCAATCTGCCTCCAGGCCGCTTGACTGATTTGCGAGCTGCTGCTGTAAACAATGAAAACTTCGCACGTGTTGCGGTAAAGCATCAGCTGCATGTGCACCTTCGGCATGGATCAAGTGCTCTTGAGAAACAGGTTTGCTGTCTGTTTCCTTCATTTTTTCATATGTAATGGATGGTAGTTTTAACCCCCCAATCAACTTGCTTTTCTGGCACAAAGGTAGGTTTCTCCTGACTTTGGTATTGTTGGTTTCTGTTTCAGATTCGGGAATTTGTGAAGGAAGTTCAGGACGAGTTATTAAAGCCAGGGTTCAACTCATTCGGTTTAGGAGATTGCAAAGCTCCAAAAGTACTTGGAGATATTGTTGAATCCATTGCTGGTGCCATTTTTCTTGACAGCGGACGTGACACTGCAGTTGTCTGGAAGGTTAGTTTGGGAATGAATTTTTTGCTCCTCCCTACTTCTCTTACAGCAAACAAGGTATCTGATAAGGAAAAAAATTTGTTCTTGCTTTCCAGGTTTTTCAACCTCTGTTGCATCCCATGGTGACTCCAGAGACATTGCCAATGCATCCTGTCCGGGAACTACAAGAGCGATGCCAGCAACAAGCTGAAGGCTTGGAATACAAAGCCAGTCGAAGTGGCAATTTGGCTACTGTGGAGGTTTTCATAGATGGTGTCCAAGTGGGAGTTGCTCAGAATCCCCAAAAGAAGATGGCACAGAAACTAGCTGCAAGGAATGCGCTTGCTGTCTTGAAGGAGAAAGAAACAGCTGAAGCTAAGGAGAACGCTGAGGAAAATGGGAAAAAGAATGGCAACCAAACATTTACAAGACAAACATTGAATGATATCTGCCTTCGTCGAAACTGGCCTATGCCCTCCTATCGGTAAGAAATTAGAGCCGGTACCTTTTCTTCCTTTTGTACTTGGACAACAGAGATAACTGATATATTGTATTTTTAGGTGTGTGAGTGAAGGGGGGCCGGCCCATGCAAAGAGATTTACGTTTGCTGTCAAAGTTAATACCAGTGACAGGGGGTGGACCGATGAATGTGTAGGCGAGCCAATGCCCAGTGTTAAGAAGGCTAAGGACTCTGCTGCGGTGCTTCTCTTGGAACTCTTAAACAAATGGTATTCATCATGACCATATTGAGGACAATGATTATTTTGGTACATTGTTCCCAAACTCTTTTTTTAATAGCCCCCTATTGGTCGTGGGGTGTATCACACAATTCATAGGTTTTTATCCCCTATTGGTCGTGGGGTGTATCACAATTCATAGATCTTTATTCCCCTGTTGGTTGTGGGGTGTATAATTTAGAGTTGTCATTCATAAATGTTATGCTTTTGTGGGGAAAAAAAGAAGCTAGAACCAAATGACGTCTAATTTTGCATGAATTGTTTTTGACTAAAAATATAATGGGGGAATAACCCCGAATCATATCATAACATGGTGAAATTTGAATCTTGAATCTCATTGACTACGTTCTACCGTATTCGTTTGATCAAAAGAACTAAAACTGTACCACCTAGACCAATTGAAAATGGAAACATATATTGAATATCTCAGTGGCTTTATAATTTAACAAGGTGCTAGGAGATTAACGTTGAAGCTGATAAACACCAAATATTTTGAAATCAAATTCTAGTAGTGATACAATTCCAATTATAATTTCTTGTCAAATGACAGTTTAATCCAACGCGAAATGGCTATCGTTCAGAACGCCTCTTTTCCCAGCCTATCGCCTCAGGGTTTGCACGATGTATTCCGCATAAAGATCCCTGCACCATGTCAACACAATAACCTCAGTAGAAGCGTAAGAAAATTGCATAGTAATAAATGACCAAGGATGTATGAACCAAAAGTGAGAATGTCCATAGCTTTTGACATAGGAATTCCCTATATGATTTTGCATAACCATCCTTGGAAGTGCAATTGTTATTTTTCAAGGCATACATTGAATACTGGACAGCTTCAACAGCAGCGGTTGCTGGTAAAAACTCGTCGACTGCAACCTCCTTGTTCTCGTTTTTTTTGTCTGTGCAATGTTAAGAAAGCAGTAATCCTCACACCAGGGAACAAAACCAAACATTCTTTTGATAAACACATGAAACATTGAGAGTTGAGTTTGTAATTTGAGATTGAAAAGGATACAGTCTTCAAAAAAACGACGGATCTCAGTCAAGCGATGGGGGGGAAGATCTTTGATGTCATTGTAATGCTTGTATTCCGGATCATCAACGCAAACTGCAATGATCTTATCATCTCTCTCCCCCTGGGTGAGAATTATGAAGCATATATCACACAAACTGAATGGAGTAACTGTCAAAAGGTTAGCTTTAAACTTCAGTGAAATACCTGGTCAATCATGGGCATTAATCCAAGGGCTCTGGCTCGCAGAAAACATCCAGGAAGAACAGGCTCCTATTTGAAGAAATAAAATAATTTGAGTACTTGTAGATCACTATTGATATGCAGCAGTCAAGTGTTATGGCACAATACACTTAATGAAAGATATAAGTCACGGTATTCCTTAGCAGCTCAGGTGGTAGAAGCAATGGTTAACAATGAAACAGTTAAGATTCTTTATAGTGATTAAATTATGAGTAGTGCATATTAACATTCAGGAATAAGTTGTTGGGAATTTTACTAGTAAGTTACCTGCATGATAATCAAACAATCCATGGGATCATTGTCTTCACATAGTGTGCGAGGGATAAAACCATAGTTGTGAGGGTAGACCACAGATGAATATAAAATCCGGTCGACCTGATATTCATTTTAACAGTAAGAAAATATTACCATGTCGCAAGATATGCAAGAAACGGAAAACTAGGGAGGACCATGACTCTATTATGAGAAGTAAATTCTTCTCTTGTTAAAAATTTCCAGTTCTCGGCCGAAATAGAGGCAAATGTTCAGATAAACAGGAAAAAAACTGGAAATCTTTGGGAGACGTGAAAAGCCTTGGCCTAGTAGCTGAGGAACAGGTTATAGGAATCTCTTATCTTCAAAGATGCAAATATTTCCATACCTTGATCAATCCAGTTTTCTTATCAAGTTCATACTTGACCTTACTACCTTTTGGTATCTCGACAACCTGTACAGTTGAGTTGAACAAGAAATTCAATCAGCAAACAAGATGTGCTAATATGAGTGAATTAACAAGTTGGGGATACAATTGGATTCATATTGTTTAGACTTGTTAAAATTAGAAAGAATGCATACACAGTTGAAAATGTTTGGAGCTTCAGGTCCTGCAGACAATATTTTCGATACAGGTCAGTTCCCCACTCTGATTATTCATTAGGAGAATATTAGCTATAACATTAAATCTGATTATTCATTCATTATATAAATACCAATCTCAAGATCATGCCAAGGATGTGCGGCAACTGATCTCCGCGATATAGACGAAAGAATCCTCTCGTTTAGGCGGGGTGGTTTACGCGGAGTTTCCACTTGCTGTACTTCATTTTTATCTTCTCCGTTCATCTTTTTCACAAGAAGAATAGGTTGCATCAACATTAAAAAACTATATGTTTTTCCATTGCTCAGATAATAAATGCCATGCAACTGACAGAATAGATCGCAAAAAAGATGGCAAAAACATAAGCTACCATGATCTTCAAGAGTAAGGCAATAATCTAATAATAGATCAACATCTCTATCTGAAGTTCATAACAAAATAATATACCCTCTTAAAAGTCAAAACAATTTTACACAAACAAAATTACTTTACAGTTTACACCAAGAATCACCCAAAAAGAGTGCAGAAAAATGATATAAATGATCCAATACACTCTGCTTTAACGACACCCATAGGTGTTTTATGCTTATTTATCATTGTATCAGAAAAGATGGTTACTTTATTTTATAGTACTATTGATCTATATTAAAGCTGCTGCAACAATCAAGTACAAGACAATAATCGCAAGAGAAAAAAGGAAGCAACTTTCTTAAATATCCGATTCTTCCTTCTAATGCTTTGCAAAGTTTTTTGCTAAACCAAAGTCCAAAGCTTGCTCATAAGTTGTTCTAGTAAAGGATTGAATAAGATCCAATAAAAGGAACGGCCATGGAAACACAAGCTGATAAAGAGTAAACGTTTGATCTATGAAAATAGAGAAAGCGATAAAAAGAGTTCAGTAGAAAATGGAAGAAACGTACCTTGGTTAGGGTTTTGGAGTGGAAGCAGGGAGAAAAAGTCTTATTATTGAGGGAAGGGAATACAAAGTGGTGCTTGAAACTTGTAGTTAAATAGATAAAGTATTTAAAGCATGGAGTCTTGAAAAGGTTGTTTCAAGAACATGGGAGACAATAGGTTGGGTTGGCCCTTGATTTTAGGCAATGGCTCGTGTCTACAGCTGACAAAATAAGGGTTTCGTTTCAAATAAGAAATTTATTTATTTATTTGCCACTCTCCAATTACTAGCATTTTAGAAATAAAAGTCAATTTAATTGTAAAAAATATAGCTTAATCTCATATTCCTTTTAAATTACTTTTTGGGTTAACTATACACGATATCTTTGAGCGGATGGACATGAGTCGGATTTAGGTTGAATTTCGGTCAATCATATTTGATCTAAAAATTTTACAACCTTCACCCGACTCGACCTGACCCGAACACAACTTGATTTTTTGAAATAAAATTCAAATTCGATCCGATCAGACTCGAAATAATAAAAAATATTTTTATTTAATAAAAACAATGATTTAATTGAAAAAAAATAATATATAGAGATGTTATTGTAATTATTCTTAAATATATAAGGTAAAATATTTTTTCCGGATTAGATATTTTTCACCCTAAACTCGAATCCGATATGAACCCGAAATTAAAAAAAAACCCGACCCGATCGGGCTCGAGTCCCCTATTTGAGCCTTGGGCAATGTATTTTTTATATCATTAAATTTTAAATTGCATTAATTAAAGTATTAAATTTTAATTTTGATTATAATTATATCGATCGTTAAATTTAATAATATGATAACAAAGATAGATTTTTTTAACATTGTGATGACTCAACAAAACAATGTAGTTTTGGCACAATTATAGATGTTCAAAATGATGTTGTTTTGAGTGCTGAACTTTATGTATGTATTGATTGTTTGACGTGTTAATATTTCGATCTCTTTCGTAACCATTCGATGAGGTTAGTTTTGAAGTATATTTTTTTCTTTTTGAAATAATGTTTATAACTATTCAGACTTTTAAACAAACACCTCAAACCTCTCAAATCAAAAAAGTCTTAAAACCCCTAAAAATGGTAAAGTTTTGTTTTGTTTGTTTGTCTAATTCCATTGACTTTAGTTAGTTTCCGTGGAAAATAAGTCATAAAAAAATGAAAGAAGAGTCAAATACGAATGTCTTGATACATATCTTATTATAAAAGACGATTGGTGATAGGTGGTGATTCACTACCAACGGTGGCCAAAAAAATATGGTGCTAAAGAATCTATTGTTTAAAAGTTTATACCCAAAACTTTTAGTGTCTAGATATTTTTTTTGTAAAAAATATGTCTTACGTTTTCAACGTTACACTTTTAGGTATTTAAACTATAATGTCATTAAATTCGACTGTTATGTGATACATGTCGTTACTATATCTTTAAAAAAAATATTTTCTTAAAAGTAAAATTAATATTTTTTATTAAAAGAACTTATTTTTAAGGCGATTACAACTCAAATACATAAAAATATAATGTAAAAAATGTTAGACACCTAAAGATAAAACGTTCGAAACGTTAGACACCTGCTTTTTAATGAAAAAATATTTAAACACCATAAATTAACTGAGTATATTTTGGACACTTATTTTTACATTAAGATAATATCGATACACTCAATGTTTAATGTCTAAAATAATTGTTTAAGGTTTCATGGTTTTGTTTATGTTATCATGTCATTTGGAATTTAACGACCCAGTTATGTAAACGATTTTAACCTCTAAGATTACTAATAACAAGGGAAGCAATGCTGAACAAATGTTCTCCAGCGAGATCACCTTTCCCTGGGAATACAAGAAGAAGTAATAACATTACATGTATCTGTTACCATATGTGTATACTGAAACCCTTCTTCCTGCTCAGGGAATAAGGTCTCCCCATCATATTGAACAACTCGGAGATTTCCATGAGGAATCGCATTGAGAGTTGTTGACTGAACCAAATCTCGAATAATCTAGTTTTCCTGCAGGATTTTAAGGATATGAGCCTTCTCATGTACAGAGACGCCAGTAGTCCTTCTATGAAGAAGATGAATTCTCATGTTATTTGAGAATAACACCTGCAACGCCTCCATGGCGATCTCATACCTCAACCATGAAGCGAAGCGAAGCAAAAACTAAAACACACTAGAAAATTTATACAATTGATGTAGTTTTTCCTGTATTTCAGGTGACAAAAGAAGGTGATTACTAGCATCAGAAAGTATTTCTATATGGCGGGGGAAATAAAAAATATACATGCATTTCAATTTGCTCATCACAAATTACCAAAATACATTGTCTTATTCTGGTCAGAAAATTTGTGCTAACAAAATGAAACAAGCTAAGCTCCCACAAGTTGATGCTGCAACACCTCATCTCAGCAGCATTCTCAACCCACTTCAGCTGCTTCCTGTTATTTCTTTGTATGTGTCGCTTATTTTCTGCACCAGAGCTTCCCTGAAGTTTAAACAAGAAGAAATTAATACCATCAAACTGTATAAATCACCCCTTTTTTTATGTTAAAATTGAGACTTGCCTGTCTGGTTTGAAAATAAGGTTCTTGTATGCAAACCACTGCAAGGATACATAAACAGTAAAAGAATCATAAGAAAGTGGGAAATTCCCAGACATAATGCTTTGATCTTCCTACTAAACTTGAATGAAACCGGCTTACCGCGGTGTAACCGATACCGACGAGCTCCAGAATGACAGGAATCAAAGGAAGCCTGTCAATTGCCTGTTACAGATAACACTCCCAGTTTTAACAAATTAAATTTTCAAGTGCTTAATCAGTTGACACAAATCTGCAGTTTTAAGAATCTCACCGAGATTATTCCAGTAGAGCCCCATAGGGCAACTACAACGACTAAAGCAAGTGTACTCACAGCATACTTGTCCTCAACTCTATCCCACTGGAAAGTGAAAACCAAATCATACACATGTACATGTATAGTAATAGGAAAAGAAATGAACAAAAAGAAACAAAACTCTTACGGCTTCTTGAACTATCTTGGTAATCTCCGGCGTCTCAGTTGTTGTTGTTACCAGTTCCGTTGGAGTTTCGGTTGTTCTTGCTACCACTTCCGTTGAAGCCTCAGTACCTGTGGCCATAACCACCACATTCCGTGCCATATTTTGATCTGAAGAAAAGGGTAAAACTTAAAACTCCATTTGATATAGTGCTTGAGTACAATATGAAATATGTATGTGACATGGTTTTCATTAGAACTTACAGTAAAGAGTCTTCATGGAGGGACGAATCTGGGACTGAAAGGTGAGAGGAGGAAGAGTGAGACACTGTGGCGATGAAGCAAGAGGTTTTTGACGAGCTAAAGCCTTGTGATCAACGAAGGTAGACGAGGAAGAGAGTGATAATGCAGTGGAGGAAGCTGAAGCCATGGCTTGCAGTTGTGGTCAGTAGCAGAGCATGAAATGGAAGAAATGAAGCAACTTGGGTTTGAAAATATGTTATAGATATAATATTTGGAAAGAGATGTGGAGAAGATTTGTTTTCCACATTTGCAGCCATGGAAACCACTCGTTGGGTTGATCTAGATGGTGCTGAGATGGCGGGTGGATAGCCAATTTATGGCGTTTCATTGGATAGAATGCTCCACCTTGGCCCACTGTTATGCTAAATCACTTGATTTGTTCATCTTTTTAAATCTCTCAAAATACTAACCAGATATCTTTAGTCAAAATCTCTAATTCAATTTCCATTTGTTTTAAAAAAAATTAATAACGTAGAATTACATTTTTATCCTTTAATTTTTAATATTTCTGTCTTAATTAAAATAGCTATTTTGAATGAAAATAGTTAGTTAACTAATAATTAATTATATCATGTCAATAAATATTTTTTATATAATAATTTAATATTATCCAATAAAATGAAAACATATATCATCATCTTATTACTAGAAAATAAAAATATATACATTATATTTAACGGATTGAACTAAAAATAATTGAGAAAAAAGTTCAATTCTTTACCACTACAATTAATTAAGAAATTATCATATTATTGACAAGATTAATATATATACGTTGAACTTTAGTTGAAATTATTTTATATTATAAATATATTTTTATTAATATTATATTTTAATAAAAGTAGATAATTAGTTTTAATTATTGTTTAAATTAAATATTAATTTTATCAACGATATATCAGTTTTTAGTTTGACATAGTGGTTACGCATTTAACTTCTTTTTGAATTATTTTTTATTCAAGTCCCTAAATGTAATTTATATTTTCTTCATTTTTTACTAATAAGAATATAAGATGATGGTATATAATATTATTTTATTAGATAATATTAACTAAATAATAAATGTTTACTTACGTGATATAGCCGACAATTAATCAAATAATGATTTTAGATTTAATTAAAATTCATTATTTTGAACAAAATTACAATGTTAAGCATTTAAGGGGGTGTTTGGTGGGAATCCCACATTCCCATGTTTGGTTGGCCGGGAATCTCATTCCCGGTAATGTTTTATTACCAATAGTAGATTTTTTTGGGTATATTACCGAGAATGTCATTATCTCCCTTCCCTTAGGTATTGTAACATTACCGGCATTTTGGACTAAAATGCCCTTAAAATTTTATTTTTTTTCAAAAATATCCTTCTTATGTCATTAAATAATAAAAATTCTACGAAGGTTAAATTACAAATTTATCCTTAAATTATTTTAGATTTACAAAAAAAATCTATAATTAAAATTTTATATGAAGTTCAGGGGTTAAATTTTTTTTATCATTTCATTAAACATTTTTTATATTTTTAATTTTGTAAAAAAATTATATAAATATTATGAATTTAATTTTTTTAAAGAAAAATATATAAATATTTTACAATTTGTAATATTATACAAATATATAATAAGGACAATTTGGTCAAATATACATTCCAATAATCTTTTATTCCTTTAACCAAACATGGTAATCTTACATTCCTGCTAAACCAACCAAACACAAAATGCAACATTCCCCGTAATCCTATTCCCTGGTAATCTTTTATTCCCACTGGTAATCTTACATTCCGTGAACCAAACGCACCCTAAGTATCTAGAAAGTAGGGAATAAAATAATTATTCAAACAAACATTAAGGTTAAATTTTGATATTATATCTTTCAAATTCCTACTAATATTATATTTTAAATTCCTACCAATATTATTTGATAAAGAAATATAAAAGGAGCAATTTATGAGAATAATATTCATTTTATCTATTTTTAATTAAAATAAAAGAAAATGTTATTAATTTCTATTTTGGTCACATAAGATGAGTTATCAAATAAATATGTCTTATCGAAGGCACGTATATCTGAAAGTGCCATTGGTCTACGTGACCGAAATAGAGGAAGATGCTTCTAGCTCACAACGCCTTCTACTAAACCCATCTCAATGTACACCAGTTTTATATTTTTTAAAATAATTAAATAAATTTTTAATATTATAATAAATAGGGTAAATTTTATTTTAAATGTCTAACATTCTACTTATTCTCCGTTTAGGTCTAAAATAGTTGTCAACTCTATTAAAATCAATTCTAACTATTAACTACTTAAAAGATTATATTCAAATCATCATAAATCCATTAAAATTTTGAATTAATATGTACTTTTTTTAATTTTGATTAATTTTACCTTGATTCGAAAGTGAATTTAAATTAATATTAGATAGGTTGTAAAAATTAAAATTGTGAATTATTGTAGTACTTTAACCATAAAAGGAGTGATAAGATAACACGTAAAATTAAAAGCATTTTTTGGTAAAGCACACAAATGAACCTCTCCAGGCGCACATTAGCAGGACTAACGGAGTCTGAGTCTCCTCGTCGCGTCGTCGGAGATCTAGCCACCATCCTTCAGTATCCTCTTTCTACTCTCCTCTGCTCATCGTCTCCTCTCTCACTATGGATCGGAGAAGCTTTTCAGATGTCAAGAAGGTTAAAAATTAACTTATTTTCCCCCCAAATCGACTGATAATTCGCCGATCGTCTGCCCGCCTCCGGAGGTCTTCGAGGCTGGAATTGCTGACTGGAAATCATCCTTAGTTGGTCAATTACTTGGGGCCGCACCAAATTTCTCAACTCTGTAAAGAATCATCAACAACCTATGATGGAACATTCATTCGAAAGGGGCACGAGTCCAAGTCAGTCAAGCGGGTAACAATCTCTATGTATTTTCCTTCAATTCTGATTCTGATAGAGACTAGGTCCTTGAACATGGACCATGGCACGTTCTTAACAAGCCTTTAATTTTAAGGAAATGAGAGCCTAATATAAATAGATTGGATTTCGATTTATCTTGTTTACCTATCTGGATAAACTTGTATAATGTTCCACTGGAATTGTACACTCAAGCTGGCCTTAGTTACATTACTAGTGCTCTAGGAACTATAATTTCTATGGACACTATCACTGCTTCGAAGACTAGACTCCACTATGCTAAGGTCTGTGTAGAGATAGGAGCTAATAAGGAAATTCCTGAAACTATTAAAGTGGAACTTGCAAATGGTCAAACTACTCTAATCTATGTTGAAGTTCCCTGGTTTCCAAGTAGATGTAGCAAATGTGTTTCATTTGGTTATTCTGAGAAAAATTGCCCTGCTAAACAATCTACTGCTCCTACCACATCAAAACTTTGGCGAAAAAAGTCAGACTCTACTACTAACATAGAAGCTAAGTTTTCTGATAGTCAAGAAGAATTGCAGCACCAAAAGCATGATTCTTCTTCCTCCAAGAAACTTTCCAATCCTAAGGTTAGCCATTCTGGAGAAGCTTCAGTTAGTCAGCATGAGCAACTCTCCAAAGATGATTCTTTAGTTCCTCTATTTTCTCTGCTAGTGAAGAAAATTCTCCTGTTACTCAACTTTTACCTCTCACTGATGATTCTGTCCAAAAAAGAAATCCTCATATGTCTCAATCTCCTACTGATAAGGTTCAAGAGACTGTTTTTGTAACACCCATAACCCGTATAATTATACCTATACAGATTATAGATGTTATCCAAATTTCTAAAACCATTTCCAATTTTCTATTGCGATTTAAAATTTATTTTCTTAAAATGGTAAGTGATATTATAAAAATATCATGTCATAAAAATTAAGCTTTGTTGTAATGAATTTAATTCAAAAGATTTTTTTAATGAATAGTGAACAATGACGATGAACAGTAGGGGAATCAGTTCCCTGTTGGGGGAATCGGTACCCCAAAATCATTCTGGAAATTTTGCTTAAAAACGTGGTTACTGTTCACGATACAGTAACTGCTACAGTAACTTCCGAAAATACATATAAATTCATAAAAATTAACCTTTCATCACTATAAAAATTTCCAAAATTTATTCAACAAATAAATTTAACATTTTCAAATTACATGCCACTATCTAAAATCAAATTCCATCTTAGGATGTCTTACTGATATTGAAATATACCTCTCGATGCTTGATATCACTTTGAACTTTTTATTCTGCTTTTTACCTACGCGTGAAAATCATCACACGCTAAGTATATACTTAGTGAGGTAATTAAAACATTTAACAGTGCAATACAATTAATGTGTGACTTTCAATGTCAAGAATCAATTTCCATAAAATCATTTTACTAACATATCCAATATTTTACCATAATCAAAATAATATAAAATCTCTTACCATTTATCCCATAAGCTCGTAAGCTTATTTTACCAAACTACTTACCATTTAAATTCCATAAGCTCATAAGCTTATTTTATCAATATATTTTCCATTATTCATAAGCTCGTAAGCTTATTTGCATACTTACAATTTATTAACCATTAAACCATAACTAATAGCCCATAGTATAACTGTATGAGAAACCCGATATAGGAGTCAAATATTGCACCGAAGTGCTGAGGTCGAGCTTTGCTCACCTAATAATACATCGTAGTGCTTGTACCGTGTCTTGGCTAGACACTTTGAGGCCTGCACTATGTGTCTTCTCTAGACATTCTAGTACTACCTAATATTGCAGCTGCTAGACTCTATGGCATGCCATTAATACCACTGATCCTCAATAACATACTTGAGCATATAGTCAATTTTATTTGATCATCCATGGCAAAGTATATTATCATAATTTAACAATGGGGCAGTTCATACCCAAAAATATTCATGGTAAAATATCACATTTTCCATAATCAATGCATTATAATTTCATACAGTGACATCTCAATGTCATGTCAATTTATAAAAATGACATAATATCATGCTGATATAAACAAGGTCGACTTATCGCAAGTCTTCCTTATGATGTATAAAACATCCATGTATAATTTCATGCATGTATTGCACTCACCTTGACACTTTACATCTTTCAAAATATTTTTGCCTCACTATTGTCCACAATATACCCTTTTTATACTTGACTTGCTTCAATTGCAAATCAACCATGATCTGTATAAATCACAAATTTATAACAATACATATGTTAGTATTGTACTAATGTCATAGACCACGAGCCCACAACCGAGGTTAGCCCATTAAGAGCAGCCCAAGTGGTGTTTTAGACCTTCTAGAAGCCACAAAGACTTAGGTGGCATTTAAATTTGTATAGATAATGCCCACTTGTTTTTGGTAGGTAAGATTTAATCTCGATCGTCGATGTAATTAGATCTTAGCCATTCATTGAGGGGAGCTTTAGCTATAAATAGAGGCATCCCCTCCTCATTTGTACTCACTCATTCACTTTGAGAAATCATAAGAGCATTCTTCTCTCAAAGCTTTCTTATCTTCCTTCTTGTGCTAGTTCTCTTGTCTAGCTTCCGTCGAGGTTCTAAGCATCCTTGCTTGGGATATTTTCAAGCTTACTTAGTCGCAATCACTAAGAAGGTGACTAAGGTCATACGTTCCGAAACGTCAAAGTTCTAAGGGCGTGACAAGTGGTATCAGAGCTAGTTTCGTGAGAAATGGCATAACAAAACCAAGACGAGGTCTTAACAAGCGAAGTGACTCGTGTTGCCATACCGAAGAAGTGAGCAAACTCAAAGTATATGGTAGCCTCATTCGAGCAAAGGGTCGGCAGGTTAGAAGATCGATATAATGAAGTCCAAGAGACTCAAGACTCGGTTGAATCTCGCTCGGAGAAAGTAGAGTCCGTGGAGGATGTACTCCGCGAAGAAACCCAAGCACTCATTAGCGAGTTGACGGAGAACGTAGATGAGCGTACCAGATGCCTCGAGAGCATGTACTTGGCCATGAGGGCCGAAATAATGCAAGAGGTAAAGGAGCTCAAGAGCGATCTGCTCGTCTACAAAGCTACCGTGTTGAATGGAGTGACTGGGGAGGCGCAAGCACCAAGACCCAGGATCGATGTCCCTAAGCCGAAGGAGTTCAAGGGGAGTCGGACTGCCCAAGATATGGAGAATTTCATCTGGGGCATGGAGTAATTCTTCCGTGGCTTGGGTATCGGGGATGATACCAAAAAGGTAAATGTTGCTTCTAATTATCTTACCAATGTTACTATGTTATGGTGACGTCGTAGGTGTTCCGAGATTACGAAACCAATCGAGACATGGGAGGAGTTCGTGGGAGAACTCAAGGAGCATTTCTATCCGAAGAATGCTGTGCTCGAGGCTCTAGTAAAATTGAAGCAATTAAAGCATGATCGGTCAATCTTAGAGTATGTCAAAAACTTTACGGAGATCAAGGTGCAAATCCCAGACTTAGGCGAGTCAGAAGGGTACTTTGCATTCATGGATGGACTACAACGTTGGGCCAACATGGAGATCTAAAGGAGTGGAGTGACTGAAGTCTCCAAGGCATTAGATGCAGCCGAAGCCATTGCCCCGTTTGAAGTAAAGAATACCGACTCTCTCCAATCCAAGCCGAAACCCAAAGGTAATAGTGGGGGAGAGAAGGCCAAATGAAGCTTTCACAAGCCAACATGAAATCATGGAAAACCAAATGATCGACCCAAAAAGCTCTTCAATCCTTAAGAGAAGAAGGGGGGATTATCGTGCTTTTCTTGTAGAGGAAATCATATGAAACGAGGTTGTCCTCAACTTATGAAAGTTGCTGCCATCAAGGAGAATGATGGGGTGGAGAGTGAGACTCTTAAGCTTGGCTCCATCTTTAGCACCATGGAGGTCAAGAAGGGTCGGAAGAAGAAGGGATTGATGTACGTAGACATCACCGTGGCAGGCCAAAAGATGAGCGCACTAGTGGACACCGGTGCCTTAGAGTTGTTCATGTCCAAACAAATTGCCAAGAGACTTGGTCTTCATGTGGAGAAGGCAAGTGGTTCCATCAAAACCGTGAATGCCGAAGAAGTTCCAATTGTGGGGGTCGCAAAGGGAATCGAGCTAACCGTCGGAGGTTGGTCTGGAAAGGAAGCCATCAAGGTAATCCCTCTCGATGACTTCGACTTTGTTCTTGAGTTAAGTTTTTTGGATCGAATAATTGCTTTCCCAGTGCCTTTTACCGATTTCTTGTGCATCCTGGATCCAAAGCAACAATGCATTGTTCCAGTGAGCCGAGGGCCCGGAATCGAGGCCAAGATGTTGTCCGTAATCTAATTCTCAAAGGGGGTACGCAAGGAGAAAACCACCTTTGTGTCTTCATTGGTGAGAATTGAACCCACAATGACTGAAGAAGTCCCAAGTGAAGTGGGATAAGTATTGGCAGAGTTTAGGGATGTGATGCCCACTGAGTTACCAAAGCATTTGCCACCGAAGAGAGAGGTGGACCACAAGATAGAGCTTGTGCCAAAAACGAAGCCACCCGCCAAGGCACCATACTGAATGGCCCCACCGGAGTTAGAGGAGCTTCGCAGACAATTGAAAGAGCTCATAGATGCTGGATACATCTGACCGTCAAAGGCACCCTTTGGTGCACCGGTGCTATTCCAGAAGAAACATGACGGCTCCCTTAGAATGTGCATCGATTATCGAGCTTTGAATAAGCTCACTGTGAAGAACAAGTACCTGATCCCGTTGATTGCCAACTTGTTCGATCAACTTAGCGGTGCAAGGTGGTTCACAAAGTTAGATTTACGGTCCGGATACTACCAAGTTCGGATAGCGGAAGGCGATGAACCGAAGACTGCTTGTGTGACACGCTACGGTTCATATGAGTTCCTTGTGATGCCCTTCGGTCTCACCAATGCCCCTGTAACCTTTTGCACGTTAATGAATAAGGTACTACAACCCTTTCTTGATCGTTTTATTGTAGTTTACCTTGATGATATCGTTGTGTATAGTAAGACCTTGGAAGAACACATTGAACACTTGAGAAGGGTGTTCCAAGTCTTACGAGAGAATGAACTTTATGTCAAGGAGGAAAAGTGCTCATTTGCGCAAAAGGAAGTGTCGTTCCTAGACCATATTGTTGGAGGAGGCAAGCTCCAGATGGACAAAGACAAGATCCGGGCAATAGATGAGTGGAAGCCACCCACCAAGGTAACTGAATTGCGAGTATTCTTAGGATTAACCAACTACTACCGACGGTTCATGAAGGGATATTCCAATATTGCCACGCCTCTGACCGAGCTACTAAAAAAGGACAAGGCGTGGGAATGGATAACGAAATGCCAGGATGCTTTTGAAAAGATCAAGGAGGCCATGGTGAATGAGCCCGTGTTGGTGTTTCCCGACTACACCAAGCCTTTTGTAGTCTTCACTGATGTGTCCGATGTTGCCATTGGTGGAGTCCTCATGCAAGAGGGACATTCGGTTTCATACGAGAGCCGGAAGCTCAATGAGACCTAGAGAAGGTACTCGGTTCATGAAAAAGAGATGACTGCAGTTGTGCACTGTTTGCGCACATGGCGGCATTACTTGCTCGGGTCCAAGTTCGTGGTGTTCACGGATAATGTAGCCAACAGTTACTTCCTCACCCAGAAGAAGCTTTCTCCCAAACAGGCTCATTGGCAAGAGTTTCTTGCCGAGTTTGACTTCTCCATGGAGTACAAGCCAGGGAAGGTGAATTGTGTTACAGATGGCTTAAGCCGGAGGTACGCCATTGAGACTGTGGAAGGTACCTTGCTCGAAAGGATCAAAGAAGGGTTGCCCCACGATCCTGCGGCCGAGCAAATTATTGAGGGAGCTAAGGAGGGGCGAACCCGAGAGTTTTGGCTCGAGGGGGAACTACTATATTATCGAGGAAATCAACTCTTTGTACCTCGATATGGGAAGTTATGCAAGGAGCTCATGAAGGAATGCCATGATTCCAAGTGGGCGGGACATCCGGGAGTTGATCGGACTTTGACATTACTTTCGGAGCAATACTATTGGCCGAACATGGTTGAAGATATATAGGCCTATGTGAAGACTTGTCTCGTGTGTCAGCAAGACAAAATCGAGGCAAAGAAACCGGCGATACTGTTGTATTCATTGCCCATTCCAGAGCGCCCATGGGAGAGTATTTCCATGGATTTTATCATAGGTTTACCCAAAACTGATGGAATTTCAAGTATAATGGTTGTGGTTGACAGGTTTTCAAAGTATGTGACGTTCATACTAGCATCTAAAGTTTGTCCAGCCGTGAAGACGACTCGACTTTTCCTCAAGCATGTGGTGAAATATTGGGGAATGCTGAAAACCATCATTAGCGACCGGGACACGCGATTCACAGGGAGGTTCTGGACGGAGTTGTTCAAACCGATGGGCAAACTGAACGAGTGAATGCTCTGTTAGAGATCTATTTGAGGCACTACGTGAGTGCCAACCAACGAGACTGGCCAAAGCTGTTGGATGTGGCCCAATTTTCCTACAACTTGCAATGGAGCGAGGCGACAAACCAAAGTCCGTTCGAGATCGTGACCGGGCAACAACCATTGACACCTAACACGGTTGTTACCAAGTATGAAGGGCCCAATCCATCAGCACACAATGTTACCAAGGAGTGGCACGAGCAACACAACTTAGCTCGAGCTTGTTTACACAAGGCGGGAAAGCAGACCAAGAAGTGGGCTGACCGAAAGCGGAGGGACGTGAACTTTGAAGTTGGAGACCTTTTCCTTGCAAATTTGGCCAATGTTTTACGCCACGCGGATGTGCACAAGGGGCTTGTGCGAAGATACGAGGGTCCTTTCCGAGTTGTGAAGTGAGTAGGCACAATGGCCTACAAATTGGAGTTGCCTTCAACCATCCGAGAGTATCTGGTTATCCATGTTAGCCTACTCAAGCCGTACCATCAGGATGCAGAGGATCCAGATCAAGTCAAGTCACACCGAGCGCCAGTCGGAGTAGCGGTCTCCTATGACAAGGAGATCCAAGATATACAGGCGGAGAGAGTTATTAGACGACCAGGACACCACCCGAGGCATGAGTACTTCATTTTGTGGAAATGACAACCCGAGTGCGAAGGAAGTTGGGAGCATGCCGAGGGACTTTGGCAATTCAAAACCCGAATATACCAATTTCATGCCAGACGAGTGACGAGGGCGTCACCAGAACGAGTGGGGGAGAATGTCACAGACCACGAGCCCACAACCGAGGTTAGCCCATGAAGAGTAGCCCAAGTGGTGTTTTAGACCTTCTAGAAGCCACAAAGACTTAGGTGGCATTTAAATTTGTATAGATAATGCCCACTGGTTTTTGGTAGGTAAGATTTAATCTCGACAGTCGATGTAATTAGATCTTAGCCATTCATTGAGGGGAGCTTTAGCTATAAATAGAGGCCTCCCCTTCTCATTTGTACTCACTCCTTCACTTTGAGAAATCATAAGAGCATTCTTCTCTCAAAGCTTTCTTATCTTCCTTCTTGTGCTAGTTCTCTTGTCTAGCTTCCGTCGAGGTTCTAAGCATCCTTGCTTGGGATATTTTCAGGCTTACTTAGCCTCAATCACTAAGAAGGCGACTAAGGCCGCACGTTCTGAGACGTCGAAGTTCTAAGGGCGTGACACTAACATAAACATGTCCCAAAATAATTCCATAGCATACTTCAAACTCATTTCCACTAAATAATTCAGTACTTATTATTTCCTTTTAACATTGGAACCCACTTTTCCAATTTACTCAAAATGGTCCTTCACTATTTTATCACTTAGACTCTTAATACCAAAAATTCCAGTATTGAAGGTATTATAAACCAAGTACCCATACAAAGGCATAATTAAAATAAACACTCCCAACAATTCAAAATTTGTATTACAATCACCAAACTTTCTAAAATTTCCATAATCCGACAACTTGCACCGTCTTTAAAGAATCAATATTCTGTATTGATATACACACTGGAATTTAATTCCATTTCTTCCGTTGAAAACTAGACTCGAATAAGAATCTATCCATATAAATAACTTTTTCTAATTCATTCTGTACAATTTATGGTGAATTTTCAAAGTTGACCAACAAAATCTGTTTTGCAGAATTCGCTGTCCGATTTTTCTGACCTTTCATTGGTTAAAAATTCATATATCTTTGTATACACCTTGAAATTGATCCCCCTTTGTTTTAAACGAAACTATATTAATATATGAACATAATATATACAAATAATCTCGAAAATATTTTTATATAATTTCTGGTGAATTTTCGAACCTACTGCCAAATTTAAAATCCAAACTGTTTTCTTTAACTTCATTCTTAGTTTCTTCATCAATTCTTACAACCAATTCTTTAAAATCACATAACTCTTCATAACCCATAAAACACAAGAACCCCTTTTCATCAACTCAAGATGAACTTGAACAACCAACAAGATTATCATACAATATTGGTACCAAATGATAGCGTTTTTCCCATATAACAATTTCCTATTTTCTGCATACTCAAAATCCTATGGAAATTGCTTGAAAATGAAATTAAAGCTTGCTCTTACCTTGGAAGAAGCTCACATATGGTTTTGGAGAAGAAGATGAGCAAATTTTGTTGAAATGTAGAGACATCTCATCTTAATTTACCTTAAATTCCAATTAAATGAATAAAATATTCATTTAATTGGGATAAGACTAAATCACCCTTAATGAATTTTCTTAATTACCATAAAACCATGACGGCTCATCCTTATCACATTTCAAAGTCAAAGCTGAATTATTTTGACTATTAATTCCGAAATTCTCCTTGAATTTTCAAAATTTGCGTTTTAGTCACTAAATTCCACTGTTTCGATTAAATCTAAAAAATTGCACAATTCCAGCCCAAATTTCTCTGATCTAAAATATTAACATAATATTTCCAAACATTTTATAACATCCTTCAATTTTTTGTAACATTCCAATTCGATTCGAATTTCTGATTCCTTATCGGCTTTAACCCTTTCTAATTTTTCTTTACTAAAATTCCAAATCCATAAATGTGATTTCTATAAAACCCCACTCTTAAGAGTAAACCATCTATTTATGTAATAAAATTCTTTTTAGGAAATTATCACTTAATTCCCTAAACGTTTTTCCCAAATTTCTACTTTGACCATCAAACTTTCAAAATTTGCATTTTGGTCATTATCTAAATTTTTGGGGTATTACAATTTTTATTCCTAAAAGAGGTATAGGCAGGCCTATCAAGATCAAACCTAAAACATCTCTTAAAGGGTCAGCAAATAGATTCGAAATTCTTAGTGCAGTTGATGAAAATTCACCTATTGTTGAGGTTCAAGTTAAGAAAAGTAGATCTGCTGCCTCAGGTGTATAAAACCTTCTCAAGGAACTAAAAGTAAAAAATAAGGAACAAATGGTAAAAGTAAAAACCCTTTTAAAAAAGGGGGAACATCCAACTCTCCTACTCAATGATTATATGCTTTTGGAACATCAGAGGATTAAACAATCCTCAAAAGCAAATAAAAGTTCTCCAAAGAGCCATGGTTGCTCGCATGTTTGGAAAGCAATTTCTCAAGTATGGAGTGATGTACGCCATAATTTGGTTTGGAGTATTGGTGATGGCTGAAATGTTGACTTGTGGAGGGACGCATGGCTTAGTAATGTGGGTCATTTGAATTGCTTTGTTACTAATCAACCCGATAGAGAGGCACTCCCAAGTCGATCGGTAGTTTCAATGGTGGACGAAAATGGTCTTTGGAGCTGGGAATTATTCAATCATATATTACCTAGCACTATTATACAGAGGCTGGCAGCAACGATGCCCCCATGGAAGTGCAGGAAACTCGATGTGCTGGGGTGGAAGTGGAATTTTGATTGATGCTTTATGGTTAAGTCGGCATATGATATGAGACAGGAATGCTCGGATGACAGACCACTCAACGTATGGGAAGTGATTTCGAAATACCGTGGTTTGCAAAGAATTAATTTTTTTTTTTGGTTATTAGCTAACGATAGGCTTCTAATCAATACGGAGAGAGTATGACGACACTTAGCTACAAGCAATTATTGTGGAGTTTGCGGGCAGCCAGGGGAAACAATAGATCATCTTTTTCACCACTGCTTTTTGGCTATGGGAATCTGGTCCTCACTAGTTAAAGATGATAAATTGCATGATTTTCTTTCACAGGACATAAGGAGTTGGTTGCAAATTAATATTGTCTCTCCGCGATTTTATGCACGAGATGAACAGGATTGGGACTTATTATTTGGTTCAATCCTTTGGTTGTTATGGAAAAATCGCAATAAAAGGATTTTTGAACCGGATTATATTGAACATGAATTTGTTTTGGAACAAGGCAAGCGTCTTTGTTTCGAAGCTAACCGTGCACTTGCTTCTTCTATGTCGAAGAGTCAGACTTATCGGCATGTTAATAGGACTGTTCTTTGGTCTCCACCGCCTCTGAACTAGTGTAAGATGAATACAGATGGATCCCGTAAAACTAGAAACGGATTTGCGACCTGTGGGGGTGTTCTCCGATCCTCGAATGGTGATTGGCTTGTTGGCTTCTCTAAGGTAATATGTATATGTTCTATCGTTGAGGCGGAACTATGGGGTATTTATGAAGGTATTTCTCATGCATGAAACCGTGGGGAACGACAAGTCATGGTAGAAGCCGATAGTGTGGAGGTTATTCAGATGCTATAGGGGAAACCAAGAGAGGTTCATTCTTATCTCTTCTTGATCGAGTTTTGGAGTTATTAAATCGGGAATAGAATGTTACTTTACGTTATGTAAATCGGGAGGCGAATAAGGTAGCTGACAAGTTGGCGAGGATCGCTGCTGGCCGAGGTTACTCTCAGTTGAGTTTTCACAGTCCACCGTTGGAGGTTTTTAATCTAATACAAGAGAAGGACACTGCTGGTAACTTAGAAGCAAGCATCTAAGTGCTAGCTATTCTTTTCTTTTATTCACAAAAAAAAAGTTCTCCAAAGAGTCAATCTTTACAAAGTCGATATTCTTTGCTTGATGAAAACCCGTATTAAGTCTGATAATTCTGCCAATATATTACACTCTAAATTTGGTAGTTGGAATGTCCTCACTAACTATGAATTTGCCTCTAATGGACGAATTTGGCTTCTCTGGAAAAAACGAATTGATATCAACTTCTGTAATTCTTCTGATCAAAGTATTTCTGTCAAATGCCACTTCAATAGTACCTCTTTCATCATCACTACTATCTATGGTAATAACAATGGCATTACTAGAAGACTCATCTGGCAACATCTCAGAGATCTTAATTTTCATTTTAATGTTTTTCCTTGGATTCTTGGAGGAGACTTCAATTCTTTTCTTCACTTTAAAGAAAGCTCTGACTCTGATCTATTAGGACCTTATCTTTCTTCTGATATGAAAGACTTCCTTGATGTGACTCAAGACCATCATTTTTTTGGCCCATCATTCACTTGGAGCAACAATAAAAAAGATGCCTTCATAGCAAGGAAACTTCATAGAGTTCTTATAAACTCTTATTGGGTCAATTCCTTCACTAAATATTTTGTTGAATTTCTTGCCCCAGGACCCTCTGACCATTGCATGGCTATTGTGTGGTTAAACAAAGAAGCTCATACCAACCAACCCAAACCATTCAAGTTCTTCAACTTTTGGTCCAACCATCCTACTTTTCTTGATGTAGTGAATCTTTTATGGAAGTAACCAGTTCAAGGTAACCCTATGCAGGCTCTATTTCTCAAACTAAAAAGACTTAAGCCTTGCTTACAAGCTCTGAACAAAAACTCCTATAGCAACTTATCTGCTAGAGTCAAACTCAAGAAAACAGAGCTGGAACAATTACAAATCTCTACTCTTAAAGGATCCATCCCTCTTGATAAGGACTTGTCTGCCCAAAATGAGTTGGCTGCTCTTGAGGAATCTGAAAAATGTTTTTAAAACAAAAATCCAAAGTTAAGTGGCTTAAAGAGGGGGACAAGTGTACAAAGTACTTCCATTATGTCATTGCAACAAAAAACAAAAATGATACCATTAGGGTTCTTATAAATGCTTAGGGTAAAAGACTAGAATCCTTTGAAGATATGTCTTCTGAAGTCATTGATTTCTTCAAACAACAATTAGGTTATGTTGATCCTAATTTAAAGCAAGTTGACCCTCACTATTTGAAAAGTTTGCTCCAATTAGAATTGTCTAGTGATTTTTCATCAGACTTAGTCAAACCTGTTACAAACGAAGAGATCAAAGAAGTCTTATTTAGTCAAGGAAACAACAAAGCACCAGGCCCGGATGTATTTACTCCTTTATTTTTCAAAAAATCTTGGTTTGTGGTAGGAGATGATCTTATCAAAGCTATCATACATATCTCATGTTGCTCAGTGGTGTACAAAACCATCTCCAAACTCCTTGTTAAAAGACTGACCATGCTGCTGCCCGATCTTATTACTCTAAACCACTCTGCTTTTGTCCAGGGAAGATCGATAATATATAACACTCTTCTAGCTCAGGAATTAGTCAAAGGATATGGAAGGAAGCAAATATCTCCTAGGTGTGCTCTCAAAATTGATCTTCAAAAGGCATTTGATTCTCTTCATTGGGACTTCATATCTGCTACCCTCAAAGCCATTTGACTCCTTTGCTTTTTCTTAAGATGGATTGAGGCTTATTTTAAAGAAGCCAGATATTCAATCTCCTTCGATGGTAGCTTAGTTGGTTACTTTAAAGGCCAGAGGGGGATAAGACAAGGTGACCCATTATCTCCTATTCTCTTTGTGCTTGCTGCGAATATACTCTCCAAAATTCTTAATCTAGCTGCTTCTAAAGGGATCTTTGGGTATCATCCTAAATGTAAAAAAATAGGCTTAACCCATCTCTCTTTTGTTGATGACCTCTTAATTTTCTACAAAGGAAATCATGAGCCTATTGCTGGTGTCATTTCTGTTTTAAATCAATTCTATGAATTGTCTGGGTTAAAGCTTAATGCTAGCAAGACTGAACTTTTTGTTGCTGGTATTTCCTCTAGAAATCTTGAAGTTATTCACTGCATTTCTGGTTTCAAGCAAAGTCATCTTCCTGTTAGGTACTTGGGTGTTCCTTTAATCACTAAGAAACTATCTAATTTTGACTGCCAACCTCTTTTGGACAAAATTAAGCTAAGGTTATACCATTGGTCTAGTAAGATGCTTAGTTATGCTGAAAGACTGGAATTAATTAAAACAATATTGTTCAGTGTGGCAAATTATTAGTGCAGGCAATTCATGCTCCCTCAATCAATAATCAACCTAAATTAATCAGCTCTGTTCCTGATTCCTTTGGAAAGGAACTGATCAGGCAGCTAATGGGGCTAGGGTCAGCTGGTCAAATATCTGTTGTCCCAAATCAGAAGGTGGCTTAGGTCTGAAGAACTTAAAAATATGGAACACTGCTTGTATGATTCATATTATGCGAAAGATTCTGGTAGGAGAAGGTTCCCTTTGGGTAGCTTGGTTAAACTGTTATGTTCTCAAGAATTCTGATTTCAAGGACATGTCTGCTAGTAACGCTCACAGCTGGAACATTAAGAAACTTCTGAAGCTTTGATCTATTGCACTTTCAATTTTGAATGCTGGAACAAAAAATACCAAGGACATTTGGGAAACTATTAGAGAAAGAAGAAGTAAGGTTTCTTGGCATAATATCATTTGGTTTCCTTCTCATATACCCAAATTTAGTATGATAACTTGGATGGCCATCTTAGACAGACTGCCAACTCGGGACAGACTGTCAAAGATGGGAATTGTTACTAATAGTCAATGTGTTCTTTGCAATGCAGCTCTTGAATCTAGGAACCATATATTTGCTGATTGTAACTTTGCTAAGTCTATATGGAATTCCATCTTAAACCTCTCTCAATTGCGTAAAATTCACATGCCTTGGGAAACTATGCTTGCATGGGCTTGTGATGAATGGAGGGGTAAATCTCTCATCTCCACCTTATTGAAAATTGCTTGGACCTCCTTCATTTATTCGATTTGGGAGGAGAGAAACAGAAGAATCTTTCAAAGAAGTTCAAGAGAAGCTGATCAAATTCTGTCAACTATCAAGGACATTATCTGAATTCAACTTAGAGGAAAAAAATTCAATAGAAATGATAATGTCAACTTAATTCTTAGTTGTAATTGGGGTATAGTCTAACCATTATTTTGTTGTAAGTATTTGTTTATACTCCCTTTTGGGACGTTTCTTGTAGCTACTGTGCTTCTTTGGATAAATAAAATTTAACTTATCCAAAAAAAAAAAAAAACAAGCCAATAGGCCCTTAAACAGTCCAACTGTTAGTAAGGCCTATGACCAATTTCTAACTATCAACTCTTTCTTCAACACCTCCGTAGAGGAATCCATGGTGATGGGCCATCACTTTTCTGCTGCCTTTTGTATTGAGATTGGAGAGGAATCCATGACGTGAAAATCTAAGTTTGCGTTGAAAGAAAACAACACAAAGACAAAGCAGATGGAAATTCATACACATTCCCCGGCCGCGCGTTCATTTCTTTTTCCATTTTTGTTTTCTGGCAAACGTGCACCATTGCAGACTGCAGTTGAGGCCACCCCATGCGCGGTCGGTGATAAGCTCCTCATTCACGTCATTATTCAATCTTTTATTGCCTTGCTAGCAACTTTTCTGATTAATTAATGAAGCTGAATATGATGTTGTCCACCAAAATTATGGCTGATTTGCTATTGGTCAAAGAAAGAAGAAAGATGAAGGCAGAACAAAGGAGTAGAATATTTAATAAATATTGGTTCATCTAATACCATATAATAAATATTTAACTTTCGACTTCGTCTCTGACTTTGGTAATCATTTTGAACAAGTTATAGATATTATATTTATTAAACTATCTTTTGGAAACAAGTTATATTTAAGTTGGCACTTTAGATGATTTGTTTACTTATTTTAAACTTAAATCATTTTGTATTAGATGAGTTTAGGGTTATGATTGAATAGATTAAGGTTGTTGACATTTGATGATCGGGGCTGACTGACAACCTTGGGAGAAACGGAAAGCAAAAGGCTGTAAAAAGAAGCAACGCGTAGACCAAAAATGACTACGACTTTGGCTTACCATGGGGAGTATGATTTGTCACTGCCACGGATTTCTTTTGATTTTTTCCCCTTTCACATGGGGATGTGTGCTTTAATCTGCTGCACAGTTTTGCATTTGCAGCCTCTGATCATCTGAGCCCCCCATACAGAAATTTTCAGTGTTCAACTCCTTTAATCATATATAGCCTTTGACCTTGCTTATTATTCTTCCATTAAAGCTCAAAACCCTTTGCTCATCTTCTTCTTTGCTCTATGTTTTGGTAACAAGGTGTTGAACCATGAAACCTTGGTATCTCAAATGATTATCATGTGTTTTCTTTCCAACTCCACTAATATATATTATGGTTGTTGAATCTTTGTGGAAGAACTTTTGTATCTCTGTTGAAGGTCTTTCGCGTATTATCCCCGTACCTCAGAGTCTATGGAGAGTCTCTCCATAGTCAGAATTCCAAAAGAGTATATCCTTAATAAGAATCTCGAATATCTAATAACTAATATCTAATATCCTTAATAAGCCGACCATAGTCACTTCGACTATCAACATAAAAGTACTCGCAATAGTCATATCTCTATGCTCCTTAATTAAGATCGAAAGAGAAGATGGAACCCATGATTCTTCTTTGTCATTCAATCTTTCTGTCTTTTTATATTAGATATCAATCAACGACCACTCATTTATCGATTGTGATTTTCTATTTAAATCAAAATAAGTAAACTGTCTATAATCCATTTGTTTCCATCAGCAATGGTATTAATAATTTTAAACATTAGGGTGTGGTCATGAGTTTTCAGAATTTGAAGGGTGGCGAAAGTGAATATAAAAAATCAAGCATCATTCACAAAAGGTACAACCATATACGCACATTTCTTCAAACTTAGTGAAAGCCAGTGCTAATATCTTAGCTGCACCCTGAATTGCCCCCCCCCAAGAAAAGAATAAAACTTGGAAATAGCTAAAGAAAAATTACATATATTTATCATCCTATGAAGCAAGAAAAAGAAATCATTAGTGATAAACATAGGTGTTTTCTCAAGTTAAGCTGGAAACATCAAGGGCTCGCATCTCTTGTCTTGAATTGTCTTTGTGGTACAAAAACATTGCTTAATGGCAAAGTGATTCTTTTTTTTTCTTCTGGCCTTTTTCTATATTCCCTTGAGGAATCAAGTCAGCTGCCTACTGACCATACCTTTTTACCAATAGAATTTAGCTGAATATTTGGTGGACTGTTGCTGATATCTCATCTGCTGATCTTAGCTTACAATCGTCCTCCATCTGCCATTTACACATTTCCAAGACACCCCAGAGATGAACAAAAGAAAAAAAACCAACAAGATAAGATGTTTGAGACTTTTTGGAACTAGGTTTTTGAGTAGAATAGTCAAAGACTCAAGTTAAAAAAAAAACAAATTATATGTTACCTTGAGATTGAACGAGTAAAGAACCGATGCTTGTAAAGAAGTAATGTTGAGATGCAGAACTGTTAATCTGAGACTTTCCAGGGTGACAATGCCTTGTACTAGCTGACCAGGTCTTCTTTCACACTGAATCTTTAAGTTGACATGATTGTGTACAACATTAACTTCTATTTCAGCTTCTCCCTTTACAACTTCAGGCTGTGAAATTTCTATTGCAGACTTTGACTCCGAATTATTACTGCTGCTGTTGTTATTGCTTTCTTCAGTTGTTCTCATTCTCTTTTGTGCTTCCATGGATTGAACAAGTTGCTCCAGTTCCTTGACGAAGTCAATTGCACCCCCTATAATAGACGCTTGGTCACCCTGCAAACCAAGAAAAGGAAAACATGGTAACGAAAGTGAAACTAAACAACTAACTTGGGGATTAAAAATATTGGTGGGATTCGATTGATATACTCTTTGGATGTAAGATGGAGGCATGAGAGAGCGGAGGGAATTTAGATAATCGTTCATTTGACGTCTACGGTTGCGTTCAACGGCAATGTGGGTCATTCGTTGGCTCTCAACTTCATCTTTATTCTTAACCGGCTTCGTTCTCTTCCGCTTCCTTCTTTCTCTGGGAACAAGAGTGGATTTTGTGACGTTTTTACTGCAATTGTCCGCGTTTTGGTTGAACTCGGAGCTCACAACATCAAAGCATGAAGATGAAAAATGTGGGTTGTTTTTAAGGTCGTTATTGGTCTCGGATTTGACCGGTGAATGCAAGTCGAGTGCTTCACGGGTGACACAGCTTTCAAGCTCTAAAGCTTGGATTTGTGTTTCCATGAAAGGGTCGTTGTTCAAGTGTTGCAGTCTCAAAAGTGTCTGAAAACTGGGATTTTTGAAGGCGAAAAGCTGTGGGGGTTCAAGTTCCACGCTTTGGAGCATCTGAAGGAAAGGCATTTTATTTTTCAAGCTGAATATCGTATACTGTGTTTCTTTTTCTTCCTCTTCTTCTCTCCCGAAACTCAACAGCTCTGAGTTAACAAATCCTTGTTCCAAACATTCCACGTCCAACTGATCTCCTATGAACTGCAAAAAATAAATTTTCGGAAGAAAAAAAGTAAAGCTGTCAACAGCTATAAGAGGGAATGAGAATAGAATGTTGAAACAAGCAGTAGTGCATTGAATGCAAGCAAATTTCAAAGGAGTAAATGCAGTACTAAAGAAAACAAAGTAACACATACACGAGAACTAATTGGTTCTTGGAGACTCTCCATAAATGCAAACCACCCCCAAGAAGCCGAAGACACAATTAGTTTCCTTTAGCTTTCTGGTGTTGGCAATACACTCAGAAATGGAATTGACATTAAATGCTTTGAAGTGACTGGAGTAATGGGAATGCAACTCGAAGCTGGTGAAGATGAACCTGAAAATGCATTGAAACAAGGAGCAGATTGAGCTGAGAAAATACCAAAGTAAGAGTGAGAGAAGAGATATAGAGATACAGTGATGTATTAGGGACCGGCAGAGTTGGTGAGACTTAGCGGGGGGTGGGGGGGATTGTCTGGTTCGCAAGGTCCCAAGCATTATTGGGCCATTGACGATGGCAGTTTTGTCCAGCAGCGGGGACAGACAGTTGTGGGGACTACCCTTTTGCGAGCGTACACCAAAGGCAAAAATTGCTTTGGAAACTGGAAAGTCATCCTATGGATTCTGTCACCCTTCTGATGATGGGTCTTTTCTTTATAGCGCATCTCTACCGTTCTCCATTTTCGTTTTCCTTTGGGTTTATTTCCACCAAATGTTCATCAATTATGACTTCAATTCTAAAACGATTCAATTGTTTCTAAGTATATAAGTCATATTTAATCTAATCATTAACTTAGATATTAGAATACTAGGAATATTGTTCTATTTAGGCTCAATTCAAACAACTATATTTATAAAAAAGAAAATAACCTCAGTGACCGAAAATACCTTATAATATACGATTTTAACCAACTTTTTTTAGATTTGCCAAAATGACCAACAAATTCGCAACGCGAACTCCAATTTCGCAACCTAGTTTCCAATTTCGCAACGCGAATATGTAAATTGCAACGCGAATTTGTAAATCGCAACACAGAAGTCAAATTCGCAACGCGATAGTCAAATTCGCAACACAAAAGTCAAATTCGCAACGCGATAGTTAAATTCGCAACACAAAAGTCAAATTCGCAACGCGGAATTTCAAATTCGCAACGCGGAATTTCAAATTCGCAACTGAATTTCAAATTCGCAACTAGATTTTCGAATTCGCAACAGGTTTTAGTTTCGCAACACAAATGTTTTGGGTATATAACAACGCAGCAGCAACAACTCATAATCTAAATCCCTAAATCACAACTCAATCCATCTCCATCTATCACTCTCTCCGGCGATATCCGTTCCTATATCCAACGACATCCTTCCCCATCTCTAATTTTTTTTACATAATTTTATTTCTATATAATTTTTCAATGATTTCTCTCACAAATTATCAACTATCAACTTAATAAAGGTATGTTTTTCTCTAAGTTAGTGATGATATCTAGTTTATAGCTCGTTTGTTTAGTAAATTAATTTACAATTTGTAGAATGAAATCATCTAATGTTGATCATGTTTGGATAGATTTGTGTTTTGGAGGGTCATGGGAGAATGTTCATGGTGTTTTACAATATGTGCTTTTACCCATGAATCTTCAACTAAAAATGTCATTAAAAAAGTTAACTTATGAAACTATAATGTTACATGTTGCAAAGAAATTGAATTTAGAGCCTTTAAGTGGATTTAGGCTATCTTATCAGAGAAAAGGTAAAGTTTATTTGTTAACCGACAATGAAGATGTTGAACGATTCATTGCTTACATTAGTGTTTCGCAAGAAGATGATGTTACATTGTATGTTGTTGAACCTAGAAGTAGTGAAGTTGGGTCAGTAGCGGGTAGTAATCAACTAAGTTCTTCAACCCCAGTTTATGGTGCTCACAATGTACAACGTTGTTATCAACCTCAAAATTTAATGGTTCCACCACAATTTCATCACCAAGAAAATTTTGTTTCACCACATTTCCAATACCAAACACAATATCAAACACAATCTCAAAACCCACAACCTTTTCCTAATCCAAATCCCAACCAACTTTCAACCCCAAATTTCGATTTTCGTATTGACCAGTTAGGCGATTATGAGCCAACAGAAAATATTGTGAGTACTAGTCAGTATTCGAAATTTGATCTTGGTCAATACTCAAACTTTGATCTTAGTCAATACTCAAATTTTGATGATGTGATGGAAGAAGAAACAGACCCTACATGTAATGATTTTGATATTGGTCAATACCCGAATTTTGATGATGAAACAGTCGCTGCCGAGGAAGATGTTGTTGATGATGATGAGGAGGAAGTTACGACTGTGAATGAACATGTTGAACATCCATTATGTAATTCATATAACCCTGAAGAAGAAGAAGAATTTCCCAAAGAAAAGAAAAAGAAGAAAATGCCACGGGAGTATAACTGGAATATGCCAGAATTACTTCAGATACCGGAAGAAGAGTTGGTAAAGATAGCAGTTGATTGTTACACAAAAGTTATTCGTATCAAGAAAGATGATTGTTTTGATACAAATTAAGACTTGAAGATAGCTTTGTATACGAAATGTGTGGAAGATGGCTATCAACTAAAAGTTAACAAATCAAGCAAAGATCGTTTCGAAACAAAGTGTATGATTGACAAAAACTGTATGTGGCGTATGATTGCAAAGAGGATAAAAGATTGCGAAATGTTTCAAGTTAGGACTTTTATTGATAAACATACATGTTCAAGAACCCAAGTTTTTCCTCACCATAGACAGACAAACAAAAAGGTGTTGGGTGGTTTTCTGCTGAGTTAATGTTTTTGAATGGAAGGTATATCGGAGACATGAAATTATGACTAACATGATCTCGGTTCAAGATTAGTATCTCATATTCTCAAGCTTGAGAGCCAAAGTTATGCCTTGGAATTGTTAAGGGGCGGTTAGTAAATAATTATAATTTTGTTGACTCATTTTTGTTAGTTGCATGCATTTCACATTTAATGATTATATTTCTTGTGTATATGATTTTGTAGATTCGTTCGTTTATTACTTGCATGCGCCCAGTTATTATAGTTGACGGAGAACATTTGAAAGGTCGATACCTTGGAGTAAACTTATTAGCAGTAGCCATGGATGCTAACAATGGGATACTGCCAATAGCTTACGGAGTTGGAAAATCTGAAACCTCTTATTCATGAACATGGTTTATGGGGCATCTTAGTGATTGCATAGGTCCTATTAGCAATCTGAAAATCATATCCGATAGGGCAAACTCAATTGACAACGTTGTTAGAAGGTGTTTCCCAGATGTTTTTCATGGACTTTGTGGTGTTCATTTGTACAGAAATCTAAAATCAAGATCTGCTGGTATAAAAAATCACAAATGGACATACTGGAAGGCTGTAAAAGCTTATCGGAAAGTGGATTTTAATAAGCATATAAATTATTTAAGACGTGTTTTGCCTCAATGTGCTCAAACACTAGAAGATGTCGGGTTTGAAAGATGGTCAATAGTACATCAACTTGGAGTAAGATATGTTTCATGACGTCTAATAGTGCAGAATCAATCAACGCTCTAAGTCGCCATTCCCGGAAATTACCCATTACTATGTTAATGGAGTTTTTTCGAGCCTCTATTCAATAGTGGCACTACAAGAAAAGAAACCATGCATGTATTATTTCTTTAAATTCGTAACTTATCATATATTTTACTAAGTATTATTTATTTAAATTTACAAGAACATTGGAACGTCGTGTTACACCATGGACTGAAAAAAGATAACGAAACGTGTTGTGAAGTCAACGTCATGGAGAGTTGAACCATGTTCAAACACTTTGCTTGAAGTATTGGATAATAACTTAAATGGGCTTGTCGATCTAAATACAAAGACGTGTAGTTGTAAGAAATGGAAAACATCTGGTTATCCGTGTGTCCATGTTATAAAAGTTTCTCTTCATCTAAACCAAGATGATTCAAGCGCATACGCTATGGATTACTACACTACAGAAATATATCGACAGACTTATGCCGAGATTATCTACCCATGTCCACATCCTTCTGAGAGAGACATACCAGATGACTTACAAACAGTTTTGCCACAGTCATGGACAGCAAGCTACCTGGCCGATCAAAAAATCACGATCGTATACCGTCTAAGGGTGAAGAGAAGAGGATATCGACATGTAGTCGGTGCAAGGAAAGTTATCATATAAGGTTGACATGTGGATCACCAGTGCCATCACAATCATCTTTTCCTCTACCAAAAAATGGATCCTCATCAAAATCCAAAGCTCATATGGTGCCAAGCAAAAGGAAATCAAAATCGCAATCAAAATTAAAATCCCAATCACAACCGACTTCACCTTTTGAGACTTATTAACTTAGGTGATTTTTAAATGCAAACGTTGTATTATGTGTATTTTATGTGCGAATGCATACATTTTTATTTAGACATTCATTAGTAACTTGAGTTTGAACATTGCTATGATCTGTTCAGTTGTTATCATGTTGGGATTTTCTCTTGTGTTTGATTGCTTGGATAGTTGTTCTCTTGCTTCTTCAAGTATCTTTAGCTTGTATTTATAGCTTGGAATGTGTTTGATGTTGTATATAACTTGATGTTGTATGTTGCGATCAATGCGAAAGTCAAATTCGCAACGCTTATTTCGCATTGCGAATTTACCTTTTGTGTTGCGAATGTGTACCTTCAACATGTCTTTTTTACCTTCAACATAATGCAGATTGAATTTAAAACAACAAATCAACTTTTACAAATCAATTAAACAAGCAAAAAAATAATTCTTATTTACACATCAAATTGAACAAATCAACTTTTACAAATCAATTAAACAAGCAAAAAATAATTCTTATTTCCTCATCAATTAAACAAATCAACTTTCAATGTAAAATTCAATTAAACAAGCAAAAAAAGTGTACCCCAGACTGTTGTTTATGCAAAAATACATCAATTTCATGCAGCTCGCGTCAGGAATAACCTGGAGAAACCAAACATTTGCTCAAACAACACTTTCTACACATCTAAAACCAACAAACAACAAATTATTGAATTCTAGGTACTTAACCAAACATTTTCAAACCAACAAAGAGTAAAATATGTTAACAACACTTGCTCAAACTTACCAATTGTTTATGCAAACTTTCAGCACGCGGATGCAGGTAGGTAACGTCTCGCATATATCACTCGAGCCATAAAATGCCGAAACCATAAGCCTACTGCACCTCTATCTCTATCTGTGAGAGGTAGAAGGTGTTTACTTCCTGTCGTCAAACGCTCCAAGCACATGCATACAAGAGGACTACAATCCCCTCTGGCTCCCTCCGTTTGTTGTGGCGCGGTATCGTCTCTGATCATTATAACTTTGAACTTTTTTGGCTTATTGTTTCCAGAATTAGTCCAATAATCAATCGCGTCCAAGTATTTCGCCAAATGAGCGCTCCATCCCTTACAAATAATATCTCTCAAATCAGACAATGGTATGTAATTCAACATGCTGTCATATACCATTATCTTCAGGGATGGGAGCTGAAGCTCGACGAGAAGCCAATGACGACGTTCTAAAACAGGGATAAACACCTGCAATCATAAATAATTGCGCACATAAAATAAAATTTATGAAAACCTTTAAAATATTCAAAAAATAAATACTAACTTTATCGACCTCCTACCACGCAGTATAAAGTTTAGCTTTTCCATTACCCAACGTATATGAAGCATCTCTCGGATCCTTCAAGTGAGCTACGTGAAAAGACGTCAGCATAATAGTCCATCGAGTATTTCTTATTTTCCTCAATTTCCTTATTATTAGAAGACGTGAAACCCATGCATCAATATGTTGTTTTATAAAAAAAATACATATATTAGTGAATTTATTAATAATTAAAAAAAAATTAATCAAAATGCAATATAAGAAGAATATAAGACTTACCACCCCTTCGATATAGCCATTATCTTCAACCCCTAATAAAATACCCTACCAAGACCGATCAAGAAACAAATGCATAACATCGTCAAGTTGGCATAGGTCAGAATAACACCCCTTGCTCCGCTCATGTAGATAAAAATCAACTGCGGTCTTAGCCCAAAGGGTATTGTCCGTAATTGTGTTTGGTAGTGTTTCCCTCTCCTGCTGAGGAATGGTACTGACCGGTAACATATACAAAAGCCAACTCGCATCCATCATATCGGACACGGGAGGGGGTTTATCAATATGTCGACATATGACGCCATGTGAATCGGGCTCTTAAACGATGGACGGGACCTCTTGAACGATGACAGGGGCCTCTTGAATGGTGGGAGGGGCCTCTTCGATGATGAGAGGGGCCTCTTGAACGATAGGAGACGCATCTTGAATGATGATAGATGCATCAGGCTTCTTCTTACAGAGTATTGGCACTAGTGAGGTGAACGGAGACGTAATGGCACGTGCACGACGTCTGATACGTGAACCCCGTCGTGCAAGAAAAACCCGACGTAAAGCATCTACCTTATCGAGCCGCTGAAAATAAATTAATACATAAATAAATAAATAAATAAATAAATAAATAAATAAATAATACCGAAAAAAGGTTATTTGCATTTTTAGTATAGTATTAAACAAATTTATCTCATTGCGTAGAGTATGAACCTCATTCTGCAATGATGAAACAATCTCACGTAGAGCGGCAACCTCACCACGTAAAGTATATACCTCACCACGTAAAGTAGATACCTTACCACGTAGCGTACCATTGTCATCGCGTAAAAAATCCACCTCACCACGTAAAGACCGAACCTCATCACGCCATGCACCATTATCTTCACGTAAAATATTGACCTCATGACGCAAAGTATTGACCTCATGACGCAAAGTACCGACCTCATCACGTAACTCCCCTAACTCATCCCGTGGAGGTGGAGAACATGGAGATAAATGTCGTGGCCTCTTTGTCGGTCGCCTATCATTAGGTGATGGTGGAGAAGAGGCTCGATGATGTGATGGAATAGGTGATGGTAGAGGTGGAGAAGAGACTCAATCAGGTGATGGCTCCGGGTGTCGAGCTGTAGAATCGGCCCGATCAGATGATGGCTTTTGAAGTGGGGGGTGCTCATCATCCGTCCCATCAAAAAACTGCTTACTAGCTTGCCACCAATCAGTGGCAAGCTCAGCCTCTGTAAGTGTCAGCCTTTGTGGGTGTCAGCCTCTGTAATGGATAGTTGGCTTCCTAACAATATAAAAGCTCAAACAAAGTTAAACTTGTACTAGTAATAACTTGTTTATATATGGTATTATTTGTGTGTTAACTTACATCATTCATCGTCGTATATGGGAGTAACTCTTTCCAATCCAACATGCAGATCCTCTTCCAGGTAATAGCCCTAGGAATATCATTTGATCTTTTTATCGCATATGTCCGCATGCTGGGGAAAGCCTCAAATATCCAAATCTACAAACAATATAATACACAAACATTAGTAATTGATAAATAATTAATTATAATTTTGGAAACATTGTATAGAAATTCTTACCTTAAAGGCCCAAGTAAAGCCTGTCAAAGTGTATTTAGAACCATCACCCCGCAAACTTTTTCGGTCCTCAAAGGCAGACGACAACTTCTTCCAGGTAGCTTTCCATAGATATGAATCCCACAGAAACAGGTTCCATGCATTTAGGTCCTCTACTAATAATATTAGGTCCTCAGAGATAGGTTGTCTGTCCTCTTTGCCTTAAAATTCGGCATGCAAAAGTAATAAATGTCATACTCGGACAACATCAAGGTCATCCATCAGAGTAAAACCTTATTTAACAAATAATCTCTTTAAGTCGTCGACGTGTAAACTCGGCTTCGACTTTGCCAGCTCAGGAAAAACCCGAGATAACCATGATGGGCGAGAGATATGACTAGTGTATCGGGTTACTTCATCGTGTCTGAAGCGTAGACCAGTGATTAAGCAAAACTCCTCCCGCCCAAAACAAGTATACGCCGGTACCGGAGGAAAATGAAACCATATCTCTTCATCACCACGTTGTATCCTCTCGGGTAGATCGTTAGTCATGGTTTGAAGAAACAAATGTGTCAACACAGCATCTCCACCCGTATGTTGTATTTTCAGCCATGGCCCGAAGCAAGTATCCTCAAACAATTTTCTTTGTAGAGGTGTAAGCGTCGACGCAATTTTAGTGGCTAGGCTTAATTTATTCCTTAAGGTCAATGCAGTCGAAAAAAATTTCTACAAAAACAATAAACATACCAAGTTAGATATACCAAAAACTACAAATTATACACTATAAACAAACATGATATTAAACAGTAAAACCAAAGCCAAATATATTTCAATCTAGCACGATATTCACATGATGTCATTATTCCATCATAGTTCACAAAATGCATCAAATAACATTCCAGAAGTAAGCACTTATATAAACATTTAAAAGGATAACTTATATGTTTAGTGCAGGTTTAAGGACAACATAAAGAATAGTAGTTTATTCTTGAAACTTAAATTAGCAACACTGTGAAGTTAGTATTTGTCTTTGTTTTGTCTTTTTGTTGAAGTAATGCAATTCATTCAAGTTTCAATTTGCAGAATAAGAGTAGTTTCTGAAACTTAAATTCGCAACGCGAAAATGAAAATCGCAACGCGAAACTAAAATCGCGTTGCGATTTTCATTTTCGCATTACAATTTTGGTGTTGCGATTTTCATTTTCATGTTGGGAATTTAAGTTTCAAAAACTATTCTTCTGCAAATTAAAACTTGAATGAATTGCATTTCTTCAACAAAAATATAAAACAAAGACAAATACTAACTTCACAAGGTTAAAGACTAAACAGTTTAGCAGTATTGGCAGCAACTGAATGAATTTACTAAGCAATCTCAGTGAAATGGTTAATCTTTATATATATTGAAATTACAGTAAATTTATCATCAATATAAGAAAAATTTAATAATAATACAAAAATTTCAAAATAAAAATAAGAGTTTAAAAACTAACCCTCGGTGGTTGATTTTCTATTTCTGACCGTGAATGGTTGTGAGGATTGCTCTGGGAGATGGAGATAGACGGATTTCGCCGGATATGGGGACGGATTTCGTCAGAGATGGGGACGGATGTCACCGTAGAGAGTGAGAGATAGAGATGTGACTGAGTTGTGATTTAGGGTTTTAAGTTATGATTTGCGATAATATTGTTTATATTTGTGTTGCAAAATTAATATTGTGTTTCGCGTTGCGAATTTGACTATCGCGTTACGAATTTGAAATTCAATGTTGCGAATTTGACTATCGCATTGCGAATTTGACTATTACGTTGTGAATTTGACTATCGCGTTAAGAATTTGACTTTTGTGTTGCGAATTTGGCAATCGTGTTGCGAATTTGACTATATCGTTGCAAATTTGACTTTTGTGTTGCGAATTTGACTTTTGTGTTGCGGATTTGACTATCGCGTTGCAAATTTGACTTTTGTGTTGCGATTTATATATTCGCATTGCGAAATTGGAAACTGAGTTGCGAAATTAGAGTTCGCGTTGCGAATTTGTTGGTCATTTTGGCAAATCCAAAAAAAGTTGGTTAAAATCGTATATTATAAAGTATTTTCGGTCACTATGGTTATTTTCTCTTTATAAAATGTATGTATTACTAATCGATTAAAATTTTTTGAACAAATAATATACTATAATCAATTCATAATATTAAAAAAATATAATTATTAATTTAAACATTAAAAATGTGAAACTCATTTCAAATTAAGTTATAGAAAATGTGTATCAAAATTATATATGTTATAAAACAAATAGTTTTCTTACATTTTAATAATGTTGCATGTTTTTTAACATGATATTGCTATGAGATTGTTGTAATGATATATTTAGTTTTACTTTATTTGTTAATATAAGGTATTGTTATTGTTATTTCAGTTATTATCATGTGTATATATAAATTGATATATAATAAAGTGTTAAAAATAATATCATGTTGAGTTAATCGATCGACGGAATCGGCCAAGAGGGGGGTGAATTGGCAATTAAAAATTTCTGGAAGCTTTTGCAGAAAATTGAAAGTAATTGCACAGCGATTTACAGTGGTTCGACTTTCTCAAACAAAGTCTACGTCCACTACCTTAGCTATCCACACTAAGGATTTTCCAACAAATTCACTAATTTGTTCTTTCTTTTGAGGCCAAAGAGATAACCTTACAAAATCCCTCAAGAGTATACCCCAACTCTTGAGAACACTCTTTTTCCCAAAGAGAAGATTACAAATTTGCAAACTTACAAGAAAACCTCACAAGGTAAGATGTTTGCACAATTCTAGAACAAAGAAAAGAACACTCAAAGATAAATACAATTGAGTACAAAAGTGTTCTTGAAAGCAAATGAATATTGGATGAAAAATAGGCTTGAAATGCTCAAACTCGAGGTTTGATGCTTTCTCTTTGATTCTCTCTTGATTCTAATTGCTTGATGTTTCTTGTTGTTGATCAATGGCTTCTAAACTTGTTTAAATACTCCTTGAATCAATTCTGAACGTTGGTGATAATTAGTGGAGTCAATAGAGCCGTTATTGTGTGAAAACAATTAATTTTCTGGGTGGAGCGTCTCATGCATCGATGCATGATCAAGGATGCATCGGTGCATTCGTGTAAAATTCAAATATTTTGACCGTTGGAACACTTGATGCATCGGTGCACCAAGTGTGCATCGATGCATGAAATGCATTCGATGTTTGAAAATAGCCTGAGTGCATCGATGCATGGATTGTGCATCGATGCATAAAATGCATTCGATGTTTTGAAAATATTCAGAGTGCATCGATGCATGGAGAATGCATCGGTGCATGGAATGCATTCGATGTTTCAATTAATTCATCGATGCATCGATGCATGGACTGATGCATCGGTGCATACCTTTGAATAATTGATTTAAGGCTTGTTTTTGGTTCAAAATACTTTGTGAAAATTGTTTCAAAAATAGTTTAAGTACAAATCACAATTTTACACATTTAGTAAGGATTAAAATTGATCTTGAAAAACTTGGAGTAATAGTTTGATATTCGGTTAATTGAATCGAATATAAATTTGTCAAATCATTTGTAAAATCTTAAAATTCATTTAACTTAATTTGTTATATCGAAATATCAAAAATGTTTTCAACATATCACTTTTCTTAAAGGTCTTTAGTCAAATATTATTACGGGCATAAATAAAAATAATGCATTAAAATTAATGTGTAATTAATTCATGACAAAGTGTTGCCATTGCCATATAGATGTCAAAATCAATACATATGTGTGCATTAGAAAAATATCATATTAAATTGATCCATTATGAGTACGTTTTCTTATATCATTATATAAGTGACAATCACAATATTATTTATAGTGATAACTACATGTGTGATCCTCATACTAGAGTGAAAACGATTAAAAGTTAAACTTTTAAAATCTGGAAAGCCTTATTATAAAATTTGAGAGTTGTATTACAAATATGATTCTATTCAAAGGATGTTGATTCCAAATCGATGCGATAATGTTTTTGCCTCTACGTAGTCCACTTAATTGAAATGAACAATTTTAATTATCTTTTTTTTATAACCTCCAATATTTGATTTATTAATCGGTTAAATCAGATCGAGTACTGTAGAGGCAAGAGCGACCATCCCAACCTAATTTGCTCCATTCACAAACGTTAAGATTCGAGGCTCTGATATTGCTTAAGAAATCTAGTGCCTTATAGTTGTTGGTACGATTTTAATTATCTAATTGTTAGAAAGTTTAAATAAAATTAGATTTTATCATATATATATATATATATATATATATATATATATATATATTATTTTAAATTAAATATTATATTTTTAAAGGAGTTTGGTATTTACTATAATTATCTCTCTTTTAAATATAAAATTATATTTCAAATATGATTGGATTTTATTAAATATATATATATTAAAAGACTTTTATAATTTAAATAATTATCTCTCCTATAAAATATATATATAAACAATAATGTATCATTATAATGATTATAATAATTTCATTTTAGTTAAAATATTATATGTATCAAATACATATATTAATTGTAACTAAATATCATGTATGTGCACAACAAATTTGTACATATGTAACCCAATTAATAATTGTACAATAACAATAATATTTAGAACAATTCTAATATTACAAACAATGAGTGACATCTAATAATGCATCATTACTACCAAAATTACACGAAGACATGATTAAACATAATTTTATATTATTAACTTTTATGTACCAAATCTTTTGTCATTTGTATATAAATTGAACACAAGTTATGGATCAGTTATACTTGTATAATTCATCTTATATTTTTGACTATATGAATGAATAACTATGATATCTTATATCAATTTATTCAAGCATGATCATCTTTTTTTTTGGAATTATAAAGAAGACTATTACAAAGAAATACTAAGTGTGAATAAAAGCAAGACCATAGGAGGTCACGATGTAGATGAGATATAATCTCCTGGGGGTTCTAGATAGGTTCGTGGTTGTTCATTTGTAACAACAGTAGATTTGCTAGGAAATCTGTTGCATCATTGACTTCACGGCAAATGAGAATGAATTCAATCGTCCATTGCTTTTATATAAGATTTGCAATAGAGCAAACAAGTGCTATGGGGTTGTAGTTGGCCGTTGGCGAAGACACGAGGTTAAGAGCTTCTGCACAATCCGTTTGGCATTAAAGACGTTCAATTTTATGGGACAACGCTAATTGAAGTCCTTCAAATTTCAAGCATGATCATTACATTTTATAGTCTCACTCAATCAAGTGACCTAAGATATTCAACTACATAGATTGTGACATGTCCAACATCTAACTTTGTAGTGCAATCAGTTGCAACACATGTTTGATTGTGTTAAAACATGCGACTCAAAATGTTGAGAAAATGATTACATTATTGGATCTCTCGAAGAGATCGTCAAATTATTTATTATTATTTTGGTCATGGGGCCAGTGTACCGATGAACCCAATAGGTATAATGACAATAAATATTCATAACGTTTGACTAAATAATCATATTGGTCCATATTTTTTATAAAACCCCAATATTTTATTTCGAGGATAATAAGATCAGTTATTGATAAAAAGCTTTAGTAAATAACGCTCAAAATAAACTATAATTTAGAAATTTGAATGATGTTTGATGATATTAACTTTATTATTTTATTTCTTAAGAAAACCAAGACAGACATCAGATAATAACCCCTTTTACCGATACTCTACTAAGCATATATGACATAAACATTCATTTCCCGTAGCACTTGGGGTTCCAATCGTACAATTAAGACTTCCCTCGCCTACAGGGTGGTAACAGTGACCCTTCACATTTATTCCATAATCCTTCTGGGTTTTGGTAATCACGAATAAGACACCATATTTTTTTTAATTCACTCCTTAAATTCTTCAATACTTGATTTGATTTGTCTTCAAATTTCGTACTTCCTAGAGATTTAACTTCATAATATGAACTGATTTCATTATGTTGACATGGTTAAGAAATCTTTCAAGTTCATTTGTTTTGTTCGAGGATGAGTGTCCAGGGTTGTCACAAAAGCAAGTCATTGTGTTTTTTTAGGTACATATGTATAATTATATGTTAAGGAACAAACTTATAAATTTTTAGGTGATGAAAACATATTATCATTAGAAAATACAAAAAAACACTTAAAATTATACGAGAATTCAAAATTTTCAGAAGAGATGACCGTCTTGCCATCCCTTCGGTCTATCCCCTGTGTTTTTGTCATTTTTCACATTGTCAAAAGTTGAAGGGAAAAAAAAGAACTGGCTCGAAAGGGGCCTTATACCCTCCTTAGCCACACAAGGTGTGAGCTTATTCTAATAATTGTGTCCAAGGACACGCAAATCTTGTCAACAAGTGAGGAGCAGAAGGAAATTGAATTTTAGATCTGTCTTTTTTCTTCATGAATGAAACCCAGAGTCCTTCTTGGATTCAAATGTACCACTAAGCGTTAATGATTTCTGGGGGCCTCACATAATTTTTGTACAAAGTTTGTTCAACAATCTTGTCATGGTAAAAAATACTCCATTAGAAGCTTTTAAAAATGGCAGGTTTCAGCATTTACAGTTCCATCATGTACATATATGACTTAAACCTATACTTATGAGGTGCCTTTTAAGTTTTATGAGACAAAACCATTAAATTTTCATAATAATTGTACGTTGAGCGTGCCAAAATCTTTCAAAAAGGTCCAGCGTGGACAACAATTTTGACTTGCAGGCCAAGTGGTGTGGTGATGGTTTTTCAGGTTGCTATCAGAGCACATAAGCTGTCATTTGTTTTATAAGCATCAACCCTGTCTTTATAAGGCGATTTCATTTCCCATTCAATAAAATATTTATATGAAAAAAAGTTGTTCTGAAATCTGAATGATGATCTATGCATGTGGCGAACTCCCTTTTTTCTACATAGAAAGAAGCCATTGAGAAGCTTACACGTCCTTCAATGGATGATGGGTGGCAAGATATGCAAGAGACATGGCTTACAACAACAAGACAAACCTAATGTGATAAAATCAGAGCCTGAGAAAAAAATTGAGAAACACCAAATTCATTTGATGATCTTATCCATTTGAACTGAGGTTAAGGTAAAGTCCTGCTCTGCATGTCTTTAGCCACAGAACCTGAAAGGCATTCTTTTTTTGGTCTTGTCCACTAGTTCATAAGGATAAGTGATAAATACATTGGAAAATAAAAGCAGTAAATGTTTACCATTGCTTACCGAGCTGACACTAATCTCATCTATATCTTATCATGGTTAAACCAAAGCCCTGGGATTGCTAGCAACCTTATCCCCTTCTTCCAAGTTGAATTTCATCTTCATTTAAACTGGTTTCTTCCATTCATTAAGCTTGTAGCCAGGGAAAGCGAGGGATACAATGGCAGTGCCCCCACACCTGCAAACATCACATGTATATCTGTTCATAGTAACTGAATAGGAGTGTTCACGGACCAGGTGTTCAACCCCCATTTCATATGATGTATACCCTGTCAATCGAAAAAAAAGAAGAATTCGTGGTAGACCCCAATGATTGGAGACAGTTGATATGCAGCTGTGTTGGTAAAGATGGCTATATTTGTTTCAAATCATGATGAGAACTTTTTCCTTAAACAAGAGAATGCATCTGTATATGTCGAACTAAAATGATTAAAATATGAAAATGGACCGAAAGAGATGATTCCATTAACGAAATTTTACATAATATCTATCACTGATTAGATATTGAGTTGATATGCAGCTGTGTTGGTAAAGATGGCTATATTTGTTTCAAATCATGATGAGAACTTTTTCCTTAAACAAGAGAATGCATCTGTATATGTCGAACTAAAATGATTAAAATATGAAAATGGACCGAAAGAGATGATTCCATTAACGAAATTTTACATAATATCTATCACTGATTAGATATTGGACATGGACTAGTGAGCTGATATGATCCACCTATATATATTCTATTACTTAGGATATGAATACTTTTCACAAGAGAGGATATTGAGGTCCCTCCCAAAACAAGTTCAACATTTTCCCCTTCCATCACCAATCTATATGTATGGTAACATGACTGTCATTTTAGTAACATGACTGTCACTGTAGTCCCCATGACGTATTCTATAACATTGTCTAAGACCATGTCAGCATTCTGAACTAAATGATCGCCCCTCTAATCATAAACCCAATACTTTGAACGGGATCCCCTACTCCATGAAGATAAGCACCTTGTACAAACTATACTCCTTGCCTTATCGAGCAGCGGCCTCTGACCGATCTTTGTGAGCCATGTACTCATAGTCTGCGCGTTTCTAATTACAAATGTCGATCATAATCGCCTTCACGGTGAGTGTGCTGATGGGTGGGTTGAACAGGGTTATAGAACATGTCCCTTGTACAAGCTTAAGCTAAACCTTTATCTATAATTGATATAAAAACAGGAAGAATAAAAGCATATATGCAGTCAGCATAATACCAAACATAACCAATTCGTATTCTAACCCAATCAATCAAATTACACTATACAACTAGCCTGCCTAACTGTAATTAGCCGGTTGTCTAATGTAAGTACAATCACAAATAATCCATGAGGGAAAAAGCAAGACTACACCATATAAATAAAATACTACCTCTTTTAGTTGGATTCAAACAATTATATAGTTTCATGTTTCCGGCAAGAATTAATTCCCTTGCCAATGGGGAAGATGAGCTTGTATTGTCATCTTCAAGGGCCACCAGCATCAGCTTTAGGGGAGTCATTTTGCACTTTACGAACGAACCGTCCTTTCTCTCGGGGGCATTGTTCTGCTAGTCTTTTCCTGTTTTGATATCGAACCTGTGCAAAGAAACTACTCATTAAAAAATGCACATGCCTTTATGAATCAGATTTTTCTTTTCTCAACACAGAGTGAGATAGGATGTTATTGTTACCCCTTCCTGGAAGGTTTACATGAAAAAGTTTCTAAATGTAGATAGTTTGGAGTTTGATCCAAATTAAAAATTATTTTCTGAATCCAGGAAAAAGTACTATTAGCTAAACAAGGCATCTACTTGAGAAAGGACCTCTTGGACTAACAAGACATGACCATCATATAAATGATGGTCTAGATGGCATCAACTTGATAAGATTGGGCAGATAGAGTGGCTGTCGTGAAGGCTTACCAGCACAATTTAGGTGATAAAAGTACAATGTTGTCTGCATGCAACAATAAGTCCCATATGAAAAGTTTGTCTATCCTCAACAAATTACAATTATAATATACCTTTTTCTCAAAGCATTGATCTTTCTTCTTAAGTCGGAACCTTTTCAAAGCAGCTTCTCATTGGCTGGAGCGAAGAATGTACATCCCTTTTGATCCATCATGACTGAAGAAATTGCTATCATTGAAGCTCTCTGTAGTTGTTCCCTTATAAACTGCTGCAGCAAAAGCACTTGCACTTGCATCACTCCTACTTGAAACACCTCCATGTGCAGTGCTATTTTCATCATTTCCAGTACCATTACATAAACTGCTGCAAGCACTCTGATTAGCTATTGGCGAACTACATCTTAGTTCCTCAACGAGCTCCTGTTTGTTCTGCTCTTGAACAGCTTGGTCAATAGAACAATTTGTAGCTTCATCATTCTTCTGGTGGTGACCTTGCTCTGTGTCATTAAATTCAAGATTAAAGTGCACTGAAGTGGTCAAAGGAAAGGGAGAACACTCTCGCTGTCCATCTGGTTTTGGTCTCCACTCAGGAGATAAACCTGTTTACCCATAATCAACCTGTGGGATAATATTTCTACATGCCACATCCATATCATACATCATTACCCCTGGAACTGGAATAAGTCCAAGTTGGGTGATTGGCAGATTCTCCCAGCTATATCTATGTGTAACGGCACGAGGTTGGAAAGTACCGTTGTTACATTCCAGGTGTTGTCCAAGTTTTCTGTCAGACTCTTTCATTGCAGCTTGATTGTTGGCAAGTGTTGGGAAAATAGACTGTAATGACTTGCTATTTTTGTACCTGCAGAAAGAAATTGTTAATCAGCAGAAAACTCCAAGCGCAATAACATCTCTGAAATAGAGATTACATGACCTTCTTTCAAATTTCAATGAATCGTGTAAAGAGAGAATATGTAGCATACATAGATCTCAGGCTCAATTATACAGTAAATAAAAGAAAGTAAACAAAAGTTTACCATGAAAAAGCCGATGCATCAGAATGGTTGAGCATATGCCTTTCAGTGGTAACTTCATTCTTTCCCTTACTAAAACAAGATCTTCTCAAACAAAGCTCCAACTGTGGAGAAAATTCGACCCCGTCACAGTAAATTAAATGAGAAAGTGCTAAGGTGCCCCTTGGCTGATTGTTAAATGAACCAATTAAGTCAACAGATCCAGTGGGAGGTTCATCTAGTTCATCATTGCAGCCAACTCTAACCATAACATTGACATTTCCGCTATTACTTTGAAGTTCAGCAGCATCATTCTGAATCATCCCTTTAACAAAAGAAGGCTTTTCTTCCAATTTTGATGCATTCGGTTCACAAGCTTCACTGCAATGAGCAACCTCCTTTGCTAATCTATTTGAATTTTCTGAAGCAAATGGCTTGTCAGAATTTTCTTTCTTTTAGCTGAAATCCAAAAGGAAATTCTGTTTTTTTTTTCAGAACTTTCTTTTAGAAAAATGTAAAAAGGTCTTAAAACAAGGTGAAAAAGAAATAGAAACATACCTTCAGATTGACCCTCATTTTGAAGAGACTTTTGACCCAGTTTGACAACATTTCCTCGCTGCTCTCTACCAAAATCGCTAAGGTTGCCATTCATACGCTTTGGCTGTGAAAAACACTGCACATTTTTTTATGTAGGTACTCTCAGCTTCCAAGGCCTTATACAAGAGCTCTGCACAAGAGGTGGCAAAACATGCAGTCCCTACGTGAAACTCATGAAGCCAACCTAATCTGGAAAAACAATTTTCCTCACATATGTATTGCATCATGTACCCAAGACCATACATAGATTGCAATAATACGGCCCGATATAAAAACAAACAAATCTCAATGGTAGTAGCATATTATAATGCAAAACACCTACCAAGTTATACATCAATTGGTAATGGAACATTGAAGAACACTACATCTCATGGTTGATAGCATAGAAAGCGTGGTATAAGTATATGCAACCAAAGTCCTAATTAAACCTATATCGAAAGATAAGAAAATTCTCACTTGGGTATCATTTGCTTCGTTATACTTTTGTATAGATGATCCATAATTGCTCCACTGGTTGCTCTCAGCATCGTTTTCAGCTGTGGCTTCAAATTTATGTTCAGTAGCAGGTAGATTATGAGGAACATGTTCACCAGGTAGCTTACAAAAAGGTAAAGCAAATAAAAACAAAAACAAAAAGATCAATCAAAGGTAAATGTTTCATTTCAAACAAGCAAAAACAGAACTAAAGGTTAAACATAGTGCATACCATTTGTCTTCTCCAAACATGATGCCAGAGGTTCCTCAACTCATTCCTCCGAACGGGCTTGATAAGAAAGTCAGCTGCACCTTTCATCATGCACTTCAAGACCGTGTTAACTGAATCATTTGACGACATCACTGTTTTAATCATCCCAAAGAACTTACCTATTAACTTCACATAAAATCAAAGATAATTATTAAATCTTAAAAGAAAATTGGAGTGGAAATTACATACTTATAACAGGAATATTTTTGCAAATATCATGTTCCGTGATCAGAGCAAGAAGCGTGAATCCAGTTATTGAAGGCAACTCTACTTCAGTCAGTATAAGATCAATGCTATGCGGCCGATCCTTTATAGTCTCCCATGCCATTAAACCATCAGAAACACCCACTACTACTGCACCCAAAAAAAAAGAGGAAATTAGCTATAATAAAAACCGGGGAAACTAAGTTTATACTTTTAATTGGTAGATCCAAAGAAACTTTGAAAGTTAAAAAAGAAAAAAGAAAAAAGAAACCTTTGTAACTGCACTTTTGAAGAAGAGCGCCTATAATCTGACGAGTGGAGTCATCGGCTTCAACTAAAAGAACTCTGAGAACCGAACAAGGTAAAAACCTTTCCCATGGAACAACCTCCAAGGATTCATTTCTTTCATCCTTCTTCCACTCCTCCGCCGTCCCCGCCGTCACGTCGACTTCCATCCCAACTTCACCCATTTCCAAACACCCTAAACTTGTGATAAAAAAGAACAAAAAAAAACTATTTTCTCTGTTAAAAGAAAAAAAAAGGAAGGCGGAGTAATCTGAAGGGAAAACCAAAAAGAAAGACAAATTTTGTTCTTTGTTGTTTGCAATGAAAATGAAATTTTAAAAAAAAAAAGTGTAGAAAATTAAAAATAGCTGAGGAGTTGAGGAGAATCAGAAACCAGCTAAATGTTTTGACGTGTAAGGCAAAATCCCATGAGATATCTTCCTCGACTTTGATGTGGCGTCACATGGACCACTATTTTTCTCATTCTTTGTGGGCGTGTGGGGCCGCAACTGGAGGACAAGGACACGTGTTGAGTAAATGTGGGGTTTTTATGCTGGATATTTTCTGAGACGACTGCCACGCTGGCATCAAACGACCGGAATAGAAGAATTATTTTATTGATATTTTTTATCCGTCATAATTTTAATCAATAAAATATTTTTTTATGCATTAACTCATTGAAATTAAAAGTTTTAAATAATTATTTTTTTTATTTTTTGGGAGAATAATAATAATTTTTAAAATATGTGAAAAGAATATATAACACAGATTTACTCCTAGAGAAAAATAATGTATAAAACTTTCAAGTGATTGAAATAACTAATGGACAAAATCGATTAAATAATGTGGTAAAGAGAATCGGTTTATTTAGAGTGTATAAAATGACTAGTATAAGACAATTGGATCACTTGACGATTTTATGAAGATATATGAAAGATCTGACGTTTTTTATATGTTTTTATGAGCAATGTACGTCCATGCCTACTTAAATCATGTAAAAGACTTTTATTATTTAATGCATCTTTCATGGGGCATGTAGAAGATACCTAATGTTTCATAAATATTTCGTGTATTATTGTTCAAGATACCATATTTGAAAGAATAATCTCGTAAGTATATCCTATAAAGATTTCTTTTAGCGCTACTCCATTCCGTCGATTTTGCCGATTAAAATGGTAAAAAAGTGAATGGTATTTTTCTTAAAATAAATATATCACGGTTGAAAATGCAACACTTGGATTGATTTGAGATTCTGAGCTTTGTGGCTTTGCTTGGTGCGAGGGAATTTTCTTTTTTTAAAGGGTAAATTATACCATTCCTCATTGAACTATATTCTCTCACCTATTTTCCTCACCCAACTTTTAATTTTTTTAATTTGATCTCTGAATTTTATAAATTAAATCATTTTGCTCACTATGCCGTTAACTATTTAACGGTGTTATGACATAGCACAAGAAATGGCACAAGCATAAAAATGATGTCGTTTTGAAAAACTCAAATATACACCAAAACGATGTCGTTTCGAATCTATTATAAAATCCTTTTTTCTTCTTTATTTCTTTATTTTTTTTCCTTTTTATTTCCCCATTTTCTCTCTACTTTACAACCAGTTGTCACCGTCGACCACCATGCTATTTTCATTTCGGCCACCATCCACTGTCGTTGATGATGGTCGTTCGGTCCCAAATTTCATAGGTCGGTTCATCCCGACACATTGAGTTCGAATATAGTGGTTGTTTCACCAGAAAATATCCCAAAACTTGTGAATTTGTACATAAACTTTTCAGCTTCCTCACTTTCAATCTCAAATTAGTGGACTTCAAAGAAAGTTCTGATAAATTAGAGGTCAGATTCGGACTCACGGTGTCGAGATGAAGCGACCCGTGAATTTTGAGACCGAACGACCACCATCTACGACAGTCGACTGTGGCTGGCAGTGACATCCGTTCACTTTCAATTTTTTAAATTTTCTCAATTATTTTATATTAAAAATAATTAAAATGTTACACATCATCAAAACATTAAAGAGATAACAAGGAGTAAGCAAAATGATTCAATTTGTATAATTTAGTGAGCAAATTAGAAAAATTAAAAGTTGGGCGATGAAAAATAAGAGATAGAGTATAGTTCAATGAATAACAGTGTAATTTACCTTTTTTTAATTATGTAAATTTTTTCGACCTAATAGCTTACTACAAGTAGGCTACCGAATGGACGAAGTGAGCCCCAGTTCACAGTTTTTATTTTCCTTTTCATTCTCTAGCACTATAGGTCGTTCAATAGTCATTCGGAATCTATCTGAATCAATTCTTTAAAGAAATATAAAATATGTTAATATTATTTTTATACATAAAATTCGGTTGAAATCTAGTAGAGCTTTCTCTACTATATTTAAAAATTTATTTTGATTTTTCTTATATAAAAATATTATAATTCATGTATTTTACTTAAAAATTTATTTTAGGTTCTGTATTATAAAAAGAAATATTTTAAAAATTAATATTATTAATAAAAAATTAATATTATAGTCTAAAATATTAAAATCATCTTTAGTTGAATTAAATACCTTAATTTAAATAATTTTTAGATCTTTTACTTTTAAATACGATTAAATTAATCCCTCAAAATATTTTTATATACATATTTTTAATAATTATATTTATAAATTATTAATAACATATATTGGAAATCCATTAATCATTTGCCCACGTGGTACCAATAGGTGTGAAAATAATAAGCTAAAAAAAGGTGTATGGAGTTTGGATGAAAATAGGAAAAGACACAAGTAGGGATGTTGCAGCGTGGTTATATTTATAGAAAATTTAATTTTTTATATATAATTTAAATTTTTTTATATTTTTGTTGATAATCTAATTTTATATTTTCTGAAAATTTATAATTTCACATCTTTAACTTTCTAATATAAATTCTTAAATTCATGTGTCCTAACATAAAATCATGCGTTCCTTTTTAAATATAAATCTTCCATTTCATTGGATTGGGCAGCTATAATTCCATCCCCTGTCTTTTTCTATTGTCCAAGAGCAGATATATAAACTAAGACATATTTGAATAATGGGTAAATTATATATTTATATTTAATATTCAAATCAATAAATTATTAAGTGAAAAGATATTAGATTTTAAAATTAAATATTAGGGTTTGAATCAACATAAAATAAGATAACATAAATATTTTTAACCACTGGAATCAAGTTTTTAGACGCTTAATATTTCAAACTTATGAATTCTTGACCATCATTAAATATTAATTAATAAACTATTGACAAAAGAACCAAAGACTTGCACGTTCACGTGGGGTTGATGCCATTTCAAGTGAGCGCATGTTACTTCAATATTCTTGTTGAACCAAGATTTCTACTAGACCTAAAAGCAAAAAAAGAAATTCTATTTTAGGTGCATATTATTTGATAATAGCATTAAGAGTGAATTGTAGCATTTTACACTTTAAGGAGTAATTGGTTTCATGTTATATAAGTCGACTTTGGGTACATAGATTGTTATTTTTCTTAAACGATTTGAGTTCTAACAGTTACGTTTACAAAATGTATGTATTGTCAATGACAAAAAAAACTAAACAAATAAAACACCTATTTTGAAAAGAAAAAAAAGAAAGAAATGTGTTCAGGCTATCAAGATAATGTATTTCGCATCGATTTTAGTATTTTAATTCTCTTTGCATAATCGGTCTCTAAAACAATTGTTTAGATCATGTTATATTAAAAAAAAATTGGATTTTGGGACATATACAGTTTATATTTATCAAGTAAATAAAAACAATCAATAATTCTTACATAGTATTTCAAAGTTTTATTTACAATAAAAAATTTCTCATATGATGACTACCTCAATTTATCTTTTCAAATAGGGTGGTTTTTACAGTGTTATAGGAAAGTCACATAGACCGCACGTCTCCATGAAGACTCACGAAAGACTCAACGTCATCTCCCAAGATGCATGCATGCCCGCAAGCTAACAACGTTGTAGTTCGAATAGTGTCTTCCTAAATTCATTGTGTAATCATGGCGTCTCCCATCTGTCGCCAAGTAATCAAGACGTTTTCCATTGTGTATTATAGTAATGAGCAAATCCCTTTTTTTAACATCATTACGCAAGAAAATTTGCCCCTAATTGTATATATTTACATATAACTTATGGTGCAAATGAAGGGCTTGATAGCAATGAAACCAAAACTAGTGGGCTTAATTCTTAAATCAATTTCCTAATGAAGACATGGAGAGTCCATTTGAGATGAGAAAGACGTGCCCCATTAGATCCGCGTATATTTAGGTTGATGGAGTGAAGAATTATACAAAAGACTTGCCCCATTAAGCCTTAAATCAACACCATGAGCAAGGACTGAAAATCTTACCAACTTTCACCCAACATAATTTATAAACATTTGTAGGATGCACAATCTTTAACAACACATCTCATTAGCTCCTTTGAATTTGTCAGTATTACTAGGTCTATAAAATTCCTCTACAATTCCCATGCAAATGCCAAAACAACTAACAATTCCATGGCAATTTATAAAACAAACAACCAAAATATGAAAATGGCAGGAAGTAGGGCCATCCAACCTTTTGGGATTTTCCATTCAAAGCATATGTTCCAGTAACAAATGGAGATTCAATTATGAATTCAAAATTTTAGAAAACACAAACAGCCTAAACATGACATAATAAACAGTAAGAAGATGTACCCAATATGCAGTAAGAAGTGAACATAAATAGATTGATCGCTGTCCTACTTTGGAAAAGCTTAAACATGTGCAGTGCCTTGCGTGAACTTCGGGTCCTCACATCGGTATCGACCATCAGGTCCAATTCCAAAACCTTTTGGATCTGCAAACACATTTTCGAGTAGCTGGCTACGAGGTGGAACCGGGCTTTCATCTGCAAACTCAACAGCATCCTCGACCACCTCATCTATCTTCTTATCAATGGCCTTTAACTCTGCTTCACTGGCCAGATTGCTCTCGATGATGTATTTCTTCAGGGCTGTGATGGGATCTCTTGCGGTATAACGCGACTTCTCAGCTGCCAATTAGGAACCAAGAAATTTGAAACATAGTACATCACTAATTCACTTAGAAACCAATCCTACCCATGAGTCCAGAAACTCAATCATTTAACTTCTTCTCAATAACACAACAGCTTCATATAGAAAAGAAAGAACACAGCTTAAAAAACAAGGGAATCACTTCAAGATTAGACCGGTAAAACACATGAATGCAGGTTGTTTATGTTTAATCATTGCCTACTAGCTCAATCAAAACATAAAAGGAAAAATTCTATATCAGAATTAGCTACTTCAGTCAAACAAAAAGGCAATAACCAGAATTAGCAATTCACAGAACATAAAAATAAGAGTCATGGATAAGCAAAGATAATAGCTAACCAGGGTCACGAAGCTCATCAGGGTCAGCCAGGGAGTGTCCTCTGAACCTATATGTCTCACATTCGACCAAGGTTGGACCTTCTCCTCTCCTCGCCCGAGAAATCGCCTCCTTAGCCACTTCCCTCACCTTCAAAACATCCATCCCATCGACGTGAACACCGGGCATCCCAAAAGCTGGTCCTTTCTTATAAATTTGAGGATCAGAAGTAGACCTCAAATGAGACATCCCGATAGCCCACAAATTGTTCTCGACAACAAACACAATGGGCAATTTCCACAACGCTGCCATGTTCAAACACTCATAGAACTGGCCATTATTGCAAGTCCCATCCCCGAAGAACGCCAAGGTGACATGATCACAATCTACTTCCTTCAAAACCTCCCTCTTGTACTTAGAGGTAAAAGCCGCCCCCGTCGCGACGGGAATCCCTTCACCAATAAAAGCAAACCCACCGAGCAAATTGTGCTCACGAGAAAACATATGCATCGACCCACCTTGGCCGCGGCAGCAGCCGGTGGTCTTACCGAAGAGTTCGCTCATGACTGCGCGTGCAGGGACGCCTTTGCTCAAGGCGTGCACGTGATCGCGGTACGTGCTCACGACAGAGTCTTGTTGCTTCAAGAGTTTAATGAAACCAGTTGAAACAGCTTCTTGGCCGTTGTATAGATGAACGAAACCAAACATTTTGCCCCTGTAGTACATCTGAGCACACATATCTTCAAATGCCCGTCCCAATACCATGTCTTCGTACAATTCCAATCCTTCCTCTTTCGTAATTAACTGAAACAAAGCAATAAGGAGAAAAAACTCAGATTTGTTATGGAACTAAAAACGCAGTCGGGTAGTAAACATAGAGAAAAGAGGGTTACCAGATTGGGGGTGGACTTGGGTTTCTTTTCCTTGACAGCTTCGGAGACGGCGACGACGGATCCAGATCTACGGTGGACATTGAATTTGGGGGAAGAAGAGAGGCGGAGTTTGGCGGTGGATCCGAAGAAGGGTGAGGGGGAGACGGAGGTTACGAGATGGTTATCATGAGATCTGAGGGAAGGGGTATTGAGAGGATTAAAGTTGGCAGTGGCAGCAGAGAAAGCCATCTTCTTTTGAGGAAAGTGAAGAAGGAAGATAGAGGAGGAAAGATATACTGGCCAACGGGGGCGGAGGAAACGAGGCAAAGAAGTTGCAAGGGAAAGAAAGGAAAGCCACCAAACTTAACGACACATAAATTAAGGATTCATTACTTGGGGTTTCATCGTCAGTTACACCCCATCATTCGTTTTGTTTTCCTTTGGGCCACTGCTCTCGGGATCCATTGCTCACTCTACAACCATTTCTCTGTCACTTCATTTTTAAGGTTTGGAATTGCTTTATTTTAATCTATAATAAAATTTAATTTTTTACTAAATTCCAATCACTAATAAATCAAAATTAACTGAAATTGTTTGGATTCAAGTAAGATTCGACTCTCTTTCCTTGAAAATGATGCTTTTTCTTCTTTATTCATTTGTGGGATAGCTTAGGTAAAATGCGATGACTTTAGATAATTTGTTTTTTAATTGAATGAAGAATCATGATCAGTGGTATAAAAAAATATTGAGGCGATGATGAATAATGAATGTAAAATTCCAAATCCTTTTTTCAGTCTTGTTTGTCAGATATGTATTTGACACCAAATAATAGAGTTGGTGATATTAGTCTTAAAGTTGATAACAATTGATGAATTGTCGTGATAAATTTGACTATCAGATAATCTATTTAGTTAATGAAGTGATCGATAACAATTATGTTAAGACACTGACTAAGTAGAAGGAATGACACTCTCTTAATCACGAGACAATTATTGTACTTCCTCCACAAATTACATCTCGATTGTCACTCTTCAATAAAAGGAGTCTCAAAGTTTTCCCTATATCAGAGAATTCACCCAAGAATAATTGTCATTTCTTTTATTTGGTTATAAATTTTAATTTTTCCGCATGTCATAGCACCTTACGTTAGGGACATATATATCCACACAAACAAGACTAAAGGGAGAATCTAAAACCTCACATCCACTGTTCATCTTCTACAATAATTTCCCCCCCTTTATCCATTCCACCAACTGCAACTCAAGAACGAACCGCAAACACAACATACTTAATCATACATTCAACATAATTCAATTAGAATCAACCCCTATATTTAGTTGGGACTGGTAAAATCAAGAATTGCTTGATTTAACTATAAATGATCTCACTGCAACGGCCTCTCTATCATTTCATATACAAAAATGTCAAATCTTTTCAGAGTAATTAGCAATTACAGGGTTCTTTATACTTGATACAAATCCAAATCAACGCAGGCCCAACTATGGAGTGGGATCTCAACTTAAAGCAACCGTGACAGATATCATCAGGTCTTTGCATTTTCAACCCTCGGTGGATGAACTGGATATCAGAAGCACGGGAAATTTAATCAAGACTTGAACGACTGCTTTTTTTGTTGGACTGGAAATACTAGTATAAATTGGAAAATTCAAACATATAATTCAAAAGGAAAGCACTACTCTTTGTCACTTCATTCAAATCAACTCTAATTAATCCACAGATAACAGTACTGATAAAATTCAAAAAGAGTAACTATCTTCATGTTTAATGCTCTAAATCGTAAAATCGACCGAACCATCAACCGGAAGCTGCTCCTAATCAAACAAACCGAATCCCAAGTCATCATCACTCTCTTCCTCTGGCTCCTCCTGCAAATGATAAAAGAATCACATGTTAGACAAAATGGTGCAAAGAAATCAGATGACTTATCCCTAATTTCTAGTCCCACCTTCTTCTTTTCCTCTGCAGGAGCAGAGGCGGTGGCAGCACTGCCTCCATCAGCAGCTGCAACTGGTGCAGCAGCAGCAACCGGAGCAGCACCACCAGCTCCAACATTGGTTATGAGATTCTCAATGTCGCACTTCTCAAAGAGCTTAGCAAACAAGCTTGGCCAATAAGACTCAACAGTGACATTTGCAGCTTTGACTAGTGTGGCAATCTTCTCAGCCTATTAATAACAGTTAAGGAAACAGAAGAGAGAAACTTTCTCCCCATCGAAATGGAGAATCCTCAATAAAAATAATCGGCAAATTTGCTTGGATAATGCATTGAATTTTTTTTTTCATTTGGGTTGGTGCAAATTTTATTATTCCAAATAGGATGAATGTTACAGTATTTTGAGAAGACATTAAAAGTTAAAACCACGTGGTCTTAGCATCTCCTCATAGTACTGTAAAAATTACCCTAATTGAGAAAATAAAATCTGCATCACCCTTTATACAAAAATTCATTTTTTTTCAATGCCCTATCCAAATAAATTCGTCAAAATAATCAAACTCCTATTTTTTTTCAATAACCCTATTAGAGATATCAAAAACAAATTCCAAAGCATAAACCATAGAACCCTAAACTGTTTTCATAAAAGGATACGGTGATGGGGATGCCATCATCATGGAGAATCAAAGCAGCATAAGAGCAAGCAGCTTCACTAACAGAAGACATCGTTTATGCTATCAACATCAAATTAAAGCCCAATCAACACAAGGGTTTACAACAATACCAAGACAAGTAATGAAAGACGCAAGTTCCCGAAGAAACAAACAAAGGAAGACATGGAATTTACCTGAAAGATGAAATCTTGAAGCGCCGCTCTCAAAGCAAGTTCCGGTAGGGTTTCTCTTCGGCTTTGAGGAAAAGGGGTCTTTAACTAAGAAAAAACTGTAAATTGGGCTCCTACGTTTTTGGAGGCCCATTTAATCAAACAAATAAAATCATGGTGGTTGTGAACAAAGTGGCAGTAATATAACATTAGAAAAAACAACAGGTAAAAGACCAACAACAACAGCAACAAAAACATCACCGATAAAACAAAGAACGTGATGCACGGTTGCACGGGTGCTTGAGGAAGGCCAGCGGGAGAAAAATATAAAACTTTTTGGTTTGATTGATCATTTGATGCGACCATCATCAGAAAAAAAAGTTCCTTTTTTTTCCAATTTGTCATTTACCCTTTTTTTAACCACTCTCTATATTTGGCTTCTGGGGTGGTTCTGGTTTTCTTTTTCTTCTCGGTTGGGATTCTAAAGCTATTTTCTTTAATTTTCCTCTGTTTTATTTGGGAGATTGCTCTGGTTTTTTTTACATGTCTCAACAAAGGCAATTCCAGATGGTGGGTGGTAACAACAATCCAGGAGCAGGGCAGTACAATGACACGACTTTTACGAAAATCTTTTGTTGGTGGATTGGCTTGGGAAACACAAAGAGATACCATGAAGCGTTATTTTGAGCAATTTGGAGAGATTGTTGAGGCTGTTATTATCACAGACAAGAATACCGGGAGATCCAAGGGTTATGGCTTTGTAAGCTTATTGATCCCTTTTGTAATATATGTATTATCCCATTCTACATGACAAAAAATTAAAAGTGATTATCTTTTTATTATTTTTGGTTTCCAGGTTACCTTTAAGGATCCAGATGCAGCCATGAGAGCATGTCAAAACCCTTCTCCTACCATTGATGGAAGGAGGGCAAATTGCAATCTCGCTTCATTTGGTGCACAGAAGACTCGTCCACTAACTCCTCAACACGGTAACTTTCTCTTTCTTTCTTTCTTTCTTTCTTTCTTTCTTCGTTTTCTCTAGTAGCATTGGTGTTTGTTGAAATGGTACTGGTGAATATTCACGTCAATATTTGGGTGACGAAAAGTTGTTCTTGTTTGATAATAATATTTCAAACGTTCAAAATCCCCCACCCCCTTTTTTTCTCCTTTGTTCATTCTCTAGATGTGTTTTTTTTCTATATTGGGAAAACATTTCGTGTTGGTTTGTGTTGCTCAATGTGATATTGTAAAATGAAATGTGGATCTAAAACAGATTGTTTGAAAACAAATGCAGGAGGTGGACGGTTTATACCTGCACCTGGATTGATGGCATCACCTGTGTATCATGGTTCCTCATCAGCATTCGTCCAACAACCAAATGGTCAATATTCAATTCCATACTCTGCTTACGGGTGAGTTAATTTATTGTAGAACTGAAATTCGATTCTAACCCCTAACTTTGATTGCAACGAACCAAATGGTTTAAGCCTCGGGTTACTGCACTTTCCTTTTAATATGCATTTTTAGTACTCTTGTTTCTTTTGTTTTTCTTCCATCATCTTCATTCGGTGATTGTTTACTTTCAGGTATACGGGATATTCACAGGACGGTATTTATCCTTTGGTTAGTGTTTACAAACAGAGATTGAGCATAAGAAATAATGTACAAAACTTGCTTGACATTGCTTTGGTTAGCCAAATTTTCATGGTGTTTTTGCAGAACTATTATAGTTTGCATGGGGGTCAGCAGTTTTCACCTTACTACGCTACTGGAACACCGGGAATGTTCCATAATTTGTATCCATTTTATGCTCAACATGGACAAAATAGCCAAGCTCATGGTTTTTGTGTTCAATATCCCCAAATGTTGCAATATCCTTATTTGCCTCACCAGTATAGCTCGACCGGGATCCTATCGCTTCCGTCTTCATTGCCTATGGCAGCAACCACAGCAGGTGATAATTTTACACGATCTCTTGATAGATTCGGAGTATGTTTGCTATATTTTTGAATCGGTTTATCTCTTGGTTTGTAATATTATTGCAAGAGAACTTTAATGCAACATTCAAGTATATATCTTCAAACAATATTTGCAGCGACTGCTACAGAGACGACAACTGCAACAACAACTACATTGCCTGCAACATCGACAACAACACCAATGTCATCATCGGAGACAGAAAAAACATCGCCAATAATAGAACCACTAACCCCAGCAACTATAGTAACAACTAGGGTGGTCGAAATGGAGACAGGTCCTTCACAAGCTTCTGAGACACCTACTGAAAAGAAACCCTCAAGTTAATCTGTGTTCTGGGATATGGTGACTTACAATAGACAGTCAATATCTTTCGAAAGGGAAGCAAAGGTAGAGATAACAGAAAGAATTGAATAACAAAGAATACAACAAAGTTATTGATTCAAAAGAATGATGCTTCATGCCTGATCACCTAGCATAAGAAGAAGTGAAGCTCAAGAATTTCAGTAGGGGGTTGTTGATTCATGAGACAGGCATTTTAGATGTAAAGCTCGCTCCACTAACTGTTATTCATTCTCCATTTGAGTCACCGACCGATTCATCATATACATGTTTGGTCTAGGACGGTAGGGAAAGTCTGAATTAGTTGTTGTTTAGCATTAGGAGAAGAAATCATATTCATTCATGTATGTATGTATGTGCACGAGGTGGGAACTAAATATTGGCTTTGGATTCTACCTTAGAACACAAATTATTAGATGATTTTGTCTCGGTTGCAGAGAGCATCCGATGACAGTCTTGTTCATATTTGTAAAGTGGTTCAGAAGATTGATTTTGAATCTTCAAACCCGAATTCAAATTTATCGGTTAAGTAAAAGGGTGACCTCGGATAGCTCACCCATGAACTTATATTATATATGTTCTTTTGCTTTTTTGTTGTTCATCATTCATGACTGATACTTCTCAAAGATATCTTTTGGCTTTCATCTTTGGGATATTTGAACAGATGCATGTGTTTTAGACATTGGAATCCAAGGGGGTTGTTGAAGGGTATACCTTTACTGGTTTCAAAGTCAAGCATGCATGCTTGTATCATATCATGGCTTCTGAATGCTGACATGTGATCCTTCCAATTCATTAAAAAGCCTGGAAAGAAGTTTCTTCTATAGAAATGATGGCAAATTAAAACCAACAGTGATCATAATAATAACACGTATGAGGTTGCATTGCTTGACAACGTTAACTTTGCTTGTATGATAATGTTTTGTCGATTGTCCATCAATCAAAACCCAACCTAACTTCATCTAAACATTATCCACTGACATGCCTTAACATTTTGAGACAATCGTCCCTATTAACAGCAACCTTCATTGCCAATGACTTCATTTATCCTTTTTTTTGCTCCCAAGTTGTCAACCATTATCATACTAAAATGGTAAGGATGAATGATGATAAGTTTAAAGCAAAAAAAAAAAATCATTTGTTATAAAGATTACATAAAATTATTTTCATAAGGTAGTATATGTTCAAAATGCTCTAAATTATTTGACAATAAACACTCAAATACCTATGCAAACGTCATATCTGAATCTAAAACTTCTAAGAATAATAATCATCTCTCTAACCATCGAGGACGTTTGATTCGTATAATTTCATTAATAAATAATTTATTTATATGATGTTGTATTTAATATAGTAATTTAAAAAAAATTATAAAGATCATCTTAATTAATTTTTTATGGGGTGTGGGGAAGGGGGGATGTATAGATTTTTACCAGGTAAACTAGTTTGGACTGTCTTGATATTGGAGTTTGGTCAAAACTCTTTCCTTTCTTACGCCCTATTTCATTGTTTTAAAACTTAGAGTAAACAGCTTATTTGATCATTCATCTATTTTTGTATTTTTATTTTTGTCAATTATTAATTTAAAAAAATCATATATATATAACTGTACATTTCGTTTCTATTTTGATCACTCCGTTGAGTTAGATCGTTAACTTATATAAATAATGACATGACATGTTATAATAACAATTTTAATATTAAAAACTTACACATTTTATCAAATTGGTCATAATTTAAAATAATTTAATAAATTTATAATATTTAGAAATCTTATCAATTTAGTACCCAGTTTAATTCAAAATAATACATATTTCCCTATTTAAAAAATAATTTTGTATTCTATGAGCCAAATACCTCCTAAAAGAAAAGTTTACGGAATATGTGGATGTATCATGAATATATAGAGAAATGCATAAACAAAAGACTAAGGAATGGATTTGAGTCATGATTATTAGGTGCAAAGTTTGTAAAGATTAAGAAAAATGGCTTGGAAGAGACGATGTGATGAGACTTGCTTTTATGCTTTTCACTTGATTCAAATTGGTAATTAATGGCTAATGCATGTCTCATTTGAATTCTCCCAAGTCCCTCAGGTCCCTCCCGTGTGGCGACATAGGGGCGTAAAAAGGAAAGAGAGGGATGGGGTTTCTCTCGTTTTTGGCATAGCAGGCCCCCAGCGGGAGGCCCTCACGACGGGCTATTAGCTCAGTGGTAGAGCGCGCCCCTGATAATTACGTCGTTGTGCCTGGGCTGTGAGGGCTCTCAGCCACATGGATAGTTCAATGTGCTCATCAGCGCCTGACCCTGAGATGTGGATCATCCAAGGCACATTAGCATGGCGTACTTCTCCTGTTCGAACCGGGGTTTGAAACCAAACTTCTCCTCAGGAGGATAGATGGGGCGATTCAGGTGAGATCCAATGTAGATCCTACTTACTAATCAAGAGGGCCAAACCGTGTTTACTCCATTTCTTTTATGTAAAAAAATGATGTTGGAGAATGGTATAGAGACAAATCAACGGTGATTACAAGATCATATCCGTTCATAATTTTTTTAATAATTGATAATATATACACTTTTACAAATATAGTTATTTGAATATAAAACTTTAAAAAAAAATAACATTCATTTCTATCAGTAATTACGTTCGATGATTTATGATCCAATTAACAACATTTGAATATAGTAATATCCATCCAATTCCAACCCACATGAAGGCTGCAAAAAATAAACTCGGCAGTCAGAGCCTCGCACATGCATCTCGCCCATTGCTTTCCATTATTATTCTTCGCCTTCCTTTTTGTTGCTGCATCACAATGGTTTGTTTTAGGCCGCCAGATGGTGATTTGTGAAGGGAAATCGGAGGGTGGACAGGGAAGGATGGTGCATTATTTAAAGTGAGATGATGTAGGTAAATGCTGGGTGGTCGGCCCCTGCATGCGATGAGCTGCAGCGCGTGCGACTGTAACGTGGCTACATTTCTCTAAACATCAGCTTTTAATTATTCTTTTATTCTACTTCCATTTTATAATTTATGTGCAATTTTTATAATTATTTATTGGGTAAACTAAAGATTTGGTTATTTTGTTTTAATTTTATAAATTTATGATCAGAGAATTAAAAAACATAAATTTTGTTTACTTGTGTTATTGTTTTAATAAGATTTAGTTACTCAGACGTTAAATATTGTGAGTTTGATGACGTGATATGTTAGTAAAATAATTTAATTTTTATTTTAACAAATTTAGATAAATTACTCATCATGAGTTTTTTTTGTAAACCCAAAATAATTCAGGGATAAAATATCAGTTTACCCCTTTTTTTCATATGTTTTCTTCCCCAAATCCATCTTCACCTCCATTGTTGTTTATCTTCTCCGTCGCCGGTGACCGCCCCTTCTTTTTGGCTCGTCCATTACTAATCATGACTACGTTGACTGGAAGAGCGAAGGCTAGGGCGTTGGGGTTTTAATCTATTGTTTGGCTTAAGATAAAAAAGTCGTTACCTTTCCGCATAAAAAATAAGCAGCTTTTCTCACAGGGATATGGAACTAGTATCCCTACGGCTAAGAACAATTAATGGCGGCGCTTCACCAAATTCCACCTTAGCTCTTAATTTCCATGCAACTAATTAAGATTGCTTAATATCCATGTAATTCCGAACTTCCATTAATTTCAAATTGAGATCAAAATGTTGTCATGATATCAATAGGTGCCTATCACTATAGACCTATGCAAAAAAATAAAGATAATGTAATGCTATCATTTTCAATATGAATTATTAAGGTAAACTAATACTAAGGTTAAAACTTTACAAGCAGATTAGCAGTGAGTTGGATTAGTGAGATGATACATTAAATTCCTTAAGTAAGATTGAAAGCAAATCAACATTGAGTTGGACTAGTGAGATGGTATATTAAATCCCTTAAATAAGATTGAAAGTAGATGATTAAGAATATCAAAATAAACGTGCTCCTACCCATATATTATAGTAATGATTATCATGAGCAAAGTAAACATTTATTATTATTTAGTTTAAGTTCTTATTCATTTTTAACATAAGAGTCTAAATTTAGTTGAGACACAAGAAATCTAACATAATTAAAGTGATTATCTATTTTTTTCTTTTAAAGTGTTGTTGCCTCTTTTGTTCGTTTTTTTTTGTTTAATTTTTTTTATTCAGATCTAAACAAAATATCATCTCTGTTTTGATTTGGTTCTTTTCACATATTCTTGAAGAGTTTGGTTTTTCTCTACTTTTGTAAAATATTTGTTCCTTTGTTTTTATGGCATAATTTTCTTCATCGTTATGATAATTTAGTGTTTCCTGTTACTTTCATCACGATGTATCTCATCAGTGACGGAGCGAGGATTAAATATTAGTACGAGCTGAAATATTGATTTTTTTTTAAAAAAAATACAATAACTTATTAGATATTTAAACTCAAAATTCAGAAGAAAATGCATAATTTATCTAATATTTAAACTTACAATGACCTAAATTATTATTAGACCAAAAATTTTGAGAACATGGGATTATTCTTCTTTAGTTCGACCACTACTTAATTAAATATTTAATAAATTATTACATTTTTTAATTGAATACTTATTTTTACATAAACCAAAATACTATTATACCTAAATATATCGAATATATAAATTTTTTACAGGTGTCGGGGACCTTTGGGCCCCAACATAGCTCCGTCCCTGCATCTCATGATTATGAAAGGTTAACGGTTTTTCATAGTTAGATATCCTTTTGTGACAATTAGTCGATGCATTTAAAATTATTCACAAAACAATCTATCATATTGGTTCTCTCAATCTCCATGCCTACATCAATTTTGTGTCTAAGTTGAACTAGAGACATGGAGATTATTGATAGTTGCTAGGATTTTGTAGAATATGAAGCATGTATTCAAATGAAAGTTTTTTGTTTTATTTTTCTTCACATCCTTTGAGTTTCCATATTGGTATTATGTTGTCTTTGGTGTATCTTATCTTTTTATTTAATGAAAATATAGTTTTATTTTTTAAAAAGAGGTGTAGCATAATTTGATCATAATTTCAAATTAGTTAAATCTTCATTATTTTATAACTAAAAATGAAAAGTAAATAAAAAAAAGTACATATTAATAAATAATAATTAGGTATAATTGTCTTTGTATTTAATCTTAAGGGTTTTTGAAATTATAGAGGTAAATGAAACTTTTACCAAAATTGCAGGGGTAAGTGTATTTTTTTCCCTAAATTAAATTTAATATGATAAATTAAAAAATAATAAATACCTTAGTTCAATACAATATATTAAAATTTTAAAATAAAATATTATTTTTTTCTTAAATAAATATACTTTTAAAAGCAAACATGTTTTATAACTTAATCATAAATGACATCAAAGAGTAAAACATTCTAAATATAAATTGGTGCCTCATTGACATTATATAAAGGCGAAGGAACTGAGAGTGTAAACTGTGCTAGGTTGTGGGCAGCCCGATTAGTAGAGCGACGAACATATCTGACCCGAAGGTGGGGGTGGGCATGAAGCAAGCGACGAGCTTCGACTAAATAGAACTCAAGAATCGACATATCAAGTTTTTGAGAATTCAAATGGCACACCACCGTCATAACATCACTCTCGATACAAATGTGAGAAGCATATGTCGTTGTATTTAATATTGGAGGTTCAACTTGTTAAAAAAACATATCACAATAATAATGTGATAAATTTTATTTTAAAATAGTCTTATATTTTCTCAATCAAACATTATAATTTTGCATTCCTTATAAACTAAATAAGATATAACGAAAAATTCTCATTAATGTATTAGGTAATTTTACATTATGAAATTCATATTTCTAAATTTTATATTACATGAATCAAAGGATTTTAAAATATTCATATATTTAAGTTTATATACTCACATTAGAAATCTTATAAGCTCGGATATTAAATATTAAAATCGGGACTTCACTAATATTTTTTTGTTGGTAGAATAATTATTATAAATATATCTTAAAATATTCAAAGAAGATGCATAATGATATGCAAAATTAGATATTCTTAACAGTTGGGTTGAATCTTGCCATTTTCTCTTATGATTGATGTAGAGTTTTGTGTTCATATATAAATATGTTGCTTTCTTGGGCAATAAAAATCTAACTTATTCAAACAAAAAAATAATGAGAAACCTATAATTTTTATTTGGTTCATTACAATAGCAACATGACAATGTATATGTAATTACATTTCCATTAACTAGAAAAAATAAATGAAAAAGAGAGAAAATAAACAAGGCCACAGGCCACAAATTGGAGATTGAGACATCAAGCAATGGGAACCTTGACCGGTTGCTTATCAATTTCACCCTTCCAAGGGTTACCCCCTAACTCTTTCATGGGACTCGAGCTAAGAGCTCTCCAAACAGCACTGTTACATTTGAAACCCGACCCGAATGCAATCTGCCATACCCTGTCTCCACCTGAGACCCGACCCTTAGCCTCCATGTAAGCCAATTCATACCACAATGAGCTACTTGAAGTGTTTCCAAATCTATGTAGAGTCATCCTTGAAGGCTCCATATGCCAATCTGTTAGCCGCAAATTCTTCTGTATTTCGTCCAAAACGGCCCTTCCACCCGCATGGATACAAAAATGCTCGAAAGCAAGCTTGAAATCGGGTATATAAGGCTTAACTTTGGCTTTGAAAATCTTCTTTCGGACGAGGGTAACGAAGAACATCAACTGCTCTGTGAATGGTAAAACAAGGGGACCCAAAGTGGTGATATTGGTTTTCAGTGCTTCTCCAGCCACGGCCATTAGTTCACGAGCCAATGAAACGCCGACGGTTCCTTTGTCATCCTCTCTTTGGTAAACGCAGTTGTAGTGTTTGTCATCCGCGCCTTTATGGGTTCGGACCAAGTGGACGAGTTGGTACTTGGACACATCCTTGTCTCGTGCCTTGTTCGACAACAGCACGGCGGCTCCCCCCATGCGGAATATGCAGTTGCTTAGCAACATGGACCTGTCGTTTCCGAAATACCAATTCAGCGTTATGTTCTCGGTGCTTACCACCACGGCGTACGTGTTGGGATTGGCCTGGAGGAGGCTTTGGGCGAGCTCGATCGATATAAGCCCGGCGCTGCAACCCATTCCTCCAAGGTTGTAGCTGTTGATATTGGTACGTAGCTTGTAATGGTTCACTATCATGGCTGAGAGAGATGGAGTTGGGTTAAATAAGCTGCAATTAACGATTAGGATGCCTACATCCTTTGGGTTGACTCCGGTTTTCACAAAAAGCGAGTCTAGTGCTCCAAAAATGACAGCTTCTGCTTCAGCTCGAGCTTCTTCCATGGATAGATTTGGCGGTCTAGATGTTATTCCTCTTGGGAAATACGTCTCGTCCCCTAGGCCAGACCGGGTTGACACACGTCTTTGAAATTGAAGCGTGTCCTCCGTGAATGCTCCGGTATCTTCAGTCATCTTGAGGAACGAATGGACCGACATTTTACGATCATCATTTTCAGGTTTGTAACAAGCGAAATCAACAAGGTAAACCGGCCTGGATCGTTTAGCTAAGTAGAGAGCAAAGAAGAAGAATAAGACCAATGAACCAGCTAGTCTTGTAGCAGCATCAATGCTCTCAAGTCGAAGGGCTTGGTTGGTCCATAACTCGAAAACCCGGTCCAACTTAAGATCGATGAACTGAACCAGGGTGGCAAAGAAAAGTGGTAAGATCAAAACCACCATGAGAATAGTGGCGGGGTTACATGAATAACCATAGCCTAACTTCACATACTTAAGCTTTACAGATTGCAAGAAATCCGGTAACCTTTTCCGTATTTTGATGACGGCGGAGGAAGAATCTTTGAATGCCATCTCCGCCGTCAGCCTCTCTTTATCCATCTGTATACTATCCTTATCCATAACAAAAATCACCCCAAAATGAAAATTTAGCTTGAGAAAAGATGTGAGGAATTAGATGAGAGAATGGAGAGCTAATATAGCAATAACTAGAAGAAAGAGGAGAGTGTTGAATTAATGGCGGGTAGTTCCGAGGAAGGATAGATAGCTCAACTACCACAGGAATATAGTAAGGGATTACTCTATGGGAAATCAAATTAATGATTAAAATATAGGCCATGTATGGCCATCTCTTTGAAGGATACGTTGCCCACTTGCCGTGTTGATATATCATCGTTGATGGGGGACCTAATATGCCTAAGCCACCATGTGAGATTGTGAGGTTTCTTTCAAGAAAAGCTCTAGTTGAGTCTTTATGGAGGTCTTTTCGTTTCCCATTTGCATGGAGTTTTGGTTAAGTGCAAGAAATCTCAGAAATGGGGAAGGGGGTTTTACTTTTTCTTTCTTTCTTTTGATTTTAGATAAATAAACGAGGGATTAAAGTATTAATAAACCCATAAATAGAATAGAATAGAAAGATCAAGAGGGAGAAAAAAGAGAATAAGGGATAGATGTTCAAATTTTAATATTTATTCATAAAATAAATTAGTCGTCATTATAATATACCGATCTAAAATATTAATCGATTAACGGATACAGATGATTATAAAATAAGTGAAAGTAACTGGGCGGTGGATTGTAGGTGACTGATAATGGGAGAAAAATAAATAGACGGAGAGGGTCAAAGAAGGTTGTCGCTAAGCTGCCCAAGTTTCATGTATACAAAGTTCGTCTTCAACCTTTCTTTTCTCTTTTTTTTTTTTTTCATTTATGTGATCTTGCCAAATGTTAAATTTGCCTCGTTAAATTCCTACTGCAACTAGTTCTCTTGCCCATCCAATTACGGGTTTTTTTTATAAAAAAATCCAATATACGAGTTTATTAAATTTAGTATTGACAAATAGGATAAACCACAACAATAGTCATTAAATTTTTTAAGGCTTTTGTATTTCGATCATAGATTTTATTCTTTTCATTTCGGCCATTGGATCATTAAATTTTTTCACGGTACTTACGAGTATTCAATCGGTGGTTAAATTAAACTAATCAAAGTTGAATTAATTGATTGTTTTTATTTAATTGTTAATAGAATTATTATTTTTTTGAAAATTGTTAATTGAATTGAACAAAAGTTGACTAATTCGATCAATTTTTGAATTAACAAAAGAATGTTATAAAAAATTAGTTAGATTAATTTAGATTTAATTAGACTAATTGGAAAATTAAATCAATAGACACTTCAAATAAAAAATGATAAATAAAAAATTTGACTTCAAAATAATGGATACTTTGTAATTAAGTAATTATTATCGGTTTGTGAAATTGCAATTAAATTTAACCTAATCTTTTATTAAAAGGATTGAACCAATTCCTATTGTCTATATTTTTTTTATAAGGCTTAATATAAAAATAAGTGCTCAAACTATGATTTTTTTTATTTAGGTGTTTAATCTGTTTTTATCAATTTAGGTGCCTAATGTTTTCATTGTTATCATTTAGGTATCTACACCGTAACAACCATTAAAAGAATCCGTTAAAAATAAATCAACCAATTAATATTTGACGTGTGGTTTATTTTTTATTATTTATTATTTTAAAACAAATAAAATTCATTAATTTTCAACAAAAACCTCAACTTTTTCTATTTTCATAAAATACTCTAAGACTTGAAATTCCGACACCGACCACCACCACCGTCGACGACCACCCACTCACCTACCGACCACCAACCCGTCGACCACTCACCATTGGTTGGGATAGATAAGTGTTGGAAATTAGGGATTTAGGGTTTGCATTAGTGATTTGAGTTTAGGGATTTGAAGCCATGATTGACACCCGTCGATGAGTGGGTAAGTGGCGACTGGTGGGGTGACAACGGCGGTGGTCGACCAGCGGGTTTGCATACTTTTTTCTTCTTCAAATTTGTACTTTTTAAAATTGAAAAATAAAAATATAATAAATCTAAAAATTAGTAAAAATAAAAAATCCAAATACTTATTAAAATAATACGTTTTCTTTATATCATTTTTTATTTCTACATCATTTACATTTTTTAGATTTTTTTATTTTCTATTTAAGGGTGCTTGAAGTCCTCAATTTTTTTAGAAAAAAATTAATGAAGCTCTTATACTTTTTTGTATTCAATTGAACCCTCAAATTAAAAAATTTAGTCAATAAAGCCATCATATAGATAAATTGAATCGATTAAACCATTTGACCACTCTTGATAGTTAAATCTTAATAATTTTTCCAAGATATTACTCTTATCTAACGTATTATATTTCTGCCATATGAAATTCACATGTTAAAGAAAAATTCTAAAAATGTTAAAAATAATTAAATATTTAATATTGATATTTTTTCAGAAATTTTACTTGATAACACTATGGAATGACGTGGGACATCAATCGACAACAATTGATAGATATATGGTCAAACTTGGTCAAAGATATAAATAAGAGATTTAATTGATTTTTAAAAAAATTTGAGAACTTCTGCTCTTTTCTTTTTATCATGTGGCACTCTTTGATAATGTACATGATCTTATATAAGTGTGTCATATAATCGGTTAATGGGAGAGTGTGGGGTGGAAAGTGAAAATGGTAATAATGTTAGAGGCAATTCTTAAGCAAAATAAATAAATTAGATATCCAAAATTAACAAAGGATTTAATTTTCAGGACTAATTGCAAAATCATGCAGAAGTTGCCCCACGATAACTGCCATGGAAAATGCCGATTCTGAGCTTCAAGCCCACCTGTAATACAGCAATGAAGTTCACGTCAAAATGGAGTTGTCAACTTAAAACAAAGCAGTCATGTTTTGCACAATGCTATCAAACAATACAAAAAAAAAAAAATTCGTATATGGTTAGGATCTATTTACACTGTGTAAAACTAAGAGTTTTACACATATTTAGTACCGTTTGATGAGTAAAATTTAATGCCTGAGATTAATTCCTTTTTTTTCCAGTAAATATCTTCTCATTTCATACTTTTAATCTTAGTCGTCTATTTTCACTCATCCAACGATCCTAAATCTATATAAAACTAAATTTTTTTTACACATTAATTGGATCCTATCCCTTCTATATATTAGAAGAATATATTTTCTAGATATATTAACCTTTTGAATTTATAAATATTTTTACTTGTCTAAAGTATTTATTTCTTATATTATTTTTTAAAATTTTAATTTATCGGTATTATTTAATATTTAACATTTTAAAACATGGAAATTATTTATGTATTTTTATTTTATTTTGAAGAGATTTACTTTTCTTACTTTTAAAACATATAAAATAAAGTAATATCACATCAACGAAATCATCTATGCTTACAACAATAAATAACAACCATATCATCATCAATTTCTGGTGATAATAATTAATTATGAAAAATTGTCAAGCAAAAGACTTATTTGATGAAAATTGAAAGATTAAATACTCCAATTAGGCGTAATAAAATAATAAGAACTTGAATTTTTTTTGGTTATAAGAATTTAAATCCGTAATTATTGAATATTACTTTTTAATAAATAAAATTATCAGTCAACAAAATTAAATTATGAAATGAAAGAAACATTGGGCTTGAGAAGTACCAAACAGAAGCTTACTGAGCTAATGTTACACACTTCAAAGAATTTGTGAGAATGTTTGTTTGTGAGAATTTGTGAAAGAAATCTAAGATGCTATTTTGGGTTTTTGGGCTCTATCACACACTTTAAGACTATCATTTAAAAATTTATTATTTTTTTAAGAAATATATATATATATATATATATATATATATATATATATCAATGAAATTGGCAAATTGGTTTCTTCAAATGAAATTACTAAAATAATGATTCATATATGATATCGAAAAATAAGATATTCAAATTTTCGAATCCAAATATCTTATTCGAACACAGACCTAAAATCATCGGAAAAACATATCAAATTGTTTGAATCAAATATTTTTACACGCCCCTTCTCACAATTGTATCTAACATTTATTTAATTCACCCTCCTTGTTTTTGGATAAGGTTTCATATCACATTTCCCTTTGCATTCACGCAAGCAATTCAACCTCGTGTCAAAAAAATTTAACGCACAACAAAAGCATTGCATTATAAGTCCCACGTCTGTGGATAATAGCTCCAAACAACTTTCAGTTTGGTAGAAAAAAGAACTGCAGATATGACTTAACACCCTGGGAAAGATTAATCATAGCCACTCAATGCGTCTTCTTGCTCCAGCCGCTAGCTACACTACATCCTAAGGCTAAATTTCTCCTACACGTCCCAAAAGTGAATTTCCACTTACTAAAATATCTCTGAATTCGATATGTCTCCACCATGAAAGTAATTCGGACTCAAGCTTATAAGCAAACTACAATTTCATTGCCTTTGGTAGATAGATAGAATCTAACCCAAAAAAAAAATCATTTTCTATGGGTGTTTATACAAATATGATTTATATGAATTCATTGAACGGTATAGTGTGCATGTATTGTCAATAACTAAGAAAAATTATGAATAAATATTACATTATAATCATCTTATACTATTAAAAAAAATGATGTCTCTGCAATAAAACAAAGCCATTATAAAAAGGCCAAATGAATCTTCTCCCGGATTCATCCATGCAGCTATGGTAGTTGATACAAGCCGAAACGTAATCACTTTCTTACGTCACAATTTCTTTTCTTTTTTTCTATTAGTATCGTCAATGATAATGACTTTTATAAAAGAATCCACGTCTGATTGTTACTTTCGTCGCTCTTACCTGGATGGAGTGTCATCTAAAATCAGATCCCATGCCATGAGATTCTTGCTTCTTTAGACTTCTTTTTCTCTTCTCTTTAATTTCTTCTTCTTGGAACGTTAAACCAACACAGGTTTTGCAGCTAAGTTGCTATGGATTCTGATAAAGAAAAGCGAGTGGAGACCAAGACGAAGGAATCAGAGAAGATAGTGAGTACATGCATAGCTTGGTTATGGTCGTTTTTGGTGAGTTTGAGCGGAGGCATGATGTTGGGATGGTGGGAATACGAGTATCATCGGACAAATAGTCAGCTTTGGATGGTACCCTTTGGTCTTATACTGTTTGTAACTCCACTCATCGTTTGGTTCGCCGTTTTTGTTTCCGATATTTGCAGTTTTACTGGGGAAGTAAGACCCACAGATGGCTCATCTGTTTATGACCCAGAAAACATGATCGGCCAAGTTATATCCACATCCTACTGATTCTGCTTTTCAAGCTTTACATTTTTTGTTGTTTCGAATACAAGAATTGCAGGCTAGATCACCCTTCTTTAAGCCTTATCTTCTTCTTCTTTTTTAAAGTTTTAGATTAATTGTTGTAATTGCTTCATGTGAATTAAAAGCATGAGATAATGATGGGACACCAATTTGTTTGATTTCATATGATTAAATAATGTAAGATGTAGTAGGAGAAATCAGGTATATGAGGATGAGGAGGAGAACGAAATTGAAATGCAAAAGTGGCAAACTAAACTGAGAATTAGTGGCGGATCCAATAAGATATGGTGGGCACACCACCTCCAAATTTTATTTGCATTTATTTAGTATAAATATATATATATATATATATAACTTATTATTATCGAGAAAATTATCCTCCCTGTTTTTTTTAAACTCTAGTGGTCGTCGTCCCTCTGTGTTTGTTTTAATTAATAGCATGGTCTTGCTTAATCCTCTCCATTCTAGTCACGTGTGAATATAGGTCTAAAATTTTAGGATTATATCAGGTTTCAGTTGTTTTTATTTCCTCTTATATTTTATTTAGATTATTTTGGGTTTAAATTATTTATATTTATTTAATAGATTTTTTAGAGGGGTTATTTTTAATCATTTTAGACCTTGATTTTAGATTTAAGTTAATCATTTTTAATAGTTCGAGTGATTACAATATTTATTCATAATCTTTATTAACTATTGACAACATGCACACACCCTACACATGCAACTACTTGAACCCATAACCGTAAGAAAGAACAACACTCAAACTATTTTAAATTTAAATTAAAACAATCAATTTATTTTAGACTTTCAATTATTGTAAATTGGAATAATTTTTTATCATTCTAAATTTGAATAATTTTTAGTTTTTTATAATCAAATCAAATTAATCATGTTTGAATTCAACATAATTAAATTGGAATATTTGCGTTCTTTTACTTCCGATTTAAATTTGCATTCTTAATTACTCATCAGCGAGGCTTTCAAAAGCAAATAAGGATGGCGAAAGCGATATTTTAATAAAAAATAGTGCCTCAAGTTTTAATAAATCAGAAGCCAAAGTATAGCTTATTGGTATATGTATATATAATTTCGAATGACATGCTGCCAGTTCCCGAGCAGTTGAATTGGTCCTCGAGTAATGTCCAATCTAAGCCATCTATAATATATATATATATATATATATCAGGCCCCCTCCCCCCAAAAAATATAATATTTTTATCTGCCGGACGCCATTGACTTTTGATGAAGGGACAACATAGCTTCCTACATGCGTGGCCTAAAGGGATAAGAGTTGGTAGGGGTTTATCGTAATCGAAAATTTTATTTCCATTTCGTTTGTTACTGTCGCCAACAACATCCCACATCCAAGAGATGAAACATACGAATTTCAAGCAATCGCCAATGGCATTCTACTCTAAAATATCACGTTGCTCACAGGATTCTTCATTTCCAAACTTTAATAACAACGAAACTTGTCACAGCTTTTACTCACATTCACTTCAAGCCAGTATAGCACGAGAATATGCCGATTATCATCAAATACAATTATGTTGTGAGATACATACCGTCATCAAACCTAAGGTAATAAATAATGTGGCAACATGATACACAACTGAGCTCATATGTCCTCTCATTAAAAGCTCATGCCTCAACATCTGAAAGCGTTGGAAATTCCAGACCATGAAGTGCTGGTATGTTGTCTAAATCATCTTCTGAGAACAATGGGAACAACCACAAGCTTTTCTTCGTGCCAAATACCATAAACAGTTAAAATGTATCATATAACACAAGTTGGAATATGCAAAAACAGAAAGAGTACGAACTCCATTTCCTCCAATTCCGATTAAGATATGCATGACCATCCTAATGCATGGTACATCACCAGCTATTAATGGTCAAGATAAAAAGGGCATCATGTGACTTCTTTGAATCCCCCTTCCAAAGCATTACTATACATGCCTTAATTGTTATACCACTATGAACCCCGAATGAATCTCTTAATAAATAGATCAAATTTCCTCGTACTCGCGTCCATAGATAAATAAAAAAAAAGAAGCTCAGGGAGTATGCAAAGCAAGTATTCACCTGCTGAAAATTCTTTTTCCTGCCCAAGTCATATTTCCATCTGACTAGTCCTGTCTTCTCGTGAACCTGGAAAATTGTTTCAGAAAGGTAATATATAATACACTAACTTTCAAATAAAGCCTTCAAACACACAGCCTATCCAAATGATAATATCATTGCTCAAGAGTGGTGATTTAAAATAAAAGCATGAGGTTCGTATAGGTTCTCAACAACAAGAAGGCAACACATAAAAATCAACATGTTACTGCCTACCCAATCTCTAAGCAACAAAATAAAACACCATAAACAAAATCAAGATGGTTGAAAAATATTAGCCGTATGGTATACCTCTACTGATGTCGTGTTGCTTGATAGAAGAGATGCATGCATGGTGATGAAACAAACAAGACTCAGAGCAAAAGAAAAATTGAGAACTGCATCAAGGTACAGAATCTGTAAGAAAGATGAAAAAAAATGAGAATGCAAAACAAATATGATGAACTGAAAATGACTTATCGACTTGAGTTGATAACTTACCAAATGCCAAAAAGATTATTGCTGATTTGGAAGGAGAGGCGGAATGATTCTTGGCTTCACGAAAGAAGTTGATAAAACTTGGCAGTAACACTAGGGTGACTAGTGTTGTCTCCAAAAACGTATATAGCTTTTTATTCAGAGAAATGAATGTCAGGAAACATAACAAAGATGAGATGGCCATTCCTGCCTCCTTTCTTTGTTTCAAAAGAAAGGTAAGGGGCAGAGAAGATCATACTTTCTAAGCAAGTCTAAATATAAGAAGACAACATTCAGTTCAGCCACCTTCAGTTTGAGCAATATGATCCCTTTTTATTAGGGAAGAAAGGGGGGAAATGGAATGAGACTGCCGACCTTTTAAGTACACAAATAAACATTTACATGCATATTCTAAATTGCCGAACCGTATGTAAATGTACTTAATCCTTCCCAAGAAGATATGGAAAAAGAAAGCACAAGGCATGAAGAAATATTCAACATTGTTATACATTAGTAGTATTAATTACACAATTAAATCAACTGTCGGGGTTAAAGATTTGCAAAAACAGTATTAGGATAGCCGAAATTCTTTCTTAAATATCTCAAAGAGATAGCAAAAACAGAACTTCCCTTGCTCCTTAGGGTTATTAGGTCAAGCCTGACAGATCTTTTCTAGTAAGATTAGTTACGGCACTCTTAATTCAAAATATGCCACGGAAAAACCTCTGGACAAAGACAAACCTAAAGTGACAAACATAAATAGAAAAAGAAAGATGGGACATACTTCTTAAAATATTATTCCATAAGACAAATTACTATGTAAGAGGAATGGAAGTTACCAAGAAAAGAAGAAAAAACTTATAGTTGCGTGCACCAACACAATTCACCACCCGATGATCCATCTTGAGAACACATATTTGACCTACAGAAACACAATGCAAAAAGTCATGTTTCATGCTATCAACTTGACCCATTCTCATACTTCATTCATGCCGATTAAAACCAGTAGCATTATTCCAGAAAATCTACAAGAGAGGTTGCCAAAGTGGAATTACCACTCCAACCTTCCCTTAACTTATCTACTTGAATTAAGGACGTAGCGATCTTTCCCAATGTCACCTAAACCCAACAAATCCCTAATGATGCAGGAGCATCCAAGTTCAATTTAATTATTTGATTATTAGGATCATTTTTATCAGTTTTAAGCTAAGTTTATCTTTTTTGTTCTTTTAAATGATCATATGATTAGTAAAGGACTCTTAGTAAGTGTTCTAGTACAACTATTCTACCAGAGTAAATAGGACTATGAGAGTTTTTTATATAAATACTATACTAGAAGATTATTAGGGTAGCTTTTATTATCATTGATGGGATTTTAATAAAGCTGGTTGCTGGAAAATCCCAGACCCCTTTTTTTGCTTTATTCCTAATACAACAGGGACATGTGGAAACCTGAACAGAGACTCTAGAAGGTACCCACCAGTTTGACATGCCAGAAGGTAGTCTTACTGATGAAACTGGTTTTGGTGAGCAAGAAAAACTCCTTTCATGATGTTGGACCCACAAACCCTGCAAAATGAGGTGGATTGGGGGCGAAATAGGTGGATGCCCTTGAACAAACAAGGATGGAATTAATATTAGCAAGATGTTTGTGAAGGAGAAAAATTATGATATGTTAGAACCTAGAACTTATCTATGATGAGTATCTGGAAGAAACTGAAGATGTACATCCAAATCGAGGTGCTCGAGTTAAGGGTTTTGAAGAAGTTAGAGATCGGTTTGATATGTTCAACATGACCAATGAGACATCTGATGGTGAATTTATGAAGAAGATCAGAGGTTGTGATGATAAGACCAAATCAGATATCAAAATAGATGCTTTCTTAAGTAACGAGAAGGATCCCAGTCAAAGCCCCAAAAAGGAAGTGTTAACATCACCATATTCAATGTGAAATCCAAGAGATAGAACTTGGAAGCATTATTTAAAGAGTGACCTCACCTTATGATCATGCCTTGTGTCATGTTACCATGGATGTGGATCATATTCTTGTGGGGAAGTCTTGGTCGAATGTTATGATTGATCAATTTGTTGTTTCTATCATTATTCCAAAGATTGATATGAAGAATGGTTATCACCACCATAGGTTGAGAAGTGTTGATGAATGGAAGACAACTTTTAAGAGTCAAGATGACCTTTCTTTTTTTCATAGGAATGGAAGGCCTCGTTAAAAACCCCCTTCTTGATTAATGGAACATTAAATTAAGCTCCTTAATCAGCGGAAAGAGGAAAAGAGTGCCTTAATAATAAATAGTTACATAAGATTTAACCATTACACCAAACTGCAGTACATAAAACTTAAAAACTTCTCCTGCCCTAAAAACCTTTACAGTGGACCAGAAAAATCACAATTTACTCCTAACAATTCACCTATCCCATTCTTTGCTAACTTGTCTGCCTCCCCATTGCACGCCCTTGGAATCAACCTCACTAAATGTACCTTGCCAGTGAATAAAGTCAAAATCTGATAAACTAGAGGCGAGAAAAAAACGGGAGCCAAAATCGGGGCCTGAATCCATTCCACTGCAGACTTACAATCACTCTCAACAATCAACCTACCAACAGATTCCCACCGTGATGACAAAAATATTTCAATGCCTCTTTTTATAGCCCTTAACTCAGCAAGTGGAGGAGTTCCTTGACCAACATTCTCTGAAAAAGTCAACAGTGTGCAGCCCTTCCAATATCTTAAAATACCTCCTATTCCTCCACCCGAGCTATCTTGCCTAACAACTCCATCAACATTCATCTTTAGAAAATCAACTGGGGGGGAAATCCATCGAATAACATGACATTCTTTAGGTTTAGATAGTGAAAACCCATCTGCAAGAGATGGATTACCAATCAACACATCCTCCTGTATAGGTAGCTTAGGGAACTTGGCTAGGAACCATTTACAAAGCCTGAATCTAACAATAAAGAACAAAGACAGCCTGTCAAGAGAAGATCCTTCAAACACCATTGTATTCCTAACTTTCCAGATTGACCAAAAAATGACTCCCAGAATGAACTTCCAAATCATCGAGTTCACCCTCAACTCACCCCAGGAACTAAGAAGAGAAGGAGGGTCTTGGGGTATAACGAACGATAAGTCCCAAAAACTAGCAATTTTATTCCATAATTCCCAAACAACGTAACAGGAAATAAATAAATGTTGCATTGACTCCTCCTGTTTCTTACACAAAGGACACAAAATATCATCTCCGAAGGATAATCCTCTCTTAACCAACTCATTTTTTACTGCCACTTTCTGATGAGCAAGCTGCCAAAGGAAAGCTTCCACTCGAGGTGGAGCTAATCCCAGCCAAACCCCTTTTAACCACAAAACACTACTCTCAAACACATTACCAAGAGTATTTCTGCAAGATTTAACCGAGAACAGTCCATCCCCACTTGCAGTCCAAGATAGGAAATCTTCCACCAACTTTGAAAGTTGAATATCCTTCAGTTTAGTCATCAAATCCATCCATTGATCCAACTCCCAATCACACAAATTCCTTCTTGTTTGAAAATTCCACACCCAACCACTCCGTTCAAAGCTTCCAAACTCTACAACCTTCCCCCCTTTAAAAGGAGAAAGCACAAAAATTCTAGGGAAAAGAATTTTTAGAGGAAACTCATCTGCCCATACATCATTCCAAAAAGAAATGGATTACCGTTCCCCACTTCAACTTCGAATTTGATCTGAGACAAGCACCTTCCGAGTCATTCTTCAAGAAATTATTTGCAATACCTCTCAAAATCCAAGAAGATTTAGGAGAAGTAACCTTCCTAATAGACATTGTATTGCAACTAGCCTCGTGTTTGCTACACAACACACATTTCCAAAGGGAATTTTTATCATTGGCAAACTTCCACACCCACTTACCCAGTAGAACCCGATTAGTGAGATTCAAATCTAGAACACCTAGACCACCACAATTCAGTGGCCTACAAACCGTATTCCAATTCACGTGAATCCTCCTCTTTTCCTCCTTGTCAAGATGACCTTTCTTAGTGGTTTTAGAAACACTATGTGCATATTTGCGGCTTTGGTCAAAACTTTTGCAACTGAGGCAGCTATTTTTTTCAACCAGGGGAGAATGAGAAAGGAACATCCGAGTCTAATTTAATTATTAGATCAGTTTTTTTTTTTTTGTTATCAGTTTACGTTAGCTTTTTTTTAGCTTATCTTCTGTGTACTAATACAACTATTATTATACTAGAGAGTAATTAGGACTATGAGAGTTCTATTAATATGAGTTCTAATATAACTATTCTACTAGAGAGTGAGAGTTTCATGATAAATACTACACTAGATTGTTATTAGGGCAATTTTTAATATCAATAAGATAATTTCAATAAAGCTAGTTGTTCTGAATTTACTCTCCATGACCTAATTAATCCCTAATTTCAAATTCCCTCCTTTTTTTCATTCAAAGCTAGCTAGGTATTCGCCCTTATTCAATTCGATCTTAAATAGTAAACAAAATAAGTTTAATCTAAAAAGAAATTAAAGATTTTAATTTGACATACAAATAGAACAATGATGACACCGTGGCGGCTTTCCATTCTGACAATGTGTGCAATAACCAACACCACGTGATCTTCTCTCAAATCCATCTTCCGCCGCAGCCAAAGAACTACCAACCTCCAAATTCTCCTCCACGGAAACAGTTCTCCAATTTTCAGGTACAGAACCGGGGTCCTTAAGCACCACTCTAATGTAACTCCATAATAGAAGTATAAGCTGCAAACAAAAATGAGAAATGAAATGCAATTAGAGTTGCTAAACAAAGCAACAAACGGTAAAATAAATTGCCAAAGAAACAGATTTACCAGAACATGGAATACAATGACGATGGTGAACGACAAAAGGGAGTGGAACCCGCCGCGGAGTAACTGTGGGCCACACGTGAGCAAAACGACGGCGTAGTAAGATACGCCGACAATTGCGGCGAAGAGGAGGATCATGCAGTAGCCGAGGACTCTGAGACCAGAGAAAAACTTGAAGAGGTTTATTTCCATTCGGGGAGTGAATCGGATAGTTATCCCGATTTGGGGAAAGATCGGGAGTGATCTTCGGGTTCGGGCAGGGAACAGGCGTTTCCATATGTCGGGAACCAGGGTTCAGGGTTAGGTTAATTGGTGTTTGGGGTAATCTCCTAATCAGTTAGCTCCGTGCAGGCGCGCTCGTCGTGAAGAGATGACTTCTATTAGCGGGAAAGAGATTGATAAATGGGAAAATGGTATTTGGGCGAGGTTAAATTATAATTCCATTACAAACATTAAGTAACTTGATTTTAGGTTAAATTATTGCTTTCGTCCATCTTCTACACTCAACTTTGAGATTTAATCCTATTACTTCCTATTGATCTTTTCAATCTACATTTTATAATTCCATTACAAACATCTCTTTCAGATAAAAAAATCTCTCTACATGATGAATCAGAAAAAAAAAATTAAGAAAGATTTTACATTATCATTCTAATTAGAATAGTTAATAATATAAATAATTTAAATTAACTAAATATATTATAAAAAGTAGATTAAACAAGTTATGTCAATCAATTTTTTTAAAAAAAAGTAGAGTTTGACTCCTTTTATAAATGATCGATTTATAAATTATTAATTAATATATTAAGATGAGATATTAATCTCTTAAATAATGTTTAATTTTTTAAAATAATTTAAACAATTATAAGATAATATATGTTCAAACTCGAGATCTCTAAAGATAATAACATTTTCTTTAACAACTAAAATTTAAAGTCTCTTAATAAATTTAACAACATTTAAATTTAAATATTAATATTATAAATAAAATAGAATATGATAAAAAAATTATAATATTTAATCAAACTAATTGAATAATTATTTTGTTAATAATTTAGCATAAAAATTATTTATTTGATTTACTCATTCTTACAAGTTCCAACTTTTACCATAAAAAACTCCTAAAAATAAATAGAAAAAGAAAGAGCATTTAGAGTTTTAGACCCACCTGCTCGAACCCAGGTAAACATAGTAAATATCCTTCATTTAACTTCTAAAATTTGGGGATTTTTCGGTTTAGGGTTTGTTTTTGGTTTCTTTTAGGGAAGATTCTTGAGGGTGATCAGGGTTAGGGTTTCCCATTGGAGTAAAGTGAAGTAAAACGTCACACAATATGAAGCAGCCACCGCAAATGGTTCCAGTGATGCCTTCATTTCCGGCCAATAATATCACCACCGAGCAAATTCAGAAGGTACATATATTTACATTAATTTTTCTTTTTTACTTTCGCTTATGTATCCCTTTATATGTTGTGCGGTAATGCTTGCACGTTGAAGTTATGACCTTATAGGCTTATAGAGACAGATGCTGACCTGGAACTTTTCATTTTTATGGTACTTTCTATTTATGTCTGAAACTGTTTAGGAGATGTAAGACTTGTGCTTTTTCGTGAATTTGTTGGACCTTTATTGACATTTAGTTGGAATTGCTTATGGTAACAGTAATGGATAAAATAGAGAGAATGAATGGAAGTTATTAGTAATGCAAGGGATCTAATTAATCTTTTTGTTGGTTCCTATGGGGTTGATTAAACTGGTTTCTTTTTAGTAGTTGTTGAAAACAAAAGACTTTCACAATCTTGAATGATTAGATGTATCTAGCACTTTTAGTTATCGTGCTTGATGTTTGAGGGAGGGGGATCATCATCTGTCTAGTTACCTGTGTCGAGTTGATTTTCAGCGTTCTATCTCAATATAACCGTTTTGTTTCTATTTTGGTTTCTTGTGGATTTCCTTTTCACATTTTAATAGTACCTTGATGAGAACAAGTAGTTTATTTTGGCAATTATGGACAATCAGAATCTTGGAAAACTTGCTGAATGTGCCCAGTAAGTAATTTATAATCTCTCTTTCTTTGTTTTATCTGCCTTAGTGATGCATGAGCACTTTAAATTAACATCTTTGGTTTAGAATATATATTTGCTTTATGTTGTAAGTGGCTTTTCTTTGATGTTATTACCTTGGGGACAAAGAGCCTTGCGGTTTACTTCTCTGTTTTTGATCCATTCATATGTAGAAGGCCGGATAACTTGTATTCTTGTGGTTAGCAGAACCTACAAATGTAGGAATATATTCGTTTTTCTGAATAATGCACCATCAAGGATTCAGGATAGAAACTAACTTATATTAGCATATTTATTGTTTGTTGATCATTAGCATATTGTATGGTGGCACTGATAATCAATGATCTTTGTGGTTATTCATCAAGATTGTGCCTACGAGGTGAACATTCTAGAGAGGAAGTTATCAACCTATGAACCTAGAAATTGATGCAATGAACGTATTTGAATGTCAATGCTGAATGTTTGCATTTTTTTTTCTGCATAAATAATTGTTTGATTTTGCATATCGAAACATGATTTTTGTTTTGTTTTTTGAACCTGAATATTGAAAAATGAACATATGCTAATGCATGATATTTGGGCTATGCATTTATAAGATTTTGATGCTTTAGGTATCAAGCTCAGCTGAAAAGAATTTGATGTACTTAGCTGCTATTGCGGATGCTCAACCACAAACAACGCCAACAAGTACAATGCCTCCTCAGGTGAGTATTAAAAGTAAGAAGTTCCTTCAATTCTATCTGCGGTTACACTGCATGGTCTCATGTTTTTTAACCACTGCAGATGGCACCAAATCCTGCAATGCAGCCAGGAGGATATTTTATGCAACATCCTGAGGCTGCTGCAATGGTGCAGCAAGCTGGTATTTCCCCCCAAAAAGTGCCATGGCAATTCAATAGCCCACATCAAATGCAGGATCCACAGCAGCATCAACAAGCTATGCAAGGACAAATGGGAATCAGACCTGGAGGGCCGAATAATGGCATTCATCCCATGTATGCTAAGGCTAGTCTTGGAGGTGGCAGCAGTGGTGGTGTCTCCCCAGCTTCGGGCCAAAATGATGGACGTGCTGGAAACAAGCAAGATGACTCTGAAGCTGGTGCTGATGGACAGGGCAGCACAGCTGGTGGGTATGGTGGTGGTGATGGAGCAGAGGAGGCAAAGTGACTGCCCAAATCAGTTGTTTTGACTGGATACTGGTGAGTGTGTACAGTAGATGGCTCTAGTGATCTCAGTCAACGGTTTTAGAATTAAAAGCTTCTCTCGTTTCTCTTCAACTGTTTTGGTAGTTAGCTTTGTTTGAGGTTCGTGGCATATGCCAATGAATAAAGAGCAAGGGGTAAGACGACGGAAAAGCTTTCCCGTATCTATTTTGTGATCCAACTGAAGTTTTCCATGGTTGTGTAAAAACCTGTGTAATATTATAAGATAGAAGAGGGGAAACAATCAAACAAATTTTAATGTAAGAGAAATGAAAACACCTATGATTCTCCAGGAACCTTTCTCGATTGTTCTGAATATTTTTTTTTTTTTGTTATTTAAAGTTGTATCATTGAATGCTCATCTACAAGCTACCTTAGCTTTAGCTGCTTGGGGGATTGGCCATACTGAAATCAAATTCAGCACCCTACCGCCATAATAAATAATGACCTTTTTGTAATGTGCTCTGAATAATGTAATAGAAAAGATGATTTAAACATTACTACAACCAATGGATTTAGATAACTTGACGATGTTATGGCTGCGGTAATTTTAACCTCAAAGTTCAAAAGAAAGAAAACGAAATGACGTGAGAAAATCTAAACATTTTCTCCAGATTTCAGCTCTGAATCGTAGAAAATAAAGTTAAATTATGTTATGATCATTAATATTTTTTATTTATAACAAAATAGTCACTCAACCATTAATAAGCTTGATCTTACTCAGGTCACAATAAATCTAAGGTGGCATGTTTGGCAGCTGAATTGGCACCTTTTTGCCTTATTGGACCATGCTTGCACATTTAAATTCTTAATTTGGAAGAAGAAGCAAGCAGAGATTGGAGGAGAACAAGAAGAACATGTGAACAGAAAAATGGAAGGGGCACCCGAAGTGTGCACTGTTGATCCCTAGTTTCCTATGCATAAATTCTCAAAATTTATATATATATATATTGTAAATCTGGGAGGAATACAAGATATATTATATGTTCAAAGACTTCTCAACCCATTGACAATAAACACTCATATTCCTACATACGCAATGCCCGAACCCAAAAACTCAAAGAATAACAACAAATTCCTTAATCACTGAGATCACTTAATTCATGCTATATTTTCAAATTTTTTTACGATATTAATAGAGATGGTTAGGATTATGCTAATAATTAGGAGCCAATTAATTATAACTCTAAATATTTATAGTAAAATTTTAGTGGATCTAAACTTTAAATATAGCATAAGCATAGAAGGGATTTACCTTATGACATGAAGGTAAATCCCTTCTAAAAAATTCAAGTTATACTTGTGTTGTGTGATCATCGAAAGAAAATGAGAAAGGCTAAACCAAATATATGAGATGATCCTTTCATATGTCGAGAAAAAAAGATTGTGTCAATATCAAACTCATGTATTGGATTCGTAAAATTATAATAAACATATAAGTATTTAGTTTCAATTACAAATAATCAATAATAATAATATTAAAGATCTGTTGTACTTCAAAAGTCATATATTGGATTCATTTTTTTAAAATATATGTAATTTGAATTCTCGATATTCAATCGAGAGATTTTTAAATGGGTTAGAAAGGTAACTGACAATTAGTCAATTCGTAAGAAGAAACATCGATACAAAAAACATTTGAATATGTTAGAGTATTTCTATTAATCAGTCATATCATAAAAGCTAGAGTTGAACATTCAATTGCTCTTATTTGAAGTATCCGGTAGATGTCTTATATATATATATTAAGATTATATTAAAAAAATAGACAATCAAACCTATTTATTTCTCAATTTAATAAAAGAAGATAGAGAAATGAAGTGAATATGATCCCAAATAATGAGATATGTAAAAGGAATGTCTGATTACTCTCATTCCTAATTCCAAAATGAATGTAATAATAGAAGGATTCATACGTAAACATAATATCTATTAAGATATGCTCAAATGACCCCTTCTTATAATAAAAATGTATATAATCCTATTTCGATTTGGTTCAATATAGAATAAACTTATGATCATGGAATCGACTCCATCATCAGACTATAGATTTATAAGCTTATAACCTTAACTCATTATTTTGGGTGGAACGTATCTATAAATTCTTTAATTCCAATGAATGAAGAGTGACCTCTCATTTAAAAAGTCGTTACCATTTAACTAATATTCCAATATTAAAAGCAAATTTAATAATATAGTCAAAATAAATTATTTTACCGCAGATATGAACGTATCAAACCGGTCGCACAATCTTAAAGCTTGTTTAAGAGTACACTTGAGAAGTTGGGGGTTGGGCCTGGGCTTAAAAAGACGAGGGAACAGTCCACTTTAATCCGGTCAAAATAAATTATTGATAGTATTGTATATGAAGGTGCACGACGGATGTTTCACTATCGAGAGTGGAATCCAGGCACAGTGGACAGTAATATTTGTACAGCGAATGGTTTCCACTTTCCATCCTAGGAATAACTTTGATTGGATGTTTCAGTTTTGTTATTTGTACAGCCCAAAGGATAAATAAACATTTCGACACAAAAACAAATAAAAGATGAGTTTGTGTGAAGCCTTTCATCTCATTTTGTTTTGCACTTCCTTTTAAGAGTAATCATTAAACGTCTGCCTTTTCTATCAACTCAATGGTTAATGATCTGTCAATGATCAAAGTAGAGTTGATTACTTTTGGAATAATAAGTAATTAATTCATCAAAAACTTAAACTCACTCAAAGAATTTGACCACAATTTTGGATGCTGGTGAGAAGATAGAGGTGCAGATTCATTGTACTCTTTCTCGTGAATCCTGACGCCAATTACTCTATACGCTTTCCATCCTTTGGAATAATATTCTAACCTGCAAATTTCACAGCGGCTACTTTGACTGGCTCCACACCACCGTATAAGAATGGCGGCACAATTTCAGATCAAGGACTTGTAGGTTTAAGCTTAATATAAAAAAATTTGTTCAAATTTTACATTCTTTTGTTTAAATAATTAATTTTTTCCAGTTAATGAAGGTGTCTAAGGTTTACACCATTATCATTTTAACTACCTACATTATAACGATCATTAAAAAATCTATTAAAAATTGATTGACAAATCAGTATTTGACATGTGACGTATTTACTTATTTCTTTTATTTTTCAAAAATAAAAAATAAAACTCATAAATATTTTAAAAAATATCCCAACTTTTTCAATTTTTTAGAAAATATCTTAAGATCTTCAATTTCATCGTTAACCATCGTCATCACCGACGATCACTCACTCACTCACCGATCGCTCACCCATCAATTATGATGAATGTGTGTTTGGATTTAGAGATTTTAGGGGGTTGAATTTAGGGATTTGGGTTTAGGAATTTTGTGGATTGAGGCTACGGGTGATGGTCGATGATGAGTGAGTATGCAAACGACAGTGACGGGGATAACCAATGAGTGGGGGCGATACTTTTGGATTAAAGATTTCGAGAATATTTTTAGATTTAGAGAAATTTGGAGTTTTTTCTAATAATGAAATTTAAAAAAAAAAATTATTTTTTTTTAAATTTTTTTTTAAACACAACGTGTGTCACACATTCTAAGTGATTGAAGTATTTTTTTAATGGTCGTTGTGACATATGCACTTAAAATGATAACATGTAAGATACCTACATTGACCTTAATAAATCTAGACATTTAAATGAAATATATATATAATTTAGATATTTTTTATATTAAGTTGTATATTTATAATTTTTGTAGTGTTTTTTTATTATTTTAACACTTAAACTTGTTTAATCTTCATATTAATTTCAAGTATTATATTTGAATTAAATTTCAAATAATTTCTTTTTTTTACCCGAATCAAATAAATATCAAAATTTTGAAAATAAAATAGTATTCATAGGTAAAATACAACTACCGAATTTTAACACTTTTTTGTTACACGTCTTATCGAATTTTGTGTCACTTTTTGTTAAATGACCATATGATGGGATAGTTTTTAAAGTTGGCATAATATTTAAGTAAATTACGTATTTAGTATTTAAATTATTATTTTTTGCCTATTTTAATACTTAAATTTTTATTTTTTTCAAAAGCATACTTATTGTTTAGTTTTTATTTCATTTTAGTACACCAGCATTAAAACCTTAACGGACATGCTGATGTGGCATACCTCTGATGGATTGATGACCAATCCGAACGGTGAACCACGAAAGAATGACGAGTCAACCAACATAATCCCGTTTCAGGCCCATCGGACGGTGGATCATGGAGATCGAAGGATGGAGAAATCGAAGAGTCCATCGTCGATTTGGGAATATTGAGGCATTTTGCGGTGAAACAAAGGCCGAAATCTCGTTCAGAGGGTTGAAAAGGCGTTGTCTGGAAAGTTTGGGCTTCATCGACCGATGGATGTGACGGTTAGTGACTGTAGACGCGACAGCCGGCGAGCCCATCCGTTAAATTATAAAAAATAGGGTAATAAAATGAAACAAAAACTAAAAGTTAGTTATAGTTTTGAAAAAAAAGTTTAAATACTAAAACGTACCAAAATTAATAGTTTATGTATTAAATGTGTAGTTTGCCCTATTAAATTTAGTGAGTAGGTTAATTTGAAAACAATTCAAAAACAATGAGTAATGCCGTCAATCGTCCACAAAAAGAATAAATTTAATGTGTCAGACTTCGAAATAAAAATCTTGATTGAACTCAACCTATGAACTGATTTTTTTAAAATGTTTGATCTTTATTTAAATATTTTTAAGAACAGTGTAATTTTTACTTCCAATTTTAGAAGTTTCAACTATTTTTTGAGAAATGAGTCCAGATAAGCATACAAAATGATGGAGCAAATTTATTCCTATCCGGAAGGGATTGGATTTGAATGGGTGGCTCCGTGATGGAGCAAATTATATCCTTAAATTATGATTTCTATTTTAAATTATTCTTAAATTTTAAAATATTTTATATAAGTCCTTAAATTATTAGTATTATTCCGCTTTGATCCTTCTATTAACATATGAATTTTATTGGTTGAAATTAGTAAATATTATTAGTTTATTCAAAGATAAATTATTTTTTAGATGATCACAAGTTCAATTTTCACGACTTTTAAAAAATTAGTAAAATTAACGACACATCTTTAGAATGATAAAAATAGAATAATATTGATAGTTCGACTAGTGGTATACAATATTTTAAAATTTAGAGATCAATTTGGAATGAAATCATTGTTCGAAGACCAATATAAAACATTATAAAATCTAAAGACTAATTTAAAATGAGGTCATTGTTGGGTGATATCCCGTGATATTAACTCCACAACATAATATAAACTAATTTTTATATTTATTAACATATGATGTTCGTATTGTACTTTTACATCACAGTCTATATTTATTTTATTTTTGTATCGGTTGTTAGCAAATGTGGAGGTATATATTTTGTACGTTCCCGTGCTATAACGTAATATGGCTCATTAAGGTTTGGTTTTGCTTCAAGCACAAACTTGTCACAGAATTGGGGAACAGCAAAGAATGGGAAAAAACCAACTAAAAACAACAAACTGCTGATTTTATCTCTTAATTATACGCGACAAGGGAAACCCGAGGAAAAGAAAATACAAATCAAAGAAAGAACAACTGGGATTCGACAAACAAATAAAACGACAATACACAGAAAACAAAAGCATTGAAAAACAAAGATGTTCACTTTTCACATAAATCACACTCTTACCTGAGACTTGGCTAACGGACCACTATTAAAATAGCGTCCGAAAACCTTATTATATAACTGTGATATCCGTAATAATCACAGTAGTACCCGTTGTTTATGCAATCACGATAAACATATCATAACTGGAAATGAGATCACAATTATAATTTAAATACCTGACTCTTACTGAATAAACTTACTGGTCGAGCCTCCTGAGAAGAGCAGATTTGAGTCCTTGTTCATTTCTCAGTTCATCGGGGACGGCGACAAGGATATCCTGGAGCATGATCTCGTTAACACATGAGATACTTGCATGATGGATGAGAAACTCCAGATCACGGAGGGCAACCATTATCCTTGCAGCTGGATAGTTCACATTATCTGACTGAACCCTAATCATTGCATCGTTTCCGATGATCTTGATATTGAAATCGAGACCAGCAGAGCCTGCTGTTGCAGGGGATGGTGAAGAATTATTAGGGGATTCTGAAGTGGTTGTGCTTTGGTTATCCATAGCATCAATAGGTTCCACCTTCAGTTTCTTACACTCCCTCTGAAGCTGCGATTCAAGTTCATCGATTTTCGACTTTAGCTCATTGATGTACGACACAGCGTCAGATAAGAGCGATGCTTTGTCCATGCGCGACACGTTCGGAACTACGGCTCGGAGAGCGTAGAACTTGTGGTTCAGCTTTTCGCGGCGTTGCCTCTCAGCTTCCACGTGGTTCAACGGTGTCTCTCGCCCGAGCCCGGGTTTTCTTCCACGTTTCTTTGGGTTTCTTTTCTCCATGTGACTCATGGATAGTAATAATGGACGATCACAATCGGAATGCTCTAAGTCCACATATGAAGATTTCCCAGTTTTAGTGGAGAATTTCTTGGTTTTGTTGTTGCAGTTTTCTTGCTTTGTTTCATTATCAGGACTTGCATCTTCTTCTTCGACCCCGGAAACTATTCCGATGTCTGCGAAAGAGATGTTTCCGTCAAGGAACTGGCCTGATTGCTTTGGTACCAAGCCAATGGGATCAGACCCGAAAAGGGACTTAACTTGCTGCACCAAACCCCAATTTTCACTGATCATTTCTATGGATCCTAGTTCAAGAACCCCACAAGAAGTTGGTATACAAACCAGCGTTTCAATGCCATGCAATTGTGCTTCTATAGATCTTTCACAATTGTAAAACTGCATTGCATGAGCACCGGTTAACCAAACCAAAGAGCCAGTACTAAGAACCTTGCTCGGAATCCCTTCTCCGGCAGGGAAAGTTCGAGTCAACGACATCACGTAGAACCATTCAGCATCGGAGACGCCGATCCCGTTGATCATCGATACATCAAATTCATGGTTATTATCTCCAATGAGTGCTTGGATTCCTTTCATCACCTTATTTCTCTCGTTGTCTAAGCATGCTGGAGACGAATCTTTAGTGCCTTGGAAATAACCATCTCCCCACGACAAGAACAAACGACCGTGTTCATCGTTTGATGTCTGCCACAGTATGGCATAAGTCCACAAATTCTGCTGGCTCTGCACTACGAACTGGAGACACTGCTGGAGAGTTGAGGGTGGTGAAGTTTCTTGGGTTAAATAAACGAGTGAAGAAGATGGAGAGATCGTCAGTTCTTCCATAGCGGACAGAAAAACAAAAACAAAAGAAAGAAAGGAAGCGTAATCCGCAGTGGTAAGAGAAACAAAGAAAATGAAAAACACTAGTTCTTTACCAAGAAAGCTTCTATAAAAGAAAAAATCTTACAAAAAGCAATGTAGAGATAGAAATCGCCAAAAAGCAACAAAAATGAGAGGAGACTTTCAACAAACATATTATTGTAAATTTGGAAGGAACAAATGAAGAAATAAAAAAACAAGAGAGTACAGGGCAAAACGGAGACGGAGTGGAGTTTATAAGCTTTGTTACTTATAGTTTGGCCCCCCTGGATCCCTAATTAACCCACTAGGCTAAGGTGGGTCAGTTTCGGACACCACTTGCAAGGTGCGTGTGAAGTGATAGCGAGAGGCTGAGTGAGTACTCGTGAGCATGGGCTCCTCCGCCATTTTTACATACTCCTGGTTATTGGCTCTTACGCCATGTTAAACACTAGGTTTAATATTAAAAAAAATGCTCAAACTGTATTGTTTTTTTAAGTTAATTTAGGTATCTAACGTTACTAATATTATTATTTTAGGTATCTCAGTCATAATGACCGTTAAAAAAACTCGTTAATTAACTTATATCACATTAAGATAATTTTGATTTTTTTAAAATTAAAAATTAAAATATATTATATTTAAAAAAAACATATTTTTCTAAAATTAAAAAAAGTCTCAAATCCTTAAAAATCCCAAATACCTAACCCTAACCTTACCTCCCTTTACGACCACAGCCTTTGACGCCTTCGACACCTTTGACATCTCCCTTGTTTGTTGTCGTCAGTCTTGTCGTCGATATGGTTATCGGAGTCGTCGTGTGTTGCGAATTCTAGTTGTATGGTTCATCGGGTTTATCGTCTATTTTATCGTCGGGTGGGGCTTTCGGATAGCTATTCGTCGGGTAACTAATTGTCGAGCGGAGGCGCATTTAGGGATAGGTTTAGCCGACGGCAAATGCGGCGACTGACGTTGGTATATGATTGAAATTAGGGTTTTCAAAGTTTTTTGGGTTTAAGATTTCTAAAAATATTGGGGTTTTTTAATAAAAATATTTGTAAGTTTTTTATTTTAAATAAAAATTTTAAAATTATATAAACGTGACACTTGTCACTTAACAAAATATTTTAACGGTTGTTATGACCATGACACCTAAAGTGGTAACATTTGTAACGTTAGACACTTGAATTGACCGAAAAAAATTTAGGCACCATTTTAAAAAAATGGTATAGTTTTGGCCTTTTTTGTATTAAGCCTAAATAATACACATATAATTAAAGACGAACCCGTAATTTTATATTAAAAAAATCAGAAGTTAAAAAATTATATTATAATTTTTTGAGGAGATATAAAATTAAATGATTAATATATATATATATATATATATATATATATATAATATCTAAATTAAATTAAAATTTAAACATTTGAAAGCTACAATCGTATCTCTCAATTCATCCCTATATATAATATATAATCTCATAAACTTCTAAAAAGCGATTTGTATATACTATACGACATTATAATTTACATTATGTTATCCACTACGAGAAATAAAAAATATATCTAAATTAAATTAAAATTTAAACATTTGAAAGGTATAATTGTATCTCTCAATTTATCCCTACATATAATATATAATCTCATGAATCTCTAAAAAGCAATTTGTATATTCTATACCGTAGAGTATTTGGATGTTTATTGTTAAATGATTGAGAGTTTTTACAATAGATATTACTACTTGTAAGACCCTAAATTAATAATAAAAAAGTATTTTTATATTTATTTATTTAAAAAAAAGTCATAATCTAAATTTATATATACAAACAAATAACATTATTTGAATCCAGATCATTTAGAAAAACTTCAATGATTTACTTTATTATAATTTACATGTGCATCACTCGAAATTTTATTTCTATTAAAGCGATTCACAATAAGAAAAGGCACGTCTTCCAATTTAATATATAGTACGTTGGATTCTTAAAAAAAAATCATTAATTTATATTACCTTAATTGACATACCAAAAAATAATTATAAATATAACACGTCATAATAAAATTATACTAATTCTAAAAAATCATAATTTGGAGGTCTCTTACGGAAGCTGTTCTCAATCTAGTGTTGGGGGCAACCTACTATCTTATCTCCCCTTACTCCATTACATATGGGAACAAAGGATATCCATTTTGTACTATAAAAGTAGTTGGGATTAAATTTGTTTTTTGGCTTTAAAATGCAGAGTGGACAAGCTAATGTGCTTGCGGACAAGGTAGCAAAGGACGGGGTGCGGCACTGATTTCGTTTCAGATGTTGTGTGGCTATTTTTTCGCTTCGGAAGAGGCATGATTTTGTTTGAAATTGTAAAGGCTTGAATTGTGTTTTCTTAGAAGAAATATTTTTTAATAAATAAAATATATTAGATATCATTAAATTTTAAATGGTGTATCATTCACATTATTAAATTTTTAATTTTGTAATTATGACATTAAACTTTAATGTTCATTTCAGTTATATTATTGAACTTATGATAACACACACAAAAAATGCCATCATTTTAATATGACAAGTGGTGTTTAAGATAACATCGTTTTCGATATTAAACTTTAGATATTGTACTTTCTCAGTAGCCGCTGATAATCGATCATCGACTGTCACCAATCGTCTTTCGTGATAAGATTGTACCAAAACGTTCATTTTTCATTATATTTTCTTCTATTGTGATTGAATTTCACGAAATTCAATAAAAACCGATGAAATTAAATAAAAATATATTATTTTTAGGGGTTGAAAACTTTCTTAGATTTGAGGGATATAGGGTGTTTGTTCAAAAATCCATATTATGAGAAGTATTATTTTGAGAAGACGAACAATATATTTTAAAACTAACCTCATCGGATGGTCATCAGAAGAGATCAAAGTATTAACACGTTGAACTTAAAAAAAATGAGTTTTTGCCTATTTTGAGTGGATTTCATGGAAAGTCAATCTCATTAGAAGAAAGAGGAATGAAATACAAATATATTGGTACCAATCTTGCCGTAAAAAAGACCACTGACAAATGGTAATTGGTTGCCAACGACGACAAAAAAGTACAATACCAAAATAAAACTATTTAAAAGTGTAGTAATAAAATCGATATATCTCTAAAGTTTGATACCTAAAATAACATCATTTTAAACATCAATAATCACAAAACAATATCATTTTGTTCATATTATTACAGTAACAAACTTAATATATTGAGTTTTTTGTCACTCAGCCGTTAAATAGTTAACGACGTTAAAACGAAGTCGTTTAAAAAAAAATAAAATTTTCACCAAAACAACGTCGTTTTACATCTATAAAACAACCCATTTATAACGCCATTAGTGAGGAAACGACCGAATAACAAAAAAAAACAATGTATTAAATACAATGAGAAATTGAAAAGATTTAAAGTACAATGAGTGAAATAGAAAAGAGAGTAAAGTTCAGTTATCGAATTTGTAATTTACCCATAAATTAATAATGTCTGGATCACGTAATTTATAAATTTGAAGAGGTATTAATTAATTAATAAATTATAACTAGTGTTATTGAAAATTCTATTGATGATGAAACTGAAAATGATATAATGCATTTGCAACTAATTACGCGGGAGGATGTACTCATGTCGACAACAACTATTCACAATTTTTTGTTGTAGCATGGGGACACAAAACTAATACTTTTGGATGCACTAAAGAAAGTCAGTGATGAAATACATCTATATTTAAATTTTAAGAAGCAAACAACAATATAATTATATTTTATTGAGTTGTCCTAGTTATATTTTTAATTCTATAGAATTATAAATTTATAATATTGAAGAGACTATAAATTTATATGAGTTTTTCGAAAAATTATTATCGTATTAATTTATTAGAATTGTTAATTTAAACCTTAGACCTAAAAGGGGATTTTTTACCCAAAAATCACATTGACATGAAATAATTACATGTTACGTACCGTTTTATAAAATTTTACCGATCTAGCATCTTATAAAGAAAGACGTGAATCATCATCCACACCATACGTTAATTTAGTGCCACGTAATGAAAGACGTGAGTAAAATTTTCTAAAGCGATATCTGATAGGTAATTATTCTCTATCAATATAATTTTTGAATAAAAACGTCCCTAAATGAAACCGAAAAAATTATTATTTCATCTAATATTAATTTAAAAACGTTATACTAGATATCTATGATGATACGACGGCTCAAGAACCGCCACGTGCTTTTAGCATGGAAATGTATTACAATAACGATGTTACGTATATCACATCAAAAACATAAAAAGTAGCTATGCATTACATCAATATTACTCTATGGAAAGCAATGCATGTGCTACGGACAAAAAGACAAATCAATAAATAAAAAACAGACAGTGATCGGTGTGCCATAGATTAGTATAGCATGCACTAATGTCACTTTCGTGTTAAAAGTAGGATAAAATACGTATTTAGTATTTAAATTATTTTTTAGTATTTAAATTTTATTTTTTTAAATTATATTTAATGTTTAGTTTATGTTTTATTTTTAAATCTCATTACTAAAAATTTAACAGTTGTATTAACGCGTCATCATAAGATAATGTCATTTTATAATTTAAAAAAATAACAAAATATTATGTCAACATTTCTATTAATTTTCTAACTAAATAATAACAATTTAAAATTTAAACTAAATATTATGTATGATTTAAAAAAAGAAGTAAAGTTTAGATACTAAAATAAAAAAAAAAATTAAATACTAAACATGTAGTTTATCCTAAAATAAAATAAACCACTGTGAAATTGAGTCCAACAGCTGGATTTATTCGAGTTGTGTTCATAGATAATATCGTATTTAATATATTAAAACAACAATACTTTTAATATATTAATAATCCTATAAATAAAATAATAAATTTAACTATTAATATTTATATATTTTTAATTTGACTTTTATTCTTTAAGTTACATTTGATTATTTTTTTTTTAAATTCAAATTTCTTTTTAAAATAAAAGAGAGGTATGAAATAGAAAATAGAGATAAATGTATCTATATTTATATTTTAATGAGTACATGAACCCCATATATATATATATATATATATATATATATATATATATATATATATATATATATATAAGGGTGAGGAATGATTTCTAATAATTATAATATATTTATATTTTAATGAGTACATGAACCCCTTTGGATGCTCATTATCTAATTGTGCCTCATTAAAATTTACAAGAAAAAACTCAATGGAACAAAAACCTAATGAAAGAAAATAGTACATAAGTATACGCTTGATATGCTGCCTCATTAAAAACTATGGTTTTCATAATCGGACCGGTTAGCGAATCGGTCATGCTACCGGTTTACTGGTTCAACCGGTCGAACCAGTCCGACCGGTCGGAAGAACCGGACGATGTCATAATTATTTAAAAAATTAAATAAAAATACCAAAAATATTTAATAAAAAAATAATTTTTTATATCACAAGTCATATTCAAAGCAAGTCATAACATATATAAGTTAAAAACCATAAAATCAAGTGAAACAAAATGATTCAAATTAACTACAACATAATATTTAAGGTAAAATATATTAAATAATAAATTTAATTATATAACTATAATTAAAAAATAAATTTTGGGTTAAAAAAATCATAACAAAATTATATAACTATAATTATATAAATATTCTTTCACTTCAATCAAGCTCAAATTTTAGGCTTCAATCGAGCTTCTAATTTTTTTTTAGTTCAAGTTTCAATATTATATTTCGAGTTTGAGTTGAACTTGATAATTTTTAACTTGTGAGTTTGAGTTGAGTTGAGCTTACTTTTAAAGTTTTCAAGTTCGAGTCGAGCTCAGCAATACTCGAGTTCGACTTGGCTCGTTTAACAAACGACGTTGTTTGGTTTAATTTTTTTTTAAAAAAAACAAAAATCCCGGTTTTTTCTGATTTTTTCCGGTTTTCAGCCGGTCCGATTCGAACGATTCAACGGTTCTGGCCGGTTCACTAATAACGGTTCAACCGGACAAAGCAACGGTTCCCGGTTGAACCGGACTAAGCAACGGTTCCCGGTTGAACCGACCGGTCCGATCCGATTTTCAAAACAGAGTTAAAAACTTTACCTGGAAACCCAGAAGGAAAAAAACAAGGTAAAGGGAAAAAAAGGACAACGAGTATTTACTCTCCCTAATGACTACATCACTTGAGATCTCTAAAATGACGCATTCCAATGTAGTGTACTAACTTCTGAAACACAGTTGTATGAAGTGGCTTAGTGAATAAATCTGTATAATTCTCATTTGAAGTGATCCGATTAATTTTTATCTATTTAAGCTTTTGAAGGTCACGAGTGAAGAAGAATTTAGGTACAATGTTCTATCACCTTTGATGTATCCACGTTTGAGTTGTTCAATGCATATTGTATTATCTTCAAATAAGATAGTAACAACTTCTTTTCCAGGTGATAAATCACAATTATTTCGTACGTGTTGAATCATAAATCTTAGCCATACACATTCACAACTAGCTTCATATATTGCTAAGGCTTATGCATGATTAGAAAAAAGTTGTTGCAATCGTTTGCTTCATGGAATGTCAAGAAATTGTTGTACTACCATATGTAAAAACTACGTCTGTAGAGTGTGTATGTATTATCAATTATTACGAAAAATTCTAAACAGATATAATATTGTAATTACCCCAAACTAATAAAAGAAAGTAGTAATCATATATATATATATTAATGTTCAATGAAAAACATCACATGCCTGAATAAATCTCTTTCAGGAGGAAAAAAAAGTTGTGCAGATAGACAATATATAAGGTTTAGTTAAAATTATTTTTAAAAAAAAAATAGTTAAAATCAAATTGATTCATCGAATTAAAATAAGTTGATTAATCGATTAATTTATAAATTAATTAAATTAGAAATTCGTTAAAAGAATTTTAAAATTTTATTTTGATGATTAGTTAATTTAATTCAAAAATAACTAATTAATTTAATTATTCATTTAACTAAAATTAAATAAACTTTAAATATATATATTTTTGTTAGAATTTAGGAATGCAATGTTTTAGTTTTAATTTTGACGATGCAAATTGGTTTGTCAAAACATTGTTCCAGTTTAGTGACATAAACATTGTAACGTAATGTTTGCAATTAGTTGTTTCACAATATAATAAACTCCTTTGAACCTAAATGAAAAATTAAGAAAAGTGTAACGAATTTTGGTTTAAAAAATGGATCGAAATAATAAAAGTTGATTCGAGTCGGTTAATTATTATTTTTTTGAAAAGAAATTTTGTTCTATTTTTATTAGTGTAACGCATACAAAACCGAAACCGAGGACGTGGGCCTCATTAATAAAAGTTTTATTCGTGAACATCGTTAGCCTTGCAACATTGTCAACAATCGAGAGAGAGAAATCCACCAGTCATACACCATTACATGAATATATCACAAGGTTGTTGGGAGTGTAAAGTGAACACACTATAACTCACAAATATTATTACCAGCTATAATACAAATAAATTTAGTTTTATAATACAAATTGTTGCTAGTTTACAAACTCACAAATCCTTTTACTTTACCAAGTTCACTTTACAGCTATCTCTATAATTTTATTTGTATATAACATATTATAACTTATATTTATAGGCTGTTACTTACAACATGATAAGGTTTGTAGTGTATATTAAAATATTCATGAAATACCAACAAGTACATATATTTAACATGTGATTTTTATATCAAATTATCATGGAAACATTATATCAATCCAAACCATCTTATTATAACATATTTCATCTAATACTTCATGTCACCAAATTTACGTGAACCTGCTTCTAGTCAAAATTGAATTCTAACACTCCTTGTAACCCTCTGGATCCTACTGGGTAAAATTATGGAAGTGCCCATAAGTACCTTGAATCAAAAGTGATCAAAGAATCAGTAATGTGTGCACTCTCAAGACAAATGTGAAATTGTGAGAAAGTGTTATGATAATTCTCGAAGCCATAAGTTCCTAATGATTAATAAGTCCTGATTGCTTGATCTAAAAGCGAGAGGAAATGTCCCCACTTGATGTGTTTGGTTGTATTGCTTATGTTGTTATGCATGTTTAGCCAGCTGCCAAGTGAAACCAGTCAATATCTTCTTGAGGCTTTGTGAAAATTGTTACCGAACTATGCATGATCAGGTTTCTATCGTCGTGTCCGATGTTATGTGAGACCGAACAATCACATGTACTTATATGGTAAGAATCATTATCGATGCTATGTGATACCATTATTCTCTATCTAAGCTATCGTGCTATGCGATATCATATGCCATTATTGTTCATTATATGTGCTACTGCTTGATAACGTGCTCATTGTGTATATGGGTTGATAACTGAAGCCAAGTAAAACCAACATGTGAATAATAGTTGATGATAAATGGTATGTGCCATTAAAGGCATCATATGTTTATACTTATGACTCTCTGCTTCTACTTCCCAACAAACTTACATTTATGAACTACAAGTAGTATAGTAGAGTAGATCTGTACCATTGAGCATCATTACCTCAACGTTCAGATGTTTCTATTCATAGGTTAATAGATTGGATTGTTGAAGAGCATCATCATTACGAGATTTCTAGCATCTTCATGTTTCAGAGTACAATACTGATTTTTTTTAGTGGGCACATGTATTTATAGGACTTTTATGTAGGTAAGGAATACATGGGATTTTTCAATTTTCCCTTTTCAACTGTTACATGACTTCTTTATTCTTCTTTGGGAGTTGATCTACGCTCATAACCAAAGTGGTTATACTTATTGCAACTATAACATCGTACATGAAATTTATTTCTTTATTGATATTCGCATCGACCTTTAAATCTTTGTCCACAACTTGATGTTTGGTATTTTTCACTTATTTATCCTTTATCATATGATTGACCACCATGGATACGTGTTTTTCATCCACATTTATATCTTTCAAGACATCCACCACAATTTCTTCTAACTTGTGCCTAGCTGTTGTTGGCATCACCTTCGTTTAAGCACAACTTGCTTTGCAGAAATTGTGGTACATTTATAGTATATTCGTCTTGCTTTATTTTCAGCTAATGGGCTTAAAGTGAACTTGTAAACTCATCAATCGATAATTGAGACAAATCTTTTTATTCTTCAATTGCAATAACAACATAATCATATTTTTGTGTTAACGACTATAATATCTTTTCCATCACTTTAATCTTGTCTTAAGTTTCATCGTTTCTTTTCATTTCGCTTACTACAACATTCACACGATTATTATAGTCATCGATGTGTCTAAATTTATTATTTTCAACATCTCAAATACAATTGTTAACAATTATAAACATACTTGTTTTTTCTTTTCCTGGTCTTTTGAGTGATAGTTGCAAAAAAAATTTAAGTTTGGTTTGCGTTTTTTGTATCTGAAATTTTTTCAAAGATAAATTCATCTACTTATTGAAAAATAAAAATTAACGTTTTTTTTTTATTTTTTTACAAGTTTTTTCAATGTTATTTTACCTTCAGTTGATTCTACTATTACATTTTTAAGTGGTATCATTATTCAATAATGTCTTAACAATTTTACTAACTATGTAGAACCTTCATTTGAATATTTTAATTGTCATAATTCATTTTTTAATCTTGATATTTATGGTTTAATCATGTTTGTCTTCTTGTCTTGTCGTGATGTGAACTTGAACCAAACTCGTATACCACTTTTTGAAGGTGGACAAACAATTTTAATTTATAACTCAAAAATATTATTAATTACGGATCAAACTATAAGTACATTTAATGTTATACTAACCTGATAAGGTTTTTATTTCTTATTAAAATCTACATAAAATATCAATACATACACGTATCTAATATGAGATTTTTACACCAAATTATCTCGAAATTTTTACATCAATCCACACTACTTTTATCTCATCTTATCTTATACTTCATGCCACCGAATTTTACTTAAACATCTAATCAAATATGACTCAAAAAAAAGTTAAATCAAGGAAATTATTGAAGAAAATTGCAGAAGCATACAAACACGTGTCATGTAATTTAATTTTTCTTTTCTTCGTTATTGTTCAACGACATCGTGCATAAATAGTTTAATTGCGACAGATTGATGAATGTTGTCCATTTACGATCATACATCACATTATTATTGTCAAGTTTTGGCTAAGGCCAACTGCCATGGCTAAAGCTCTTTTATTTATCGTTAAGTGTAAAGATAAACATTGTTGGGCTATTTGTGGAAAGTATTTAAGAGGAATATTTTTTAAATGACCATGATTTAAAATTAGGTCTAATTATAGTTTCAGTCCTTTTACTATGTTGAAATCAGGATTTAATCCCTTACTTTGATATAATTTTGTTTCTTTATTTTTAGAATATTATTTGTTAATATGTCCACAATATCCGATCTATTAATTATAAGAACGATCTTTTTAATCTAATTTAAGCGCATTTAAGCATTCATTGTTAAATAATTATGCATTTTATTTTTATTTATGATCAGTTGGTCCATCCCATAAATTGATAATACTTTTTTTGTGTTTTTATTTTTATGATAAAGGACATTAAAGGTGCTTGCGCTGGTTTGAACTGTAGATTTCCTTGTTTCGGAAGCCCAATAATGTCAAAACCCTACACAACATTTTAGAAAGATACAAAACTACTGCAGAAATGCTTGGTTATTTCTGTGTCTGTATTTTTTGTTCCTTTTCGAATGAATTTTGAATGAACAAAGTTCAATATTGCCATCAATATGTTTTTTACCCACCAGTCTATCAATTCAATCAAATGTATCATAAAAACAAAATAGAAAACTATGGTTTAATTTGTTTTTTAATAGTCTCGAGTGATTATAAGATAGTACATATTTAGAATCTTTCTTAGTTATTAACAATATATGCATTCTGTAGACGCAACTGTTCGAACTCAAAACTTTTAAGGAGAACATCACTCTCTTTTACTATTAAGGTCATTTAATTAATTTAACACTGAATTTAATTTCAATGTATGTTAAGTAACTTTACATCCCGTTAATGTAATATGTAAGTCCAAAATTCATGATTAATTATTTTAAATAGGACTCTAGGTACTTTATTGCTCACATCGATCCATCTCATCGTACTATCAGACATGAAATAATAATGTGAATAATTTTGTAAGGATTCCGGTTCATAATTGAGAATCATTTAAAACAACACCCATGGCCATCTACAATATAGTTGTCTCTTAGTTAAATGTTAGAGTCGAACCAGTACAAAATTTGAGGGGGGGAAACAATATATCTTTCACCATCATATTTTGTTGGCAATAAATGTGATTTGGACTTTTGAGGGAAATTTTGGAATCCTTTCGATAACAATTTGCTACTTATAATAGAAGCCAAAAGTACGATTTTTATTAGTTTTCTTTTAATAGTTTAAGGTGGTTATTAGGTAATATTTATTTATAATAATTTGAGTCATCTACAAAACACACTCTATAGACGTAACTGCTTGAACACAAGATTTTAACGAGAATAATACTCTTTTAGGGATTATTAGTTTTGTTTTGGTTACAATAAAGAAAGCGGTAGCCCTTTTCTATTGCTTTGCAGCATGTCTTCAATCTGTCGAGCTGATTTATTCAGCCGGTAGAAGCCCATTTGATTGTCCAAATTAAGCACTTGCTGCTAAGAAGTCGGCTACTTAATTCACCTACCCATCAATATCCCAAGAGTCACTCTTAGAATCTAACTTCAATATCAAACACAAGTATAAGAAATATTTTACACTCGCTCTCACTGACAAGCATTATCCCGTACAAGACCACAGAATAAAACCAAACTCTTTATAAAGAGTTAGCCAATGAAGTCTTTAACTCATACAAGCGTAAACACAATAATAATAATAATAATAATAATAATAGAACCGTGAACAAATATGATACAAAATCTAAATTCATGATCCGTCATGTCAAACTACCAATAACAACACATAAAATCTGAAAATATACCTATATCCATGATAAATTAAAAATCTTGAATTTTCATGTCGAAATCTCGAATCTTATGATTTTGATCTTCCAAATTAACATACAAATTGCATGCAAAAATCATTGATAGATTCACCATCATTATCAAGAAGAACTGTCTTTAAAGTAAAATCTGAAAAACATGTATGTAATTTGATAAACTGAGAAAGTAGTCTCGTAAATGCTTAATTGTGGGTTAAAAATAAAGATGTATGTGATCATATGTAGTCAACACATGGATTAAAACCATAAAACATCTAAATGGTCTACAATAAAAGTATATGAGCCCACATATATATCACTTTATATTCATTCCAAAATAATGATAAGTTTTGTAATTTATCGTAATTGATGATGATTAATGATTAATTTGCTTTGAGAGAATATGATATTCTTTGATGAGCATCAACATGAATAACGTGTAGTACGCTCCACTAACAAACAAAAATTAAGAACAAATAAGATTTAAAGTCATTTGTTTCCTTACAAAAGTTTATTTGATGAATTGATTCATCAGTATATGAAGAAATTTTCTATTTTACTCCTGCTTCCTACGCATTCTGATTCCTTATCATCAGTTAGAATCATTACACAATTTAATATTTTACCAAATTATAACATTTAGATTCCTATCAACTGCGAATCATTTCATATTAAGTGTGTCTAATTCGAACAAAAATGTCTGTTTATTGAGATAATAAAAGAAACAAATACAATTCGAGATTAGATAATTTTCCTGTTGTTTGTGCGTGATAAGCTTTACGAAGCTATTATTTATAGGACTAGAACTATAAGAACATAGGAGATACGAAAGGTAAGGACTAAAACGATAAAAGGTAAAAGGACATTCACATTGAAGATTAAGGATGTGAAAGATGAAATGATATCGACATTAATATTATTAGCAATAAATAAAAAATTATTGAGAATTAATATTGTGAATGATCAAGTGATTGAAACCAAGTGGGGAATAATTAATAGAACGTGTTTTGGGAGAGAGGTTTTGAAAGAAGTGAGCCAAGGACCACAAGAGCAACCAAAGAATCTACTAGAGATCCGGTTGATTAGCAGCCGTTCGAATTCATATATTTTTAAAAAAAAATAATATTATATTTCCATGAAATCAGGCATTTAAGAAAAACATGGCACATTTTTGTTGAACAAGGGGTCCGGATGAAAGCAGAGAGTTTGGAGCTTCGCTGTGTTATCGTCAAGAATTGACGCATGTCGGGGATCACAACAAAGCAGGAGAGCTAAATGATTGCTGCTGCTTAAGCATGTGCTTTGTCTGAGAGTGAAATATTAATTTCTAAAATCTATAAACAAGTACTGTTTTGTCATCTTTTTTTTCTTCTTCTCTTTCTTTGTATTTCCTCCATAGGTTGGCCATTTTTAACTTTATAGCTACTAATATCCGTGCCCCCACAAGGCAGATTCGAAAGAGATCACAAGTGTTTTTCTGGCATATGAATTTCTTTAATTGCTTAAAATATGTTTTTCTGCTTTTCATTTGTCTTTGTTAGATTGATGTTACAAGATGACATTGATTTTTCTTCTGAATTATTAGTTGAATCGATCAACAGAGTAATTATCATATACCAGAAATTGATCATATTATATAAATAGTTAAAAGGTTACATTTTTAAAACACTGATGATGTTGTTGGTATAATTGCCACAAACAATGCTTTCGCTTTTGCTTTTTGCTTCTGGATATGATTCTTTGTGTCTGAAAATGACCCCAATCATGTTTAATCAAGGGGTTATGATGTTTTGAGGGAAGCCAACTATCAGAATCTTAGAGGGATTTGCATGGTGAGAAGATGGGCTTTGGGGCGGATTCTCAGATGGGACTTAAAAGTTGCCAATGGCCCAACAGGCTATATTTGTTGGAGTCGGGAGGGATGCTCTATTGGGTTATTTTGAGAAATGAGAGCTGCCGAGCTGATCCTATCCCATTGCCATTGTTCATGGCAATAGCCTAACAACATTAAAGGATGAAGTTGCTGGGGAAAATTCTTAAACAATTGAAGAAGATGTAGCTTTCGCTCAATATCCAGCATATCAGATTAATATTACTACCTTAGCCGAATAGGCACTGAAACACCAATCCACAATGTAGTTAATTGTCAACTTATTATTATCATAATCGACCTGCTTTTCTCTTCTCATCTATTGCCCTTTTAACCATTAAATTATTCTAAGAATAAATTCCATTTAGTCACATGACACATCAGTCTGCAAAAAGATTCCAATCAAAGAGCTTATGGATTAAGTATCTCAATGTTGGTTGTCTGATCTTTTCTTTGGCTGTTCCTTTTTCCCATTTCAGACCAACGCTTTCTTCTTTTTGTGTCTTCAATTCCATACGCTGAGGAATTCTTTGAAACCATCTCCATCACACCATTTTCCAGATCTGAAAATTCAAGATTTATTGCTTTATTTACTTTAAAAATTCAACTGCATCTTCTTTTAAATTGCTTTCTGTTCCTTCTTATTAATCATTATTGTTATAATCTTCTTAAGTTTCCAAATTTTAAATGCCATTATCAACTACATAGGTGTATTCTTCTGTTGACAAAAGACGAAGAAGAGAAAACACGCTCGCACTGCTTCAGTTCAAATTCCATTCAAATTGTTGAAGCTTTTCTCCGATCTCTTTCAGTTCTGTTTCTGGTAACTTTAATTTTCTTTGTTTGTCATAGATCTAGTTGGATTTCGCTCCTTTCTTTCGTTCGTTACTTCCAAGGCACTGTTTTGACTAGATTCGGCTGCTTCCGACTGTAAATTTGGAAATATCTAGTTACATGCTTCGTAGTGTAGTTTCTACATACTACTGTTTTTTATTAATCTTTTAGATCTTATTTTGGCGTCTTTTTTAAAATTTCATTATATTACTTGATATCAAATTAAAAATCTTTTTAGGGATATTATAGTGTTTTATGCATTTTATCTTATAATTACTAATAAACTTACTAGCAATAAATTAAAATCCTACTTAGTAACCAACTAGGCTTTTTAGTACCCCTCAATTCTCTAGTGTTTTATTGGTGCATCTTCTGTCTTCTTTGGATTCATTTTTCATAGTTTCTTATAGCTTCGACTATAGATGATTTCTTGAGGTCATGTCCTTCTTTTAGAGCCCATGGGGCGTATAGGGGGAGGGCTCGACAGAGTGGTGACAAGGAGACTAGACTTAGAGTTTGCTCGTTGAATGTAGGCACATTAAATGCTAGGCTGCTGGAGCTGACCGACGCACTTAATAATAGGAAAATAGATTTTGCATGTATTCAGGAGACTAGGTGGAAAGGGGCTCGCGCCAGAGAGTGTAATGGGTACAAGTTGTGGTATTCAGGCGTAAATAACGCTAGAAATGGGGTGGGTATCTTGGTATCCTCTAGGCTCAAGGAAAATGTAGTTGAAGTTTGTAGATACCGGGATAGGATCATGATGCTTAAGGTTATTATAGAAGAGGAAGTGGTGAATGTCCTTTCAGTGTACGCCCCATATGTTGGCCTAGGGGAGGGGGAGAAACGTTGCTTCTGGGATCAGTTAGATGATGTACTTAGGAGCATTCCGGAGGACCAAAGAGTTTTCATAGGGGGAGACTTCAATGGCCATATAGGTAGTACAACCGACGGGTATGACGGTGTTCATGGGGGTTTCGGTTATGGTAGCAGGAACGATGAGGGGCGTACGTTGCTTGAATTTGCTACTGCTCACGATTTGGTGGTTACTAACTCCTTATTTAATAAGAGAGATGCGAACTTGATTACGTTTCATAGCGGGGGACATTGTACCCAAATCGACTACATCTTGGTTCGAAATCGGGATCGATGGGCTTGCATTGACTGTAAGGTGTCCCCTGAAGAGGCATGTGCATCGCAACACAAATTGTTGGTTTTGGTGTTTCGCGTACCGCACGGGCAAAACACTCATAGGAGGGCTAAACTAGGTAAACCTAGGATCCTTTGGAAGAAGTTACATGGAGCGACAGCTGATGACTTTAGGAGTAAGGTTTTGTCTAATACAGGTTTTGGAACTACAAACTCAAATAATGCAGATTTGTTATGGAAAAATATGGCAAATTCCATCAGAGAGGTGGGCAAAAAAACCCTGGGGTTGCCGACAGGGAAGGCCAAGGAACATAAAGAATCGTGGTGGTGGAACGACGAAGTCTAAACTAAGGTGAAGACAAAGCAAACTTGCTTCAAGGAGTTTTTACAATGCAATGACGACGAAGAAAGGTCGAGAGCTAAACAAAGATACAAGGAGGCAAAGCGGGAAGCCAAGAAAACGGTGGCTAAAGCAAAGGATAAGGCATTCGAGGAAATGTACAAGAGATTAGACACCAAGGAAGGACAAAACGGCATCTTTAGGCCTTCAAAATCTAGGGAGAATAGGAAAAAGGATCTAGGTAGCATTAGATTTATTAAGGACAACAATGGTGTTCTTATAGCGAAAGATCATGATATTAAGAGGGTTTAGGGTAGTTACTTCTTTGGTTTATTTAATGACGGTGTCTCTCCCTGTAGAGATAGTACCGTTGATGGGTCATCCGACCATCATACTTCGTCCAATGACTGCCCTACAAGTAGGATTGGGTTTGAGGAAGTCAAAATGGCTCTTAGAAAGATGGGAATGGACAAAGCTGTCGGTCCTGATCAAATTCCTATCATTGTGTGGTTGGCTCTAGGAGAAGAGGGAGTTAAGTGGTTGACCAATATCTTTAATATTATTTTAGAGACTGCCAAGATGCCAGAGGAGTGGAGAGAGTCCACGATGATACCAATATATAAGAAAAAAAGGAGATCCCCAACGTTGTGGTAACTACAGAGGTATTAAACTACTCAGCCATACCATGAAGCTATGGGAAAGGGTGATAGAGGCTAGGTTGAGACAAGTTACTAGGGTTTCGAAAAACCAATTTGGCTTTATGCCAGGTAGGTCTACCACGGAGGCGATTCATCTACTTCGACGACTTATGGAGAAATATAGGGAAAAGTCTAGAGATCTTCACATGGCGTTCATTGGCCTTGAGAAGGCTTATGATAGCGTTCCCCACGATACGATCTGGAAGACTTTGAAAACGAGACGGATCCCAACTATTTATATCCGGGCGATTCGTGATATGTATTGTAGATCTACTACATACGTCAGGACTACAGTTGGCGACACCGAGGCATTCTCGGTGGAAATCAGACTCCACCAGGGGTCGGCTCTTAGCCCTTACATCTTTGCCTTGATTATGGATGACATCTATTGTGCGACACCAGACGGTGTACCATGGTGTATGCTTTTCGCTGACGACATTGTCCTAGTTGCTGAAACAAAATCTGAGTTGAATAGTAGACTGGCTACCTGAAAGACTGCTTTGGAAGAAAAAGGTTTAAGGATCAATATTGATAAGACAGAGTATTTATGTTCAAACTTCAGTAGGGACCAAAACGAAGAAGATGTAGAAGTATTCATAGAAGGACATGTTCTCCCCTTAAAGAATTGTTTCAAGTACCTAGGGTCTATGATACATAAAGATGGGGGTGTAGATGATGACGTTACACACCGTATAAAGGCGGGATGGCTAAAGTGGAGGGCCGCTACTGGAGTTTTGTGTGACAAGAAGGTGCCTCTAAAACTTAAGGGAAAATTTTATAGAATGGCAATAAGACCAGCACTGTTGTATGGATCAGAATGTTGGGCAACCAAGAAGGATCATGTAAGGAGGATAGAGGCCGCAGAAATGAGAATGTTTCGATGGACATGCGGTAGGACTCTGTAGGATATGACAACAAACTCTGCTATTAGGATGTCCTTGGGGGTGGTGCTTGTTTCCGAAAAATTGAGGGAATGAAGACTACGGTGGTTTGGGTATGTCCTTAGGCGACTATCGTCAGATGCGGTCAGGAGGGTAGAGTCGATTACAGTCGACGGTGCCAGAAGGAGAGGACGACCAAGGCGGAAGTGGGAAGACTGCTTGAGATCTGATTTGATGGATTTAGCCCTTACCGAGGACATGACCTCTGATAGGAAAGTATGGAGACTTAAGACTAGGATAGTCGAGTAGTGTAGGTCACATCTCTAGGGTGTATCATCTTTGTCTTCTTTTAATGCCTTTGTAGTAATTTCCATGACTTCTACTTTTTATTCGTTTCTGTTATTGGTATTTATGAAGGCTTAGAACTGGGCTTGCTATCGTTTGACTTCTGTGTATCATTCTCTCCACTTTTAATTTTAGTCAAGTCTTACGTTTCTGTCTATATACAGAGATTTTTTCGCAGGAATTTTTTTGCAGGGATTACTGCCCATTACAGACGCGCATATGATATTAATGATATTAATAACTGCATATAAATACTGTTCAACTATGTATTTTTGTATTTATTTATACATGCATTGCATTTTATCTATATTTTTAATTTTCTGACTGCCGGAGGTCTTCCACGGAAGCTACTCTCAACCTGGCGTTGGGGGCAGCCTACTACCCTACCTCCCCCTTACCCCATTGCATATGGGAATTGGGTTTTGTTGTTGTTGTTGTTGTTGTAATGTTGGTTGTCTGACTAGGAAGGTGCACTACAGCAAAACAAGTATATAGCGGCGTTTGACGCGGCGTTTTCAAAGCAAACGCCACTAAATTTGTACATATAACGACGTTTATATCCAAAACGCCACTAAATGATAACATTAACGGCGTTTTTCAATAAACGCCGCTAAAACTCATACTTTAGTGGCGTTTTTAAACAAATGCCGCAATAGGGTACATATATTGTGGCATTTTTAGATAAACGCCGCTAAAACCTAGTACTTTAGAGGCGTTTTATGCAAAAACGCCGCTAAAACTCATACTTTAGTGGCGTTTGTAAACAAACGCCGCCATAGAATCGTTCTTTAGTGGCGTTTTTAAACAAACGCCGCAATAGGGTACATATACCGTTGCGTTTTTAAATAAACGCCACTAAAACCTAATACTTTAGTGGCGTTTTATTCAAAAACGCCGCTAAATACTCATACTTTAGTGACGATTTTAGACAAACGCCGCTAAAACCTAGTACTTTATTGGCGTTTAACCATTAACCCTTTCTCATTTTTCCCCCTTAACATATTTTTTCATTCCCGCCGTTTACCCAAACCCATATGATGCTTCTTCGCCAATCTCACTTTAAACAACGCGAAACAATTGGGGGAATTGAAACAGTGGGAATATGGGGGAAAAAACTGTGCAGGTGAAGATGAAGTGGAGCTTTCAGGGAGAGGTTGAATTCAGGAATTGGGCTAACCGTCTCGGGTGTGATTGGGACATCATGCAGCTTTCAAAACTTAAAAAATTAAGCAGTAAGCGGGCTTGTTTTTTTTTCACTTGCTTTAACGTAGCTTGTAATCGTGGTCTTGCTGCCACTCCAGGCTTTGCCTCCTCTGCATCATCACACTCACACTCACACTCAAGTGTGGTCAAATTCATTTCTATTTGAATTTCTGAGATTTACCCAAATTTTTATATCATCCATTTCCAGTTCTAAGATACTATCTCGTTGTTTTCGCTCTATTTCACGTATTCCAGGAAACTTAATTCCCAACACAATATCTCATTACACACCCAAACCCCAAAATAATATCCCTTCTCATAGAACCACAACGATTTTTACTTCTGTACCACATACTGTACATTTTCTAGGTAACGCTGTTTCTCCTGTATGCTATTCTATATTTTGTTTACCCCAGTGACCATAATTGATTCGCTTGGTGATTGATTGTAGTGGGGAAAACAAGCTGTGTTGCTTCTCTTGCTGTAAAATTTGCAGACCATGGCCACCCTACCATTGTGATCTCAACTGATCCTGCTCACTCCTTAAGTGACTCTTTTTCTCTGGTATCAATAAATGTTTCTGTTTTTTAACTCTAAACAGAAAATGCTCAAGAATGGAAGTTAGTTTGTGGGACCCTTCTTTAACCATCTGCTTTGTTCATTATCTCAAGGATTTGGCAGGAGGGAATCTTGTTTCTATCGATGGACTGAATTCTCCTTTGTTGGCTCTTGAGGTATATGGTATAAGGTTGAATTTTTCTACATTAGCTCATCATGTGATGCACATTTTTAAACCTTAGCAATATAACAGATAAATCCAGATAAAGCCAAAGAGAAATTTCAATTTGCAAGTCAAAAGAATGGTGGTAGTGCTGTCAAAGATTTTATGAATAACATGGGCCTTGGGATGCTTGCTGATCAGGTGGATACAAGTCTTTGCACACTTATCAACCCGTTGCATTAAATTTAGAACTTGTGACTTTCATTCTGTTAATTATCATCAATAATGGAAGAAGAATCTGTTAAAACTTATTTTATGTCTGATGATATTTTGATAATTTTTAGTAGCTACTGGCGTGCGAACAGAATAATGGTCAAGGAATGGACTTGTGTCATAGCGCTGATTTGATTTACACTTTTGCTTATAGTTTTCTATTCTAACCAGGATTTTGAATGTGGACTTAGTTCTGGTTCCTTGAAAGCAATTTAAAGATTCCGAACGATATTGAAACATTTATTAGCTCCCTAGGCTGCATTCTGGCCCATGTATATCCCCCTTGTACCTAGTTCTGATCCATTTTGCCCTTTCCCCCCCTTAACCTACCAACTTTATTTCAATTTTGTTTAAGATTTGTTCATTCATTGTTGTACCTGACATTTTTTGGTTACTACTTTAATGTTGGGGGATCTAAAACTTGGAGAGCTGTTGGACACCCCTCCGCCCAGGTTTAGATGAAGCTATAGCAATTTCCAAGGCATGTACATTCTTTGATCCGTTTCTAATTACTTTTAGTGTTTTATGCTTACCTTCATTTGAGACTGTTTTTTATCCTAACCCTACAGTTGCTTGTAGGTGATGCAATTTCTTGATCTGGGTATATTTCTTTTCTCTTGTTTATTCTTTATTTTGCCTTTTTCTTTTGGTTTTCTGATCTGGGTACTTCTTGTTTTCTCCTTTTGGATTGATTATTTGATTTATTTGATGATTTTATGGGTTTTTTTAATCCGGGTAAGTTATCCTTCTTGCTCTTGACAATTATTACATTTTATATGCCATACAGGTTGGGCAGATATGCTGTTGAATCTTACTTGGAACAAATTTTGTCTCATGGGTTTTTCCATGCTGAACCAGTAAGATTTTATGTTTATACAAATACCTTGGATGCTCAAGATATTCGAGTTTATTTGTGGAAATGCTAGGTGAAGGGGCATGGGTTGCTTATTATGTTTTGCACTTAAAATTGTAGCATATATATCATTTCATGCCGTAGTTTCAAAGGAATGGTGTGCTTTTCATTTCATATATCTAGTATTTCCTTTTAGAACTAAAATGTGTTGTAATTGGCAGTTACCTGCTTGATATAATTATTTTCTCAGATTACAAAATCAACTTAGTGAGTTCCTCATTGCATAATTTTTCTTTGCTAAGCAAGAAAAGGTTTATGATACAACTATAAACCTAAATTACTGATATTAGAAATTGTTCTGCAAAAAAAATGGTGTAGCCTATTAGTATATTCCCATAATTAGGAGACTTCTTGTAGCCTATAATACCTTTTTTAGGTATCAAGACCAATAGCTGTAGTAGAGATACATAAGCTGTAGTTTTCTATTTCCATTGACAAATGAGGAAAAGATAGAGAAAAAAAAGGAACGCCTGGCTGCAATCAGTAATATATTTTATGCTTTTTATCTTTATAAATGTAAACTAAGGTTTTACACTCTTGAATGCATCAATAAGGATTTAATAATGCGCCAACTAACTCGGCAAAGAGGACATGAGACCTTTTCATATTCTTCAGTGGGGAAGACTCACTAAGCATCTAATAGGTTAATTTGTTTTGCAATTTATTTGACATTTATAATACGTGGACATACATAAATAAGCAATCAGAGGAAAAAGATAATGTCAGCTTTGTTACTAGCAGATCAGTTTAGAAAAAAAATCAGTGTTATGTCTTATGAAAATGTTGCCTCCCTTGCAAGCTCTGGCCTTTTCTCTCTTGACACGAAAAATGTTTTTCATGTACACATTACTTGTGGTTCACTACTGAAAGCACTTGAAAACTTGAGTTGTCTTCCTTTATATGAGGTTCAGTTAAAAGTCCTTAGAAAGACCTTCCTCTTTTAAGGTTGAACTATTTTTCTTCTGATATATTGATTTCCATTATATCCCTTTGAGTCAATATTTAGCTGTTTACCCTTTCATTTTTTCTTTAGTGGGTTACTTCTTCTCATTAATTTTACATTACATGAACAGGGGAAGATTTATTAACCATTGCAGCAGATCAACCCTTTCGATTCCCTGCCACATTCACATTTGTTGTCAGATCATTTTCAGGTAATACATTAACCTGGTGGCTTCATTTATATTTGTGCTGTATTGAACAAGAACTTAAGCACAACGTATTATTTCACATGCAGTATTAGATGGCATAGGGAAGGGCCTTGATCCTCTATTTAACATAATTGAGATTGCAAAACCGTGAGTGTGGTTTTATCTCTTTAAGATCCTTATAATTTTTACTTACCTTATTATGGTTTAGTCATTTATTTTGTCTGTATATCTGATTATATTGCACTTTATTGCTTCTAGCTATGCACTAGAGTTGTTAAGATTCCGTGAAGCTGGAGTTGAAGTTGCCTTGAAGGTAATATTCTAATCTTCGATTCTAGATTTAATTGTATTTTTCATGATAAAGTTCCATTTTCATGATAACCTATATAAATATTTCAGGACTTCAGAAAGACATGGGACAGACAGCCCCGTGCATTCTATAACTTATTTGGGCAGGCAGATAGAGTTGAGAAGGTTGCTGAAACCATCCAAAGATTGGTAGGGTTCGAGATTCCTATAATACATTTTGAAAGGTTAAAATAGTTGTTGTGTTAAACTGTTGCAAAATGCTGCATATTACAGGAACAGGGTGATCTGAAGCTTAGAGTGCAGACTTTGGAAGCTGAAAGGGCTTTCCAACGTGTTGATGTTGTTCAGAAGACAATAGGAAGTGTGAGTTAAATTTTATAATTATATATATATAATTTTTTTCTTTTTATCTAATTTTATAGTTTGGTATATGTTTTTAACCATGAAACCATTTAAAATTCCTTTAAACATTATTTTGCACTGCTGAATTATTGGCTTTCCCATATTTCCAAGTGGATGCAGGAAGTTTCTTTTTCTTTGGGTAACATTAAGTTCTCTTATATGCATCCTTCCATAGGTTGGCAACTTGTTAGCTAGGGATGTAGGCCCCGCATGATCCCCTTCCCCTACTGTACTTGCATTCCCTTGGCATTCTGTTCTAATGGAGCATTCTAGAGAAATTCGAAAGTGATGGGATTTTTGACAATGGAGTTCACGAGTTGCATGATGTGCATGCTTTTCATGTAATCGTTGTAATGGTTTTAATGGTACCAGTGAAAATCTGGCTTAAAGAAACTTAAAAAGGATGCAATATAATATATATATCATATATTACTAGAATTGAAGGGTTTTATAGCTCACTGCATTTGGCTGTTTGTATACATTACTTCATATTCATGATTTTTAGGGCATGATGTTATAAGTGCAAATTTGTGATTTTGTTCATAGATTTTGAAGATTAATTTACATCCAAGGCTCTACTTTTGAACCTAATGTAAAACAAGCTAATTGTATACCATTTCTGAAACTAAAACAAATGGCAAAGTTGGGGTAAATATAAGCCAAGATTTATGAGGAATACAAGATTAAGTAGGGTCATGAATTCTTAAGGATTTCAGTTCTCCCTAGCTTTCCAAATATTATCTGTTAGTGCAATTACCCAGTTGGTTTTTTCCTCTATGTTGATGAAAACAAGTTTTCTTTGCAGATTCTGAAGGATTTTCTGTTATGGGTTGACAAGGATCTTGGACCTTGGGGTCCACTTGTGATGTAAGTCACATTGAAATCCTCCTGTAATTTCTTTACACTTCCATTAGCATCTATTTTTTTGTTTACTTTATGCATTGCATTTGATTTGATATTGTACCAATCTAATAAACGAAATATATATTATTCATTGCTGTCAAGACATTTTTCAACTGAAAGCCACTGTTAAGGTATTTTATAGTGTACTGGTTCATTAAAATAAAGAAATATGCATTTCAACGCAGAAGAGAGTGTGTATACATTCTGTCCATCTCTCTTATTAATAAATATATGTGCATCAATAACAAAATGGTTCAACGAGAACTAGATGGAAATCGATGTTTCAAGTGATGAGCATTGACTTTTTATTTACTTCCTAATCTTTCATAATCATAATTAATTATAGTTAATTTTGGTAAGTAGCTGTATTTCATAATTTTCATTTGATATTATATTAAAACAAGAAATTGTAAGATTTATTTTATCTTCTTGTGGAAAATTCACCATTAACAAAGGTAGCAAACCTTGTATATGACCGATAATTTTAGGCTTTCGACTAACTATGTAAATTATACAATTTGATTCAACTAACTTTTGTCAAACTTCCTGTTCTAGGACATGGCAGGGTTGATAGGCCATGAATTGGAGATTAAGCTTGAGGAGTACAGTAGTGGGCAGCCTCCAAATGTAACACATTTCTTCTTTCCCCTTTTCTGTATGACGAGAACTTTGAGTTTTATCACTAGTTCACTACTAGTGATGGTTGTAAATGGTCTGTTTGTGTGGTATATACTACAAATTGTTCTTTCCCATCTTAGGTGTTATTATTGTTTATTCTAGTTAACAATGTTGAATTACATTATATTTTACATAATTTAAACTTTGATTTATTATTATGGATTTCAAGTTTCTTGTTATGGATTTCAAGTTTGTTGTTATGGATTTCAAGTTTGTGTCTTAATTAAAATTTATGGTTGTTAATTAGATAAAGCTAAATGATATTAAATTTAGGTGTTGTAGAGCATAAATTAAATATGCAAAAATCAATTAATATTAACTAATGAAAGGTAATTAGTGACGTTTGTATAGAAAAACGCCGCTATAAATCTCAACCTTTTGCGGCGTTTGTTCCAAAAACGCCGCTATAGATATGACCTTTTGTGGCATTTGTTCCAAAAACGCCGCTATAAATCTCGACTTTTAGCGGCGTTTGTTCCAAAAACGCCGTTATAGATCTCGACCTTTTGCGGCGTTTGTTCTAAAAACGCTGCTATAAATCTTGACCTTTTGCGGCGTTTGTTCCAAAAACGCCGCTATAGATCTCGACCTTTTGCGGCGTTTGTTCCAAAAATGCCGCTATATATCTCGACCTTTTGCGGCGTTTTTTGTTCTCAAACGCTGCTAACTTTAGCGGCGCTGGTATTGTCGGCGCTTCTTGCGGCGTTTTTTCTATCGCCGCGATTACTTTTAGCGGCGCTTAAAAACGCCGCTGGTGATCTGGAGAAATGAGAGAAAAAGAGTGAAAAAGATGATGAAATTGGTTGGCGGGTATATTTATCCCAGTTAACAAGCAGTAGGATGACTGGTATCAGTCTTAAGATTAATGACTATTGATGGTTCGACAGATAGATAGATCCAACTACCACAATAGATTTAGTTGACAATAGGTTTCACAGTATCACACCAAAAGACTATAATCAAGTGGAAGAAATAGCAGGATTATGTCCAAGTTGATTTGCGGGGAGGTATAACACCAACAATACTTAGCAAGAAAACTTGATTAATAACTGGTCGTAGGATTGAAACATTCCTAGGTTACTTTCACGCAATGCTGTTAGATGCTTAACCTTATGCTAGAGAAATTAAAAAACCCAGAATACTGCCTAGATGATAATGTTGAATGTGTCTTAAATGTAATCCGATGCTGAAATTCTTGATTCCTTCTTTGGATTTGGATCCTTAGCAAGTAATGAAGCCTCCAGAATAATCTTCCACTCAATCCCTTCATTTCATTAATAATTGTTATCTTGATCTTCGGCAACTCGAATAATTTGCTTAACCATTTGAATGATATTACTAGATTAAGTGGGTTACATAATGTTAGGTATGGCTCATAAATATACTGGTAAAGAGGACAGTGGCTCCTAAACCTATGGGACATTGAATAAAACTTCTAACGCCGCCTAGGCACCGAGGTAATAAACACATTGCTGAACCTCATTAAAAATTCTTGTGATATTCTGTTTTATTTTCCGATTCTTCAACACAAAGTGAAAAATTCGAATTCTTCTGTGGGATATGACGATAAATGCCTTATGTCTCCTCTTTCACTTACCATCTGTAATCATTTAATTCCATACTTAGCTTCGGTTTCAAGCCAAATTCACTTCATCCTTATTAAAAGAAGCAAGAATCTGGGCTTTCAAGTTTTATAAAACACCAGTTCAGATGGTTTCTTTATAGACCATTGAAAAGAAAAACCGACCAACACCATGAAATACAATTAGATTTCTCATTTCAGCCACCCCCCAACACATTCTAAAATTTGAGTACACTGAACTTCCATTCAAGTGTGATGGGTGCAAAGAAGTCGGCATAGGCTCACGTTATCTATGTTCCTTCTGCGATTTCGATCTCCACATGCACTGCGCCGTACCGTCTATTTTGATTTCTCACCCTTTCTACCCAAAATGTTCCTTTCAGTTCCTCTCAAGGCCACCTGGTGACACTCCTCGCTATTGCAACGCCTGCGAAAAGGACGTTAGCGGCTTCGTTTACCATTGCGAATCGTGTGGATTCGATCTACATCCATGTTGCGCAAAGCTACCAATGGTGTTAGATGATGGAGAAGTGAAACTGTATCTTTATAGGAAGGTGAGTTCACCGTGTCATCGATGTGGTCGAAAAGGGAGGAGCTGGAGTTACCGATCGGCCTGCAAAAAATACAACTTGCATGTGGCATGTGTTAGGGAAATGTTGGTGGAGAATTGGCATGAATTGTACTTCGGAGATGGTAAAGGTTGCGGGAATCGAATTCCGAGCTTGAAGAACACACTTCAAACCAGTCATAAAAGGAGTAAAGGTAAGGTTAAGAAGTGTTGTGAATTGGCTGCTTTTGCTTTGCAATTTGTTATCTCAGCTGTGCTTGGTGATCCAACCGCTCTTATTGCTGGGGTTATTGCAACTTTTATGTCTAGAGCATGAAAATGTTGTCTCGTTGATGCAGTTAAAGGTAGTTTTCTGTAAAATAAAACATAAAAAGATTTACTTTCACAACGTTTACTTTAGTTTCTGTTGTAAAAAAATCCTAAATTCTATTTTATTTTCAAGTTTCGTTGAGTTGTAAGTCGTTTTAGGAACCTAATTTGCATCATTGCTTGTATAGGTTTCTACAAATGATGACAGTTTTGTAAATTGTAATCACCATTATTCAACACTCAAACATATAATTGAGTGGTGGGGTCAGACCCATCTATATACAAATCTATGTACAACTATGGTATGTGACAAATCACGTGACTTCAAAATTTAAGTACCACACACATGAATAACATCTAGATACATTTATATCTGTGTCCTAACGACATTTTCGTTCGAAAGAAAAAATAAGCTTTACGTTTGGTTCTCTAGAAAGTGGCAGAAAAAGTTACAAACAAAGATTTTGACAGTATCATTAATCGTTTTCCATGATGAATTTTGATAAAATGATCTCGTGGATCCCTCATAATTTCAAATTTGACCAATTAATCCTTATTATAAAAATATTTTAGGGTTATCATTTTAAAAAATAGCACATAAACAATACATCTTTTGGGACGGGCCGAATAGTGTAGTGAACGAAAATAGTACACTATAAATCACTCTGTTTTAAAAACCGGACCGGACCGGCCGGTTCAACCGGAAACCGTTGCTTAGTCCAGTTCAATCTAAACCGGTTTAACCGCTATTAGTGAACCGGCCAGAACCGTTGAACCTTTCGAACCGGACCGGCTGAAAACCGGGAAAAATCGAGATTTTTGTTTTTTTAAAAAAAATTAAACCAAACAACGTCGTTTGTTAAACGAGCCAAGTCGAACTCGAGTATTGCCGAGCTCGACTCGAACATGAAAACTTTAAAAGTAAGCTCAACTCAACTCAAACTCACAAGCTAAAAATTATCAAGTTCAACTCAAACTCGAAATATAATATTGAAACTTGAACTCAAAAAAAAAATTAGAAGCTCGATTGAAGCCTAAAATTCGAGCTTGATTGAAGTGAAAGAATAGTTCACTCAATGCTCACCAAAAGACTCCATGATTTTGAATGTCAAATTACCTCTATTATTTATAGAAGTTAGTTGTGATGCGCTTCTATGTTTCTTAGCAATGTGAGATTGTTTTGTTCTCATATTTTTACTCTTTAGACTTTTGGGATGCTCTTATATGTTTCTTAGCCATGTGAGATTGTTTTAAAAAAAATAAACCAAACAATATCATTTTGTTATGATTTTTTTAACCCCAAATTTATTTTTTAATTATAGTTATATAATTATATTTAGTATTTAATATGTTTTACCTTAAATATTATGTTGTAGTTAATTTGAATCATTTTGTTTCACTTGATTTTATGGTTTTTAACTTATATATGTTATGACTTGTGATATAAAAAACTATTTTTTATTAAATATTTTTAGTATTTTTATTTAATTTTTTAAATAATTATGACGTCGTCTGGTTCTTCCGACCGATCAGACCGGTTGAACCAGTGAACCGGTAATATAACCGGTTCGCTAACCGGTCCGGTTCTAAAAACCATGATAAATCACCGTCACATTCATCCAACATTTTAAACTTGGAAATTAAATATATTCAATTTTCAATGTTGAACTCAACAACTTCATAGTATAAGTGTTATTTTTTATTTCAGGTTCGAATAATTACATTTATAGAATGTGTGTTAAATAATAACTAATAAAAGTTTTAAACATATATATGTTATAATTATTTTAGACTAATAAAAAAATTAAATGGCTAAATAAGGTGCTGGGCACATATCTTCTTCCCAACCCCACCTTCAGTAAATTAGGTTTTTAGGGCTTGAATGGATTCAGTAGGACAAAGGGTAACCCAATATGTAATAACAAATTTTAGGGTGGGACGAATTATTCATATATTATTTGTTTATATTTATTTTTATATTAAATAAAAAAATATTAATTTATTTATTTATGTGCTCATTTTTTAAAATTAATATATTTTATAAAAATATTAATAAAAAATATGTTAATTTTTTAGTTATCTATAATTATTAATATGCATGTTTAATTATTTTATATAAAAAACTAAATATATTCATTTATTGTTTATGAATACGTATAGTAAAATATTTATTTAATGTTTGATGCTATATTAATTTAGTATTCACAAACAAGTTAAACGAATATATTTATAAACATTAACAAATGATTATAAACACAAATAGTTTTTTGAATAGAATAGGGTGATTATAGGGGTAATATTTATTTAAAATTTTCTTAATGAATTGATAATGTAAGCACACCTTACCATCACTATCCTCACTTGATAGTTTCAAATACAAATAATTTTAAATTAACACAAACCTAAAAACAAATAAAAGAACATACATAAAGGTGTATTTGATAAAGATTGATTCATAGTCCTAAGATTGTAGGGGTTTACCTCTTTGGCCTAATGCTATCAGTATGGGAACATAACATAGCCTAGCACAAGCGTCACTTTGTTGAATTGCAAAAACCTCAATGAACACGATGGCAAAGTGAAGAAATCGAAGTGCAGTTTTAGGCTTTTATAGATATTAACTAAAAGGAACAAGATCTTTTACTTACAAATTACCAGTAGTGCAGATTTAGGGAACCACTTGAACTCCAGTTTGTCCAACGTTGCTTCTGTCTGAAAGAAGATGACAGTATAACCTGGAGGAATCAAAACCGAAACTTTCTTTCTCCATTGGGTTTTCAGGAAGTTGATTACTAAATCAAGCATTTGAACGATATAGCACTCAAAACACTGACAATCGTGAAAGAATGAATCCTTGCAATGACGAAAACAATCATCAAGCAAGATCTTTTTTACAGATCGGTTGACAGTTAAATCAGCTACGTACTGCACAAATGTAAACTCATGTTGGTTCAGATTAAATTAGTGGTACTGTGACGAAACTTGAAAATGGTAGAGCCGATCACAAGGATACGTCTCCAATGGGTTTCGAATTTGCAGTAGCTGAGAGGGAAAAGGCCAAGTTTCACATGGCACCCACTATATCAGTATGTATGGTCTAATCATAGGTGAATTAATAACAAGCAATGGCTATAGGTAATAGGCTAGAAGATGAAATAAAGAATTTGGATCTCGAACTGGACCACACTTATCTATTTAATATCTAGAGAAAAAATAATTAAAGATATGATTAAGTTTACATCTGTAACCCATAATAGGCCAATCTTTAGTGGCTTGATGACATGTTATTTTCAAATGTAAGATGTACACAATATTTAATCAATCAAATCACGTTTGTAGCATTTAGTGATTTTGATGGTAAAAAAAATATTATTTTTTAAAATATTTCGGATTCGAGTATTTACCTTACAAGATATAGGTACGTTGTTAATTTGTTAAAAGATTTTCGTTTTAGTTTTATTCATTGTTGGTTTAGTTAGTTTGGTTATGTGACAATAGTAAAATGAATTAATTTTTAATTTGACTCAAGTACTTTAGAAAAAAACTAATTTGACCCATAAATGTTATATAAAAAATTAATGTATCTACTAAACTTTTGTTAAAATATCAATATGACTCTTGAATTAAGCCAAAGTCTCCTGTCACCGATCTTTTCTTTCAAAATTAAATTATAATTTAATATTTATTAAAAAATAAAGACACCAAAAATCTAAATGATGTCAATAATATTCCTTTTATCTGATAAACAATCAAACTTTTAAGAGTTAAAGGCAACAAAATCATAAGGTGAACAAGTCAAAGCAAAAAAATATAAGTTAATGTACTACCATCAACTCATTTACTAGGCTGTAATCCTCTCAAGGAAGCTACCATTATGTAGCTTTATCCTGTGGTTTTAGGGCTTCAAGAAATCATCGAAATAGTTCCCAATGAAATATCTTTTTCTGAATCTGGAAAACTACAAGGGTCCTAAAACGATTTTCCCGAAAATCATGAATTAAAGGAGGTTTTTACTTTAAATTTTGCGAAGGTCAAAAAGATTCAATTCCCCAAAAGGGACTTCTTTATTTGTCACCGTTTTCATACTACTGCTTTTTCAACGAAGAAAATAATTCAGAAAAGAACAATAAATATATTCGAAGTAATAAAGTTAACGTCGTTATACTCTCCAGGTGCAATGAACATACACAGTAATTAAAAAAAAGAAGAGAAAAAGAGCTAACTTTCGTTTCCTAGATTCCCAGCTATCCAGGCTTTGGTATGAGCTAGTATAAAGTCATGTGATTATTTTATGAATATAGAAGATGATGAATAGACAAGATACTAGGATACGTATTATTACCTAATGCCCTATTGGCCTACATAAACTCATCTCTGCCAAACTTTCTAATCAACTGTTTCTTGTTGTTGTTGTGTTCTGTTCCTCAGCAGCATCCATGAGCCCATGGGTAAACTTGGAGCAAAATAGGGGGGAAAGTGTGTAAACAATAGTAAAAACTTTACACCTCGTTTTGAACACCAAATTTCCCTAAAATGTACTGAAGAAAATGAACTGAAGATAGGTAAAAGCTCCCTTCCTTCAAATGCATGTGCTTTACTGCACAAAGATCATTAACCCTGGTGTACGTCATTAGCTCATATCTCAATCCCCTGAAACAGCCACTGATCAGTCCTGGAAACCAGGGATTTGAAAGAAGGAACAATTAAGGGTGTTATTTTACTACTAAATTTTAACACTCAAAGATGACATCTTGATTATCAAAATTAGGAAAATGGCTGTCTTTTTCCTATCCTAACTCTACAAGACATGTAAAATTTAGAGTGAAAGCTCCATTATTCATTCCAATGAAATTCAACTGAGAGATACAAGTTTATTACTGCATCACATTTTCTTCACCATGCAAAGCGGGTTAAGAGATAAAAACATATCTAATCAGCTTACAACAATTCAGGAGAAAGTTGGGAAAGAAAAACATCATTACCTTTGGTTCTTTACCAGTATGTTTTTATTTAAAAAAGGATTCATTTTTAGGGAAGAACCAAGCTCTTTACCTTGAAACCCTAGAAATTTAGAAAGGGGTGGGGTTGAAAAAGGAAGAGAGAAAGTTTACCAAAAGTTAAAAGCCGGATCTGAGAACAGCAGAAACATACAGATCTGACTAATGCTGAACCAGAAAGGAGGGTTTTGGACTGACAAAAACAACATCGTGGTGTCAAAGAAAAAACAAAACAAGAGTAATGATGAAACTTTTACACATATTGATGAGCAAAAAAATTGGTCAAAACCCTTCATCATTACACCAATCTGCACATAACTAGCAACGTTAATTGCTCTAGAAACAAAACACCAGAAGATCTAGAACAAGCCAAACCTTTGGATGCTTCAGGGGCGTGTGATCCATATGGGAGCAAGCAATAATTAGGGGGAATGAAGCCTGGTCCGACGAACTGGTACAACCTCAATCCATTGCAGCAAATAATCAGATTCCATTAATGAATTCTCTAATGGATTAATAGAAGCTGTCCTCGAAACAGACAACATTCCCCTCAATTTTGTCGCTCCCCTCTGGACATCTAAACTAAAACCATCTTCAAATGAATTACGTATGTATTTTCTCTTTATCCCCCAAGAGTCTCGCCTGTGTTCAAGGGGGAAAAAGAGAGAGAGAGAGAGGGATGATCATGAGATGGTGAAGAAGGGGGTTTTAAGAAGAGTTAAAAGAGGTGAAAAGCCAACGTTAAAAAAAAAGACAAAACATAGCTGTAGAGACACGACCCTACCAGCTGTTCTCTCAGTTCCAGAAATAACCACGACCCCATGCATTTTGAGCTACTTCTCTCTCTACTTTGTGTCTTATGCGTATGTATAGAAAAACTTCAGTGTGGGATGTGTCTAAAATACAACCGGTTAATACAAGGTTAAAAATAACAAAAATCAATTGTACCAACAAAAATTATTAAGAGTTTAACATTTTAGAGTAATCTGAGCAATTTTTTAGAATAATTTAGGTAATATTTTAAGTTGAAAATAAAAAAATTATGTTTTGTATAACAAATAATATAAATTACATAATTATTTCAATAGTAACTTAAAAAATTATGGTCAAGACATTCTTAATTATAACCAAAATTATTATTAATTGTGTAAATTTTTAAAATAAAGATGCAATATTTTAGGTTAAAATCCACTACAATATAAATCTGGGCTGGTGCTAAGATGTTGGAAGCCCTATGCAAATTCTTAAAAAAAAACCTTAAATCTCAATTTTACCACTAATCCATAATACTTTGTTTGCTTTTTTATTGTAACAATAATAATAAATCTAAATTTTTGGGCCCTTAAATCTCAATTTTACCATTGATCCATAATACTTTGTTTACTTTTTTATTCTAACAATAATAATAAATCTAATTCTTTTGGGCACTTACTATTCTGGGGCCCTGTTCCGTCGCACATGTTGTCCATGTTCTAGCTCCGCCTCTGATATAAATATTCTCAATTATAATCAAATTTATTATCAATTACGTAATATTTTATGTTAAAATTCGTTATAATATAATATTTTAGATTGTAACTGAAATTATTACTAATTATATATTAAGTTTAACAAAATAATATTTAAAGATAAAATTCACTATAAATCAACCATATTGAGAGCCTTTAAGAACCGTGGGATTTAATAAGATTTTTGTAGAAAAAGAGAGAGAGAGTGTAATGGCATGAAATATAATGATGCATGAATAATTGAATACAAAAGGAATCAAAGTAAAGGATGAGCTAAAAGTGAGTCAGACGAGTGGTTTGAGTAATTGAGCTGCCCAATAATGGCAAACACATTTAATATCTCTTACTTTTTAGCTTTGAAAATAGGATTTTAAAATGTTATAATTTTGTTTTTTTATGGGCGAGGGACCCTCGTCTGGCGTGTCACTTTTGGGACTGGCGAAGAATTCGAGGCCATATTAGCAGAGATAGGGGGTCAGGGTCCACGCTCTCTCCTGTCCTCGGTCCTAACCTTTTTAACCCACCCCCAACCATTTGCGTAACCCCAAGGTCAATGCCACTACGCTTTCACTTTGCTTTTGATTTTAACGTCTAATGTAGTTATTAATTTGGATATACTAATAGTACTATAAAAGTACATTTATCAAACTATGACTAACAATATTATCGACATAATTCCGAGCAATCAATATGGTACTGTCGATCTGATTTACAATTAGACCAAATTGAAGGTATTACAGATGTCTTCCCTCTATGAAAAGGCATACGATGATATAACATGAGAGAAGCTCCCGTTAGCCTTTTAGAATAAAATTTTGTCATTCAACAAGTACTTGTTGTCCACATATGAACATAGTCTAAAGATTATTAACTTTAGAAAATAAAATAAAATAAAAATAAAAACTATTTAGCCCTGTCCTTTTTACTACTACTGGATTTTGTTACTTTGGTAAGAAACAATAGTTTTCATGGGATTATGATATCTTTGGATTCTTTGAAAGGATACATTAATGTGTGGGTGTCAGGATAGAGACTTAGCAAAACAATTATAGAGGTTGGTTTTTCTTTTGTCACTGTTTCTTCATGGCACCCCATTTCATCAATCTCTTCATCTACCCCTCCTATAAACACTGTTACGTCACTTTATATTTTATTTTAAGTGAAAATTTCTAAAATAAAAAATAACAAGATTGATAAAAAAAAGATTTTGGATTGTGTCCAAAAAATTAATGACAAAGTTTGGGGCATTGTTTTGCACACACCGGCGAGCCAATTTATGTAAATTTCAAACTTTGAGCTGAGACTGAGAGGGAAACATTGCCGGTTCAGGGCCTTAAGGTGGTGGTGAACGTATAAAGTTAATTGTCATTACATATACTGCAAACTGACTGCTGCTGGTACTCCATTTACTGTTGGGTGTTTCTCTTTTCAGAGTTTTATGAAACACTGCTCCTCTAATTAATAATCACGTATTTGTTGAAAATCTAGCTGGCAAATATGACAGCATTTCCTTCTTTGTATACTTTTCAAATGTCAATTAAATTCCATATTAAATGTTACCAAGTTCATTCAGAATTAACTAACTCATCATGCAGTACTCAATGATTCTATAATAAATTCAACAAATCTATTGGAGGGAAAACAAAACCAGTATAAAAAGTGTATATAAGGTTATTGAGAATAAATTAGTTTTGTTGATTGTTAGTAGTTTACTTCTTCTAATTTATATGAAGAGTTGTAGTTGACGAGAAAGAATGGTCATCTCTGACTGCTTTTGAAGAAATAATTGATATGAATGAAGAAGAAAATAGAGATTAACAGGTTTATAATAAATATATTTATTATAAATTACAGAATTTATAATAGATATGTTTATGATGTCTCGTATATAATCATTGTGATAAATAGAAATTCCAATAAATGAAGACGTTTATATACAGATTTTAAAAGATTGAGAATCGGTAACTGTATGTTGAAGATGTATAACATATGCAATGTGAATTTAAATAAGCTGTATGTAATTTGTATGTATTTTTTGAGGGCCTAAAGGTGTTGCCTGGAAGATATGGTGGCATGTTGTAAATCTTGCACAGCAAAGGCTCCACCATTGTGGCTCTTTCTCAAACTGTACATCAGAGTGACAAAGAGAGAGGACGATACTGGCTCCAGATTTCAACGCTTTCATAAGTCTTGAGAATTGTGTCAAATAGAGAAAAAGCAAGTGGGAACGAAACAACACGTAAATGTCAAATCCTGCATCTTCCAGCCCAGGTTGTCCACCTCTTCACTTAGTTATATATTAATCATAATAATCTTATCAGAAACAAAAGTTTCATAATTTAAAAATGGGTATTCAAAGTTTCACTTTTTTCAGTGGCCTTAGGCTTAGCCTTAACATGTTCACTCTTCTCCATATGCATCGTCACGTGCTATTCCACCGTCTTTCTCTTTCAAAGGTCTACGCCATTTGGGAGAGCAGTTGAAAAGAAGGGACAAAGTTTTAAACTTCAAACAAACTTTAGGATCTTTTTGCTCAATTGGGTGTTTAAATCGAGAAAATGAGAAATATATAATATAGTTATATTTTCGTACATCATCTTCCAATATTATTGATCATATTTTCATAGAAATCTTTTTTGAAATCAGTTATAATATATAGTTAAGACATTCGTATAAGATTTTTGATCTGTATACAAAATCCAGAGTTTAATCATCAAATTTATCTATTCTTATCAGTATACAAAAAGTCATCATGACTCTAGGATTAACATGCACAATAAAAGACCATTATAAAACTCTTAATCAAGACTGGAATAGGGGCTGCTCAACTTAATGATCCAGCTTTCTCTTATTGTCTCTTCCTTTACTATTTCATCTCTATATTTATCAATAGTCAAATGTTTCATTAATCGCGACTCTTCACCCAAATAAAAAAATATATATCCTTTCCATCCGACAAATCAAAATTTTTTTCTATAAACAACTATAAAGCAAAATCAACATACAAATGAAAGAGAAAGGGGTTCATTAGAGAATAAGAGTTGATATAGCTGAAGTTGGTATGTTGCGTGAGCTGAAGGTGGTATGTTACGTGTAGCTGAAGGTGGTGCTGAAAGCTTGTGAAGTTTGTTAGAGCTATTATCAAAGATGTTAAGATTTCCAACTAGGAGTTGGTTATGCCAGCTAGGCTAGTAGTTGGTTATAGTTTTACCTATATAAACTTGCCATTCTATCTTTGAAAATGTGTGAATGACAATATACACTTGTGATACTTTTTTTTGAGTTTCTTAGCATGATAATTTTCGCCAAAGATCCTGGAGCTTGTTTGGTTGCGTTTTGAGGGGTGTGCTCCAGCATGTGGTGTTTAGTTTGTGGCTTCTTCCGGTAGTGTCAGGATGTTTATTAATAAGAAGGTGAACGTGGTTCTTGACGAGATGAAATTTCTTTTATGGAAACAACAAGATCTTCTTACTATAAGGAGTCATCGCCTTGAACGATTGCTTACCGGTGCGATGCAGCCCCTGCCTGAGATGGTTGCTGGTGAGAATGGAGCCTTGTTATCCAATGAAGCGTATGAGGATTTTGTTGCTCAAGATAGTGTAGCGACCTCCTGGCTATTGTCTACTATTTGTGCTCATTTGTTGCCTCAATTTGTAGATACTGAAACAACTGTTGCTGTTTGGAGTACGATACTTCAATTCTTTGCTAATAGATCTACAACTTATGTTATGAATTTACACTATAAGTTGCAGTCTCTTTATAACACCCCAACCCGTATCCGACCCGAATCTGAGTCTGAGGTGTCACATCGACTTTTCAAACGTTTTTCTTTACAAATAGGAAAAAAATTAAAATTCATAATACAAAATCAAATTATTACTTTTCATTAAATAAAGAAAACAATTGGTTTTACAAAACCTATCAGAGCATATTCAATTCAAATCTAATAGTACATGTCAACTATATCCGAAAGAACAAAAATACATATTATCTTTATTTTTCTGATCTGAACTTCGTAAGGAAAATGCTGACCTGTCTTGCTCATCTTAGCTTCTCTTCTCGCTTTCCAACCTACGTGTGAAACACTCACACGCTAAGTCGATGACTTAGTGAGGCATAAATAAAATTATGATATAATTATAACTTCTACAATGCATGAAAATTTAATACTTCTATATCATACAAAAAAATATATTATTCTCTATCACATATACACACACATGCACATATCATGTAACATGACATCATACATATATACATACTTAACCCCATCATTAACCTGTTTAACATTACTTATTTTATCATTACCAATTTCCTTTTATACCGTATCAACATATAATGTAACTCTAAATCACACCAATGCATGAACCATTACCATCTCATATCATATACAAATAGATATCACCTTATAAATCATGTAATAACATTCATATCACAAACGCATATACTTCATAGGTATTATGTTTATTGTTATCTCTTTCTTTAGCCCATGTACACTTCTGAGAACTAAAGATATGTGAGTACATAGAGGTTGTGCACTATGCTCTCACCACAACTCGTATAAAATCCCACAAGGGGCACTGAATATTTGTCATGAATGACCACTATATCCCGAAGGACTACTATGTCCCGAAGGACCACTGATAATCTCTCGACTCTTGGCATGCCAACTATACCTCTAGCTCTCATATTACATAACATGGGCATTATCATTTATTCTTATCACATATTCACATAGTTACACAATTTATCACATAGTTATACAATTTATCACATAATCGTATAACATTTCACATGTAATCACATGGGTCATATAACATTTTCATGTACTCACTTAAATCATTGTCTTATAACACATATCACATAGCTTCATCTCTAATCTCATATAACGTCAACCAGGTATATCCATACACACATGTAATCACCTACCTTATTTTATATAATTTACTCTTTATTCTCTCATGATCACCTTTTAATTCATATAATTTAAGCAGATACTCTTATATTAATACAATATAATTTACCTCATCGGTTTTTTTTTTCGTAATCATCAATAACATATAAAGTTCATACTATTTTCGTATATTTACTTAATTCAACTTCAAATATTTTATTACCTAAGCATATATTCACATATGATTTGTTATCTAATTATTATACAACTAATATTAAATGCTAATATAATTACTTATACCAGTATTTCTTAGTTTACATCTGATTTTCATTTCATTTCATTATCATATATATATATATATAATGCTACTTAACCTTTATCAGTTTTCATGTAATCACATAAGTCCATCATATTAATTCACATAGATCTAACTTATATAACTTATACTTGCTTATTATATTTTAGCAACATCATTATCATACCATATACTATATGTTATATAATTCCCCTCAACTTAAAATATTCTTTATGGTTCATGTGCACTTATTACATGTTCACATACGTACTTAAATTGATAACACATAAATACATAAATTCTTATTCTATAATTTATCTATCGTTCTTATCTCTTCTCCTTGTCATGTAGAGACATAACTACTCTTTACATAAACTATATTGCATGTCCATATAATTATTGGTATTTATACCATAAAGCTTATGTCACTTCCTCTTGTTATTACTTAATTCTTTGTTATCTACATAATTCATGATCATGTAACTTATATCATATTCTTATACAATCACATTACTTATTTATATTTATTCGCATGATTTATTACACTAACATGTATTCATACATATCATGTAACACATACCATAACATATAGCACATACCCAAACATATCAACTCATATAATCAAGCATACATACATTTCATGCCATTGATATACTTATGTTTATGACTTCACGCACTAGACTTAGAGGAAATAGACTTATCGCATGTCAAATTTTTTTAAAATCCTATATTTAAATAAGATGCACTCACATTGGCCTCACTGACTATTAATTATTCTTATGACTTATTTTCTTTCGATCGAATTCTAACTCGGCGATCGTTCCAAAGCTTGCTCGAGTCCGGTATCTACATAATCATACATTATACATATCAGTATTCCACATGACATACTCTAATCTATCATTTCTTAGACCAAAAGAAAGGTCTATTATATTTTCCCTTGAAGTGCATCGGTACACACTATAGTGTATCGATGCATTCCTTAACGTGTGTATCGATGCACTACCTATGCATCGGTACACAAATTACATTTGATATTTTCAGTTTAATGGGTGAATCGATGCATTTCCTGTGCATCGATGCACACTGAATAATTTTTGGAAATTTACCCTCGATGCATCGGTACATGATGAATGTGTACCGATGTAAACTAGCCCAGAATTCCAATTTATGCACGAAAATCACTTCAATTTCCCTTAAACACTTCATATTTCATCCCCTATCATATTCTTAACTCACATACATACGCTTAAACTCATTAATATACATTTATCTCATCTTAAACTTCAAAATCCTATCCACCACATGAAATTCAAGAATTACACCCAATTTGCAACATGTTCTAAATCTAATTCTAACCCTTCATATGTCTTAATTATATTGATGACAAGTCAAATTTAACTTCCAATTTAACTTATCAACTCTCATACAAGATTTCCTTTCAAAGTTCCTTAACTTTAATTTCTTCTAACTCCTTCATCTTATGATTTTAAGACAACTTTTTCTTAAGCTTAAGTATCACCCAATGATCAAAACCCAACTTAAATTTAAGCTAATAATCAACTACTAAGAAATCTTAACTTTACAAGTTGGAGTTCACGGCTGGGAGAAGAAAGAAGAAACTGAAGAAGACTCTGGAGAAATTCTCTCCTTTCGTACGTGCTTATTACCCTTTATAAAGGGAAATAAAAATCTTCCTTGTGAAATGACCATAATACCCTTATTATTTTCAAAATTTGCTATTAAATCCAACATAAAATTTCTCCAATAAGTCTTCGAACTAATAATCTTTTCTAAGATTGGTCACTAAATTTTCAAAATTTTATTTTAGTCACTGACCCGACTTTTGGGATGTTACAAATCTCCCCTCTTTTTAAGAAAATTTGTCCTCGAATTTTCACTGAACATATCAATAAAAACATATCTTCTAATGTTCTCATGTTACCTGATTTACTTAATCTTTCCTTTCTTTATTTCTTCAACTACCTTTTTCTTTTTTACATTCATTTACTGAAGCTTATCATATAAACAACAATCAGTAACCTTAATCATTTCCATTCAGAATCATGAATCAATTGATTCATTATTAATTTCTAATTACCTCACTACAATAGCCAACTTCTTATTCCATCACCATTTGACCCAGAACACAACCTTAAATCTTCTTAAAATGTGATTAAACATATATTTTATGAAATCAAACAATCTTTTCACATCACCTTGCACCCTTTTCTTACTTCTATATCAAACTTATCATCTACACTTCTATATAATCTTTATTATATATAATCCTTTAAACTCAATCCTTTTCATTTCTTTATTTATTCAAAATCGAAATCTCTTTATACACAAATCCTATCTTTCCTTTCATGTTCACATACTCTTGTCTTATCATCTATACTCATCTTTGAGTACCAATTATCATTGTATCCTCGTAACTTTGATAACCCACTGTACTTATACAGAGCTTCATTCTTTACCATCTTTTGTACTTGTAATTCCTTCACTTAATTCATCAAATATCAAATCAGAGTAATCACTCAATCCCTTTGAATACTTGTTCTACTTCCTTAAAGCTATCTTTAAACATATAATTACTTTTGTCTTTAACTACTTCATATCTACATAACCATGATACATAATTATATTCAATTTCCTCAAGTCGATCATATACATTCTTTTCCCATCAAAATTTTTCCTCAGCGATATCTGACTCAACTTTTCCAACTCATACTCTTACTCATACACAGTACTACTCCCTTGTTCCAAATTTAAACGTTATAACTTCCTTTATCTTATAAACTGATCGCCGATATACTCATTCTTAAACTTTTCTATTACTCTGTAACTTCCCTTAAACATACGAATTCTTGCCTCTTTCACTATATCACATTTACATACTCGCGATACACAACTATATTCATATCTATTTCATACCTGGTTAACTTATCCTAACAATGTCTTAAAATCTTATAACTCCAATACATTTTTCATCACATAATCTTGTTAGCCAACGCTAACTCTTTCCATCTTAACTGCAAATCTTTATCATATCCACACTCTTGCTTATACGCAATACTATCCCTTCGTTTCAAACTCATAAGCTCTGACTTTATATATATAGCTTATACGCTTGTCACTGATACACTTATTCTTGAACTCTTCTACTAATTTTCACTGCATCATTTGATCTTTTAACGTTCTTATGGTGACACTTGTTCACCACATTCTATTTTATCTGTAAAATAACAAAATTACTCCATATAACTTTTTCAATTCAAAACAATGAATACCTTATATCACTATTCTGATATGATTTCAACTTCCTGAAATCAACCTTTAATCTTATGAGGCACTTCCTGAGGTATCCGCTCTTCATCCTTCCTGGCCAGGGCAAGTGAATTACTATCACCATCAGGTTTACCTCTAACTTCATTTCGAAATCATCATAATCATACTTCTATTATAACTTAATAGTCTAATTCTATTAGCAAGACATCATACTCCTTACATAATCAGATCAGAAATTTTCACTCTATGTTGGCATGTACACATTTTTAAAACTCCTTTACCTTCGGTTTAAGCCTAGAATCGGCTAAAACTTAGCTTTGACTCCATTAAATGTAACACCCCAACCCGTATCTGACCCGAATATGAGTCCGAGGTGTCACATTGACTTTTCAACCGTTTTTATTTACAAATAGGAAAAAAACTTTAAAATTCACAATACAAAATCAAATTATTACTTTTCATTAAATAAAGAAAACAATTGGTTTTACAAAACCTATAAGAGCATATTCAATTCAAATCTAATAGTACATGCGAACTATATCCGAAAGAACAAAAATACTTATTATCTTTATTTTTCTGATCTGAACTTCATAAGGAAAATGCTGACTTGTCTTGCTCGTCTTAGCTTCTCCTCTCGCTTTCCAACCTACGTGTGAAACACTCACACGCTAAGTCCATGAATTAGTGAGGCATAAATAAAATTATGATATAACTATAACTTCTACAATGCATGAACATTTAATACTTCCATATCATACAAGAACATATATTCTTCTCTGTCACATATACACACACATGCACATATCATGTAACATAACATCATACATATATACATATATAACCCCATCATTAACCTATTTATCATTACTTATTTTATAATCTCCAATTTCTTTTTATACCGTATCAACATAGAATGTAACTCTAAATCACACCAATGCATGAACCATTACCATCTCATATAAAATACAAATACATATCACCTTATAAATCATATAATACCATTCATATCAAAAATACATATACTTAATAGGTAATATGTTTATTGTTATCTCTTTCTTTAGCCTATGTACAATTTTGAGAACTAAAGATATGTGAGTACATAGAGGTTGTGCACTATGGTCTCACCACAGCTCGTATAAAATCCCACAAGGGGCACTGAATATTTGTCATGAATGACCACTATATCCCGAAGGACTACTATGTCCCGAAGGACCACTGATAATCCCTCGACTCTTGGCATGCCAACTATACATCTAGCTCTCATATTACATAACATGGGCATTATCATTTATTCTTATCACATATTCACATAGTTACACAGTTTATCACATAGTCATATAACATTTCACATGTAATCACATGGGTCATATAACATTTTCATGTGCTCACTTAAATCATTGTCTTATAACACATATCACATAGTTTCATCTCTAATCTCATATAACGTCAACAAGGTATATCCATACACACATGTAATCACCTACCTTATTTTATATAATTTATTCTTTATTCTCTCACGATCACCTTTTAATTCATATAATTTAAGCAGACACTCTTATATTAATACAATATAATTTACCTCACCAGTTTTTTTTCGTAATCATCAATAACATATAAAGTTCATACTATTTTCGTATATTTACTTAATTCAGCTTCAAATATTTTATTACATAAACATATATTCACATATGATTTGTTATCTAATTATTATACAACTAATATTAAATGCTAATATAATTACTTATATAAGTATTTCCTAGTTTACATCTGATTTTCATTTCATTATCATATATATATATATACCAATGCTACTTAACCTTTCTCAGTTTTCATTTAATCACATAAGTCCATCATATTAATTCACATAGATCTAACTTATATAACTTATAATTGGTTATCATATTTTAGCTAAATCATTATCATACCATATACTATATGTTATATAATTCCCCTCACCTTAAAATATTCCTTATGGTTCGTGTGCACTTATTACATGTTCACATACGTACTTAAATTGATAACACATAAATACATAAATTCTTATTCTATAATTTATCCATCGTTCTTATCTCTTCCCCTTGTCATGTAGACACATAACTCCTCATTACCTAAACTATATTACATGTCCATATAATTATTGGTATTTATACCATAAAACTTATGTCACTTCCTATTGTTATTACTTAATTCTTTGTTATCTACATAATTCATGATCATGTAACTTATATCATATTCTTATACAATCACATTACTTATTTATATTTATTCGCATGATTTATTACACTAATCTGTATTCATTCATATCATGTAACACATACCCAAACATATCAACTCATATAATCAAGCATACATACATTTCATGTCATTGATATACTTATGTTTATGACTTCATGCACTAGACTTAGAGGAAATAGACTTATTGTAAGTCAAATTTCCTTATAATCCTATATTTAAATAAGATGCACTCACCTTAGCCTCACTGACTATTAATTATTCTTATGACTTCCTTCCTTTCGATCGAATTCTAACTCGGTGATCGTTCTAAAGCCAGCTCGAGTCCGGTATCTACATAATCATACATTATACATATCAGTATTCCACATGACATACTTTAATCTATCATTTCTTAGATAAAAAATCTTACCTTTACAAGTTGGAGTTCACAGTTGAGAGAAGGAAGAAGAAACTGAAGATGACTCTGGAGAAATTCTCTAATTTCCTATGTGTTTATTACCCTTTATAAAGGAAAATAAAAATCTTCCATGTGAAATGACCATAATACCCTTATTATTTTTAAACTTTTCTATTAAATCCAACATAAAAATTTCTCCAATAAGTCATCGAACTATTCAATCTTTTTTAAGATTGGTCAGTAAATTTTCAAAATTTCTATTTTAGTCACTGACCCAACTTTTGGGATGTTACACTCTTAAGAAGGGCGATGATAGTATGCAAGTGTTCCTTACTAGGGTTAAAGAAGTTTGTGATACCTTAGCATCGTGTGGCAGTCTTGTTCCTGTTGTAGAGCATATTGCCAGTATTCTCAAAGGGCTTCCATGGGATTATCAATCGTTCATGGCTGTCATAATGTCTTCTGGAGATTATCTTCCCTTAGATTAAGTTTACAATATGCTTGTTGATGCTGAAACACTGCTTGGTGGGTTTGCTGCTCAAAAAGAGAGTGGTATTACAAGTACACATGTTGCTCATAGTGATGTGGTTGGTTTTGATGATGGTGGCTGGTCTAAGCCACATCGATCTTATTTTCGTGGTCGTTTTAGGGGTATGGTCGAGAGAAGCCACGTATCCAGTGTTAAATTTATGAAAAGATTGGCATCTGGTCAACAGATGTTGGCACAAGTCTGATGAGACGTTCATCAGTGTTACTAATGATGCTGATTAGTTAATGCTAATGTTGTGGTTAGTGACACTTCTGGTTGTGATTGTTGTCATGCTAATAAGCGTGATAAGTTGCCTTTAGCTTATGCAGATCTTGTTTCTGCGTCTAATCAGTATGTGATAGATTTCGGTGCCACGCACCAAGTCACGCCTAAGTCTAAAAATATCACTCCCCAAGCTGATCACTTTGGTCTAGGTAATTTAGTTATGGGTAATGGTGTTTCATTAAAGGTTAATATGGTTGGTACTGTCGTGTTACATTCTTCTTCTTGCCATTTATACTTAAATGATATTCTGTATATGCCTGGTGTAACAAACAATTTGCTTTCGGTTTTAAAGTGTGCTAGGGATAAATGAGTTTACTTTGAGTTTTACTCAAATGCGTGTTATGTTCGTGATAGCTCTATGACTGAGGTGTTGCTTACAGGAAAGGTTAAAGATTGTCTATATGTATTTTCAGAAGATTGCTCACCAGGTGTTTGTAATAAAGTGTATTCTAGTGTTTCTAATACTTATGACTCTAGCTTATATAATGTATGGCATAGAAGACTATGTCATGCCAGTTATAATACGTTAGTCACAACTTGTAAGGTCGTTGATGTAAAACTTCTTTTGAATGTTAATGAGAAATGTGATGCTTGTTGCATTAGCAAAATTCATAAGTTATCATTTCCTTCTTCCATTTTTGTTTATAATGCTCTATTTGAGTTGATATTTACTGTGCTTCTAGATTATTTAAGTATTACATAACATTTGTTGATGCTTATTCTTGGCACACTTGGATTTATTTTTTGCAAAACAAATCTCAGGTTGTTTTAGTATTTCGATTATTTTAGAAACTAGTTATGAATCAGTTTGGGGTTTCTATTAAAGTAGTTCAGAGTGATTGGGGTGGAGAATACAAAATTTTGTCCCCAATTTTGCTACATGATGGCATTGTGCATCGCCTTACTTGTCATCACACTTCTGAGTAGAATGGTGTTGTGGAGAGGAAATATAGACATGTCATTGAAGTTGCATTAGTTCTACATGCTCAAGCCTCTATGTCTGTGCAATATTGGTTCTATGTAGCATGATTGTAGTATATACTATTAATCGATTACCAACTAAATTGCTACGAGGAATATCATCGTATGAGCAGCTTCTTGGGAAGAAACCGGATTATGCTGCAATGAAAGTGTTCGGTTGTAAGTGTTTTTTGCATTTAAGGTCGTTTCAAACACATAAGCTTGAGTTTCGATCTCAAGTGTGTACGATTCTAAGTTTTAGCCCTCAACACAAATGATGTCTTTGTCTTGCTTCTAGTGGGAGAGTTTATCTGTCTCTTCATGTAGTTTTTGAAGAATATATCTTTCCATTTGTAAGTTTATCTAACAAGTCTCCAGCAGCAGGTGTAGCTGGTTTTCTGCAAATGAGTCAGCTGAACTTGAATTTGTAGCTGACATTTCAAGGTTACGAGCAGTAGCTGCTCAGTCTGATTGTTCGTTGACTAACCTGGGTACTATTGAGTCTAGTGGTATACTATAGAGGTCTATGCAAGATAAGTCAATGAATTCTGAGTTAACATCTACAGTAGCTGGTGAATATTTATCTTCAGCTGACTCCGATGAATTGATGGTGTCTAATAATCAAACATTTGTTCAAGTTGTTGATGCTGTCATCAATATGTTTGAGCATTTAGCTGCATATTCACCTGCAATAAATAGTCACCCTATGCTCACAAGGAATAAGTGTGGCATTTTTAAGCCTAAAACATTTGCAATGACTTATGAAACTGTGGAACCTGTTAACGTGTATGATGAATTGAAGTCTTCCAATTGGAAAATAATAGTTCATGTTGAGTTTGATGCTTTACAGTGTAATAGCACGTGGATCGTGGTGAAGTTAACCCTTGGACGTTCAGTTTAAGGTGCAAGTGACTTTTTAAACTGAAAACGTATACAAATGGTTCGGTTCATCATTACAAGGCTTATTTAATAGCTAAAGGGTTCTCTCAAGTCCATGACAAGATTTCAATGAAACTTTTAGTCCAGTGGTTAAGTTTGCTACACTTCATGTTATATTGTCTCTTGTTGTGGCTTGGTAGTGACAGTTGTGTCAGGTTGACATTAATAATATGTTTTAAATGGAGAGCTGCATGAAGAAGTGTATATGTAACAACCTCTATAACAATATGCTAAGGATGACAGTCAACTTGTGTGTAAACTACACAAGGTGTTATATGGATTGCGTCAGACACCTCGCAATTGGAATGCTCGGTTAAAGCAATGTCTACTTTAGCTAGGGTTTGTTGAATCTAGGGCTAATACATCATTGTTTATTCGCAATAACATGGGTATTTTTACGTATATGTTAGTGTATTTTGATGATATTTTCATCACTGGAGCTTTAGATGTTGAGATTGATGATATAATTCAACGCTTGAGTGATGCTTTCTCATTGAATGACCTTGGAGAACTTGGCTACTTTCTTGGTATTGAAGTTAAGAAGTGTGGCGAGTTTTTTTTCTAATTCAACGCAAGTTTATAGTTGAGCTATTGATGAAAGCTAAAATGGATACAACTAATTATGTGGTAACTCTTATGACGCTAACCAAGCTGTCAGAAGATGTTGATGATCTGCTCTATGATGCTAAGGAATATCGCAGTATTGTTGGTGCACTGTTGTATACTTGCCACACTCGTCCATATATCACCTACATTGTAAATAAAGATGCCATGTACATGCATGCCCCATATCAGGATCATATTCTTGCTATAAAACAGATTCTTCCCTATCTTGTTGGCACACTTGATTATGGATTGATGTTTTCTCCCTATGGTGTGGATGTGAAGGTGACAATATTCTGATACAGATTGGGGTGGTAATCCTGATGATAGAAGATCAATATCAGATATTGTGTTTTTGTAGGCAACAACCTTGTGTCCTGGACCTCTAAAAAACAAAAGTCAGTTTCAAGATCCACCATGGAGGCAGAGTATCGTAATGTAGTGGATGCAGCAACTAAAGTGACATGGGTCAACGAACTTCTTTCAGAAATGGGGCATACACACCAGGGTGTACCGGTTTTCTGGTGCGATAATAGTGTTGTTGTTGCCATGAGTAGCAATCCAGTGTACTATGTAAAGGCTAAGCACGTTGATTTGGATGATCATTTTGTAAGGGAAAAAGTTGTTATTGAACAGATGTTTTTCAATTATGTTCCAGCTAGTCTTCAGGTTGAAGATGGGTTTACTAAACCATTGTCCAAATCTTAGTTTGAGCAGTTTTGATCTAAACCATAGGTTTTTCATATGGTCAAGGAGAAGGAAAAGAGTAGTGAGAATATTAGAGAATAAGAGCTGGTGTAGATGAAGTTGGTATGTTGCGTTGCGTGAGTTGGTGTAGCTGAATGAGGTATGTTGCGTGTAACTGAAGTTGGTGTTGAAAGCTTGTGAAGTTTGTTAGAGATGTTATCAAAGCGGTTAAGCTTGCCAACTAGGAGTAGGTTCTGCCAGCTAGTAGTTAATTATAGTTTTACCTATATAAACTTGCCATTGTATCGTTGAAAATGTGTGAATGAGAATATATACTTGTTATACTCGTTTGAGTTTCTTAACAGGGTTGTATTTGTTCAAGTATATACATGGTTTTTAGAACCGGACCGATCAGCGAACCAGCCGTGCTACCGGTTCACTGGTTCAACCGGTCGAACCGGTCAGACCGGTCGGAAGAATCAGACGAAGTCATAATTAATTAATTATTTAAAAAATTAAATAAAAATATAAAAAAATATTTAATAAAAAGCAGTTTTTTATATCACAAGTCATATTCAAAGCAAGTTATAACATATATAAGTTAAAAACCATAAAATCAAGTGAAACAAAATGATTCAAATCAACTATAACATAATATTTAAGGTAAAACATATTAAATAATAAATATAATTATATAACTATAATCAAAAAATAAATTTAGGGCTAACAAAATCATAACAAACGATGTCGTTTGATTTAATTTAAAAAAATCCCACATGGCTAAGAAACATAGAAAAACATCACAAAAGTCTAAAGAGTAAAAATATGAAAACAAAAAAATCACACATGGTTAAGAAACATAGAAGAGCATCCCAACTGACTTCTATAAATAATAGAGGTAATTTAGCATTCAAAATCACGGAGCCTTTTGGTGAGCATAGAGTGAACTATTCTTTCGCTTCAATCGAGCTCGAATTTCAGGCTTCAATCGAGTTTCTAAATTTTTTTTGAGTATAGCCTTTTTGAGTTCAAGTTTTAATATTATATTTCAAGTTCGAGTTGAACTTGATAATTTTTAGCTCGTGAGTTTTTGAGTCGAGTTTACTTTTAAAGTTTTCAAGTTCGACTCGGCTCGTTTAACAAACGACGTGTCGTCGTTTGATTTAATTTTTTTTTTTAAATAGAACCGGTTCACGGTCCGGTCCGGTTTGAACGGTTCACAGCCGGTTCAACGGTTCCTTCCGATTCACTAGTAACGATTTAACCGATGTAGAATGAACTGGACCAGACAACAGTTCCCGATTAAACTGGCCGGTAGTACTGTAATTAGTGAAAGTAGTAAGAACGTTAAAAAACCTCTGTTTGTTTTGTTTTGTTTTGTTTTCTTCTCTTTAATTTTTCTTTCCCTGCCCTCTCTGCTCTGTCCGCTCTGGTCTTCTGCACTTACTGGTATTCTTCCAGCTCATGAATTCATGGTGCTTTGTGTTTATCCTATTGGTTCCCTCCTGCCCACCCTCACCTTTTTTTCCGATTTGAAACAAACGAAGATTAATACAATCTAATCAATATTCTATTCAAATATATAAATTAGATTAAAGCTGAGCGACTATTGATTCCATTTCCATATGGTCAATGAAACAATTACTTCACAACTCATTATTAGGGTTAAGTATGTGAAAATATTTCGAGTTAGTTGAGTGGGTGAATCTTGTTTTATAATTTAAATTATTTAAAAATTGTTCAAGTTGAATTTGTAAAATTCGAGTTTTTATCCATATTCTTTTTCATATGTTAAATAAGATTTATAATTTATTTGATAAATCAAATATCATTTAAAATTAAAAAAATATATTTATAATGTTATTTTTTAAAAAAAATATTTTTATAATGTTATTTTTTAAAAAAAATTAAGGATACAATATTGATGATAGTGTAAAGGAGTCGAGGAATTGATTGAAAAAGAATTTGAAAAAAAAACTGCAATCAATGGACGAAACTAGTTAAAATGCAAAGTTGATGAATTAAATTGAAAAAAAAAATATAAAATGTGTTGTTAAAAATAGGAATTGTAGCTCATTAAGTATTATAGAGTACTATAAGGTATGTGATTCAAATTTGGTTAAAATTAACTTAAAATGAAGGTGAAATTGAAGAAACAAAGAAATCAAAGATCAAATCATAAAACAATCAAATTATTTAGTTAAAGACGGAAATGACATTATAATTTTTAATTTTTTCAATTACTTAAATTTTACAAATTCAAACTCAATTCAAAATAAAAATTCATATTAACTCAAAAAAATTCAAAAAATTAAATTTAAACAACTTAAAATTAAAAAAAAAAAATAGAATCGAATTTATTCACCCTACTCATTATCACGCATGGATGCTGAAACTCAAGTTAACATATTAAGAAAAAAAACAGATACCAATTAGATCCATGAGCTTCAGCCCATATATTTAAATAGCCCAAAAATCATAAATTTGAGCCTCTTCTAGTAAAACTTAATCTAAGCATATAGGCACGAACCAAGCGATCTCGGTGGTAAAATATTTGTTGTTATTCTTGGAGGTCCCAGATTCAAACTCCATGAATGCTAGGGGTGTGAGAGTTCAATGTCTAATGATTGAAAGTTATATTTGAACAAATATTACCTTATACTTGCCCCATATTAATAAAAAAATAATGTAAGCGTATAGATCCCTTGGGCAGAGTAGAATGAAGAACAGAGAACATGTTTTGGACGAATATGGAGCTGTGAAATAATGTTGCATTGCAGCAATGACATATGTGCATGAGGGTATATAAAAGACATGGTTTTGCTCTGTTGATGACATGGATTTGCATTTGTTAGCATGTTGCTCTCCTTTTACGGGTTCGTCCTCATGTTCGAATTTATTTTCTTTGTTTTGTTTCAGGTATGAGCTAGAATGAGTACTCACTACGTTGTATGTTTTATTTAATTAGTTTTTTCGTTAATGTGTGAATGTCGATTAAAAATTAAATAGTTACATAATTATTAAGATTCGTTTAGATTCATATCACTTTGATAATCAAATATGATATTTAGTATCTCTTTAAAATAAGAAACCCTTATACAATAAAAAGTCATAAATGTGAAGTAAAAGTTTCTATTATGATTGTTCAAAATAAGACAAAACAGAACATATTGAAAGTCAATACAATTTTTAGATAAATCTATACTTATTTTTTAGGAGATATATGAGAGAGTATTTTTGAATAATATAGAAATATTATATGTTTAGAAATATATATACATTAATCAAGATATTTATAATATTTAATATTATATCTAGAATTATCTATAAGAAGAATGTATATACATGTATAGTTAATATGGCTAAGACATGTATCAATAAACCAATGGTTTGTATGAGTTATCATTGTTGTTACATTGAAAAAAGTTCAAAAAGTGTGAGTTAGAACTTAAAAATATAAAATAAAAAAATTGAGAGATAAATTTGTAATATTGTAATTGTATTATGGATTAATAAAAGTGTTATATTCTATTTATAATTATAAATTTCCTGGTTAAACAAAAATGGAAAGAGTCACAACAAACAATATTTGTAGTTTTCATTGTGATAGGAATACCTCTAATTAGATATTAGGATATACAATTACAATATATTATAATTTAATTTATCCAGTTGGAAGTCATTGTTGCAATGACACTTTTGTTCCTTGCAGAAACAAAGTTTTCTAACAAAGAGATGCGAGAATGAGCAATTTGAACAAAAAACACGAGATTCTTAGTTAAAGCATCGAATAAGGTAGAAATAAAAGAAAAAAGAGAGCAGAAAGTTAAAATGTTTGTTCGAGCATTAACAAGAATGAATGAAGAAATAAGCTTACCCATGTCGTGGAAGAGAATGGTGTGAGATTTAAAGTTGAAACAAAACAAATAAACAAACGGCAACAACTTAGTTGTACTTGTAAATTAATCTATACGCCCTTCAAAATCTATCAGTTGTAATCTATACATTACTCTCTATAAAACCTATTACTTGCAGGTTAGTGTCATGTTGGATAAATTGAAAGCTGAGTCATATTTTAAATAGATAAAAATGGATATTCGAATAATGAATTTACTAATTTGTATTATACTCCATGAGATCTTTTCAACAGTATCTCATATATTTAAAACGATTGAGTGATGAATGTGAAATTGATGCTCAAAATAGGATACTTGTGAATTATGTTGTGTAAGAAAAATGAAAAACTCATATCCCACACTTTTAGGATAAAAAAAATGAGAATAATTTATATACACCAACACACTTACAAATAATTGTTTTATTTAAGATGATATTGTGCCTTGTGCTTTAAAGACCTTATATTTAAGCTTGCGAAATCCCGGGGTTAGGATGCACTTGTAGGATTTGGACAATACAAATGTTTGAATATATTTACTATAAAATAAATGCTTTTTACAAGCCTCAACTTATTTTCAATTCGTTATTTTGTCAATAATCATATTTTTTTTATTTTGAATTGTACTCTTCAATTATTAATAAATTAAATGATTTTTCTTTTTCTTTCATATCAGATTGTTATACTTTTAACATAACAGAATCTATAGAGATTGTATGAGGGATAAGCCTACAATGAATGACATTCATTGAAATGCATCACTGATGACATGTATTGAAATGCACTCTTAAACTTTAAATCTAAAATCCTAAACAAGAAAATAAACCACCCCTAAAAATTTTAAATTTGATTTTCGTTGTCTCTATTGCATATGAGTGGTTTAATGTTTTCTTACTTTATATATATATATCTTATACATTGGGCTTTTTGAAATGTTATTTCCATTTTAATTTGGAGTTGAAAGTGAATTGAATTATTTGTTGGAAACATACTAAAATATACCTTTAATTATGAAGACTAAAGGAAATGTTACGAATAAATCAAATTCATAAAGTATGCCAATATCATGATTAAATGACGTGTTTCGAACATTCTGACGATTAAAATATACTCATTTGCTTGTTGGATATGACAATAATATAACTTTGATATCCATATAAAAAAAATGGTGATATAAGATTTATATAAAAATGAATTTAAGTTCCGGCTGTATGGTTATGGTATGATTTTGCCAATTCAGTTATATGGTTATGGTATGAATTTGTCAATTCGAATACAATGTATGCATATTATTCAGTAAAGTTCAAACTTACAATGAACATACTTTATCGGCAATTTTATAACCAACAGAATGGTTTGCAGATGATCAAAGAAGGTGCATCCCGCCCATTACTTGATCTCCTCCATATCGGCTCATCATCCCCATCCTTACGTGAACAGGTTGCTGCAAAGGTTATGCACCTTGCTGTATCCACTATGTCACAAGAATCCAATGAGACTCCGGTTTCATTTTTGGAATCCGATGAGGATATCTCCAAGCTCTTCACTTTGATTAACCTTACGGGACCAGAAGTCCAGCAAAACCTTCTCCAGATGTTCCAAGCATTGTGCCAATCTCCCTCTGCAACATGTATCAAGACGAAGCTGACAGAATACATTTTATTGGAGAATGATGTAACTCCATGGCCACGTTAAACAATCTAAGATAAACATTTTATTTTATCTATGCACTTTTTCTTTTTGGACATCTTTCTCATTCTTCCAATCCTTTATTTTATTTTATGATCATGTACTTAAGGATTGTTCTCATTTAGAACTAATTCATGTAAATGATAGGGAAGGTAATGTAAGAATACTGCAGGGGTGATTATCCTCCCCCAAAGTTTCTTTTTTATGTTTTTGTCTACTCTGGACTCACATGTCTCCAATCAAATGCATTTATCTTTAGATTTGACTCATCTTTGTAATTCTTTTGCTGGATATTTTTTCAAATTTCTATTCAAACTGATATTATTTCAATTTTCAATGCAAACTGACTTATGGCATTAACAGAGCTCCGCCATCCAAGTGCTTATCCAGTTGTGCCAGCGTGATACTGAGAATGCACGGATGAATGCAGTGAAGCTTTTCTGCTGCTTGGTGAATGATGGTGATGAACAGGGATTCAAATTGCGGTCGCGGACGTTACGGATGCTATCGGGGTCACTGCGGGTATTGCGGACGTGCTTTTTTTTTAAATTCAAACAACTTATTATAAAATATAGTAATTATAATTATAATTATAATTATAATTATAATTATAGAAAATCACTTTTAATGATTTTTAGAGTATTTTGTAACACTTATAGATTTTTATTAATACATAAACACAATTTTTACCATCATTAATTATTTTTATATTTATTTATAAATTTCTTAAGAATATTATATTAACTCATAACAAATAAAAAAATATAAAATATTGAGTAAATAATAAGATTTAAAATATGAATATAACAACTAAGAATAATAACAGTTAAGAATTTTTGTCTTAAAATTCTATTTGTGTACACCTTCGTACAAAAAAATTGTGTTTTTTCTAAAGGCGTTTTGCATGGATTTATTCACACTACATACAAAACAAGGATAAACAATATGAATTTGGTTAAAAATGATCCTAAAGTCTATCATATTTTTGTTGAACAAGGAACAACCACCACAATTGAACTCGACTATTACTAGATTTTCCAATCTAGGATCACAACCCAGAACCCCTAATAATTACCATCAACAACCTTTGAGCAGAAACAAGGAAACCAAAAAATGGGAACAAACCTATACAAAAACTAACGGCATCACCATCCATTCTTATCAAATAAAAGGCCCCACAAAACTCTGTAGCTACTGTCCAAGAGAAGACCATCACTGCAACATTCGACCGATTAAAACAGTCAGCGAGAGGTTATCAAGACTTGGCCAGCAGCATCAAAAGCGGTCAACCACAAGGCAGACAGATACCAACGAAACAATAACAGCAGAATCAAGCGACAGAGGGAATGGGACGATACAACACAGCGCAAGCAGTACCCCAGAAACCTATCTGCAATTCTGCAGGATCCTCCACTGCAAATCAACCAAAACCTATAGCCGAAAAGGAAGACGAAGCTCTTCTCGAGGAAGACGAAGAGGACCCCACTAACGGAGATTAACAGGAAAAACGATCCGTTATAGCCGCGATTTACCTGTTAAATTGAGGCCGTTATCAGTGTGATACCGTTTTACACCGTGATTTCGGCTGATAAAGGTAACGGGAGTAATCGATACCACGATATAACGGCCGTTATACCTTTACACCAGAGCATGTGCATCAGAAATGCATAGGACTTTACTCAGGATCATCAAATCTTCTAATAATGAAGAAGAGATTGCTTCTGGGATGGACAATATTGGGCATCATCTCTAACCTTCCTGAAAATGACCAGATCACCCCGTGGCATTTGGATGCTGGTGCAGTTCCAATTTTTTTTTTTGCAGTGGCAGGCATAATGATTCCAATAGAAGTCAGCTAACAGAAAATGTTGTTAGAGCCCCAACAAATCTGGAATGGAAAAAGAGAGTAGCTGAAGCCGGTGTTATCCCCATGTTAGTTCAATTGTTGGATTCTGGAACCACCTTGACCAAAAACCATGCAGCCACTGGTCTGTCTCGTTTTTCACAGAGTTTGCTTCAGCTAAACCTGCCAATACTAAAGCGGAAGGGGTTCTGGTATGAGTTTATCAATTCGAATACAATGTATGCATATCATTCAATAAAGTTAAACTTACAATGATCATATTTTATCGATAATTTTATAACCAACAGATCGTTTTTACGCCGATCATTATTGAATACAATTCAAACCATGTGAAATTGAATTAAACTCAAAGGAGTTTGAAAAAAAATTGGATCCGTAAAATAAGATATCCAAACCAAACTTAACAGTGCTATACACTACATTTCTATGGTGCTATTATATTTGTTGAAAGCTTTTTGATTCGTTCTTGTTAATAAAATAAAATCACCAGTGTTACAGTAGTTAAATAAAGTCTAAATCTATAAACTCAAACCAATTGCATGAAATGCGAAATTCTTATTCATATTCAAGCATCTTGCTATTAAGCTTTCCCATATCTTGAGATTAAGCAAAATGGAAAAGCAAGATGTGAGTTTGAAATGAGATGGTATGTAGTGGTACTACTCGAAAAACTTATGTTTTCATGGTTCAAAAAGTGATACGCACTTTAGACCTATAGGGCTGGAGCAGGTCATATAGAAATTTATGGATTTGAATCAAATAGTTAACTATACAAAATTTTATATATTTGCTATCTATATGAAAAGTGGTGATATAAGAGTTGTACACAAATGAATTTGCCTTGTGGCTAAGTGATTATGGTATGATTTTACCAATTCGGTTGTATGGTTATGGTATGATTTCGTCAATTCAGATATATAATTATAATATGATTTTACCAATTCTGTTATATATTTATTTGTAAGTGGTGATTAAGAAAAATATGTAAACAGAAAGGAAAACAAATATCATTTTGCAAAATTGATTACCAGAATTTCGATATCATATGTTGCAAAGATATTCCTTACCTAAATCTTTTAAGGAAAAATTTTAAGAGTGACGTGACCTGATTCAAAGTTATTTGAGATAAAAGGAGAAGGGAAGGGTCGAACAGGTAGAATCCGGGGCCTATCGTCAATTAGAATTTCATTTCAACTTGTCATTACATCACATGGTTGATTGATGACTCCGAGCAATTCTTAGTTATTCATGACCACTACCATTACCATTACATACACTTGTCCCAAGTCCAAACCACACAAAAGAAAAAGGAAAAGAAAAACAAAAAAAAAAATCTCTTTTCATCTCAATTTAACTATTTTAATATGATAATGTCCTCTTCCTACTTCAAGTGCTCACAACCGTATGCTATTTTAGAATTTCATACTGCATTAGAGTTATTTAAGCTTCTAAACCTTTCAACATATCATTTTTTCCGCATTTAAAATAACACACTCTACAGCCAAAAGTCTTTTAAGTTTTTATATTTGAATCATAATGATAGGATCCAAACACCAACTGCAAACATCAGCAACAATAAACAGAGTAACAAGAAATGCATACAAAATTCATATACCATACGTCATGAATTGCACAAGAGCGTTGCAGGTGGCGTCATCAGGCTCAATGCCTTGCTTTCTCATTGTGGAAATGACATCTAAAGCTCCGGTAACCATTCCCTCTTTCCAATAGGCATCCACCAATATATTATACGTGACATCACAAGGCTCAATGCCTCGCTTTCTCATTTTGTCAACAATATCTTTAGCTTTGGAAAGTGCAGGGATCAACATATCATACCTGACACCATCAGGCCCGATGCCTTGCTTTTCCATTGTGTCAAGCATATATTCAGCTTCGGAAACCATCCCCTCGTTGTAAAGTGCACCAATCAATGAACGATACGTGACAAGATCAGGCGCGACGCCTTGCTTTGCCATCGTGGCAAAGATATCTTCAGCTTCGGATACCATCCCCTTCTTGCAAAGTGCATCGATGAATATATTATACGTGACAACATCAGGCTCAATGCCTAGCTTTCTCATTGTGACAGCAATACCTTCAGCTTTGGGAACCATTCCGTCCTTACAATGTGCATCCACCAATATACTATACGTCTCGAAACCGAGCTTAATTCCTCGCTTTTCCATCGTGTGAACAATCGCTTCAGCTTCGGGAACCACCCCCTTATCACAAAGTGCAGCAATCAGTATATTGTACGTGACCACATGAGGCTCAATCCCTTGCTTTCTCATTGTGTCAATGGTATCCATAGCTTTGAAAATCATCCCCTCCTTGCACTGTGCATTAATCAATATGTTGTAGAGGGAGATGTTTAGAGAAATTTTGTAATCCATCATGTCAGTCAAAACCCTAGTTGCCGCCCCCTCCGACTTATATATTGCATGCATTAAGAATGTGTAAGTATCGACAATTGGTCTAATACCCTTATCCCTCATTTGGGACACGAGATGGAGAGCCTCCTCCTGTAACAGCCCCTCCTTGCAATAAGAGTCGATGACAGAGGTATATGCAACAGTATCATGTTCAATGCCTGTTTCTTCCACCATCCTTAGAAAACTAACAGCTCTTTTGGCTTTTATGATCTTAAGCAATCTGCACAATATTAAAACTGTAAAATTGAACCTAGGTTGATAACCTCTTTCAATCATCTCGTGAAACAATTTATCGGCTTCCAAAATATTAGGTCGCATACAAAGTCCACTAATCAAAGCGGACAAGGTTACAACATCAGGTTCAACTCCTAACTTGAGCATTTTCCCCAAAACAGAAAACCCAAAATCAGTTTGGCCTAATTGACAAAAGCAGTGAATCAAGATGTTGAGAGAATAAGCATCATGAGAAACTCCTACCAAGTCCATCTCGCTACACATAGAAACAGCATCCGCATAATGTTTCATTCCAACCATGTCTCTTAAAGATTTGTTGAATTCCACGATGGAACGCTTAGGTTCCTTGTCAAGACTCTTAAGAAACAAGGTGAGAGAATTATATTCGTTGTACTTTTCCCGCACACACACCGGATTCGTAGGTAAAACATCGAATATGGTAGCAATGGAAGAAAAAGAAGAGCGGGAAATTGAAAGGTTCATCCGAGCATTAACAAGAATTAATGAAGAAATAAGCTTACCCATGTCATGCAGGAGAATGGAAAAGCAAGAGGCTGTGAGCTTTAAACAAAACCAAAAACAAACGGCAGCAAGACACTTGTAGGCAGGGCGGTATTTAGGCCAGGGCAGAAGGAGTACATGTTCCGGTTTAGAGTTTTTATAATATATTATACTTATAAAATATAATTTTATATTAATTAAAAGTCCAATTATTTTTAATACTTGTTGTTAAAGGTGTAGTTTATCTTTAATATTTATTATTAGGGATTCAAATTTTTTTAATATTTTTTATTATTATAATTTTTTAAAATATTTGTATAAGTGTCTAATTTTTTGTCAAAGTTTTTTTCTGATATTTGTTATTAAGCCCTCAATTTCTTTAATACTTGTTATCAAAGACCTATTTTTCACGATTTATTATAGGGATATACTTTTAAAATCTAATTTCTTTTCTAATATTCATTTGTTACTATGATTTTAATTTTTACTATTTATTGGAGGTTCAATTCTTTTTCAGTGTTTGTTATTATAAGTATACTTTTAAATTTTTTTTTTAATATTTATTATTAGAGATTTATTTTTTCAATATTTATTATTATGTAGCTATTCTTAAAATTTATTTTTTCCAATATTTTTATTAGAAAAATTTACTTAAACATCTATATGTAACCACAACAACAACAATTATACAGAGGTAATGTTTTCGTCTGAAATTACAATATTAACAATGATTATGTTCATAATAGTATATGTTATTAAAAGTTTATAATCACGATACTTGTAGTGAACTTAATATCATTAGTTATATCTGTAATATTAATAATACAACATGACTAAAGAAAAAAATTAGTTGATCCTATTCTCATATGTAATGGGGTAAGGGGGAGGTAGGATAGTAGGTTACCCCCAACGCCAAGTTGAGAGCAATTTCCGTGAGAGACCTATGACAGTCAGAATTATGAATTACCCACCGTGGGACACGATCCCACGACCACAAGATTAAGAGCATTGCGATCTATCAACTGAGCTGAACGAGTAATTCAGAACGTGACTAAAGACATAAATATAAATTATAATTAAGGACTTAATTTTTTTAATTTGTCGTAGGGTGACCAAAATCTAATAATGGGTAAGCAGTAAAGTTAACCTATGCACCCTTTAAAACCTATAACTTGTAATCTATACACCCTTTAAAACCTATACTTGTAATCTATACACCCTTTAAAACCTATAACTTGTAATCTATACATTACTCCCTATAAAACCTATTACCTGTAAGGTAGGGTCAGATTCTGTAGGATTGTGACGAGTTAATCGTAAGCCAAGCGGCAGATGTGTGTGGCTAGGATATTTCAATAATTTCGGCTACAACTTAAATGACTGTAAAACTCTTTATTTATTTTTTTTAAATTATTCTTTTGGATAAACTACAGTAATGTTCCATTTGGTTTTGCTCTGTCTTATCTTGGTCACCAATTTTGAAAAATTTACATTTTTATTACTAATATGATCACTTCATTACATTTTAGTCACTGAATCGTTAATTCAGTGACTAAAACTCCATAGAACAGCAAATTTTCAATTGACGGCAAGACCTGCCACGTGTCCCATGTTTTTAAATATAGTTTTCCAAAGTTGAACCACTACTTTATTATGGACTTTAAATTTAAGGAAGAGTTTTACTCGACTCAAAAAATCGATTTTTTTGATTTGATTTAAAAAAATTTGACTTAAATTAACTTCAAGTTATAATTTCATAAACTTGACTCGACTAAACTCTAAAAAATTCAAGTTCAAATCGAGTTATAAAATACAACTAGAATAACTCGAAACTTTTAATAATTAGTAGATTGATTTTTAAATTTGAGTCGAAGTATGAATCGAGTCTATTGACTTTGTATGGTATATATAAATTACATATGAAAAAATACAAAAAAATATATGTATATTGTATATGGTTATAAAATAAAATTTAAATTATAATAAAAATATCATAATATTGTAAATATTTAGAATTAAATTTAAACAAAAACTTAAAAATTTGACTCAACTCAAAAAAATTTTAAATCAACTCCGAATTATAAAAAACGACTCGTAAACTTAGTAATTCAAAATTATATGACTCTACCCGACCGTCCCTAAATCTTCAAATAAAATGACTACGTCTACGTAAGGTGTTACGCAGGTTTGACTTATGCCATGTGTCAAGTGTTCGTTGGTTGACTTGTGACAGGTGAAAGATACTTGTCCGAAGGCAAACTGTTTTTATTGGCGAAGACTAATAGTAGGAATACATTCCTATTTCTTTCATTTATTTAAAAGTTTTTCTTGAATTAAAAAGGGAGGGGTTTTATGCATTTATTTTTGGGGGGATTTGGTATAATAAGTAAAGGAATTTTTTTTAATAATTTTTCAACATTAATACTTGAAATTATAAATACTACAAGTACAACAATCCAAAAATATTATCTTTTCTTGCACACTGCTTTGTAGTAGTATTTACCAGCTTGTATATGAAGGATGAATGGATGATGATTTCCGGCAGAGTTCTCATGGAAAAGATGTTAGATGGGGGTGGATTGTACTCTGGAGATGATGACAAAGCCTTCTTCCGCCAAGAAAAAGAACAAGCGGAAGTTCACCGATGAACAAGTCAGATCGTTGGAATCGATGTTCGAATCCGAAATCAGGCTGGAGCCTCGAAAAAATATGGAAGTGGCTAAAGAATTGGGGTTGCACCAACGACAGGTCGCAATCTGGTTTCAGAACAAAAGTGTTCGCTGGAAATCGAAGCAGCTTGAACGAGATTACGCCATCCTTCAACAAAATTACTCCGTCCTAGCTTCAAATTAAGCTCGAAAGTTTAATTAAAGAAAAGCAGGCCTTGCTGATTCAGGTACTTAACCATTAAACTTTGAATATAAAGAAAGTAAACGAAGCTTTAAAATGATTATAACGAACATGTTTTGGATTTTGATTAACAGTTGCAGAAGTTGAACGATTTGGTTAAGAAGCCAAAAGAGGAAGGCGAGGCTATGAAGTCTGATTCCGAAGGGCAGCTCAGTTTATCGATGGAAAGATTGGACTATGATAGTGCCACAAAGATGGAGTATTTTTGAGTACCGGAAGAAAAGCTTAACCTAATAAGAATGGTGGAACCACTTGATGGTTCTTTAACATCTCCAGAAGATTGATGCAGTTACGACTGTCTCTTTGGTCAGTCAAGTTGTGTTTATCAGTGGTGGGATGTTGGGCCATTAAATTTGAAATTAAACTTTTAAACAATATACGGTAAGGAGGAAAATGCGTGTAAATCCAATATTTATCTAAATTCAGCTTTCCTTCTGGACTAAAGTTATTCTCATTCACGCTAAATGTATGTTTCAATTTTAATAACTAAATAAATTTTTATTAGGCTTGTAAACGAATCGATCATTTAATGAATCGTTTATGAACCGTTCGATGAGAAGTTCGTTGATTTTTTAAACAAACGAACATGAATAAGATTTTATGTTCGTTTAATTAAATGAATGATCACGAACAAATGGTTTGTTCGTTTGTGAAAGTTCAATAATCTGTTCGTTTAAGTTCATTTATCTCCAAACCCGTTTAAAATATTAAGACCTAATAAATTTTAACTTTAAATCCATTAATATTTGAAAACCCAAATAATATTAAACCCAAATAAAAAATATCCAAATCAATTAAAGAAAATATAAACCCTAAAACTATTTGAAAAGAAAAAAACTTTTCTCAAATACAAACCAAATTAATTTTATGCCCGTTCATTTATCTTCGTTTACGTTCGTTCGTTTGTATTAGTTTATGTTCGTTCATCATTTTAACGAACGAACACAAACAAGTTACATTTATTAACGAATGAACATGAACAATAAATTTTATTCGTTTAGTTATTTGTGTTCAAATCGTTTGTTTGATTAAAGTTAAATGAAAGAACATGAACAAAAATTATTTGTGTTCGTTCGGTTGGGCTACATGCATAGTTTTTATAATAATATTTTAACTAAATAATATATTTTTAATTTTTTTATTAATCTAATATAATTATAAGGTAATATATATTCGAACGATTCTCAATCACTTAATAATGATCTCTCATATACCTTACATACTTCGTGATTAAATTTAAAACTTTAAAATATAATAATAATAATAATCCTTTTAATCTCCGTATATCTCAATTCATACATATATTTCTCATTTTTAAGAAAGGAATGGCATGCTTATTAACAAATAATAATTAAGTGTATTTTGTCCAATAATAAGATAACACATGCGAGATTTTATTCATCGCTAAATGTAAATAAAAAGAACTCGTGAAAGAGAGAAGAGATCAAGTGTGGAACAGATAGATCCAGGATGGTTCACATGGACAATTAAAAAGGAAACACGTGTCTAGCTTCTTATTGGTCAATCATAGCCAACTAAGATAAAATTCAGCTTCTCCCACACATTTTATGACAACCCTGGACTCAAATTCTTCCTACTTCCCCTCGTTTCCATTCCCCTGTCTTCTTCTCCTCACAACAGGTAAGACAATCCATCTTCTATTTAGTTTGTTGTCTGAAATTTACTTTCTCATAATACCACTGTTCGAACTGTGAATTTTCCTCTACTTTTCTGGGGTTTTTCGATTGTTTTCATTCCTTTATGTAGTTGAAGCAATGGGTTCTGGAGAAAAGGTTTTTGTTTTTGAAGACGTGGCAAAGAACAAGGAAAGGAATAATTGTTGGCTATTGATCTCTGGAAAGGTTGGGTTTTTCTTTGCTAATTTGATTTCCGGGTTTCCCTGTTGTTTTTTATATAATTGATTTAGATGTTATAGCTTAGTTCTGGAATTTGTCAACTATGTTGAATGTTCTATGTATTACCATCGGACTATCAGATTTTCACTTTCGATTATAAGATTTACATGTAAGCTGCCTTTATCTTGTTTCCGATCTGTATGCATATTAATTTAACCTATCGAGAAAAATCACGATAGAGCTCAAATGGTGTAGTAAAACTTGTATATTGATGGCAGCAATGTTGATTTCACTGTGCAGTTAACCTATTTTCTTTTCATCCTATTGTATCAGGTGTATGACATAACCCAATTCTTGGAGGATCATCCTGGAGGAGATGAAGTCTTGCTAGCCGCTAGTGGTAAGATGATATTATTGTCAGATAAGGAGAATTTTAGATTAGGGATGAACTTTTGAAATTTTAAGGGACAAACATATTATAAATAAAAAAGTAATGATAATTTTAAATTTTCAAGACAATTCGTCACTTAGATCCATCCCTGATTATTGCTGTCATCCGACTATCACCGGCAGATCGTATTTCTTTAGCTCGGTTTGATTCATCTTATTGTTGCAGGAAAAGATGCGACTCAGGATTTCGAAGACGTTGGTCATAGTGATGATGCAAGAAACATGATGAAGAAATACTACATTGGTGAGGTTGACAGCTCCACAGTTCCTCCACCAAAGAAGATCAAAACACAGCCACATTCAGTGACTCGTAAAGACGATGAATCTGGGTTTGTGTCTAAAATGTTACCGCTCTTGGTGCCCCTCTTGATCTTAGGTTTTGCATTCGGTTTGCGGTTCTTAGGGGAAAAGGGAAAAGCTGAAGCTTAGATTTCTTACTTTTCCCTTATTGTTGAACATACAAAAGGAGTGCGGCTAATAATAAAGTTGGTGAAAGCTGTGTTTGTTGTAACATTCAATCTAAGCTTAGCATGCGTCATTCTCAATCTCTTGCTACTGTTTCTGATCCATTCTATCAACTTTTAATCTTCTTGCATAAATTAACAGATTTCTGAGTTTTAAGGGAATGAGCGACGGAGTCAAGATTTTACGTTAGGTTTGTAGATTTAGTAATTTATATTAAAAATATAAGAATGTAAAGTTATAAAATTTCACAGATACTAATTAAATAACCAATAAAAATATAAAAAGAAAAAGTATCAAAATTATTTAAAAATTTAAAATTTTCGAAGATACGAGTGTATCCAAGCACCCCTTAAGCCATCCTTGCTTGCACAACCTTATGATAAAGGTGAATGTAACTAAGAATCCCTTGTATTATATGGGGTTGATCAAATTAGTCCTATTATTAAATGGATCAATTTAATCTCTTTACTATTAAAAAAATATACAAATAAACTCAAAATTTAAATTCTATTAAATTGTCATCTTAAAAATACGTAACAATAAATTTATCAAAGATCATGATAATAGCCTGATAGTGATCTTTATAATCATTATTTTAATAGAGCATTGTTTTATTTTAAAATTTTGTCTCGATGTTTTTTCGAAGTATTTTTTATCGAGTTTTGTTGATTTCGTCGTCAAAATTTAAAAACTTTTTTTAAATCAATCACTAATTTTATTCAAAATAGGAAATATTCTAAATTATAACAAAAATTCACAACCATAATCGTAAATTAAACACATAATTAAAACAATTTCCTATATTGAAATAAAACTAGCAACTTTAGATCACATGACACCATACAAAGAAAGATTAAAATATAACCAAGAAAACTCGAAAAGAGATTGATACAAATAGATTTGATCGCATCGGTAAACGAACAACAAAAAGTAATTAAGATACTGAAAGACCACCGACAAACCACAAATCAAACTCAAGTGACGTGAAAAGTTATCCATAAACGCATAATGAGTATCCAAATCCAATCTGAGGGTCCAAAGCAGGGAAGATTAACAATATTACAGATAAACGCCATCTTGATCATTCGTGGCGATGTCTAATCAACTCTTTAAAAAAAATAAGAGAAAACAACAACCAAAACGGTCAAAAAACGTGCCATAAAAACAGAGAAAAACGTGTTATACATGTAGACTTATTAAAAATGAAAAACAAGAGAAAATAAAAAGACAATAAAAAATATCAACGATCGGCAACCAACATTAAAGTTGATGCCGCCGTCGATCAACAAAAACAAAAAGAGAAAAAGATGAATGATTTACCAATAAAAAAATAGGAGAGAAAACGATTATAAATTTAATTTATAAAGTTATATTTCAAAACATTTTTTTAAACAGTAGAACAGTGCTTCCATTAATTAAATTCATAAAGTTTTAAGAGATAAAGATTATATTATAAATGTTGAAATCTCAAGGATTGAACCTGTCGAGCTATCCACATATATCATTAATTTGCATTTACAATTTTCTTTCTACTTTGAATTTATGTATTTTTATTTTTCTTGTTTTCACTTTTTTAATTTTATTCATCCTTTTCCTTTTATTTTTTAGTTTTTAGTTTTTTTTATAATAAAACACTAATAATGATAATAATAAAAGTAACAGCGATAAATACTAATATTAGGAACAATAATGACGATGATGATTAACAATAAATAACAAAAATAAAATAGAGAGGGTTATACTCAATGCCCAAACACATTGGGCTAGCTACAGATCTAGGCCACTCTTTCATTAAAAATACTTATACAACTTCAATTTATCCTTTTGATAACATTTTTTTTTCCAATTTAGTCACTTAATTTTGTATTTTTTTCTTCAATTCTTCGTTCTTCTTAAGTAAATTTTTAATTAAATTTGAATCATATACTCCTTTATCACTTTATAATTTCTATGTAATTTCACTTAGTCTAATTTAATCCCCTAAACTTGTATTTTATTCAGTTTGATCCTAATATTGCAACTATTTGCAAAATGGTATGAAGAATTAACATTACAAATTTTTATTACATATACGAAAAATGGTATGAAGAAATATACATGTATAACTTATAAGGTTAGAGAGAGTTGTTTCATTTGAAACCAAATAGTATTATGACTTTATAAATAAGTATATTTAAAATCGAATAAAAACTCAAATAAATACATTTTATCCGACTAGACTCAAATTTTATAAATTCAACTCGAAAAAAATTCAAATAAAATTTAAATGATAAAATAGTACTCATAAATTCGACTAACTCAGATTTTTTAATTTGATTCACTCAATCGAGTACTTTCTCCTATGAAAAATCCATTAATTATATAATGATTTATGTAAAGGATTAAAACTCTTGAACTTGGAAAGGATGAAGGATAAGCACGGGCTTGTTTTAATTATGGATTTCCTCATCCAACAACCTTGGATCCTGTAAAAAGTCCACACTTTAACTTGATTTTAAAGTATTAGATGGATTAAGCAAGACAAATATATTTTTTAATATATTATAATTTAAGTTTAATTAACTTTAAAAATGAATTGAACTCATCAAGTAATTTCAGTGATTAAAATGAGTGTTGTCCTTAGTGATATTGACTTCAAGATGATATGTTTACGGGTATATGTACGTTATTAATAATTAAGAAATATTTTAAACATATACTATCTCATAATCACCATAAATTATAAATAAATAAAAAGTGATTATTTCTTTTTTTTTTATTTTGCAACTCTTTGAGAAAATTAAAGATACAAATAATTAGGCAAAAATAATAATGATAAATAAAGTCAATGTATTACTTTGTTCAAATTGATGCCATCATCTTTATTCTTGAGCCTTTTTTTTCTTTTGATAAAGAAACCTTCATTTTAATTTTTAAATGAATTAGTTTTGTAATATTTTGTAAAAGTCAAATTAATTATAATTTTTGGAATCTTAAAACAGAGTTTGAAGGTCGTATAATACACAAACACAATTAAGTAGCTCGTGATAATGACGGCTTTGTGCTTAACGCCAGTATGGTTTTCCCTTCCCATCGCACATCGAGGATTCCATTAATGAAAGATTCTCTGCAACATAATTCGGATCAACAAGTAATTTGGATTTCATTACAATAATTTAAATTTTTAAGAAAGATGATGAGTCTGTCAACCTTGATCGATCTATCCCTGTTTATACATATCACTTATTAATATTAATAGATGGATATGTGTTAAAATGTTACCTCTAAAAATTTTAAATTATCATGTATTTAATTTTTTTTTCTCAGTACTTTTTATTGATAAGATGCTTTCATCATTTTTAAAATTTTATAAATTTAATCTTTCTTAAAATTTTAAAAATTTATCAACCTAACATAAAATCATGTTCGACCCTACTTATTTACACCAACAATTTTAATTATAAAAGAAAACTCTGCTCATATTAAACGAATTTTAAACAAATTATGATTGGTGATATTTTTAATGAATTGACATGACATTATAATTTATTTATTTTTTATTTTCAAATTATTTTTCTTAATCTTATAAATAATATATATTTTTTATTAATTTTATTCAGGTAATGAGATTAGGTAAATTTGTACAAAAAAAAAGAGATTAGGTAAATAAAACAAAAAGAAACGACTAGTACAGAAGACGCGATAAAATTCATTGGACAACTAAAAATAAATATATAAAAGGGATAACTCTTGTATTGTATTTAATTGGAATTTGGAAAGGGAAAAGGATAAATGAGCTTATTTTAATCACGGATTTCCTCACCCCCAAAAGCCTTGGATCCTGAACAAAGTCCACTCTTTAACGTGATTTTTAAGTGTTAGGTGAAGAAATCAAGTTTAGTTTAGTTTTTTTTCTTCTTCTTCCAATTAATTGGAACTTAAATCGTCATACATTGTGATGTCATAAAAAATGTAAATACTGACGGTAGACATATATTAATTAAAAATTAATACAAATAAAAATAATAATATTAAAAAATACTACTTTATATTTCAAATATCTTAGAATGCACTTAAATATTTTAGAATAATTATGAGACTATAATTATTGGGATATTTATATTGTTATATAATTATAAAGGTATAATATTAAAATTAGTTCCCAACGTTTATTAAAATGTTCATTTTAGCCTTTATATATTTTTTAATATTTTAGCCTCTAACGTTTTAATATTTAATCAAAATAACTCTTATTAGATAAAAATTATAAGTTAACTAACTATCAACTTATATTTTTTACAACTTGACATGACATTTGTATATATAATACATATGCTAAATTATTGACGTGTCACATGTTACATCGCTCATGATAATGACGTGTCATGTCACATAAGGTGATTATATGTCATGTACCACGTCACACAAATGATGACGTGGCATGTGCAACATCAACAATTAAGAATATTTGAAAATATTACGTCAGCAACATGTGTTAACTGTTAATAAATTAATAATTTTTGTCAAATATATTTTCACTAAAATTAAACGTTGAGTGATAAAAATACTTAAAAAAAATAAGTTAAAACTGATTCATGTTGTGATCACTTATACTTACCACTAATTAAGCTTATTTACACCAATAATTTAAGCTATAAAAGAATTCTGCCTCGGAGTAAACTAATTTATTTTGTACTTATCATAATCACTAACAACTTCGGAAATAGAAATTTTAACACTTTTTTTTTTAAAAAAAAGGGAAAGTCAGAAGGAGTGATGTTTGTTGAAGTGGACATTATATTATAGGGATGGGCTTAAAATTAATGGTAAAACTAGAATTATAATATATCAATTTTGATAAACTTTTTTTTATAGAAATAAATTTTGATAATTTGAATATTATAATAAAAATATTTTTTAATCAGAAAATTGTGCAGCATGTAATTAAATAATTCACAGAATGTAATCAGTACATTATTAAAATTAACAAAAGCGTTATTTATTTGAATTAATCACTGGTATTCGATCTATTGAACGATTAATTTAGATTGGGTACTGCAAAGGCGAGGACGGCCCTCCCAACCCAATTTGCTCTATTCGCAGACGTCAGGATTCAAACTCCTAACCTTGCTTAAAGGACCTAGTACCTCATCCCATTAGAACAACTGATTGTTGGTACAAAAGAGTTATTTTAAGCTCAAATTACACATAAATTTGAATATGCATAAATTTAAATATTAAGTTAATTCAAGGCTTTGAGGTGAGGTGATTGTAATTTATAAACTCATGCTTATCTTTTTATGAACATATTTTTTTATATAAAATACTTACACTGTCTAACACCCCCCAAATTCTTATATTAGAGGATTATTGGCCCCTTGGTATGACTTTAATAGGCAGGAAAAACTATTTTTATGCAGAAACTATATAGTGATTAAATTATAAGAAAATAAAGGTAGAACAACAATATTCGTAATATATTTTATATAGTGGTTAAGAGATTTGTAGTTATCCCTTAAAGTCTCGAGTTTGAATATCACGTTTGTAAGGGATATAAACGTTCGTTATTAAAGATTTAAAAGTCTTGAACAAATGTAATCTTATATTTATTCCATATTTATAAAAATAATAATAGTGAAAATTCAGTTACATCTTATAGACAGTTCTGTTCAAATTTGGGTTAATTAGAACGGACAAATCATCCTTTATTATTGGGACCAAAAAATAATTTAGTATCTTAGAGTTTTAAAAGAACAAGTTGTAAAAAACCGTGATGAAAAATAATAATTACATTAATGAAATAGAAAGCTTTTTCGCTATGATTCGTGCTTATAAAAGGCTGTGCAACCTTGAAACAATTCAGCCTGGAAATCACTCATACAAGTTCCTAAGTGAATGAGAGAAAAGAATATGGTTAATCTTCGCTTCTTTTATTCACTTCTCTTATTCCATCTTCTGCTTTTAAAGGTAAATTCCTGTCTATTCTCTAACCATATAGCTATTATGGAAAAGAAAAGTAGTGTAATAGATTCTAAACTTTCTTCTCTTTGTTTCTTCTGCAGTCTGACCATTGCAATGCTGTGAAGGATTTGAAAGAAGCACACCCCAGCGCTAACATTCATAATAGTTATGATGAGGCGGAGAAAACGAGTCCTTCATCGTCCACTTACATTTCCCGTCTTGAAAGTATGTACAAGCCAGGTTATATGGTGGATGATACAGAGCAAAAGAAGTCTTCTCCTGCTTCTCGTATTGCACACCTCGAAAGCAAATACAAACCAGGTTACATAATTGATGAAGCAGAGGACAAGAGTTCTTCTCAATCTTCTTATATTTCCCGCCTTGAAAGTGCATACAAGCCGGGTTATGGAGTGGCTAATGCAGAGGAAAAGATGTCTTCTCCTTCCTCTAGTATTGCACGCCTTGAAAGCAAATACAAACCAGGTTACATCATGGATGAAGCGGAGGACAAGAGATCTTCTCAGTCTTCTTACATTTCCCGCCTTGAAAGTACATACAAGCCGGGTTATGGAGTGGATGATGCAGAGCAAAAGAAGTCTTCTCCTTCCTCACGTATTGCACGCCTTGAAAGCAAATACAAACCAGGCTACATAATGGATGAAGCAGAGGACAAGAGATTTTCTCAGTCTTCTTACATTTCCCGCCTTGAAAGTACATACAAGCCGGGTTATGGAGTGGATGATGCAGAGCAAAAGAAGTCTTCTCCTTCCTCTCGTATTGCACGCCTTGAAAGCAAATACAAACCAGGTTACATAATGGACGAAACAGAGGACAAGAGATCTTCCCGGTCTTCTTACATTTCCCGCCTTGAAAGTACGTACAAGCCGGGTTATGGAGTGGATAATGCAGGGCAAAAGAAGTCTTCTCCTTCCTTTAGTATTGCACGCCTTGAAAGAAAATACAAACCAGGTTACATCATGGATGAAGCAGAGGACAAGAGATCTTCTCAGTCTTCTTACATTTCCCGCCTTGAAAGTACATACAAGCCGGGTTATGGAGTGGATGATGCAGAGCAAAAGAAGTCTTCTCCTTCCTCTCGTATTGCACGCCTTGAAAGCAAATACGAGTCGGCTTACGGAGTGGATGATGCAGAGGAAAAGAAGTCTTCTCTTTCATCTCGAATTGCACGCCTTGAAAGCAAATACGAGTCGGCTTACGGAGTGGATGATGCAGAGGAAAAGAAGTCTTCTCTTTCATCTCGTATTGCACGCCTTGAAAGCAAATACGAGTCGGCTTACGGAGTGGATGATGCAGAGGAAAAGAAGCCTTCTCTTTCATCTCGTATTGCACGCCTTGAAAGTAAATACAAACCAGGTTACATCATGGATGAAGCAGAGGACAAGAGATCTTCTCAGTCTTCTTACATTTCCCTCCTTGAAAGTACATACAAGCCGAGCTATGGAGTGGATGATGCAGAGGAAAAGAAGTATTCTCCTATAGCAAGCCTTGAAAGCAAGTATAAGCCCGATTATGGAATTGACAAAGATGAGAATATAAATTCCTCTACGAGCGACGAAGATGATGACATTGGAAGCGAAGACGTAGGAGTGTTCACCATAGAGGACATACGTACTTTCAATGTAGGAAGGAAACTGAGCACTTTCTTTTCCATCAGGAACCACTCTCTTTATCCTGGTTTCTTACCAAAAGAAGTAGCCGATTCCTTCCCATTTTCCTCATCAGAAGTTCCCAAAATTCTCCAATTCTTTTCAATTTCACCACTCTCACCGAAAGCCAAAGCTGTTAAAGATACAGCCAGGAAATGTGAAATCGAACCTGCCATAGGGGAGACCAAAATCTGCGCTACCTCTTCAGAATCCATGCTTGAATTTGTGAGAAATGCTTTCAGACCCGAGGTCGATTTCGAGCTAGTAAGCACAAACCACCCCACGATGACCACCCCAATATTACAGAGTTACACAATCATGGAACGTCCTCGAGAGATAGAATCTCCAAAGAAAGTGGCATGTCATCCCCTCCCATACCTTTACGCGGTCTACATGTGCCATTACGATGCCTTTGAGACCAAGATTTTCAAAGTTGCACTCGCTGGTGAAAATGGCGACAAAGTGGATGCTCTCATTGTTTGCCATATGGATACTTCGACTTGGAGCCCTAAACATGCCGCGTTTAGCTTGCTTGGAACAAAGCCTGGGATCCCTGTGTGCCATACTTTTTCAGAAGGTCATGGTGTTTGGATTCAGTCCTCCGCTGCTGCTTCAATTTAAGATGTTCTCAGACTTGTCTTGCTTCTGCCATCACATTCACAGCTCAAATCACCATTGTGTTTGTAGTTTTTAATAGCCGTTTCCATGTAATAAATTGAAGGATGTGAGGCTAGAACTTGTTACTATGCTTTTAGCACTTTTAGTTTCCAAGTGACTCCATCACCATTGTGTTTGTAGTTTTTAATAGCCTTTTCCATGTAATAAATTGAAGAATATAAGGCTACTTTTAACATTTTCTGTTCCCAGTGACTCTTTCAATGTTACATTAGTTGAACATGTGGTTCATATACATACATACATACATATTGTGTTTAATGTTACATAAGTTGAACGTGTGGTACTTTCTTTTGTATTTTGTTTTATTTAATTTATAGATTGTATTTTTATTTTAGTTAATCAGTTCACATAACAATTCATAAATTTGATTTAAAATTCATATTTTATTTTATTGACAAAATGTTTTTTAAAATTTTTAAATATGCATTTAAAGGTATGATATGTATACATGTAACTTAAAAATTGATCTCTACGAAAAAAAATTAAAAATAAAAGACTCAAGTGTAACTGAAGTCTTCCAACTTCTAAAAATATCAATTTAGTCTTGGAATCTCTTTTACACCCAATTAAATCCTTATACTTTGAAATTTCATTAATTCACCCATAGATCAAAGTTGGACATTAAATCTAACAATTCTTTTGGATTAATTGATATCTCATCGCAAAGTTTCTAAGAGGCATTTCCAAAAATTACTTTTTAATATTTTTTTAGCATTTTTCTTTAAAAAATTTACGTGATAGAATTATAGTGTGCACATGATAGTAATGTCTAAAAAAAAGTAAGATTTAGTGGTCAAAATTGGACAAAGAACTAATTAATTCAATTTCTCAAATCAAGAGTTTAATTGATTTAATTTCTTAGTTTGAGGGTTTAAGTAGGGCTTAAATGATTTTTTTTCCAAAAACTTGAGAGCTTTATAAGCTATATTTTCAAGATTATCCGACCCATTGACATGTCAACCCGAATAAAAATAACCATGTTTTTTTTCCTAAATTTTTTCTCGTTTCTGATAGCCGATCCGCTAATTTTCATGGATTGGGCCACGAGGCACAATATCCGACTTAACGGATACTCGAAGATTCAGTTCCATGTTTCTTTTATTTTTATTCTAGATTAGGTTCTCCATTTCCAATTCCTAAATTATTTCACCCTGACATTCTACATTTCTAATTTTCCAAATTATTTCATTTTAACATTCTAAATTTTTTTTTTTCATAACATTCCAAATCTAATTATATTTTTTAATTGTATTTTTAAAATTTTTAAATTTATCTTAACATTCTAGATTATATATCCCTAATTCTTATAAATGGGCCTTAAAGCCTTAAAACTTTGAGAAATGAGTAAAAATACCTTCAGAACTTATTAATAATTATCTAAACCGTATATGCTTAGAAATGATTAAAATGTCCTTAATTTGTAAAAAAATCAAAATGTCCTTTGTCAATTGTGAATATACACATATATGCGATTCTTTGTCAATTCTATTAGTTGTCAATATACGCGACTCCTTATTAGTTGCCAATATACACAATCTTTCGCATTTAAACTTAAGGAGCGTGTTTTATTCTTTTGATTAAAAGTTACGATCCACACTTTAATGTTAAACGATAAAAATAAATAAATTTGATATTTTTATCATAAATAAACTATTAAATATTAATAAAATCAAATATTCGATAGAAAATTATTATCATTTTAGTATGATTGTCGAGGTTTAAAATGAAGTTATTTCATACCTCGAAGTTTAGGAGTGTATTGATTTTGTCATATATTTTTAAATAATTCGCTTTTAAGTATTGAATTTTTTCGATTATCGTTGTCAGTAAATCATCACCCGTCAATGGTTGTCATTCACAACAAGATTGATAGCAAAATATTCATAATTCACTCCTCTTTCTTCTCACAAGATTGATGTTCCATAAAACCTACTCGAAATCGAAAAAACTAAGCAAAAAAATCTACTATTTTTAGAGATTTGGGAGTATTCTCGAGTTTAAAAGATTTGGAGTGTTTATTTAAAAATTTAAATGGTGAGAAGGATTATTTCAAGAAAACAAAATGCATACCTCAAAACTAGTTTCATCGGATAACAATCGAAAGATATCAAAATATTAGAATGTCGATTTTGAGTGGGTTTCATGAAAAATCAATCTGATGAGGAAAAGATGTGTGAAATTTGAACGTTTTGATATCAAGCTTGTTGTAAAAGAAGATTAGTAACAAGCGACGATTGCTTCCAACGGTCGTAAGAAAAATTAAACTCCTAAAACTGATTTTTTTTTAAAGTATAGTGATAAAATAGATATATCTCTAAAGTCCAGTGTCTAAAATTATGTCATTTTGGATATTAATAATCTTATCAAAATGATATCAATTTATTCGTATCATTACAATAATAAAATATCTATTTACATCACCGTATCGTTCAAAATCATTTAAACAATTAAAAATTAGATAATATAAATAATATTTCGCCTAAAATTTAAAAAGTACTATTATAATTTACTCTTTTTCTGTTGAAATCAATGGCAACGTTAATAAATAATAGTAATTAGAAATGTTATAAATTTATATAATTTTTAATTAAATATAATAATATTTTAGATTAAAATTATTTGAAATTAAACTGTCGCATAACTCACCCATATTGCTTCATCCCAGGCCAAATCTTATGCACTAATTTCCGAACTGTTCTCACTCCAATTCCTTGTACATCAGAAAAAGAACAAAATTGGTGTTGGATGCAAAACGCTTTGATTAAAATTGCAGACGTTATATTCGACTACAACACTCCAACCGCCCATTCAGACCATTAATTCCATGCTGTTGCGTCAATGGTATTGTTTTCTACTTTCATGTGCTTCTTCCCACTATTCATTACGTCATTCACGCCGCTCATATCATTACCCGAACCATCTACACCCTAATCCCTATCCCTCCCCTAATCATTCCACATTCCATACATAAATAAATAAACGAACCATATTAGTAGTAAACAAAAATATTATTCATTTTATTTAAATAACTATAAAAAATTAAACAAATACTATTTTATAATCACTCAAATTATTAAACAATCAATACATAAATAAACAATGAAATTAGTCCCAAGTGTACTTTCAATAATTCAACACCTCATCCTTTATAATAAGTTCGTTTAATAGAATAAAGTATAAGATTCTTTAAATAAAATTAGATACTTAAATTTTAAAGCTAATAAAGTTTTTATAATATTAGACTTAGATTAATAATTTAATAAATAAGAAATTGATCACTAAACCTAAAATAAGCAATCATCAATCTAATGCTATTATGAACAATTACAAACAAAGTTGAGAATGCAATTGAAGGGAATCAAATTCTAATTTCTATGAAAAGTAAAACTAGAAAGCTAATAAAGAGTTTGATGAGAAATCAACATTATCCACCCTCCTTTTGATCACTGCTAAGATCCAACGACTGAGATTTCCTACTGCTTTTAACCCTCAACAAACCATACCATTTCTTAAATTCCTTAACCGCATTTGCTCCTTCCTTGCCAAATACCCCACTGGTTTCGCCACCTTCATCTAACGATTTACTCGACCGTCCATCACCCTCCGATTGTAAAGCATTGATTACGGATTTCAAAGCTCGGCTAGGCGAATTCCGGTTCGCGATCATTAACTCGCCTATCTCAGCGGGGCTTAAACTCGACCCGTTTTGGAATATCTCCTCTACCTGCGGGAACAGCTTATGATCCTTGAGGCCTAGATAATTATTGGCCAGCGTTTTAAATGCCGTGAAATCACATAAAGGAAAATGTATATGAACATCAATCCTTCCGGGTCTGAGAATCGCCGGGTCAACGTGATCTTTGCCGTTCATTGTGAACACCATGACCCTTTCATTGCCGCAGCTGGAGGTTAAAATCCCGTCCATGAAATTTAAAATTCCTGACAAACTCGACGCCGTTGACTTTTCCGATAAATACCGGTCAAGATCTTCGATTACAATCACGGATTTGGCCGTGCTTTGCAACAAAAGAAGTTTAAGGTCGGAGTCATCAGAAACTTTGGACAAACCGATGTCGTAAACATCGTAACTCAAGAAATTAGCCAAAGCTGCGATAAAACTTGATTTTCCGGTACCGGAAGGGCCGTAAAGGAGATAGCTCCGTTTCCAAACACGACCCAGTCTATGATAATACTGTTTGGCTTTGAGGAAAGATTCCAGATCGGATTTGACTTTGTTTTTAAGGTCGGCTTCCATGGCTATCGTTTCAAACGTTGAAGGATGCGTGAAAGGAGCGGATCTCCACCGTCCCTTTTGATTGTCTACGACGTTCATGTAAAGCTTCAAATCTCGTTTCTGGTCTTCCAAATCATCGGAAACTGAGTGGATATGTTGAAGGTAAGGCCGGAGAACTCTTCGTTTATCGGCTTTTCGAATCTTCAACAACAAATTGTTGTCTTCGTTAATCCAAAAAATCTTGGCACCCAGAAAATCATCTTCGATGATTTGGTTAGGGTCGAGGCGGAGAACGATTTCATTTGGTTTTTTGCCGGTGAAGAGGTTAGTGAAATCGGAATCTTCAACAGAAGTGAGAGAATTAAGATAAACCCAAACTTTGTGATAGAGGTGGTTCCTTTGCATGCTTTCGCTGAATCTGGGGACTTTGAAGAACTGGTAGACATGGAAACAATCTTCGACTAAACGCCATTTTTTCTTGACAATATAAATAAGTCCGGTCTTGATTAAAACAACCCGGAAAAGGAACAGGACAATGAAAGTTATAAAGAACAGAAAAAATGGGTTATAAAGAATTGACATGATTTGTCAGAATCCAGACAGAAAGGGGGGGAATAATCTTTTGAAGGCAAATTTTCATGCAACTGGAAAGTAAAAATATTTTTCTGGGAAAGGGAAAAAGAGAACGAAAATATGAAGAATTGACAGAGATTCTTGTTTGGGTTGAAGAACCGTGAAGGTATAGAATAAAAGATTAAAGATCAGGGTAGATATAGTGTTTATGTGACACGTGAGTTAAATATATATATATATATATATATATATATATATATAATCTTAATGACAGAAAAGACCGTATAATATATGATTTTAATAAAAAAAAATTTAGATTTGCGAAAATAATCAATAAATTCGCAACGCAAACTCCAATTTCGCAATCCAGTTTCTAAATTCGCGTTGCGATTTTCTAAATTCGCAACGCGAATCTGTAAATCGCAACACAAAAGTCAAATTCACAACAAAAAAATCAAATTTGCAACAACAAAAACAAATTTGCAAAGCGCATTTATTTTTGCAACGTGAATTTTATTTAATTTTCGAATTCGAAATACAATATTAATTTCGCAACACAAATGTAAACAGTATTATCGCAAATCATAACCTAAAACCCTAAATCACAACTCAGTCTCATCTCCATCTCTTACTCTCTACGGCGACATCTATCCCCATCTCCGACGAAACCCGTCCCCATCTCTGGTGAAATCCGTCTATTTCCATCTCTCAGAGCAACCCTCACAACCATTCACGGTCGATAAGGTTAGTATTTATTTTTTGAATATTTTAAAGGTGTTCATAATTTATCCTGCGTGGTGGGAGGTCGATAAGGTTAGTATTTATTTTTTGAATATTTTAAAGGTGTTCATAATTTTTATTTGATGTGCGCAATTATTTATGATTGCAGGTGTTTATCCCTGTTTTAGAACGTCGTCATTGACTTCTAGTCGAGGTTCAGCTCCCATCTCTGAAGACAATGTTATATGACAGCATATTGAATTACATACCATTGTTTGATTTGAGAGATATTATTACAAAGGGATGGATCGCTCATTTGGCTAAATACTTGGCTGCAATTGATTATTGGACTAATTCTGGAAACAAGAAGCCAAAGAAGTTCAAAGTTATAATGATCAGAGATGAGACTGCGCCACAACAAACGCAGGGAGCCAGAGGGGATTGTGGTCCTCTCGTATGCATGTGCTTGGAACGTTTGACGACAGGAAGTAAACAGTTTCTACCTCCCACAGATAGAGATAGAGGTGTAGTAGGCTTGCAGTTTCGATATTTTATGGCTAGATCGATATATGTGAGACGCTGCCTACCTGCATCCGCGTGCTGAAAGTGTGCATAAACAATTGGTAAGTTTGAGCAAGTGTTGTTAACATATATACTCTTTAATTGGTTTGAAAATAGTTGGCTAAATACCTAGAATTCAGTAATTTGTTGTTTGTTGGTTTTAAATGTGTAGAAAGTGTTGTTTGAGCAAATGTTTGGTTTCTGCAAGTTAATCCTGAAGTGAGCTGCGTGAAATTGATGTATTTGTGCAAAAACAACAGTCTGGGCTTGTTTAATTGAATTTTACATTGAAAGTTGATTTGTTTAATTGATGAGGAAATAAGAATTATTTTTTGCTTGTTTAATTGATTTATAAAAGTTGATTTGTTTAATTTGATGTGTAAATAAGAATTATTTTTTTTCTTGTTTAATTGATTTGTAAAAGTTGATTTGTTGTTTTAAATTCAATCTGCATTATGTTGAAGGCAAAAAAGACATGTTGAAGGTACAAATTCGCAACGCGAAATAAGCGTTGCGATAGTCAAATTCGTGTTGCGATTTTCGATTTGCGATTTCGCGTTGCGAATTCAAGGAAAACACCTTCAAAAAGATAACAGACAACAATCTGATAAGTGATAACAATTGAACAAATCATAAAAATGTTCAAACTCAAGTTACTAATGAATGTCTAACTGAAATGTATGCATTCACACATAAAATAGGCATAATACAACATTTGCATTTAAAAATCACCTAAGTTAATAAGTCCCAAAAGGTAAAGCCGGTTGTGATTGGGATTTTGATTTTGATTGCGATTTTGATTTCCTTTTGCTTGGCACCATATGAGCTTTGGATTTTGATGAGGATCCATATTTTGGTGGAGGAAAAGATGATTGTGATGGCACTGCTGATCCACAGGTCAACCTTGTATGACCACTTTCCTTGCACCGACTACATGTCGATATCCTATTCTCTTTACCCTTAGACAGTATACGATCGTGATTTTTTGGTCGGCCAGGTAGCCTGCTGTCCATGACTGGTGGCAAAACTATTTGTAAGTCATCTGGTATGTCTCACTCAGAAGAATGTGGAATAGGGTAGACAATCTCGGTATAAGTCTGTCGATATAGTTTTGTAGTGTAGCAATCCATAGCGTATGCGCTTGAATCATCTTGGTTTAGATGAAGAGCAACTTTTATAACATGGCCACACGGATAACCAGATGTTTGCCATTTCTTACAACTACACGTCTTTGCATTTAGATCGACAAGCCCATTTAAGTTATTATCCAATACTTCAAACAAAGTGTTTGAACATGTTCAACTCTCCATGACGTTGACTTCACAACACGTTTCGTTATCTTTTTTTCAGTCCATGGTGTAACACGACGTTCCAATGTTCCTGTAAATTTAAATAAATAATACGTAGTAAAATATATTAAATATGATAAGTTACGAATTTAAAGAAATAATACATGCATGGTTTCTTTTCTTGTAGTACCACTGTTGAATAGAGGCTCGAAAAAACTCCATTAACATAGTAATGGGTAATTTCCGGGAATGACGACTTAGAGTGTTGATTGATTCTGCACTATTAAACGTCATGAAACCATATCTTGCTCCAAGTTGATGTACTTTTGACCATCTTTCAAACCCGACATCTTCTAGTGTTTGAGCACATTGAGGCAAAACACGTCTTAAACAATTTATATGCTTATTAAAATCCACTTCCCGATAAGCTTTTACAGCCTTCCAGTATGTCCATTTGTGATTTTTTATACCAGCAGACCTTGATTTTAGATTTCTGTACAAATAAACACCACAAAGTCCATGAAAAGCATATGGGAAACACCTTCTAATGGCGTTGTCAATTGAGTTTGCCCTATCAGATATGATTGTCAGATTGCTAATAGGACCTATGCAATCCCTAAGATGCCCCATAAACCATATCCATGAATCAGAGGTTTCAGATTTGCCAACCCCGTAAGCTATTGGCAATATCTCATTGTTAGCATCCATGGCTACTACTAATAAGTTTACTCCAAGGTCTCGACATTTCAAATGTGTTCCGTCAACTATAATAACTGGGCGCATGCAAGTAATAAACGAATGAATCTACAAAATCATATACACAAGAAATATAATCATTTAAATGTGAAATGCATGCAACTAACAAAAATGAGTCAACAAAATTATAATGATTTACTAACCGCAGCACCAATGGCGATAAACAGCAACTCAAAGCGTCAATCTCTATCTGTTTTGATATGAGTTACCGACCCATGATTTTTAAGCTTTAAATTGTGAAAATAAGCCGGTAGTTGGGCAAACGATGCTTCTGGCGACCCCCTCAACAATTCCAAGGCATAACATTTGGCTCTCCAAGCTTGAGAATATGAGATACTAATCTTGAACCGGGCATTCATGTCAGTCATAATTTCATGTCCCCGATATACATTTCTATTCAAAAACATTAACTCAGCCAGAAAACCACCCAACACCTTTTTGTTTGCCTGTCTATGGTGAGGAAAAACTTGGGTTATTGAACATGTATGTTTATCAATAAAAGTCATAACTTGAAACATTTCGCAATCTTTTATCCTCTTTGCAATCATACGCCACGTACAGTTTTTGTCAATCACACACTTTGTTTCGAAACGATCTTTGCTTGATTTGTTAACTTTTAGTTGATAGACATCTTCCACACATTTTGTATACAAAGCTATCTTCAAGTCTTCCTTTGTATCAAAACAATCATCTTTCTTGATACGAATAACTTTTTTGTAATAATCAACTGCTATCTTTACCAACTCTTATTCCTGTATCTGAAGTAATTCTGGCATATTCCAGTTATACTCCCGTGACATTTTCTTCCTTTTCTTTTCTTCGGGGACTTCTTTTTCTTTTTTTTCTTCTTCAGGGTTATATGAATTACATAATGGATGTTCATCATGTTCATTCACAGTCGTAACTTCCTCCTCATTATCATCAACAACATCTTCCTCGGCAGCGGCTGTTTCATCATCAAAATTTGGGTATTGACCAATATCAAAATCATTACATGTAGGGTCTGTTTCTTCTTCTGAAACATCATCAAAATCTGAGTATTGACCAAGATCAAAGTCCGGGTTTTGACCAAGATCAAATTTCAAATACTGACTAGTACTCACAATTTTTTCTGTTGGCTCATAATTGTCTAACTGGTCAATACGAAAATCAGAATTTGGTGCTAAAAGTTGATTGAGATTTGGATTAGGAAAATGTTATGGGTTTTGAGATTATGTTTGATATTGTGTTTAGTATTGGAAATGTGGTGAAACAAAATTTTCTTGGTGATGAAATTGTGGTGGAACCATTAAATTTTGAGGTTGATAACAACGTTGTACATTGTGAGCACCATAAATTGGGATTGAAGAACTTAGTTGATTACTACCTGCTACTGACCCAACTTCACTACCTCTAGGTTCAACAACATATAATGTAACATCATCTTCTTGCGAAACACTAATGTAAGCAATGAATCGTTCAACATCTTCATTATCGGTTAACAAATAAACTTTACATTTTCTCTGATAAGATAGCCTAAATCCACTTAGAGGCTCTAAATTCAATTTCTTTGCAACACATAACATTAGAGTTTCATAAGTTAACTTTTTTAATGACAGTTTTAGTTGAAGATTCATGGGTAAAGACACATATTGTAAAACACCATGAACATTCTCCCACGACCCTCCAAAACACAAATCTATCCAAACATGATCAACATTATATGATTTCATTATACAAATTATAAATTAATTTACTAAACAAACGAGCTATAAACTACATATCATCACTAACTTAGAGAAAAATATACCTTTATTAAGTTTATAGTTAATAATTTTGGAGAGAAATCATTGAAAAATTATATAGAAATAAAATTATGTAAAAATAATTAGAGATGGGGAAGGATGTCGTTGGATATAGGAATGGATGTCGCCGGAGAGAGTGATAGATGGAGATGAAATGAGTTGCAATTTAGGGATTTAGGTTATGAGTTGCTGCTGCTGCGTAGTTATATACCTAAAACATTTGTGTTGCGAAACTAAAACATGTTGCAAAATTAAATTCGTGTTGTGAATTCGAAAATCGAGTTGCGAATTTGAAATTCAGTGTTGCGAATTTGACTTCTGTGTTGCGATTTACAGATTCGCGTTGTGAACTTGACTTCAGTGTTGCGAATTTGACTATCGCGTTGCGAATTTAACTTCTGTGTTGCGAATTTGACTTATGTGGTGCGATTTACAAATTTACGTTGCGATTTACAGATTTGCGTTGTGAATTTGGAAAATCGCAATGCGATTTACATATTCACGTTGCGAATTTGGAAAATAGGTTGCGAAATTGGAGTTCGCGTTGCGAATTTGTTGGTCATTTTCGCAAATCCAAAAAATGTTGGTTAAAATCGTATATTATAAGGTATTTTCGGTCACTGAAGTTATTTTCTCTAAAAAAAAAATTGGCAAGAAACGGCCACTTACCGGCAAGTTTGATGGGTCAAAATTCAAAACGGCTGCAATCGGAGAGAGATGGTGTTTAAGTGAAAAAGATTTATTTCCTAATTGTTTTGTACAAACTTAAAATAATGGTTAAAAATTGTATTGATAAATTAAAAATTATCTGAAGTGTTAAAATTTATATTTTAAACATTAAATTTAATATAAATTTTTATTGAAACTTAAGGGTCAAATTGTATATTATTTTTTTGATTAACCAAATTGTATATTAAAATTAAAGTCAATAGTCCAATTGTAAATCAAAGGTAAAATAAGGAGATAAATTGCACCCAACAAAGAATCAAGATTCAAAATATATATTAAAACCAAAGTAAAATGTCAAACATACACTAATCCTTATTTAATAGAGGCAAAGGAAATTGAAAAATGAAATAGTCTTTTTTAATAGTTTGTGGTGATTATAAGGTAGTATTTATTTAAAATTTTATTAATTTATTGAATTATATATACCTTGCAGCCGCAACTGCTCAAACTCAAAACCTATAGAGAGAAAACAATATTTTCATGTTTTTTGATGAATTTAGAAAAATAAAATAATTATAAGAAAAAAAATATAAATATACAAAATGTTTGTTTCCTTTTTCCTTTCCTTCTTAATACGAAAGATGAAAAAATGCAAAGAATTTTTCTTTCTTTTCATAATTTGAGTTATGAAATGAAGAATTAGAAAAATATTTGTGTTATTTTTTATAATTACAAAATTTTATCATTTTAATCTTTATTCTTCTCTTATATTATTGTTTGTTTTTCCATAGATATTATACGAGTTTCATGTTAGTTTCCTAGTGTAATAATAATTTAATAATAATTTATTGTTGTTTTATGATAGCATGTATTTATTCAATTAATGATTTGGTCCAATGAGCTTGCTAGATTTAATAGTATTATAAAAGAAAAAAAAGTAAATTAATGAAATTTTTAAATATGAATGAATTTATTTTTTGAATAAAAGATTTAAAGTTTAGGATTTAAAAAGAATATTGTATGAGTTGACCTGACTCCTCCAAAGGTTGAAATATTTGTGTGGCTATTGTTCCGGTTAGAGTGAAACTTCTAAAGAGAGGTATCCCAAACATTATAAGTACCCTATGTCCCATGTGCCTTAAAGTTACCAGAATCCGTCGATCATTTATTTTTTTCATGCGAATTTTTGTGGAAACTTTGGACTAGAATGTATGGTTTTTGGGGTATTTCTTCTGTGTTAAATCAAGATCATGTATCGGCTTTGATACCTTGGTAGAATCCTCATAGGCGCAGCTCTTCTGGTTTGATTTGATTCTTTATCCCTCTCAATATTATATGATCAATGTGGTTGTTTAGGAATGATATCATGTTCAAAGGTTCCTGTGTTGATTATTTGCAGCTGGAAAGTTCGGTGATTATTTTTAATTCTATTTTTATAAAAAAAAATGGTATTGTTTTTATGTGGCTTCAGGAAAATCAACTTTCTAGTAGAAAACGACAGCTTTACAAAAGAGATTTGATGATTACATCTAAAAGTTTAAAAGAGTAAGGAAATTATTTCCTTGTGTTAGTCCAACTAAGCTTAAATTTCAAACTTGTTTATGGCCGCGAACATCACTTTATTGAAAATTTGGGATGAATGCATTGATGAAATTGAAATGTCAACCTCAAATTTGGCTGTTTTTGGTTACTGTTGTGCCACCTACGGACAACATTTTTATGTGTGAACCCTATCTCCCTACAATTAATTACTCTTGAATTTACATTAAAAAAATGATTTATCATAATTCACGCTTCAGATCCAGATTTAAAATGATTTTATTAATCAACTTATAAATTATACGAGTCTCGTTTTTTCTGTATTTAATACATGAAAAAGTAAACTACATAAATGCTGAATAGTTATCGGACTATTAACTCTTTTTATTTGATTATAAATATTATAAAACAATTATTCGATTTATCAGATTTACTTTCTTATATTCAGTTCTTAGATGACGAGACAGTTTACAAAATAAATATATTTAATTCTCAATATTTATGTATTATATTAATTTGATATTTCTTCTAAAAATCAACTCTCAATATTTACATATCATTTTTTTTTGGGAAATTAAAAAAATTAAAAAAATCTATGAAAAGATTATACAAGATTTTTTTTGGGAAAGTGGTACAAATTAATAAAAAAATATATGATACTCAATACAAAAGATTATAAAATGAAAAAATATTATACTCTATACACGAGTTTTTTTTATACGATGTATAAATGTTGCAGATTAAATTTTTAGAATAAAGATCAAGTTAATATTGTTATAAATATTAAGAATTAGTTTATTATTATGTAAATTTTAAAAAGTATCACATCATACTTTTATTAATCATTTAAAGATGAGAGACAAAAAGCAACTTTAATAAGTCAACACTTATTTTAGTTTTTAATAATATGATTAAAATAGAAAATATAAATAATCCATAGTAATTGATTAACTATGTAACCAAAAATACATATTTGGGTCAGTTCTCGCTAAAATAAAGAAAGAAATTTTTTTATAAAAGTAATTCTAACTATAATTTACAAAAATATTTTTCTTATACGATTAAACTGAATAAAGAGCAATAAAGGTTATATTAAACTTATGTTAAGATTTAAATTTCTTACATTTTAAACAAAGAAAATTAAGTGGAAGAATTACCTTTATAATAAATTTATATATTATTCTATTTGAATTAATTAATCAAACGATGATTATATAAAATTTATGGTTGGACTAGACCGACATCAGACTTTAATTATCACGACCTAGAATAATTATTTGCTTTAATTCAAACCCTTGAAAATATGATGAATTCAACTAAGTATAAGATTACAAGCAAAAACTATATATTATAATATACGTAATAGTTACTGTACTTAGTTAGCGGTCCATTATTCCTATAAGAAAACAGCAGACCAACGGAGGCCTCAATTTTGATGGATCAATTTGATGACTTGTATTATCGCATTTTGTAAGTCGGATTCATGAAATTCTAAATTCTATTTCTTTTCAGGAATCAAGATACTTATGTGTTTAAAAAAAATGTTATTTTTAAAAAATTTAAGTTTGAGCACCAAAAGTCAGAAGAGTGTTTAAACTTTTATTACTAAATAATTGAAAATATTTAAAAACATATATAATATTGTTTAATCTATGATTAATAAATACATCTTTTTTATCAAAAAAAATTAGGCAAAAGTAGGGATAGACATGGGTTGGGTTGGGTTGGGTCGGATTTTTGATCAATCCGACACGAAAATTATACATCCTCCACCTGACCCGAAATAGTATATTTATTAAAAAATATTATTTTTATTCAATAAAAATAGGAATTTAATTCAAAAAAAATAATGTATAGAAGGGCTTTATTGAAAATTATCTCCAAATGTAAAGATAAAATTATATATTTTTCTCGGGTCGAGTATTTAACACCCTAAACTAGAACTTGACCCGAACTCAATTTTTTTAAAAAATTCGATTCGATCGGGTCAAGTCGAAACCCGTTGAATTCGGGTTCCATGCCCATCCCTAGGCAAAATGGTACATAAGTAGGGATGGCAAAAAAACCCGAACCCGACGAGAAAAACCGAAAACTGAATTAAACAGGTCGGGTTCGGGGATGATAAACGGGGACGGGGAAAATCCGTTTATGTTAAACGGGGACGGGTTTGGTAATCCCCGCCTCGATTACCCGATTACTCGACCCGATTACCCGGCCCGATACCCGACCCGATAAATATTAAAAATAATTATTTTATATATATATATATATAATATTAATAAATTTAATTTAAATTAAAAAAATATGGGACTGCTGTAGCAGTGGTGCAGGCAGGTCATGGGTGTTGCAGTTGGATTTGCGAGCCAACTCTGGAATATGGGAGTAAAACGTGGTTTTGCACGTTGATGTGCAGCAACAAAGTATAGACAGAAATAAAGTGTTTACTGCAAAAGTGGTGAAATAATAAAAAACAAATTATGGTGCTTATTACAGATGGTGTTTTATTAATTTATGGTAACTTTTGGGACATTATATTAAACATATATATATATATATATTTGTCGGACTGAGATGAATGCTTTCAAAGTAATGGTGGGCCTGCATGGTGGTCAAGGGAACATCACGGGATGAATAAGTTGTATAAAAATTATTTTATACAAACTATCTCAAGTTTTAAAACACAAAATATTATTCTTTAAATGCTAAAATCCTGAGCCTATACCGTACATAAACTCTAAACCAATGTAATTAAAGTTTCAAAACACTGTGTTTATGCTAAACGGAGATACTCGTTTCCCTGCGATTTTTCCCGATTACCTGATGGAAATCCCCGTTTAAATCTCCGCGGTTTTTTAAACGGGGATGAGTACCGGTTTTTTAAACGGGGACGGGGGTACCAATACCCGCCCCGAACTCGCCCCGTTGCCATCCCTATACATAAATCCCTTATTCTTTTCAAATAAAAAATGACCCTCGAACTATTTTTGCGCTTAACATAGCCCTCAAACTAAGAAAAAAAAACCCAATGTGACCATTTAACCAATAATTTTCGTCGTTGACCGTTACGATGTTGTTGTGACACTTCACAGTGCTGATGTGACGGTTTAGATGGTAAATGTGGCACTTATAACAATAGTTTTGTGTATTTTTAAAATTTAATTAATGTTAACTATGCATTAACATTATATTTTTATTATAAACTAAAATAAATTTTGTGTTATTGAAATTACTTATCAATTTTATCTTTTATATTTTTATAATTCGTAATAATTTTTTTAATAATTATATTTTAATTTAATTATTTAATAACTATTTATCAATCTTTATTTTAAAAAATTTGATACCAAACACATTTTCATTTTTTTTTAAGAAACATAAAGGGAGACGAACATCATTTTGCAATGTGGCAATATCGTGAAGTTTTACCAAAACGGAAAACCTATTTAGAGTAAAAACTACAAGACAAATCTCGAATATGAAGTAACTAAATCGATCATAGATTATTTTAGTTAGTGTCGCGTGCTTGCCTAAATAGACCGTTTCTTGGCCACTGCCTACTTTAGTTCACCATCCATTTGGACCTTTGAGATTTTAATTATCATTTGAGAAAGTATGAAAATTGAAAAATGACCTAATGGCTTTCCAGTTTTGACTGTTCGGTTAGGCTGGCCTAATAGCTTGAAACCATATGTACTGCCAAAATACTAGATTCTCACTTATATTAATAAATTGCTGGAATCATGGCCGGATATAAAATTCTATATTAAGAAAAACTTAAATTATAATATTTTAAGATAGATTAACTTTAAAATACGAAAAAAATTATTAATAAAAATATAAGAAATATCTAAATTATATGTTAATTTATTTTGTAAATAAAAATACTATTATCTCTATTCTATCTCTTAGTTCATCCTAGAATGGGTGGCTGGTGTTAACGACATAAATGCTGCCGAATTTGTACAACGTGGAAACCACATCGGGTGCTTTCATAGACATCACTCGAAACCGACACGAGAGGAATATAAAATGAGTCCTATTCTACACGCACACGATAGACCCGTGTATCTTTATATAATCCAGATCCTAGTACCTTCCTTGTTGACTGGGCCCTTTAAACAAACAAAAGCTATTCAGAGTTATATCAGTCCATTCTTTTTTTAATCCCAAAATTTACATTTATACATTTAAATTTAATTCATTCCATAATACTATATGAATTTTAACATCATAATAGCAATGCTATGCCACTGGTGCACCATCACCACATTTTTCTTTGCTAAGACATCATGAATTAATTATTTACGGATTACAGACGCCAACTTTGCAAGTTTACACTTTTCATGTGAAATTACTGATCAACTCTAATGAATTAATTATTAATCTTTGAGGACTAATTAATAAAAAGAAAAGGAGAGCAATATTCTAGGGCCCCACCTTCACAATTCGGTTCTTCTCTTTTGTGACAAAAAGGGAAAAAGTTAAGATCGTGATGTTTCGAAAGTAAGCCCTCAAATGTTCTCATGAGCTAAAGTCAAGCCACTTGATACAGTGATATTCTTCATTTATTTATATAAAAAAAATATAGGATTAAAGATGTATGAAGTTTTCAAATCTAAAAAATAATAATTTTTTTTTTTAAAAAGAAAGGTAAACTATTGGTAGCAGATAGCATCAAAATCTGCTTGCTGACCAATCTCAGCAGGCGACGTCGGAAGAAACAGACAGCAACGGCATCAAGTTTGTCTAGTAAGAATCTGTGTCACCGTTTGCTGTATGAAATCTAAGGGAATATGAATCGTTGAACAAGTTTTTGTATGAAGTGCAATGAAGCCGTTATAAGAACAGGTTCGATGAAAAAGGAACGGTGGTTGGAGAAAGTGGGGCGCTGTCGGTTTTACTTTGAAAACTGCATAATAAATTAAGAATGATTTCCATTTCTGCAAACAACTTCAGTCGGCCGAGGATTCATAAATGAAAAGAATTTGTTCTAGGCTGTGGCTAAATGTTCATTGAAACGACTGTACAAAAATCCTTATTGCACGTTGATAACATGAGGATTCTGAACCTTGTGTCCAGACCTGGGTGGAAAAATGAAGCGTTCAATCTTATAGTTTACACCATTCGATTCCTATCGTAAGACGTTTAACTTTTGAGCTGTTAATGTGCAGAATCAGTTGCTTTTGGCCGGATGCTTTTCTTTCTACTATATAAACATATCATGGTTACGCAATAATTTCATCGTTTCTTGTGCGTTTAGTTTTCAGCTTTTGATCTTCAGATTCTTTTGAACCACTCCGCAAAATGTCGAACCAACCGGCACCAACTCGGCCCTGGTTTCGTTTAGCATCCATTTCAAGGCCAGCACCAACCTCAACTCCTGAACCAGCTCCAGCTCTGCCAAGTTCAGCCACTATTGGACCTGCATTCAGGCTACCATCTCAAGCTCAACCAAATGCAGCCGCTCCACCAGCAGCTGCAGGTAGTGTTTCTACGGTTCCACAATCCCCTGCAGATAAAAAACCAACGGTTCCGGTCAATGTAGCAACTTCTTCGGTCCCTAGTTCCACCGTGAAGACCGCGCCAACTACTTCTCCTGTGAAAACAGCAATAACATCGTCCTTGCCATCTTCTCCAGCGAAGCCAGTGGTTACTGATAATACCACCGCGAAAGTTTCATCTGCCAAGAGAGCTCCAACTGGAACATCAGTGGCAAGTTCCTCAACCCAAAAGCCTGCCTCCTCTGTGACCACCACGACCCGTATGCCTAGCCCTAAATCATCAGTAACAACAATTAAGCCTGCCATAAAAAATGAAATGCAATCACCGAAGACCAAACCGCCAACTGGTAGGCCACCTTTCCAGTTGAAAGCTCAAGCTGAGATTGAACCCAAGAAGATTCATGCTGAGGCAGAGCAAAAGCCCAAGGGATGGCTATTTGGTGGCACTCGCAAAGCACCATCCAAGGAAAGCGAGGCAAAGGGCAAGAAGAATTCTTCTGAATCCGAGGATGCAGGAATGAGGATCATAACAATTACTGGTGATAATAAAGGTGCTTTCATGGAGATAAACCAATCATCCCACCATAAAAATGGGTTTCAGGGAAGTCTGTATCTTCTCGAAAGCGGCAGCAGCAGCCGCGAGGCAGGTGATCAGAAGATGAAGGGCAAGAGCAACTCATCAAAGACAATGCCTATGAACGCATTCATTAACAGCAATGTGCAAGGCATTAATAACTCAATTGTGTACAATTCTTCATGCGTTTGTCATGACCCTGGCGTGCACCTTACTCTCTACACAAAACCAACTGTTGGTGGATTCCACGTCGAGTAAAGCAGCAATGGCTACCACAGCTACAGAGAAAGCAAAACATTAAATTTAAAGGGTTTTAAGTGTTTTTGGTTGTTTGAATATACTACTTTCGAGTTGTTTGAGTGACGCCTAAAGGGCAGATGGATTCGGATTCTTCAATACCACTTTTTCGTGGCGTCTAATTGAAGAGGATCCGAGCCCAGAAGGCCCTTTAGAGTTTAGAATTATGAGCTAAACTTGGAGTGTAATAAAAATGGCGGATAAAACCCTTGTGTTTGCAATTCACCAACTGGCTTTTATAACACCAATTTTATTTTAATTTTGCCTTGTTAGTTTCCCATGTACGTGTATATATATACCATTGCTCTTTCTCACTGAGAATAATTACTTATAAAAAGATGATATGAATGAATCATATGTGGTGAGTTGTTTCTCACAATTGGAGAAGCTAAGTGAAATGTTGGCTGAAACCCATGATGAAAACAAGGTCAACAAGGTAAGTTTTGAAGCTGAAGCTGAGCCAACTCTCCAAGGGGCAGCAATGGAAGGCAACGATGGGTTTTTTTGTCTTGAAAGAATTTATGAACAAGGATGAATACAGATCATTCTTGATTTCTGAGAAATTTCATAAATTTAATTCGGCTGCTGACGTCTGATTATCCGTGTAGTCGTTTGCAGTGGTTGAACTTTTAGACTTGAGAGAGTGGTTGGCTAATGCTTTTTTTTTTGCCATCCCAGAGACCAATTTAATGTTGCGTCAAAATTCTATTATCCTACTAACACCGTTACTGGTAATGATTAATTTATTATAAATTAATAAATCTTCCTTTTGAACTACTAGTGAAAAAAGAATTATTCAAATATTAATGATTATTTATGTAGTTTACCCATAATTTCAAGATGTTAACACTCATAGATTATTTTATTATTATTTTTATATAATGTGATATATTTTATTAATATTTTAATGTCACATAGAATTATAATAAAAATAAATTTAAAAATATTAAATTATACCTTAAAATTTATACTCAAATTCTTAACTCTCAAATCATATCCAAAGTACAAACTAAGTTATTTTAGTGGTTAAAGATGTGGTTGTTATCCCTAGAAGTTTCAAGTTTGAGCACTGAAAATTATAAGGGTTTTTGAGCTTTTATTGTCAAATGATGAATAATTATTAGAATAAATACTACCTTATTATCACTTTAAATTAGCCAAATCATATTACAAATCATATACCAAATCCTAATCTCATAGTAACCCCACCCATCCTCACCCTTGACAAGGACATAAATATTAAGGTTGAGAACCTTGAGTTTCAAATTGGTGCACAAGCAGACAATAGCTTCCCGTTCCATAAGTTTTATTTTATAATTTTTAATAATCAGAAAATTCAACAAAACGTATGGTTGGAGAATCATTTGTGTACTTTATCTTAAATTTTAAAGATATAATTTAAAATTTTTAAATTTATTTTTATTATAATCCTATATGGCACTACAATACTAACAAAATATGCCACGTCATATGAAAATAAAAATCAAATAATTAATGTCATTGAAGAAGAGTGACCAGAGTAATTCAAAAGTTAAATAATTAAATTAAATTTTTTTAAATTTCAGTGACCAAAATAAAAGTATAAAGATAATTAAGTGGTAAATAGTATAATTTACACTAAAAAGTCTAATTAGCCGCCTTCGTTCATTACAAGCCTCAACTCCATTAGCGCCTAATCCGAAGCGCCTCCGAGGACTTCATTTCTCTAAACCATGATACGTCGTACTGAACTGCATTGCCGATTGGTGATCGGACTCCTCGATCGAAACACCGCCTTCCGATCTTTCACCAGCGTCGACCTTTCCAACGTAGATCCTTCCTCCCCACTCCTCCAGTACTACACCGTCACACCCCCGATTAAACCCTGGCCCCAAAATCTCCATCCCAAACGCCTCGTCTCCATGATCAACCGCCAACAAAACCTCGATCTTGCCCTCCAAATCTTCCTTTACGCCGGAAAATTCCACCCCAACTTTTTCCATAATTACAACACCTACCAATCCATCATCCAAAAGCTCTCCCGCGCCCGCGCCTTCGAACCCATGGAATCCCTCATCTCTCAGCTCCAAAATTCCCAAATTAAATGCGGCGAAGAACTTTTTATCACGGTGATCCGGAATTACGGCCTCGCTTCCCTCCCAAAGCTGGCAGTCAAAACCTTTTTGCGTATCGAAAATTTCAACGTCCAGCGATCAGTTCGATCCTTGAACACTTTGTTAAACGTCTTGGTTCAAAACAAACGGTACGATTTGGTTCACTTTATGTTCAAAAACAGCAAAACGAAATTCGACGTTATACCGAATGTTTTTACTGCCAATATTTTGATCAAAGCACTTTGTCAGAAAAACGATGTAGAAGCCGCATGTAAAGTGCTCGATGAAATGCCTGAGATGGGGATGGTGCCCAATTTGGTTACTTATACCACAATTCTCGGCGGATATTTGGCGAGGGGAGATATGCGAAACGGGAAGAGGGTTTTCATGGAGTTATTGGATAGAGGGTGGATTCCTGATGCAACGACATATACTGTCTTAATGGATGGGTATTGCAAATTAGGGAAGTTCAATGAAGCTGTTAAAGTGATGGATGAAATGGAGGAAAATGGTGTTGACCCAAATGAGGTTACTTATGGAGTTATGATTCAGGCCTTCTGTAAGGAGAAGAAATCCGGAGAAGCACTTAACTTGTTTAACGATATGCTTCAGAAGAAGTATATCCCAAGCTCTTCACTTTCTTGTAAAGTAATTGATCTGTTGTGTGAAGAAGGCAAGGTGGAGGAAGGTTGTTACTTGTGGAAGAAGATGTTGAAGAACGATTGTTTGCCGGATAATGCAATACTGAGTACGTTGATTCATTGGCTCTGTAAGGAAGGGAAGGTTTGGGAGGCTAGGAAAATATTTGATGAGTTCGAGAAAGGTTCGGTTCCGAGTTTATTGACCTATAATACTTTGATTAATGGTATGTGTGAGAAGGGAGAATTGAGTGAGGCAGGGAAGTTGTGGGATGATATGGTGGAAAAAGGGTGTAATCCAAATGTGTTCACCTATAATATATTGATTACAGGGTTTTGTAAGATCGGAAATACAATGGAGGGGGTTAGAATTCTGGAGGAAATGCTGGATAAAGGCTGCTTGCCAAATAAGGCAACTTACAATATATTGATTGAGGGGCTTCAGGACATGGGAAAGGAGGGTGAAGTTGGGAAGGTTGTTTCGATTGCTATGTCTAGTGGAGGAGTTGATCCGAGTTCTTGGGATCTATTTTTAACCAAGATTGTTGGCAAACTGGATGATGGGGTTGATTTTCTTGATCAGTTGCTGTTGGAAAGTGCTAACTGAGTGACCAACCATTATCTTTGTATGAATCTCAGATATTTAACGTTCTTTGGAAATTAATAGTATCATAAACTTTCTTGGATAGATAATTGTTTGGAGATGGAACAACCATCGGGAGTGTCGAAGGCTGATTTCATGTACAATTGCATTTTTTTGTCATGAATTGGTTGTAGCACTCTCTATGAAGCAGGTCATCTGGAACAAGCTGCCGGAGGTTCCCTTAGCCAATTCATGAGACCTTCTCCTAGAAAGTACCGGTTCAAAGGACGAAAGTCTTTTTTAGGATTGTAGGCTGAGTTGTAATAGAACAAGATGTCTTAAGTAGGAATACAAATTTTGGCAGATGAATTATTTTGAGCTCAACTGGAGAGGTCCTTGGTGAAGTTAACTACGAAGAATATTGCCTGCGTCACTAGGTGGTCCTTGGGCAGCACCTACACTTTATTTAGCCCTCAACTTTAATACTTTATTTTAATTTAATCTTAATTTTTAAAATTTGATCCATACATTTTAATATTCTATCAAATTAATCCCTTCATCCTCCTCCCCCAGCCTACACTAACAAATAAAAACAAAAAAACAAAACAAAACCCCCCAGAAACCAAAGTCATTCTATATATTTTTGTTTCAATTGTGAATTCTAAAATGAATCGAAGAAGAAAAGGAAAAAGATTTGAGATATTTTTGTATTATTTTTTCGCCCTCTTTTTGTTTGGATATAGAGAAAATGTGAGAGTTTAAATTTTGGGTTGAATAAATGGAGTAGATCGAGCTACCATTGATGGTTCCTCAATGGGAAACTCTGTATTCAAAGTAACCTTTGATTTCTTCTCCATCAAATACGAGTATCCATGGATGATCAAATTATGATTTTTATATTCGAAAAATGAGATTTTGAAGACCATGTCCGTAAAGAAAGAATCATCGTCAAGCCATCAAATTCAAATCCACTCAGTTTTTGGGTAAGACAACATTAAAAAAATTACAAATCCATCAATGTTAGATCTATCTGTAACAAATTTGTTACGAGGAATGTGATCAAGAGTGTCGAGGAAAGGCTGGAGTAATTTGGGAATAATAGGGAGTGCTTATTTTACTGTAATTGATTTTTTAGAAAGTATTTTTTCTTCTTATTTTTTAGTGTTTGGTTTGCGAAAAATAAATGGTTAATGTTAGAAGTGAGTGTTTGATTAAGTCGAGTCAAGAAATTTCGAGTTATTCAAGTTGACGAGTCTTATTTTATAACTCGAATTTGATTTGAAATTTTTTCGAATCGAGTTTTCGTTTAAATTTAATTGTAAATATTTATAATATTATGTTACTATTTGATTCTAATTTAAATGAGTTTTTATAATCATACAATATATATATATATATTTCTTGATATTTTTTCCATATGTTATATACATATATCATACAGAGTCTACTCAACTCAAACTTAAAAGTCAATCAACTCATTACTAAAAATTTTGAGTTATCTGAGTTGTATTTTATAACTCGATTTGAACTTGAATTTTTTTCGAGTCGAGTTGATTTTATGAAATTATAACTCGAAATCAATTCGAGTAAAGTTTCTTCGAATTGAGTGGAGTCAAAAAATCGATTTTTTGAACCTAGTCAAGTCTTGCTTATTCCTATTCAATGTAATTCATTTTCGTGGTTAATAGAATTTCTTAAGAAATGACTTATGGTCTAATTTTTTGCACATCATTTTCTAAACTTTTACTCTAAAATATAAATACTCAACATAATATTATTTTATGTATTTAATATTAATATTAATATTATTAAACTTTTGCTCTACAATATTAATTTTACCATTTTAATAAAAAATATGAATTATTAAAAAGTATTTATTAATAATTTTAATAATATAATATTTTTATATTATAATAATATATTTAATTATATTATAATAATATATTTAATTATATTATAATAATATATGATATTATATTCTTATTTTAATAATATATAATAAATTATATTATTTATTGTAGAGCTAATATTTTAATAATAATATTGACATAAATAATATTAAATATATTATTTTAATATTTTAAAAATAATAATACTTTTAATTTTTAATAAATAATATTATTTATTATATTCAATATTTATAATAAATAGTTTCAAAAATATTTATCAACTAATGAAAAATGATTTATATAACAAGTAGACTCTAAGGTAGAAACATATATATCTTAAAATCTAAATTTTTTATGTTATTGATAGTTTTCATCTTAAAATTTTATTTGTTTGCCTCTCATATAAAAAAAACTAATAATATTATTAGTACGTGTATACCCAAACTTCTTTTGAAGTAAGAGGGGTGATTGAGAAATGGGGTATGGAAAATCTGACAGGTGAAGGCAAAGTGAGGGTTTGGATTGGATGAGTGGAAAAGTTAGAGAGGGAAAGAAAACGACAATGGATAGAATTGCACTAGTGGTTGTGGTGGGACAAAGGACGGTAAATGTGTTTTAAAAGACTACTTATTGATGGATGTTAGCCGGAAAAACCATTTCTTTGGGAGATTTTGCAAATGAAAATTAAAAAAAAAAAATCTTTCATATCTAGCCGATGATGCCTTTCCTATCGACGATGTTTAATGTGGTAGCTTTTCGAGTCGGTAAATAAAAAGATTAATTAAATCGATTATATTGTTAGAAGTGAAATAGTTAAGTTTTTAAAGAATAAGATCCTCACTTATATAACATTATGTTATCAATATGTGTTAATATCAAGTGAATGATTTATTATAAATTAGTAATATTAATAGCCAATAATTAGTTTTAAAATATTAATAGAAAATTTTTAAAAAAACTTCCTCAAACGTAGGGATGGCAACAGGCCGGGTTCGGGCCGGTATTGGTCCCCCGTCCCCGTTTAAAAAACTCATACTCGTCCCCGCTTAAAAAACCGCGGGGATTTAAACGGTGATCTCTATCGGGTAATCGGGGAAAACAACGGGAAAACGGGTATCCCCGTTTAGCATAAACGGTTATTTAAAGGGTATCGGGCCGGGTATATATATATTTAAATTAAATATATAAATATTATATATATTTATAAATATTATATAAATATTATAAATATTTTATATATATATATATAATATTTATTTTTAATATTTATCGGGACTGATATCAGGCCGGGTAATCGGGCGGGGATTATCAAACTCGTCCCCGTTTAACATAAACGATTTTTTTTCATCTCCGTTTAATTCGATTTTCAATTTTCTCCGTCAAATTCAGAATTTTTGTCATCCCCACTTAAACGTAAGTGATCATTTATGTAGTTTAGTCTAATTATAATGCATACATTTCCCTTCTCTAAACATTGGCTGAATCTACCCTGGAAATTGTCTGCCAAACGGCAATTAATGAAAGTCATTGACTTTCAAACCAACTTAAAAATTGAAGCAGTCAAGTGAATGTCCCGACTTGATTAGTACAATGCCCCTAGCTTTGCTGTTTAAAGGTCACCATTTTCGAACTGTTTATACCTTAATATGAGATAATTTCCAGATCAAGCAAACATTCTGAAATTTTAAGTAATCTTAGCACCAAATCAGGATATCGTGAAACTTGATACATTCGTTGAGGATAATAAGGACATCCGTGTTTGGGTATCAAGGACAAATCTTGGCTCCAACGACGTCCTTTTTCATGAATTTTCTATTCCACCGTCCCAAGTCTTTATAATTTCTGCAAATGGGAATGCATCTCCAAAGGCTGCTCTGATTTACGTACAACCAATTTGAAGGGTTTAACGAGTTGAATGCTTCTTAATATTTTCCAGGCAAAACAAGTCAAATAAATAGCTGTATCAAAAAAAAAAAAAAATAGCAAGTCATTGAGCAGAAAGGGATATAGGTTAAGTTGACAAAGGCTTTTGATTTTTATTAGCCCGTACAAAAAGAAAAGTATTTTCTTCACATATTGCTCGGGAATTTCTACTGTGCAGCGTCTAAAAAATGACTAAAAAATGAAGTGATCGGTTAAATTTAGACCGATTATGTTATATCATTTAATCAGAAATATTATTAAGTACAATAACATATTAGGTAACACTTATATAATGTAATATGTAGTACTTATATAATAAAATAGACATTTAACCGGAAATATTATCAAGTATAATAACATATTAGGTAGCTCTTATATAATGTAATAGATAGCGCTTATATTGACCTATTTTATAAGTAAACCGATATATTTATACCGATAACATTACAAATTTACCTATTACATTATAATTATAGGTTTCGATGTTTTTTGGATCGATACAATTTTAAATGTATCGACACTTTATGTGTGCACCTCGTTGGACATTCATTTTGGAAAAAAGTATCGACACAAACTTAAAGAGTGTCGATACATTATTTAGACATATTTTTTTAAAAAAACGGTATATTTCTATCGGTACATTGTAAATTTACCTATCACATTGTAATTATCGGTTTCAATATTTTTGGGATCGATACTTTTAATAAATGTATCAACACTTTATGCATGCACCCGTTTGACATTCATTATGGACAAAATGTATCGACACAAATTTAACAAGTGTCAATACTTTATGATGACCTATTTTCTCGTAAAACCGGTATATTTATATCGGTTACATTGTAAATTTACATATGACATTATAATTATCGGTTTCAATTTTATTGGGATCGATACTTTTAATAATTGTATCGACACTTTATGCGTACACCTCGTTTGGGCATTCATTCTGGACAATAAGTATCGACACAAATTACACAAGTGTCGATACATTATGTTGACATGTTTTCTAATTAATCAATATATTTATACCGGTTACATTGTTAATTTACATATTACATTATAATTATTGGTTTCGATGTTTTTTGGGTCGATACTTTTAGAAAATATATCGACACATATTTAGGTAGTTATTGTACATACCTAAATATGTCATGCGAATTTAATGTTGTACCCACCCTTCAACTACCACTACCACGTCATATTGAAAGCACGGCTAAAACATGATGAATGAACATTTACTTACATCTCCATCAACTCCGGGACCACTGAACTTGCACAACAAAATTTTTGCCATGGATCATACTAATACAGACAATGTTAAGCCAACCGAGGAATGCCATGAAGTACATAATGTTGATGAATCTGACAGATTGGTTGGTCAGCTATTCTCTTCACGTGATCAAGCTTGATACTTTTACAAGAGATTCGCACGGGAACATGGGTTTAGTGCACATAAGGGACCAACACGGCTTGACGTGGAAGGAAATATGAAGACACAAGAATTTTGTTGTTCCAAAGAAGGGTTTCGAGTATCAAAAGACAATATTGTTAATCGTCAACGTGCTCATATTCCAATCACAAGAACAGGATGCAAGGCTAGAGTCGTAGTTACAGCAACAAATACAAACGATCACTGGGTTATAAGTAAGTCTTATCAGAAACATAATCATGCATTGTGCACACCTGTTATGACACTATTTATGCATTCTAATAGAGCTGTAAGTAAGGCTGATATCGACGAGACAACAACATTGAAAGAGGTTGGTGTTGACACGTCTCAAGTAATGAACTATTTAACCAGCAGGCAGGGGGATATCATAATGTTGGATTTACACATAAAGACCTCTACAATGCACTTCAAAGAGGTAAAGCAAAGGAAATCGTCGATGGGGATGTGAATGCACTTATTGCTTACTTTGATTATAAGAAACATGATGATCTTGAGTTTTTTATGACATACTCAGTAGACGAATCAGGGGCATTGCATAATCTTATTTGGTCGGATTCTACATCGAGATCATATTGCACATGCTTCGGTGATGTAATTGCGTTCGACACAACCTACAAAGATAATTTGTATGGTCGACCAATTATGCCTATTGTCGGTGTCAATCATCACCATAACACAATTATGTTTTCCACTGCCATAATCACTGACGAGACGTCCCAATCTTTCGAGTGGGTGCTACATAATTTTTTAGAAGCCATGATGAATAAATCGCCTATTTCAGTTGTCACCGATGAGGATAGGACAATGCAGAGGGCTATCAAATCTGTTATACCTTATGCTAAGCACAAATTATGTTCTTGGCATCTTTCTCGCAATGCACAAGCTAACATTGGTGACCCAAAATTTACAGCAACATTCTCAAAATGCATGGCTTCCTGGTGGACAACCGAGGAATTCGATATTCAATGGCGTTCAGTTGTTTCAGAATTCAACGTCGAAAAGCATCCATGGGTGATTGAGAAGGGAAATACTCGACACTTATGGGCACAAGCATATCTAACCGGTCATTTCTTTACCAATATTCACTCAACACAAAGGTGTGAGTCTATGAATGCTTCACTAGCGATTGCACTGAAACACAAGAAGACATATTTAGATGTTGTTCGTGCAATTGAAGATGAAATTAGTAGAATGCGTATGAACGAGTTGAAAGCGGATTACTTAAGTTCCCAGACGAAGCCCTTCCAGATCACAAAACTGGTCGAACTTGAAAGCCATGCTGTTGAGATTTTTACCTGCGAATCTTTTCGTACGTTCCAAGATAAACTTCAACGGGAGACATTGTACCGGATTGAGGAAGAGATTCAGTCCTTATCAGATGAATGTCAATATTATATTTTGACAAAGTACAAAAAAATAGGACATTTGAAATTAGTTTTGATTCTCGTATGGAAACCCTAATATGCTCCTGCAAAAAATTCGAGATCGTTTGACTTCTGTGGCGCCATCAACTTTACATTTTGAAGCACTTGGATTACACATATTTGTCCGGGACTTTGATTCAAAGTAGGTGGACTAAGGATGCGAAGGCTTCTGCACCCAATTATGTTGACTTAAATGTGCCTCCAGAAGTGATGCAAATGGCAAGGTTTACTGCTCTACGTTCAACGTCAAGTAAGTTATGCTACAGTGCATCAAAGATAGACGCGTCTTTCAAAATCTCAAGAGATGAGATGAAAAGACTAATAGAAGAAGTTGAAAACTCGTTTGGTTTGAATGATTCAGTCAACCAGAGCAGTGTAGTAAACAACGTTCACGACCCTCAACGAAAACAATACAAGCGAAAAGAAGTACCAAAGAACAAGGTCGAGAATAAAATTAGGCGATGTGGGTACTGCAACGGTGAGGGACATAACAAACTAACATGTCCTCAAGTCAAGCTTAGTTTGAATACAAGCACACAGCCTAAATCAACTGATTTTTTCAAAGACGGAATAAAATGACCATTCAGTCCCTCACGTGATGACAACGATCTCCATATATCGTAAGTATCAACATTACTCCTATTGTGTATAAGAAACATGTACAACCTATTGCTAACTTTTCTCGTCTCATACATAATTACATTCACATACAAAATTATAAATCGTATGTAACTTATACAAAATTAACCCTGCATTAACAAAATTTCCTCTCTTAATCTATTTTGATTTGGGCTTACAAGACCGTTTAATATTTCATCCGCATCATCACATAAATGCCAAACAATCTGTAGAGTATAGTCTCCCGCAATCATGACCGGAATAAGTTCTGTAACTGGGATTATCCAGGTTAATCATGTTGACTACATAGCCAATAAAACCTGGGGTCCAAATGGTAAGCTAGGAATTGGTAAGGTAAGCTTCTTTTGAGGGTTTAGGGTTTAGAACACTCCAACGTAAGGAGTGCATGATTGAACATTACGTATAATAGTTGTATTCAGTTGTTGAAGAATTGTTCTTAATTTTATATAAGGATAGTTGTTATGATATACGTTCACGTTTCGGGACCAATTAGTTAGATGCGTGCAGTAACCTATATCCTCGAGGCAGAGCACAAAAAATCTGGCACTTAAAGATTTACCAAGAGCGGTAGCTTTTGCTCTGAATGAATACTGAACCTAGAATCAACTTTGCAATTATGCCTATCATGCTGAAGAGAACCTGCTGAAAAATAGGATTTGCATACAACTGCAAACATTTTAAATGATAAACCCAACTCCTCACATGGAAAATTATACAACAATGCCAGGATTTCCCATAAAATGATTGACATCTCTTTTGCATAATTTTCCATGTAAGTAGTTGGGTTTAGGGTTTAAATTCTTGCAGCTGTGTGCAAATCCTATTATTCAGTAGGTTCTCTTCAGCATGATAGGCATAATTCCAAAGTTGATTCTAGGTTCGGTCTTCATTCAGAGCAAAAGCTATCCCTCTTGGTAAATCTTTAAGTGCTAGATTTCTTGTGCTATGTTTTGAGGATATAGGCTACTGCACGCATTTAACTAATTGGTCCCGAAATGTGAACGTATATCATAGCAACTATCCTTATATAAAATTAAGAACAATTCTTCAACAATTAAATACAACTATTATACGTAATGTTCAATCATGCACTCCTTACGTTGGAGGGCTCTAAACCCTAAACCCTTAAAAAAAAGCTTACCTTACCAATTCCTAGCTTACCATTTGGACTCTGCAAGGGGTTTTATTAGCTATGTTGTAAACATGATTATGAGCTTCCTTTATCCTTTCGTATTCAGTCAGACTTTAGAGATTTGAATCAATTAAATTGGATTAAATACTTTAATCCAATTACCATTTCAAGAACAATTACATGAATATATTAATACTTACTGGTCGCTTTCGATTTTCTTCTATATTGATACGCCAGGGCTCCATTTGATGGTCATCATCTTCGCGAACAAAGATTGAACTTGAAACCTATAACCAATCACAAACAGCAAACTTTAAAATGTAACCCCTCTTTTCGAATACTTTCTAAAAAATTAGGGTTTTGACAACATACCTATCGAACACAAGAAGGGAAAAAAGTGTCCAATCTGGAAATCAATACCATAATATCGATAAATTTACATGAATAACTGATCGTAACTGTTATGAATGTTGGTATTCGTCAAAGAGGAAGAGAAGAGAAATGTCTTTAGGGTTTGTCAATTTGGGGTTTTTAGCGTTACATATAAATAATGAAGGAAGGAAAAACTTGTTATTTAAAAGTATCGACACAAAATCCAAAAGTGTCGACACTTTATGTACACATATTCTCTCATAAAACCGGTATATTTATACCGATTACATTGTAAATTTACGTATTACATTATAATTATCGGTTTCGATGTTTTTGGGATCGATTCTTTTTAAAGCTATATCGACACTTTATGCGTGCAACCCTTTTGGCATTCATTTTGGACAAAAAAGTATCGACACAAATCTAAAACGTGTCGATACGTTATGTTCACCTATTTTCTCATAAAACCGGTACATTTATACCGATTACATTGTAAATTTACCTATTACATTATAATTATCGATTTCGATGTTTTTAGGATCGATACTTTTTATAAATGTATCGACACTTTATGCGTTCACCATTTTGGGCATTCATTCTGGACAAAAAGTATCGACACAAATTTAAAAAGTGTCGACACATTATGTTCCCCTATTTTCTCATAAAACCAGTATATTTATACTGGTTACATTGTAAATTTACCTATTACATTGTAATTATTGGTTTCGATGTTTTTGAGATCGATACTTTTTATAAATGTATCGACACTTTATGCGTTCACCATTTTGGGCATTCATTATGGACAAAAAGTATCGACACAAATTTAAAATGTGTCGACACATTATGTTCCTCTATTTTCTCATAAAACCAATATATTTATATTGATTACATTGTAAATTTACCTATTACATTATAATTATTTATTTCGATGTTTTTGGGATCGATACTTTTTATAAATGTATCGACACTATATGCGTTCACTATTTTGGGCATTCATTCTGGACAAAAAGTATCGATACAAAATTCAAAAGTGTCGACACATTATGTACACCTATTCTCACATAAAACCGGTATAATTATACAGGTTACATTGTAAATTTACCTATTACATTATAATTATGGGTTTTGATGTTTTTGGGATCGATACTTTTTATAAATGTATCGACACTTTATGCGTTCACCATTTTGGGAATTCATTCTGGACAAAAAGTATCGACACAAATTTAAAAAGTGTCGACACATTATGTTCCCCTATTTTCTCATAAAACCGATATATTTATACCGATTACATTGTAAATTTACCTATTACATTATAATTATTAGTTTCGATATTTTTGGGATCGATACTTTTTATAAATGTATCGACACTTTATGCGTTCACCATTTTGGACATTCATTCTGGACAAAAAGTATCGATATAAAATTCAAAAGCGTCGACACATTATGTACACCTATTCTCACATAAAACTGGTATATTTATACTGGTTACATTGTAAATTTACCTATTACATTATAATTATTTGTTTCGATGTTTTTGGGATCGATACTTTTTAAAAATGTATCGACACTTTATGGGTGCACCCTTTTTGGGCATTCCTTGTGGACCAAAAGTATCGACACAAATTCCACAAGTTTCGATACATTATCTATATCTATTTTCTCAAAAAACCGGTATATTTATACTGGTTACATTGTAAATTTACTATTACATTATAATTTTCGGTTTCGATGTTTTTGGGATCGATACTTTTTAAAAATGTATTGACACTTTATGGGAAACTTTAAGTTTGGAAACTTTATGTGTCGATATATGTTTGTAAGTTACCGATATTTCTAAGTATGAAAACTTTGTTGTGGAGATTATAGAAAATGATTGTTTAATAATGTGTTTCGATACATTTGCATGCAGATGTAAAATACATTAATAACTAGTATTGATATTTCAACAATCCTCAAATGTATCTGTACACAGAGAAGTAAATATGGAATAATCAATGATAACATGCATATTAGCTAAGTTAATAAGTTTTGAAAAAAGTAAATTGTTACCTTATAAATGAAATTTAAAACACTCCCGATGCTTCCATTGAGTAAATTGTTGTTTGGATGGAACAAAGGCTCGGGCTAATATTTATAGTGGAGCCGAAATTTATATTGAAACTCAAACTCAAATTGAAATTTAAATTCAAACTCCAATTACATATGAAATGAATTTGAAATGCAGTGTATTGAACATGGAAATTGCATAATTGATTCATACTGTTCAAGTAACATACGTTATGAACCATCAAGCGGGTAAAAGACAATATTGATTGAGTTCAAAGCTGAGTTGTGAGTTGATGGGGTTGTCACACTTGTCACATGGTGGGAATAAAGTACTCACATCGAAGAGATAGATAAATTGTTTTGTTATGCACAACCCATCCCATCCGAATGAAGATATACACACAATATAATCAAACCAATACATACATACACAATAAATTTATACATAACAATGTTCAAATAATGTACCCACAACGAAATTAATCCGATTAAAAAGGGTTATTTATAACGAAGTCTGGAACATTAGGTGCCTTCAACAAATTTTCCTAATACTGTCGTATGTTACCGCCTTTTTCTGAGGATATATATAAATAATTTCAATTATCAAACTAACGAGGTGCAATTTTACTAACAATAAACTAAATTCGCATAAGCAAGAATAAATTCGTGTCATACCTAGAGCATTGTTGCCCGAATGGGAAGCAGCGTCAAAGGAATGTGAACATATGTAATTGTATTTCTATATAAACACATAAATTGTTAATCAATCAATGTATGAACACATGTTTAACTAGAAAAACATATTGCATAAATGTAACTTACCAGATTATAAATCATTTTTTTCTGGTGAATCATCGATCAACAGTGTATTTAGGTCGTTGAAATAAGGAAACACGTTCCAAACATCATTGAGATCTTTACAGTATGTAACATTATCGTATGTTTTGCAATTTGCTTGATCCTGTTCACAAACAGTCGAACATAAATATGTAGGAATCATATACAAATAAAAGTCAGCAAACTGTAATGAGATTCATCCTACCCAAGTGAATAGAGAATGGTCATATAATAAATGTAGTTTTTCAAGTACAGGGTCGATGTTATGCTTGAGATTGTAATCAAGTTTGAATGTTAACATTTAATTGTATATTAACGATTTTGGCTACAGTAATGCAATTGGTCAACAGTTCTAACCTCATATTAGAAGACTAAATGAGAACAACAAAATTGTCTACACAAAAATGCATAAATTTATATAATCCTGTTCTCAGGACAACATCTACAACATGAAGAAAATGAGATTAAAGTTCTACGCTTATATGTTAAAATAATAGATACAAAAGAACAGAATTAAAACCTTTTGGTTGTCTTGGGAAGTAGGCAAGGACACCATTGACATCAAAAATTACAAGTTTTCTTGCAGGCGGCGTTGCAGACACGATATACTTGTTTGGATCATCATAATCATTATCATCATCATCATCGTCATCATCATCATTGTCATTTTCATTGACCTCTTGGTTGTCCACATATGTTAAAAGAAAATAAAATACATTTCAGAACGTATAAATGTTTAAAAACATAAATAATTAATTACCTAACTCGTTTGATGTCGTTGACGTATTTGTCACGCAACATGGAGACTTCATTGCGTAATGATGAAATATCGGCTCACATTCAACTCACAAGGGAATCGATATGCTCCCGAAAATTGACCATGTATTCCTTCACCGTCTTAATTGTGACATCCTCTCCAACTGGAGCTTCTAGAGCTTCTTCCATCATTGCGTCTCCAATTGGTTGGTCGTCTTCATGGCCAATGGGGTCCATTTCCTCCCCCTCTTGCTCTAATCCGACCTCCTTGACACGCTTCCAACCGACTTTTTCAACAAAATCATATCCCGCTTTTTTAATAAATAACATGTCAATCTTGTGGGTTAATCGAACAGGGGCGTCATGTGAAAAATCAACTTCTTTCTTATTCAACAGATGGGTGATGACACATCCATATGGTAGTGAAGTTAAAATTGTTGCTCCCTTTGTGACCATATATACAATTATATTAAATATCAGTTTAACAATGTTTGGAGCCGTTTTGGATTTATACTTTGCTATCCACCAATAATCGTTGTCTCAAAGCGTTGAATATTTTCCCCCACTAGGTCGGATATACCAAGTGAGCATTTTGTGAAACACGCTCGACTCTACATCTAGGTGAATTGGGCTATTTCTAGCAACCCGTTGTATTGTAGTATCTATATTATTTTCATCAGAATTCCCTTTATTCTCGACACCTAGACCCTCAGCAATAGTTTCCGGAGATATATATATCATTTCCCATGACATGGGTATTAATTCGTATTATATTACTCTTATTAGGATCATACTGTAAGGAATCATTGTTGTAGAAGACTCTAACTAGGTTGGGGTAATATTTTGGCTCTACACCAAGGAATTCAAGCAAACCCCAAGATATAAATTTGGATTTAAAACTAAATATATATTTATCACCAAACAAGAAACCCAGGTGATAACTCCGTAAAAAGGTCATATTTGGGACATTTTTACTTAAGTTATTGATTGTCTAAGAGCTCATATAGAATCATATAGATGCATTTAGGAGTATATAGTTGCATGTGGTGAAATTTTGTTTGCCGCGACATTTTATTTTGTAATCAGTGCTGCTTTATGGGAAAGGTGTTTGTTTGACGATGTGCATGATTTGAGAGCAAGGAAAAGAAAAAGGAAAATGCCGAGTTGGATTGGCATTTCGAGAGCGAACAAAATGAAAGAAGATATTTTTGGAGCCAACTGTCCCTATTTTTATGGGATCTCTGACCATGACCGAGAAATCCGCCTGAATCAGTGCTACTTGTTGGGTACTCAGTCAACCATCCATGTTGGACCATTGCAAGCTGCCCAGCAGGATCACTGCCAGCTCTGCCTGATCATCATGTGAATTAAGCATGATTTGGGGTATCTTTTGAATTTTGACATAAATTTTTAGGGTTTTTCTCCCCTATAAATAGAGGATGAAGCCACAATGGAAAGGGGACTTTTACAAGCTGCCAAGAGCCTAAAAATTCGGAGAGAAAGTTCTCTGCCAATCCAATTTACCGTGGCATTTCTCCATTGACAGGCTTGAGGGAGTGGCGTTCTAAGCATCCGAGAGGAGCTAGTTCGCTGGGAGCAATTTGTGGTGGCCGAGGGAAGCTCCGACAGTGCACGCTGAAGGATTTTTCTCCTCCCCTTATATCTTTGCTTTTATATTTTGTTATTCGGGTTGTAAGGAACGAATGATATTTTCTTTGTGCTTGGTTATTTCGAACCCTACCATGAACTAATCTTATTTGGTGGGAGTTCGCTTGGATGTTTAAGTTTTTATTTCAATGAATGATTTTTTTTTATGCTTTATTCTGTTTTGTTTATGATACTTAATGCCTTAAGGTTGTAGGAGCTACGAGAGTAGCCTTTCCTTAGGAGGTTCTTAGGGTTCGAGAGAATACATTGGCAAAATATCCTTAGTATTCGAGAGAAACTAGGGAGGAACTATATAAACAAAGGGTTCTAGGTAGTAACTAGGCCTAATCCACCTTAGAGATAAGGCTAGGATTTCATTCGACTAAATGGAGTTGTGCAAGAATGATAGGTTAAATGTTAATGCTACCGTAAAAAGGTGTTGCCGAGAAATATTCTGTTATGTGGACCAATAGGATCACTGCAGGGTTTACACCAATCATTTTTGCTAGGGCATCTTAAATCTGTCGAGTCCCTTACTAGAGATAACATAGGGCACCATAGTATTCTCTTTCGGGCAGGAGAGGTATAGAGATAAAATCATTCGGAGAAGTAGACTTATATTTTCCTTAGTGACTTCCATCACTCATTCCCAAAGCAGTTTGTCGTGTGAGAAAGCTAAAGTCCAATATTTTAAATCCCGTATTTACATTTAATTTTGCCTTGACATTTTAATTTGTTCGTACGCATCACAATATAATTTGTCACGACATATCCATTTGCTACCACACTACCACCATTCTATTCCCACATCAGACATTCCATTTTGCCACAACATTCTCATTTGTACATACCATCACTAACTTTACTTAGGTGACAAAGTAAAGTGCCTTGACAAACTTATTTGATTTCCTCAATTCCCTGTGGAGACGATACTCAAATTATCATTGTATTACTTGTTTGATTGTGTATACTTGCACATATTTCCACACCCATATTTAGTACTCACAAATAGTGGACAAGTTTTTGGCGCCGTTGCCGGGGAATTGGCAACTGGAAGTTAATTAGTTTTGTCATAGCATTTTTATTTTACTTGTTCATTTTTTGTATAGTTTTACTTGTTACTTTCCTTGTCATTTTTAGGTTTTTATTTTATGTACTGAACATGCTCAAGCAAAGATGTATCAAATTGGATATCAAGGCATTGGTCATGAGGAAGATCCGAATGCCGAGGCAATTCTAAATATTGGGAATGCAGCGAGGCCTCGTAGTATTCGAGTTCATTTAAACCCTATCATGGATGATCTAAATCCTGGAATTGTGGCACACATGATTCAGGCAGCCCACTTTGAGCTCAAACCGGTTATGTTCAACATGTTGGACTTTATTGGACAGTTTGGTGGTGCTCCTCATGAGGATGCAAGGTAACATGTTCGGGCATTTTTAGAGGTATGTGACTCCTTTCGACAACAAGGTGTGCATGAAGATGTGCTGAAATTGAAGTTATTTCCATATTCTTTGAAAGATCACGCCAGGGCATGACTCAATGGATTAGCTCCCAGCTCGATAAGGTCATGGGTAGACTTGTGCAAAAAAAATTGCTATGGCATAATCCACTGAATATGAAAAACTATATTAGAAATGCCATAACATCTTTTCACCAAGGCAATGAAAAGTCTATGTATGAGTGTTGGGACCGATACAAAAGTTTGCTTCACAAGTGCCCCAATCATGGATTCCACGACTGAACTCAAGTTGTGATATTCTATAACGGAGTTAATGCTCCCACGAGGATGATGCTAGATGCCTGGACAAATAGGACATTACTTGATAAATCACCTGTATAGGCATTTGACATTCTGGATATGATTGCTAACAAGGATTATCAATTTTCATCTACAATGCTTGGACTTGGGCAAAAATAACATGGAGCTTTCGAGTTAGATTCTAAGGATTCGGTTTTCGCACAACTTGCTGCTATCACTAATATGTTGAAGAATTTGCAACAATCAAATGAGGTGAAAGAAGTGCAGACAACAAACTCAGCATGTCCATTATGCCATAGCAATCACAATGAGAGCGAGTGTCCGACCAATCTGGAGTCCATCAACTATGTAGAGAACTACAATTGAGGTAACAACAACCCCTATTCTAACAATCTTGGATGGTGTCAGTGTACAAATTTATGGAGAAATCAAGGAACCAGCAATGCTAGTCAGCCCGCTAGGCAGCAGAACTTCAGTGACTCCCAGGTTTTTCAAACAAATATGCCATGGCATAATTCTAACGAGGGAGTACCATCTTCATTTAACACAAGCTCTTTGGAGGCCACGATGCAAGATTTTATAGCAACCACGAAGACTATACTGCATAACCATGCGACCTTCATAAAAAACCAAGAAGCTTTGCTTCGAAGTCACATTTCGTCTTTGAGGGCCTTGGAGGGTCAGGTTGGCCAAATTGCCATGACATTACATTTGTGCCTATATGGAAGTCTACCTAGTGATACTGAAGTCACTAAGGTTCAATACAAGGAGCATTGTGGTATATTCACCTTAAGAAGTGACACCAAAATCTACAAAGATGCTAAGTTTGGGGGAGAGACACTCGGAGAGTCGGATCATGAGATTGTGCACGAAGATCTGAAGGTGTAAGAAGATTTACATTTGCTGGAAAATAATGATGAGGGTTCGAAGAGTGCAGCCAATGAAGACAAGAAAAATTTTGCCACGGCAAAAGAAAAGCCCCCATCAGTAGGAGTTGATTACCAAAAGAAAGTTGCAGAATTTTGCCGCAACAAATTTTTATGCAGTGATAACCACTTCAATCTTGATAAAGAAGATGAAGAGGAGCTCGAGGATAATTCAAAGGAGATGAGTAAGTCTAGATCACCCATAGCTAGACCGGGTATGAAATTTGAACCTTTGAATCCTATTGAATTGACTCATCCTAAGCCCCAACTAGCTGCTCATTTTTATAGGCTAGAAATTGTGAAAGAACTAAGGAATGAAATGAAGATTAAGAAAAAAATTCCCTAATGAGAAATTATTATTTACCGCGACAATTTTGTGTTATGATGACATTGTCAATTTTCTCGTTAGTGTTGTTTTTCTTACTTACTTGAATAGCCTAGGAAAGAACAAGGTCATAAACGATGGTGCCTACTGGCATAGGGATGACCTCAACCTTTCTAACAAATTTATTGCCCAAATGATTTCAAGTTGTCACGACAAAAATGAGCAAAAAGAGATCAGATTCCACTACCATTCAGCTTTAGGAAAAGAGAACTTTGAAGAATGAGGACTACTGCAAAGGTCCTACAAATCAGATGTGAAAGACACGAAATGGCAGGGCAAACTATTTTGAAGGCAGAACTATTATATGTATGGGGAATTTTGGTATACACTGTTGCTCCGATTGAACGTGACAAGACTGCACTTCTCTTGCATGAAGTTGATACTGGCCCAACATCTTAAGGATGCCATGACATTTTAGTTTTACTCATGTGCATAAATAAATGGTTATTTTGTTTCTGTTTTTATTCAATTTCCTTTTAATTTACTATTTTATTTTTATTTACAAGGTTAGGGTCCATCAGGATTTCAACCATACCAGCATCAAATTCTGAACATTCTAGCCCCACACAATTACGAAAGCGCACATGTCGCACGATCGCCGCACTACCACAAGCGTAAAGTCGAGGTACCTTTCATTGCATTGCATTTCATAGCATGTAGTTTAACTTTCCTTAGTTTTTATTTTAGCGTTGAAGACAATGCTTCTCTCAAGTTTGGGGGAGGTAGGGTTCTCAAATCATTGCATGATAGTATTAGTAGAATGAATATGCCATGACATTAGTAAGTGTTAGAATTAGTTTTCTGGAGTAAATTAAGGATATCCGATGATGATGAAGTCTTGATGGCTAGGATTGAATGTGCATGACTGTTGAGGATGATAGAACCAACTCTAGGACTTGCTTCTTTGAAACCTTTGAACACACGATTGTATGTTTTCCATGCTTAAGGAACTTCGAAATTTTTTATAAGAGAACTCTTGCATGTCTTGGCATAAACGATTAAAACCCCACTATGTTAAAAAAAGAAAAAAAAAAGAAAAAAATAAAGTTGTGAATAAATGCTTCGGCATATCTGTAGAGGGACACTTCGCTATGCCACGACATTTCCTAGAAACTACAAATAAATAAATGACATCTATGGTATATGAGTGAATGAAAGTAGTCACGGGATGACTCTACTTGACTAGCTTGGGGGTGGAAGGTATGCTCCCTTTCACCTAGAGTGTGAGATTGTAGGTGTGATGGGCTGACTCTCCTCGTAACAGTGTTGAAAAAAGAAAAAGAAAAAGAAAACAATGTGGGAGTAAACTTGAAAATGTCATGGCAAAACAAGAAAGCTTGCGTAGAAATTTTTTAGGTTTGTTAAGCATGGTCTGGATACAAACACGCACACACCCACACAAAGAATCTTGCCCTAGGGGACAATACTTGATTTCTCAAACTAGTCTAGCATGTTGAAACCAAATGTTCTGAGGGTTGAAATTCTATCCCATATAACTATTCTGCTTATGAACTTGCCATAGTATTTTTATTTTGCTTAATACTATCCATTGCTTGAGGACAAGCAATAGCTTAAGTTTGAGGGTGTGATAACTCCGTAAAAAGGTCATATTTAGGACCTTTTCACTTAAGTTATTGACTGTCTAAGATCTTATATAGGATCATATAGATGCATTTAGGAGTATATAGTTGCATGTGGTGAAATTTTGTTTGTCGCGACATTTTATTTTGTAATCAGTGCTACTTTATGGGGAAGGTGTTTATTTGATGATGTGCAGGATTTGAGAGCAATGAAAAGAAAAAGGAAAATGTCGTGGCATAAGGATATTGTTGAGCAGAATGAAAATGCCAAGTTGGATTGGCATTTCGAGAGCGAACAAAATGAAAGAAGATATTTTTGGAGCCAACTGTCCCTATTTTCACGGGATCTCTGACCATGACCGAGAAATCTGCCTGAATCAGTGCTGCTTGTCGGGTGTTAAGTCAACCATCCAGGCTGGACCATTGCCAGCTGCCCAGTAGGATCACTGCCAGCTCTGCCCGATCATCACGTGAAATAAGCATGATTTGGGGTATCTTTGGAATTTTGACACAAATCTTTAGGGTTTTCTCCCCTATAAATAGAAGATGAAGCCAGAATGAAAATGAGACTTTTACAAGCCGCCAAGAGCCTAAAAATTCGGAGAGAAAGTTCTCCGTGACATTTCTCCATTGACAGGCTTGAGGGAGTGGCGTTCTAAGCATCCAAGAGGAGCTAGTTCGTTGGGAGCAGTTCGTGGTGGCTGAGGGAAGCTCCGACAGTGCACGCTGAAGGCTTTTTCTCCTCTCCTTAGATCTTTGCTTTTATATTTTATTATTCGGATTGTAAGGAATAAATGATATTTGCTTTGTGCTTGGTTATTTCGAACCCCACCATGAACTAATCCTATTTGGGGGGAGTTCGCTTGGATGTTTAAGTTTTTATTTCAATGAATGGTTGTTTTTCTATGCTTTATTATGTTTTGTTTATGATACTTAATGCCTTAAGGTTATAGGAGCTACGAGAGTAGCCTTTCCTTAGGAGGTTCTTAGGGTTTGAGAGAATACATTGGCAAAATATCCTTAGTATTCGAGAGAAACTAGGGAGGAACTACATAAATAAAGGGTTCTAGGTAGTAACTAGGACTAATCCACCTTAGAGAAAAGGCTAGGATTTCATTCGACTAAAAGGAGTTGTGCAAGAACGATAGGTTAGATGTTAATCTTGCCGCAAAAAAGTATTGCCGAGACATATTCTGTTATCTGGACCAATAAGATCACTGCAGGGGTTTACGCCAATCAATTTTGCTAGGGGCATCTTGAATATGTCGAGTCCCTTACTAGAGATAGCATAGGGCACCTTAGTATTCTCTGTCGGGCAAGTGACTCCCATCACTCATTCCCAGAGCAGTTTGTCGTGTGAGAAAGCCAAAGTCCTATATTTTAAATCCCGTATTTACATTTTATTTTGCCTTGACATTTCAATTTGTTCGTACGGATCATAATATAATTTGTCACGACATATCCATTTGCTACCACTCTACCACCATTCTATTCCCACATCAGACATTCCATTTTGCCACAAGATTCTCATTTGTACATACCATCACTAACTTTACTTAGGTGACAAAGTAAAGTGCCTTGACAAACTTATTTGATTTCCTCAATTCCCTGTGGAAATGATACTCAACTTATCACTGTATTACTTTTTCGATTGTGTATACTTGCACATATTTCCGCACCCATATTTAGTACTCACAAATAGAGGACAAGTTTTTGACGACGTTGCCGGGGAATTGACAACTAGAAGTTAATTAGTTTTGTCATAGCATTTTTATTTTACTTGTTCATTTTTTGTGTAGTTTTACTTGTTACTTTCCTTGTCTTTTTCAGGTTTTTATTTTATGTACTGATCGTGCTCAAGCAAAGATGTATCAAATTGGATATCAAGGCATTAATCCTGAGGAAGATCTGAATGCCGAGGTAATTCCAAATACTGGGAATGCAATGAGGCCTCGTAGTATTTGAGATCATTTAGACCCTATCATGGATTACCTAAATCCTGGAATTGTGGCACCCATGATTCAGTCAGCCTACTTTGAGCTCAAACCGATTATGTTCGACATGTTGGACTTTATTGGACAGTTTGGTGGTGCTCCTCATGAGGATGCAAGGCAACATGTTCGAGCATTTTTAAAGGTCTATGACTCCTTTCGACAACAAGGTGTACATGAAGATGTGCTGAAATTGAAGTTATTTCCATATTCTTTGAAAGATCACGCCAGGGCATGGCTCAATGGATTAGCTTCCGGCTCGATAAGGTCATGGGTAGACTTGTGCAAAAAAAAAATTGCTATGGCATAATCCACTGAATATGAACAACTATATTAGAAATGCCATAACATCTTTTCACCAAAGCAATGAAGAGTCTATGTATGAGTGTTGGGACCGATATAAAAGTTTGCTTTGCAAGTGCCCCAATCATGGATTTCACGACTGGACTCAAGTTGTGATATTCTATAACGGAGTTAATGCGCCCACGAGGATGATGCTAGATGCCTGGACAAATGAGACATTACTTGACAAATCACCTGTAGAGGGCATTTGACATTATAGATATGATTGCTAACATGGATTATCAATTTTCATCTACAAGGCTTGGACTTGGGCGAAAATCACATGAAGCTTTCGAGCTAGATTCTAAGGATTTGATTTCTGCAAAACTTGCTGCTATCACTAATATGTTGAAGAATTTGCAACAATCAAATGAGATGAAAGAAGTGATGACAACCAACTCAGAATGTCCATTATGCCATGGCAATCACAATGAGAGCGAGTGTCCGGCCAATCTGGAGTCCATCAACTATGTAGATAACTACAATTGAGACAACACCAACCCCTATTCTAACAATCTTGGATGGTGTCAGAGTACAAATTTATGGGGAAATCAAGGAACCAGCAATGCTAGTTAGCCCGCTAGGCAACAGAACTTCAGTGACTCCCAGGTTTTTCAAACAATATGCCATGGCATAATTCTAACGAGGGAGTACATCTTCATTTAACACAAGCTCTTTGGAGGCCACGATGCAAGATTTTATAGCAACCACGAAGACCATGCTGCATAACCATGCGACCTCCATAAAAAACCAAGAAACTTTGCTTCGAAGCCACAATTCGTCTTTGAGGTCCTTGGAGGGTTAGGTTGGCCAAATTGCCATGGCATTACATTTGTGCCCATATGGCAGTCTACCTAGTGATACTGAAGTCACTAAGGTTCAATACAAGGAGAATTGTGGTATATTCACCTTAACAAGTGACACTAAAATCTACAAAGATGCTAAGTTTGGGGGAGAGACACTCGGAGAGTCCGATCATGAGATTGTGCACGAAGATCTGAATGTGCAAGAAGATTTACATTTGCTGGAAAATAATGATGATGGTTCGAAGAGTGCAGCCAATGAAGACAAGAAAAATTTTGCCACGGCAAAAGAAAAGCCCCCATCAGTAGGAGTTGATTACCAAAAGAAAGCTACAGAATTTTGCCGCAACAAATTTTTATGCAGTGATAATCACTTCAATCTTGATAAAGAAGATGAAGGGGAGCTCGAGGATATTCCAAAGGAGATGAGTAAGTCTAGCTCACCCATAACTAGACTGGGTATGAAATTTGAACATTTGAATCCTATTGAATTTACTCATCCTAAGCCCCAACTAGTTGCTCATTTTTCTAGGCTAGAAATTGTGAAAGAACTAAGGAATGAAATGAAGATTAAGAGAAAATTCCCTAATGAGAAATTATTATTTGTCGCGGCAATTTTGTGGTATGCTAACATTGTCAATTTTCTCGTTAGTGTTGTTTTGCTTACTTACTTGAATAGCCTAGGAAAAAATAAGGTCATACACGATGGTGGATACTGCATAGGGATGACCTCGATCTCTCCAACGAATTTGTTGCCCAAATGATTTCAAGTTGTCATGACAAAAATGAGCAAAAAGAGATCACATTCTACTACCATTTAGCTTTAGGAAAAGAGCACTTTAAAGAAGAGATGACTACTGCAAAGGTCCTACAAATCAGATGTGAAAGACACGAAATGCCAGAGAAAACTATTTTGAAGGCAAAACTATTATATGTGTGGGACATTTTGGTATACATTGTTGCTCCGATCGAACGTGACAAGACTGCACTTCTCTTGCATGAAGTTGATACTGGCCCAGCATCTTAAGGATGCCGTGACATTTTAGTTTTACTTCTGTACAATGGTTATTTTGTTTCTTTTTTTATTCAGTTTCCTTTTAATTTATTATTTTATTTTTATTTACAAGGTTAGGGTCCATCCAGATTTCAACCGTACCAGCATCGAATTCTGAACATTCTAGCCCCACACAATTACGAAAGCTTACATATCGCACGATCGCCGCACTACCACAAGCGTAAAGTCGAGGTACCTTGTATTGCATTGCATTTCATAGCATGTAGTTTAATTTTCCTTAGTTTTTATTATAGCATTGAGGATAATACTTCTATCAAGTTTGGGGGAGGTACGGTTCTCAAATCATTGCATGATAGTATTAGTAGAATGAATATGCCATGACATTAGTAAGTGTTAGAGTTAGTTTTCTGGAGTAAATTAAGGATGCCCGATGATGATGATGTCTTGATGGCTAGGATTGAATGTACATGACTGTTGAGGATGATAGAACCAACTCTAGGACTTGCTTCTTTGAAACCTTTGAATACACGATTGTATGTTTTCCATGCTTAAGGAACTTAGAAATTTTTTATAAGAGAACTCTTGCATGTCTTGGCATAAACGATGAAAACCCCACTATGTTAAAAAAGAAAACAAAAAGAAAAAAATGAAGTTGTGAATAAATGCTTCGGTATATATGTAGAGGGACACTCCGTTATGCCATGACATTTCCTGGAAACTACAAATAAATAAATGGCATCTATGGTATATGAGTGAATGAAAGTAGTCACAGGATGACTCTACTTAACTAGCTCAGGGGTGGAAGGTATGCTCCCTTTCACCTAGAGTGTGGGATGGTAGGTGTGATGGGCTGACTCCCCTCGTAGCAGTGTTAAAAAAAGAAAAAAAAAGATAACAATGTGGGAGTAAACTTGTAAATGTCATGGCAAAACAAGAAAGCTTGCGTAGAAAATTTTTAGGTTTCTTAAGCATGGACTGGATACAAACACGCACACATCCACACAAAGAATCTTGCCCTAGGGGACAATACTTGATTTCTCAAACTAGTTTAACATGTTGAAGCCAAATGTTCTGAGGGTTGAAATTCTATCCCATATAGCTATTATGCTTCTGAACTTGCCATAATATTTTTATTTTGCTTAATATTATCCATTGCTTGAGGACAAGCAATATCTTAAGTTTGGGGGTGTGATAACTCCGTTTAAAGGTCATATTTGGGGCCTTCTCACTTTAGTTATTGACTGTCTAAGAGCTCATATAGGATCATATAGATGCATTTAGGAGTATATAGTTGCATGTGGTGAAATTTTGTTTGTCGCGACATTTTATTTTGTAATCAGTGCTGCTTTATGGGGAAGGTGTTTGTTTGATGATGTGTAGGATTTGAGAGCAAGGAAAAGAAAAAGGAAAATGCCGTGGCATAAGGATATTGCTGAGCAGAATGAAAATGCAGAGTTGGATTGGCATTTCGAGAGCGAACAAAATGAAAGAAGATATTTTTGGAGCCAATTGTCCCTATTTTCACGGGATCTCTGACCATGACTGAGAAATCCTCCTGAATCAGTGCTACTTGTCGGGTGCTCAGTCAACCATCCAGACTGGACCATTGCCAGTTTCCCAGCAGGATCACTGCCAGCTCTGTCCGATCATCATGTGAATTAAGCATGATTTGGGTATCTTTGGAATTTTGACATAAATCTTTAGGGTTTTTCTCCCCCTATAAATAGATGATGAAGCCACAATGAAAAGGGGACTTTTACAAGCCACCAAGAGCCTAAAAATTTAGAGAGAAAGTTATCCACCAATCCAATTTGCCGTGGCATTTCTCCATTGACATGCTTGAGGGAGTGACATTCTAAGCATCCGAGAGGAGCTAGTTCGCTGGGAACAGTTCGTGGTGGCCGAGGGAAGCTCCTATAGTGCACGCTGAAGGCTTTTTCTCCTCCCCTTAGATCTTTGCTTTTATATTTTGTTATTCGGGTTGTAAGGAACTAATGATATTTGCTTTGTGCTTGGTTATTTTGAACCCCACCATGAACTAATCCTATTTGGTGGGAGTTCGCTTGGATGTTTAAGTTTTTATTTCAATGAATGGTTGTTTTTCTATGTTTTATTCTATTTTGTTTATGATACTTAATGCCTTAAGGTTGTAGGAGCTACGAGAGTATCCTTTTCTTATGAGGTTCTTAGGGTTCGAGAGAATACATTGGCAAAATATCCTTAGTATTCGAGAGAAACTAGGGATGAACTACATAAACAAAGGGTTCTAGGTAGTAACTAGGCCTAATCCACCTTAGAGATAAGGCTAGGATTTCATTCGACTAAAAGGAGTTGTGCAAGAACGATAGGTTAGATGTTAATGTTGCTGCAAAAATGTATTGTCGAGACATATCCTGTTATCTGGACCAATAGGATCACTGCAGGGGTTTACGCCAATCGGTTTTGCCAGGGCATCTTGAATCTGTCGAGTCCCTTACTAGAGATAGCATAGGGCACCTTAGTATTCTCTGTCGGGCAGGAGAGGCATAGAGATAAAATCATTTAGAGAAATAGACTTATATTTTCCTTAGTGACTCCCATCACTCATTCCCAAAGCAGTTTGTCGTGTGAGAAAGCTAAAGTCCTGCATTTTAAATCTCGTATTTACATTTTATTTTGCATTGACATTTCAATTTGTTCGCACGCATCACAATATAATTTGTCACGACATATCCATTTGCTACCACACTACCACAATTCTATTCCCATATCAGACATTCCATTTTGCCACAACATTCTCATTTGTACATACCATCACTAACTTTACTTAGGTGACACAGTAAAGTGCCTTGACAAACTTATTTGATTTCCTCAATTCCCTGTGAAGGCGATACTCAAGTTATAATTGTATTACTTGTTCGATTGTGTATACTTGCACATATTTCTGCACCCATATTTAGTACTCACAAACAGCGGACACCAGGTCAATGACACGTTCGGGACGAATCTTCCTTACTTTAAAACTCGTCTGCCATATTTCTTTCTCAGTATCGGATCTAAAGTTTAGAGTTTTGAACGACCTGTTTTCATCAGAAGAAGTGATTGTTTGAGAAGGAGGCTGTGGTTGAGAAGAGTTTTGAGAAAGACCGCACTTTTGACGCTGACGTTTTTGAGCCATTTTGGGTGTGCATGCTATTACATTGGAACATAAACACATTCATGAAAAAAAAAACTCTAATATGGAAATCAATCAAACCCATAAAATATCGATAAATTTACATGAGTATCTGATTGTCACTGTTATGATAACGCTAGTATTCGTCGGAGAGAAAGAGTTTTCTTCTGCTTTTAGGTTTAGGGTTTGTCAATTTGGAGTTTGTATAAATTATAATCTATAAATAATGAAGGGGGAAAACACGCGATATTTAAAATTGTATCGATACAAATCTAAAACGTGTTGATACATTATGTTCACATATTTTCTCATAAAACCAGTAAATTTATACCGGTTACATTGTAAATTTACCTATTACATTATAATTATCGGTTTCGATGTTTTTGGGATCGATACTTTTTATATATGTATCGAAACTTTATGCGTTCACCATTTTGGGCATTCATTCTGAGCAAAAAGTATCAACACAAATTTAAAAAGTGTCGACACATTATGTTCCCCTATTTTCTCATAAAACTGGTATATTTATACTGGTTACATTGTAAATTTACCTATTACATTATAATTATTGGTTTCGATGTTTTAGGATCGATACTTTTTATAAATGTATCGACACTTTATGCGTTCACCATTTTGGGCATTCATTTTGGACAAAAAGTATCAACACAAATTCAAAAGTGTCGACACATTATGTAGACATATTCTCACATAAAACTGGTATATTTATATCGGTTACTTTGTAAATTTACCTATTACATTATAATTATCGGTTTTGATGTTTTTGGGATCGATACTTTTTATAAATGTATCGACACTTTATGCGTTCACCATTTTGGGCATTCATTTTGGACAAAAAGTATCGACACAAAATTAAAAAGTGTCGACACATTATGTAGACCTATTCTCACATCAAATCGGTATATTTATACCGGTTATATTACAAAATTACCTATTATATTATAATTAGGGGTTTCGATGTTTTTGGGATCAACACTTTTTATTAAATGTATCGACACTTTATGGGTGCGCCCTTTTGGGCATTCCTTTTGGACAAACAGTATCGACACAAATTCCATACGTGTCGATACATTATGTAGACCTATTTTCTCATAAAACCGGTATAGTTATACCGGTTACATTGTAAATTTACCTATTACATTATATTTATGGGTTTTGATGTTTCTGGGATCGATACTTTTTATAAATGTATCGACACAAATGCGTTCAGCATTTTGGGCATTCATTCTAGACAAAAAGTATCGACACAAAATGAGAAAGTGTCGATACATTATGTAGACCTATTCTCACATAAATCCGATATATTTATACCGGTTATATTACAAAATTACCTATTACATTATAATTATGGGTTTCGATGTTTTTGGGATCGATACTTTTTATAAATGTATCGACACATATGTTTACCTATTTTTTGGAAACTTTACGTTTGGAAACCATACTGGACAAAATGTTGGAAACAAATCTTCGTGTTTATTAATTTTTCATTAAAAAAGTCTATTTTTACCAACTACATTGTAAATTTACCTTTTACTTTAAAATCATTAAATTTTGTAGTTATTGTACATACCTTCAATATGGAATGACATTTCAATCTCCCACACGATGACAATTATGATGACATTTGGAATAATTCAGACAACAATCTCCTTATATCGTAAGTATCAACATGATTCTTACTGTGTATATGAAACATGTACAACAACCTACTGCTAACTTTTCTCATCTCATACATAATTACATTCACATACAAAATTATAAATCGTATACAAAATTATAAATCTTATACAAAATTAACCATACATTTACATCATCGCTTTCTTTTGTTATTCTTGTGTCTCATGGCAGCTTTTGTTATCTCCTATCTTAGTTGATTTTGATTGTGACTTACGAGATCGTTTAATATTCGCGATCGATCCCACTCTCCAACAACCTATATTCAAATTGTCAGTACGTTAAGTATCGTAAACCACAACATTCAATCTACGACTTTTAACAATTTAACCGCAAATGAATTTTTAATTCCACTTACAAAATCACCAGTTGCCCCTGTAGAACCGATCAATTTATCTACACCTTCTGAAATGCAGTAACAATTACGCTTCGATTTAAAAATCTCGTCCGTTTTATCTATTTTTCAGAGGATATTTAACTATGCCCTTTATATTTTCACCGGATATGTTATTTATATTTAATCGATACAATTACAAAAGTGCCGATGTTTTTATGTCAAATGTCGATACTTTCGATAGTATAATTACATATTTCTTTGAAAGTATCGATAATTTATTACACGTACTTATTAAAATATCGACACTTTTAATATATCTGGTAGCGCTTTACCGGTTTTGTCATATTTTTACCTGTTATATAGTTATGGATCGATACATTTTTATAAAGTATCGACACTTTATAGTCGCTAAAACTGTTTCTCTTTTAAATTCAATAACTGTCGATACTTATATTAAAGTATCGACATTTTCAATATATTCGGTCGCTCTATACCGGTTTTGTGCTTTAGAGACCGGTTTTGTCATATTTTTACCTGTTATATCGTTGTGGATCGATACATTGTTATAAAGTATCGACACTTTATAGACGCTAAAACTGATTCTCTTTTAAATTCACAAAGTGTCCATACTTATATTAAAGTATCGACACTTTCAATATATCCTGTCGCTCTATACCGGTTTTGTCCTCTAGAGACTGGTTTTGTCATATTTTTACCTATTATATCATTGTGGATTGATATATTGTTATAAAGTATCGACACTTTATAGGCGCTAAAACTGATTCTCTTTTAAATTCACAAAGTACCGATACTTATATTAAAGTATCGAGACTTTTAATATATCCGGTAGCGCTTTACCAGTTTTGTCCTTTAGAGACCAGTTTTGTCATATTTTTTCCTGTTATATCATTATGGATCGATACATTTTTATAAAGTATCGACACTTTATAGGCGCTAAAACTGCTTCTCTTTTAAATTCACAAAATGTCGATACTTATATTAAAGTATTGACACTTTCAATATATACAATAGCGATTTACCGGCTTTGTCTTTTCGTGATCGGTTCTATCATATTTTTTTTTGTTATATTGATGTGGATCGATACATTTTTATAAAGTATCGACATAAATTGACAAGCTAAGTTTGCCGATTACCAAAATTTTTAATATTTCTTCATGATTTAGACCAAATACATTATTATTACTCAATATTTTCGATAACACTAAATCAAATTTATTAAATATCTTTTAACGTATCTAATAACACCGTATATTAATCGAATATTAATCTGTATTTCCTAAGACAATCTCTATGTTGCTCTGTAAACAGTAGAAAGAAAGAACCAAGTAAATAATAAAAACCAAAAATTGAAAAACAAAGTTCCCTTTTTAATATATATAATATATATTACGTGGGGGAACTCTCATGTCAAGTGGCTGGAGTCTTCTCACAGAGTCCAAGTTACCCGATCGCCACTTTTCTTTGGAAGAGCTCTCTTTTCAAGCCCTTCATAGCTCTGGGCTTCTGGATTTTTTTGGTTCTTTAACTTTTATCCATTTTCGGGTTTGCATCTTTCTCCCTATAGTTGAAAGCTTAGACTTTTTTATTGTATTAAGCTTTTTCTAGCCGGTTGACTATGTGGATCTTCTCTTGTGCTTCAAGTAGATGAGTATAGTAATTTAGGGTGTTTTTATTCCTCTTCCAAGGTTCGAAATTTGAGGAAATGAGATTTCAAAGTTGAATTTTTGATTTTTTATGATATTGTCGTTTGCGTTTGGGCTTGATTGGTGCTTATACAAATATTTTTTTTCTTCCTTTTTCTGTTTCAAGCCTATGGAAGTGATGTTCTTTTTGCTTTATACTTAGTTTACTCTGAGACTGCTCTGCTAAATGTTGTTTGGTTTGCTGGAAAATCAAGGAGAAACTTCGATTCTATTTAATACCCTTTCAAGGTCAAGTGCCTTGGAAAACAAATTTGGGTTGAACTATTGTAGTTTATGGACAATTAAGAAGACGACCTTTATTTTTGGTCTAGGATAGAAAGGCTCGGGATTTTCTCCTTAAAAAATCATTTGATTTGATTTCTTCTCTTAGATTTTCATGGCAACCAAACATAAAGTTTAACTATTTTTCTAGTTTTCCATGATTGGATGATCATCCCAACAATAACAAGACAATACTCCAACTAACTTCAGTTATATTTCTCTATCGTTTCCTTTTATCCAGTAGAGTTGTGTTGAAATTTTCCAGCTAATAGCAAGGAGAGGGTTATTCAAATTTTGATTGTAATGCAGGTGCTAATGTTTAATAAAACTGGAAGCATTGTTTTGGATGAAAATGCTGCAATCGCTGTCCCGCAGCCATGCTTTTGCCACTTTTAGTTGGTGTATTAGTCATATGGGAAGATAAGGCTATTTTTTCTGGAATTTCTTGTATTGAGATGTGATGGCAATTGACGTAGTCTCTAGTGCCTCATTTCCGGGTTCAGAGGTTCTTTCTCAGACTGTAGAGGCCATTCTTGAGACTGTGGTTTCTGCAAATGACATTCTCTTCAAGAAAGATACTTTCAAGAAACTTGCATCTTACTTGGAGAGAATTGTCCCAGTTTTGAAAGAGTTGAAAGGAAAATATATTTCTAATTCTGAAAGCTTGAACACTGCTATTCAGATTCTCAATCGTGAAATAAAGGCTGCAAAGCAAATAACTCTAGAATGCAACACCAAAAGCAAAGTATATCTCTTAGTGAATAGTCGCGGGATAGTCAGACGCCTAGAAGGTATCATGGGAGAGATAAGCAGGGCACTAAGTCTCCTTCCATTGGCATCTTTAGAACTTTCTTCGGCTATAGTTGTAGAAATCGGAAACCTTTGTGATAGTATGCAGAAGGCCGAGTTCAAGGCAGCTGTAGTAGAAGAAGAGGTCTTAGAGAAAATTGAGACGGGAATACGTGAGAGGAAAGCTGATCGTTCTTATGCAAACAATCTGCTGGCTCTCATTGCCGAAGCTGTTGGTATACCAACTGAGAGATCGGCTTTGAAAAAGGAATTTGAAAATTTCAAAAGTGAGATCGAAAATGTCAGACTTAGGAAGGACAAGGCTGAAGCTATACAAATGGATCAGATAATTGCTTTGTTGGAAAGGGCAGATGCTGCTTCTTCTCCTAAAGAGAAAGAGATGAAGTATTTCACGAAGCGGAAATTTCTGGGGAGTCAGCCACTGGAGCCGCTCCAATCATTTTATTGTCCGATCACTTGCGATGTAATGGTAGATCCTGTGGAGACGTCTTCTGGACAGACATTTGAGAGAAGTGCCATAGAAAAGTGGTTTACTGAGGGGAACAACTTATGCCCTCTAACAATGACTCCCCTAGAGACATCAACCCTACGCCCTAACAAAACTCTGAGGCAATCGATAGAGGAGTGGAAGGACAGAAACACAATGATAACAATTGCTTCAATGAAACAGAATCTCACATCTGGAGATGAGGAAGACGTGCTTCATTGTCTAGGACAGTTAAAGGATCTTTGTGAACAGAGAGACATGCACCGAGAGTGGGTTATGTTGGAGAACTATATACCACTTCTTATTCAACTTCTCGGTGGAAAAAATCGGGACATAAGGAATCGTGTGCTTGTCTTACTTCACATTTTGACCAAAGATAGTGACGATGCAAAGGTACGCAATGTGAAACTATTACATTCATCTTGGTATCCCATATTGAAAAATCTAATTTGCAAATCATTGTGATGGTGTACTCTTGCTGGTTTACTGACTTCTTCGATCAAAAGAGGATTACTTGCATGTAGCTTGCATAAATATGGATTCCTGCTAACATGAAATGCATATATGTTTCTCATATGTTTTCTGCCCAAAATATTGAAATATGTCGCAGGATAGAGTGGCAAAAGTTGATGGTGCAATTGAATTTGTAGTCCGTTCCTTGGGGCGCCGCACGGATGAGAGGAGGTTAGCAGTGGCATTACTTTTGGAGCTATCAAAATATGATGTCTTACGAGACAGCATTGGGAAGGCTCAGGGTTGCATTCTCCTTTTGGTGACAATGGCAAGTGGTGATGACAATCAAGCTGCTAGAGACGCAGAGGAAATATTGGAGAATCTTTCATTTTCTGATCAGAATGTCATACTGATGGCAAGGGCAAACTATTTTAAACATTTGCTGCAGCGTTTGTCTACTGGTTCATACCCTAAACTTGATGGCCTTTTAAAGTACTCGTTTGGGTGCTTATATTTCCTCATCCCATCTAACTCGAGCACTACACAAATTCTTCACTATGATTGTGCTCTAGGAAGCATATTTTTTGAAGAATTAATAAAACAACATTTTTATAGAACATTTTGACCCAATAAGTATCTACAAAATGTAGGCTATCTGTTGAAAGTTTGCTGGTTAGTGCACTTTGATGAATCAACTTGTACTTCAATAAAATGATATTAGATGTCATCTTGTAGTTAATGTTATCATCAAACATTTGCTTAATCTCAATATTGGTGCACGATTCCCTTGAAGATAATATGTTACCAAAAGACGAGGAGGTCTGAATTTCCTTGTTAGTACAGCTCCCTGGCGATCCGGTTTTATTACCGAGTTGCATCCTTTTCTTCAAGTATAGAAATCTCAACATTTCTGGTAGAGCTTCAGAATTTGTTTACATGGCTTGGTTTAGGTGCATATATTTTTTTCTTATTTCCTTAAACATTTAGCTTTTTTCTACATTTGAATTCATCAGATTGCATTGTCTCGGTGGTTTTTGCCATCATTTGACAAAACACTTGCGTAAGTATTTCTGAATCTCTACAGGACCAGAAGATGTAAAACTAATCATGGCAACAGCTGTGGCTGAAATGGAGTTGACTGACCATAATAAAGTGGTACTGCTAGAAAGAGGTGCACTGCGTCCGCTTCTTCACTCGGTCTCTCATGGTGGTATTCAAATGAAAACTGTAGCTGTTAAAGCTCTTCGCAACCTCTCAAGTGTACCAAAAAATGGTTTGCAGATGATCAAAGAAGGTGCATCCCGCCCATTACTTGATCTCCTTCATATTGGCTCATCATCCCCAACCTTACGTGAACAGGTTGCTGCAACGGTTATGCACCTTGCTGTATCCACTATGTCACAAGAATCCAATGAGACCCCAGTTTCATTATTGGAATCCGATGAGGATATTTCCAGGCTCTTCACTTTGATTAACCTGACGGGACCAGAAGTCCAGCAAAACCTTCTCCAGATGTTCCAAGCTTTGTGCCAATCTCCCTCTGCAGCATATATCAAGACCAAGCTGACAGAGGTATACATTTTATTGGAGAATGATGTAATTCTTTTGCTGGATATTATTTCAATTTTCAACACGAACTGATTTATGACATTAACAGTGCTCTGCCATACAAGTGCTAATCCAGTTGTGCGAGCGTGATACTGAGAATGTACGTATGAATGCTGTGAAGCTTTTCTGCTGCTTGGTGAATGATGGTGATGAAGCCACTATACTGGAGAATGTGCATCAGAGATGCGTAGAGACTTTACTGAGGATCATCCAGTCTTCTAAGAATGAAGGAGAGATTGCTTCTGCTATGGGCATAATCTCTAACCTTCCTGAAAATGACCAGATCACACGGTGGCTTGTGGATGCTGGTGCAATTCCAATCATTTTTCATTTTCTTCGTAGTGGCAGTCATAATGATTCCAATAGAATTCAGTTAACAGAAAATGCTGTTGGAGCCATCTGCCATTTTACCACTCCAACAAATCCGGAATGGCAAAAGAGAGTAGCTGAAGCCGGTGTTATCCCCGTGTTAGTTCAATTGTTGGATTCTGGAACCACATTGTCCAAAAACTATGCAGCCACTGGTCTGTCTCGGTTTTCACAGAGTTCGCTTCAGCTAAGCCGACCAATACCAAAGCGGAGGGGGTTCTTGTGCTTGTCTGCTCCACCGGAGACTGGTTGCCAGGTACATGGAGGAATTTGTTCTGTTGAATCATCGTTTTGCCTTGTTGAGGCTGATGCTGTGAGACCACTTGCAAGGGTTCTTGAAGAAACGGATGCTGGAGTGTGTGAAGCATCTTTAGATGCACTGTTGACTTTAATCGAAGGTGAACAGCTGCAAAGCGGTAGTAAGGTACTAGCCCAGGCAAATGCAATTCCCCGGCTGATAAAATGTCTTAGTTCACCTTCCCTCAGACTGCAAGAAAAAGCTCTACGGGCTCTGGAAAGGATTTTCCGGCTGCCTGAGATCAAGCAAAAGTATGGTCCATCTGCTCAGATGCCTTTAGTAGATTTAACACAACGAGGCAATAGTAGTATGAAGTCCCTTTCAGCCAGAATACTTGCTCACTTGAATGTGCTTCATGACCAGTCTTCTTATTTCTAGAAAATTCGATGGCTTTTTACTTTCTCGAATCAGATCCGAGGAGAAAGGACTGACCATATAGTTCACCTTGATGGTTTATTTTGCAAGCATTGTAACACCGGTGCACATGCTCAAGGCATGTTAACGAATTCACCTTGAAAGCTAAACACGAATTCTCAACCAACTCCATCATCGATGGGCTGAATTATAAGTGTAGCTGTTGCTTGTCATTGCTTGAATACAACTATTGCAGCACCATGATTGATACCTGAGGTGATACACATCAAATTTATGCTATTGCTGTTAAGGACCGGCTGCATGGAAGAGATTTTATGGGGTGGCCGATATTTAAAGCACACCATTAGTGATATAGCTTGGAATTGAATTCTTTCCTTATATGCTCTGTGTTTTTTTTTTCCATTCTTTAAACTGTCAAGTAAATACTTTACCTATAGCTCCTGTATTTCTCCTGTATTAAATAATCAAGAAAATTCAGAACGAGATGGTTTCAAATTTGTCAGCTCAATATTTTTGTTAAATTTCTATAAACGAACTTCTCTGTTTCTTTTAGGTTATAACAAAGGAATCGTCAACATCAACAAAAAGGAGAGCTAAAAATATATATCAAGGTAGTCCTAATTTCTGTCATGAGAACCTCTGAAGAATCTCCAGACAAATGTAAACCTGGTGCTGTTTTTCTTTATTCTGTCTTCTCTTTCATTCTATATCTTCGACTCCTTCCGAAAAATTTAAGGATCTCATCGATAAGTATGACTGGCAGTGAGACAAGAATTACCAAGAACCATTCATTCAGGCTCAAGGGAACGACAGCAAACATATTTGCCAGGAATGGGACGTAGAGTATAAGGCAGTGGAGTCCAAATGAGATTGACATGGCAACCAAAAGCCAAGGGTTCCTCCAAGGTGGCAACGTTAGCAGGCTGCTGTCTTCGGAAAGCGCGTTCAATGAATTGAACATTTCGATCGCTACTAATACAGATAGCGACAGAGTCATTGCCTTCACTTTGCCAATGGTGAAGTAGTCACACGGGCTCGAAAAAGTGATGAGGTGACCATCACTGACCATATATGGCGCCACCGAGAAATTTGACCATGTCGGGCACTCTCCCCAGTTTTGAAGCTGAGACAATTCAACTAGTGTGTGACCATCACTCACAAGGTTAATACCCATAAAAGAAGCCCGACTGTACCACAAGATGAAGATGCCAACAGTTGCTATGCCCACATAAGAACCTATTATCTACGAAACATAAATGTTGGATTTTTCAGTTTCAAAATCCCTGAAGCATGCCTTACCTTATATATTAGTAGGTATAAATTATTGTAGATCAATACTAACCAAGTAACGAAACAGGACCCAGGAGTTAATGAGAGCATCATCACTTTTACGGGGCGGTTTCTGCATTATGCCAACGTCCGGAGGATTAAACCCGAGAGCTGTCGCAGGTGGACCATCGGTAACCAAATTCACCCATAAAAGTTGCACAGGTATCATACACTCCGGTAATCCCAGAGCAGCAGTCAAGAATATGGAGATTACTTCTCCAACATTGGATGATATCATGTATCTGTGAATTTGGGAAGTGAATAAATAAGGCATATCTTAATTGCTCAGTAAAGTAGTAGAGCAAATCAACACACCTTATGAAAGCTTTCATGTTATTATAAATTGAACGACCCTCGGCAACGGCTGAAACAATGGTGCTGAAGTTGTCATCTGCCAAAACCATATCAGAAGCTTCTTTTGCTACCTGGAAAATTAAACAATGAGCATGTCAGAGTCCGAAAGGTTTTACGCAGAACTGAAATCTTATTATCCTTCTCGTTTTCTTTTTGAAGTAGAAAGGATTTATTTGAGGACCATTAGTAGGGATGAACATAAATACATTTTACCTAGGAAAAAGTCATATCAAGGCTACAAGATTTTCAAGCAAAAGAACCAAGGTGATATACTTACCTCGGTTCCGGTTATGCCCATAGCAATCCCGATATCGGCCAGTTTGAGGGCAGGTGCATCGTTCACACCATCTCCGGTCATAGCAACAATTTCTCCCATCTCTTTTAGAATCCTAACAATTTCTTGCTTATGCCTAGGCTCAGCACGAGAGAAGACCTTCCCCCATGGCTTTGACAAAGTTTCGATTTGTTGCGGAGGGGAAAGAGCCATGAATTCTTTACCAGTAAAACTTTTTGCTCTAATATCATCTCCATCAGAGAACAGTTTAATTTCACGACAAATAGCCTCAGCTGTAGATTTATTATCTCCTGTTATCACCATAACTCTAATGCCTGCTGCTTTACAATCTTCAATTGCTTTGTGAACTTCATCTCGTGGAGGGTCCTATACAGAAACAGCAAATTACATCTCTGAAAATCATTAACTTGACAATTTATTAACTGATATAAACAAAAACGAAAAAAAAAAAGTGGTTGATATATGCTTTACCCTGAGACCAACAACTCCTACAAAAACCAAGTCACTTTCAATGGAAGAATAGCAAGCTGGATCAAGCAACTTCTTATGAGCAGGATGATTCTCAGAGTAGTAGTCTGAAAATTCTCCCAGTTCATCCTTATATGCCAATCCCAAGCATCGCAATCCCTTCGAACTCATCTCGGAATTTATTGAAAACAATAGTTGCCGACAAGATTCATCCATTGGAACAAGAGATCCATCTGCAAGTTGCACGTGTGTACTACGTTCCAGTAAACTCTCAACAGCACCCTGCAGATCATGCACATCGATTTAAAGATAAAAGAAGCAATGGCATAATGAATTATTTGTAATAAAAATAATAGAAAAAAGATAGATAGACACCTTGACAAGCAGTCGGATGTGCCCAGTAGGCTCTCTGACAATAATGCTCATAGACTTTCGAACACGATCGAACTCCAAAGTTGCAAGCCTTTTTGATCTTTTGGTCCACCACTCACAGCAACCTAAGGTTTGCAAAATATCATAAATGAAAGAAGTGCAATATAATGCATGAATCTACTAAAACTAGAAAGATTTATGGCTCACCTAGTTTAACTGTGCTTCGGTCAATCAAATAGTTCGCAGCAAGCTGTGAATCACGGATTTTGTTCCTCATCTTGGCATCTGGAACTCCCATCTTTTCAACCAAAACCTTCAAAGCCGCTTCTGTAGGCAAACCTGTAGCTCGGTAGAGACGACCATCACAGAAAATCCCAGCATCATTGCAAACTGCACATATTTCTGCCATGACTAGCAAGTTAGCATCCATATTGTAACAGGTCCAATCAACAATTCCACCGTCCTTAGGATCATAGGTTGTTCCTTGAACATGGAAGATACAAGAAGTAGTGGTTTTCCCACCCAGGGTGAAGAATTCTGCAACGGACATTTGATTCGTGGTCAGAGTCCCAGTTTTATCTGAACAAATCACAGTAGTGCATCCCAAGGTTTCAACACTAGGAAGCTTCCGTACAATCGCATTCTTCTGAGCCATCTTTCTTGTTCCAAGAGCTAAAGATGTCGTGATCACAGCAGGGAGGCCTTCTGGAATTGCAGCTACAGCAAGAGCAACAGCTATTTTGAAATAGTAGGTACATTTCTCGAATGAGAAGCGGAGATTTGCAGGCCATCCATCCACCATATCCCAAGAGAGGAAGTTTTTGTAATTGATAAGCCACACAACGAGACAAACAAGTCCAATTGCAGTTGTAAGTCTGCTGCCAAATTCATCCAACTTCTTTTTCAAAGGTGTGTCGCTCTCTTCCAAAGAGGCCTCGTGTATTTGCTTCTGTATTTTCCCAATCTCGGTGTTCATTCCGGTGGAAACAACGATACAAACACAGTTACCATTCACCACAGTAGTGCCTGCGAAAACCAAATTTTCTTTCGCCTGCAGCTCGCATTCCTCTAGGAATATAGGAGCAGTACCTTTCAAAACAGGCATTGCCTCTCCTGTTAGTGCACTTTGCTCTAATCTCAAAGTAGTCGTTTTCAAAGCTGCTATTCTCATATCAGCAGGAACCTTGTCACCAACCTTTAATTCAACTATGTCACCAGGAACAAGCTTCCGGGCCGGCAGGTCAGGTACAAGGTACCCGTCTCTTAAAACCTTCCCGGATTCACATTGCATCTCCTTAAGGGCTTCAAGTGCCTTCTCAGCGTTGGTCTCTTGCCAAACTCCAACAATGGCATTGAGGACTAAAATCAAAACTATAACAAATGGCTCTACATAGGCCTCAAAACCAGACTCCTCGGATTCACTACCATGCATATATGCTAGAATGAAAGATATAAAAGCTGCAACTAGAAGGATCTTTACGAGCATGTCATCGAATTGTTCCAACACGAGCCGCCATAAGGGCTTCCCTTTCTCTTTGGCAAGCTCATTCCAACCATACTTGTCACGCTGCTTTTCCACCTCGTAACTACTCAAACCCTTGTCTAGTTTAACATTGTACTCTTTCAGACACTGCTCAACAGACCATGACCACGCAGGGAAAGGTTTTTCCTCCATTGAATCCTCGCAACTACTCAAACCCTTGTCTAGTTTAATTTTTGCTTAAAACCATATAATTTTCCTGCAAAACTGATGAGAGAAAAAACTACAATCAAGTGATAAGGAAGAGATAAAAGAATCCGAACTGTCCACCATTAGCATCATAATTAAACAAAGAAATGAATAATAAAGGTTAAAACCAAACAAAAACAGAAGCATAATCCATGAAATTATGTCGAATTACCGAAAACTACTTCAGTCATTAAAAAAATTCACCCATATGAACTAACCAGCCACTATAACAATTACTCAAACTGAATCACAACAAAGACTCATCAACCCAGAAAAAGGAAAGAAATAGGGAAAACTACTTACAGTGGCAAATAACTGCTAGTACAACTTTAAAAACTATAACTTCAGTTAATCATATGACCAAAAAAAAGTGAAAACTTTACCTCAAAAACAAAAACATACCTCAAATGACTGAAATGTTGTTACAGGAAACTTCAGTGTGCATAACAACTTAAAAAAGAAGAAAAATGTAAGAAAGAACAGAATAAAACCTTTGAATATTAATCAGGCCAAAGCAATAACATGGCTTGGGGACAAAGCAAAGTTGAAAAAAATTCTTTGTTTATATATATATAGGGTATATGTAAGAACTCTTGTCAAATAAGAGAAGAGAAAGGGGAGAAAAAAGAAGAAGGAAGTTGTTCTTGGTCAGTCTCAACCGACCCTTTGAACTTTTTGTGGTTCTATCTGTTATGGGAACGTGACTCACTTCGTGTTCGGAATTCCTTTATTTTGTCAGTTACTCTTATAGAAGGGGTGATATTAAATAATAAAATTAATAAAATATTATCTAAAATATTATTATTTTTTATTTAAAATATCATTTTTTTTAATATTTTCGGTAAAAATATACAACAAAAATAAAATCGATAGAAAAAATAATAAAATTGATAGAATTTTATCAAATCCGATAAAACACCCAATAATAACCGGTAGAAATAATAATATTTCCGGTAATTTTTTACCGATTTTGTTATTTAAATAATAACAAAACCAATAATATCTTTTTTTAACGGTATATTAAGACTGCCGCACGTGAACATTTTCACTTATAAAAAGTTAAAAACTCAAATTTTATTGGGCTAATCATATTTTAAGCCTTCAATTTCTTATTGAGAAAATTCATTTTAATTCTTGATTTTTGTTGTCAATTTTAATTTTCAAAATTTTAATTTTTTTATTAAATTATATTAGTTGACAGAAAGAGTAAAACAAGAAATAAACAAATTAAAAAGGTGTGGTGAGAATATCATATAAAGAACAAAAGTGGGGGCAGATAAGGTTGGTTTTGAATTGGGAAATGGGAAGCAACATTCCAGGAAGCTTCCTACCACTGCTAATGCTAATATACAGAACCATTGGGAACCACACCATGATTATGGTCAATGTGCTTTGCTTTAATCATCAAATCTCAACTTTACCTTATAAATGGGGCTTTTTTCCATCTTTCTTTTTTCTGTTAACTCAGAGTTTAGGTTCATTTATAATAAATCCACACTTCAAGTTATGGTTCAAGGACTGCCAACAGCTGGTAGCGTGATACAGATGCTGTCTTTGTCTCACCTCATGTCAACATTAAGTTTCCCTAAGATTCCAACACATTATATTGTATCTCAAAGAACAGACACTTGTTTTAAGTACTCCAAAAGAATGGATAAAAAAGCCAGTGCATGGCTTCTCTTCTTTAATGCCCATTAATGTTTTGGTTTCATTTAACTCCTCTCCTGTTGACGCAATATTAAGATGTGCCTGCAGAGATCTCAAGGAATCTTTTGGTTCCTCTACTGCAAACGTGCAAAGTTCATCTCTGCAACTTTGCAATCTGTATTGGACGACTTTTGCATCTTCATTATTGATATTGCCAGTTCCTTCAAGACATTAATTAAATAGGAGCTCCCTTTCATGCACTTATTATGCAATAAGGTGTGCCTGCATCCATATACACAACCAATCGTTTAAGCTTTAAATATACATACGTACCTTCGATCCATATCTTTTTATCACCCATGATTTTGACCTGAATCTCTGACCTGATGCAGTTAATAAGCACAGTCATGCAACGAAGCCCCGATTTTGAGGTTATTATAGTATTAAATTGCGGCCTCAACATAATGTAAGGGCCACATCGTAACGTCTTCAAGGTCACCGCGACACCACAAACCACATCCACAACAAAAAATTCAGTCTTCAACGTTCCGTCCGAAACGTTTATCCTCGATTCCAACCTGTTAGAAGGTTTCTTTTCCATGTTGCAATTTTTCTGGTGTGGGTTTTGGATTCTACAGAGAAAGGAGAGTTGCTTTAAACCTCTTCACTTTCTTTGTTTCATACTTGGCTACACTCTTATGGACTAAACAACATTATCAAACATATATTTATAGCGAAAAACAATGGCCAGTTCTTCTGGTCCATTGTCTTTAAATTAAAGGATTGAGAGAACATGACCTTAAAAAATTCCATCACCTTAAAAAATTCCATCACCATTTTAACTGAGTGTCATTTGCTTTACGGTTTGTGTTAGTAAATGCAACAGCAATATGTTTTTGGCTGTTATCTTCTATGACAACTGGATATTTTCTTCCTCTCCATCAGCACTGTAAAGAAGAATATGGAAGCAGCACCAACACAGCAAATGCTATACCAAAATATCATGAAAACACGATGTATTTAATAAATAATAAAAAAGACGCAACATATTTAATATATATGGTATCCATATTCTGAGAATATAAAATCTCAGAATTACATGACACCTCAAGAATACAGTATATTTTTTGTTATTAGAGATTCCGGTCGATCGTGTAATCTAACAATTCCTCAAACACAAATCTTTATGACACCTCAAGAATACAGTATATTTTTTGTTATTAGAGATTCCGGTCGATCGTGTAATCTAACAATTCCTCAAACACAAATCTTTCTCATAGAATATCCTCATGAATTCAAAGTCTTGTCACTTTCAGGTGTGTTTTTAAGAAAATCCTCAAACACAACAGTACACTTTGTAAAAAATTATATATATGTCAATGGGATATTATTGGCAAAAATGCCAGGATAATACATAATGTTAAATTTTTTCCCACAATAACGTGGTTCCAACATTATTTTTCCATTTAGGGCATTTTCTACAGCACATCTAAAGATTCTGGAATATCTAAGCGTCTTCGGGTTAAAATTTTACTTTAGGGATTACTCGAAGTCTTTAGTTAAAATAAGGTTGTTGCTGCATGTGGAGGTGGCCGGGAATTCTCGACGTCATCTTCTTCCTCTGGCATCAAAGAGAAAACTTTTATTCTGTTCACTGTTGATTGGCAGGGCATATTGTTCATTTATGTTTTACTTTAGGGATTACTCGAAGTCTTTAGTTAAATAAGGTTGTTGCTGCATGTGGAGGTGGCCGGGAATTCTCGACGTCATCTTCTTCCTCTGGCATCAAAGAGAAAACTTTTATTCTGTTCACTGTTGATTGGCAGGGCATATTGTTCATTTATGATGGATTTAAACATTAAAGATATTGTTAGTGCTTTAAAATGTACCAGTGCCTTCCCATTGCTAATGCTAGCTACCTGCACTCAATATCTTAACCTCAAAATCAACCCTACTTTAACTAAAGACGCGAGTAATCCCTAAAGATTATACATGCAAAATTTTAATCTGAAGACGCCGACATATCCCGAGGTCTTTAGGTGTGTACTGTAGAAATTGGCCTAGATAAGGAAATAATGTTGGAATTACTTTATTGTGGGGAAAAATTTTAACATTCTGTATTATCCTGACATTTTTACTGATATTATTTGAACACATAAGTTTGAATATCTATTTTAAAATGCTTATAGTGATGAATAAATATCGGTACATGTTTGAAAAAAAATCATAGTCAAGTGTAATTGTAAATAATTATACATTTAGATGAGTAAATATCAGTACAAATCATCCTAATTATATCCTCCAAACTGAAAAGTAAGAGAATTATGAATGAGTGTAATTTTAGTTGTAATAATTAGTAAATGTAATTACAGTGACATTACTTAAAAGAATCCCTATGGTTAAAAGGCAAATCTTAATGACAAGTAGCACTAAATATGATAATTAAAAATCTATAATAAAACAGGGGATAAGGCAGATTACATTCCAGTGGACATCTAATGCAGCTTTGCCCTTTCCAAAGAAAACAACAAAATAGAGAACACGACAAGTTTCTAGTCTTTGTATACTCTTGGTTCTAGGCGGAACTTAGACGGTGTCGTGTTGGTTTGGATTACATGGTTGGTTGTTGTAATTATGGTCGGTTTAGATAACTAATCTAAACGCTTTTTTGACAGAGCTTTCCAGTTTTCCATTCAAACGAGCAAATAAAGACCCATCCTTTTTTTTTACAGATAAAGGCACCTCTTTGAAGGGGCAGGGTTCGAGATTTTGATTTATAGATTCCTAAATCCAACAAGTACCCAAAAAAGCCAAGTCTTTGAAATATTCATATAGATCCATCGGAAATCAGGGTGGCTCTTGGAGTTGGTGGTTATCGGAAAAACATATGGCAAATCTGTATGTGAAAACGGTGCCAACGACGGATCTTAACCGGAACACCGAGTGGTTCATGTACCCAGGGGTATGGACTACTTATATTCTAATCCTCTTCTTCTCCTGGCTCGTTGTTCTCTCCGTCTTCGGTTGCTCTGCTGGCATGGCTTGGACCGTTGTCAATATCGCTCACTTCCTTGTGCGTTTCCTTTTCCTTTTTTTTGCAATTTTAATTGTCTTATCGTACTGAATGTTCAATTTGGATTCTTTTTTGCATGTGAATTTACCCTTTTTGTTGAAATTGGCTTTGGATGGCTTGATTTTCAGTGTTGTGATGGGTGTTTTCGATATTGATGCATCGTTATTGTCATAGATATATTGTTTAAGGTTTGAATTTCGCCTTGTGTCTCTGACCTGCACTCTACTGGGATATTTGATGAGCGTCAGATGGACCAATGGATCTTGCCATTGTTTTGCATTGTTACATCTTGAAGTTAATTGTTGTAGCCTCTGACTTATAGACGTGAAACGGGGAAATCAAGGGGTGTTTTGGCTACTGAACAATATCACTAAGTTTTGAGTATGAGATATAGTGTGGCATGTATTCAAAGTTTTCTTACGTAATCATTTTGACACGTCTCTTCTGCAAAATTAAGATTTTGCAAATGCAAACCTAGCTCTTGTTAAGATGTTTGGCAGCTTGGTTGTAGGCCTGTAAACAAACCGAATGTTGAGCGAACCGTTTGTTAACCGTTCGGCGGGAAGTTCGTTTATGTTCGTTTATTTATTAAACGAACGAACATGAATAAGATTTTGTGTTCGTTTAATTAAATGAACGAACATGAACAAAGGGCTCTTTCGTTCATTTATGTTCGTGAACGTTCGGTTATATGTTTGTTTATGTTCGTTCATTTATGTTCATTTATGTTTGTTCGTTTATGTGCATTCATTTATGTTTAGCCCAATCTCTCTATACCCATTTAAAATATTAAAGTCCAATAAATTTTAATTTGATACCCATAAATATTTTAAAATTCAATTAATTTTAAATTCAAATAAAAAAAGCTCAAAACAATTAAATAAAATATAATCCTAAAATTGTTAGGAAAGAAAAAAAAAAAAATATTTTTTCATTTATGTTCGTTTACGTTTGTTTATGTTCGTTTACATCCGTTCGTTTATGTTCGTTCATCTACATTCCTTAACTAACGAACATGAACAATAAATTTTTTGTCCGTTTATGTTTGTGTTCGTTCATTTGTTCGGTTAAAGTTAAATGAACGAACAAGAACATACCCCGTTCGTGTTCGTTGTTTCGTTTACAAGCCTACTTGGTTGTATATTTTTACCTATACTGGTATTTTGGCACCCACTTATTCATCTGATTATATCTGTACGAGGCCTTTTGACTAGTTCATTGCCGCCTCTAAAATGTTCATTTCTTCATGAAATTTCAACGTAGCTGATCTTGTGCTTCTTTCTCTTGTAATGATTTTGATTTTCTGTTGTATTTCATAGAATACAAAAGCCTTAAGTTTTTTCTATTTAGTTTCAGAACATGGCCCATCTGCATGACAGTTATCTGAACCAACATTGAATTGGTCTGTTTTCAGGTCACATACCACTTTTTTCACTGGAAGAAAGGAACGCCATTTGCTGATGATCAAGGGATTTATAATGGCTTGACTTGGTGGGAGCAGATTGACAATGGAAAGCAGCTCACACGCAATAGGAAGTTTCTAACTGTTGTACCTGTTGTGTTGTAAGTATCCTTATATGATGTTTTACAAAATTTTGGAACTTGCTTATGATTTTGTCCTATTATTCTGTGTCGCATCTCTGTCATTTGTGTGTACTCATGTTTTTTATTTCAGATATTGAATGTTGATATTCAGCCTTTTCTTTTGTTCCCCAATCATAGATAACATTGTTTTTGCCTTAGTAGTGCAATTGGATTTCTGTAACATGACTTTTATATTATGATATTTGCATAAAGTCTCCTTTCATTCGTCAAATAGTTATTCTGTTGCTTTTCTTTTAACATCTATCGAGTGTGACTACTTGTGCACAGATTTCTATGTTCTCATTAGTGAACTGGTGTTATTCAATTATATTTATAAAAAATGATAGTCTCTTTTACATTCTTTGACTCATCACCAACACGTTTATGTCAATTGATCGCTTTCAGTAAATTAGCTCTTGAGACTTAGTCAGTGCTAAGCTCTGCATGTTCATTTAGAGCAGGGCTATTTGTGAATTCTGATTCTTTATTTTTGTATAAGACATTCATCAAGGAGTCCTGCCTTATTTAAATGATTTATCCGAACTTTTTGTTAGAAGTTATTTGAAACTCAAGATAAACTGGAAACTTGGTTCATTAGGAATGGCTCAGGCCTGAGGGGCCAATATGTTTAAATGTATCACCCTTTGTCTGTGAATATATCATTAAGTATTGAAAAGACAAAAGGAAAAGAACTACTATATGATTAGATTTTAGTTTTGCTATGGGATTTGAGAGACTCCTCTCCGAAGGATTGCAGTTTATCTTCAACTTGGTGTAGACTTGCAGAGTCTTGTTTCCTCAGAGAAGTCTGATTGATTGCCTTACAAACTAGACATTGACAATATTTTGATAGATGATAGCAAACAGCATTTCATCCTTGATTCTCTCGCTTCTTTCATGAAGCTCTTTGGCATGACTTAACATATAATTCATGGTCTTTGTTTTTCCAGAGAGAGTTTGCTGTTTTTAGTCTCGGAATTTCATTTGCTGGAGTATGATACTGGGACTTGCGACTTATATTGACCATGCTTTTTTTTTTTTTCTGTTTCCTGACAGGTACTTGATAGTCTCTCATACAACCGACTACCAACATCCTATGCTCTTTTTGAACACACTTGCAGTCCTTGTGCTTGTCATTGCCAAGTTCCCCAACATGCACAAGGTTCGGATCTTTGGAATCAATGCAGACAAGTGAGTGAATATGGTGTTGAGAATACTTGGTTTTTCCTGCTAGAAAAGCCACTGCTCCTTCCCCTCTGTTAAAATGGGTATGTTTTGTATAGGAGGACATGTTGAAGGTGTCTTCTGTTTTTGTTTTCTATGACGAGTCTGCGGACTGCATTTACGAGTTCTCTTACATTATGGAATAATAAGTGTATCAAGTTTAACTTTTGTACAGTGGAGAAATCCAATGTATGTTGAATATATCATTATGCACTCATCTCCGCTTCACGTATCTTCATACTGGTATTATGTTGTAATTTATATATTTGAATCTCTTATGCCATCTCTACAACTACAAAACTAACAGGAGGCCCATGTCTAGATGACCCCAATTCGTTTTAAGCATTAATGTGAAATTGGGTGATATTGTTATGTTTATTGGATTGAAAATGCCAAGTTTTCCCAGAAACATAATCTTGTTGGTACCATGAGAAAGAATTGCACACACATATATATATATATATGCAAGTTTGTTGCTTTAAAAAAAAGTAATAATGGGACATATTTTGATATTTATTGATAATGTATATAGAAATGTCAAAAAGGAAAATTAGGTATTATATGTATATATATCATCTCTTATTGTAAACAACTATAAACAAGTAATTGCAGTTGAATGGATGATGATCTCCTTTTGTTTTTCTATTACCATGATCCTCTTCCTTGCACTCAGTCGGTCCAATATCCAGCTGAATTGCCTTGCTCCTTATTTTGATCATCAACTCCATCAGTGCTTGATGAACTCGATTCCATTTCACCAAAAGGGAATAAAACCTTTCCTCCATTCTCTTGAATACCATGGGTGCATGCAGCTTGATTTTCAAGTCTATTAATCGAAAAACCAAGGGTTGGATTATAGTCTTGCATGTAGAACCCAATTGAGCAAGGTGTAGTAGTTGAGTCCAGTGCGGGTGCTGGACGGAAAGAATTCAATCCTCTCGATGCCACTCCGGTCCTCAGTGGTTCCAAAGCCGAAGTTGAGGAGTACCTTTGCAGGTCAGCATTGTTCTCAACTTTGACCAATTTGTAGATATTGAGGTAGGCCATATGATGCAGGGGAATCCGAGACAGATGATGCTGAGCTGTCAGATTGTACCTTGATGGCGCTGAGATACCATGAGTTGGCAGATCAGCGCAAAGGCGGGAGTTGATTGTGATTTGTTCCTCATTGGGGCCGTTTTGAGTGCGTTTCAGTCTTTTGGCCATAACTTTAGCTACGGGTGTTGGAATCGCGCATAAGACCCCAATACGAAAAGCCCCTTTCGACGCGCACGCTGTCCACATTGAGCATGGCTCCATGTGACCTTTTTTTCGACATCAAATTTTGTTGTTTTCCCCTCCGAATCAGTAATTTTATTTATTTTTTTACTATTTATGGTAATATTTTGCTTGTCAATTAGGAAGTCATTTTAAATCCGATTTGGGCTGAATTTTTTGGAGATTGCATATTTTATTTTGAATTTTAATTTAGAGTAATTTTTGAGATTTTGCTATTTTTGGCAAAATTCGGATAAACACGATTTTTGGCTATAACAATCCGGCTTGTGGACTGATTTTCGTATTATTTGATTTTATAATATTTTGTTAAACCCTAGAGACTCTTTTCTCTGGTTTTGGGTGAATTTTCTCCTGTGAATCATCTGTTGAAACTAGCCTGTAGGATAATCGCTATCCTGTTTCGGCATCAGTTGGCATCAGAGTTTCAATATCTTCCTAGGAAATTTCACCGGTTTCAATGGCTGGAGGTCGTGGTCGTGGTCTTCGTGAGCAGGTTCCGAATGAGGAAGCCCAACGTTGTGATCGCGGCGTGCAAGATGCGATGATTGAGGATTTGTAGAGGCAAGTCGCATAATTAACCAAGCGCCTAGCGGCGCAGGATTTTGAGAATCGTGATGTAACATCCTCAATACCGGGTTAGTGACCAAATTGTAAAATTTTAGGAATTGGTGATTAAAGTGGGATAATTGAATAGTTAAATGATTTATTGGAAATATGATGAAGGTTATTTAGTAATTAGTGAATGAAGTAAAGCGTAAAATAGTCATTTGACATGGAAGATTTTTATTTTCCTTTATTAGATAAGGAAGCCCACGTGGAAGAGAAAAGAAGGCAAAATAAACTTCCAGAGTTCTCTTCTTCTTCTTCAGCCGTGAGTCACCATGACAAATGTGAGTTTTGTGGTTAGTTGATTATTAGTTGAAATAAAAGTTGGTTTATGAATTTTAGATGATAACTAAGCTTAAGTTATCTTAAAATTAAAGTATGATGGAGTTAGGAGGGATTAAAGATTTGAGGTTCTTAGGTGAAATATTGAAATAGAGTTCATAACTAGAGTTGGAAGTTAAATTTGACTTGTCAAGAGTCTAATTAAGAAGTTAGAAGCCATAGAATTGGAATTAAAACATATTGCAAAGTTGGTTTAATTCTTGAGTTACATATGAGGAATAGAATTTTGAAGTTAAAGATGATTTATATGGATATAAATTGGTTTAAGCATGTGTATATGAGTTGAGAACATGAAAGGGGATGAAAGATGAAACATTTGAGTTGATTTGAGTAGATTTTCGAGCTTAAAAATGAATTCTGGGCTATGTGCATCGTTGCACATTCAATGTGCACCGATGCATCAAGGGTAAATTTCCAGAAATTGTTCAGAGTGTATCGATGCACATGAAGTGCATCGATGCACCCATTAAAAATGGAAACATCGAATGCAATTAATCCATCGATGCATAAGGAGTGCATCGATGCACATGTTAAGGGATGCATCGATGCACTGTAGAATGCATCGATGTACTTCAAGGGGAAATTGAAATAGACATTTCTTTTGGTCTAAAAGATTAGAGTATATCAATTAAATATTGATATGTATCAATGTATGATTATATAGATATCGAGCACGAACAAGTTCCAGAATGATTATCAAGTTAAGATTCAATCGAAAGAGATGAAAGCATAAAAGTGGATTGAAACTTAGTGAGGCCAAGGTGAGTGCATATGCATTAGTATATGACGTGTGTGGAAAAGACTCGCAATGAGTCTACTTCCAACATTCGATTACATGATTTTATGAATATTAATATGGGTGATATGATTATTATTTATGCATGAATATAGTCATAGGTGTTATATGTGAACATGTGAATTATATGAAAAGTGATATGAATTACATGAAAAGAAGCTATATGTATACATGTATATGTGAAAGAAGCTATGAGCTTATATGAATATGTGATATGAAAATGTATATGTGAAATGATATAAGTGAAAATGCCCATGTATGTGTAAAGAGAGCTAGAGGTATAGTTGGCATGCCAAGAGTCGAGGGTTCTACGTGGTCATTCGGGACATATATGTATTCTATGGAACATTTACAGGGTCTTATGAGACACATATGTGATCCATTGAAATATGCATATGGTTCTTAAGGAGTGGTCATTCAGGAAAAATACAGTACATAGGTCTTTCGAGACAAAATTCATAGCCCCTAGTAGGACCCCATACGAGCTGTGGTGACAGCATAGTGCACAACCTCAATAGACTCACATATCTACAGTTCTCACAGAAGTGCATGGGCTAACAAAGAGACAACAGTAAAAATATATTACATGTAAAGTATATGCTTTTGTGATATGAATTGTATCATATGATTGATATGATGAATGATGTGTACATTTGATTAAATGAAATGATATATTATTTTGTGTGATAGCATGACATGATATGATATGTTCATGCATGATCAAGTAGTTAGAATTATTTTAATCTGTTTAATGCCTCACTAAGTCATAGACTTAGCATGTGAGTGTTTCACACGTAGGTTCGGGAAAGCAAGAAGATAAGTTTAGAGGAGCAAAACAGGTCATATTCTCCTTTCCACAATTCAGATCAGATATAGGTTTAAATTATGTATTTTGTCATATGAAATGTAGTTGGCATGAAAGATAAAAGATTTGTACTGGAACCGCTCTGATCAATTTGTAATCCTATGTTTTTATATAATAGAAATTATTTGGGTTTTAGTGGAAATGTCTAACTGAATTTCATTGAATTTTGTCAAAGTAAACGTTTTGAACGGTCAATGTGACACCTCAGACTCGTATTCGGGTCGGGTACGGGTTGGGGGTGTTATATTTAATGGTATCAGAGCTACGGTTTAGCCGATTCTCGGCATAAACTGAAGTCCAAAGTGTCATAAAATATGTACATGCCAACACAGAGTGAAAATTCTGATCTGATAGTGTAAGGAGTATGATGTCTTGCTAATAGAATAAGATTTGTATAATATAGTAGAAATGGATTATAAAAATTATTGAAGTGAATCGATAACTGACAAATCTGATGGTGATAGCAATTCACTTACCCTGGCCAGGCAGGATGAAGAGCAGAAACCTCAGAAAGTGTCTTATAAGATTAAAGGTTGATTTCAGAAATTGAAATCATATTTGAATAGTGAAAAAAGGTTTTCACTGTTTCGAATCGAAAAAGTGATATGGAGAAGTTTTGTTATAAAGTGAATAAGATAGAATATGGTGAGCAAGTGTCACCATAAGGACGTTAAAAGATCTAAAGATGTGATTAGAATTTGTGGAGAATTCGAGAATAAGTGCATCAGTGAAAAGCCTATAAGATATATACAGCCAGAGTTGATGAGTTTGAAATAAAGAAATAGTACAGTATATAAGCAAGAATGTGGATAGAATAAGGGTTTGCATTTTGGATGGACAGAGTTAGCGTTGGCTAACCAGATTATGTGATGGAAAAGGTATAGAATTTGATATTTTGAGATGTTGTCAGGATAAGACAACCAAATATAAAATGGATCTGGATACAGTTGTATATTTGGATTATAGTGATGTGGTATAGTAAAGGAAAATGAAGTAAGGATTTGTATATTTGAGTAAAATTGAGGATTGATAAGAAGAGTTTGAGAAGGTATATATCAATGATCAGTTTATAAGACAAAGGAAGTTATGATGTTGAGTTTGAATAACATAAATTTCAGGATGTATGAGAATGGAGGTGAAATTGACAAGTTAAGTAAACGAATTTTGAGATAATTTCGATTGGAAAAGATGTATGTGATTGGTTGACTAGGGTTTGTGCCCTATATTAAACATATGTTATTGATTAATTGTCAGAGTAAAGGTTATAAGATTGGAAGAAAATGTAAAGTTGAGTTAATCAATTATGATGTGAATATGAATATAGTTGTGTATTCTGATCAGATAGCTAGGATGTCGAGAATGAGATAAGTATTTGTATAAAACCTTAAGGAAGGAAAACGCAAGTATAAGAAATGATAAAGAATGAAGTTTTGTATAAGTAAATGGGGTTATTAAAGTTATGAGGATGCAATGAAGATTGATACACAGAGATGAGTATAGGTGATAGGACAAGAGTATGTGAACATGAAAGGAAAAATATGATTTGTGTATAAGGAATGAATAAAGGAAGAATGAAATAAAGAAATTAAAGGAATTGAGTTAAAGGATCAGACACGATAAAGATTATATGGAAGTGTAGATGATAATTTTGATATAAAAGTAAGAAAAGTGTGCAATGTGATGTAAAAAGATTCTTTAAAGTGTATGTTGAATCATATTTAAAGAATATTTAAGGTCGTGTTTTTGGTTAAATGATGATGGAAAATAAATTTGGTTATTATTGTAAGGCAGTTAGAGATGAATTTATGATGTTGAGTGATGAAATTGGATGTTACTGTAATGAATGACATTATATGAATTTTAGAAAGGTCGAAGGAAAATGAAGAATCGAAGGAGAGAAAAGACATAAATGGATTGAGGTTATGGGTTACTGTTTATATGATAAGTAAAGGAGGTAGCATGAGAACATTAGAAGATATGTTCTTATTGAGTTGTTCAGTGAAAATTCGAGGATGAATTTTCTTTAAAGGAGGGGAGATTTGTAACATCTTCAATACCGGGTTAGTGACCAAATTGTAAAATTTCAGGAATTGGTGATTAAAGTGGGATAATTGAATAGTTCAATGATTTATTGGAAATATGATGAAGGTTATTTAGTAATTAGTGAATGAAGTAAAGGGTAAAATAGTCATTTGACATGGAAGATTTTTATTTTCCTTTATTAGATAAGAAAGCCCACGTGGAAGAGAAAAGAAGGCAAAATAAACTTCCAGAGTTCTCTTCTTCTTCTTCAGCTGTGAGTCACAATGGTAAAGGTGAGTTTTGTGGTTAGTTGATTATTGGTTGAAATAAAAGTTGGTTTATGATTTTTAGATGATAACTAAGCTTAAGGAAAGCTTAATATCTTAAAATTAAAGTATGATGGAGTTAGGAGAGATTAAAGATTTGAGGTTCTTGGGTGAAATCTTGAAATAGAGTTCATAACTAGAGTTGGAAGTTAAATTTGACTTGTCAAGGGTCTAATTAAGAAGTTAGAAGCCATATAATTGGAATTAAAACATATTGCAAAGTTGGTTTAATTCTTGAGTTACATATGAAGAATAGAATTTTGAAGTTAAAGATGGTTTATATGGATATAAGTAATATGAGTTTAAGATGAAAGATGAAGTATTTGAGTTGATTTGAGTAGATTTTCGGGCTTAAAAATGAATTATGGGCTATGTGCATCGGTGCACATTGAATGTGCACCGATGCATCAAGGGTAAATTTCCAGAAATTGTTCAGAGTGTATCGATGCACAGGAAGTGCATCGATGCACCCATTAAAAATGGAAACATCGAATGCAATTAATGCATTGATGCATAAGGAGTGCATCGATGCACATGTTAAGGGATGCATCGATACACTGTAGAATGCATCGATGCACTTCATGGGGAAATTGAAATAGTCATTTCTTTTAGTCTAAAAAATGATAGATTAGAGTATATCAATTAAATACTGATATGTATCAATGTATGATTATATAGATATCGAGCACGAACAAGTTCCAGAACGATTATCAAGTTAAGATTCAATCGAAAGAGATGAAAGCATTAGTATATGATATGTGTGGAAAAGACTCGCAATGAGTCTACTTCCAACATTCGATTACATGATTTTATGAATATTAATATGGGTGATATGATTATTATTTATGCATGAATATAGTCATAAGTATTATATGTGAACATGTGAATTATATGAAAAGTGATATGAATTACATGAAAAAAAGCTATATGTCTACATGTATATGTGAAAGAAGCTATGAGCTTATATGAACAGGTGATATAAAAATGTATATGTGAAATGATATAAGTGAAAATGCCCATGTTATGTGTAAAGAGAGCTAGAGGTATAGTTGGCATGCCAAGAGTCGAGGGTTCTACGTGGTCCTTCGGGACATATATGTATTCTATGAAACATTTACAGGGTCTTATGAGACACATATGTGATCCATTGAAATATGTATAATATGTTCATGCATGATTAAGTAGTTAGAATTATTTTAATGTGTTTAATACCTCACTAAGTCATAGACTTAGCGTGTGAGTGTTTCACACGTAGGTTCGGGAAAGCAAGAAGAGAAGTTTAGAGGAGCAAAACATGTCATATTTTCTTTTCCACAATTCAGATCAGATATAGGTTTAAATTATGTATTTTTTCATATGAAATGTAGTTGGCATGAAAGATAAAAGATTTGTACTGGAACCGCTCTGATCAATTTGTAAAATCCTTTGTTTTTATATAATAGAAATTATTTGGGTTTTAGTGGAAATGTCTAACTGAATTTCATTGAATTTTGTCAAAGTAAACATTTTGAACGGTCAATGTGACACCTCAGACTCGTATTCGGGTCGGGTACGGGTTGGGGGTGTTACACGTGAGGCCTCTGATCACGATACTAATTCCACTTTCTAAAACCCATATCACAATCGTGCTCTATTCCGGGAGCACCGTGGTCGGGAGGAGCGTCATGGAGACCTCGGTTTTCGGGTCGATCTCCCTGAGTTTTCTGGTACGTTACAGGCCGAGGGATTCATGGATTGGATTAATGAAGTGGAGCGTATTTTTTATTATAAGAAAGTCTCTGATCGTGTGAAAATGAAACTGATCACCATCAAACTCAAGGGCAGAGCATCTGCGTGGTAGGAGCAGTCGCGACGTTCACGAGACAGACAGGGCAATGCCAAGATAACTGATTGGGAGAATATGAAGGGTCATTTCATTCCCTTCGGTTACACGTAAACCTTGTTTCAGCGACTTCATGCTTGAGGCAGGGAACGCGATCAGTCGATGATTACACGGAGGAGTTTTACCAATTGGTCGCCCGGAACGATTTATTTGAGACGGAGGAGTAGATGGTGGCGTGATATTTGGGGGGTTTACGCCAGCCCTTGCAAGATGTCCTCAGCCTTCATTCACTATGGAGTGTTTCAAAAACCTACCAACGTGCACTTTCTGTTGAAAAATAATAAAACAGGAGACCAATGATCAGGAACGATCACAACAGTCGGCCAGTTCGCCCTCAGGATTCCCGTTATGCTCAGCAGCCATCGCATGGTAATTTTAACCCTACTATTAGATGTTTTCGTTGTGGTGAACAAGGGCATAGGGAAACTGATTGCAGGAAGCATTCTAATCAAAAGGGCAAAAATTTGTTAATCGAGGAAAACGCGGAAGACGAGACTGAGGAGATTGGTGAGTCTGTGTATGATGATGATGAGAGTGATGATGTGCTGTATGGAGATGGTCATGAGACTCTAGTCGTTCACAAGAGTCTAATGACTTCCAAGGGCGATTCAGGGGACTATTGGTTGAGAACCAATATTTTCCACACGACCTACACAATTACAGATAAAGTCTGCAAAATGATCATTGACAGCGGCAGTTGTAAGAATGCAGTGTCCGAGGAGGTTGTCCAGAAATTGCAGTTGAAGACGGACCATCATCCTAAGACATACAAGTTGTCATGGCTAAATAAAGGCAGTGAGGTAACAGTTGATAGGCGATGCCTCGTGTCTTTTTCAATTGGTAGAAAATATTTTGATAATGCCTGGTGTGATGTTGTGTCTATGGATGCATGTCATATATTGTTGGGTCGACCTTGGCAGTATGATCGCAGTGTCATTCATGATGGACGGAAGAATACATATTCCCTTACCATCAAGGGAAAAAAGATTGTGTTGGCGCCCCGACGGGAAGGACTCACTCCTACCCCGGTAACCAATAATACTAACATGCTTTATATGTCCAGGTTTTTAGATGAGGTTGAGCATGGAGGCGTGGTCTATGCCTTACTACCTTACGAGAATAATGCAGTAGGCGTGGATACAGATTTACCAGTAGAGGTGAAGCGGTTGCTAGCAGAATTCTCTAACTTGATGCCAGAGGATCGTCCTCCTGGGCTACCGCTTATGAGGGATATTCAGCATCAAATTGACCTTGTTCTTGGGTCAAGTTTACCAAATCGACCAACATATCACCTCAGTCCCAAGGAGGCTGAAGAGTTACAGCGACAGATGGAAGAGTTGTTGGAGAGGGGCTATATCCGAGGGAGTATGAGCCCATGTGTAGTCTCTGCCCTGCTAGTGCCAAAGAAAGATGGTTCTTGGCGTATGTGTGTCGACAGCCAAGCGATCAACAGAATTACAGTGAAGTACCAGTTTTCAATTCCCCATCTAGATGATATGTTGGATCAGTTATCCGGTTCTAAGGTCTTCTCAAAAATTGATCTTAAAAGCAGATACCACCAAATCAGAATAAGACCTGGAGATGAGTAGAAGACGGCGTTTAAAACGCCACAAGGGTTGTATGAGTGGATGGTCATGCCTTTTGGGCTATCAAATGCACCCAGTACATTCATGAGATTTATGCATCAGGTCTTTCAGCCTTTTATGGGGAAATTCATTGTAGTTTAGTTCGATGATATCCTTGTTTATAGTCCGACATAGGCTTCACACTTCGATCACCTCTATGCTGTTTTTGAGATGCTGAAAACGGAGTGCTTGTTTGTCAATCAGAAGAAGTGTTCTTTCTTCACTACTTCTGTGACTTTTCTTGGTTTTGTTGTGTCTACTGATGGTGTTCATGTAGATCAGTCAAAGATAGATGCAGTCTTGGAGTGGCCCAGACCAAGGACCTTACATGACATCCGAAGTTTCCATGGATTGACATCTTTCTACCGTCGGTTCATTAGAAATTTCAGTACTCTGATCGCCCCTATCACAGAGTGCCTCAAGGGGCGTGATTTCCAGTGGTCTGAGGAGGCAGAGGCCAGTTTTCAACTGGTCAAGCAGAAGATGACCGAGGCACCATTTTTGGCACTTCCTGATTTTGACAAAGTGTTCGAGGTAAATTGTGATGCATCTGGCGTTGGCATTGGTGGCGTTCTGAGTCAGGCAGGTCGTCCGGTTGTTTTTTTCACTGAGAAGCTATCGGGATCAAAGAAAAATTATTTCACTTATGATCTGGAGTTCTATGCATAGTTCAGTCCCTGAAGCATTGGTGTCACTACCTAGTACAAAAGGAGTTTATTCTGTTTACCGATCATAAGTCCTTAAAGTACATCAATGGCCAACACAAGATGAGTAGACGTCATGCCAAGTGGGTTGCATACTAGCAAGAATTCTGTAACAGCCTTAATACCGGATTAGTGACTAAATTGTAAAACTTTAGAATTTGGTGACTAAAGCAGAATAATTGAATAGTATTATAATTTGATATATGGTTAAATTGCAAGGAAGATGGAATTGAAGGATATAATGGTCATTTGCAAGGAAATAATTAAAGAAGGGATATATATATTAGCTATACGTGGAGGAGAATGAAGCAAAACATAAGGTTCCAGATTTCTCTTCTTCTCTTCTTTCTCCATACGTGAAGAGGTCAAAACAAAGGTGAGATTTCTTATGAGCTAATTGTTTGCATAAATTTAAGTTTGGTTTTGCTCTTTAAATGCTAATTAAGCTTAAGGAAAGCTTAATTTGTTTTAAAACAACAAGATGAAGGGTGTAGGAAGAATTAAAGATTAAGAGTTCTTGAATGGAATTTTGAAATAGAGTTCATATTTGGAATCGGAGGTTGAATTTGACTTGTCATCGACTTAATTAAGACATACGAAGTGCTAGAATTAAATTTAGAACATGTGGGAATTTGAGTGAGATTCTTAAATTCTATGTGGAGGAATGGATTTTGAAGTTTAAGAGATATTGAATGGGTAGTAATTAGTTTCAATAGGTGTATAAGAGTTAAGAATATAAAAAGGGGATAAATATGAAGAGTTGAGATGATTAAGAAGGGATTTTCGTGCTCAAAGTATCATTTCTAGGCCGTGTGCATCGATGCACATTCAATGTGTACCGATGCACTCTCAAATAAATGAACATCGAATGCCATTAGTGCATCGATGTATAAGGAGTGCATCGATGCACCCACTTAAAATACAAATATTGAATCGGATTTGTGTACCAATGCACAGGTAGTGCATCGATGCACCCATTAAGGAATGCATCGATACACTGTAGAGTGCATCGGTGCATACCTTCATTAAAAGATAAAAATAACCTTCTTTTTAGCCTAAAGATTGATAGTTTAGAATATATCAATTAGTATATTGATATGTATCAATGCATTACTATGTAGATATAGAACGTAATCTTGTTCCAGAACAATCGATGGATTAGAATCGAGTCAAAGTTAACAAGGCTAAGGTGAGTGTCTATCCTAGATAGAATTGTATTAAGATAAGACTTATGATAAGTCTATCTCTTATAATTGAATTTATGATTCCATATTCATGCACGTGCATACATATATATATGTGTATTAATGTTATAATGACTTCATGTATAATTCATTTATGATTTAACATGATATTATATGAATGAATGCCATCATCGTAGAATCCTTCCAGGTATGTGAAATAAGAGAAATGATCATATGAAGTGACTTATATGTTTACATAGACAGTGATGAAAGAGATATGAAATGATAAATGTATTTATAAATAAGCCCATGTAATTTAATATGAGAGATGTAGGTATAATTGGTATGCCAAGAGTCGAGGGATTATCAGTGGTCCTTCGGGACATAGTGGTCCTTCGGGACAAATATTCAGTGCCCCTAGTGAGATTTTATTTGAGCTGTGGTGAAAGCATAGTGCACAACCTCAGTGTACTCGCGTACCTTCTATTCTCAATAATGTACATGGGCAATCCCAAGATAAATTAAAGTGAAATTAGCATGAGAATGTATGTGTTATATGTACATGTTATCATCATATATGTTATAGTGTAATGGATACATGAAAGTTGAAATGTCCTGATCAATGGTAAGAATGCATGTTCATAAATTCATTGTTATACATGTGTATATATATATTTATGTTATGTCTCACTAAGTCTGTGACTTAGCATGTAAGTTATTTACACGTAGGTACCAAGAATCCAGAAGAGCAGAGATAGGGGTGGCAAGGTCAGCATCATTACTAGAAGATCAGATCAGAAGTAATGGATAAAGTATGTATTTTGGTGTGTATAGTGTTGGCATGTAAGAAAAGTGTCAGTTATGAATGCTCTGATCAATTTTGGTTGTTTTGGTCAATTCATGTAAATAAACCGCTTTTATTTTAATAAAAGTTTTAAATTTTCCTTGAATTTTGTCAAGAGTCAAAGTTTGAAAAGTCAATGTGACACCTCAGACTCGTATTCGGGTCAGATACTGGTTGGGGTGTTACATTTAATGGTATCAGAGCTACGGTTTAGTCGATTCTCGGCATAAACTGGAGTCTAGAGTGTCCTATAAAGTATACATGCCAACAAAATAGTGAAAACTTTTGATATGATATAATAGTAAATATGTTGTCTTGCTAATAGAACGACATGATTATGTTTTTATAGATGTCCGGACATGGTAGCTCTAAAAGTGAAGCGGGAGATGATAGGCCCACTGAAAGCAGTAATTCACCTACCCTGGCCAGGCAGAGTGAAGATCAGGCACCCTCTGGAGTGCCTTTGAGTGATCAAAATGTGTTTTTCAGAACACTGGACGCGGTATTGGCGCGTTTCCAACCTTCCGTTACTTCAACTCCGAGAATAAATATTGCAAAGGAATTGAAGGGTTTAAGAGCACCAGAGTTTAGAGGTGAAGCCGATGAAGGTCCTGTTACTGCGGACCTTTGGCTTAATGATGTGAAAATCATGCTTGAGGGACTACATTGTTCCGATGTTGATAAGCTAGATGGAGTGGTTTCCTTGCTGAGAGGGCAAACAAGGATTTGGTATACTAACGTCACATTGAGAATGTCTGGTGATCAAGTAACATGGTCCTTGTTCTTAGAGGAATTTAAACATAAATACATCGGAGATCAATTCATTCGAAAAATGAAGCAAGAGTTCATGAACCTGAAGTAATGGAATCGTACATTGTATGAGTACGAGTGTGAATTCAACAAGCTGAGTCGCTTCGCTGCCGAGCTTATTCCTACAGAGAAGGATGCTTGTCAGTGGTTCGTGGAAGGTTTACGTCCAAGATTAAAGGAAATGTTAATTGTGTTGAATTTATCTTCGTTTCAAGAAGTGGTGAACCGTGCTAAAGCTTTGGAAAGAGCTCAGAATGAAAGGTTCGGAGATTCTCGGGCTCTGACATCAAAAAGATCAGGTGCATCGTAGAGTTCGGCACCACCAAAAAGGGGACGAGATGCTAGTACTCGACCTCAGCCTAGATCAGAGTCAGTGGCATCCTCCGCGAGGGGATCAAATCCCATTAGGGGACGACAAATTCAGTCAGTGGGATCTGGAGTTGGGAGATCTAACCCGAGCCAAGTCAGAAAATGTCCACATTATGGAAGGAACTATTCGGGGATATGTAGAATGATTTATGGAGCCTATTTTAAATGTGGGGACACCATATATTTTGTTCGGGATTGTCCTATGATAGCTGGTGAATCTGCTCAGCCAGAAAGGTCTGCCTCGGCTACCCAGATGGGAAGAAGTAGAGATAGAGGTAGAGGAAGGAGTCAGCCAGAGTCCTCAACTCCACAAGAGATATGCTCCACAGCTCGGGTGTATAATCTCAAGACTAACGAGGATAGAGATGACCCGGAGATTATAGCAGGTACCTTTCAACTGTACGACAAGAATGTTTTTGTATTGATTGATTCAGGGTCTACTTATTCTTACATTTGTAGTAAGTTAGTGAGAGAATTAAATATTCAGTTAGAAGTTACTAGCAATGAGGTGATAGTGACTAATCCGTTATGGCACAGTGCTCGGGTCAATATGGTATGTCGAGGGTGTCCCATACGAATTCAGGGAATTGAATTCCCTGCTAATCTGATGGAATTACCTTTTGATGAATTCGAGGTGATACTGGGAATGGACTGGTTATATCATTATTATGCTAATGTTGACTGTAGACTAAAAAGGGTAATGCTGAGAAGTCCGGAAGGGGTAGAAGTTGTGGTATTTAGTGAAGGATGGAACTCATTGGCTAATGTGATAACAGTGATGTCGGCAAAGAAGTTATTGCTGCAGGGATGTCAAGGGTTTATTGCTAGTGTGCTGGATGTGAGAGCTAAAGAGAAGGGAATTGAAGAAATTCCTACGTGGCGTATGATTGCAAAGAGGATAAAAGATTGCGAAATGTTTCAAGTTAGGACTTTTATTGATAAACATACATGTTCAAGAACCCAAGTTTTTCCTCACCATAGACATGCAAACAAAAATGTGTTGGGTGGTTTTCTGGCTGAGTTAATGTTTTTGAATGGAAGGGTATATCGGGGACATGAAATTATGACTGACATGAATGCTCGATTCAAGATTAGTATCTCATATTCTCAAGCTTGGAGAGCCAATTGTTATGCCTTGAAATTGTTGAGGGGGTCGCCAGAAGCATCGTTTGCCCAACTGCCGGCTTATTGTCACATTTTAAAGCTGAAAAATCCTGGGTCGGTAACTCATATCAAAACAGATAGAGATGGACGCTTTTAGTTACTGTTTATCACCATTGGTGTTGCGGTTAGTAAATCATTATAATTTTGTTGACTCATTTTTGTTAGTTGCATGCATTTCACATTTAAATGATTATATTTCTTGTGTATATAATTTTGTAGATTCGTTCGTTTATTACTTGCATGTGCCCAGTTATTATAGTTGACGGAGCACATTTGAAAGGTCAATACCTTGGAGTAAACTTATTAGCAGTAGTCATGGATGCTAATAATGGGATACTGCCAATAGCTTATGAGGTTGGCAAATCTGAAACCTCTGATTCATGGACATGGTTTATGGGGCATCTTAGGGATTGCATAGGTCCTATTAGCAATCTGAAAATCATATCCGATAGGGCAAACTCAATTGACAACGCTGTTAGAAGGTGTTTCCCAGATTCTTTTCATGGACTTTGTGGTGTTTATTTGTACAGAAATCTAAAATCAAGGTTTGCTGGTATAAAAAATCACAAATGGACATACTAGAAGGCTGTAAAAGCTTATCGGGAAGTGGATTTTAATAAGCATATAAATTGTTTAAGACGTGTTTTGCCTCAATGTGCTCAAATACTAGAAGATGTCATGTTTGAAAGAGGGTCAAGAGTACATCAACTTGGAGCAAGATATGGTTTCATGACATCTAATAGTGTATGATCAATCAACGCTCTAAGTCGTCATTCCCGGAAATTACCCATTACTATGTTAATGGAGTTTTTTCGAGCCTCTATTCAACAGTGGTACTACAAGAAAAGAAACCATGCGAATATTATTTCTTTAAATTCGTAACTTATCATATATTTTACTAAGTATTATTTATTTAAATTTACAGGAACATTGGAACGTCGTGTTACACCATGAACTGAAAAAAATATAACGAAACGTGTTGTGAAGTCAACGTCATGGAGAGTTGAACCATGTTCAAACACTTTGTTTAAAGTATTGGATAATAACTTAAATGGGCTTGTTGATCTAAATGCAAAGACGTGTAGTTGTAAGAAATGGCAAACATCTGGTTATATGTGTGATCATGTTATAAAAGTTGCTCTTCATCTAAACCAAGATGATTCAAGCGCATACGCTATGGATTGCTACACTACATAAGTATATCGACAGACTTATGCCGAGATTGTCTACCCTATTCCACATCCTTCTGAGTGGGACATACCAGATGACTTACAAACAGTTTTGCCACTAGTCATGTACAGCAGGCTACCTGGCCGACCAAAAAATCACGATCGTATACCGTCTAAGGGTGAAGAGAAGAGGATATCGACATGTAGTCGGTGCAAGGAAAATGGTCATACAAGGTTGACCTGTGGATCACCAGTGCCATCACAATCATCTTTTCCTCTACCAAAATATGGATCTTCATCAAAATCCAAAGCTCATATGGTGTCAAGCAAAAGGAAATCAAAATCAAAATCAAAATCACAATCACAACCGGTTTCACCTTTAGGGACTTATTAACTTAGGTGATTTTTAAATGCAAACGTTGTATTATGTGTATTTTATGTGTGAATACATACATTTTCAGTTAGACATTCATTAGTAACTTGAGTTTGAACATTGCTATGATCTGTTCAGTTGTTATCACTTATCAGATTGTTGTTTGTTATCTTTTTGAAGGTGTTTTCCTTGAATTCACAACGCGAAAGTCAAATTCACGTTGCGGTTTTTTGTTGCGATTATTGCAAAAGTCAAATTCGAAACGCGAAATCGTAAACCGAAAATCGTAACTCGAATTTGACTTTCACGTTGCAAATTTGACTATCGTAATGCGAATTTGACTATCGCAACGCAAATTTGACTATCGCAATGCGAATTTGACTTTCGCGTTGCGAAAGTGTACATTCAACAGGTCTTTTTTGCCTTCAACATAATGCAGATTGAATTTAAAACAACAAATCAACTTTTACAAATCAATTAAACAAGCAAAAAATAATTCTTATTTACACATCAATTAAACAAATCAACTTTTACAAATCAATTAAACAAACAAAAAATAATTCTTATTTACACATCAATTAAACAAATCAACTTTTACAAATCAATGTAAAATTCAATTAAACAAGCAAAAAAAGTGTACCCTAGACAGTTGTTTATGCATAAATACATCAATTTCTCACAGCTCACTTCAGGATTAACTTGCAGAAACCAAACATTTGCTCAAACAATACTTTCTACACATCTAAAACCAAAAAACAACAAATTATTGAATTCTAGGTACTTAATCAAACATTTTCAAACCAACAATGAGTATATATGTTAACAACACTTGCTCAAACTTACTAATTGTTTATGCATACTTTCAGCACGCGGATGCATGTAGGCAACGTCTCGAATATATCGCTTGAGCCATAAATTGTCGAAATCACAACCCTACTACACCTTTATCTCTATCTGTGAGTGGTAGAAACTGTTTATTTCTTGTCGTCAAATGTTCCAAGCACATGGATACAATAGGACCACAATCCCCTCTGGCTCCCTCCGTTTGTTGTGGCACGGTATCGTCTCTGATCATTGTAACTTTGAACTTTTTTGGCTTCTTGTTTCCATAATTTGTCCAATAATCAATCGCGTCCAAGTATTTTGCCAAATGAGCGCTCCATCCCTTACAAATAATATCTCTCAAATCATACAATGGTATGTAATTCAACATGTTGTCATATACTATTGTCTTCAAGGATGGGAGCTGAATCTCGATGAGAAGCCAATGACGACGTTCCAAAATAGGGATAAATACCTACAATCATAAATAATTACACACATCAAATAAAATTTATGAACACCTTTAAAATATTCAAATAATAAATACTAACCTTATCGACCTCCCACCACGCAAGATAAAATTTAGCTTTTCCATTACCCAAAATATATGAAGAATCTCTCAGATCCTTCAAGTGAGCTACGTGAAAAGACATCGGCATAATAGTCCATCGAGTATTTTTTATTTTCTTCAATTTCCTTATTATTAGAAGAAGTGACACCTATGCATCAATATGATGTTTTATAAAAAAATACATATATTAGTGAATTTATTAATAAATTTTAAAAAAAAATTAATCGAAATGCAATATAAGAAGAATATAAGACTTACCCCCCCTTCGAAATAGCCATTATCTTCAACCCCTAATAAAATACCCCACCAAGACTGATCAAGAAACAAATGCATAACATCGTCGAGTTTGCATATGTCAGAATAACACCCCTGGCTCCGCTCATGTAGATAAAAATCAATTGCGGTCTTAGCCCAAAGGGTATTATCCGTAATTATGTCTGGTAGTGTTCCCCTCTCCTGCTGAGGAATGGTACTGGCCGGTAACTCATACGAAAGTCAACTCGCATCCATCATATCGGGCACGGGAGGGGATTTATCAATATGTCAACATATGACGCCATGTGAATCGGGCTCTTGAACGGAGGGAGAGACCTCTTGAACGATGACAGGGGCCTCTTGAACGGTGGGAGGGGCCTCTTGAACGATGAGAGGGACCTCTTGAACGATAGGAGGTGCCTCTTGAATGATGACAGGTGAATCGAGCTTCTTCTTACGGAGTCTTGGCACTAGTGGGTGAAAGGAGACGTAATGTCACGTACACGATGTCTGATGTGTGAACCCTGTCATGCAAGAAAAACCCGACGTAAAGCATCTACCTTATCGAGCCACTGAAAATAAATTAATACATAAATCTGTAAATAAATAATACCGAAAAAAGGTTATTTGTATTTTTAGTATAATATTAAACAAATTTACCTTATTGCGTAGAGTATGAACCTCATTCTACAACGATGAAACAATCTCACGTAGAGCGGCTACCTCATCACGTAAAGTAGATACCTCACCACGTAGCGCACCATTGTCATCGCGTAAAACATCCACCTCACCACGTAAAGACCGTACCTCATCACGCCATGCACCATTGTCTTCACGTAAAGTACCGACCTCATGACGCAAAGTACCGACCTCATCACGTAACTCCCCTAACTCATCCCGTGGAGGTGGAGAACAGGGAGATAAATGTCGTGGCCTCTTTGCCGGTCGCCTATCATGAGGAGATGGTGGAGAAGAGGCTCGATGATGTGATGGAATAGGTGATGGTGGAGGTGGAGAAGAGGCTCGATCAGGTGATGGCTCCGGGTGTCGAGCTGTAGAATCGGCCCGATCAGGTGATGGCTCTCAAAGTGGGGGGTGCTCATCATCCGTTTCATCAAAAAACCACTTACTAGGTTGCCACCAATCAGTGGCAAGCTCAGCCTCTGTGGGTGTCAGCCTCTGTAATGGATAGTTAGCCTCTTAACAATATAAAAGCTCAAACAAATTTAAACGTGTACTAGTAATAACTTGTTTATATATGGTAGTATTTGTGTGTTAACTTACATCATTCATCGTCGTATATGGTAGTAACTCTTCCCAATCCAACAGGCGGATCCTCCTCCAGGTAATAGCCCTAGGAATATCATTTGAATTTTTTATCGCATATGTCAGCATGCTGGGAAAAGCCTCAAATATCCAAATCTACAAACAATTTAATACACAAACATCAATAATTGTTAAATAATTATTTATAAATTTGGAAACATTATATAGAAATTCTTACCTTAAAGGCCCAAATAAAGCCTGCCAAAGTGTATTTAGAACCATCGCCCCGCAAACTTTTTCGGTCCTCAAATGCAGACGACAACTTCTTCCAGGTAGCTTTCCATAGATATGAACCCCACAGAAACATGTTACATACATTTAGGTCCTCTACCAATAATATTAGGTCCTCAGAAATAGGTTGTCAGCCCTATTTGCCTAAAAAGCCGGCATGCAAAAGTAATAAATGGCATACTCGGACAACATCAAGGTCATCCATCCGAGTAAAACCATCTTTAACAAATAATCTCTTCAAGTCGTCGACGTGTAAACTCGGCTTCAACTTTGCCAGCTCAAGAAAAACCTGAGATAACCATGACGGGCGGGAGATATGACTAGTGTTCCGAGTTACTTCATCGTGTCCGAAGCGTAGACCAGTGATTAAGCAAAACTCCTCTCGCCCAAAACAAGTATACGCCGGAGGAAAATGAAACCATATCTCTTCATTACCACGTTGTATCCTCTCGGGTAGATCGTTAGTCATGGTCTGAATAAACAAATGTGTCAACATAGCATCTCCACCCGGAATGTTGTACTTTCAGCCATGGCCCGAAGCAAGTATCCTCAAACAATTTTCTTTGTAGAGGTGTAAGCATCGACGCAATTTTAGTGGCTAGGCTTAATTTATTCCTTATGGTCAATTGAGCCGAAAAAAATTTCTACAAAAACAATAAACATACCAAGTTAGATATACCAAAAACTATAAATTATACAATATAAATAGACATGATATTAAATAGTGAAAACAAAGCCAAATATGTTTCAAACTAGCACGGTATTTACCCAAGTCATTATTTCATCATAGTTCACAAAATGCATCAGATAACATTCCAGATGTAAGCACTTATATAAACATTTAAAAGGACAACATATAGGTTTAGTGCAGGTTCAAGGACAACATAAAGAGTAGTAGTTTATTCTTGAAACTTAAATTCTCAACATTTTGAAGTTAGTATTTGTCTTTGTTTTTTTTGTTGAAGTAATGCAATTCATTCAAGTTTCAATTTGTAGAATAAGAGTAGTTTCTGAAACTTAAATTCGCAACGCAAAAATGAAAATCGCAACGCGAAACTAAAATCGCGTTATGATTTTGGTGTTGCGATATTCATTTTCGTGTTGCGAATTTAAGTTTCAAAAACTATTCTTCTGCAAATTGAAACTTGAATGAATTGCATTTCTTCAACAAAAAGACAAAACAAAGACAAATACTAACTTCATAGGGTTAAAGACTAAATAGTTTTGCAGTATTGGCAGAAACCGAATGAATTTACTAAGCAATCTCAGTGAAATGGTTAATCTATATATATTGAAATTATCAGTAAATTTATCATCAATATAAGAAAAATCTAATAATAATAATAATACAAAAATTTCAAAATAAAAATAAGAGATTAAAAAAACTAACCCTCGGTGGTTGATTTTCTATTTCTGACCGTGAATGGTTGTGAGGGTTGCTCTTAGAGATGGAGATAGACGGATTTCGCCAGAGATGGAGACGGATTTCGTCGGAGATGGGGACAGATTTCGTCGGAGATGGGGACGGATGTCGCCGTAGAGAGTGAGAGATGGAGATGGGACTGAGTTGTGGTTTAGGGTTTTAGGTTATGATTTACGATAATATTGTTTACATTTGTGTTGCGAAATTAATATTGTGTTTCGAATTCGAAAATAAAATTCGCGTTGCGAAAATAAACGCGCTTTGCGAATTTGACTTCTCTGTTGCGATTTACATATTCGCTTTGCGAATTTGGAAACTGGGTTGCGAAATTGGAATTCGCGTTGCGAATTTGTTGGTCATTTTCGCAAATCCAAAACAAGTTGGTTAAAATCGTATATTATAAGGCATTTTCGGTCACTAAGATTATTTTCTCTTATAATTATATATCTATAAATAAGGGGGAGAAAGAGAACTACCATTCCACGATCAGGACAAAAGAACCAGACATATTAGCTTGAAACAGACGACAGAAAAACAAGAAAGAAACTAATACAAAGTAATAACAAACAAAACTTTTTCTACATCTCCTTACGAGCCATCAGCCATCAAACAGAAAAGAAAAGAATGAAGCCTTTATGAAGATGAAATCAACCTACCTGTGACCCTTTAGCAGCATCCGTTAATTGAGGCGTAAAAAGAAGAGAAATTACTTTGCGAAAGAGAAACAAAATAACATTCTTTTGCTGGTGTGCAGCTGCACTCACAGAATGAATGGCTTTCAGTTTAAGAAGGGGAGCAGGTGCAACACTAAGTCTTTTTGCGTCTTATTTTAAGAATTTCTGCGTCAATCTTATTGTAAGACTGGTGTGTGCATATATATTTCTTTATTTGAACGCGGGTGGAACTATGAGCGTGTGCATGTAGGTGGGTTGATCTCATAATGGGAAGGCTCTTCATTCTCCTTCCCCTATTAATTTATTAATTCATTTGCTTGCAGTTAATCTACTATTTACCTTCCTTTTCTTTTTATAAGCCAATCATTTTACTGAAGAAAGTATCTCCATTTACGAACACATGAAAATAGTAGAATTCTCAACCCTGTGCTCTTCCGCGCAAACAGAATTTAAATTTTCATTACAAATAATAAACCCTTTCATAAGAATAAGATATACATGTTTTGTAGAACATGTATATATAGCTGCCTTCGAATAGCTATCTCAAATATTTATATATATATATATATATATATATGTGTGTGTGTATGTGTTTTGTAGGAATAATATATGAATGTATATATAGCTGAAAAGTTTGCCATGCATTAAAAGGAGTCGCACTGTAGAATTAAGCATCAAGAATTTGATGCACTTCTCTATCTTTTTAACATCTGATTAAGGGTAGTATTTTTCGGGTTAAGGTCGAGATGACTGAAAAACTGGTTTGTCTCATTCTGTGACTATCTTTAATATCCATTCAATTGGAAATTATTAAATTATTTAGTATTCTTATTTATCTATACTAGCTATTTTAGGAGTCGGACTAAATTTGATGTCACTGGTTACATAATTAGATATTAATTCAATTAAAAATTATTAAATTATTTAGTACAAGTATAATATATACTATTTTAATAGTGTTTTTATAATTTAATTCTTTTTTATAACATTTAAATAAATTAAATTAAAATTTACTACTAATTATTGATTGAACACATATTAATAGATTTACGTATAAATTACTTACTATTTCATCTAAGATTATCTATCGGGTGAAATTTTAATAAATATTTATATAAAATATTTATTTTCGTTCAGTGTGTGAATATAAGAAAATTTAATATTAAAATTTTTAATTTGGGTATAAAAGATGAATTTGGATTTGTAAGTTAAATTATTTTTGGTTGGATATCAATTTTAGATTTGAAATTTTAGGTTGAGAGTGATAATTAAAAAATATTAATTGTATATGAGGCCTAAAAATTTTGTTTTGGAGAAAATATAATATATTATATGAACTTATTTTATAATTGTTGTAGCTATTAAATTAAGAAAAAAATTAATCTAATCTTTTGACTAACAAAACTGGATGTAAACCATTACAATGTTGATTTAGTTATTTATAATGTTAATATAATGATCTATTATGAATGATGACGCGATAGGGATTTAATTGATATTTTTAGAAAATTATTACTCGGGCTAAATATATTCCATGGTCCAAGGCTGACCCTGAAGAGAAGAAACCTTACAGATCTTGGTTACGGGCCTTCGTTTCGAGCGAGTCAAATATGGACCACATACTATCAAAGTCGATATATATAGATGTTGCTAAAGGGGAAACCAATGTGATGTTAATGTAGCGAAAAGGCTAATACGCCAAATGGTAATGCTTAACGCTAAAATACATTTTTTTTTGGAGGGGATGGGAAATATTAAATATAATTGTTTTGTTTTATGTTTAATTATTGTTGACACTAATTTTCATCCTCAATCCCATGAAAACCTCAACCAACATCCCACCAAACCCACTAAGCTCAATAATCCCAGAAAATCTCAGATTCAAGTTACTAAACCCACATACAAGCAACTATAAAGAAGGGGAGAGCTTTTGGAGTTAAGGGGGAAGGGCAAAACACTCTGCTAATCATCTTTCTTTCGAAACAGTAGCCAACTGAGCCAACAAAAAATCCAAACAAAAAGGGATTCAAAGAAACTCACCTTTAGACAGATTCGGCCACCATTGTTTCGCCGGAGCAACTATATTCCGGCCTCGAAGGGTTGCATTTTCTTCTCGGCTGTGGGAAGAGAGGAAGGACAGACCATAGGGAGAGAACGGCGGATAAAGGGGGTGAGGGAATGAAGAATTAGAGTGCTTGAAACCTTAAAAGGGGTTATATGTGCACCACCGAACGACGACGTATTGTTGGGGAAGGGTTCAGCGTTTTGGTGTGTGGTATAACTACACTTTAGACCCCTCGCACTTTGCAACCTTTGTGTAAAACCATTTAATTAGTTTTATTCTTCTTTTATTTTGATCACAATGTTTTATTGATTTCATTTTTTAGTCATTAATTTAACATATGATGTGTGTTTGATGTTATCTGAATTCTGATATGTTATTTGTAAATATTCCATTTTAACCACTGTCTCATTTAGATTTAATTATCATTCAGTCCCTGACCCTTATTTTATTATTGTTATTTTTTAATTTTTTTTATTTCATTTCCGTTTTTCCCTTTTCTTTCATTGGTTTTTCTATTTTCATATTTTTTTCTTTTTCTTTTTAAACTATTTTTTTCGTATGATTTTTATTTTATTTAATATTTTTTCTTTTTCTTTTATTATTATTATTATTATATTTTTATTATTATTTTTCTATTTTATTTTATTTTTTATCTTATGTACCTTAAGTTTAGCATTTTATTATTTCTACTTTTGTTTTTGGCTTTATTCATTATTTATTTTTATTTTTTTTCTTTCCCCTCATTTGATTTATTATTTTAGATAATTTTATTTAATATTTTTTATCTAACCTTTTCGACTTTTTTTTTGGAAGAATTTCAACTGATCAAAGGTAAGTAATTCGAATAGGATTTTTAAATTTCAATTTAAATTTTTAATTTTCGCAATTGAAGACAACCGATAAATTAATTGGTACCGAAAGGACGATTCAAGGGTGTTAATCCTTCCTTGACCGTAACCGACTCCCGAACCCGACACGTTTCTGGTAAAACGCAGATCATGTAAGATGGTGTCCGACCCAACTAAAGTTGTTTTAAAATGGTCGGTGGTGACTCTAACTATTTAATCAAAGTCGAAGTCTAATTTGGGGCCCAACCGAAAGACGGTTCCAACAGCTTGGCGACTCCGCGGTGGACAGGTAAGTGAGTCAGGCCGAAATTAATTTCTGGTTGTCTTTTTAGCGAAAATTAAAAGTTTAAATTTTAATTTTTTTTATTCGATTCCAATTATTTATCTTTGATTATTTTTCAAATAAATAGTTGTACTGACGTTTTTTCAATGGTTTCAGATTTTCAATGTTTTTCCTTCTCATGCTCTATACCCGAGCACTAAACCCTATTTAAGTGAGGGTGTAAGCGACGCCTTCGTGTGAATTTATTCACTGTGCGGTCATAAGGGAATGTGTCCTCTCGAGTTTAACTTAGTCCACACAAGCCTGTGATGAGTTTAGGGCTAAGGGTCTGGCAAGCCCAATGGGGCATCGGCAAGGAGAACTCGGGTACCATTTTTTAGAACCTAAACCGGGAGACTATGGAGAATCAGAGCCAACCCCAAAACATCATTTCAAACCCTAGGATGCCTGATTTATTTCCTGCTTTACTTTATGTTCAAAGCATGCGAACTACACAAATATGCGGTTAGGATTTGTTTGAAATTAGCATGCGGGATAGAGATCATGTCCAGGTAGGAATAATAAGCATGTGAGGTAGATATTATGTGGGGTAGGATTTTCCATTTTTATTGTTGTTTTCATTTACCTCACTAACTCTTTTTATTTTTATTTTGTTCTCTTTCATTTTGTTCTCATTATTCGCATCATTTAAAATAGGTGTTGATCCACCAAAAACGTGTTTGTTAAACATGAATAATCTGCATTAATGGACAAAGGGGTTGTAATACAAGAGATGAAAATGCAAAGTACAGTCTACAAGGCGACTATGTGTCATATTCAATCCAGAAGACGTGGTGCCCAAAATTGAAGAGTATATCACTCTACTGCATTATAAATGACTTAGAATGAACCGGGTCTACATCAAGCACAATGAAAGTATATTTTTGAAGAACATACTAACAGAGGTTGCAGGGGCAAGATGAAGGCTACTGATCTTGGGAGTCCCTTCAAAGACAACAATGGCAAAACGATAGCTAAAATTGGAGACCATTGCTGACGAATTCATGAAACTGACAAATGAACTTTACATAGTTACTATCAATTAAGGGCTCCAATGACGTATTCGTTGGGAACATGCTCAACAAAAGATAAATGCCTGAGATACAGTCATTCGAGACTTCTTGGGCCAATACAAAAAGTAACTCAACATTTGCACGGTTCATCTAGAGAAGCCGGGGCGGTACGACAGGTCAGCATGTCAGAAGCTGTCATGATATTTTTGGTCTCTTAAAAGATAAAACAATTTTATCCCCAATAAGGGTTATTCATAATAACAGGCACATTTTTTGGATCAATGCTTCGGACATTTCATGCATCATGCATTTAGACATATTTTGCATTTTGTCATTTTCTTTGCATTCGCATTAACTAACGAAAGAATGCTTCAAAATAAAGGAATAAATATTGGATACACCACATCAAGCGTTGGACACACTTCATCCGCATAACACCCGCTTGAAAAAGAGACGAATGGAGGCCAGAATCATACAAATCGAAGAGAATATGGCAAAACTGCAGAAAGAACTGGAGGATAAGATGACTCATAACAGTCAAAGTACCCTGGAGTCCATCAAGAAGAACCAGGAGTCCTTGGTCGATCAAATTATGGCCAAGTTACCAGGTCTCCAACAAGCCAATATACCAGGGGCAGGTTCATCTGAAAGAGTCACTATACCACCAACCCCACAAGTGGTTGTCTCACCTGGGATCTTACCCGGATTACAAGTGGACTCGTCTGCTATCAAGGGGAAAGCCATATCTGGTGCAAATATACAAGCTTCCGCAACCAACATTGGTAATCATCAGGAAGACTATCATATCCCAGATTTTGACGAGGAGGATAAGACAAAGAAGATTGAGGAAAAGATCAAGATGTTAGAAGATCAGATGAAGATAGTCCAAGGGGACCATGATTATTATGGAGTGGACGCAATAGAGTTGAGCCTGGTTCCAGATTTGGTGTTTTCACTAAAGTTTAAGGTCCCGGAGTTCGAGAAGTTTGACGGGAACAGTTGCCCTTCCGCTCATATCACTATGTTCTGTCGGAAGATGACAGGATATGGGGGAAACGACCAACTCCTGATCCACTGCTTTCAGGAGAGCCTGTCTGGTTCAGCTATCCGGTGGTACAACCAGCTCAGTCGAACCCATATTAAAACATGGAAAGACTTAGCCAAGTCTTTTTTGGAGCAATACAAGCATATTAACGATATGAGACCAGACCGGGTTATGCTACAAAGCTTGGAGAAAAAGCACAATGAAATTTTCTGACAATACGTACAGTGATGGAGGGATTTGGCTATGCAAGTTTATCCACCTTTGGATGAAAATGAAACCATGAAGTTGTTTGTACATACCTTGAAGACGCCTTACTTCGGGCACCTGATGGCAATTACATCGGGAACTTTCTCAAATCTAGTTATGTGTAACACCCCCAACCCATACCCGACCCGGATATGAGTCAGAGATACTACATCGACTTTAAAACATAACTCTTAATAATAAATAATAGTAAAATATTTGAACTTATATTAAGAAAATACAATAATATACATACTGTAATATAAGTTTACAAAAATATTCAGAGCATACACAACTTAACCCTTTAATTACATGCCAACTGCCATTTACATAACAAAATGACCTACTGATTAAGTTGCTTCTGATCTGATGGTTGCAGGAGTAATACTGTCAAACTGCTTCACCTGTCTCGTCTAATTCCTCGGATCCTACGTGTGAAACACTCACACGCTAAGTCATCGACTTAGTGAGGCAATAATAATAAGGCAATGTAATATAATGAAAATGTCAGGATCATATGAGATGAGATGCAAACATGTACTTAATCAAATATAATATACTTCATCAATATCCATACCTGTAAGCGTATGACTGTAACATTCATTATTCTGTATTAATAAGTTTATTGGCCCATGATAGCATATTGAGAACCTAAGGTATTTGAGTAATGTGAGGTTGTGCACTATGCTGTCACCACAGCTCGTATAAATGCACCGAAGTGCCCGTAGAATTGCACCGAAGTGCCCGTAGAATTGCACCGAAGTGCCCGTAGAATTGTCCATAAGGACCACGTAGAATTCCTTAAGAATCATATACAAATACTATGGATCAAGTATGTGTCTTTCAAGACTTCACACAGGTTCCAAAGGATATACATATGTCCTAAAGAACCGAGTATACCCTCTACCCTTGGCATGCCAACTATACCTATAGTTCTCATCTACATAACATGGGCTTATACCTTTCCCGTAGTTCATATCGCGTAGTCATATTATTTCCATACCTTTATCACATAGACATATCATTTACATACCTTTATCACATAGCTCATATAACTTTTTCTGCATATTCATGTCATGCAATACACATAATATAAATTCATGTCATGTATCATAATATGGAATGTGATCATATGTCAAAATATGGAATCTAGACTTATCACAAGTCTAGAACTGAATATAATATTATATTCATGCTATGCATATGCACTCACCTATACTTCTTTGCCTTTTCCTCGATCGATCCTACTTGTAGATTGTTCCCGAACTCGAGTAGGCTCGGTATCTACATAAACATAATTTTCAAGATGATCATCAGATGTCTATGTCTTGAAATTAAGCTTTAATAGCTTACTAATTTAAAGAATTTATAGCTTAGTCTTGCTTTCTTTTCTTTCTTCTTCTTTTTCTCATGGGGGAATCGGTTCCCCCCCCTGGGGTATCGATTCCCCTCAAGCAATCTGGAATTTCATATACGATGAGGGGGTATCGGTTCCCCCCTGGGGGGTACCGATTCCCCTCTAGCATTCTGGAAATTCATTTCGTTGAGGGGGTATCGGTTCCCCTTGAATGGGTACCGATTCCCCTAACCCAGAAATCCTAATTTGAGCTCGGAAATCATCCCATTTCAGCTCAAACTTACATATTTCAATCCCTTTACTACTCTTAGCTCTTATACACTTACTTAAACTAATTATTATCCATTAAATACCTCTAAAACCTAGAAATCTAATTCTCCATGTAGAATTTAAGAATCCAACCCAAATTCCAATATGTTCTAATTTGAATTCTAACACCTCATACTTCTTAGTTAGCTTCTTGACAAGTCAAAAATCTGATTTAAACATCAAAAACTCATCCATATCAAAATTTTATCTAAAAAACTCATTTTCCAAATCATTCTCTAAATCACTTATCTTGTTGTTTTAATGTCATATAAGCTTTCCTTTAGCTTATATAACATCCAAGCTTTCATTTCAAATCTTAAAAAATCAAAGAAACTACCAAGTTCAGTTTCTTACCTTTAATTGCAAGCCACACGTTGAGAGAAGGAAGAGAAGAAAATGAGGAATAAGGAAGAAGAAATGGGAGGTTCTGGAACCTAAAATCACATGTGGTTCTCATATACCCCATAACATTTTATTTTAATTAGAAATTCCTTGCAAATGACCATTTGGTCCTTACCCCATCTCATATTTACTAACCATACTATTTAAACTATATAATTATTCTACTTTAATCACCAAATGTTGAAACTTTGCAAATTAATCACTAACCCGACATGGAGGATGTTACAAATCTCTCCCCCTTAAGAAAAATTCGTCCTCGAATTTTCATTGCACGAACAAATGAGGGTATTGATGTCGCATATCCTCTTCACGCTCCCACGTTGCTTCTTCTACTTTGTGATTTCTCCACAACACTTTGACCAAAGGAATGGTCTTGTTCCTCAATTGCTTAACTTCATATGCTAAAATTTGAATCGGTTCTTCCTCATAAGTCAAGTCAGGACGAACCTCAATCTCTTCTGGTGCCACGATATGAGAAGGGTCAGATCTATATCTTCGAAGCATTGAAACGTGAAAAACATCATGTATCTTTTCCATCTCATGTGGTAAAGTTAGTTGATATGCTACAGGTCCTACTCTCTTTACAATCTCATATGGTCCAATAAACCGAGGACTCAATTTTCCTTTCCGACCAAATCTCAACACCTTCTTCCATGGAGACACTTTTAAAAACACCTTATCTCCCACTTGAAATTCAATTTCTTTCCTTTTAAGATCAGAATAGGACTTTTGCCGATCAGAGGCCACTTTGAGGTTATGCTGAATTTCTCGAACTTTCTGTTCTACCTCCTGAATTAAATCCGGACCAAGAACACTTCGGTCTTTGAGTTCATACCAATTTAATGGAGTACGACATTTTCTTCCATATAATGCTTCATATGGGGCCATCTTTATACTAGACTGATAACTATTGTTGTATGCGAACTCTGCCAGCGGTAAATACTTTTCCCATGATCCTTTAAATTCCATTACGCATGCTCTCAACATATCTTCCAATATCTGAACAGTTCTCTCTGATTGCCCATCAGTCTGAGGATGAAAAGCCGTACTAAAGTTTAAACGAGTCCACAACGCTCCATGCAAAGATTTCCAGAATCTAGAAGTGAATCGAGGGTCTCGATCAGAGACTATGGAAACAGGTACTCCATGCAATCTAATAACTTCTCTAATATACATCTCTGCATACTTTTCCATAGAGAAATCCGTTCTAACAGGGAGGAAATGCGCTGACTTAGTTAATCGATCAACAATTACCCAGATTGATTCTCTTTTGTTCGGAGTCAAGGGTAACCCCGAAACAAAATCCATCGTAACATTTTCCCATTTCCATTGAGGGATGAACAGCGGTTGCAATAATCCTGATGGAACTTGATGCTCGGCTTTGACTTGTTGACATATCAAACACTTAGACACAAATTCTGTGATGCTTCGCTTCATCCCTGACCACCAAAATCGATCCTTCAAATCCATATACATCTTGGTTCCTCCCGGGTGCATCGTTAACGGACTGCAATGAGCCTCTGTTAATATTTCTTTCTTCAAGTCGTCATTGTCGGGTATTACAATTCTTCCTTTACAATATAGATTTCCATCTGACTTAATCTCAAAGTCTTTAATCTCTTTGTTCTTTACTTGCTCAATTCTTTTCAAACACATTTCATCTTTACCTTGCAATTCTCCTATTCGTTCCAACCATGCTGGTTTAAGGGTTAATTCCGCACAAAGACCACCGTCTCCCGTTAAAGATAATCTTGCATCCATAGCTCGTAAAGCTGCAAACGTCTTCCTACTCAGAGCATCTGCTACCACATTAGCCTTTCCGGGATGATAGTCAATTATCACATCATAATCCTTTAAGAACTCTACCCATCTACGTTGCCTCAAATTCAATTCTTTTTGAGTCATCAGGTACTTCAAGCTCTTATGATCCGTATATAAGTAGCAACGTTCCCCATAAAGATAATGACGCCAAATCCTGAGAGCGAATACTACTGCAGCCATTTCTAGATCATGTGTGGGGTAATTCCTTTCATGTGTTTTCAACTGTCTCGATGCGTACGCTACCACTTTTCCTTCTTGCATTAATACACACCCCAACCCGTTATGGGATGCATCACTGAATACTACAAAATTCTTGCCAGATTCCGGTTGAACCAATATCGGAGTTTCCGTCAGAATTCTCTTTAAAGCTTCGAAGCTTTCTTGACATTCAGAAGTCCAAACAAATGGTACATTCTTTCTCATTAGCTTTGTTAGAGGCAGCACAATCATCGAAAAATTCTTAACGAATCTTCGATAGTAACCGGCAAGTCCCAGAAAACTCCGAACTTCAGACACATTCTTAGGAACTTCCCAATCCATTATAGCTTTAACTTTCTGAGGGTCTACTCTAATCCCAACTGCCGAGATCACATGCCCCAGGAAAATTACTTCCTTTAACCAGAACTCACATTTGGACAATTTGGCATACAACTTTTTATCTCTCAAAATTTGCAAGACGATCCTCAGATGTGTGCTATGCTCTTCATGGGATTTCGAGTACACCAGTATGTCATCAATAAAGACAACAACAAACTGGTCCAAGTAGGGCTGAAAAATCTTGTTCATAAGATCCATGAAAGCAGCAGGTGCATTCGTTACTCCGAATGGCATTACGATGAATTCATAATGACCATATCTCGTTCTTAAAGCTGTCTTCGGAATATCCTTCTCCTGGATCTTTAATTGATGATAACCCGAACGTAGATCAATCTTCGAAAATACCGAAGCTCCTTTTAGTTGGTCAAACAAGTCATCAATGCGCGGAAGGGGGTACTTGTTCTTGATGGTCACCTTATTGAGCTGTCGATAGTCAATGCAAAGGCGCATTGATCCATCCTTCTTTTTAACAAATAATACCGGAGCTCCCCAAGGCGATACACTTGGTCGGATAAATCCCTTCTCTAGCAATTCTTGTAATTGACTCTTTAACTCTTGCAATTCTTTCGGAGCCATTCGATAAGGTGCCATTGCAATCGGAGCTGTTCCCGGCATTATTTCAATTTGGAATTCTACCTCTCTATCCGGGGGTAATCCTGGCAATTCAGCAGGAAAAACATCAGGGAACTCTCGAACTATTTGAATTTCCTCTAACATTTTCTCTTGAGCTCTTGAATCAATCACATTTGCAAGAAAACCCTGACATCCTTGTAGCAATAATTTCTTGGCAGACATCACTGATACTACATTTGCTAAAGGATTAAACTTTTCACTGCTCACACTTATCTCTATTCCGTCTGGACTTTTCAGAGTTACCTTTTTCAATCTGCAACTAACATCTCCATAATACCGGAACAACCAATCCATTCCCAGAATCACTTCGAACTCGTCAAAGGGTAATTCCATCAGATTAGCAGGGAATTCAATTCCCTGAATCTTTATGGGACACCCCTTACAAACTTTATTCACCCGGGCACTATTGCCTAACGGAGTTGTTACTATAATCTCATTACTCGTAGCTTCTAAGGGAATCCCCAACTCCTTTACTAACTTACTTGTAATATAAGAATAATTAGAACCCGGATCAATCAGTACCAATACTAATTTATCATACATCTGAAAAGTACCTGCTATAATATCAGGGTCATCACGGTCTTCACTTGTCTTTAGGTTATATACTCGAGCAGTGGATCGAACTTCAGGTTGAGCAGAGAATTCAGACGGGTTCCTTCCTCTGCCTCTTCCTCGTCCTCTTTGTGAGAAAGAACCAGCTCTTCCAGATGGTGCCGGCTCACCAACAATCAAGGGACAATCCCGGACAAAATGTCCGGCCTCTCCGCATCGAAAACAAGTCCCAGCTGCCATACGACAATCCCCATAATGGTTTTTCCCGCAGTGCTCACACTGTTTCCTTTGACCCGGAGTAGATCTCCCAGCACCGGATTCCACTGACTGCGTCTGTCTAGTTCTTGCCTGACTTGCTCCCCTAGCGGACGATGCAACTGATTCTGATCTAGTTTGTGATCGAAATCCCGAGTCTCTTCCCCTTTTTGTTGGTGCTGAGCCAGAAGAAGTAGTCATCCTCTTTGATGTCTGAACTCTTGAGTCCCCAAATCTTTCATTCTGAGCCCTTTCAAGAGCTTTTGCACGATTGATCACCTCCTGGAACGAGGACAGGTTTAATACTATCAACATTTCTTTAAGTCTAGGGCGCAAGCCCTCCACGAACCACTCGCAAGCATCTTTTTCAGTAGGCACAAGCTCAGCTGCAAACCTGCTCAGTTTATTAAACTCACATTCGTACTCATACACAGAGCGGCTCATCTGCTTCAAACTCATAAATTCCTGCTTCATTTGGCGGATAAACTGATCTCCAATATACTTGCTTTTAAATTCATCTAAAAACAAAGGCCAAGTCAATTGGTCGGTTGACATCCTCATGGTGACGTTCGTCCACCATATCCTCGCCTGACCCCTTAATAAAGACACAGCTCCATCTAATTTCTCCACTTCGGAACAGTGGAGACCATCTAACATGATTTTCAAATCATTCAACCAAAGATCCGCTGACACCGGACCTTCCTCAGCTTCTCCCTTAAATTCGGGAGCTCCTAAACTTCTCAACTCTTTTGCTACATTAATTCTTGGAGTTAGTGGAGCAGGAGGTTGAAGACGCGTCAGAATAGCGTCTAACGTTCTGAAGAACGTATCTTGATCTTGCACAGGCACTCCTTGAGATGCCTGTTCTTCACCTTGCCTGGCCAGGGCAGGTGAATTACTGCTTTCAGCATGCCTATCTTCTCCCGCTTCACTTCGGGAGCTATTATGTCCGGACATCTAATAAGAATAAGCACATTATCCTATTAGCAAAACAGCATACTCATACTATACCAGATCAGAAGTTCTCACTATTTGTTGGCATGTATTCCATTTAAAGACTCCATAGACTCTGGTTTATACCTAGAATCGGCTAAACCATAGCTCTGATACCATTAAATGTAACACCCCCAACCCATACCCGACCCGGATATGAGTCAGAGATACTACATCGACTTTAAAACATAACTCTTAATAAATAATAGTAAAATATTTGAACTTATATTAAGAAAATACAATAATATACATACTGTAATATAAGTTTACAAAAATATTCAGAGCATACACAACTTAACCCTTTAATTACATGCCAACTGCCATTTACATAACAAAATGACCTACTGATTAAGTTGCTTCTGATCTGATGGTTGCAGGAGTAATACTGTCAAACTGCTTCACCTGTCTCGTCTAATTCCTCGGATCCTACGTGTGAAACACTCACACGCTAAGTCATCGACTTAGTGAGGCAATAATAATAAGGCAATGTAATATAATGAAAATGTCAGGATCATATGAGATGAGATGCAAACATGTACTTAATCAATATAATATACTTCATCAATATCCATACCTGTAAGCGTATGACTGTAACATTCATTATTCTGTATTAATAAGTTTATTGGCCCATGATAGCATATTGAGAACCTAAGGTATTTGAGTAATGTGAGGTTGTGCACTATGCTGTCACCACAGCTCGTATAAATGCACCGAAGTGCCCGTAGAATTGCACCGAAGTGCCCGTAGAATTGCACCGAAGTGCCCGTAGAATTGTCCATAAGGACCACGTAGAATTCCTTAAGAATCATATACATATACTATGGATCAAGTATGTGTCTTTCAAGACTTCACACAGGTTCCAAAGGATATACATATGTCCTAAAGAACCGAGTATACCCTCTACCCTTGGCATGCCAACTATACCTATAGTTCTCATCTACATAACATGGGCTTATACCTTTCCCGTAGTTCATATCGCGTAGTCATAATATTTCCATACCTTTATCACATAGACATATCATTTACATACCTTTATCACATAGCTCATATAACTTTTTCTGCATATTCATGTCATGCAATACACATAATATAAATTCATGTCATGTATCATAATATGGAATGTGATCATATGTCAAAATATGGAATCTAGACTTATCACAAGTCTAGAACTGAATATAATACTATATTCATGCTATGCATATGCACTCACCTATACTTCTTTGCCTTTTCCTCGATCGATCCTACTTGTAGATTGTTCCCGAACTCGAGTAGGCTCGGTATCTACATAAACATAATTTTCAAGATGATCATCAGATGTCTATGTCTTGAAATTAAGCTTTAATAGCTTACTAATTTAAAGAATTTATAGCTTAGTCTTGCTTTCTTTTCTTTCTTCTTCTTTTTCTCATGGGGGAATCAGTTCCCCCCCCTGGGGTATCGATTCCCCTCAAGCAATCTGGAATTTCATATACGATGAGGGGGTATCGGTTCCCCCCTGGGGGTACCGATTCCCCTCTAGCATTCTGGAAATTCATTTCGTTGAGGGGGTATCGGTTCCCCTTGAATGGGTACCGATTCCCCTAACCCAGAAATCCTAATTTGAGCTCGGAAATCATCCCATTTCAGCTCAAACTTACATATTTCAATCCCTTTACTACTCTTAGCTCTTATACACTTACTTAAACTAATTATTATCCATTAAATACCTCTAAAACCTAGAAATCTAATTCTCCATGTAGAATTTAAGAATCCAACCCAAATTCCAATATGTTCTAATTTGAATTCTAACACCTCATACTTCTTAGTTAGCTTCTTGACAAGTCAAAAATCTGATTTAAACATCAAAAACTCATCCATATCAAAATTTTATCTAAAAACTCATTTTCTAAATCATTCTCTAAATCACTTATCTTGTTGTTTTAATGTCATATAAGCTTTCCTTTAGCTTATATAACATCCAAGCTTTCATTTCAAATCTTAAAAAATCAAAGAAACTACCAAGTTCAGTTTCTTACCTTTAATTGCAAGCCACACGTTGAGAGAAGGAAGAGAAGAAAATGAGGAATAAGGAAGAAGAAATGGGAGGTTCTGGAACCTAAAATCACATGTGGTTCTCATATACCCCATAACATTTTATTTTAATTAGAAATTCCTTGCAAATGACCATTTGGTCCTTACCCCATCTCATATTTACTAACCATACTATTTAAACTATATAATTATTCTACTTTAATCACCAAATGTTGAAACTTTGCAAATTAATCACTAACCCGACATGGAGGATGTTACATTATGGCTGGTGAAATGATCGAGCTAGCTATAAAACAAGGAAAAATTGAGGGAAGTGACTCTAGTGAGAAGCCTCCCATGAAGAACAAAGAGCGAGAGATCAACAAATCAACACCTACAACGCTAACAAAGGTGTTACGATCTCAACCACTACAGCTGTACCATCCGGTACTTCTAAACAAACTCAAAGAGAACCAAGGAACGAAAGGGAATCTTATCTGACTAATTTGGGGATTAGACCTCATAATGTCTTCCATAAAAAGACTCGCATCAGTCCAATCCCAATGACATATGAGGAGTTGCTCCCAATACTAGTTGAGAAGAATCTTGTGGCTCTGGTTCAGTCCAAACCTAGATAGGCCCCATATCTTGAAGGCCATGATATTAAAGCCATATGCAGCTATCATATTGGGAGGCACACCACTGAGAATTATGGGGCATTGAAACGTAAGGTCAAAGATCTGATCGATTCAGGGGCATTGACTTTCAATGTGTAATAAGGTATTCTTATCGAGTTGATTGGGGCATCCATCAGGAGTTTTGTTGTGTTCTCATATTGTTTGAAATTATTTTTCTTTTTTGCTTCTTATGTTCAAAAGTCACTTGACGTTCAAACATTTTAAATAAAATGTTTCCTTCTGAGGAAATGAGCAAATTTTAATCTTGAATTCCTTGAATATCACCTTAATTAAAAGCTTTTTAATAATTGAGGTTGTAAATATTTGACAAATGACAAGATTGAACCCTGTAAAACAAAGACCCCTTGATCCTAATTTAAAAGATACACCAGACTACATGTTCTTCTCTTACGGGGACCGATCTAGTTTTTTTCTTCTCATGAAGAGTCCATCAAGGAGCGGATAAAATGGGGCATCTAGTACCTGAAATTACAAAGCTAATTGGTTTCTACTTCTGTTAATGACGTTCAGTGATGATCATGATCTTCTCAGGTGGAATGGTCAGGTAGGTGAATCTAGTTTAGGTCAGTTGCTTGGGAATTAAACTCTAAAGATGAGATTCATTGACTTTCAAAAACACCCAGACTATAACAGGTTCTTCTTATCAAACTTAAGAAATTGGACCCGTATACCCACATTATAATATTATTTATATACAATAAAGCTTAAGTTGTCCCTCTATAGCAATTGGTTAAACACCCCGGCTTTATGGATAATATTCAGCTAGCCTGATAAAGATGATTATACTATACAATAAAGCTTGAGTTGTCCCTCTAAGGCAATTGGTTAAACTCCCTAGATTTATGGATAAGATTCAGCTAACCTGATAAAGGTATTTACATATTGAGCTGTCCCTCTAGAGCAATTTGTAAAACGCCCCGGCTTTATGGACCCAGCTAGCCTTTTAATGGCAAATTTAAATAAGGAGTTTCGGTAAAAATTGACTAAGGGAGTTAAGGAACACTTGTTATAGTCAAATACACACGAGCACTCAAGAATCTCATTTTTAGACCGATATTTTTGTACTACCTTTGTTATAGGAGCTTACAAAACTTGAACAAATGAAGATTTCAGAGAACTGAAACAGAAGTGTTCTGAAAGGTCTAGTCATTGATTCTTCTAGTTGTGTCATTTTGTTCGCCTCTGATTAAAATATCAAACCAAGAAATAGGGGTGTTCCATGACCGAATCGATGAAACAAACCTTAATAACCCACCTCTAAACAAACTTTTCGGTCTTGATATTTGTCAAATATTTGTAGCTATCAAAGCTTAAAAGAGAATTTGATTCCTTTGATATCCAATAAACTCTTGTTTTATGATTTGCTTCAATTGTGAAACCTAGAAGGAGGCAATATTTTTCAAAACTCCTTTTGGTATTTTTCAAAAAATTTAAAAATTCAAAGGAAGAAAAGCATTTTCAAACAAGATAAGTTCTTTGGAAGCATGTCTTGGAATTCAAAAAATATCCCTCCGAAGCTCAAGATTGAAGTTGGGGCAAAAGAAGCCATTTTTGGGGCAAAATTTGGTAGGGGAAGAAAAAAATTATCTTAGGTTGAGGTTTGCAAGAGTACACCCCGGTGGAAATGAAGACAAACTGAGTCAGAGATATAATGAAGATTGCACACGTAATCATTCTCTTCACATATCAGCATATACATCAACACATACATACACGACGCATGAAATTTACATCTTTGCACTCATCATCATGTGCAATAAAGACCTTGATTTTTCCTCTCTTGAAGACAAATTCAATAAAACATCAAATAAATTTCATCTTGGCATACACCAAATATCCATCATCAAGATAGTTACAATATCCAGATACATTTTACAGATCTTTCTGGAGAAGAGGAGATTAAAAGACAACAAGTCATCCTCATCAAGAGGGAACAATCATCTTCAGATTCAACACTTCCAATATAAATTTTATCTCGCTTGAGACAGTCTCATTTAATGCAGATGATTTATCTCACTTGAGATGGTTTTTCTTAAAACATACTTTGTCTCACTTGAGACTATTTTACTCGAAAGAAGATTTATTTCACTCAAGATTTGTTTTCTTAAAACAAGATTTGTCTCGCTTGAGACAGTTTTCACTCGAAATAAGGCATTTCATTTCACTCAAGACTGTTTTTAAAGATTTTATCTCGCTTGAGATAGTTTCCCTTGAAACAAAATTTTGTCTCCCTTGAGACAGTTTCTCTTGAAACATAAACATTGAAAACATTTCCCTTGAAATGAATTTCGTCTCTCTTGAGATAGTTTCCCTTAAAACAAATTTTGTCTCCCTTGAGACAGTTTCTCTTGAAACATTAAAATTGAAAACATTTCCCTTGAAATGAATTTTGTCTCTCTTGAGACAGTTTCTCTTGAAACAAATTTTTTTCTCTCTTGAGACAGTTTCCCTTGAAACAAATTTTGTCTCTCTTGAGACAGTTTCCCTTGAAACAAAATCTTTGAATATGTTTTCCTTGAAATAAATTTCATCTCCCTTGAGACAGTTTCTTTTGGAACTAAGTTTTGTCTCTCTTGAGACATTTTCCCTTGAAACAAAATTTTGTCTCCCTTGAGACAGTTTCTCTTGAAACATAAACATTGAAAGCATTTCCCTTGAAATGAATTTTGTCTCTCTTGAGATAGTTTCCCTTGAAACAAAATTTTGTCTCCCTTGAGACAGTTTCTCTTGAAACATAAGCTTTGAAAGCGTTTCCCTTAAAACACAAAATATTTGAATCAGTTCCCCTTGAAACGAGTTTTGAGACAATTTCTCTTGAAACACCAACCTTTGAGATTGTTTCCCTTGAAACAAATTTCGTCTCGCTTGAGACAATTTTCCTTTGAAACAAGAAATTTTATCTCACTCAAGAGAGTTTTTCTTAAAACAAATTTATTATTCATTTTCATCTAGATGTTGAATATTTGACAGGAATTCCAAAATTAACAGAGGTTTCATTATACAATTCCATGTTGAAGTAGAAGATTTCAGCAAAGAATCAACTCACGTCTTCATTTTTTAAAGAAGTGGATCTCAACAAAGATTCGATAACCTTCGGGCCAATGCCTTCGGCTACTTCAAACACAATTATTACTGACACATGATAATATTTTGCAGGTTTGAAAATCTTTAGAGAAAAGATAAACCAATCAACATTCCCAATAGAGAATTCATAATGAAGAAGATTGTTCAACTTTTGCTTGATTCTTTCACCGAATGAGTTGGATCAGCATCAACTTCTTGCTCGATTCATCACATATGAAGTTGAATCAGTAACACCTCTCTTGAGCGATCAACATTTCTGGAAGAAAGATCACGATGAAAAAACCTGCGACTTGAAGAACTGAAGATGAAGACTCAACCAAGAGAATAAAGTAAATATGACATCATTTGCAGCAAAGAATCCACGGATTCAACTTCACGACGAAGGGAATCGTGCTCATCAGTAACAGTCATATTTAGATTGGGTTTCAACTTCACGACGAAGGGAATCGTGCTCATCAGCAACAGTCATCTTTAAATTGGATTTCAACTTCACGACGAAGGATATCCAATTCAAGACTCGACTTCGTAACAGATGAGCCATCCACAACTCAAATCGTCAGGGAGTTATTCTTAATTGAAATATCATAGTCAATTTTTAACTCCACCAAACGGAAATTTGTGTCTTTTTATCTTTGTCATATTTTTCGTTTCACAAAAAAAGACAAAGAGGGGCAGTTGTTGACACTAATTTTCATCCTCAATCCCATGAAAACCTCAACCAACATCCCACCAAACCCACTAAGCTCAATAATCCCGAAAAATCTGGGATTCAAGTTACTAAACCCACATACAAGCAATTATAAAGAGGGGGAGAGCTTTTGGAGTTAAGGGGGAAGGGCAAAACACTATGTTAATCATCTCTCTTTCGAAACAGTAGCCAACTGAGCCAACAAAAAATCCAAACAAAAAGGGATTCAAAGAAACTCACCTTTAGACAGATTCGGCCACCATTGTTTCGCCGGAGCAACCATATTCCGGCCTCGAAGGGTTGTATTTTCTTCTCGGCTGTGGGAAGAGAGGAATGATATAGACCAAAGGGAGAGAACGGCGGATAAAGGGGGTGAGGGAATGAAGAATTAGGGTGCTTGAAACCTTAAAAGGGGTTATATGTACACCACCGAACGACGATGTATTGCTGGGGAAGGGTTCAGCGTTTTGGTGTGTGGTATAACTACACTTTAGACCCCTCACACTTTGCAACCTTTGTGTAAAACCATTTAATTAGTTTTATTCTTCTTTTATTTTGATCACAATGTTTTATTGATTTCATTTTTTAGTCATTAATTTAACATATGATGTGTGTTTGATGTTATCTGAATTCTGATACGTTATTTGTAAATATTCCATTTTAACCACTGTCTCGTTTAGATTTAATTATCATTCAGCCCTTGACCCTTATTTTATTATTGTTATTTTTTAATTTTTTTATTTCATTTTCGTTTTTCCCTTTTCTTTCATTGGTTTTTTTATTTTAATATTTTTTTTCTTTTTAAACTATTTTTTTCGTATGATTTTTATTTTATTTAATATTTTTTCTTTTATTATTATTATTCTATTTTATTTGGTTTTTTTATCTTATGTACCTTAAATTTAGCATTTTATTATTTCTACTTTTGTTTTTGGCTTTATTCATTTTTTTTTCTTTCCCCTCATTTGATTTATTATTTTAGATAATTTTATTTAATATTTTTTTCTAACCTTTTCGACCTTTTTCTGGAAGAATTCGAACTGATCAAAGGTAAGTAATTCGAATCGGATTTTTAAATTTCAATTTAAATTTTTAATTTTCGCAATTGAAGACAACCGATAAATTAATTTGTACCGAAAGGACAGTTCAAGGGTGCTAATCATTCCTTGACCGTAACCGACTCCTGAACCCGACACGTTTCTAGTAAAACGCAGATCAGGTAAGATGGTGTACGACCCACCTAAAGTCGTTTTAAAATGGTCGGTGACGACTCTAATCATTTAATCCAAGTCGAAGTCTAATTCGGGGCCCAACCGAAAGACGATTCCGACAATTATGTATTGGTAAAAACAAATAGATTATAACAATCGTTAGTGATCCACTCTTTATAATATGAGTGAAGAGTTACAGTTAATGTAAGAAGGTCATTGGTCAATAATATTTTATGAAAAGGAAGAAGAAAAGAGTAACATGGGAAAAAAGATAACAATATAGATGAGAGTTAGGAGAGAGATAAATTTCTCCTTCAATTTTTTATCGAGATATTGATATCTTGACCATAGGACGATTAGTGTTAGACCTATGGTGATAATAATTATTTATAGGTTGATCAAACAAGATAGTTACAACTATTGTAGGTATATCCTTGATAAATTATATAGAACTTCTATAAGTTCATTATAAGTATTACAAATATAAAAAAAAATGTAACACAATATGATCGTCAGATGAATCATTGACGGAAATATTACTTTCGTAAGATATTTTCAAATGATGTTTTTGAAATATATTTTAGAGATATAGCAGTATACAGATCATATCATCAAATGCAGCTAAGATAATGAATTGCGATAGGCACCAGGTCTTGCTCAATTGGCTGGTCGGTCTATATTTCGTATCAAGTCAGTGTAAAAAATTGAAGTAACATAAAGTGGGTTCAAAAATTTAATTAAGAGACACACTACCCTTTTTTACTCCACTTTTATTGATATCATTTTTAATTTTTTTCTCTTAAATTTTCTTGTTTTGTACAAGGATTTTCTAGACCCAAATAAGAACAATTGACCCCAGGCGGATCCACGTCAATCCTCCCCTGCCAGCATGCCCGGGCTCATCTCATACAAAGCGAAATCGTATTTGAACACTCGCACGGTTTGGCATTTTATACAAAACCCATTTGTCAGCTCGCCGCTACAACTTCGTTGACGGTGGAACTTAGAAGCTAACAAGAATTGATCCACTCATTCTGGCACATGAGGGCTTATCTTTGTTGGCTCCAATGCCACCTGCATTGTATGCAGATCACAACTTTGCTATTTCTAGCTGATCTCTCTAGTTTCATGTCCGTGGGACTACAAAAAATGTAGACTCTTCTTCGGGGATCATGCATATGAATCTCATGAAAAGCGAGGAAAAAACATCAAAGCAATACAATGCAAACTGCAACTCTCAAACATAATCATTATGTTTCTAAAAAACTTAAATATATCAACAAACCAAAGAATTCACCGATCTGTTGTATTACTAACTACTATAATAACAAATTAAGTATTCTTGATAGAAAAATTTGTGATTTTGATCATTTTCGATAATTCATTTCTAATTTAAATGATGAGATATGATCATGATCCTGTGAGAAAAGTAGAGAAATGATAATATGAAGAAAAAGATGAATAATAGAAAGAGTTTAAATTTTGAAAGAAAATTTTAGTGTTCTTTCTATTTTGCACGGCATTTTATATATATTTTTAGTAATATTGATGTGAAGCTTAGGTTGATGATACTATTCGTATGTCGGCATGATGAATATATATAACAATAATATAGTACATTTAATCAATGATAGAATCGATATCGATTAAATTAAATGTATGTTATTTTTAGATAACATAAAATTTTATAAATCTCCATAAATAAAAAATTATATATATAGATATAATTTATGAAAAAAATTGTCACAAATATAATATTGATTTTGTAAATGAAGAGGGAGAACATGAGTTTGATCCTTCCCCAACCCTAATTGTCTCAATAATACGTCATTTGAAAAGGAAATGTGGGGGTAATATCACCACCTCTTGCTGTTGTACGAAAGTAGTCGTCCACATGTTGTGGTTCCACACGATCGCATCATCTCTTTTAACATGTGGCCTCTAATAATACCACGCATAACGATGGCAACCGTCACTAAACCAATAATAACGATAATAATAGCCAATAAGAGGGGGTCGAATAGTCGGCTGCTTTGTGTTTGATTAGACACGAGACATGTGGCATTTCAAAAGTAATTCAGAATAATTCAGCAGCCACAAAGATTGGAATAACGATAACTTGATTGGTCGGCCTATTTTTTTGGGCTGATAAGAAAATCTATGGCATCCATATGGCATGAAGGACTAAAGCATCTGGAAAATGTTAAGAGTTGAATTTAAACAACGGTCGAGATGATAAAAGGAATATTGTTATTTTTAAGTGATATGAATTTGAATAATTTTATTTATAGGTATGTGTAAATTTTTTTTTAAGTGAAATTGAATATAAATATTAAGCTACATGTAAAATTAAAACAAAACCTCAAACAGATTACCAAATAATTGTTGTTGTCCATACTCTTTTAATTATTTCCTTAATTTTTCTGTGCTTACTGTTTGGGCTAAATGATTGGTAATGTATAAATAGGCTATCCCTTTCTTAGACCTACCAACAAGATTTGATCCATGATATTTTATTGATGTATTACAAATTTACAATTGGTATAGTGTATGAAAATCTATTTTGAAAATATTAATGTTTCAGAAAATAATTATAGTAACAAATCAATTCAGTATTTGTTTTATAACTTCTACACTAATGAACCAATTAATATCGTTTTTAGTGTACTATACAAGAGGACGTGAGGTTGAATAATTTTAAGTATTTAATATTGTCGAAGTCATTTTATGGCAGTTCACATGCATCGAGTCTCTAACGAGTTTGTCATGTGATTAGAATCGCCATTGATTATTTTAGTTAGATATGACTAAATATCTATAAGTTTACATCGAGGTCATAGTCAAATTCAAGAATCAAATATGCCTGAAAAAAATTAAAACACTCTCACAATGCCTAAAATTTATACTTTTAAAAGAATATATTGTCTCAAGAAAAAATGATAATCCATACCTAAGAAGTAACATTGCAAAAAAGAGAGAATGTTAGTGATAATAATAATAATAAATAACAAGATAAATATGAATAAAAAATAAAGAAAATAATAATAACAATAATAATAATAATAATAATAATAATAATAAAACTATAAAATATTAAATATTAAAATATAGCATAAAGCATACATATATACTTCATAAATCAATCAATTATATGTTATCTTAATAATTGAAAATTGAAAATTGCAAATTCTAATTTATATTTAATCTATAATTCTTCCAATTTTCTTTTGAGTTTTCCATTATATCATATATTATTTCATATTTTTTGTAAATAAGTAAACTGATGTACTAATGTTTTAACTTATTGTTTTCACATTAGTGAAATTATTTTGGGGTAAATTGTAAGATATGACCCTAGACTTTCCAAGGTTCATGAATTTAACCTTAAACTTTGCTCTTTGGTTTGGTTCATATTTTTCTTGAATTGAATATCTAGCTTGAATCTGTTCAATTTGATCACTAATAATTACAATTTATTTTCAATTGGGCCCCTTAACTTTTTAATTATCCAATTTTAATACTTAATTATTATTATTCATATGCAATTGAGTCCCTAAACTTACAAATTATAACAATTAAACCCTCCAAAGTACATTTTTTTCAAATTAACCTTCTAAACTTCATACTTAATTCAATTAAACCCTTTAGAACTTGCATTTATTCCAATTTGATCCACCACAATTTGAATTTTGCTTAAATAATTGTAATTTGATTCTCAAACTTCTAGTCCCGAAATTGAGGCATGACATTTTTATTTTTATGTTTTTCAATTTATGTTGTTTTAGTCTTGGGGTTTCTTGCCCCCGCCCCACGCCACCACTCTATACCGGTGAAGCTTTAGGGTTGTCGCCGCCCCTACTTATTTGTCCTATTTTCAGGTTTGTGCTTCCAATTGTTTCTGAACTGTATTGTTGGCTTGGCCCTTTTATTCTACTAAAATTTTTGACCCGCTTTCGCCGTAAGTTTCCCATCTTTCTTTAATGAAAACTTATTATTGATAAAAAAAATTGACAAAAACAAGCAGCTGCCATATCAGAGGGCTGTCGAAAATTGAAGAGGTCAACCTTCGAGTTCCAGCCTAGATATCGGTCACACTCCACCAGCTTGTGTGTGTTTGCTTGCATTGAATTCTGTTTGTCGATTCCGCATCTCATCTCTGTACAAATCTGTCCTACGACTCCTAAACTATCTTTAATTCCTCACTTCTATTCATCCCAATTAATACCATTGCTCTTAGTTAATATGATTCTTCTTCGGCTAAAAGCAAATTTTTTGGAAGAAAAAAATAGATATAAATTCATGTACATGTGCAAATAATGCTGTTTGAATTTTGATCATTCATATAGAACAATATTCTTCTTTTATCATTAAAATATGAATCTTTAGACATACCTAATATACATCGTTGGAAGAATAATATTAACAAATTAGTAAAATCACAACACAATAATATTCAGAAAACACACATAAAAAGAATATGGTTCGGTTATGATAATCTAAAGTATCACAAGAAGGGCCTAAAAGATTACTTTATTAACATGAATATCGTCAGAATATCAATTTAAGGAGCAAAGTATAATTAAAAAATAGATAGATAAAATTAAAATAAATTAAAATTAAATAGTACGAGAGTCAGTTGTGCGAAGCAAAAACAATAAAGACTCTTTAAGTATTTAATCTCAAATTTCAAGAAGAACCATGTCTAATTTGATTTAAATTTAAATTGATAAGGACATAAAGTATTATTAGATTAAAAAAAAACTGGGAAGGAGTAGAGCTCCTCCCACTCTCTACATGACTACACCTATGTCCTAACTGTTGGTGACTTTGATAAATTTATTTTGGGTTTAAAAAATTGACACCCCAAATAGTTGACAACTACAATGATTTCGTAAAATTCGTGAATAGTTGTTGATGATTTTAGTGCCAATGACCAAAATGAAAAAAAGGCTTATGGTGCTAATGACCAAAATAGAAGAAATAATAATAAAAAAGAAACACACGTGTTTGTGTGTTAAAACGAACACAATTCAGGTTGGACAACAATGATAACGTGTGTATAATGTGATTTTAAGGTAGTACATGTTCAAAAGAATTAGATATTGACAACACACACATTACAAACACAACTATTCAAACCAGAATATCAAGGAGAATAAAACTCATTTTTATCATTGAGATTATTTGATGAGTTCATTCAATGTGATAAAATGTGAATATTATATTTAAACATATATAAAACTAATATCTAATCAATACGAGATTCGTGGGTAATGTAAAGAGTTAAATCTTGCATTGGTTAGATATTGACTTTTATAAGTGTTTAAATATAACTTGTATATTTTTCCTCAATAAATGATTGGAGTATAGAATCAAGCATACATGTCATCGTCGTCGTTCAACTCATGTTCGTGTTTGTCACAAATTCACAACACATAAACATTTGTATTTTTTAATCATTTTTTATGTATTTTTTATTTTATTTCATTTTGATAATTAGTACCATTGGTTCCTATTTTTCTGTATTTTAATCCTTGAGCAATGAGCATTGTTTTTATGTAATTTTTATTTTCTTGATTGGTCTATCTTTTTTCTTTTTTTCTTTCATTCTAGTCCGTCGTACCATGTCTCTACTTTTTTTTTTTTTTTGGTCATTAATCCTAAAATCTATTCACGATTTTAACAAAATCTTCAACTGTTGCCGATAATTTTAGAGTATCAAAGTTTTTCTATCCAATATAAGAAAATTTTGTTAAAATCATCAACAACTAAAGACGATTTTGGAAATTATTATTTAAATAATTTACTTTTTAATTAATTTATTGACATCTATATTTTCTTCAAATTTCCCTAAATTACCACGAGAATTATTAATTGCTTCAATAGCACGTGCCACACGTGTATAGTTCAAACTATTTTTAAAAAAATCTGAAAATAGAATCCATGCAAAAAGATTTGTTCAATTTAATATAACATTCAAATTTCAAAACGGAAACTCATACAATAATTAAAATATATGAAGTCAAATCAAACTTTTTTAAATTTTATTATTTTATAATCATGTTAAAATATAATATTTTTTCAACAAAAAAATATATAGTATTTTACAAAGTAATGAACAATATTCGGCTAGTTTACTTAATTTTGTAACTAAAACAGTAAAAAAAAAAAGGGGGGAAATGGCGGTAACGAAGACTGAGCAGTTGAAATAGTGGCCAGCGAGGCAACATTGCTCGCCTCTCCAAACCTCGTTTATCGGGCCACAGTCCATCCGTTTTCGCTTCTCTCGAGAATTTCTTTTTTTTTCCCCCACTTTTTACTTTGTCCTCTCCGTTGAGGAGAAGAGAGAGAAGGAACTGGAAATCCCCATGGTTGAAACTGGAAGGTGTCGAGTTGTTGATGAGATATGATTAAGCGTTATCTTGGGTTTGACGGTGTTTTCATCAAAAACCCAGGTACCAATCCCCTCGTAACTTTTTTTCTCTATCAATCTCAATTGGTTTGTTTCATTTTGCACTGATTTGCTCGTCAACAATTGTTTTTAGATTTTAGTTTTGGCTTAAAGATGTTCGCCATTATGTTATCTTATAATTTTCGGGATTTTAATTGGGATATGGGTTTTATTATAGTTTTATGACGATTTTTTTGTCTTGGGTTTTTAATGTTTTGTTTCTCATATATTGTTGTAGGGAATTTAGAACATTGCCCAGGGATTTTTTGAGAAGGCAGTTTTTGGTGGGGAGGGTGTGTTTTCATGGGTTGAACTGTGCGGCTTAATGATGGGGAGTTTGAGTGAAGAGGAAGATCAATTTTTTTACACCCGTGAAGACATCACCTCTGTTTCTGATTTTGGATCCGATTGCTCCGATAGTTCTGATCCCGAGCATGCTGCACCAGCTAATTCTGTGCCGACTAACTTCGGAGTTGAAGTTTGGATTGAAAACTTCGGCAGCATTCGTGGACGACGTAATAAATTTCTAAAATGGATGGGTTTAAGTGGAGATCAGACTCTCAGGGAAAGCCACGCTAACATGAGCTGTGATGAAATTGAAGTGGAGATTGATAGAATTACGGAGGATATTGAAGCGTTTTTAGGATCATCAGTTTTTGATGATGGTATTTCATTAAGTCAGCCTTCCGTGTCTTGTTGGTCAAGTGATGTCAGGGAGTTGTTAGATGAGGCGTTTGATGATAACTTCGTGTGTAGAATTAAGAATTTGGATGATGGGACAGAGTTCATTGTGGATGAACTTAGTCAAGATGGTATGTTCAAGGGATTGAGGGAAGTAGGTTCTAACAATTTGCTTACCATTGATGAGTTTGAAAGGAAGATTGGCTTATTCCCCCTAGTTCAAAAAGCCATGTGTCGGGAGGTCAAAAAAATTTCCAATTTAGGGCTTGAAAGAAAGCGGAGAAGAAAATGATGGCTTAAGCGATTAGATGCTGTTGCTTGCATTGCTGATAGGAAGTTTGAATCTCCTCAAATGATATTCAACAATTGTTATCCAAATACGGAGGCGGGGTTTCAAATGGTTCTAGTTAGATCTTACAAGAAGCGGTCAAAGGAATTCTCAGCACTTTACATGATACAAGATATCCAAGCACATGAGGGGGCCATCTTAATGATGAAATTTAGCCCTGATGGTCAGTTCCTAGCAAGTGCGGGTGAAGACAGTGTTGTGCGTGTGTGGCAAGTTGTGGAGTCTGAAAGATCAGGGAATTCTGATATTCATGATGTGAATCATTCATATGTCTACTTCCAAGTAAATAGTTTTTCTGAGCTAGTTCCTGTACATGCGGACCAAGAGAAAAAAGAAAAATCAACAGGTGTGAAGGAAAATTCAGACTCGATCTGTGTCATTTTCCCTCAGAAAGTTTTCCAAATCTTTGATAAACCTATCCATGAGTTCCGTGGGCATTGTGGTGAGGTCCTGGACCTCTCCTGGTCAAAGAATAAGGTTACTAATTGCTCTGAAATTTGAAACAACTTGCTATTATTTGCTAGAATTATTTGGGTATGTAATTGAGGTTTGTGTATTTGCAGCATATTGCATCATCCTCAGTTGATAAGACAGTTCGCCTGTGTCAAGTCGGATATGACAAATTCCAAAAAGTATTTTTCCACAATAATTATGGTAATAAAGTTTAATCTGTGCTCGAGTTTTTATTCTGCCTTATTTTTTTGTTATAGAAATGTCTGATAAGGTGCGCAATTACCTTTGGCATTTTAATTTGTGCCATTATAATTGTTATATATTATGATCTTATTTCTCTGTGATGCAGTAACATGCGTTCAGTTTAATCCAGTGGATGATGATTACTTCATAAGTGGTTCCATAGATGGGAAAGTGCGTATCTGGGCAATTCCTGGTTGTCAAGTTGTTGATTGGATTGATGTGACAGATATTGTTACAGCGGTGTGTTACCGCCCCGATGGAAAGGTTTGATGGAGTTCTTCTTAATCATTTTATTTACCAATCAGGTTTTAGGATTTTCAGTTCATTATTTTTTCCCCTTCTACAGGGTGCAGTTATTGGCTCAATGAATGGCAATTGCCGCTTCTATGATGCCTCAGGTATATATTTGATTTCCAGGTTTTTTTTTTGAAATTTTGTTTTATTGCTACTTTAAAAAAATATTTGTTTTTTTTCTTTGTCAACATCTCTGGTAATGGAATTCTAGGATCTTGAGACTTCTACTCTTTGTTTAGAAGTTTATTGGACTACATCATATTCTTCTCAAGTTTGATTAGTTTCAACTTTCCATACATTAAAATAGAATGTTGTGAGGATATCAATTAAAATATTTCCTGCCTGTGGGAAATCAAAAACTTCAATATGTAACTTTTGTTGTTGAACGATCTACCTTGTCTAGAAACCTTATAAGTTTAGACGGCCTACAAAGACCACAGAAAAACTTTCTGTTGTCCCTTAGTGAAATTTGGTTTTACTTTTGATGAATGAAATAACTCTGCTAAATTTGAATCACAATATTTATTAATTTCTAAAATGGATTATTACTTTTGCAATTTGAATGGCAATGTTGGAGAACTCCCTTTGTCAAATACCTTTTCTGCGTTTCAGGGGAACCTTATTCTTTCATGTTGGGTTTCTAATTTATAAAATCTGAACATAGTTGCTCTTACGATTGGCAACATTGTAGTGTTGATAGGTGATTTACACTATTTATGTTCAGCCTCTGAATGTTCTTTACCAGACCTATAATAGATGCCTTTTTGAAAGTTAATTTGTTAGGAAAACAATAACCACTCTGTTTACATGAACCAGATAACTGCCTGCAACTTAATGCTCAAATATGTATACACGGTAAGAAGAAGCAACCATGCAATAGAATAACCGGACTTCAGGTATTGACTTTGACCTCTACCATCTGTTTTTCTTCGTTCTCTTTTTGAAACATGTCTATGCCCTCAAGTAAGCTTCCAAGCATTCAAAAGTTAATAGATGGATTATCTTGTAGTTTTCTCCTGGGGACCCAGATATATTAATGGTCACTTCTTCAGATTCACAAGTTCAAATCTTCAATGGTATTGACATGGTATGCAAGTTTCGAGGTAGGTAGTTGTTTGGCTTACTTTATTTTTTTAATCAGATACTATGTTTGTGCAACTTTGGTAGCTTCGTAATTAATTAGAAATGTGGTAACGAAACATTGGGATTGAAAATAAGTGATGCAACTTGGAGATAGCAGAGATGGATCAAAATTTGAACTACCAAGTTTTTTACACCATATTATTTGATTTAAGCCTTAATTGAGATGACTTTATTAACACACTTAAGTGATCTTCTTTACTACAGGTTTGCACAATGCAAGGCCAGGGAGGCAGATATCTGCGGCATTCACCTCAGATGGAATGAGAATTGTTTCGGCGAGCGAAGATTCTAATGTCTATGTGTGGAACTATATCAAACAGGATGGGCCAGTGCCCCGCGCAAAGGACAATTGGTCTTGTGAACGTTTTTTCTCCAATAGTGCATCAGTCGCGATTCCTTGGTGTGGGATAACATGTAGAAAGTCTATTTGCCCAAATATGTCAGAAACTTCACCATCACCCAAAGATTTGTCTAGCAGATGGAGGTGTAATGAGAATACTGGGGAATTGCAATCTGAGTTGGGTGAGATCTCCGAACGCAAATTGGCATTCTCCTCATCTGAATGTTTTTCACTGGGACATGGATTTTTCTCACTGTCTTTGCCCAAGGGTACTGCAACCTGGCCAGTGGAAAAGCTTCTCCTTCCAAACTCCCTGGTTTTGTCTTCTGCAATTTGCAAATCTCAGTACAAGTTGCTTAAGACATCTTGCCAGAGTGCTCTTGGTTCTTCTCATGCATGGGGCCTCGTAATTGTAACAGCTGGATATGACGGACGAATTAGATCATTCCAAAATTATGGATTACCGATCCACAGTTAGCTTTATTGAGATGACTTTGAAATTCTTCTGTTTGATCTTGACAAAGAAATAATTACATCACTCGTATCTGAAACTTTTGTCGTCTGGATTCGGGGCTAAAAATGATTGTTGCTAGGTTGATTTCCCATTTGGGAATGATTGGATTCAAGTTATATCCACAGCGATATCAGGATTTAGTGTTGAGCAGACATATACATGCGGACTGTATCTGATGTCAAGGCACTATTTCTTTTGCAGGCCAAACAAAGTTGACAGGTCTTTAACAGTGGATTCAAATCTTAGTTCTAGTCAATATTCTTGTTCTGTACTTCAGCTCACCTAGATGTCAAGATATGGCCGGTTGAATTTAACTGGATCAAATATTCAGTTTAATGATATTATTTATTTGATTTGTTAGAAGTGCAAACCCAATTGACAGGGTCATGCCTAGGAGTCCCATTTCAAGCTGTGTATTGCTCTACAACTGGAGATGTTTTGGTGGGGTCCTTTGGAGAGACATCTTTTAGAACACAGGAGGAGAATATTATATCCAGTGGACAGGAGTTACTCCTGAAAAATCTAGTGGGGCTGGTTTTTGTCGGTGTGATTTATAGGATGCCTGGCCGTCATGGTGCGTTAACTGATTTTGGACGATTCTGGGGGCTGCTTTGCATTAGTGGAAGGTGTCATTGTCAAATGATTGGTTGGTCCATTGCCACATTCTTAGAGTGATATGGTCCAAGTCAAGCATTACGTCGTGTCGTCAACCTTGGGGAGGGCGTATTTAGTTTGCAAATCATTGGCTGTAGTCTCAACACCATGCAGTGCAAGGTAATTCTTATGTAATAAGCAATGAAGAGTCATTCATAAAGCTTTGTATTTAATTTGTTATTACCCTTGGAATCAATTTGCAAGGATTGATTATAGGAAAGAAATATGTGCATATTAGGGGATTTGCTCCTCTTGTTTCTATCCCTTCTCATTTTTGTGGGGGTGAAAAAGGATCTGATGTGTAACTTCAAGTGTACTATAGTAAGAAAATAATTTTTTAGAAGATGAGTTAGTAGGTGCCAGAATTTTAGAATACATGCAAATGCATCAGACTTGGAATTAAATGCAAAATTCAAAGTGTACTAATGGTATTGGATGGTACAAATTCAGATATTTACAGATATATGATTTTTTTTGTTCTTTGAATTGATATTATGAATTCGGATAATCTAATTACGAACAATTGTTTGTAAGGAATTTATAGGAGATGTGGATATTGATTTTTGAATATCCATTATCTGAAATCTATTTTACTTTGGATATCTATTATCTGAACTTGATTTATTTCTGTAGATAACAAAATTGAATGTAAATATTTATTATTTAAATGTTTTATTTTAAAAATGTTTCATTTTGATGTTTAAATTCATTAAATTTTTTACATTATAAAAGTAGGATAGTTAGGGGTGAGTGTTATTAGTTAGGAGTGGAGATAAGGGTTTGGTTAAGATCAAATAAATCGATTTGAGTTTTCTTTTATTCAATTTTTTTATATATATCTCAAACTCAAACTCAAACTCAAACGTTTAAAGGGAACAACATTATAGTCAATGAGTTCACTAATCAATTAAGTTAAATTAATTTGGTTAAACAATATGTTACTAAAGTGGGACAAAATGTTTCAATTTTTATTTAAAAATTATTTTTTAACTCATAAATACTCAATTTAATGCATTTTACTATATGGGTTTAATTAACTTTTTTACTCCAAAAAATAAATTTGTTTAGCTATTCATGAAGGGCCTGAATACCAAATCTAAATGAACAACGTTAACATTGGGCCCAAATACGGTCCAACAAGTGGGACAAAAATGGGACTTCACCTGGTCTTGGAAATCCATATATCCGAATGACAATACTTCACACTCGGACCTATCGCATTCGTAAAATACAAAAAGGAGAAAGGAATGGGAACGGCAACAGCACCATGGAAGCAGCTTCTTCTCAACGCTTTGGAATCCAATTCTCATCACAAGCACTCTTCCTACTTTCAATTCGTTAGCCTTTATCCTTTCTACTATTCCATTCTTCTTCTTTTGTTCGCCATCTTTTCTTATTGAGTTGTTGGTACTTTTTCTTACTGTTTTAGGCAACTGTTGGATGTAATGGAAGACCCTCCAATCGTACCATAGTTTTTAGGTACCCAATTGCAAAGTCTATTGAAATTCTAATTTTGTATGTTTGGAATTCTAAGTGTTTTTGGTTAAATTTACAGAGGATTTCAAGAAAACAACGACAAGCTCCATATCAACACCGATAACAGGACTCAAAAGGTTTCTTCATATTTAATCTTCCTTTCATGATTGTTTCCATTATTTTCCTATTGAATATTCTTTGAAACGGGCATCAAACCGTTTGTTACTTTTGCAGATAGAAGAGCTGAAGCATTGCCCTTTTGCAGAGGTAATTTTTATTTGAGGTATACCCCCCTCGTTATTTTCAATTATCTGTTTTTATTGTGCATTTTACTTAGGGTGTACTGTTGAAATTTTCTTTTATTAATCTTTTGTAATTTTCCCCTTATTGATTGTGTAATTCTGCAGATATGTTGGTACTTTACTGATTCATGGGAGCAGTTTCGGATCAGTGGAAGAGTTGATGTTATCGATGGTTCCAATCCTGACACCCTCAAACTTCAGGTTAGGCAAGAATATACCACCATTTGAGTGCATGAGCAACATGATAAGAACTTATTTTAATTGCTGATATTAACGTCTTAGGATTAGAGTTTTTTTGAAGCTACCAGAAAGCCTTTATTGAACTGATGATGGTGCCAAAGGCCCATAGTCATAATTATTATTGTAGAACATAATTACCAAATGTATTTCCTCGTTATAGAATCGTATTCGTATTTATTTTTTCTGTTTAGTCTATAAGCTATATCACAATTTATTTGTCACAAAAAGTTAAATTTATAATTATATCCCCTTGAAAAAAACTTAAGCAGGCTGTAACTTATGCAGCAAAGGGAGAAATCTTGGTTTGCTAGTTCTATCAAATCAAGGATACAATACTTGGGACCTCATCCTGGTCTGTCGCTCATAACTGAACACCAAAGTGAGGAGGAAGCTCATTTTGATCCTTCGATTGGCCCAGTTGCTGCATTTTGTCTGCTGGTTTTAGATCCTGATCAGGTCACTTATTGTCTTAACTTACAGTTCCTTTCTAAAAAAGTCCTAGATAGAAATGAGCAATGAACCGGGTGCTATATCTACTGCTTCATTTTGATTAATTGTATTTAAATTTAAGAAATTATAATAATTTGCAGGTTGATTATTTGGATTTGAAGAATAATCAGAGGCTTAAGTTTATATCCAAACTTGAAACAAATGGAGTTAAAAGCTGGAGTTCAGAGAGAATCAACCCATGATATTGTTTTCAGTTTCTAAAACCATAATGTGGACATACATTGGCATCTTCTAAACTTATCCGTTGTGTAGGGTACAGGTTGATGTTAAAGAACCATATTAGACTGTTGCATGGATTAATTTAATTTTCCCTCCTACAATGGATTTTTTTTTGGTGAATGAAGGGAAAACTATCAACTATATCCGACTATATCAACGCAGCATCTTCCTGTAGCAACCTTGCCATTGTCGGTGGTGGGTATTGGAGATAATGCACTTCTAAGTCGGCTGGGATCGCTAATTTTGCCAGGGCATCAGCCACTTTATTACTTCTGTGAGGGACATGTTGGATCCTTATTGTCCAAGCTCTTTTCCTTAGCTCTCGGATGTGTAGATTGATTGTATACATACCATGTTGGTTATCCTTATTATTCAACATTCGGACAGCATCCAGACTGTCCAATTCTACTTGGATATTAGATTCCATGAATAAATATATTTTCTTCTCGAGAACCCTTTCAGAAAGGACAGTTATAGGTCATGTAATAAGGCTCATGACTATAATCGATTTTTATTGTTTGTTATCGAGCTTCAGCACATTTCTAGTCACATATTGTTGTATCTTCGGATATATATAGGTCCCTGAAACCGTGCATCTCTCGAAAAGATTATACATGGTCTTTGGCAGATTTCAAGAGTAAAAATTAATTGATAATTGACTACATTAGTTGGGTCTATCCATCTTGCCCGTCTATAAATTTAATTATGACCTTACGTGTGCCATGAACATTAAAGATAACAATAATTTTTTTAGTTCCCTTACCTTATAAAGATAAAATACTCAAATTCGATCAACAACAAAATAACAATTGAGTGCAATTCTCCATTCAAATCATAAAGGATGAATTATTAACGGTAGAACAAATTCCTATAGACCATAACAATTATTCCACCCAAATTTCCATCTTCTGCCAAATCTAATCTAGTCGTCAAGGAAACCCCCCTATCTGCAGTAAAACACCTGGCTTGTTAGTTGTTTTGCTCAGGAACAGATATCTAGAAATTCCTACGTTAAAGAAAACTGATGCCGATGTAACAAAATTCTGGAATTCAATGCAAAAATCCGGCTATCGGGTGCCTTTGCGGAGCTTCCAAAGACAATCACAATCTCCAACTCTTACTCCAATAGGCATGCAGCGTCAGGGGATAAAAAATTGTAACCAACCTCTGTAACTCCCATGCTGCCTCGTTTTATTAACAAAGAAAATCAAGAGTGCGAACACTTGGTTTGGTTTCTATTCCTTTGGCAATTCAAGAAGCAAAAATCATGGCAACAGGATGTCTGGGTTTTCCCGTGAGGAAACGAACCAAAGTTGAGTTTCCAAGAAGTAAGATCCTGAAGGAGAAACGAGCTAAGCTGTGGATAATTAAGCGTTGTGTGTTGATGCTGCTTTGCTGGCGAGACCCCAAGGATAAATAAATACCTTTCCTATGATTCAGTACCTCAAACTCAACTTGGCCTTTCTATGTAATTGTAATTTATATCAAAATGCTTTCCCTTACTCACCTTAGTCTCCGTAGAATTTTCTTTTTCTGCATTCTTCTATTTTTTTATCCCTTTTTCCTAGTTAAGGCCGAAGATGCAAGTTTTGTATGTTTGGAATTCTACGTGTTTTTAAGGTCTCGGGTGGCCCTCGATCCTCTGGCAGGATAGGATCTATTCGCTTTTATAACGCTACGTGATAACTATTACTAAGAGGGCTCATGGTGGCGACTACCAATAAGTGGTTTAGGGTCATTACTTAATTTACTCTAGTATGTTCACGTGTTATCTACAATAACTACTTATCTGATGGTAAAATGACACAGTAGCTATTGATTATGAGTCGTTGTCCCATCCATTAACTACCAGGGTAAAGGCTTACCATTTGAAATCTTGTTACAGTGACAGATTCCAGATGAGTTTGGTGTGGATGATCAATGACGTTCAACTTCAACTGTCATATGATTGATCTCCACTCATTATTTATCATTTTTATACCCCAAAAAAAACTTAATATCTCAGTTATCCTCAATCAAGTGAAAACAAAGGAAGGTCAAGTGTTATGGCACAACTGACAGCAAATAATGTGGCACAACTACCTTCCTACCTACTCTCACCAAACACTAGTAGCCACCGGCGGTGAAATGAAAGACAAACCCCCCTTTTTCTTTATTTCTTCCTTACGAACCAAGTCATAATCATGAGTAAACAAGAAGACTCTTATCACTCATGAACCTGTAACTCTCTCTTGTTGTATCTCTTTTTTAAAGTACACATTCTCTGAAGATCCCTCTAAAGTGGAGATGATGACGTTACACACCGTATAAAGGCGGGATGGCTAAAGTGGAGGGCCGCTACTGGAGTTCTGTGTGACAAGAAGGTCCCTCTAAAACTTAAGGGAAAATTTTATAGAATGGCAATAAGACCAGCGCTGTTGTATGGATCAGAATGTTGGGCAACCAAGAAGGATCACGTAAGGAGGATTGAGGCCGCAGAAATGAGAATGCTTCGATGGACATGTGGTAAGACTCTGAGGGATATGACGACAAACTCTGCTATTAGGATGTCCTTGGGGGTGGTGTCTGTTTCCGAAAAATTGAGGGAGGGAAGACTACGGTGGTTTGGGCATGTCCTTAGGCGACTACCGTCGGATGCGGTAAGGAGGGTAGAGTCGATTACAGTCGACGGTGCCAGAAGGAAAGGACGACCAAGGCGAAAGTGGGAAGACTGCTTGAGATCTGATTTGAGGGATTTAGCCCTTACCGAAGACATGACCTCTGATAGGAAAATATGGAGGCTAAAGACTAGGGTAGTCGAGTAGTGTGGGTCACATCTATAGGGTGTATCATCTCTGTCTTCTTTTAATGTCTTTGTAGTATTTTCCATGACTTATACTTTTTATACGTTTCTGTTATTGGTATTTATGAAGGATTAGAACTGGGCTTGCTAACGTTGACTTCTGTGTATCATTCTCTTCATGTTTCCTCTTTTAAATTTAGCCGGATCTTATCTTATGTTTATGTCTATATGCAGAGATTCTTTCGCAGGGATAATTATGCAGGGATTAATTCCTGTTACAGACGCACATATGATTTTAATGACTGCATATGAATACTGTTTAGCTATGTATTTATGTATTTATTTATACATGCATTGCATTTTATCTAAATTTTTAATTTTCTGACTGCCGGAGGTCTTCCACGGAAGTTACTCTCAACCTGGCGTTGGGGGTAGCCTACTACCCTACCTCCCCTTACCCCATACATATGGGAATTGGGTTTTGTTGTTGTTGTTGTTGTATTCTCTGAAGATCGTATCATGAGGCGTTCCCTCCAAGCAACCCTCCACCACCATCAACATTAATCATTTCCTTCACCTTCACCTTCACTTCATCTTCCCTTCCTTTTTCTTTCTCTATCTTTTTAAATCCCACGTACTGCTTATTTCCAAACCAACAGTTTTCTGATGCCTGCTCTGGTTTCCGTTAAAACTCCAACCAACGCGACGCCGTTGGGAGTTCTCCTAGCCGCTACTGAAAATGGCAGTTCCAGGCGAACTCCATCACCTTCCGTTTCACGTACCAAGCCAACGAAAAGAACCCCGGATAAACTCGGCATCGATGAGTCGTCTCTGGAAAACCCGGATCTGGGTCCTTTTCTCCTCAAGCTCGCTCGAGACACGATCGCTTCCGGGGATAACCCGAATAAGGCTTTGGATTACGCTATCCGAGCCTCGAAATCATTCGAAAGGTGTTCGGGTCCAGGGGTGGAGCTTGCGATGAGCTTGCACGTGGTGGCGGCGATTTATAGTAGCTTGGGGAGGTTTGAGGAAGCGGTTTCGGTTTTGGAGCGGTCGATTGAAGTGACGGATGATGCACTGGCAAGGTTTTCTGGGTGTATGCAGTTAGGGGACACGTATTCGATGATGGGTCGATTGGACCGGTCCATTCACTGCTATGAATCCGGATTGAGGATCCAGATTGAAGCTCTCGGGGATTCGGATCCTAGATTTGCTGAGACTTGCAGGTAAAGTAACTCTTGTTGGTGAGTTGCGACATGCATGTTTGCCTTTTGGAGGGTTTTGAATATTATTAATTTCTAATAATTTTAATAATAATCAGGATAAACTATATCATCACTGAATTTTAGGCGATGCATTATTTTTATTATTAAGCTTTTAATTTCTTTAATTATATTAATAGTATAATGGCGTGAATAGATTGGTTTGTCCTTGTAATGATATAGACACAATGTTGTTTTGGTGATGACTACATGTACCAAAAATAACATGTTTTAGTCATTAAATTTTAAGGATATATTGATTATTTCATTAAATTTTAGAACACTTTACTTTTTGGTATTGTACTTCTTCGGCTGGTACTCCCGTCAATCCTCGTAAGTCATTGATCGTCTATTGTGATAAGATTGGTATTAAAATATTCACTTTTCACTATTCTTTCTAAGATTGATTTTAAGTGGGTATCTAAAATTCAGTGGTATCTAGTGTAATTTATCCTTTAAAATGTCAAGGAAGAATTGTTAAATGCTTAAACCGGTAAAGCAATTAGGTGTAATTATTTTGTTTCTTTGAACGAAGTTAGCTACAATTTGTTGCTTGTGGATTCCAATTGAAGATTAATTAAGCACCATATTCCCAACCTATAGCTTACTAGCTTATGCTTTCTTCATAACTAAATATGGTGTTAAAATTAAGCATAGTTGCATTGAAAATGGCAGGTATTTAGCTGAGGCCCATGTTCAAGCTATGCAACTTGACGAGGCAGAAAAGCTCTGCAAGAAGACCCTTGAAATCCACAAGGAGCACAGTGCACCAGCTTCCCTTGAAGAAGCAGCTGACCGCAGGCTTATGGCTCTTGTATGTGAGGCCAAGGGAGACTATGATTCTGCCCTCGAGCACCTTGTCCTCGCTAGCATGTCCATGATTGCTAATGGTCAAGAAAACGAAGTGGCCGCTATCGATGTTAGCATCGGCAACATTTATCTCTCCATCTGCAGATTTGACGAGGCAATCTTTGCCTATCAGAAGGCACTTACGGTATTCAAGTCCACAAAAGGAGAAAGCCACCCTTCTGTGGCATCCGTCTTTGTTCGGCTTGCCGATCTTTACTACAAGACCGGCAAGCTAAGGGAATCCAAATCTTATTGTGAGAATGCCTTGAGGATATATGCAAAGCCTGTCCCCGGAACTACATCAGAGGAGATTGCCAGTGGGTTGACTGAAGTCTCAGCCATCTATGAAGCTTTGGAAGAGACTGAAGAGGCTTTGAGGCTCCTTCAGAAGGCAGTCAAGTTCCTTGAAGACACCCCTGGAAACAGAAGCACGATTGCAGGAATCGAAGCACAGATGGGCGTGATGTTCTACATGGTCGGGAGGTATGGGGATGCTCGAATCTCTTTCGAGAATTCCGTGGCAAAGCTCCGTGCTAGTGGGGAGAATAAATCAGCTTTCTTTGGAATTTTATTGAACCAGATGGGACTAGCAAGTGTGCAACTCTACAGAATAGATGAGGCCGTCGAGTTATTCGAAGAGGCAAGAAAGATATTGGAACAGGAATGCGGCCCTTGTCACTTAGAGACTCTTGGAGTTTATAGCAACCTTGCTGCCACCTACGATGCCATTGGAAGGTAAGCATAATATTCAATATTCATTCCGTGTTCTTGTTCAAATCATTGTGCTCAATGTATTTAGCTTAACTGCTCTGGTGACTGGTTACATAGGCAAATTAGTGATATTGAAATATTGTTAAAAAACCTTAATTAATGACAATTGAAATATTGGAGTCCATTGAACATGGGAATTTTGTTAAACGAAGGGTGGAAGATGCAATTGAGATATTGGAGTACATCCTTAAAATGAGAGAAGAAAAGCATGGAACAGCCAATCCAGAGGTCGACGATGAAAGGAAAAGGCTAGCCGAGCTCCTGAAAGAAGCCGGAAGGACTCAGAACAGAAAGGTGAAATCACTTGAAAATCTTCTTGATGCCAGAGGCACAAAGAAGGAGAGTGCAAAGAGGTGGTCAACTTTTGGTTTTAGGTCTTGACTGAACCAAGCAAGCAAGCACAAGACTTGCTCTTTATACTCTGCACTTTGTTATAATTAACATTGAAACAGTTACATCCCCCCTCAAATATATGGACCCTTCGTGCATATATATGTTCCAATATTTTTCCCCTTTTTTATTGCTAAACTTTTCATTGTGGATTCAAATATGGATTGGAATTGGATGAATGAGTTGTAATTTTCCATCGCCATGGTTTCCTCGATCTAGATGGGTGGACTACGTCGAGCAAGATTCTTGCACTGCAGGGAAGATTATGAGATCGTTAGAGTTTGTATTTTTGTAAGGGATTCAAGGCAAAAGCAAGAAAAGTTGAGTGTGGAAAGTCTTATGGATTTCTGAAAATAAAATTAGAAGATAAAAAATTTAAAATGAAGAAAAATAGGAAGATAAAATATACTTTATTGATGTAAAATTCAGACGAACTTTACTAGTGATATTATTGACATTGTTTAAAATTAATTAAATAATGTAATGTTATTTTTGAGGTGAAGTATTTGGAGAAATTAAGACGAACTCAATAACGGAAATAATTGATTCAAAGAAATTCTGAATCAATTATCGGCCTATGCGGAGAAGGAGAAACAAAATTCTATATGTGGCTGCTGGAATTCGAGCCCAGGTCGCCACGGCCACAACGTGGAATTCTCACCACTAAACTACAGCCACTAGTTGATTAAACATTCGTTTAATATCATTCATAACGAGTATCACAAAAAACTGTTGTACGTTAGATGTTCAGATCGGCTTCTTTCGGAAAATACAATTTGTATACAATATTTATTCTAGTTTTTTAAAATAAAAAACAAATTTAAAACTATTATAAAACTGAAATGAATTTAACGAGTCCATATTGGTTCGATTGAACTAATAATCGATATACAATATAGGTTTTGTTTGATAAATCCATGAATGAAATGCGAAGCATGTTGAGTGTGTATAACATTGTAGAGTTTGTGTCTTAATTTCTGCAAGGTTGACAAAAGATGGGATTGTTGGTTTTTATTCACGAATGCATGAACTTACTACACCAGCATGCAACAGATTAAAAACTCATTGTTGCTGTAAAACGTTAAATTCTTACCACTAAACTGCAATTGAATACATTTGCTAATATTTACATATCCATGCCCACAAAACCTTGGTTTCTTTTTTTCTCAACCAAAATCAAGAACCTTAGTTGAATACAAACAAATCCTTAGTTGCATACAGCCTTACAACCACAAGAGAAGAAACAAAATAGTAATGTGCTTTATCCTATATTTTACATTAGATTACTCATTTTCATTCACACCAACAATGTCAACTAAAAGAAAACAGGATCAACCCGCAAATCCATCCTTCTTTTCCCTCTTACTCCAAGGAACTGAAAGCCTCAAGCCTTCCTGCATAGTTGCCTGTCGTAAACAACAAGATCTACCAAATTTATGCTTAACATCCCACAAAGGCACTACTGTGTGTTGTTAGCTCTCCCATAAAAAGAGGTGAATTTTTAGTAATAATAAGCAAATTATCCCAAGGAGTGATTCAGTATTTCTGATGAAAACTATGGAAGTGAGATTGCAGTAAAGACTGAAAATTTGTAAAGAAAATGAGAATTAAAACTTACCCAGAATTTGGAGTTGGAGTGTAAGAGGCTACGAAAGCTGCCAACCCTTTTAGTTCTGATGATCTTAACACTTGTGGTACTATTGCTTTCTTCTTCGGTGCTGCATTCACTGTCTCTATCACCAGAAGATGGGAAGACATAGCTATTCCCAGTCCCCCCAACTTCTCTGCTAGCCTTGAAGGCCCTTCTTCTCAAAGAACCCAGAAACCCTTTTGCTTTGTACGTTCCTCTCTTGCTAAGAACCATGGAGCCAAGGTGCACCCTCTCGGGACTACCACTGCCACCACGAAAGGATCCATAACACGCACTTCCCATTCTGAAAGAAGAAGATGACTGAAATCTAGCACCTTCCAAGGCTGGGGTATTCCTGGCATCGTGTAGCAATCTGGGAGGCAGTTCCAGGCACTTTTGAGCCAAGTCATTGGGGTTAGAGAAGATGGTGAGTGTGGTACAAGGTTTAGGCTTTCCCGGTTCCTCTTCCCAGCGAAACGGAACAGAGGCTGAGGCGCGTAATGGTGGGGTTAACGTCCCTGATCTTTCTGGCGACTTCATGTGCGCTTGTGGTTGTGGAGATGAGAACAGCAGCAGCTTTGGTGTGTAGCTTGACTGTTTTTCTGCTTCAAATCCCATGATTTCTTACTCTGTATTCAATATCTACCGTAAAGAATGGGTGAGCTCTTTTTTTGGTCTTCCGTAAGAGAAAGAACCAAGCCTTTTAAGTCAATCTCGTCGCTCTCTTCCCCACCACCAAGCAAAGGCTAAACAAAAACTTGTACCAATCTAAACATTTGATAGGTTGAAAGTAATACTAATTTATTTAATCAGATTGACCTTAATCATAAAGCAAAAATTATTGCATTGCATATCCCCATAGAAAGTCAAGTTTAAACAGTGAAAGCACCTAAAACCAATCATCTACTTTGCACCTCTTCCGGTGACCTCAGCTTCATTCAACTGTTCATAGTTTGGGTTTAGTCAAATGAAGAAATGTGGCAGCCTGAAGAAAGTTTGGAAAACATATTGACCATTGTCAAGGCTTGGGTGGAAGCAACTAGAGTAATCATGAGCCCATAGGATTGTAGCTGGAGGCTCATTGGATGCCAATTTTGAGTGACATGACATGATCCAATGGGAGAACCATGGCACCCTTTTTCAGAAGCGTGCTTGTTTTTGGACTTTACTTGGTCATCTTCTATGGATAGAAACTTTCCCTCATTCACTTGCCAATCCAATTTCCCCACGTGAATTTCATATTCATTCCTGGTTTATGGTCACCCCAATATCATCGGCAGAATTGACATCACTCAACCCTTTTACAACTTAATTGACGACAAATAACAATGACATTTTAGAAATATTTTTTTAAGATATATATATTAATAACATAAATATTTCATATGAAATGGATATAAATAAAATTTTAAGATAAATAATGTACAACTAATATAAATAAATTTGGGACAACACTTGCATTCGTCACCGACAAAGAATGTTGATGAAGATGTTCAATAAAGACAAGCACCATAGCATTGGGCCATATCCAACAATGAACAAAGGGCAAGCTAAATGCAAACAATTATATATATAATATATTTTACAGGCTGATTATTCACCGAAACCAACCACCCAACAAAGCAAAGGTATTCTTCACAAATGACAGTCCTTCCATTTCTAAACCTACAAATGTTCTTACTTCCTACACTTTTAACATACATGAGTTTACTATTCCCTAATGCAACTTTTCATTCACTACTCTAATCAAAATAAGCAAAAACAAAATAAAACCAAATATATATGATAAGGGTTTACAAAATTTCTTTCATGTTTCAGGCCTATGATCCGAATATTGGTCTTCACCCTCCAAAGATGAAGCCGCAATTGTACATCTTGCACTAATGTTCTTCACCTCTTCACGTGAATATATGAACATCTTTCTCACCATCCTGCAAAAATCCCTACAAATAAAATAAAGGGAAAGCTTTCATTTTCTAAAACGAGTGAAAAATATTAAACAAAGCAGATGTGCTTCTTCAAAGTAACTTACACCCATGGATCATCGCCCACAAGCATCATATCACCCTCGTCGTCGGTAAAAAAAATGGACCATTTACCATGGGGGCAAAGCTCTCCATTGATATCAAACATCTTTTCCAGCTCATTAATGAGATCATCGTATCCTTTCAATACAGTTAAGTCAACAGCACGACCAACTGCAATCCCTTGCATGTGTACCTTTGGTATCCATAAATATTGATACAATCAGGAACACAAATGATGGAAAAGGAACATAAGAATAAGCAAGCAGCTACCCGTATTTACCTTGGTACAAGTTCTCATTGAAGTAGAGGCACCCTGCTTAGCCTGCATCTCCTTGGTTGAGGTCTCTGATGCAACTTGCTTCTGCTCCTTTGAAGACTTTGCTGTTTCCGGGTTCTGATCAGTGTGAGACACATCTGGAAGAGATTCTCTAACACAATTGTGACCGACCGTTGTGCTTGCTTGTTCCTTGTCCGTGGGGTCAGCTGCACTAGTGTTATCTGTCAAATTAAACCCAAACAATCGGCAACCAGTGGAAGTCTCAGATTTCCCCCCCTTCTCAACTTGTTCCTGCTTCAGGCCATGGCACAGCCCTGATTGAAAAGAAGACGCATGACCCGTGACAACAATCAGTGGTATTTTAGTTTTGTTTTTGTCACCCAATGAATCAAAAAGGTTTAGAGAGACATTCAGAAGAGGTGAATGTGGCCAGGCATTTTCAGGGCGAATCCTCGAGTTGTAACCTCCAGTACTATTGATAAGACCGTAATCAGCTTCTTTCTGCCTCATAGGCCACATAACTTGGCTTTCACTAGTTTGGACTTCCGGTGTGCTTCCTACTTGATTTAGGTCCTGAGATTTGGTTGAACCATGGCCCCAAAAGGCTGAACCGGCTGAATTTGTAGTAGTAATTTCTACAATTTAAATTAATATATCAAAGTTAATCAAGTCGGCATCCAATACTCTACTGAAAATACTTTAAAGAACAATCTTCCCACACCTGAAATTGGAATATCAACAGGCCGTTGTCTTTTGCTCTTTAAAGCTGGTTGTACAAGATTTATAGAAGCAGAAGCCACAAATGGCTCTATTTCCCATGGAGAAACTCTCTCTGGTCTTTGTATCGTTGCTGGTTCATCCCATTGAATCTAAAAGCAGAAACAGTCGGGTAGAACTACTATAAAAAACGAACAATTAAGTTAGAATTTCATATCAATAATTTAAAATTATATTTAACCTTCAAGGACCTCCATTTAGATGCTGACCAATGTGGGGAGTAATCTCCAGCTCCAACTATTGTACCCGTGAACCTGATTTTGAAAAGGAAATCACAACAGGTAAAAATGATCAGAAAAAATAAAAGATAAACATTAGAGAACTACCTACAGACACAAACATACCTTCTCTCAGGAGAGTCTTCCCCCTCGAATCTCATCTTAAAACGCATACCAACCGAAAATCCATTGTTAATGGCGTCCAAATACTTATTTACTCCTATTATGAATTGGCTCGTCCTGACAAGATCAAAGGGAAAGAAATTCAGCCCATAGGTAATTAGAATAACAAGTTAATATTGCCACCCGTTTCTACATCATGAAAGAACATTAAACCTTGGCTTGTAGTACACAACAAAGAGGGTTCGTGCCATAACAGCATGAGCAGCAGTAGCGAGAACTCCTAAATGCATGCTCTGGCTGGAAATCACAGATGAAGGCATTCTGCTCTGTGGGTGAGCAAGCCGGCGGACCCCAACCCTTAGTTCTCCATTATCACCTCTAATAAAATAAGCCTATACAATTAGAGACTACAAAAATACAGCATTGTCGCATCACCAAAAAAAAGTTGCAGAAGTCTGAGTACCTAAGAAACACAAATGTATCTCCGGCAACCAATCTCTTGGAAGTGACAAAGGTGCTCCACCCTGTCGTAAGCAAATGTCTCCGTGGTTGCCCTGATTAATTAGAATTACGAATTAAAAACAGATCAAGAAAGGAAAAACAATAGAGCTACCATTTACATTTGCCTAACAATGACATGTTAAGTAAATCTGAAATGGAAAGAAACCATTACCCCTAAATATATGCTTGAATCGCCACTCGTATCCATGAAGATCTTTGGCAGCCAACTCCTGAGTAGGGGTTGCATGATTCATATACTGTTTAAAATAAACACAGTTTAAGCCAATACCATATACTGGAAGTCTAACCAGAATTATTAACACGTAAATCAAACTTAGTACCAGAGGAGGCAGGCACTCAGCAGCATGCTTTCGGAGAACAGAGAACCCTCCATGAGTGCTCGTGTCGGATGCAGTTAAAACCTTACAAAAGGAATGAACTGTCCTCTTGGGAGCCTCAGTCAGGCAGGGATCATGACTTGTAGGTTCACTTTGCTGTAATGACAAACATAAACATATATCCAAAAACAAAATAGATAAATAAAATAATTTTCTTCAAGCCTATAAAAATATTTCATCTCTCTTCAAGTGTAATAATAATTTAGAAAATTATCCAAAGAGAGTTAAGCAAGGTATAACTACAACTAAATAACTGGATTAAATTGTATTATGTTTTCATTCACATTTCCTCATAAAATCTGTCACCCCAAAGAGTATGAAAATGGAATACTAAAAAGAAAAAATTGGATGGGACTATGTTTGCTTACATCTGCTTCAGGCTGCAAAGTGATCTGAGCATAAGCCTCATCCGTCTCTCGTTCGGCCTATTTCATTAACAAAAAAATAATTGCAATAATAAGATAATCTAGTCAAGCTTGAAAATAAAAGAAATAATAGGAAAAAAACATAATGAGAGATAGACTACCAGTAACTGGACGTGAAGAACACGACAGAGGATCTTAGAAGGAAGATTAAACAGTGGGGGTTGATTATTAAGTTCCTGATTAGTTGATGCTTCTAACTGAAGAACACATCAGAGAAAATTCAATAAAAAAATAAAGCAAAAATCTTGCAAAAACAAAGACAGGAAAAGAGAAAAGCAAATGTCGGATTTCAAAGTTTTAATCTAAATATAGATGCAATTTAACATAAGGAAGAGGCCAAGAGCAATTTCTAAAAAGAGACAATTACTTGTTCCATGTGACCCTGAGGGAAGTAAAAGACTCTCTTGTGATCCCAAGGAATCTCCACCAACGGGCCTGCGCATAACTTCCATAGCTCTTGGTATAGATCATCACCACCCGAACCTATCATACAAAAAATAAAAAGGAAATTCGAATATATATATAACTTGAGGTTATACGTTTAGTAGAGGAAAAGTGAGCAGTCAATCCGGTACATTAGGATTTTGATATACCCATCAAAGGATTTTTCATAATTAAGCTGAGTTCAAAACACCAATGTCCGTACATTAACCATATAAGAACCTAAAGAAAACTTTCGTTCTTCTAGTTTCTCAGTAGCCAAGCAGGGTCATTTTCCAGACACCCAAAAATGACAAACCCAATTTCTATAACTTAACACTGACCTGACACCGCGTGAGCAATCGAAGAACCCCATGGATTATCATCTACATTAGCCATCAAAACAAGGACGCACAGACGATGCAGAGAAAGTAAATCACTAAAGAAGAAGAAAAAAACAAGTGTTCGAGAAGCAGGCAGAGCCTACTCCATTAAACGGAAGCATAAAACAAAACCCCGGGAAGAATTGAAATAATGAAAGAAAGTAGAATATTAAAAACAAACAAAAAGAGAGGGAGAGAGGTACATGAATTCATTGTTGGTAGTTTTTTCTTTTAACGGCAACGTATCTTTTCTTTTAAATAATCTTTGGGCTGCTGCTCTCTTACAGTTACAAAACCGCTTTCTGCTTGAAACCACTTTTGTATTTGCTGGTGAAGCACGCAGTTGTAATGTAAGACGGAGGTTGTAGCTGCTTGTGTTCCTTCTCCACCGGAAAGAAAATTGAATCGGCGTTACCAAATCCCCAAAACCGCTCACTTTGTTTTATCTCTCATGTCTCTATCTTCAGCTTTCTCCTGTTTTTTTTTTTTACTACTTCTTTAAGCTTGTGTCGTAGTTGAGATTTTCGTCCTTATTTTCCCGGCCCTCACTTCATGTGATTTACTCTGCACTTCTTTTATCTCACCACTCATCACTTGCCCAATCACTTCCCCACCATAATTTCCTTTTCTTTTCCAATAATAACCATGTCTTACTAATATTTTGTAGAATATTATTAGGGGCTGTAAATTATTCAGGTTTAAATGAATAGTATTCTGTTGATATTTGTTTATTTACTTTTAAATGTAATTATGATTAGTTTGTATTTATTTGAATTTTAATATTATATTCGTATTTATTTTTTATTTTTAAAAATATTTATGTTTGAGTTGTTTATAATTCATGATCATATTTATTTAACGTTTGTGATCGTATTCGTTTATTGTTTGAGAATATATTCATTTTATAGTTTCATTTAGTATTCATGAGAATGTTAGTTTATAATTATATATGCATAAATGTTAATTAAATAAACAAAAAAAATAGAATAAATAATAAAATTAGCACTACTAATTTTTAAGTTGTTTAGGCTTTACAATTTGAACTTTAAAATTTATCTTTTATGTTCAATTAGTTTTTATGTTTACCAATATTTAAAATATAAGAAAATAAATACGGTGTGAATACATGGTAGTATTTGTTCAAAGACTTTCAACTCTTTAACAATATACGGATATATCTCTGCATAACGGTACTCGAACATGAGGCCCCAAGGGATAACAATAAATCTTCATGTTCATGAATATGAGAACTAGGCAAACAAGTTGATAAACGAGTTTGTTCGTGAACATAAAAAAACCAAACACACATATGTTCGTGTTCGTCCATTTATTAAATGAACATAAAAAAATTATTCATACTCATTTAGTTAACTTAATAAACGAATATAAATATACATTACGAATAATTCACGAGCAATTCATCGAATGTACTGTTCATTTACGTCCCCGAAATATTTTTAAAAATGTGTTTTTAATGTTTAAATGATATTATGTAAATTGTTTTTTAGTACCTAATGAAAATAAAATTACTTTTAAAAATGAAAATTATTATTTAATTAAAAACTACTACTCTTTACAAATTACCACTCCCTGAATATATATATATATATAACCAAAGTTACTCCTCATTGATAAAATTAGTGTCGGGGATTCTTGTTTGCAATATTGCATTTGATCATGTTAAATTATTATACAACTAAAATGGAAAAAAGCTAGGAGGAATCTTAGGTGGTGGAAAAGTGAATATAAGCCGTCTGAGAACGGCGGGTGTACAATTAAATGATTGCACATCACATCACTCATTATCCTTATTTATTTGACGCCCTGCCACCTCGGAAAAATGTAATGCACCTCAAAACGGAGTTATTCTTCATTTCTGGATGTATGAAATTGAGTTACCAACGCAGTCATTTTGTATGTGTGTTAAGACTTACCCATTATTATTGATTTTATGAGGTCTAGTATCCATTAATCATCGGAATGGATATACGATCTGTATCGTAATTGGGTGGTTCTCTTTTCCGTAATGCTAATTTTTTTCTCTTAAATGTATGTTGATGTAATTATTCGGAACATTATGTGATTAAGGCTTTAGCTGGTTTGTGTTTGACTTCTTTATAGATATTATTAATTTCTACGTTTAGTATTACGATTTTCTACTTTGATTGGTAATTCTCTCATGGGAGACAAATTTATTCAGAAAATAAAAATCATGAATTATTAATCATAAAAATCGTGGCAGACAACCGTGTTGGTACTGTAAAACTGGCGGCAACCTCAGGGCATGGGACCGAATCAGACGGATTCCGACCTAATCAAATCTGGTTGGGTTGACTTTTTAGATGTGATGTTCGAGTCAAGTCGGATTTAAATTTAGGTTGAAAAATATCCGCTCCAACCCAAAAAACATATACTTTTATATTTATATTTACCGATAATTATAATAATATCCTTATAAATATTATTTTTTTAATTAAATTTTTATTTTTATTGAATACAAATAATATCTTTTAATAAATATATTATTTCATATCAGATTAAATTCATATTTTATCTTAAAAAGTTGAGTCAAGATAGAATCGAGAGAATAATATATATTTTTTAGATTGAGTAGGATTGATCGAAAATCTAACCCAATCTACCCATACCTGTCCCTACATCTTATTTACTTATTTTTTGTATTATTTCTCAAATAAATATCATATGTAATAACTGATGAGAAGAGAAGCAATTTTTCTTTTGTTATTTTGATTTTGTATAGATTCTTGTAATTTCTCGGTTTGCCACTGCCGCTTCGGAGGACCCACCCAAGGCATGGTAAGCGTGTGTGGTTTCTCAATAGTTTGTCAGATTTGTTACATCCTTTCCCCCATGTCCTTTTAGGGTGAGTGTACCACAATCGCTTTTGTGTTTCTACAATTTCTTTCAATGTTGTCGACATAAAACAGAAAGTGTTGGGTACGCTCTAAGGGATGGAAGTGAGGAAGCCAACGTGGTAGGTATGGTCCACTATACACATCATTAGCGGTTCGGTCGCTCACTTACCAACGTGTCACAAGCCGACTTGTCTCGCTTCTCCGATGCAGGACATTCTGCTCCCGATTAATGTGAAATTTCACACTGCTTTGATTTATTATTATTTTTTTAATTATGAAAACCAAGAAAGAAACACAATATATATAATCAATGCATATGTTTTTCCTCCGCGTGGAAGCAACATTTGTTTTGATCCAACAAATTCATACCATCATAATTTAATAATGTTTGGGTTTATAATTTATTATTGTATAAAAATGATATTAAGATTTCAATATAGATATGCAAATGTTTGTGGTTTGAATTCAAACAATACTATATTGTTTCTAATTAAAATAAAAAAGAAAATTAAACTTACAAATGAACGTATTGAATGGTTTAAGTAGTTAAAAAGAGTGATACTTTTCCTAGAGTTCATAAGTTTAAACAACTACGTCTGAAAGATATGTGTGAATTATTAATTACTAATAAATATTTTGAACAAGTTCGGGAGTTCAAACATATACCATACTTGATTTCGTAATCATTTGTCTAACAGTATGAAACACTATATTAAAAGAGTTGTTATCATAACGTACCTATACAATATTTGATATGATTTCATTGATAGATATATTATTAAATAGAGATAGTTAAACTAAAGAAAAATAATTTTAAAATTAAGTGTTCAACAGACAACACTTCGAAAACTACTTTTAAATAAGTTAAAATATCCCTTAAAAATTGAAAGAAATATATGTATATTTTAATAATCTTAAAAAATAATCATATATCACAATTTAATAGAAATGTTTTTAAGACTTGACAAAAAAAATTTGTGCGTTTAATATTGCCTTGGGAAATCAGACTTTTAATTTGATGTTGATTTTTTCATTTTCTTTAAAAGGAAAACAAATCATTGAAGTAGTGAACTTGGATTTTATGAATTTTATGAATATATATTGGACCTCATCTCATCATTATGACATTTCCTTTTCCCTAATGAGAATTAACACAGATATGGGACTGTTCCATCTAATCCTTCGGGCCTTCCACGTGTCGACATGCATTGTAATTTTTTTTTAAATTACTAACGGGTGTACTGGCAATTTATTCTCATTGGTCTTACCAATCTAAACAAACTGCTATACCCAAATGATTATTCAATTACATGCGGATGGGAATATTCTTTGCAAACAACAATACGAATAAAATAAAATGAAAAGAGCTTAATGGTGGAGGTGGAACCCAAATCATATACATTACCTTAACTAGGGTTTATTATGCCAACGTTCATTGTTAACCCAATATACGTCACTAGTCACAATTAGTAACCAAAAATTGCCTTAACCTTTACACTTAATCACAATTAGTTTAAGCATTTATTTTTTCTTTATTCTTTTTCTAAGAAAGAATGAGGGGGGGGGGAAGAGCATGTTTTGAAGAACAAAACTTTTAATTAAGTTGAAGATTAAGATTTTATTCCCAATTTGCATCTTTTCAATAATTTAAGCAAACCCTTTTGACTTATAAATACAAAAATCTCAAAAAATAAATTAAAAACTTATACACAAATACACTACATATATGTGGTAAAAAATAGTAAATTATATATATTATAACTGATAATAATTAATTACTCGATTAATTTAGATCAAATATTACAAAAAATTATAATGAAGATGATCATCTCAATTTAATTTTATTTGTTCATCATGCCAAAATCTACAACTTAAACATTATTTAAGAGGTCTAACATGTTGCGGAATACGGCTATCAGATAGAGCAAAATCGCAACTGATAACCTGAGAAAATAAAAATGAAGATAATGAAGACACAAATTTTACGTGGAAAACCCCTAAATAATATAGGGTAAAAACCACGGGAACGGTAGAAGAATTTCACTATGAAAAAATAGGAATTGCAACTTCTCGCGATCTAACAAGGAGAAAACAATAACAATTCTCTCTTGATAAAAAAGAGAAAACATGTAACATCTTCAATACCGGGTTAGTGACTAAATTGTAAAGTCTTATAATTTGGTGATTAAAATAGAACGATTGAATATTATAAAGATTTATTTGTAAATTATTGTATAGAATTGAATTGAAAGGAAGAAGGAATGGAAGGGCAAAGAGGTTATTTACAAGGAAATAAGAAATGAAGGGTTATATATTAATCCCACGTGGGTTGAAGAGGGGAGAACACAAAGGCTTCCAGAGTTCTTTTCTTCTTCTTTCGTCCTTGTACGAGTAAAGCAAAACAAAAGTGAGTTTTCTGATTATTGAGTTTATTGTTAAATTTAAGATTGGGATTATTAGATGATAATTAAGCTTAAGAAAAGCTTAAGTTATCTTAAAATCAAAGGATGATAGAGTAAGAAGAGATTAAAGATTAGAGGTTCTTGAATGAAATCTTGGAATATAGTTCATATCTAGAATTAGAAGTTAAATTTGACTTGTCATCAATCTAGTTAAGACATATTAAGTGTTAAAAGTGGAATTAAATCATGTTGCAAAGTTGGTATAATTCTTGAATTTCATGAGGAGGATAAGATTTTGAAGTTTAAGATTAAATAAGTGAGTATAGATTGGTTTAAGTATGTGTACTGGAGTTAAGAATATAAAAGGGAATGAAAAATGAAGAAATTAAGCTAAAATGGATAAGTTTTCGGGTTCAAGAAGTAAATTCTGGGCAGAGTGCATCGATACACATCCATTGTGTACCAATGCATCAAGGATAAAATCCCAGAAATTGTTGAAGGTGCATCGATGGACATGAAGTGTATCGATGCACTCCTTTAAAATAAAAACATCGAATGCTATCAGTGTATCGATGCACCCCTTAATATTCAAACATCGAATGAGATTTGTGTACCGATGCACAGGTAGTGCATCGATGCGCCCGTTAAGGGATGCATCGATACACTATAGAGTGCATCGATGCATACCTTCATTAAAAGATGAAAATAACTTCCTTTTTAGCCTAAGGAGTAATAGTTTAGAATATATCAATTAGTATTCTGATATGTATCAATGTATTACTATGTAGATATAAAACATAATCTTGTTCCGGAATAGTCAAATGACTAGAATCGAATCAAAACAAGGCTAAGGTGAGTGTATTTTATAGTTAAAATGTATAGAGACAAGACTTGTGATAAGTCTATCTCTGATAGTTAAATTCATGATTCTATACTCATGTACATGCATACATATACTATTGTGATAGTGATTGTATGTATAATTCATTATGTGTTAATATGATATTAAATGAACGAATGTAATTGCCAGAGAAACAAACCAGGTATGTGGAATAATGGAAATGATTATATGTGTTTATATGAAAAGTGATGAAAGAGATATGAAATGAGAAATGTATTCATATTTAAGCCCATGTTATATGATATGAGAGCTGTAGGTATAGTTGGCATGCTAAGAGTCGAGGGTTACATTGGTCCTTCGGGACATATCCAGTGGTCCTTCGGGACATATCCAGTGGTCCTTAGGGACGTAATGGTCCTTCGGGACAAATATTCACTGCCCCTAGTGGGAATTTATCGAGCTGTGGTGACAGCGTTAGTGCACAACCTCAATGTACTCACGTACCTTTGTTCTCAATAATATACATGGGCAAATGAAAAATAAATTAAAGTGAAAATGGTACAAGAAGGTAAGTCTTATAAGTGCATGATATGATTATATATGTTTACTGTAATAAATACATGCATATTGAAATGTCATGATCATAAGGTAAAAATGCATATTCATGAATATATTGTTACATGTTTATTTATTGCCTCACTAAGTCTATGACTTAGCGTGTAAGTGATTTACACGTAGGTACCGAAAAACAAGAAGAGCAGTACTAGAAGTGACAAAAACAACATCACTACTAAAAGATCATATCAGAAGTAATTGACAAAGTAGGTATTTTGGCTTATGCATAGAGTGTTGTCATGTAATAAGTTGTTAATTACGAATGCTCTGATCGATTTTGTATTTCGTGGTCTCTCTTATGTAAATTAACATATTTTGTATTAATGAAAGTTTAAAATTTCCCTGTTTTTCTTTAAGTGTCAAAGTTTGAAAAGTCAATGTGACACCTCGGACTCATATTCGGGTCGAATACGAGTTAGGGGTGTTACAAAACAACTCTCAAGAAAACTCTCTAAATTCTCTAGTATTAGGAGAAAATTAGAATGATTTGGGATAATTTTGAAGCTAAATAGGTTAGGGTATTTATAGTTGAAGTTTAAGGACTAATCTTGTAAATACCCTAAAGTACATGGACTAAATGTACAATTATCCCATGTCACTTTTCGACCAACTTGCTACCAACTTTCAGTGGAAATCTTTCGGTGCATGTGCATCAACCAACTTTCAACAATCTCCCACTTGAAGATTTGATTGGAATAATCATATGTACGTTTCTAACAGGCCACAAGAGGATCGACACCAGGTAAATTTATCAACATTGATTACCTTCGTCATGAAATCTGCTATGTTGTCTTTGGTATGAATTTTCTGCATATCTACCATCCCTTCTTCCACCTTTTCAGGAATGAAATGGTACTGAACTCGTATGTGTTTTATCCTTGAATGAAATGCTGGATTCCTTGCTAGATGCTAGGTGTTTTGACTGTCACAAAAAAGAGAGACATACTCTTGATTGTGCCCAAGCTCCTCAAATAGCATCTTTAACCAAATTGCTTCTTTACTGGCTTGTGTAGCTGCTACATATTCTGCCTCTATTGTGGACGTAGCCACAACTGACTGCAATTTTGAAACCCAGCTTACAGCTCTACCAATAACTTTAAACACATATCGTGTAGTAGATTTGCTTTTATCCAAATCCCCTGCATAGTCAAAATCAACACACCCATTGATAAGTAAATTTAATAATCTGTAACATAATGCAACATTTGAGGTCCCTTTGATGTATCTCAGGATCCTCTTTATTGTATTCCAATGCTCTTTGCCTGGATTTGCCATGTACCGACTAACCACTCATATTGCTTGTGTAATGTCTGGTCTTGTGCATATCATAACGAACATTAAACTTCTCACTGCCGATGTATACGACACTCGAGACATCTTCATCCTCTCTTCTTCACTGCTAGGACTCATTCTGGAGGAAAATTTGAAGTTAATAGGAATAGGGCTAGAAATTGGCTTACAATCGTGACAAGATCTTCTTCAAGTAATTCTTTTATGGAAGCCAAATCTTCCTATTACTTCTGTCTCGGTGAATTTGCATCCCTATAATATTATTTGTTGATCCCAAGTCCTTCATTTCAAATTTCCTAGCCATTTGTGCCTTCAGTTCTTCAATATGATCTTTGTTGGGTCATGCAACCAACATGTCATCTACATACAACAACAATATAACAAAATCGTTATCATCAAACCTCTTGAAATAAGCACATGGGTCTGCATTAAGTCTGTTGTATCCAATACACATAATGAAGGAATCAAATCTCTTATACTAACACCTCAGTGACTGCTTTAAACCGTACAGAGATTTGTTCAACCTGCAAACAAAGTTCTTCTTTTCTTTTTATTCAAAACCTTCAGGCTGGAGCATGTAAATCTCTTCTTCAAGATTTCCATAAAGAAAAGTTGTTTTAACATCTAGCTGCTCTAGATGTAAGTTCAATGTAGCACACATTGCCAAGACTACTCGAACTGTTATTAGTCGAACTACAGGAGAAAATATTTCATTGAAATCAATACCTTCTTTTAAGCATATCCTTTGACCACCAGTCTTGGACGATACCTCTCAACTTAATTGTTACCATTTCGCTTGATTTTAAAGACTCATTTGTTGCCAATTGGATTCCTTCCTTGTGGTAGTGGCACAAGGTCTCATGTATTATTTTTATAAAGAGATTCAATTTATTCTTGCATCGCCATCATTCACAGTGAAACATCTAAACTGTGTAGTCTCTGACTTTTCAATGCTACCTCTGTTAAAATACAGTATGCAATATTTCATTCTATAACATAATCTGAGTGCCAATTGGGACATCTTCTCACACGATCTGATTGATGAGTTGTTGGAGCTTCAGAACTCTCTGGTTCTTGTTCATCATGTGTTGGATCTGCTTCAGAAGAATCTCCTTGTTCAAACTCCTTTTCTATATGTATCTGTGTAGTCTCTGACTTTTCAATGCTACCGTCTTCTTCTTTTCTTTGTAGTTTATCTTATACAAAGATAATATCTTTGTTGATGATCACTTTGCAGGTAGTGAGATCCCACAAGCGATACCCCTTTACACTATCAGCATACCCCAAGAATTTGCATTTTCTGGATTTTGGATCCAACTTTGAAATTTCTTGGGAGTTGTACATCATGTATATAGTACTTCTAAATACACGGAGGTTTGAATAATCAGCTGGTTTACCATTCCACATCTCCATTGGTGTCTTCAGCTCTATTGCAATTGATGGAACTCGATTCACCAAATAACATGTCGTATTGACTGCTTCTGCCCAAAATGAATTTTCTAGGCCTGTAGCCCTCAACATTGCTCTTGTTATTTCTAACAAGGTTCTGTTCATCCGCTCTACCACTTCATTTTGTTGAGGAGTGTTCACCACTGTGAACTGTCTTTTGATGTATTCTTTCCTGCAAAAGTCATCAAATTCTTCACTTGTGTACTCTCCTTCATTATTTGTTATGAAACACTTGATCTTATTTCCAGAATCAAGTTCCACCCACGCTTTGAAGTTTTTGAAAGTTGAAAACACATCTGACTTCTTCTTAATAGGGTACACCCAACATCTCATGGAGTAGTCATCAATAAATGAGGCAAAGTATTTTGCTCCACCCAGGGATGTATCTGGTGCTTGCCATACGTCAGAATGAACCAATTCTAGAACAATTTTTCCTCTAGAATTTGACGTGTTGAATTTCAACCGGTGCTGCTTACTTGTTATGCGATGCTCACACAAAGTAAGTGATACATTTGTTAAGCCTGTAAGTAGCTTTTGCTCCACAAAGACTTTCATTCGTTGTTCTGACATGTGTCCAAGTTTCTGATGCCATAGGATTGCAAAATCTGAACTACATGAGGCAACAGAGGCTTCTGCTTCTAACAAAGTCTCTCCCTTTAGCATGTACAAGTTTGTTGCTATCTTTTCTCCTTTCATCACCACAAGCGCTCCACAGAACACATTCATGATTTCTTTTCGTGTTTCAATCTTGCTTGCATTATTATCAAACAATCCGTAAGATAATAAATTTTTCTTCAGGTCTTTCATGTGCAGCACATCTCGAGCAACTTTAATTATTTCATCATACATCTTCAATTTGATGGTTCCAACGCCACCGATCTTTAAGGCATGATCATTGCAACTATACACAAATTCTCCTGAGACATGTTCATAATGATGAAACCATTCTCTTATTGAGGTCATGTGATATGTTTCTCCCAAATCAATGAGCTATATATCTGCAAATTTCTTTGTACCTTCCACGGTGGTTGACGCTTCACAACATAGAGTATCTTCATCATATGAAGTGTTTGTAGTATTGCCTTGTGGATTGAAGTTTTTACTTAGACTCCAACAATCCTTCTTCAAGTGACCCTTCTTTCCACAGTTGTAGCACTTTAAATTCTTCTTACTTATTGACTTTAATCTACCATACTTGTGACTGCTGCTTTGGCCACGTTCTGTTGATCTCCCTCTCATTGTTGTCAATTCTTCTGCATGTTACAGATTTACTTGTATGTCTTCCTTGTTCTTGCACCGATTTTCTTCTTATAGAACAACAACTGCAACTGCAACGTCATCGAAGACTAGACTGATGATATTACTGTTTTTCAAGTTGATAATGAGTTGATCATACGAATCAGGCAGACTTTGAAGTAGAAGTTCAACACGTTCTTGTTCTCCTATAGTACATCTTAAGGATGTATGTTGAGAAAATAAAATGTTCAGTGTGTTTAAGTGCTCCGTCACTGAAGTAGAATCTGGCATACGGAGAGTGTACAATTTCCTCTTAAGGAAAATTTATTATGCAACAATGTGGCCTCGTACAATTTGGTGAGATGATCTCATATCTTCTTAGATATCTTTTTCTCCTCAATGCTTGACAATATTTCATCTGCTAATGCTAGATGAAAGTTTGTCATAGTATTTCCTTCCATTTCGATCCATTTGTTGTCATCTGTAAAATCTACCGGCCTTTCACTGATAGCCGCTAGACAATCGTCTTTCCTCAGGATGACCTTCATCTTCAATTTTCACAATGAGAAATTTCTTCCATTGAACTTTTCAATATCAAATTTCGTTGTCATAACTTCTATTATGGATAGCTCCCACTATTTCATTATCGTGAATAGTTCTCTGGAACCTTCAAAGAATGGGTAATATCTTCTTACTTTCTTATGTTGGAGGATCCACCTTTTGGTGGCAACCACAAAGACAATAAAGTGATATTACACACTCTAATATGGCTCTTGATACCAATTATTGCAGAATACAACTATCGAATAGAGTAAAATCGCAACTGAAAATTTGAGAAAATAAAAATGAAGATAAAGAAGACACAAATTTTACGTGGAAAACCCCTAAATAATATAGGGTAAAAACCACGAGCAACGGTAAAAGAATTTCACTATGAAAAAATAGGAATTACAACTTCTCTCGATCTAACAAGGAGAAAACAATAATAATTCTCTCTTGATAAAAAGGAGAAAACAACTCTCAAGAAAACTCTCTAAACTCTCTAAATAAAATATCTAGTTAACAATCCTAATATTTAATTTAGATATTCTCGACACCCCCCTCAAGCTGGAGAATAGATATCGATCATTCCCAGCTTGGACAGAAATCCTTCGAACATCGTAGTAAACAGTCCCTTGGTGAGAACATCGGTGAGCTGCTCTGATGATGGAACAAACGGTATGCAGATATCGCCATTTTCCAATCTCTCCTTGATGAAATGTTGATCTATTTTGACATGTTTGGTCCTGTCATGCTGTACAGGATTCTGAGCAATACTGATTGCCGATTTGTTGTCGCAATACAACTTCATCGGTTTATCTCCTTCAACCTTCAGTTCCTCCAAGATTCTCCTAAGCCATAACAACTCACATACTCCTTGCGCCATGGCTCTAAACTTTGCCTCCGCACTGCTTCTAGAGACAACTGGTTGCTTCTTGCTTCTCCAAGTAACTAAGTTACCCCAGACAAAGGAGCAATAACCGGTGGTAGATCTTCTGTCTGTAGAACTTCCGCCCTAATCAGCATCAGTGAAGATCTCCACTCTTCAACTTCCATTCTTCGAAAACATGATTCCTTTACCTGGACTCCCTTTCAAGTAATGAAGAATCCGGTAAACAGCCTTGAAGTGTTTTTCTGAGGGACAATGCATAAACTGACTAACCAAGCTCACAACAAATGCAATATCTGGTCTCGTAAGAGCCAAATAAATCAGTTTCCCCACCAGCTTCTGATATCGATTCTTGTCCATAGGCTCAACACCATCTTCTTTTTCGAGTTTTTGATTCGGATCAATAGGAGTCGCCACTGGTTTACATCCGAGTAATTCAGTATCTTTTAAGATATCGAGGACATATTTCCTTTGCGAGATAATTATACCTTTTGAGGATCTAGCCACCTTCATTCCAAGGAAATATTTGAGTTGTCCTAGATCATTGACTTCAAACTGGTTGGATAAGAAGTTCTTCAGCGACTCCAACTCTATTGTGTCATCTCCTGTCATAACAATGTCATCTACATACACAATTAAAATAGCAATTTTACCATTATTGTGTGTCATCTCCTATCATAACAATGTCATCTACATACACAATTAAAATAGCAATTTTACCATTATTGTGTTTGTAGAACATAGTATGATCGGACTGGGCCTGAGTGTAACCATGTTGTTTCACAGCTCTCGTGAATCTCTCGAACCAGGCTCTCGGAGATTGTTTCAATCTATAAATGGATTTCTTTAGCTTGCAGACCCTGTTATCCTTCTTCAATTCATCAAAGCCTGGAGGAACTTCCATAAAAACCTCTTCTTCTAGCTTACCGTTTAGGAACACATTCTTCACATCAAACTGTCTGAGAGTCCAATCCTGTAACATCCTCAATATCGGGTTAGTGATCAAATTGTAAAGTTTCAGAATTTGGTAACTAAAGAAGAACAATGAATTAGTTCAATGATTTATTTGGAAATAAATCCTAAAAGTTGTTAGTAATTATTAGATGAATTAGAGGGTAAAGTGGTCATTTGAATTGGAAATGATAAGATAGTGATTTATATGGGATAAGCTTGAGAGATTTCTCTAGAAACTCTATTTTCTTCTTCTTATTCCTTTCCTCACATGTCTCCATAGCAAAGGTAAGTTTTCTGATTAGTTGATTATTTGTTGATTTTAAGTATGAGTTGTGATCATTAGAGGATAACTAAGTTTAAGGAAAGCTTAAGTTATCTTAAAATCAAAAGATAAAGGAGTTAGAGAAGATTAAAGATTTGGAGTTCTTGAGTGAAATCTTGAAATAGAGTTTATAATAAGAATTGAAAGTTAAATTTAACTTGTCATCAATCTAGTTAAGACATTCGAAGTGTTAGAAGTGGAATTAACACATGTTATGAAATTAAGGTAATTCTTGAATTTCATATGAATGATAGGATTTTGAGGTTTAAGATGAAATAAATGAGTACAGACTGGTTTAGATGTATGTACTGGAGTTAAGAATGAAAAAGGGGATGAACATGAAGGATTTAAGCAAAAATGGATGAATTTTCGGGTTTAAAAAGAGGATTCTGGGCAGAGTTCATCGATGCACATTCAATGTGTATCGATGCATCAAGGTTAAATCCCAGAATTTGTTGAAGGTGCATCGATGCATAAGGAGTGCATCGATGCACATTTTTAAAATACAAACATCGAATAGGATTTATGCACCGATGCATGGGTAGTGCATCGATGCACCCGTTAAGGGATGCATCGATACATGGTGTAGTACATCAATGCATACCTTCAATAAGAGATGGAAATAGCTTTCTTTTAGCCTAAGAATTAATAGTTTGAAATATATCAATTCATATGTTGATAAGTGTCAATGTATTACTATGTAGATTTAGAGTGTAATCTCATTCCAGAACAATCGAAGGATTAGAATCGAATCAAAGCAAGACTAAGGTGAGTGCAATTTAAATTGTACTTATGTATCAAATATATATTGGCTTGCGATGAGCCAGTGATGAAGTTACTATAGTAAGAAGGGACTTCTAAAATATTATTTGAATTGTGATTCTTATGCTTGCATGAGTACATGAAAATGGGTACACATGTTATATGTATTGCATCTGTTACATGAATTGAGTGAATAAATATTAGTGTGATGAGTTATGTGAACTGGTTTATGTAGTGGATGTAATTATATACGTTATGTAAAATAAATATGTGATTTAAGACATAAGTTAAAGAACTATATGATATGAGATAAGATAAACACATGCTATTATAAGTAACTATAGGATAACGAACTATGTAAAATAGCAATGATTTATATGATAACAAGAGAAAGGATATAAATTACATGAGTTAGATATATATATATATATATATATAGAGGAATTTGTATAACCAACTTATGAGATTAGATGAAAAGTGAGATAAGTTAAATAACATTGATTTATAGGACAATATAAGAATAATATATAAATGAGGAGACATTGACAGAAGTGATTATATGAACATGTAAAATAAGTTATATGGAGAGGATTTATGAGCTGAAATGAATATATAATACATGAGTCATATGGTAAAGATTTATGAAGCTATAGGAAAATGTTATGAAAACTATGTGATGATAAGATATGAGAAAATAATTATATAGGTAACAAGCTATGTGAAATTGAATTAAGTAATATATGAACTAGAATATAATTAATGTGAAATAAGTGATTAGGTAAAACTGTGAGAAGTTATAGGGTATTGTTTTTCGAAGTATATGAAAGTATGTATATGGATACCTGTATAAGTTTATATGTTATATTATGTGCTATGTGATGTATATATGAACGTATGTGAACAAGATATGACATGCGAGTTTACATGAACAAATGAGGAATGATATAAGTCATATGAAATGATCTACGTGAATATATGCACTTGTGATACATGTGATATGATATGAAATATATGGTTACACATACATATGGTATGTGACAGAAGAGAAAGAACAAGTGATATGAAAAATATAAATGATAATGCCCATGTTATATGATATGAGAGCTAGTGGTATAGTTGGCATGCCAAGAGTTGAGGGTATATTAGTCCTTCGGGACATATCTAGTGGTCATTCGGGACGTATCCAGTGGTCTTTCGGGACGTATACAGTGGTCATTCGGGACAGAGCAATCATTCGGGGCGAATACTGAACAAATGTTCGGTACCCCATAAGGGAATTTATACGAGTTGTGGTGACAGCATTAGTGCACAACCTCAATGTACTCATATACCTTAAGTTCTCACAGGTGTATATGGGCTAATAAAAAGACAATAACAAATTCAAAACATATGATGCATATGCTTTTGGTGATATAGAATATGTTCCATGAATTATATGATATTATGTATGTTTAGTTGTGAAATGATAAATGTATTATATGATATACAGAAATGATAAATACAAGATCATATGATAAATGGAGATTTAGATAATGATGGTATATGTACATGTATGTATTTTGATATATGAAATATACTATGGTTTCTATTATATGTTCTATATGCCTCACTAAATCAACGACTTAGCGTGTGATTGTTTCACACGTAGGTACCAAGAAGAGGAAGAATGATAAAAGTTAAGCAAGACAGGTCAGTTCCTCCTTTCCAAAGATCAGATCAGAAAAATATTGTATAATATGTATTTTATAATACAGATGGTAGTTGGCATGTAAATAAACATTTGAATTTGATATGCTCTAATTAGTTTTTCTAAAATCATATGAATATATTTTATGTAATTTAGTCAATTGTTTTAATAAAAGTTTTAAAAATATTCACTCGTTTGTATAAGTACCGGTTTTGAAAAGTCAATGTGACACCTCGGATTCGTATCCGGGTCGGGTACGGGTTGGGGGTGTTACAAATCCATATTGGCGGTTAGTGAGAGTAGGACACGTACGGTGTTTAGTTTGGCCACAGGAGCGAAGGTTTCCTTGTAGTCAAGGCCGTATGTCTGAGTGAAGCCTCGTGCTATGAGTCTTGCTTTGTATCTCTCGACCGAGCCATCTGCATGGTATTTGATGGTGAACACCCACTTGCTACCTATAGATCGTTTCCCCTCAGGTAAAGGAGTTAGATCCCACATGTTATTCTTCTTCAGGGCCTTTAACTCCTCAAAAACTGCTTCTCTTCATCTCAGAACCTCTAGAGCTTCATGTATCGACTTAGGTAGTTCATCATCCATAATCCTGGTGGAAAAAGATTTGAAATCTGGAGAGAGTTTATAATAAGACACGAAATTGGATATTGAATGTTTTGTGGTACATGATCTGGCATCTTTGTGCAAGGCTATGAGTTCAAAGAATTCTGTAGAATGCTCTAAATTTGGAGAAGAAATAGAAGAAAGAGAAGTAGTACCTTGGACCATAGTTGAGTCTGATGGTTGGCATACCTTGGAGGCCGGTGGAACATTACTTGGTCTAGTCATCCTTCTAGAATAAACACGAAGTTCAGTAGGTGGTTCCAAGTCGGTTTCTACCTGAGTCTCACGAGGTTGTGAATTTATAGGTTGTGAAATCCTAGGATTAGTTACAGGAATATGAATTGGTTCCACTGAGCTATTTACAACCAATTTTGGCAAGGATGTTTGCTCCCAAAAACTTATTTCAGAGTCATTCTCCCCCGGAAGAGAGTTTTTGTCAAAAAAAGGTTGTTTTTCAAAAAGCGTGACATCCATACTCACATAATACTTCCCAGATTTAGGATCAAAGCATTTATACCCTTTTTGTGTTGGTGAAAAACCTAGAAATATGCATTTATGTGCTCGGGGATCAAGTTTTCCTCTATTTTGGCCGTGTATATAAACAAAAGCAATGCAACCAAAAATTTTAGGTGTTAAATCAGTGAAAGATCTATTTTCAGGAAACATATTCTTTAGAGCTTGCAAAGGAGTGATATAATTAAGAACTCTTGCAGGCATTCGATTTATCAAATAAGACGCTGTTAAGAGTGATTAATTCCAAAAACGATTAGGAACATTCATAGCAAACAATAAAGCCCTAGCCACCTCTAATAAATGCCTATTTTTTCTTTCAACAACTCCATTTTGTTGGGGAGTATCAAAGCAAGAACTGTGATGAATAATTCCTTTTTATTTCAAAAAATCACCTAAGATTGGATTAAAATATTCTCGGCCATTATCAGCTCTAAGAACTTGAATATTTGTTTGAAACTGAGTATTGATCAGTGAGTGAAAATTTTTGAAAACACTTGCTGCCTCGGATTTTTCTTTTGGTAAATAAATCCACGTGACTCTAGTGTGATCATCAATGAATGTGATGAACCATCTAGATCCTGAGGCTGTTTTTATTCGTGAAGGGCCCCAAATATCACTATGCATAAGAGAAAAAGGTTTTGATGGCATATACTTTAAAAATGGATAAACAGATCTATGATGTTTTGCCAATTCACAAACTTCACACTGAAAAGAAAAACCGTCCTTTTTTTGAAAAGCTTTGGAAACAAATATTTCAAGTAATTAAAACTAGGATGGTCTAACCTATAATGCCACAACATTATTTCATTCTCACAAGACAAGGTAGTGAATCATCTTGGTTTCTGAACTTGTTTATCTGAAGGATTTTCCATGACCAAGTGATAGAGTCCATCAACCTCCTTAGCATTGCCAATCATCTTCCCCGAACAAGGGTCCTGAAATTCAAATCCAGCAAATGTTATTGTAGCAATGCATTTGCAATCATGAATAATACGATTAACAGAGATGAGATTGCAAGAGAGCTTTGGGACATGTAGGACATTTAGTAATGTGAGAGATGGAGAAATAATGATAGAGCCTTTTCCAGGTATAAAGATTAGGGAACCATCATCAATTTTTACTTTCAGATTACCAGATAAAGGAAAATAAGATGAGAATATGGAGGCACTACTGGTCATGTGATTTGTTTCCCCTGAATCTATGGTCCAAGGGTTTGATTTAGAAACGGCTATGAAAGCTGTAGGATATGTACCTTTCTGGGCTAATGATGAAGATGCAATATAAGATGATGGGTTAGGAGTGTTGGATATGGAATGAGAACTCATTAGTTGATACAATTGCTCTAGTTGTTCTTTGCTGAAGGCAGACGGTTCTGAGGCAGGTTTAAGCTCTTCAGAAGCATCTTCAGATGAGGCATGGAATCCCTTTACATTACGAGAATTCCGATTGGCTGAAAAATTCTCGGCTGGCTTCCGGTATAGCTTCCAACACTTGGCTTTAGTGTGTCCCGGCTTGTTGCAGTGCTCGCAGATTGGTCGATCTCTGATGTTCCGACGATCGTTACGACGTGATGGCTGACCCGAGAACAAGGCAGAAGACTCGGTGAGATTTGGTGAGTGGCCTCCAAGCATGACTGTCCGCCGGCTCTCCTCTCGTCTGACTTCGGAGAAGACTTCTCTTGTGCTTGGTAGTGGTTCACGACCAAGAATGTGCCCTCTGACTTCATCCAATTCCTTGTTAAGGCTGACTAGGAATTCGAAGACGCGTTCTTTTTCTACCATCTTCTGGAATAGAGCCCTGTCCTTAGCACAATTCCATTCGTAGTCGCTGAACGTGTCAACCTCTTGCCACAAGGTCTTGAGGTTGGTGTAGTATTGAGTGACGGTTTTTCTCCTTGTTTTAGACTCCATAACCGAGTTTTTAGTTCAAACCATTATCATGCGTTCCCGAGATCATAATATGTCTCGTTCACAGCACTCCAAATGTCATGAGCAGTAGGTAGGAAGGGATAAGTTCTCCCTACACTCGGATCCATGGAATTTATGAGCCAAGACATAATCATCAAGTTTTCTACCTCCCATCTTTCAGATTCTTCATCTTCTTCGGCAGGTTTCATAGTGGTACCTGAGAGATAGCCGAATTTTCCCCGTCCACGAATAAACAGTTTCACAGATTGTGACCACTGTAAGAAATTATTTTCATTCAACTTATGAGAAATGATGGATATGTTTTGGAAGGATTCAGTGTTTAGGGTGATACCAGAGGTATCATCGTAGGGTTTGGCCATTTCTGGCTCGGATACCATATAGTCGAAAAAACTTGTTCCGAATGAATCTATTTTATTTATGCAGAATATGGCTGACTTAAATAGAGTTTACAATGTAACAACTTTACATAAAAAGATGCATAAAATTAGCAACATAATAAAATTGATTCTATCTAATTAAAACTGATCCTATCTAATAACTAACCGAATAAAAAACTGATTCTATCTAATTAAAACTGATCCTATCTAATAACTAACAAAATAAAATATCTAGTTAACAATCCTAATATTTAATTTAGATATTCTCGACAGTTTTGAAGCTAAATGGGTTAGGGTATTTATAGTTGAAGCTTAAGGATTAATCTTATAAATACCCTAAAGTATAAAGACTAAATGTACAATTATCCCATGTCACTTTTCAACCAACTTGCTGCTAACTTACTACCAACTTTCTGTGGAAATATTTCGATACATGTGCATCAACCAACTTTCAACATGACATTGTTTTTAAAAAAATTAAAATTCAATTGACTTTTATTTGATTAAAAAGGGAAAATGACTCATGGGAAGGGTTTACGGAACATATGGATGTTAATTATTGTAAAAATAAATAAAGTACGATTAGGAGTAGTATTGTAAGCACTATTGATGGGATTAAGCCAATAAACGAATGACTCTTTGCGGGTCTAAAGGGGTAGATGCTTTGTAATTTATTTATTGAAAAAATGGTTAAAGATGCGTTATTAAGCTTGATGTACAGTCTTATCCATCACATTATGTAGATTCTTTTAGGATTTAGAGATGAGAGATCCAAAGAGACGAAAATTGATTATTTAAACATTAAGTTAAGTTGGTTCGTGCAAGTCACACACAACCTAAAACTCTATCATCAAACATTCAAAACATGATCCTAAACTAGTTTTTATTCATAGTACACTTACTTTCATTAAAATGTTACTATGCTATCCATTTCATGCACTCTTTACCTATATTAATGCTAACCATTATGCTCAATAGCATATGCCAAGCTAGTACTCATAATTCTTTACAAACATAATATTACCATTATTTTACCACATATATTCACACATACATTAGAATATGCACTCGGCATATAAACAACTACATTTACATATATACATATATAAATCATAACACTTTACTTCATACTATATACAAAATATTCAACTTATCAACCAAATTAAAACCACATTATACATGCCACCAACATCTAAAGTGGCGTTTGGTTCGCTGGAATGTTTATGAGGGAATTGAAATCTGTGAAATAATTGGAATCTGTAGGAATTGGAATCCAATTCCATATTCTGTTTGGTTGGCAGGAAATGGAATTGGAATTCAATTCCATATTATGTTTGATTAGCAGACATGTCAGATGAATTTGATTTTAGTAATGTAAAATGACAGAATTGCCCTTCTTATTTTTTTTGCTTTATTTTAGTTAATTTTACAACTTACATGTAGTAATATATATAAAAAATTAAAAAAATATTAAATTTTCATTTTATTGATTGATTATTCATTTCAATAAATTATAAAAATTATGCTAATAAACATTATAAGTTAAAATCATCGCAATCAAAATATGTTAATAAGTTACCAAAAGATAGAGCATTATTTCGATACATTCCAATCGAAGTATGTTAATTAGTTACCAAAAAATATACCAAAAACTATTTTTATTTAATATATGAATTAGAAACTCGACCCGACACGACTCAAAATAATAATAAAATAATTTTTATTCAATAAAAACATTGACTTAATTGAAAAAAATTATATATAGAGGGGTATTATTATAATTATTCATAAATATATAAGGTAAAATTATATATTTTTTCGGGTCGGTTCGGTTTTTTTCACCCTAAACCCGAACCCGACCCGAATATCACACTTAAAAAACCCGACCCAACCCGAACAAAATAAAGTTTCATCCGACCCGACCCAAATACATGAATTAAAAATCCGACCCGAAATAATAAAAAATTATTTTTATTTAATAAAAACAGTGACTTAATCCGACCGACCTGAATTATATATATTTTCGGGTCGGTCCCGTTTTTTTCACCCTAAACCCGACCCGAATAGCACACTTAAAAAAATCCGATCCGACCCGAATATATAAATTAGAAACCCGACCCGACCCGAAATAATAAAAAAATATTTTTATTCAATATATGAATAAATTATCAAATGATTGATGAGGATAGTATGGTCAAATTTCAATTCCCTCCAACAAGAGAATTGAATTCCATCCATTTTGGATGAAATTCCTTTCCCTCATTTGATGAAATTGAATTCCATCAGTGATTCAAATTCCCTTGAAAAACTTGAACCAAACATGAGAAAGTGGTAGAATTAGATTCCAATTCCCACCAATTCCAAGGAATTCCATCCAACCAAACGCCACCTAAGAGTTTACGGAATAAAAGAAAATATATTTAAAAAAATTAGACTTATGAAATTATAAATATGATCAATTGAACTTAACCTAATCTTTAAAGAGTCGAAAAATAATGAAATGATTTTAAAAAAGTTCAATGAAATGGTCGCACAAAAAAGTATACACAATTATATATAGATTACTTCATATAAATATAGTGAAAAAGAAAACATCACATCCACATTAATGATAAGCGTATGTTATAACAAATATCATGTTTCACACTAGAGATGCATGATTCGAATAGGTGAGTATGTCAAATATAGTTTTGGTAATTTTTACCTTATGTTTGTGAATGCATTGCCATGTGAAGACCAATAACGTTTCGGGCTTCAGTTTATGACACGTGGCTCCACCATGCTCTTCGAATTTTTGGGAAAACCTCTAGGCTTTTAGGGGGTGTTTGGTTCAAGGAATGTGGGATTCCCATGGGATGGGAACCCCACATTCCCATGTTTGGTTGGCCGGGAATCTCATTCCCGGTAATGTTTTATTACCAATAGTAGATTTTTTGGGATATATTACCGGGAATGTCATTACCTCCCTTCCCTTAGGTATTGTAACATTACGGCGTTTGGACTAAAATGCCCTTAAATTTTTATTTTTTTTTCAAAAATATCCTTCTTCTGTCATTGAATAATAAAAATTCTACGAATGTTAAATTACAAATTTATCCTTAAATTATTTTAGATTTACAAAAAAAAATCTATAATTAAAATTTTATATGAAGTTTAGGGGTTAAATTTTTTTACCCTTTAATTAAACATTTTTTATTTTTAATTTTGTAAAAATTATAAATATTATGAATTTAATTTTTAAAGAAATATATAAATATTTTTACAATTTGTAATATTATACAAATATATAATAAGGACAATTTGGTCAAATATACATTCCAATAATCTTTTATTTCTTTGACCAAACACGGTAATCTTACATTCCTGCTAAACCAACCAAACACAAAATACAACATTCCCAGTAATCCTATTCCCTGGTAATCTTTTATTCCCACTGGTAATCTTACATTCCGTGAACCAAACGCACCCTTAGGATATTTATATAGGTATGGGTAGGGGTGTGCAAATCCGGGTACCCGATTTCCGGGTACCTGGAACTTTCGGGTCGACGATTTCTCGGTCTGTGTCCCGACTCGGATGTTACGGGTACCCGGTAATCGGGTACCCCGGATTTTACGGGTACTCGATAATCGGGTACCGATACCTGATTTTTAATTTTTTATTTTCAAAATATTAATTTAAAAAAAATATATACACAAATTTAAATGTTCAAAACTTCGAATTACATAATCTAATATCCGAACATAAAATTTAAAAGTTCAAAATACAAAATATAATAATCCATAATATAAATAATTCATTATATTTTATATAATTATATATAAAAAAATAAAAATAATAAAAACTAACCGGGTACTCGGGTAATCGGGTACCCGAAAAAACTAGATTTTGTGACCCGGACCTGAACCGGGAAATGTCGGGTCGGGTACCCGACCCGGCCGGATAATTTTTTTTAAAGAATTATCCGATTTTTTTAGATCCGGATCGACGGATCAGATCAAGAGAACCCTCCAAACTTCTTTAATAAAAAGTTAAATCTTTTGCTTTTTATTATCTCGGTAATTTCAATTGATAATAAAAAATGGGTCAGTTTACGTGGCTTCTTCGACCATCATCTACCATGCTTACTTGAATTCTTTTTGTCTTTGAATTTCAAAATTTTATTTATAAACGCCTATTTGGGATTTATAATAGAAAAAAAGGATAAACCTTTGTATATTCTTAAAACATAACCTTATGGGTAAATTACATAGATCATCACTAAATTTTACTCTCTCGACTATTTAATTTATCGTACTATTTGAATTATTATATTAAAACATACCATGAAATTTGAGACCAATCGACCACCATCTGCGGTGGTCGGCGTTAACAACGTTAGAAAGATAACAGAGTGACCAAAGTTTTTCAATGTATAAAGTTCAGTGAGAAAATTAAAAAAATTGAAAGTATAATGAATAAAATAGGAGAGAAAGTAAAGTACAGTGAGAAATAGTGTAATTTACCCTAATCTTATTACCTTTTCTTTATTTTAGATTCTTACAACATACATATATCTTAGATGTTCGAATTCAATTTTTTTTTAAAAAAATAATATTTTTCTTATTATTGCAGTCACTCTATGATTCAGATTTTTAACTTTTTTAACAGTGAAATAAGAAATTCAGTTTTTTTTCTTAAAGTGCAAGTAGGTATATATATTTTGATGTAATTATGTACTGTTTTTATATTTTAGTACAACTAAGTATCTAATATTTTCTTTAAAAAATTATATGAGTTCATCATCTTTATATCATTCATCTCCCTAAAATTTGATGAAAAATAAACTATAATTTATTTAATAACTGAATTTTAGATGAAAAACAAATTTATTATTTATTTGTAAGAACTTGTCTTAATGGGGTATATTTTATTTTCACCATCTTTTCATTTTTTATAACTTTTAATGCAAATATATTCTAAATATTTTAAACTTGATTTTAATTTAACTATACATGTTACTTTGAGTTGAACTTATTTTTTTGTTATTTTTTTAAATTAATTTATTATCTATTAAAATTTTCTTATTGTTAATGATTAATTACTTTTTTTGAATAGCTAATTCATCTACGATTAATATACAGTTAACTATAAATAGATTTTTTTTATTTTTATGATATCAAAATTCAGTTCAAATTTAATTTTATAATACATTACTATGATTTAAATTATTTTTTATTTTATAATTTAAATAGAGAAAAATAATTAAAATAAACAGATTTCAAGGTGCTGCGAGACATAATTATAATTTTTTAGCAAGTTTAAATTGGGATGGGAATGGCATTTTGGGGTTTTTCTTTCCTTATATTTGTACCATTATCCGTACAATAAAGGCAGAACTTTTTGACCCATCTTGTCCACCTTCGGTTCTAATTTCATTCTTCTTAGGGTACGTTTGGTTAATGAAATGTAAGAATGATCATAAAATAAGATTATTGAAAATGTTGTATTTTGTATTTGGTTGGTTTAGCAGTAATGTAAGATTACCGTGTTTGGTTAAAAGAATAAAAGATTATTGGAATGTAAATTTTACCAAATTGTTCTTATTATATATTTATTTTTTTAACAAGTTGAAAAATATTTATATATTTTCTTTAGAAAATTTAAATTCATAAAATTTATATAATTTTTTTACAAAATTAAAAATATAAAAATGTTTAATGAAAGGGTAAAATTTTATTTTAAACCTTGATCTTCATATAAAATTTTAATTATAGATTTTTTTTGTAAATATAAAATAGTTTAAGGATAAATTTATAATTTAACATTCGTAGAATTTTTATTATTCAATGACAAAATAAGGATATTTTTTAAAGAAAAATTTTTTAAGGGCATTTTGGTCCAAAACACAGGTAATCTAACAATACCTAAGGAAAGAGAGGTAATGACATTCCCGGTAATATACCCAAAAAAATCTACTATTGATAATATAAGATTACCGTGAATGACATTTCCGGCCAACCAAACGGGAGAATGTGGATTCTATTCCCATTAGAATCTCACATTCCCCCAACCAAACACACCCTTATGGAATATTTAGATGCATTGGACCTCTCCAATCATTTATTTTCATTCTTTTTCACCTATTCCTCGTCAAAACATTTCATCTCCCAAATTTGGATACTCTGAGTCTGAACTCTGTTTTTAATGAGTATTAGTTAGTTCTGCGTATGTGGTTCTAATTTGGTGATAATGAAGATATTTTAGAAATTTGAAATTTAGATTTATGGTGGCCAACTAGTTTAAGATAAATTCAACAAAATAATAATTATGATAATAATAATTATTTTTATAACACTCCCTTGCCGATGTTGAGTAGAAATGGAGACTTGGAGGAAAGCGATTTGATGGGCATATAATGTGATTTAAGATATGCAAATAAAAAATCATGATATTGATCATAATCATGATTATTGCCATTATCTCATACTACCAACAATTAGGGGTGGGGAGATGTACGTTGGTTTAGACAAACAATTAATTAGCTAAAGATAAATTAAAGGAAAAATGTAGTTGAAGTCAAGTAAATGATTTAATTGATTTATGGGTAATTTTTTAAAAAAATAATTTAAACACTATTATAAAAAGAGAAAATAACCTCAGCGACCAAAAATCCTAGATAATATACGATTTTGACCAACTTTTTTTGGATTTACGAAAATGACCAACAAAATCGCAATGCGATCTCTAATTCGCATTGCGATCTCCACTATCGCAAATTCGCATTGCGATAGTTGAAAATCGCAACGCGATTTTCCATTTCGCGTTGCAATAGTTGAAAATCGCAACGCGATAGTCTACAGTTGTCGTTGCAATTTTCCAAATTCGTTGTGATAGTTAAAAAAAAAAGATTTTGTTTCTTAAGAATTTTCTCTAAAAAGATAATATCTGCACGGACGTGTCGAAGACACGTATTACCACGATCACTACCCGACCCGAGACGGACGGCGTCGACGCGCGAGAGTCCCCCTTGTTCTCTATCACTCAACAAGAAAGTGGGAAAGCCAAACCTTAAATATCATTCCCAATAGTGTTTCCAATATTATGTGGGATTGGACATTACCAACACTTGTTTTCAATACAATGTGATTATTCAGGAAACAATTAACAATCATGCACCTTAAAACAACTGAATTAACAACCAATTGATTAGTATTATACGATTAAATATGTCATAATTAAAAGTCAATCTACAATCAATCGCGATTATTGCAATTTTAAGCAAAACATTCAAAAATAATATCACTATTTAAAGCTCAATCCCACATAGTATTGAGAACAAGTATTGGTAATGCTCAAATCCCACATAGTATTAAAAACACTACTGGGAATAGTATTTAAGACTTGACTTTCTCACTTCCTTGTTGAGTGATAGAGAACAAGGGGACTCTCGCGCGCCGCCGCCGTCCGTCTTGTCTCGGGTCAGGTCGTGATCGTGGTAATACGTGTCTTCAACACGTCCGCACATATACTATCTTTTTAGAGAAACAAAATATTTTTTTTAACTATCACAAGAATTTTGACAACTGTAGACTATTACAACAATAACTGTAGACTATCGCAACGAATTTGGAAAATAGCAACGAATTTAGAAAATCGCAACGACAACTGTAGACTATCACAACGCGAACTGTAAAATCGCAACGCGCAATGAAAAATCGCAACGCGAATTTACGATAGTGAAGATCGCAATGCAAATTAGAGATCGCATTGTGATTTTGTTGGACATTTTCACAAATCCAAAAAAAGTTGATCAAAATCGTATATTATCTGAGATTTTTGATCACTGAGATTATTTTCTCTTATAAAAATAAGAATTAACAACCAAAAGACAAGTGCCCGTCACCATCCGCTAACATTTGGTGGTCATGAATCTATATACTTTATGCACTTTCAAATTAAAATTAAACAACCGAAAAGTTGTACTTTTATAGCTAAATTTTGCTTCTGAAAATGTAAACCAGAAACATGAGTTGTTAATGTTCTGAAAGCTGCAACAGTATTAAAAACAAATATGATCCCATGGCACTAGAGGAACCATTCTCCGGTAACGACTAGGGTTTTTTTTTAATAACTTTTTAGCATTGAACTATTTCAAAATGAAGGAAAATTGAAGTTTTACACAAATCTTTTCACCAGGACACAACAGGATCTTACAACTTTATGACAACAAAACCAGACTAGAAAGGGTGGCTATCCATTAAACTGCGTACCAGTGGAACCACAGGAAGCAGAATTGAGAGAGCAACCGCAACTGCAAAATCCACCGGCACATATGATCCTTCAACTATATGTCAAAATGCACTAACCGCTGCTGACAAATGCATGATTTTCAAGTAAGGCACCAAAATGCAACCACCAAAATAAGGAAGAAACAATAACCCTGCAATCTAGCAATAAACCAACCGATGAGAATGCACACCCCGAACAACACATTGCTATTGAAATTTAAACATAAAAAATAGAGAATCATTTCTTTGGAGTTTGGAGATGGAGCAGATTTGCAGTGGATTAGACTGAGAGCAGAAGAAACAAGTTTCAGTAGATATAAAGAGAAAATCAAGAGCTTTGTCGGGTAAATGAGCACAATTATTACCGAGTCTTATATGACTCCAGAAATCACAATTAGGCAGCTTTCTGAAGATTAAAGCACCATGCAATTGGATGTTCAGGTAAATAGTAGCTTGCACACTATCACATATGCATGCAGTTTCACTCACTAAAACCAAATCTGAAGTGAAGCTGAAATAATTATAAGTGCAGAAAGTAACTTACTCAAACTATTTGGCAATTATAAGTGGTGCAAAGCTGAAGTAATGCTGTTTGATTCGCTGGCTCAAGATTTTCATTGATGATCTGGGGATATCTCCCCGGGGTAACTGCGGAAAGTTTTGCTAATGAAGCTACTAAGAATTGCTTTGGATCCTTTACATCAGTCAAAGGGTCATCCTCTTTCTTCCCAGCATTGTAAAGTTTGACAAAAGTGGCTGTATATCCTACATTTTCTGCAATATCTGGCATTTCTGGTTCTTCCTCAACTCTGTTCTCCTCGGGCCGTGAAAGAAGGGTAACAATGCTATCCAGCATCTTGCCCCAGACCCTTGCAGCTGCAGCATCCAAAAGCACCGGAGATTCGCATACGAGTCTTGTAGAAGCAACTGCCGTTAACTTAAGCTCAATCGCTCCAATAATCAGCTTAAGATTGGGAATCCAGAACTGCTCCAAAATTACCAAGAATATGTTGGCCTGAACTGCATTCATTGAGTCCATTAGATTTTGAGCCCCATGTTTGACTAAAAAGAGTGACATGAATATCACAAGGGACTTCTGAAATTTCACAGTACGATTGTTTTGGAGGCGCATAAAAAGGACATTCCAAATATTACTCATGTATGGATATAGGACACCATAATCAACATTCTCAATCACAGTATTAAGAACATAGAAGCCCTGTTCATCTGTGCCAGCAGATGAGACAAGCATGTTGAAAATACCACGAACCTGGTTCAGTCTCCCCTCTTGATTGAGCTCATGGGGTGCCTTCTGCAGGAAAGCCTGAAGCAGACGCACAAGAGCTGGAACATTCGAAGATCTCCTCCATGATTCAGGGGAGAGGAGAAGCACAAAAATCTGCAAGTAGCTTGGAGAGATGGGTGGTTTGTTCAGTTCAACAAGCTGGGCCAACAGCTGGAATGCATAAGGCAAGAACTCAGTCACTTCAGTGGCCAAGATGGTTCGGAGACTGGGAAAGAGGCTTGATTCAAAAGCAGATAAAAGAGATGCATCCCTCTCACATGCCCGTCTGACAAGAATAGCCACGGACTCAAATAGATAGTGGTTAAAAATTGGATTTTTTGGATTTTTGCAAACTTCATTGAGAATAGAAGTTAACCCAACAATGCAAGGTCCAGCAATCTCACGTGAAATGTCTGCAACTGCTAGCACACGCAATATACATTTCATTATATATTGATTCTCCTCAGACTCTGGAAACTTCAATGCATTAAAAAGGTTGTTCATCAGCACGGGCACAAAAGGAGTTATATCTGCTGAAGTATACCTACCTTTTCCCCCTTCATCCTTCACAAGCAAGAGTTTTTCTATACAGCTTGCAGCATAAGAATGAACTACATTTGATTCGGCAGCCAAAAATCGAACCAAATCTGGGAACAATTGAAATGCAACAGGCTTTTGTATCAGTCCTCGAAACATTGTGAAAAATTTAAGAGAACCTGCCTTGAGCATTGGAAAAGCATTAATATCTTGGCTTTGTAACTCGGGGACTATAACTGATAAGAAGAAGGACTGAACATCCACAGGATCTGTTGAAACAGAAGTGCCCCCAGCCTTCTTAGTTGCAAGAGAGACGACCAAATATATGGCACAGTCCTTGTCCTTCCAATTGGAAGAGGGGTTTGTCACAAACGAGCTCAACAAATTTTGAATCTGAACAGAAACGATATCAATCACTTGTTTCTTGTAGTTAGTTGCGATCCCTTTAAGCAATTCACAAGCAATCCTTCTCCTTGTATCAAGATCACTCCCTTCCATATCCCTCCTGATGAACTCAATATAATTCATCTCAAAAAGCTCTTCATCCTCATCCCTCAACCGCATATTTGGAATCACAATACTCTGACAAATCTGTGGTAGTACCCCTTCGTTAGCAAACAAAGTATGATGCACACTTGTACTAACTGTGGTCAAAAACTTCATTGCTGTAACAGCCAGTTTATCGCGGCTAAAAGATTGAGACACATTTGTAAGCAAACTCCAAACTGCTGATGCAAATTCATTTAAATAACTTTGAAATTCCTCCTCATTCTTTTCCATGTAAAGACTAATATTTTCACATACTGCAGCCCTAAGTTCATCGACCAATCCTAGCCCATCACTGCTACTTTCAAGAGAAGGGTAATTTGTGGTCAAATACTTCCTAAACTCACCCATCCACTCCCTCATATGATCCTCGAAGAATTCAGGCAGTTCTTGGAAGTTCAATGAAAAGAATATCCTACAACATAACCTCTGAGATTCAAAGAGAGGCCGGAGGGTCGCAGGGGAACCACCGCCAGGAGCAGCAGCCGTTGAGTCAATTAATGAAGCAGTTTTAAGAAAGATTTCTAATAATGGAGCCGCGAAATTATCCAAACAGTACTTTAGATCAAGCAAAAGGTCGTTCGTTTTATACTGATACCTAAATTTTTTGAAAATTGAATTTGCAGTTCCGAGGATACCGTTAATGGAAGCATATTCAGAGGACTGTGCAGCCTTTTGGAGATTGGAGATGAGCTCGGGAAGCAAAGTCGGCCACGATTTGGGGAAATCGTGCTTACCGATAACTGCAAGGGCTTCGCTGAGCTGGCTCTGAATGCGAGGGCTAGAAGATAGCATGAGCGAGACGATTAGGGTTTTGATTTGATCCTTCTCAGGGTCGAGGATCGGGGAAAATGTGGCGCCGGCGTTGGAATCGTTAGAGGGAACCCAACGGGTCTTCAGGTGGTTCTTGAAGTTAACAGCGGCAGCTTGACGGATCTGCTCGTCAACGAAAGGCTCCGCCACGAGACGGAGAACAGCGAGACCGTAGTTTGGACGATCCGCAGCTTCGGCTAGGGAAGATTCGGCGGCGCGTCGAGGTTCCGGCTGGGGCGAGAGTGTGTGGAGGAAACATTGTGAGAGGAATTGAAGGGTTTCGGCATTCCACTCCATTTTCAAATTAAAAGAAAAAAGAACAATCCCAGAAACTTTATTAAGAAGAAGATTTCTGGAAGTCTCGAAAAAGAAAAAATCGTTTGAGTGATCAAAAATGTCTTATAATATACGATTTTAATTAACTTTTTCCGGATTTGCAAAAATGACCAACAAAATCGCAATGCGATCTCTAATTCGCAACGCGATCTCCATTATCGCAAATTCGCGTTACATTTCGCGTTGCGATAGTTGGAAATCGCGTTGCGATGGTCTACAGTATCGTTGCGATTTTCCCAATTCGCAATGCGAATAAGTAAATCGCAACACGAATTGGTAAAATCGCAACGCGATACTGACTATCGCAACGCGATACTGACTTTCGTAACGCGATACTGACTTTCGGAACGCGATTCTGACTTTCGCAACGAGATAATACAGAATCGCAATGCGATTTTCAAAGTTCGCAACAGGTTTTAGTTTAACAACATAATTTTTTTGGGTATATATCTACGCAGCAGCAACAACTCAAAACCTAAATCCCTAAATCGTAACTCATTTCATCTCCATCTTTCACTCTCTCTGGCGACATCCGTTTCTATATCCGTTCCTACATCCTTCCCCATCCGGCAACAGGTCTTAGTTTCGCAGCTCGTTTGTTTAGTAAATTAATTTACAACCATGAAATCATCTAATGTTGATCATGTTTGGATAGATTTGTGTTTTGGAGGGTCATGAGAGAATGTTCATGGTGTTAGACATTCATTTGACTATCGCAACGCGAAAATGGCTATCGCAACGCGAAAATGGCTATCGCAACGAGAAAATCGCAATGCGAAATGAAAATCGCATTGTGATTTCTCGTTGCGATTTTCATTTAGCATTGCGATTTTCATTTCGCATTGCGATTCTCTCGTTGCGATAGTCAGTTTCGTGTTGCGATAGTCTGTTTTGCCTTCAACATAATGCAGATTGAAAATCAACAAATCAACTATTACATTTTAATCAATTAAACAAGCACAAATAAGAATTATGTACACATCAATTAAACAAATCAACATTTACAAATCATCTTTTACAAATCAATTAAACAATCAAAAAATAATAATAATTCTTATTTCTTCATAAATAATTGAATTAATGAATCAACAACTTTGTGACCCCGTACATCCATTTCACGCAGCTCACTTAAGGATTAACCTGCAGAAACCAAACATTTGCTCAAACAAGACTTCCTATACATCTAAAACCTACAAACAGCAAATTATTGAATTCTAGGTACTTAACCAAACATTTTCAAACCAAAAGGAGTATATATGTTAACAAAACTTGCATTTGACTTACCAATTAACAATGGACACTTTCATAAGGCGGATGCAGGTAGGCAGCGTCTCGAATATATTGCTCTAGCCATATAATGCCGAAACCACAAGCCTACTGCAGCTCTATCACTATCGGTGGGAGGTAGAAACTCTGTGCTTCCCGTCGTCAAACGCGCCAAGCACAAGCATATGAGAGGACCACAATCCCCTCTAGCTCCCGGCGATTGTTGTGGCGCGGTCTCGTCTCTGACAACTGTGACATTGAACTTCTTTGGCTTCTTGTGTCCAGAATGAGTCCAATAATTAATCCCATCCAAGAATTTAGCCAAATGAGAGCTCCATCCCTTGATCATATCTCTCAAATCAGACAGTGATATGTAATTTATCATGCTGTCATATACTATTATCTTCAGGGATGGAAGCTGAAGTTGGACGAGAAGCCAATGACGACGTTCCAAAACAGGGATAAACACCTGCAATCATAAGTAATAATTCATTTATTTGCGCACTTATTTATGAACACCTTTAAAAAATTTAAAAAATAAACACTAACCTTATCGACCTCCCACCATGCAAGATAAAGTTTAGCTTGTCCATTGCCCAACGAAAATGATTCATCTCGTCGATTCTTCAAGTGAACTGCGTGAAAAACCGCTGGCATTATTGTATATCGCGATTTTTTTTCCCTAAGCTTCCTTATTATTAGTAGACGTAACACCCACGCATCGATATGCTGTTTTACAAAAAAAATACATATATTAGTGAATTACATTAATTTTTAAAAAAATTAATCAAAATCATGTATAAGACAAATATAAGACTTACCTCCCCATCGAAATAGCCACTGTCTTCAACCCCTAATAGCACACCCCACCAAGACCGATCAAGCAACAAAAACATTTCAGCGTTGAGTTTGCTTATGTCAGTGTAACACCCTTGGCTCCGCTCATGTAGATAAAAATCAACTGCGGTCTGATGCGTGAACTCCGTCGTGCAAGGAAAACCCGACGTAAAGCATCCACCTTATCGGGCCGCTAAAAAAAATTAATACATAAATCAGTAAATAAACAAACATGATATTAAACAAAGACAAATATGTTTCAAACTAGCATTGTATTCACCCAAGTCATTATTCTATCATAGTTCACAAAATGCTCAGATAACATTCCAGAAGTAAGCACTTATATAAACATTTAAAAGGACAACATATATAAACATTCCAGAAGAAGAATAGTTTACTTTCGCAACACGAAACTTAAAATCGCAACGCGAAAATGACTATCGCAACGCGGAAATGGCTATCACAATGCGAAATGAAAATTGCAACGACAAAATCGCAATGCGAAATGAAAATCGCAACGACAAAATCGCAATGCGAAATGAAATCGCAACGACAAAATCGCAACGCGAAACACAAATCGCATTGCGATTTTCATTTCGCGTTGCGATTTTGTCGTTGCGATTTCATTTCACATTGCGATTTTGTCGTTGCGATTTTCATTTCACATTGCGATAGCCATTTCCGCGTTGCGATAGTCATTTTCGTGTTGCGAAAGTAAACTATTCTTCTTCTGCAAATTGAAACTTGAATGGATTGCATTACTTCAACCAAAAGACAAAAACAAAACCAAAAACAAATACTAACAAAAAACAGTTTAGCAGTATTGGCAGTAACCGAATGAATTACGAGTATGAAAAATCTTAAACTTACCTCGTTGCGTAGAGTATGAACCTCATTCTGCAACGATACTACCATCTCACGTAGAGCGGCTACCTCACCGCGTAATGTAGACACCTCAACACGCCATGCACCATCGTCTTTGCGTAAAGTACCGACCTCCTCACGCAAGGCATTGACCTCATCACGTAACTCCCCTAACTCATCCCGTTGAGGTGGAGGTGGAGAACATGGAGATAAACGTCGTGGCATCTTTGCCGGTCGCCTATCTTGCGGTGATGGTGGAGAAGAGGCTCGATGATGTGACAGAATAGGTGATGGCTGTCGTTGTGGAGGTGTATAGTCGGGTCGATCAGATGATGGCTCTGGGTGAGGTGATAGCTCTGGGCGAGGTGATGGCTCCCGAAGTGGAGGCTGCTCATCAACCGTTCCATAAAAAAAACGCTTACTAGCTTGCCACCAATCAGTGGCAAGCTCAGCTTCCGTGGGTGTCAGCCTCTGTAGAGGAGTGTTGGCCTCCTAACAATATAAAAGCTCAAACAAAGTTAAACGTGTACTAGTAATAACTTGTTTATAAACATATGGTAGTATTTATGTTAACTTACATTATTTATTGTCGTATACCGTAGTAAATCTTCCCATTGCAAGGTCCATTTCCTCTTCCAGGAAATAGCCCTGGGAATATCATTTGAAGTTTTTATTGCATATGTCTTCATGGCGGGAAATGCCTCAAATATCCAAATCTACAAACAATATAATAACAAACATTAGTAATTGTTAAATAATTAGTTATAATTTTGGAAACATTATATAAAAATTCTTACCTTAAAGGCCCAAATAAAGCCTGTCAAAGTGTATTTGGAACCATCGCCATGCAAACTTTTTCGATCATCCAAGGCAGACGATAACTTATTCCATGTGCCTTTCCATAAATACGAGCCCCACGGAAACAGGTTCCACGCATTTAGGTCTTCTACCAATTTGATTAGATCTTTTGGAATAGGTTGTCTGGCCTCTCTGCCTAAAAAGCCGGCATGCAAAAGAATTAGAAGGCATACTCGGACAACGTCGACGTCATCCATCCGAGTAAAACCATCTTTCTTATTCAACAATCTTGTCAGGTCTTCTACGTGTAGATTCGGCCTCTCCAGCTCAGGAAAAACCCGGGATAGCCATGATGGGCGGGTAATGTGTCTAGTGTACCGACCTACATCATCATGTCCGAAGCGTAGACCGGTGATTAAGCAAAACTCCTCCCGCCCAAAACACGTATACGCCGGTGAAAAATCAAATCATATCTTTTCATCACGACGTTGTATAGTCTCTGGTAGATCGCTAGTCATGGTTTGAAGAAACAGGTGTGTCAACATCGCATCTCCACCGGGATGTTGTACTTTCAGCCATGGCCCGAAGCATGTATCCTCAAACATTTTTCTTTGTGCAGGTGAAAGCTTCGACGCAATTGTTTTGGCCAGGCTGACTTTATTTCTTAAGGTCAATTGAGCCGAATAAAAGTTCTACAAAAACAATAAACATACTAAGTTAGATATACCAAAAACAATAATAAACATAAAGAGTAGTAGTTTATTCTTCAAACTTAAATTTGCAACACTATGAATTTCGTATTTGTCTTTGTTTTTTGGTTGAAGTAATGCAATTCATTCAAGTTTCAATTTGCAGAAAAAGAATAGCTTCTGAAAATGAAAATCGCAACACGAAAATGACTATCGCAACGCGAATTTGACTATCACAACGCGAAACTAAAATCGCGTTGCGATTTTTATTTCGCGTTGCGATTCTCGGTTGATTTAATAAGCAATCTAAGTGAAATGGTTAATCTATTATTGAAATTACCAGTAAACTTATCATCAATTTCAATATGAAAAACCTAATAATAATGCAAAAATTTCAAAAAGAAAATAATTAAAAAAACTAACCCTCGTTGGTTGATTTGGTTGATTTTCCATTTCTGATTGTGAGGGTGGCTCTGAGAGATGGAGATAGACGGATTTCGCCGGAGATGGGGACGGATTTCGTCGGAGATGGGTGAGAGAGTGAGAGATGGAGATGGGACTGAGTTGTGATTTTAGGTTTTAGGTTATGAGTTGCAATTACGGGATATACTGTGGACGGTTCAGTGTTCCAATATATTAATATTCGTGTTTGGAATTTAAAAATAAAATACTTGGCCAGGATACTAATGGCGCTTAGAAAATCGCATTGCGATTATGTATTATCGCGTTGCGAAAGTCAGAATCGCGTTGCAAAAGTCAGTATCTCGTTGCGATTTTGTTATTATCGCATTGCGATAGTAAGTATCACATTGCGATAGTAAGTATCGCATTGCGATTTTCCCAATTTGCGTTGCGATTTACTTATTCGCATTGCGAATTGGGAAAATCGCAACGACACTGTAGACCATCGCAACGCGATTTTCAACTATCGCAACGCGAAATGCAACGCGAATTTACGATAATGGAGATCGCGTTGCGAATTAGCGATCGCATTGCGATTTTGTTGGTCATTTTGGCAAATCCGGAAAAAGTTGGTTAAAATCGTATATTATAAGGCATTTTTTGTCACTGAAGCGATTTTCTCCTCGAAAAATAGTTCTAGGGTTTAGAATAATAAGAGGAGAGAGTGGAGTAAGCCGTGAGGGCTTAAATGAGGGAAATTTTAGGAATTTTAACATTTGGGTATACTACACCATTAGCTATTAAATTTTAGTGTCTACTTTTTTAGTCATTAAAATATAAAATTTTTAATTTTGTCACTGGTACTTGTCGTGGCGCTGCTTTGAAGCTCGATATGGAAAAGGCATATGACCGGGTAGAATGGTCCTTCCTTGGCGAGGTTATGCTTCGGCTTGGTTTTGCTCCAAACTGGGTCTCCCTCATTCTTTCATGTATCTCTACGGTGAATTATTGTGTTCAGATTAATGGTTGCCTTGCAGAGACATTTCGACCGGAGCGTGGGTTACGTCAAAGGTGATCCACTATCTCCGTTCTTGTTTTTATTATGCTCTCAGGGTCTATCTTCATTGTTATCAGCTGAACAACGTTCGGGTCGCATTCGAGGATTACGTACTAGAAACTCCGGTCCTCGCATTACTCACCTCCTATATGCGGATGACAGTTTATTATTTTTGACACTCAGATGTTGAATTTGAACGGGATAGAGAGGTGCTGGGTCTATATGCATCGGCCTCCGGTCACGTTGTTAATTATTCCAAGTCCAGCATATATTTTTGCCCACAAGCTATAGCATCTGATCGACAACGACTTCGTGATATTCTTGGTGTATCTGAAGTGCTGGATCCAGGTAAATATTTGGGGGACTCCTCTTCTTATCGGTTGAGATAGGAATGCCGCTTTTGGGTTTCTCCGTGATCGTCTTCTATCTCGGGTACGGGGTTGAAGCAAACAATTACTTTCCTTCGGTGGTCGAGCTGTTTTATTCAAGCCATTTCAGGCCTTACCCACTTGTGTCATGCGTTGTTTCTTATTACCTGAGGGTCTTCTTTCAGATATGGAATCTGCCATGCGTGATTAGTGGTCTGGGGGGCCTCTCGCCGGGGCTGGCCTTTAGTTTCTTGGAAAACAATTTGTCAACCAAAGAGAATGGGGGGGGAGGGGGTTTAGGTTTCCGTGATCTTCGGCAATTCAATATGGCATTACTTCGGAAGCAAATTTGGCGATGCTTGTCTTCGCCTTCCAGCTTACTTGCCCGTGTTTTGACCTGCCGTAATTTTCCAGGTGGTGACATTATGGAAGCACAATTAGGAAATAATCATTCCTTCGCTTGGCGTGGTATATACAAGGTCCTGCAGCAACTACGTGCGGCCTTTCATTGGCGCATCGGAATCAATAGTACAACTCGTATACATCAAGATCGTTGGGGTTCATCTAATCCGATGCACTTATCCACTGTTTATAGTGATTCCATCTCCAATACAGTGCGTTGTGGTGAGTTTATGGTTCCCAACGAGCCTCGATGGGATGTTAGACGCGTTTGTCAGGTGTTTGCTCCTGAAAATGTTAACAGAATTGCCCTATTGCACCAGTGTTGATCGATGTTCGCGTCTGGAGTGGACATTCAACGGGAGTTTGCTCGATTCGTTCGGGTTACCATTTTTTGATGTGTCAATCTCGACCAATGGCTCCTCCTTCCCCAATTTGGTTGTTGCTGTCTCGACTTCCATTGCCTCCAAAAATCAAAGTTTTTGCATGGCGAATTGCACATGAGGCGCTACCCACTGGATGTCGTCTTGCTCTTGCTGGCTTGACTTCAGGAGCTTGTTCTATTTGTGGGGAGTCTCCAGAAACAGTTCTTCATGCTTTGCGTGATTGTCCACAGGCTGTTGCTGTTCTCCGAATTGTTGGTTTCGCATCTTTGGCAGTTTTTGCCCCCCATAATTCAGGTAGTGCTTGGCTTTATGGTATGTATCTTGCTCTTCCACGACAACGGTTCTTGTTACTCCTTGTTTTATTGTGGTTTCTCTGGCATCGTCGTAATGTCTATTTGCATGATGGTAGACTGCTTCATGGCTGGCAAGTTCTTATATCCAGTCAATCGCTCTTATCGGCCTATAATGCTGTTCGTACTTCATTTCTGGATGGAACAGCTACCTCCTTTTCACTGCTGATTGTTGGGAAAAACCGCCAGTTCAAGCTATCACAGTCAACGTGGATGGGGCATGCCCGATTCACAATGGCTCACCTGCTGTGGGTATTGTTGCCAGGGACTCCAATGGATTAGTTGTCGCCGCTCGAGCAATTCCAATTGAAGGACCATGTGAGGCTGCAATAGTGGAAGCTGCTGCTTTGGCCAAGGGTATTAAGTTGGCTACTGAACTGGACTGCTCATCTGTCACCAATGAATGCGACTTGGCCCATCATGTTCTTCATGCTACATCAGACTCTTCCACCCTTGGGTTTCATTTGGCGGAGGCGAAGGAATTAATACGGAACCATCGTCACATCCCTCTTCGTTGCATTCGGCGTTCTGCAAACTTAGCAGCTCATGGACTTGCGCAATATGCTTTAACTTGTGTTAGGCCTGTTTTTTATAATTATTCTATTCCCTGTTGTATTGCAAATGTTCTAGTGACTGATGCCATTCTTGGCCAAGTAATGAATTACCTTTTATTTCCAAATAATAATAATAATAGAAAAGTCTAAAAAAGAATTTGGATTAATATTTTTTTATCATTGGACCGTTAAATAATTAACAATTAAATGGAGTGACATTTTTCTGCCTACACGAAATCAAAAATATTTTTTTATTCATTTTCTAATATTTTTTTTGCCTTTTCTTTTATTCCTCTTCATCCAACTTAAGGGTTCTTTTTATTTTTAGTCATCGTTGAAAATTATCGTTCTTCAATGTCGTTTGTGAGCATCCTAGATATAGATAAATTTGTCTCGTTGTCTTCTAATACTCTATTAATTTAGATTTTTTTAAAACACTCTTTAAAATTCACAAGATTAAATATAGAAAATTATTATTTTTTAACGTTTTTGAGTTTTGTTGGGTTTGAAGGATTTAGGGTGTATGTTTAAAAATTAAAATAGTAAGAAATATTCTTTCAAGATGGTTCATGCTTTGGATAGATTTTTGTTGATTTTGAATTGTTATGTGGAAAATCAATTAAAGGAGAAGGAATGAGAGAGAAATACGAACACTTTGATATCATTTTTTTTATAAGAGATTATTTATGGTGAACGATAATGGAGTTTTTCTAGAGTTTTTATAAAAGACGAGAGAACATAATGATAACATCATCATCTCATTAATGATTTAACGATCTAATGATAAAAAAAATATTGGTAAAATTTACAAAAATAATAGTATAGTAACAAAAATAACATGGACAATAAAATTCAGTGACTAATGGTGTAATTCACCCTTATCATTTTAAATTAGTGCATGTAAATGACATTTATGGTGTACAAAGTTTGTTGGAAAATAGACGGTTGCAAAATAAAATATTAGTATTAAAAGAAAAATAATTCAAACGAAATAGATCAAATTATAGTTGTATTGTGAAAGAATCATTGTTTTAGAAGTAAATTTATCTTGATTGATATAATCGTTGAAATGAACATTGCCCTTAAGATTAACATATCTCTTCAATATTCATACACACAAATATCAAAATGAAAATCAATCAGTATTGTTTTTCTCTGATTATAATCAAACGTTCGAAAAAAAAATACTCTAAAAATAAAAGGTATAAGAATAAGTAAAAAAATCTCTTATTGTTTGCCTTTTTGATAAAAAATCTCTGTTGTATATGGTAAAATGGAGCTTAGTTTGTTTACTTTGTTTCTCTTCTGGTTCAATAGATAAAACTATAGATACTTGTTCAAATGAAGCTTGTCAAGAAGATGCTTTAGGTGGTGATTATAGATGTGTTCACCATGCAAAGTGTCTATGAAGTGTAAATGAGTAAAACATTCAATGAATTATCCGTAAATTGTTCATATAATATTTTTCTTTTTTGTTAAAATCCGCCATGAGAAGCTAGGTAAGGATTGATTACTACCCAACTGTTATAACATATCTTATGAGGCTGCATGCTGGCTCTCCATTAGGTTGTTGTAAAACCCTGTGAACCACCACTTCTCTAAGAGCTCGTCTGATATAATCTCCATAATATGAAAAGAGGAAAAACTCTGAAAGAGAAAAACAATTCTCGATTCCTCACTAGCAACAAACCACCCCATCAACTACATACACTAATGTCTACATCATTTCCAAAACCACAACTCCTGATCTATTGCGTAAGACATGCCGATACACTATCAGGGTATGTTTGGTTCACGGAATGGAAGATTACCAGTCGGAATGTAATATTACCAGGGAATAGGATTACTGGGAATGTTGTATTTTGTGTTTGGTTGGCTTAGCAAGAATGTAAGATTACCGTGTTTTGTTAAAAGAATAAAAGATTATTGGAATGTATATTTGACCAAATTGTCCTTATTATATATTTGTTTTTAACAAGTTGAAAATATTTATATATTTTCTTTAAAAAATTTAAATTCATAAAATTTATTTATTTTTTTTTTACAAATTTGAAAATATAAAAAGGTTTAATAAAAGGGTAAACTTTTATTTTAACCCCTGAACTTCATATAAAATTTTAATTATAGATTTTTTTTGTAAATCTAAAATAGTTTAAGGATAAATTTGTAATTTAACATTCGTAGAATTTTTATTATTCAATGACAGAAAAAAGATATTTAAAAAAAATTTAAGGGCATTTTAGTCCAAAACGTCGGGAATCCAACAATACCTAAGGAAATGGAGGTAATGACATTCCCAGTAATATACCCAAAAAATTCCACTATTGGTAATCTTACATTACCGGGAATGAGATTCCCGAGCTAACCAAACGGGAGAATATTGATTTCATTCCCATGAAAATCACACATTCCCCATCCAAACACCCCCTCATTGTGAGTTTGATGTAAAAGGGGCCGATACACTATCATTGTGAGTTTGATGTAAAAGGGGTGGTACGAGGTTGTTTCAATCCATCTATTTGCTCTAATGGACTATCCTCTAAGTCCATCTCCACATCCAAAGCCACATCATTATCGTCATTAACCTGGCCCTTTAACAAAGTGATGCTTTACCCACTTTGATCTATAAAGGGCAAAGTTGTAAGCGAATTAAATGTTGGAATAGATAATGTCGACTTACCTTTTATTCAAATTGTGACTTTTTAAATTTATTTTGTGGTATCGATGATAAAAAAGAGTATTATATTTTTTAGAAGATTTTGTATCTACAAGATGTGTATGTTGTAAATGGCTAAAAAAGATTTTAAACAAATACTCTCTTGTAACTATCTCAAACTAATTAGAAAAATCCTAATAAAGTAGAAACATAACAGATATTGTCATGGATGAATGTCCAGTAGCAACCATGATCAAAAGAACTGATAAAGGGTCTTCTCCCTCCTTTAGACTGTGAAGAATGAGAAGATGAATTAAAGTTCCATAGCCCCCACTTTCACTTTGATCAGCATGAACTATATGATATACCCCAAAGAGAAATTTGTTGACTTGTTTCCCAGATCTGATATAAAGATGCCATTGTTTGGGTGCCATACATTGCCCATCATATCGCTCATGTACTGGAAATTAAGAACACTAAAAGTATAAAATGTACCTACAATACAATTACCAAATAGACCTTAGCATCTGAGGGAATCTTCAGTTGCAACTCGGCCTCCTCTTCATCATCATTTGTTAAAACAATGAAAGATTATTCCATATCCCCCTACATTGCCCACATAAGCCTTCCAAAAATTGAAGATAAAAAAAGAAAGAATGAGAAGCGTGATACAAGAATAGATGAAAAACATGAGATACAATGGTATTAATTGTTACTTATTACCCTATTATTTTTCTTAATAGTTAAAGAGGGTTGCATTGTAATTTGTTCGTTTAAAAATGGAGGGCGATTAAGATAATATTTGGTCAAAATCTTCCATGCTCATTAACAAAACACACCATACAAACGTAGTTGTTCAAATTCGAATCTTTTAAAAATAACAACACTCTCTTTTACCACTTAATAGATTAAAAAATGACATGCCATTTCAGTTACAATACTAGTACAATCTTTCATATTTTACTGTTTATAGGTGGGGAAAAATAATTTTACTCCTAATAGATATTGAACTCGTAACCTATGAGAGTTTTTAAGAATTGTTTTTAGGGTTTTACGAATAAATTATAATTTTGATAGGTAAAACTACCATCACAATTTCTATACTATACTATATTATACTATACTATACTCACAATTTTGATAGGGTTTTACGAAGAGATTTGGAGGGTTGAATTTGTAAATAATCCGTCTAAAAATGCCAAATGGTAATTGAATATAAAATAAACAAATGTTGAGGATTAGATGGCCTAGAATCACGGTGCGAGTTAAGGCAAAGAAAAAACAAAAGCTTCAATTTATCCGTGATGTTTGTTGGCCACCCTCATATTATAATGGCGTGTGGTCCTCTCTCCACCTTCTTTGATGTGAATTATTATTATATCTTCTCATAAAGGTAAGGGAAGTTTCCTTTTAAGATCTAACAGCTGACTTGTGGCTTCCAAATTTAATTACTATATTATATACACAGAGACAAACTTCACGCTGCTATTATTGGTTTCACTTTCACTTATACAACAAATGAAAACTTAAGTACTTAACCAGAAAAAAAAAGTTTGGACCTTAATTTACTGCTCAATTTCCGATGATCTCAAGCACAAATAAACTGATGCTTGCTTGATTAATCATCCATAAAAAAATTCATGATTGAAATATATAATTGATTTGTTGTTTTAAATATTTTTTAATAATATGATATTATTTCGGGAAAAAATAATAATCTTTTTACTATTGAGTTTATTTAATAGATACAGTTTGTACAAACATTCTTAGTTCTTAGATTTATGCACCAAGCATATGTATGTGGGAAGAAAGACCAAAACAAGATAAATCTTATTGAGATCGAGTAAGACATATGATGGTGTCTTATATGTACAGATAATCTGGCCAAACTACAGACAAGACTATATTATATAATATATTCCTCAATCATAGAAGTGCAAGAAGTTTCTGATCTCTATAATGGATACTGTAAATACTGTCCCATTCTTTTCCTTGCATGCACATGGCAATGCATGTATAAGTTATTTGATGTGCTATTTCAATTTTGGCGACTTTGGTAACATGGGAATGTCGTCAGAGTGTAACCAAATCTGGGAGGAGATGGATTTCGGTGAAATTTGTTTTCTGATTTAACATCAACACATAATATATATTGTTCTTTTTATTTCAATTGTCTAGGCAGACTTTACGGATAATATGGTAATAATAATAATAATAATATATAATGTATGAAAAATATTTTTTGAAATACGATAGTTGTTATGGTATTTATTAGAAGTTGTTTGGAATATATAACGATTTTTAAAAACCGTTTCAATGGCAGAACATCTAATAGTTAGTGGTGTTTCACAATTTATTAGATAATTAAGACGTATTCTAAAAATCATTATATTACCTAAACTACTTCTAATAAATATTGTAATAAACACTATTTTAAAAAAAATCATATAAAGATATTACTAGAAAAATTTGCCAATTGTCTAAGAAAGAGCATTAAGTTAAGGGTAAAGTAACAAAATTGTTCTCGAATATGGGATATTATTTTGTTGAGTTTATCGATTTTTAAAAGTTACAAAATAATCCTTCAACCATAAGACGTCGTCTTGTTGACTCTTTCAACTATTAAAAGTTACAAAATGGTCATCCGACTATCTATATATTTCAAACTCGTCCTTTTCGTTGAAAAATTGACGACCGTCTGAGTTGAATATTACCATGTTAATAGTTATATGATAAAATTTGATCTCAGAACTGTTTGAGTTGTATTTTATGGATCAACTCTCTGCTTACATTATACTGTTTGAGTCAGTGCTTAAAAGATTTTACTGTCGAGTCAGTGTTTGAAAGCAACGACGGTCCTAGTAGATATTATTAAAATATAATTTTATTATATCTCAATTAGCAAGTTAACATTAACTCAAACAACTATTAATTTTTTTAAAGAGATATGATAAGTTTAAAACATATAAATATTCATATGATCATTTTGAAACTTTTAATAAACGAGAGACTCAACAAAATATCATTTTAAAATCAAAAGAACATTTTATAATTTTTAATAATAGAATAACTTAACAAAACTAGTGAATGACCATTTATTTACTCTACTCTTAAGTTAATTAGCACAGTATATAATTAATGCATGTGGAGTATAGCATCCAAATAAGTAGATAATTAATTTCGTAATTAGTGGCGGTGCATTTTGGTTCACACCAGATCTCGTGTTTCAAACCTCCAGAAGGGTAAGACAGACATTTCGACTGTTCAATCAGAACGTGATAAAAGTAAAAGCTACCAACTAAATACTGTAATAAAGTAAGTGCCTTTGACACCTTTTACATTTCATTATTTAAACTGCTCTCTACGCTCCATCATATTCGCCATTTTCCTTATCCTTTGTCACTCTCACTCTGATCAATGGGGGGAAAATCGAAGAACAAGCTTCTCTTTTTTTCCTCCATCGCCCTCCTTTTAATTTCTTTCTACCCCGCTTTTTCCTCTCCTTTCGAGCTCCAAACCCTACTCCCCCGCCCTCTTCAGTCACCGCCCACTCTCTCATGGCACGACTCCGAATTCGAATCCAACTCCATCGAAGAAACCTCTCAATTCGACCCTGTTAGTTCCAACACCACACTGGAGGTGCAATTAGAATTGCACCACGTAGATGCTTTGTCTTCCGAAGATGCACCGGAGCGACTCTTCGACTTACGACTCCAACGCGACGCCCTCCGTTCCGGAACAATATACTCTGTCGTTTCGGAAGCCGTTGCCCGGAACTCTCCACGCGCGGCCGGGAGGCGTTCTGGGTTCAGCAGTTCTATTATTTCCGGACTCGCTCAAGGGAGTGGAGAGTACTTCACGCGCCTTGGTGTGGGTACTCCTGCCAGGAATCTTTATATGGTTCTCGACACTGGTAGCGACGTCGTTTGGGTCCAGTGTTCACCTTGCAAGAAATGCTACTCACAATCCGACCCGATTTTTGACCCAACTAAATCACGATCTTTCGCTGGTATTCCCTGTGGATCCCCACTTTGCCGCAGCTTGGATTCATCGGGATGCAGTCGACGCCGGATGTGTCTTTACCAAGTATCCTACGGTGACGGTTCGATTACTTTCGGTGACTTCTCGACTGAAACGTTGAGCTTCAGAAGAACCTCAGTGGGACCGGTGGCGCTCGGTTGCGGTCACGACAATGAAGGGTTGTTCGTTGGTGCGGCGGGTTTGTTAGGCCTTGGTAGGGGGAGACTATCATTCCCCTCCCAAACGGCACGCCGCTTCAACCGGAAGTTCTCTTACTGTTTGGTCGACCGGTCTGCGTCGTCTAAACCATCATCCTTGATTTTCGGCGACGCTGCCATTCCCCGAGGCGCCTTGTTCACTCCGTTGTTAACAAACCCAAAGCTCGACACTTTCTACTACGTCGAACTACTCGGGATCAGTGTGGGCGGGACACGTGTCCCCAAGATCACCCCATCACTGTTCACAATGGATCAAGAAGGTAACGGAGGGGTCATCATCGACTCGGGCACGTCCGTCACCCGCTTAAACCAACCCGCTTACATCGCAATGAGGGATGCGTTCCGTCTCGGGGCAAGGAATCTAAAACGGGCACCCGATTTCTCGTTATTCGACACGTGTTTCGACTTGTCGGGGCAGACTTCCGTTAGGGTACCGACAGTGGTGTTGCATTTCAGAGGAGCCGACGTGTCGTTGCCGGCGACGAACTATTTGATACCGGTTGATAGCAGCGGGACGTTTTGCCTTGCTTTCGCGGGCACAATGAGCGGAATGACCATAATTGGGAATATCCAGCAACAGGGATTCCGGGTCGCATATGATTTAGCGGGTTCCCGTATCGGGTTTGCTCCCCGTGGATGCGCTTAAAAACGGCGGCGCTTTTCTCTTTTTAACATTTTTCAATTGCAAGGGACAAAGCTCCATCCCTGGCTTTATTTTATTTTTCGGTGATTTTTTTAGGGTAAATCTGTGTTGGATAAGAATGCAAGGAAAAGATAATAAGAAACTTAGCTGTTTAGGAATAGAGAATGTCGTTTGGCGGGATTTCACGTGTTGTCCGTTGTACTTTTTCAAACACCATTAATGCAAGAAAGTATTTTTAATTTAATAAAATAAGACTTTTTTTAAAAAAAATAAGAGAGCATGGACATCGGCCAATGGAATCGTATTTAAATATTTATAATGACGTTATGATTATTGTTCTAATATTTTATTTTGAGTATACTTATTGCTTGTTTTTGTTGCCTTTTGAGGCTGGAAGAGAACATATTACAGAGTAAATGTTTAGCTAATAAGAAATGAATTTGGCCTGTGGCTGTGGGGAGTGAAGAGGGTTCCGTCCAACGCTAATTAAGCAGGTGGAGGCGGTATGTCAATGGGGGTTGGAATTTGGATTTGTAATAAAGTAATTTGCTAAAGTCAAGCAAATTGCTTTTTGATGTAGTTGAAGGCAAAGGGAAATTTGTCAAAATCGGTTGTTAAATTATTGAAATTATAATCTAATTTTTTAAAATCTAAGGCTTTTTATTTTAATTTATTATGTCTTTCGAATTTATATTTAGTGAAATGTACGATCTTAGACAATTTTTTGATCGTTTGGGCAACTAAATAAGCATGAAAACACATCTTGTGAAAATATAAGCTTACCAAAGGCTCAAACAAACTTTCAAGATTTTAATAGATACGGAAATGTAAACACCAATGAGGCTATTATAGCAACTAAGAGAGACAATAAAATCAAAGAGAACAAAGAATAAAGTGACAAGAAATGACCATCCAGCTCAGTTGGTATAACACAATGTTCTTAACCTTGAAGTCGTGGGATCGAGTCTCATGAAGGACATTTTATAATTTGAAGGTCTCCTACGAAAGCTGCTCTTAACTTAGTGTCGGGGGCATTCTACTATCTTATCTCCCCCTTACCTCATTACATATGGGAACAAGAGACAATCATTCTCATTCTATTACTCTTTAAGAGAATGAGAATGAATGTAATGAATTACAAGTAAGGTGAAAAATCTCTATTTATAGTTGAACTCGTATAATAAATGACTTGGATCAATTTATAAATATAATTAATATGTGTTTACATCATATAAGATACTCGAAATCACATCAAATCATATATATTAACATCAATTAGGATAAAAATTTTATGGATAAGTGTTTACATTGAATATGATAAAGTTTATCTACAATCTTTCTTGGTTTGATATCATTTGTCTTTTCCACAAAGTTAATGTGAACATATATTGTCTAACATTCTTCAGTGATGAATCGAGTGTGGTGATCTTCGTAAGCCTGATACCCTACACATAATTTCTTTGACAAATACTTGCGCACACATCCCAGACCTAAATTAACGGGTCGTGACAAATTTTTATTAAATATATTTTACTCAAATTTGAGAACATTTCGGTTTCAAATTTTTTTAAACTAGAGTCGAACTTTAATTTTTTATTTCAAATCGAATTTAATAAGTTTAAACTCATGAATTTTCAAATTGAATCGAACTCCCCTTTATATTTTTCAAATCAAATTGAATTCAATAATATTCAAATTCAATACATCTTACTTACAGCCCCAAGTAAACCTATACTCAAAAGAAACACGTAAATTCTCTAAATTTACACAAAAATAGAAGGGTACGACGTAGTGCTTACCTAAGCTTGGAGTTGGATGTGTTAAAGTCACCGTCAGTGGCCATGTGAGGGAATGGACTGACATATATAGTCTATCCAATATTGTTAAAATATGATTTGCTTTCTTTTCTTCGATTTGGGATGATGAGTTGAACCTCCACTGCAGTCACGGCTCCAAATTGGTGGTTCCCTCCACCTGTTCTGTTTCACTTCGTTATAAATCTTTACCTACCTTCGTCGTTTTCACTCTCAAAACAAAGCAGCAGGAGCTAAGACCACCTTCGTGAAGGCTATTTACAAATGAAAATTTTCGATAGGAAGATTCCTTTTTCACATCACACTTCACTTACCTATTCTCAAAACTTCTATGGACCTTAAAACTTACATAGAATTGCCAGACGGGGAAAGATGAATGTTATTTGGGGAAGAAGAACAAGGAATGAATAACGAATTGGGGTAACGATCCTGATCATCATATTATACATAGACTTGATATGATAATTTTCAGATGACTGCTTGCCATAGTTCATGCATTGTAGTAAGTTATATTCACCGTCTGATGAGAAAAGGATTGTATTTATTCATTGGTCTAGGTAAAAAGGTCCATCGATATTATCGTCGTTTCCCATTTAATCGGGGAAGAATGAACCATTTTAGCTTGTCTTCATAGTCTGGTTAGTGCTGATGAAGACAAGCTAAAAGAACATACCGATATTACAGTTCTTATGCTCTCCTAACTCACTGGCCCAAGAATCGTGTTGTGCATTAGTTTTGATTGATAAAAGAACAGAACATGAGAGCCCTCTCCATATAATGATGAAATTGTTATTTGTTGATTTTCGCTTAGACAAACCTTAATTGTATGTTTTGCTCTTTAACCAGAATGCTCCATGTGACCCAAACGTGAACCACTATGAAACTTGAATTTGTTCATTGCCAGCCACTTGAATTTCAATCCCTATATTCAACAGTATATTAGAATCTTGTTAAATTTTCCTGAATGCTAACATGCCTTACATCTTGCGTCATTCATGTTTCGGCCAGTTTTCTGTCTCCATCTTTGAAGCCTTCCACAGCTGGGTATTGGTCCTTTTTCTTCGTTTCATGTGGGATGAAGTTGAAGCTCTCAACTATGTGGGGAATGCTACGAAACTCATTTGTAAAGGCACCCAAAGAAGCATTAAGAGACACGTACTGAATGGTTAGGGATACCAATGATGGCCTTATTATATAAAAGCTCAAAAGGCCTACCAAGAAATCAATTACTCACTTCATACACCTAGGTGAGGACTGAAATCCTGAATCCAAAAATTTCAGGGAAATGGAACTCAAAAACCTATGGAGTGGTCCTAACGACTTAGGGTGATTTATTCCCTTTCGGTGACTTGAATTCGAACAGCGGTGTCGGTAGGGGTGAGGCAAAATCTGAGTAGTATAAGACATTCAAAAACAATATTAGCCAAATGAAAAGAAACCTATGTCTTTAATTCAAATTTCAAAAGACCAACAAACACATCTTGATAAACAATTGAAATATTGTGAATCTCTAACTGGCAATCTGTAAAGTGCCATAAAGAATAGAGAATCGCCTGAGGAGAAATAAGTACCAGAAGGAATTATGTGCAACTACTAAGCTATTAACTATGATAAACCAGCATTCTCTGAATCAATTCTATCAAATTGTTTCGAGATAGTGTTTTCATAACCCATCAAGATGGCAATCCATGATCTGAGAGAGAGTCTCAAGAAACGCAGCTTCACTTGTGCCTGGAAGTACGGAATCCTGTGCTTCTTGGATCATTTGCTCAATTACAGATTCCTCCTTCAAATTCTCCCTGCACATTATACTTCCAATTGCAAAGGGTGTGAGTCCTCTATCTGCACCCTTTTTGAGCAGCATGGTGGAAATGCGGAGTGTGCGTGCACATTTTGGTGACATATTCCATCCAAGGAATTTCAGAAGGGCAATATCATCTTCAGCGTCCAGTGATTTTATATAATCAATTGTCTCAGGAGACTATGGTTTGCGAACTTGAGGCCAATACAGCCACTCAAATGTGCAATCTTCAAACTATAGAAATAAAAACAGAAAATATTATTAGGGATAGTTTTCAGGTCACAGCAAAAGCAATATGTAAAAGATAATCCAGAAAAGACCCAAAATGTGCAATCTCAAACTATAGAAACAGAAAATATGATTAGTGTTTAGGCTTCAAGACACAAAAGCAACATGTAAGATAATATAAGAGCCAAAAATCGGAAAGTAGTGAAACCAAAATGACTGTGCAACGATACTCGTAAGCACCATACAAGACAAAAAACACCCCCATAAAATTTAGGCACAGAATCACACTGGCAACAGCACTGAGCTTGCAAGATAGGTTAGTGAATCATGATTATCATAGGTTAGTGAATCATGATTATCATCATTTTAGCAGAGCATAGTAGAGACTCCTGCCTCAGTAACATTGAATACAAGTTTTCAAGTTAAATTCACAGTTGCATTCAACCATCCTGAGCAAGTGTGTAACATTTAGTCTAGAGGAAGAACCTAGAAACAATAAAATAACAAAAGGTATGGATAACTAGTTAAAAAGACAAAAACAAAGAATGGTAACATGCATGAGGTAGCAGGAAATTAAGAATCATCAGGGGGCTAACTTACGCTTTCAGGCAAGCAATAGCCATGATCGATGGGAATCAGCAATGTCTGCCCGTCTCTATCTTGGCTCAATAAAATATTTCCAGCATGCCTATCAGCATTTGCCAATCTTATATCCAACACACAGATTTTATGTACTTGCTCGACTGGAAAGGACCCAGGACCTATATCCTCACAACTTCCATTGTTTTTCACAAACATCTGCAATGATCCAATCTTGACTGTTGCCAAACCATCTGGGTTGTTAAACCCAGCATGCAAACACTTGATTAGAGCAGTAGGAGTGACCCCAGCAAAACCCTTCTCATCACCATATAACCTGCATTGTCCTTTCTTAGGGTGATCCAAAATATAAGCCGCGACTTCCCTGAATGCTCCTTCTCCAACTCGCGTACCCTTTTTCAACCCTTCACCATCTGATGACACCGGTAATTGTCGAGGATTATTTACAGCTAAAGGCTCTTCATCAATTGGCTTAAAAACAGAAACAAATTGTTGGCCTGTTGAATCTTGCATGAAATAAACTCCTCCAGTCCCCTCTAGGGATGGCAATATGACCCGAACCCGACGGGAAACCCGAAACCCGGTCAAGTTCGGGTCGAATGATAACGGGTCGGGTTCGGGGATATTTTTCGGGGATTTGTTCGGGTCGGTTCGGGTTCGGGGCAAGGTATCCCCGCCCTGCCCCGATTATATATATATATAATATTTTATATTTTTTATATTAATTATATATATAATATTTTATATATTTTATATTAATTATATATAAAATATTTTCGGGTCGGCTTCGGGGACGGGGCAAAAAAAAACCCCGACGGGGTGCTCCGATAAAAAGCCCGTCGAGGATCGGGTCGGGGTCGGGGACGGGGATTCATTTCGGGTTCGGAGACGGGGCGAGCAAAACCCGCCCCGAACCCGACCCGCCATTCCTAGTCCCCTCCACAGACCTAATTGGAATTTTCCCACTGTACAATCCATCGTAGGTGGAGTTAATCATATCCACAATGACTGGAGGTAGTTCAAATTCAGGATTAACAATAACAGGCTCAAATACAAAATCACTATTGGGGGGCTTCATTGGTTCAACCTCTTTATCAGCTTCATATCTTCTAGGATGGTTCTCTTTGTCACCAACATCACAATCTTGCTTGTGTTTCAATTCTGGTGCCACAACGGACAACTCGAAATTCTTAGCAATAGGCTTAGCCCTAACTTTGGCAGATTTACGGACCAATAAATGCAACACAGCATTGTTGTTCTTACATACATCATCAATAAGCCTCTGATCCTCTAATTGCTCCCCATCACAAACAACTTCTTGCTCATCAAGATCAGAAAAATGTTTCTCCCTCTCGGCAATCTGCTTCTTCACATAACCAACATCACGCCCTCTTTCAACATGAAAGGTAAATTCTTTTCCAGCCGTAGTCTTGACGTTAATGACCTGAAGATCAGAAAGCCTAAGAACCAAGTGTAGAACATTTCCATCGTTCACTCCGTAGTCACGGACAAGTGAAATTCTCCGTGCCAGCTCCCGGCCTCCGCAAACCAACTTCTGATTCTTCACAACAAAACCTTTATAGGATTGAATGCGTAGCTTCAAGGATTCAATAGAATCCGATTCCAAAACTCGCATAGGAACCATGGATTCGGAAAGGGCCAAGTATATCCAAATTGATTCGTTTTCACAAAGACCCCAGTCAGGATACAAGTGATCAGGAGGGATCAAAGGTTCTTTTCGAACCGGAACAACAGCAAGACCAGCCGACGACATCGTTGACGGTGAAAACTTGACTCTAAAAAGAATGCTAAAATCTTAAGACTACGCTGTACAAAATCTACAATAGTTTTCCCCACATTCCTTTACAACCTAACCAGTTCTATACAAGCGAGAATCCGAAAAAAATTGAAACCATAGGATTCAGAAGCGAATCCCACGGCTCAATTCATCTCGATTTGCAAGGCTAGAGATTAGATATTTCGGAGCTGTTAAAAGTGAGGACGATGGTTCTTACCGGAAGAAAGGAGCAACGAGAGGATGAAGCAAGAAAGTGAAGCTTGAAATTCAAAGGTCAAATTCAGGAAATTTCTTCTGAGCCGATGGTTTGGGGAGAGAGGAAATGGGATTGGAGAAGAGAGACACGTGCGTAGCCGTCGTCGTTTTATAGTTAAAACTTGTACTACAATTGACCAATTTTTATACGTATAGATTTCATTTTTGAGTATGTCTTTTGGTACAAGGCAATACAGCTTTTGGTATCTCGGGCTCCATCTATCATATTCTTGGAGTAGCTTCCAAGTTTTGTTATCTGATCTGTATATTCCCTTTGTATAATTACCGATTACAATTATTTCATAATTAAAAATCAATTTACCTAAATTTATTTCTGAAAACTTTTAATAATGTCTAATTGTTTGATTTATTAACCCGTATCACTATAATTAAATATTTTTTTCACATATTGATAACTTTTTTTTATTTTAATTTCTTATGATGTTATAAAAGTATAGTTTACAAAATGTGATGTTGAAATTGTGGATGGAAAATTTCAGGATAAAGTATTTAAATGGCTTGCTGTTTATTAAAAGTTACAAAATAATTTTTAAGTTATAATATGTTATTTTGTTGAGTCTCCCGACTATTAAAAGTTGTAAAATTATCACTCGACTATTCCTATTTTCAAATTTATCATTCTTCGTTAAAAAATTCGATGACAGTTGATCTCAGAATCTCAAACGATTATCATATCTCAATTATCATGTTAAAGTCCAACTCGGACGACTGTCAATCTTTTATCGAAAAAAGATGAGTTTGAAACATATAAGTAGTCGATTAATCATTTTATAACTTTTAACAGTTAAGGGATTTAATAAAACATCATATAAACAAATGATTATTTTATAATTTTTTAATAATTAAAGAACTCAACAAAATAACGTCTTATAATAAAAAATCATTTATGTACTTTACCAAAAATGTTTCATTCATAACTAAAAAATTTAAATATTAAAATATGTTCAATTTCGTGTCTTTTTACACAATATATCAAAAATAATATCGAACAAATTAAATTCAATCACCAAATAGGGGAGAATTTTGAATTCAAATGTTTTGTTGCCGTCCCAGTCTAAGTTTTCGGGTGAAGATAAACAAAAGCTGGTCAAGATTCAAAGGAAGGTACATTTAGAATACAAAATCTATATAATAAAGTTCCAAAATGTGCCATCCAAGTCACGTTTTGTTCTGATATTTCAAATATTAAAATTAATTAAGGAGTTGCAATTTGACATTTGAAATACTACTTTAATTTTTATAAAAATGAAAGAAATTTTTAATTAGATATTTTGCAAAGCCATAGTAATACACCTTACAATTTAGCTATAAAAAAAGGGCAGATCTTTTGGGTTTAGGCTTTGATTCCTATTATCATTCTTATTTTACCTTAAAACCAGGGATATTAGAGATGACACCGGAACTAGAATCAATTTAGGTTTATATAGAACAATAGACTCATCAAGCCATAGAAACTGAGCCAGGGTTTACAATACCAAAACGCTGTCCGCTATGATATGACCAAAAATTACCTGCAGAAGCATTTTCTAGGTTGCAACCAAGCAACCTTGACAGCATATACAAGCTACTACAATGCCAAGCATAGCTCCAGCAAAGACCTGTGATGGCGTGTGGCCGAGGAGTTCCTTGAGCTTTCTTTGACTGATCGGGTGCCCTTGAAATAGGTCCTCTAGGATCATATTAAGAACCTACAACCGGGAAGACAAAACCATTCAACGATCCCAATACAAGTTAAATGGCAACTCTCAAGGCAAGCTACTACAAGAATTTTTGGGATGTTGCATATAATTATTGGAGCATGAAGTAGCATTCAAGCTAATGTCATATTTGTGCCGGATGAACAAAGAAAAAAGCCGAATTTGGGCAGATATATCTAGGCAATGCAGACTTGTGAAAAACAAGCTTGCCTACTTTTTCATGACAGAAGAAAGGGAAATACATTCATATTCTTCATAGGACACTAATATTTGACAGATAGGTCATGACCACTTTAAGTTGAAGAAGGATAGTGATGATGTCCACCATATTTATTTCATTGATTCAGATTCAATCGGCAGTTGAAAAAAGTTGTTAAAATGTTAAATGCGTACTTGATAATAGGCAGCATCCCTTGTCCGGTGATTTACTTAAATAAGAATGAAACCTCATTATTTGATATTAATTCTTTAATGCTAAAGAAAACCAATACATGCAGTTTGAACCTAACTAAGTTGATGATGGGAGGGCCTCCCCAACTTTTCTGGTTCGATTACTCTTTAAGTTACTATCAGTAATGAAATTAGACAAATTAAACCTTAATCCCCATCTTTTTGGTTTACATACTTCTCAGGTCCCTGTCAGTTTGAAATTAAGTAATTTGCTCCCCCCCAAATGGTTTCATACTCGTTCCATCCTTGGCGACAACATCTTCGGTTGTCCAATCATTGAAGGAATTCACTCCAACGGTTCCACTTCAAAGCTCATAAAACAGCATAGTGAATCAAATTCAAAGCTCCAGTCATCCGTGGGGAAAACTAAAGTAAGAAATTCACTAAAAGAAGCTTAGGATGTGTAGCTAGTACTGCTCAATATACTAGCCCCCAAAACCTAGATTTCTGAGAACGGAAATATGATATACCGATGGGAATATTAGTACCCAGAATTTATGCATGCACAGGTACTCGAACTAACCATCTATAGCCAAATTCAGACTTTAAGCCACAAATTAAGTTTATTTTTTTAGTTCTGAAGAGATTAGCATTTGAATGATTCTAATCTCAAAGTTTCAAAGCATTTCAAGCCTCTCTCTCTCCACACTGAGTAAAATAAAAATCTTGGTGTTTGTCATTAATATCTATGTCCAAAGCCGACCCACCCTCCCAGTCCTCTTTTCCTTGCTCTAAGCAACACAGGTCTAAGGTTCAGTTACAAATCTAATTTCGCAATTCGAAATTTATAATACAACTTCCTAAAAATTAATACAGCTCACCATAAAATTGTGTGTCTAAATACTCCTACTAGACAATGCAACATTATCAACAAACACAACTCAATTTTACAAGCACTAGGAAGATTCATACAAAACTCAAAATCTTCAAAGTAAGAAACAGAACAAAAGAGAAAAATGTTGCTTCTAAGTTCTTACCGCAGCTTGCATCCCGGCATGCCTTCTAACTCCAATCGCGTCGTACATAACAATCAAACTAAACCCCAAACAAACAGGAAACAGCGAGTCGGCTACTCCATGACAAATGGCCACCGACGTCGTCAAAGCAGTACACAAAGCCGAATGCGAAGACGGCATCCCACCAGAAGCAAACAAAATCCGGAAATCCCATTTCCTCTCTACAAAGAAATTTAAAAACACCTTCATCGATTGTGCAATAAACCATGCAAACAAACCGGAAACAAAAGTGGGATTCGCCGCCAATGTCGCCACAAACGGACTAATCCGAACTCTAGCGCTGGCCGTGACACTTAATAAAGCCACTCCAAAACCTCCACTTTGCAAGTAATTCCCGTTGTATTGCTCTAAAATTTCCTCCGATTCCGTATCGCAATCGTGTAAACTTGAAGCCCATTTTTGCGTACGCGAAAAGGCCAAGCCTCTGATGCTTTTCAAAATCGGGACTAAAACCAATAAGGGATTAACCGAAACGCTTCGGTTTTTACATTTGGGAGATGGGTTTATGGAATTGGAAGGAGATTTAAAAGAGAAAGAAACAGGGAAAACTCTGGATTTTGTCTTGGGGCTGTCTGGAATGAAACAGTAAGTGTTCAATGGGGGTATTAAAGTGACAGAGCCCATTAGAAAAGCTAGTTTTTATTCAGTCCGCATTTGAGAGGGAGAGAGAAAGGAAACAGAGGAGAGATTTTCATGGGTGCTTCACTCGGGAGAGACTAGGAGAATTGAGAATGAAATGAATTAACTTTTTCGTTTCTACAAGAGACTACTAGATTAGATGGATGGAAACGTGTGGAGGAGAAGAGCCATTGGTCTTGGTTTATTTTAACGAATATGCAACTCTATGCTCTTACGTTTGTTCCCAGCCGCGACGCAAAGAATATGCTAGTAGATTAAGGTTTGTTTGTTTATTTCAGAATGATTAAATATTGAATGATTTAATAGTTTGAATGATTCAGAGGCTATGTATGAATTAACTCTGAATGTGATATGTTGTTTGATAATAACTCTCAATCATCCAGAATGTATTTTAATGCTGAATCATTCAACACTATTTTGCTGAATTATTCAGCACAATCTTCATTCAGATGTTAGAAACAAACAAGCTGAATGTTGAACGATTCAATATTCAACGCTGAATAATTTCATTCAAAACCAAACAAATAACCCCTAACTTTTGTTTTGGGTAGACTATATATTTTTTATCATCCATTTATTATTTAATTTTTATTTTAACCATTCAAGTATTATTTTTTTAAAATCATATTTTATATTATATTTTGGTCATATGTAATTAAAAAATTAATTTTTACATGATATTTTTAATTATTTTTAATATTGATGTGATATAATATTATGGTGACATATCAACATTAATATTAATATTTTTACAACTAATAAATTAAATATAATCAAATAATAGGTGAGACGTAGATATACTTTATATATATATATATATATATATATATATATATAGTTAAGTTATTAAAATAGAAACTAAGTAATAGGTTAGTGACCAAACATGTAATTTACTCTTTTATTCAATGAATTAAGTAATTTAATCATTTAAATAAAATTTAGTTTTAGTAAGTTTATAGGATAGAATTATAAAAATAATACATTTTTAATCAAATATTTAATATCATTATTTTTTAAAAATTTTAATCAAATTTTTAATATCATTATTTTTAAAATATTTACAATTAATTAATGTCCATAAAAAATTAAGGGTAAATTATACAGTGATCACTCTACTATTGCACCTTTTCAATTTGACCATCAATGTTTCAATTTCATCAATCATATCACTCAAGTATTTAAATACTTCAATCGGTCACTAGACATTTATATTTAACGGAGATAATGATGCAATAATTAATAAAATTGACATAATTATACATTTGATCCTTAATACATACATATTTTATATATATTCTATTAATAGTTTAGTGATCAACCCCTGTAGTTTACCCAAAAATTAATTAACGACTATGTCCGATTTTTTCCCGGTTCCTTCGCCAACCCAAATTTCTCGATTCCTCTGCCTGCATCTTTGATTTCAAAAATTTCTAAATCAAAGCAAACGAATTCGTTTTCTTCAAGAAAAAGAGCACCAGATTCCGAGTCGACACCTTAATTCGTCTTCGTCTTCTTCTTCTTTTTTAACTCGGTTTCTACAAAATGGAGAATTTGATATCGTTGGTGAATAAGCTACAGAGAGCGTGTACGGCGCTTGGTGACCATGGAGACGAAAGCGCATTGCCTACCCTTTGGGATTCCTTGCCTGCCATCGCCGTCGTCGGTGGCCAAGTACGGGCTTCATCCTTATAACAATAGTAATATGTTTTTTATTATCATTTCAATGTGTCATTTCCTTTTTCTGAATAATTATTTTCTTGTCTTTCTCCGATTTGCTGCGTTTAATTTGCCGTTTGATTCTACGTTATTTTGACCAAAAATTATAATTCCTCTCCTTAAAATGCAACGATGATCTTCTTGGTTATGCTTTCATTTCCGAATTTGAAGTTTGAATCTATTGAAATTAGTCTAATTAATATGGTTTATTGATGATTCATCTTTTTGTTGTTGTTTTCATAACAAGTTTTTGATTTTATACTTCGAATAATTCAATGGATGTAGAGTTCTGGAAAATCATCTGTGCTGGAAAGTATCGTTGGAAAAGATTTTTTACCTCGTGGAGCAGGTAAACTTTTTCTTGTTACTTTTTACCTCATCTATGAATTTGTAAAAACGTGGATATGATGAAAAAAAAAATCATGTTTGTAGGGATTGTTACTAGGCGGCCTCTTGTATTGCAACTTCATAGGGTCAACGAAGGAAAAGAATATGCAGAATTTATGCATCTTCCAAAAAAGAGATTCACCGATTTCGGTATGCTTTCTGTTAGAGTACAACTTTCATTAGAAATTTCTTTTCTAGAATTTATTAGTTCTAATTAACTACGTAGCATTTTCATTCTCATCTTCTTATGTTAATCCAATCACTGTGAATTTATTTTAATGATATGTTCTTGAGTTAATTTGTTCAGTTTCTTTTAGTTGCTTATATCTTTTGCTTAATCTTGAACGCTAAGCTCATACACACTTCATGCAGCTGCTGTTAGGCAGGAGATTTCTGATGAGACTGATCGGGAAACTGGTCGCAGCAAACAAATCTCTACTGTCCCAATCCATCTCAGTATCTACTCCCCTAATGGTGAGAAAGAGTGGTGGTCAAGTTTAATTCCTTTTCATAAATAGAAGAAGGCTTTAACAGGTATTTTAGCCCTAAACTTTTTTATATTTTAAAAAAATTAACGATCGAGAGTTTATGATATAACATGTGAGTTTAATTATTTTTAAAAAAAATTGAGTTTTTTTAATCTTTAATAAAAATTTTAAAATATAAAAAATAATGAAATTTAAAACTTAAAAAAATAAAATATTTGAAAAGCATTTAAAATATTTAAAAATCAAAATATTATTAAAAGTCAATTTAAAAAAAATAAAAAAATACTAAAAATTATATATATATATATATATATATTTAAAAATTATAAAAATTATAAAAAGTATTGGAAATTATAAAAATTAAAAATGTTTAAAAATACTAAAATATTAAAAATTTCAAATGCATTATTGAACAAATATTTGACAATTTATTAATAACAGAAGTTTATCATCTTTTCCTGATTTTTTTTAATAAATTTAATCTTGTATTAGAGTAACAATGGTTCATGAGATTCTTTCTTATTGTTTAGAACTTGTGGAGCTTTGTTTGCACCATGTTGATTCTCATTAATATTTTGTAGACTTTAAATTTGATTTTTAGAAGCAATAGACATAACAAGAGTTTCTCCATGGTTGTTTAGTCTATTATGATTTTTTATTGTTTAGCTGATTTGGATTTTTAATAGTTTAAAATTTATTATTTTATAACTTTTGATATTTTGATATTTTATTTATTTATTTTTGAATTTTCACAATGTATATATTTGTAATAATTTTAAAATTTTAACAATTTTTAATTTCTAATAATATCTTAATTTTAATTTTTTAAAGATTAAATAAGTCATCGAACTTTCTAAAATATTAGTTAAACCCATGGTCATATCATCATTCATAGGTGGATTGACACATCAACATTGTTAACAACCACGTCAATATATAGAAGGGCTAACCACGAATTCCGTTGATTAAAAAGCTTAATTGATATATTTTTTAAGTTTGAGGCTCGGTTAGATACGTTTTTCAAAGAGGGATTTAATTGTTTTTTTAAGAAAGTTTAAGGGCTAAAATACCAGTTAAGCCTAAAATAAACCACAAAGTTGTTTACACTGATATTTGCCTTTCAATTGTTGGTATTTCTCTTTGAATTGAAAATGAGCCTAAAATAAACCACAAAGTTAGAGGCTTCAGTTCATCTGTTTTATTTCTCTTGAATAATCGCCGCCATCTTTTGAACTTCAAAACTGTTGGCTGCCGGTGCATGCCTTGTATGTATTCTTTTACTTATTATTTTGCTTTAATACCTTCGCAGTGGTGAACTTAACACTAATTGATCTCCCTGGACTAACAAAAGTTGCAATTGGTTAGTGTCTCACCTTTTGCATGTTTGTTTATGTTGTCATATTCTTGTCAGCTTATATGGTAATCGACCTGTGATGTAGAGGGACAATCTGAAACAATTGTTCAGGACATCGAGAACATGGTTCGGTCATATATTGAAAAGGTAAATAGAGGCAGAAGTGGATAGATAGGTTCCTGCTTATTCTTTGTACACTAAACCTATAATTGAAAATTGTATTAATCATCTGATTCTTCTGTCCAACTTTTTGTTCATAAACATGCAATTGTTTTATGAAGTTGATCGAGTTCAACCTGAAATATCATTTGTTTTATTACTTTTTAATGTATACAAGTATATATTTTCTCAAAAAATGAAGAAAATGAAAATTATGCTATACTTGTTTCTCCTTGCAGCCCAACTGTATCATACTGGCAATATCTCCTGCCAATCAGGATCTTGCCACTTCGGATGCAATAAAGATCGCACGTGAGGTTGACCCAAAAGGTATAGATTTGGTCAATATTCTTTCATGTATCCAATAGCAAACATTGTTTTCTTTCAGAAAGTGGATAGTAGAAAGAAATCAACTTGCCAGAAAAAGAAATAGTTGAAAGAAGGGAGGTAAAACAAAATAAATAGGCTTAACAGCTGCTCTTCAACTAGTACAGAGAAGTTGTATGAGGTGAATATGGAAATGGAAAAACTGGGTGGAAGACATTGCCAGTTACAGAAATGAACTCCCTTCTCTTTGCTTGTCAGACAGTTTTCTTTAGCTTCGCCTTGCTTTCGTTGCCTGTTAACTGTGAATTTTCAACTACTGGTTCTGTGCTATAACAAGCATGAATAGCAGTAATTGACATTTAGCAGCTATTATTCTACATAAAACACATTTTTTGGTAAGGATCCTGCTTAGAGGAAAGAAAACAATGTGTGGGGAATTGTGATGCAACTGATAAAGGGAGAATACCTATTGTTATGGCAGCATTTGTTGGGTTTTATTAGATAGTTCGATACTTTTCACTTTGTCTGGGAGGATAACTGCCTTCTGGCCGGAGAAATAGATTGTTTATTGATATAGACTATCCATCATATCCAGCATTAAAGCTTTTTTTTAATAATTTATAAGATGATTATTTCCTAGTTTTCCATTTAACTTGCATCAAATTCATGTTGGTTGATTGTCAAAAATCAGGAGACAGGACATTTGGGGTTTTAACGAAGATTGATCTGATGGACCAGGGTACCGATGCTGTTGATGTAAGTTCTTTTTTTCTTCCAATGGTTGATATAGCTGACATTGTATAATATAATATAATATAATACTAAGAGCAGCTATAAGATATTATCTTTTATGAGAGTGTTTTTGAACTTATTATTCGTGTCAATATGTTTGTGCGATTTGTTGCCAATAATAATATATTCAGTTCACTGCATTGACTATTTTTTCTTGTAACATTTTGGGATTTTAGATTCTAGAAGGAAAAGCATACAAGCTACAGTTTTCATGGATTGGTGTTGTTAATCGCTCTCAAGCTGACATTAATAAGAGTGTTGATATGATTGCTGCTCGGCGCAGAGAGCGAGACTATTTTCAAAATAGTTCGGAGTATACTCACCTTGCCCACAGGATGGGTTCTGAGCACTTAGGAAAGGTGCTTTCTAAGGTATGCTAATGTTATTTTCTTGGAATCTATGTAAATAGATTTGTATGATGCGTTTGAATCCATTTTGATGCATAGAAAGAGTTTTGTTCTTCAATAGTTAAATTCAAGGGTTTATGGATTCTTACTACTGAGTTTGGTTAAATTTGCAGCATTTGGAAACTGTGATAAAGTCTCGATTACCGGGCCTCCAGTCTCTTATCAACAAGACTATTATGGAACTGGAGGGAGAATTGAACCATCTTGGGAAGCCTATTGCTACTGATGCCGGAGTAAGGGTTTCTGTTCATTTCCTTTCAAAATTTCTGAGCTCAATTTATTCTGGAAGAAGACTTTTATACAAGTGGTTTTTCTACTACTTAATTATCAGACTTTGATAGGCCTTGTGATACTTAGACGATGCATGATGTTCACAGGTTTTTTTCTTTCTTTCTGCAGGGGAAGCTGTATACAACAATGGAAATCTGTCGGGCTTTTGATCAAAACTTCAGAGAACATCTTGATGGCGTGTATGTTTCTATTTAGTAGTGTGCTCTATCAATTTGTTAACCTATTTAATGTGCCTTCGGTATTGTCAATGTTCACAGACGCGCTGGAGGTGAAAAAATATATGGTGTATTCGATAATCAACTCCCTGCTGCTTTGAAGAGATTGCACTTCGATAAACATCTTTCAATTGAAAATATACGCAAGTTAATTACAGAAGCTGATGGATACCAGCCACATCTTATAGCCCCTGAGCAAGGGTATCGCCGTCTTATCGAATCTTGCTTAGTGTCTATCAGAGGTCCTGCTGAAGCAGCTGTTGATGGGGTACTTCTATATCAATCATCAACTCTGAACTTGTTGTGGCGTGTGGTTTGATTCATGATTCAATTTCAGGTTCATGCTATTCTAAAAGGTATTGTTCAGAGGGCTTTATCCGAGACACCGGTAAGTTCCTGGTCATGATTTTTGGCACGCATTATAACATTTTGTTAGTTACTTTAGGTTATTTTTGTTTGTATGTAGGAACTAAAGCAGTACCCAACTTTGAGAGTGGAAGTAGGGAATGCTGCAATTGAATCACTGGAAAGAATGAGGGAAGAAAGCAAGAGAGCAACTCTAAAGCTAGTTGATATGGAATGTGGTTATCTGACGGTTGAATTCTTCCGGAAACTTCCTCAAGATGGTGAGAAGGGTGGAAATCCAACACATTCACTCTTAGATCGATATAACGAGGCCTATCTTAGACGAGTTGGTAAGTACCAGATGGCACAAACGCTGAACTGTTGGGTTATGCATATTGTCTTTGACGAGTTGGTAAGTACTACATGACAAAAACACTCCAACATAACTTTTAAAAAGTAAATATTAAAAATTTTATAATACGATTGCTCTAACACCTCTTGGTCCATTCCTACAAATAGTTAATGGTTGGTTTATGCAGGGGCGTATTTAGGCCTAGGCCTACTTGGGCCATGGCCCACCCCATGCCAAAAATGGGTAAATTATTTATTTAGTCACTCATTTATTATTTAGTTTTTATTTTGGTCACCCAACTATTATTTATTTTAAATCACATTTAATGTTACATTTTGGTTATGTTTTAGTCACTCGTTTGTAAAAAATTAGCAACGATGTTGACGTATCATCATAAGATAATGTCACGTCAGGATTGAAAAAAAAAATTAAAAAAGGTCATATTAACATATTGTTATTTTTTTAACGGTTACTGATCAAACCAAAACCAAAATGTAAGGTTAAGTATGCTTTTGAAAAAGTGACCAAAATATAAATTAAATAATAGTTGGGTGGCCAAATAGTTAATTTACCCTAAACAAAAATATGCATGAATTATGTTAAAAAAATTATATTGGTCCAACTAATATATATTTTCTAGATTTAATCTAAATATATATTTTTAAATTAAAAGTATAAATGAATCATTTTAAATAAAATTATTGTTATATTTATATTGGCTTAGCTTATGCATATTGTCGTAGAGGTAGTCCTATTCATTGGCAATCGGATTGATATTTGATCGAGTTTTATAATTTTCATTTTAGTTCATCATGTTAATTCTGCAAATTTGATGGTTAAAAACAGGCAGCAATGTTCTGCAATATGTGAATATGACTTGTGCAAATTTGAGAAACTCGATTCCCAAGTCAATTGTTTATTGTCAAGTTCGTGAGGCCAAACGCAGCTTGCTTGACTACTTCTTCACCGAATTGGGCAGGAAAGAGGTACGTATATATTATGGTAAATATTTGCAGTTTGCTTGCCAAATCAATCAACTTTGCAATTGCCATATTTGCAGGCGAGGCAATTGAGTAAGTTACTGGACGAGGATCCGGCAGTTGTGCAGCGTCGTACCAACCTTGCAAAGCGTCTCGAATTATACAGGAGCGCTCAACACGAGATCGAAGCTGTTGCTTGGTCCAAGTAGTTGAGAATGAGATTTGGACTATTTTATTTTTCTATTTCTTCGCTTCCATTGGGAGATGAGTTGAGTTGAGTTGAGATTATCCATAGAATTAAGTTATTTGGAGACTCTATATTTTTTTTTATTAATTATAACGTTTTATGTTTGATAAATAATTAAAAACTTTATGCAATTAGAATTTGAATTCTAATCTATATATATGTGAAGAAATGGTTTTATAATATCAGATTAGTAAACCAATTATTTATTCAGACTCTTATTAATTTTTAAAAAGATAATTAATTATTATTTTCTTAAAAGCAAATTGAATTGAATTTAGAGTTTAAAATTTGATTTGAAATTCCTCTAATGCTTTAATGGACTAAAGTAGAGTAATATTGTTGCTAAAAGGTAGGATACCTCAAATATTATTTAGAGATTTTGGACATTTTCTGTAATACCCTCAAAATTGTAACATAAATTTAGCGATTTATATGAAAATTGTCGTCTCTTCTGGACCACTTTATCTTAAATTTCTCTTAATTTTAAATAAAAATCGTCCATCAAGGTGACAATTTTTTCTTTCTATTTTGTTTAATTAAGGGGCCAATGGATGAAAAGAAAAGGAGGTGACTAATATGAAAGAAATGAAAAAGGGCTAAAATGTAAAATTAATAACTTTAGTCATAAGATTTCATGAACCTTATACTGTTTAAATATTAATTTTCAAGTATTTAAATATAAACTTTTAAATACATATTTGTTGAGTGGTTGAAGATAAGACTCGTAAACACATGTCAAAAATCATTTTGGCTTTTTTTTCTTTCTTTCTTATATTTTGGCATCTTTTATGCCTTTTTTTTCACTTTGGCTTGTCAATTAAAAAAGACTTAATATAAAAATAAGTATTTAAATTATATCATTTTTCTCATTTAAATGCTTAAACTATTTTTCGATCAATCTAGATGTCTAACGTTATAGATGTTACCATTTTAAGTACCTTGGTTGTAACGCCTGTTAAAAATTTTCGTTAAATGACATGTGTTGCAAGGTAATTTCAAAAAATTTATTTTGAAAAATTACAAAAGTATTATTAATAAAATATCATTAATTAAAAAAAAACCTCCATTTTTTCAAATTATAAAAAAATCTTGAAATCCTAAAGTCCCTTATTCAAACCCCATACAAACCGTTGTCGACAATCACCGGCCGTCTTTGTCATCTTCAAACGGTCATCCACCCATTGTCAGACCTTTACTACCGACCATCCCTGTTGTTGTCGTCACAATCCCCATAAATCCATAAATTCTTAAACTTAAATTCCTAATCCTAATCTCCAAATTTATAAGAGAAAATCGCCTCAGTGACCAAAAATGCCTTATAATATATGATTTTAACCAACTTTTTCCGGATTTGCCAAAATGACCAACAAAATCGCAATGCGATCGCTAATTCGCAACGCGATCTCCATTATCGCAAATTCGCGTTGCATTTCGCGTTGCGATAGTTGGAAATCGCGTTGCGATGGTCTACAGTGTCGTTGCGATTTTCCCAATTCGCAATGCGAATAAGTAAATCGCAACGCGAATTGGGAAAATCGCAATGCGATACTGACTATCGCAATGCGATACTGACTATCGCAATGCGATACTTACTATCGCAATGCGATAATACAAAATCGCAACAAGATACTGACTTTCGCAACGCGATTCTGACTTTCGCAACTCGATTTACATAGCGCCATTCGTATTAACGCGTATTTTTTTTTCAAATTCCAAACACGAATTTTTTCTTAATAAATCGGAAACTGAACCGTCCACAGTAATCGCAACTCATAACCTCAAACCCAAAATCACAACACTCAGTCTCATCTCCATCTCTCACTCTCTACGGCGAAATCCGTCCCCATCGCCGGCGAAATCCCTCACAACCATTCACAGTAAAAAATCCCTCACAATCATTCAAAAATGGAAAATCAACCTCCGAGGGTTAGGTTTTTTATTTTTATTTTGAAATTTTTGCATTATTTTAGGTTTTTCATATTGAGATTGATGATAAGTTTACTGGTAATTTCAATAATAGATTAACCATTTCACTTAGATTTCTTATTAAATTCATTCGATTGTTGCCAATACTGCTAAACTGTTTAGCCTGTGAAGTTAGTATTTGTCTTTGTTTTGTCTTTTGGTTGAAGTAATGCAGAAGAAGAATAGTTTCGAGAATGAAAATCGCAACGTGGAAATAACTATCGCAACGAGAGAATCGCAACGCGAAACCAAAATCGCATTGCGATTTTCATTTCGCGTTGCGATTCTCTCGTCGCGATAGTCATTTCGCGTTGCGATTCTCTCGTTGCGATAGTCATTTCCGCGTTGCGATTCTCATTATCTCGTTGCGATTTTCATTTCAACCAAAAGACAAAACAGTGTTGCAAATTTTAGTTTCAAGAATAAACTACTATTTATGTTTATTGTTTTTGGTATATCTTGACAGTGTAGTTTTTGGTATATCTAACTAGGTATGTTTATTGTTTTTTGTAGAAATTTTTTTCGGCTTCATTGACATTAAGGAATAAAGTTAGCCTAGCCACTACAATTGCTTCGAAGCTTTCACCTGCACAAAGAAAATTGTTTGAGGAAACCTGCTTCGGGCCATGGCTGAGAGTACAGCATCCGGGTGGAGATACTAATTTGACCCATTTGTGGCTTCAGACCATGACTAGCGATCTACCCGACAATATACAACGTGGTGAGGAAGAGATATGGTTTCATTTTCCACCGGCGTATACTTGTTTTGGGCGGAAGGAGTTCTGCTTAATCACTGGTCTACGATTCGGACACGATGATGTAGGCCGGTACACTCGTCATATCACCCGCTCATCATGGTTATCCAGGGTTTTTCCTGATGAGTCAATAGAGAAGCCGAACTTACACGTCGACGACATGAAGAAATTGTTTAATAAGAAAGATGGTTTTACTCGGATGAATGACGTCGATGTTGTCCGAGTATGCCTTCTACTACTTTTGTATGCCGGCTTTTTAGGCAGAAAGGCAAGACAACCTATTCCTCAGGAGCTAATATTATTGGTAGAGGACCTAAATGCATGGAATCTGTTTCCGTGGGGTTCGTATATATGGAAAGCTACCTGGACTAAGTTGTCGTCTGCCTTTGATGACCGCAAAAGTTTGCGGGGCGATGGGTTGAAATACACTTTGTCAGGCTTTGTTTGGGCCTTTAAGGTAAGAATTTCTATATAATGTTTTCAAAATTATAATTAATTATTTAACAATTACTAATGTTTGTTATTATATTGTTTGTAGATTTGGATATTCGAGGCCTTTCCCGCCATGAATACATATGCAATAAAAACTTCAAATGATATTCCCAGGGCTATTTCCTGGAAGAGGAAACGTCTGTTGGATTGGGAAGACTTAATACCATATGCGACAATAAATAATGTAAGGTAACACAAATACTATCAAATACATGATGGATTCAAGTTGGCTCTCGTATGAGTTACCGGCCAGTACCATACCGGTATCTGAAGTGGAGAGGAAACAACTACCGGACACAATTCTAGATAACACCCTTTGGGCTAAGACCTCAGTTGATTTTTATCTACATGAGCGGAGCCAGGGGTGTTTCACTGACATATGCAAGCTCAACGATGATATCTATTTGTTGCTTGATCGGTCTTGGTGGGGCGTATTATTAGGGGTCGAAGAAAATGGCTATTTCGATGAAGGGGTAAGTCTTATATTTTTCTTATATTTTAATTTGATTTTTTTTTTAAATTTATGTAAGTTACTAATATATGTCTTTTTTTGTAAAACAGCATATCGATGCGTGGGTGTCACGTCTTCTAATAATTAGGAAACTTAAGGAAAATAAAAGAAATACACGATATACAATTATGCCGACGTCTTTTAACGCCGCTCACTTGAAGAATCAACGAGATGAATCATTTGCGTTGGGTAATGGACAAGCTAAACTTTATCCTGCATGGTGGGAGGTCGATAAGGTTAGTGTTTATTTTAGATTGAGTTTAAAGGTATTCATAAATAAGTGCGCAAATGAATGAATTATTACTTATGATTGCAGATGTTTATCCCTGTTTTGGAACGTAAACATTGGCTTCTCGTCGAGCTTCAGATCCCATCCCTTAAGGCAATAGTATATGACAGCATGATAAATTACATATCATTGGCTGATTTAAGAGATATTATTAAGGGATGGAGCTCTTATTTGGCTAAATTCTTGGATGCGATAAATTATTGGACTCGTTCTGGAAACAAGAAGCCAAAGAAGCTCAATATTACAGTTAGCAGAGACGATACCGCACCACAACAAACGAAAGGACCCAGAAGGGATTGTGGTCCTCTCGTATGCTTGGCGTTGGACCGTTTGATCACAAGAAGTATAAAGTATCTACCTCCCACCGATAGAGATAGAGCTGCAGTAGGCTTGTGGTTTCGGTATTATATGGCTAGATCGATATATACGAGACGCTGCCTACCTGCATCCTCGTTATAAAAATGTCCATAAACAATTGGTATGTTTATAGGCTTGTGGTTTGAAAATGTTTGGTTAAGTACCTAGAATTCAATAATTTGTTGTTTGTAGGTTTTAGATGTGTAGAAAGTGTTGTTTGAGCAAATGTTTGGTTTATGCAGGTTAATCTCAGAAGTGAGCTGCGTGAAAATGATGTATAGCTGCAAAAGTTGATTCAATAGTAGATGAGGAAATAAGAATTATTGCTTATTTTTTGATTGTTTAATTGATTTGTAAAAGGTGATTTGTAAAAGTTGATTTGTTTAATTGATGTTAACATAATTCTTATTTGTGCTTGTTTAATTGATTGAAATATAATGGTTGATTTTGTTGATTTCAATCTGCATTATGTTGAAGGCAAAAAGTACTATCGCAATGCGAAATGAAAATCGCAACGAGAGAATCGCAACGCGAAATGAAAATCGCAACGAGAGAATCGCAACGCGAAATTAAATTCGCGTTGCGATTTTCATTTCGCATTGCGATTCCCTCGTTGCGATTTTCATTTCGCATTGCGAAATTCGCGTTGCGATTTTCATTTCGCATTGCGATTCTCTCGTTGCGATTTTCATTTCGCATTGCGATAGTAATTTCCGCGTTGCGATAGACATTAAGATGATTGCCTATTAAGTGATAACAACTGAACAGATCATAGCAATTTTCAAACTCAAGTTACTAATACATGCCTAACTGAAAATGTTAAAAGTTCACACATAAAATCTACATAATACAACGTTTGCATTTAAAAATCACCTAAGTTAACAGTCCCATAAGGTGAAGCCAGTTGTGATTAAGATTTTAAAGATGATTGCGATTTTGATTGCCTTTTTCTTGACACCATATGAGCTTTGGATTTTGATGATGATCCATATTTTGGTAGAGGAAAAGATGATTGTGATGGCACTGGTGATCCACATGTCAACCTTGTATGACCACTTTCCTTGCACCGACTACATGTCGATCTCTTCTTCTCTTCACCCTTAGACGGTATACGATCGTGACTTTTTGGTCGGCCAGGTAGCCTTCTGTCCATGGCTGGTGGCAAAACTATTTGTAAGTCATCTGGTATGTCTCACTCAGAAGGATGTGGAATAGGGTAGACAATATCAGCATAAGTCTGTCGATATACTTCTGTAGTGTAGCAATTCATAGCGTATGTGCTTGAATCATCTTGGTTTAGATGAAGAGCAACTTTTATAACATGGCCACACGTATAACCAGATGTTTTCCATTTCATAAAACTACACGTCCTTGCATTTAGATCGACAAGCCCATTTAAGTTATTATCCAGTACTTCAAACAAAGTGTTTGAACATGGTTCAACTCTCCATGACGTTGACTTCACAACACGTTTCGTTATCTTTTTTCAGTCCATGGTGTAACACGATGTTCCAATGTTCCTGTAAATTTAAATAAATAAAACTTAGTAAAATATATGATAAGTTACGAATTCAAAGAAATAATACTTGCATGGTTTCTTTTCTTGTAGTACCACTGTTGAATAGAGGCTCGAAAAAACTCTATTAACATAGTAATGGGTAATTTCCGGGAATGACGACTTAGAGCGTTGATTGATTCTGCACTATTAGACGTCATGAAACCATATCTTGCTCCAAGTTGATGTACTCTTGACCATCTTTCAAACCCGACATCTTCTAGTGTTTGAGCACACTGAGGCAAAACAAGTCTTAAACAGTTTATATGCTTATTGAAATCCACTTCCCGATAAGCTTTTACAGCCTTCCAGTATGTCCATTTGTGCTTTTTTATACCAGCAGACATTGATTTTAGATTTCTATACAAATGAACACCACAAAGTCCATGAAAAGCATCTGGGAAACACCTTCTAACAGCGTTGTCAATTGAGTTTGCCCTATCGGATATGATTGTCAGATTGCTAATAGGACCTATGCAATCCCTAAGATGCCCCATAAACCATGTCCATGAATCAGAGGTTTCAGATTTGCCAACCCCGTAAGCTATTGGCAATATCCCATTGTTAGCATCCATGGCTACTGCTAATAAGTTTACTCCAAGGTATCGACCTTTCAAATGTGCTCCGTCAACTATAATAACTGGGCACATGCAAGTAATAAACGAACGAATCTACAAAATAATATACACAAGAAATATAATCATTTAAATGTGAAATGCATGTAACTAACAAAAATGAGTCAACAGAATTATATATATTTACTAACCGCAACACCAATGGCGATAAACAGCAACTCAAAGCGTCCATCGCTATCTGTTTTGATATGAGTTACCGACCCAGGATTTTTCAGCTTTAAATTGTGACAATAAGCCGACAGTTGGGCAAACGATGCTTCTGGCGACCCCCTCAACAATTCCAAGGCATAACATTTGGCTCTCCAAGCTTGAGAATATGATATACTAATCTTGAATCGAGCATTCATGTCAGTCATAATTTCATGTCCCCGATATACCCTGCCATTCAAAAACATTAACTCAGCCAGAAAACCACACAACACCTTTTTGTTTGCCTGTCTATGGTGAGGAAAAATTTGGGTTCTTGAACATGTATTTTTATCAATAAAAGTCCTAACTTGAAACATTTCGCAATCTTTTATCCTCTTTGCAATCATACGCCACGTACAGTTTTTGTCAATCATACACCTTGTTTCGAAACGATCTTTGCTTGATTTGTTAACTTTTAGTTGATAGCTATCTTCCACACATTTCGTATACAAAGCTATCTTCAAGTCTTTCTTTTTATCAAAACAATCATCTTCTTGATACGAATAACTTTTGTGTAACAATCAACTGCTTTCTTTACCAACTCTTCTTCCGGTATCTAAAGTAATTCTGGCATATTCCAGTTATACTCCCGTGGCATTTTCTTTTCTTCGGGGACTTTTTCTTCTTCTTTTTCTTCTTCAGGATTATATGAATTACAGAATGGATGTTCAACATGTTCATTCACAGTCGTAACTTCCTCCTCATTATCATCAACAACATCTTCCTCGGCAACGGCTGTTTCATCATCAAAATTCGGGAATTGACCAATATCAAAATCATTACACGCAGGGTCTGTTTCTTCTTCTGAAACATCATCAAAATCCGAGTATTGACCAATATCAAAGTCCGGGTATTGACCAAGATCAAATTTCGAATACTGACTAGTACTCACAATTTTTTCTGTTGGCTCATCATCGTCTAATTGGTCAATACGAAAACCGGAATTTGGTGCTGAAAGTTGATTGGGATTTGGATTAGAGAAAGGTTGTGGGTTTTGAGAAAAACTTAGTTGATTACTACCCGCTACTGACCCAACAATACTACTTCTAGGTTCAACAACATACAATGTAACATCATCACTTGAAACACTAATGTAAGCAATGAATCGTTCAACATCTTCATTGTCGATTAACAAATAAACTTTACCATTTCTCTGATAAGATAGCCTAAATCCACTTAGGGGCTCTAAATTCAATTTCTTTGAAACACGTAACATTAGAGTTTCATAAGTTAACTTTTTTAATGACAGTTTTAGTTGAAGATTCATGGGTAAAGGCATATATTGTAAAACACCATGAACATTCTCCCATGACCCTCCAAAACACAAATCTATCCAAACATGATCAACATTAGATGATTTCATGGTTGTAAATTAATTTACTAAACAAACGAGCTGCGAAACTAAGACCTGTTGCCGGATGGGGAAGGATGTAGGAACGGATATAGGAACGGATGTCGCCAGAGAGAGTGAAAGATGGAGATGGAATGAGTTGCGATTTAGGGATTTAGGTTATGAGTTGTTGCTCCTGCGTAGATATATACCCAAAAAATTTGTGTTGCGAAACTAAAACATGTTGCGAACTTTGAAAATCGCATTGCGATTCTGTATTATCTCGTTGCGAAAGTCAGAATCGCGTTGCGAAAGTCAGTATCGCGTTGCGATTTTGTATTATCGCGTTGCGATAGTCAGTATCGCATTGCGATTTTCCCAATTCGCGTTGCGATTTACTTATTCGCATTGCGAATTGGGAAAATCGCAATGCGATTTCCAACTATCGCAACGCGAAATGCAACGCGAATTTGCGATAATGGAGATCGCGTTGCGAATTAGCGATCGCATTGCGATTTTGTTGGTCATTTTGGCAAATCCGGAAAAAGTTGGTTAAAATCGTATATTATAAGGCATTTTTGGTCACTGAGTCGACTTTCTCAATTTATAATCCCTAAATTTCTTTGAATCCCTTTGGCCCGCTATTTGGCTACGCATCGGCTTTTGGTCGTTTGAAGCAGTGATTGGTGAGCATTTTAAAGAGATAGAATTTTTTTAATGTCCGTTACGGTCGAGACTCTTAAAATGATAACGTTTGTATCGTTAGACACTTATATTGACTAAAAAATTTTAAACACCTAAATGAAAAAGACAATATAATTCAGACATTTTTTTTATATTAAGCCATTCCAAAAAATATAATATTAGAGGAAAATCGTCATCATTTGTGAACAATTTCCCTTAGAAAAAAAATCAATGTAAAATTATTAATATGGGATGAGATTGCAGTATAAGTCATCAGATTTATAATTTAGGAATCACATATTTTCTTTCGGGACAAGCCATTCACTTCACTAGTTTTCTAGCAATCATGTCCCTGTACTCTTGTCGCTGCACGTCCCTGTTTATAAACATGAGCGATATCTGTTAATCTGTGAATCAAAATAATTTATACAAGTTTATCGATATGCATTCCTTCTAATTTATTCTAGTAATGATAAATGATAAACTCCAAACCCCTGCACTGCTCATAGTTAGTTTTGTTTCCTTTCCATTGTTAATTGCCAGAAAGAATTTCGTGGGAACAGCTTTTGTGAGGTAAAAATGGAATCTAGTAATGGTCTCAAATGGAGGAAGCAATCTCTTTAACCGATTAAAACAACGAGTTCATCAGCAACCAAACGAGAAGCAGAAGAAGAGAATGAGAATAGCCAAAAAACAGCTAAAGAAGAGCCATTGAGCCCTTCATCTCGTCTCTTTCACGAACCAACCTTCAACGTTTATGTTATAGCCATCATTGGGTGTAAGACTAGAATTTACCCAGACGTCGTCAAAGCCAATTTGGGCCATACTTTGCTTAGACACCCTCGTTTCTCTAGTTTGCAGGTATCTCAAACAAGTTTCTATGCAATTTTTTCTACTTCATTTTAGGTCGCTAATATGGTAAAAATGTCAGGTGGTGTATGAGAGAAATAAGGGAGAAATGAAATGGGTTAGAACCGAAGTGGATTTGGAAAAACATGTTATCGTTCCAAAGTTGGACCCCAACAGTTCCTTGAGGATTACATTTACAACCTGAGCAAAACCAGCATCGACAAATCGCAGCCTCTTTGGGACCTCCATTTGTTCAACTTAAGATCCCCAGAATCTGAGGCGGTTGGTGTTTTCAGGCTCCATCACTCCTTTGGCGACGGCACTTCTCTCATGTCTCTTCTACTCGCTTGCATTCGCCAGACCAAGGATCCTCTGGCGTTGCCTACTATCCCAGTCAAGATGAAGCAAGAGAAGAAGGATGATGATAGATGGTTTTGGAGAATTATGTTCATGCTTTGGTCTTTGTTTCAGGTGTTTCGGAATACTGTGGTTGATGTTTTCATGTTTATTGCCACGACATTATTCTTGAAAGATACTCAGAACCCTCTCAAGGGTCCGCCCAGATCTGAGTTCAATCCTCGTCGAATTGTTTACAGGGCAGTTAGATTGGATGATATCAAGTTGGTGAAGAATGCAATGAAAACTTAAGTCCATGTGTTGCATTAGGAAGAAAATTTCAGTTATTGCAGAAAAAGAAATTAATAAAATTTCAATCTGCAGACCATAAACGATGTTGCTTTGGGGATTACACAGGCTGGTCTGTCCCGCTATATCAACAGAATATATGGTAAGATTTATCACTACCATGCAGCTTATGGCTGAAACGGGAAGGATTGATTTTTTTCTTTCACTTGTTAATTAGGTGGGAAAAACAAAGATGACGGAGCAATAGAAAAGGATAATCTTCCCAAGAAAATTCGCCTCTGATCAACTTTGCTCATCAACCTAAGACCATCTGCAGGAATCCAGGTTAGTAGCTTTCGCTCAAATTATTTAGTGATTAATTTCTGCCCCTAATCTCTCTTAAATAATCTTTTTTCCACAAACTCTCTTAAATAATCTTAATTAAACATGTTAATGCATGCATGCATGCTAGGCTTCAGCTGATATGATGGAGAAGGATGCTGAAGGAAAGTGGGGCAATTGGATTGGTTATGTTCTGCTCCCCTTCACCATCGCTTTAAGGGACGATCCATTATACTATGTTCGTTGACAGAAAGAAACGCTCGTTTGAAGCTATATTCACTTTCTCCATTGCTGAGTTAGCACTCAAGATTTTTGGCGTCAAGGTTAATTTCAATCTTTCTAATTAGTCTTAGTTGCCTCACTGATTTCTTATCAGTTTGTATGTTTTCCAATGCTGAAAACAGACGGCTAGTACTTTGTCCCATAGAATTTTGTCTCACACAACGATGTCCTTCTCGAATCTGGTTGGACCTTTGGAGGAAATTGGTTTTTATGGTCACCCCCTGGCTTTCCTTGCTCCTAGTTCTTATAGTCAACCTCATGTAAGTCTTTCATTTGAGAATAGCTACGCTGTTGTCCGGTCGAATTATCGGCTGCTGATGTGATTACTGAAATTAAACTGCAGGCATTGATGACCAACTTCCAGAGTTATATCGACAAGATGGCGATTGTCCTATCGGTGGACGATGGAACAAATCCAAACCCTCACCAGCTGTGTGAGGACATCGTGGAATCACTTAGGCTCATCAAGGATGCAGTGGTCACTAGGGGGCTTGCCTAGGAAACAGAACCGTCATGCCGCTTCTGTAAACTGTAATCAGTTTTTCAGGATTATGCTGTGACAAATTTCTACGGTGTTTCATGAATCACGGAAACAAAGAAGTTCCAATGGTGCCGATGATTAGCTAAGATCAAGTTTCTATGTTGTTGGTGTTGCGTTTCGTACATTGTAGGAAACGTTCTGGGATTGTCGAAATCATTTGAATGTTATCAAAAATAGATTAAACTAATAAAAATATCTCTAAACTTCATTTAAATCAGAAGTCGTACTTTCTGGACTCCACAGTGTTGTGCATAAAATTGGTCCATAGAATTTAAAGTTGCTTGGATGCTAAGTAACAATAAGGCTGAATTTTTGCTCTGCTGATGCCAGTAAAGTTATTGGCACTGTTCTGCAGTGACGTATATATTTATTGTTATTATGATATATTAAACATTTAACTTAAAAATATCGCCTCAAAAAGAGGCCACCTAGTTGTTTCAACTAAAGTTGTAAAAAGTTGACACGACCTGTAAAACTGATTAAAATCGACTTAAGTTAAAATTGTTTTTGACCTGCGCTGTAGCAATCCGAAATCGATTCGAGTCGGAACTGGTGTTAACCTGAACCCGAATTGAACCTGAAAATTTTGTATCTAAACCCGACCTGCATCCGACCTAAGAATGACTTGAACCCGAATTGAACCGAAAATATGATACTCGAACCTGAACTGCATCCGACTGATATGAACCCGAACCCGAGATTAACCTGATAAATAACTGGTATTACCTGACCTGTTTTCAACCTGATATGTTATGAACTTGACATGTAATTGACTCAACATGTAATTGATCTGACATGTTAAAATGATCTAATATTATCCTGACTTATAAGTGAAGTTACAATTAATATAATTATATTATTTTAAATTTATAATAAACTTATGATAATTAAATTAATATGATTACTTTTTGAAATTTAGTTTTTATATTAATTATAATTTATATATATTATAAATTTGATTTTTATATTAATTCCAATTCTTTATATTATTTATATTTCTTATATTATAAATATTATTTACTATCACTAAATTAAATTTAAATATTGTCTTATTGAACTTGATTTTATTAAATTATATTAATAAAGTTAAAATTTTCATAAATCTAATTTATTTTTAATGTGAAAATTGATTAATAATTTAAGTATAACTTAACTTGAAATTTTAAAATAAAAATATATTAGTTGAAATGATGAACTTATTAAATATTTGAAACTTAAATAACATTACAAATACTAAAACAAAAAATATATAAATGAAATTAATTTTATTATACTTGAAAATACTAAAATTACAATAAAATCAACTAAACAAAATAAATTTATGTTGAAATAAATGCTCTCAAATCTTATAGTTAATGTTTTACAAGGCTAAAAGCCTAACTATACTACTCGAAATATCATCATCGAGCCTGTATACCAAAATGTTGCCTACATGTTTAATTATAGGCAACTTTCTAACTTTAAAATTCAAAATGCCACCAACATAATTTCACATGAGCAACTATTTAGATAAGAATTTATAAGGTTCAAAAATTGATGTAAGTCACACCAACAACAATAATTTACAAGGCATCAATGAGTAGGTAACAACAATCGGCAAGCATCAATGTACCAATTCATCAAGCATTATTGCATCAATTTAGCAAGCATACTGCATTAAGAAAACATACAATCAGTGGTAAAGCCAAAGGGAATTCGATGGCCAACAGTGTCAAACATTTTCGACTTTACCAAACCCTTACAAATATCAAGTAGAAGCAAACAAAATATCAAACAGAAACAAACAATATAAAATAGAATAATGCAGAATCAAGCACCAAATATTGCTTCTTGTAAGGCACCCTACAAAAAAAATATTAATGAACTATTTGAAACTTTTATTAAATAAACATAATAAATATAAAATATTAAGTTACCATTGAAGGGAATAAATAAGACATAATCTCCAATTCCAATAGTTTCAGGGACCATTAAACACCCTAAAAATTTAAAAGAAAAATTAAATATTCTCTTTTCAAATAATAATGAAAAAATGATGGAAAAGGTGAGTTATCATTAAATAGTTATATGTAGGCAATAACACATTTTATTTTCTTCTAATGCTTTATGCTATGAACAATTAAAATGTTACTTCTGTGCAATTGAGTTGAAGAATATGAAATGATTTTAACTTACACTACCCCACGATGCACATCACCATGGTTGCAAAGACCCGAAACACTATAGCTATCAAATGTAATAATCTGAAAAATAATAGAAGCACGGATAAGAGAAATAAGAAATGAAAGATATTAACAAACAAGCAGTAACAGAAAACTTTCAGCAACTATTGAGCAATACAAAGTTGTCTGTGCATCATTTTGGCAGGTTAAACACTTAACTTGATTTGATTTCTAGCTAACAAAAGCTTAAGCCTTCATATTTTCTTTCACTCTTTTTGCATTTTCCAGCATACTTTAGTTCTTCATGTAACTGAAACTTACCTCATCATGTACCATCATTTTTTTAAATTAATACAAGGCAAAAAAAAAACCATTTGAGTTAAGAGGATGTTTACTACATTCTGTTTCAATATTTGGGCCCTAAACGTGTCTTTACAAAGTGACAATTCTTTAAGAACAAGTATAGACAATGATCTTTTCAGAGAAAAAAAAAGTATAGACAATGAACCTTGGTGCCACTCAACAAATAATATGTTGATACTTAATAATCTAATGTGTAATTATAATTTTTTAATTAAATTAAAATTTTGCATTGTTGAGATTTTATTGAAACTTAATTTACAGTTTTCCTTGCATAAGTAATGCTAGTAAATTGTTCCTTTTTCAGCTTGTCTATTAAAGAAACAAAAATATAGAAGAATTCATAAAAATGACTTAAATAAGCTGCTTTGATTCATAGAAGTTTATCTTCATTTGTAACAAAAACATAAAAAGGGCTCTAATTCAAGGCCTAGCCAAACATATTAAAAATGTCCAGAAGAGGTGGAGAAACCATCGCTAAACGCTCGGATCATTCAAGTTGTTAGATACATTTATAAAAAATGTTCCTTCTGCTGATTGCTGCAAATTCCAAAATTAGTTTCAACCCCAATGCACCTAGTTTTGAGAGAAGTTGATTGTCTGAGCAGCTTCTATTTGTTTATTGCTCATATCAAACAAGGACATAATGACAATTGCTCATACCAAACTGGGAAATAATGACAATCTTTTCGAACACCCAGACCATATTAGCATGGTAAGCAAAATGCTTGAGGGTACAACAAAAGAACTCCAGGTTCAGGTTCCATCAATTTTTGTTTCTCTCTTAATTCTAGACGCAACATTAATGTTTTCGGAATGTGGATAAAAAGACTAAAAGAAAAAATAACAAGTTTTAAATGTGAAATTATGAGACAAAAAGCTTTATGAAGATTGAAGCCAAAACGATAAATTTTAACTAACCAATGGATGAAACTTTGTCCTCAAGATAATGACTCATCTGGGAGGCCTCAGCACAGCAGATGTAGAATACAAGCGGCACATAAGAGAATCTGAACATATACAAGGGGTGAGAGGATTTAGTCGTTTGGTACGAAATCACTGAATTCATTGAAATAAAGGAATCGTTAAATTGACAGTACCTTAAGGTTGCATTTCCAGTTCCAAAAGAAAGAAGGTCCCCATCTTCCAGAGAGGTCTGTTTATTAGGAAATTGATGAACTTTCTTGTTAGAAGTGAGATTCTTGTTAATGAATGTCCCGTACTTGGACAAATCTTTGATTGTAACTTGAGATGATTGAGTCATTCCATCGACCATTATGTGAGCATGGATACTGGACACGCCCTTGTCTTTGTGAATGATGACATCACACCCTTCAACAAATCAAAACACAAAGGAAAGGAGAGCAAACCCCAATATAGCAAAATAAAAACAAAAATTAGAATCTAACAATTTCCTCACAGAAAGAAAAGAAAAGAAAGTGAAAGAGAGCAAATTCGATAACCTTTTCGACCCACAGTATACGTTCCGTTCTTGAAAAAATAGTACTTATCTTCTTCTCTTATTTCTTCAGCTGCCCAAATGGAATAGGGTTTCAGTCTTGAAAATAATGCAACGCAAAAATGAAGCAATAGTAGCACTTCAATTAAGCTTTACTTGCCTGAAGAATGATCGACGGGAAGCAAAGCCCAAACCATTGTTTACTACCTATTCGATTCTATTAAATTTAAATTTAAATTAAAACCAATTATTTCTGCAAAAACAGAGAAGGGTAATCGTTGTCTTCAAATCTAGCTATACCTATCCAAATACAAACTGCCACGCGCTGACGGACCGGGATCGCATCTCGAAGCATCGTGTTCTTCTTCATCACCGCCGGTTTGAGCTCCTCGCAGATCATGTTGAATGTAGCTTTGCTCATACAAACTGCAAACGCCTCGCATGTATCTACCCGTTCGGCCGAGGGAAACAAAGGCTCAGGTGAGGAAAATCATCTGGAGAAGGAATCCATCGGTCCCAGAGATTCTGATGATAATAGTTCAGAGGACAACCATAAAGAAGCCATGGTTATGTTAAAATCATCAGGCGGGAAATGATGCTGATTTTGGCGCCACAGTTGGCGTAGCCTCGTGGCTTAAGCGAGGGAGAAAACCCGCGTGTTTTTTAACTTCATTTGACATTGTATTGTTATCTTTTAATTTTAACTTTATTCAATTTAGTCCAAATTTAATGATTTAATATATTAATTTAAGCTTCATATTTCAACTTTTTTTTCAATTTAATCCAAATTTAATGTTATAATTTATTAATTTAAGGTTCATATTTAAAATTTGTTCAATTTGATCCTTACATATTTTTAATTCTTTCAATTAATATATATGTTTATATTAATAAATTAATATATAGTTTATATATACTAATGAATTATATAATATATAGTTTGTATATACCATATACTATATAGGTTATATATACTAATGAACTATATAATATATAGTTTATATATACTAATGAACTATATAATATATAGTTTATATATACTATATAGTTTATATATATTAATGAACTATATAATATATAGTTTATATATACTATATAGTTTATATATACTATATAGTTTATATATATTGTATAGTTTATATATATATCATATAGTGTATATAGTTTATATAGTTTATATATACTAATAAATTATATAATGTATAGTTTAGAGTTTAGGGTTTAGGGTTTTTATATAGAGAAAATCGCCTCAGTGACAAAAAATGCCTTATAATATACGATTTTAACCAACTTTTTTTGGATTTGCCAAAATGACCAACAAAATCGCAACGCGAAATAAAAATCGCAACGCGATCCCCAGAATCGCAAATCAGTTTCCAAAATCGCAACGCGATTCTTGAAAATCGCAATGCGATAGTACAAATTCGCATTGCGATTTTCCAGAATCGCAACGCGAATATGAAAATCGCAACGCGAACACATAAATCGCAACACGTATCCGTAAACCGCAACGTGTATCCGTAAATCGCAACGCGTATCCGTAAATCGCAATGCGTATCCGTAAATCGCAACGCGTATCCGTAAATCGCAACGATAATCCGTAAATCGCAACGAGAATCTGTAAATCGCAACGATAATCCGTAAATCACAACGAGAATCTGTAAATCACAACACTGAAATTTTGGGTATATAACTACGCAACAGCAGCAAATCATAAACTAAATCCCTTAATCGCAACTCATTCCATCTCCATCTATCACTCTCTCCGGCGACATCCGTTCCTATATCCAACGACATCCTTCCCAATCCGGCAATAGGTTTTAGTTTCGCAGCTCGTCTGTTTAGTAAATTAATTTACAACCATGAAATCATCTAATGTTGATCATGTTTGGATAGATTTGTGTTTTGGAGGGTCATGGGATAATGTTCATGGTGTTTTACAATATATGCCTTTACCCATGAATCTTCAACTAAAATTGTCTTTACAAAAGTTAACTTATGAAACTCTAATGCTACGTGTTTCAAAGAAATTGAATTTAGAGCCCCTAAGTGGATTTAGGCTATCTTATCAGAGAAATGGTAAAGTTTATTTGTTAACCGACAATGAAGATGTTGAACGATTCATTGCTTACATTAGTGTTTCACAAGATGATGTTACATTGTATGTTGTTGAAACTAGAAGTAGTATTGTTGGGTCAGTAGCGGGTAGTAATCAACTAAGTGGGTCTCAAAACCCCCAACCTTTCTCTAATCCAAATCCAAATCAACTTTCAGCACCAAATTCCGGTTTTCGTATTGACCAATTAGATGATGATGAGCCAAGAGAAAAAATTGTGAGTACTAGTCAGTATTCGAAATTTGATCTTGGTCAATACCCGGACTTTGATATTGGTCAATACTCGGATTTTGATGATGTTTCAGAAGAAGAAACAGATCCTGCGTATAATGATTTTGATATTGGTCAATACCCGAATTTTGATGATGAAACACCCGTTGCCGAGGAAGATGTTGTTGATGATAATGAGGAGGAAGTTACGACTGTGAATGAACATGTTGAACATCCATTCTGTAATTCATATAATCCTGAAGAAGAAAAAGAAGAAGAAAAAGTCCCCGAAGAAAAGAAAATGCCACGGGCGTATAACTGGAATATGCCAGAATTACTTCATATACCGGAAGAAGAGTTGGTAAAGAAAGCAGTTGATTGTTACACAAAAGTTATTCGTATCAAGAAAGATGATTGTTTTGATACAAAGGAAGACTTGAAGATAGCTTTGTATACGAAATGTGTGGAAGATGGCTATCAACTAAAAGTTAACAAATCAAGCAAAGATCGTTTCGAAACAAGGTGTATGATTGACAAAAACTGTACGTGGCGTATGATTGCAAAGAGAATAAAAGATTGCGAAATGTTTCAAGTTAGGACTTTTATTGATAAACATACATGTTCAAGAACCCAAGTTTTTCCTCACCATAGACAGGCAAACAAAAAGGTGTTGGGTGGTTTTCTGGCTGAGTTAATGTTTTTGAATGGCATGGTATATCGGGGACATGAAATTATGACTGACATGAATGCTCGGTTCAAGATTAGTATATCATATTCTCAAGCTTGGAGAGCCAAATGTTATGCCTTGGAATTGTTGAGGGGGTCGCCAGAAGCATCGTTTGCCCAACTGCCGGCTTATTGTCACAATTTAAAGCTGAAAAATACTGGGTCGGTAACTCATATCAAAACAGATAGAGATGGACACTTTGAGTTGCTGTTTATCGCCATTGGTGCTACGGTTAGTAAATCAATATAATTTTGTTGACTCATTTTTGTTAGTTACATGCATTTCACATTTAAATGATTATATTTCTTGTGTATATTATTTTGTAGATTCGTTCGTTTATTACTTGCATGCACCCAGTTATTATAGTTGACGGAGCACATTTGAAAGGTCGATACCTTGGAGTAAACTTATTAGCAGTAGCCATGGATGCTAACAATGGGATATTGCCAATAGCTTACGGGGTTAGCAAATCTGAAACCTCTGATTCATGGACATGGTTTATGGGGCATCTTAGGGATTGCATAGGTCCTATTAGCAATCTGACAATCATATCTGATAGGGCAAACTCAATTGACAACGCTGTTAGAAGGTGTTTCCCAGATGCTTTTCATGGACTTTGTGGTGTTCATTTGTATAGAAATCTAAAATCAAGGTCTGCTGGTATAAAAAAGCACAAATGGACATACTGGAAGGCTGTAAAAGCTTATCGGGAAGTGGATTTCAATAAGCATATAAACTGTTTAAGACGTGTTTTGCCTCAGTGTGCTCAAACACTAGAAGATGTCGGGTTTGAAAGATGGTCAAGAGTACATCAACTTGGAGCAAGATATGGTTTCATGACGTCTAATAGTGCAGAATCAATCAACGCTCTAAGTCGTCATTCCCGGAAATTACCCATTACTATGTTAATGGAGTTTTTTCGAGCCTCTATTCAACAGTGGTACTACAAGAAAAGAAACCATGCAGGTATTATTTCTTTGAATTCGTAACTTATCATTTATATATTTTACTAAGTATTGTTTATTTAAATTTACAGGAACATTGGAACATCGTGTTACACCATGGACTGAAAAAAAGATAACGAAACGTGTTGTGAAGTCAACGTCATGGAGAGTTGAACCATGTTCAAACACTTTGTTTCAAGTACTGGATAATAACTTAAATGGGCTGGTCTATCTAAATGCAAAGACGTGTAGTTGTATGAAATGGCAAACATCTGGTTATCCGTGTGGCCATGTTATAAAAGTTGCTCTTCATTTAAACCAAGATGATTCAAGCGCATACGCTATGGATTGCTACACTACAGAAGTTTATCGACAGACTTATGCCGAGATTGTCTACCCTATTCCACATCCTTCTGAGTGGGACATACCAGATGACTTACAAACAGTTTTGCCACCAGCCATGGACAGAAGGCTACCTGGCCGACCAAAAAGTCACGATCGTATACCGTCTAAGGGTGAAGAGAAGAAGAGATCGACATGTAGTCGGTGCAAGGAAAGTGGTCATACAAGGTTGACATGTGGATCACCAGTGCCATCACAATCATCTTTTCCTCTACCAAAATATGGATCCTCATCAAAATCCAAAGCTCATATGGTGTCAAGCAAAAGGTAATCATCTTTAAAATCCCAATCACAACTGGCTTCACCTTTTGGGACTGTTAACTTAGGTGATTTTTAAATGCAAACGTTGTATTATGTGGATTTTATGTGTGAACTTTTAACATTTTCAGTTGAATTAATGACTCAGGCCAACCATTTTGACTTAACCAACTCTTGTTATTCAGTTGTTATCACTTATTAGGCATGCATTTGACTATCGCAACACGGAAATTACAATCGCAACGAGAGAATCGCAATGCGAAATGAAAATCCCAACATGAAAATCGCAATGCGGAAATGAAAATCGCAATGCGAAATGAAAATCGCAATGCGAAATGAAAATCGCAACGAGAGAATCGCAAGGCGGAAATGAAAATCGCAATGCGAAATGAAAATCGCAACGAGAGAATCGCAATGCGGAAATGAAAATCGCAATGCGAAATGAAAATCGCATTGCGATTCTCTCGTTGCGATTTTCATTTTCGCATTGCGATTCTCTCGTTGCGATTTTCATTTCGCATTGCGATTTTCATTTCCGCATTGCGATAGTCATTTTTGCCTTCAACATAATGCAGATTGAAATCAACAAAATCAACCATTACATTTCAATCAATTAAACAAGCACAAATAAGAATTATGTTCGCATCAATTAAACAAATCAACTTTTACAAATCAATTAAACAATCAAAAAATAAGCAATAATTCTTATTTCCAATCATCTACTATTGAATCAACTTTTACAAATCAATTAAACAATCAAAAAACAATCAATTAAACTATTGAATCAACTTTTGCAGCCATACATCATTTTCACGCAGTTCACTTCTGAGATTAACCTGCAAAAACCAAACATTTGCTCAAACAACACTTTCTACACATCTAAAACCTACAAACAGCAAATTATTGAATTCTAGGTACTTAACCAAACATTTTCAAACCAAAAGTCTATAAACTTACCAATTGTTTATGGACATTTTTATAACGCGGATGCAGGTAGGCAGCGTCTCGTATATATCGATTTAGCCATATAATGCCGAAACCACAAGCCTACTGCAGCTCTATCTCTATCGGTGGGAGGTAGATACTTGGTGCTTCCCGTCGTCAAACGCTCCAACGCCAAGCATACGAGAGGACCACAATCTCCTCTGGCTCCTTCCGTTTGTTGTGGCGCGGTCTCGTCTCTAATAACTGTAATATTGAGCTTCTTTGGCTTCTTGTTTCCAGAACGAGTCCAATAATTGATCGCATCCAAGAATTTAGCCAAATGAGAGCTTCATCCCTTAATAATATCTCTTAAATCAGCCAATGATATGTAATTTATCATGCTGTCATACACTATTGTCTTAAGGGATGGGAGCTGAAGCTCGACGAGAATCCAATGTTTACGTTCCAAAACAGGGATAAACACCTGCAATCATAAGTAATAATTCATTCATTTGCGCACTTATTTCATAAAACCTTTAAACTCAATCTAAAATAAATACTAACCTTATCGACCTCCCACCATGCAGGATAAAGTTTAGCTTGTCCATTGCCCAAATCAAATGATTCATCTCGTTGATTCTTCAAGTGAACGGTGTTAAAAGACGTCGGCATAATTGTATATCGTATATTTTTATTTTTCTTAAGTTTTCTTATTATTATAAGACGTGTCACCCACGCATCGATATGTTGTTTTACAAAAAAAGACATATATTAGTGACTTACATAAATTTAAAAAAAAAATTAATCAAATTGAAATATAAGAAAAATATAAGACTTACCCCCCCATCGAAATAGCCATTGTCTTCGACCCCTAATAATACGCCCCACCAAGACCGATCAAGCAACAAATAGATATCATCGGTGAGCTTGCATATGTCAGTGAAACACCCCTGGCTCCGCTCATGTAGATAAAAATCAACTGCGGTCTTAGCCCAAAGGGTGTTATCCAGAATCGTGTCTGGTAGTTGTCTCATCTCCACTTCCGATACCGGAATGGTACTGGCCGGTAACTTATACGAGAGCCAACTCTCATCCATTATGTCCGGCACGTCATAGGGTTTCTCAAGAAGCCTACATATGACGCCATGTGAATCGGGCTCTTGAATGGTGGGAGGGACCTCTTCAATGATGATAGTGGCCTCTTGAACGGTGGGAGGGGACTCTCGAGGAATGATAGGGGGGCCTCTTCAACGATAGGAGTGGACTCTTGAGGGATGACAGGCGAGTCGGGCTTCTTCTTGCGGTGTCTTCGCACTATTGGGGTGTGCGGAGACTTAATAGCACGTGCACGCTGTCTGATGCGTGAACTCCGTCGTGCAAGCATAACCCGACGTAAAGCATCCACTATATCGGGCCGCTAAATAATTAAATACAAAAATCAGTAAATAAACAGACATGATATTTAAACAGTGAAAACAAAGACAAATATGTTTCAAACTTGCATTGTATTCACCCAAGTCATTATTCTATCATAGTTCACAAAATGCATCAGATAACAAAGAAAAATATGTTTCAAACTAATACCCTGAAGTTAGTATTTGTCTTTGTTTTGTCTATTGGTTGAAGTAATGCAATCCATTCAAGTTTCAATTTGCAGAAGAAGAAATAGTTTACTTTCGCAACACGAAACTTAAAATCGCAACGCGAAATGAGAATCGCAACGAGAAACCAAAATCGCAACGCGAAACCAAAATCGCAACGCGAAATGAAAATCGCAATGACAGAATCGCAATGCGAAATGAAAATCGCAACGAGAGAATCGCAACGCGAAATGAAAACCGCAATGCGATTTTGGTTTCGCGTTGCGATTTTGTCGTTGCGATTTTGGTTTCGCGTTGCGATTCTGTCGTTGCGATTTTCATTTCGCGTTGCGATTTTGGTTTCGCGTTGCGATTTTAAGTTTCGTGTTGCGAAAGTAAACTATTTCTTCTTCTGCAAATTGAAACTTGAATGGATTGCATTACTTCAACCAATAGACAAAACAAAGACAAATACTGACTTCAGGGTATTAGTTTAGCAGAATTGGCATCAACCGAACAAATTTACTTTCAACCAAAAGACAAAACAAAGACAAATACTATTTCACAGTGTTAAAGAATACACAGTTTAGCAGAATTGGCAGCAACCGAATAAATTTACTAAGCAATCTAAGTGAAATTGCTAATCTAAGTGAAATTACGAGTAAATTTATCATCAAGTTAAATATGGAAAATCTTAAACTTACCTCGTTGCGTAGAGTATGAACCTCATTCTGCAACGATACTATCATCTCATGTAGAGCGTCAACCTCACCACGTAAAGTTGACACCTCCACACGCCATGCACCATCGTTATCGCGTAGAGTACCGATCTCCTCACGCAAGGCATTGACCTCATCACGTAACTCCCTTGACTCATCCCGTTGAGGTGGAGGTGGAGAACAGGGAGATAGGAGTCGTGGCATCTTTGCCGGTCGCCTATCATGAGGTGATGGTGGAGAAGAGGCTCGATGATGTGACGGGATAGGTGATGGCTCTCGTTCTAGAGGTGTATAGTCGGGTCGATCGGGTGATGGCTCTAGGTGAGGGGATGGCTCTCGAATTGGAGGAAGTGGATGCTGCTCATCATCCGTGCCATCAAAAAAACTCTGACTAGCTTGCCACCAATCAGTGGCAAGCTCTTCCTCCGTAGGTGTCAGTCTTTGTAATGGAATGTTGGCCTCCTGACAATATAAAACTCAAACAAAGTTAAACGTCTACTATTAATAACTTGTTTATATATTATATGAAAGTATTTGTGTTAACTTACATTATTTATTGTCGCATATGGTATTAAGTCTTCCCAATCCAACAGATTTTTCCTCTTCCAGGAAATAGCCCTGGGAATATCATTTGACGTTTTTATTGCATATGTACGCATGCTGGGGAAAGCCTCGAATATCCAAATCTACAAACAATATAATAACAAAATTAGTAATTGTTAAATAATTAATTATAATTTTAGAAACATTATATAGAAATTCTTACCTTAAAGGCCCAAACAAAGCCTGACAAAGTGTATTTCGACCCATCGCCACGCAAACTTTTGCGGTCATCAAAGGCAGTAGACAACTTAGTCCAAGTAGCTTTCCATATATACGAACCCCACGGAAACAGATTCCATGCATTTAGGTCCTCTACCAATATTATTAGCTCCCAAGGAATAGGTTGTCTGGCCTCTCTGCCTAAAAAGCCGGCATACAAAAGTAGTAGAAGGCATACTCGGACAACATCGACGTCATCCATCCGAGTGAAACCATCTTTCTTATTAAACAATTTCTTCAGGTCGTCGACGTGTAGGTTCGGCTTCTTCATTGACTCATCCGGAAAAACCCGGGATAACCATGATGGGCGGGCGATATGACGAGTGTACCGGCCTACATCATCGTGTCCGAATCGTAGACCAGTGATTAAGCAGAACTCCTTCCGCCCAAAACAAGTTTACGCTGGTGGAAAATGAAACCATATCTCTTCCTCACCACGTTGTATACTGTCGGGTAGATTTGATGTCATGGTCTGAAGCCACAAATGGGTCAAATTAGCATCTCCACCCGGATGCTGTACTCTCAGCCATGGCCCGAAGCAGGTTTCCTCAAACAATTGTCTTTGTGCAGGTGAAAGCTTCGAAGCAATTGTAGTGGCTAGGCTAACTTTATTCCTTAATGTCAATGAAGCCGAAAAAAATTTCTACAAAAACAATAAACATACCAAGTTAGATATACCAAAAACTACACTGTGAAGATATACCAAAAACAATAAACATAAAAAGTAGTAGTTTATTCTTGAAACTAAAATTTGCAACACTGTTTTGTCTTTTGGTTGAAATGAAAATCGTAACGAGAGAATGACTATCGCAACGAGAGAAATGAAAATCGCAACGAGAGAATCGCAACGCGAAATGAAAATCGCAACGAGAGAATCGCAACGCGAAATGAAAATCGCAATGCGATTTTGGTTTCGCGTTGCGATTTTCATTTCGCGTTGCGATTTTCATTTCTCTCGTTGCAGATAGTCATTTTCGCGTTGCGATTTTCATTTCTCTCGTTGCGACTCTTCTGCAAATTGAAACTTGAATGAATTGCATTACTTCAACCAAAAGACAGAACAAAGACAAAGACAAATACTAACTTGAAAATCGCAACGAGAGAATAGCAACGCGAAATGAAAATCGCAACGAGAGAATCGCAACACGAAATGAAATCTAAGTGAAATGGTTAATCTATCCAGTAAACTTATCATCAGTTTCAATATGAAAAACCTACAATAATGCAAAAATTTCAAAATAAAAATAATTAAAAAAACTAACCCTCGGAGGTTGATTTTCCATTTCTGAATATTGTGAGGGATTTCTGACCGTGAATGGTTGTGAGGGATTTCGCCGGAGATGGGGACGGAAATCTTCGGAGATGGGGACGGATTTCGTCGTAGAGAGTGAGAGATGGAGATGGGACTGAGTTGTGATTTTAGGTTTTAGGTTATGAGTTGCGATTACGAGATTTTGTCTTAATATTCGTTTTTGTAATTTGAAAATAAAATACGCGTAGCGATTATAATGGCGCTTTAAAAATCGCGTTGCGATTTACGGATACGCGTTTCGATTTTACGTATTGTCGTTGCGATTTACGGATACGCGTTGCGATTTACGGATACGCATTGCGATTTACGGATACGCGTTGCGATTTACGGATACGCATTGCGATTTACGGATACGCGTTGCGATTTACGGATACACGTTGCGGTTTACGGATACGCATTGCGATTTATGTGTTCACGTTGCGATTTTCATATTCGCGTTGCGATTCTGGAAAATCGCAATGCGAATTTGTACTATCGCATTGCGATTTTCAAGAATCGCGTTGCGATTTTGGAAACTGATTTGCGATTCTGGGGATCGCGTTGCGATTTTTATTTCGTGTTGCGATTTTGTTGGTCATTTTGGCAAATCCAAAAAAAGTTGGTTAAAATCGTATATTATAAGGCATTTTTGGTCACTGAGGCGATTTTCTCTATACTATATAGTATATATAGTTTATATATATAATATATAGTATATAAATATAAACTATAGTATATAAATATCAACTATAGTATATATATATATAGGTCATATGTAAACTATATAGTTTATATATATAGTTCATATGTAAACTATAGTTCATATGTAAATATTAACGATAGTTTATATGTAAACTATAGTTCATATATAAATATTAACCTTAGTATATATATATATTTATATATATAATTCATATGTAAACTATAGTTCATATATATAGTATATAAATATAAATTATAGTATGTAGTTTATATAAATATAAACCCTAAACCATAAGCCACACACATATATATAAACTATATAATTTATATTAATAAACTATATAATTTATACAATATATATTATTTAAATATAAATATAAATTGTATAGTTTATATATAATTCTTATATAATTTATATATAAACTATGTAGTTTCTATATAGTTCAATAGTTCATATATAAACTATATAGTATTATAGTTTATACATGGTATATATAGTTTATGCTTTATACATAATATATATATAAACTATATAGTTTATATATATAATATATATACTTTATATATAAACTATATAGTTTATATTATATATATATATATATATATTAGTTGTTTTAATTTTTTTTCTCAACTTATTACTTATTTATATTTATTAATTGGCCCATAACTTTTTAAATGAGTATAATTTAGTACTTTTTTGTATTAATTTCAACCTCAAAATTTTAAATTATTTTGATTTGATCCTTTTTGTGTTGTTTAATATATTTAAATTTTTATTTGTAATTTCATATTTGTTCAATTTAGTCCTCCAAATTTTATTTGCATCTGAAATTGACCCATACTTATTACTTATTTCTATTTTTAAATTGACCTATAACTTTTTAAATGGGTATAATTTAGTACTTTTTTGTATTAATTTCAACATCACAATTTAAAATTAGTTCGATTTGATCCCTCATCAATGTGTGTTGTTTAATTTATTTAAATTTTTATTTGTAATTTCATATTTGTTCAATTTAGTCCTCCAAATTTTATTTGCATATGATATTGATCCATACTTATTACTTAATTCTATTTTTTAATTGGCCCAAAACTTTTTAAATGTGTATAATTTAGTACTTTTTTGTATTAATTTCATCCTCATAATTTAAAATTATTTCGATTTGATCCCTCATCAATGTGTGCTTTTTAATTTATTTAAATTTTTATTTATAATTTCATATTTGTTCACTTTAATTCTTAAATTTGTATTTTTCATAAAATTGAACCATGATTATTTATATTCTTAGTAATTTACTCTAAATCATATACAATTACAAATTACAATTCAACGTTTGCGAAAGACGAAAATAATTAATCCAAAAATAAAAAATAACCCGATTTGAACTCAATCCGTATCTGGTAGAGATCCGACCTAAATTTTATTTGCCAATGATGTTACCCGATCTGAACGAGATCCGCCTGAAGTCCATGCGAACCCGAATTAACCTGCTTTTTAACTGCTTCGGACCTGAACTGTTTTGACTTGACCTGGCAACAATTCAAACTGAAAATGACCTGACCTGAACCCGATCTGGATCTGGTGTCAAATCAACCTGAAAATAACCTGAACTGATTTGACCAGACCTGAACCCGATCTGGATCTGGTCTCAAATTTACCTGACTTGACCTGTATCCGATTTTACCCGACTTACCAGGATCCGACTAAAACCTGAACGATTACCCGGTTTTACGACCCTAGTTTCAACCGCAGAACTCCACCATGTGTCCAAGCTCCAGGGCTAGAAATTGATGTAGTGAAGAGTGCACGTACATATTAATGGAAGTTGACCTCGTACAAGATTTATGATTTTGCACCTTTGAGAATTATTGCTAGTAATAAACTTTCTGTTGCGGTGTTTTCCATTTATAAAAGTTCTCTACCAATTAAGTCACTGTACTCTTATCACCATACATCCCTCTTTAGATTACATAACTAAGGGTGAATGTTTTAATCGAGTCAGATTCGAGTAAAAAAATAAATTATTTGAATTGATGAGTTATATTTTATGATTTAAATTTTATTTAAATTTTTTAGCCGAGTCGAGTTATTCGAGTTTCTATACAAATTTAATTATAATTATTTATAATATTATGGTATAAATTGATTACGATTGATCGACTTTCTCTAACCATTTATATATGTATTCATATTCTTTTTCACATTTTAATATTATTTAATAAATCGAATACAATTTAAAATTATAAAATATATTTACAATATTATTTCAAAGAAAATATTTTGAGGATAAATTATTGATTAGAGTATAAAGGAATCAAGGAATTGATGGAAAAAAGAATTTGTTAAAAATTACAGTCAAAAGATCAAATTAAATAAAATACAAAGTTAAAAGATTAAAAAATTGGAAAAAATAAATTTATAGTTAAAATAGAAATTAAAGTTACATATTTATTCTATAGTGGTAGAGAAACATGTGATTCTGATAAATAATTTGATCAATAAAACTTTAAAAATTGTGATATTTAATTTGGTCAATTAAAAGTTTATTGAATGGTCACAGTGGTTAAAGAAAGTGTTGTTATCTCTAAAGGTCTTGGATTCGAATAGTTGCGCCTGTGGGTTGTGTACACATTGTCAATAGTTAATTTTTCTTTAAACAAATATTATCATATAATCACTCTTAGACGACTATTAAAAAAATACAACATAATCATCATTAATTCTATAGGTAAATTCATAACAATTAAACCACCCAAAAGGTGGTTCGAATATACATGTCTATAAACTAAATATATCAATGGGTTGTTTACGATAAAAAATGATTACACTAATTTATTCTAGCTAGTGTTAGGAAGTGACTACAAATGCCAATATACACATGAAAGAATGCATTATTATTCATCTCAGTTGACAGCCTCCTCATAACCGAACATAACCGCCTCCTCATGCACGTGTTTTACAGCAGTCTAACATTCCCCCTACTCTTCCTTTTCTCCTCTTGACAACAACCTAACATTCCCTCTACTTTTCTTCTTCTGTTCTTCTGACCTTGAACATATTATTACAGCAAGTTCTAAAAACTAATTACAACTAATTTCTAACATTCAACCTTCTTGATGAAAAAATGAACAATTGAATCGAAAGTGTTGATGCTTCCTTCCGTTCACTTGAATCGAAAGTGCCGATGCTTCCTTTCGTTCTTCTTGAATCGAAAGTGTCGATGCTTCCTTTTGTTCACTTGAATCGAAAGTGCCGATGCTTACTTTCGTTCTTCTTATTCACCTTCATTTCTTTCTTCTTCATCCTCTTTTACGAGGTTCCTTGACATATATTTTTTCCTTGGACACTTGGTTGTGCAGCTTTCAAGTCTCATGACACCTTGGAAATCCACATCTGCTGGAAGGTGCTAAGTGATGCCACATGCCATGATTCTCATTTCTTTTAGCTTCAGCAGAAATGTTACGCTGAGTTGGATCATGGAAATGCATAACTCCAATATTCCAAGGAGTTGATGCTGTTGTTGACATATGTAGAGCAGGATTTTCAGCGGGCGGTCGAGGCCTTTTGTTCTTAGTTGCATTCGGTTGAGCTAGAGCCAGTGGAATTGGAGCAACAAAGGGTTCTATCTCCCATGGTGAAACCCTATCAGGCCTCTGAATAGAGGTAGGCTCATCCCATTGTACCTTCAATGAACGCCATTTTGAATCTTTCCAGTGAGGAGAAAAGTCTTCAACTCCAACAATTGTTCCAGAAAACCTTCTCTCATGAGAATCTTCCCCTTCACATCTTATCTTAAATCTCATGCCAACTGCAAACTTACTATTAAGGGCATCTAAATATTTGTTCAACCCAATGATGAACTGACTTGTCCTTGGCTTATAGTAGACAACAAAGAGGGACTGAGTTGAAGCAGCATGAGATGTAGTTGCAAGCACTCCTAAGTGCATATTCTGACTTGATATCACTGACGACGTCATGTTGCTCTGTTGGCGAACTACACACCTAACTCCGACACGAAGCTCCCCATTCTCTCCTCTTAGGAACACAAAGGAACCACCAGCGACTAATCGCTTTGAAGTTACAAATGTACTCCATCCTGTTGTCAACAAATGCCTCCTTGGTTGGCCTCTGAATATATGCTTAAAGCGCCACTCATAACCATGAAGATCCTTTGCAACCAATTCCTGGGTTGGCGTTGCCTGGTTCATGTCCAGTGGAGGAAGGCATTCAGTGGCATGTTTTCGAACAGAAAACCCTCCATGGGTGCTTGTATCTGAGGCTGTTAAAACCTTGCAGAATGAGTGGACGGTAGGTCTTTGAGACTCAAGAGTGCATTCATCAGGAGTTGTTGGCTCAGGTTGATTCGGTTCCGGCATATAAGTTCCATAACTCGATATACAGATCATCCCTTCCGTTTCCTTCAGAGGATACATTATTTGTCTGCGAAAACACTCCGACTCTATTCACCATTGAACTCTATCTAACTCACCGAGTCAAGAAACAGTAATAGTAGCAGAGCAGCAACCATTCTGTTGACTATATTCCAAAACACTTGAGGAAGCAGTATGAATTGAACTGGTCTGAGTGGCTCGGTCAGACAATTCAACAAACAGATTATAAGCGCAAGCGGAAAAAAATATTCACACAGCAAGCATAAACCAATCTGAGCAACACAGCATTAACGACGATGACAGAACATCCGAAACAACGATTTAGAGTAGTGAGATTCAAACTAACAAACCATTGAAGTTGATAAAGAAAGAGGAAATCGACAATTGAGAAGAAGAACAACGAAGATCCATATTCAGATCAGCAACCACATCCGTTAATCAAATAGAAACACCATACCAGAACTACTGAGAAACCACCGTCTACGCCAACAAGCACGATGAACTAACAAGAACGCCCTGAGTTACGCATTAAGAAAACAGGAGACTCCAGGAACTTATGGCGATTGATACCATGTTAGGAAGTGATTACAAATGCCAATATACACAGGAAAGAATGCATTATTATTCATCTCAGCTGATACATTACATTTATAAGAAAAGGTTAGGCTCATAAGCTCCCATTAACCGTCTAACAAACAAACTGCCCTAGCTAACCAAACTAACAGAATAACCGCCTCCTCATGCACGTGTATTACAGCAGTCTAACATTCCCCCTACTCTTCCTTTTCTCCTCTTGACAACAACCTAACAGCTAGTTATTAAAAAATCCGACTACTCAATTTACAACCCTATCATTATCTTTTGAACAAAATTCCATGATGAGTTTGGCAAAACTTAACTTTCTCCCTCTACTATAGCTTTCGGCTGTGGCTTCATTCCAGAAAAGTGATCATATTAAAAAAGAATGATAAAATTGATAGAAGAAAGAGACGACATTTCGGTTCTGATTGTGGAGGGCGACTCATGTTGTAAACATGTCAATACATTTTCTATTTTAAACTAAAATATCAATTCGTTTGGTAATAGATCTAGACTCGTGTTTGGTACTATATTCGAATGACTGATGGCACTGAAATACTCGCAGTGATAATGCTCCTCAACAATCCAAATTAACAAACATACGAATGAAATTATTCAAACGTTGAACTAACAAAATTCAATGGTACACATATACTTTGTTATACTACTTGCACTTTATAAATGTAAGCATGTTATGTAGTATATGTAAAGAGACATAAGTATATAAGATATCAATGACACCTTTTTTTTTACATAAACTAATATTCACATGTTGGAATTCATAACCACATGTTGATCCTCAATATTCACAACTATCAACCCATATAGACATCAAGTACAATTTCACACCATAGCACATATAACACAATTCGACACCAATATCGCATAGCATTAGTTATTTATAAAGAGGGAATATCAACATCACCTAATATCGTTAATGGTTTTCGCCACACAAGTATATGTGGCTGTATGGTCTCACATAACGTCAAATATAATGGTGAAATATTGGTTTCACATAATCTTAATGATAATTTCTATTATAGCTTCGAGATAAGGTTATCTGATTTCACATATCGTTGGACTAAATATGTATAAGTAAATAAATAATACAACACACATTTAGACAAGCACCACAATGATATTCACCATATTAACCACACATGGAAGATTCAAACTTTACATTACAAATAATGATTCACAACGATCGAGTGAGAACACTTCCTCTCACTTTGAATCGTAACTTATTCTATTCTCTAGAAAGAACTAAGTAAGGCACAAGTAGTTATTAAAGGCTTATGACTTCGTGATTATCACTCCGCTTTCATGCCAATACACATTAGGCTTTGGAGTGGATCACCCACATTCAATCCCTATACTTACCAATCTTGATACTTAGGGGGTGTTTGGTTCAAGGATTGTGAGATTCTCATGGGATGGGAATCCCACATTCCCATGTTTGGTTGGCCGGGAATCTCATTCCCGGTAATGTTTTATTACCAATAGTAGATTTTTTGGGGTATATTACCGGGAATGTCATTACCTCCATTCCCTTAGGTATTGTAACATTACCGGCATTTTGGACTAAAATTCCCTTAAATTTTTATTTTTTTTCCAAAAATATCCTTCTTCTGTCATTGAATAATAAAAATTCTACGAAGGTTAAATTATAAATTTATCCTTAAATTATTTTAGATTTAAAAAAAATGTCTATAATTAAAATTTTATATTAAGTTCAGAGGTTAAAATTTTTTTTACCCTTTTATTAAACCTTTTTTATATTTTTAATTTTGTAAAAAAAAAATATATAAATATTATGAATTTAATTTTTTAAAGAAAATATATAAATATTTTACAATTTGTAATATTATACAAATATATAATAAGGACAATTTGGTCAAATATACATTCCAATAATCTTTTATTCCTTTAACCAAACACGGTAATCTTACATTCCTGCTAAACCAACCAAACACAAAATACAACATTCCCAATAATCATATTCACTGGTAATCTTTTATTCCCACTGGTAATCTTACATTCCGTGAACCAAACGCACCCTTAAGGGTATGTTTCGTACTTTCTTACTCTCATTGTACCTTAGTTCACAATAGCATCAAAACGCCTTCTATAGGCTCAATCATTGGTAACAAACTCTACCTTGGTCCTGCATTCGAATTGGAAGTCAATTTACGATTTTTGAAGCATGGAATATCGATATCAAACAGAGGATATCGATACACATCTAAAGTATCAGTACCAAATTTAGGCTCAATATTTTAATATTTCCTAAGGGTATCGATACCTCATGCGAGTATCGATACTCATCCATTGGATATCGATACTCAACTTCGAAGTTTAAATAAAATATCTTGATATCGAGACCCAACTTTTGGTATAGATACCACAAGAACGATACTAACGATCATGTGTCACATGTCACTTGTAATACGCGTCACAATAATATGTTTACATGTGTCACCACCTAATTGAATGATTAATTTATTAAATTAAATTAAAATTAGGACCGTCTTGATATAATATATAAGTATTGACAATCAAATATGTAATTATAGTAATTTTAACTACCACATCAACACTTTCGTTAAATATTAATGGCAAATAACTTGATTGACACACTTAAATAATTAAGTGATATGAGTAACAAAATTTTAAAATCGATGGTCAAAATAAAAAGGGAAAATTAAATAGTCATACAAATAATTTACCTAAAAATAAATACACGCATTTCTTGCCATAAATGATAAACTCGAAACCTCTCCACTGCATAGTTAGCGTTGTTTCCTTTTCATTGTTAATTGTCAGAAAGAATTTCGTGGGAAAAGCTTTTGTGAGGAAAAAATGGAATCTAGTAACGATCTCAAATGGAGGAAGCAATCTCTCAAACCGATTGAAACAATGAGTTCATTAGCAAGCAAATTAGTAACAGAAGAGAATGAGAATAGTAAAAAAAACAGCTGGAGAAGAGCCATTGAGCCCTTCATCTCGTCTCTTTCACGAACCAACCCTCAACCTTTATGTTATAGTCATCATGGATGGAAGACTAGAATTTACCCAGACATCGTGAAAGCCAACTTGGGTCATACTTTGCTTAGGCACCCTCGTTTTTCTAGTTTGCAGGTATCATAAACAAGTTTTTACTTATTTTTTTCTATTTCATTTTAATACACTAATATGGTAAAAATGTCAGGTGATTGATGAGAGAAATAAGGGAGAAATGAAATGGGTTAGAACCGAAGTGGATTTGGAAAAAACATGTTATCGTTCCAAATCTGGACTCGAACATTGATTCACCTGAAAAGTTCATCATTTACAAACTGAGCAAAACCGGCATCGACAAATCACAGCCTCTTTGGGACCTCCATTTGCTCAACTTAAGAACTTCAGAATCTGAGGCGGTTGGTATTTTAAGGGTCCATCACTCCCTCGGCGATGGCATTTCTCTTATGTCTCTTCTACTCGCTTGCACTCGCCAAACGAATGATCCTCTGGCGTTGCCTACTATCCCAGTCAAGAAGAAGCAAGAGGAGAAGGATGATGATAGATGGTTTTGGAGAATTATGTTCATGTTTTGGTCTTTGTTTCAGGTTTTTCGTAATACTTTGGTCGATGTTTTCATGATTATTGTCACGACATTGTTCTTGCAAGATACTCAGAATCCTCTCAAGGGTCCGCCTGGAGCATTGTTCAACCCTCGTCGAATTGTTTACAGGACAGTTAGCTTGGATGATATCAAGTTGGTGAAGAATGCAGTGAAAACTGTAAGTCCATGTGTTGCATTATGGAGAAAATCTCAGTTATTGCAGAAAAAAAATAATTAAATTTCAATCTGCAGACCATAAACGATGTTGCTTTGGGGTTTACACAGGCTGGTCTGTCCCGCTATATAAACAGAATACATGGTAAGATTTCTTACTACCATGTAGTTTATGGATGAAACGGGAAGGCTTGATTCTTTTTTTCACTTGTTAATAGTTGGAAATAACAAAGATGAGGGAGCAATAGAAAAGGATAAAAAGGATAATCTTCCCAAGAAAATTCGCCTCCGATCAACTTTGGTCTTCAACCTAATACAATCTGCAGGAATCAAGGTTTGTAGCTTTCGCTCAAATAATTAAGCAATTAACTTTTTCCCCTAACCTCTCTTGAATGTTAATGCATGCTAGGCTTTAGCTGATATGATGGAAAAGGATTCTGAAGCAAAGTGGGGCATTTGCGTTGGTTATGTTCTGCTCCCCTTCACCATCGCTTTGAGGGATGATCCATTAGATTATGTTCGTGATGCTAAGGCCACGATTGACAGAAAGAAACGCTCGTTTGAAGCTATATTCACTTCCACCATTGTTGAGTTAACATTGAAGCTTTTTGGCGTAAAGGTTAATTTCAGTCTTTTTAATTATTGTTAATCTTAGATCTTCCACTGGTTTCTTATCAGTTGGTATGTTTTCCAATGCTCAAAACAGACGGCCAGTGCTTTGTCCTATAGAATAATGTCTCGCACAACGGTGTGCTTCTTGTTGGACCTTTAGAGGAAATTGATTTTTATGGTCACCCCCTGGCTTTCCTTGCTCCTGGTGCTTATGGCCAACCTCATGCAAGTCTTTCATTTGAGAAAAGCTACACTGTTGTTGGGCCGAATTGTCGGCTGCTAATGTGATTAATGAAAATTGCAGGCATTGATAATCAATTTCCAGAGTTATGTCGACAAGATGGCGATTGTTCTATCGGTGGATGAGGGTACAATTCCAAACCCTCACCAGGTGTGTGAGGACATGGTGGAATCACTGAGGCTCATCAAGGATGCAGTGGTCACTAGGGGGCTTGCCTAGAAAACAGAAACGTCAGTTTTCCAGGATTATGCTGTGAGTTTCATGTATTTGTGATTTCATTCACAATTTCCAAGATTCATGAGATTCAGGAAATAATATAATAGTGTATTCCAATGCTCAGTCAGTATGAACCGTTACTTTCAAATCTTGCAGAGATGGTTAAAGGCCAGAGGCCAACACCTTTCTTACGATCTGTATATATAAATATAACAAATCCATTAATACCCGTAGCGTACAATCAAAATCTGTATATACTCCGTTGGTATTTGATTCATTTATTAACTAATTTAAATTAGATATTATAAACGTTTATTACGAGAACGATCATTTTAATTTAATTTGTTCTAATTACGTTGTTAATATTCAATGAGAGAGTTTTGTAGTCTTGATAAACCTACACAACTTAATAAAAATCAATTTTTATTTGAATCATTAAAACAGAGGAGAAACAACTCTCATATTTTTAGAAAAAGAGTAAAGTATAGTAATGGTCATTGAACTTTTCTAAAACTTGCATTTAAGTCCCCCAACTTTTAAAACTTGCAATAAAATCCTCCAACATTTAGTCCGTTTGTAATATGGTCCCCGACCGTTTGACGTTGTTAGTTCATTTACAATATGGTCATTGAACTTTTCAGGCGCTTGCATTTAGGTCCCCCAACTTTTAAAACTTCTAACATAGTCCTCAATTTCATTCTAAACCCCAAATTCCAAAATAATTCAATTACATTTTAAACCCAAAATTCTAAAATACTTCAATTTAGGATTTAGAATGTAATTAAAGTATTTTGGAATTTTGAACATGAATTTGCTAATTGATAGTGTTTACTTCAATATAAATTTGAGGTTTATTGTATGCACATCCAACGGCTGCCGCACTTTGAACATGAAGAGTGCATCTATCACAATTATTGCATAAACCGTTGAAGTAAAAGTAACAAGATCAATTTGTCTTGTTCGTAGCTACCGTACTTTGGTATGACAATCCAATAGGTAGGCCTGTAAACGAACCGAACGCACACGAACGAAGGTATGTTCATGTTCGTTCATTTAATAAATAAAAGAACATAAACGAACACGAACATAAACGAACAATTTTTTTTTTCTTCATGCTCGTTTATTAAGGAATATAACTTGTTCATGTTCGTTCATTTAATAAATAAACTAACATAAACGAACACGAACATAAACGTTGGAGTCCCTATCTTCCATTGTTCTTTCATGAAAAATAGTCGACAATGCAAACCAATCAAATCTACAGTGATAAATAGCGTAAGAGCTGATTAGCAGTGATGAAATGTTTGAAGATATCAAATATTTTGATCAATCTTTTAAAGATATTAAATGATTCACACGACTTTAATTTAACGCTATAACATTTATTTTAGTGGTCCATGATTACATATGAACAATCATTTTCCACTACGTTATTCTAATACATTCGCCGGCTAAAAGTTTTGTGACATCAATGTCAGACTTTAGTGAGGTTTGTTAATAATGGCCATTTCCGTTGGCAGAGTAGAAAATTTAACAGCATGAAAATTTTGAACAGTACAAATTGGACTACAAGGCAATAACATAGATCTAAATCCCTTCGATGTTACATATCGTAACTGATATTATTGCTAAACCACCATTCAAAATTTTAACGTACCTAAAGTCTACTCCACAACTAAAAGTCACACAAGAACTATGAAAACAAAAGTTCATTGTCAAAGTGTATCTTCTACTTATTAATGGGTTCTTCTTGAAAAACCCATTACTTTCGCTATTACACTTTTTTTTCAGAAATTGTATAGAAACCTTTGTTTTGTTTTCTGACAAATTCTATATATTTTTCTCTTTACTGATACTCATATACTTCCGATTGTTACATTTATCTTCTCATCTATTTCTAGAAAGAAGTATGATGTTTTCTTGAGTTTTATATGTGAATATACCCGCAATAACTTTACATATCAATTATTAAGTCAAATAAAACAGAGAAAGAGATGGAAACAGACCTGTAAAAATTCAGATTGCATTATAATATAACTTGTTTTGAAGCTTTTAGGGATTGTCTCCACTCTCCAGTGAACACTAGGGTTTGGGAAAAAAAGGGGGAAAATGAATATAGGTGCGAGGTGCCTCACAGGTTAACATATTGGATTTAATCTCCAAATAAAATTGGGTTAATTATGGAGTTAGTCATCAGAATATCAGATTAATTAATATTTTTAAGATACTTACAAATTGGTCACCAAAATTGATTTAAGAAGATTGTGTTAAACATAAATGAATGAACATAAACGAACATAATCGAACGAACATAACCGAACGTTCACGAACGTAAATGAACGAACGAGACCTATGTTCATGTTTGTTCATTTAATTAAACAAACACAAAATTTTGTTCATGTTCGTTCATTTAATAAATAAACACACATAAACGAACTTCCCGCCACACGATTCATGAACGGTTCAAAATGAAGACATAATAAATAAAGGGAAAAATGTTTGGTCATAGTCACTCCAAAAGTTATGGCGTCAAATAGGTTGTTTAAGATAGACATTAGATGCCAAAAACAACATTACCAGTTGCAAATACATTAATGGCCTACTCTTTTAACATATAATTGCTTCTAATGCTCCATGTTTAATATTCGATGAGAATCTAAAGCAGATAGCGGAACTAAAATCATAAGACCCCATAATTCTTGTAAATTCATGGCATGTCAGCAATAAAAGACATTGTAAAACATAGAGGACACTGCAACAAACATATATATGCTAGAAATGAAGGTGCAAATGTGCAATGACCGGGCAACATATCAAGTAGCTGCTCCAAATATACTACCCTGTCATGATGCTTTTCGAGTTGTGTGCACGTAGAATTGTCTTCCAAAGTTATAATTCAATACAGATTCAACTGTAAAATTTCCAAAACATGTAAAAAATTCAATTCGTTCACGATATATCAGTCCCATAATCAACATGAACTTATTAAAAAGAATACGAGCTCACAAGATGCCAAAAACCACTGGTCGGATCAATACAATTCCTAGTAAACTAGTACCAACAGTCTCTCGGATTGAGCCTAGTGATTTCACTATGTCGATACTCACAACCAATTCCCTAATTTAAATAAAAACCAAACAAGAAGATAAAAAAATTAGCCTAGGATCCTCTTTCACTTCTATTCTGATGGACTGAATATCTTTCATAAGGAGTACTAAAAGTTTTGATTAAGAAGAAAGAAATAAAATTAGATGGTTTTGGTTCGAAACTAACACTGAATATCCAGATCCCTGATTTTATTAAAATAAAATTATTATTATATTAATTATTTATTAAAATAAGAATAATATATTATTAAGTATATTAATTACTAATTAAAATAAGGGTAAAGTATAGTAATTTTTATGTTTTTGGAACTGTATGTCAATGATCTGAATATTCAGTGTTAGTTTTGAACCAAACCATCTAATTTTATTTCTTTCTTCTTAATCAAAACTTTTAGAATTTAGGGTTTAAAATATAATTGAATTATTTTGAAATTTGGGTTTTAGAATGAAATTGAGGACTGTGTTGTAATTTTTAAAAGTTGGGGACCTAAATGCAAGCGTCTGAAAAGTTCAGTGACCATATTGCAAACGGACTAACGGCATCAAACGGTCGAGGTCCATATTGCAAACGGACTAAATGTTGGAGGACTGTATTGTAAGTTTTAAAAGTTGGGGGACCTAAATGCAAGCTTTAGAAAAGTTCAGTGACCATTACTATACTTGACCCTTAGAAAAATCTAACCCCTAAAATTTTAATGCAAATTTGCCACCAAATTCATGCAAGTATATGGGACAATATGATTTTTTTTATAGAGGGAAAATATGAATCTTAATGTTGAAGACTTTTTCTTTTTTGAAAAAAAATGTCAACAAAAAAGTCGAAAAAATTAATTTTCATAGGATTCGAACCAAAGGTGTTCATGAACTTAAAGACTTAATGGTATTAGTAAAAGACTACTATCATTAAATCAAAAAATAAATAAATCCAACAACTTAAATTGGCCTAATTGTGATGGGCAAGCCCGTTTAACAAAGGAATAAAAAAAATTCATTTTATTATCGATTTTAATTTTCCGCTATTTTCAACACTTTAGGTTCCGTTTTTATTCTAAAATTATTTTTTGTTTTATTATTTTTAAAAACACTTGAGGGTCCGTTTGTACAATATTTACACTTTTTAGCTGTTATCAATTTGTTTTTTATTATTATTTTAGCTGTTATCAATTTGTGAATTTGGACAACACTAATAAGAAATTTATTAACGTTGGACGAGCATTCAAGGAGCTGACGGGTGAGAGTGAATAGGGTTGGTTTTCTTCTTTAAATTTGACTCTAACTTCCAACCTCTGCTGATCCCCATTCATTGGAACCCATTGTGAGTTTCACCAACTCCCGCAACTCTCATTATATCAGTTTTATAGTTGTTGTTTTCTCATTCCTACATCCATACGACCAGGATGGATCAAGAGATTTTGGAGTGCGATTGTATCTCTAGAAAGTTTAAATCCCATATAATTTAAGTAATTTATATGTCTATTCAAAACAAAAGTTTCACACCCAACAACCTCTTTATCATAATTCAAAAATGATTTAAGCTCAATTTCACATCTGTTGCAGAGTCACCAGAAATTTTCCCAGTAAAAACTTGGAACCAAACTGATTAATGACTCGTAAATTGCACCAGTAAAAGTTTCTTCCACGATCTGGTGTGTGCTCTCTTTGTTTCCCTCAAGTCCACGAATTGTTTGCAGAATATATAATTAGCTTGGATGAGATCAAGTTGGTCAAGAATACCACACACACACACACACCAGTCCAAAACCCTGCGTTTCCATTATGAAGAAGATGACATAAATCTGTTCAGTAGTTGTTTCTGAAAAAGAAATCAAACAGTTAAGGATGTTGATTTATGGATATGGATCATACAGGTTGGTTGAAGGTTATCTAAATTTGTAGCAGCTGGCTGGTTTGCCCCACTTTTCTGGCCATCAGTAGAAGAACTTGGCATTGACATTTTATGAGGTACTCCAGCTAGCTCAACAAGGATGCAGGTGCAGTACACTGACTAGGGGCTGGCTAAAAAAAAACAGTCAATTTATATTGACCTTGAGCACTAAATACGATAGCAGAGCTGTCTTGTCTAATATGTACTAATTTCTTCTCTTTTTTTATTAATTAGGTCAATAATTTCTTAATCTGTTGTCTAATAATGTTGGTTAAACATTAATGAAATTAACTAATTGTCTTAATATGGTAGATTCTTTCGATAATAAACCAAGCTAATTTAACTTTCAATGTAGGGCCAAAATATATATAAAAAAAGAACATTTCACAGATGCAAATGGCGATTAGTAGGAAATCACCGGATGCACGGAGAGAAGTTACAGAGGTGGCTGACGATGACTTAATTATGGGAAATATTGAAGGCATTCAAAGCCAGAATCAAGCAGAAAACAGAAGCAAACAAACCGGAAAGTTTGTAACGCCTCTACCAGGCTAAAAGATACTTCAGGTTAAAGATGTCACATTCGAAATTCGAAGCAAATTAAGATAAAATTTAGAATATTTTATTTTATTTTAATAATATTTTTTATTAAGTAGAAAAATGTTTATCTTCTCAATGTAAATGTCGAGATTCGATCCCACACAAAGTAAAATAATATAATCATCTTTGACTATTTTATGGTATTTTTAAATATAAAATCAATTGCTTAAGCCAAGTTAAATTTTAAAATTAACTTTTGTTTGAAAGTCAAATAATTATACATAGACGTTTTTTTACGTAAATCTTAATATTTTGAGGCAAATATAAATTTCTCAGAACCTATAAATTTTCATACAACACAAAACTCTTATACATGTCACTATAAACTATAATTTTAAAACAAACTTTTAACTTTTTTTTTTACGGGAGGCGTTGTGACTTGTGACTCTTTTGACGATGTAACTTTCATGGTCTCACCCCCTACCTTTCAATTAATAACACCTACTAGTGAAAGTAATTCACACACTAAACTTCACATTTAATTATAATATATATATATTAATAAAATTAGTTAGATTTATTAAAATAAAAAAACCCTAAATTACAATGAAAAAATTACAATTATAATCATAAATTAAACACATAATAAGGAGGACAATTTCCTATAATTATTAACACAAAAAACTAGTAACTTAAGATCATATAATGACCATATTAAAAAAAAGTTAAAAAACTTAATCAAATTAATTACAACAAAAGGTAAATACAAACATATCTAATTGCATCAGTAAATGAATCACGAAAAAGAATTATGCTATTGAAATACCATAAAAAACTGCAAATCAAAGTCTAGTGAAGTGAGAAAATTATTCACGAACGCATATCGTGTATCCAAAACAGATAATATCAATAGGATAACAAATAAATGTCATCTTGGTTAGTTTTGACGATGTCAAATCCAACCATGAGAAAAAAGATAAACGAAGACAAACTATCAAATGACCGAAAATGTACCTAAAGACATAGGAAAACGTATCACAAAGATAGAAAAAATGTGCCATAAGATAGAGTTATTAATTTTTTTTAAAAAAAGAAAAAAATAATATATAATAAAATAAATTAAAAACAATGATTATCGATGATCGACGATTAATACTAAGACTAATATTGTCGCCGATCATAAAAAAGAAGAAAAAACAAACAACGACATATGGATAAGAGAGAAAACTAAGATAACTTTAAGAAACCCTAATATTCACGCTCAATGATACTTATAATAACAAATAATGATGAAGGAAATATAAATATTATTTTATATATAAATATAGGATGAATATAAGGTACCATATGTTTAAAGACTTTCAATTATTTGAAAGTGAACGCTTATACCCTTATATGTGTGGTGCTTAAATCCGAGATCTCAAAAAATGAGAACAATACTCTTAACCACTAAAATCCGAGATCTCAAAAAAATGAGAACAATACTCTTAACCACTAAAATCGTTTGGTTCGTACAATACTTAAATAAAATTTTTATTATCTATTCTAATTTATTCATAAGGTGATTGTGCTTATATAAAAAATTTATATCATTAATTAACATAATATCATTATTCCCTAACAAATTATCATAATGTATAGCATATAATCAATATGCATCTAATATAATCGGTATTCATGACATACTGTCATTATGCATGTTATATCATCAATATACATATCATATAATATAAACTATTCATTGTTTATGCATCTTATTTCAATAGAAAACTTATGAATGGGATATAATATATGGACTTTATTGTTAAATTAAACCATTTCATAATAAACAAGTGAATTTTAATATTTAAAACGATTTTAAAAAAATTAAATTTATCATATTTATAATGTGAGTAAAATAAATATTTAATATAAAAATTTAGGTGTAAAATATAAAAATACTCTTACAATAATACTAAGGGTAAAGTATAATAATAGTCACTGAACTTTTCTAAAGCTTTCATTTAGGTCCCCCAACTTTTAAAACTTGCAATACAGTCCTCTAATATTTAGTCCATTTGCAATATGGTCCCCGACGTAACCCGTCGTTTGATGCCGTTACACTGCCGTTAGTATGTTTGCAATATGGTCACTAAACTTTTCAGGCACTTGCATTTAGGTCCACCAACTTTTAAAACTTGTAACACAGTCCTTAATTTTCAAAACATGTAAAAAAATCCAATTCGTTCACGATATATCAGTCTCATAATCAACATGAACTTATTAAAAAAAAATACGAGCTCACAGGACGCCGAAAACCACAGGTCGGATCAATACAATTCCCAGTAAACTAGTACCAACAGTCTCTCGGATTGAGCTTGACGATTTTACTATGTCGATACTCACAACCAATTCCATGATTTAAAGAAAAACCAAACAAGAAGATCAAAAAAATTTAGCCTAGGACCCTCTTTCACTTCTATTCTGATGGACTGAATATATTTCATAAAGAGTACTAAAAGTTTTGATTAGGAAGAAAGAAAGAAAATTAGATGGTTTTGGTTCAAAACTAACACTGAATATCCAGATCATTGACATGCAGTTCCAGAAACATAAAAATTTCAACAAAAAAACACACAATACGAGCTGAAAATAGGAAAGTGCGAAAGAGGAAAAGCTTACTTCTGGATAGACCAAAAGAGAAAATAAATACCTTCTTGCAAGTGAGGGGGAGAGGCTAAGAAATAAACGCAATCGATGTTGCGTTCCAACAATTCTTCCTCCATTTTTCTTTGTAAATAAAAAGCTGAAAGCCAGAGCACTCTTGGGTTTACAATTTTACATGGTGAAAAATTGAAGAACAAAAACCAAATGAGAATGCATGTGAGCGAAAGAGACTAAGAGGTGAATGCGCTGTTTGGGATTTCATTATATTTGATCATCTATTGGAAAATCTTTAACCACAATGATTAAACGAAAAAATTATTATATGTCATTTATACAAAATAATTCCAGCTTTGTTGGTGACTTTCAACAATGATACTTAGTTTATCTTAGTAGTATTTGTCAACTCTGCATTTCTAACCTCATTTTTTTCTCACAAGCATTTCATCAAACATCTATGCTTCACCTGAGATGACTTGCATCTAACATTACATCTTGAATCGTTGATGGTCCCGATAGTCCCTTGGTCGGGTCTTCTCTCAATGAACCCTTATTCAAATCAACACCTCCACATAATTCAAAGTTAGATTAGAATTTCCCATGCATCCCCGACTGAAAAGTTACTGGAAATGAGAAGAGAGAAACGAAAAAGGAAATTCGAGGTCGAAAAATAATTTGGGATTTAGAATGAAATTGAGGACTGTGTTGCAAGTTTTAAAAGTTAGGGGACCTAAATACAAGCGCCTGAAAAGTTCAGTGACCATATTGCAAACGTACTAACGGCAATGTAACGGCATCAAACGGTCGGTTACATTGGGGATCATATTGTAAACGGACTAAATGTTGGAGGACTGTATTAGAAGTTTTAAAAGTTGGAGGACCTAAATGAAATCTTTAAAAAAGTTCAGTGACCATTACTATACTTTACCCTAATACTAATTATTATTTAAAGTAAATACATTTTAATTTTAAACTTGAATCGAATTAATCAGGAAATCAATTTGACCTCGAGTTATATTAACAGTATAGACAAAATAAAATATAAATAATAAAAGTAAAAGACAAAAGTAGTAGTAATAAATGTATCCAACAAACCTTACTGAGAAAAATTGAAAACTTTAATGCATGATGATTAATATTGACACACTAGATCGAGCTACCCTCACCTACGTACTCCTCGTTCGTTTATAATTTCTTTCCTTCGTCTAATGCCAAATATAATTTCCCGGGGAATTAAGCTTTGAGAAGCAAAAATGGCGTCTGAGAACAGTGTGAGATTGAGAAAGCAAGCACTCAAACCAATTGAAACTCGCAAAAGCGAAGAAGTGAGTAAGAATAATGGGCAAACAACATGTGAAGAAGAGCCACTTAGCCCTTCATCTCGTCTGTATCACGAACAAAACTTCAACGTTTATGTTGTAGCCATCATGGGGTGCAAGACTAGAATTTATCCAGACGTTGTCAAAGCCAACTTGGGCCATACTTTGCTTAGACACCCTCGTTTCTCCAGTTTGCAGGTACACTACAAATTTATATTCATCTTCCTTCTTTGGGTGCTTGAAGCAGTTCTACTTCTAGTTTCCCTTTCTCTTCATTGAGAATGGTAGGGTTTCATTCCTTTTAAATGCAGGTGGAGGATGAAAAGAATGGAGAGATGAGGTGGGTTCCAACCCAAGTGGATCTGCAAAGACATGTTATTGTTCCAGAGTTAGACCAAAACATGGACTCACCGGACAAATTCGTCGAAGATTACGTCCACAACCTGAGCAAAACCACCATTGACAAATCCCAACCTCTCTGGGACCTTCATCTGCTCAACTTAAGAACTTCACAATCCGAGTCGGTTGGTATTTTCAGGATCCATCACTCCCTTGGCGACGGCACATCTCTCTTGTCGCTTCTACTCGCATGCACTCATCAAACGAATGATTCCGAGGCTTTGCCCTCCATTCCAATTAGGAAGAAGAAAGAGAAGAAGACTGACCGTAGAGGATTTTGGAGATTTATGTTGAGATTTTGGTTTATTTTACAGGTGTTTTGGAATACTGTGGTTGATGTCATCATGTTTCTGGCCACAGCATTGTTCTTGACAGATACTCCGAATCCTCTCAAGGGTCTGCCGGGAAGTGAGTCTACACCACGGCGGATTGTTCACCGGACGGTCAACTTGGATGACATCAAGTTTGTGAAGAATGCAATGGGCACTGTGAGTCCTTGCATTGCATATATATCCATAAGCTTCTCCTATCAGTTATTTTAGGGAAAAAATGATTAAAATCTTTTGAGGCTAATTGCAGACCATAAACGATGTTGCTTTCGGGATGACGCAGGCTGGTTTGTCCCGCTATATCAACAGAATATGTGGTGAAATTTCCATTTCTTTTTCTTTCTTTTACCACCTTGTAATTAAGATTGTATGATTCACATTTTTAATAACTTGTTAGGAGGGCACAACAAAGATGGGGGAGCAACAGAAACGAATAACCTTCCGAAAAGCATTCGTCTCCGATCAACTCTGCTCGTCAACATAAGGCCAGCTCCAGGCATCCAGGTTAATATATATCAGATAAATCTTATCTGAAACCGCAACTTATCTGATAGATCTTAATAGAGCATATGGGTTAATTCATGCCAGGCTTTAGCTGATATGATGGAGGAGGATGCTGAAGTAAAGTGGGGCAACTGGATTGGTTATGTTCTCCTACCCTTTACCATTGCTTTAAGGGAGAATCCATTAGATTATGTACGTAATGCTAAGGCCATAATCGACAGAAAGAAACGCTCCCTCGAAGCTATAGCCACTTTCTATATTGCCGACATAGCACTCAAGCTCTTTGGCATCAAGGTTTGATTTGAGTATATATATTCCTGTTGGCTTATTTCTTCAGAAACAGAGCCTTCAACTAGTGTTTGTTTGGTTTTTACCACAGGCGGCAGGTGCTCTGTCCCACAAAGTCGTATCTCGAACAACAATGTGCTTCTCGAATATGGTTGGACCTTTGGAGGAAATTGGTTTCTATGGTCATCCCATGGCTTTCCTTGCTACTAGTTCTTATGGCCAACCTTATGTAAGCGTTCCACAAATTTTATAAATTTGTCCTTTAACATAAAATTATATGTTCGTCCATGAGTGAAACGGGTATGTTTATCCGATTGATTTGTGGTTGATGACTGAACATTGCAGGCACTAATGATAAACTTCCAGAGCTACGTCGACAAGATGACCATTGTTCTGTCGGTGGATGAAGGAACCATACCTGACCCTGGCCTGCTGTGTGATGATATCGTGGAATCACTCCGGCTCATAAAGGAGTCCGCTGTGACAGGGGGCTTGCCTTGAAAGAGAAAGAGGCGAAACATAATGGAACTTGAACTCTTCAATTAATTTATATACATCGAGCAGTAAAAGATATTTTTTTTAAGTAATGAAATGATGATTGTTTGGAACTTAATTTTAAAAGTTGTTGCGTATTGATGGAAATTAGTAATAGGGTTTGGTTGTACTTATAGGTGCTAGCTAAGGCTTATTTTTATTGTTGTTTTTAAAAGAGATTTTTTCTTCTTATATTTAATTATATCTTATTAATTATATTTTCCCTTAAATGTCATTTTCATTGATCTCATCAGAAATAATTAGTTATTCTCTGAAGTATTCTTAGTAATAGAAGTTAATAACACGAATAAATCAACTTTAGTGGTTAAGATATTGTTGTTATTTCTTGATGTTTCGAGTTTGAGTACAACATCTGTAGGGGTGTATGAGCGTTCATTGTTTAATGATTGAGAATTTTTTGGATAGACACTACCTTGTATTCACTTAAACTTGTCACAAATTATTGGTAGGGCACGTAAAGGGGAAAAGGATTTTTGTTTAAATAAGCTTTATAATTTGTACTCCCTGTAACTTCTAACTTTAAATAAGAAGTAATTATGTTTAAGACCATTTGATTTCACGATCTCCTCAATGATGCAACGTACCAATCAAATTAATGTTCAATTAGCACGTAATTGATGATTTATTGTTTGCCAGAATAAAAGCATTTGGAGCATGAAGAGGGACTCAGGGCTGAAGCAATGACAGTTTTAAGTGCATGCCCTTTTCACGAATTTTGTTTTCTTATTATTCTAAGAGGTGGAAATGCATAAAGTTCCAAACTTCAAATATCATGAATCCGGTGTGTATGTTTTATGTATATATATATGCTTTGCAGTTTGGATCCTTGTCCTTCAAACAACACAGCTTACATCTGGGAATCCACCATGACTCGCTCATTCACATCTCTAGCCGTACTCGTCATAGTTACTTTATCAGCCTTGGCTATTAACGAAATTTCAGCTGCACCTGGTGCTTGTATGTTACCGGACAATTAATCCCATGCCTCAACTTCCTGAACAGCGACAGTGATGCCGACTTTCCATCACCAGAATGTTGTTCTGGTGCTCAAAGTATTGCTTGCCAAGCACGGACCAAAGATGACAGACTATATGTGAATGCCTTTCAAACGTATTAGCAAGTATCAGCACATCCGGTTCCTTCAGAGCACGGATACCTTTAATTGCTCCGAAATGCGGTGTTGATGTTTCTCTTCCTCCAATTACTGGCGAAAGTGACTACTGTTCCAAGTAACCAATCTCTTCCTTTGCATTTCATCTTTCGTTTCTGAATCTTTCCAGCGTTTAAAGCCTTGATTGAGTTTTCTTCTTGCAGGATCGCCGCTTAACACTTTACTCGGCATATCATCGTATGATGCCACAATAGGGAAGAAATGCAGTTGGAAGAGTACAAGTAATATGTTGTACTTGGTTTTAATGAAAAATAACTCCTATTTCTGGACAAATAAAAATCATACTTGATGTTAATGTGAATTCATAAGCATTGCTTCTTTATCAGCCTACATATAGCATACAAAGCTTTATGTTTCTTCCGAATTTACTCTGTTATAATATCAAAACTGTTAGCTATGTTCAGCTGCAAAATCAGGCTCGGCAGGTTTTTGAGGAAGCAGTGGTGGTAATCTTTGAGGCCGACTGGTGTTTCGCGGACCATTTTTCTGCAATGTTCGTAATGCATTGGCAGCGAACTTTGATGCATAGAGAGTGGCATCGAGACTAGGTGAGGTTCCGGACTCTTTTGCCAAAGCGTCCTGCAACTTATCGTCCGCTTCACGAAGGGATTTCGTAAGTTTCCTCTTGCAGTACCGGCGCCACGCTGCTTGTATAAAAGATGCTGCCCAAGTCTGCCACTGCACCGAGTAAAACCTGCAAAATAAAGTTTATTTGATATTAGAATTTGGTTCTGTAATTAACAAGCAATGTTTATTTCTAGACTTACTTGAATGTGTTCCGGAACTGCTTGCTGTGAAGACGCCGAAACTGGGAGGCTACGAACTTCAAGTCATCAGCCATTAAAGCAAAGGCTTCAACTTCGGTTAAGGCCTGCACGGTTCTAGTTGAGATAGGAAAGTTGGATGACGATTGGAGATCCAGGGCCCATGTAAGAAGATCATCTCTACAAAAATCACCAGCCTTCAGATGAACAGAATTGAAGAAACCAGTTCTTCCACCATTGGTGGTCGTACTTATTAGATTTCCTCTGATGATAAACAACATCTCCTCTACTGGATCCCCTTCCCGGACGATGTAGCTCTTGTCGTTGTAAAGTGCCGGCTTGAGACGATCACACATTGCATCTAATAGTCGCTCATCCATTTTTTCAAACATTGGCACCTAAAAAAAACTATAGCTTAATAATCTTTGACTTAAACGTGCATGCTCATGTTATCAAGGTAGAAATTAATAGGAAAGAACTCACTCTCTTGAGAAGATCCAAGCAAAGATGCCTCTTTATATCCCTCCTGAGATATTTCGGAAGGTTCGAAATCAACGCCTCTTCTTCAACCCCTCTGGTTTCTTGCCATTTATACTGTTCGTATTTCCTAATACGTTCCCTGAGGCTATCAGGAAGCATTCGATGCGACATCCATTGTTCTGCATCTTGCCTTCTCACTCTCATCTCCTCGACTCTAACTCCGGTCGACTGCAGATATTTCTGCGAAAACAAAACAAGTTCAAGGACTATGGATGAGTTGGCAAGATTAAGTGGCGAAAAACGGCATTGAATTAAGAAATACCTGCATATTCCCAATAAGCAGTGAAAACAGAACCAGCCCACCAATGGAAATCACTATAGCAAAGAGTACTTCCCACACAAAAGTGCTGGTTTTAAGATTCTGACCCAGAGAACTAAAATAGGACAATAAGTACAAGTTAGCAAGCAAACTATTCAATGGAATAGGTAGCCGGTGACTTAATAAGAACAAAACTGGAGGGTTATAGTTTACAAACCTTAGATTACGCATTCTTCGGAAAATCCCAGGTTTCCACCACCCCCGACTCGAGTGCATCGATGAATATACCAAAGTTGAAGGCCTTGAAATCCTTTATGTCATCAGGATTTATAAAAGGGCATGAAGCATTCAGCAATTTCACTAATGTGGTGTTTACAGTTGTAGTGTGGTTATCACAGTACAATGCACTTTCTTCACCTTCGCCTATGGCGTTACTCCAGCAGCTGTCTTCTCGTTCTATTGAGATCAAGTACCAGAAGGCCCCAACTACCTGAAATGTCATATTTCTTTAGAGATTGAAAAGCAGAAAATCGTTTGGTAACGATATGAATGATTTGTTGACTATAAGGAATAGCACTTACATGACTGGCTAGCATGTAGAGGAAGAGATTCAAAGCAGCTCCAGCCCATGCTGTTTCAGTAAGTATGCCAGAAGTCCTTGTAACTTCTTTGTAAAGAGGGAAGATTCGAATAATTCTTGGAACATATTGGGCGAAAATAATGGATTCCAATAAGTCCTTTGTGACCAATGGATCTGGGCCTTTGATTTTGGGAATTATAACTAAGAGTACCACCTAAGCAAAACAAACACAATTTGAGGTGTAACTTGAGAGTCAAGGAAAGAAATCAATTGCATTTAGTACCTGTGGGAGTGGAAGAATTGCCAGAACATCAATGATGAAGTACTTGGGCAGGTATCTCTTTGCTATTGCCCAAGGATCCTCAATCAATTCACCCCTACCGAATACCCGAGACGACGGGGCAATAAATGCAGTGCAGAACTGAAAGATCATGTGAAGTATATAAAAGGCGTCGATGATCGTTCGAAGTACGCTAGCAGTAATTTCCAATCTGTGATCCAAGTTAAGACACTTGCGATGGCCATCGACCACGGGGATGTAAAAGAACAAAGGGTCCACTGCAAGAGCAATGGCACATGAGAAGAGGAACATTTTATTCCATGTTTGAAGAAACTGTCCTTGTGGATTAAGAATCCTCTTATTCGAACCAAATGCCTTTGCCTTGTCAGTTGTCGATGTCGGATTACTTCCGGAAGAACGGAAACTTATCGGTTTCTTAAAGCTTCTGATCCTTTCAGAACCCTTCTTGAATACTCTCTGGAGACACCCCATAACTGCATGAAATGAGGGTCTAACTTTCATTTGAAATAATCCATCATCTGAATTCCAATCTTGAAACCTGAGTTGATTCGTCAAATCAATCCAAAGCAAAACAGAACGTACAAAACTGGAACTGTTTAGGCATTGATTATATGAACAAATACAAACCTTACAAAGCTTTCTCGCCGGAAAGTCATTTCAATCAAGTTCTGCGGCGGTTCAGGTGAAATATAAACCTTTGAGATCAGTTGGTTAACTCTAGTCTAAAATCCAGACCCTGCAGAAAAACAAAACCAAGCTTCATATCAGATTACTACCAAAAGTCTCATATTATCAATACCCTAAATACAGAAGTAATTAACTTAAACAATGTATAATAATACTAATAAAATGACACAACAGAAGTAAATAGTTGGTGTATCTAGAAAATCTTTTAATAGGAGCCATAAACTTCAACCTGTGCTACCATCATAATCTACCTTACCTAACCAAACAAAATATAATTTTTAAAAATTTTCAGCGTGTAAAAGACGTTAATGATAGTGTTCTTTCATTTTTTTCTTCATTTCCTTAATATTGAGTTGCAGAACTGAAAATCGTATCTACTTCAACTATGAAAATAAGTTACATAAAACAGAAAACATTTCCATGTTTCTTCAACGAAGAAGAAGAAGAAGAAGACGAAAATGAAGATCCAATAAAGACAACTTTCATAATTGATTGACTAAACAGAGAACCAACGGTGGTGGTTGTTATGTTGCTTTCTCTTCAAAACGAAGAAAGGTACGTAAAAATGAAAAACAGAAAGACTAGCCTTAACCAAGTGAAGACTAAAAAGTGATTAAGTTTCACTTCATTTTGGAAAATCCGGGAGACCAAAAAAAGAAAAGTTGTTTGCTTGATTACTTGGGAATATTTTCAGAGCAACCAAACAAAAGCAGGGAGAGAGACAAAACAGAGCAGAAGCCGTTTCTGTCTTTGGTATGATGAAGACATAAAAGCAATGGAAAATGAAGGAGAAGTTTTGTCAGCCCTTTTTAGAAGAAAACTGAAGAAAGTTTGTAGAGTGAGAGAGTCGTTAATGGCAGTTATTATCAGCAATTCTTTCACGCCTTTTCCCAAACAGAACTACAAACGGAGGGATATATATATACAAACACACATAATCAAAAAGTAATAATATAACTGAATTATGTTAAATAATTATTTTTTAAAAATAGTGTGAGCTGATTAAAATTAGGGGTTTTCAAATTAATAGTTGTTTTGAATTAATCAAATCATTAAAGTTAAACGATTTTAGTTAGTTTAATCAACTTCTCAGTGACTAAAATTTAATAGAAAGACAACGTAAATGATCAAATATAATATTTTTAAATTTGATGAGAAAAAGTGTATAAGTGTGAAAAATTAAGTGACGATTCTTTTAATTTACCCATACACTAATGACTAAAAGTCTAAAACCCTTAAACCCTAAAACTCATTTTCTTCGTCTTATGCTCTTATTGGCTGGTTCCGAGGGACACATTTTAGTTATAGGAGCCTCTGCCCCAGACCGTTTCGACCTAATCCCAGGGCCAACTCTGAGTTGTCTCCTGAAAACAGAGGATATGCCCATGCCTCGAGAAGCCTGATCATGGAAAAAGCCGACTTCGGTCACTGGGTCGGCGAGTTAAGAACCTCTCGTTCCTTGACTGACTAATTGGCGAAGACGGGAAATTAGGTACGAATAGAGCTAGGAGTAGAGATAGAGAGGGAAATATGGGTTCATCGAAGAGGAAAAGAAAGAGTGGGACTGGTGGCCACTCAGGCGATTTGGATTCGTTGAAAGAATCCGAAGGAAAGAGAAATAAGAGTAGTTTCGATTCAAGAAACAATTTGGGAATGAAATCAAAGTTTAGTGGAGACGGAGACGATAGTTCTATTACCGAGGCTGTAGGTGAGGATGGAACTTTTAGGAAGAATGCAAGTTCCAAACTGGGATTGGATAAGGATGTTGGCCGAACAGAGAATCCAAGTTCACCGGAGGAAACCGAGTCTTATTTGAGTGAAACAAGGCGTGTTTTCATCAATTTTATGAGATATGATTCTTATTTCTTAGGCTTTCTTTTAACTATTATAAATGTCTGATATTTTTATTGCCACGCCTTGCATATTTGATCAACTTCCACTTTCACCCTTGTCACTGAAGGGAGTCAAGGATGCTGGATATGAGAAGATGACCTTGGTACAAGAGGCAACTCTTCCAGCAATACTAGAAGGTTTGTTTCCTTTTTGGCATTATTTATGACCAGATTTTCTGTGATGGGACCTTTGTACTCGGTACTTTCTTGTTTGTTTATTATTGAACACTTCCATTTAATGGTGAGGAAGCCAGACATGTGAAAGAGTGCTGCAGTTGTGTAGAATTTGTTCAAATATGTTGTAAAGAATTAGTTGTGGAATGGTTAACCTCTAGCCTCTGATTTTATTATTGTGCATTGATTTTTGCTGTTCTGAGTAAATATATTCCATTTTTTCGAATCCCAACAGCTATCACAATTTTTTTTTTCTTATTTTTTAGGCAAGGATGTACTGGCCAAGGCCAAAACAGGCACAGGAAAGACTCTTGCATTTCTGGTAAGACGTAGCATGTTTGGGCCACTTTGTTGATAAGCGGTTAATATCTGCTGCATGACCCATTATTTTCTAATGATCTCTGTGGGTTATGGCATTACTCATAAGTTCTAAATGATCCTTTTTCTTTTATCTTTTTTTTTGCGGGTTGGGGGGGGGGAGAAATAACTATCTACCCATGCAACAAGATTGTTGTTTTCTATGTTTTTGTTATCTCATGTTCTTAACTTTATTGTCTCTTTTAAGGAGGGATTAAATACAGGCATCAACAATGATTAGTTACTCTGAAGTCATTGTAGTATCGATTGGATACTGGAATTCCATGAACTAGTGAAACTTACTAATTACTATATGTTGGTGCTCCGAATTATTACATGTGCTGGACTTGTTCACTTTGTTTACTGTTTTTGTTTTTTTTTATTTTCAGCTTCCATCGATTGAAACTGTTTCACAATTGCCTCCTACTAGTCCTGATTTTAAGCTACCACCAGCGATTAATGTTCTTGTAATATGTCCAACTAGAGAGCTTGCAAATCAAGCTGCTTCAGAAGCTAACAAATTACTGAAATATCATGCATCTATTGGTGTACAAGTAGTTATCGGAGGTATAAGCACTGATAAAGAGAAAAAAACCTGCGAGCAAAACCTTGCCAGGTGAGTTTGTTGTAATTAATTCTTGCTTAAGGTAATGGTTGGAAAAATGTGTTGATCCTTATTGATGTGATTTAAGGGGGAAAACAACACTAAATCATCAGAATTATGACTGAAATATGAATGGGAATGAAGATGGAACTCTAGAAAACTTATGATTACATAAAACCTGTAGTTTTAATATTAATTGAAAGAAAAGAATGAAAATGATTGTCTTGGTTGTAAAGCCTACAACTTATATATATAGACTTTCTGTCTTACAAGCAAAGTAACTAAACTTTGTTGCAAAGTTATCTATAACCCTATATTCAAACCTAAAAAATTACTAACCCTAAAAATACTTAATATCCCTAGTCGTTGCCCTCTATCATATTTCTAATAGTTAATAAATATTATAAATTTAAACTGAAATAATAATCCATTATTAGATAGATAAAGTTCTTGTGTCAGTTATCAACATTGTTAAACTTCTACTGTCATGAAGTGAAATGAGATTGAGAGAACTAAAGATGGATCTCTGTAGGTTCTGGCTTAATATGTTGAATATGAACCATCAATTTCCTGTCAACCCAAGTCCGGGTCTTCACTTTGGGTAAATACTACATTTACTGTCAAGGCCATATATAATAAGATGTGGTTACATTTTATCACCATTTTAACTCTCAGATGCTTATTGCTACACCTGGAAGGCTCAAAGACCATATTGAGAATACTGAAGGATTTGCAAGGAGGCTGAGCGGTTTGAAGGTACTTGTATTTGATGAAGCAGATCGTTTATTAGTCATGGGTTTTCGTAAAGAGATCGAAAAGATAATTGCTTCTGTTCCAATGCAACGGCAGACACTTTTTTTTTCTGCAACAGTTCCTGAAGAGGTTTCTTTCTTTATCCTTAGTGTATATCGGATATTGATGTTCCACATATTTGAGGAAAATTCTGAAATTTCTAGCTGGTGTGAAGGTCCATCAAATCTGCCACATTGCATTGAGAAAAGATCATGAGTTTATCAGTACCGTTCAAGAAGGCTCTGAAGAGACAAATTCAAAGGTGGGGTTTCCAGCCTTTTTTTGTGTGATCAGCTTGGAATTTTCTTGTTGTCCTAATTGCTTAAATTTTGGATATTTCAGGTTCGACAAATGCATATGATTGCTCCTCTGGACAAGCATTTTTCGCTTCTGTATGTTCTGCTGCAAGAACATATTGCAGATGATGTTGACTACAAGGTACATTTTTTAATTGGACAGTGGCAGTTATAAAGTTTTTTTTTCCATCTCCAAAGACTTTGCTACTAAAAAAATCACAATTCTTAAATGTTTAATATCAGGACTTAAAAATCAAATTACAATTATTTGCCCACTGTTTTGATGATCCTTTTCAAAATATGTAATCTAGCAATGTATTCTGCAGGCTATTGTGTTCTGCACTACTGCTAAGGCAACAAAGTTGGTGGCTGAATTTCTTTGTAAGCTGAAGATGAATGTTAGAGAGATTCATTCAAGAAAATCACAGAATTATAGAACAAAGGTATCTGATGAATTCCGAAGGTCAAAAGGCCTTATTCTAGTGACGTCTGATGTTTCTGCTCGTGGGGTTGATTATCCTGATGTTACACTTGTCATACAGGTAAGAAGGAATAATTTTTTCTAGTTAAAATTAAATCCACTGTTCTTGGTTGTGTTTCCTGGGAAATGTGCTGAAATATTTCAAACCTGTAATGGAATGAGGTATTCGGCTTGCGAGTTGGAATCAGTCCGTATCCAAGTGCTCTGTTTCTTTTCCATATAAAAAAGATAATATTATATTCTATCTACTGTGCAATAGTTCAACTCAGTTTTTCTACGAACATTTTATTATTACAGTTGGGTGTGCCGGCTGATCGAGAACAGTATATACATCGGCTAGGTAGAACTGGGCATAAAGGTAAAGAAGGGCAAGGAATACTCTTGCTAGCACCATGGGAGGATTTTTTTCTACATAGCATCAAGGATTTGCCAATGACAAAGGCTTCTTTCCCTTCGGTGGATCCAAACACTAACAGGAAGGTATACGCATTTTAGTAGAACGTACCTTCTAAGAATTTTAGCATGTATATATATCTATGCATTTGCAACTTGCAAGTGAATCTTTGATGGTTCTAAAATACGGTTAAACAGGTGGAGGGGGCACTTTCCTACGTAGAGAAGACAACCAAAGAGTCGGCTTATCTGGCATGGCTTGGTTACTACAATTCTATTAAGAAGATAAGCAAGGATAAGCGCAGGCTTGTGGAGCTCGCCCAGGAGTTCAGCAGAAGCATCGGTCTTTACGAAATTCCTTCAATCCCGAGACGCGTCGTAAATAAGATGGGCCTTGCTAATGTCCCTGGTCTGCGTGCAATCTAAAGTAGACCTGGACTGGAAGAAGCTCAACCATTGATTCAACCTCAAATCTCAGATCAGCCCTGCCCTCTACCTATAGGCAAGATATTATGTGAATTTCTTTTTGCAGTTGATCACTAGACATTTTGAAGTACGTACTTCCTTTATCTCATAGGTGGAAAACATCTGGTTTGTTTTTCTTTTCTAATTAAAAATTTTTTTCAGTCTTTATCATTTAATTTCCATCATCTGCTCATTCATTTTTTTGACCATGGAAATGCTTATAGTTGCACTGGAAACTTTGAGCAACGAAACTGATATTATAATATCAAAAGATGAAATCTCAAAAATTAATTGTGGGAAAGTAAATCTCCTAACCATCGCAATTAATTTATAAAATGATCAAAGGAGAACTCAGTGCCTACGCTTGTAATCCTAAGGAGATCCTATTTCAGTTACAATTGTGTATAGAGCCCTAAATTTGAAGTCTAACACTCCGTGCCCTGCATCCTTTTAACCACAAAAAACAGAGCATTTAAAAACAAAATGATTTCGTCTTTATAGTGTACATACAAGAACAAGCCAACAAGCATGAGTTGACCATCTAGTGAGAAAACCATTCATAAGGAATCACTGAGTCAGAACTCGCTTTCATGACCATGAAGCGAATCAAACAAGCCTGGTAAGTGGATTTTCTCAACGGCAAGCCATCATCATTTCTTCCCTTGGATGGATCCCCTCATCTTCCAGTGGTGATTCTTCTGACCACAGATTCGGCAATAAGATCAAAGTCCCCTGTTAAAGACAAAACAAATCCATTTGAAATAGAAGAGACAGTTCAAATCAGAATATAACTTAAAAAGAGGGTTATTATCCAATATTAAGATTCAATTTAGTTTCCATATATAATTGCTTTTTTTAAGTATTGAAAAGAAGCTACCTCAGATAAACAAGACAATTTACCTTTGGAGGTGGGATGAAGAGGGTTGGTCTAGGGACTGTTGAGCAGAGGTACCATGGAACCTTTGCTTGTCAAATAACCCACTTGAGCTGCTTCCATCACTTGGCTGCGGTACTTCTTTATTCATGCCTGAAAATGCCACAGGTCCAAGAGAACCAAAATCAAGCTGTTCATCTGGGGAACCATAGCCAGAATTATGTTCATAGGGATACAGCATGACTACAGAAGGAATGGTAGGTCCATTAGAAGACACCCCGCTGTGGTTCATGGCTGGCAGTGGGTACATGCCATATGGCATGTCGGCAGATGTACCTTGTGAAGAGTTTGAGTAGACCGATCCATTATGAGACTGGTGTGAAGAATATGAATCATGTCTATGTGACCCCCAAAGCCTCTCGGCTCTGCTCTCACCAGAAGCAGCTCCCGATTGTTCACACGTGAATCTTGATTTTTCATTTTGATTGCAACTACGGCCGTACCCAGCAGCTTGTGACTTTGAATTGGCATTCCAGTTCCCATCTCTATCACTGTGGTGGTCATTCCTATCATAACTATATTTTCCCCTCCTTGCATTTGCAGAATGGCGTTCTCTTGTCGAAACTTTCTGAAGTAGAAAAGCATATAGAAAAGTTATGAATGCTCTAATTTTCAAAGTAAAATGACACAAAACAACATTAAGATCACTTTAAAAAGACTGATTGAAGAGACTAATGGAGAATGGATAAACAGGACCATGTAACCAGCAGCATTACTCTTCAAAGTATGCCAAAGTTCAAGTACAGAAATTTAAGGTCATAAAGGCTCATTAGAGATTGTCAATATGGGACTTACGGGGTTAGGAAGGTACGTCCCAGTACCACTGCGATATCTTGGCATTTCATCAGCATGCCGTTGGTATACGCTGGCAGGTCTATTTGAAACAGATTGAAGGGGAGTATCAGAAACAATACGAGGCCCATAATTCATAAGTTGAGAGAAGTGGTTCACATTTGATGAAAGAGTTCTCCCAGGGCCATCCCATGGGAAATGACCTTGTAAATAGACAGGTGGTAGCACTAGGGGTGAAGGATAAATCAGAGGCGGAGGATATCGTGAATTTTGGCAAAACCTTCCATACTGCAAGTTTTGCCAATGGCTAGCAATGTCACCATTAAGAATGTCAGATTTATGCTCTAATGGCTCAAGAGATGCAGCTTTTCTTGTAGAACTAGAATTACTTAACACCTCAGATTGATCAAGTCTCTCAGATGATTCAAGATTTTGGCAAGATTGATTATCGAAACCCTCATCCCAACTGAAATGGTTTGTAGATGCATCTGGAGTTCCTGTTTCTGCCGGAATGTTGTACACAGGACACAATAAAAATGGTATTGGTGGCCCTGTTATGGTGAAGGCCAAGGGAGGGACTCCAGAATTATCCATAGTTCTTTGCCCTGAACCCGGATCTAAGAGGAATGGGGCAATGGGTATCAATGGATCTGAACCACTTGTCTGAGCTGTCTCAGATCCAGGTATTAGATGATCTGGAATAAGCGAAGAAAGTTGAGGTTCAGTAGTTCTTTCTGCCATTTCAGTGCCTACTATTGATGGTGAATCCCAATCTCTGCCATGTTCCTCTACCTGAGAGGAATATTCAGATATACTTTTACCTTTCTGACACGCAGCAGAAGGAAGCACAGAAGCAGATGTTTTCCTACCCCTTTTCTCCCTAGCTGGCTTAGAGACCTTTGCTGATGACCCTTCCCAAGAACTTTCTGATGAAATTTTACTTCTAAGTGAACTAGTATGTGAAGCAGTCATGGATCTAGAACTTGCAGTTCTTTCATCAAAGTAAATCTCATTACCTGCTTATTATCCGACTGAAGCATTTCAAAACTCCCATTATCAAGATCAAAACCACCACTAGAGCCTCTGTCATGTTCATGCCATAAATCACGTTCCACTTCCCCTGAATTCATTTCTGGAGGACCAAAATTTTCACTACTGATCTCAATTGGATCCTCTGGATTTGAGGCTAATCCAATGCTAGAAAAATAATGGGCCAAAGGAGAAGAAACTAATCCTTGGGGAAACATTTGAATATTTGTAGGAAGAATTCCACCCAAATTTCTCTGATTGTATGACATTGACAGCGGTTGGATAGGAAAAGGCAAGTGACCTGCAGCTAAATTTAGTGGAACAGAAACCTGACCATTAAAGCCACGAGCTGCAGAAAATGCCATCATGTTCACTAAATCTTGCTCTTCTTGTTGCATTCCTTGTGCATCTGGAATCAAAGAAAACTCCTGACTCATATTTCTGAAGCCTAAATCATCTTGGTAACTATTTAGAAGATCGTTTGGATCAGCAGCAGTATCAATGCTTTGATGGCTTGAAGCTTGGCTAAAAGATGAAGGATCATCACATGAAGATTTAATGTTACGACTTGTTATCAGATCAGATTCAATATTCTTCCTCCTGTTATTATCTGACCTCGTAGAAGCAATCTGGGTTTTCCCACTCTCTGGCGTTCTGTTCCGCCTTTGTTGAGAGGTAACTTCTCCATATGTTTCAGTAAGCTCAGGACTAGAGCACGTCCTTGCAAAAAGATATCTTCCTTGAACATCAGTCACATTCTCTGCTTTAGGAATTCTCTGACCAATACCATTACGAGTATTCTGACTGGAATTAGAATCCCATCTAACCTGATCAGAGGTCTTTGAGTGGCTCATATTACCATGACTCTTTAGGCTTTGAGTACGAGAAACAGCAGAAGCATCATTAATCTTAATTTTGCTTTCCAAAGGATTATAAACATGCTGTGAGGAAACACCCAATGATCGTCGAGCCCTTTCAGTTTGAGTTTCATGCTGTGAAGAAGCATCATTCCCTTTACTGTTTGAATTGTTCCTGATATTCTTAAATCCATGAGTGTGGTCCAAATTTGACAATCTTGAGCGCCACATATCATTCCTCGGTGCATCAGGCCGTTGCCCACTGCCATGCCTTTCCCATGTATTCATAAAGAATTGATTTACTTCATAATACAGATCCTCTTTGGGACAATCAAGTAATCTAGCCAGCTTTTTAGCACCAAATGCAAATGCACTGCGTATCCTAAAGAAATTACCTGGAAAATACAGTATTAATTTTATGCACAACAAAACCTATTATTAGCAGTGGATACAGTCAACAAGAAAATTGACAACTCTAACTTTTCCAGAAGCACTAAGATGGTGAAAAAGATTTACATGGTTGTACACATAAAAAGCTAAATAGTATTATTCCTCATTGAATCATGAGATGCTTAATCATAAAGTTGCCACTAATTGCTTTCTATTACCTTTCTTCCCTCCATTGCTCTTCAACTTGCTTTTTACCAATCTAAGTTTAATATTTTGAAAAGTTCTTAATCATGTGGCTGTATTGAAAGTTCACTGCATGTATCACCCAAAGGTCCATACAGGAACAAATGGAGGAAAAGGAAACTTTAACAGAGCAAGTAGTTAGGCCAGACATGGAAACTTATGCCAACCAAAGTATGCAGCCATAGCTTTGGAAACAGACAATGCTAAGGGAGAACAAGGTCACAAAACACAGAAATCTCAGGAAAAGAGAAGAGAAGAGAAAGAAAGGAACCACTTAAAAAGTTACAAATGTACCTTTACTAACACTTCGGCCAAGATTGTTATTTACACGCAAAGGATCGATCACATTGAAATATTTACAAGTAAAGGGTTGACCCTGATTTTCTTGGCAAACAGCGTATCTTGAACTGCAAGTATCAAGAAAATATTTGCTAAGTAACAACTCTCCACCATCTCTTCGAGGTGGTTCCGCTGCAAAAAGCATTTCAAACAAAGTAATTAACACTAAAAGCCAGGCAAACATCCGGTGATTCTTATTCAAAGCTTAGAATAATATGTCCAGAAAATGCAGTACCCGATATGTCTGGCAGTGAACTAACTGGAACAGGACCCAATAGGCTAACACAAAAGTTTTCCCAATCAAACTTGCTAAAGAACTCAAGAAAACGATACAGAACCTAAGCATGAAGAAGGGGGGGAAATAAGACATGTGGAGACAATGCAAAAGGAATTTAAAATAGAAAGTAGAAATGGAAACCTCAAGTGGTCCAGAAAATGGCTTATTGTAAACATGGAATATGTAAAGAACCAAGGTTTCCAGGGCATAAGTTGAGATAAGCCCATGATGAGCACCCAATATACGGCTCTCATAGTAACACCATGCTTTTATCAATATGATGCTACGCTTGAACAAATGGTTCTGATTTATCAAAAGATCAACCTACACACATGGGCATTAAGTTTGGTTAAAACTTGCATTAATTCATAAAGGTCTATTCATTTCAATTTCTAAAAACAAATGTTGAGACACACAGTGGCAGGTGTTGCATCACTAACCTCTTCAAGAAAACAAAGGGTACATAATCCACCGAGCTGATTAAATGAAATGTCTACCACAATGTTTTGTACAAGACACTTGATTATCTTCACCTGAAGTGCATGAGAAGCAAAAGAAAACATTAAAATAAATTCATGTATTAAAATAACAACATCAAGCAAACGTGTGGAAGAATTCTACTACTAGTTTAAAGCAAGTTGCTTCAGGAGATGATATGAAAAATAGGAAGAATAACATCAGCGCCGCAAATAAGAAGATCCCAGCCAGTAGCAAGTGTCACAAAACTGCAATTTTAATTGAAGAAATCTGGCCAAGGATACTGAAACATTGACAGATTGGTACACTTGAGATCCTAAAGAACAAACACAACATCCAAGCTTTTAGAGGAGATTCCTAGGAACTGTGAAGAAAAGACATCTCATTATGAATTTACCTCAGCCTGAATGTACTGAACTTCTTTCACTCGGAATTCAGCATTTTCATTTTTTTCTTCATTTTCAAGCATATCCCGAACCTGATGAGCCCATGTATCCTTCAAATTTTTGATTCTTACTGAAGGCTGTTAAGTCGATATCCCCATCAGGCAAATACGTCTTAAGGGGAACAGACCCAAAAGTAAACGCCTGTCAACAGAAAGCAAAGAAACTCCATATTAAAATTGGTTCATGAACTCAATAAGCCTAGTCCAATAACGTTAAAACTATATATACATCCCGTCAATGAACTGAACATGAAATGCATAGATATGAAATTTCTAATCATATAATCAACCTTTCTATTCAATCATTTCCTAAACATCGAAATCAAAAATGAAGAATTAGACATATAAGTATAACTTCATATAATGCTATTTTTTAATCATTAAGAAAAGAAATTATAATTTGATTGGACCTGACAAGGGAAGCATTTGGAGATGAGGCGTTGCACATAATCAGCAACGGCATTACGGCGACCTTCCGAGGGTGCATCGGGCTGAATGCAGGCAATGAGATCAGCGGTTCTTTCCTCAGCCTTCATCCATCGCTCGTAGTCGAGTATCCGAATCCCCGAGGCGGCTTCATTCGGTAACAACCCGTTCGGTAATAGCCCGAAGGGCGGATGCTGCGACGCACACCCTTCATACTCTCCCATGCAATCCTAAACCAATTTTCCTCGCCTAAAAACTTCTTAACCCTTCCAACAGCCAGAACGCGACCAAAAGCAATAAATTTCGAAATAGAGAAGGCAACTAATCCAAGAAAAAAAAAAGATCGTTCCTTTCAATATGTTCGGTTTCCTGGTGAATCTATGACTACCAAAAATTTAACTTTGGAGTTAGAGCTAGATTTCCCTTCTTCTTCTTTTTTGTTGTTGTTGTTGTTGTTGTTTATTTAATAATCTGCTAACAACCTATATTGCATTAACGTTTCTGAAGTAACGAAATGGCAAGTCCAGTAAATACTTCCAAAACGAAGGGGGATATTCTAATAAATTTCCCAGGTAAGTTTCCTATTTTATTTCCCTAATTGATATTCGCAAAAGTTGGATAACAGATACTAGAAATCAGAGAATTGAAGCTGGGGAAAGAAAAGAAAAAAAAAAAGAGGGAAAGGAAGTAGGAAACCAAAGGGGTAAAGGAAAGGGAAACAATGGGGGAGCGGTGAGATTATCAAAAACCCTAAATAGAAACTGCACCAATCCTGGAAATGGGGAAGGAGGACGAAATATGAAATGCAAATGAAAACATTGGGGATATATCTGGAAATACAGGAACAGAAAAAGAGAATGGTGGGGGAAGAACGGAGGCGCTTGGTTACAAGAACAAGGGATCTTGCAAACGTGATAGAATTAGCCAGCCTGACCTTAGACCCAAAACAATATTGGGTAAATTACACTATTAATCATTAACCTATTATTTATTATTTATTTTTTATTCTAACCATCAAACTAATTTTTTTAATAAAAGCGTTACTAATATTATATATTATTTTTATTTTAATTATCGACTGTTTATTAACAACGATGCTTATATGAATTTGCATCAGTTTTTAAAAATAATTTAATCGGACTAATAAGATAATGACGCATCATCCTATTCAACTAAAATAAAAGCCAAATGAATATAAAGAGAATTGAAACAATAAAGTATTTAAAAATTTGTTCCAAAATAATTTGTTTAATCTTTTGAAAATTTTTAAAGTGATGTTAATTTCATGGGTAAATTACATGTTTGGTAATTGAATTTTAATCTCTCTCCTATTTCACTTATCGTACTTTCAATTTTTTAATTTACTCACTAAACTTTATAGATTAATTTTTTTTTGTTACTCTACTATTAAAAAATTAGAGAAAATAACCTCAGTGACCGAAAATGCCTTATAATATACGATTTTAACCAACTTTTTTTGGATTTGCCAAAATGACCAACAAATTCGCAACGTGAACTCCAATTTCGCAACCCAGTTTCCAATATCGCAACGCGAATATGTAAATCGCAACACAAAAGTCAAATTCGCAACGCGATAATCAAATTCGCAACACTGAATTTCAAATTCGCAACACAAAAGTCAAATTCACAACGCGAAATACAATATTAATTTCGCAACACAAATGTAAACAATATTATCGCAAATCATAACCTAAAACCCTAAATCACAACTCAGTCACATCTCCATCTCTCACTCTCTACGGTGACATCCGTCCCCATCTCCGACGAAATCCGTCTCCATCTCCGGCGAAATACGTCTATATCCATCTCTCAGAGCAACCCTCACAACTATTCACAATCAGAAATAGAAAATCAACCACCGAGGGTTAGTTTTTTAATCTCTTATTTTTATTTTGAAATTTTTGTATTATTATTAAATTTTTCTTATATTGATGATAAATTTACTGGTAATTTCAATATATATAATGATTAACCATTTCACTGAGATTGCTTAGTAAATTCATTCGGTTGCTGCCAATACTGCTAAACTGTTTTGTCTTTAACCCTGCGAAGTTAATATTTGTCTTTGTTTTGTCTTTTTATTGAAGAAATGCAATTCATTCAAGTTTCAATTTGCAGAAGAATAATTTTTGAAACTTAAATTCGCAACACGAAAATAAAAATCGCAACGCGATTTTAGTTTCGCGTTGCGATTTTCATTTTCACGTTGCGATTTTCTCGTTGCGATTTTGGTGTTGCGAATTTAAGTTTCAAAAACTATTCTTCTGCAAATTGAAACTTGAATGAATTGCATTTCGTCAACAAAAAGACAAAACAAAGACAAATATTAACTTCACAGTGTTGCTAATTTAAGTTTCAAGAATAAACTACTACTCTTTATGTTGTCCTTGAACCTGCACTAAACCTATATGTTGTCCTTTTAAATGTTTATATAAGTTCTTACTTCTGGAATGTTATTTGATGCATTTTGTGAACTATAATGGAATAATGACAGCATGTGAATACCATGCTAGTTTGAAACATATTTGGCTTTGTTTTCACTGTTTAATATCATGTCTGTTTATAGTGTATAATTTGTAGTTTTTGGTATATCTAACTTGGTATGTTTATTGTTTTTGTAGAAATTTTTTTCGGCTGCATTGACTTTAAGGAATAAATTAAGCATAGCCACTAAAATTACGTCGACGCTTACACCTCTACAAAGAAAATTGTTTGAGGATACTTGCTTCGGGTCATGGCTGAAAGTACAACATACGGGTAGAGATGCTATGTTGACACATTTGTTTCTTCAGACCATGACTAACGATATACCTGAGAGGATACAATGTGGTGATGAAGAGATATGGTTTCATTTTCCTCCGGCACCGGCGTATACTTGTTTTGGGCGGGAGGAGTTTTGCTTAATCACTGGTCTACGCTTCGGACTCGATAAAGTAACCCGGTACACTAGTCATATCTCCCGTCCATCATGGTTATCTCAGGTTTTTCCTGAGCTGGCAAAGTCGAAGCCGAGTTTACACGTCTACGACTTGAAGAGATTATTTGTTAAAGATGGTTTTACTCGGATGGATGACCTTGATGTTGTCCGAGTATGCCATTTATTACTTTTGCATGTCCGCTTTTTAGGCAAAGAGGGAAGACAACCTATCTCTGAGGACCTAATATTATTGGTAGAGGACCTAAATGCATGGAACCTGTTTCGGTGGGGTTCATATCTATGGAAAGCTACCTGGAAGAAGTTGTCATCTTCCTTTGAGGACCGAAAAAGTTTGCGGGACGATGGTTCTAAATATACTTTGATAGGCTTTACTTGGGCCTTTAAGGTAAGAATTTATATATAATGTTTCCAAAATTATAATTAATTATTTAACAATTACTAATGTTTGTATATTATATTGTTTGTAGATTTGGATATTTGAGGCTTTCCCCAGCATGCGGACATATGCGATAAAAAGATCAAATGATATTCCTAGGGCTATTACCTGGAAGAGGATCCACATGTTGGATTGGGAAGAGTTACTCTCATATACGACGATGAATGATGTAAGTTAACACACAAATAATACCATAAATAAACAAGTTATTACTAGTACAAGTTTAACTTTGTTTGAGCTTTTATATTGTTAGGAGGCCAATTATCCATTACAGAGGCTGACACCCACAGAGGTTGAGCTTGCCACTGATTGGTGGTAAGCTAGTAAGCGGTTTTTTGATGGGACGGATGATGAGCACCCCCCACTTCGAGAGCCATCACCTAATCGAGCCTCTTCTCCACCTCCACCATCCCCTATTCCATCACATCATCGAGTCTCATCTCCACCATCACCTTATAATAGGCGACCGGCAAAGAGGCCACGACATTTATCTCCTTGTTCTCCACCTCCACGGGATGAGTTACGGGAGTTACGTGATGAGGTCGGTGTTTTGCGTCATGAGGTCGGTACTTTACATGAAGATAATGGTGCATGGTGTGACGAGGTTCGGTCTTTACGTGGTGAGGTGGATTTTTTACGCGATGACAATGGTGTGCTACGTGGTGAGGTATCTACTTTACGTGATGAGGTTGCCGCTCTACGCGAGATTATTTCATCGTTGCAGAATAAGGTTCATACTCCACGCAATGAGTTAAATTTGTTTAATACTATACTAAAAATGAAAATAACCTTTTTCAACATTATTTATTTATTTAATGATTTATGTATTAATTTATTTTCAGCGGCCTGATAAGGTAAATGTTTTACGTCGGGTTTTTCTTGTACGACAGGGTTCACGCATCAGACGTCGTGCATGTGCCATTACGTCTCCGTTCACCCTACTAGTGCCAAGACTCTGTAAGAAGAAGCCCGATGCACCTATCATCATTCAAGAGGCACCTCCTATCGTTCAAGAGGCCCCTCTCATCATCGAAGAGGCCCCTCCCACCGTTCAATAGGCCCCTATCATCATTCAAGAGGTCCCGTCGGCCGTTCAAGAGCCCAATTCACATGGCGTCATATGTCAACATATTGATAAACCCCCTCCCTTCCTGATATGATGGATACGAGTTGCCTTTCGTATGTTTTACCGGCAAGTACCATTCATCAGCAGGAGAGTGAAACACTATCGGACACAATTACGATAATACCCTTTGGGCTAAGACTGCAGTTGATTTTTATCTACATGAGCGGAGCAAGAGTTGTTATTCTGACCTATGCCAACTCGACGATGTTATGCATTTGTTTCTTGATCGGTCTTGGTGGGGTATTTTATTAGGGGTTGAAGATAATGGCTGTCTCGAAGGGGTGGTAAGTCTTATATTCTTCTTATATTGCATTTTGATTAATTTTTTTAAAATTATTAATAAATTTACTAATATATGTATTTTTTTTATAAAACATCATATTGATGCGTGGGTGTCACGTCTTCTAATAATAAGGAAATTGAGGAAAATAAGAAATACTCGATGGACTATTATGCCGACGTCTTTTCACGTAACTCACTTAAAGGATCCGAGAGATGCTTCATATATGTTGGGTAATGGAAAAGCTAAATTTTATCCTGTGTGGTGGGAGGTCGATAAGGTTAGTATTTATTTTTTGAATATTTTAAAGGTTTTCATAAATTTTATTTCATGTGCGCAATTATTTATGAGTGCAGGTGTTTATCCATGTTTTGAAACGTCGTCATTGGCTTCTCGTCAAGCTTCAGCTCCCATCCCTGAAGACAATGGTATATGACAGCATCTTGAATTACATACCATTGTCTGATTTGAGAGATATTATTTGTAAGGGATGAAGCGCTCATTTGGCGAAATACTTGGACGCGATTGATTATTGGACTAATTCTAGAAACAAGAAGCCAAAAAAGTTCAAAGTTACAATGATCATAGACGATACCGCACCACAACAAACGGAGGGAGCCAGAGGGGATTGTGGTCCTCTTGTATCCATGTGCTTGGAGCGTTTGACGACAGGAAGTAAGCATCTTCTACCTCTCACAGATAGAGATAGAGCTGCAGTAGGCTTATGGTTTCGGCATTTTATGGCTCAAGCGATATATGCGAGACGTTGCCTACCTGTATTCATGTGCTGAAAGTTTGCATAAACAATTGTTAAGTTTGAGCAAGTGTTGTTAACATATATACTCTTTGTTGGTTTGAAAATGTTTGGTTAAGTACCTATAATTCAATAATTTGTTGTTTGTTGGTTTTAGATGTGTAGAAAGTGTTGTTTGAGCAAATGTTTGGTTTCTGCAGGTTATTCCTGACGTGAGCTGCGTGAAATTGATGTATTTGTGCATAAACAACAGTCTGGTGTACACTTTTTTTGCTTGTTTAATTGAATTATACATTGAAAGTTGATTTGTTTAATTGATGAGGAAATAAGAATTTTTTTTGCTTGTTTAATTGATTTGTAAAAGTTGATTTGTTTAATTTGATGTGTAAATAAGAATTATTTTTTTGCTTGTTTAATTGATTTGTAAAAGTTGATTTGTTGTTTTAAATTCAATCTGCATTATGTTGAAGGCAAAAAAGACCTGTTGAATGTAAAAATTCGCAATGCGAAATAAGCGTTGCGATAGTCAAATTCGCAATGCGAAAGTCAAATTCGCGTTACGATTTTCGGTTTGTGATTTCACGTTGTGAATTTGACTTTCGCGTTGATCGCAACATACAACATCAAGTTATATACAACGTCAAACACATTTCAAGCTATAAATACAAGCTAAGGACACTTGAAGAAGCAAGAGAACAATTATCCAAGCAATCAAACACAAGAGAAAATCCCAACATGATAACAACTGAACATATCATAGCAATGTTCAAACTCAAGTTACTAATGAATGTCTAACTGAAAATGTATGCATTCACACATAAAATATACATAATATAACGTTTGCATTTAAAAATCACCTAAGTTAATAAGTCCCAAAAGGTGAAGCCGGTTGTGATTGGGATTTTGATTTTGATTTTGATTGCGATTTTGATTTCCTTTTGCTTGGCACCATATGATATTTGGATTTTGATGAGGATCCATTTTTTGGAAGAGGAAAAGATGATTGTGATGGCACTGGTGATCCACATGTCAATATCCAAACATGATCGACATTAGATGATTTCATTCTACAAATTGTAAATTAATTTACTAAACAAACGAGCTATAAACTATATATCATCACTAACTTAGAGAAGAACATACCTTTATTAAGTTGATAGTTGATAATTTGGGAGAGAAATCATTGAAAAATTATATAGAAATAAAATTATGTAAAAAAAATGCCTTCCGAATATTATCCATTTCATCCAGCTCATGAAGATAGGATAACCGTTAACCGAAATAGTCTGAGAGAAACATAGCTGATGTAGAAGTATATGTATATTTAAAATCTCGAAGGCGATCTATTTGGTTCTCAAACATTTAAAGCATCGGAAGCATTTCGGACTTATGATTTGGGTGGTACTCGGAAGCATTTCAGACTTATTATTTTTGTTATTATTACAAGTTGTAGCCCTCAATTATCAGGATTTTTAGTTGCCATTTGTTGCATTTCTCGTATACCACCCAGATCATACGCCCGAAACGTTTCTGACGCTTTAACTGTTTGAGAACCAAATACATCACCATTGAGATTTTAAATCTGCAGGTGCTTCTACATCAAGTATGTTTAGCTAAGACAGTTTTGGTTTAGGGTTAAACTACCTCAGTGAGCTGATTGAAATGGATAATATCTAAACGTTTCTGACGCTTTAAACTGTTTGAGAACCAATACATCACCATTGAGATTTTAAATCTGCAGGTGCTTCTACATCAAGTATGTTTAGCTAAGACAGTTTTGGTTTAGGGTTAAACTACCTCAGTGAGCTGATTGAAATGGATAATATCTGAAAGGCATTCTTCGGATATCCATTCTTCCTGCTTGTTAACCAAAAATTATGATGGTTGGGATTTCCCTCGCGTTTAAAGTTGAAAAAAAAACAATGGAAATTAGGAATAATCAATGATAACATGCATATTGACTAAGTTATTCCATTGAGTAAGTTGTTGTTTGGATGGAACAAAGGCTTAGGCTAATATTTATTGTGAAGCCGAAATTTATATTGAAATTCAAACTCAAATTGAAATTTAAATTCAAACTCGAATTACATATGAAATGAATTTGAAATGCGGTGTTAAATTGAACATGAAAATTGCATAATTGATTCATATTGTTCAAGTAACATGCTTCATGAACCATCAAGCTAAAAGACAATACTGATTGAGTTTAAAGCTGAGTTGTGAGTTGATGGGGTTGTCACACTTGTCACATGGTTGGAATAAAGTACTCACATGGAAGAGATGGATTGTTTTGTTATGCACAGCTTATCTCATATGAATGAAAATATACATACAATATAATCAAACCAAAACATACATACACAACAAATTTATCCATAACAATGTTCAAATAATGTACCCACAAAAACAAAATTAATCCGATGAAAAAGGGTTTTTCTAACGAAGTCCGGAACATTATTTTCCAAATAATGTACCCATAACAATGTTCAAATAATGTACCCACAATAATGTTTAATTGATTTGTTGTTTAATTTTCAATCTGCATTATGTTGAAGGTAAACTATCGCAACGCGAAAGTCAAATTCTCAACGCGAAAAAAGCGTTGCGATAGTCAAATTCGCAACCCGAAAGTCAAATTCGCAACACGAAAGTCAAATTCGCATTGCGAATTTCGGTTTGCGATTTCGCGTTGCGAATTTGACTTTCGCGTTGATCGCAACATACAACATCAAGTTATATACAACATCAAACACATTCCAAGCTATAAATACAATCTAAGGACACTTGAAGAAGCAAGAGAACAACTATCCAAGCAATCATACACAAGAGAAAATCCCAACATGATAACAACTGAACAGATCATAGCAATGTTCAAACTCAAGTTACTAATGAATGTCTAACTGAAAATGTATGCATTCACACATAAAATACACATAATACAACGTTTGCATTTAAAAATCACCTAAGTTAATAAGTCCCAAAAGGTGAAGCCGGTTGTGATTGAGATTTTGATTTTTGATTGCGATTTGATTTCCTTTTGCTTGGCCATATGAGCTTTGGATTTTGATGAGGATCCATTTTTTGGTAGAGGAAAAGATGATTGTGATGGCACTGGTGATCCACAGGTCAACCTTGTATGACCACTTTCCTTGCACCGACTATATGTCAATATCCTCTTCTCTTCACCCTTAGACGGTATACGATCGTGATTTTTTGGTCGGCCAGGTAGCATGCTGTCCATGACTGGTGGAAAAACTGTTTGTAAGTCATCAGGTATGTCCCACTCAGAAGGATGTGGACATGGGTAGACAATCTCGGCATAAGTCTGTCGATATACTTCTGTAGTGTAGCAATCCATAGCGTATGCGCTTGAATAATCTTGGTTTAGATGAACATCAACTTTTATAACATGGCCACACGGATAACCAAATGTTTGTCATTTCTTACAACTACACGTCTTTGCATTAGATCGACAAGCCCATTTAAGTTATTATCCAATACTTCAAACAAAGTGTTTGAACATGGTTCAACTCTCCATGACGTTGACTTCACAACACGTTTCGTTTATCTATTTTTCAGTCCATAGTGTAACACGACGTTCCAATGTTCCTGTAAATTTAAATAAATAATACTTAGTAAAATATATGATAAGTTACGAATTTAAAGAAATAATACATGTATGGTTCTTTTCTTGTAGTACCACTGTTGAATAGAGGCTCGGAAAAAACTCCATTAACATAGTAATGGGTAATTTCCGGGAATGACGACTTAGAGCGTTGATTGATTATACACTATTAGACGTCATGAAACCATATCTTGCTCCAAGTTGATGTACTCTTGACCATCTTTCAAACCCGACATCTTCTAGTGTTTGAGCACATTGAGGCAAAACACGTCTTAAACAATTTATATGCTTATTAAAATCCACTTCTCAATAAGCTTTTACAGCCTTTCAGTATGTCCATTTGTGATTTTTTATACCAGCAGACCTTGATTTTAAATTTATGTACAAATAAACACCACAAAGTCCATGAAAAGCATATGGGAAACACCTTCTAACAGCGTTGTCAATGGAGTTTGCCCTATCGGAGATGATTGTCAGATTGCTAATATGACCTATACAATCCCTAAGATGCCCCATAAACCATGTCTATGAATCAGAGGTTTCAGATTTGCCAACCCCGTAAGCTATTGATAGTATCTCATTGTTAGCATCCATGGCTACTGCTAATAAGTTTACTCTAAGGTATCGACCTTTCAAATGTGCTCCATCAACTATAATAACTGGACGCATGCAAGTAATAAACGAACGAATCTACAAAATCATATACACAAGAAATATAATCATTTAAATGTGAAATGCATGCAACTACAAAAATGAGTCAACAAAATTAATTATTTACTAACCGCAGCACCAATGGCGATAAACAGCAACTCAAAGCGTCCATCTCTATATGTTTTGATATGAGTTACCGATCTAGGATTTTTCAGCTTTAAATTGTGACAATAAGCCGGCAGTTGGGCAAACAATGCTTCTGGTGACCCTCTCAACAATTCCAAGGCATAACATTTGGCTCTCCAAGCTTGAGAATATGAGATACTAATCTTGAACCGAGCATTCATGTCAGTCATAATTTCATATCCCCGATATACCCTTCCATTCAAAACATTAACTCAACCAGAAACCACTCAACACCTTTTTGTTGCCTGTCTATGGTGAGAAAAACTTGGGTTCTTGAACATGTATGTTTATCAATAAAGTCCTAACTTGAAACATTTCGCAATCTTTTATCCTCTTTGCAATCATATACCGCATACAGTTTTGTCAATCATACACCTTGTTCGAAACGATCTTTGATTGATTTGTTAACTTTAGTTGATAGCCATCTTCCACACATTTTCGTATACAAAGCTATCTTCAAGTCTTCCTTTGTATCAAAACAATCATCTTTCTTGATACGAATAACTTTGTGTAACAATCTGCTTATATTTACCAACTCTTCTTCTGGTATCTGAAGTAATTCTGGCATATTCCAGTTATACTCCCGTGGCATTTTCTTCTTTTTTCTTTCTTCGGGGACTTCTTTTCTTCTTCTTCTTCTTCAGGGTTATATGAATTACAGAATGGATGTTCAACATGTTCATTCACAGTCGTAACTTCCTTCTCATTATCATCAACAACATCTTCCTCGGCAGCGGCTATTTCATCATCAAAATTCGGGTATTGACCAATATCAAAATCATTACATGCATAGTATGTTTCTTCTTCCATCACATCATCAAAATCCGAGTATTGACCAAGATCAAAGTCCGGGTGTTGACCAAGATCAAATTTCGAATACTGACTAGTACTCACAATTTTTTCTGTTGGTCATATCGTCTAACTGGTCATACGAAAATCGGAATTTGGTGCTGAAAGTGATTGGGATTTGGATTAGGAAAAGGTTGTGGGTTTTGAGATTGTGTTTGGTATGGAAATGTGGTGAAACAAAATTTTCTTGGTGAGAAATTGTGGTGGAACCATTAAATTTTGAGGTTGATAACAACGTTGTACATTGTGAGCACCATAAACTGGGGTTGAAGAACTTATTTGATTACTACTCGCTACTGACCCAACTTCACTACTTCTAGGTTCAACAACTTACAATGTAACATCATCTTCTTGCGAAACACTAATGTAAGTAATGAATCGTTCAACATCTTCATTGTCGGTTAACAAATAAACTTTACCTTTTCTCTGATAAGATAGCCTAAATCCACTTAGAGGCTCTAAATTCAATTTCTTTGCAACACATAACATTAGAGTTTCATAAGTTAACTTTTTTTAATGACAATTTTAGTTGAAGATTCATGGATAAAGGCACATATTGTAAAACACCATGAACATTCTCCCATGACCCTCCAAAACACAAATCTATCCAAACATGATCAACATTAAATGATTTCATTCTAGAAATTGTAAATTAATTTACTAAACAAACGAGCTATAAACTAGATATCATCACTAACTTAGAGAAAACATATCTTTATTAAGTTGATAGTTGATAATTTGGGAGAGAAATCATTGAAAAAATATATAGAAATAAAATTATGTAAAAAAAATTAGAGATGGGGAAGGATGTCGTTGGATATAGGAACGAATGTCGCAGGAGAGAGTAATAGATGGAGATGAAATGAGTTGCGATTTAGGTTATGAGTTGATGCTGCTGCGTTGTTATATACCCAAAACATTTGTGTTGCGAAACTAAAACTTGTTGCGAAATTAAATTCGTGTTGCGAATTCGAAAATCTAGTTGCGAATTTGAAATTCAGTTGCGAATTTGAAATTCAGTTGCGAATTTGAAATTCCGCGTTGCGAATTTGACTTTTGTGTTGCGAATTTGAAATTCCGCGTTGCGAATTTGACTTCTGTGTTGCGAATTTGACTATCGCGTTGCGAATTTGACTTCTGTGTTGCGATTTACATATTCGCGTTGCGAAATTGGAAACTGGGTTGCGAATTTGAGATCGCGTTGCGAATTTGTTGGTCATTTTGGCAAATCCAAAAAAAGTTGGTTAAAATCGTATATTATAAGGCATTTTCGGTCACTGATGTTATTTTCTCAAAAAATTAATGTCGACATGGTCGTATTTTAATCAAAACAACATCGTTTTAGTCTAAAATTTAGTTTTTACAAGAATTCAACACGACGTCGTTATGATGTAAGTTCAATGAGTAAATTGAAAAAATTGAAAGTACAGTGAGTGAAATAGGAGAGAGAGTAAAGTTTAGTTACCAAAGTTGTAGTTTACCCTAATTTCATAAACTCATGTCTGCCTGAAGAGATCATTGACACGCATAAACTGCAAACTACCACGTTGGGTTACCGACGGAAGTGCCAACAGGACGATGTGGTTGATTCTCTTACCAGTCCAGAACTAGTGGAGGGTACAGAAACAATTTCAGTGACAAGGGAAGACTAACCGGACTGCCATCAGTTTTTGCATCTCTCGAGATTGTCTAGTGATGGGCAGGAAATACTAGCAACCACAGTTCTTGGACAGGTTCCCGAACAACATACCTTAGCATCGCTATTAGTCGGTTTCCGGTTCCGAGCAGTGCGATATGGAGATTGCTCACCAGGCATGCCTGGTACCCTACCCTCGTTGTTCTTCTCTTCTCGTACCTTATTGACAATGTGAGTATAAGCATCGGTTGATGTGGGGTTATTCTCATCCCAATCACCAAATTTTTGAATAGTAGCACCTTCATCGGGCTGTCGTGTCAGATATCGGATCATTAGCAACATGTTCTAAGTCAATAATAAGTTCTCTTACAATGTTCTAGATGAAACATATTAGAGCTAAATATGGTGACTATAATAATTCCAGGCTATCCAGGTGCTTTTGATCTTCTTTTAGTTGTCTGCTACAATAGGCTTCTTTCCTGTGGCTTGTCAATATTAATGTTTTCCTTTTTTGTCTTCTTTTTGCTCGGAGGCTCATCCCGGTGCTATCGGAGTCTTTGGAGATAATGGTGTTGCGATACCGGAAGCTTATCAGCATGATCTTGTTTGCTTGACGAGGAAGGTTTTACTTTCAACTCATTAATCAAAACCCCTTTTAATCAAATCAGCATAAGTCTGCAATCCTAGTCATGAATCCATCGAAGTGTGCATTATAATTCACCGATGAGGGTAAAGAGTTGCCTTCAGTTAAGGATTTCATGGATGAGATTTTCTTTATCCATCTTGTTATCTTCTATTACTTCGGGTTATTATGATTTATGTCCAAAAGCTTTTCCCTTTTTGCGTTTTCACCATCCCTCGTATAAATGGATTTTGCAAAGTTTTCAAACATTCTTTCATCGTTTTTTTAAGTAACCTTGTATTCACTAGCCATTAGTAGCATCAGTAATAACAATGTCTCGAATACAAGATGGTAAATCAGAGCTAAATTTTAACGAAGTAAACATCGTTGAGGCACAACGAGCAGGAACATTCGCAATATTATTTGCCAATCGCTGGACATGTTGGGCATAATTGCATGGATGAGTGTCTAATATGTCCGGAGCTTTGGCAAGGACAAAACGTAGCACAGACATGAACATCCCAAACGAGTTTCCTAAATCATTGCATGTATGAACTAGGTATACACATTAGTGTTTGCACATATGCTTTAATCATCCATTAGCTCCAATCAGCCATTTCATTGTTATAAATACAACGTAGTATGGGAAAAGGATAAACAAGAACAAATCACCTGAATATTTCCGTTTAGATCACCGGTGATGTCTCATATATATGAACAAAGGGATAAATTGCTCCAAGCTTACAAGAAACAAGATTTGGCATTGAATCAAACAGTAAACTGGATTCTTTCTCCAGCCAAACCCAGCCTTTTGAAACCAAACATGGATAAGCAACTATTTTGGGGTCAAACGGAGGGGAAGTCTCCAATTTATAGCAAATTTGGTATCTTTTTACCATCGCTCTCTTGGCCGACCATCAGGAAATACAGGAACACGATTTTCTTCTTTCTTAGCCAAGAAAGCATCTTGTTTAGTTCGGTTGCTCAATCTAACATTAACAGGCTCATCATCTTCATCGAAATCTGGTGGTGCATCATCATCATCATCTTCGTCACTCCAATCATCCTCATAGTCATCACCATCTTTGCCACCCTCAGCATCATCAAACCCACCATCACTCAGATAACTATCCATATCAGACCATTCTTCTCCTTCCTCATCACTTGCCTCCTCCGGCATATCACTTTCTTCATTCCTATCATCGTCTTTCTTCAAACTACCCCTTTTTGGGAACCTAGGAATGGCAACAAGAGAGCGGAATTTTTCTTTAATAAGCAATAGTGGATCCTTATCTATCAATTGAGAGTCGCGATAAGCTTCCCTGAGGAAAACAGAATCCCTATCCCCTTTCAAAGACACATAGAACATATCAGGGTGCCTTATTATCATCCCTCGAAGTTGCTGAGAGAATCTAAACTCCTCTCGAAAATGAGTGAGGTGATCAACAAGAGTTCTCTTCTCAACAGTTAGGCTCAACATCTCATGTACAACAGCACAGGCATGCTTTTCCTTCTCTGGTGTTCCCGATCTCAATCCTGAAAAGTCTGAATAAGGGCTTATATAAGGCATGTCCCGAAACTTACATAGCCTTCTCGTTTCACCCTTAGAAAGATTAAGACCTTTGGGAAGCTTAATTCTATTGAACTTAAGTGGTCTATCTATAATCAAGTTTTTCTCCTCCAACTCTCTAGCTCGATTTTCCTCTTCAGCTAGTTCAGCAGCTGATACTGCAAGCTCGGGATCCCAATGAGTTAATTCCAAAGCAGAGCCTCGTTCAGTTTGAACAACACGAAAATACTGAGGGTATCGCTGACAAATTGTGTCACGAATCTCTAAAGGAAGCCCAAGATCAGTCCTCAAATGAGCAATCTTCTCCAACAGAATCCGCTTCTCCATTGACATCATCAGTAACTTCCTCAACTTAACAACCAACAAGCCTTCCATTTCATTCCTGACTCTCAACTCATTCAAATATAGCTTTTCAGCTTCAGGTGTCAATCTAAACCTCAATGAATAGGCCCCCTCTTCCATGATTTCAAACACTCCAGGAAACTTCCTCAATAAAGCAATAAATCTGCGCCTTTTCTCAAGACCTAAGTCTCTTCTATACCTCCCCAATGACCTAAGTGACATGATTCTATCAGGTTGACTCACTAGAATCTTCCTTATCTTCAACACCAATTTAAGCTTCTTGTCCCTTTGAATCACGTTATCAAAAGGAACCTCTTTTCTTCTCTTAACTGCAGCTCTTACCGGCTCGTAAGGGACATGGGTTTTTCTCAGATTACCCAAGGAAGTAAAACCCTTATCTGGAAAAACCAAACTTTGGCCCCAAAATGGCGTCTTTTCTGAAACTTCGTTTAAGGGACGGAAATGGGATTTCGTAGAAAGCTTTGGTTTGCGGTGAAATGCGGATTTGTAAGGGAGAAACAGGGGGAAAGAGGTTGATATTGAAGCTTTGTGTGAAGCAAGCAGAAGCAGAGGTTCCATTTCAAATTTTCAAGTATTGATAGAAATTAATACAAAGATAAAGAGAGTAAAGATTAGAGGGAAGAATTACCTGTTTGGAATAGAGGGTGAAGCTCGTTCGGGATTGAAGATTCGGATTAGGGTTTATGACCAAAACCCAGTTTTAACATATGGGATTTTTGTCATATACAAAAGACTTCAATGTAAAATTATCGAGTATGAAGGGTAAAAGTGTCATATTGAAACCAAATCTGTTTAAAAGTGCAACAAACTGCACATTGAAGATACTAATTTTTTATCCATATTATTATTATTATTATTATTATTATTATTAGTATTATTATTATTATTATTATTATTATTATCATTATTATTATTATTAAATATATATTAAATAAATAATAAATTACAGACCAATTACAACTGGACCGGCCCAGTTACAAACCAACCAGAACCGGTCCAAATCCAACCAGAAACCTTAAATACTTGGGTTTCCAGTTAGGGTTTCTTAACCCTAATTTACCCAGCCGCCTCAGCTCACAGCCGTTGATCTGGCAAGATCCAACGGTCCAGATGTGCCAGAGGGAAACCCTAGGGTCTGATACCCTAGGACACGCGACCCCCGTTGTTATCTCACCGCCTCCGCCGCTGCCACGTCCCAACCGAAGACTCCAGAAGATAATATACCAGCCGTCCACGCCATGGCTACTCGGTGAGTCACCACTGGTAGTCCGGTGACTCACCGAGAGCCCTTCTTCGGACCGGTCCGACAGCTACAACGGTGGTGGCTATAAGCCACCCATCTGCGAAAAAAAAGGACGGAGATATAGAACGAGACAGAGACAAAAAAAAAAGAGAGACATAGAAAAAAAAACTGAGAAAATACAAACTAATACCAACGATCTCAGCAGCAAGAAAACCAAGAAAAAAAAAAGAAAAAGGAAGAAGAGACTTACCGAGGAAGCCTCGACCACGGATCTCGCCGGATACAACAAAAACCGAAGGTATATTTGTAGATCTGCTCCGATTGGGAGTCGTTTAACGGAAAAAGTATCGGGACCGTCATTAGGACGGTCCGATCTACATTTAGATGTAAAAAAAATTTTCCGGCCACCGAAGCCGGTGGCCGGCGGTGGTGGTTGACGGCGGATGAACGCCGGCTAACGGCTGCCGGCCGGCTGAGCTTCTCTCAGTTAGAGAGAAGACAGAGAATTCTTCTCTCTGTTTGAGAAAGAAAAAAAAAAGGAAAGAAGAAATGAAATGGCTGGCCCTTCGGCCAGCCGATTTGGACTCTTATAGTCCTTCCCGAACGACGTCGTTTCGGGAAGGACTATGCGTAATTATGAAATAGTTAAACCCCGTTCGCAATCCTTCGTATTGTAAATTTTACATTTTAGTCACTAAATTGAATTTATAATATTTTTAATTTAGTCTTCGAATTTTAATTTTATTTTTTAGTCCTTCATATTAAAATAATATATTTAGGATAAATTACAGATTTAATCCATTAATTTTAATAAATAATATTTTAATCCTTAGTTTATATTTTTAATTTATTTTATTCTAATATCCAAATTTAGATAATTTTATTTTAGTCACCAAAAAAAGAAATAACATATTTAATCCCTGTAATTTAGATTAATTATGAATTAGATTTTTAATTTTATTTTTTCGTTTATTTTATATGTTTTCATTTATTTTATTGTTTTTAAATATTTGTTTTAGTAGTATTTGTATTTTTATTATATTATTAAATATTTTATTAAATATTTTTATAAATATAAATAAATAGTATTTTTTTAAATTTATTTTTAATAGAAGAAAAAGGACAGTCTTAATACAACTGGATGTCCTATTCTGATATTTTAAAATTAAAAGTAACCATATTATTTAAATTAATATTATCAATATCAAAGAAAAGAGCTGTCTTGGCACCTAGAAGTTCTTTTCGGATATTTTAAATAAATAAATATTTTTTATATAATTTTGAAATAATAGCAAAGAAAAGAGCTGTCTTAGGGCACCTAGAATTCTTTTCGGATATTTTTAAATAAATAAATTTTTTTATATAATTTTGAAATAGGATATAAATTAAATATGTTTTGAATTTTTAAATTTTAATAATAGACAATTTATAATTAAAAAGTACCAATTTTGGGCGTTGTAGGGGTGCTAATCCTTCCCTAAACGTAACCGACCACGAATCCCTTTTTATTATTAAAAAGAACGAATTTTGGTTAAAACGCAATCAGTTCATCTTTTTAAATATGGTTTTCTTAAAAACTCTTTTAAAAGATAATTTTTAGGTATTCGACCTACCTGATCCAAAAAGGCCGATGGCGACTCACAAATTATTTTCAAAATTTTTATTCACATCAATTTCCCCCGCCAAATTTAATATTTCGTGCCCGGACAAAACCCGGTTACGACAGCTTGGCGACTCCGCGCTGGGGACTGGTCAAACTTTTAAAAAATCAATTATAAATTGTCTCTATTAATTAAAAATTTTATTATTTAATTTTTAATTCTTTCTTTTCAAATTTTTTATTTATTTATTATTTTATAATATTTATATGTTTTATTTTTTTGCAAGTATTTTATTTCAGTATATTTTATGTCAAAGGTTTGAACATTTCTCCTCACACAACACTTGAATTGCATTACATAAAGCTCTATAATTGAGTTGTCCCTCGGGTACCCTTTACTCTAGATCTGAAACCTTGCATATAAAAAAACCTTAGAAACTCTTCCAATCCGAAGTCATAGGTGTACACACAGGAGAAATGAATTTTGTCTTTTCTGTTAATTTATTTATTGTTTAAATTACATGTTTATTTAAATTATTTAAATTCAGAAAAGCATGTTTAAATAAAGAATATTATGTAAATGTTATTATTAAATTTCTTTATTATGTAAACTAATTATTTTCTTTTTGTGTGTTCTTTATTTTTGTTGCATTGCATCATACAGGATAAAAGACATTGATCCTTGTGTTAATTGTCTCATTGGAAAGCCTTCATCTATGGATAAAAAGTGTTCAAGTCAAGTAATTCTAACAGAAGTAAGACAGTGGGCTGAAGATTTACAAAGACAAGAAGGAGACAGTCTGCAGGATGATTATGTATCTGACTTGGCCAGTTATGCTCCAGTTTCATTAAAAAGAAATGATATGCAAGATTTGCGAAGCATTTGGGAAAGTTGGGATTCAAACAAAAAAATTGCAGTTTTATCAGACTTACGGAGACATTCCATATCTGCTCTATGTAGAAGTTGATGATGAATTACTCAGAGCCCTAATTCATTCTGGAATCCAGGGTACAATTGCTTCACTTTCAATAAGGAGGACTTGGTCCCTACTATTGAAGAATATACAACTTTGTTACATCTTGAAGGTGCTTTGGAGAATCGAATATATTCAAAGTCAATTAAAACTCAACCCTTTCGAGTTAAATTAGCAAAGATTGCTGGGGTACGAGAAGAATGGGTAGCATCCCGTACCAAACAAAAAGGCGAAAGCGAAGGCATTGCTTGGACCAACATCAGAGAGCTTATTCAGAGTCATCCAGACGCTAAAGTACGATTCGATCTATTTGCTCTGGGTATATATGGTATGGTCATCTTCCCAAAAGTATTGGGATATGTTGAAGCTGCAGTGGTAGACTTGTTTGAACAGCTACCGAAGAAGATTAATCCTGTTTCTGCCATCCTAGCAAGACCTTCAGATCGTTAAATGCTTGCAGAAGGCTAGGAGGTGGACGATTCTCAGGGTGTACCCAGTTGTTATATGTTTGGATCCGTAGTCATTTCTGGAGAACAGAAAAGGTTTCATACCGACGCTTTAATACGGATTATTCACCATTAAAGAATTTCTAGAGCAGGAATGGCCGAAAGAATTAAGAAAGATATGTGGATTAATGCCTTTCGAAATCTGCAAAGCAATGACGTTGTTTGGCGCGCCCCGTGGCAAATCCAAAGGGAATTCTTTTACAGGTGTGGTGATTACAACTGGATAATGCTGCTCTGATTATGGGAGGAATTGGATATGCACCACTGCTGGTTATAAGACTATGAAGGTCGTCAATTTGTACCTGTCACTGTTGGACTACAGTCATCTGAGTTCGCATTCCACAGCAAAAATTATAAAAGAAATATCATGGAAGCCGTTACAGCTTGGAAAACAACTTTTTGTATTCGAGCTAAAGCAGCAAAAGAAATGCTAACTCCTGATTATGAAGATTGGGAGATCTGTCAGAAAAAACGAAAATATTCCTCTACCAGATCAAAATGAGGATATCTCTATGGAAGATCGCATTAAGGTGGTTCCATCAGAGATTGAAATCTTGAGAGCTGAGTTTGAAGCAGAAAGAGATGGCTGGTCGAAAGAGTTAGAGCAAATGAGACAAGATAAAGCTATGTTAGGGGTTGACATTGACTTTCATTCATCACAATGTACAATGTTGAGAAAAGATAAAGAAAAAGGTGAAGATGAGTACAGAGCCTTACAGAAAAATTACCAGGAGTTATATAAATCCCGAAAAGCATCAGGACCCAGCCAATCGACGGTACAGATGACCAGAGAATTGAACATTGAGAAAAGACGAGTTGAAGATCTGAAAGGAAAGAATAGCCGTCTACTCAAAAGCCTGGAAAAAGGAAAGCAAAAAATGGAAGATTTCGAGGTCGACAGAAGAGAGCGAATTATAAAACACAAGGCTGAACACCGTGAGATCATGAATGAAATGCAAAGAGAAAGAGATCGAGCCAAAGATTTAGAAGAGATGAAGAATGACATCTTTGTTAAATTTGAAAGCGAAAAGTATCATGTTCAAGGGATTGAATCTGAAATGAACCAGTTGATTGCTGAGCTTGAAGTCAGAGGCCAAAAGATGGAAGAATCCAATGTTGAAAAAGAAAAATGGGAGTTTAGAAAGAAAAAATTTCAATACCAGACTTGAGGTAGAGCAGAGGTGGCTAGCAATTGGATGCAAAGATGCAGAAACAAAGATGTTCAAATCCAGAAGCTTAATCAAAGAACGCAAGAAGCACGAACAAACTTGAAGAGGATCTGGATCAGTCTAGAAACAAAAAACTCAGAGTTTAATTCTTACATTTTGCAACTTGAAGAATCATTGTTTCAAGAAAAGGTTCGTCTAGGACCTAATGATCTCAAAGAAAGTAATGAGGAAAATGCTTCACTGCGAAGACGCATTAGAGATCTTGAAAAAATTCTGCACAATTGTCAAGTCAGAATCACTGAGTTAGAGCAAACTCTGAAGGAACAACTGAACAATGGCAAAAGTCAACTGAGTTCTATGTCGAAAGAAGTGAAGAAAGAAGCAATATGGTGTTCGAGGCCATGGTACAAATGAGCGAGGTTGCCAGATATGTTGGGGAACTAGCTGTTGAAGCCGAATAATTGAGCATCAAGTTGATCCAGTTTCTAAGTGTGGAAAGAAGGTTTCATGGTTAATGAAAGAAGTTATAGAGCTTAATAGGAAAACTATGCCTTATCTGTAGTTCTGAAATATTATAAAGAAACTTTTGTATGCCGATGGAAGTTGTTCTATGACAGTTAACTTTTTGGGATCAATGTTTTACATACATGCATTTTGCATACATTCATCATTCATTTCATAATTTTCACTATGAATTATTTATTTATTAAGTTAAAATTCATCAATTAATTTGAAAAAATAATATTAAAAGATTTTTCAATCGCAGTTACTCTGGCCAAAAGAGAATACTACATCACTACAGTACTAGACAAGCTACTAAGAGAATTATGGAGGATAAAATACAGCGTATTGAGGAACAGCATCATAAAGAACAAGAAGAAATGAGAATGAAGTTGGAAAAATTGAAGCCAGTATGCAATTCACAAGACAGTATGATGAAGAAGATAGAGGACATGTTTTAAAAGGCATGCTATCAGTGGAAAAATGCATGAAAATCCTGTATCTTTCGACCAAGAACCCATATATCCTCTAGGTTTTTCACCAGAACCAATTTATCACTCTGGTACTACCCCTATACAATCAATGCTCGTACATCTGCATTACAAGAAGCTAAACCACATGAAGATCAACAAGTGGATCCCGCATCTTCAAGCAAAAATCCGCTTATATCAGATGTGAAAGTAGTGGATCTTAATACTGATCAGTTGATCCCAGATTTGAATGAGCTAAATGAGAAACAAAAAGTAATGAAGAACTGACCAGACAGATCAAGAGCTTAGAAGAGCGAATGAAATCCGTGGAAATAACTGAATCATTCTATGGATTTGATGCTAGAGTTTTTGGTTCCAGACCTAATCCTCCCTATCAAGTTCAAAGCTCCCGAATTTGATAAATAACGGTACTACATGCCCTTCATCCCACATTACTATGTTTTGTCGAAGAATGGCAGGATATGTGAAGGACGAAAAATTGTTAATTCACTGCTTCCAGGATAGTTTGACAGGACCGGCTTTAAAATGGTATACAATTGACCAAAGCCAACATTATCTTGGAAAGATTTGGCTAAAGCATTTTTAGAGCAGTACCGCCATGTGACAGACATGGTCCCTGACAGATGGACCTCTTCAAAACTTGGAGAAAAAGATAATGAAATTCAGACAGTATGCCCAGAGATGGCGTGACACTGCGGCCCAAGTTCAACCACCTTTGTCAGAAAAAGAGGCCACAGTGATGTTTGTCCATACATTGAAGGCTCCTTATTTAAACCATCTAATGGGGAATGCAACCAGAAATTTTGCAGATTTGGTCATTTCTGGAGAATTAATTGAAAATGTCTTGAAAGTGGCAAGATTGAATCAAATGATGGGTCTAGTTCCAAAAGACCTACGTACCGGAAAAAGGAGAATGAGTCAACAATGCAAATTCTTACAGCAAGGATTCATCGAAAAGTGTTACAATAACCCAACCAAGGGTTAAGAAAGAGGAAACAAACACTAATCGAGCAGATTCCAGAGGATCTCGAAAGGAATGAAAGGTTATCTTTTACACCTTTACCATACCATATGCAGAGATCTATGATTCGCTGTTAAAAGCAGATGTTATAAGGCCCTATCCTTTGGTTCCCATGCAACCACCATTCCCTCCTTGGTATGATACAAAGGCACACTGTGTTTACCATGAAGGAATTACAGGACATTCTATTGAAAACTGTCTAGCATTCAAAAGGGTGGTTCAAATTTGATCAACACTGGGAAGTTGGAATTCAATACACCATCCGCATCAAGTCATCCATTGCCAAATCATGGAGATAAAAACGTGAATGCAATTCAGGAAGAGAACAGAAAGAAAGCAAAGACTGACATTTCTGAAATTAAATCTCCATTTGTTTGGATATTCCAACAGCTTTCTTTAGCCGGTATAATTCCACAACATTCAGGCCAAAGCAGAATGAAGGCAAGAATTATTGTGAATATCATCAGGAGAAAGGGCATAAAATTCAACTATGTCCTGAGTTTAGAAACTTGGTGCAAAAATTGATGAACAACAGAGAAATAGAATTCTTTGAAGAAGAACCCGGGAAAAAGAAGATGATGTTTGCTCATCAGAGGATTCTAAACCAAATCAAAGAATAAATGATCCTGTGATCATTAATGTGAAATCATCCACGGTGATTCCGGCACCAATAAGGCCAAAAGTAGTTATTACCACTCCTCTACCATTTCCATACAAAAATACCCGCAGGGTACCTTGGAATATACTACCATGTTTCAATGGTAGGAGGATCTGTTTCTCTAGATAAAACAGAAGAGAAAATACAAAGTCTGAGTACAACATCAACGTCCGAAGCAGTGAGCGAAGTCGGTTTCTTTACGAGAAGTGGGAGATGTTACTCTCCCGAAACATCCAATGCTTCAGAACAAGTGAAAGCAAAAGGAAAAGCCATGGCAATACCTCAGAAGGTATTTGAGGATGAATCCCTTCCAGCATTCAATGAACCTGTGACAGAAAAGCAAGCTCAAGAATTTTTGAAATTCTTGAAACATAGTGAGTATAGTGTGGTTGAACACTACACAAACAACAGGCGAGAATTTCTATTCTTGATCTTTTGATGAATTCAGAAGCGCATAGGAATGCTTTGATAAAAATCCTCATCAAACATTTATCCCCGAAGATATATCCCTCAATAAACTTGACAGAATTGTGGGACATATAGCCGCTGACAATTACATAACGTTCACAGATGATGAAATACCAGAGGGCGAAATGGGGACAGTAAAAGCTTGAACATCACGACATTGTCATGGTCATGTGTTGCCAGGAGTATTGATTGACAATGGATCCGCTCTCAATGGATCCGCTCTCTTGATGCCCCTAGTTACACTTCAAAGAATGCCTCTGGATCAATCACACATGAAGAGTTATCAGAATGTGTACGAGCATTTGATGGTACTCAAAAAGAAGTGCTTGGGAAAATGGAATACCGTTGTTAATTGGCCCAGTCGTGTACAATATTGACTTTGTGGTTATGGATCCACCCCACATATATTGTCTATTAGGGAGGCCATGGATTCATTCAGCAGGAGCCGTTCCTTCTTCATTACATCAGAAATTGAAATTTGTTGTTGATGGACAACTAATATGCGTCAGTGCTGAAGAAGAAATCATTGCGTCTGTAACAAGCGATGTTCCATATATCGACACCAATGATGAGGCTCTTGAATGCTCTTTTCGAGCTCTTGAATTTGTAAATGCAACCTTTATTGCGGAAGGAAGCAAAATTCCATATCCCAAATTGTCTGATTGCACCAAGATGACGGTACAACAAACTTTAGGCATCGGAGCTAAAGCTGGGAGAGGTCTAGGAAAGAATCTTCAAGGGATTTCAGTTCCTATCAATATAAAGATGAAAAAAGACCGTTTTGGGCTGGGATTTAAGCCCAATCTTCAGCAAAAGAACAAAGAGATGAAAAGAAGATGTGAAGACAGAAAGGCAAAATTGAAAGGGGGAGAAATCCTTTGGAAACACATGTCTTTCCCACAGTTGAAGACCATATTCAGATCAGGGGGAACAATTAATGTGGAACAGCAGCTTGTTGAAGCCTTTAAAGAAGAAAAGTTGACGAAAGATCAAGACATAGTTGAAGAAGCTATGAATGGATTATTTATCAACATGATCATGAATGACAACAAGACTGGCAAGTACTTGGATAGGATTCGACCATGTCTTCCTGGAGAAACACTCACCAATTGGACCACTGAAGATCTTCCTATAGTTTTTAATATTAATGCAGAGTAATATTCAGAACTAATCTTTATGTTTAGCTCAAAATATGAAAACTTTTTGTTATCTTGTAAAATAAATTATGTTAATATAAGAAATTTTCTTTAAAATTTTCAGATGGCAATCATTCTTTACATTTTCTTACATTTTTACATTTATTTATTTTCATAAATTTACTATATTCTTTCGGAAATGTTCCGACTTAAATTTGCAGGTGTCACCGTGTTAATAGCATGTTTATTCCTAGATTTAATCCAGTGATAAATTTAGAGCAGCCTATATGTCTGGAAGAAATCAATGGTTGTGAAGATGAACTGGAATGTGATGTTCCTACTGAACTATTAAGATTGGTAGAAAAAGAGGACAAACAAATTCTACCACACAAGGAAGAGGTTGAGACTGTGAATTTGGGAACAGATGAAAAAATAAAAGAGGTGAAAATTGGTACCACTCTGACAGTCCAGATAAAACAAGAATTGATAAATCTCCTTCAAGAGTTCAAAGATATCTTTGCATGGTCTTATCAAGATATGCCTGGTTTGAGCACAGATATAGTGATACATAAGCTTCCAATCAATCCAGAATATAAACCAATCCAACAAAAGCTCAGAAGAATGAGGCCAGAAATGTTGTTGCAAATCAAAGAAGAAGTGATGAAGCAAATCAATGCAGGTTTCCTACAGGCATCTAAATACCCAGAATGGGTAGCCAACATTGTTCCCGTACCTAAGAAAAATGGAAAAGTTCGAATGTGCGTGGATTACAGAGATCTCAACAAAGCTAGTCCGAAAGATAGTTTTCCATTACCCCACATAGACATATTGGTGGACAATACTGCAGGGCATGCATGGTTTTCATTTATGGATGGCTTTTCAGGATATAATCAGATAAAAATGAATCCTGAAGACATGGAGAAAACAACATTTATAACCATGTGGGGCACATTCTGTTATAAAGTGATGCCATTTGGATTGAAAAATGCAGGGGCAACATATCAAAGAGCCATGGTAACTTTGTTTCATGACATGATGCACAAAGAGATTGAAGTATATGTAGATGACATGATTACCAAATCCAGAACGGAAGAAGAACATATTCAAAATCTGAGGAAGCTTTTCCAGAGATTGAGGAAGTATCAATTAAAGCTTAACCCTGCTAAATGCACTTTTGGGGTAACTTCTGGGAAACTTTTGGGATTTGTAGTCAGTAAAAAAGGAATTGAGATTGATCCAGATAAAGTAAAAGCAATTCAAGATCTTCCACCACCCAACACAAAAAAGAAGTTCGAGGCTTTTTGGGGAGATTAAATTATATATCTCGGTTCATTTCTCAATTGACTGACAAATGTGATCCAGTGTTCAAATTACTTCGAAAGAACAATCCTGAAGTCTGGAATGAAGAATGTCAAGAAACTTTGGATATTATTAAGAAATATTTATCCAATGCCCCCATTTTAGTATCACCAATGCCTGATAGACCATTAATTCTCTACTTAACGGTCTTCGAAAATTCGATGGGATGTGTACTAGGACAGCATGATGAATCTGGAAGAAAAGAAAAAGCTATTTATTATCTGAGCAAGAAATTTACTGATTGTGAAGTTCGATATCCACCAATACAAAAATTATGTTGTGCTTTGGTGTGGACTACTCGAAGACTCAGACAATATATGTTATACCATACTACTTGGTTGATATCAAAACTTGATCCTTTGAAATTCTTAATGGAATCACCAGCTTTGACAGGCAGAATGGCTAGATGGCAGATGTTATTATCTGAGTTTGATATTGTATATGTCAACCAAAAAGCGATAAAAGGAAGTGTCATAGCTGATTTCCTGGCCAGTCGTGTATCAAATGATTATCAGCCTTTGAACTTCAATTTTCCTGATGAAGATTGTTATGCATATCCATGAATGAAGAAGTCAAACAAATGATGAATTTGCATGTTGGAAGCTTTACTTGACGGAGCATCTAATGCTTTGGGACGAGGAATTGGGGCAGTGTTAATTTCTCCAGAAAATATTTATTATCCATTTACAAGCAGACTAGAGTTCTTTTGCACCAATAACATGGCAGAATATGAAGCTTGTGTCATGGGGTTGAAAGCAGCTATAGAAAGAAAAATCAAATTTCTCAAGATATATGGAGATTCATCGTTAGTGGTGTATCAATTGCGAGGAGAGTGGAAACAAAAGATCCCAAATTGTTAGAATATCGAAATTTTATACTCGAATTAGTGAAAGAATTTGAGAGGGTTACATTCAATTATCTCCCTCGAGAAGAAAATCAAATAGCAGATGCTTTGGCTACATTAGCTGCTATGTTTCAGGCAAATAAGAAAGTTGATATGATGCCAATCAAAATGCAAGTGTATGAAATTCCTGCACATTGTTATAGTGTGGAAGAAGAGGTAGATGGTAAACCATGGTATCATGATATCCTGCAATATATCAAAAATCAAAGTTATCCACCAAATGCATCAGAAATTGATAAAAGAACCTTGAGAAGAATGACTGCTGGATATTTTCTTGATGGAGAGATTATGTATAGAAGAAGCAGTGATCAAATGCTGTTGAGATGTTTAAATACCAGTGAAGCTCGAAATGTCATTGAAGAAGTACACAGTGGAATATGTGGAACACATGCAAATGGTCTTTCCATGGCCAGAAAAATAATGAGATATGGATACTATTGGGCTACTATGTACACAGATTGCATTGATTATGCAAGGAAATGTCATAAATGCCAGATATATGCAGACAAGATTCATGTACCCCCATCTCCTTTACATGTAATGACAGCACCCTGCCATTTTCTATGTGGGGAATAGATGTCATTGGAGCAATCACACCAAAGGCATCGAATGGACATTGTTTCATCCTTGTGGCAATTGATTATTTTACCAAATGGGTTGAAGCTGCTTCATACACTAATATTAAGAGGTCCACAGTCTGCAAATTCATAAAGAAAGAGATAGTTTGTCGGTATGGCCTACCAGAAATGATCATTACAGATAATGCTATGAACCTGAACAACAAAATGATGACCGAACTTTGTGCACAGTTTAAGATCAAACATGCAAATTCAGTGGCATATCGTCCAAAGATGAATGGGGCAGTTGAAGCAGCAAATAAGAACATCAAGAGAATCATTACAAAGACTACTGAAACTTACAAAGATTGGCACGAGAAGTTACCTTTTGCTTTATATGCATACCGAACTACTGTTCGAACATCTACTGGGGCAACGCCTTTTTCTTTAGTCTACGGGATGGAAGCAGTCTTACCAATTGAAGTTGAGATTCCATCGCACCGAATATTGAGAGAAATAAAATTGGATGAATCTGAATGGATCCAAGCTAGATTTGATCAATTGAACCTTATTGAAGAGAAAAGATTGAAAGCTATTTGCCATGGACAGATGTATCAAAACGGATGATGAAGTCTCATGATAAGAAAGTACATCCAAGAGAATTCCAAGAAGGTGATCTAGTACTAAAAAGATCTTGCCTATACATAAAGATTTCCGTGGGAAATGGATGCCTAATTGGGAAGGGCCATACGTTGTGAAAAAGGCCTTTTCCGGAGGAGCGTTGATCTTGGCAGAAATGGATGGAAAAATTCTGAAAAATCCAATAAACTCGGATTCTGTCAAGAAATATTATGCTTGAAGAGAATAGAAAAAAAATAGAAAATGAAAAAAAAGAGAAGAAAAAGAAAGGGGGTCAAGGTGAAAACCCGCAAAGGGCATCTTGTAACCAAAGGAAGGATTTGAGTTGAAAACCTGAAAAGGCGGCTCAAATGCAGGTTGATATTAGGCATCTGGCAATTGAACCCTCTTAAGATTTTGACAGTTTGGGAGAAACTTCACATCTACAAGCATTTTGACAACGTTTGAGATCTTCCAGACAAAAGCTTACATCATTACTCTAAATTGTGTCAACTTGATTAATTTAGAAATACTTATGCTTATAATTTGTTGAGACATTTGAATTTTTATTCTTATGCTTGTCATAACTTTGAATACAATTATATCTATTTCAAGTTCAATTTATTTGAGATTCAATTTATTTTTGGAAATTCAATTTATTCTTTTCTATTGAATTAACATAATTTTGAAATAATTTAAAGATTTCTGAATATCACTTTATGTTAATACTTTTAAATACATGGAATACAAAGTAGGCAAATCATCACTAGCTTAAAGCCATGAACATCAAGATTGTTACAAGTGGTGCTACCGACAACAAGGTCGAATCCGCCAAATCTACTCATCAATTGCTCCAACCGATCACCATTCAGTTCTTGCACATCTGTTTTCAAAGATATACTAAAACAGTAGAAGATGATCTTTGCAGTACTGATTCCAGCAAAAAGAAACAAGACATTGATATCACTAGGAAACATGTTTCTATACAGATCCTTGTATATGGTTTTTAAGGAAACCTAGAAGCATTTCCACCTCATCAGGTTCAAGTGGAGTAACTTTATTCCTTCCAACCCATACTAGATTCCATTTTCAGCACTCATCAAGAACATACTTCTGGACACTCGAAGGTGGCTCATTGTCATAAGCTTCAAAAGCCTTACAGATCCTTTCTGTCAATTTGGCACTTCCTGTACATGTTTATAAACAGTTCAACTTTGTTCTTGGATCCCATGAAAGCCATCATTTCTTTGTCAATGGAAAGCATCAGCACATGGAGGAAGCAGAATAAGAGAAAATATATTCTTAATTGGCAGAATTATGAATATAGCCCTTTTCAGTGTAATAGCATGGAAATACTTCGAATCTACAAATTCTGGCTCTACATCAAATAAGTGTTGTGATATCTTAGTCCAATCATTGAATTTGGAAGATGAATTTGCCAATAGCATCTTCTGGAAGTGTTCTTTGAGTTATCTGATCTGATTTGGCAGAACCAATCATTGAATTTGGAAGATGAATTTGCTCAATAGCATCTTCTGGAAGTGTTCTTTGAGTTATCTGATCTGATTTGGCAGAACCAATCATTGAATTTGGAAGATGAATTTGCTCAATAGCATCTTCTGGAAGAGTTCTTTGAGTTATCTGATCTGATTTGGCAGAACCAATCATTGAATTTGGAAGATGAATTTGCCAATAGCATCTTCTGGAAGTGTTCTTTGAGTTATCTGATCTGATTTGGCAGAACCAATCATTGAATTTGGAAGATGAATTTGCCAATAGCATCTTCTGGAAGTGTTCTTTGAGTTATCTGATCTGATTTGGCAGAACCAATCATTGAATTTGGAAGATGAATTTGCTCAATAGCATCTTCTGGAAGTGTTCTTTGAGTTATCTGATCTGATTTGGCAGAACCAATCATTGAATTTGGAAGATGAATTTGCCAATAGCATCTTCTGGAAGTGTTCTTTGAGTTATCTGATCTGATTTGGCAGAACCAATCATTGAATTTGGAAGATGAATTTGCTCAATAGCATCTTCTGGAAGTGTTCTTTGAGTTATCTAATCTGGTTGGACAGAACCAATCGTTGGAATTAAAAGATGAACTGCATGATCGTCTTTATTATGAAGTTTCTTTTCAAGCTTCTTTTGCTTATTCCTTTCCCAAAAATCATAGCCCAAGTTTTTGCCTTTGCTTATAATTGGGATCATTGCATAATGACTTCCTATCTTTTACTAGAAGAAGTACATCAGCAACCTTAGTCATTTAAGCAGCACATATAAAATTTGCCAATTCTGCAATTGATGAATTTGGACCACACATCTCTACATGGCTATTGAAGTTTCAGCCTTTGAGAATCCCATTTTTGTCAAGTATAACAGTTTATTCTCCTCATCAGAATCAGAATTCAAGATTTCTCGGTATTAAAAGAACTATCGATATCTGTGAAATCATCTTGAAAGGTCACTTCATAATCAGATGAGTTGTTATCAGAATCAACATGTTGCCTGAATGCAAGCTTTTCAAAAGTTTATACTATTGAGTTTTATTCTCAAGAGGTTTTGTGACATTATATCTACATCTACATTTGTCAAAAATGATAGATTCTTTGATTTGAAGAAGACAGATATATTGGGTTTTTATAATTGAAGAAATACTCAATTCACCAGTCTGAAATCAAACAACTTAATATTCATGCATCATATTTAGGCATTTGCAAAAATAGATGCATTTTCATTCATTTTTATTCTTGTTGAATTGTTAACAGAAATTTCAAAGATTTTAGCAAAGATTTCAAATCCACTTGATGGATCATTCATTGCCAGATAAGTTCATAATGAGAAGAACTCATCTGAAGAAGGAAGAAGAAGTTCATAATGAGAAGAACTTGTTCAACTTTTTGTTTAAATTCATCATTTGATGGATCAACATTGCCAGAGAAAGTTCATAATGAGAAGAACTCATCTGAAGAAGGAAGAAGAAGTTCATAATGAGAAGAACTTGTTCAACTTTTTGTTTAAATTCATCACTTGATGGATCATTCATTGCCAGATAAGTTCATAATGAGAAGAACTCATCTGAAGAAGGAAGAAGAAGTTCATAATGAGAAGAACTTGTTCAACTTTTTGTTTAAATTCATCATTTGATGGATCAACATTGCCAGAGAAAGTTCATAATGAGAAGAACTCATCTGAAGAAGGAAGAAGAAGTTCATAATGAGAAGAACTTGTTCAACTTTTTGTTTAAATTCATCATTTGATGGATCAACATTGCCAGAGAAGGTTCATAATGAGAAGAACTCATCTGAAAAGGAAGAAGAAGTTCATAATGAGAAGAACTTGTTCAACTTTTTGTTTAAATTCATCATTTGATGGATCAACATTGCCAGAGAAAGTTCATGAATGAGAAGAACTCATCTGAAGAAGGAAGAAGAAGTTCATAATGAGAAGAATTTGTTCAACCTTTTGTTTGAATTCATCACTTGATGGATTATTTTTGCCAGAGAAGGTTCATAATGAGAAGAACTCATCTGAAGAAAGAAGAAGAAGTTCATAATGAGAAGAGCTTGTTCAACTTTTGTTTGATACTATCACAGAAGGAGATAGATTAGCATTAGCCTTTCTAGAGAAAGTTCATAATGAGAAGAACTCATCAAGAGCTTATTCAACCTTTTGAATGAATCTATCACAGAAAGGAGGTCATCATCATCCCCAGCAGAAAGTTCATAATAAGAAGAACTCATCTAGAGAAAGAGAATAATTTATTCAATATATCCATTATGATCAAAGTAAAGCCAAATGGATAAAAAAATTTATTATCTTTTCATCTTTGCTCTATTCTTGTTAACACAAGAATGAGCAAAGAAGGGCAGCTGAAGATACTAATTTTTTATCCATATTATTATTATTATTATTATTATTATTATATTATTATTATTATTATTATTATTATTATTATTATTATTATTATTATTATCATTATTATTATTATTAAATATATATTAAATAAATAATAAATTACAGACCAATTACAACTGGACCGGCCCAGTTACAAACCAACCAGAACCGGTCCAAATCCAACCAGAAACCCTAAATACTTGGGTTTCCAGTTAGGGTTTCCTAACCCTAATTTACCCAGCCGCCTCAGCTCACAGCCGTTGGATCTGGCAAGATCCAACGGTCCAGATGGTGCCAGAGGGAAACCCTAGGGTCTGATACCCTAGGGACACGCGGCCGCCGTTGCTATCTCACGTCCCAACCGAAGACTCCAGAAGATACCAGCCGTCCACGCCATGGCTACTCGGTGAGTCACCACTGGTAGTCCGGTGACTCACCGAGAGCCCTTCTTCGGACCGGTCCGACAGCTACAACGGTGGTGGCTATAAAAGCCACCACCCATCTGCGAAAAAAAAAGGACGGAGATATAGAACGAGACAGAGAGACAAAAAAAAAAGAATAGAGAGAGACATAGAAAAAAAAACAGAGAAAATACAAACTAATACCAACGATCTCAGCAGCAAGAAAACCAAGAAAAAAAAAAGAAAAAGGAAGAAGAGACTTACCGAGGAAGCCTCGACCACGGATCTCGCCGGATACAACAAAAACCGAAGGTATATTTGTAGATCTGCTCCGATTGGGAGTCGTTTAACGGGAAAAAGTATCGGGACCGTCATTAGGACGGTCCGATCTACATTTAGATGTAAAAAAAAATTTTCCGGCCACCGAAGACGGTGGCCGGCGGCGGTGGTTGACGGCGGATGAACGCCGGCTAACGGCTGCCGGCCGGCTGAGCTTCTCTCAGTTTAGAGAGAAGACAGAGAATTCTTCTCTCTGTTTGAGAGAAAGAAAAAAAAAAGCAAAGAAGAAATGAAATGGCTGGCCCTTCGGGCCAGCCGATTTGGACTCTTATAGTCCTTCCCGAACGACGTCATTTCGGGAAGGACTATGCGCGTAATTATGAAATAGTTAAACCCCGTTCGCAATCCTTCGTATATGTAAATTTTACATTTTAGTCACTAAATTGAATTTATAATATTTTTAATTTAGTCTTCGAATTTTAATTTTATTTATTTTAGTCCTTCATATTAAAATAATATATTTAGGATAAATTACAGATTTAATCCATTAATTTTAATAAATAATATTTTAATCCTTAGTTTATATTTTTAATTTATTTTATTCTAATATCCAAATTTTAGATAATTTTATTTTAGTCACCAAATAAAGAAATAACATATTTAATCCCTGTAATTTAGATTAATTATGAATTAGATTTTTAATTTTATTTTTTCGTTTATTTTATATGTTTTCATTTATTTTATTGTTTTTAAATATATTGTTTTAGTAGTATTTGTATTTTTATTATATTATTAAATATTTTATTAAATATTTTTATAAATATATATAATAAATAGTATTTTTTTTAAATATTTATTTTTAATATTGAAGAAAAAGGACAGTCTTAATACAACTGGATGTCCTATTCTGATATTTTAAAATTAAAAAGTAAACCATATTATTTAAATTAATATTTATCAATATCAAAGAAAAGAGCTGTCTTAAGGCACCTAGAAGTTCTTTTCGGATATTTTTAAATAAATAAATATTTTTTTATATAATTTTGAAATAATAGGATTATAAATTAAATATATTTTTGAATTTTTAAATTTTAATAATAGAGACAATTTATAATTAAAAAGTACCAATTTTGGGCGTTGTAGGGGTGCTAATCCTTCCCTAAACGTAACCGACCACGAATCCCTTTTTATTATTAAAAAGAACGAATTTTTGGTTATAAAACGCAGATCAGTTCATCTTTTAAATATGGTTTTCTTAAAAACTCTTTTAAAAGATAATTTTTAGGTATTCGACCTACCTGATCCAAAAGGCCGATGGCGACTCACAAATTATTTTCAAAATTATTTATTCACATCAATTTCCCCGCCAAATTTAATATTTCGTGCCCGGACAAAAACCGGTTACGACACACATAATTGAAAATAATGAAGCCAACGTCAAAACAAAAATGCAATCTTTCAATCTCCATTAGCTCTTACATGATCATCTTCAATATTTTGCATCCCTCCAAGTTCGAGTTTGCCAGAATATATATGGAGGGATGCCAAGATGAGCTAACGAAGATCGAAAGAAATTCAAATTTTAAAAAGGTACGATACTTACATTCGTCATTGAATATTACAGGTGAAGGGAAAATTTGCTCTATGATGGTCTCATGGCTGGATAATTATGTAAGGTGGTTGGGTAATTAGAAATCGATTGGATACAAGTCACGCATTAACATAAAAGTTCAACATCACCATAGTTCGATCTTATTTTTCACTTATAAAATGTAGAACTAGATTACTCTTTATAATAAATTATACTAATGATCAATGTATTAGATTACACTTTAATAGTTGAAATTAATACTTTTTTGGAGTCATTTTCATTAAAGAAAATTTTCATTTCAATTATTGGATTGCTATACCATTAACGACAACTAATAAGCACGTCCACATATCGACGACAATTGATTCAACATGCTCATATGTCATTTTCCTTAATAAGTTAATGTCATACAATAAGGAGAATAGTATGTGAGCATGTTAATTTAGCTTTCATTTTATTGTAGTCCTGCTATTTCAGCCGTTGCTAATAGTTTAACTATCCAATGATCGAAATGAAAGTTTTCCTTAATAACAATGACTCTAATGAAAGTTTTTTCGATTTTGGTGACCAAAGTGAAAATATCCTAAAAAAGTAATTCCTATCAATGTAGTTTATTCTACTCTTTATTTACAGGGATCAGATTACTCAATAAAATTAATAAGAATCTAAAGGATGTTTAAACTAAAATGTTGAAGCTAAACATGCATTAGCACAATGATTCTTAAATTTAGACTTGTTGATGGTTTAGGAATTTGAATGTGCCAATTATATTTTAAACCTATTCTACTTAAAGCCATTGGAGATTAATAATATATTGTTCCTATCTTCAGTCATGGTAATTTTAATGTTTTAAACTAAAATGTTAACTTTTTCAAACATGCCGTGATTAAAATGAGGGACTAAAATAGACTTTTTTATACAATACACGGACTAGTAATGAACTTTAACCCATAATAATTGGTGTACTTAAGCACTAGTAGGGTAACCCTTTCAGAAAGAAAAAAAAAAGGCTACGTGGTAGGGAAATCTTCGGACTTGTATAGGGGTGTTTAAATTTTCGAACTAATTCGGTTAATCGATCGAACTGAATTAGTTCGGTTAATTCGGTCGGCCACCGAATTAGTTCGATCGATTAACGGTTAAAAAAATTTTTAAAATTTAATTAACGGTTAATTAAGTTTGAATTCGATTAATTAATCAAATTAAATATATATATATATATATATATATATATATATATATATATATATATATAACTCAACCACAGCCCGTTAGACAACAACCCACTGCCCATTTAAATTTTAAAACCCATTTAAATTTTAAAACCCAAATGTCCAAATCAATTTTAATTAAATAAAATAAACTAAAAACTAAATGTAAACTTTTACCAATCTCATCTCACGATTCTCAGTTTCGCACCACCACCCGAGCTTTCGCCTTTCATCAAACCCTCATTCATTCTCTCTCTCTCTCTCTCTCAGTCTCTCTAATCTCGATTCAGGTTAGTTTTCTAACTTAAAATTTCTAGATTTTCTCTTTGATTAATTTACTTCTCCCTTAAAAATTTTAATCACTTGTTTGATTTAGGGTTTGTGTTTTGATATCATTTCTGTGTTTGGGATTTTTCTCTTTTCTTTTATTTGTTTAATGTTTCGGTTCCATGTTTCGATTCTGTTTGGTGGCCTTCTTGTTCTGGGTTTTTAAGGTATTCGGTATTTCATGATTGCACTTTCCTTGTTCTATTAGTTTCAAGTATTTAGATTTTCCTGGGTGTGAGAGATGTTAGGTTTTGTTTTAGTTTCTTGGTGAGTCTTGGAGTTAGCTCAGTTTATTTTGGGCAGCATTCTTCATGTTTTGTTTTCGTTAGCTTCATTTGTGTGGGTCGAAGATCAAAAGTAACAGATTAATTTTTTTATTAAGCTGAATTTCTATCTAGGTGTATATGCTGCAGCATTCCTAGTCTTTTCTTGGTGGTTGTCATCAAAAGTTTTTGAGTTTTTTTGTGCTGTTGAAGGTTTTAAATTCCAGCTGTATGGGTAATTGCTTGTTTGTTGCTTCTGGAGGGGTGAAATTTATAGGTTGGTCTAGGCTGCTTCTCTGTAAGGTTGTGTATGTATGTTTGTTAATTGTTTAGGGTTGCTTCTCTGTAAGCTTTTTTTTAAGACAACTTCCATATAGATTAAATTTTGCTGCTCTGTAAGGTTGTGTATGTATGTTTGTTAATTTTTTTTATTGTAATCACCTCGTTAGATTCTAAAATTTCTCAAGTTTCAAACCCTTACACCCATGAAAAAGCAATCAAAACTCACAAAAATTTTGATTTTTGTCTACGATGAAAATGGAGTTCTAGAGGTAACATATCGTGCCATCTTTCTTTAAAAAATGCAGCAATGCCATGCAATTATAACCCAAGAACATGAAGCATTATAGCATTTTGTTCATGCATGCGATTTCTGCCTGTGGGAAGACGATGGAGTTTGGAGCCTCAATAACACTGTCAGTCAGTTCTACTCCTCGTTCAGCAGACAAACAATGCATGAAATAAACTTTTGGGCCTGCTACCATCATAAGAGCTTCATCAACCTGAAATAAGATTGTATGACATTAGATTGAGTTAGCTTAGCACTTATAATTTTAGCATTGGTTGATACCTAATAGATATATTTGATATTTATACCTTGGATTTTTTTTATTGTTTTTGATGGTTCAAACTGAATTTTGCATCTCTTTTGTGCAGGTAATATGTTCTCTTAAGATATGAATTGTTCTGCACTTGATAGAGAACATCTTGGTTGGTATGGTAGCAGCAGCAAACAACTTAGTAGTTAGCACAACCTTCTTCATGCACCAACACTTAAAGTGTAAACTGCTTGTATACTGAATTATGCTTGGTTTGTATACTGAATTATGCTTCCAGTTCTGCATTCTGCACTTTGTTCTGATTTATTTTGTAGAAGTGCAATATTGTTGGTTATTTTTGAACTAAATTGATAGATACAAATATCTTATTTTAATATAATGTTTGAATCAAATTAATTAGATATTGTAAACTATTTTTTTATTAAAAAAATTAAATTCTAAAATTTAAAAAATTTACGGTTAATTCGAAAATTAACCGAAATATGTTTGGTTTGGTTAATACTTTCATAAAATAGTTCGGTTAACAGTTAAAGAAAAAAAAATTCAATTAATTCGGTTACGGTTAATTTAGTTCGGTCGACCACCGTTTTAACCGAATGAACACCCTTAGACTTGTAGATTCTACTCCTCCAAATATAGAGATACAAAGAAATACTTGCAAGTTACTTAAAGCTTAGAAGGGAATGCTTACGAATTAAACAGGGATACCTAAAAGTCAACCAAATTTAATTTCGGGTTGGTTGGTAGGATCTGTCGTTCGTTGCCCCCATTTATATAAAACCTGTCCACAGAATTCATATCACAAATCTATCAAGGGAAGTATTAATTACCCATCGTCCTCTGTCTTAATCCCTTTCACGTGTTGGGTTTCTCTCATTCTCTTCAAAAATTCTGTCCCACACAACGGGGAAAAAAAATAAAAGAAATGGATAGACGGCGCCGGAAGCAAGCCAAGACCACTGGCTCCTGCTCTGAAGGTAGGGTTGTTTTCTTTTCCTATTGTTGATTTCACTGAATTTCTGGGTTTCTTTTGGTTGCTCTTCAAGTTCTATTTGTGGTCGGTGGTGTTAATGTTACTGCAGAGGTGAGCAGCATTGAGTGGGAGTTCATAAACATGTCTGAACAAGAAGAGGTTCTTATTTATAGAATGTATAAACTCGTTGGGGACAAGTAAGTAAACCTCAAATAACTCTCTTTGATTTCATCTTAAAGCAGAGAATAAATAGTTATCACTGATTTCAGAGACTTAAACATTTTGTTTTTTTGCTTTATATGGAGTAACCTAATACTTGAATGATTCATGCAGGTGGGGGGTTAATTGCAGGCAGGATTCCAGGGAGAAAAGCTGAAGAAATAGAAAGGTTTTGGATCATGAGACATGGACAAGTATTCGCCAACAGTCGTAGACATCAGCAAAACATCTAATTTATGTTTATAAGGGAAGAATTGTTATCTGCCTCTTCTTTCATTTCTAAGGCTTTGGCTTTCCCTTGTATGTCACCAGGTGGTTTTTTGTTGTGATGGAAATGGAAGTACTTGTAGAATGTGTAGTTCCTTCGGTCCATCCTACATAAAAGGTGATGTGAAATAAAGATATAAGATATGAAATTTTCTTAACACGTTGATAATGGATTTGATTTGATTATGTTAAATAATCGTTGGTGATTTAGAAATTTTAAATTTTGTGTACTATTAATATTTTTTTTGGTTTTCCTCCCTATTCTAGAGTTTTACCCTTACTAATCCGATTGACCCGTATCACACACGTGAATTTAGTGGGTGAGTCTCCCAACAAGGATTTTCTACATACATAAACCCTCAAGCTTGAAACTTGATATCAAATTGATTACCACTCGAACTAACCCTAATTGGTTATAATTTTAATTCTCTTAACATGTTTGACTGATATAATATAAGTACTTCTTATATTTTTATGTATTTTTTGATAATACAAATTATAATAACATAAATACTTAAAATCGAATTCTAAAATTACATTAGTTACCATTACGATGTTTTGCACCATCATTCCTTGCACTTCTTTATCTAGCTTTCCTGAGGCTAAAAGTTTCACCCAACTAACCATCTTTCAGCTCAAATAATCAATATTTTTTATATAATATAATGATAAAAATATAGATATGGAGTCTTTCAGAAGAGTAAATCTGATTGTTGTCTCGTGTTGATCAATCCATCGGTCCAAAACTCGAAAGGCTCAATGGCCATGGTCAAGAGGCTCCCACTTCCTATAATCTGTCATGTTTCAAACATCAATCCTCTTTTGTAAAAAGCGCCACTGCTTTGTTTTTGCTTCGTCTTTTTCTTATTTGTCGGGAAAATAAAACAACTGCTTGTTGTATTTTGTATAGAATGCGATAACAGCTACAGCGTAAATGATAAATAAGCTAGTAAGATATTTGTGGGTCCAATGATATGGATCGGACAAGAAGCATTTCTCGAGCAAGTGGAATGCACATCATATCAGAATTCTCAACCACTCAAGATCAAAATGATCTTTTTTTTCTCATTCAGATAAAAGAAAGTATCGTTATTTTGATATGACCATCCAGCTCAGTTAGTAGAGCACAATATTCTTAACCTTGAGATCGTTGGATCGAGTCCCACGGAAGGCATTTCATAATTCAGAGGTCTCTTACGGAAGCTGCTCTCAACATGATGTTGGGAAAAATGGGCAGCCATTTTATCGTTATTTTTTTCTTTTTCATGTCTGTTTTGATTTCCAAGCACAGTCTGTAACTTCACAACATATATTATTACTTTTTTTTTAAGGACTTATAGTAAAATTTCTCGAAATATGTCAACATCATAGGCCAACATAGAGACTCCAATTTGCTTTCTAGAATTTGGTTTTTCCTGGAAAAATGAATTTGTTTCACACCCCAAATGAAGATTAGATGGGAACACTTGAAGAATAAAACAGCCGCATTGTTTATCACATTTATTCATTCGTTTCCCAGAAAAGAGTGAACAAAAGTTAGAGGAAGAAATGGAGGCCATGGTAGAGTTACTTGAAAAAGAGGGTGAAGAAGCTTTGTTCGTATCCCAAACAATCCCCTACTCAACGAGACAAGACATGTTGCACATTATCGGTGATTATATTCACATTTTGGAAGGTGGGGTAACCCAAAATTATAAGGGTAAAGTACACAAATAATTCCCTGACTATAAGGTATTATTTTGTTGAGTCTTTCGATTATTAAAAGATAAAAATTGTCACCTGGCTATTCATATGTTCCAAACCCATCTTTTTTCGTTAAAAACTTGACAAACATCTGAGCTGGACGTTAACATACTGACTGGATATGATAAAATCATATTTTAATGATTACTACAGACACCATTGTTACTTTCAAGCACTGGCTCGACGATATAATGTTTCAAGCACTGGCTCGACAATATAATATTTCAAGCATTGGATTGACGATATAATGTAAACAAAGACTTGATCCACAAAATACAGCTCAAATGGTTCTGAGATCATATTTCATCATATTCCAATAAGTATGTTAACATCCAATTCAGACGACCGTTAAAATTTTAATGAAAAAGGACGAGTTTGGAATACATAAATAGTCAAGTGACAATTTTGTATTTTTTAATAGTCAAGGGACTCAACAAAGCAGTGCCCTATGTCAGGGGACTATTTGTGTACTTTACCCAAATTATAATTACTCAAACTTTTAAAAAGAAATTGTTAATCTTTTTTAAAAAATAAGACTTTTAATCTTTTCTATTTTTTATTAAATTAAATTAATTAATAAAAATATTTTTATAGAAACCGCTAATTTTATTAAAAATAAAAAATATTCAAAATACAAGGAACTTTTACAACCACGACCGTAAACTAAACACGTGATAAAGATATTTTCTTAAAGATAAGAAAATTAGTTACTTAAGATCACACAATGACCATACAATGACAATATTAAAAAACATAAGCAAATAAACTTGAACAAAAGATAAATATGAACAGATTTCATTGCATCGACAAACGAACCACAAAAGATGATGAAGTTATTGAAAGACTACCGACAAACCACAAATCAGAATCAAACGACGTGAAAATACTATTCACGAACACAAATCGCGTATCCAAATTCAATATGAGGGTCCAAAGTAAGAAAGATCAGCATGATAACAAATAAGTGTCATATTGATCAGTTGTGACGATGTCAATTCCAACCCTAAAAAAGGATAAACAAAAATAACGACTAAACAACCGAAAACGTGTCATAAAGACAAAAAATATCATAAAGACAGAAGAAGACGTGCCATAAAGAAAAATTATTTTAAAAAAAAGAAAAAAAATAAAGAAATGTTATAATAAAACAAAGGAAAAAACAATGAATATCGACAATTAACGACAAACATCAAGATTAATGTCACCACTGATTACAAAGATAAAGAAAAAGAAAAATCAACTACGACTAAAAAAAGGGGGGAAATAGGGCAAACCCTATATGCTTATTGATAATTGATAGAAATATTGTGTTACTTGTTTATGTTGATTTTAATATTTTTTCTTTAAAAAATAAAAATATGAATTTATATAAGTTTAACATGTATATCATTTTTTTCCGTAGATTGATTCAATTTGATAAAAATAAAACGAAATTTTAAATGTAAAAAGGAGATATAAAAAAATTAAAAACACACAATAATAAGCTAAATTATTCATAAAGAAAAAAAAGATCCACTATTAATATTTTAAATAATAACCTAATAGTACATAGATATATATTATACGTTTTATATTCCTAAAAGATTACTAATAAGATATTGACAACAATTGCTCACAAACATCACTAAAATGTAAAAGAATCAAACTTTTTTCCTTATCATTCTTTTTCCTGAAAATTTGTTGATTAAAGACAAAGACCGAGTTAAGATTGAATTAAAAGAGGAGTAAATTGTTTAATTTTTTTAAAAAAAAGATTCTAAAAATAAATATACCATAAAAATTAAGAGATAAATAATTTAACTTCACGCACCATAACCTTGTTTAATTATAAGCATCCTATCTGTTGGGATTCATATGCTAATTTAAACAGATTTAATGATTAAAACATTCCACACTCATAAGCATTGGAATTTCTAATTATATTTTTTAGAATATATAAATTTTAAAAAAAATTAAAAGCTCGTCAAACTTTAATACTCTCGGTTAAAAATAAAATAATTATCAAAATTTGTTTAAAGATATTGATTTAATCAATAATTTAGGAATAATAAGATCTATTAATTGATCGAGTGGTTAATAATATTCGTTTTATCTGATCTTGTGTGGTTCGAATCATTAATATATTTTTACTTAATAAAAAATAATAATTTAGGTATAATTATAGGGACAACGACTCTACAAATTCACGTCAGCTGTGTGTATCTAACTCTTCCTCGCCGCACCTTTAGCATGTAAACGTGAATTTTAGTAAGCAGCAACACGGAAAAAGATTTGAAGATTCTTGCTGGGATAGGTCCCAACCAATCTTGTCTCATTTCTTTCATTCATTTTGACTTTCGTCTACAACTTTTTCTTTCACCTTTTTTTGTTGGGTTTGAATTGGTCTTCAACTCAACCTTCTCTCCCTTTTCTATAATACCACATCCCCTTCCCCGTTTTATTTACGACAACCATTTGCATCTTAACTTCTTCCAAGCTGTTTGCTTTTGGGTCTTTATTTTTGTGCAAAGCTACACTAGTTTTCATCTGACATGAACTAGTGTTGCTCCATTTGTTTGGGTTTAAGTTCTTAAAACTTCGGCGAAACTTGAGAGCTTAGAGTTAAGCAGATATTTGGGTGTTGACTGGTTGTGTTTTTTTTTTCAATGGAAAAAGCAATGGATTGGGAGCAAAACATGCTTTTGAACGAGCTAACACAGGGGAGAGAACTAACTAATCTGCTTAGGAAGCATCTTCATCCATTTTCATCCCCCGAAACACGCCAAGTCTTAGTTGAGAAAATACTCTCTTCCTATGAGAAAGCTCTCTCTGTGCTGAATTGGAGTGGTTTTATGGTTGAAACTCAACCCAAGGTTAGCATTGTCGGATCCCCTGCCTCCATTGCCTATAGCAGCCATGGAAGCTACGCCTCTGATGAAAAACATTCGTTTAAAAAGAGGTAAAAATAAACACAACTTTCCCATTTCTTCTTCTTCTTCTTTGTTTAATAGTTCCAAAGTTCAGTTGTTGATCATTGGTTTGGTTTCCTTTCACAGAAAAACATGTTCGGGGTGGAATGAGAAAATAAGGGTCAGCTCAGGGACGTCATTAGAGGACGGATACTGCTGGCGGAAATATGGGCAGAAAGATATTCTTGGATCCAATTTTCCAAGGTGAGAAAATGTCTTTAAAGACATTGGTTTGTTTTCACTTTCATTGATTGTAATGCACAAATGTTCTAAAATTGAATTTGTATGCACAATTTTAGGGGATATTATCGATGCACTCATCGTTACTCGCAAGGTTGTTTAGCTGCTAAGCAAGTTCAGAGATCGGACGAGGACCCGACAATCTTCGAGGTGAAATATCGAGGAAGACATACCTGTAACCAAGCCACTCATTTCGAGAAAGGCGATGATTCTGGGCAAAAGCAGCAACTTGAAGAGAAGCAAAAACAATCAAAGGAAACAGTGCTCAAGGTTAAAACAGAGGACCTGGACAAAAGAGACTATATATTTCCTTCGTTTTCTTTCCCTACTGATTCAGGAGAAGTTGAAAACGGATTATTTTTTAAGTCCCTAATGGAAAACGATATTGCATTTGTGTCTCCAGCGACATCTGAATCCAACTATTTTTCAGTGCCACCGTTCCAAATGGGCAGCTTTTGTTTAGGCCAAAATGTGCAGAGTTCGGAATCCGATCTGACGGAGATAATCTCTGCACCAACATCGGTTACGAATTCGCCGATAGTAGACCTGGGTATTTCATCACTCGAGAAGTTGGAATTCGATCCGAGCTTCACGTTTGATAACCCTGAATTCTTCTCTTAAAGTAGTGGACTATTTTTTCTTGTATGGGAAACGTTTTGTTTACCCTTCATTTGCTTTTTAACTAATCTTTTTCACTTAATTTAGAAGGGTGGAGAGTGTTCCATGTAACGAAGTGGTAGAGAAAAAGAGTTGTAATTTTCACGTAAAATTTTATAAATCCTGAATTTAACGTAAGTTAGAGAAGTTTAGTTCACAAATGCGTGTTTACTTCAGGGTAATGCAACCGAGCAATCAGCAAGTTATGCAGCCGAAACAAAAAGGATTCTCCATGCCGAAAATTAGAGCTTCGCAAACATCATTAATGTGTACAATTGGAAGTTTCCCCACCAGTTCTTCCGTACATTTCAAACCCTGTCATGAAACGCATCATATGTAAGCTGTGAGCCATTCTGATGAGATATCTCTGATGGATTAACCATGTAGTAATTTGGTCATGAAATGGCAAAAACCGAGGCTAACAGTGGTTATTTGATGAAGGAATCTTCTCTAATGGTGGTGGCATCTGAATTGTAAACGGGATAAATTCATTGTCGTCTTGCAGCTAAAGACCCGTTGAAGTCTTGATTTCTACCCAGCCATCTGAAGGAGCATGATGCACAACATTATGCAAGAAATCCGATACGACTATCTGGAGCCTTGTCTTATGAAAGAAACATCTGATTCAGATCTCTAACTTTAAGAACACATTTTCTTCAAATAGCGATGAAAGTGATCTTAAAGAAATCTAGACTTTACTAGTAAACTTACAATAGCATTTGTGACAAATACTTTGACTTCTCTCCCATGAGCCATGGTCAACTCGATCCACAAATTTATTTGCAATCCTTTCCATGTGTTTTAGCCTTCCATTCTTAGCCACTAAAGCTAGCAAGGATATTTATAAAAACTTCAGACAAGTATTTCATCCTTAACAACAACAAATTAGGAGTTAAAAGGAACACAAAGGAATTGACAATAAGGAAATACAAGTGAAGCTTTAGCACAAACATGCAACCAGCAACAAACTACTGATGGAAGGCAATAAAGAAAACAAGTAATGAATATCATACAAGGAGAATTGCAGCCACTATGACTTGAGAGTTATACCTAAAAAGTTTGTTGTAAGATCTGAAAATTTAACTTCACCTCATGTTTCAAAAATGGCATTGACTTGTGTCTTGGCGGGTCCTGATGTGTCCTTGGAGAATTCTGAAAATAATTGACTGTTTTTTGATTCATGAACAAAGTCGAGAAGTTCAGACTCAACCTTGTTCAGAGCATTTCCTTTTACTTCTGCAAGGTAGGGGCAGACGCATACTTTCCAGATGCATTACGGTAAGGGTGACCATTTAGTTGGAGTTTGAAAGATATTCGGAATCCATTTATGGTGACACTTTTTGATTAAGGATACTAGTCAAGATAATTATTTCATATATTTCAATAAAAAATTATTTGATACGTAAGTAATGTATTTAAGGTTTATATTTTACGGTTTAAGATTTAGAGTTTATATTTTAAAATTTAAAGTTTATTATTTTAAATTTTAAGATCATAATATAATAATATATAAGTTTTATATAATTTATATAACAGATAATAACACAAACACAGTAAAGATGGTTTGAAAGGTAAAATTCTGCATAAATTTCGTAGAACAGATTACTGTCAAAAACCAATTATTACTGCTGAAGTTCACCAGTCCTCCTTGCACACTTGATAGAGTCATCTATTTTCATCTTTAAATCACATTTATATTCAAATCCCTTTTCAATAAGCTTGGTAGAGTCCCACTTGATATCTCTTCTTGGTCCATCAAATTTCCTGAAATCCATTTTCCACTGCCTTAATTAGAACATATATACCATCATATCATGTAGAAGAAACTCGAAAATTAAAAACTCTATACCTTAACCCTAAATTCTAGAATTTAGACCTGAATATTCATGTCAGTGTCCTTTTTAATCATATTTGGGGTACTTACTCTGCTTTAACATTAAACTCAGGGTAATGCAGTTGAAAGCAACCGGCAAGTTCTGCTGCCGAAATAAAAGAGCTTGCAATTAAGAATCTGCCGCTGATGGAAGGATTCTCCATGCAGAAAATATGAGCTTCGCAAACATCATTGATGTGTACAATTGGAAGTTTCCCCAGCAATTCTTCTGTGTATTTCATAAACTGGTCTGTGAACGTGTTATTTGTAAGCTGTGAAAGGAAAATAGCAACACTTCCAGGTGTATAAGATAAAACTGTCTCCTCCAACATTGCCACAAGCTAGTGTTACCACCTCCAATTCACCATATTTTTCACTGTTCAAAAGTTCTTTTTCAGCCAATGTCTTCGATACAGTGTACTCCTATAGAACATACAAATTCTTTAGTTATTATCATCTTATATACAGTTTTTAAGTAACAGAACTTGCCTTAAAGAACTCATAAGAGTAAGCAAGTGAAAGATCAAGGGGGGTCCAACAAGTTTCATCCATGGTGTCTTTGTAACCATTCCCGTCTTCTTTCAATGGCGATGCAGCACAAACAGAGGCAGTGTAGATTAATCTTTTGACGGTGCCTGATTTTATACAACACTCTGCAATACTTTTTGTTGCAGAAACTGCAGCCTCTGTGGTGTTTTTAAACTGTTCATAAATAGCCAAAATCATCCAAAAAAAGAAAGAATCTTATAGTTAGAACTGTTCATGGCATTGGCTATCAAGAGATGAAAAAATTAGTATCCCAAGAGAGAAACCTGTGAATCATCAGAGTGTTGCAGGGGAGTTGCAACATGGAAAACAAACGAACAGCCATGAATAGCCTGCTCAAACTCATTTGGCTTGTATATATCAGCTTCGAACAAAACTAATTTTGTGTCTGCATGAGGCAAGCTCTTGAGGAGTTCAACCTTTGAAACATCACCTGCCATAACAATTCCCCATTAAAAAGAAAATGCATTTGAAACACAGTCGAACACGACGACGGAAATCGAAGCGAGCTACTAAATATCCAAATTTCTGAGCGTGGCATGGACGGTATATCCTTTGTCCAGTAGCTTCTTGGTCAGCGAAGAGCCAATGAAACCAGTGGCTCCTGTAACACATACCCTGCAGTTGGCCTTCTCCATTGCTGCTAGATTATCTTTCTTATGTATATATATATATGTCAATTTGTGTGTATATATATACAGACAATTTGTGCTATTTTTCTTTGCATAACATTTTGGAATTCTGATAAAATAATAGTAAAATGATGGGATATACACGCAACCCTGAGGAAGAAAACCAAATAAATCAAGAACTGACATGCAAGGTTCGATTATTTCAAACGATTTGAACGTTTCAAAGTTGTCGGTTTTTTTTCTGGTCAGGGCAGCCACTATAGAATTCTCCAGAGTAGAAAAATGTTGAAAGTAAAAAATGAGAAGGAAACAAATGGGGCGGCTTGGGGCGACTTGGAGTATTAAGGGCGGCTAATTTTAGTCAAAATAAAGGGTAAAATATATAATTTAATCACTTTATTTTTAAGGTATTTATAAAATTAATCTTTAAATTTTAACTACAAATATTCAAATTCATTTAACTTCAAAATCATCTTAAATCATTCTAACTTTCTCCAAATACTAGAGAATTTAAAGAGTTTCTTTAAAGTTGTTTTATTCCTTTTTATTAATAGAGAATTATTATTATTTTCTCTTCGATAAATCGAAAAAAGTTATAATTTTTATTTTCTTATAATGAAATTCTTCTACCGTTATCTATGATTTTTACCTTATATTATTTAAGATTTTCCGTAAATTTTGTATCTCTTTTGACATCATCAGTAACTTCCTCAACTTAACAACCAACAAGCCTTCCATTTCATTCCCGACTCTCAACTCATCCAAATATAGCTTTTCAGCTTCAGGTGTCAATCTAAACCTCAATGAATAAGCCCCCTCTTCCATGATTTCAAACACTCCAGGAAACTTCCTCAATAAAGCAATAAATCTGCGCCTTTTCTCAAGACCTATAAGTCTCTTCTATACCTCCTCAATGACCTAAGTGACATGATTCTATCAGGTTGACTCACTAGAATCTTCCTTATCTTCAACACCAATTTAAGCTTCTTGTCCCTTTGAATCACGTTATCAAAAGGAACCTCTTTTCTTCTCTTAACTGCAGCTCTCACCGGCTCGTAAGGGACATGGGTTTTTCTCAGATTACCCAAGGAAGTAAAACCCTAATCTTGAAAACCCAAACTTTGGCCCAAAAATGGCGTCTTTTCTGAAACTTCGTTTAAGGGACGGAAATGGGATTTCGTAGAAAACTTTGGTTTGCGGTGAAATGAGGATTTGTAAGAGAGAAACAGGGGGAAAGAGGTTGATATTGAAGCTTTGTTTGAAGCAAGCAGAAGCAGAGGTTCCATTTTCAAATTTTCAAGTATTGATAGAAATTAATACAAAGATAAAGAGAGTAAAGATTAGAAGGAAGAATTACCTGTTTGGAATAGAGGGTGGAGCTCGTTCGGGATTGAAGATTCGGATTAGGGTTTATGACCAAACCCCAATTTTAACGTAGGGGACTTTTGTCATCTACAAAAGAACTTCAATGTAAAATTATCGAGTATGAAGGGCAAAAGTGTCATATTGAAACCAAATATGTTTAAAAGTGCAACAAACTGCACATAATTGAAAATAATGAAGCCAAACGTCAAACAAAAATGCAATCTTTCAATCTCCATTAGCTCTTACATGATCATCTTCAATATTTTGCATCCCTCCAAGTTGAGTTTGCCAGAATATATATGGAGGGATGCCAAGATGAGCTAACGAAGATCGAAAGAAATTCAAATTTTAAAAGGGTACAATACTTACATTCGTCATTGAATATTACAGGTGAAGGGAAAATTTGCTCTATGATGGTCTCATGGCTGGATAATTATGTAAGGTGGTTGGGTAATTAAAAATCGATTGGATACAAGTCACGCATTAACATAAAAGTTTAACATCACCATAGTTGAATCTTATTTTTCACTTATAAAATGTAGAACTAGATTAATCTTTAGAATAAATTATACTAATGATTAATTATTAGATTACGCTTTAATAATACTTTTATTGGAGTCATTTTCATTAAAGAAAATTTTCATTTCGATTACTAGATTGCTATACCATTAACGACAACTAATATAGCACGTCCACGTATCGACGACAATTGATACATCATGCTCATATGTCCTTTTTTATTAAATTAATGTCATACAAGAAGGAGAATAATATGTGAGCATGTTAATTTAGCTTTCATTTTTATGTAGTCTTGCTACGTCAACTGTTGCTAATAGTTCAACGATCCAATGATCGAAATGAAAGTTTTCCTTAATAACAATGATTCTAATGAAAGTTTTTTCGATTTGGTGACCAAAGTGAAAACATCCTAAAAATGTAATGACTATCAATGCAGTTTATCCTACTCATTATTTACAGGGATCAGATTACTCATTTTAAAATTAATAAGAATCTAAAGGATGGTTAAACTAAAATGTTGAAGCTAAATAACGACGCAGCTCATGCATTAGGACAATGATGTTGCGGAAGACGGCTATCAGATAAAGTAAAATCGCAACTGATAATTTGAGAAAATAAAAATGAAAATAAAGAAGACATAAAATTTACGTGGAAAACCCCTAAATAATATAGGGTAAAAACCACGGGCAACGGTAGAAGAATTTCACTATGAGAAAATAGGAATTACAACCTCTCTCGATCTACTATGGAGAAAACAATGATAATTCTCTCTTGATAAAAAAGAGAAAACAACTCTCAAGAAACTCTCTAAATTCTCTCTAGTATTGGAAGAAAGCTAGAATGCTTTGGAATGATTTTGAAGCTAAATGAGATAGGGTATTTATAGTTGAAACCTAAGGACTAATTTGTAAATACCCTAAAGTTTAATGACTAAATTATGATTTAGCCATTGTCCAAAAATCAACAATTTGGTGCCAATTAATGCACATGCATCAAAAGATTTTTTTGTCCACCGAAAGGTTGCCATCAACTTGCATGTTAAGTTGAATTTTCAACAATCTCCCACTTGAAGATTTAATTGGAACAATTATATCTTCACACCATTCTTTCTACCTTGTACTTTCATGTTGCTTACATTTCTGACAGGCCACAAGAGGATCGACACCAGGTAAATTTATCAGCATTGATTGCCTTCGTCATGAAATCTGCTATGTTGTCTTTGGTATGGATCTTCTGCATATCTACCGTCCATTCTTCCACCTTTTCACGAATGAAATGGTATTGAACTCGTATGTGCTTTGTCCTTGAATGAAATGTTGGATTCCTTGCTAAATGCAATGTGCTTTGACTGTCACAAAACAGAGAGACATACTCTTGATTGTGCCTAAGCTCCTCCAATAGTATCTTCAACCAAATTGCTTCTTTACTGGCTTGTGTAGCTGCTACATATTCTGCCTCTGTTGTGGATGTAGCCACAACTGACTGCAATTTTGAAACCCAGCTTACATCTCCACCAGTAATTTTGAACACATATCCTGTAGTATATTTACTTTTATTCAAATCCCCTGCATAGTCATAATCTACATAACCATTGATTAGTAAATTTGATCCTCCGTAACATAATGCAACATTTGAGGTCCCTTTGATGTATCTCAGGATCCTCTTTACTATATTCCAATGCTCTTTCCCTGGATTCGCCATGTACCGACTAACCACTCCCACTGCTTGTGCAATGTCTGGTCTTGTGCATATCATAGCAAACATTAAACTTCTCACTACTGATGCATACGGTACTCGAGACATCTACATCCTCTCTTCTTCACTGCTAGGACTCATACTGGAGGATAATTTGAATTTAATAGGAAGAGGGGTAGAAATTGGCTTACAATCTTGCATGTTGAATCGTGACAAGATCTTCTTCAAGTAATTCTTTTGTGAAAGCCAAATCTTCCTATTACTTCTGTCTCGGTGAATTTGCATCCCTAGAATCTTGTTTGCTGATCCCAAGTCCTTTATTTCAAATTCCCTAGAATCTTGTTTGTTGATCCCAAGTCCACTATGACTTGAGAGTTATACCTAAAAAGTTTGTTGTAAGATCTGAAAATTTAACTTCACCTCATGTTTCAAAAATGGCATTGACTGGTGTCTTGGCAGGTCCTGATGTGTCCTTGGAGAATTCTGAAAATAATTGACTGTTTTTTGATTCATGAACAAAGTCGAGAAGTTCAGACTCAACCTTGTTCAGAGCATATCCTTTTACTTCTGCAAGGCACGGGCAGAAGCATACTTTCCAGATGCTCCACTTATTACGGTAAGGGTGACCACTTAGTTGGAGTTTGAAAGATATTCGGAATCCATTTATGGTGACACTTTTTGATTAAGGATACCAGTCAAGATAATTATTTCATATATTTCAATAAAAAATTATTTGATACGTAAGTAATGTATTTAAGGTTTATATTTTACGGTTTAAGATTTAGAGTTTATATTTTAAAATTTAAAGTTTATTATTTTAAATTTTAAGATCATAATATAATAATATATAAGTTTTATATAATTTATATAACAGATAATAACACAAACACAGTAAAGATGGTTTGAAAGGTAAAATTCTGCATAAATTTCGTAGAACAGATTACTGTCAAAAACCAATTATTACTGCTGAAGTTCACCAGTCCTCCTTGCACACTTGATAGAGTCATCTATTATCATCTTTAAATCAGATTTATATTCAAATCCCTTTTCAATAAGCTTGGTGGAGCCCCACTTGATACCTCTTCTTGGTCCATCAAATTTCCTGAAATCCATTTTCCACTGCCTTAATTACAACATATATACCATCATATCATGCAGAAGAAACTCGAAAATTAAAAACTCTAGACCTTAACCCTAAATTCTAGAATTTAGACCTGACAATTCATGTAAGTGTCCTTTTTAATCATATTTGGGGTACTTACTCTGCTTTAACATTAAACTCAGGGTAATGCAGTTGAAAGCAACGGGCAAGTTCTGCTGCCGAAATAAAAGAGTTTGCAATTAAGAATCTGCCGCTCATGGAAGGATTCTCCATGCAGAAAATATGAGCTTCGCAAACATCATTGATGTGTACAATTGGAAGTTTCCCCTGTATTTCTTCTGTGTATTTCAGAAACTGGTCTGTGAACGTGTTATTTGTAAGCTGTGAAAGGAAAACAGCAACACTTGTAGGTGTATAAGATAAAACTGTGTCTCCTCCAACAATGCCACAAGCTAGTGTTACCACCTCCAATTCACCATATTTTTCACTGTTCAAAAGTTCTTTTTCAGCCAATGTCTTCGATACAGTGTACTCCTATAGAACATACAAATTCTTTAGTTATTATCATCTCATATACAGTTTTTAAGTAACAGAACTTGCCTTAAGGAACTCATTCGAGTAAGCAAGTGAAAGATCAAGGGGGGTCCAACAAGTTTCATCCATGGTGTCTTTGTAACCATTCCCGTCGTCTTTCAATGGCGATGCAGCATTAACAGAGGAAGTGTAGATTAATCTTTTGACGGTGCCTGATTTTATACAACACTCTGCAATACTTTTTGTTGCAGAAACTGCAGCCTCTGTCATGTTTTTAAACTGTTCATAAATCGCCAAAATCAACCAAAAAAAGAAAGAATCTTATAGTTAGAACTGTTCATGGCATTGGCTATCAGGAGATGAAAAAAATAGTATCCCAAGAGAGAAACCTGAGAATCATCAGAGTGTTGCAGGGGAGTTGCAACATGGAAAACAAACGAACAGCCATGAATAGCCTGCTCAAACTCATTTGGCTTGTATATATCAGCTTCGAACAAAACTAATTTTGTGTCTGCATGAGGCAAGCTCTTGAGGAGTTCAACCTTTGAAACATCACCTGCCATAGCAATTCCCCATTAAAAAGAAAATGCATTTGAAACACAGTCGAACAAGACGACGGAAATCGAAGAGAGCTACTAAATACCCAAATTTCGGAGCGTGGCATGGACGGTATATCCTTTCTCCAGTAGCTTCTTGGTCAGCGAAGAGCCAATGAAACCAGTGGCTCCTGTAACACATACCCTGCAGTTGGCCTTCTCCATTGCTGCTAGATTATCTTTCTTATGTACATATATATATATATATATATATATATTTATTTATCAATTTGTGTGATATATATACAGACAATTTGTGCTATTTTTTTCTTCGTATAACATTTTGGAATTCTGATATAATAATAGTCAAATGATGGGATATACACGTAGGGCCGCCCCCCCCCCCCAAAAATAAATATATAATGGCGTTTTTATAATAAACGACACTATAGATAGACCTATTGCGACGATTTTCAAAAAAACGCCACTATTATTACGGTTTTATTGATAAAACGCCCTTATAGATGGATCTATCGCGGCGTTTATCAAAAATACGTCATTATTATTATCCCGAAATCGAATATATCTAAAAAATAGAGACCCCTTTATAAAAATTTATACATGGCCTCGAAATCGAATACACACAACCCTGAGGAAGAAAACCAAATAAATCAAGAACTGACATGCAAGGTTCGATTATTTCTAACGATTTGCAAGTTTCAAAGTTGTCGGTTTTATTTTTCTGGTCAGAGCAGCCAGTATAGAATTCTCCAGAGTAGAAAATGTAAAATCAGTGATAAATTTGTCTCTGTCTCTTATGTCTATTCACTTAGGCACGGAAATCATCACGTTTGATAGTTTTAATATATGATTAAAAAATATTATTAATTTTATTATTATTTAAATAAAAATTGGTAAAAAATTTATCGAAAATTTTTACAGGTTTTATTATTATATAAGCGTTACTAGTTTTGTTATTTTTTTTATTGATTTTGTTATTGTTTGACACTTTACCGAAAATATTAAAAAAATATTAATATTTTAAGTAAAAATAATAATATTTTAAATAATTTTTATCGATTTTATTATTTAAATAATAACAAAACTGATAACATTTTTTTAACTGTATATTAAAAATGTCGCACTATAAAACTTTCCCTAAGCACTATTAGTTGTTTATTCGAATGAGTAAGAGAGATCAAAGTAATGATTTCTTACGATAAAGATTCAAAACAATCAATCAGTTAATATATTTATGGTTATCCATCGATCTTTCAAGTTTGATAACTATGAATGTGAGAGTATGAGCTTTAGTTATTACGAGTCGAGAGTTTTCGAACAAATATTATTTTGTATTTATTATAGATTTATCAAAAAAATAATTTAATCATTTTCTTATATTTTTGTTTAATTTTTTTTCTTAAATTTAAACAGTTATCCTCCTTTCAATTTATTTCTTATCATATATTCTTGAAGCGTTTGCTTTTATCTGTTTTTATGGTACTGATGTTCATATACTTTTATAGGATATTTTTTTATCATTATGATAGTTTGATATTTCATATTGCATTCATTAAGGTGTACTTCCTGATTATAAAAGATCGACGGTCTTGAATAATTGAATCACTTTTTACGACACTTTATCAATATTTATAATTGTTCACAGAACAATTTGTTTTAATTCACTCAATCTCCATATCTTACCAATATTGTGTATAGATTCATATTGAGACATATATTATTGATAGTTGATAGAATTTTTTAAAAGATGAAACATATTTTAAAAGAATGTTTTTATTTTGTTTTTCTTCACGTCATTTGGATTTTCATGATGGGGTTGTGTTGGTTGTTGTACCTTTTATTTAATAAAAATCTAGTTTATATTAAAAAAAAGTTATATTATTTTTTAACTACATATTTGGTCATTCAACTATTATATTGTTTTTATTTTGATCATCAAACTATTTTTATGATAAACTCAAAATTAAGTTACCTTTTCCTATTTTGATCATTGGTCGTTAAGTTTTTGTTAAAACTTAATGAAGATGGTGATGTGGCGCTATAATAACAATTTTAGTAGGAGAAATTATACATTTTGTCAATTTGATATTCATTCAAAAAAAATCTATCAATTTGATCTTTTTTAACCTAAACTCTATCCTCACTGCCACCATGTCGCCTTCATTCTCCATTCGATTTCTCTACAGAGGCGGACCCAGGAGCCTTCGTCAGGGGTTACAAGAGCCCCAGGGGTGGCACTTGTGGAGGGGTTGCTTGGGATACCCCGGGCACCATGGAGGTCCACCCCTGGATGAGGGGTTACCCGGGATACCCCGGGCTCCATGGAGGTCCGCCCCTGTTTCTCTAGTGCCTCAATACATTCGTTTTCTCCAATCTTTATCACATTACAGATTCATATGTTTTAAGGAATGTAATACCAAACTTTGTATTCATCGCGGCAGTGCTTCCGTACATGGCTTGCTTGCTCTAGTGCTTATGTTGCCTGCTCGAAGAGAGAGATCTGGTTCAAGGATATAATGGACTCAAATATTTCCTCATCAATGTAGTTGTTTGTTTGAGAATATCTTACCATGTTAACACGAGAATTGAATGAAGAGTAATAGTTGGGATTGTATCGGCCATTGCAGCAATATTTTATACGTATTGGGGTTTTGTTAATAACTGGGGATCTTGAATCGACCCTCCAAAAAACCTTGGTTAGAGACAAACTCCTTGTTCCCCACAAAAATATATATACTTTATAGCCATGGTTAATTTATAAGAATATATATATCGTTTCTAAGTTTAAGTTTATTCATAATCCTACTCTGTTAGAATGATAAAAGAGAAGATTCATGACATATAACTTTACCTTTTGACCATCAACATCCGCTGAGCCCATTTCCATGGTTTGGAGGTAAAAGTCGCAGCAAGTTTAAAGAATCAAAGAACTATTGCCAGTTATGACCGGCAAGCCGGGGGACTAAAATGGATTTTTTTTTTAATTTTTTATTTCTCACCTAATATTTTCGGGAGTTAAAAACTGAAGAACTAAAATAGAACAGATTAATCACGTAAGTGTAGACACTCATTTTCGTCAACATATTTTTTTACCTATTATATATATATATATATATATTATAGTTTGCAAATGGTTTTTTTTTGAAAATACGTATATAATATATAGTTTATAAAAACATTTTGAAAATGTATATAATATATAGTTTTTAAAACACTTTTGAAAACTATATAATATATTGTTTTTAAAACATTTTAGAAAATATATGTAATATATATTTTTAAAATCATTTTGAAAATCTTATATAATATATAATTTTTAAAAATATTTTTTTAAAACTTATATAATATTTATTTTTTGAAAATAAAACTTATATAATATATAATTTTTAAAAAACATTTTAGAAAATTATATAGTTTTAAAAAAACCAATTTTTGAAAATTATATAGTTTTTTATAAAAACATTTTTGAAAATTTATATATAATATATAGTTAAAAAACGTTTTTAGAAATTTATATTATATAGTTTTTATAAAATGTTTTTTTATATTTATTTACTATTATTATCATTATTATTTATTATTATTATCATTACTTTTTTTTCTCTTTCTTTTCAGGTCCGAATGGGTCAAAAGGGTCCAATAGCAGTCCAAAAGAGTCGGTTCTGGGCCTGACCCAACCTGTAATATTTAGGGTTTGGAAACCCTAAAATCAATAGCACCGTAAAGGGGAGAACCGACCGGCCAGGAAAACTGGGATTGCACCATCCCGGGATTCCCTGCCACGTGAAGCAACGATATGCCCAAAAGGTACGGGAGGGACCCCGTCATCATCGGAAACAACCCGTGGAAGGCGGAGCAGATAACATCAGAGGTGGGTATAAATACCCACTAAGCCAAACCGGGGAGGGGGATACGAGAGTACATAACAGGAAATCGAGAGCCACAACCAACAAAAAATACCACAACAGTTAGAGCAAACAGAACCACACAGAAAACAACAGTACACAAAAATCCCATCAATATCACACAAGAGAACCATCAACAACCGAGAATAGAACGGTGAGAACAGAACCAAACAAAGCAAAATATCACCAAACAACAAAACCAAAGCCTCCGGAAGTCGAAAGGCCCATCGGAAAAAGGTAAAAACAAAAGCGGTTTTCGTTAGATCTACGCCAAGGGGTTGTGTTTTCCTGTTTTGGGGTTTAGATATGGAATCTCGGGGGTGAGACGAAGGTTTCGGGTGTTTGACGAAGGTTTCGGGTGTTTTGGGTTTGCTCAGCCGCCGCTAGCGGCGGCCGGAGAGGCGGCAGTGCGATGGAAAGATGTCATCGGGCGGTGGCCGGGCTTCGGCCGATTTAGGAGAAGGGGAGAGCGTTTTTTTGAAGGAGATGGATTTTTTTTTCATGTTGGGTGAATAATGACTTTTTTTGGGTTTTATCCTATTTATAAGGGAGGGACTAAGTTGTAATTAGGGGTAGTTTAATTCTCTCCGCAATCCCTCAATGTTTGAAGCACAATTCATTTTAGTCACTGTATGCAATTTGGCCACTCAGTTTTCAATTGATTCAATTCGGTCCCCATTTATATGTTACATTTTTTGCAATTTGACCCCTAAATTTTTATTTTATTTGATTACTATCATGTTTTTTTTTAATTATTATTAACATTATTTGTTTTTACTTCACATTATTTCCATTTTATAACTTTTAAAATAATATTTTATTTATTTATTTATTTTTCTTCATTTATTTATTTTATTTATTTTTTATTTTCATTTTATTTCTTCGATTTATTTTTATTTATTTACCTTTTTGTAGTCTTTATTTCTTTTTTTTCTTTGATTCTTTGTTTTTTACATTTTTATTTACTATTATATTTTTTACTTTTATTTTATGTTTTTATTTTTATTTATTTATTTTTCTATATAACATTCTTTTGCCTTTTTTCAGTAATAATCTCACTCGATCCAAGGTAAATAGTTCAAATCGGGTATTTAAATTTTAATTTAAATTTCTAATATTTCGCAATTAAGGACAACCGACAAATTAATTGGTACCGAAAGGGCAGTTCAAGGGTGCTAATCCTTCCTTGACCGTAACCGACTCCCGAACCCGACACGTTTCTGGTACAACGCGGATCAGGTAAGAAAGAAAGGTATCCGATCAACCTATCTGTTTTAAAATAAATGATCGGTGGCGACTCTAACCATATTCATTCAAGTCGAAGCTCAATTCGGGGCCCAACCGAAAGACTATTCCGACAGTAAAAAACTAAACCACTCTTTTTTTTAATCAATAATCAAAATTGGTCGGACCAAAAAGTATTAGAAACCTTATGTATAATTTACCCTTATTTTATTATTCATTGTCACTTTCTTACTATCATTTCTTCTAAACGCCCTTTTATTTGCTTTTGCAATTGAGTCAGATAATTTAAACAACCAAACGACATATAAACGTCCCAAGTCCAAGTGGATCAATCATATTTCTCTATACTACAATTTTTCTTTATTAGTGTAACATCCTTAATACCGGGTTAGTGACTAAATTGTAAAACTTTAGAATTTGGTGACTAAAGCAGAATAATTGAATAGTATTGTAATTTGATATAGGATTAAATTGCAAGGAAGATGGCATTGAAGGACAATGTAACACCCCAACTCGTACCCGAGCCGAATATGAGTATGAGATGTCACATTGACTTTTTGAAACAATATTCTTATAAAATAATAAAACATTTGAACTCATATTAAGAAAATACAATAATATACTATTAAATTATGCTTCATTATAAAAATTTAAGGCAAAAACATATTTATGAACAGTACTATACGATATGAACAATACCATGAACAATACTGAACAGTGCTACAAAAACATCGAATATAAATTGTGTATCGATGCACTGCTACAGTAACTTTCGTAAAACGTACATAAAACTCGTAAAAATTTAACTGTTCATTACTATACATTTACAATTACATAAATATGTTTAAAACATTCCAAAACTTGATCAGAGCTCACATACTTAATTTATCGTCTTTGTTCACATGCCAAGCTATTTATCACATAATAATACATACTATTTAAGGTTCTTCTAATTTCATCTTTAGTTGATGAGATGCTGCTTTGTTGCTCTTAAGATGACCTTCTTGCTTTTTTGTACCTACGTGTAAATCAATTACACGCTAAGTCATAGACTTAGTGAGGCATAAACTTATACTGATAATGCATTTCTTATGAATATTAACATGCAACATAGTAATCAGAATTCTATATCATTTCCTATGATTCAATATATATATATATACAATATTAATACTATAACATATAACGCAATACACATTTTTCATATGACTTATAGGCCCATGTATATACTAAGAACATAAGGTATTCGAGTACATAGAGATTGTGCACATCTGCTGTCTCCACAGCTCGTATAAGTCCCATTGAGAGGCATATGAAATTTTGTCTCGAAGGACCTGTGAATATGTCCTGAAGGACCTATGAGTTGTCCCAAAAAACCTATGAAACCCTCGAATCTTGGCATGTCAACTATACCTAGAGCTCTCTGTTGAAAATATTTTGATGTTTCGATATAACAAACTAAGTTTAAATGAATTTTAAGATTTTACAAATGATTTTCTAAAGTATATTCGATATAATTATTCGAATATCAAAATATTACTCCAAGTCTTTCAAAGTTCAATTTCAATCCTTACTAAAGTGTAAAGTTGTGTTTTATACTTAAAATATTTTTGAAACAATTTTTACAAAGTATTTCGAACAAAAAAAGAGCATAAAATCAATTTTCAGGTAAGTGTACCGATGCATGAATCAATACATCGATGCACCCTTGTTTTAATTGAACATCGAATGGATTTTGTGTACCGATGCACATACCATGCATCGATGCACTCCATATATATTAAAACATCGAATTGATTTTATGCACCGATACACAAGCCATGCATCGATGCACCGAGGCTTTTTCAAAACATCGAAGAATATTTATGCATCGATGCACTATCAGTGTACCGATGCACTAAGGGTCCAACAGTCAAAATATTTGAATTTTACACATAGTGTACCGATGCACTAGCCTTATGCATCGATGCACACACGCTCCCAACTGATTTTATTAATTGTTTTCACACTTAAACGACTCTATTAACTCCACTAATCATCCCCAACGTTCAGAATCAATTTAATGAGTATTTAAACAAGCTTAGAAGTCATTGATCAAAAACAAGAAAAAACAATCAACAAGAATCAAGAGAGAATCAAAGAGAAAGCATCAAACATCAAGTTTGAGCATTTTCAAGCCTATTTCATTCAATATTCATTTTTTCTTTCAAGAACACTTATTGTGCTCAATTGTATTATTCTTGAGTGTTATTTCTTTGTTCTAGAATTGTGCAAACATCTTGCCTTGTGAGGATTTTCTTGTAAGTTTGCAAAATTTGTATTGTTCTCTTTGGGAGAGAGTGTTCTCAAGAATTTGAGGTATAATTCTTGAGGGATTTGTAAGGTTACTCTTTGTCCTCAAAAGAAAGACAAATTAGTGAATTTGTGGAAAATCCTTAGTGTGGATAGCTAAGGTAGTGGACGTAGACTTTGGTTGAGAAAGTCGAACCACTCTAAATTGCTGCACAATTACTTTTAATTTTCTGCAATTCCACCGAAATTTTAATTGCCAATTCACCCCCTCTTGGCCATATTCGTCGATCGATTAACTCAACAATTGGTATCAAAGACTCACTCATTTGAAGGTTTAATCGCTTCTTGAGTCGATTCGGGAAAAGTTATATCGATATTTAAGTCATCAAATGGTCGTCGCTTCAAACTCTGACTTCGATCTCGATTCATTTCCCGTCAACAAGCCTCATTTCTTCAATGGAGCTAATTATGCTTATCGGAAGAATAGGATGATGTATTTCATTCAAGCAAGTGACATGGGAGTATGGAATATTATAGAATACGGATACATCAAGCCTTCCACTCATCCAATATTGTGGAGTGAAGGAGAGACAAGAATGTTCCAGCTCAATTCTAAAGTTATCCATATTATCTTTTGTGTTCTTGGACCGGATGAATATGGGAGAGTTTCATCTTGTACAACCGCCAAGGAAATATGGGACAAACTACAAGTCACTCATTAAGGCACAAACGAGGTAAAAGAATATAAAATCAGTCTTCTAACTCATAGCTATGAAAATTTCAGGATGAAACCGAATGAAGATGTCAAAGCTATGACGGATAGATTCTCCACAATTGTCAGTAGTCTTAAATCATATGGAGAAATCATTCTAAATGACAAGCTTGTAAGGAAGTTAGTTTACTCTCTTCCAAAAGCTTGGCAATCAAAGAAGACGGCGATCATCGAGGCTAAGAACTTAAAATCCTTGACCCTCGATGAACTTATTGGATCTCTCCTCATGCATGAAATGATGCTTAAAGAAGAGGAAGACCTTGAGAAAAGATACGAGCCAAAGAAGGAGATGGAGAAGAAGAATAACGTGGGAGTTGCTTTCAAATCAACAAAAGATGAGAGTGATTCAGATGAATATGACGATGATGAGGAGATGACATTGTTTGCCAAACGGTTCAGAAAAATGATGAGGCCAAACCGAGGAAGAAAGTTTACATGAAATGAAGGCTTCAAAAATGAACCAAAAGAGAATGACCCGATCATTTGCTATGAATGCAAAAAACCGGGGCATGTCAAATATGATTGCCCATAATTGAAGAGAAATGGTCAAACAAAGAATAAGCACAAGGCTCACGTGGCCACATGGAGCGATGAAGAAGGTTCAGATGAAGATGAACAAGAAGTAGCAAACTTGTGCTTGATGGCATTCGGGGAAGATTCTAAGGTAACCTCTAACTCATTTGATTTAGATGATTTATCTTATGATGAGTTATTAGAGGAATACAATGGGTTGGTTTTGGATTATGAGAAATTGTTTTTAAAATATAAAAATGATATTTCAAAATTGAAAAATGAAAATAATCTCATATCCAAGACCAACAATGATCTTGAAAGTAAAATAAAAAATTTGCAAATCAAACTAGAAGAGTTTGAAAAGAAAAATTCTAATTTGCATAATTTACTTTCAAAAGTCAATGATGATCATCAAAAGAAAATTGATGATCTTAAAGCTTCTTTTGATAAAGTTGGAACAAAATGTTTTGAAAATGGAGAAAATTCAAAAACCAACTTTGTTAGAAAAAGTTTTAAAAACTACAATCATAGAGGTCCCTAAAGAACCTCTAATAGAAAAATCGTTAGAAGTATATGGGTTCCTAAAGAACTCATTACTACTAAAGATAAGGATATCCTACAAAAATGGATACCTAAGGGGACTAGAATTTTGGAGACTAATGATTATGGACCCAAAAGAATTTGGGTACCAAAAATCAAAAATTAATCTATGTTTGTAGGAAAAGGAGCATTGCTACAAGGCACGAGAAAAAAATTCAAATTTATGGCATAGGAGACTAGGACATGCTAGTATGAGTGTTTTGCAACGGTTAATTCAAGGAGATTTGGTTCGAGGGCTGCCTAAACTAAAATTTGATAATGATAAAATCTGTGATGCTTGCGCTAAAGGAAAACAAAAGCGAATTTCTTTTAAATCCATTAATGACGTATCCACTAGTAGAGTATTACAATTGATCCATATAGATCTTTTTGGGCCAACTAGGACTACTAGCTTGGGTAGAAGACAATATGCATTTGTATTGGTAGATGACTATTCTAGATATACTTGGGTTCTATTCTTAAGTACTAAAAATGAAGCATTAGAAAAATTCATCACGTTTTCAAAAGTAATCCAAAACGAAAAAGGTTACTCTATAACTAGTGTTAGGAGTGATCATGGAATTGAATTTGAAAATCTTGGATTTATTGAATTTTGTAATTCTAATGGTATTAGCCATAATTTTTCAGCACCTAAAACCCCTAAAATATAGAGTTGTTGAGAGGAAAAATCGAACTTTAGAAGAGATGGCTAGAACTATGTTTTGTGAAAATAATTTGCCAAAAATTTTTTGGGTGGAAGCCACTAATACCACTTGTTATGTTATTAATCGAGTAATGATTAGGCCTATTTTGAAGAAAACTCCATATGAACTTTTTAAAAATAAAAAGCCTAACATTAGCTATTTTCATCCTTTTGGATGTAAATGTTTTGTTTTAAACAACGATAAAGACAATCTTGGTAAATTTGATGCTAAAAGTGATGAAGGAATTTTTGTGGGTTATTCCGTAAATTCTAAAGCTTATCGAGTATTTAATAAAAGAAATTTAGTTGTAGAAGAGTCTATACATGTTGTTTTCGATGATAATCCCCTTCCGAGGAAGGATTCTTGTGTGAATGATAATGTAGGCATTATAAACATAAATGACGTTAGACATGACGTTGGAGAACCATCATCAAAGGAAGAAACGAAAGATGAAGAAACTCAAGATCCTCTCGAGAATCCAACCATTGAATAAAGGGAAGTCTCTTACCCAAGGGAATACAATTATGTCAAGGATGGTGAGATTATAGGTGATCCATCCAAAGGGGTAACAACTCGATCCTCTCTTAGAAATATTTGTAATTATGTTGCATTTATCTCATGCATAGAGCCTAAAAATATTAAAGAATCATTAAAAGATTAACATTGGATTATTGCTATGCAAGAAGAGTTAAATCAATTTGAGAGAAGTAAAGTATGGACATTAGTTGAAAGGCCTAGTAATAAGTCTACTGTAGGTACTAGATGTGTATTTAGGAATAAGCTTGATGAAAGTGGTAATATAGTGAGAAACAAGGCTAGACTTGTTTCTCAAGGCTATACTCAAGAAGAAGGAATAGACTATGATGAAACATATGCTCCTGTAGCTAGAATGGAAGCAATTAGAATGTTATTAGCATTTGCATGTTTCAATGAATTTAAATTATATCAAATGGATGTTAAAAGTGCTTTTTTAAATGGTTTTATAAAAGAAGAAGTGTATGTGGAACAACCTCCTGGTTTTGAAGATTCAAAATTTCCAAATCATGTTCTTAAATTGACAAAAGCGCTTTATGGTTTAAAACAAGCTCATAGAGCTTGGTATGAAAGATTGTCAAACTTTTTAATTGAAAAAGGTTTTTCAAAAGGGAAGGTTGACACTACATTGTTTTTAAAGCATAAAGGTAAAGATTTATTAGTAGTTCAAATTTATATAGATGATATAATATTTGGTTCTACTAATGATGTTCTTTGCCAAGAATTTTCTAAGTTAATGCAAAACGAATTTGAGATGAGCATGATGGGGGAGCTCTCATTCTTCTTTGGACTCCAAATCAAGCAAAGAAAAGATGTCATCTTTATCAATCAAGCTAAGTACGTCAAAGATATGCTCAAGAAGTTTGGACTGGAAAATGGAAAACCTCATGACACTCTAATGAGCTCATCAACAAAGCTTGACATAGATGAAGGAGGTAAATGTGTGGATGTTAAATTATATAGGTCAATGATTGGCACTCAGCTTTATTTAACTGCAAGTAGATCGGACATTATGTTTAGTGTTTGATTATGTGCTAGATTTCAATCATGTCCTAAGGAATCACATTTACTATCTGTTAAAAGAATCTTTAGATACCTTAAGGACACTTCTAGTTTAGGACTTTGGTATCCTAGAGACTCTAGCTTTAGCTTGCATGCCTTCTCTGATGCAGATTATGGAGGATGCAAATTAGATAGGAAAAACACCTCCAGTACTTTCCAATTCCTTGGAAATATGTTGATTTCTTGGTTTTCAAAGAAACAAAATTGTGTTGCATTATCTACCACTGAAGCGGAATACATTTCAGCCGGTAGTTGTTGTGCACAAGTTTTATGGATGAAACAACAACTTTTTGATTATGGAATTGAAGTAGGTATCATTCCTATCAAGTGTGACAATACTAGTGTTATTTTTCTCACTAAAAATCCTATCCAACACTCTAGAACTAAGCATATTGAAATTAGACATCACTTCATTAAAGACCATGTCTCTAAGGAATATGTAGTTCTAGAATTTGTTGATATTTTGCATCAATCAGCGGATATCTTTACAAAACCTTTAGATAAAGAAAGATTTTGGACACTTAGGAGAGAATTAGGTTTGATCAACCTATCTTCACTTAGTGTTTAAAATAATTTTAGCACTTTTAAGTTAGATTTGAAAATGCTTATAAAATAACACTTTTGATTACATTCTTTACTATTAGTTAGAGGGAGTTTATGATCTTGGTGAAAATTAATTTTATGTTCAAATGTAGTTTAAGGATAAAATTGATTAATTGAACATAATTAATTTTCAATATATGAGTTGTGAATACCACTAGAGCTAATTAACTTAGCATTTTGAGTGTTTAAAACGGATTTTTGACATTTTTGTCCATAATGCATCGATACACTGAATAGTGCATCGATGTATCCCTTTGAATGTGCATCGATACATCATGAAGATGCATCGATGCACTCCTTGAATGTACATCGATGCACAAGGCCATGCATCGATGCATCCGTCAGGTTTTTGGATAAAACCCCTACTTTTCTTCATTTTCTCAAAACCCTTTCAAACACTCTTAGCCGCCGTTCGTCCCTTTATCTCCCAAAACTCTCCATTTACTCAAAATCAACGGAAAATAGTCGGAATCTTTGAGTTTTGCATCTCTAATTTCTTCTAACATCATTAAATCTTGCAAAACATCATCACATTCCTCTCTGTCCAAGACTTTTCAAGGTATTTTTCTAAAACCTCCTATTTTATCAAATTCTGATTTTAGAACTAGTTTAGATTAGTTCTAGGATGAATATTATATCGGGCATTGACTGTTTAGTGTTTAGAAACTATAGTTTATAATCAATTTCATCAAAAACACTAAAATTTTCAAGATTTTTCAAGAATTTCGAAATTAAAAAAATTATTCAAAAATCTAAATTTAATTTGATGTTTTTGTTCTAATTATGTTGATTTGAAAACTATACATTGATCTTTCAAATGTTGTTTTCAAAATTTTTCAAAACCTTACCCATTAGTATTCGGTTTAGAGAACCTTGAATTATTGCAGACTCAATTGAGTTTTGGGATTGATTATATTGCATACATATGTTTTAAATTTGCAGGTTACCCATCCAATTCTGATTCTTAAACCATGTCCAACCCTAAACGCCCTAGGACTTCTTCAAGTCATTCTAACCGACCTCATAATCCTATTCCTCCTCAACGTCCATATCCAAACGATCCCAATATGACTATTCTAAATTCCTGTTTTTATATGACTGGTCGTCATAGAGAAAAACTCTACCATAGGTACATGAATTCTTTCCAAACATACAAAATTCGGGAAGAACATATTCCCTCTATTCAAGCCATGGTATATATCAACTTTGAATACCTTCCGACTCTCAAATCCTGGAAGTTTGATAAACTGTTTCACCTTAAACCAATTGTATATCATCTGTTGGTCCGCATTTTCTACTCTAATGTGGTAGTATTCAAAATGAGGGTCAATGTGGGAATATAGGAATTAGATCCTACCTTTTAGGACAATATATTCATATTGACTATGACACTATAGCTAAATAGTTTGGGCTAGATGACAATGGTTTTTATAATGAGAAAGAAACTGTGGCATATCCTTATCTTCCTAATGCTAGTGTTAGTACCTTACGTACACATCACGATCGTTTTCTGCATTTAATGATCTCTTGGTGGTTTCGACCATCCAGAGGTAGGTACTCCACTCTTCGTGTCAGAGATTTATGGTGGATAAATTGTATCCAGCATAATAGAAAGATAAATTTGCCACATATCATTTTTAGTGAACTAGTAGATACCATAAAATGTAATCATATCCAAACATGTAGAAACTTTAGTTTATGGGTGTCTACTTAGTAATCTTTTTATCAAACTCAGTCTTAGAGTCTCTCTCGACAATCACATCCCTCTTCAAAACCAAATCAATCTCACCTCCTTGAAGAAAGCTGACTGGAAACAGGATGAGGAGACTGGCCAATGGGTTTATCGACCCAATATGCAAATTCCAGGAGCCAGTTCTTCACGTTCTGCTCCTAGCTCTTCTCGTGCTCATCCTCCTCCTCTGGCACCAGCTGCTGACGATGATCCCAAGCTTCAACAGCTTATGCAAGATATTGAAGATCACGTACCAGACGATGAGCCAGCGCCGGATCCAGCACAACAAGAAGATCAAACGCCTCCATATTTTCGATCTTTCCTAGAATCGTTTGATCTGAGGTTTGCTTCCATGGAGTCTCAGCTAACTGAATTTAAATGGGAGATGTGTGAATGTATGAACGCTCTCACTCTTGAAGTACTAGCACATTATCCTCCTCCTACCAACCCTCCGATGGAGTAGATCTTTACTTGCCATGCTTTCTTGAATTTAGACCTTGGATTGATAAATATTTTGCTGTTCTTGGATTGTATTTTATTTTGGATGATTATTTTTTTGGATTTATGTTTTGGATGTTTGGATTTTAGAACTTATATTGGTTTATTACTTTTTGCATCATTTACCATATATGACTAATTTTCCATTATATATATATTTATGAATATTGATTATGAAACTAATGGCTAATCTCTCTTTTGTTTGTGATCTTAGCAGCTTAAGCTATATATTTATAAATATCAATTGGCTATGTTTCAAAAAAATTTCTTCAGATGTTTTTATTAGAGTCTTTTTTATTTAACAAAAAGGGGGGGAGAAGATGTATCATAGTAAGGGGGAGTAATTTCAAAACTTGATTTCAAAATTTATTTTCAAAGAAAATCTTAAAATTACACAAATGTTTTGTTATATCAAAAATGGGGAGATTGTTGAAAATATTTTGATGTTTCGATATAACAAACTAAGTTTAAATGAATTTTAAGATTTTACAAATGATTTTCTAAAGTATATTTGATATAATTATTCGAATATCAAAATATTACTCCAAGTCTTTCAAAGTTCAATTTCAATCCTTACTAAAGTGTAAAGTTGTGTTTTATACTTAAAATATTTTTGAAACAATTTTTACAAAGTATTTCGAACAAAAAATGAGCCTAAAATCAATTTTTCAGGTAAGTGTACCGATGCATGAATCAATGCATTGATGCACCCTTGTTTTAATTGAACATCGAATGGCTTTTGTGTACCGATGCATATACCATGCATCGGTGCACTCCATATATATTAAAACATCAAATTGATTTTATGCACCGATGCACAAGCCATGCATCGATGCACTGAGGCTTTTTCAAAACATCGAAGCATATTTATGCATCGATGCACTATCAGTGTACCGATGCACTAAGGGTCCAACGGTCGAAATATTTGAATTTTTCACATAGTGTACCGATGCACTAGCCTTATGCATCGATGCAAACACTTAAACGACTCTATTAACTCCACTAATCATCCCCAACGTTCAGAATCAATTGAATCAGTATTTAAACAAGCTTAGAAGCCATTGATCAAAAACAAGAAAAAACAATCAACAAGAATCAAGAGAGAATCAAAGAGAAAGCATCAAACATCAAGTTTGAGCATTTTCAAGCCTATTTCTTTCAATATTCATTTTTGCTTTCAAGAACACTTATTGTGCTCAATTGTATTATTCTTGAGTGTTATTTCTTTATTCTAGAATTGTGCAAACATCTTGCCTTGTGAGGATTTTCTTGTAAGTTTGCAAAATTTGTATTGTTCTCTTTGGGAGAGAGCGTTCTCAAGGATTTGGGGTATAATTCTTGAGGGATTTGTAAGGTTACTCTTTTTCCTCAAAAGAAAGACAAATTAGTGAATTTGTGGAAAATCCTTAGTGTGGATAGCTAAGGTAGTGGACATAGACTTTGGTTGAGAAAGTAGAACCACTCTAAATCGCTGCGCAACTACTTTCAATTTTCTACAAAAGCTTCCGCCGAAATTTTAATTGCCAATTCACCCCCCTCTTGGCCATATTCGTCGATCGATTATCTCAACACTCTCATATTACATAAAATGGGCATTAAGATTATAATTCATATAGACATGTACTTATATCATTTCCATTGTAACCACATATATCTTTTCTTTTATCACATTTCACCTGTGCATATAGGCATCCATCTCATTTTCTGTAATACAATATTTGAATACATTCATATAGTTCATATAACATGTAATGAATCATATGTATACATATATGATTTATACATATGTAACCAAAGACTATAATGTATGCATGTTCATAACTATCATACTATGGAATTAACCTAGGAAATAGACTCATCGCAAGTCTTATTTCCATTAGATTATCCCTATATTATGCACTCACCATGGACTTGCTTGCGTTGATTCAATCCTAACTCTTCGATTGTTCCGTAACTCGTTTAGGCTCGATATCAACATAACATAAATTTTGAGACGATTTTCATAATCCTAAACCTTATAACTTGGTATTAATAATTTAAGCTAATTTAAGGAATCAAAAATTCACTTTTCATTTAAGAGTGTACCGATGCACTATGGGTGCATCGATATACCCAAAATAGCTTCAAAATTTCCATGCATCGATGCACCCCTTAATGCATCAATGCACCTTCAAAATTGACTTAGTGCATCGGTACCCATTCATAGTGTATCGATGCATCTGTCCAAAATAAGCTATTTTCACCCGAAATTCATCAATACTTCACCCAAATTTTCATGTATAAAATCCTTATTATGCTACTAAACTCATCTATAACAACTTTAACTAGTTTCTATCATTCCAACACTTTATAATCTCTCATATTTCATCCAAATTCTTAAGGCTAATAATCATACAAAATTTTCCATGTTATATAAACTTAATTCTAACACTTATAACTTCTTATTCTCATAGATGACAAGTCAAATTCAATCCTCAAATTCATTTAAACCTTCATATTCAAATATTCACTTAGACACTTCTTATCTTTAATCCTCCATAACTCAAAATTCTTTGAGTTTCTAAGTCCTTTTTTCCTTCCATCATGTTTCTAAGTCTTACTTAACCAAAATCATTCTTCAATTTTAAAGATTAACCAAAAGAAGTCAAACTCACCATAGGCTTGGGTGCTTCACGTTTGGGAGAGGAAGAAAAAGATAAAGAGAATTGTTTGGAAACATTTATTTCCTTTAATTGCTCCACATGGGAAATTAGCCTTTCTTTTAGTCTAGGAAGTGACAGTTTAGAATATATCAATTAGTATACTGATATGTATCAATGTATTACTTGTAATATCCCGAAATTCAGGGTCAGTGACTAAATTGTAAATTTTGAAAACTATGTGCTTGATTTCGAAATAAGTTAAAAGTTCATGGATTTAATAGTAAATTTGGAAAGTAACAAGGGTATTATGGTCTTTTCTAAGAGAAGATTTTTATTCTCTCTTTTTAAGGAATATAAAAACGTGGGAAATGAGGAAATCTATCCAGAGTCTTATTCTTCTCCCCGTAAGCCTCAGTTAAAGGTGAGTTTAATTTTAAATGTTTAATTCTTGGATTTATAAGTTGATTTTGGTTCTTTGAGTATTATATAAGCTTAAGGAAAGCTTATATAAGCTTTAAACATCAAGAATAGAGAATTAAAAATGAAATTATATGAAGGGTGTAGAAATGAACTTTTGTTATAGAAAGGTTTTTGAAGTTCTAAAGATGGATTTGACTTGTCAAATGATTAATTAAGAAGTTAGAGGTGATATAATTAAATTTAGAACACATGGAAAATTTGATAAAATTCTTTGATTCAAGAATTATGGTAAAATTATGAGATATGGTGAAGTGTTATAGTATTATAATAAGGTTTAAATATGTATAGATAAGTTTTAAGGTATAAGGAAGGATTAATAAGTAGAACTTGGGGGTCAAAACAAGACATTTTCGTGCTTAAAATGTAATTATGGGTAGTGTGCATCGATGTATCTTTAATGTGCATCGATGCACTCTCAAATAAATGAACATCGAATGCAATTAGTGCATCGATGCATAAGGAGTGCATCGATGCACCCCCTTAAGATTTAAAATATCGAAGGTGATTTGTGTACCGATGCATGAGTAGTGCATTGATGCACATGTTAAAGAATGCATCGATGCACTGTAGAATGTACCGATGCACTTCAATGGGAAATAGGATAAATCGTTATTTCAGTTTATGAAATTATAGATTATAGTATGTCAATTGGATACTGATAAGTATCAATACATGATTGTGTAGATATCGAGCACGAGTAGGTTCCGGAACGATTATCAAGTTAAGATTTGATCGAAAAAAAGGAAATCATAAAAGTGGATTGGAACTTAGTGAGGTCAAGGTGAGTGCATATTAGTAGTATATGATGTTAAATGGAAAAAAGACTTGCGATAAGTCTATTTCCAATAGTAAAATGCATGAATTCATAAATAGAAGTATATGTGTGTATGAATTATATGTGTTGACATGTTATGGTATATATGTATTATATGGTTGATGTGAATATATGCTATGTTATGATGATATAAACCATATGATATGATAATAAATCATATGAATATAAAAGATAAGATCTTTGAGATATATAGAAATGAAATATAACTACGTGAATACATGATATGAGATAATTTAAGTAATAATATGAAAATATGGTAAAAATGAGTTTATGAGAAATGATATGAACTGAGTAAGCATAGGTAAAGGTTACATAAATAATAATAAGGTGAGTTGGGCAAGTACATAGAAGTATAATCAATTAAGTGATAATATGAACATATATGATAAGATAGATGGGAATGATTCATATGCTTAAATAAAATTATGATACATTAGTTGTATGATAAAAGCTATGGAGTGATATGAGAAGATTATAGGAGTTATATGGAATTGAATTAAGTAAATAGATTAATTTGTATATAAAAATAGAAGTAATATATATATATATATATATATATATATATATATATATATATATATATATATATGTGTGTGTGTGTGTGTGTTTATAAGTATAATATAGGTTATGTAATGTAAGTGCATACTAAGAAATAAATAATAAGATAGATGATACGATATAAATTATATTATGAATTAGTGATGTAGGAATGCGAGATAAATATGCAATAAATCTTATGTGTTATATGATAAATATGAACACATGAGAATAAGAGATAAGATAAGTGACTTGGTTATAGAAGCTATATGACCATGAATTATGTAACTATGAGTACTTGAGTATGTATCTACGTGATGTGATACATGGGGTTCTATGAAATATTATACTATATGATTATGTGAGTATATGAAAAAGAATATAGATTCATGTAAGTTATATAGAAATGAGTTGTGTAAACATGCCTGATATGTATTACATGTATGTGAATATAAGAGATTAAAAATAAATTATACGAAAAGATATAAGTCATAGGATATGACATGTTTATAGGAATACATGAGAAGTGTTATATGCCATGAGATATATAAATACGAAATGATATGAGAATTTACATTAACTACGTGATTACATGTATATGTAAATAAAGCTACGAGTTTATATAAATATGTTATAAAAGATAATGCCCATGATTTGTGTCATTAGAGCTAGGGGTATAGTTGGCATGCCAAGAGTCGAGGGTCCACGCGGTCCTTCGGGACATATATGTATCCTTTGGAACATCTATGAGGTATTTTGAGACACATACTTGGTCCTTGGAATATGTATATGGATCTAAAGGAATTTTCTACGTTGTCTTTAAGGACATCTTATATGGCACTTCGGTGCATTTCTACACGGCACTACGGTGCAATTCTACGTGGCACTTCGGTGCATTTATACGAGTTGTGGTGACATCATTAGTGCACAACCTCAATAGATTCACATATCTATAGTTCTCATATAAGTACACAAGCTAACAAAAAGATAACTTTAAATACAATATATATATATATATATATATATATATATATATGTGTAATAGGAATAGTATGGCATGATATGTATGTTATATGTCGAGTGCACCTGTTATATGATATACATGAATATATGTTAATGTATATGTGAATGACTTATATAAGATATAGAATATGAACATAAAAGATCGTATGAATAAGATATAAGAGATATGAAGGATAATAGTATAGGAGCAGGATAAAAACATAAATGATGAGATGTATGTAATTGTTATAGGAAAGTATATGAGTGATATGATTTGATATGATATGTATGATATGATATTAATAGTTGTTCCTGCATGATTACAAGTTAGAGTTTACATTATATGTTTATTTTTGTAACACCCCAACCCGTATCCGACCCGAATAAGAGTCTGAGATGTCACATTGACTTTTCAAAACCTTTTTCTTACAAAATATCAAAACCTTTGAACTTATATTAAGAAAATATGATCATATATTGTTCAATTGTGTTTGGTATAAAATTTTGAGATAAAAACGTATTTATGAACAGTAAAATACGGTATGAATAGTACCATGAACAGTAATGAAAATTGACATGAACAGTGTTACAGTGCATCGATGCATTGCTACAGTGCATCGATGCATTGCTACAGTGCATCGATGCACCAAAATATCGAAGCCAATTTACAGTGCATCGATGCACTGCTACAGTGATTTTCGTAAAACATACATAAAACTCGTAAAAATTTAACCGTTCATTACTATACATTTACATAAATACGTTTAACATTAGAAAACTCATTCATATGATTTTACAAACCAATTAGAGCATATCGTATTCAAATCTTTATTACATGCCAACCACTATAATTATTACAAAATACATATTATTAACTTCTTTTCTGATCTGATCTTTGGAAATGAGAAACTAACTTGTCTTGTATAACTTTATCAATATTTCTCTTCTCGAAACCTACGTGTGAAACAATCACACGTTAAGTCATAGACTTCGTGAGGCATATAAAACATTTAATGAAATTCATAAAACATCTCACATAACATAATACATACATGTATATATACCAGCATTATCATGATCTCTATCATATTCATACACTATTATCATTCATATTTCTTATCTCTTGTTCATATAATCTCTAATGCTCTTATCATATATATTATGTCATTCCCTACAATTCATATCATATAGAAACATATATCATCATATAATTCTTGTAACATTTCATATCATCAAAAGCATATACATCGTATATAATATATTTAATCTCTTTATTAGCCCATGTACACTGTTGAGAACTAAAGGTATGTGAGTACACTGAGGTTGTGCAAAAATGCTGTCACCACAGCTCGTATAAATTGCACCGAAGTGCCACGTAGAATTTGCACCAAAGTGCCACGTAGAATTTGCACCAAAGTGCCGCATAGAAATGCACCGTATTGTCCATAAGGACCACATATAAATTCCTTAAGAATCATATACATATACCAAGGATCAAGTAAGTGTCTCAAAAGACCTCATACATGCTCCACATAATATATATACGTCCCGAAGGACCACGTAGAATTTGTCCCGAAGGACCGCGTAGACCCTCTACTCTTGGCATGCCAACTATACCTATAGCTCTCGTATCATATAACATGGGCATTATTCTTATGTTTCATATATTCATGTACTCATGTCATTTCTCTTGTAATCACATATCATATGTACATATAATCGCGTAGTTTCCTTTCATGTCACTTTTCATATGAATTCATATTCATATGTCACATAGTTCATATCACTTTGCATGGATTCATATAAATATATATATGAATTACATTTCATCACTTATTCTCATATCATATAACATGGTCTATCTTCTTATGTTCACATAACATATAATGCATACAAATTACATTCAAATATGCTTTTACTAAATTCATACATACTACAAATCATGTCATATCTTGTTCTCATATGTTTCCAATACATCACATATATCACTAGTGCAATTTCATGAAAACATGTAAATCATGTAGCATATAAGAATATATACTAACACACATAATAATACTCACATAACATTTTAAAAGTTACTTCTTACCATAGTAACTCCATCATTGGCTCATCGCAAGCCAATGTCTGTTCAAGAACCTAAGTACAAAATAAATTGCACTCACCTTAGCCTTGTTTTGATTCAATCTCAATTCTTTGATTGTTCCAGAATTTGTTTAGGCTCACTATCTACATAAACATAATTTCCGAGATGAATTTCATAAGCCTAAACCTTATAACTTGATGTTAATAACTCAGACTAATTTAATAAGCCAAATTTTAGCTTTTCCTTTAAGAGTGCATCGATGCACTATGGGTGCATCGGTGCACAAAATAACTTCGAAATATCCATGCATCGATGCACCCCTTAATGCATCGATGCACATACCCAGAAATCACTGTTCATTGAACGAAAATTCACTCTTTCAATTTCAATACTTCAAGTTTCATTCCCTTTCATATTCTTAACTCAAATATACATACTTAAACTAATTTATATCCATTTATCTCATCTTTAACCTCAAAAATCCATCTTTCATTTGGAAATCAATAATCATACCAAATTTTCCATTATCCAAACTTAATTCTAACACTTCTAACTTCTTATTCTCATAGATGACAAGTCAAACTCATCCTCCAAATTCATTTAAATCTTCCTATTTCAAATTTCACTTCAAAACCCATTTTCTTTAATCTGTCATAACTCCTTTATCTTTTGATTTTAAGATAACTTAAGCTTTCCTTAAGCTTAGTTATCATCTAATGATCAAAACCCAACCATAAAATCAACAAATAATTAACTAACAAAGAAACTCACCTTTGCCTTTTGGGTTTCACGTGAAGAAGAAAGAAAGAAAATGAAGAGAAGTTTTGGAGAAAATATCTCCTTCATCTTATCCTTATATCCTTATCAATCACATTTTTAATTAATTTCTAAGTCAAATGACCATTTTGCCCTTTAATTCCTTTTATAATTACCAATAACCCTTCAGAAATTATTTTCAAGTAAATCATTGAGCTTTTCAACTTTTCCACTTTAATCACCAAATTCTGAAATTTTATAATTTAATCACTAACCCATAGTTTGGGATGTTACAAATCTCCCCTCCTTTTAAGAAAAATCATCCTCGAATTTTCATTGCCCACATTGATAAGAAAATTTCTAATATTCTCATGTTGCTTCCTTTACTTAATCTTTCCTGTTCATCGTTAACATACTTATCTTTTTCTCTTACTCATTCATCTATTGTCGTTTATCATATAAACAGTAACCAATAATCTCATCCATTTCCGTCTTCCTCTCATTCGATTCTACATTTTCCTTTGACCTTTCTAAAATTCCATATAATATCTCTCATCACGTATACAATAACATCTAATCCTTACTACTCAATATTATAAATCAATTGAATTCCTTCATCCTGCTTTAATTGTTTTACACCATAACCCAAATCTTTACTCATTCCTTAATTCTTGTCAGTATTACAATACACAAAATCTTTTCATATAAACTCACGTACTTGTTCAATGAATAATCACATTTTATAATAAAATGTATTAACTTTAAATCTTCTTCAAACATACTTAAACATATACTTCATAGAATCAAACAATATTTTCACATCACCTTACACACTTTTCGTCTTTCTATATCAAACTTATCATCTACACTTCCATATAACCTTCATCACATTTGATCCTTTATACTTCATCATTTTATTTCCTTATTCCATTATTCTTTTTAAAATCAAAATCTCCATATACATATATCATATCTTTTCATTCATGTTCACATACTTTTTCCTATCTTACTTATACTTATCCCTGATTATCAATCTTCATCACATCTTAATAACTTTGATAAGTAGCTTTACTTATACAGAACCTCATTCTTTACCATCTCTTGTACTTGGTATTATTATTTTTTCTTCCTCAAAACTCTCTTTGAAACTTGTAAATACTCTTTTCTTTGCCTTCATCATATCTATATTATCCAATTACATATCCATATTCAAAACCATATCATACTTAATTAAAGCACTTTATCTTTTCTCCCAATCTTATAACTCTATCACCTTTACTATCACAGTTAGTAAATATCAACTGTTCAATCTAGGGCATGAGCCCTAATTAATTAATCATATATATTTTTTCCAACCAGAATTATCTCAACAATAGTTTACTTAACTTGTCAAATCTATATTCATTCTCATACATCAAGAAATTTTCTTTACTCACACTAAACATTTTAACATCTTCCATCTTATAAAATAATCATTAACATACTTATTTCTTAAACTCTTTCCGAAATACTATTCGCCTCAATGAATCTGCTATTATTCCCATAATAACATTTGTTTACCATATTTTAATTCAACCACATAGTAACTAAATTATTTCATCTAACTTTTTCACTTTGGAATAGTAGAGATCCTCTAACATTATCTGATTGCAAATTAAATTTCTGAACACAATCCTCAACTTTTTAATCTAGGGTACCACCCTTTTCAACTTGATCCCATACCTTCTTTCCATTGAAATTTCCCTTAACGATATCTTATGCACACATAGTATTATTCATCTATTTCAAAATCAAACGTTGTAACTTTCTTTGTCTTATAAACTGTTCAATCTACATACTCATTCTTAAACTTTTCTATTACTCTTTATATTCTCTTGAACATTCAAATCCTTATCTCCTTCACTACATCGCATCACATAATTAAAATATACATTGTATTCGAATCCATTTCATATTTGGCTATCATAACCTGACAATATCTTATAATTACAATACCTTTCCATCACATAATTTTGTCAGCCATTGATAACTCTTTCCATCTATAATGTAAATCCCTTATCATTTCCACACTCTTGCTTATACACAATACTATTTACACGTCTACTATTCCTTTTTACATATCATCTCTTTAATAAATCTTTCGTGCTATCATAAACTTCACTTCATTACTTTAATTCTTTCATTACCTTTTTCCTTATGATTTTATATTCCTTTCATATCATTTATACTTTTCCTTCTTTATCCTTTTAACTTTTCTATCAATCCTTAGTTTCCGTAAAACATACAAATCCTTTAACTTAATACACTCACTATCACACTACTTTATTATTCAACTCATTTCTTTCAATCAAAACATAAACCTTCATCAAACTATCCATATATTTATTCTTCTCAATCAAAATAATTCATTCACTATTTCCATCACTTATCAAACCTTTATTCTCATTCGTCCATAATAAAATTCATTTGGTTCAAATTCAACATTCCATATACCTTTGTCTTATAATCGATCGCTGATATTCATATTCTTAAACCATTCCTTGGTCTTTATCCCTTTATCCTTTTATAATCTGCATTGTCTTATACATAACTAAACCATATCATGTCCTTCATACTCCCATGCTCTTATATATATTTCACATACTTATCCTTAACTATCACTCCTTATCACACTTTTAGGACTTCGATAGTCAACTTTACTTGCACAGAACCTTATTCTTTATCATTCTTATATTTTATCCACTTGTTTCAACAATCACCAAATTTCAATACTCATCTAATCCATTTAAAATACTTTTTCTGCTTCAATTTTCATAACTTCTAACAGAGCTTTTAACCTAATTTGAAAAGGTTGTCTTTAACCCTGACTTATTATCAATTAACTCCTTGTTTAATCTTTCAAGATCAAACCCTACTGCTTGAGTCTGTCAGACTCTCATATGATTTAATTCCCTGGCGGATAATACAACTAATTCACATTTGGTTTAAAGTTGAAAACCAAAATTCTCTATCTTATTTGATGGTGCTTAACTCTATGAAGCACTAATTCTCTTAATCATCTGAAATTTTTGTTCTCCACTCCTTTCATTCTGAGCTCTCTATAGAACTTTTACACAATTAATCATTTCTTGAAATGAGAAAATTTCAAAACCAATAACATCTTTTTTTTAAGGCGCCAGCCCTAAACAACCAATCACATGTATCCTTTGTATCTTTCTTAATCAGAATCAACTCAACAATAAATTTGTTTAACTTATTAAACTTACACTCATACACATACATGTGTAATTCCCTTTCTTCAAACTCATATATTCGATCTTCATTTGTCTTATGTGCTGGTCATCGATTTACTTATTCTTGAATTCTTCTACAAACGATAACCGCGTCACTTGGTTTTTTTTAACGTTCTTATGGTGACATTTGTCCATCATATTTCTAACTTGCCCACATATTAACGAAACTTATCAATTTAACTTCTTCACTTTGAAGAAATGAAAACCTTTTAACATTATCTTAATATCATTTATTCAAAGGTCTGTAACAACAGAACCTTCCTCAAATTCACCTTTGAGCTAGGGTGCTCATAACTCTTTTAACTATTTCGATACATTCATTCTATAAGTTAACGAAGTATACTATTGAAAAAACATCAGAATATCATTCAACATCATGAATAATTCTCTAATCTTATACAGGCATTCCCTGAGGTTTTCGCTCTTCTCCCTGCCTGTCCAGGGCAGGTGAATGCTATTACCTTCAGGTCTTTTGCCTTGTGCTTAACTTTGGAAGCTCTCATATATTCATGTGCTCATATCATTTCTTCTATCACATCTCACATGTGCATATGATCATCCAATCCATATCATATAACATATGTCATTTGCATATGTTCACATATCATCTATCATATCATATAAACATATATATCTCATAAATCATTCTCATGTATTCACTTATCTTATATAACATAACAATTTAACTCTATTTACAAGACAGTATACTCCTTACACTATCAGATCATAAACTTTTTCACTTTATGTTGGCATGTATACTTTTTAAAACACTTTTGACTTCGTTTTTAGCCTAGAATCGGCTAAACCGTAGCTCTGATACCATTAAATGTAACACCCCAACCCGTATCCGACCCGAATAAGAGTCCGAGATGTCACATTGACTTTTCAAAACCTTTTTCTTACAAAATATCAAAACCTTTGAACTTATATTAAGAAAATATGATCATATATTGTTTAATTGTGTTTGGTATAAAATTTTGAGATAAAAATGTATTTATGAACAGTTCATTACTATACATTTACATAAATACGTTTAACATTAGAAAACTCATTCATATGATTTTACAAACCAATTAGAGCATATCGTATTCAAATCTTTATTACATGCCAACCACTATAATTATTACAAAATACATATTATTAACTTCTTTTCTGATCTGATCTTTGGAAAGGAGAAACTAACATGTCTTGTATAACTTTATCAATCTTTGTCTTCTCAAAACCTACGTGTGAAACAATCAAACGTTAAGTCATAGACTTAGTGAGGCATATAAAACATTTAATGAAATTCATAAAACATCTCACATAACATAATCCATACATGTATATATACCAGCATTATCATGATCTCTATCATATTCATACACTATTATCATTCATATTTCTTATCTCTTGTTCATATAATCTCTAATGCTCTTATCATACATATTATGGAATTCCCTACAATTCATATCATATAGAAACATATATCATCATATAATTCTTGTACACTGTTGAGAACTAAAGGTATGTGAGTACACTGAGGTTGTGCACAAATGCTGTCACCACAGCTCGTATAAATTGCACCAAAGTGCCACGTAGAATTTGCACCGAAGTGCCGCGTAGAAATGCACCGTAGTGCCATATAATATTGTCCATAAGGACCACATATAAATTTCTTACGAATCATATACATATACCAAGGATCAATTAAGTGTCTCAAAAGACCTCATACATACTCCACAGAATATATATACGTCCCGAAGGACCACGTAGAATTTGTCCCGAAGAACCGCTTAGACCCTCTACTCTTAGTATGCCAACTATATCTATAGCTTCCTTTCATATGTACATATAATCGCATGTACTCATGTACTCATATATTCTTATGTTTCATATATTCATGTACTCATGTCATTTCTCTTGTAATCACATATCACATGTACATATAATCGCGTAGTTTCCTTTCATGTCACTTTTCATATGAATTCTTATTCATATGTCACATAATTCATATCACTTTGCATGGATTCATATAAATATATATATGAATTGTATTTCATCACTTATTCTCATATCATATAACATGGTCTATCTTCTTATGTTCACATAACATATAATGCATACAAATTACATTCAAATATGCTTTTACTCATGAATTCATACATACTACAAATCATGACATATCTTGTTCTTATATGTTTCCAATACATCACATATATCACTAGTGCAATTTCATGAAAACATGTAAATCATGTAGCATGTAAGAATATATACTAACACACATAATAATACTCACATAACATTTTAAAAGTTACTTCTTACCATAGTAACTCCATCATTGGCTCATCGCAAGCCAATGTCTGTTCAAGAACCTAAGTACAAAATAAATTGCACTCACCTTAGCCTTGTTTTGATTCAATCTCAATTCTTTGATTGTTCTAGAATTTGTTTAGGCTCACTATCTACATAAATATAATTTTCGAGATGAATTTCAGAAGCCTAAACCTTATAACTTGATGTTAATAACTCAGACTAATTTAATAAGCCAAATTTTAGCTTTTCCTTTAAGAGTGCATCGATGCACTATGGGTGCATCGGTGCACAAAATAACTTCGAAATATCCATGCATCGATGCACCCCTTAATGCATCGATGCACATACCCAGAAATCACTGTTTATTACACGAAAATTCACTCTTTCAAATTCAATTCTTCAAGTTTCATTCCCTTTCATATTCTTAACTCAAATATACATACTTAAACTAATTTATATCCATTTATCTCATCTTTAACCTCAAAAATCCATCTTTCATATGGAAATCAATAATCATACCAAATTTTCCATGTTATCCAAACTTAGTTCTAACACTTCTAACTTCTTATTCTCATAGATGACAAGTCAAACTCATCCTCCAAATTCATTTAAATCTTCCTATTTCAAATTTCACTTTAAACCTCATTTTCTTTAATCTGTCATAACTCCTTTATCTTTTGATTTTAAGATAAATTAAGCTTTCCTTAAGCTTAGTTATCATCTAATGATCAAAACCCAACCATAAAATCAACAAATAATTAACTAACAAAGAAACTCACCTTTGCCTTTTGGGTTTCACGTGAAGAAGAAAGAAAGAAGATGAAGAGAAGTTTTGGAGAAAATATCTCCTTCATCTTATCCTTATATCCTTATCAATCACATTTTTAATTAATTTCTAAGTCAAATGACCATTTTTCCCTTTAATTCCTTTGATAATTACCAATAACCCTTCATATATTATTTTCAAGTAAATCATTGAGCTTTTCAACTTTTTCACTTTAATCACCAAATTCTAAAATTTTATAATTTAATCACTAACCCATAGTTTGGGATGTTAAAATTTTCCTCACTAAGTCATAGACTTAGCGTGTGAATGTTTCACACATAGGTATGATAAGCGAGAATGGAAGTAGCGAGGAGCAAGACAGGTCAGTATGTTCCTTACGAGGATCAGATCAGAAACATATTGAACATATGTATTTTGTTTATGGAGCTAGTTAGCATGTAGTTACAAGATTTTAAATTAAATATGCTCTGATCGTTTTAAAGAAACAATTTGATTGTAATTATTAATGTAAAGCACCAATTTCTTTAAATGATGAAATTAAGATTTTAGTGGATTTGTAAAGAACAGAGTCTTGAAAAGTCAATGTGACACCTCGGACTTGGATACGGGTTGGAGGTGTTACATTACTTGTAGATTTAGAATGTAATTTTGTTCCGGAACAAATGAAGGATTAGGATCGAGTCAAAACAAGCAAGGCCAAGGTGAGTGCATATCCTAGATTGAATTGTATTGAGATAAGACTTGCGATGAGTCTATCTGTTATAGTTGAACTTATGATTTCATATTCATGCACATGCATACTTATATATGTATTGATGTTATAGTGATTTCATGCATAATTCATTTATGCTTTAACATGATGTTATATGAATAAATGTTATTATAAGAGAATTAATCCAGAAATGTGAAATAATGGAAGTGATCATATGTGTGTATATGAAGTGACTTATGTGTTTACATGAACAGTGATAAAAGTGATATAAGTATAAGAAATATAATTATATTTAAGCCCATGTTATTTAATATGAGAGATGTAGGTATAATTGACATGCCAAGAGTCGAGGGATAATCAGTGGTCCTTCGGGACATAGTGGTCCTTCGGGACAAATATTCAGTGCCCCTAGTGGGATTTTATTCGAGCTGTGGTGACAGCATTATGCAAACCTCAATGTACTCACGTACCTCCTGTTCTCAATAATATACATGAGTATCCAAAGATAAACTAAAGGAAATTATTATGAAACATAATTGTTCATTCATGCATATCATACTCATATGTCATAATGTGGTATCTACATGTGCATTGCAATGTCCTAGTGGATTGATAGAGACATACCTCATGATATTATTGTTATATGTTTATTTTATGCCTCAATAAGTCTGTGACTTAGCGTGTAAGTGATTTACACGTAGGTACCAAGAATTCAGAAGAGCAGAAATAGGGGTGGCAAGAACAACATCATTGCTAGAAGATCAGATTAGAAGTAACTGCTCAAGTATGTATTTTGATTGTGTATAGTGTGTTGGCATGTAAGAAAAGTGTTAGTTACGAATGCTCTGATCGGTTTTGTCTTGTTTTGGTTAACTTATGTAAAGTAACAATATTATTTTAATGAAAGTTTAAAATTTCCTTGATTTTCGTTAAGAGTCAAAGTTTGAAAAGTCAATGTGACACCTCATACTCGTATTCGGGTCGGGTACGGGTTGGGGTGTTACATTTAATGGTATCATAGCTACAGTTTAGTCGATTCTCGGCATAAATAGGAGTCTAGAGTGTCTTATAATGTATGTATGCCAGCAAAATAGTGAAAACTTCTGATCTGATATAATAGTAAGTATGTTGTCTTGCTAATAGAACGATATGGTTATTTTTTTATAGATGTCCAAACACGGTAGTTCGAGAAGTGAAGCGGGAGATGACAGGCCCGCTGAGAGTAGTAATTCACCTGCTCTGGCCAGGCAAGGTGAAGAACATGCATCTTCTAGAGTGCCTGTGAGTGATCAAGATATGTTTTTCAGGACGTTGGACGCTGTCTTGGCGCGTTTCCAACCTCCTGCAACTTCAACTCCGAAAATGAATGTTGCAAAGGAGTTGAAGGGTTTATGAGCACCGGAGTTTAGAGGTGAAGACGAAGAAGGTCATGTTGCTGCGGACCTTTGGCTCAATGATGTGAAAATTATGCTTGAAGGACTTCATTGTTCTGATGCTGACAAGCTGGATGGAGTAGCCTTCTTGCTTTGAGGGCAAGCAAGGATTTGGTGGACCAACGTTACATTGAGAATGTCTGGTGATCAAGTAACTTGGTCCTTGTTTTTAGAAGAGTTCAAGCATAAATACATCGGATATCAATTTATTCGACAGACGAAGCAAGAGTTCATGAATCTGAAGTAATAGAACTGTATAGTGTATGAGTACGAATGTAAATTCAACAAGTTAAGCCGATTCGCTGCTGAGTTAATTCCTACTGAGAATGATACTTATGAGTGGTTTGTAGAGGGATTGTGTCCTTGTTTGAAAGAGATGCTTATTGTGTTGAACTTATCTTCATTTCAAGAAGTGGTAGCTCTGGAAAGAGCTTAGAATGAGAGGTTCAAAGATTCCCGAGCCCAGACATCAAAAAGATCAGGTGCATCATCGAGTGTTGCACCATAAAAAAGGGCATAGATGTGAGTTCTCGACCCCAAGCGAGATCAGAGTCAATAACATCTTCTGCGAGAGGATCAAATCAGATGAGGGGTCAACAGACACAGTAAGTGGGATCTAGAGCTGGGAGATCTAACCCAAGTCAAGTCAGACAATGTCCATATTGCGGAAAGAATCACTCGGGGATATGTAGGATGATTTCTGGAGCCTGCTTTAAATATGGGGACACCAGACATTTTGTTCAGGATTTTCCCATGTTAGCTGGTGAATTTACTCGGCCAGAGAGGTCTGCCTCAGCTACCCAGAGGGGAAGAGGTAGAGGCAGAGGAAGAAGTCAGTCAGAGTCATCGGCTCCACAAGAGATACGTTCTACAGATCGTGTATATAATCTCAAGACTGGCGAGGATCGATGACACAGAGATAATAGCAGGTATTTTTCAGTTGTATGACAAGAATGTGTTTGTACTGATTAATTCGGGGTCTACTTATTCTTATATTTATAGTAAGTTAGTGAGAGAATTGAATATTCCGTTAGAAGCTACTAGTAGTGAGGTGGTAGTGACTAATCCGTTAGGGCACAGTGCTCGAGTCAATATGATGTGTCAAGGGTGTCCCATACAGATTCGGGGAATTGAATTCCCTGCTAATCTGATTGAATTACATTTTGATGAATTCGAAGTGATACTGGGAATGGACTGGTTATATCGTTACTACGCTAATGTTTATTGTAGACTAAAAAGAGTAACATTGAAAAGTCTAGAAGGTATAGAAGTTATTGTATTTAGTGAAGGATGAAACTCATTGGCTAATGTAATATCAGTGATGTCGGAAAAGAAGTTGTCAAGGATTTATTCCTAGTGTGCTGGATGTTAAAGCTAAAGAGAAGGGGATTGAAGAAATTCCTATAGTCAGAGAGTTTCCCGACGTTTTTCCTGCAGAGTTACATGGTTTGCCTCCAGATAGAGAGGTAGAGTTTCAGATTAAAGTAATGTTGGGAACTGCACCTACTGACATGGCCTCATACAGAATGACCCCAAAAGAATTACAAGAATTAAAGATTCAATTACAAGAATTAAAGATTCAATTACAAGAATTGTTGAACAAAGAGTTTATTAGACCGAGTGTCTTGCCATGGGGAGCTCCAGTTTTGTTTGTTAAGAAGAAAGATGGATCAATGCGTCTTTGTATTGATTACAAATAACTCAATAAAATGACCATCAAGAACAAATATCCCCTTCCTCGAATTGATGATTTGTTTAATCAGTTAAAGGGAGCTTCAGTGTTTTTGAAGATTGATTTAATATTTGGTTACCATCAATTGAAGATTCAAGATAAATATATTTCAAAGACAGTTTTTCGAACGAGATATGGTCACTATGAGTTTATCTTGATGTCATTTGGAGTTACCAATGCACCGACTACTTTCATGGATCTCATGAATAGAATATTCCAACACTATTTGGATCAATTCATAGTGGTGTTCATCAATAATATTTTAGTGTATTCAAAGTTAGAAGAAGAGTATAGTTCGCATTTGAAGATTGTTCTACAGGTTTTACGAGAAAAGAAGCTTTATGTTAAACTCTCTAAATGTGAATTCTGGTTAAGTGAAGTGATGTTCCTTGGACATGTGATTTCTGCAGAAGGAATTCGAGTGGATCCCCAAAATATTAAAGCTATTTTAGAGTGGGATGTTCCAAAGAATGTGTCAGAAGTCCGGAGTTTTCTGGGGTTAGCTGGCTATTACCGAAGGTTCGTTAAAAACTTTTCGATAATAGCATTACCCCTAACTAAATTATTGATGAAGGAGATAAAATTTGTGTAAACTCCGGAGTGTCAAGAGAGTTTTAAAAAGTTAAAGAAGATTTTGACAGAAGCTCCAGTCTTGGTTTAACCTGAGTCTGGCAAGAACTTTGTAGTGTATAGTGATGTGTCTCATAACGGTTTGGGATGTGTATTGATGCAAGAGGGCAAAGTGGTGGCTTATGCATCGAGACAATTAAAACCGCACGAAAAGAATTATCCAACGCAGGACTGGAGATTGCTGCAGTTGTGTTTGCTCTTAAGATCTGGATGACTCAGAAGGAGTTGAATTTAAGATAGAGGAGATGGGTGGAATTCTTAAAGGATTACGATGTAGTGATCGATTTTCATCTAGGGAAAGCAAATGTGGTAGAAGATGCCTTAAGTCGAAAGACGTTTGCAACCTTACGAGCTATGGATGTCAGACTATCGTTAAGAGGAGACGGTGCAATATGTACAGAATTGACTCTCAAGCCATCATGGCTAGATAGAATTAAATAATTACAATCTAGAGATGAAAAGTGTTCAAATAAGCTACAACAGATAAGGAATGGAGAGGTTACAGATTATGAAATGAAGGCTGATGTGAACCTATATTATCAAGGAAGGCTAGTGATTCCAGATGATGATGAGTTGAAGAAAGACTTTTTAACGGAAGCTCATTGTAGTCCATTGACCATGCATCCGAGAGGAAACAAAATGTATATGAATCTAAAGAGTCGATATTAGTGGCCTGGAATGAAGAGGGACATTACAGGATTTGTATCCAAATGTTTGGCGCGTCATCAAGTCAAAGCTGAGCATCAGGTTTCGTCAGGATTATTGCAACCAATTTCGATTCCTCAGTGGAAATGGGAGAATGTAACAATGGATTTTATAACGGGGTTACCTTTAAATATGAACAAAAGAGATTCAATATGGGTGATCGTAGATAGATTGACTAAGTCAACTCATTTCATTCCAGTCCGGACTAATTTCTCCATGGATAAATACGCTAAGTTATATATAAGAGAGATCATTAGATTGCATGGAGTGTCTGTTTTCATAGTTTCTGATCGGGACCCTCGATTTACTTCGAGATTCTGGAAGACCTTTCATGGAGCATTAGGCACTTGACTGAACTTCAGTACAACGTTCCATCCTCAGACATATGGACAGTCCAAGCGAACTATCCAGATTTTGGAGGATATGCTAAGAGCCTGTGTTATAAAATTCAAAGGATATTGGGAAAGCACTTGCCACTTGCTGAATTTGCGTACAACAATAGTTATCAATCAAGTATTAAAATGGCTCCCTATGAGGCTTTGTATGGGAGGAAATGTCGTACACCTTTGAATTGGTATAAGCTTAAGGATTGAGAAGTTCTTGGTCCTGAATTGATTCAGGAAGTGGAAAAGAAAGTGCATGTGATCCAAAATAATCTCAAAGCTACAGCAGACAGACAGAAATCATATGCAGACTTAAAAAAAATTGAGTTTCAAGTCGAAGATAAAGTGTTTTTAAAAGTATCTCCATGGAAGAAGATTTTGAGGTTTGGCCAAAAAGGAAAGTTGAGTCCTCGATTCATTAGACCCTATGAGATCGTAAAGAGAGTTGGACCAGTGACATATCAATTGGCGTTGCCACCTGAAATGGAGAAAATTCATGATGTCTTTCATGTCTTAATGCTTCAGAAATATCGATCTGATCACTCTCATATTGTAACCCCATAAGAGGTTGAAGTTCAACCAGATTTAACTTATGAAGAAGAACCGGTTCAAGTCTTAGCTTATGAGGTTAAGCAACTAAGGAACAAAACTATTCCATTAGTTAAAGTCTTGTGGAGGAAGGAAGCAACATGGGAAATTGAAGAGGACTTGAGGATTCAGTACCCCCATCTCTTTGTGTAATGAAAATTCGAGGACGAATTTTCTTAAGGGGGAGATTTGTAACATCCTCAATATCGGGTTAGTGACTAAATTGTAAAACTTTAGAATTTGGTGACTAAACCAGAATAATTGAATAGTATTATAATTTGATATAGGATTAAGCTGCAAGGAATATGGAATTGAAGGACAAAATGGTCATTTGCAAGAAAAATAATTAAGATTGGTTATATATATTAGCTACACGCGGAAGAGAATGAAGAAAAACATAAGGTTTCCAAACTTCTCTTCTCCTCCTTTATTCTTCGTGCGTGTGAGCCAAGGTAAAGGTAAGAATTCTCATTAGTTGTTTATTAGCTGAGATTTAAGTTTGGTTTTGATCATTAGATGCTAATTAAGCTTAAGGAAAGCTTAATTTGTTTTAAAACAACAAGATGAAGGGTGTAGGAAGAATTAAAGATTAGGAGTTCTTGAATGAAATTTTGGAATAAAGTTCATAATGAGAAATGGAAACTAAATTTGACTTTTCATCGACTTAATTAAGACATACGAAGTGTTAGAATTAGATTTAGAACATGTTGGAATTTGAGTGAGATTCTTGATTTCTATGTGGAGGATTGGATTTTGAAGTTTAAGAGGTATTGAATGGGTATTAATTAGTTTAATTAGGTGTATAAAAGTTAAGAATATAAAAGGAGATGAAATATGAAGTGTTGAGCTGAAAATGAAGTGATTTTCGTGCTCAAAGTGAAAATTCTGGGTTGTGTGCATCGATACATCTTAAATGTGTACCGATGCACTCTTAAATAAATAAACATCGAATGCAATGAGTGCATCGATGCACATGTAGTGCATCGATACAACCCTTAAGAAGAAAACATCGAATGTAATTTGTGTATCGATGCACAGGTAGTGCATCGATGCACACGTTAAGGGATGCATCGATACACTGTAGAGTGCATCGATACATACCTTCATTAAGATATGAAATTAGCCTTTATTTTAGTCTAAGAAGTGATAGTTTAGAATATATCAATTAGTATACTGATATGTATCAATGTATTACTATGTAGATTTAGAACGTAATTTTGTTCCGGAACAAACGAAGGATTAGGATCGAGTCAAAACAAGCAAGGCCAAGGTGAGTGCATATCCTAGATGGAATTGTATTGAGATAAGACTTGCGATGAGTCTATCTGTTATAGTTGAACTTATGATTTCATATTCATGCACATGCATACCTATATATGTATTGATGTTATAGTGATTTCATACATAATTCATTTATGCTTTAACATGATGTTATATGAATGAATGTTATTATAAGAGAATCAATCCACGAATATGAAATAATGGAAGTGATCATATGTGTGTATATGAAGTGACTTATGTGTTTACATGAACAGTGATAAAAGTGATATAAGTATAAGAAATGTAATTAAATTTAAGCCCATGTTATTTAATATGAGAGCTGTAGGTATAATTGACATGCCAAGAGTCGAGGGATAATCAGTGGTCCTTCGGGACATAGTGGTCATTCGGGACAAATATTCAGTGCCCCTAGTGGGATTTTATTCGAGCTGTGGTGACAGCATTGTGCACAACCTCTATGTGCTCACGTACCTCCTGTTCTCAATAATATACATGGGCATCCAAAGATAAACTAAAGGAAATTCTTATGAAACATAATTGTTCATTCATGCATATCATACTCATATGTCATAATGTGGTATCTACATGTGCATTGCAGTGTCCTAGTGGATTGATAGTAGTGTATGTTCATGATATTATTGTTATATGTTTATTTTATGCCTCACTAAGTCTGTGACTTAGCGTGTAAGTGATTTACACGTAGGTACCAAGAATCAAGAAGAGCAGAAATAGGGGTGGCAAGAACAACATCATTGCTAGAAGATCAGATCAGAAGTAACTGATAAAATATATATTTTGATTGTGTATAGTGTATTGGCATGTAAGAAAAATGTTAGTTACGAATGCTCTGATTGGTTTTGTCTTGTTTTGGTTAACTTATATAAAGTAACAATGTTATTTTAATGAAAGTTTAAAATTTCCTTGATTTCCGTCAAGAGTCAAAGTATGAAAAGTCAATGTGACACCTCATACTCGTATTCGGGTAGGGTACGGGTTGGGGTGTTACAATTAGAGATTAAAAATTTTTATTTGACGAATTTAACACATTATAATAAATAAATTAATAAAATTTTATTCAATTTTTTGGTCCTTAATTTTTATCAACTGTGATCTTTAAAAGTTCGGTTCCATTAACATTTTTTTTAAATTAACAACGTTAAAAACTTGTAAATATTCTGACCAATAATATGTTAACACGTGGTTAATTTTACATAATAAACGGTTATAAATATTATATTTTATATTGGATTAGTTAATTTTAAAAATAAAAAAATAAAAAAATATTAAATGTTTAAAAAAATTTACCCTGAGCTCAAAAGGTAAAGATAGTTTCGTTCTCCATCTCCATTTTTAACGTTCAAGACACATGCTTCAAGCTAATGAAAAACAATTACTATAAATTTACGGTACATAAAAACAATGAAAATGGGTGCGGCTGGGTTTCTAGATGCCTGCCTGATTCTTCCACTTATTAGCCAACACGGAGAGTGCCTTGGTGGAAGACCCATTGCCACCAAGTACCTTAGCAGCTGCTTCCTTGAGGTCTATTATTCTATTTCGAACACATTTCCCTTCTTCACCTTCCGTAACTTTTGCGATGTCGTCCCTGCAAACTAAGCCGCCGTTTTCTTCTGGTTTAGGTCTCAGTGCAACTTTGATATCCTCTCTTAGCATCAAAGCGTTCATCTTTGTTCGGCGTAAAGGGGCCATACGATCAAAGGCACCCCATTAACAACGCTTTCCAGAAGTGAATTCCATTTGCAATGGATCAGAAACCCACCGGTAGACCCGTGGTTCAGCACTTGAGCCTGTGGTGCCCACGATGCCACAACTAATCCCCGTCCTTTGGTTCTCTCCAGAAACCCCTTTGGTAGAAAATCAAAAGGCTTCTTTTGTTTCTCTATTGTCAAATAAGTAGCGTTTGCAACCGTATCATTTGGGATTCTCACGACCCATAAGAATCGTTGCTCACTCATTTCCAACCCGAGAGCCAGCCAACTCGTTTATCTGGTTATAAGACAGGGTTCCGCCGCTTCCAAATGAGACATATAAAACCGACGCATGAGGCTGATCATCCAGCCACTTCAAACAATCCCATCCATCAAATTTACGAGTTGGATCAATAATAACAAGTGGACCAACCGACTGAACCGGAGGATTACTGGGTTCTTTCTCTTGCAAAACATTTATTGCTCCTGCTTCCAACTCTACGAAACTGTTCACCATAATTCCTTCTGCTAATCTATGCCTCTTGCTATGATGAATTAGCCACTTGTAAGCATCGTTTCTCCTTTCTTGAGTCGGGTCAAGTAACTCTTTTCCGTGAATAGTTATGCACCCTGGAATTCTCACCAGTTCTAGCATATCCCTATACTCGCATGAAACCATCTGATCGAGCTTTGGTAAGTAAAGGAACAGAGACAAGGTCATGGCCGTGGAAGGGAAAAATATATAGGGCGATACGTCGAATTCTCTAGCGACATCGAATGCGTCGGTCCCGAAAAGATCAACGACCAAAGCAACAAGCTTTGTTTTCGCAACCAGAGATTTCAAAGCATCCCGAAGGAAAGAAAGGGAGCGAGACACGGTTAAAGAAATAGTGGTTTCGATCTTCGAGTCCTCTGGGAGGTCACTCAAGTCAGCAGGAGGAAGAAAACTATGATAAATGGAGGTTGGAAGAGAATCAAGGGTTGATTTTTGAGGTTTAGAAGGAGAATAATAGGTGGGGATAACAAAGCTGACAGTGAAGCAGTGTTGGTGGACGAGTCGCTTGGCGAACTCGACTAGTGGAATCAGATGACCCATCCCTGGACTCGTCAGAATGGCTATATGGGGTGTTTGTGATTCTGCCATGCCAAATGAAAAGGAATATAAACTACTCAACTCTTTCTTGCCTTCCTTTTCTTTTTTATATGATATTTCATTGAGATTTAAGGGATACATATATGCATACATACATGTATGGAAAGCATGAGGATTATGTTAATAATAATAGTTGTCTCATTTAATTTATTTTATTTTGTTCTATGATTTGGACGAATTTTCTGTCCTTTTTTTAATAAATGTCAAAGGTTGCTGTTATGTTTAGTAATAATATTTTTTTATTAAATTATCTATTATATTTTAATTTTGGTTGACATTTTTGAGTTCCATTCTAAATAATTTTTTTCCATATGAAAAAGAAAGAAAGAAAGAAAGAGGAGACATCTACTAACTCTAAATCATTATCCAGGCTCAACATTATTTTCTAAAGAAAAAGAGAAAAATCGTTCCAGATTAAATTTGAAATTTATTGTCAATTAAACCTTAAACGATATTGTAAAAAAATTCATAATAAAACACTTCATAATATTATAAGAAAAATAATAAAATAATAAATATTTATCCTATATTTATTTAACATATCAAAAATGATTAAAATTACAACAGTCTTATAAAAAATGAGAGATACTCGTGAATTGGTCAGGTATTAACACGTTTTCGTTCACTTGATATATTCCTCTATAATTGAAAATTAATATTTTTTATTTGTCCAACGTATAAAACAAATGGAATACATACCTCTTTCGACTCATGCAGAGATAAATAGAATTGATTGAATGAAAGTACTCGTCCTTTAAAAAAAAAATTAAATTCAGTTATATTTTAGATTTTTATATATTTTTTATTAGTAATCTATTTTTACTTCTTTTAAAATTTTATAAAATTATTTTTTAATATTTTATAAATTCATTTTCTAATCTGTTTTTGAACACGAAGTTACGGTTAAAAAATTGTAAGAGGTGACCCAAAACGTGAAGGCAAGCAACCAACACAATTATAGCTCTAATTTTGTAGAAAATAAATCTGAATGAATCTCTATAATTAAATACAAAATTTCGTCAGCTCCATCCTCAAAATTTTTGTTTGAGTACATTATCTATCTATGTGATATTTTGTTTATTTTTATCACTAAATTATCGTTATATAAAATTATATTTAATGTTATATTTTATTTTTATTTTGATGTTCATGTCGTTATATTTAATCGTTGATTTAACGAAAATAATAATATGATATAATAATAATTTTAATTTTTAAAACTTATATATTCTTTCAAATTATACTCATTCCAAAATAATTTAATAAATATTTAATATTTAAAAATTAAATCATTAAATTATTAGGCATTGGGACACATCCCAATTAAAGCATGAGATTGGGCCATTGAAAGGAAACAATTGGAGAAGGCCTATAAATCATGGCCAGATTCGACCCCAACTGAGCCCAGCAAAGCCTTACTTTGGGCCCACCACAGCACTGCCTCAGCTGAGCTGGTCTCCTTAAAGGCAACCGAGTTGGAAGCCGGGGAGATGAAGGAAGAAGAAGCTGAAACTGGTGGGAGAGGGAGAAAAGGGGAGACATGATTTACCGAAGATGGAGTTTGCTAACAGGCCCACTTTTAATCCTCGGCGGAATCGTGGGAGCCACCGTTGCTACCCATCTACTCTTCGTTGACTTAATTTCTTTTGCCTTTTTCCTTCTATTTATAAACCCTAGTTTCGATTAAGTATTACATATTTCAATTAATATTAGTCATGATTAGGTTTCGAAATTGATTTTGAATGAATAATTTCTGACTGCCAGTAGAGTTAGGAAGATGATCATTAAGTATACTTAAAAAGTGCTCTATTATTTTGAAGATTACCCGCTCCCAGATGTAGAAATATGGGTTGAATGTAAGGGAAGATTTTATGTTAAGGGATGTCAACCTTTATTAAAAATTTAAAGATACAAAATTACAAAATTTATGAAAGTACTAAATTAGTCTTCAAAATATAATAAATATTTAAATTATATAGTAATTTGAAATTTCTAGGGGTGCGACCGCCCTGCACCCCTTGGTCTATCATGCTATGGAGGATTATTTGAAAGAATGCCATGTAGAGTATAGGGTACGGCAGTATATAAAAACTGTTCATATAATTAAAAATTTTCTGATACAAGTGTCTAGGCATTTTTGATGTCTGAATTCGTGTAGAGGGGTGTTTCACAGTCTAAGAAACGTTGAATATTTGAAGGATCCTTATCTTAAGCCCAAGAAGAAGACGGAAACTCCGTTATCGACGGAGTAGAAAGAAGATCACAGCTGCTTTCTTGGTTTTGGCATTAGCCGGCAAATGCATAGGTAGCTGTGTGAAACATAACTTTTTAGTTGAATAACATCAGTTCTGCTTGTTTTACAATTTGCTCGGTGAAACTTGAATGTATTTAATAAATTGTGCCTGAGACAGAAATGAATGCAAAGGAACAATTTGCCATGGTTACAGGACAGGATTTTGAATGTCATCGATAACTGCCCACCATTTCTTCCTTGGGAAATTAGGACAAGGAACCGGAGTAACTTGACATGTTGCATCTTCACTACCATCATCTTCTTCCCTTGATAAGAAATCGATTTTTTCTGATTTTAAAATTTCAGTGGGGAAAGTTTAGGACACAAATCTGATTCAGTAAACAAAGTGGTAGAATGAAGGGTAATTTACATTATATATACAAATGCAGCTTACAGTTATAGACATCGATAATTTAGAATGTTTATGTTCAGACAACCAGTTGTGCGACAATGGTTTTATCTCTGCTTTTGATTAATCAAAGTATAAAAACTTTTGGTAACAACGAGAAAACTGTGCAATTCTTACGAATTCATTACGCAGCCGCTCTCGGAACTTTCCTGTAGAAGATGGCCGTTAACTGAAATGTTACTTTTCCCATGTTCCTCTGATTCCTTGAAAGTCTTGACAATATTTGCAAAAAGAGTTTCACCCTCCTTTGCCAGTATGAGCCATGATTTCCCTCTCAGCGTCCTCGACCCACAACTCTTCAACGTTAACTCCCCTAAAATCTCAAAATTCCTGTCCTCACAAAGTTCGCAGATGCTCTTTGAGGCAAATCCACAATTAGCAGAATCTTTATTCTACGGCCAAATATTTATTCGTTGTACAAATATAATATTTCCACAGTTTTTGCATCTACAACTAATCTTTATTCTTCTCTCCATTTTATTTCTTCATTGAATAATCATAATGTGAACTTTTTTAAACCGAAATGAAATGAAATTTAATTTAGGCTTAATGCATAAATCAAATATAAAGTTAACTTTAGGTGCCTAAATAATTTTTCATTAAAAATATGTGTTTAACATTATAAACACTACAATTTTAAGTTTCTAGGATGTAACTGCCATTAAAAAAATTCGTTAAGCGACACATGTCACGTTCTAGTAATTTTAAAAAGTTTGTTCTTAAAAATTTTATTATATATATAAAAAACTCCTAATTTATCTAAAATTATAAAAAAAAAACCTCAAATCCTTTACTCTAATCCTTATTTCTCCCTTACCACCGACACTGGCGTCGTCATTTCAATCTTCTTTTTTGGTCGTCGTCTTCCTTGTCGCCGATCACACCGTTGGACCCTGTGGTGTTGTGCAAAGCTTACGTTTTACCCTTGTCTTCGTCAGGTTTAAATTGTGATTTGAGGTTTGCCGGTGGTTGTTCATTAGGTGGCTAGTCGTCAGGTGGAGGCGTGGTCGGGGTTAGGTTCGGTAGATGGCAACGACAATAGCAAAGGGCGACGACCGATGTTAGTATAGAGATTAAAATTAAGGTTTTCAAAGTTTTGAGATTTTATTTTAAGATTTGAGAAATTTTTGGGTATTTTCTTAAAAATAATTATATTTTATGTTTTGTATTTTAAATAAAAATTCTCAAAGTAACGTTGGAAACGGTAGATACCTATTTTTAACGAAAAATTCTTTATGTACCTAAAATTAACTTTAGGTATAGTTTAGACACTTATTTTTATATTAAGCCTTTAATTTATAAAACTCTAACAATATTTTTACCATATTCAAAAATTACTTTTGATTGATAAATAAAAAAAGAATTGACGTATCATTCTTGAAAATCAGAAACTAAAAAAAAGAACAAATAAAAAATTAAATGAGTGATTTCAGTAATAAACGATAATATATATTCTTTCTAAATAATTCAAGTTTGAGTAACATTATTTAGAAGATATGTGTGAATTTTATCCAGATTATAAAGAAAACAAATACTACCACAAAATCACGAGAATGATAAAAGAAAAAAAAATGAACAATAAATAAAAATGAAAAATTTTCAGATATGGTGGCCCATTTAATGGCCAAGCTTCGTCCCACCCAAGATCACACGCTGCTCACCTTCTCTGTTGCTCCTGATGCTGTTTTACCTTTAGTTGATCGGGATGTGTTAGGTCCCCCCCACTTTAAGTCTCTGTAAACATTTAAGGTTGTTTCCTCTTTCTATTCAAAAAAGGGAAAAAAAAAGAGTATTGTTCTTCCCAGCAGTCTTAAATTTTAAGTAGTTACATCTGCAGTGGTTTTAATTTATTACATATTTATCTACGTATATCATCTACATCTTGCAAAAGTAGCAACTTGTCCCTCCTTTGAACAAACCTTTCTTCTCTTCCAAATCTTACTCCCCAGAAATTCTCCCAATCTTCTTCTTAGAGAAGAAGAAGATCCCTTGGCTCTGCCATTCATATTGCTGGTAGAATCCGCAATGATGGCCGGGGTGACATCTTGCCAAGGAGAAATCCTGGTGTTCATCATGTTGGAGCCACCAAGGGAAGGGAATTTCATCAGATGCCTCTCGATTTGATGACTGAGTGATACCAATTCATATGAATCATACAAAGGGCTGCCACAATCCCATATATCCAATGCCGCTGCTTCATCTCTTTCTTTGGTTTCGGATGCTTTTTTCATATTTTGAGTTTGAGAAACAAGCCTGTGGGATTTGTCAGATGGAAGAGCTTTGCAATGAGCATTTTACATTGAATTTTAAATTAAAGATAGCTTGTCCCACTCTGTAATGTGGGAATCCTTGAATCATTCTTTTCTTCTTTTTCTTATTATTTGTGACGAGTGATGAACAACTTGAATATCTTAATTAGCTGACAATTGAAACAATTATTGTCTTTCAATAATAAACTTAGGTGGCCTTCATATATAAAAAGCCAATAGAAAAGGCAAAACAGTTGTCCCAATGAGGGTGAAGAAAATGACAGATCCGCACACTAAGGAAATTGGGTTTCAAGGTTGAGCTATTAGATTATACTCACTCTGCATTTTAAACACCAGATCAATCAAAGCATAATTTGCAATTTTACATACTTTGTCTTGACGGTCGAAGCTATGTTTGCTTTTGAGTAAAGATATTGATGTATTACTTGATTTAGTAGTGCATTTGATTGAACCTAAGTTGAAGCCATATTGAATTTGTTTAAAGATTAATTAACTAATAACTTGTAACCCTCTATCTGATCCGAACATTCTAGCAAGTAAGAGATGTTACATTATTTGAGAATTAATTTAGCATTTACAATATTTTTCGAGAATAAGAGGACCATTTTGTAAAACAAACAAGACATATATGGCATGCGAGCAAATGGAAAAATTATTTATGCCTAAACCCCAAATTGAGAATCTTGTAGAACTAGCATAATTTCACAATGGGTAAACGCATCCCAACAACTATATACACTTTTATCATTAGTCAATTCAGAGATGATAATAGACTTTATGTGACAGCACTCAACAATGTAGTTGATCAGCTTTTATGGATTCCAAACATATAATATATAGTTTCCAAATTTCAATATTGGTTGGGTGAATATGACTGCCTATAAACATGCATGAATCGATCAAGTAGGAATGTCCATTGGGTGCTGCTAAAGACAATTGTTTTTGAAATATTGTCGATGATGAGACACACTAAAGTTTTATTTATGTTTTAATATATTTTAAATTTATTTTATAATTTATACTATTGTTTTTAAAATTTGAATAAAAATTTTTCATTGAAAACGCCATGTAGTTATTGGAAAAGGTTTTAATTGTATTATTTTAACTTTTATTATTCATTAAAGAAATTTCGTACAAAACAGACATGAACTAGACTGGTGAAGCCGACCTTTATGTCCAAAGAAGATGAATATGCATGCATCCAAAATTCCCGAATAATGTTGTGTTTTTGTTTTTTATTTTATTTTTCGGCCGGCATTATCGGTTCTCTATGAGTTATCATGTTTTTCTTTTCTTTTTTAATTTGAAGATCCGTTTTTTAGTATTTTATTTAAATATTTTTTTATTAATTTAAGGCAATTGAAAAATAATATTTATTTAAAATTGTCTCAATCAATTCACAATGAACACGCACTCTTACCGATGTCATTGGTTGAACCCAGAACGTGTAAGAAAAACAACACCCTTTAATCATTATAACCTAATCCAAATGAAAATGATAGAACTTAGTCGTAACCAGGGAATTAAATTGCGATTGCAGTCACGATAGCATTTTTGATTGCGTTTATCGCGATTGTCGACATAACTAGAGTATTACGATGATTACGAGTACCACAATCATACAATAACAATTTCGTACAACATCATTACCGCTATAAAACATACATTAATACGATAACGAACCGTCATTTAAAATTTAAATTCATGATGATAATTATTTTTATCTTAATCATGAAGAAGTTGAAACAAGATTTTCAAAACCCTAATGTTTCTCACAAATATTGCTTGAACATACATTAAAAAAAACATCATGAAACCCAAACTACGGCGCGGCATTCGTTTTTCTTTTTACACTTGCAAGTCTTTGCTCGTTGGGAATCTGAATTATCCAGAGTACAAAATATTCATGTTGATAATGATTACAGCAAAACAAAAGTAGCAGACTAGAACATTTTCCACGTCTAGGAAAAGATAAACCCCACCATATTAACCTTCCTAATCCACTTTAAAGGCTGTTGATTGATTGATTTGGGACTTTATTTTATTTCGTTAATGAACATCAAATCATTTATAAAAAGTTAGTCACCAATTATGTCTCAATCTATTGAAAAGATAAGATTGTGGCCAGTGGAATACCTTTCGATTTATTATAAAACAAAAAATGCTGAGAAAAAGGTTAGCTAGAAAGCAGTACTGGAGTAGCTCTTGGCCACATTGTCGCACAAGATTTGCAACACTTTATGATTCGTCGGTCCGACGCATCGTGGTGTTTTAAACTGGCTAACAGCACCACCTAACCCTAAGTAATGGTCCAGTATCTTCTGAAACGTTCCCCTCCGAAGAATTCGGAGCTCGAGCGGACCGATGGCGTTCACCTTCCGGGAACTAACGTAGCCGGCATCCACAAACGAACGATCCAAACAATTGCAGCATTCTTTCAGCACTTGGTCGCTTACTTCCCCACTAATTTCCCAGAATATCACGTAGTGACCGGGGTCCGTCCATAAGTCAACATGGCTAGAGAAATCGATCACTTCCAGCTTTTCCTTGGCAATTAACTTGGCTGCTTCTTCCACGGCTTGCTGCAAATCTTTCTCGGTGTTCTTGTCGATGTTCACGGTGAGCAGCAGATTTCTTCTGCATATAAATTTTAGTTCCGGGGTCGAGTTATGGAACCCCATAACCTTGACAACATCCCCTAACCGGTACCTGTATAAACCTGTGGTTTACAGTTGAAAGGGTATTAAAATATTTGATTAAAAATCTGCAGACTGTTCGAACTCGAGTACGTCTCGAGTCCTTAACGTGTATACACTTACATCCTGAGAAACATGGCTAATGCAATGTTTGAAGGGGGAGGCAAAAGAAACTGCAGACAGAGTCAACGATCCAGAATAGAAAATTTCCATTTCCAGCTAGCTGATACCAATGACTAAAACACAAGCAGTTTCCAGTAAACATCTTTTTTAAAAACATTAGTATATTATTGTGTGATGCATGTGATCATTTTTTAATTATTTCCATAACCTAGGCAGTTTTGTTTTACATGATCCTATACTTTTCCAGCACGATACACAAAACCCTATGACATCCAGATAATCTCCTCTCTTTCTTTGTCATATATAACAATGTTAATTATAGTTTAACAAAGATTGTTGACAAAAAAAACCCATCCTTTTCATAATACATCATTAATTTGTAAGTTTTTATCCTTAATACCTCAAAGACTTCGGATATTTATGAGAAATCATTGACCTCTTCACCTACATCATTTATGCCTCTAGGCTACTCTTTATTCTCCAGAAAAAAAATTCCAGCAATTAACTCATGGACTACCCTGAAAGATTTTCTGACATACTGAATTTTCAAAAATGGAAAACCTATAGAGAAAAAAAAATTTAGTACCTGCAACACTTGTGACAATAACCTCGTACTCTTCACCAACCTTAACTTCAGTCAGACCAACTGGTTTGGGCTCCATAGAGATGAAACTAGCATCAAGCTTGTCTTGGACTTGCTCTTCAGCATTCTCTCTCAGTGGAATGAACTCAAAATACCCAATATTTGGAAGAACGGCATAAGTAGTTGACTCTGGAGGCACTTTTGGATTGACATTTGCCCCTATCCATCCCTCAGAAGAACCATAATCAGCACTTAAAAGAGGCACATCTCCTGCATAATGCCTTAGTTTTTTCAGATAAGGCTCCATGGAACCAGTCATGATCCCATAGATGTATTTTACATTAGGGAAAAGCTCTGGAATCAATCGGTACCAATTACTCAGTCCTGAACATTTCCTATGAATCAAGTCAGCCAATTCAGGATTCGGGTTCAGCCATTTAGCCATCGCTGATCGAACCGAAGGGAAAGTGATGCGCCTTGTGAGGACACCTTCTCTAATATCAGCACAAAGCTCTTCCCATACTTGTTCAAAAGTTCGAAACGCATGAACGATGCTATGTGCAAAGGTAGAAGAAACAAACTGAACTTCCTCCCGGAAAATCAATCCACATAAAAGATGGCAATACAAGGATTGGTGGAAATCTGGAGCAAATATCACCTCATCGGGGCTGCAACACTGAGATTGCATCGCTTTCATCTCAGTTTTATACTGCGAATTGCGGAACATATTGGTCGTTGCAGTTCCGGCAGACAAGCCCCCCTTGGTTTTACTCTGCTTGCTACTATAAATGAACTGCAAAGCCTTCCCGTTCTTAATAGGGAATTCCCTGTACATCAATCCAAACTGATGAATAACAGAGAAACAGCTCAAAGAAATTTGGTAAGCAGTTTGGGGGACAAGAAAGGTTAAAAGATATTCAATTATATACCTGTTTCTGAAAGCATAAGAAGTACGGAATATCTGCAAAGTAGTTTCCATCAATTCGTCATTGAAAGGCACGAACTTGGGTTTTCCTTGGGTGGTGCCAGAGCTGCAAATTTACAACAAAAATTTAAGATTCAATTTGAAAGGAAAAGAAAAGGGTAAAAGAATACCTGAGAGATATGTTGGTTATTGGTTTTCCGGTGAGAATCGGGGCAGAAGGACCCTCGGCGATTCTTTGAATGTAAGGCTCCAAGTCCTGGTGAGTGACAAGAGGAACACAAGACTTGAAGCTTTCAGGGTCAGTTCTGCCAGCGAGACCCAGATTCTGCAAATACTCGGCGCCTCCATTTTCTTCTAAAATCTTCTTCAAAGTCTCACGTTGAACGTTCTTGGCATCTTTGGTAATCGCTTCAAACTCTTTTATCAATTTATCAACGTCCACAATTTCCATATTTTCTAACATAGTTAATGAATCCTATGACATAAAAATCAAGACAAGGCAATGAAATGGTGACTAATTTACCTGTTATTTATGGAGAAAAAAAGCTGAATTTGAAAGCATAGAAAAATCAAAATTGACTTCTTCTTTGTTATTAATAAATGCAAGAAAAAAAGGAACTGCTAACAAAAATTAAAGAAACAAGCTTTTGTACTGTGCTCACGAGGTACCCGCAAAAAGATGAAGTAAAAAAAGTCAACAATTAAACAAAATTGCAAATGAAACAGAATAAAAAGTAAGTATTTGGATAAACTGCAGTTTGAAATTCAGTGAAAACCTTCTTTTTCTCCGGAGATGAAATCCAGTTACCTGAAGAAACTCGGTGTCGTTTTACTAAAACAGTGAGACAGAGATCAGGCAAGCTGGTATCAGTCAGAACAGACCTATCCACTTTTTGTAGGAAAAGCAGGGATTTGGTGAAGGATTGTTTTTGTTTTTTCACAGAATTCAATGCTTTTTTTCTCGTTTTCTGAAAGTGATTATCTCTGTCTACTTCTTCTGTAAATAAAATGGAAAAGGTATTCAGTCTTAACTTGTAAGAAAGAAAGTGGGGGCAAAGGCAAATACAAATTGCTTTGTTTTTGTTTGGCTATGGAGAATAGGGAGGTAAGAGAGAAGATTATTTGGCTCGCAATTTATAGTTAATTTTACTCTTTTTTTTAAAAAAAAATAAACTATACTTTTCATCCTTCAACTTTGACATTATTTTTATTTTGGTAGCTCATCTTTAAATGTTTTATTTTTTTAAGATTGAATTTTTTTATCACTCATATCATTACTCTATAATAACAAGATGATATGACATACTTTATTAACATTTGAAGTGCATAGACAATAATTAATATTTTATTAAAATTATTTGTACCTTTTTATTTATATGAGAATTTTATAAATATTTAATTGTATATCTCTGACTGTCGAAGTTTCCATTTGAAGATCTCAACATTTGAGAGGCTCCTCTTGAGATGGGAAGCAATATATCTTTATTCAGAGAATCATACTCCATCCAATGATGGTGGTGAAGATTAGAGATTAAAAATTTGAAACATCCAACATTATATTAATTGAGTTTGCGCTGTTTTCGGTTAAACATACATCGAATACATGTTCAAAAGGGCAGAACGAGTTTGATGAGAAATTTTGAGATTTATCGACAGTTGAAATGATGAATGAAGCGTTGACCAAAATCTAAGTTGATTCAGAAAAAGTGAGATAAAAGAAGAGGAAGTTCAAATATATGATTGAATCACGAAACCTTGGGTTAATTTTGCTTCAACAGGGAAACAAAGGCAGTTCCTTCACTAGACCTATACTGTTTTGCCGGCTAAAAGATACATAAATGAATGCCCCTAACAAAGAAGCTTTTTTCTGAACCCAGATTTTATTAATATAATAGACACCAAAAATGTATGGAGCAGTGTGGATCAGACACTGACTGATAACGACGTACCACACAGTTGACACCAACTCAAACCATGACGATTCCTTTTCCATTTGATGGGGAAATTCTGATAGTATCATTCCTCCTTTATCACGGGGCAATGGTGAGGGGAGAAAAGGGTAGCTGTTAATGCCATTCATCTATTGTGCCTGGTGGGGTTGAATATATGTACAAATATTGTAAAATGTATGGTACAAAAGTGTATTTTAATTTTATTGTAAAAAAAAAGTCTGAACTTGTTTATTGAAATGTTCAATCGGTTAATTCAATTATGGTTGATCCGGATTAACTATTTGAATATTTGAATATTGTGATGGAAGAAAAAAAAATACTTAAACAATGAACACCAAAATTATTTCATGATCTAAGATGATTGTTACAATAACTTAAGGATCTCGTTGTTATCAGGACTCCATGACGATTTCAAGAAAACGTGTTGACTGCATGCATGTCGACATGATATCAACATGTATGCATGGTGACTTCCCATGCCTCCCCTACGTCCGGACTACTTTGTTGTCAGGTAACTAAAGGTGGGGCTAGGCATGCGCAATGTGCGCGACGAAATAGGATCCCGGAATAGCAAATGCCCAAAAAGTTTACAGTGAGATTATTGGTATTATCGTAGATGATTAAACTATCAAAAAGGAGCTCAAAAAACTTTGTTTGAAGGAAGATATGAGAAATACCAATAATTAGTACTATGCTACAGCTGTAAAGTTTATCTCTTTTTTTTTTGTCTAACTCACTTTACGAAAAGGGTCTCTTTTTAAGAATTTACACAAAACCTCCAACGTACTAGCCCCGGCCCTGCAGGTAACATGCATGCAACCAGTATAAGAGCTCGTCTTGTAAGCAGGAGAGACCATAAAATCAACATGCAATCAATCTATTTTCTTAAAATTCTCGTAGAGTCCTAACGAAATCCTCGAGCTACTTTAATAATCACCTTATATTATGAAATAATTTCTTATAATTCTTGTTCAAGTAACTTTTTTTTCTATCATAATATTCAAGGAATTTTGCCATATAGTTTAAATATATTTTCAAAAAAGTATTATAAATAGTTAAAAGTTTTCCATATACATCAATATCGGATTTGACTTGTTCTCCAACCAAACTAGCAAACAAATGAAAATAAAAACAGAGAGACAAAAGTTGTAAATCAGGATTATCTTCATTCAGTGCATTGGAGCCCGTTCCTTCCAATGAGTCGACTATGACAGATAATTCATATCTCTATATATATCCATCCTTAACCATAAAATATATTAACCACAAGTTTAAAATTATTATTACATAAAAAAAAACACCCCCAATTACCATTAACAAGTGGTCCTGAAAACGTTTTTTTTAAGTAAGAAAACGAATTTATGTTTGACAACTATTTATTTATTCTGCAATTTTCTTAATCTTTTGAATGTAACAAATCGAATTCCCTCTTGTAAATCATGGTTAACCAAAGGTTAGAGAGTGACGTTTAGGGTTATAACATTAATTAACAAAACACAATTAGGAAGCTAATAAGAGAAAATACGAGTATAAGGGGGACCAAACAAATCATGTTCAAGAACTTGATTAAGTCATAAAAGAAATTGATTTGCTTGTTGAACCGGCTTGAAGAGTTTTCATTATGTTGAGCATCTTCTGCTTGTAAAGATACTTTTTGCTAAAGTTGAAGCAAAAATTTTCTCATCTTTCACGAAGGAAACGTGGATTGTGCAACAAAAATGCTATGTACATGCATGTGGAAAGAGTTGGCTTGTAATGGCTTTACATGTACTTTCTTAAGCATATGGAAAACTTTTAAAATTTTATGACATGACAAATTTATAAAATTCTAGTGAACAAAACAAATTATTAATATAAAATACAAAGAAAAAATCTAAACATATGATAATTTAAAATTTTCCCAGGCTCTCGGTTCATCCCAGAGCACAAATTCATTATGGTTGATTTTATTTTTCTCTACTTCGTCTTCAGAGAGAATATAAGACATGTTTTGAGTGAAAACCAGATTAAGCCTTCTTTTTGTCTCAAAGCAAATCGAAGCCAAAAAAGAGCAGGGGGTTCAGAATTTGAGGCATGAACATATGCTCTCCTTCCTCTTGGAGTCACTGGCTTTTTGAATTCATTTCTAAATTATACCCACAACGAGTCATTGGAGGAGGACTTGATGGTCTTCCTTTTTGTTCACTCAAAAAGAAGAGAGCATACATATTTAATATTTTATGATAGAGAAAATAATTTGCATGTCAGAAATACTAGAAAAAACAGAAGAATACAAGACCAGTAAATAATTGAATTCAATTCTGCAAAAGAATTGAAAAGATCTAAACTCCAAAAAGATGGTCTTCAAGCTGAGCAATCAATCAAAACTCAATAAACCCGCATGTAATGCAATGGATGCTAAACAATATAAAAAACTGAATCAATTATAACTAACAAAAACACAAATTTTGATGTCAAGATGGCCGAGTTGGTCTAAGGCGCCAGCTTAGGTACTGGTCCGAAAGGGAATGGGTTCGAATCCCATTCTTAACATCAAGTTTGTGCCTGCATTTTTCTTTCGTGGTCATATTTTTAAACTTAAAATGATTATCTTTGAGTTTAAGTATCAATGTTATTCTTAAGGTATCAATACTATATGAATTAGAATTAAAAAATTTAAGCAATTCGTTCATACGATATCGATACCCATTCAAAGAATATCGATACTGACTCTTCGATATCGATACCGAATAGAGAGTATCGCTACCGAAATTAAATGGCGCATTCTGTTATGCCAATTTGATATCGGTGCAGGCAGTGTAAAGTTACGCTTCTCACAATTGCAGTCGACTAGCAGCTCACTTGGCCATCTCTGGTTTTGTTTGGTTAGAATTGTTGAAAGCATCTTGGTGTCTCATTGCTACTGCCATTGTTTCGTTTCTATCCCAATGTGACGTGCAGTAAGCTTGGTGAACTTTTGTGATCATGGCTGCTTATCCTATTTTGAGCAGGGTGTTTCTGGAGTTCTGTAACTTCTTAATTGTGTTAATTGTCACTTCTTCTATTAATACACATGTTTGTTGTTCGTTAAGCGAAAAAATTGATATCGATGTTGTCCAAAAGAATCAATACCAACAAATTGAGTATCAAAACTGAAGGTTAGAAAAGTTAAATTTGTCCCTTAAACCAGTTGAGGATGATGGGTAATGACCTATTAATAGGGGTGTCTATGTTAGATTTAATTAAACTTACAAAAGCAATTAACACTTAATGATCCTAATAGGATAATTAAATCAATCAAATCATTTTCATGACATAGTTATTAAAAGTTACAGTAAAAGGAACGGAAACTTACTCGATGATTCCATTATGATGCTTAAATATCCCAAAAACAAGTAATAATGAATGTTATCCAATTCCAATACCGTATAATCATCTATTCGTTTTGTGGTGATATCAAGACTTGTTTGATTCTTGATGAAAATGAACCAAGACCCTTAAAGCAGAGTGTTTTTGTGTTTCAGAGAAAAAGAAACCACGTAAAAAATGTCTGCTACGTAAATTAAAAATTGATTCCATTTTGTTTTTAATTCACAAAATAACCAAAAGACCACTCTACTTTGTCAGTTACACATAACACCAGTCAAACTTATATTTTCATGGTATAAGAAGGAGGAATTTACACCCGATAATTGTCTCTTCAATAATATACTAATCATCACCGTGTGTACAACAATAACAATTATCAATTACTTAAATTATATGAATCAATATTAGAAATCAAAATTTCTAATATTTCTCCCACTTGATTCATATACGACAAGTATATAACATATTAACATAATCTGACCTCACTTAAATAATGTAATATACAAGTCACAACTTCGTAAGAACTAAACCGACCGAATCATGGTAGTCACGGGCTTGACAAATGTCCCGATTCCTTCAATGTATTATAGGTCAATCCAATTCAAACAATCACAATTTAATAAGATAGACACCGGAAAACATCTTATCTGACAATGTCTTAAAATAAGACCCAACATCTATAATCATAACAAAATATACATAACTGAAATATGATTCATAGATAAAAAAAATCCAAACAAACATCGATATCTAGAGTATTAAATAAACATAAATGTGCAAGACATATATTCATACATGTATGACTAATTATCCGCTATACAAAGACTTTAAAACTATTCCCATTTCACTAACATGGTCAATAAATGTCTTAGGAGCTAGTCCTTTAGTCAAAGAATCCGCAATCATATCATTGTGCCAATGTGCACTATTTGAACTCTTTGATTTTGTACCTCTTCTTTGACATATAGATACTTTAAATCCATATGTTTGACACACTTGGAATATCTATCGTACTTTAAATCCTCATCGATTTAGCAATGGTACCAACGATGCCTAAACCATCAACAAAATTGCATAGCCACAACGATTGAACTCTAACTTCAAAGCATGCTACAAATTCAACCTTCATAGTGGAAGTTGCAATGATAGACTGCTTACCACTCTTCCATGAGTTGCCATCAACTAAAAGGAACAAAAAGCCAAATGTGGACTTTTGGGTATCTGAACATCCGACATAGTCCGAGTCTGAGTAACCAACAACCTCAAGGTTACTAGTTTTTCTATATGTGAGAATGTGATCTTTAGTGCCTTAAAATTTTCTTTGTAGCTCTCCAATGAAAAAAATCTAGGATTTGATTGATAACAACCCAACATACCGACCGTAAAGCTTATATCTGACCTGGTACAGGTCTGAGCATACATCAAACTCCCGATAAAGATGCACAAGGGATATTATCCATTTCTTTATGCTCCATATCATTATTGGGACATTAGAATAAACTAAAATTGTCTCCTTTCTCGATGGGAACTGGACTAGGTGTACATTATTCCATTTTAAATCTTTCTAGAACTTTGTTGATGTAAACCTTTTGAGACAATTCTAAAATTCCTTGTAATCTATCCCAAAATATTTTTATTTCGATCACATACGAATCCTCACTCATATCCTTCATCTCAAAGTTGCTAGAGAGATAATTTTGAACATCATGCAACAACCCACAATCACTAGCAGCAAGAAGAATACCATCTACATATAACACAAGGATTATAAACTTTCTTCCCACAACCTTCATGTGGATACACCAGTCAATGGTCATTTTTACAAAGTCATATGACAATACAATATCATTAAACTTCAAGTACCATTGTCAGGAAGCTTGTTTAAATCCATAGATTGATTTTTTCAACCTACATACCATATTTCTTTCACTTGTGGTCTCAAAACCTTGAGGTTGATCCATATATATTTCTTCTTCCAAATCTCCATTGAGAAAGGTTGTTTTAACATCCATTGGTGAAGCTCAAGATCAAAATGAGTCACCAAAGTCATTACAATCCTTAAAGAGTCATTTCTTGAAACTGGAGAGAAAGTCTCTTTATAGTCAATGACATCTTCTTTAGTGTAACCTTTGACAATAATTCTGGCTTTGTACCTCTCGACATTGCCCTTAGAGTCACGCTTGGTCTTAAAGAAACATTTATAGTTATTAACATGTAGCTACACAATTACCCAAAGGTAGATCTTACTCATGATTAATAACAATTGAAGTAGGTTATGAACTTTGTTTAATTAATATATAATATACATCCAAATATGACTTGTATGTTAAAGTAAACTTAATGATTGACCTTATATATGCTATATGAATGATGCATGTTTGATGATTGTTGGTTGTGTTTAGATTTAGCCCAAAGGTGAATTTAAATGTGATGTTTTAGTATATGTTATAGTTTGAATTGTGGTTTAAATTCAAAGCAATTAATATGTGTGATGTAAATGTTTGTAGTGGTCTTTACTATGTCAAATATGACTGCCAATGGCATCAAGTTTGATGGGAAGAACTATGATGATTAGATCGAATATGTCAAGCTAAATGCTGGTATTTTGGGACTCAATTTAGCTCTAGTTATAGATGAGCCCACTAAACCGGCTGATACTAATTCGGAGGCAGACAAGAAACTATGGGAGAACTGGGAGAGATCGAATAGGCTTATGATGAGCTTTTTTAAGCTTAGCATAACGGCTAATGTTAAACCTTCTTAACCCAATACTAAAAATGTGAAGGAATTTGTGGTTGAAATTAAAAAAGTGTTCTATAATAGACATTGTGGATAAGTATGTTGTTATTGCTTTTATTAATGATTTATCTAATAGAGATTACACTATAGCTCAGTCAATGGATGAACACATTACTCACATGGTGAATACCTACAACTAGCTTAAAAGTTTAGATATGGATCTTGTTGAGAGGGTATTGATTGAGTTCATGCTGAAATCATGTAAGGGTGATGATTTCCAGCAATTTCAGAGAACATACAACCAACTTAAGGAAAAATTGTCTCTTTCGGATAGTAAGGTCATGCTCATGCAATGGGAGGCAAGACAAATGGAATACCTTAAAGTCAAATTTCCCCAAGATAATTTTTCCTATTATTGTAATTCAAACGCTAGTTCTAGTGACGACAAAGCTCCAAGTAAGAAATAGAAGAACAAGAGAAAGCAACCATTTAAAGTTGCCTCTTCAATACTACAATAATCATCACCGTGTGTACAACAATAGCAATTATTAATTACTTAAATTATATGAATTAATATCAGAGAACAAAATTTCTAACATTTTACTTTTTGGTTAAAATCGAATTAACCAAGTAAACTAAAATTTAGTTTGGTTAATCGATTGGTTACTTTGATTTTAGATCGGTTAATGATTAATAAAATTTTCAAAGTTTGGTTAACTATTAATTCGGTTCAAAATTGATTAATTAACCAAATTAACTGAAAATATTAAATATTATAGATATGTAGGTAGGTAGGTAGGTAGAATATTAAGCTCAAATCCATTAAGAATTAAGGTCAAACTATTTTTTAATCACATTAGACCGTTAAATTTCAAAACTCAATTAAATTTTAACTCAAATGAAAAAATACCTCAATTAAATTTTAATTAATATAATTATTTTTTTATATTTGATTAATTCGGTCGTGTTCGGTTTTGTTAATAATTTTTTTAAAAAAAAATTAATTCTGTTAACGATTAAGGAAATAAAATTTGGTGAATGGTTTTGGTTAATTCTATTCAATTCAGTGACAGAACTAACCGTCTTAACATCTCTACCTATTAAGATTATATGATATTAAAATGAAATATTAGCTCGTTGAATGACTAAAGAATCTTTGTAAAGTTTAAATTACTAAAACTCTCTTGAAAACATAAAATTACAAAAAAGTCTCTACTAGCCTAAATGTTTAAAAGTTGATGTTTTTTTAACCGTTTGAATTATTATAAAATAATATCTATTTAGAATTTTTTAATTTATTGATAACTCACACATATTCTACATAAACAATTACTCGAACATACGACCTATAAAAAGAATTTACCATTGAAACCACTTGATAAGTTCTAAATACGGATGTTTAATAGATAATTGATACATAGGAGTTACTAATAAATCATGCAAATCCCATGTGATAAATAAATAGACATGCCTTGAAGGCTAAACGCCGTGAATATAATTATGTGATTAGGAATGGGAGATTAAATAACCTTTCACACCGTCCATAAACCTTCCACAATATAAGAAGAAGCTTATTAATGATATTAGGTTACTAAATAATTTGCATGTGACGATGAAAGGTTATGCATGGAGAAATACTCAAATTAATAAAAAGGAATATAAGAGTAATAAATAATCCAATTCGATTCTGCAAAAGAATTGAAAAGATCTAAACTCCAAAATGATGGTCTTCAAGCTAAGCAAATCACACAAAACTCAATAAACCAGCATGTAATGTAATGGATGCGAAAGAACCTAAAAGAAATTGATCATTATTAGTTAACGAGAACTGACTTGCCAATGTCAAGATGGCCGAGTTGGTCTAAGGCGCCAGTTTCAGGTACTGGTCCGAAAGGGCATGGGTTCGAATCCCATTCTTGACATGTTTTCTGTTTGCTATTTTTTTGTGGTCGTATTTCAGGGGAAGTGAATATTGTACATAGCACATTTAATAAAGACCATGAAAACTTAAATAAATGGCACTAAAGTTGCATTCGTCATTGTTGATGATTCTTTAGTGGAAAAGCATCAGATTGATCACTAATCTAAAGCTTTCCATGACAGTTCTAGTTGGATCTTTTTGGCTGACCAATGAATTTGGATAACTTTACGACCACCACTCCCTTTTTAACATTAACAAATTTTGATTAGGTTTTGAGGCCATTGGCACTTATGGGATATTCTATTTTATTCTAGGCTGACTATTTGGTATCCTTTTAATTTTTGTATTTTTGTTAAATATACAATGTGGGACTATAAGTTGGAATTACTAACACGAGCAAAATTTATCAATATTTAAAATATTAAAAAATTATTGAATTATTTTAAATTAGAACTAAATTGATAGGATGTATAAATTTTAGAGACTAAAATTTATATTATATCATGTTATATCATAATTTCTATTAAGCTAACGGTTAAAATTAACAAGTAATCAAAATAGAAACAAAACATGACGTTAAGTATGATATTGCCAAAGAAAAATAATTGAATGACCAAAACAATAATACAAAATAGATGAAATACCAAATAAGTGATTTATCCTTCATTCTATAACCTAACTCATTAGAGAAAGGGTGATGTAAGGAAACAAATAAGGATTTTATTTTCTTTAAAAATTGTAAATTAGATCTACGGTTTCTTTATAATTATGGTTTAAATTAGAAATAAGGGCTTTGTAAAATCCCAAAAATCAGACTAGTGACTGAAATGAAAGTTTTTGAAATTTAGTGACCAATTTAAGAAAAATTGAAAAGTTTAGGGACTTAAATATGAATATTGTGGTGTTGGATTAAATAGAAAATATGGAAGGAGTGAAGGGTATTATGGTCTTTTCAGCTTAAAGGATATTTTGTTTCCTTTATTAAGAGATAAACACGTGGGTTTTTGGGAGAGATTTCTAGAAGCCTTTTTCATCTTGCTTTCTTCTTCTTCCCGTAAGCTTCATTGCAAAGGTGAGTTTAACATTAGCTGTTTAATTCTTGGATTTTTTTAGTTGGGTTTTATTCTTTGGGTGGGTTTTATTCTTTGGGTGTTATATAAGCTTGAGGAAAGCTTATATATGATCAAAACAACAAGAAGAGAGAATTAAAAAGGGGATTGTTATAAGGGTGTAGAAATGAATTGTTGGTATGATGAAGTTTTTGAAGTTTTAATGATAAATTTGGCTTGTCATAAGAAGGATTAAGAAGTTTAAAGCATTAAAAATGAGTTTGGAACACATTGAAAGTTTAGTGAAATTCTTTAATTCAAGAGCTATAGTGAGATATTGAAGATAATGAAGTGTTATAGTGCTAAAAGAAGTATGTAACACCCCCCAACCCGTATCCGACCCGGATCCGAGTCCGAAGCGTCACATTAACTTTTCAAAAACCTTTACTTGTATAAAATAGTGAGTAATTTAAAATTTATTATTACATATAACTTATTCAAAACCTTTATCGAACTATTCAGAGCTTATACAATATATTATTTTGAATACATGCCAACTAGAATTTTTTGTATTAAAATACATATTATTCACCTTTCTTCTGATCTAACCTTTGGTAAGGAGAACTGACCTGTCTTGCTCCACATTGCTCTTTACTCTTCTCACTTCGGTAACCTACGTGTGAAACAATCACACGCTAAGTCGATGACTTAGTGAGGCAATAAACATAAAATATAAACTATAGCTTGTAATCATGCATGAACAATTACTACTATCACTCATACCCTTATTCATGTAACAAATCCCTATAACACATATGCAATATATATCATTACATATAAAAACATATACACACATATATTCCTCACTCATCATTTCCATCATTAGTCTTATTTCACTATCCATATTATTATCATTTATATGTGTTGATCATATCCTCTTGAACCTAACCTTGTTAACCAACATATGCTTCGTGTAACCAAACAATACGCATATCATCATATGACTCGTGCAATACACATATCAACATATATCAAAGAAGCATATTTTTCACATGTAATATATATTTATTTTTATATCTTTGTCTAGCCCATGTACATTTCTGAGAACTATAGATATGTGAGTCTATAGAGGTTGTGCACTACTGCTGTCACCACAGCTCGTATAAATGCACCGAAGTGCCACGTAGAATTGCACCGTAGTGCCGCGTAGAAATTCACCGAAGTGCCATATAAGGTTGTCCCTAAGGACCATATATCATTCCTTAAGAATCATATACATATGCCAAGGATCAAGTATGTGTCTCAAAAGACCTCACACATGTTCCAAAGAATACATATATGTCCCGAAGAACCGCGTAGACCCTCGACTCTTGGCATGCCAATTATACTCTAACTCTCATGACACATAACATGGGCATCATCATTTATGTCATTTCACATATATACTTTCATATCACATGTCATATAAGCTCATAGCTTCTTTTCATATTCTCGTAGGATCACATAGTTCATATCTTATACTTTGTTTTCTCATGTTCACATATACCATGTCATATGGCTCATATCTTTCTCATGTAGTCACATAGTTCAGTTTCACATATGGTCATATATATACATCACATAGCGCATTCTTCTCATATCATTACATTCAAAAGCATGTTAACACATATAATCATGCATACATACAATTCATGTCATTTATATACGTATAATCATATATTCATGCATTTTAACATAGGAAATAGACTCATCGCAAGTCTTGTTTCCATTCATCATACATCACTAAAATACACTCACCTGAGCCTCACTAAGTTCCAATCCACTTTTATGATTTCATTTCTTTCGATCGAATCTTGACTTGATAATCGTTCCGGGGCTTGTTTGTGCTCGATATCTATATAATCATACATTGATACATATTAGTATCCAATTGATATACACTAATCTATCATTTCTTAGACCAAAAGAAAGGTATAATTTTATTTCCCTTGAAGTGCATCGATGCATTTTACAGTGTATCGATGCATCCCTTAACATGTGCATCAATGCACTCCTTATGAATCGATGCATTAATTGCATTCGATGTTTCTATTTTTAATGGGTGCATCGATGCACTTCCTATGTATCGATACACTCTGAACAATTTCTGGAAATTTACCCTTGATGCATCGGTGCACCTTGAATGTGCATGGATGCACATAGCCCAGAATTCATTTTTAAGCCCGAAAATCTACTCAAATCAACTCAAATGCTTTATCTTTCAATCCCTTTCATGTTCTCAACTCATATATACATGCTTAAACCAATTTATATCCATATAAACAATCTTTAGCTTCAAAATTCTTTTCCTCATATGTAACTCAAGAATTAAACCAATTTTGCAATATGTTTTAATTTCAATTCTATGGCTTCTAACTTCTTAATTAGACCATTGGCAAGTCAAATTTAACTTTCAACTATAGTTATGAACTCTATTTCAAGATTTCACCCAAAAACATCAAATCTTTAATCCCTCCTAACTCCATCATATTTTGATTTTAATATAACTTAAGCTTTCCTTAAGCTCAGTTATCATCTAATAATCATAAACCAACTTTTATTTCCACAAATAATCAACTAACCACAAAACTCACCTTTACCATGGTGACTCACGGCTGAAGAAGAAGAAGAGAACTCTGGAAGTTTATTTTGCCTTCTTTTCTCTTCCACGTGGCTTCCTTATCTAATAAAGGAAAATAAAAAATCTTCAATGTCAAATGACTATTTTACCCTTTACTTCATTCAATAATTACTAAATAATCTTCATCATATTTCTAATAAATCATTGAACTATTCAATTATCCCACTTTAATCACTAATTCTTGAAATTTTACAATTTGGTCACTAACCCGGTATTGAGGATGTTACAAATCTCCCCTCCTTTAAAGAAAATTCGTCCTCAAATTTTCACTGAACAAATCAATAAGAACATATCTTCTATTAGTCTCATATTACTTCATTTCTTAATCTTTTTTTCCTTTATTTCTTCAACAACATTCTTCCTTTATACATTTATCTACTGTCACTGATCATATAAACAGTAACTAGTAACTTTAATCCCTTTCTGTCTTTTCTCTCATTCCATTATGCATTTTCCTTTGACCATTTCTGCGACTTCATATAATATCCCTAATCATGTAGACAATAACATCCATTTTCACCACTCAACATCATAAATTCATCTCTAACTGCCTTACAATAATAACCAAATTCGTTTTCCATCATCATTTAACCAAAAACACGACCTTAAATATTCTTTAAATATGATTCAACATACACTTTAAATAATATTTTTACATCACCTTTGTAACATCCCAAACTAGGGGTTAGTGACTAAATTGTAAAGTTTAAGAATTTGATGAATTAAGTAGAAGAATGGAATAATTCAATGATTTATTTGGAAATAATTCCTAAAAGTTGTTAGTAATTATTAAAGTAGATGAAGGGCAAAATGGTAATTGAACAAAGATAATATTAAATATTAATAAATGGGTATTATAATACATGAGATGTATGATTGAAGAGATAAGTTTTAGACTTATCTTCTTCATCTTCATCTTCTCTCAAACGTGAAGAGCCAAGCTTGCAAAGGTGAGTTTCTTTGTTAGTTGGTTATTTGCTAAATTTATGGTTGGGTTTTGATCATTAGATAATAACTAAGCTTAAGGAAAGCTTAAGTTATCTTAAGATTGAAAGATAAAGAAGTTATGAAAGATTAAAGAAAATGAGTTTTTAAAGGAAATTCTGGAAAATAGTTAATAAGAGATTTTTAAGATGGAATTTGACTTGTCATCAATAAGAATAAGAGATTTATGAAGTTAGAAAAGATTTATAACAAATTTGAAAGTTTAGTAAGATTCTTAATTTTAAGAATCTTGATGAAATATGGAAGGTAAATATGATTTATATGGACATAAGTTGGTTTCAATAATGATAGTTGAGTTTAAAGACATGATAGGGGATTAAAATAGAAGAATTGAATGAAGAATTGATGAATTTCGGGCTTGAAATACAATTTCTGGACAAGGTGCATCGATGCACATTCATAAGTGCATCGATGCATCCTTTTAAAATAGAAACATCGAATGCATTTTATGCACCGATGCATCAGTAGTGCATCGATGCATACCTTCATTGAAAGAGGAAATTGGCTTTTCTCTTAGCCTAAGAAGTGACAGTTTAGAATATATCAAATGGAATATTGATATGAATCTGTGTATTGTTATGTAGAGATAGAACGTGATCCGTTTCGGGACAATTGAGGAATTAGAATCGAATCAAAGCAAAGCTAAGGTGAGTGCAATTTATTTTGTACTTATTTTATTGAATTAACATTGGCTTGCGATGAGCCAGTGATGGAGTTACTATGGTAAGAAGTAACTTCTAAATTGTTATGTGATTACCATGTATGCATTAATACATAGAAATAGATGGATGCTATGTTATATGATTTATATGCTTAAGTGAAAATGCAACATATGATATATGTTATTTGACATGACATGCATGGTTACATGAAAGAAAGCTATGTGACTACATGTATATGTGAAAGAAGCTATAAGCTTATATGCACATGTGATATATGTGATATGAATTACATGAAATGATTTACGTGAATACATGTATATATAATACATGTGATATGATATGAGATATATGGTTACACATACATGTGGTATGTGACAGAAGAGAAAGAACAAGTGATACGAAATGTATAAATAAATGCCCATAGTATATGATATGAGAGCTATAGGTATAGTTGGCATGCCAAGAGTCGAGGGTTTACCTATGTTGAAAGGAACATATGGATAGTTGCCGAGGATCTTTATGACCTCTGGATAGTTACCGGGGTTCTTTGTAACCTCTGGACAGGTCCTTCGGGACGAATACTGAACGAATGTTCGGTGCCCCATGAGGGAATTTATACGAGCTGTGGTGACAGCATTAGTGCACAACCTCAATGTACTCACATACCTCTATTCTCAATAATATACATGGGCAATGAAATTGAAAGACAAATGAAAGTGAAAGTGATACAAGAAGGTAAGTTGCATGTGTGCATGACCTGATTGTATATTGTTATCATACAATAGATTCATGCATATTGATATGTCATGATTCAATGATATGAATGCACATACATGAATTATATGATGTTATGTGTGTTTCTGGGTATAGTGATATATGTGTTATATGATGAGTATATGGTAAGTGGAAAGGATTATTGATAGTGTTTGCATATGTATGTCTTTTATTTATATGAAATGATATATGTTTATATTATATGTTTTATATGCCTCACTAAGTCTATGACTTAGCGTGTAAGTGATTTACACGTAGGTACCAAGAAACGAGAAGTGAAAGAATAGAAGTGGCAAAGACAGTATCACTACTAAAAGATCAGATCAGAAATATTTGACAAAGTATGTATTTGGTTATGTATAAAGTGTTGGCATGTAATAAGTCATTAAGTACGAGCACTCTGATAAAGTCTGTATTTTGTTTTAAATAAAGTTTTAAATTTCCCGGGATTTTTCTTAAGAGTCAAGGTTTGAAAAGTCAATGTGACACGTCGGACTCGTATCCGGGTGTTACAACCTTGCACACTTTTCTTACTTTTATATCAAAATTATCATCAACACTTCCATATAACCCTTATCGTATCTGATCCTTTAACTAAATTCCTTTCATTTCTTTACTCCATTATTCCTTTATTTATTCCTTATACCCCAAATCATATCTTTCATTTCATGCTCATATACTCTTGTCTTATCACTTATACTCATCTCTATGTACCAATCTTTATGACATCCTCATAACTTTGATAACCCATTTACTTATACAAAACTTCATTCTTTATCATTTCTTATACTTGTATTTTCCTTCCTTAAGGTTCCATGCAAATACTTATCTTCTTTTCTATATCATAGTTATCTAATCAGAATACACAACTATATTCAGTTTCATATCATAATTGATTAACTCAACTTTACCTTTTTTTCAATCTTATAACCTTTACTCTGACAATTAATCAATAACATCTGTCTAATCGAGGGCACAAACCCTAGTCAACCAATCACATACATTCTTTCCAATCGAAATTATCTCAAAATTCGTTTACTTAACTTGTCAATTTCACCTCCATTCTCATACATCCTGAAATTTTCGTTATTCAAACTCAACATCATAACTTCCTTTGTCTTATAAACTGATCATTGATATATACATTCTCAAACTCTTCTTATCAATCCTCAGCTTTACTCAAATATACAAATCCTTATTTCCTTTACTATATCACCTTACTATGGTCCAAATATACAACTGTATCCAGATCCATTTTATATTTGGTTGTTTTATCCTGACAACATCTCAAAATATTAAATTCTATACCTTTTCCATCACATAATCTGGTTAGCCAACGCTAACTCTGCCCATCCAAAATGCAAACCCTTATTCTATCCACATTCTTGCTTATACATGGTATTATTCCTTTATTTCAAACTCATCGACTCTGGCTGTATATATCTTATACACTTGTCACTGATACACTTATTCTCGAATTCTCCACAAATTCTAATCACATCTTTAGATCTTTTAACGTCCTTATGGTGACACTTGCTCACCATATTCTATCTTATTCACTTTATAACAAAACTTCTCCATATCACTTTTTCTATTCAAAACAGTGAAAACCTTTTATCACTATTCAAATATGATTTCAATTTTCTGAAATCAACCTTTAATCTTATAAGGCACTTTCTGAGGTTTCTGATATTCATCCTACCTGGCCAAGGCAAGTGAATTGCTATCATCATCAGATTTGTCAGCTATCGATTCACTTCGACAATTTCTATAATCAATTTCTACTATATTATACAAATCTTGTTCTATTGGCAAGACAACATACTTCTTACCCTATCAGATCAGAAATTTTCACTCTGTGTTGGCATGTACACATTTTATGACACTTTGGACTTTAGTTTATACCGAGAATCAGCTAAACCGTGGCTCTGATACCATTAAATGTAACACCCCAACCCGTATCCGACCCGGATCCGAGTCCGAAGCGTCACATTAACTTTTCAAAAACCTTTACTTGTATAAAATAGTGAGTAATTTAAAATTTATTATTACATATAACTTATTCAAAACATTTATCGAACTATTCAGAGCTTAAACAATATATTATTTTGAATACATGCCAACTAAAACTTTATGTATTAAAATACATATTATTCACCTTTCTTCTGATCTGACCTTTGGTAAGGAGAACTAACCTGTCTTGCTCCACATTGCTCTTTACTCTTCTCACTTCGGTAACCTACATGTAAAATAATCACACACTAAGTCGATGACTTAGTAAGGCAATAAACATAAAATATAAACTATAGCTTGTAATCATGCATGAACAATTACTACTATCATTCATACCTTTATTCATGTAACAAATCCCTATAACACATATGCAATATATATCATTACATATAAAAACATATACACACATATATTCCTCACTCATCATTTCCATCATTAGTCTTATTTCACTATCCATATTATTATCATTTATATGTGTTGATCATATCCTCTTGAACCTAACCTTGTTAACCAACATATGCTTCTTGTAACCAAACAATACACATATCATCATATGACTCGTGCAATACACATATCAACATATATCACAAAAGCATATTTTTCACATGTAATATATTTATTGTTATATCTTTGTCTAGCCCATGTATATTTCTGAGAATTATAGATATGTGAGTCTATAGAGGTTGTGCACTAATGCTGTCACCACAGCTCGTATAAATGCTCCGAGGTGCCACGTAGAATTGCACCGTAGTGCCGTGTAGAAATGCACCGAAGTGCCATATAAGGTTGTCCCTAATGACCACATATCATTCCTTAAGAATCATTTACATATGCCAAGGATCAAGTATGTGTCTCAAAAGACCTCACACATGTTCCAAAGAATACATATATGCCCCGAATGACCGCGTAGACCCTCGACTCTTGGCATGCCAACTATGCCCTAACTCTCATGACACATAACATGGACATCATCATTTATGTCATTTCATATATATACTTTCATATCACATGTCATATAAGCTCATAGCTTCTTTTCGTATTCTCGTAGGATCACATAGTTCATATCTTATACTTTGTTTTCTCATGTTCACATATATCATATCATATGGCTCATATTTTTTTTCATGTAGTCACATAGTTCAGTTTTACATATGTTCATATATATACATCACATGGCGCATACTTCTCATATCATTACATTCAAAAGCATGTTAACACATATAATCATGCATACATACAATTCATGTCATTTATATATGTATAATCATATATTCATGCATTCTAACATAGGAAATAGACTCATCGTGAGTCTTGTTTCCATTCATCATACATCACTAAAATGCACTCAACTGAGCCTCACTAAGTTCCAATCCACTTTTATGATTTCCTTTCTTTCGATCGAATCTTGACTTGATAACCGTTCCGGGACTTGTTCGTGATCGATATCTATATAATCATACATTGATACATATTAGTATCCAATTGATATACACTAATCTATCATTTCTTAGACCAAAAGAAAGGTATAATTTTATTTCCCTTGAAGTGCATCGATGCATTCTACAGTGTATCGATGCATCCCTTAACATGTGCAGCGATGCACTCCTTATGCATCGATGCATTAATTGCATTAGATGTTTCCATTTTTAATGGGTGCATCGATGCACTTCCTGTGCATTGATACACTCTGAACAATTTCTGGAAATTTACCCTTGATGCATCGGTGCACCTTGAATGTGCATCGATGCACATAACCTAGAATTCATTTTTAAGCCCGAAAATCTACTCAAATCAACTCAAATGATTCATCTTTCAACCCATTTCATGTTCTCAACTCATATATACATGCTTAAACCAATTTATATCCATATAAACCATCTTTAGCTTCAAAATTCTTTTCCTCATATGTAACTCAAGAATTAAACCAATTTTGCAATTTGTTTTAATTCCAATTCTATGGCTTATAACTTCTTAATTAGACCATTGGCAAGTCAAATTTAACTTTCAACTCTAGTTATAAACTCTATTTCAAGATTTCACCCAAAAACATCAAATCTTTAATCCCTCCTAACTCCATCATACTTTGATTTTAAGATAACTTAAGATTTCCTTAAGCTTAGTTATCATCTAATAATCATAAACCAACTTTTATTTCCACAAATAATCAACTAACCACAAAACTCACCTTTGCCATGGTGACTCACGACTGAAGAAGAAGAAGAGAACTCTGGAAGTTTATTTTGCCTTCTTTTCTCTTCCACGTAGCTTCCTTATCTAATAAAGGAAAATAAAAAATCTTCCATGTCAAATGACTATTTTACCCTTTACTTCATTTAATAATTACTAAATAACCTTCATCATATTTCCAATAAATCATTGAACTATTCAATTATCCCACTTTAATCACCAATTCCTGAAATTTTACAATTTGGTCACTAACCCGGTATTGAGGATGTTACAAAGTATATATAGTTGATTTTAAAGGCATGAAGAGAGTCAAATAAGTAGAGTTTGGGGTAAAGTGTTGGAATTTTCAGGTTTAAGGAAATATATTATGGGTAGTAGTATCGGTACTGGTTGAGTTAGTACTAATACTACAAGGCAATTTATGAGAAAATTATGTGTAGGGTATGGATCTTCATGAGGTATCGATACCAGGGGTATCGATACCAATTGGGAGGTATCGGTGCCATTCTTTCAAAGAAATTACAGAATAAAAATTGGGTATTGATACCGTGGAAGGGTATCGATACTACAAGCATAAAAGTATTAGTATTGTGCTTGTAGTACCGATACTACTTGAGTTGGGAAATTGAAATTAGTGTTTTATTTAGTTGCATTGGTATGAATATTTTATAGTATTATGAATTTCGATATTCATTGGATTGTATATTCATGTAGATATCGATCGAAAGAAAAGTTCGGATAGGCCGTCAGAGTAAGATTCGAAGAGAACAAGAGATTGGTATTGTCAAGTGAGACCAAGGTGAGTTCATGGTATTCAACATAAGTTATGTTAGGGAATTAAGACTTGCGATGAGTCTAATTCCGATATTAGGTTATATGAGTATCAAAACATAAACATGTAGTAATATAATGCTAGATGTATATGAGTAAATGCATATGTTTAGACATTGAGTACATCTTTATAAGTGAACTATGTGAATGTATGTATGAGTGATAAATCATATGATCCTGAGCTATGTGTGATAATAAGTTATGTGATCATAAGAAATAAGATATATGATAAAAGGAATGTGAAAGTGATATATGTGATTACATGTCTATATGAATACAAGGAAATGTGACATGACATATATGTGATAATGGGATATGAGACTTTACGAGAATGTTACATGATATATGTGATATGAATGTGTATATGTGATAAACATAAAAGATAATGCTCATGTTATTTGTTATGAGAGCTAGGGGTATAGTTAATATGCCAAGAGTTTAGGGTTCTATGTGGTCCTTCGGGATATATATATAATCCTTTGGAACATATATGAGGTACTTTGGTACACCTACTTGATCCATTGGAATATGTATGTGGTTCTTAAGAAGTGGTCCTTCGGGACATATGTGTTATATGTGGTCATTCGGGACATCTATGTGGTCTTTCGGGACATTTCTACGCGGACCTTCGAGACAAATTCTATGTGCCCCTAGTGGGAATTATACAAGCTGTGGTGACAGCATATGTCCACAACCTCTATGTACTCACATATCTTTAGTTCTCAAAAGTATACATGGGTTAATAAAGACATAAAACAATTACAATGTATATGATATGTATATGTGTGACATGTTATGTAAAATGGATTACAGGATTCGTGTATATTGCTTGATTTATGTATAATATGATGATTACTAATGTTATGAATATGAGTTTTCAGTCATAAGTACTAATGATAAGATTGGAAATAATGAAAATGATTGTATATGAGTATAGAAGAATTGGCATATAAGTTAGTATGATATTATCGTATTTAATGTACATGCATTGATAGGTAGTGAAAGTTTATATTATTTATTTTTTATGTCTCACTAAGTCTGTGACTTAGCGTATGAGTGTTTTACACGTACGATCCGAGAAGTTCTAAAGAGAAGATAGACAGAGGAGACAACGTGACTTCTGCAAAGATCAGATCAGAAGAATTAACAGTAGGTTTCCCTATTGTATTATAGTGTTGGCATGTATTTAAAGAATTAAATTGTAAAAGCTCTTAACAATTTTTGTAAGCTTTTTGAGTTGATATATGTAAATTATTTAGCATGTTTAAATTTAAATTCTAGATTTTCCTCTATTTTTATACAAGAAATGATTTGAAAGGTTGATGTGATATTTCAGACTTATATCCGGGTCGGATACGAGTTAAGGGTGTTACATGCTTAAACTATATATATTTTATATTTCACGTGCTTAAAGCATTAATTGTCAAAGTAGGTCCCTAATATTTCATTTGATTAATATTTTAAAGTCAATTTGGTAGGTTCATTAAAAAAATATTATCCAATGAATGTTTGACATGTGACCTGATTTTTTAATTTTATATATTTTTTAAATAAAAAAATATATATTCTCTTTTATATTTCTTTTATTTTATTCTTCCTGACATTTATTCTTCTGTTAAACCCTAAATATATATATAAGCACCTATTTTAATAAAAAAATATAATTTAAATAATTACTTTTTAAAACCTATAATTATTAATAATTATTTTAAAATTGTCCTACCACAACAAAAATTGGTCCCTAATCTTTCATTTTCTGGAATGAAAAATTAAAAAGCAACCATTGGAACTACATTAATGGTCCCAAATCGAATTATATATCCATCCCACCACAACAACGTGATAAATTTTTACGTTTGCTTTTTGATTTCCTTCTCTCAAAGAGGCTGTATACTACAAACGGTCACAGACGCAAGGTCTTATATGAGAAGGATGAAATTTTAAAATTTTAAGATGAGATAAACTTATAAAATTTTAAAATAAGGTAAATTTATAAAATTTTAGGATACGAAAAAGTATTATCAATTGAAAGTATAAAAAAATATTTAAAATATATATTACTTTGAAACTTTTAAGGAACGATTGTTCTCATTCGTCACTCTTCGATCCATCCCTAACCGCAAAGTTCTTGGAGCTATTAAACTAATTAATGTCCCCAAAGCTCAACCGTATTAAACTAATTAAAAACAAAGCCATCAAACGACGTTGCTATATTCTCTTTCTTTTGTCTCCCCTTAAATCCTTTCCCTTTCCACGTCTGAAAGTCTTCCGAAATCCAATCAATATTAGTTAAACATACTTAATATATGTTTAATACTCCTATATTATTTTAAATAAAACCATATATCCATGTTTCTCGTATGATGTAGTGAATATCTAGCTGAATCTTTCAGCCTTACGTGGAAAGCAAAGCAACTTGCGGGGAGTTGAGAGGGACATTCTGGGAGAACAAAACTATTAACTTGTTTTTCCCTTTTAGCTTAGGACACATAGGGTGCATGTACCCAATTGGGAATTGGCCTACCAAATTCGGAATCCAAGCCACTTGCTGAGACTGGGTCCAATTGTTAGTGATTGAGCAGAAAATGGTGGATTAACGACTGCCTTTATCAGCTATTTACAAGCCAGCCAAACAGTGGCGGATCCACATCTTCTCGAGGGTGGACACGTAATGACAAATTAGACAATGACTTTGTGCCATTGCCGAGTTAATATCATGGCCTGGGCGTTGCAGTAAATTTATACAACTAACCTAGACGATATGACAAATTCCATTTAAGAAAATGAAAAAGAAACCTTAGAGATTCATGTTCCGAGAATCCAAGTTTTTTCAACACTGTAGTCCTCAATATGCTGACATTCCTCATTTTTTACGTGCAATGCTTAGCGGAATAATTTACCTCTCTACAACTAAAATCAGTGACGAAAGACAATATATATGTATCCATATGTCTATATGTATAAGGGATGGTTGTGATGCAAAAAATGAAGCTAGAGACACCAAAATTTTAACACCCTAAATTTACTAACAGCTCGGGCTTCTTTATTGGACAAATATAGGTAATATACTCCAAAAAGATGGTCTTCAAGCTGAGCAAAGAATACAAAAGTCTATAAACCAGCATGTAATGTAATTGATGCGAAAGTATATAAAAGAAATCGATCGTTAAGAATTAACGAGATCTTACCAATCAATGTCAAGATGGCCGAGTTGGTCTAAGGCGCCAGTTTCAGGTACTGGTCCGAAAGGCATGGGTTCGAATCCCATTCTTGACATCAAATTTTTGCCTGCTTTTTTCCTGGTCGCATTTAAGGGGAAGTGGATTCTGTTTTATTGAACCTTTATGTTGTTTCATGAGATGTTGATTGGCAAGAAATTTGGTGATTGCTTGATTAGGTATTCTTAATAGGCTGGTTACTAATGATTGATTTGAAAGTGGAGTAGTGGACGACAAGTGTATCTTGTGTGGTGCGGTGGCTTAATCGATAAGCCACCTTTTCTTTGAATGCATGTTTTCCGATGGTGTAAGAGGATTCTTGGTCTTTGTAATCGTGAGAGGCCTGTGTGTTCATGAGAACAGGAGCTATTTCTTAAGGGTAAGTCTCTCCTTACTCTTATTCTTAAATTGGCATGGAGTGTGTTGATTTACTTCATAATGGAGGAACCAAATAGGTGTACATTTAGCAGTTTGGTGAGAAGCGAAGAGGACATTTTCAATTTGGTAAAGTTTATTGTTCATCACAAACTATACAATAGGAAGTTAAATAGGATAGGGCCTATAAATTCTAGTCTTTGTACAGAATGAGATCTCTTAGATTAAATATCATGCGATTGATATTTGTTTATGTTGCGGAAGACGGCTATCGGATAGAGCAAAATCGCAACTGATAATTTGAGAAAATAAAAATAAAGATAAAAAGAGACACAAAATTTACGTGGAAAACCCCTAAATAAAATAGGGTAAAAACCACGGGCAACGGTAGTAGAATTTCACTATGAGAAAATAGGAATTACAACCTCTCTCGATCTACCAAAGAGAAAACAATGATAATTTTCTCTCGATAAAAAGGAAAAAACAACTCTCAAGAAACTCTCTAAATTCTCTCTAGTATCGGAAGAAAGCTAAAATGCTTTGGGATGATTTTGAAGCTAAATGAGCTAGGGTATTTATAGTTGAAGCTTTAAGGACTAATTTTTAAATACCCTAAATTACAATGACTAATTGCATAGTTTTACCATCCAAAATTTTCAACAATTTGGTGGCCAAATTTGACCAATTTTGCCACCCCATTAATGCCACCAAATTGCCACCCATAATGTTGACAATTGATGCAATTTGGTGTGCCAATTTTCAACAATCTCCCACTTGAAGATTTGATTGGAACAATCATATCTTCACACCATTCTTTCTACCTTGTACCTTTCATGTTGCTTACGTTTCTGACAGGCCACAGGAGGATCGACACCAGGTAAATTTATCAGCATTGATCGCCTTCGTCATGAAATCTGCTATGTTGTCTTTGGTATGGATCTTCTGCATATCTACCGTTCCTTCTTCCACCTTTTCACGAATGAAATGGTACTGAACTCATATGTGCTTAGTCCTTGAATGAAATGTTGGATTCCTTGCTAGATGCAAGGCGCTTTGACTGTCACAAAACAGAGAGACATACTCTTGATTGTGCCCAAGCTCCTCCAATAGCATCTTCAACCAAATTGCTTCTTTACTGGCTTGTGTAGCTGCTACATATTCTGCCTCTGTTGTGGATGTAGCCACAACTGACTGCAATTTTGAAACCCAGCTTACAGCTCCACCAGCAACTTTGAACACATATCCTGTAGTAGATTTGCTTTTATCCAAATCCCCTGCATAGTAAGAATCTACATACCCATTGATTAGTAAGTTTGATCCTCCGTAACATAATGCAACATTTGAGGTCCCTTTGATGTATCTTAGGATCCTCTTTACAATATTCCAATGCTCTTTGCCTGGATTCGCCATGTACCGACTAACCACTCCCACTGCTTGTGCAATGTCTGGTCTTGTGCATATCATAGCAAACATTAAACTTCCCACTGCTGATGCATACGGTACTCGAGACATCTCCATCCTCTTTTCTTCACTGCTAGGACTCATACTGGAGGATAATTTGAAGTTAATAGGAAGAGGGGTAGAAATTGGCTTACAATCTTGCATGCTAAATCGTGACAAGATTTTCTTCAAGTAATTCTTTTGTGAAAGCCAAATCTTCCTATTACTTCTGTCTCGGTGAATTTGCATCCCTAGAATCTTGTTTGCTGATCCCAAGTCCTTCATTTCAAATTCCCTAGCCAGTAGTGCCTTCAATTCTTCAATATGATCTTTGTTGGGTCCTGCAACCAACATGTCATCCACATACAACAGCAATATAACAAAATCGTTATCACCAGACATCTTGAAATAAGCACAAGGGTCTGCATTAAGTCTGTTGTATCCAAGGCACATAATGAAGGAATCAAATCTCTTATACCAACACCTCGGCGCCTGCTTTAGACCGTACAGAGATTTGTTCAACCTGCAAACCAAGTTCTTCTTTTCTTTTTCTTCAAAACCTTCAGGTTGGAGCATATAAATCTCTTCTTCAAGATTTCCATGAAGAAAAGATGTTTTAACATCTAGTTGTTCCAAATGTAAATTCAATGTAGCACACATTGCCAAGACTACTCGAACTGTTGTTAGTCGAACCACAGGAGAAAAAATTTAATTGAAATCAATACATTCTTTCTGAGCATATCCTTTGACCACCAGTCTTGCACGATACCTCTCCACTTGATCGTCACCATTTCGCTTGATTTTGAAAACCCATTTGTTACCAATTGGCTTCCTTCCTTGTGGTAGTGGCACAAGGTCCCATGTATTATTTTTATGAAGGGCTTCGATTTCTTCTTGCATCGCCATCATCCAGAGTGAAGCATCTGAGCTGTTTATTGCCTCCTGGTATGTTGATGGCTCATCGTTCTCTGTTAAAAGGCAGTATGCAATATTACCTTCTATAACATAATCTGAGTGCCAATTGGGACGTCTTCTCACACGATCTGATTGACGAGTTGTTGGAGCTTCAGAACTCTCTGGTTCTTGTTCATCATGTGATGGTTCTGCTTCAGAAGAATCTTCTTCTTCAAACTCTTTTTCCACATGTATCTGAGTAGTCTCTGACTTTTCAGCGCTATCATCGTCTTTTTTTCTTTGTAGTTTATCTTCTACAAAGATAACATCCCTGCTAATGATCACTTTACGGGCAGTGGGATCCCACAAGCGATACCCCTTTACTCCATCAGCATACCCCAAGAATTTGCATTTCCTGGATTTTGGATCCAGCTTTGAAATTTCTTGGGCGTTGTACATCACGTACACAATACTTCCAAATACATGGAGGTTTGAATAATCAACTGGTTTACCAGTCCACATCTCCATTGGTGTCTTCAGCTCTATTGCAGTTGATGGAGCTCGATTCACCAAATAACAGACGGTATTGACTGCTTCTGCCCAGAATGATTTTTCTAGGCCTGTGTCCCTCAACATTGCTCTTGTTCTTTCTAACAAGGTTCTGTTCATCCGCTTTGCCACTCCATTTTGTTGAGGAGTGTTCGCCATTGTGAACTGTCTTTTGATGCCTTCTTTCTTGCAAAAGTCATCAAATTCTTCGCTTGTGTATTCTCCTCCATTATCTGTTCTGAAACACTTGATCTTATTTCCAGAATCAAGTTCCACCCGCGCTTTGAAGTTTTTGAAAGTTGAAAACACGTCTGACTTCTTCTTAATAGGGTGCACCCAACATCTCCTGGAGTAGTCATCAATAAATGAGACAAAGTATTTTGCTCCACCTAGGGATGTTACTGGTGCTTGCCATACGTCAGAGTGAACCAATTCTAGAACACTTTTGCCTCTAGAATTTGATGTGTTGAATTTCAACCGGTGCTGCTTACTTGTTATGCAATGCTCACACAAAGTAGGTGATACCTTTATTAAGTCTGGAAGTAGCTTTTGCTCCACAAGGACTTTCATTCCTTGTTCTGACATGTGTCCAAGTTTCTTATGCCATAGCATTGCATAATCTGAACTACATGAGGCAACAGAGGCTTCTGCTTCTAAAAATGTCTTTCCCTTCAGCATGTACAAGTTTGCAGCTATCTTTTCACCTTTCAACACCACAAGCGCTCCACGGAACACATTCATGATTCCTTTCCGTGTTTCAATCTTGCTAGCATTATTATCCAACAATCCGTAGGATAATAAATTTTTCTTCAGACCTTTCACGTGCCGCACATCTCGAACAACTTTAATTGTTCCATCATACATCTTCAATTTGATGGTTCCCACACCAACGATCTCTAAGGCATGATCATTGCAACTATACACAGATCCTCCTGAGACATGTTCATAATGATGGAACCATTCTCTTCTTGAGGTCATGTGATATGTCGCTCCCGAATCAATGAGCCATATATCTGTAAATCTTTTTCTGCCTTCCACGGTGGTTGACGCTTCACAGCATAGAGCATTTCCATCATCTGAAGTGTTTGCGGTATTGCCTTGTGGATTGGAGTTTTTATTTAGACTCCAACAATCCTTCTTTCCACAGTGGTATCACTTTAAATTCTTCTTGCTCCTCGACTTCGATCTACCATGTTTATGACTGCTGCTTTGGCCACGTTCTGTTGATCTCCCTCTCATCGTTGTCAACGCTTCTGCTTGTTGCAGATTTACTTGTCTGTCTTCCTTGTTCTTGCGCCGATTTTCTTCTTGTAGAACAGCAGCTGCAACGTCATCGAAGACTAGACTGGTGACATTACTGTTTGTCAAGTTGATGATGAGATGATCGTACGAATCCGGTAGACTTTGAAGTAGAAGTTCAACACGTTCTTGTTCTCCTATTTTACAGCTTAAGGATGTAAGCTGAGAAAATAAGGTGTTCAGTGTATTTTAGTGCTCCGTCACTGAAGTAGATTCTGGCATACGGAGAGTGTACAATTTCCTCTTAAGGAAAATTTTATTGTGCAGCGATGTGACCTCGTACAATTTGATGAGATGATCCCATATCTCCTTAGCTGTCTTCTTCGCCTCGATGCTTGACAATACTTCATCTGCTAATGCTAGATGAAAGTTTGCCATAGCATTCCCGTCCATCTCGTTCCATTTGATGTCATCTGCGAAATCCACCGGCCTTTCATTGATAGCCGCTAGACACCCGTCTTTCCTTAGGATGGCCTTCATCTTTCAATTTCCACAATGAGAAATTTCTCTCATTGAATTTTTCAATATCAAATTTCGTTGCCATAGCTTCTTCTACGGATAGCTCCCACTATTTCACTATCGTGAATAGTTCTCTAGAACCTTCAAAGAATGGGTAATAACTTTTTATTTTCTTATGTTGGAGGATCCACCTTTTTGGTGGTAACCACAAAAACAATAAGCAGATATTACACACTCTAATCTAGCTCTGATACCAATTGTTGCGGAAGACGGCTATCGGATAGAGTAAAATCGCAATTGATAAATTGAGAAAATAAAAATGAAGATAAAAAGAGACACAAAATTTACGTGGAAAACCCCTAAATAAAATAGGGTAAAAACCACGGGCAACGGTAGTAGAATTTCACTATGAGAAAATAGGAATTACAACCTCTCTCGATCTACCAAGGAGAAAACAATGATAATTTTCTCTCGATAAAAAGGAAAAAACAACTCTCAAGAAATTCTCTAAATTCTCTCTAGTATTGGAAGAAAGCTAGAATGCTTTGGGATGATTTTGAAGCTAAATGAGCTAGGGTATTTATAGTTGAAGTTTTAAGGACTAATTTGTAAATACCCTAAATTACAATGACTAATTGCATAGTTTTACCATCCAAAATTTTCAACAATTTGGTGGCCAAATTTGACCAATTTTGCCACCCCATTAATGCCACCAAATTGCCACCCATAATATTGACAATTGATGCAATTTGGTGTGCCAATTTTCAACAATTTATTTTTGTCGTAACTTACTACTTTTCTTTAGATATAATACGAAAGGTTTTTCCCAAAAAAAAATATGTATATTAGATTATGTGTTTAAATATATAAGCATATTGTCAAACACTACTATTTAGCATTGTTTAGGAATTAATAATCCAATGGACGAAATAATAAATTAAACAAGTTGATGCATGGGGTACATAAGCTCCCATTCAAACAATCTGAGGCAACAGCAACAACCACTCCATCGGTTTTTTCTCAATTGTTTTGTGTCTAAAAAAGAATCTTTTAGTGTTTAATTATGTCTCACCCAAACACAATTTGACACTACGATGGTAGGTAAAAGGTTGTATTTGCAAATCGTTATAAAATAATACGTTTGTGATGAGGTTAGGTTTTTATTTTCATCGTTGTTATGGTCAGAATCAAATGTTTGGAGTTATTTCACGTTATATAAAATTATTTTAATAATAAAATCATCGAAATATAAGATTATTAATATATTATCGAACATGATATACTATTTAATTTAATTTATTTGATTTAAATATAAGGTTTAAATGCTTAATAAACTTTTAAAATAACAGTTTTTTTACGTAATGTAAAGTTTAATTTTTTTTTAACATTACATGAACAAGACGTGTGTCATTTAACGGACTTTTTTAACGTTCATTATAGTCGAGACACTTAAAATGATAACATATATAACGTTACGCGCTTGGATTGATCGAAGAAAAATTTAATCACTTTAACGAAAAAAATAATATAGTTTGAACACTTTTTTTGTATTAAACCTAAAAAATAATATAAATTTTTATATGTAAGGAACATATAATATCGACTTTAAAAATGAAAATTTCGTAGATAAATGAGAAAAAGAAGACTAATATGAACAACATTATATGTCTCAACAAACTAGAAGAAGGTCTATCTCAACAAGAATATAAAAAACTCCACATATCACGTGACCTTGCAATCGACAATTCAATATTTAACCTAATAAAGATAATCAATAAATCTGACCCACTCTCCCAAATCATCCGCAATTTTTAATGTTCACAGTTCAATTTATTATTGAACCTGTAATGTCCTTGCCCTTCCCTTTTTATTGCAAACTTTCTCCCTTACAGTTTATGCCCTTCTTTCCCTTCCAGCTTTACATATGTAATAGTTTTACAGAGAGATTTGTTCAGAATTTGTTGGTGCTAAAGGAAAAACAAAATGACAACAATCTCTTCCTGTACTTTCATGGGCGTTGCGCTCATCTTTGCTCTTGTTTTTGCTATTATGGCTCCCAGTGTTCCGGCTCGGTCTGCATCTCCAGCACCTTCTCCCACTAGTGATGGTAATTTCCTTTCTGTATTGATCCCAATAAAAAAAGTTATCTTTTTTGGTCTGTAGTAATAACTGAAACTGTCTTCCCCATTGTTGTATTCTTATGGAGGATTTGTCAAAAGCTGGTCTTTGTTTCTTATTTCAATCGTCATTCTTTCGTGCAGGAACTTCAATTGACCAAGGGATTGCTTACGTGCTGATGCTGTTGGCACTTGTGCTCACATACCTCATCCACCCATTAGATGCAACTTTCTTTTAGATCATTCTTTACAGCAATTGAGAGATTTGGTTTAGGTCAGGGTTGTAAAACAAATTGCCATGTTAATAAATGTATTAAGTTGTTTCCTTTTTAGCTGCCATGAATCTTTGTCTTCCACTCATCATCTTTGTGTCTGCAATGTGAAGCGTAGTGCTTTGGGAACTTGGAACAAAAACAATCCCACAAATTCAGCACGACACGAGGATCAAGTTCAGTAAACAGTTCCTTTATCCCTCCATCCATCATTGTTTGAAATCACAGATTAGAAGAATGAACTAAAGTGAATATTCTTCCATTAAGAGACATTCTTTGTATTGAACTTTTGTTATTCACACTACAAGATCTGCTATTAGGCACTTCACAACGACTTCAACAAAGCAAGATCTTCGATCACTTGCTCGCCCTCTGCCAGTCTTATACTGCTTATTGTTCTGAATATATTCTTTAACAACTAGTTGGATATCTATTGCTGATTTGCTAGAAAGTGGAGAACTCTATATGCGGTGCGGGAGGATCTTCCGGAAGGCTTGAAAGGAACTAGTCCGGAGGACACTTGACCGAAAGATATGTTTAGTTGTATGTTAACTCGGAGGTATAAAATAATTCACTTCAGAATTGAACTCATATCACGATTTGTTGAAGCTTGTATAAGCAGTTTTGTTAAGACAACTTTGTCTTCTCATCGGTACTTGAGAACATAGGAAGTCTATCTCCCAAGATACAAGAACAATCGTACACTGCCAACAACAACATTCCGATAAGCAAATCGAACTCGACATTGTCTTTTTCTATTACTAGAAAAGAAAAAAAAAATCAAACTCAACAATCTTGCATGGATATGCCATCCAAAGTATAAATACAGCTAAAAACGCTTTCCAAGTACATATACACGATCCTTGAATGGACTAAATATAGTTATTTAGCCACCCAAATAAGCTACTTAAAAAAATTCTGAAGAAATTGAGTTTAAAGTTCATCTTATATTAATGATGAATGTAGTAATCATCCTCTGCCACAGGAAACATCCAGAGGCATCTTTGAGATAGTTAATACACTGTCTAATTTTTCTGCTTCTTTTTCTTTCGAATACATAACTGAAACAATCAATTTCCTTTGTGAATTTCTACAAGATTGTTGCTTGGGATGATAAAATTGAACTGTATATGAAAGCATGGCTGAAATAAGAATCAATTTCACTGCAATTCCAACAGCATTTTGCCACTTACGGGGGTTGAATAAAACTCTAAGCCAGCAAAAGAGAAAACCAGAAAGCCCTCTCCTCGTGTTTCGACCTTCATTTTTCTTCACAGTTCCTTCCACATCGCTGTCTATTGAAGTTTTGTCATCAACGTTGGCAAAACAAGCATTCAACTCTTTCACCACATCCAGGGGTCTTCCTTTGTATTGTGTTACTTGCTTTGTAAGAAACAATCTGCTTTGCTCCAATCGACAGAGCACCGAATGCTTATCTCTCAGCTGCCAAGCCTGCAATTTCTGCACGTAAATATGAACATTAAATATGATGGGGGAAATAAAAGAGAAGAGAGAAAGTAAAGAAACCTTGAAATGGAAAAGGGTGTTCTCAACATCTTTCAACGAATCTCTGATGGGAATCAAACTCTTCCTTTCCTCATATGGGGTCTGCCCAATATCACAAAAGCGACCGTGGTCTGAACAATGCCTGCAGAAGCTGATACTGTTGTCGATTTCATTGTTCAACCTGTCGTGCAAAGCCCACGCCCTCTCGATGAGAGTCTGCAGTTTATCGTGATTCAGCTCCATTGGTGGAAGAAAAGAAAAACACCCCCATAATTCAGAACACTCCTGTTCCTCTTAACTTTTTAAAGTCCCATCATTTGGACTTTATTCTGTCATTTTTGTTTCTTTTTAAAAATTACTGTTTTCTTTCTTTTTTTTGTTTTCTCTTGCTGTGGTGGAAGAAAAAGGAAGCTTGAGGAAGAATTGGGAATGGAAGGTCGGCCTCTACTTTTTAATGGTGTTTTCGTAATCAGGTATTCGGACAAAATCATTGTGGCCTCTTTCACTTTGTGTTTGTGTGGGTGGGTATGTTTGCTTTAAAGGCAAGTTTTGGCTGGAAATGGAACTCCGAAGCTTTGTTGTTCCGTACCCCACAATCTCATTAGATGCGATCATGTACATATGGCCTTGCATTGCGAGCCATACATACGTTTCCATGGATATGAAAGTGGTCATGTTAGATTCTCCATGTACCATGTCATTGAAGGCAAAAGCAAAATGGAAATTGAAAATATTAGATAAGAAATAACATTAGAAGTGATTATGGAGTGAGTCGATTACCCTTAGGGTGTGTTTGGTTGGGGGAATGTGAGATTCCCATGAAAATGGAATCTATATTCCCCCGTTTAGTTGGCCGGGAATGTCATTCCTAGTAATCTTACATTACCAATAGTGGATTTTTTGAGATATATTATCGGGAATGTCATTACCTCCCTTTCCTTATGTATTGTTGGATTACCGACGTTTTGGACTAAAATACCCTTAAAAAAATTTCTTTCAAAAATATCATTATTCTGTCATTGAATAATAAAAATTCTACGAATGTTAAATTACAAATTTATCCTTAAACTATTTTAGATTTACAAAAAAAACCTATAATTAAAATTTTATATGAAGTTCAGGGGTTAAAATAAAATTTTACCCTTTCATTAAACCTTTTTATATTTTTAATTTTGTAAAAAATATATATATAAATTTTATGAATTTAATTTTTTTAAAGAAAATATATAAATATTTTTCAACTTGTTAAAAAAACAAATATATAATAAGGACAATTTGGTTAAATATACATTCTAATAATATTTTATTCCTTTAACCAAACACGATAATCTTACATTCCTGCTAAATCAACTAAACACAAAATAGAACATTCTCAGTAATCCTATTCCCTGGTAATCTTACATTCCCACTGGTAATCTTACATTCCGTGAAGCAAACGCACCCTTAGGGGGTGTTTGGATCAAGGAATGTGAGATTCTCATAGGAATGAAATCCACATTCACATGTTTGGTTAGTCGAGAATCTCAATTCCAGTAATTTTTTATTACCAATAGTAGATTTTTTTTGTATATTACCGGGAATGTCATTACCTCCCTTTCCTTAGGTATTGTTGGATTACCGACGTTTTGGACTAAAATGTCCTTAATTTTTTTTTTCAAAAATATCATTATTCTGTCATTAAATAATAAAAATTCTACGAAAGTTAAATTACAAATTTATCTTTAAACTATTTTAGATTTACAAAAAAAAATCTATAATTAAAATTTTATATAAAGTTCAAGGGTTAAAATAAAATTTTACTCTTTCATTAAACCTTTTTATATTTTCAATTTTGTTCAAAATATATAAATTTTATGAATTTAAATTTTTTAAAGAAAATATATAAATATTTTCTAACTTGTTAAAAAATAAATATATAATAAGGACAATTTGGTCAAATATACATTTCAATAATCTTTTATTCCTTTAACCAAACACGATAATCTTACATTCTTGTTAAACCAAACAAACACAAAATACAACATTCCAGTAATCTTATTCTCTGGTAATCATACAATCTCACTAGTAATCTTATATTCTGTGAACCAAACACACCCTTAATAACATGCCATCATCTCCCATCATACACTATGGTAAACTAGTTCTGTTAAAATCAAATATTGGTGATACAAGTGAGCTCCGGTGGTTCATTAAGTTAGCGCATGATAATGATGGGGCAGGGTTAGTTGGGCTACTAATGCTTAAACGTGGTTAGCAGAAAAGCCATATTTTTAACCAAGTCAAACAACGTAATAAGCTCTATCCACCTCAATTTCTTTATTTTTAAAGTTTGTGCCTTTCTCACCAAAGGAAAAATTAAGGGCAATATGTCATTATTAATATATGGTCATGATTTAATGAACAGTGATTTGGCTCTTTCATTAGCCATAAAGACCAATAAAAAAATTGCAATCAGTGAGGAGGCAGCCGCCTTAATATGATAATCACTGTTCAACCTACCCAAGCACACACGTCCACTATGAAATAATCGAATACACTAAGGTTGCGTTTGATTAAGAATATCATTATTAAAGAAAATAATTCTTTTTTTCGGAATCACATATCTACGTTTAGTGTAAGAGCATTATTTTCAGGTATTCCCTATATTATTATATTGTGTAATATAGACAAATGGTCTTCTAACTATGGGATGATCTTTATTGAGTCCCTCAACTATTAAAAGTTATAAAATGATCTCTCGACTATAGAGCGTTGCTTTGTTGAGTCCCTCGACTATTAAAAGTTACAAAATGGTCACTCAACTATTCATTATGTTTCAAACACGTCATTTTTCGTTGAAAAAGTAATAGTTGTATGAGCTAGACGTTAACATGCTGACTGAGATATGATAGTCTTTTGAGATTATGAGATCTAATTTTATCATATCTCAGTCAGCAAGTTAACGTCCAACTCTGACGGCTATCAATTTTTTAATGGAAAATGACGAGTTTGGAATATATGAATAGTCGATTGACTATTTTGTAATTTTTAATAGTTGTAGGACTTAACAAAGCAACACCTTATAATTGGGGATCATTTTATAACTTTTAATAGTCAGAGGACTCAACAAAGAATCACCCTATAGTCAGGGGACCATTTGTGTACTTTATCCTATTATATCTTGGGTGTTTTCCGATAATGTCACTCACTTCGCCTTCTTAGATATTAGACAATTCTCTCCCTTTAGGACAAGACTAAAATAATAGAGCTAGTTCGATATGATCATTCATTTAGTACATAATTACCCGAGTATAAATCTATTTTATTTTTTTATGTTTTTATTATGATTCCAAATAATAGCAAAATATATATTGAATTACTTTTCTGTATTTTTAAAAAATTAAAATAATAAAAATAATAGAAAAAAGTATATTAAATTATCTTTGTAAAAATTGTACAAAAGAATATATAAATTAGAAATAAATAAAATTATATTTTTTTATAAACTTTTATGTAAACAATTTCATTTTAATTTTTAAAATTCAACTAGTTAATAAGAAAATAAATCTCAAGGATAATTTGATAAAATATACTTTATTCATATATTATATTTTCCAACCAAACATTGTAATATCACATTCATGTCTAGTAAACCGAACAAGTTAATATAACATTCTCATTAATATGTCAAGTAATGTTACAACCTGATAATCTTATTTTCAAAAGTAATCTTACATTTTATGAACCAAACGACACTTAATAGAAGGATAATTATTTGCAATAATAATATGTTTTATTAATTTTATATAATTTTTATTTATATAATAAAAATTTTAATTTTATATTAATACTTAATATTTAAATTTAACTTAATCTTAATTCTAAAATAATTATTAAATTTTAATTTTAATATTCACACATAATTTATAAGTTATGTATTTACCTTTTCTAAATCAATATCAAATCGGTTAAAATTAATTTTTTTAGCACAATAATCAATTTATTAGAATTAAGGCTTAATATAAAAAAATTTCTAATTATATCTCTTTCCTCATATATATGCCTAAACATTTTTTGGTCAATCCAATTATCTAATATTATAAAAAGTTATCGCTTTAAGTGTCTCTATTGTAATGGATGTTAAAAATTTTGTTAAGTGATATGTGTCGTATTTATTTTTTTAATTATTAAAAAAATTGTTTTTAAAGAAATACTCTAATTCCTCCCAGCCTTCACCGTTCATGCGTGAACGTCCAGGAATTGTATCTCCTCTGACTTGCATGGGTAACGAACGGGGTAATGAGTGGGTTTTAATTTGCAATGGGTTTTAATTTACAAAGGAGAAAATGCAGGTAATGAGCGACGGGCCGACGGCGAGCAGAGCAACGGACAAATATTTAAGGTTTAAAATGAAAGATTTTAGGAATTTAGGGATTTGGAGTCGATGACATTCGGTGGGTGAGCAGTGATCGATGGATAACTGTTCAGAGGTGGTGGTCGAAATTGGTCGACCATAAAGATTTTAAGGATTTTAAATTTTTTTTTAGATTTTAAAATTTTGTGGGGTTTTTTTTAAAACTATAATAATTTTAAGATTTTTTTTTTAAATTTTACAAACACGACATATGTTATTTAATGAAATTTTTAATGATCTTTACGGCAAGACACTTAAAATAGAAATATTTGTAATGTTAGACACTTAAATTAATAAAAAAAATTAAACACCTAAATGATAAAAAAAAATGTAATTTAAATACTCATTTTTATATTAAATCTAAAATTAAAAATATCACAAAACATTGAATTACTAAATTAACTTTTTAAAGGGGCCTACGAGATCTTCTTACCATAAAAATACAATATTAAAATTTCCTAATAGCTACTTAAAACTAATTAAATGAGAAAATAAAGTTAGGACCCGCAAGATTGCCACCCTAATCAGCTAATCTCACACGACTTTTAATATATTACTAATGGAGCTGGTAGCGATAAGTGAAATGGGCCCTACTTGTTGGATTTTATTTCACAAAAACATTCAACGATCAACATAATAAGTGGCTGATATTCTACGTCGCTCCACTTCACACGGTATCGGAGTGGATTTCCTTGGAGCTCGGCTCACTGCTGTTTTCCCATGTGACACAGCAGAGATTTTGTGGGCCAACCTATTTTTCTTGGTAAGACTTGTAAAACACACACACTTGTCGGCTCGGTCTATGAAATTAAGGTAGACTCAAAACCCAGTAATAAAAAAGACATACTTTCCATACCTACATAATGAATTGGTAAGTTTGACTGGTTTTTTCCCTCTACTTTTCAATTTAATGTTTGAAGATCGTATGTTCCCATCATTCCATGTTTTCGAAATGGTCGTTTTCTTTATGTATATACGTTTCGAAGGAAGACCATTCTCATCGTTAATCAAGATTTCCAATGCACATTTCTTCCGTCTTTGTTTGAATTTTCATCAATAAAATGCACAACTTTGCCTTGCATGCAACCATTACCCTCCACCCAGTTTAATTATTACCAAATTGAATTGTAGCTACATGGAGAGACATTATCAAATATGTTTGTTAATGGCTTACATTTAGTTTATTTTCCCTGATCTCCAATCCTTGACCAGTATGAAATCATGCTATATATTTCTGTTGTGAGACAGCGGGGGACCACCACTACAAAGTCAAACCAAACTCTGCATTCTGTTGTCGTTGTTTCCATACATGTAAAAAGAAGAAACGAATATCGGGATTCAGGGAGAGACTCAACTATTGGGCAACCAGAAGGTCCAGAACCCTCAGAGTCATAGCTTCAAACTGCAAAGTGGGTCTGCTTCAGATCATCAGAAATCAGCCCTGCTTTTGAACTCACTTTGCTGCTATCTTTCTACGTTATTTACTATTATAATACCCCCAAAGCCTGCAATCCACAAACCACCCTTTTGACTGAAAAAAAAGAGATATTTGTCGGCGCCGTGGATTCAAGCACGCCGAGATATCTCACCTGAAAAGTGAACTGCCATGTAATCGGACCTATCATTGTAGGTGAGCCTATGGCTCTTTAGGAAATCCCTTTCCAAAACGGTTTTTTTTATTATTGCATATATAGACTTTTATTTCCTTGGGGAGAGGGCAAAGAAAGCGTAGTATCGTGTCTAAAGATCCCACCGGGGTCAATCTCTGTTGGGTCGACGTATCATTTATTTTTTGATTCGCGTTGCATTTCGCGTTGCGATGGTCTACATTGTCGTTGCGATTTTCCCAATTCGCAATGCGAATAAGTAAATCGCAACGCGAATTGGGAAAATCGCAATGCGATACTGACTATCGCAATGAGATACTTACTATCGCATGCGATAATACAAAATCGCAACGAGATACGACTTTCGCAACGCGATTCTGACTTTCACAAGCGATAACATAATCGCAATGCGATTTTCAAAGCGCCATTAGTATCCTGGCCAAGTATTTTATTTTTAAATTCCAAACACGAATATTAATATATTGGAACACTGAACCGTCCACAGTATATCCCGTAATCGCAACTCATAACCTAAAACCTAAAATCACAACTCAGTCCCATCCCATCTCTCACTCTCTCTCACCCATCTCCGACGAAATCCGTCCCATCTCCGGCGAAATCCGTCTATCTCCATCTCTCAGAGCCACCCTCACAATCAGAAATGGAAAATCAACCAAATCAACCAACGAGTGTTAGTTTTTTTAATTATTTTCTTTTTGAAATTTTTGCATTATTATTAGGTTTTTCATATTGAAATTGATGATAAGTTTACTGGTAATTTCAATAATAGATTAACCATTTCACTTAGATTGCTTATTAATCAACCGAGAATCGCAACGCGAAATGCAAATCGCAACGCGATTTTAGTTTCGCGTTGCGATAGTCAAATTCGCGTTGCGATAGTCATTTTCGTGTTGCGATTTTCATTTTCAGAAACTATTCTTCTTCTGCAAATTGAAACTTGAATGAATTGCATTACTTCAACCAAAACAAAGACAAATACGAAATTCACAGTGTTGCAAATTTAAGTTTGAAGAATAAACTACTCTTTTTATTATTGTTTTGGTATATCTTCACAATGTAGTTTTTGGTATCTCTAACTTAGAATGTTTATGTTTTTGTAGAACTTTTATTCGGCTCAATTGACCTTAAGAAATAAAGTCAGCTGGCCAAAACAATTGCGTCGAAGCTTTCACCTGTACAAAAAAATGTTGAGGATACATTCTTCGGGCCATGGCTGAAAGTACAACATCCCGGTGGAGATGCGATGTTGACACACCTGTTTCAAACCATGACTAGCGATCTACCAGAGACTATACAACGTCGTGATGAAGAGATATGGTTTGATTTTCCACCGGCGTATACGTGTTTGGGCGGGAGGAGTTTGCTTAATCACCCGGTCTAGCTTCGACACGATGATGTAGGTCGGTACACTAGACACATTACCCGCCCATCATGGCTATCCGGGTTTTTTCTTGAGCTGGAGAGGCTGAATCTACACGTAGAAGACCTGAAGATTGTTGAATAAGAAAGATGGTTTTACTCGGATGGATGGTCGACGTTGTCCGAGTTGCCTTCTAATTCTTTTGCATGCCGGCTTTTTAGGCAGAGAGGCCAAACAACCTATTCCAAATGATCTAATTCAAATTGGTAGAAGACCTAAATGCGTGGAACCTGTTCCGTGGGGCTCATATTTATGGAAGCTACATGGAATAAGTTATCGTCTGCCTTGGATGATCGAAAAAGTTTGTATGGCGATGGTTCCAAATACACTTTGACAGGCTTTATTGGGCCTTTAAGGTAAGAATTTTTATAATGTTTCCAAAATTATAAGTAATTTTAACAATTACTAATATTTGTTATTATATTTTGTAGATTTGGATATTGAGGCCTTTCCCGCCTGAAGACATGCAATAAAAACTTCAAATGATTCCCAGGGCTATTTCCTAGAAGAGGAACGGACCTTGCAATGGCGATTTACTACGGTATGACAATAAATAATGTAAGTTCATAATACTACCATATGTTTATAAACAAGTTATTACTAGTACACGTTTAACTTGTTTGAGCTTTTATATTGTTAGGAGGCCAACACTCCTCTACAGAGGCTGACACCCACGGAAGCTGAGCTTGCCATTGATTGGTGGCAAGCTAGTAAGCGTTTTTTTTGATGGAACGGTTGATGAGCAGCCTCCACTTCGGGAGCCATCACCTCGCTCAGCTATCCCTCACCCAGAGCCATCATCTGATCGACCCGACTATACACCTCCACAACGACAGCCATCACCTACTCTGTCACATCATCGAGCCTCTTCTCCACCATCACCGCAGATAGGCGACCGGCAAATATGCCACGACGTTTATCTCCCTGTTCTCCACCTCCACCTCAACGGATGTTAGGGGAGTTACGTGATGAGGTCATGTCTTGCATGAGGAGGTCGGTACTTTACGCAAAGACGATGGTGCATGGCGTGTTGAGGTGTCTACATTACGCGGTAAGGTAGCCGCTCTACGTGAGATGGTAGCATCGTTGCAGAATGAGGTTCATACTCTACGCAACGAGGTAAGTTTAAGATTTTCATACTCGTAATTCATTCGGTTGCTGCCAATACTGCTAAACTGTTTTTGTTAGTATTTGTTTTTGGTTTTTTTTGTCTTTTGGTTGAAGTAATGCAATCCATTCAAGTTTCAATTTGCAGAAGAAGAATAGTTTACTTTCGCAACATGAAAATGACTATCGCAACGCGAAAATGGCTATCGCAATGCGAAATGAAATCGCAACGACAAAATCGCAATGCGAAATGAAAATCGCAACGACAAAATCGCAATGCGATTTGTCATTGCGATTTCATTTCGCATTGCGATTTTGTCGTTGCGATTTGCATTTCGCATTGCGATAGCCATTTCCGCGTTGCGATAGTCATTTTCGCGTTGCGATTTTAAGTTTCGTGTTGCGAAAGTAAACTATTCTTCTTCTGGAATGTTTATATATGTTGTCCTTTTAAATGTTTATATAAGTGCTTACTTCTGGAATGTTATCTGAGCATTTTGTGAACTATGATAGAATAATGACTTGGGCGAATACAATGCTAGTTTGAAACATATTTGCCTTTTTTTAATATCATGTTTGTTTATTTACTGATTTATGTATTAATTTTTTTTAGCGGCCCGATAAGGTGGATGCTTTACGTCGGGTTTTCCTTACACGACAGAGTTCACGCATCAGATGGCGTGGACGTGCTATTACGTCTCCGTTTACCCAAATGGTGCGAAGACTCCGCAAGAAGAAGCCCGACTCACCTGTCATCCCTCAAGAGTCCCCTCCAATCGTTCAAGAGGCCCTATCCTCCCTCAAGAGTCCCCCCCCCCACCGTTCAAGAGACCACTTTCATCGTTGAAGAGGTCCCTCCCACCATTCCAGAGCCCGATTCACATGGGGTAATATATCGAAGTATTGAGAAACCCCCACCAGTTCCGGACATGATGGATGATAGTTGGCTCTCGTATGAGTTACCGGCTAGTACCCTTCCGGTTATCTGAAGTGGAGAGGAGACAACTACCGAAACAATTGTGGATAATACCCTTTGGGCTAAGCCGCAGTTGATTTTTATCTACATGAGCGGAGCCAAGGGTGTTACACTGACATAAGCAAACTCAACGATGAAATGTTTTTGTTGCTGATCGGTCTTGGTGGTGGGGGTGCTATTAGGGTTGAAGACAGTGGCTATTTCGGGGAGGTAAGTCTTATTTGACTTATACATGATTTTGATTAATTTTTTAAAAATTAATGTAATTCACTAATATATGTCTTTTTTTGTAAAACAGCATATCGATGCGGGTGTCACATCTTCTAATAATAAGGAAGCTTAGGAAAAATAAAAAAAAAAATCGCGATATACATAATCAACGAGTGAATCATTTCGTGGCAACGGACAAGCTAAACTTTATCCTGCATGGTGGGAGTCGATAAGGTTAATGTTTATTTTTTAAATTTTTTAAAGGTGTTCATAAATAAGTTCACAAATAAATGAATTATTACTTATGATTGCAGGTTTTATCCCTGTTTGGAACGTCGTCATTGGTTCTCGTCACTTCAGCTCCCATCCCTGAAGATAATAGTATATGACAGCATGATAAATCTATCAGTCTGATTTGAGAGATATTATCAAGGGATGGAGCTCTCATTTGGCTAAATTCTGGATGGGATTAATTATTGGACTCATTCTGGACACAAGAAGCCAAAGAAGTTCAATGTCACAGTTGTCAGAGACGAGACCGTGCCACAACAATTGCGGAGGCAGAGGGGATTGTGGTCCTCTCGTATGCATGTGCTTGGCGCGTTTGACGACGGGAAGCACAGAGTTTCTACCTCCCACCGATAGAGATAGAGTTGCAGTAGGCTTGTAGTTTCGGCATTATATGGTTAGAGCGATATATTCTAGACGCTGCCTACCTGCATCCGCGTTATGAAAGTATCCATTGTTAAATGGTAAGTCAAATGCAAGTTTTGTTAACATATATACTCCTTTTGGTTTGAAAATGTTTGGTTAAGTACTATAATTCAATAATTTGCTGTTTATAGGTTTTAGATATGTAGGAAGTCTTGTTTGAGCAAATGTTTGGTTTTTGCAGGTTAATCCTTAAGTGAGCTGCGTGAAATGGATGTACGGGTGCAAAAGTTGATTCATTGATTCAATAATTGATGAGGAAATAAGAATTATTATTATTTTTTGATTGTTTAATTGATTGTAAAAATGATTTGTAAATGTTGATTTGTTTAATGGTGTGTACATAATTCTTATTGTGCTTGTTAATTGATTGAAATGTAATTGTTGATTTGTTGATTTTCAATCTGCATTATGTTGAAGGCAAAACAGACTATCGCAACACGAAACTGACTATCGCAACGAGAAAATCGCAATACGAAATGAAAATCGCAATGCGATTTTCATTTCGCATTGCGATTTTCTAGTTGCGATAGCCATTTTCACGTTGCGATTTTTCATTTCGAATTAAGATAGCCATTTTTGCGTTGTGATTTCCCCGTTGCGATAGTCAAATGAATTTCTAATAAGTGATAACAACTGAACAGATCATAGCAATGTTCAAACTCAAGTTACTAATACATGCCTAATGAAAATGTTAAAAGTGCCACATAAAATACACATAATACAACGTTTTCATTTAAAAATCACCTAAGTTAACAGTCCAAAAGGTGAAGCCGGTTGTGATTGGGATTTTGAAGATGATTGCGATTTTCAGAATCTCGTTGCGAAGTCAGAATCGTTGCGATTTGTATTATCCGTTGCGATTGTTAGTATCGCATTGCGATTTTCCAAATTCGCATTGCGATTTACTTATTCGCATTGCGAATTAGGAAAATCGCAACGCGATACTTACTTTCGCAACGAGATAATACAGAATCGCAATGCGATTTTCAAAGTTCGCAATAGGTTTTAGTTTCGCAACACAAATTTTTTGTGTATATATCTACGCAGAAGCAACAACTTATAACCTAAATACTTAAATCGCAACTCATTCCATCTCCATCTATCACTATCTCCGGTGACATCCGTTCCTATATCCGTTCCTACATCCTTCCCCATCCGGCAACAGGTCTTAGTTTCGCAGCTCATTTGTTTAGTAAATTAATTTACAACCATGAAATCATCTAATGTTGATCATGTTTGGATAGATTTGTGTTTTGGAGGTCATGGGAGAATGTTCATGGTGTTTTACAATATATCCTTTACCCATGAATCTTCAACTAAAACTGTCATTAAAAAAGTTAACTTATGAAACTATAATGTTACGTGTTTCAAAGAAATTGAATTTAGAGCCCCTAAGTGGATTTAGGCTATCTTATCAGAGGAGTGGTAAAGTTTATTTGTTAACCGAAAATGAAGATGTTGAACGATTCATTGCTTACATTAGTGTTTCAAGTGATGATGTTACATTGTATACTGTTGAACCTAGAAGTAGTATTGTTGGGTCAGTAGCGGGTAGTAATCAACTAAGTTTTTCTCAAAACCCACAACCTTTCTCTAATCCAAATCCCAATCAACTTTCAGCACCAAATTCCGGTTTTCGTATTGACCAATTAGACGATGATGAGCCAACAAAAAAAATTGTGAGTACTAGTCAGTATTCGAAATTTGATCTTGGTCAATACCCGAACTTTGATATTGATCAATACTCAGATTTTGATGATGTTTCAGAAGAAGAAACAGACCCTCATGTAATGATTTTGATATTGGTCAATACCCGAATTTTGATGATGAAACAACCGTTGCCGAGGAAGATGTTGTTGATGATAATGAGGAGGAAGTGGAGGCTGTGAATGAACATGTTGAACATCCATTCTGTAATTCATATAATCCTGAAGAATAAAAAGAAGAAGAAAAAGAAGAAGAAAAAGTCCCCGAAGAAAAGAAAATGCCACGGGAGTATAACTGGAATATGCCAGAATTACTTCAGATACCGGAAGAGAAGAAGAAAAAGAAGAAGAAAAAGTCCCCGAAGAAAAGAAAATGCCACGGGAGTATACTGGAATATGCCAGAATTACTTCAGATACCGGAAGAAGAGTTGGTAAGAAAGCAGTTGATTGTTACCAAAAGTTATTCGTATCAAGAAAGATGATTGTTTTGATACAAGGAAGACTTGAAGATAGCTTTGTATACGAAATGTATGGAAGATGGCTATCAACTAAAAGTTAACAAATCAAGCAAAGTCGTTTCGAAACAAGGTGTATGATTGACAAAACTACGTGGCGTATGATTGCAAAAGAGGATAAAAGATTGCGAAATGTTTCAAGTTAGGACTTTTATTGATAAACAACATGTTCAAGAACCCAAGTTTTTTCCTCACCATAGACAGGCAAACAAAAAGGTGTTGGGTGGTTTTCTGGCTGAGTTAATGTTTTTGAATGGCAGGGTATATCGTGGACATGAAATTATGACTGACATGAATGCTCGGTTCAAGATTTATATCATATTCTCAAGCTTGGATAGCCAAATATTATGCCTTGGAATTGTTGAGGGGGTCGCCAGAGCATCGTTGCCCAACTGCCGGCTTATTGTCACAATTTAAAGCTGAAAAATCCTAGGTCGGTAACTCATATCAAAACAGATAGAGAGGACGCTTTGAGTTGTTGTTTATCACCATTGGTGCTGCGGTTAGTAAATCAATATAATTTTGACTCATTTCTGTTAGTTACATGCATTTCACATTAATGATTATATTTCTTGTGTATATTATTTTGTAGATTCGTTCGTTTATTACTTGCATGCGCCCAGTTATTATAGTTTACGGAGCACATTTGAAAGGTCGATACCTTGGATAAACTTATTAGCAGTAGCCATGGATGCTAACAATGGGATATTGCCAATAGCTTACGGGTTGGCAAATCTGAAACCTCTGATTCATGGACATGGTTTATGGGGCATCTTAGGGATTACATAGGTCCTATTAGCAATCTGACAATCATATCCGATAGGCAAACTCAATTGACAACGCTGTTAGAAGGTGTTTCTCAGATGCTTTTCATGGACTTTGTGGTGTCATTTGTATAGAAATCTAAAATCAAGGTCTGCTAGTATAAAAAAGCACAAATGGACATACTGGAAGGCTGTAAAGCTTATCGGGAAGTGGATTTCAATAAGCATATAAACTGTTTAAGACGTGTTTGCCTCAGTGTGCTCAACACTAGAAGATGTCGGGTTTGAAAGATGGTCAAGAGTACATCAACTTGGAGCAAGATATGGTTTCATGACGTCTAATAGTGCAGAATCAATCAACGATCTAAGTCGTCATTCCCGGAAATTACCCATTACTATGTTAATGGAGTTTTTTCGAGCCTCTATTCAACAGTGGTACTAAGAAAAGAAACCATGCAGGTATTATTTCTTTGAATTCGTAACTATCATATATTTACTAAGTATTATTTATTTAAATTTAGGAACATTGGAACATCGTGTTACACCATGGACTGAAAAAAGATAACGAAACGTTTTGAAGTCAACGTCATGGAGAGTTGAACCATGTTCAAACACTTTGTTTGAAGTACTGGATAATAACTTAAATGGGCTTATCGATCTAAATGCAAGGACGTGTAGTTGTATGAATGGCAAACATCTGGTTATCCGTGTGGCCATGTTATAAAAGTTGCTCTTCATCTAAACCAAGATGATTCAAGCACATACGCTATGGATTGCTACACTACAGAAGTATATCAACAGACTTATGCCGAGATTGTCTACCCTATTCCACATCCTTCTGAGTGGGACATACCAGATGACTTTACAAACGTTTTGCCACCCCCATGGACAGAAGGCTACCTGGCCGACCAAAAAGTCACGATCGTATACCGTCTAAGGGTGAAGAGAAGAAGAGATCGACATGTAGTCGGTGCAAGGAAAGTGGTCATACAAGGTTGACATGTGATCACCAGTGCCATCACAATCATCTTTTCCTCTACCAAAATATGGATCATCATCAAAATCCAAAGCTCATATGGTGTCAAGAAAAAGGCAATCAAAATCGCAATCATCTTTAAAATCCCAATCACACACTGGCTTCACCTTTTGGGACTGTTAACTTAGGTGATTTTTAAATGCAAACGTTGTATTATGTAGATTTTATGTGTGAACTTTTAACATTTTCAGTTAGGCATGTATTAGTAACTTGAGTTTAAAAATTGCTATGATCTGTTCAGTTGTTATCACTTAATAGGCAATCATCTTAATGTCTATCGCAACGCGAAATTACTATCGCAATGCGAAATGAAAATCGCAACGAGAGAATCGCAATGCGAAATGAAAATCGCAACGAGGGAATCGCAATGCGAAATGAAATCGCAACGCGAATTTAATTCGCGTGCGATTCTCTCGTTGCGATTTTCATTTTGCGTTGCGATTCTCTCGTTGCGATTTTCATTTCGCATTGCGATTTTCATTTCGCATTGCGATAGTACTTTTTGCCTTCAACATAATGCAGATTGAAATTAACAAAATCAACCATTACATTTCAATCAATTAAACAGCACAAATAAAATTATGTTAACATCAATTAAACAAATCAACTTTTAAATCACATTTTACAAATCAATTAAACAATCAAAAATAAGCAATAATTCTTAGAGAAAATAACACTTCTACTATGAATCAACTTTTGCAGCCATACATCATTTTCACGCAGCTCACTTCTGAGATTAACCTGCATAAAACCAAACATTTGCTCAACAACACTTTTCTACACATCTAAACCTATAAACAGCAAATTATTGAATTCTAGGTACTTAACCAAACATTTTCAAACCACAAGCCTATAAACATACCAATTGTTTATGGACATTTTTATAACGCGGATGCAGGTAGGCAGCGTCTCGTATATATCGATCTAGCCATATAATGTCGAAACCACAAGCCTACTGCAGCTCTATCTATATCGGTAGGAGGTAGATACTTTATACTTCCTGTGATCAAACGGTCCAACGCCAAGCATACGAGAGGACCACAATCCCCTCTGGGTCCTTTCGTTTGTTGTGGTGCGGTCTCGTCTCTGCTAACTGTAATATTGAGCTTATTTGGCTTCTTGTTTCCAGAACGAGTCCAATAATTTATCGCATCCAAGAATTTATCCAAATAAGAGCTCCTTCCCTTAATAATATCTCTTAAATCAGCCAATGATATGTAATTTATCATGCTGTCATATACTATTGCCTTAAGGGATGGGATCTGAAGCTCGACGAGAAGCCAATGGTTACGTTCTAAAACAGGGATAACACCTGCAATCATAAGTAATATTCATTCATTTGCGCACTTATTTATGAATACCTTTAAACTCAATCTAAATAAACACTAACCTTATCGACCTCCCACCATGCAGGATAAAGTTTAGCTTGTCCATTGCCCAACGCAAATGATTCATCTCGTTGATTCTTCAAGTGAACGGCGTTAAAAGACGTCGGCATAATTGTATCGTGTATTTCTTTTATTTTCCTTAAGTTTCCTAATTATTAGAAGACGTGACACCCACGCATTGATATGCTGTTTTACAAAAAAAGACATATATTAGTAACTTACATAAATTTAAAAAAAAATAATCAAATTAAAATATAAAAATATAAGACTTACCCCTCCATCGAAATAGCCATTGTCTTCGACCCCTAATAATACGCCCCACCAAGACCGGTCAAGCAACAAATAGATATCATCGTTGAGCTTGCATATGTCAGTGAAACATCCCTGGCTTCGCTCATGTAGATAAAAATCAACTGCGGTCTTAGCCCAAAGGGTGTTATCCAGAATTGTGTCCGGTAGTTGTTTCCTCTCCACTTCAGATACCGGTATGGTACTGGCCGGTAACTCATACGAGAGCCAACTTGAATCCATCATGTCTGGCACGTCAGAGGGTTTCTCAAGAATCCTACATATGACGCCATGTGAATCGGGCTCTTGAATGGTAGGAGGGACCTCTTCAACGATGACAGTGGCCTCTTGAACGGTGGGAGGGGACTCTCGAGGAATGATAGGGGCCTCTTCAACGATAGGAGTGGACTCTTGAGGGATGACAGGCGAGTCGGGCTTCTTCTTGCGGTGTCTTCGCACTATTGGGGTATACTGAGACTTAATAGCACGTGCAAGGAAAACCCGACGTAAAGCATCCATCTTATCGGTCCGCTAAATAATTAAATACAAATATCAGTAAATAAACATACATGATATTTAAACAGTGAAAACAAAGACAAATATATTTCAATTCAACCAAAAGATAAAACAAAGACAAATACTACTTCACAGTGTTAAAGAATACACAGTTTAGCAGATTGGCAGCAACCGAATAAATTTACTTCAACCAAAAGACAAAACAAAAAGACAAATACTAACTTCACAGTGTTAATAAACAGTTTAGCAGTATTGGCAGCAACCGAATAAATTTACTAAGCAATCTAAGTGAAATGGTTAATTTAAGTGAAATTACGAGTAAATTTATCATCAAGTTAAATATGAAAAATCTTAAACTTACCTCGTTGTGTAGAGTATGAACCTCATTCTGCAACGATACTACCATCTCACGTAGAGCGGTAACCTCACCACGTAAAGTAGACACCTCCACACGCCATGCACCATCGTTATCGCGTAGAGTACCGATCTCCTCACGCAAGGCATTGACCTCATCATGGTGGAGAAGAGGCGTGATGATGTGACGATAGGTGAGGCTCTCGTTGTAGAGGTGTATATCGGTCAATCAGGTGATGGCTCTGGGTGAGGTGATGGCTCTCGAAGTGGAGGAAGTGGAGGCTGCTCATCATTCGTGCCATCAAGAAACGCTGACTAGCTTACCACCAATCAGGCAAGCTCAGCCTCTGTGGGTGTCAGTCTCATTAATGGAATGTTGGCCTCCTAAAAATATAAAAACTCAAACAAAGTTAAACGTCTACTATTAATAACTTGTTTATATATGATAGTATTTGTGTTAACTTACATTATTTATTGTCGCATATGGTATTAAGTCTTCCCAATCCAACAGACGTTTTCTCTTCCAGGAAATAGCCCTGGGAATATCATTTGAAGTTTTTATTGCATATGTCTTCATGGCGGGAAAGGCCTCGATATCCAATCTACAACAATATAATAACAAACATTAGTAATTGTTAAATAATTAATTATAATTTTGAAAACATATATAGAAATTCTTACCTTAAAGGCCCAAACAAAGCCTGACAAAGTGTATTTCGACCCATCGCCCCACAAACTTTTGCGGTCATCAAAGGCAGACGACAACTTAGTCCAGGTAGGTTTCCATATACGACCCCATGGAAACAGATTCCATGCATTTAGGTCCTTACCAATAATATTAGCTCCTGAGGAATAGGTTGTCTGGCCTCTCTGCCTAAAAAAACCGGCATACAAAAGTAGTAGAAGGCATACTCGGACAACATCGACGTCATTCATCCGAGTAAAATCATCTTTCTTATTAAACAATTTCTTCATGTCGTCGACGTGTAAGTTCGGCTTCTCTATTGACTCATCAGGAAAAACCCTGGATAACCATGATGGGCGGGTGATATGACGAGTGTACCGCCTAATCATCGTGTCCGAATCGTAGACCAGTGATTAACAGAACTCCTTCCGCCCAAAACAAGTATACGCCGGTGGAAAATGAAACCATCTCTTCCTCACCACGTTGTATACTGGGTAGATCGCTAGTCATGGTCTGAAGCTACAAATGGGTCAAATTAGCATCTCCACCCGGATGCTGTACTCTCAGCCATGGCCCGAAGCAGGTTTCCTCAAACAATTTTCTTTGTGCAGGTGAAAGCTTCGAAGCAATTGTAGTGGCTAGCTAACTTTATTCCTTAATGTCAATGAAGCCGAAAAAAAATTTCTACAAAAACATTAAACATACCAAGTTAGATATACCAAAAACAATAAACATAAATAGTAGTTTATTCTTGAAACTAAAATTTGCAACACTGCTTTATCTTTTGGTTGAAATGAAAATCGCAACGAGATAATGAGAATCACAACGCGGAAATGACTATCGCAACGAGAGAATCGCAATGCGAAATGACTATCGCAACAAGAGAATCGCAACGCGAAATGAAAATCGCAACGAGAGAATCGCAATGCGATTTTGGTTTCGCGTTGTAATTTTTATTTCGCGTTGCGATAGTTATTTCCGCGTTGCGATTTTCATTCTCGAAACTATTTATTCTTCTGCATTACTTCAACCAAAAGACAAAACAAAGACAAATACTAACTTCACATGCTAAACAGTTTAGCAGTATTGGCAGCAATCGAATGAATTTAATAAGAAATCTAAGTGAAATGGTTAATCTATTATTGAAATTAACAGTAAACTTATCATCAATCTCAATATGAAAAACCTAAAATAATGCAAAAATTTCAAAATAAAAATAAAACAAAACTAACCATCGGAGGTTGATTTTCTATTTCTGAATGATTGTGAGGGATTTTTGACTGTGAATGGTTGTGAGGGATTTCGCCGGCGATGGGGACGGAAATCTTCGGAGATGGGGACGGATTTCGCCGTAGAGAGTGAGAGATGGAGATGGGACTGAGTGTTGTGATTTTAGGTTTGAGGTTATGAGTTGCGATTACTGTGGACGGTTCAGTTTCCGATTTATTAAGAAAAAATTCGTGTTTGGAATTTGAAAATAAAATACGCGTTAATACGAATGGCGCTATGTAAATCGCAATGCGAATTAGGAAAATTGCATTGCGATAGTCAGTATCGCAACGACACTGTAGACCATCGCAACGCGATTTTCAACTATCTCAACGCGAAATGCAACGCGAATTTGCGATAATGGAGATCGCGTTGCGAATTAGAGATCGCATTGCGATTTTGTTGGTCATTTTGGCAAATCTGGAAAAAATTGGTTAAAATCATATATTATATGGGATTTTTGGTCACTGAGGTTATTTTCTCTTTTTTTTTTTTCTAAGGATTTCAAAATTCAAGTGGATGGAATAAGGTCCTTTAAACGAGAGTCCGATGGCGGCATCTCTTAGTTCTGTCTCATCTCAATCAACACTTTTATATGCTGTTTGAAACCCAAGTGAAAAATAATTCACCAAAACAATGAAATCCCTCTTAATATGGAGCAATAACATAACGTAAGATTAGAGTACGACAAACTGACAATGAAACAAATATAACTGCATGATTTTTATGGCCATAAAGCCGTAAATTTTCGTATAGTGTCGTTATTAAGGATAGATATTTGAGTTGAATTATTCGAATTTTTATTTAAATTTTAATTGTAAATATTTATTATATTATAATATTAATTGATTTCAATTTAAACTGATTCCTATAATTATATGTAATATATATATATATATATATATATATATATATATATTCATATTTTTACATATGTAATACACATATATAATGTAGAGTTGAGAGACTTTACTCGAACTTAAAAGTCAACCTACAAAAATTACTAAAAAAATTTAATTATCCTAATCATGTTTTATAACTAAAATTTTATTTATATATTTTTACTTGAATTAAATTTATGAAATTACGAGTTGATTCAAAACAACTTTTTTCATGTTGAATCGAATTAAAAAAATCATTTTTTCTAATCGAATCCAGCTTTCCTTATCCTAACCATTACACCTTGCTTTAAGATGTTTGAAGTAAGGAACAAGTGGCATGGAATTGGAATGTCATGCTTAAAAAGAAAGGCTCTAAGGAAACTCAAATGAGTTTATGGCTAACAAGTGTCCAAGGTGGCGAACCGTTGAACATGGGAACCCAACTTGGCAGCTTTTGAGTCCCGCACCCATTGAAGATTTAACAAGTAAAAATAAAAGAAAATGAATAAAACATCTCATCCTCCCCATCAAATATCCAGACAAGAAAAAAGATTTAAAGCAAAGGATTTCAATAACCAAAATAAAACAGAGAATTTACAGTTTACTTGGCATTTCTTTACACAGTGTAATAGTAGAGAAACACACTAAAAGAGAGACAGGAAGAACAAAACTGGAAAAATGTATCCAAAGTTCCACTCGGAATTTACCATCAAAATCGCATAAAATTACGCTCGGCAGAAGTATTTACCAGCAACTTCAGTTCCAGGCAAAACTAGTCTGGTCTTAGTCTTAATAATAATTATCGACATCCCACGAACATGACCCGAAATCGACATCTAATTTAGCAGAAATATCGGCATAATCCTGTCCCAATTTACTGTCTTCTGATAACCTCATTTCATCGAAAAATATAGGTGCAGGGATATCAAAATCAAAGCAATCATATAAAACCCCAGGATCTATTAACAAATAGTCATCAGAAAGTTGGTTCCACCCAGTTTCTATCATCTCTAAAGACTTATCTCTCGACTCGGATTCCGTTTGAAGTTCAGCTTCTTCATTGGACCGGAATCTGAGAACAGAAGTGGGTGAACACAGAAACTGGGATTCTTGCACAGAATCATACTCGGAAATCATTTCAAGATCAAAGTTTGTAAGAGCACAAGGACCTTTGAATCGAATCGCTGCCCTGTCATAGGCCAAGGCAGCTTGTTCAGCAGTCTCAAAAGTCCCGAGCCAGACCCTGCTCCGACTCGTTGGGTCTCTGATCTCAGCCGCCCATCTTCCCCACGGCCTTTGTCGGACCCCACGGTACTTCACACGGCTAGACAAACATTGATGTTGTTGTCGTTGTGGCTGCTGCTTCTTTGATCTGATATTTTTTTGCTCCTTCGATTGCCTGGTGGAACTGAATGTAGAACAATCTTGGAATCTGATTTCACTCACATGCCTTTTCACTTTCTTGCGCCTCCCATTCTCGCTTCCGTTGCTGGAAGAATCCGTGGCGTCGCCATCGGTGACATAAATCCGAACAACTCTGGGGTCTTTGGGTTTAGACTCCATGGCAAACCGCTTGCTTCGATGGTTTCACTAGCTTGTTAGTATGAACAAACTCTCTGGATTCAATCCAAACATTTAACATGAAAGATGAGATTTTGAATCTGTAAAAGAAAAACTGAAACTTTTTTGGAGAACGAAATTAAAGGGCGAGATACTAGAAGATGAACAGATGAGCTCAGTTGCAAGGAAGAGTCAAACTACCAAGAATCGCTGTTTCATAGGAGTATCCTTAATAAAAACTACCTTAATTACGTTATTATTTCTCTCTCTTTCTTTAATTTAAAAAAATAAAGAAAATCTTAATGGATTGTTAAATGTGTTCAAATTTATATAATCTTTAAGACACTTAATGGTTTAAAGGAATAAGGGATGGTTACAAAACCGGAGAGTCCGCTGCATACCTTTGTGGGTGACACGTGTCCCAAACTTCCCCTCTAAAATAAGCTCGGTCCCCAAGTAACAAAACCCTCAGAACGTGTTCAAATTTATATAATCTTTAAGAGACTTTGTGGGCATAATCCTGCATATCTTCAGGTACTAATTCGGGTCCCTTTTTAGAGGATGATATTCTTATTTTGTTTTTTGTAGTTCTTCTTTTTATTCGAACTCTTCTTTTGAAAGCAAGTCCCTATCCTATTTTGAATTTTTCTTTAGAGGACATAGCTAATATCTTATATGATCATAAGGAGACATGAATTTGCGAAAAAATCTTATTATAATCTTTGAATAATGGATAATTAAATTTATTTGATTATTATATTGTTTGATATGCTTTGTAATTGGATGATTTATATTTTATATGGATGTTTAGGGGGGAAAATAACACATCGTATTAATAAAAACACTTTTCATTTCATCAGGAAAAAGTAAACACGTTTCATAAATAATAACTTAAGACGAAACCTTTATTTAATTGTTACCTTAGAAAATTTTCATATTTATTGTATTATTTTTATAGAGTCCAACAATGAGTAATTTATTCTTTTCTGTTTTCATTCTTGAAACGTCATATTAATCCAGGCTTGTTAAAGTTTTCTTAATAACATTAATGGTTCATTAATTATATATAAAAATAAAATTTTAGATATTAATTGAAAAATGTTATGAAATTAATCCATTGACTTCTCTAATCCATCCAAAAAACTTGCTTGGAAACCAAGCACAGCTTAGAAAATGAAATAAAATATTTTCTAACTTTGTTTTCTATTTACACTGTTTTCTCCCCATTTATTCTGAGTTTGTCGGTTGACTGTAAAAAAAAAACCAAAGATTCGGTCAAATATAAAAATAATGAATTTAAATATATTGATTCGGTTACTATAAATAAAATAATTTATTTTATTTATATTCTCATTATTCAATTGTTTAGTGTGCTGATGTATAATAGGAACGATAATGGTTTATGATGGTAAACATTATGGGAATTAAGGTAAATAAGTTAATGTTTTGTGCTTCATCCTTTTTTATTTAGATTGAATTAAAGGAGTAAATTATGAGAAAATTTCTTTTCTTTTTTTATCTTAGTGGAATTATATTATATATTTTAAATGTTTAATTAACATGTGATCACCTATTTGTAAGATGGACTAAATGTATTATGTCTGGGAAGTTAGGCCCGCTATGTGCATTCATCAAACTACATGAATTATTATTTAAATTGGAGTCTAGGAAGTTCCTCTGAGAAATGGGTAGTGGCGAGGTGTTATTTTTCCAACGGTTGTTAAGGTATATACATCTAAAATAATAATGTTTATAATATTAAATATTTATATTAAACAACAAAAGTATAAATATTTAAATAAGAAAAAAGTATAGTTTGAGCACTATTTTATATTACACCTAATTTTATTCACCAACGTCATAAGTGTAATAAAATCTTGTTATTATTCAAATATTTGAATTATAAGCTAATCAATATCAACTCAGTAGAGAAATATCTAAAATATTTTATTTAAAAAAATCATAAAAATTATTATTTATATTTTTTAATATTTTCATAAATATACATTTAATACTTGAATTAATGTTATCTCTAATTGGAATTTAAAGAATTTTTTGTTATCAATACTTAAACTTTCATATATTATTTTGACATTTTTATTAACAATTTTAATTTTTGATAATAGGGTACCACAAAATTGTATTGTATATCAATGATGACAAAAACAACATTCTTAAAAGACCAATTTAGAAGAAAACATTTAGATTATGTACTTTATATAGATTGAAATTTAAAATAAGTGAAAACCACGAAGTATAATAAATATAATATTTTGGTACTTTTGGGTATGATTGAAACGTTCTCCTAAAAGTATGGGTAGTTTCTCCATCCTATGCACATCCCAAGGGCAATTGCAGCATTAAACCATGAAGGATATGTAATCCGAATGCTACACAATACAATTAGGGATGGATCGAGTGGACTGATAGCAACTGTTGTCCTTCTGAAATTAAAAAAAAATTATGTTATAGATTTTCTTTATGTATTTTTATTTATAATTTGTTTTCATTTTCTTAAAATTTTATAAGTTTGATGTCCTCTAAACGTTATAGATTCACCCCTTTTAATATAAAATTATTCATCAGTCGTGGATATAATTATTCTATTTAGGTAAAAAAAAGAACATGCAACGATAAGAAGCAACGAAAACCTGTAAGAATCTGCAGCTACACACTGTTGTTTCGAACATCACAATAAAGAAAATTAATTAGTAATGTGGGGATGGATAAACTGAAAAAACAAAACTCCAATTCAGAAAAAAATATATAAAAGCAATAATCATCTTTCAATGGCCATAGGTAACCTCCATCATAAGATTTTTAAACAACAAGCTGCTGCTGAATCAATTTGGTCTGGTTTCTGCAACAACTGGAGATGGAGATGGTTAAAGACGCGTGTTGTTTTGATGTTTTCATTTTGGTTTTCTTTTGCATGGGCCGCCCGATTCTTCGAATCTAACGTGCCCGTAAAACCTTATTTTGATGGTCGACTCACTTTAATTTTTATGAACCCAATAACTCAGCCCATATCTTCCCAGAACCCAAATCTCGATTTTAATTATAAAGTTTTTAATTATTTTAATTGCATTATATGAAAATATTTGTTATATATAGTAATTTTTTAAAAGGATTATTATTTGTTGTGGTTTCAAAAAGGATTATATAATATATTCATCTTCAAATATCTATTATCTGAATTTGTGTATTTATTCTCTTTTAAGGTTGATTTATTCTCTTTTAAGGAGTAATTACTCGTTATACTCTTTTTTCTTCTTAATCGAAGTTTTTTCTTAGTAAGTTTCCCTGATAAGGCTTTTACTGAGACAACATATTATGTGTATTAAATGTGTACTTTTTCTTTTTAATAAGATTTTTCTCACAAGATTTTTATATTAATAAGGTTTTAACGAGACACGTTATTTTCATAGAAATCAAAGGGGGAGTGTAATGAATATTTATTTATGTGGATGTCTATTATGATTAGAACACTATGTATTAAGTAGGAGTTTGATGCACTTTATTATTAAGACTTTAATATAGAATTTAGAGAAAAGCATTGTACACAATTTATATTGAGATAATAAACAATATCTATCTCTTTATTCTCATATTTCTTCGTCTTATTCTTATTATTATTATTATATCGTTCTTTTTATTTTACATGGTGTCAACAATACTTGCTCAAAAGCAATAAGAAGAACAAGAAGATGAGACATGATAATATGTAGATAAATATTCTATTATTATATCAATCTGAATTGTATATAATGCTTTTTTTAAACTCTATATTTATAGACATAAGAAGTAAATATCATATAGGACTTTAATCAAATGGATATTCAAGTTCTAATAATGAAGAACATCAAAATCATATTTAATATATAGTGTTCTAATTACAAAAAATCCATATAAACAAATATTCAGAAGAGATCTAACAAATTTTAATAATATAAATGAAATCAATTATTATGCATATTATTAATTTTAAATATAAATTTTAAATATGAACACTTTTTTTTTATTCATGTTGTAAGTGTGATAAACTATAGTATCATATATATATATATTACATATTATGATTATTTATTTATTTTTTAACTATGTAAACAATAAAATTATTAGTAAAAACATATAAAAAATGTTAGCAAGAAAAGTAACATTGAATTACACAAGTTTCTATGCCTAAATTACTTTTCTTAGGTCATTCAAATAATGTTTAGTTAATTGATTTAATCTATCAAGTAACATCATGTTGACTAGTTGATAAGAAATAATTAAGTAACAAGATATTTGTAGGGTATGGCATGAGAAAAACAAGATTGAATTCTCAGTATCGCTTCTCCCCTATGCACGTTGAGAAATTATAGTATCCTTATAACAAAAATCCGTGACGGCGACGACTCAAAAATCAAATAAAAACAAAGTTGAAGAAAATAAAATGGAAAGGCATTTATGGTTTTGAAGGAAAAATAAATATTTTTATTGTAAAAAATAGAAAATATTAAAAGCATATTACAAGAGGTAGCTCCACCTGTCTCGTGGTCGGTTACGCCTTCACCTTTTGGATCGACTTTATGTTGCATTGCAAACCTCAAAAACAAAATCTAGTTATGCATATGAAATGATTGCTTCTTGTCCCTATCCACACCAAAATTTCTCATCGTAAATATAACTCCATGATTAGATTCGGCCAATCAAAATTAATGAAAGAAATAATTCATTAAATAGTCTCAATAGTTAAATAGAATATTATTTTTTCTATTAATTTTTTAGATTTAAATAGTTATGTTGGTAGGACGTGTATGAGTTATCAATATTTAAAAAATATTATTAACAAATATTATATTATAATTGATGTAGACTAAAAAAATTTGATAAAGCTTGATATCTATTCCACCAAACCTCTAGACATATTATTAGAGAGACATATTTTATTTATTTATTTTAAAAGATGGATTTATAAAAATTTAATAGAACGAAAATATATTATCAATGAATAATATCTAAAATAAATAAAATTTAAATTTTTTTTAGTGAAAATGAGTGTCCTGTCAGTCCATCACTACATATTACCATAGAATCCGATGATATTAGATTGCATTCATTGTTCAACCCCCTTTTCAATATTCTTGTTTAACTTCTTTAATTCTTAATATAAATTATTTTAATTCTAAATAATTTAATAAAATTTATCCTTGACATTTAAATTATGTCGAACTCATCCTTGATTAAAATTATATTCTGAATTAATAATAAATTTTATTTTAACCTTTTAAAGTTTTATAATTTAGTTTTCACTTGTAAAAATATTCATGGCTTCACTTTGATTAAAAGTGACATGCATGTATAAGTACTAGGGTTGCCCAAGCTGACATAGATGATATTAAAAGTCAAAAAAGGAAGTAGTTGTGATTGTTGAATGGGTGATGGCTGAAACCCGAAGTCAGTCGAAATTCCAAAAATAGCGATTTGTTCAAACTGTACGTTGGATTAAGGTTTAGGGCAATTAAAGATGCTATATAGCTATATACCTTAAGTTTATAAAAAGTAAAACTTGTCAGCTTTGCTTATTGCTCTTATGTATATGTTTCTTTAGTTTTTTTTAATATTTGGGTGATTATAAGGAATATGTGTTTAGAATATAGGTAGGTAAGCGAGACGATATAGATCACGAGTTATTTTAGTTTGATTTAGTTAAAGTTTTGTTTATATTCAAATCAAATAGACTCTATTCGAGCTCGAACTCGAGCTCATAATGAGTTGAACTGAACTACTTGACACTTATTCGAAAAGTTCGCAGGATACTTTATACTTTTCAAGTCGAATTCAACAATATTCGAGTTCAACCGACTCGTTTACAACCCTAGTTTAAAAAAAATTTAGTCACTGATAATGAATCTATAGATATAATTGTTTGAATTCGAAATCTTCACAAAATGACAAACATTTTTACTATTAAAATCACTTGATGATACCTCTTTTATATGTGTTTAAATCAACCTGATTTTTATTTATTAAAATTGAAAAAAAATAATTATATGCGTTAATGGAATTGAATAGCAGGGAAAAAGAAAGCTTTAAAATCATTCGGCTTTAGTACCTTTTTATTCAAATTTCCACTCCACCAGTTTTTCCTTACCTGTACTTCATTATTATTTTTTATTCATTAATAGAATAAATTATTATATGAATTTAACTCATCATGTCATTCGTAATTTTAATTAATAAGATTCATTAATTTTAAAATAATTTTAAAATAATTTAAAAATAATTATTCATTTATTACTTACATGTAGAAAAAAGGTAAAAAATCACCTTGGAAAATAAAAATGAGATCATGAATTTTATAGACTAGGATCACAGATGTATTAGTCAGCAAGTTTTATCTAATAATTTTCCATTAATATGGTAGGTTGTTAGTGACACGTGTCAAACTAAGGAGCAGCCAGATAAGCTGATCTTAATATAGAAAATTGAAATGTCTGCGTTCAACGGTTTGTTATTTTAGTTTCTACTTTTTACTTTTACAACAGCCTTCGTTTGAAAATAAAAAAGTATATCGGTGTACTGAAACATGCGTGGGTTCCACTTTGTAAATCACCTGCGCTACAATGGAGTTTTGCAGTTTTAACTTTTTTAAGGTAAATTACATAAATGCTGTCTCAAATATGGATTATTGTTTTATCGAGTATTTTAACTATTACAAATTATAAAAATAATTTTTAATTATATGATATTGTCTTATTGAGTCTCCAAGCTATTAGAAGTATCAAAATAATCATTTGATTATCCATATATTTTAAACTCATCATTTTATATTAAAAAATTAGCGATCGTTTGAGCTAAATATAAATATATTTACTGGGATATAATAAAATATGATCATAAATTGAGATATATTTAGGGATCAACTATTTGTTTACATTATATTGACCAGCCATTGGTTGAAAGCAATAGCAGTGTCAATATATATCATTAAAATATGATTTATCATATACAGATTAGTAGGTTAACGTCCAGTTCAGACGTCCATCAGTTTTTAACGAAAAATGACGAGTTTGGAACATATAAATAGTCGAGTGACCATTTTGTAGCTTTTAATAGTCAATGTACTCAATAAAATAACGTCCTATAGTCAAATGATCATTTTATAACTTTTAATAGTCAGAGACTTAATAAAACAATATATTGTTGTCAGGGAACCATTTGTATATTATACTCTATTTTTAATGAAAAATGTATATTTTTCAACGTAAAAAATAATTTAATTTTAAGCTCTTAGAAATAGTAAAATTAAAATGTTGCATTTTCTAAAATATAATATAACTTAGTGTATAAAGAATTATTTTTTATTTTTTAAGGTTTGTATTTGAATACCACATATACAAAAAAAAGTAATATCAAATATTAGTTAAGAATTTTTAAACATAATTAATTTGTATTCCCTCTAAACTAATTAAAAAAACATAGTGCTATTACTTTATATATATTTATGAATATAACTTGAATTTAAAAAAAAAAGGTGTATTGGCCATTGGGTGCGACACCCTTTCAAAAGCAGTGGAGATGACTCGGACAAGGCTAGTTGTTTTACTGCTTCTACAATTTTCATCTCTGCTATCAATGGCTCCTTGTTTCTAACTATTTGTTTGCCTAAACAAACATTGCGTTTTCTATTTTCAACATTCCCATTTTATTTTCCCTCTCTTTTGAACTCTGCAATTCTCTCTCAAGCTCCAACACAAATGAAGGTCTGTTTTCCCCCCTTTACTGGGTTCTGATTCTTCATGTACTTTTATTGCGTTTTGATGGGTTTCTGTTGATTTCCATTCTGATTCTCGTTTTATTCATAAGTATAAAAATGGTTTCTTTGATCTACTCCAATGTTTCATACTTTGATGTTCAGATTTGAAACTTTTTTCTGTTGCTTATTGATGGTCTCAAGCATAAATCTCTTCTTTTTAAATCACAGAAGGTTGTTCTGAAGTTGGATTTGCACGATGACAAAGCCAAGCAAAAGGCTTTAAAGACGGTCTCAACTCTTTCAGGTACCCCTTCAAAACTTGACCTTTTAATTCTGGCAATTTCCTCTTTCCTCTCTGATTTTGTTATTTTCAACTATTTTCGTCATCTTTGCAAGAATTCAATCCTGGGAAAAAGTTTTTCCACTTTTTATCCTTTTCTATTGGTTTTTCGTTTCAAGTTTCCAACCTTGGTGATGGAATACTCTGCATAAAAGATTTTAGCATAAAAGGATTCACTTGGTAGCTGCCCAAATGATTTTATATTAAACATGGAAAAGGATGGGACTGCTTAAATTATTTGCATGCTTATGAACTTTGCCTTGGATTTTATTGTTGTTTCTTCCTGCAAGAAGGGTGATTTGTTAAATTCTGAGATTTGAATGTAGGTGAAATCATATTCTTCATCTTCTTTTTGATTAACTTGTTTTATTGTTATGGAAAATTGATAGGAATTGATTCCATTGCCATGGACATGATGGCAAAGAAGTTGACAGTGATTGGAACAGTGGATCCAGTAAACGTGGTGAGCAAATTACGCAAGTACTGGCCAACTGACATCGTATCAGTAGGGCCAGCAAAGGAACCAGAGAAGGAAGAGGAACCAAAGAAGGAAGAACCCAAGAAAGTGGAGGAACCAAAGAAAGAACCAAAGAAGGAAGAGGAACCAAAGAAAGAAGAGCCTAAGAAGGAAGAGCCAAAGAAAGAAGAACCCAAGAAAGAGGAAGAGGAGAAGAAGCCGGCGCCCGTGCCGCCGCCGGACCCCGTGCCGCCGCCGGACCCCGTTTCGGAGCTTGTCAAGGCCTACAAAGCATACAATCCTCATATGACAACTTACTACTATGTTCAAAGCATGGAAGAGAATCCAAATGCTTGTGTTATTTGTTAACATATGTCTTTGGGGAGAAAATGGTAAAGGGAAAGAAAACTTCCTCTAGTTAGTGATGGATTTGAATGTCATCAATCATAATAGAAGGTAAACCAAAGAAGAGAACTCCTTTGTATATAGATGGTGATGCCTCGTTAATCTTTTTTTGTTCATGTACAAGTAATATGTTTTATAGGGATTAAATAAATGAAAATTTGGAATTTGTTTTTGTTAATGTGGTAATATGTGGGTTGTTAATGCGGAAGATGATTTACTTATTTTGATTTGAGCTGAGCAGAAAGTCGTATTTGATGGTTCATACTGGAATTATAAACGTTAAAATATAGTCTAATTTTAAAGATACGAAGAATATGAGAGAGAGACCCTCTACCTTTTCAGCCTTGTACAGTAGCTTACATCGACTTAAAGTCATAATGACTATTCATATACTGATAGGATGAATAAACCTTATTGATAGTAGGTCACATAGGCATACAATGTAACGCCCCAAAATTTAATTAAAAGAAAACTAAGGATCAAATTACAACTTTCTGAAGTTTTTAGCTCAGTTTTGGAACTTGTGGGAAGTTTAGAGACTTAACCCCGAAATATTTCATTTTTTGGTCAATAGAAAAAAATATAAAGTTGGTGGCATAAGGGGGTTCAACCCCTATCTCGAAAGTATAGTTGTTCATGCCCTAACTATCTAGGCTAGACTTTTGTTTATCTTTTAATTAATAAAATATATGTTTTATTATAATTTTACTGGGTGTTAACCCATAAAAAACCTATCGTTCGGGAACCAAGTACCTAAATCTCAAAAACTCAAACCCCAAACCAAACAACTCTACCGTCGCCCCTCCGGCCAGACCCTCCAATCAGTGGTTGAGTGCACCGCCGTTGTCATCGGCCTCAGTAGCGATCGACTATCCAACCCTAACCCCAACCCTCAGATCGCTCGAGCCGACTACCGTTAGGCGCGAAATCGTAAAGACTTGCCCGCTCGTCCTCATCGATTCGATGCCACCGTTCATCGGTTGAAGACACCATCGACACCAATTGAAGCGCCACCTCAGTACAATCGCAACCCAGTCGGTAACTCGCAGAGTGGTCGCGTCGTTCGCCAGTATCGAACGGTTGAAGCTTCACCGGGATAACTCAAGGCTTTCCTCGTTTTCTTACATTTTTCATCCGCCACTAACGTCCCCTTGCCTCACGTCCTCCACCACTGCACTCCCCTCCTCCGTGCGCTCAAGGCTTTCCTCGTTTTCTTACATTTTTCATCCGCCACTAACGTCCCCTTGCCTCACGTCCTCCACCACTGCACTCCCCTCCTCCGTGCGCTCAAAACCCATCCCTTGGGTTAGGTTATCGTCGTCGAGTAAGTGTTTTCACCCTTTGCTTTTGTTTCCGATGCTTTTAGCTGATTTTGAGTATGGATATAGTTTAATATTGAGGTTTGGATGCTCCCAGAGTAATCGAGTGCTATCTCGGACCCTGTCACCATCGTTATATGCCACCACGCACCGCCGCATGCGCGTGGGGCTCCTCCCCTGGCTTGGAATATCCTATAATCGGTTCGAGTAAACTCGAATCGATCTGAGTCAACTCAAACCGGTCTGAGTTAACTGAACCGACCACCGACCTGAGTACACCCGAATTAGTCTGACCCATTGATCTTGACCCGATCAGTTGACTTTGACATGCCCGTTGGCATGCTCGTTGACTTTGACTTTGATCGCTGACCGCTGACTTTGACCAAAAAGTTAAAATTTCTGAAAAATCATATTTTATGTTTTTCGATGTCCTGAGTTTGAATATGAAGTCTGTTTTGCCAAATTCAATCCCGGTAAGCTATATTTTGGATTAAATTGAGGTAATACTCTACTACCTTTTGTATGTTTTTCGGAACTCATTGATCATCGGTAAATGCATGAATGAAAATGATTGGTCAATTAGGATTATTTAATTATCATTTGACTCAAACTGAATATGGAATAAAGGCAGAACATTGTATAAGACTCAGACGGCTCGCAAAAAAATGGTAGACTGGTCGAAAATAATTATAAGTTCAATGATTAGTTAGTAAATAAATTGACCTCATGATCCAAATATTCTGATTAATTTCTTTAAAGGTTAAATGTCGAGAATACTTGGTTAAGAAATTACAAAAATAACTCTATGGGGTAAAATTTTAAAAATTCCATTGTACTGTAAAAAGATCAAGATTGCCCCTGAAAGTAAAAAATAACCAAGAAATGACATACTTTAACGAATTACCAAAAAAAATGCATATGTATGGATTGAAAGGAATTACCAAAATGTCATCGAGCTGCGAAATAACTAAAATAACCTATGATATTCAAATGACTGAAATATCTTTGAACCCCAAAAGGATTAGAATACCTTGAACTCTAAGATAACCGAAGTAACCTCGAGTGTTGAAGTGACCTAAATATCCTAACGACTTGGAATAAGTAAATGTCTTTGGATAAATTCTAGAAATACCAATAAACTTAAATGTTGTATCACCCATAAAGGTTATGGAGCATAACTCAATTATGTTGAGTATTCTTGACAGTTATACATCACAGAAATATATAATACCATTGAATACTTGAGTGTTTCCTCTAGTTCCGTTCAGCGGTGACTCTGAAAGTGACCAGTTCAACTAGTGTAATCAATATTAAGAAGTGATTATTCGTGAAGTATATCGGTTCAGATTATTGACAAATTTTACAGGGTGAGGATCAATTTGTACGATTTGACTCGAAATCATGATAATTCGATGTAAATTCATAATAATGCAAACTACTGTTTTACCCATATTGAATTAAGTTACTAAGAATCTACTAGAAATTAAAATGTATAAAATACCCCTATTTGCTTGAATAATGGAATCACTTCTGTCATATCTAAAATCTCAAGTAAATCTGATGTAAAATATTCTGATTACCTTCCTGATTACTTAGTGACTCCGAAAAATATCTTAATACTATATGATCTTGATAAATCATTTCCCGAATGAATGATTAGTTTGTTAGCTATCGAACCCTCTTTAATAGGGATCTCATTTCTAAAATTTTATCAAATTACAAAAGTTTTGTGGTTCCCTACCTAATAAATACCAAGTACCTCCGGAGAATAATTGGATCCTATAGCGTGTTCCTTATGTGCTATATGATTATTTTATGTCCTGAAATGTGATTTACTGAAGTTATTGTTTTATTGAATCTTTTAATTGTTCGGTATTCTGATTTACTATTTATCAACTATGACTACCTGATATGTGCTCTCTGATTATCTATTTTCACTGGAAAATATAGTCGTTCCTGATTTATGGATCAAGGAATCTATTGTTACTACTTGAACTATTTTATTGGGACAATATCTGGGTAGGCTGGAGTATGGAGGTTCAGCTCTGATCAAGTTGGTAATTCATTACGGACCTATAAGGTATTCCTTGGGTAGGCTCTAAGGGCCCAAGGCACTCCCTTAGTGTGGGATTGTATTTTAGTGTACGGATGGAGGGCATTCATGTCATTTAAATAACTACATTTTCATTTTCACAACATTCTACTGGATCATGATTTTGATATTAAAGTTACTGTTCAATATAATTTCTACTGGATAATGTATGGGTAGGGGTCTAGAGTACAGGGGTTCAGCTCTGATCAAGCTGGTAAATCCTTACGGACCTAACAAGACCCTTAGGTAGGCCCCAAGGTACTCCCTTAGGGTGGCTTCTTTGTTGTGTGCTTAGGGTAAGTCATTATGGATGCAGTTCTGGGGAAACTGCGTATATGTGTTCGGTTGGAGGGTATTACTGTGGTTTTAAAATATGTTTTAAACTACTAATGTTTTTAAAGGATTTGTACACATTTCTATGTTTTGTTAGAACACACTAGACTTCCCAATTCAATTTTCTGAATTTGTTTCTCTCTTAATACTTCTTTCAGACTGTAAATTCCTGTTTGTAACTGAATACTTAGCTAATGGAATCCGAATTCACTGTTAGAATTTGATGATGTATGTCCCTCTAAGGAAATCTATACTTTACCATATGTTTGATAACCTATTGCATTCATCTGGTAATTCTGTATTACTGAGCTTTCCAAAACTCACTCTGTTACTTACCATTTCAGGTTAAAGAGTTTGATCCTGTGCTTTTATCGACATCAGTAAAGGAGTTCCACCAGTGTTGCTTGCGGAGTACGGTGCTTGTAATGATGGGGCATGTAGGTTGTGTTCTGTTTTTATATTCAAGTCTGAAACTTGTGTTACTATTAGATATTAGTGGATTTTATTTTAATAAATAAATGATTTTATAAATTTGTATTTTATCTATAAATTATTTTACAGTTTTACATGGATTAACAAAAAATTTAAAATTTTTCTGGATTTTTACTTTGGGCCGCTCTGGTGGTCCTAATGTGACATATCGGATCAGATTGGGTCATCCGCATCAGTATGAGGGTGTTGCATACAACCTACATAGTTGATCAGAGAATCCGAATGCTATGCGGAGTAGGTATAATAACTTTAAACTCGTTAACTATATTTCCCTTTAATGTATAGACAACTTATCATCTCCTCACTGTGCCTCTTTTGAATCTTCTTCGCAGTCACCGCCCCAACAAAAAGATAAAACAAAATAGAAAATTTACCTTTGAATGAAAGCTGAAAATAAGAAGAAGAAAAAAACAAGGTTCGTCCACATGTTTAACACCTTCATGTCCACGGTGGGTCACAGTGAAATTCTAAGTTGGAGATTTCCTGCCAATCTTACCAGAAAACTCAATGGCCCCAAATGCATTGGTCGTTTCATTATAGGTCAAGTAATCATTATTCTTCTGCAGATTTCTAAATTCGAACTCACTTTCTATAGTTTGCTGCTGTTAGCTATAAGCGTACGGTTAATTGATTTCCTTCTTAAATTTACAAGCTTGGAATTTCTTGTACTTCATGCTATTCAAATTAAATTAATAATCTTTTGGAATAATTAATAAATTAGAAGAAACCAGAATAAAATACACAGACCGCTGTTTTAAAGCAATATTCCACATGAAAACCACTCCAAGAACTGCCGTACAATTCCATGCATTAAAATTAAAACTGCATGTGACTCAAGATGCGTCCATTGTTCCCCCCCCCCCCTATAATTTCATTCTTCCTTGCGGATAAAATATTAGGTGGTTCCTCTTTAGGCATGTGCACCTGTTCTTAAACAAAACTGATTAGATTACTGTTGTCTTGTTCTGAAACACTTCATTTTCCTTGAAACTAAGCTGTCAGCCAATAGTGAAATGACTCAAAGTTTCAGCAAATGCAGGCAGTGGAGGGTTTGATGACTTGTAAACAAAGCAAAATTACAGTGAATCCAAGTTTCTTCACCATTAAAAAACTGTTTTACCCAAAAAGAATATTGTTCTCCTAGGATCTGGGTTCAAATAGCTGTGTACGCAGGGTGTATATGCATTATTAATAAGCTAAGAATTTTTTGTTGAAAAGATACTACCTTTTAATCATCTAAGACTATATATTTATTCAATCATGGGGTACAAGAAAAGATTAAGATAGGAAGAAAGAAACAAAAGGATTTTCCAAGAACGATCTATGAGGAAAGAATTATCGAAAAAACAGAAGCTTACGCAAACAGAATTATCGAAAAAACAGAAAAGATTAAGATGAGGAAAGAAGAGCTTTTTGGACGGCAAACAGAAGCTTACGCAAGTGATTGTTGAGCAAAGAAAGACAGATTGAATTTGTCTTGTATTTATATATAGTAGTTAAACATCTAAAGAGATAAGTTAGAAGAGGGAAGAAAGTAGTGGAGATTTGGGTAATGGTGGGAGCAAGAGGATAGATGTCTCCTCATCTGGTTCGAGAGATGAGACTTAAATCATACATTTATCAATTTGGTGCACTCAACCAAACTCATAAATTACTGTTATATGTAATATGGTAACAAAGCTTCAGTTTCATGTTCCGTGCTCCATTACATGTTCTATTTCTTCTTTATGGTTAAAATTTGGAATAGCACAAGTTATATCCATACAGCAACTGTAAACACACCAAAACAACTCTTTAATTATAGCGGAATTAGGATGAAATTATGGGAGAAGTCAAGTTACTTATCTTTGAAACTAATAAGGTTTTAAAATGTAATTAAACTACAAAAAAATAGAGGATTGAGACTTAATTTCACTAATTTTAAAATTGTTATGTCTCAAAAAGTAATTAAACAAAAAAAAGTTAGAGCCAATACTTAATTTCATTTAACTTTTAAACTGATAATGTCTTAAAATATAATTAAACTAGAAAATTTTAGGAGCGTCAAGACATAATTTTAATGGTTTCAAAACTTATACGAGCTTAAAGTAGAATTAAACCATAAAAATTAGAGTGGGTCATATCCCCTTTCACCCCCACGTGGTTCCGCCACTATCCTTCAAAATCTCTTAAAATAAAATAAACAAGAAATTACTCCAAATATCACTGAATTTTAAGATTAAAATTTATTTTATCATTGTGTTTAAAATTGATTCAATTAAAACACTAAAAAAGTTTAATCTTCATTAATTATATTATTAGTCTGTCAACTTAGAAACAACAAAATAAAATAGACGACAGTTTCTGTCAGTATATGACATAAATGCTGAAACAAAACGATATTATTTATTATAATTATTTTGAGTCTTTTTAGGTATCTAAATAATTGGACCCAAAATGATTATTTGGTGATGCGTCCATGTCGACAAATGTTAATCACATAATCGTGTCATTACCAAATTAACGATTTAATAGTATAATTAAAATAAAATTAAAAATTTAATATTATAATCAAATCAATTGAAAATTCAACATATAAATCATACATTATCTAGAATTTAATAGTATTTGGTATAGTTTATCATTTTTCTTTAAGGGCGTCAAAACTTTTTAAGAGTTATATCTTTTTTCTTTATATTTATATATAAAATTAAATGAGGAAAAAATACTAGAAACTTTCAAGATGCCAATGGTTGAAATACAAGTATGTTTCTTGTCATGTAAATCTATTTTATATTATTTTTCATGTGTCAATTTTGATAAACACTACTATCATTATTTTAAATTTATCATGTATGTATAATAAACAAGTAATGTTCATAATAAGGCCTCAAATAATGGTTAAAATCACATTTTTCTTTTATATCTCACTCAGATATACTTTTAAATTAAAATAAACATCTGTTCAAATGATCATCTATTCCTATTTGATCATCCAATGATGAGTGAGACTCAGTAAATCTTTGAGAAAAAATGGTTCTTATTTTGAGAATATCCTTAGAAAGATCACACAAAAATAAAATAAAAAAAAGACCAATGAAACAACATCTAGGCTGGTAGGGTGACAAAGGAATATGAAACCGTATGGCAGAAAGTGTATAAGGTCTGACCATATTATGAGAACATACAAGGGTCAAACTGATGACAATACGAGATATCTCTAGAACAACATCTATATTTATCGCATGAAGAACTTTTATAATATCAAAACTACCAATAAGTATCACAATCTCTTAATCAAACAAAGTGATGAGGGCTTGGTTGATCGGCCTACTGTTATTATTTTTAAGTACAATTTAAAAGACCTAAAACAAGTCAAAACAAGTAACATGCTGCATAGGACCTCAACATGCTAGGAGACTAGGATTCAACCAATTTTATAATAAGGTGGATAGCGCTGAAGCAACTGGAGTGGTGCGTAGGACCTCAACTGCATTGTGTGATCATGTTCTTATAGTCACGATTCGTCTATTTTTTTCAAAGTGATCGGGACCTAAATATGATGTGTCTCTCGTAAGCAAATCAAATAACGAATGCATTGACAAAATTGTGTCAAAGATAACCTTTAAATGAAATACTATTTAATGTTTTCTAAATTAAGATTGTTGTTTGTTATTATCTCTTGCGAAGCTTAAATTTAGCTAATGTCTGAGAAAAAGTAAAAACCTCGTAATTAAATGACTATTCAAATAAATAACAGTAACTTCGCCCGAAAAGAATGAAAAATCGAATCCAACTAATCTACGGAGAAACCAAAGTCCTCTACGCGTTTATTCTCACGTGCCCTAACCCACCAAACAAGTCTTAAGCACACGTGTCACCAAGATAGATCCCCTCCTCTACCCTATAAAATAAAACCCTAATTTTAAGGGTCCCAAACCACACCGCAGCCGAGCCACCATATCGAAACCCCCGGAACCTGACAACTCTTTGAACACAATGTCGGCGTTGTTGGACAAGGCGAAGAACTTCGTAGCCGATAAGGTGGCCAACATGAAGAAGCCCGAGGCCAGCATCACGGACGTCGATTTCGGCCGTATCGGCCGTGACGGCATCCAATACGACGCTAAAGTCTCCGTCACCAACCCCTACAGCGCTCCTATCCCCATCTGTCAGATCTCTTACACTCTCAAAAGTGATAGCAGGTTTGATCTCCCCCTCCTCTCGTTTCAACCTTGTTTCATTTCTGATGATTTCATTCATTGTGTGATCTATTAATTGCGATTTTAATTTTTTTAATAGTTTGGATTAAATGGTAGTATCTGTTCTGAATTTTATTAATCATTGATATCATATATATATATATACTGCAGATATAATTGTTCGAATTCGAATCTTTAGTGATAACCCGTTAAGTTTTGTGATTCGTGTTCTTAAACTTGAGAATTGCATGCATGCCCTAATTTTACAAGAAGAATAAGATTCCTCCATTATGCATTTTTCTCCTCTTTTAGAATAATAATGGCATGTAGGGAATAGGGTGAATTAAAAGACAATTATAATGTTGCTTAGATTACAAGCAGTATTCCAATAATGAACCGTCTTTCCTAGCGAATATGCTTAGATTACAAGCAATATTCCAATAATATTGAACCGTCTTTTACAACTAGCGTGTACATTTGTTTTATTGATTAATTGTGTGTTTGGGGCTGAATAGAGTGATTGTATCGGGGACAATACTGGACCCGGGATCACTGAAGGCAAATGGCTCGACGACGTTGGACGTGGCGATGAAGGTGCCGCATAGCATATTGGTGAGCTTGGTGAGGGACATCGGAGCAGATTGGGATATAGACTATGAATTGGAGTTGGGACTCACCATGGATCTTCCTCTCTTTGGAGACTTCACCATCCCTCTTCGTCAGAAAGGAGAGATGAAGCTTCCTACTCTCAAAGACCTCTTATTTTGAGTTAACGCTTGCTCAGCAAGTTAAGGATGAACCTTGCAGCATCATATGTTAGAACTTATAATATATGCTTTAATTTATGGATTAAGGAAAACAAGTTTTTATAAGAGTTCAGTTTACCTTCCATCGAAAGGAAGGGAAATAAATTTTAGATAATAATAATTTCCAACTTTCCATTGCATGCATTTAATAGATTTGAAGCATAGCCATACCTACTAATTGGGGTGCATATGTCCAAAATATGGCTAAGCACTATACCTCAACCGAAGAACTGCTGTATGGTATCATCAATGAAATGGTCATTAACTTGCATTTAACCATATTTTGCGTTAACTTATGAGACTTCACAACTTTAAAGCTATTGTGGTTATAGTTGAATGAAGGATAAATTGTATAAATGGTCACTCAATTATGAGTAACTTCTTATTTTTAATATAGAAGTTTCAAAAGTAACAAAACAATCACTAATATTATCGTTTTGTAATGACACTACAACAAAACAGGTTTTTAAACGATGTTTTTTTAGTCATATAGCGATATTTTTAAGTGCTGCTAAAAACCCTTTTGGCACAAAAACAAACGCTGCAAAAGTTTGCGACGTTTGTGAACATCAAACACCGTTAAAGGTTATGATCTTTAGCAGCGTTTAAGAAAACGCCGTTATTTATCATTTCTTTAGTGGCATTTGTTTCCGAAAATACCGCTAAATGTTCTGACATATAGTGGCAATTGTGAATGTAAAATGCCGCTATTGAATACATATATAGTGGCGTTTCTATATAAGCGCCGCAAAAGATCTTTAACTTTAGTGACATTTTGTTTTATAAACTCTGGTATTGACTATGTATTTAGTGGCATTTTATTATACAAATGCCGCTAATTAAAGCTGATTTTTAGCTTAAAATGACGCTAAACCAACCTAATTTGCAAATGGTATTTTCTGTTATTTATTACCCAAATTTAATATCATTTAACAATATCCAATAACAACCACCTTAAAATTTAATTACGACTCGGATTAAATAAAAATAGTTGACATAAATAAATCAAAGTTTACAAACATTTAAGTAAAATGTAATATACTTCAACATCATTAACTAGAAAGTATTCTGAGAAAATTATAAAAAAAATCATATTTACAAGATTAATTGCAGTGTTTTCTCTTTTTAACTCCTCTATAGAGTTATATCATAGATAATCATCCCCACGAGATCAAAAGTTTCAGGCTGCATCAAAATTTTAGATGTGTAAGTTTCACTGCAAGACTGCTTTTCATTGAAATAATTTATATGCAGTTTAAGGGCATTAATCTCCAAGAGTATTCATTTACCTGTAAGTACTTGCTAACAACAAATAGGTTCAGTGCATTTTACCTTGAACTTATCAAGATGCTCTTTTTAATCATCACATAGTGTACCTGTAAAAGATTATCCTCAGCGGCTTTTGTCCGGTGGCCGTGTTGAATGCAAGTAAGAGCTCTCTGCATTTCCATGAAGTTAATAAATTGACTTCAGTATATTTGTAAGTTGTTGTCTCTCCGGAAATCAAACAAATGCCGAAGATTATGATGCTTTGACTCTTTATTACTCGATATATCCATGCCCGACATATATAACATGGATATGATCACTAACAAAATCTTAAATGAACAAACCTGATCATGCCTCCTGCAACTGTTCCTCGCTGTGGATCCTGCCAGGTCTTGAATAGATCCATTTATCTGGAATATACCAGGTCTTGAATAGATCCATTTATCTGGAATATATTGAAGCCAATACCAAATTATTTTAGACACTGTTAAGAATATTTGTAGTTCAAGTAACACCACTTCTAAAAATAATTTAAAAATCAGGCATAAACCACAGTGATAACATCAGCATTTAACAAAAGGAGTAAAATCAAGTTCTACAAATTATCAGCGCAAGGGGATGGCATATTTGGAAAGGAATGTTTAAAATTACAAATAATACAAAAATAATCTTTTTTCCGATTAGTCATTTGTAAAGTCAGGATTAAGCACTCAAAAGTGTCATGGTTACAATCATTTCAAAACTGTTAAGAAGGCACCTGAAACAAATGGAACAACAACAAAGTCTTTATCATGAAATACTAAAATGCATGCAAGATTGTCAACAAATAAAGCCAAGCAGTCAAAGAACTCGAGACAACTTCTAGCTATTGACAAAAATCTAATCAGCAAAACTGTTAAAACCGGTGCCTATCTTGAATACAGTCGAGCAAAGTTGCAATACTTACTAACACTTATTTCAGTAAGTTCACAAATAAGGAAAGAATCAAAAGTAAGGGGCACACAAAACAAAATAAGACGAGGAGCTTGATGCAGCTCAAAAAAAAAACCAGCTCAAACCCTGACACCAAAAAATCAAAAGTCCAAAATGAATTAAAACACAGACATGAAAACTAATTTAAAAAATATATATTTAAATTCTCAAATAATTCCTGCATAGAATTCCCAGTCCCATCGAATGAACAATGCAGATCCATAATTTCCCAAACTAAACATAGAAGACCAATTCCTTTTCCTTCAACAGATCAGTTCCAAGCAACACAGAGGGGGGGAAATACTGAGAACGACATAAATGCAAGTAAACAAGGCTCCAATTAAGCACATTCCATAATCCAAGTTTACTAGTGAGCATAAAATCAGAATACAACCTAAAATATTTTGGAATAAAAAGATACAACGAGCAATTTAAAAAGCATCAGAAATACACAAAACAGGGGATAAAAGTGAAGGAGATGCAAGTAAACAAGGCTCCAATTAAGCACATTCCATAATCCAAGTTTACTAGTGAGCATAAAATCAGAATACAACCTAAAATATTTTGGAATAAAAAGATACAACGAGCAATTTAAAAAGCATCAGAAATACACAAAACAGGGGATAAAAGTGAAGGAGAAAATGTACAAACCCAGGTCAGTTCCAGCTTTTAGTAAAGTTAGGGTTTGCCTACTACAATCAAAATTCCTTCTGTAGAACAAAAATTTGAAGAAAGAAAAACAAAATGAGTTTAATAACCTCACAGAATGCTTGATGCGTGTGGGGAGATCTTAAACAAAAAACAGAAAAGAACGCTAGAGAAGTGAAAAGCCTTTCTTAAGTTCTTCTACAGATAAATGGAGCAATGTTTCGAAAGTGCTTGAGATTTTGTTCCTCGTTGTGGTCCCAAAAAAATTTAAAAAAGAAAAACAAACTAGCAGAAATTCATAATTCTGAAAATACTAACAAAAGTGATGTAGACAGCAACAAACAACAACTGAGGAATAAAAGAGTACCTGATTTTGAGCCTTGAGGAGTGATGAAGGCGCGATGGTGGTGACTGACAACGTTACTAATGGCGACTGCTACCCCGATTTGATGAAGATGCAAAGTTAAGGATAGAGGAAGAACTTAGGTTAAAGAAGATGATAAAAAGAAATTAGGGATCGGGCAGGAGAAAAATTGGTGGTTTTTATTAAACTTTGAGACATTTTTTAAATCAAACGCCACTATAGAACAAACAATCGCGGCGTTTTCAAACCAAACACCACTAACGGTTCAACATATTGCGGCGTTTGTTTTAAAAATGCCATTAAAGAAGGATTCTTTTGCGGCGTTTGTTTAGAAACGCCACTAAAGTACTAGGTTTTAGCGGCGTTTATTAAAAAAACCACAATATATGTACCCTATTGCGGCGTTTGTTTAAAAATGCCACTAAAGAACGATTCTTTTGCGGCGTTTGTTTAGAAAAGACACTAAAGTAGGATTTTGTGGCGGCGTTTTTTTAAAAATGCCACTAAAGTATTTATATGTAGCGGCGTTTGTGAAATAAATGCCGCTAAAGTACGAGTTTGCGGCATTTATGGAAAAACACCGTTAATGTTACCATTTTGTGGCGTTTTGGATATAAACGCCGCAATATGTATAAATTTAGTCGTGTTTGCTTTGAAAACGCCGTTATATACCTGTTTTATCAGTCAACTAATCATTGACAATTGTTAGTATAGTATGTTTGGGCGGCTGTGTTGGCATTGTTTGGCCATGTTGACATCTTTTGACCAGTCACTTTGATTCCTACTTAAAAAAATCTAAATCTCAATTGTAATCTTCCTTTGCTATTCATGTTTGGCTTTTTTTTCTTCATCCATCAAACCATCCGTTATTTTCATGTTTAGTCTCTTCATTTCTAAAATCATTGTTTTCTTGATAAAAATTTCCCTGGAATCAAAACAACTATGGCGATGCCTACTAATGCCATTATCATTCTTAGTGAATATTTCTTTAGAATCCAATTTTAAGTGCAACTCCAAGTTGTTTCCTTTCATCTTCAGTCAAGATCTCATCAAAACTCTTCATTCTCTTCTTCATTTCCATTGGAAGTTGCAAGGAACTAGTCACCTGTCGTGGCTCCATGCACCCTCCTAGATTTGATGCTAACAACTACGTTATGCATATCATACACCTTAGCCTTCCAGGCACCCACCATTTCTGTTTTCTCTTGTCGCCTCCAAGTCAACTGTGGCAAAAGAACTGCCTGTGGCAAAAAAAAAAAAAAATACTCTGATCTGAACGTTGAATTCTAAATCCATCAAATCCAGCTATAGTCATATCAGCCCTTAAATTTGCACCCCTCTTCCAAATTTTATATGTACCAGAAGGAGCAATTCGTGAAATAAAATGTAACACATAACTAACAAAATGGAAAGTGATTTCCATGTAAAAGTCTATCATCCTTCGCATAGTTCCCACCAAACGAGGCAATCTTTTACACCATTTTGCCCATCCCAATGGTTGGTAGTTTTGAACAATAGTCATCGCAATAGCCTCTTCCCTATTACAAATTGCTTTCTTGAAGTGCACTTCATCCATCTTCATTTTCCAAGCACCAGCAGCCATAGGCATTTTAGTTGCAGTTTCATCACCGAGTTTAACAGCCAAGTGAAAAGGGGTATCTCAGGAACATCAAGCTTATCAATCACAGAAGCGAAATCTTCAGCCTTCGCTTCCTCAGCCAATGAGATTGCTTCTGTTCGAATTTCGTCTGCATTACCAAGCCTTGGGAGGGCCTCGAGTATCCTCCTCAGACTCTCATAATCCCTCGTTGCAACAGTTTTGTGCACGGGACTATGTGCATACTTAGAAACATCGATACCAACCATGCCTTAGGGATCCAATCTTTACTTCAAAAAATAGGATTCTAAAATTAAAGATCTCTATTAATAAGAAAAGAAAAAGATCTGCATTTCTTTAAGTGAGAGTCAATGTGACTGGTCAAATGGTGTCAACGTTATCAAAAATTGCCAACTCATATGTCCAAATGTGTCACATTAAATTTTTCTGATTACGGTAACAACAGATAATAGTAATTGTTTTATTACTTTTAAAACTTTAATACTGAAAATATAAATGGACTCGCACTTCAATGACTATTTAATGACTGCTTAAGTAGTTTATCCATAAAAATCAAACTCACCTTTCTCATGTTTTGTTAACCCTAGTCATTTTTCATTGTTTTGGCTATCCTATAGGTTATCACAAAAATCCTAACTTTAGTCTGATCTCCTCTTATTATCCTTCATCGTCTTTATTTCCGATCACCGGAACTTATCATCGCACAGCCTTGTAATATATAATTAAACATTAAATTATACCCAGAAGCCACAAGAATATATTGTTAATATGTGAGATATCTTGATCATTGAAAATTGAACTCATTTGAACCTTCTTTCTAGTCTGAACTCACAATCAAAACAAATTAATGTTGGAAACTGAGTATTAAATACAGCAGTTGGAGCAATAAATCTCCCACCATTACTTCGGTAATGTTCTCTTTTCTCTTCGCTTCATCAAATGGATTCTCCACCTCTCCTCAAATGTCCACCCAATCCCATTCATCTCCTCTCTATCACACCAACTTAGGCCTCGGCTACTCCATCGCCGTCGCTCTTGGTTTCCTCCTCCTCCTCTCTATTATCCTCCTCGCATCCTACGTCTGCTGCCGCCCTTCTTCTTCTTCTCCTGCTCGCGCCGACTCCGACGGGATCATCCTTCCCAGAGTTGTTTTCATTGATGAAGACGATAAAAATGTGGTCGTGGGGCTTGATGAAGCCATTATAAATTCATACCCCAAGTTCCAGTTTAGTAAAGAGGCGGTTGCTGTGGGTTCTACTAATGCTAACACGACATGTTCGATTTGTCTATGTGAGTATAGGGATCTGGAGATGTTGAGAATGATGCCTGAGTGCAGGCACTGTTTCCATGTTTCTTGTCTTGATGCTTGGTTGAAACTTAATGGGTCTTGTCCAATTTGTCGGAACTCGCCACTTCCGACTCCGCTTTCTACGCCTTTGTCGGAGGTCGTGCCTTTGTCTCAGCATGTGGCAGACCGGAGGAGGATGAGGTGACTTCTTTTTTTTCCTTCTCTTTTTAAGCTCAGTATCGGTGGATGATTTCTCATGCACAAAAGAGAGGCTAATTAGTTTATTTGTTCCTGAGCGTGCATTGGGTCAAATCCATTACTTGTTTGCTTTATTCATACATTTTATTTTCATAAGTCCTAACTTAATTTTTAAATTTTTTACTTTGCACCAATTTTTATAAATCAATTTGTTCTTTCTTTCTGTATTTCTGCAAAATAACATGCGTCACTAAATAAGTCCTACGCCTGGTTCTTATAATCGGATTTTCTCTAAAATTCGAGTTATTAAAACCGATGGAGCTTGTTCGACATGGTGTGCCGGAAGTATATGACTGGGTGAATGGGCGATGCAGTTAATACTTATGAACCTTTTCTTATTTAGGAAATTAAAGATATCAATTCGAAGCGGCGTAGTATTTTCTAAGCCCGATATGGTGATGTCGAATCTCACTATATCAAACTCAATTCCACAATCACTTGAAACTTTGATCTAATCCGCATGTGACTGTTGACTTATGTTACTCGTCGAGATGTTTATCACTCAATTCCATCTTTGATGACAAAGGCCTAATGGAAAAAGCGACTAAACCATCATAGAGTAGTTGTTTTGTAGTAAGAAAAGCTTGTAGATTCAGAACGAGAGACATGGGAGTATGTAGTTAGGCCATAATCGTAGTTTAATGTTAGAAGTCAGATGGCCGGCAGGAATTGTTTGTAGAAATATCAGTCCAAGGAAATTCTGAATTTGGATCTATGTTCAATTACTTGGTTGCTTACGGATAGAGAAATCAATGGAAAAGAAGGGCGTATCCATGATTAAAAAAGAAAATGAGAAAAAAGGGGCTCCTCTTAAACCTCAACACATGTTCCCAGTTTCGTTTCGGATTTGTCTAATGTTTCAAAATAAGAGACCATTTTAGTAAGTTTGATTTCAGATTCATCTCACAAGATATATACTTACATATTCACAAATATAATTTTAGTATGATTATATATATATATATATATATATATTAACAACACACATTATTTAGATGAAACAGACAAATAAAATTTTAAAATAAATATTATTAATAAATTAATTAATTAATATTCAAAATTCAAAATATACATATATCTACATCTCACGAGTTGAATAACATAGAATAAAACCTCCTTTAAACTAAATGAAATAGAAAAAGAAATAATATTATATGTTAAAAAGAGTGTAGAAAACAAACAACAAAAGCATAAACCTTCATCGTAAGCTAAGGTGGAGCCCACTGATTGTAATCCAAAGCCACCACTGAAAACAGACATCTTTTCAAATGCCACCCCATCGTCCCACTACATGATAGCCACGTGTCCTAATAAGCTGAACTTTTCGGAAAACGCGCCGCCCTCCATTTCTGGACCCTACTAAGCTCTCCCATCCAATTCGTTTCAAATCGTCTCCGAACCATCAGGTGTGGATCCAAACCTCAGGCTCACTCTCATTTAAGGTTTAAATATCGTCCTCATAAAACCCTATACTCCTAATCAAAGTATACTGTTCGGACACTTAAAAAAAATACTGTTCGGACACCATAAAAATCGCAGACAAAGAATCCGTCATTTTAGGGCATTGGTTTCTCACTCTTCTTTTGGCAATGGCGGAGGAAACGGAGAGTAACCAATCGACGATGGAGTCGGTAATGGAGAAGATCAGCGAGAAGATTCACGGCCATGATTCGTCTTCTTCTTCGGATCATGGGAAACCCGCTTCTCCTAGCTCCGTCAAGGCTAAGATTTATAGGTTGTTTGGACGGGAGAGAACTGTTCACCATGTTCTTGGTGGTGGAAAGCGTACGTACTCTCAAACCCCTCTTTCACTTTTCTTTTCAAGTAATGAGATCCGGGTTTGTGTTAGTTTTTTGTTTTTATGAAGTTGATGGACATGTGAGTGAAAATTACCGTGCAGTTAGTTTTAGAATGATCCAAAAACGTTACTTTGATGGAAGATTAACAGATCTGCATTTTATTTCACACTTTATGGTCTGTTTGGTAGCTAAGAAAATGCAAGGCTTGAGTTCCTATTTTTAAAATTATTTGGTGCAGTCGCTGATGTGTTCTTGTGGAGGAACAAGAAGAATTCGGCTGGTGTTCTCGGTGGAGCAACTGCAATCTGGGTCCTTTTTGAGTTGATTGAATATCACCTACTTACTCTACTCTGTCACATCTCGATACTCGCTCTTGCATTGTTGTTCCTCTGGTCCAACATTCATACCTTTATCCACAAGTAAGTTGTAGGCAATTTGCAGTAACTTAAGTCAATTGGGTTATCAAGTATAAGATTTGTTTGATCCTTAAAATAATCTAACCTTTTTCTTCATAGGTCTCCACCTCACATTCCACAAGTTCATTTGCCAGAGGAGCCATTCTTACAAATTGCGTCTGCTCTGACAATTGAACTTAACCAGGCATTGAAGCTGCTCCGTGATATTGCCTCCGGAAGAAATCCGAAGAAGTTTCTAATGGTGTGTCTACTTTTGATTTCAAGAATGCTTCATCTAAACTTCAGTTTGATTGGGGAGTCACTATAAATAATGCTATCCTTCTTTTTTGATTTCAGGTTGTGGCTGCTTTCTGGTTCCTCTCAATTGTGGGGAGTTGGTGCAACTTCTTAACCTTGTTCTACATATGTAATGATATCAGTCTCTTGTTTTTGGTACTGAGTCGATTTACCGATACGATATTGTAACAAATTTCCTTTATCTTCTCTATGTAAATCAGCTTTCGTGTTGCTGCATACTGTACCTGTTTTGTACGAGAAGTATGAGGACAAGGTTGATCCTTTTGCAGAGAGGGCAATGGTCGAGATAAAAAAGCAGTATGCGGTTTTCGACACCAAGGTTCTGAGTAAAATTCCCAAAGGTCCCTTGAAGACCAAAAAGGTTTAAAAGGCTCAGGAGTTTTAGCCTTACTGTCCGGCGAAATTTGGGTCGTTCCCGGCTTCCTGGTTGTGGTGCTGTGTTCTCATTAGCTAGAGGCACTTCTAAATCAAACTGTTCTCAAAAGTTTTGGTTTGCAATTCTAATTCTTAAAAACAAATCAGTTGTTGCCAATACCTCATGCTTGTAGATGCACCGGAAGGTGAAGGTTTTACCAGAGAACTTTGTTTCATTTTAATAACAATCAGTTTTTGCCACCTGATTTTGTGCTTTATTTATTGTTACAGCATAGTTGTTTCCTGAGATTTAACCCTATAAAACTAAAAATAATGTTGAATTCAATATTAGAAAAATTAATGGAGGAAACATTTGGTAAAATCAATTATTTATACACGTTATACTTTTTGTTTCCTGATTTTGTTCTTTATTTATTTTCTCATTTAATTGCCAGTGATAAAATTAAATAAATTCTTAAACTTTCAATCAAAATCAATTATTTCCTTAAACTCAATCAAAAAATTAATTATATTTTTAAAGTCAGCTAAAAAAAATTAGTTATGTCCTTTTACTTTATAGTTTAGAAGGATGATGTTTTCGTTCTTAACCATAGTCATCTATGTTTTATTATAATTCTTATTGTATTTTTTTCGTTCTTTTATATATATATATTTGAATGTTTATGTTGTTTTGTTTAACAATACTTCTCCTTCTTTAATGAAAATGATTAGTGATGAATCCAAAAATATTTGTGAGGATAGATAAATATATTAATAACGTAAAATCTTTCGTATAGGATGAATATAACTAAAATTTTGGATGGGTGCAATTAATAAAATAAATAACTATTCAAAGAAAATCAAGATTTCAGGGTGAAAAAATATAGATCTGTCTCTAAAAAATAGTGGGTACTTTTTTCTATGATTGTAGCACATTTTATCTATTCTTGTATTATTTTCTCAGGATTATATTTGACGTCCTCTCTCCAATTAATATTTATTTGATTATCTTGTCGATCTATCTTGATTTAAATTCTCGAAAGAACTGTTCTTCTCATATTGATAAGTAATCACAGTCATCTCAAATAAGTTATACACGAGTTGTGATAAAATGAATTATTAATGTCGACTCATTATATTCATTTTTATATTATGTTAATATATAATGTTTATCCTTTCATGTGGACCATAATGTTTATTTATATATTTTATTATTTTGAATTGTTTGATTCAATTTTTAAATCATTTTAATGTATAACTTTATTTTCATTATTTAGCGGGCAGATGATATTCTTCGATGGTTTCAAGGGAAATGATTGATAAGTCTGATTAGTATACTTTAGTTTGTGTAGGCTTTTCTTGTTTGTGAATATAATTTTATTAATTTAAGAAAACCGTGCACATATGAATCGAGTTCGTAACATAATAATCAAAGACGTTGGTTGAAATGAAAATTTAAGTTCAAACTCCACACCTCCTTTACGTTATAAGAAAAAAATGTTATATTATCTCATATACAAGGATAAACATAGAATTTTATATTATGAGATGTAAACTTATAAAATTTAAAAAGAATGAAAATATTTTTTAATAAAAATACATAAAAAATTTAAAATATATGTTAATTTTAAATTTTTAGATACGATTGTCATTGTCTACCCTTTCTGTCTATCCCTACCCATACATTTCTGTCTATCCCTACCCATACATGCATGAAAGAGTGCATAAAACGCCTATCATTCTTAGATGCGTGGAGTCGTAAGCTCATCCGTCAGATTGCCGACATTTTCCAACATGCAAGCGTATGGCAATGTTTATGGTCTCTCCTTGTGCTCCTACAAGTTTTTTTTACCCATTTCAACATATTTGGTTAGGAAATGTGTACACGAGCTCTAGAACTATGCTTTAATCACATATCCAAGATGACTTTCAAAGAAACATACAAGTTTGCAATAATGAAACTGAATTTCTTTGTCAAATAGTGATGAACTCAGGGGAAGTCGAGGATAATTGTTATCTTAAAAGTTTCAAATTATCATATATTTTATAGGTGTCATAACCGTCTTTCAGGTGGGCTCCGGAATTGGGTTTCGACTTAGGAAAATGGGTTAGGAGTCGCCACCGACCATTTATTTTATAAAAAATAGGTAGATCGAATACCTTAATTTTTACCTGATATGCGTCTTTCCAAAGATGTGTCGGATTTGGGAGTCGGTTACAGTCAAGAAAGGGTTAGCACCCTTGAACTGCCATTTCAGTACTATGTAATTTCCAGTTGTCTTAAATTAAGAAAATTGTAATTTTGAATTAAAAGGTAAAAATACGATCACAATTACTTACCTTAGCTAGTTTTAAAAGCTTACCCTTAAGAGATACGATCACAATTACTTACCTTAGCTAGTTTTAAAAGCTTACCCTTAAGAGAGTTAAGAAATGTGTTAGATAAAAAAATGAAAACAAATAAGATAAAGAGAATAAATAAACGTGAATAAATAAAACGAAGATAAAAAAAATAAAATAAAATAAAATAAAGAGAAGAATAATGAATAAATAAAATAAATAAGATAAAAAAAGAATTATAGTAAATAATATATATATATATATATATGTATCAAATGTTTAAAAAAACCTATATCAAAGTTAATAAAATAAAATATATATATATATAATATATATATATATATATATATATATAAAATATTTAAACAACTCCCCCTCACCGAAAGTGGGGAATAAAATTTGCTTAGATGATGACAAAGGGGTCCAAGTAATGATATTTCAAAGGTTAGTTAGTGATATATATAATAATAATATATACATTTAATAATATAAATAATAATAAAGACAAGAGTAAAAAATAAAAATAATAGAATATAATAATAATAAAAATCAAAAATAATAAAAAAATATAATATATATATATATATATAAAGTTATAAGATATTGTACGTGAATAAAGAAATAATCAAAAAATAATTAAGAATATATATATTAATAATAGGCATATAAATAAAATATAAAAAAATACGTATACATAAATAAAATAATAAAAATAATAATATAAGGGTTAAATTGAATTAAAAAGTAAATTGGGTGGTCAAATTAAAAGAAAATCAGAATTAAAGATCAATTCAGAACGAAATTAGGGTTAAATTGAAGTTTTCACAAAGCGGGGGACCAAAACGAAACCTCCCCTTTAATACGCAGAAACAAGCGGATCCTTCCCGGGTCTGGGTCAACAGGCGAGTCGTCAGTCTGATCTATGGGCCGAGTATTTAAGTTAAACAAAAAAAATTAAACCTTATTCCTCTCATTTTCAAAACAAAAAGCCCCCTCATCTTATCCTTTTTCTCTCGGTGTTCTTGTGTTCTTGAAGAACACATGAACACCACCGCATATTCCAGATTCCAGCCACTATGCCACCTCGTTGGCCGCCGTTGATCGGCGCCGATCGTCGATTATCGACGACGAAAATTTAAAAAAAATTTCTTTTTTCGAAAGTTTATCTCATCTTCTTTCCGAAAATCAAAGAATTTTTCTAAAAAAATTAGCCTCAGGGGCATATCTATGTTCGAAGATCTTGCAAAGTACCCCCCATTCATTGGCTTAATGGGTTTTAAACCGAAAGAAAACGAGACATGCAAGCCAAGGGAAATCGAAAGTAAGGTAAGAACAAAATGGTACCTTTATTTATTTTCGAACTTGTTACAAAAAGGCTTCGTATTTGCTTGTGATCTTGGCGTATTTTTTTGTATTTCATAATGATATCCCCCCTTTAAATGCGAGATTACATGAGTATTTATAGTCTAAAAAACAACCTATTTTTAATGTTTGATTTCGAGTGGGATTCTAACATGGTTGTTTGTTGATTTGTGGATGGTTAATGCCAATGAAATTATCGGTTGTTGTTTGTTGCCGAGTGAATTGGCGTGTTGAGCGAGTTGTTGGAGAAGTCTTCGGATGAGGGGGATGTGGCAGCGAAAATTTAGTGTCTACAGCTGCCCCTCTTTGTCCTTTTTCGTGAAACGAAAAATAGGATAAAGATAAAATGACACAAATTTTCGTTCGGTGGAGTTGAAGAATAACTCCTTGTCGAATTGAGTTACGGATGACCCATCCATCGTGAAGTCGAGTCCGTCTTGAAATGATATGGAATTGAAGTTGTAGCTCAGAATCAGGATATGGCTTTAAATTGCCATTCACCTTGGTCTTCTTCTCGATTTAAAGATCTTGGTTATAAAATTCGACTGGAAAGTAGTTCCTTAACTCCACCGTGGGGTTGATAAGCCCTTGAACTGAATGGAATCAAACTCGAAGGGTCTTCATTGACAGATAGCTTTTCTCGACTTAAGCTATGCTGCCGGAAAATGATTTATTGTCACTAAGGCACGGTTAACCCAGGCCTTCTTCTTGACTTGAAAACCTTGATTGCAACCGGACAGTAGTGTAATTGAGGTATCATCGAGCTGAATGGAATCGAACTCGACCAATTTATTGACAGATAACCCTTCTTGCCTTGAGCTATTCTGTAAATTTGGTTTGCCTCTGAGCTGAGTGTAATCGAATTCGAAGGTCTTTAGCAGATAGCCCTTCTCGACTTAAGCTATGCTGTAAATGATGGTGCCTTTGAACTGAGTGTAATCGAACTCGAATATCTTTTTGTGACAGATAACCCTTCTAGCCTTGAGTTATGCTGCAAATGATGTACCCTCGAAGCTGAGTGTAATCGAACTTGAGGGTCTTTGGCAGATAACCCTTCTCGACTTAAGCTATGCTGCAAATGATGTGCCTTGGAGTTAAACGTAGTCGAACTCGAAGGTCTTTGGTTGGCAGATAACCCTTCTCGACTTAAGTTATGCTACAATTGTTATGCCTTGGAGTTGAACGTAGTCGAACTCGAAGGTCTTTTGGTCACAGATAACCCTTTTAGCCTTGAGTTATGTTGTAAATGATGTGCCCTCGAAGCTGAGCATAATCGAACTCGAGGGTCTTTAACAGATAGCTCTTCTCGACTTAAGTTATTCTGCAAATGATGTGTCTTGGAGCTGAGCTTAGTCAAACTCGAAGGTCTTTAATTGGCAGATAACCCTTCTCGACTTAAGCTATGTTGCAAATATAAAAATTGGCTTCCCTTCATAGGTCTAAGACGGTCGTAATTCTTCTGGTGGTTCCCCTAAGCGGGTCTGGGAAAGCTCACTGATAAATTCTGTCAGTTGGATATCTATCGTTGTGGAATTGAAATCTGGCTTGAAAGTGTTAACTGAAAACATGTTGCTCATGGTGAGTTTGAGCCGAACTGGATTTGATCTGAATTGGTTCTCGAACCTATCTGAAATTGGTTCTGAGATATGTAGATATGTCAAGTCAGTTGAGGTGTAGCTTCTCACTGATGAGTTAAGCAACCACCATCATTCTTTAAAAGCGCTTATGAATCAAGTATCCTTCATCCTGATGTCGAAACTTTACTCTAAAAGCTACAAAAAAATCATGTATGCAAAAAAAATGATAAATGTGATGCTCTTAAGTATGCCTAAGATGCATGCAACATGAATGAGTAATGTTTTATCTCTTGGATTGGAGTCCCGTGTTTTGCCTGCCAATCTGGTTCATGGAATCGATCGTGCCCCATCCTCTTTTCAACCTTGGGCTTTACAGACCTTTCATATCTGAGACTGTTCTGTTTGAAAATGTTTTCTCATTTCGCAATTGAATCAAATTGTAAATGTGAGTTCAAAGAATATCGAAGGAATCAATAGCTCTTTTAATGCTTTCAGAGTTATAGTTCTTTGAAAAATGTTCAAATGGATGCGTTGTCTTTAGGTTGACCTAAGGTTTCAGCCATAAAAAGGTCATTTTTTTGTAATTGTAACAGACTTTTCTTTGGCTTGGCATTTTAATTGGATGCGGACAAAATGACGCAACTAGCCTGATCAATTAATATACCTTCTATTTCGGTCCTCTGAAATCTTCCATTTATTCAAGTTTTGTAAGCTCTTCTAATAAAGATAGTGTAGAAATATCGATCTAAAAATGAAATTCTTGAGTGCTCATGTGTATTTGACTATAACAAGTGTTCCTTAACTCCCTTAGTCCATTTTACAGAAACTCCTTATTTAAATTTTCCATTAAATGGCTAGCTGGATCCATAAAACCAGAGCATTTAATCAATTACTCTAGAGGGACAGCTTAATACATAAACACCTTTATCAGGTTAGCTGAATCTTATCTATAAAGCCGGGGCGTTTAACCAATTGCCTTAGAGGGACAGCTCAAGCTTTATTGTATAGTATAATTACCTTTATCAGGCTAGTTGAATATTATCCATAAAGCAGGGCGTTTAACTAATTGCTCTTGAGGGACAACTCAAGCTTTATTGTATATATATAATATTATAATCTGGGTATACGGATCCAATTTCTTAAGTTTGTCAAGAAGAACCTGTTATAGTCTATGTGTTGTTAAAAGTCAAGGAATCTCATCTTTAGAGTTCAATTTCCAAGCAACTGACCTAAACTAGATTCACCTACTCGACTATTCCATCTGTGAATATCGGGATCATCACTGAACGTCTTAAATAAAAAGCATAGTAATGTCATATGCAAAATGATGCCACATGTTGTCCGCACCTTATGAAAGGAAAATAATATATTGGTTAATTGCAAGAGAAGGGTACGGTGTTTGAGTGTATATTCCGGGTAAGGCCAAAGTCTTGGTTTTAAATCATGTTACTCCGTCATAGATCTATAACTTTGAACCATTTACAGAGTTTCTTAATTCAAATGATATTCAAAGAATTGCAAGTTTGCAAATGTGATTCATTGTTTAATATCTTTAAGGTAACATAAATTTATTTGAATGTCCTTACACAAACTTGAGAGAGAGAAAAAACAAATTCAAACAAAATGTCTCAAATTATGAAATGGTCTTCTTCACTTGGATGCCCCTAAGTTGTTGAAGTCAATCCGGTTCTAGTTACGCATTTTCTGTACGACTTTCTTGAATGCATAACAGTTCTCAATTGTGTGCCCTAGGACACCGCCGTGATATTCACAATGTGCATTCTCGTCATACCACTTGGGGTATGGGGGCTTCATGGGTTCCACCGGGTATGGTGACACTACATGGGTGTCAAGAAGTTGATGGTAAAGCTCTTTGTAGGCCCTGTGAATAGGGTCGAAATATTCTCTTTCCCTCTTTGGTTCTCTGGAATCTTGTTTAGAAGTACCTGACGGTACAACTACAGTTGATTTTGGTTTGGAGATTGTAATACCTTTATCGACATGGTTGATGTTGTTAATCTCTCCGTCCCGCTCTCACATAGGAGGTTTCCTACTGGCCTCCTCATCCTTAATGTTGCCTTGCTTTATGGCCGACTCGATCATTTCTCTGGCCATAACCAAGTCTGAAAAGCTTCCTGATGTGATCGTAATCAGGTGCCCGAAGTATGGAGCCTTCAGGGTCTGTACGAAGAGCTTTCAGGTTTCCTTTTCATCCAACGGTGAATGAACTTGCACAACCAAGTCCCTCCATTTTTGTGTGTATTGCCTGAAACTCTCGTTATGCTTCTTTTCCATGCTTTGTAGCATAACTCGATCTAGCCTTATGTCATTGACATGCTTGTATTGTTCCAGAAATGACTTGGCTAGGTCCTTTCAGGTCTTGATATTTGATTGGCTTAGCTGGTTATACCACCGGATGGCTAAGCCCGACAGACTCTCCTGGAAATAGTGAATCAGTAGTTGATCGTTTCCATCATATCCTGTCATCTTTCGACAGAACATGGTGATGTGAGCGGATGGGTAATTGTTCCCGTCAAACTTCTCGAATTCAGGGGACTTGAATTTCGGAGGAAGAACTAAGTCTGGGAATAGACTGAGTTCTACGGCATCGACTCCATGGTAGTCATGGTCTCTCTTAACTAGCTTCATTTGCTCCTCCAACTGCTTGAGTTTTTCCTCCATCATCTTCTTCGCTTTGTCATCTTCGTCCAAATCCGGTACATGGTAATAACTCGAATTGTTCTTAGGGTTAAATACAGAGGATGAAGGCTTCACTTTGCAGCAGATGAGTCCCCTCGAAGTTCTGGTAAGATTTCAGGTGAGATAACCACTTGCGGGGTAGGTTGTATAGTTACCCTTTCCGGTGAACCTGCCCCAGGCGCACTGGTCTGTTGTAGGCCAACTAACTTGGCAACGATCTGATCAACCAAGGACTCTTGGTTCTTTGTGATTGTTTTCAGAGTATTTCGACTGCTCTGGTTTATCTTGTCTTCTAGCTCTTTCTTTAGTTTCAACATATTCTCCTCGATTTGTGTAATTATGGCTTTCATCCTCTTCTTCTTCAAACGGGTGTTATGCGGATGAGGTGTGTCCAACGCTTGAGGCGGTGTATCCAGTATTTGCTCCTTTTGATGAGACATGTTTATGTTAGTTAATGCGAATGTAAAGAAAAATGACAAAATGCAAAATATGTCTAGATGCATAATGCATGAAATGTTCGAGTCATTAATCCAAAAAAATGTGTATGTTATTAGAAATAATCCTTATTGGGGACAAAAGTGTTTTATCTTTTAAGAGGCAAAAATATTCTGACAGTTTCTAACATGTTGATTAGTCTTCCGCCTTCGTCTGTCACAGGTTGAATAATCTGTCGAACCGCTCTGGCTTCCGTGCCAATGTTGAATTGCTTTTTGTACTAGCCCAAGAAGTCTCGAATAACTGTATCTCTGGTATTTCTCTTTTGTTGAACATGTTCCCAACGAATACGTCATTGGAGCCCTCAATTGATAGGAACTATGTGAAGTTCATTCGTCAATTTTTTTGAATTCATCAGCAATGGTCTCCAATTTAGCTAGGGTTTCACCATCTTGTTCTCGTAGTTTTCGAAAGGACTCTCCGGGTCAGTAATCTTTTCCTCGTCTTGCCCCTGCAATCTTTGTCAGTCAGTTCTTTCAAGATAGACTTTCATTATGCTTGATGTAGACCCGGTTCATTCTGAGTCCTTTATAATGCAGTAGAGTGATGTACTCTTCAATTGTGGGCACCACGTGTTCTGGATTGAATATGACACTTAGTCGCCTTATAGACTATCCTCTATATTTTCATATCTTGTATTACAACCCCTTTGTTCATTAGTTCAGATTATTTGGTGTGTAACAAACACCTTTTTAGGGATCAATGGCCTCTTGTTATGATGCAAATGCTAAGAAAATAAACACAAAGGCAATAAGTTAGTGAATATATAAACACACAAAAAAATGACAAAAGAAAGAAAGAAGAACACGAGGAAAAAAAGCAACATGGTTAGGGCAAAAATATTCTAGGGCATGAAATGGGGTTTCGAGGTAGCTCTATTTCTCTATAGTCTCCCGGTTTAGGTTCTAAAACGGTCCCCCTTGGGCTTACCAGACCCTTAGTCCTAAACCCATCGTAGGCTTGTGTGGACTAAGTTAAACTCGAGAGGACACATTCCCTTATGCTCATACGGAGAATAAATTCACACGAAGGCATAAGGTATATGAATCCCTAAGGTTACTTGCTAGGCCCATACGATGAATGAATTCACACGAAGGCGTCGCTTTCACCCCCACTTAAAAACGGGTTTGGAGCTCGGGTTTAGAGCCTTAGATGAAAAATCTTTAGGGGCTGAAATCATTAGAAAACGGTTAGTACAACTATTTACTCGAAAATATAATCAAAAGTAAGCAATAAGGATCGAAATGTTACCTTAAAATTTAAACTTACCCTTTTCGTTAAAAAGACAACTGGAAATTACCTTAGCCTGACTCGCTTACCTGCGTCCCCAGTGGAGTCACCAAGCTGTCGCAACCGTCTTTCGGGTGGGCCCCGAAATTGGGCTTCGACTTAGGAAAATGGATTAGGAGTCACCACCGACCATTTATTTTATAAAAAATAGGTATATCAGATACCTTAATTTTTACCTAATCTGCGTCTTTCCAAAGATGTGTCGGATTCTGGAGTCGGTTACAGTCAAGGAAGGGTTAGCACCCTTGAACTGCCCTTTCGGTACTATATAATTTCCAGTTGTCTTCAAATAAGAAAATTGTAATTTTGAATTAAAAGATAAAAATACGATCCCAATTACTTAACTTAGCTAGTTTTAAAGGTGTACCCTTAAGAGAGTCAATAAATGTGTTAGATAAAAAAATGAAAACAAATAAGATAAAGAGAATAAATAAACGTGAATAAATAAAACGAAGATAAAGAAAATAAAATAAAAATAAAATAAAATAAAATAAAGAGAAGAATAATGAATAAATAAAATAAATAAGATAAAAAAAGAATTATAGTAAATAATATATATATGTAGCAAATGTGTAAAAAAACCCACATCAAAGTATTAATAAAATAAAATAATATATATATATATATATAATAGTATTTAAACAACTCCCCCTCACCGAAAGTGAGGAAGAAAATTTGCTTAGATGATGACAAAGGGGGCCCAGGTAATGATATTTCAAAGGTTAGGTTAGTGATATATATAATAATAATATATACATATAATAATATAAATAATAATAAAGACAAGAGTAAAAAATAAAAATAAAAATAATATAATATAATAAAAAAAACAAAAATAATAAATATATATATATATATATAAAGTTATAAGATATAGTACGTGAATAAAGAAATAATCAAAAAATAATTAATAATATATATATTAATAATAGGCATATAAATAAAATATAAAAAAATATACGTATACATAAATAAAATAATAAAAATAATAATATAAGGGTTAAATTGAATTAAAAAGCAAATTGGGTGGTCAAATTAAAAGAAAATCAAAATTAAAGATCAATTCAGAGCGAAATTAGATCAAAATTGAAGTTTTCACAAAGCGGGGGACCAAAACGAAATCTCCCATTTAATACGCAGAAACACGCGGATCCTTCTCGGGTATGGGTAAACAGGCGGGTCGCTAGTCTGATCTATGGGCCGAGTATTTAAGTTAAACAAAAAAATTAAACCTTATTCCTCTCATTTTCAAAACAAAAAGCCCCTCATCTTATCCTTTTTCTCTCGGTGTTCTTGTGTTCTTGAACACCACCGCATATTCCAGATTCTAACCACTGTGCCGCCTCGTCGGCCGCCGTTGATCGGCGCCGATCGTCGGTCATCGACGGCGAAATTTAAAAAAAAAAAAATCTTTTTTTCGAAAGTTTATCTCACCTTCTTTCCGAAAATCAAAGAATTTTTCTAAAAAATTAGCCTCAAGGGGTAGATCTACGTTCGAAGATCTTGCTAAGTACCCCCGTTCATCAGCTTAATGGGTTTTAAACCGAAAGAAAACGAGACATGCAAGCCAAGGGAAATCGAAAGTAAGGTAAGAACAAAATGCTACCTTTATTTATTTTCAAACTTGTTACAAAAAGGCTTCGGATTTGATTGTGATCTTGGTGTATTTTTTTGTATGTCGTAATGATATCCCCCTTTAAATGCGAGTTTACATGAGTATTTATAGTCTAAAAACAACCTATTTTTAGTGTTTGATTCCGAGTGGGATTCTAATGTGATTGTTTGTTTATTTGTGGGTGGTTGATGCCAATGAAACTGTCGGTTGTTGTTTGTTGCCGAGAGAATCGGCGTGTTGAGCGGGTTGTTAGAGAAGTCTTCGGATGAAGGGGATGTGTGTTATAGATTGAAGAGAAATAGAGAAGAATTCAAGAGAAAGATGAGAGAATATGAGAGGATTCAGAGAGAATAAAAGTTCATTTATTCATTTTCTGAGCATAAATGACTACAAGCATGGATTTTTATTTAGTTACAAAAATAGTACTGGGAATCTAAATTCTGCCAGCTGGCATTAATACTAACAGATTGCTAACAGACTTGATTTGTATCATTTCTCTTCTCAGCCTGCATTGGGCCATTTGATCTGGGCCGCTCTATTGTGCTTCTGGACTGCTCCAACTCAGCCTGCTCTATCTCGTCAGGTAACTTAATCATCTGACCCTCTTTTGATTTAATTCCTAATTTACAATTTTCAATCCCTAATCCTCGAGCAACTATCCCCAATTCATCCCCTCTCTCGTCCATTCCCAATCTCTTCTCTCCTCGCCGTTCTTCTTCTCTTCGACGTTCTTCTTCTCCTCCGACCATAACAATACCCACCCCACCAGAAGATCCTTGTCCCCAAGGATCAAATCCAGGAAACTGACCTTTCAGAACTGTATAGTCCTCCCATGTGTCATTTGATTCATCCAAATTATCCCATCGAACCAGAAGTTGAGTGACTGGCTTACTGTTTCGATTCACTATACGCTTAGCCAAAACCTTTAAAGGTTGAACTCTGAATTGTCCCTCGTCATCTATTGCAGGAGGGTCTGTTGCAACAGTAGAGGAATCCCCAATAAATTTCTTTAGAAGGCTCACATGGAACACTGGATGAAGTCTTGACGAATCTGGTAAGTGTAATCGATAGGCCACTTCACCAATTTTTTCCAGGACTTTATATGGCCCAAAATATTTAGCTGCTAACTTTAGGTTTTTTCGCAGGGCTAATGAAGTCTGTCTGTATGGCTGTAGCTTCAGGTAAACCATATCCCCCACATGAAAAACTCTTTCTGATCTTTGTTTATATGTTTGTTGCTTCATACGGTTGCTTGCTAATTCTAAATGTTACTTGACCAATTGTCTGATATTCTCTCTACTTGTCATAATATCTTGTACTGATTGCACTGCAGTATCTGTGGTGAAACATCCTCAATACCGGGTTAGTGACTAAATTGAAAAGTTTCAAATTTTGGTGATTAAAATAGAATGAATGAATAGTATAAAGATATATATGTAAATGATTGTGTAGGATTGAATTGAAAGGAAGTAGGAATGGAAGGGCAAAAGAGTCATTGCAAGGATCAATTAATTAAACAAGGGATAAGGATATATATGAATACAAGTGGGTTGAAAAGGAGAGAACCAAAGGCTTCCAGACTTATCTTCTTCTTCTTTCTTCCTTGTACGCGTGAACCAAAGCAAAGGTAAGATTTCTGATTATTGAGTTTCTTGTTAAATTTAATATTGGGTTTTGATTATTAGATGATAACTAAGCTTAAGGAAAGCTTAAGTTATCTTAACATCAAAGGATGATTGAGTTAGGAGAGATTTAAGATTTGAAGTTCTTAAATGAAATCTTGGAATAGAGTTCATAACTAGAATTGAAAGTTATATTTGACTTGTTATCAATCTAGTTAAGATATACGAAGTGTTAAAAACGGAATTCAAACATGTTGATTTATTAATGTAATTCTTGAATTACATATGAATGATAGGATTTGAAGGTTTAAGATGAAATAAATGAGTATAAATTGGTTTAAGGATGTGTACTAGAGTTAAGAATGAAAAAGGGGATTAAACATGAAGGATTTAATCCAAATGAATGAACTTTCGGGTTCAAAAAGAGGATTCTGGGCAGAGTGCACCGATGCACATTCATGGTGCATCGATGTATCAAGGTTAAAACCCAGAAATTATATGAATGTGCATCGATGCATTGGTAGTGCATCGATGCACTATTTTAAAATAAAGACATCGAATGCAATTCGTGCATCGATGCATAAGTAGTGCATCGATGCATCCCATTAATAGTGAAACATCGAATATAATCGGTGCATCGATGCATAAGGAGTGCATCGATGCATCCCAATAATAATACTACATCGAATACCTTTGATGCACCGATGCATCAGTAGTGCATCGATGCATACCTTCATTAAAAGATGAAATTGACTTTTCTCTTAGTCTAAAGAGTGAACCATTAGAGTATATTAGTTATAATACTGATATACATCCATGTGTGATTATGTAGATACTAAGTAAGCTTATTTCGGAATGATCAAAGGATTAGAATCGAAACAAAGCAAAGCTAAGGTGAGTGCATACTAGATGTATATTATAATGGAATAAGACTTGTGATAAGTCTAATCCCTATGTTGATTTTTATAATATAATAGTTGTGAACATGCATACATGATAATTGTTGTTATACATGCATAAGACATATATATGTTCATGTGATATGATATGTGATATGACATGTAATATGAGAACATGATATGAAGTGACATGAGCTACATGATCACAAGAGAAATGACAGAAGTATATGAACATATGAAAAATAAGAATAATGCCCATAGTATACGATATGAGAACTATAGGTGTAGTTGGCATGCCAAGAGTCGAGGGTATAATAGTCCTTCGGGATGTAGTCCTTCGGGATGTAGTCCTTCGGGATGTAATGGTCCTACGGGACATAGATAATAGTCCTACGGGATGAATACTGAACTAAGGTTCGGTGCCCCATGAGGGAATTGATACGAGCTGTGGTGACAGCATTAGTGCACAACCTCAATGTACTCACATACCTCTATTCTCAATAATATACATGGGCAATGCAATTGAAATACCGATTTACAGTGAAAGTGATACAAGAAGGTAAGTTTCGTATGTGCATTATATGATATATGTTATCATGTGATAAATAAATGCACAGTGAAATGTCATGATCCAATGGTAAGTATGAACATTCATAAGTTTATCGTTGCATATTCATTTATTGCCTCACTAAGTCTATGACTTAGCGTGTAAGTGATTTACACGTAGGTACCAAGAATCAGGAAGAGTGGAAATAGAAGTAGCACAGGCAGCAATACTACTAAGAGATCAGATCAGAAGTAAATTGACAAAGTATGTACTTGATTATGTATAGAGTGTTGGTATGTAATAAGTGTTAATTACGAATACTCTGATCGATTTTGTATTTTATGGTCTTATGTAAATTAATGTATTTCGTTTTAATGAAAGTTTTAAAAATTCCCGGGATTTTCTGTAAGAGTCAAAGATTTGAAAAGTCAATGTGACACCTCGGACTTGTATTCGGGTCGGATATGAGTTAAGGGTGTTACATTTAATGGTATCAGAGCTACGGTTTAGTCGATTCTCGGCATAAACTGAAGTCTAGAGTGTCTTATAAGGTATACATGCCAACAAATAGTGGAAACTTCTGATCTGATGGAATAGTAAGTATGATGTTTTGCTAATACTATATGTTGTTGTATTTTTATAGATGTCCGGACAGGGTAGATATAGAAATGAAGCGGGAGACGATAGACCCGCTGAAAACAGTAATTCACCTGCCCCGGCCTGGCAGAGTGAAGAACAGACATCCTCTGGAATGCCTGTCAATGATCAAGATATATTCTTTAGAATGTTAGACGCGATATTGACGCGTTTCCAACCTCCTGTTATTTCAACTCCAAAAATAAATGTTGCGAAAGAGTTGAAGGGATTGGGAGCTCCAGAGTTTAAAGGGGAAGCTAATGAAGGTCCTGTTACTGCGGACCTTTGGCTTAATGATGTGAAGGTCATGCTTACGGGACTTCATTGTTCCGATGCTGATAAGCTAGATGGAGTAATTTCCTTGTTGAGAGGACAAGCAAGGATCTGGTGGACTAATGTTACATTGAGGATGACTAACGCCCAAGTAACTTGGTCATTGTTTTTAGAAGAATTCAAACATAAGTACATCGGAGATCAATTTGTTCGTCAAATGAAGCAAGAGTTCATGAATCTGAAACAATGGAATCACACTGTATATGAGTACGAGTGTGAATTCAATAAGTTGAGTCGTTTTGCTGCCGAGCTTGTTCCTACTGAGAAGGATGCTTGTGAGTGGTTCGTAGAGGGATTACGTCCTCGGTTGAAGGAGATGTTGATTGTATTGAATCTATCCTCATTTCAAGAGGTAGTCAATCGTGCCAAAGCTTTGGAAAGAGCTCAGAATGAGAGATTTGAAAATTCAAGGACTCAAACAGTCAAGAGAACATGTGCTTCTTCGAGTTCCGCACCATCAAAAAGAGGTAGAGATGCTGGTTCTCGACCTCAAGCTAAATCGGAGTCAGTGGTATCCTCAGCTAGAGGATCAAATCCGATGAGAGGCAAACAAACTCAATCAGCAGGATCGGGAGCTGGGAGAACTAATCAGAGTCAAGCCAGACAATGTCCGCATTGTGGAAAGAATCATTTAGGGGTATGCCGGATGATTTCTGGAGTCTGCTTTAGATGTGGAGACACCGGACACTTCGTTCGAGACTGTCCAATGTCAACTAGTGAACCTGTACAGCTTGAGAGGTCTGTTTCTGTAACCCAGAGGGGAAGAGGTAGAGGCAGAGGAAGAAGTTAGTCAGAGTCCTCTGCTCAACAAGAGATACACTCCACTGCTCGGGTGTACAACCTCAAGACCAATGATGATTGTGATGACCCAAATATTATAACAGGTACCTTTCTATTGTTTGACAAAGGTGTTATTGTATTGATTGATCCCGGGTCTACATATTCATACATTACTAGTAAGTTAGTGAAAGAATTGAACATTCCGTTAGAAATTACTAGCAAGGAGGTGATAGTGACGAATCCATTAGGGCACAGTGCCCGAGTAAATATGGTGAGCCGAGGGTGTCCCATACGGATTCAGGGAATTGAATTCCCTGCTAATCTGATGGAATTACCTTTTGATGAATTCGAAGTGATATTGGGTATGGATTGGTTATATCGTTATTACGCTGATGTCGATTGTAGATTGAAAAGAGTGACGTTGAGAAGTTCCGAAGGAGTAGAAATTATTGTATTTAGTGAAAGATGGAATCCGTTAGCAAATGTGATTTCAGTGATGACTGCAAAGAAGTTACTGCTACAGGGATGTCAAGGGTTTATTGCTAATGTACTAGATGTTAGAACCAAGGAGAAAGGGATTGAAGGGATTCCTATAGTCAGAGAGTTTCTCGATGTATTTCCTGCAGAGTTGCCAGGTTTACCTCCTGACCGAGAAGTAGAATTTCAGATTGAGATAATACCGGGAACAGCGTCCATTGCAATGGCACCATACATAATGGCTCCAAAAGAATTGCAAGAATTAAAGATTCAATTAAAGGAGCTATTGGACAAAGGGTTTATTAGACCAAGTGTATCACCTTGGGGAGACAGTTTTATTTGTTAAGAAGAAAGATGGATCCATGCGTCTTTGTATCAATTACAGACAACTCAATAAAGTAACCATCAAGAACAAGTATCCATTTCCCCGAATCGGCGATTTATTTGATCAATTAAAGGAGGCTTCAGTGTTCTCAAAAATTGATTTACGTTCGGGTTATCATCAATTAAAGATTCAAGAAAAAGACATTTCAAAAACGGCGTTTAGAACAAGATATGGTCACTATGAATTTATCGTGATGCCGTTTGGAGTTACGAATGCACCAGCTGCTTTTATGGATTTAATGAACAGAATTTTCCAACCGTATTTGGATCAGTTTGCTGTGGTGTTCATTGATGATATTTTAATATATTCAAAGTCAGAGAAAGAGCATAGTTCGCATTTGAGGATTGTCTTACAGATATTACGAGATAAAAAGCTTTATGCTAAATTTTCTAAATGTGAATTCTGGTTGAATGAAGTGGCATTCCTTGGACATGTAATTTCGGCAGAAGGAGTTCGAGTGGATCCCCAAAAGATTAAAGCTATTCTGGAGTGGGAAGTTCCAAAGAATATATCGGAAGTTAGAAGTTTTCTGGGGTTAGCTGGTTATTATCGAAGGTTTGTTAAAAACTTTTCGATTATAGCATTACCCCTGACTAAACTGTTGAAAAAGGAAATAAAATTTGTTTGGACTCAAGAATGTCAAGAGAGTTTTGAAAAGTTAAAGAAGATTCTTACAGAAGCTCCAGTGTTAGTTCAACCTGAGTCTGGCAAGGATTTTGTAGTGTATAGTGATGCGTCTCATAATGGCTTGGGATGCGTGTTAATGCAAGAAGGCAAGGTGGTGGCCTACGCTTCGAGGCAATTAAAACCTCATGAGAAGAATTATCCGACACACGATTTGGAGATGGCTGCAGTAGTGTTCGCTCTAAAAAATATGGCGTCACTACTTGTATGGTGAAAAGTGCTACTTGTATACGGATCACAAGAGTTTAAAGTACTTGATGACTCAGAAAGAGTTGAATCTAAGACAAAGAAAGTGGGTGGAATTTCTCAAAGATTTTTATGTGGTGATTGATTTCCATCCTAGAAAGGCAAATGTGGTAGCTGATGCCTTGAGTCGAAAGACGTTTGCAGCTTTGCGAGCTCTTGATGCTAGATTATCGTTAAGAGGAGATGGTGCAATTTGTGCAGAACTGACTGTCAAGCCAGTATGGCTAAATCGAATTAAAGAATTGCAAGTTAAAGATGAAAATTGTTTAAAGAGGATACAACAGATAAAGAATGGAGAGGGTACGGATTATGAGAATAAGTCTGACGAGAACTTGTATTATCGAGAAAGATTAGTAATTCCAGATGATGATGAATTAAAGAATGATTTGTTGACGGAAGCTCATTGTAGTCCATTGACAATGCATCCAGGAGGGAACAAAATGTATATGGATCTCAAGAGTCGATATTGGTGGCCGAGAATGAAGAAAGACATTACGGAATTTGTATCAAAGTGTTTGACTTGTCAACAAGTCAAAGCTGAGCATCAAGTTCCGTCAGGATTGTTACAACCAATTTCAATTCCTCAATGGAAATGGGAAAACATAACGATGGATTTTGTGACGGGTTTGCCTATAACTCCGAACAAAAAGGATTCAATCTGGGTAATCGTGGATAGATTGACTAAGTCAGCCCATTTTATTCCAGTACGAACTGATTTCTCCATGGATAGGTATGCTAAATTGTATATAAGAGAGATTATACGTTTGCATGGTATACCTATTTCCATAGTTTCTGATCGGGATCCTAGATTCACATCACGGTTTTGGAAGTCATTACATGGAGTATTGGGAACTCGGTTAAACTTCAGTACAGCGTTTCATCCTCAAACTGATGGTCAATCAGAGCGAACTATCCAAATTCTGGAGGATATGCTTAGAGCGAGTGTCATTGAATTCAAAGGATCATGGGAAAAATATTTACCACTTGCTGAATTTGCATACAACAATAGTTATCAGTCAAGCATCAAAATGGCTCCCTATAAAGCTCTTTACGGAAGAAAATGCCGTACGCCCTTGAACTGGTATGAACTTAAGGATCGAGAAGTTATTGGTCCTGAGTTGATTCAGAATACGGAAGAGAAAGTTCAAGTAATTCAGTAATCTAAAAGCTGCAGCTCTATAAAGCTCTTTACGGAAGAAATGCCGTACGCCCTTGAACTGGTATAACTTAAGGATCGCGAAGTTATTGGTCCTGAGTTGATTCAGAATACGGAAGAGAAGTTCAAGTAATTCAGAATAATCTAAAAGCTGCAGCTGATAGACAGAAATCGTATGCCGATTTAAAAAGGAAAGAAATTGAATTTCAAGTCGGAGATAAAGTGTTCTTGAAAGTGTCTCCGTAGAAGAAAATATTGAGGTTTGGACGTAAAGGAAAGTTGAGTCCTCGGTTCATTGGACCTTATGAGATTACTAGGAGGGTAGGATCAGTAGCATATCAGCTAGTTTTGCCACCTGAAATGGAAAAGATACACAATGTTTTTCATGTCTCAATGCTTAGGAAATATAGATCTGATCCATCTCACGTTGTGACTACTGAAGAAATTGAGATTCGACCAGATTTAACTTATGAGGAAGAACCTGTTCAAATATAGCTCATGAAGTCAGCAATTAAGGAACAAGACTATTCCATTGGTTAAGTCTTGTGGAGAAATCACAAATAGAGGAAGCAACATGGGAACGTGAAGAGGACATGAGGATTAAGTTCCCTACCTCTTTACATAAAAATTCGAGGACGAATTTTCTTAAGGGAGAGAGAATTGTAACATCCTCAATACCGGGTTAGTGACTAAATTGAAAAGTTTCAAATTTTGGTGATTAAAATAGAATGAATATAAAGATATATATGTAAATGATTGTGTAGGATTGAATGAAAGGAAGTAAGAATGGAAGGGCAAAAGAGTCATTGCAAGGATCAATTAATTAAACAAGGGATAAGGATATATATGAATACAAGTGGGTTGAAAAGGAGAACCAAAGGCTTCCAGACTTATCTTCTTCTTCTTCTTTCTTCCTTGTACGCGTGAACCAAAGCAAAGGTAAGATTTCTGATTATTGAGTTTCTTGTTAAATTTAATATTGGGTTTTGATTATTAGATGATAACTAAGCTTAAGGAAAGCTTAAGTTATCTTAACATCAAAGGATGATTGAGTTAGGAGAGATTTTAAGATTGAAGTTCTTAAATGAAATCTTGGAATAGAGTTCATAACTAGAATTGAAGTTATATTTGACTTGTCATTAATCTAGTTAAGATATACGAAGTGTTAAAACGGAATTCAAACATGTTGATTTATTAATGTAATTCTTGAATTACATATGATGATAGGATTTGAAGGTTTAAGATGAAATAAATGAGTATAAATTTGGTTTAAGGATGTGTACTAGAGTTAAGAATGAAAAAGGGGATTAAACATGAAGGATTTAATCCAAATGAATGAACTTTCGGGTTCAAAAAGAGGATTCTGGGCAGAGTGCACCGATGCCATTCATGGTGCATCGATGCATCAAGGTTAAAACCCAGAAATTATATGAATGTGCATCGATGCCTTGGTAGTGCATCGATGCACTATTTTAAAATAAAGACATCGAATGCAATTCGTGCATCGATGCATAAGTAGTGCATCGATGCATCCCATTAATAGTGAAACATCGAATGCAATCGGTGCATCGATGCATAAGGGTGCATCGATGCATCCCAACAATAATACTACATCGAATACCTTTGATGCACCGATGCATCAGTAGTGCATCGATGCATACCTTCATTAAAAGATGAAATTGACTTTCTCTTAGTCTAAAGAGTGAACCATTAGAGTATATTAGTTATAATACTGATACATCCATGTGTGATTATGTAGATACTAAGTAAGCTTATTCCGGAACGATCAAAGGATTAGAATCGAAACAAAACAAAGCTAAGGTGAGTGCATACTAGATGTATATTATAATGGAATAAGACTTGTGATAAGTCTAATCCCTATGTTGATTTTTATAATATAATAGTTGTGAACATGCATACATGATTGTTTGTTATACATGCATAAGACATATATATGTTCATGTGATATGATATGTGATATGATATGTGATATGACATGTAATATGAGAACATGATTGAAGTGAGCTACATGATCACAAGAGAAATGACAGAAGTATATGAACATATGAAAATAAGAATAATGCCCATAGTATACGATATGAAACTATAGGTGTAGTTGGCATGCCAAGAGTCGAGGGTATAATAGTCTTTCGGGATGTAGTCCTTCGGATGTAGTCCTTCGGATGTAGTCCTTCGGGATGTAATGGTCCTACGGACATAGATAATAGTCCTACGGGATGAATACTGAACTAAGGTTCGGTGCCCCATGAGGGAATTGATACGAGCTGTGGTGACAGCATTAGTGCACAACCTCAATGTACTCACATACCTCTATTCTCAATAATATACATGGCAATGCAATTGAAATACCGATTTACAGTGAAAGTGATACAAGAGGTAAGTTTCGTATATGCATTATATGATTATATATGTTATCATGTGATAAATAATGCACATTGAAATGTCATGATCCAATGGTAAGTATGAACATTCATAAGTTTATCGTTGCATATTCATTTATTGCCTCACTAAGTCTATGACTTAGCGTGTAAGTGATTTACACGTAGGTACCAAGAATCAAGAAGGTGATACAAGAAGGTAAGTTTCGTATATGCATTATATGATTATATATGTTATCATGTGATAAATAAATGCACATTGAAATGTCATGATCCAATGGTAAGTATGAACATTCATAAGTTTCGTTGCATATTCATTTATTGCCTCACTAAGTCTATGACTTAGCGTGTAGTGATTTACACGTAGGTACCAAGAATCAAGAGAGTGAAATAGAAGTAGCACAGGCAGCAATACTACTAAGAGATCAGATCAGAAGTAATTGACAAAGTATGTACTTGATTATGTATAGAGTGTTGGTATGTAATAAGTGTTAATTACGAATACTCTGATCGATTTTTGTATTTTAGGTCTTATGTAAATTAATGTATTTCGTTTTAATGAAAGTTTTAAAAATTCCCGGGATTTTCTGTAAGAGTCAAATATTTGAAAAGTCAATGTGACACCTCGGACTTGTATTCGGGTCGGATATGAGTTAAGGGTGTTACATGTGGTCCAAACCATGATAGGTGGTTTGTAACCATACAAAGCCTGAAAAGGTGTAATTTTTAGGGCAGTGTGATAAGTGGTATTATACCACCACTCTGCATGAGATAACCACTTAGCCATTTTAGGCTGATAGAAACAAAGCCTCTAAGATATTGTTCTAGACATTGATTAACCCTTTCTGTTTGTCCATCCATTCAGGATGATAAGCAGTACTGAAAAGGGTCTTAGTACCCAACTGTTTCATCAATTCCTTCCAAAATATACTAGTAAAGGTTCTGTCTCTGTCAGAAATGGCCACTTTAGGATGGCCATGCAACTTATACACATTATCCAAGTAGAGTTTAGCTACCTCTACTGCAGAATAGGGATGAGATAGTGATAGGAAATGACTGTATTTGGTAAATTTATCCACAATGACCAATTTACAGTTCTTCTTAAGTGAAGTAGGTAATCCTTCAATGAAATCCATAGTGATGATTTCCCAGGCCTGATTAGGAATAGGCAATGGTTGTAGTAATCCAGGCTTTGCAATATGTTCCACTTTAGTTAGTTGGCAAGTCTGACAACATCTAACAAAAACAGTAACCATAGACTTAAGACTTGGCCAATAAAAAATTGATCTTATCCTGTAATAGGTAGCTTGTATACCTGAATGTCCCCCTTAGGGAGAGTCATGCAAAGTCTGAATGATCTTCACTCTAAGGCTTCCATTAGATCCAATATAAACTCTCCCATCATATCTAAGAATAGCCTTAGAAAATTTCCATTTACTGTCAGTAGCTGAATCAACAGTTAAAATTGAAATCCAATTCTGAGCAAGGGAGTCATTTTGATAACTGTCTTCAACCTCTTGAACCCAAGTAGGAACTAAGACTGTTACATCCATAGTCAAACATTGAGCTTGATCTTCCCACCTTCTAGATAAAGCATAGCATTTAATTTCCTTTTCTATATGAATAGTATAGTCTAATCCCAAAAGCTTTTTCAACCCTTTCTTTTGAATAGTAGTAGTCAACTTCTGCTCCAAAAGAAACTTTAAGGGCTCATGGTCTATTTTATAACAATGCATGCTCTCCAATAATGTCTCCATTAGAAACCGCTAAGAGAATAACAAGATATTCTCTTTCATAAATAGATAGTGTTGAATCTCTAGGGATTAAAGCTTTACTCAAATAAGCAATAGGTCGACCTTCCTGTGAAAGAACAGCCCCAATACCCCCAGAACTAGTATCTGTCTCCAAAGAAAATGTCTTAGAAAAATCAGGCAATGCTAAAACTGGAGCAGAACACATAGCTTTCTTAAGATTTTCAAAAGCAGTATGAGCAGAAGAATTCCACTGAAAGCCATCTTTCTTCAGCAGTAATGTCAATGGTCTGCTAATAATGCCATAATTCTTAATAAATCTTCTGTAATAACCTGTCAGACCTAGAAACCCTCTGAGAGATTTAAGGGTTTTAGGCTTAGGCCAATTTTGCATTGCTTCCACTTTACTAGGATCAGTAGACACCCCTAAAACAGAAATAATATGGCCAAGGTATTCTACCTTGGTCTGCCCAAAAAAACACTTGGACAATTTTGCAAATAATTGATTCTTTTGCAAAACTTCTAAAACTGACTGTAAATGTTCAACATGGTCTTTCATATTGCTGCTATACACCAAGATATCATCAAAGAAAACTAAAACAAACTTCCTAAGGAATGAATTAAATAAATCATTCATAAGAGCTTGAAAGGTAGCAGGAGCATTAGTAAGGCCAAAAGGCATTACCATAAACTCATAATGGCCTTGATGTGTTCTAAAGGCTGTCTTGTAAATAACTTCAGGGTTAATTCGAATCTGCCAGTAACCTGATCTCAAATCAATCTTTGAGAAATAAATTGCCCCATGCAATTCATCTAATAAATCCTCCACAATAGGAATAGGAAATTTGTCCTTGACAGTCAGATTGTTGAGTTGCCTATAGTCCACACAAAATCTACAAGTGCCATCCTTCTTTTTAATAAGAAGACAATGAGAGGCAAAGGGGCTCCTGCTAGGTTGAATAATAGAAGAAGTAAGCATAGTAGCTATCTGTTTCTCAACCTCAGCCTTCTGATTATAAGGAAATCTATAAGGTCTTAGATTAACAGGTGTGGCATTAGGTTTAAGTGGAATAGCATGGTCATGAGACCTCTGAGGAGGTAGACCAACAGGTTCAGCAAAAAATGGTCTGTATTTATCCAGTAGGTGTTGGATTTCAGTAGGAATTGAAGAAGAATGCCCTGTCATAGTCAATAGGACAATATGTCCCATAAGAGCATAATCCCCTGCACTCATTTTAAGTAATGTAGCCCCTGAAATTTTTTGTAGTTCAATTGAGGGTTATTGTCCCTGAATACAAATTTGCTACCCTCCATGGTCAAAACTTAAAGTCATGTTATTGAAACCCATTAATATTGGACTGAATAATTTCATCCAATCCACTCCTAAAACCATGTCATTGCCTCCCAACTTGAGCAATCTGAAATCATGTATAAATGTATGGCCTTGCATTTGCCATTCCACTTTGTTGCATCTAGATGAACTAAATAATTGTTGACCATTAGCCACAGTAATAACCAAGGGGAAAGGAGTAGTAATTTGGATACCAGCATCAGCCCATTTAGGAGTAAAATAACTGTGTGTACTCCCACTATCTATTAGAATATTCAATGGTCTGCCCTGAATAGCTCCCTGTATTCTCAGTGTAGTATGACCAATAGAGCCAATAATGGAATTCATAGATATTTCCAATGTTTCTTCCTCTGCTTGTGGAGACTGATGTGAGTCTGTAGGAAAAATTTCTGCTGAGAAAGTGTCAACTTCCTCAGTAATCATATTTAGCTGACTGTTTTTACATTGATGACCTGGAATGAATTTTTCTCCACATTTAAAACAGAGGTTATTCTATCTTCTATACTCAATAAGATTCTGCTTAGAGTTTGGCACTGCTGTAGGTTTTGTATTTACTGGCAATGAAACTGATTTAGAAATAGTGATGGGGTTTGGGTTGGGTGGGAATTTAAAAGAAGGCCTCAACCTTCTGTTCTCAAACTCCACAGACAATTCATAGAGCTTAGCTTGCTTACATGCTTCAAACAAATTCCTAGGATCCAAAGCTTTGATCCTATGCTTAATATCATCCCTGAGTCCACTAATAAAGAGTGACACAAAAAATTCTTCAGTCAAAATAGGATTCTGTAGAAGCATATAAGGTTGTAGCTCTTCAAACTTCTCCTGATAATCCTCTACAGACCCCTTCTGTATCAACTTAGTAAACTCCTCTACAATATCAGAAAAATACATGGTGTTTCTGTATTATATACCTATCAAACCATATTTCTGCTTTACCAGTTAAATACATAGTGGCTACTTTCACTCTTTGTTCCATAGGCACACTGCAAATAGAAAAATACTTCAAACATTTCTGGATCCACCCTCTAGGATTAACTCCTTCAAAGAAAGGAAGTTCTATTTTTGGTTTGTGCCACATACTTCCTGAACTGTTAAATGAGCCCCATGTACCCCTTTTTTCAGCTTCTAGTCCCCACATAACAGGTCTAGTGTTATTGTTTTCCCTCATTTGATTCTCAGGCCTATCACTGTTCCTAAGGGCTAAACAAGCATCAGGTTTATCCTTCAAAATTCCAGGTTCATCCGTTTTATAGTTGAATCGTGATTTATCCTTCACTACAGTCACCAAAACAGGATTTTTCCTCTCCATTTTTAGAGCTATTAGGAGTGCATACCTGATCACCTGCAGATTGCTCTTGTTCACCATTTCTGCCCGTTAAGATCTTCAAAATATCCTCCACATAGCCATGATTCGTGTTCATCCTTGCCTCCAGTGCAGTAATCCTATTTTCCTGAGTCTCCCACCATTTAGGTGGATTTGTCTCATTTTGGCCTTGTTTCACCAACGCAGCTAGATCCTCAATCTGTTTCTGAATCCCAGCTAAATCAGTTTCTGCCATAGATTGATTCTTCTTTGGCATGCCCTTAAAAAATTTCCCTTACCAGAATCGTAGCTCTGATTACCAATTTGTTATAGATTGAAGAGAAATAGAGAAGAATTCGAGAGAAAGATGAAAGAATAGGAGAGGATTCAGAGAGAAGAAAAGTTCATTCATTCATTTTCTGAGCATAAATTACTACAAGCATGGATTTTTATTTAGTTACAAAAATAGTACTGGGAATCTAAATTCTGCCAGCTGGCATTAATACTAACAGATTGCTAACAGACTTGATTTGTATCATTTCTCTTCTCAGCCTGCATTGGGCCATCTGATCTAGGCCGCTCCATTGTGCTTCTGGACTGCTCCAACTCAGCCTGCTCCATCTCGTCAGGTAACTTAATCATCTGACCCTCTTTTGATTTAATTCCCAATTTACAATTTTCAATCCCTAATCCTCGAGCAACCATCCCCAATTCCTCCCCTCTCTCGTCCATTCCCAATCTCTTCTCTCCTCGCCGTTCTTCTTCTCTTCGCCGTTCTTCTTCTCCTCCGACCATAACAATGTGGCAGCGAAAATTTAGTGTCTACAATAGGTATTATGTTTGTATTTTTTATTAATAATATATTTTTATCCTCTTAAAATTTTTTGAATTTGTCCCCTGCCATTCAATTATGTGTGTTTTCCTGTTGTCAAATATTATTACTATATATGTTGTAGCGTTTACTCTGTTCTTGTTCTAAGGTAGTGAAATATTGTTCTAAGGTAGTAGAATTGTCTGTCAATACTTGTTGATAGTAACATTTGGATTATTACAACTTTAGATGGTTCATTCCTTTTGATTTGGACAGAAAATCGTAGTCATTAGGCTTATGAGCAATGACTAGTTGAAGATTATAAACAATCTTTTTTATCTCTTGATAGGGAGAGAGAAAGAAGAAACTACCTGTCATAAGAGTTCATATACTAATCTTTAGTGTTGGTATCATGAGTAAGACCATGATGATTGCTCATATGTTGACAGACTACATAGATTTGTTGTCAAATAATGGATTACAAATTATATGAACATGTTTTTAGTCATGTTAAAATGTTATAACAAGCCAAGAAATATAAGTCTCTGGAGAAGATCTACGAGAGATATAACAAGACTCAATCCTCATTTGTTCAAGATCTGGTCTGAGCAGGGATAATATTCTTCTGTCTAACAAATGGAACACGGGGATTGAAACCAGAAAGTCTGGTAGTGAAAGAAGCATCAAATTAAGGAGTTGGGTCCCCCCACCCCCAAGTTGAAAGGCTTAGATATCTAAGCTGCCACAAGAGAAACAAAACTGATATCCATTGTTGTGGTGTTTCTTGGAAGGCATGAAAGAAGAGAACAAGGAGAAAAGGAGAGCATACTGGAATTTTCTCCTAACACAGTTTGTCCATGTCCCCTTCCCTATCTAACTTGTTCCATGCATTAAAAATTGTACTGGATCCAACATCCTCCATCAGTTATTGCGTGAGGATATTGGCTAATTGCGTTGACACTAACCAACATTCACACACAACAAATTGATGGATTTGGGGTGCAATAAGAATAAAAATAAATGGATCGTTTCCAAAATCAACTGTAGGTAAAGCTAATCAACAATAAGCATGTCTTTTGTAACTTCAAAACAAGCCAACTTTATCATTATCCTTTAGAGTATAGTTATAGTGCTTTAAACCAGTCACTGAGGCATATTATATGGTGATTGATTAGAATTGCAGGTTTTGGATTTCCTGGACAATCATATCATGCAACCGTAGCTTATCTTTACGAGTTAGACACTGTCTTTCAAGTTTTTTTCCTTTGCTGTAAGATAGTACGACGGAAGAGAGAGTTTATAATTTGTAAGTGAAAAATAATTAAGGTGAGGTTAATATAGAATAATAAATTAATAAGGCATGAAATTTAATGTAGTTCAGTCTTATTTATATTTATGAATGAGAGAAATAGATAATTCATTATAAATTTAGAGATTGTGAAGAGCATAAATACATGAAATTCTCATGTGTTTCATTACTTGATGTATATATCCTAATACTAGGTATATGTCAAAACCCTCTAACATCGTTACAAAATTCATCTTTTTAATATAAACTCCAAAAATTACAAATATCATAAAGGATTGCATATCTTCAAATTATTTTTTCTCGTAATTATAAAAACTAAAATATATCATATTGAATCCATTAAGCGACCTTAATGGTTAAAAAATGTTATTCTCTTTAATGGTTTCAGGTTCAAGCATGTATAATTGCGGCTGCACGATGTGTGTGCATTGTCAAAGGCTAAGAGAGAATAAAATAATACATTATAAACATAGAGGTAGAATTATAATAAAATATAATTTAATTATCTATATGGATTTAAATTAATATGTAATAGAAGAAATGAAAAGGAGCGAAAATGGAAAATCCATATCACTGCACCATATTAGGATGCAATACAACAATGACAAACACTTTCTGATATTAGTTTAATCATCACAAAATAGGCAAACATGTCATTTATATATACAATATATATGTGTGTGTGTATATGAATATCTAAGTGCAAAGAAAACATAGAAATGAAGCAAATGAGAAACTTGAGGCATGTGATCAGCTGCCATATTCATGCCTCATGTCTGCAATTCCTACAGATCTTTTACAATGGAGAACAGCCTCATAAATCGAGTTCTCAAGGTGACACATCGATTCACCCGCTGAACTAGCCGTCGTACTCTGGTGCGGGGATGCTCGTGGTGAGCTCCTAACTCTTTGAGTTCTCCGGTCAAGATCATCAACCCTGCTGTTTTTTCTCAAGAACCCCACCAAAGGTCTGAGATTTCCATAAAGATATCTCAACATTCTCCTTGTCGATTTCCCGCACCATCTAAGAAAGCTGCAACGAACCCGAGTTTCGGTTTTCGAAGAAAAGGGTGAACTAGGAGGCATGGTTTGAATTGAATCGAAGGCATCGCACCTCTCCCTCTTCAAAGGATCGACATAAACAGGTCTGATGAAGCCATTGGTGAAAAGCTCATCAGCATGGATAAAAACTGCAGGTGTTGTACCATCAAATTTGAAGTTCTGGTCCGTCACGTAGCCGAGTTCTCGAATGTCCGTCGACGTTCTTGGGAGCACATCTTGAGATAACCAACTGTAGGAAAAACTCTCAATGGCTAGAGATTGTGGAGTTTCCATTGGCAATAATTGATGTGTTTGAAAATTGAAAGATTAAAAACTTATATAGTGTCACAGGGACAAAATGACATAATTGGTAGATTACAGTGACCACAAGACCATGGTGACCACAAATGGCATAAAATTGTCTATCATGTCAAATTCAAGCAGGAGACAAATGGGCCAAGGTAATCTCGGCAGTTAGCAAATTTCTCTCGTTTGTTTTGAGACAAGGGATAAAACTATCAATTTTTTAACAATATTCTTTTCTCTTAAAACATTGAAATTTTTTAAGACAATTATCGGTTAACAAAAGACGAAAACTGAACAATGCCTAGCTGGTCGGAGAAGAGATGGATTGGATTATCACAAGGAAATCAAAGTTTCCCTCATTTTCTGTCAAAGCTACTTCCAGACGCATCCGGTGTATGATATTTTGCACAATCACCGTTTTAGGGCAACAGATTCTAACCGCGCACTAAAGCAATATTTTATATTATGGACAAATTTCTAAAATTTTAGGAGTTTACAAATTTATTAAATCTTATAGTACTGAAAGGGATTGTCAATAAAAATATATAAAGAAAAAATCTAAAATATATAATAATTTAAAGAGAAATTAGTTCTTTTAAGTAAGGTCAGGGTTCGAATTTTGGCGTTTGCGAATGGAGCAAATTGGATTGGGAGGGTTGTCCTCGCCTCTACAGTACCCGATCTAGATTAATCGGTTAATAGACTGGATACCAACGATTAATTCAAAAAAAAAAAAGAAACTCAAACAATTCGATTCCACTTAAAACTTTCAAATAAAAATTGAGTTATAAATTAGGACTCATCAACTTGACTAATTTAAAAAAATTTAACTCGATTTGATTCGACTTGATCGAATACTCATCCCTAACATAATAGACCATGTTGGAAGATGGTTTATATAAAGTGTGTTCAGACTGGGCAAAATCATTATATCTTAAAACAATCTAAGCCTTCTACGTTGATCCAAATCGTGAACTGGGCAAGCCTGCTATCATCCCTAATCAATCATTTGTATTTTAATCTAATATTTAATCTTAATCTAATATTTAAATCCTCCCATATCAGCTGCTTCAGTTTCACTCACTCGCACGTCGCCACGTGCCTTATATATTATGCTTCCCCAAGCGTTATTCTAGAAGAGTAAATACAAACCGCTTAATTTATTTTAAATTGATCCATCGAATTAAATGATTTCTATGATTAAAATATGATTATTATTTTTTATTTCAAATTCAAACACTAACAATTATAAAATATTTAGATATTAATTATCAAATAATTAATAATCTTTATAATAGATATCATCGCATATTAATAATAATAAAAACAAATTGATGGGGCCGGCGCTGCCATTCTTTTGAGTTTCCTTTTTAACCCCATCACCAATTTTTTTTTTAAAGAATATGAATTATATCAAGTTTTCAACAATTTTTTATTTGTATTTTTTTTGAATCTTTAATTTTATATGATAAATTGGTTAATATGTTTGTTTTAAATTACACTCATTTCATTAGTTAATATATCGGATAAAATTCACAGACTATTGTAAAAATTTCATATTCATCCACCACTTTAGAAATTGACCCACAACCTTTCAAAAAGCTTTAACATTCATCCTTTCTCGTTAGTCAACTATTAAAAATTGAGGGGGGAAATAACATTTAATCCCTAAAGTTAACATCTTTTCTAACTTAATTCTTAAACATTTTAGAGTTAATTGCATAAAAAGTCTCCAAATTATCAATCATATTTTAAATTGATCTCTACTCTCTACTCTAAAGAAACTAAACTTAGTATTTTGATTCAAACTTGAGATATTCAAAACTCCTATTTAAAACTTAACCACATCATCAAACAAATAACTTTGGATAAATTAGTCAAATGATCACATAACTATTTAAGTGATTTATATGCAGTCACCTACCATTATAAAACAAATTACTTAAGATGGGATTTCGACAAATATTAAGAGTTTAAGTGTTTAGAGACAGAAATCAAATAATCATTAGACAAATATTAAGAATGAATTCTGACATTGTACTTTTAACCTTTTTTTTAAAACGTACAAACAATTATATTTATTAAATATATACAAACTATCATTAATATTTTATATGAAATAAAATTATCAATTAATTTTTTTTTATAAATTCTGAAAATCGAACTCGTTATATTGTAAAAAAAATTAATTTATTTTTAAAGATACTATAATTGCTTTATAAATTCTGAAAATCGAACTCGTTATATTGTAAAAAAAATTAATTTATTTTTAAAGATACTATAATTGCAAGTACAAAATCATGGCGTAATCAATCATGTATAATTTTTTAAAATATTTCTTACATCTTATTTCCTTTTTATATATTTTCTAATATTTGACTCCCTTTTCCATAAAGATCATAAAAAAAATGAGGAGGTGGTCTGTCGCACGCTACCTCCCGATTAATATTCGTAATTCTTAAGAATATCCTTCACAAGCGTTATTCTAAGAGAATAAATACAAATTGTATATCTCGATTAATTTAAGAAATAAATTGATATATTAACTAAGTTATCTTAATTATTAAAAAATAATTGTTATTTTGAAAAATCTTAATTTCGAATATCAAATATTATAAAGATGTTTGAATTTTTTCTGCCAAATAATTAATAATTTTTAAAATAAATATTATTTTATAATTATCCTAAATTAAATAAAGAAAAAAATTGATGGGCGGATTTAATTTAAGGGGCCCGTGACAATCTTCTAAATTTTCTTCTTACTCCTTTCAAGATAGAAATATTTGTATATGATATCCTCATATTTTTATTTTAAATTAGTTATTAAGTTTTAAAATATGTTATCAGTTTTTAAACTATTATTTTGATTATAAATTAATCTTTAAATTTTAAAATCTTTTATACTTGTCTTCAAAATTATCATTATCTTCATCCAGTTTTCAAATTATCAATATTATTTAATTTTGATTATTCCATTAACATACTTGTTAACTCCAGTGATTAAAACAATTTAATTTATTTTTAAAGGTATAAAAATTGTATCTGTAACCTTTTAAATAAATACAAAAACATTAAAATTTTTAATTTTTAGAAGATCATATGTTTAGGTTCAGTTTAAATAGAGTAAACCATGTATTTAGTCACTTATCTACTTTCATGAATCAATTTTACTCATTAAACTTTTTTAAAATAGTACATAACGTTATATTTCGATTGGTCACTGTTAGAAAATAAATAAAACTACTTATATGTAAAATTTTTTTCAATTATGACGTGGCATGTCAATATCCCATTAATTTTTAAGGCATGTAACCAAAATATGATCAAAACATTATATTAAATTTGACTCTGGAAAACACTAAGAAAAATAGTTTGATTTTGAAAACAAAATACCTGAGTGACCAAAATAAAATCTAAAATATAAGTGGATAACTAAATATGTAGTTTACTCTTTTAAATATATGTACATTTTCTTCAAACTCCTCCTGCCGGGATCATTGGGGACACTTTCCTTCTCTTTATCCAAAATTTATTATTTTCTTTACAATCTGCAAGGTGTCGGTGGTCTTACTTTACTTCCTGCTCAAATAATTTCATTAGTTTATATTAATTTATATTTGTGGAAAATTATTAATTATAATTGATATTATTCCTGGTTTTACATCTAAGACTATTAATTATAAGGCAGGTTATATGAATCTGAATTATAAGGAGATTTTAATTTAATTATTAATCTATTAATTTATTAATCGGGTCACTTAATTATTTACATAATATAAACTAAATCAAATATCATTAATATTTAGCAGAGAACCTAATTTAACAATTAAAAAATAATATAATTACACATTTTATCATCATTATTTGTACATTCTATAAATTTGGTTTTAATTGTAATTTAATTCAATAAATTTTTAAGTTTAATTTCACAAATAATTTTATTAAATTCCATAAATATTATTATCAAATTTATCCAATAAGATAATGATATGTGTCATCATCTAATTATAAGATTAAATTTATTGGATTAAATGAAAATTATGATCAATTTGATATAATGCATAAGTAATAAGAACCAAATTGTATAATTATACTAATTTTTAACTACCACACTAACTTATCCACTAAATATTAACGAAAAATAGTTTAATCATGAATATATCGAGGGAGGATAACCGCCGCTTTAAAATTTTAAATTTTGTATATATTTTAGATAATTTTTATATTTTCTATTGAAAATATATTTTCGCACCTTAAAATTTTATAAGTTCACACCCCTTAAAATTTTATAAACTCACCTATTAACATAAAATTTTGTGTTCGCCACTTAATTTAATGAATATTATTTATATAATTTAATGATTTTATTGATAAAATTAATAGATAAATTATCTGATTGAGATCGTCTCATAATTAAGTAACCTAATTAATAAAATTAATATATCAATTATCAAAAATGAATATGTATCATAATTAAATGATTATACATATATATTACTCAATTTTTGAATAGTTTATGGTGATTATAAGATAAATTTTTTTATAAAACTTTTAATCAATTGATAACGTACAAACGACCTATATACTAAATTATTCGAACTTAAAATTTCTAAAAAATAATTTTTTCTTTTATCACTGGCCACTTGATGAGTTACATTTAAATTATTCTTAATTCTATTAGACATTTATACACAAAAAGGAAAATGAAGAAATATGTGAAATGCGTACCTAACCCCGTCGGTAAGATGAGGGTAGAGGAGAGGAGAGTCTTTTCCTCATAGCTCACATGCGACTGCAAAGCTACACGCACCATGATCACCGTTCCCCAAAATATCTTCAATTTCGTTTTTTACCCAAAAAAAAAGTTATTCTGCAATGCGGTCCACATTAAAACTCATGTATCCTACCTCGTCAAAGCTCTTAACTGCTCAGATGGTCCACAAACCTTGCCATTTTGGGTACTTATTATTATTAATTAGAGTAAATTATAATTCTGGTCACTAAAGTCTTACGATACCTTCATTTTGTCACCAAACTTTTAACATTTACATTGCAATCACTGAATTTAATATCACTTTTCTTAGTGTCAAATTAATGAACACATTATTTTTTAATAAATTAATATTCTCTAACAAGATGACACGTGTTATCATTTTTAAGTGGTCGGGAATAATTATAAAATATTATTTGTTCAAAATCTTTTTTAACCATTGATAATGCAAACAAATTGCATACGCAACTGCTCGAAGCTAGGGCCTTAAAAGAGAACAACATTCCCTTTAACCAATGAGATCATTTGATGGGTTCACATGCATTCTCATTTTTTTTATTAAACTGAGATGATTACAAATTAGTATGTTTTAAAGATTCTCAATCATTTGACAATGAAGGTTCAAACACCTCTGCAAATACTGGTGCTCGAACTCAGAACCTATAGGGACAATAACTATCCTTTAACCACTGAGATAGTTTTGTTCGTGCACATGCATCATCATATTATTTATAAAAAATTGAGTAAATATATGTAACCCTCGGTGAGGTTTAAACTTAAAACCCTTAAAAGAGTTTAGTATTTAATCACTAAGCTTAACTTAGTTATTATTAAGGTTTTGATGAAAACAATATATAATTTAAACTATGATTGATATTTATTTTATTTTATGAAAATATAATAATTATAACATAAATAAAAAATAATATAAGAATATATTAATAGAAATATATTAATTAAAACATAATTATAAAATATTACAATAATATATTCATAACATAAATTATAACACTAATTAAAAATATATTTAGGTTTAAATTTGATATATTGTTAAATAAAATAAACAAAAATATGTGATTGAAACTAATTTTATTTACTTTATGAAAATACACTAATCATAATATAAACTATAAGATAATATAAAAACATATTTGAAACATTAATTATAATATCAATTAAAATATATTAATTTTATAAAAGAATATTTATAATTCATATTACACAATTAAAAGTCCGTTGATTAACGACCGTTGGCATTAATAACTGTAATAAAAGTGATATTTAGGGATCAAAATAAAAACGCTCTAAAAATTTATAGATTATTAGTGTAAGTTACCCTATTAATCATTGTACAACATAATAATTTAAAGTTAGTAGAATTTGTACCAACAACTAATTTATTTAGTGAAATGATACAGTAAATATCTTTAAGTAATATTAATTGTTCAAATTTTAACATTTAAAAATAGAATAAATTTAACCGAAAATACTATACTGGTAATAATTTTTACAAAATTCAATTTAAATTATTTGATTAGAATATGGATACTAGTGATTAATTAAAAAATTAAGGAGTTGGTAGAAGTCCTGGGATCCAATATTTGAACGTAACGTAATGTTCACGTTTCACTGTCAAGTCTCCATATACTATTACCTCCTAATGCCTAGTGGCTGTTGTTCTAACGCGTGGGCTTCGCTGCCGTTCACCACAAACTAAACATCTCCTTGCTGCCTTTGAAATTTGTACTATTATGTCAATGGTGTTTGAATATTTCAATTTATTTTGATTTAAAATATTATTATTGTTTTCTGGTTAATTCCTCACATATCCTCACACTATCATCCTAATTTTAAGTTGGTCATTCGATTTTAAAGCGTTCAAATTAAATCTTTATAATACCAACATTATATCATTCAGGTCAAACTATCAATTCAACCATCAATTGATTTAAGTGTTAAATGATACTTCAGACATGCATAACTTGGATACGATGGGTAAAAATAAAACACAATATCAATAAAAAATAAGAAGAATGTTTTTTAATATATCAGATCTGAATTATGCCTATAATATTAAAACTTTTATAATTAAATTATAGTGCTTTGCAATTAGGAAATTAATTTATAATTAGAATCAATTGAGTAGATTCAATGGTAAAAATAATATTGTTCTCTTAAAGGATTTAGATTTGAGTAGTTGCGTATGTATGATGTATATATGTTATCGATAAACAAAGAAAAATATGAACAAATATTATCTTATAATCATATCATTCTATTAAAAAAACCAATTTAGAATAAATACAATGATTTTGAGGATGTATAATGAATTAATCCTTAATGTTTTTATTTAAACGAGAATTGAGATATCTAAGAATATTAAAAGATAAGTTAGTGGCTAAAATATCTAGTCGCGCAAAGTCTAGACTAGGTAATCTTCGATAATATCTCCGAAAAAGCTTATATAGAACATGGGTGGGAGAGGAAGTTTTTAGATCAAAACCAAACCGAAATTCTTGTTAATGGATTCTTATGGTTGATCAATCAAAACTCCAGATTTTATTGGTTTCATAATCTGTTTATTTCCGTTCTCGTATTTGTTTAAGGATTTTGGTTTAGATTCAATGGAGGGTCATCAGAGGAAATCCATTACTGCCGAAGAGCTGAAACAACACAACAAATCTGGGGATTTGTGGATCTCCATCCAGGGTAAAGTTTACGATGTTTCAGACTGGGCAAAAGATCATCCCGGTGGCGAAATCCCGCTCTTGAATCTGGCTGGCCAAGATGTTACCGATGCATTCATTGCGTATCATCCGGGAACCGCTTGGCAATATCTCGACAAGCTCTTCACCGGCTATCATCTAAAAGATTTCACCGTTTCGGAAGTTTCCAAGGATTACCGGAGACTGGTCATGGAGTTTGCTAAAGCCGGTTTGTTCGAGAAGAAAGGGCATATTGCCCTGTTTTCACTTACATCTGTAGCTTTAATGTTTCTTGTCGTTCTTTATGGTGTTTTGAGATGCCATAGCGTGTGGGCGCATCTGGGTTCAGCCATGTTGTTGGGTATGCTTTGGATGCAAAGCGCATACGTCGGCCACGATTCCGGCCATTACCAAGTAATGTCCAGCCGTGGGTACAACAAGCTAGCCCAGATCATGTCCGGGAATTGTTTAACAGGGATCAGCATCGCCTGGTGGAAATGGACTCACAATGCTCACCACATTGCCTGCAACAGCCTGGATCACGATCCTGATCTCCAACACATCCCGGTTTTCGCGGTCTCCTCACGGTTCTTCACTTCCATCACGTCTTCATTTTACGGAAGAAAGTTAAATTTCGACCCTTTTGCCAGATTCTTAATCAGTTACCAACACTGGACTTATTACCCCGTCATGATTGTTGCAAGAATCAACTTGTATGTTCAAACTTTCTTGCTTTTGTTCTCAAAACGACAAGTCCCAGATCGAGGTTTCAACCTAATTGGAATCATGGTGTTCTGGTCTTGGTTCCCTCTCCTGGTTTCATATCTACCGAATTGGCCGGAGAGATTCATGTTTGTTCTTGCAAGCTTTACCGTCACATCGATCCAACACGTTCAATTCACTTTAAACCATTTCTCTGCAGATGTATATGTCGGACTCCCGACGGGAAACGACTGGTTCGAGAAGCAAACGAGTGGGACAATCGACATTTCGTGTTCTTCAACGATGGATTGGTTCTTTGGTGGGTTACAGTTCCAGCTGGAGCACCATTTGTTCCCAAGGTTGCCTCGTTGCCATCTAAGGCAAGTTTCGCCATTGGTGAGGGAACTGTGTAAGAAGCACAAATTGCCTTACCGGAGCTTGACGTTTTGGGAGGCGAATAAATCGACGATCAGGACATTGAGGGCCGCCGCCTTGGAAGCTCGGGACTTGGCTAACCCCGCCCCTAAGAATTTGTTGTGGGAAGCTATTAACACTCATGGCTGAGGTTCTTTTTTAAAAAAAATTCTCGGCCACGGCGTAGATTTCGGCGGTAGAGGAATTCTGTTTCCTTTTGCTTTTTTTTTTTTTTACTGATATTTACTCGCTATGTTTTTATTTATTAAATACGTCTTGAATTTTGGCTTTTCAATATAATTTTCTGTTCTTCTTTGAATTGCCTTTGAAGCATATTACCGGTTAATACTTTGGTCAAATTATGTTTTTGGTCCCTTTACCATACACAATTTTGAGATTTGCTTTTTGTACTTCAGTTTGCAATAATTCAATATATCTACTTCCCTTATTTTATTAGGTAATCGTAGTAATCAAAGTACAAATGTTGATGTGGTCTTTTTTCTCTTAAAAACATTTATGTTAACACACAGAAATCCATATATCATAGTAAATTAGAAAATATGTTTTAAAGAAAAGCATAGACATTTTAATCAAGGTGGGTAATGAAAAAACTAATTGGATTAACTAACTACATCACAAAAGTGGAGTATCGAATTATATCAAGTCAGAATAAAAGGCTAGATCTTAAATTTAAATATAACAGAAGGACCAAAATCAAAATTTTGACTTAATAATGGAATTTCTAAATTTGTTTAATACACTAGTAACATTGGTTTGTTTTATATGGCGGGCCTTGAGCTAACTAGTGAAATGATTCTGTGTGTTGTTTCAATCTCTCAAAGAGACTACAAAATAACACCACTTCCAAAAGATTTAAATTTGATATTTAATTTTAAACTTTTAGAAAAATATTGTCAAAAAATAGAATAATTGATGTAAGTGTGACGATTTCATTATTATTTTCCTATCAATTTATTTTATTTGAGGACAAAACAAACATATTTTAAGTAAGAATTAATGAAAGATACCCCCATCTTGTCTCGTTTTAAAAGTCGTCCAATTTGTTAGAATGCTTTAAAATGTTCTCCCCCACGTGTTTTCACATCATTTGTTGACCTCGCAACGTGCCAAAAGCATCTTATTCTTACCTATGGAAAAATATATGCAACTTTTTGGGATTTTATTATTTTTTAATACTAAATTTTGATTATTATAATATAAAGTTTTATGTCAAGTAATGAATTATGAATCATTCAAGACGCGTTTTTGTGTGTTGAGAATGCTAAAAGTCTTCCATGATGGTTATGGCCGAGGATTATGGCCATGTCGCTGTGATCCTGGGATTGGTTTACGTCTAACCCCTTCACACTTTTTGAAGCCACGGATTCTGTACAATTGATGCCTGATGGTAACTTACTTGGTTAGAGCTGGTTTTCTTTTATTAATTGTAATGATAATACATATAATAATTTAATTATCACATCTAAACAATATTATTTTACCCAAAAATTATCATTTTTATTTATCTTGAAAAAAATGAAATTAAAGTAGAATGTTTTAAATTTTAATATTGTATGAAGAGATGATGGGATATAATTACAAGGCAAATTATATTTGTAGGGAAAGAATTCAAGTTCAAATATCAGAGGATATATTGTTGGTAGTGATAGTCAAGAATCTCGTGAGGGCGACACAAATGGACCTAAAAATTTGTTTACAGACAATAAAATAAACATAAAAAATACAAATTCAATCAATAAAAAAAAAGAAATTTTCTGAGTAAATGATTGGATAAACTACACCTAAGATTATTTAATTACGAGTTTGTAATAAACATGTTACTTTTCTTTTAAAAGATACAAACATGTCACTTAATTAATATATTATTATAAACGAGTCATTGGCTGTTAAATATTAGACATAAATAGCGATATGATAATTTTAGTTCCCAAAACTTACACAATCTACTAATTGAGCCTAATTCAAATTAACTCAATAAATTTAACTCAATAACTTGTTAAATTTTTTTGAGTAAATTTAACTTGATACTCAATAAATTTAAACATCCATTTCAATTTTAAAATGAAATAATCTATTTGTAATAATATTTTAATTGAGTAAGTGTTTGTAACTTTTAGAAGAAAAGTGACATGTCATAATCAAGTGACCTTGGGTGTAATTTACCTTAAATAATATTGGTGGAAGATGATATGGAGATGGTCCATTATCATTATCTTGGTGACCCAGACGGTCAAGCTTTCACAGACTCAACAATCAAATTCCTCGATAAAGAGAATCATGTGAGGTTCATAAAGAGATTGGTTGTACTGCAGAGCCCCAAGTTGTTTAGAAAAATTCTACTCCTATCTTCATACATAGAATTAGCAAAGTTCTCCCATATATTCTTCATTCAGCAAAGCTATCTAAGAATTGCTTGTTTGTAATGTCTCTGTGTTGTTAGCAGGGGAACAGAAAAAGAAAGAAATAATATTACTCATCTTCATTATCACCTATTTTATACACATTGCGCATCATTCAAAACTCCAATAAGAGAATTGACCAAGAAGAAAATCTCCAGCAATCCATAAACTACTGACGAAAGAATCAACTACTGAGAATCATAAATTAAAAGAAGATATTTACATCATTACCTTCGTCTCCTTCGTTGCCTTTTTGTAAAGGAGATCTATGCTCATGCAATATATGCAGACCCTTTAGCTTTGCTTTCTGCTTGACAAAGAAAGCTGACACTGCGTTCTTGCCCCTAACTGGTGCTCTTATGTTCTCACGCTTTTGGTTATGAAATAACTTCAATCCAAATGCAGTCGAAGGTTTCGATCCCTCCACCTCCTGTGAAAGCGTGACTTCTTTCATAAGCTTCATGCAACAAGTTCATCAAAGATGCATCCTAAGTGACCGTATGAATACAGATGTTCAATAGGTCATATTAAAGGCAAAGAGAATCAGGGCCTGAACAAGTTGCTCATTAAGATGTCATGTATGTATGTATTATTCTTGATTTAAACATTACCCCAATTGTGACACCCAGTGTTTGCATGAATGCAGGAGAAGCAGGAAAAGATGCTCTGCAAGAAATACAGTCACAATGCAAGTCTTGTCATCCAAAGCTCGAGTATAATGGTGATAATATGAGCTACTGATGTAACAGCCATACCCGATAACATGGAAAAGCTTAGAAGCATTGCCTGGAGGTTCTAAGCTTTTGTTGCTACACAACAATGTAAATAATTTATTGCTCTCGGCAGAACATTGAAAGAACAACAATCAAAAGAAAATACAATTATCGATCCAGTTTTGAACTGTTGACCAAACTAACCTTGCCAAAGTTTATGAAGTCCCCTTCAAAGTAGAGTTGGTATCTGAGGTTAAGTGCCATGAAAGAGGTTTCGATGCAGGAGTATCTAGACAACATTTGATAAGTAACACAATATTCAACTTATAAGAAAGTTTATTGCAAACAAGGAAGAAAGCAACTAAAAATTAGAAGATTTCTTGCCTGCTTAGAAACATGATACAGGAAAGGCTGCAGAAGAGATTTAGCCAGAAAATATTTCTGCCTAGGATGTCTGTACATGTTGAATGGAAAGGAACTTCTCGTTGACAGAATCTGGTTTAGAGGAACACAATGGAACATAACCAACAAACAGGAAACAATGGGATGCGAAACATACTAAAACTTCTACACACTAATCAGCTTCCAGGAAAAAAAAAAGGCTTCGATCAACAAGTCATTCTGGGTAAAATGTAGTGCTTGTGATGTCTTGGGATAAATGCCAACACCTGCTGCTGCCTGAGACCTTCCTTATCCGAGTATGTTTGGCAAATAAGAAGTTGCTGATATTAGCAAACTAATTACGTTCAGATATTCTTCTTATACTAGCATGTTAAACCAGAGAAGTGGAAAGAGATTACCTGATTTAAACAAGATGCTTTTAGCTCCATGGTTGACACTTCCAAGGTTTTCTGCTCGAGAAGATCCGTTAACTTGTGAGCCACAGTGCCAAGGTGATCGACGGTATTAACAAGAGCCTTTGCAGCATAATCTTTGAGGTTGTCCAATACTCCTAACAGATGCATCATGCAAAGAACAGAGTTGCATTATAAGAAGAGAACGATGCAAATAATTGAAACTTGATCAAATAACTACGCATGCAAGCTTGATATAAGAATCATCACGTAGGCAAGCCATTGATTGGCTCTTGTCTAAGTCACTCATAGTACTGCTTGCAGGAGAAGGCTATCAGCTAAGCGATGAATGTACCATGCAGCAAATTTTAAAGTGTAAACTTACATATGCTTCATTTCACTGTGATGAAATGACTTTTGGGAGTATTTTGCAGCAGCATAAAGCTGAGGCCTTAAGTTCTTGAGCTCCTTCAAGAAAAAAAAAGGCACATTGATCCAATTTATCAACTAGCATAACAATGAAATGCTGGAAACTACATATGCTTCATTTCACTGTGATGAAATGACTTTTGGGAGTATTTTGCAGCAGCATAAAGCTGAGGCCTTAAGTTCTTGAGCTCCTTCAAGAAAAAAAAAGGCACATTGATCCAATTTATCAACTAGCATAACAATGAAATGCTGGAAAGCTTTGAAATGCATATGGCCAAAAATTCAATGGTGAATTATGAGATCAACAATGAGATCAATTAGCAAACCAAATAGAAACCTCTAAGCTCGTATAGATAACACATTCAAATGCAAATGTGGTCTGAAAAGATGAAATTAAAGAAACGAACCTGCAATGCGCTTTTCCTATTCTCCATGGAAACCTCATCGAAGGTCATGGCGGGATCATCAGGCCTGGTTAATTCAACCCAATTGTGTCACTTTCTCTTATAAGTTTAGAAGGATCAAATTCAAAACCTCAAAACTAGTGATAGAACGGGGTGGGGCAGATTTGTAGCATTTATTATTATTATTTTGATATAAAGAAATCCAGGAACAAACTAAGGATTCATTAGTTAGATAGAGAATTTAACAGAACAAAATGCATTTGCATGAACAGGAGACTCGAGGATTAAAAATATTTCTACTAAGTCCATGTGTTCATGCTTTCTGTCAAAGTCGAGACCAGAAATTGACGCAAATTATCAAACGTCACCAACTGAATACCATTCCTCAACAAAGAAATAAAAATAGATACAATTTAGCCAAGTTTCGCAGAATAAAGTGCTCATCTAATTTGCAAAAGATTTTTTTTGAACGACAGTTACCCGATCATGTAAACCTCATACTTTACTACACTTCCTAGATCAGAGGGAGGGAATAAGAAAGCCATTGATGGTTTGTTAGCATTACTTGCCCATATACACCGTAGGATATGGAAGGGAATATAATGTACTTAATCAACAAGAAAGAACAAAAAGAGAAGAAGAATATAAACTCACAGCTAAGAGGAAGAGGAAGAGGAAGAGGAAGAGGAGGAGGAAGATATAGTTTAAGGTTTGGGGTGGGAAAACTGAGCAGGGTACAAAAATACAAGAAAAAGAAATTAAGCGGCTGATGGACCTAATTTATTCCCAGCTATGCAACGGATTACATCTACAAGTATGACCTAATTTTCCTTATAATAAATCATTATTTTTAATATAAATAGAAGCATTTAATTTAATTAAAAAATATATATCTAGTATTTTAATGAACATATAATTAGGATATATACATATAATCTTTAACCCAAGAAACTAGCCACTTGAGATCACATAAGGATCAAATAAAGAAAATATTAAAAATTTATCTGAAAAATTCAAACAAAAGACAGATACAAGCAGATATGATTGCATCGATAAACAAACCACAACAAGGGATCACACTAGTGAAAGATCAACGACAACTGCAAATAAGATTCGCACATTGTGAAAAAACTATCTACGAAATAAATTGTGTATTCAAATCCAATATGAGGGTTCAAATCAGGGAAGATCAACAAGATAACAAATAAATATCATCTTGATCAGTCGAGACATCGTTAAATCAAACCTTGAGAAGATTAAACGAAAAAATGGTCAAACAACTGAAAACGTGCCAAAAGATAGAGGAATGTGTGTCATAAAGACATACGAAAAAGTATCATAGATGCAGAGTTATTGGAAATTAAAAAAAAACAAGATGCAATATAAGAAAATAAAGAAAAAACATGAAATACAGACAATTGATGACCAATATCAATACTAGTGTCGTTGTATACCAAATAAAGAGGAGAAAAAAGAAAAGAATTTTTTTAAGGATTTTGCCGTTGAATATATTAAATCATTATTATTTAAAATAAATAGGTTAATAATTGTATTATTTTTTTTAAAGAAATCACTAATTGCATTCAAAATAGAAAATATCCTAAATTACAATAAATATTTACAATTATAATAGTAAATTAAGCACATAATTAGGATAATTTATTATATTCATTGAAACAAAACTAACTTAAGATTACATTAGGATCATACAATGAAATATTAAAATCTAACCAAGAAACTCGAACAAAGATAGATACAAACAAATCTGATCGCATCGGCAAATGAATTACAAAAGGGGATCAAGCTACTGAAAGACCATTGACAATCCACAAATCAGACTCGAGCGACGTAAAAAGCTATCCACGAACGCATAACGGATACCAAATCCAATATGAGGGTCCAAAGCAGGGAATATCAACAATATAACAAATAAATGTCATATTGATCAGTCATGGCGATATCTAATCAACCCTTAGAAAAGGATAAAAGAAAACGACCAAAAAACTTGACAAAAGGCATAAGAAAACGTGTCATACAAGTAGACTTATTGAAAATAAAAAAAATGAAAATGACAATAGAAGTTATCGACGATTGACAATCAACATTAAAGTTGATGCTACAGTCGATCAACAAAGACAAAAAGAAAGATAGACGAACGAGAGAAAACTAGAAAATAAAATTAGTGAATTATAATTGTATTAAATTAGGTAAACCATGAGATAAATTAAAAAATGGGAAAATATAGTATAAGAAATTAAAGTATGATACAACATAAATAACATGGATTTTTTTTATACTATACCATTTTAAAAAGAAAATTCTCATCTCGTAAAAAAAATCTCGTTCCATTATATCCGCGTATCAAGATTCCACTACAACAAAACATGCTTTTTGCGGCATTTTTTTAACCTTTAGCAACGTTTATAAGAGCCGCTAAAAACACATGCGGCGTTAAGACAAATGCCGCGAAAATCGCCTTGAAAATAGCGTCGCAATAGGTATTGATATTTAACGGAGTTTGTCAAAAAAACACCGCAATAGATGTTGATATTTAGCGGCATTTGTCAGAAAAATGCCGCAATAGGTGTTGATATTTAGCGGCGTTTTTTAGACAAACGCCGCAATAGGTTATGATGTTTAGCGGTGTTTTTCCTCTAAAACGTCGCAGTAGGTGTTGATGTTTTGCGGCGCTTTTGCTAAAAACGCTGGTAAAGGTCTGTATATAGCGACGTTTCTATGATAGAAACGCCGCTAAATGTATGGTATATTGCGACGTTTTTTGTTAAAAATGCCGCTAAATAACACAGAATTTAACAGTCCTAAAAATTATGCTTGATTACCCCAAAACTATTTTTTCAACCTGTTCCATTATCCAACAAACAAAACAATAATAACATCAAACTCTATATCCATAACAAACAACATCATCAATATAATAAATAAAAGTTTTCATTAACGTAATATAGTTCAGTAAACAAGGTTCAATAGAATGCTCATAACATAAATGAGACTACGATGGTGGATTCTGAGGTTGCGTTTTTTTAATCATCAGCATCATATCATTGAGTCGTTTTTCAAATTCTTCACATCTCTGTTGATATGTTGCTTCTCTCTGTGCTGCCGCTGCTTCTTTCTCTGCTTCCATTGCTTCATTTTTCGCTTTCAAGTTAGCCATTTATTGATCCATCTCAGCCAACTTTTCTTTTAAACGATAAACTTCTTGGTGGGAAGATCGAGACTGTGATGACATGTACTGTGATGAACTGGATCCAAAATATTTGGTGGGAGTAACGAATGATCCTTGACAGCGCACCCGACCATATCTTTAAACTCTTTGATCCAACCATGTGCGTAAACTTTTGTTGTTGCATGCTAGCAACACCAAAATGCTCTCGGTCCTACAATGTCAAACAACCACTTTTAATGATGATTTACAATTCGTTACAATTATTTCTGAAAAATACATCATACCTGTCCTTTTTGTGAACTCCAAAATCTGATTACATCTTCCCATTGGTACCTGAGCATTCCTGGTGAGACTGTTTGCAACTTCTCTTCAAGGCTGAGATCATTCTTGAAGTATTTCTTCTTTAAGGAGCTCTTGTGATCCCTCTATCTCTTCCCTAACGTTTACTTCACATAATCGTCAAAGACCTCTAAAGAAAATTTCTCCTATACAGTAAATAAGTGTGCACCATAAGTATAAATTAGTATTGAATTTCTATAGAGTATGTATTATAATGACATTATTACCTTAACAAAATCCAAAGCTTGATTTTTGTTACTATTAGGCATTTCTCCCATGACTCGTAATTGATCGGTAACAGATTCGCATTACGTCCAATTATGCCTAAGTAACCTGCTAGAAGACGTGATTCTGGGCCAATAGGTTGACCGACATCGTTTCTTGAAACTTCGACACAATGCCCAGGAGGAAGTTGGTATAATTCCTTCAAAGTAGTACGTCCTCGAGTCTTGCGCGATCCAACATTTTCAACTATATAAGAAATTATTAAATGCCAGTTTTGAAAATGAACAAAGTAGTAAATAATGTTTCGAAGATTACTTTGAATTTCTACGTCTTCTTCAACAGTTTCTGGAACTTCGGAAGACTCAGGTGCATTCGATTCCTCGTTATTTTTTCTTCATGGTATTCAGAAGCTCGAACAACCTGCAAATCATTTATTTTTCTCCTTGGCATGATATCTATAATAAACAAACATGAGTAATAAAAAATGAATTAATTAATGAATATATTGAAAGACAACATGTTAAAGGTTATAACATTATAAATAAATAAATGAAGATATAAAATCGTACAAAAGTCTTATATAATGTCAGTTGTCATAAATATCTTCATCAACGTCTTCCCGAACCCATTGAAATTGTGTTGTACTACTAATAGTTTCATCTAAGTTTTGTGGTAGTAGAGGTAAACTTTCTGATCTTGTTTCAATGTCATCTCTACTTCCATCCCCGATGTCTATCAAGTCTCTGGGAGTATTTCGAAGCACAACATGCCAACCGTCATCCATTGGATCGTGACAATAAAATACTTGTTTCACTTAAGAAGAAAATACATATGGTTCATCCATCAAACGTTGACCCGTGTGAATTAATCGAGAGAAATTCACCATTGTAAACCCAAATTTATCTCTTTTTATACATCTGTTTACATCAACCCAGTCACACCGAAACAACACAACCTTTCATTTTCCATAATAATCTAATTCAATAATGTCCGTAAGATTTCCATAATAATCAACCTCTCCTTCCTGCGGATTATTGTCCCTTACAGTAGCATAACTTGTAGTTGATGAAGTAACTACGACTCCACAATTTTGTGTCATTTTTAATCTTTCACGAGATTTCGTGTGGAACCTGAACCCATTAATGAGGAAGGCATTATATCTTTTAACTATTCTATTCGGACCTTGAGAAAGCCATTTAACTTCTTCACTAACTTCTCACCCACTCCAAACCTATTACACATGAATGGTGAATTAATTTGCATTGACATCGATATAAAAAGCAAGACGTATATAATTTATAAAGGTTCCGTAAGATTTAGTTGCTTACCGTCTGGCCTAACCATTCATGAAAAGTTTCTGTGAATAACTTATGTAGCTCTTGCTGATTTAATCTTCGGGAGCGTGCTCGAGATCTCAATATTTCTTTAAACTCACTATAAAGAATATTATGTCGTTAAAAATTGATAAATATAAAAGATAAAGAGATTTCATTAGGATTGGGTCCGAAAGACTTACGTGCGAAAGGGATCTATTGAATCGTGATGGAAAAGAACATATCAGTGTTCTTGTACCCAAGACGTGTCATCTCAGTGTGCAATTTTAACTTTCCCTAATGGTTGACCATAACTTCCAAAGAAATAATGTTGAGGTAAGTCATCAGTATTTAACACATCATTTCAATTTGGTATATTCCATCTTGTTTCAACATCTTCCAAATATCTAGAGCAAAATGTCATACATTCCTCTGCCAAATACCCTTCAGCAATTGATCCTTTCGGATAACGCTTATTACTACAATAAGACTTCAACTTGCCCAAGAACCTATACACAAAACAACATACTACGTAAATACATTTGAGTGAGAGGTATAATCAGTAGTAATTTGAAACGTGTAATTCAAATAACACCTCTCTATAGGGTACATCTATCGATAGAAAACTAGACCACTAACTCTTTCTTCGTGAGAAAGATGAATTAGCATATGCATCATAATTGTGAAGAATGAAGGTGAAAATATCTTCTCCAAGTTGAATAAAGTCAAGACGATCTGATCTTGTAGTTTATCAAGTTCTTCAACCATTAGAACTTTCCCACAGATGGCTTTCATTATATTAGAAAGTTCAATGATACAAGACGTCACTTTACTTGACATGCAACCGCGAACAGCTACTGCAGTAAATCTTGCATTAATATGTGATAATCATGTGACTTTAAACCATAAATTCTTCGATCTTTAACACTGACACATCGAGAAATGTTTGATGCATACCCATCTGGGACTTTTATATCCTTCAACACCGTGCAAAACTTCTTTGCAAAACACTTCTTTTTCTTTCTTCAAAAGAGAAAAAATAGAAGGCGACAAGAAATTTCTTCCATTTGGATGTAATTGCGGATGAAGATCATGCCGAATTCCCATGTCCACTAAGTCAAGTCGACTTTTAAGATTATCTTTAGATTTTCTGCCATCATTCAGAATGGTCCCGATAATATTCTCACAAACATTCTTCTCAATATGCATTACATCAAGATTATGTCTAAAAATTTGCTTTTTCCATTAAGGCAACTCGAAAAATATACTCATCTTTTCCCACAAGTCTACCTCTTTTGGATCATCCTATTCATCAGACTTATCACCAGTTTGTTCGTTAACTTCAACCTCTTCATTGTCTTGCTTTGCCTTTTTCTTTGATCGTGCACTACTTGGTTGATTCATAATTCCATAAGTAAAATTGATATTTTTAAACATTCTGAATATTTGAGAGCCGGTGTTTGGTCAGGAGCATTTCGAAATCTTCATCATCAAACATTCTTTTAACTTCTAAATCTATGATTATCAGGTAACCACCGCGATGTCCCATATAAGAAATTCTTTCCTTTAACCAACCACTTCGAACATGTTTCTACAGCACAACAAGGACAAGCATAACGACCTTGGTACTCCAACCGATAAATTGCATACGCAGGAAAATCATTAATTGTCCATAAAGTCACGCGAAATTAAGTTCTCCTTCGTCAACACATCGTACGTTTCGACCCTTCCAACTGTTTCAACTCTGCAATTGCGGCTGCATGTAAATATCAATATCATTTCCGGGCCTTTCTCGCCGGGGATTATCATGGATAAGATGAAAATGTTGTTCATGCAAATCCAGGGAGGCAAATTGTATGGAACTAGTACAACAGGCCAAGTACTATACGAAGTACTCATGATTTTGAATGGATTAACCCATCAGTTGCAAGACGAGCCTGACATTTCGAGGATCTCTCGCAAAACTTGGATACTTGTTGTCAAATGACTTCCAATGTAAAGAATCCGCTGGATGACGTAATAATCCATCATCGGTTCTGCCACCTAATAGACTCAACAGTCTTGGAGGACATAAACAATCTTTGTAGCCTAGGTATGAGAGGAATATCGCAGATCTTAATCGGTTTCTTTCTTGATCGTGCTGAGCTCATCCTCAGTATTTTCTGCCTCCCTAATCATCCATCGAGATTTTCCACATACATGGCAAGAGTCCTAATTTTTTCGATCACCCTAATACAACATACAATCATTCGGACAACTATGAATTTTTCATATCCAAGACTCAAATCTTTTATCATTTTCTTTATATCTTTGCATGATTGAGGGATTTGCAAAAGGAAACACTTCTCCTAGTACTCCAACAATTGCGTAAAGGAGTTATCAGTCCACCCCTCCCAGGCATTTTAAGTGGAAAAGACGAATGCAGAAAGAAAGCTTGAAAACTTTGATCCCTCATAAAGTTGTTCATTCATTTCATTCAGTAACTTGTAAAACTTTGCCGCTTCTCCATTTGGCTCTTCAACACTTTCAATCTTCCCATCTCAAGAAATCCTTAACATCATTCTGACAATAATTTTCTGTAACATACTTGATGAGTGCATATTAAATGCATCTCGTAACATCCCTTCCATGTCATCTTCTCTAAAAGTTGGATGGTGAGAAAGAGCAGGATAAGTCGAATAACTCGTGGAAGCAGATCTATCTGATACAAACTCTCCATGAAAGATCCATTTTCTATACCCCGAACAAATCCAAAAATAACTAGATGCTCGTACACAACTTCACGAATGTGCCTGTTAATGTTAACATAGTTCTTACAAGGGCAAAGAATCATATTCTCTGGGCTTACATTCAGAAAAGCTAAATTTAGAAATTTTTTGACTCCATTTCGATATTCGACGCTTACCTTTGAGAAATCCATCCAACTCTTATCCATTTCGTATTTCTGGAGTTTCAAATTCAAATATTAATTGCTAATATTATAGATAAATTTATAACCTAAATAGAAGCATTACATTTAATTCTATCACTGTCTCCCTTTGTGGATAATCTGTAAATTCTAGAATAAATTCCAATTAGGTCTTAGATATACCCTGACCCTAAACTGGGAGAGTCACCCCTGACCTAAACATTTTTTGATCAAACCTTTCAACCCCGACAATTAGTCACCTTTCCTTTTCCTAAACAATAGTTTTGACTTCCATGCTTCTATTAGAACTCTAGACAATCATTTGTATTGTATTAACTAATCAATCTAAAAATTACTAAATCTTTATATTAATAATTAAAATATTCTTATCTTTAATTGTGGAGAGATTTAAATACAAATAATAAAATAACCTAACAACAAGTTATGAAGATATAACGTCCATTTATCCATGCCAAGATGAGTTGGTTAATTAGGATCGATTCTAATCATCTAAGAGTCTTTTTGATTATTTGGATGTCTCGAAAAATTATAATCAACCTACTAAAAAATTAGATAAGTATATATAAAATTTAGATCAAATCATGAATTAAATTTTACAATTTCACTATTCAAATAAACAAACCTGGGTAATGTTCACTAAAACTCTCTGAGAATCAACCTTTCAAGAAAAAAAATAGTAGACAAGTGCAAACAAAGGGTCCACAAATGTAGTATTCACTGATTTGGAGCTTTAAAAATCCTGAATTCACAAACACAAATGATTATCTAACATCAGTACAGGACTAACATTAACAAATTGAAAATAAAACAAAGTTCTAAAAGCAGACACATTCAAACAAGAAAAAGAATAAAGTCCAAATTCTCAAATGTTACTTCAAGGATTTTATGGTAACAAGCAAATAAGAGCTATGGATTTAGGCTAAGATCAAGTAACAGTATAAGAAGTTCTTCATCCAAATAAAATTCTATGGTTTGAAAAATATTGTTACTTCAAGTAATATTACTTTCGTAATATTTTTTTCTTTTTCTATTTTTGTTATGTTATTTCGAGTACGGAAACATATTACACCACGAACTTTTCTTTACTAATTACTCTATCTCGACTTAATTTTTTTTTATCACGAAAACAATATTCACTAAACATAAATATCAAGCATTTATATCTAAACAAACTCATGTTTCATTCTTAAAGAGAGAAGATGTAACACCTCCAACCCGTATCCAACTCGAATACGAGTCTGAGGTGTCACATTAACTTTTCAAACTTTGACTCTTGACAAAATTCAAGGAAAATTTAAAACCTTCATTAACATAAAAGCAATTTATTTACATGGATTGACCAAAACAACCAAAATCGATCAGAGCATTCATAACTGACACTTTACTTACATGCCAACATAATATACTCGACAAAATACATACTTTATCAATTACTTCTGATCTGATCCGCTAGCAGTGCTGCTATTCTTGCCACCCTATTTCCGCTCTTCCTGATTCTTGGTACCTACGTGTAAATCACTTACACGCTAAGTCACAGACTTAGTGAGGCATAACATAAATGTATGTATTCACATGTATAACCATGAATTTATGAACATGCATTCTTACCATGAATTAGGACATTTCAATGTTCATGTATCAATTACACTATAACATATATGATGATAACACGTACATATAACACATACATTATCATGCCAATTTCACTTTAATTTATCTTTGGATTGCCCATGTACATTATTGAGAACAAAGGTATGTGAGTACATAGAGGTTCTGCACTATGCTGTCACCTTAGCTCGTATAATTCCCTCAAGGGACACTAAATATTTATCCCGAAAGACCACTATGTCTCGAAGAACCACTAATTGTTCCAAATAACCACTATGTCCCGAAGGACCACTGATAATCCCTCGACTCTTGCATGCCAATTATACCTATTGCTCTCGTATCATATCTGAATTGTTTCTCTTGTAATGACATTCATTCACATAATATCATATTGAAGCATAATGAATTATTCATGAAATCACGATAGAAATAATACATGTATGCATGTACATGAATATGAAATCATGAATTCAACTATCAGAGATGGACTTACCACAAGTCTTATCTCTATACACTTTAACTATAAAATGCACTCACCTTGGCCTTGCTTGTTTCGACTTGATCCTAATCCTTTGTTTGTTCCTGAACGAAATTATGTTCTATATCTACATAGTAATACATTGATACTAATCAGTATATTAATTAATATATTCTAAACTATCACTCCTTAGGCTAAAAAGAAAGCTATTTCCAACTTTTAATGATGGTATGCATCGATGCACTACACCATGTATCGATGCATCCCTTGACAGGTGCATCGATGCACTACCTATGCATCGGTGCATAAATCCCATTCGATGTTTGTATTTTAAACGGGTGCATCGATGCACTCCTCATGCATCGATGCATTAATGGTATTTGATGTTCATTATTTAAGAGTGCATCGGTACACATTGAATGTGCATCGATGCACACAACCCAGAAATTGTATTTTAAACCCGAAAATCATCAATTCTTCACTCAATTCCTCTATTTTAAACCCCTATCATGTCATTAAACCCAACCATCATTACTTAAACCAACTTATATCCATGAAAATCATCTTTAACCTCAAAATCATATCCTTCATATATAATTCAAGAATCATACCCAAATTTTAATATGTTCTAAATACACTACTAACACTTCATATTCCTTGATTAAGTCGATGACAAGTCAAATTCAACCTCCAATTTCAAATATGAACTCTATTTCAAAATTCCCTTCAATAACTCATAATCTTTAATTCTTCCTACACCCTTCATCTTGTTGTTTTACAACAACCTAAGCTTTCCTTAAGCTTAATTAGCATCTAAGGAGCAAAACCAAACTTAAATTTCAACTAACAAATAACTTATAAAAAAAAATCTCACCTTTGCTATGATTTCTCACGTTGGGATAAAAGAAGAGAATTCTGGAAGCTTATGTTTTTCTTCCTTCTTCTACGTGTAGCTAAAATAAATATAAGAAATTTAATTATTTTCCCTTACAAATGACCATTCTATCCTTCAATTCCATCTTCCTTGCAATTTAACCCTATACCAAATTACAACACTATTCAATCATTCTATTTTAATCACCACATTCTGAAGTTTTATAATTTAGTCACTAACCCGGTATTAAGGCTGTTACAAATCACCCCCTAAAGAAAATTCACCCTCGAATTTTCATTGCACGAAGAGATAGGGGTACTGATTCCTCAAATCCTCTTCACGCTCCCATGTTACTTACTCGTCTTTGTGATTTCTCCACAATACTTTGACTAATGGAATAGTCTTGTTCCTTAATTGCTTAATTTCGTGAGCTAAGATTTTAACTGGTTCCTCTTCATAAGTCAAATCCTGTTGGACCTCAACCTCTTTTGAAGTCATGATATGAGAAGGATCAGATTGATATTTCCAAAGCATTGAGACATGAAAGACATTGTGAATTTTCTCCATTTCAAGTGGCAACGTCAGATGATATATTAATGGTCCAACTCTCTTTACGATCTCATAAGGTCCAATGAACCGAGGACTCAATTTTCCTCTTCGACCAAATCTCAAAACCTTCTTCCAAAGAGACACTTTGAGAAACAATTTATCTCCAATTTGATATTCGATCTATTTTCTCTTTAGATCTACGTATGATTTCTGTCTATCAGCTGTTGCTTTGAGATTACTTTGAATTATTTGAACCTTTTCTTCCACTTCTTTGATCAACTTTGGACCAATAATTTCTTTGTCTTTAAGTTCGAACCAATTTAGAGGCGTATGACATCTTCTTCCATAAAGAGCTTCATAAGGAGCCATTTTGATGCTTGATTGATAACTATTGTTGTACGCAAATTCAGCAAGTGGCAAGTACCTTTCCCATGATCCTTTAAACTCGATAACACAAGCTCTCAACATATCTTCCAAAATTTGGATTGTCGATTGCCCATCGGTTTGTGGATGAAACGATGTACTAAAGTTTAACCGAGTTCCCAATGCTCCATGTAATGATTTCCAAAATCGTAAAGTAAATTTAGGATCTCGATCTGAAACAATAGAAACAGGTACACCATGTAGACGTATAATCTCCTTGATATATAACTCGGCATACTTACCCTTGGAAAAGTTAACTCGTACTGGAATAAAATGAGCTGACTTAGTCAATCTATCTACAATAACCCATATCGAATCTTTTTTATTAGGAGTCAAAGGCAACCCGTTACAAAATCCATTTTTACATTTTCCCATTTCCACTAAGGAATAGACATAGGTTGCAACATTCCTGATGGAACTTGATGTTTAGCTTTAACTTGCTGACACGTTAAACATTTGGATACAAATTCCGTAATGTCTCTCTTCATTCCAGGCCACCAATATCGACTCTTAAGATCCATATACATTTTGTTTCCTCCCGGATGCATAGTCAATGGACTGCAATGAGCTTCCGTTAACAAGTATTTCTTTAATTCATTATCATCTGGAATTACTAGCCTCCCTTGATAATATAAGTTTCCAGCAACTTTCACTTCATAATTCGTAACCTCTTCATTCTTTATCTGCTGTAGCTTCTTTGAACACTTTTCATCTCTAGCTTGCAATTCTTTAATTCGGTCTAGCCATGATGGCTTGAGAGTCAATTCCGCACATATGGCACCGTCTCCTCTTAATGATAGTTTGGCATCCAAAGCTCGTAAAGCTACAAATGTCTTTCGGCTTAAGGCATCCGCTACCACGTTCGCTTTCCCTGGATGAAAATCAATCACTACATCATAATCCTTTAGGAATTCCACCCATATTCTCTGTCTTAAGTTTAACTCCTTCTGAGTCATCAAATACTTTAAACTCTTATGGTCCGTATACAAGTAGCATCGTTCGCCATACAAGTAGTGACGCCATATTTTAAGAGCGAACACTACTGCAGCCATTTCTAGATCGTGCGTTGGATAATTCTTCTCCTGCAGTTTTAGTTGCCTCGATGCATACACTACCACTTTGCCTTCTTGCATTAGCACGCATCCCAATTCGTTATGAGACGCATCACTGTACACTACAAAGTTCTTGTCAGACTCGGGTTGAATCAACATTGGAGCTTCTATTAAAACCTTTTTCAACTTTTCCCAACTTTCTTGACACTCCGGAGTCCATACAAATTTTACCTCTTTTCTCAATAATTTAGTTAGGGGTAATGCTATTATCGAAAAGTTTTTAACAAACCTTCGGTAATAACCAGCTAACCCCAGAAAACTCCAGACTTCTGACACATTCTTTAGAATTTCCCACTCTAAAATGGCTTTAATCTTTTGAGGATCCACTCGAATTCCTTCAGCAGAAATCACATGTCCAAGGAATGTCACTTCCTTCAACCAAAATTCACATTTGGAGAGCTTGACATAAAGCTTCTTTTCTCTCAAAGTCTGTAGAACTGTCTTCAAATGTGAACTATGCTCTTCTTCCGACTTCGAATACACTAATATATCGTCAATGAATAACACAACAAACTGATCCAAATAGGGTTGAAATATTCGGTTCATAAGATCCATGATAGCAGTCGGGGCATTTGTAACTCCAAACGGCATCACAATAAACTCATAATGATCATACCTCGTTCTGAATGTCGTCTTTGGAATATCTTTATCTTGAATCTTCAATTGATGATAACCAGAACGTAAATCAATCTTCGAAAACACTAAAGCTCCCTTTAACTAATCAAATAAATCGTCAATTCGGGGGAGTGGATACTTGTTCTTGATGGTCACTTTATTGAGTTGTCTATATGCAAAGACGCATGGATCCATCCTTCTTTTTGATGAAAAAAACTGGAGCTCCCCATGGTGAGACACTCGGTCTGATAAACCCTTTGTCCAATAATTCTTATAATTGAATCTTTAATTCTTGTAACTCTTTTGGGGCCATTCTGTATGGTGACATGACAATAGGTGCGATTCTCGACATTACTTCAATCTGAAATTCTACCTCTCTGTCGGGTGGCAAACTCGGTAACTCTGTAGGAAAAATGTCAGAAAACTCTCTGACTATAGGAATTTCTTCTATCCCTTTCTCTTTTGCTCTCACATCCAGCACACTTGCAATAAACCCTTGACATCCCTGTAGCAATAATTTCTTTGCCGACATCACTAATATTACATTAGCCAATGGGTTTCATCCTTTACTAAATACAATAACCTCTATGCCTTCTGAACTTCTCAACGTTACTGTTTTCAGTCTACAGTCAACATTAGCATAGTAATGATATAACCAATCTATTCCCAATATCACCTCAAATTTGTCAAAAGGTAATTCCATCAGATTAGCGGGGAATTCAATTCCCTGAATTCGTATGGGACACCCGTGACACACCATATTGACTCGAGCATTACGTCCTAACGGATTAGTCACTATTACCTCATTGCTAGTAGATTCTAACAGAATATTCAATTCTTTTACCAACTTACTACAAATGTAAGAATATGTAAACCCCCGTATCAATCAATACAAACACATTCTTGTCATACAACTAAAAAATACCTGATATGATTTCTGGGTCATCTCTTTCCTCGCTAGTCTTGATATTATACACCCGAGCTGTGGAACGTATCTCTGGCGGAGTCGAGGATTCTGACTGACTTCTTCCTCTACCTCTACCTCTACCTCTTCCTCTCTGTGTAGCTGGGGCAGACCTCTCTGGCTGAGCAGATTCACCCGCTAACATGGGACAATCCCGAACAAAATGTCCAGTGTCCCCACATTTAAAACAGGCTCCAGAAATCATCATGCATATCCCCGAATGGTTCCTTCCATAATGTGGACATTGTCTGACTTGACTCGGGTTAGATCTCCCAGCTCCAGATCCCACTGATTGTATCTGTCGACCCCTCATCTGATTTGATCCCCTTGCAGAGGATGCAACTGACTCTGATCTCGCTTGGGGTCGAGGACCAGCATCTCTGCCCCTTTTTTATGATGCCGAACTCGATGATGCACCTGTTCTTTTTTATGTCTGAGCTCGCGAATCTCTGAACCTTTCATTCTGAGCTCTTTCTAAAGCTTTAGCACGATTCACCACTTCTTGAAACGAGGATAGATTTAACACAATTAACATTTTCTTCAGTCTTGGACTTAAACCTTCTACGAACCAATCACAAACATCCTTTTATGTAGGAATAAGCTTTGCAGTAAAGCGACTCAACTTGTTAAATTCACACTCGTATTCATAAACTGTACGGTTTCATTGCTTCAGATTCATGAACTCTTGCTTCATTTGCCGGATGTATTGATCTCCAATGTATTTTATGTTTGAACTCTTCTAAGAACAAAGACCAAGTTACTTGATCACCAGGCATTTTCAATGTAACGTTGGGCAACCAAATCCTTGCTTACCCTCGGAGTAAGGAGACTATTCCTTCTAACTTTTCTGGATCGAAATAATGAAGTCCCTCTAGCATGATTTTTACATCATTAAGCCAAAGGTCCGCAGCAACAGGATCTTCTTCGGCTTCACCTTTAAACTCTAGTGCTCCTAAACCCTTCAACTCCTTTGCAACATTCATTCTTGGAGTTGAAGTAACAAAAGGTTGAAAACGCGCCAATACCGCGTCCAATGTTCTGAAGAACACATCTTGATCATTTACAAGCACTCCAGAGGGTGCCTGATCTTCACTCTGCTTGGCCAGGGCAGATGAATTACTGCTTTCAGCAGGCCTATCATCTCCCGTTTCACTTTTAGAGCTACCATATCTGGACATCTATAAAAATATACTCATATCATTGTATCAGCAAAACAATATACTTATTATTATATCATATCAGAAGTTTTCACTATTTTGTTGGCATGCATACTTTATAGGACACTCTAGACTTCAGTTTATACCGAAAATCGACTAAACCGTGGCTCTGATACCATTAAATATAACACCCCCAACCCGTATCCGACTCGAATACGAGTCTGAGGTGTCACATTGACTTTTCAAACTTTGACTCTTGACAAAATTCAAGGAAAATTTAAAACATTCATTAACATAAAAACGGTTTATTTACATGGATTGACCAAAACAACCAAAATCTATCAGAGCATTCATAACTGACACTTTACTTACATGCCAACATATTATACTCGACAAAATACATACTTTATCAGTTACTTTTGATCTGATCCGCTAGCAGTGCTGCTATTCTTGCCACCCTATTTCCGCTCTTCCTAATTCTTGGTACCTACGTGTAAATCACTTACACACTAAGTCACAAACTTAGTGAGGCATAACATAAATGTATGTATTCACGTGTATAACCATGAATTTATGAACATGCATTCTTACCATGAATCAGGACATTTCAATGTTCATGTATCGATTACACTATAACATATATAATGATAACATGTATATATAACACATACATTATCATGCCAATTTCACTTTAATTTATCTTTGGATTGCCCATGTACATTATTGAGAACAAAGGTATGTGAGTACATAGAGGTTATGCACTATGTTGTCACCACAACTCGTATAATTCCCTCAAGGGGAACTGAATATTTGTCCTGAAGAACCACTATATTCTGAAGGACCACTAATTGTTCTGAAGAACCACTATGTCCCGAAGGACCACTGATAATCCCTCGACTCTTGGCATGCCAATTATACCTATAGCTCTCGTATCATATAACATGGGCTTAAATATGAATACATTTTTCATTTCATATCTCTTTCATCACTTTTCATATAAACACATATAATCATTTCTATTAATCCACATATCTGAATTGTTTCTCTTGTAATGGCATTCGTTCACATAATATCATATTGAAGCATAATGAATTATGCATGAAATCACTATAGAAATAATACATGTATGCATGTACATGAATATGAAATCATGAATTCAACTATCAGAGATAGACTTACCACAAGTCTTATCTCTATACACTTAAACTATAAAATGCACTCACCTTGGCCTTGCTTGTTTCGACTTGATCCTAATCCTTTGTTTGTTCCGGAACGAAATTATGTTCTATATCTACATAGTAATACATTGATACTAATCAGTATATTAATTAATATATTCTAAACTATCACTCCTTAGGCTAAAAAGAAAGTTATTTCTAATTTTTAATGATGGTATGCATCGATGCACTACACCATGTATCGATGCATCCCTTGACAGGTGCATCGATGCACTACCCATGCATCGGTGCATAAATCTCATTCAATGTTTGTATTTTAAAAGGGTGAATCGATGCATGAGGAGTGCATCGATGCATTAATGGCATTCGATGTTCATTATTTAAGAGTGCATCGATACACATTGAATGTGCATCGATGCACACAACCCAAAAATTGTATTTTAAACCCAAAAATCATCAATTCTTCACTCAATTCCTCTATTTTAAACCCCTATCATGTCATTAAACCCAACCATCATTACTTAAACCAACTTATATCCATGAAAATCATCTTTAACCTCAAAATCATTTCTTTCATATATAATTCAAGAATCATACCCAAATTTCAATATGTTCTAAATACACTTCTAACACTTCATATTCCTTGATTAAGTTGATGACAAGTCAAATTCAACCTCCAATTTCAAATATGAACTCTATTTCAAAATTCCCTTCAAGAACTCATAATCTTTAATTATTCCTACACCCTTCATCTTGTTGTTTTACAACAACCTAAGCTTTCCTTAAGCTTAATTACCATCTAAGGAGCAAAATGAAACTTAAATTTCAACTAACAAACAACTTATAAAAAAAATCTCACCTTTGCTATGAGTTCTCACGTTGGGAGGAAATAAGAGAAGAAGAGAATTCTTGAAGCTTATGTTTTTCTTCCTTCTTCCACGTGTAGCTAAAATAAATATAAGAAATTTTAATTATTTTCCCTTACAAATGACCATTCTATCCTTCAATTCCATCTTCCTTGCAATTTAACCCTATACCAAATTACAACATTATTCGATCATTCTATTTTAATCACCATATTCTGAAGTTTTATAATTTAGTCACTAACCCGGTATTGAGGATGTTACAGAAGATTACCTTTGTTTCATGAAAAATGTGTTCCTCACAATCGATTTAAATTCGAGTGTCTCAACTCAATTAGCACCTAGAGAGAGAATTCAAACCGATAAAATTGTATAACAAAATATGCAAGAAAATATCGACATTCATGTTATGCAAAAAAGGCAAAAAAAAATGGCTTCTTTATTGCAGAAAATATCGACATTCATGTTCTGCAAAAAGTACAGAAGGACAAGGGCTTCTAGTTTATGTAAAACATTCAACATGAATAACAACTGACAATCAGTTTCATGTGAATATGAAACAATAAGATATTCGTTACATGGCAACTTTATTTTAAAGCATTTAAATTACCACGTCAACTTTTTTTAACCAACGTACATGAAAGTTAAAACCCCAATACAAATGGTAATCTAATTTTTTTAATATTTATTTATTTTATTATTTGTATTTATCTGAAATTTTATTTGTATTTGTTATGTACAAAATTTTATGGTACTTAATATATATGTGTTCAACCTAAAAAATATTTCTAAACCTGCTGCTTGACAATACGACACTAACAATACCAGGAGAAGCAGAACCAAAAGGAGAACTGCCTTCATGGTTACCCTATAAAATTGCCAAGAAAAAACTACTGAATTCAAATGTAAATATATATATATATAGCCACACCATTCCACCATAAAAGCCTCGTACTTCATTATGGCCCATATTTCAATCCTTTTCAAGAACTCCCTCCTTCCTTCATCATTCTGTCTCCACATCTGATCATTTCTCCACCATAAAAACCCCACATTTCTAGATTCACATCCATCTCACATACTTCCAAGAATGGCTAAAAAGAAATCTAAGAAAAAAATACAAAGGCTCCAAGAAAAAATGTGCTCTTAGGGTGAAATTCTTGCATTTTGATTTTGAAGAATATATATATAGGAAGCTTGTACATATTCTAAACTGAAGGAAAAGTATGAAAACTGAACGAAGGCAACTATTGATTCAATTCAGCAATGAATGAAAATGTGTGTTGTGTTTGCATTGTTTTGAGGGTGTGAGAACTCTTGAAAAAGAGTTATTAATCTTGATTTCAGACTAAGAAATTGATTAAGTCTCAGACTATTTACGTATATTTTAGCATCATCAATTGTCATTTAAGTTAGCTTTTTGTTTTAGCCTTAACGAGTTCGAAAAGCATCATGCCATGTGTACTTAATTCCAATCTCATTATGCTTGAGGATTGTTCTAAGCATTGGATGAAAGAATTGAGCAAAAGAACAGAAGAAAAGGTTGAACGGACTGATGTTGCAGCATTGTTATAGCGTAAAATTGGACCAACTGGGAGTCTAACAAAACGATTGGTGAATATTAAAAGGAGAAGATCATGAGAGCTGAACCAAAATTAAAGGAGGTTAAAATATCTTTGAACTTGGAAAATTTGGTCAAATTGACCCTTGAACCTTTCATGCAATAAGGTAATTATGGTTTGATGTTAGAAGCATTGATCTTGAAACATAATGTCATGCTAAAAAGACATGGTTAACTAACCGGCTTTAAGTTCCCTTAAACTAGTTGTCTATGCTAATGAGTTAGGAGTGTATTTGGTCTTTTTTATCTGGTATATATGTATATATGGAAACAATTTTACAGGAAACACAAGTTAATGAACCTTGAAAGATTGGGTTTTAAAAACCATAAATCTCACTCCAAACTAGACGAATCAATATAATCTAATGTTGATAATAATATGCGATGAGAGAATACCGACAGTTTTACGGTGGGCACTCTTGGTTCTACGGTTGTGGGTGATCAGCGGCGCGACGATGATGATTGGTGGTGCAACGGTGATCACTCGTGGCTCTACGGTTGTGGGTGGTGCACAGATTTGATGAAACGCAGTGGTAATCGGAGGAAGAATCGGGGATAAAAAAAATAGGGATCAGGCAGAAGAATTGGGGATATCTGATAATTAAATGGACAATGGCGTTTTTTATATTAAAAACGCCACTAAAGGACAAAACTACTACGGTGTTTATTAAAAAATGCCACTAACGAACAACTCAATTGTGGCGTTTACGTCAAAAACGCCACAAAATTACATGACTATTGCAGTGTTTTAAAAAAAGCCACTAAAGTACAAGTTTTTAGCGACATTTATTACAAAAATGCCACTAAAGGACAAAACTATTACGGCGTTTTTTGAAAATCGCCACTATAGATTTTATCTATTGCAGCGTTTGTATAAAAACGCCGCTAACATACTATTCTATATCGACATTTGTAGTAAACGCCACTATAGATTAACCTTATTGTGGCATTTATATAAAAACGCCGCTAAAGCATTATCCTTTTAACGGCGTTTTTTTGGAAAAACACCACTATAGATGAACATATTACGTCGGTTTTTGATACAAACGCCATAAAAAGTTAGGTCTATAGCGGCGTTTTTGGATATCAACGCCGCTAATTACCTTTATTTATATAAGATTAATTGATTTTAAATATTTCATTTATGCTTTCCATAAACTAAATTTAATATCATGTAGCTTTATCTAATTAACAACAACCATACATTTTAAGTAAGACACAAGTTATGCATACAAATATTTAACAACAAAATAAATTAAAATTTATAAACATTAAAGTTATGCATAAACAATCTTAACCATATTGTTCACTAGAATTTAGTCTTCATTGCTCCTTTGTGGGGAAATGACGTAAAAAAAATAGTTTTCCTTGTTTGACTAAGGGACATACTATTGCGGTATTTATTATAAAACGCCACTAAATTACAACTTTATTACGGCGTTTATGTCAAAAATGCCACTAAAGTACAACTTTTTAGCAGCGTTTGGTAACAAACACCACTAAATTAAGAGTATTTTGCAGCGTTTGATTAAAAAACGCCACTATAAATGACAATATACAACCATTTTACGGCGTTTGTTTCAAAAATGCCACTAAAGTATTACTCTTTAGCGGCGTTTTTGGATACAAACGCCACAAAATGTCATATATATAGTGGTGTTTCTGGATACAAACGCCGCTAATTACCTTTTATTTAGATAATATTAGTTGATTTTAAATATTTCATTTCTACTGTACATTAACTAAATTGACTGATATATGTATAAACAGTATATGGAGAAACATTAGTTGATTTTACATATTAACAACAACCATACATTTTAATTAAGACATAAGTTATGCATAAAAATACTTAGCAACAAAATACATTACAATTTAGAAACATTAAAGTTATGCATAAACAGTCTTCATCATATTGTTCAGTATAATTTAGTTGTGCTCATTCGTAGGGAAAGGACGTAGGAAAGCTGTTTTCCTTGTTTGACGACGTATTGTTAAGTTTTTCCTCCATGTAAACTCTATATGGAGAAACTCTTCATCCATTTCACCAAATAAATCTCCTACTCCCGGTTCACCAAGAAGAGTCCTTGCGCGCTTCAGTGCTTCACTTGAAACAGTTAACGACCTTCCACCTACAGTCTGAAACTTGATTGTAGGTGGCTTGCGAACTGAATAAAAATTAAAATAAATTTAAATAGATGATATAAATGTTTACTTGGAGTAACAGTAGAGGTAACTTCATCTTCATTAAGGATAGATACTGCTTTTGCAATTGAAGATTCTTTCAACGCCACAGAGTTACCAAATTCAGTTCTAAACATCGGGTATTTATACACTCCTCTATCATCGTTCTCAATAAGCTTTGAAGATCCTATATGCGTACAATCTATGAAATTTGACTGATCGTAGAAAAACAAATTATAGCGGCTGAAAGATTCATAGATTATTACCTTCAAGAAGGAGATCGACCATGGAAGGGTATGGAGCAATAGGAGTTCCTTTCGGGTCATCATCCAGTTTCGACGGCGAGACCGGACCGATATTTTCCCAACGATAATTTGATTCATCATCAGAGCAAATACGCCACTTAGACATTCCGTCGACGATAATTTCTCTTAGTCAAGGCAACACCTGCTCTTTTTTTCTCAAATACGTTAGCTTTTTGGGTTTTCCCCATTTTCAGAAGACCAAAAAAATGAAAAAGATCATTAATGATAAGAGGGATCAAACCGTGCAGTTGTGTTATAGTTCGTCGGTGAGAGGCCCGATTTGGTCGTCGGGACATACAAATGACGACGTCGGTAGGAATCGTTTGAGAGTTATTGTTGTTCCAGATAAGAAGCTTTGAGGGAAGAAGAGTTTAAATGATTTTAGGGTTTAAGTAGGAGAAAAAGAGGACTATATATTTAACATTTTACGGCGTTTATACAAAAAAATGCCACTATTGATTACACTATTGTGGTGTTTGTTAAAAAAATGCCACTATTTATTAAAACTATTGCGGCGTTTTTCTAAAAAAGCCACTATTGATTAACACTATTGCGTCGTTTGTCTAAAAACGCCACTATATGTGTAATCTATTACGGTGTTTGTGGTAAAACGCCGCTAATTTGCCGATCTATTGAGGCGTTTTGGCTAAAACGCCACTATATGTTAATCTAATACGATGTTTGTGGTATAAACACCGCTAATTTATCACTCTATTGTGGCGTTTGTTAAAAACGCCGCAATAAACCACCCTATTGCGGCGTTTGTTGTAAAAACGCCGCTATATGTCAACTCTATTGCAGCGTTTTTACAACAAACGCCGCTAAAGTATCAATTTGTGGCGCTACGTTTGTAAACGCTGCTATATGTTTAACTTTTATGGCGTTTTCTCTCCAAATGCCGCTAAAAACGCCACTACATATCAGTTTTGTTGTAGTGTTCACTCTATGTACGTTATATTTATTTCACGACCTATTTTATATAATATATCTATAAATATCAATTAAATAAATATAAATAGATTATTTTATATAAAAAAATATGAAGTACATGTCCATCGAACTTCCACAATATGTATTAATTCTGTCCACCTCATCACCTATAAAACATGTATTAATTCTGTCCAATTAAGTGTAAAGTGGGTTAAATCCCTATGAAACAAGCCTCACTAACATCGTGATATGAATCTCTAAATAAGAACTAAAATAAATATTTATCATAAAGTATCATGTATTGTAGGATATATATATACATTGTTAATTGTTAAAAATAATATAAATAAATATTATCTTATAATTATTTTAAAAAATTGAATTAATACAAAATTTATAGAACTATTTAAGTTTTATTATCGCTACTTTTATAAAAAAAAATATTAAATAAGCTATTCTCATAATATGTCAATACAATTAAAATAATTCATTATTTTTTATATTATTGTTATGCCTTAATTTCTTTTTCATTGTAGAGTTAAGTGTCATTGACCCCTCTTTATCCGTGATTATAATGTTACGCCTCCCAATTATAGAAAATGTAAACAAATAAATTACTAAAAAAATTAAAGAAAAGAAAAGAATGGTACACGGTCACGGAGGAAAATTGGTCTCAAATTCTTAAGTTGGATGGTTTCGTTTCAAACGGTTTTCTTTCTTTTTCTTCCACCTCCGATTCCCCGCCAGTTGTACTTGTCTCCCTTAGCATTTCTTTATTTTCTCTCCTAATTATATATATATATATACACACATCATCCTGGAACAGACAACAATATTGTTGCGTTAGCGGTGTGTGGTCTTCGGTTTCTTATCCCCGGGATTTGAATAAAGGGCGTAACATTGAGTTCCGGTCGTTGTTTTAGCGGTTTCGTTTCAGTCGGTCATAGATATTCACAGCTAATTTTTAAGGACCGCAATCAATCGCGACAACCGCTATAAAACATAATCAATACTGAAAACTCAACCGGGAACGCCGTTTTGATCTCTTTGTAGTTTCTTTGCACAAGTCTTTTTAATTTTCCTTTTCTTTTTTCGTGTTTAGTGTGTGAATTTGAATACTCGAAACAATGGTGGCGATCGCCGAGAGGGGTGAAAAGATGGCTGTCCGTAAGGGCTACATGAATGTGTGGCAAACTACTCTCATGGAGGCCGTCAAAGCAGATTGTTCATGTAAACATTTTTACTCTTTCTTCTATTTTCTGTTTGGTTCCCTAGAAAATGAATGAATCTCAAACGTATTATTATTATCATCATCATCGTCTGATTGCATTTTCCTTTTCCTTGAATATGCAGACTGCTTGCTTTCAGCGGTCTGGTGAGTTTTTTTATGACCCGCATTGATATTGCTTTCAGCCATGGAATTTAATTTCCTAACTCCATCTTCATGTTTCAGTTCCCAGTGCGTCTCATTTGACCTGAGGAAACGAGCACTCCACAATAAACTGTCGAGGTACGTTTGCTGTGCGGGTTACATGCCTTGCAGCGGTAAGTGTCAGGAAGACAAATGTCCAACGTTTTGTCTCTGCATGGAGGTCAGATTTACAACAAACTCTTTCATTATCTCTTTCATGTCTTATCGGTTTATACATACACACGTTTTAGTGAGCGTGGTTGTGTTCTATTTCCATTCATTTTAGGTCTTTTGCTGCTTGAGCAACTCAGTTGCGTCGACTCGCTTCCTTCTTCAAGACGAGTACAATATACAGACCACGGAATGCGACAACTGCCTCATTGTAAGTAATCTGATTTATTTGGCTTGGCTTTCTCATCTCTAATTTTATTTTTGAAATTTCTCATCTCTGATGGTTCTTCTTTAACGCTATTTGCAGGCGTTTATGATCATTCTTGGACAAGTTGCATGCATATGTCGTCTGCTAGCATGTCTCACTGGAAATGATGAACTTCAGGAAATCGCTGAGATATTGACCTGTATTTCGGACCTAGTCTATTGCACGTAAGACATTTTTTATACTTTCGAAAACGATCTCCGGAAACCTCCGACTTATCTGCATCCCCTAAGATTTAGAGCACATAAACAATCTCTTAACAAGTTGATGTGATCTGTAAGAAAAAAATTCAAGGCATGACTAACAAATTTTCTTAGCTTTCTTGCTAATGATTAACTATAATAACCCTGTGGCTAACATACCTCCTAGGGCAGAAGAGGAGCTAGCATTTTTAACAACCACCTTTCTCTTTCTTTTTTATTTTTTCTCCTCTTCGTGACTGTCCCTCTACGGTACACAAATACCTGCCGTTGTTGGCCGTGCCTCTTCACCTAAAATAAAAGAAGTGAACCACTCACTGCCGACGAACCCATCTTATTCCCGTCAACAACATTCATCCATACATTTTCAAATTCACCCTTTTTAAATGCGTTGTTCTGAATTTAATCTATCGTGCTTTGATCTGCTTTCTTTTTCAGGGTCTGCGCTTGTATGCAGACTCAACACAAGGTTGAACTGGACCACAGACACCGCATGCCAGGCAGCGGTGTGATGACGGTTCCTGCAGTGCAGGAGATGTCACGGTTTGACCAGCCGGTGCCTCCGAATGTAACACAACCACCTCAGGGACAATATCCTCCCACACAATATCCACCTGGACAATATCCACCTCAACAAGGACAGTGGCAGCAGCAGCAGCCGCCTTATGGCTATGCATATCCACCGGGACCACCACCACCATATATGCAAGGATACCATCCCAATGCAATGCCTCCTCCGGGTCCGTACGGCGGACATCCACTACCTCCTCCAGGATACCATCCTGGAAGTCAAGGTTACTATCCTCCCAACGTCCCACCACAACCTCAGCATTTCCCTTCCGGTGAACACCCCAACAATCCTCCTGCACCGCCTGCACCAAAAGATTCTGCGTAGACATTCATACAAGGTCAAGCACTAGTAGCCACCGCGATGGTCCTAGTTTGGATCGATTTATTTTCTAATATTTTACTCTAAATGGTTGTGATGTATACTCCATATTCGTCTGAAACCTTAACTAATAACTATAGCTTTTTTCCCGGGTGATCAAATGTAATCAAATCTGTTTGACTATTGATACATTCATAAACTGCATCTAAAACCTTATATCCAATACAAAAGACGAAGTTTCTATTTGCTATTCTGGAAATTCAATTACAATACTTAATTTTATATATATATATATATATATATATATATATATTATCCGTACACTGTTACACAATACTTAATCATCCATTACGACTCATCTCTGGAACAATGTTGTTCCTTTCATCATCCAAAATCCTATGGCTTTGCATTCGTGATAGCTGCTGAAATTTTGGGGCCGTTTCTTTCTTACCCAACAGTTTCTTGGCATATATAGCACCCCCTGTTACTGCTCCTACTGAAAACAATGTGCCCACAATAACCAAAGTCCACTGTGAAACAAAAATCATAATATTAGATCTGTTACCGCATCCAACGTAGTGTAATGGTCAAATCATAACATTTTTCAAGATGACTGCAACCCTGCAACCTTATCAATTACATTAAAATATATAGTTAATTTTAGAAAATAAATAATGTCCGTAATATCGCAACCACAATTTAATACTATAACTATGACCTCAAAAGAATCTTCAATTTCGACTTGGGAAGAGATGAATCGTACTCACATTTGTATTACTATTATCCTTTCTTCCCCAATGAGGCAATTCAGACATACTTGAATCCTCAGATGAGTCTGCAAGAATTGGTTTTTCTTTTTCAACATGTAATAGTACATAGATAATCAGATCAGATCAAAACACAAGGTAGGAAAGAGGAGAGAGTCGAACCTGTTGTGTTTGTTGTCGGGAGAGAACAATCAACACTTCCTTTCCAGTCAGAATGACATTCGCATGTATTACTTTCGACCAGACATTCAGCCCCATGGAAACAAAACATCCTACCACAAGGAACTCCGGGATACCGGCAGTGCTTCCCGGTATACCCTAGAGGACATTTGCAGGAGTAGTCCTCGCCTTGAATGATTTCTTCACAGATCCCACCATTTTCACACCAAAACGAATTAGTGCCATCGCACATCGTCATCTCCTCATCACAGAATCTCCCCCTGCAAAACATTTTATCAGCATCGTACGTAATTCTACTGTACTATTAAGCAGTAGAAGTATTTTACCCGAGGAAAGGACGATCACCGTCCAAGATGGTTGATGGATCCGGGAGATCGCAAATGCAATCACTGTGGCTGTTACATGACCCGGTTTTGCATTTGCTGTTGTCTTCACATGGTAGAGAATGTACGTTCAGCGATCCAAACAACAAAGAAATTGCTACCACAGCTCTAAGCATGGACATTTTTAAGATTCAGAGATAGAAAGAGTGAGAAATGAGAAGAAGAAACGTTGTGAGTTTAGTTTCCCGACTTTTTTTTTAGTTTTCAAGTGATGCAATGTGGAGATTCGTGAAAGAGCCTTAGGGTTTAAGCAAAGGCGCCATATGACCTGTTAGTTGCCTGCTGAAAGTGAAGCTGAATCCGTCGGATAGGAAGTTTTGGTTAACAATTACATTTGTTTTATATACGGAAGCTTTGCGAAGTCAAACACTGCATGGCACTGGCGAGTAGTTTATTAGGTATTGGATCCAAGGAAGTATAAAAATTCAACATTTCATGTATCTCGAGGTGGAACAGTACGAATAGGAATCCTCTACCCCTTTTTCATGCCTCTACTTATGCCTCTTAAATTTTATTGGTCCACGTGTATACTAAAGTTTACTATCTTAATTTCTACTCTAGTTAATTTTTTTTACTCTGTCTTCTTTAATTTTAGAAAAAAAAAAGAAAAACTAAAACTCTGCAATTTTGACAAGGTCATCGGGCAAAGCCTCAAAAAGTCTCTATTTCCGGCAATCTCCGATGAGGGTCTTCACCGTTTCCGGCAACCTATGTTATCTTTGAAGGAACTTAAATTTTTAATATCTATCTTCTCCAAACAAACATCTGTTGTAGGGTAACAAAGCCCCCCCATCGTTCTCATTTTTATCTCTAGAAAAATCAATCTATACCCTAGACGATCGTAAAATCTGTACATTCATCGTCCTCCTTTTACTTTCTTGAACTTTTTTCTTGCCCCCTTTTGCAGCTTAAGAGACGTATATAAGAAAACGGGAAACCTTATATAGAAGGAAGAGGTATCGAAAACAACGATAGAACCAAATTAGATAGAATAAATATTAATATAAACATGAAACACATGTTTTGTTTGGTTTTAATTACATTCTTTATTTCACCAGCTATGGTTGCCGAGATTCCAGAGCTCGGGATTTTTTATAAGAAATAAAGAAGACAAAGCAAGAAAAAACTTAATTAGGGTAGAAATTAAGATAATAAATTTTAATATACACGTGGACCAATAAAATTTAAGGAGCACAAGTAGAGGCATGAAAAAGGGGCAACAGTACACTCTAAATGAACCCGGCTTGCGTCTTCGGCTGGGCCGTTTCTTTATCTAGCTGCCGACTAAACAATGGTTGAGACTTGAGATGATGGAGGAGGAGCTTGCCTTTAACAATGGTTTCGTTGAAAAATAATACAGCACATACAGAAGTTGTATATGGATAAACAGTAAAATAATAATAACTAGATTTTGTGGTCTAAAATCTCTAAGCTTGACTACTCATCCATTTTCATTTTTTAAACTCATGAATTTGATGAAATTAGTAATGTTTTCCATTATATGTAATGTTTAATTTTGTACATGTAATTCTAATTAAAATTTTACAAATTATTATCTGTATTATATCATTTGATGATTATATATTATATAATATAAAAGAATATTTATTTAATATAAAAAATAGTTAATATATTTATTCGTTTAGAAGTATATAATTTTTTGAATAGTCTACGATAATTACAAAATAATATAAGTTTATATATTTTTTTAATATATTGATAACGCGCACAGATACCCTTCAGACGTTACTACTCTACTCAAAAGTTATAGGGAGAATAACACTCCCCTTTACATTTATACTTAAAATTATGATTAAAGATTTTATGTGTATGATTACTCATTAGATTAAAATTCACCTTAATGTTTTATCTCAAAGTGATAGTATAAATTATTTAATTTTTAAAATATATTAAACTTATAAAAATAAACATAAATGTATTTATAATAAAATTTATTTTATTCTTTTTAATTAATTAAATATTTGATCAACTCGTGATATTTATTAAATTATACACTTAAGTATTATTATAGACGGTGGTGATGATTACAGTAATAATAGACATTGATGCAGTGACAATGTTTAGTTCTATGTATTACCGTTGAAAAAATGATATATTATTATTACAAAATTTTAAAATTAGATCCATTTAAATTTATTTTTAATAACATATCATTATGAAAATGTATGAAATTATATTGTAACACCCCCAACCCGTACCCGACCCGGATACGAGTCCGAGGTATCACATTGACTTTTCAAACTTTGACTCTCGACAAAATTCAAAGAAAATTTAAAACTTTCCTTAGAGTAAAAGCAGTTTAGTTACATAATTTGACCACAATAACCAAAATTGATCAGAGCATATTTAACTCAATCAATTAGTACATGCCAACTATATTCAAAATAACAAAAATCATTTAACTCATCTATTTTCTGATCTGAAATCTTGTAAGGGAGATGCTGACCTGTATTGCTCCTCACAGCTTCCATATTCACTTTCTGTAACCTGCGTGTGAAACACTCACACGCTAAGTCGATGACTTAGTGAGGCATAAAGAAAACACATCTAATGGAATTCATACCACTATGTACTTGTCCAACTCATGTTTCCATTATGCATATACTGTTACCCATGTTTACCTAGTTCATATCACTTCTCATGAACTCACTTTCATCATATTTTCCTATTATTGCATATTTTATCTCATAACCATGTATTCACATAGTCTTATATTTCATTATCATATTACTTATATTTGTTCTCCTATGACTCTTTATAAACATCTATTTTCCATTTCCCTGCATCTCTTGACTTATCTTCTATATTCCTATAATTTCATAACTTATTTTATATTCTCTCATCAACACTTAATCGTGTTTTCACATAAACCACATGGCACATACAAAACATATCAATTCAGATAATCAAACATACATACACTCATATTCAACTCATGCCTTTAATCATGAATTCATATGTAACACTTCAAGAAATAGACTCATCGCAAGTCTTATTCCCATCACACACCATATACTATTGAGTATGCACTCACCTGGTCTCATTAGTCAATCTCGATCTCTAATCTTTCCTCTGATCGATCTTACTTGCCAAATGTTCCAGAATTGCCTTATGCTCAGAATCTACATAAATGTACATTTTAAGGCAATTATTAGATACCTACACATTGTAATTGGATACTAGCAACTTAAACGAACTTATTAAACCCATATTCACAATTTCCTTTAGGGGGTATCGATTCCCTACTGAGGGTATCGATACCCTCATGACATTATGGAATTCTATCGTTTGAGAGGGTATCGGTACCCCTTTGAATGGGTACCGATTCCCCCTAACCCAGAAATCATTTTTCAGCACGAAAATTACTTCATTTCCTCTCAAACACTTCATATATCATCCCCTTTCTTATTCTTAACTTACATATACATGCTTAAACTCATTACTACTCATTCAATACATCTTTAACTTCAAAATCTAATTCTCTACATAGAATTCAAGAATCACACTAATTTTTCTTCTTGTTCTAAATTCAATTCCATCACTTCATATCTCTTAATTCAACCATTGACAAGTCAAATTTATCTTCCAATTTGAGTAAAGAACTCTATTCTAGAATTTCATTCAAAAACTCTTAATCTTTAATCCATCCTAATTCCACCATCCTTTGTTTTTAAGATGATTTAAGCTTTCCTTAAGCTTAATTATCATCCAATAATCATAACCAAACCTTTAGTTGAACAAATAATCAACTAATGAAGAAACTTACCTTTGCTTATGGCTTCACGGTGGAAAAGAAGAGAATGAAGAAGAGAAGTCTGGAACTCTCTCATATTTCCCACGTTTATAATACTCAAAAAGGAAGATAAAAATCTTTCCCATGAAAAGACCATTTTGCCCCTTTAGTTCATCCATCTTTGCTATTTAATCCAATATTAAAATTCTTTACTTAAATCCCAAGACTTTTAAATTTCATTTCTAAATTGAACACAAAACTTTCAAAATTTACTATTTGGGATGTTACAAATCTTCCCTCCTTTAAAGAAAATTCGTCCTTGAATTTTCACTGCATGCCTTTATAATATCACGTCTTCTAATATTTTCATGTTGCTTCCCTTAATATTTCATGCCACATCTACAACCTACCATTTTCCCATACTCAATTCTTCATATACGTCCACATCTTTATAAGTCCATATAATATTATTCATTATATAGATAGCAACCCCAAATCCTTAATCCTCACTATTATGGATCAATTGATCTTTTCCATCATTCTCTATGTGTTTTGCACATAAATCAAGATTTTGCTCATTTCTTAATTCTTGTAAGTATTATTATACACACAATCTTTTCATATAACCCTTACGTATTTGTTCAAAGAATAATCACCCATTCTCGTTCTTCTAATAATTGAAAATTGTATTATTTCAATATCAACTTATAACTTATATCTCAATATACCTCTTGTCTTACTTGATCGTTTAACCTCCATCTTTGTCTTTTCCTATCCCTTTATTCTTTCATTCCTTCCAACATCACAATCTCCTTATAACATAGATCACATCTTTTCTTCAGGCTCTCATACTCTTTTCATATCGTTTATACTTATCCCTGATTACTGATCTTCATCGCATCTTCATAAATTTGATAATCTGCTTTACTTATACAGAATCTCATTTTTTTACCATCTCTTGTACTTGTATTTTCTTTCTCAAAGCTCATTTTTAAACATACCAATACTTATTTCCTTGCCTACATCATATTTATATGATCAAAACCATATCCAAATCCACATCATACTTAATTAACTTAACTTTATATTTTCTTCAAATCTTAGAACTTTATTATCCATACTATTACAATTAATCAGTCACAACTTTTCCAATTTAGGGCATAAGCCCTAATCAGACTAATCATATTCATCTTCTCAGTTGAAATCCAACCAGTGCAATTTACTCACTTATCCAGCCCACACTCTTATCCGTATACAATATTATTCTCTTGTTTCCTCTATTACCTTACATTTTCGTGATCAAAATACATAATCGTGTCTCAATTCACACCCTACTTAATTAATTTACCCTGACATCATCTTCTAATCTTTTACCTTTGATACACTTACCATCACATAATTCTGTTAGTCACCACCAATTATTCCAATCTAAAGCATAAACCTTCATCGAACCATTCATATACATTCATTCCAATTAGAATTATCTCAGCAATAGTTTACTTAACTTATCAAATCCACATTTGTTATGATCCAAATATACAACTGTATCCAGATCCACCTCATCTTTGGTTTTTCTGTTCTGACAATATCTCAAAGTCTTATAATTCACATACATTTTCCATCACATAATCTGGTTAGTCAACGCTAACTCTTTTCATCTAGAATGCAAACCCTTATTATAGCCACACTCTTGCTTATACACAATATTATCCCTTTGTTTTAAATTCATAAACTCTATCTCCATATCTCTTATACACTTGTCACTGATGCATCTATTCTTGAATTCTTATACAAATACTCACCACATCCCTTGATCTTTTTAACAATCTTATAGTGACACTTGTTCACCATATTCTATCTTATCTACATAATAACAAAGCTACTCAATATCGTGTTTCCGATTCAAAACAATGAAAACTTTCTATCATTATTCAGATATGATTTCAGCTTTCTGAAATCAACTTTTGATCTTACTAGGCATTTCCTGAGGTGTCCGCTCTTCATCCTACCTGGCCAGGGCAGGTGAATAGCTATCACAGTCAGGAATATCACCTTTCACTTACTTCGAAATTATCACGATCGGATTTCTACTGTATTAAACTATTCTTATTCTATTAGCAAGACAACATACTCCTTACACTATCAGATCAGAAATTTTTCACTATATGTTGGCATGTACACATTTTATGACACTTTGGACTTCGGTTTATGCCGAGAATCGGCTAAACCTTAGCTCTGATACCATTAAATGTAACACCCCCAACCCGTACCCGACCCGGATACGAGTTCGAGGTGTCACATTTACATGTCACATAGCTTATATACTTTCTCACGTAGTTACATAGATCCATATCATATAACATATATCCCAAAGTGCATATAATCACATATATCATATCATATAGCTTAGATCATTTCTCAAATATTCATATAAACATACATATCATCTACCTTATGCTCCATTTCTTTGTATTCCTTTAGATTATATAAATTATATCGTATTTCTAAACATATATCATTTAATAGTATTTTTATTTAGGTACTAATTTAATCTCTTTACTTAATTCAATTTCATATATTCATTATAATCTTTTCATATCGCTCCATAGATATTGAGCATATAACTTATCTTGCATATTCGTATCGTCCCTTTATATTCAAGTTTCCTAATTGATATACTATTTCCATTTCATTCTATAATTCAATCTTATTTAGTTCCATTAACTCTCATTAAATCAAAAAGCTCTATTATACTAATTCTCATAATAAATCATACCACTATCCTTTGTTTTTAAGATGATTTAAGCTTTCCTTAAGCTTAATTATCATCCAATAATCATAACCAAACCTTTAGTTGAACAAATAATCAACTAATGAAGAAACTTACATTTACTTATGGCTTCACGGTGGAAAAGAAGAGAATGAAGAAGAGAAGTCTGGAAATCTCTCATATTTTCCACGTTTATAATACTCAAAAAGGAAGATAAAAATCTTTCCCATGAAAAGACCATTTTGCCCCTTTAGTTCATCCATCTTTGCTATTTAATCCAATATTAAAATTCTTTACTTAAATCCCAAGACTTTTAAATTTCATTTCTAAATTGAACACAAAACTTTCAAAATTTACTATTTAGTCACTGACCCTGATTTGGGATGTTACATATATAGTGTTGATGCATCAAATATTAATTGTGAGTGCGTTGAAAATCACAAGTTGAGCTATGGGGTAGTGGCATAGGCAAGTTTTACATGAATGCGACGACTCTATAGTAGTTGTCACGCCCCTAGAGATTAGGCCCGATACATGTGTGCTTGAGAACGAGACAAAGGTTCTCAAGAAGGTGTTGGGCATGACTAATCCATCAGACTTGGCCCAATCCATGGAGGAAGCTTAGGAGCCAATTCACATTGAACCTGCAAATATGGAAAGTGACAAGAAGATCACAAGAGCTTGGCAAATATGGTAGAGGATGATATCATATCAAAGAGAATTATGGAGGAATCTTTTCATATCAAATGAGATCTTCAATCAAAGGAAAGAATGAGACTAATTGATTTGTGTGGATACTAATTTGATTGATTTTTCTTAGATAGAAAGATTTGTAATTAATAGGGCTCATCTTAGCCATTGATCTAGATTGATCTTAGTCGTCCATTGTATGGGGATCCAACTATAAATAGAGGCATTCCCCAACTCATTTGTACTCACTTCATTTTTCATTTCATTTGGTGGAATACAAAGAGCATTCACTTATGTCTCTCTTGTTTGTGTGGGCTATTTCCTTCCAAGTTCTTTTGTGCTTCCGCATTGTACTAAGCCTTCTAGCTTAGGGTTTTTTAGGCTGACTTAGATATAAAACGCCCAAGAATGGTTCTGAAGCATCTAAGTCTGTACGTTCATAAGTTTAAGGCTCTAAGGGTATGATAAGTAGTATCAGAGAGAGTTACAAGTTTTCTAACCGGTTTTAAGAGAGATTGCACCACAAAACCAAGAGGAGGCCCCAGTTTTTATTGTGGGAGTCGAGACTTGTGCTGCTGCTGAGAAGAAGCGAGGAAACTCTAGGGATGATATTTTATCATTGGAGAAAATGGGTCACCAGGTTGGAGGAATTGGAAAACTAGACCCAATGGGAGGTGCAAGAGCTTCTCGACAAGTTTAGTGACAAGACGGTTCATGAGTGTGAGTCAATTAAGGCCGAGGTGGAGGCTATAAGGTAAGAAATGAGTGAAGTCAAGTCACCGTGAAGGATATGTCTCAACGCATCTTAATGATAGAGGCTACTGATGAGGGACTCGTCGCGGAGACTCAGGGAGTCATCAATGACATGGCCGAGAAGGTTGATGAGTGGACCAGGGGTCTCAAGAGCATGTTCTTATCCATGAAGGTGGACATGATGCGAGATATAAAGAAGTGTAACACCCCAAACATCGGTTCAGTGACCAAAATATAAGAATTTTAAAGTTTGTGGTTTAGATTGTATAAATTGAAAAAGTTCAAGGATTAATTTTAATTTTTTTCAATGACTTATTATCAAAGAGGAGATAATAGAAAGGCATTATGGTCTTTTTGAATGAAATTAATTTTATATTCCTTCTTAAGGGATATATAACACATGTGATTAGGGAAGAAAAAAAGAAAAGTCTGGAAATCCATTGTTATCTTCTTCTTCTTGCCGTGAACTTCCATCTTTCCAGGGTAATGTACTTCAAGTTGGTTGTTTCTTTAATTTAGAAGTTTGTTTTAAAGCTTTAAGTGGTATATAAGATTAAGGAAGCTTAAAGATGAAGAAAAACTAAGTTAATAAGGAATTCTTAGTGAATTAGTGAAATGGGTTCTGAAGTGAAAGGTTGAGATTTGACTTATAAATGGATTCTAAAGGTATAATTGATTTGTCAAAGTTTTAACTAAGAGATATTAAGTGTGAAAAATGATTTAGAACATGTTTAAATAAATGACATGATTTTTAGTTTTAAGAATTCAATAGAGAAAGTTGGATGTTATAAGAGGATTATTGGAGATAAGTTGATTAGGATAAGTGTTAGTGAAATTGAGGAGTTGAATAGAGCTAAGAATAAGATATTTAGTGGAATTTGGGGGGAAATTCGAATGAACTAAATGAAATCTCGGCTAGAGTATCGGTACTGGAAGAATAATACCGATATTATAGTGTTAAATTGAAGGAAATAAGTTGAATATGATGAAAAATATCAGTACTGATTTAATTAGTATCGGTACTGAAAGTGGGGTATCAATACTAAAAGTAAGGTATTGATACTATTATTAAGCATGAAATTCCAGAATGCCAAAATGGTATCGGTACTAAAGAGGGTATCGATAGCATAATATAGAAGTATCGGTACTGAATGATGGGTATCAATACTAATACGTTTGAAATTTAAAGTGAGAGTTTTTGTTTCGTTTCTGTAAATGTTAATTGGTTATACGTTAATGTAAACTGTATTGATATGGGATATATCTACGTGTAGATTGGGATCGAAAACATATTGATCAAAGCAATATAACAAAGAGATTTAGCTAATGCTAAAAGGATTCGTTTAGAACTTACGTGAGGCAAAGGTGAGTGCAACTCATTTATTTCATATTAGATATGAGGACGGCTTGTGATAAGCCAACCTCAAATATTTTGATCGAAAACTATTTTATTTCTTTCATGCATCATTTTATAATGTTTGATTCAAGTTATATTTCTAAAGGTATGTTTTTATTGATATATGTACATGAATGTGAATAGATGATATGTGAATATGTTTTACACGAAAATGTCCTATGTGAAAGTAAACTACGAGAATGTACTTTATGCGAATAAGATACACTTTAAATAGTGAAACGAAGAATAATTATAAAGTTAAAGCCCAAGGTATATGTATGAGAATTAGAGGTATAGTTAGCATGCCATGAGTCGAGGGTTCTAGGCGGTCCTTCGGGACAATCTATGTGGTCATTCAGGACATTTCTACGTGGTTCTTCAGGACAAATTCTATGCGGTCCTTCGAGACAAATTCTACGCGGCACTTCGATGCAATTTATATGAGCATTGGTGACTGCATTAGTGCACAACCTCAATGTACTCAAATATATTGAATTCTCAATTTTATGCATTGGGCTAAAAGAATAAAATGATACAAGTTGATCTATGAGTAACTTTATATGTTTTATCAAAAGATTTATTATGATTCAAGTATGAAATGGTTTATATGGATTGAATGATAAATTGTTTTCAAATGTTTTATTTTATACTCCTTATGGTCTCACTAAGTTAACGACTTAGCGTGTGAATGTTTTATACATAAGTTCAAAGAAGGTTGAGGATTAAAGCTAGGAGTGGACAACATACTCCAGTAGAAGATCAGAACAATTTGAAATATATGATATTGTTATTATTTTGGTGATTTTGTTGGCTTGTATTATCCAATTTTAAATTGTAATGCTCTGATCCATTTTGTAAACATATTTTATTGTATTTATGTAAATTATTAAGAATTTTATTCAAATGTGAATGTGAGTTTTCAATTATTATTTTAAATGAAGGGTTTCACCATTTTAATACAAATAAAAGTTTAAATTTGTAACTACTTTTTAAGAATCAATGATTTAAAAAGTCAATGTGACACATCAAATTCGTATATGGGTCAGATACGGGTTGGGGTGTTACATTTATTGGTATCAGAGCTATGATTTAATTTTACGTTTGAAATGAAGAATTTTTGTTTTAAAAAGTGTACATGTCAACTAAAAATTTAAAATCTCTGATCTTATAAGGTAATTAGTATGATGTCCTTACTAATAGAATAGTGATTGGATTTTATAGATGTCGGACTTTGAGGGCTCCCGAATTGAAGCGGGAGATGCTCATGAAGAAAGTAGTAATTCACATTCCCCAATTAGGTAAGGTGAAGAGCAGACGTCTCAGGATGTGTCTGTACAAGATCAGAGAGTGTTTTTCAGAATGTTGGACGCTACTATAAAGCGTTTTCAGCCGCATATTCCCTCAACTCCTAAGATGAATATAGCAAAGGAGTTGAAAGGGTTAGGAGCACTCGAGTTCAAGGGTAAAGATGTAAGCACGTCAGAACCGAAGTGTCTTTACTGTTAGGGCTAAAAGAACTAATAATGCATATCTAACCATATGCAATGCACATGGATCCCAACTCTATTGAATTTGTGCTCTTTTGGTATTGAAGCATCGTGATCTGTTTCCTGATTCGTTGTCCCATTACTTATTGATGATATTGGCAAATGATGCGAGCTGACAAGAGCAACTTTAAGATTGTGCTCTTCAATATTCCTTCCACTATCCTTGACAAACTATCAAACAAAAAGATGAGCGGAAGTAAACTTATTATTATCAAATAAAGCACAAGCAGAGCATAAAATCACTTACTATGGTAGATGTAATGTTTGCGTCAATTGTTCCAACAGGGACAACTGTGCTTTGGATTAAGAACTTATATTTGTATATCATATCAGGTGGAGCTTCAAACTAAGCTTGCATGGTAACTAAATAAAAAAATAAATAAAAGAGGGTGAGAACATATATTATGGCACATGGGAGTAAAAAAGTAAGGATAAAGAAAACGAATCAGAAATTTTAGTACTATATTTCATTTACAAGATTCATCATTAGTTTTGATTCACTTGTTCTGCCACTGATGAGGCAGCACAATGGCAGGATTGTTCTAAATATCAAAATTGTTGTTAGCCAAGCATTTAATTTTTGTTTGCTCAATATATTTGCATTCACAATAAATTTATCATGACTTATCAGATAGGATAGAAACCAACTAATAGCCAACTACAGAGACATGCACTACATTTGAAGCACCTAAACTACTATAAAAGTTTCTTTTATCGGCTTATCCCAGTCCTTGCACTTTCTTAGACAACAATGGTGATAATGATCAGTACTTAAACTTACCATGTTAATCCCCTGTAATCATAGTAGCGTACAACAGGTTGAGAATAGTGGTTCTAATCTTTCAATCCATACAACTTTATTTTAACTGCTTATTTCTTATTGATCATAGCTTTTATCTGCAATGATTGCTTTTGCTTCTAACTCAAACATTTGTTCATCCTTTTTTTCAAGTGACCTAGTTTTTAAATTGAGCTTAAAACTGTTCAATAATTAACTGGAAAAGAAATATCTGGAAAGAAAATAACAAATCACTCTTTTCCTGACAGCTAGTCATGTTCTTCCTTGTGTGAATGTTTGGCCCATTGCTGGAGGACCTGGAACACTGCTGGTGGAGCCTTTCACAGATATGTTTGTAGCTTTGAAGGAGAAGCAATTACCCGGGGCACCTGTGGCTGCTCGGGCATCGCTGTTATGGGCCTAAATTTATGTTGATCATGATTGGAGGTTTTGGCACTCAAACTCTCCCAAATGATTTCCTCCACATAATTTATAACATTTTTTTCACATTATCATCACATTATAGTTTTAGTTACTGATCAAGTTTGGAGTTTGTATGAAATAGTGAGTGAAAGACTGGAAATCCTAATTTCATTTTAGAATATTACAGTGTAGGATCCGAGGATCTTCTGAACTAAGAAGTATACATGTGTTTTTTATTTCTTGAAACTGATTTCAATTTGGGAGCTTTGATTCCAAAGTTAGTATATTTAGCTTAAATTAGTCATCACATTTAGATTTCTCTTACTTTAGTCCTTGTTTAGGATTGTTTTCTTTAATTAGTTGTGTATATTTATTTTGCATGTTGATATGTTTATGTATAAGTATGCGATTGATTTATTTAGGAGTCACATAACATCATTTTGCATAATTTGTATGTTACCTTCATGTGCATAACTTAACCCCTATCACATAATCGGATTTAAGGTTTATGGTTTATGTTTTAGGGTTTAAGTTTTAGGGTTTATGATTTAGGGTTTAAGGTTTAGATATTAATTAATCGACTTGGTATCGATTTATGAGGTAAGTATGATTTAAGGTTTATGGTTTAGGATTTAGGCTTTATTGTTTATGATTTAGGATTTAGGACTCATTACAAAGACATTAATTAAATTTTGAGGGTAGTTGTATTATAGAATTTTTTAATATATTTTTAAATTTTCATAATTATCAATAGTGTATTTTTAATATATTTTTAATAATGTAATTTTAAAAAATCTAAAATTATAATATAACATTTTTTCGAGCTGCTCACGAGCTTTTCGAGTCGAATATCGAGTAGTTCGTTTCAGCTCGTTAAGAACTCTAGTCGAGCTCGAGCTCGAGTTCATTTGATCCGAGTATTTATCGAGCCTTGACTGAGTCGATCTCGAGTATCTCACGATCTGTCTCATCTCATTTACAGCCCTATTCCGAAGTATTTTTCGATGTGGGGACACCATACATTTTACCTGGGATTACCCATTAATGACTGAAGAATCTGCACAGTCTGAAAGATCTACTACTGTACCTCAAAGAGGTAAAAGACGAGGTAGAGAAAGAAGTCAGTCTGAATCGACCACTAAACCTGAAGTACGTTCCACTGCTTGAGTCTACAACATCAAGACTAGTGAAGATCGCGATGATCCGGAGATCATTACAGGTATATTTCAGTTATTTGATAAACCTATTTTGGTTTTGATTGATCTGGGATCAACCTATTCTTATATTTGTAGTAAGTTGGTGAGAGAATTGAAAATCCAATTAGAAGATATAAGTAATGATGTGATCGTAACTAACCACTAGGGCATAATGCTCGAGTGAATCAGTTTTATTGAGGGTGTCCCATAAGGATTCAGGGAATTGAATTCCCTGCTAATCTGATGGAATTACCTTTTGACGAGATTGAAGTTATTTTGGGAATGGACTGGTTATATCGTTATCATATAAATATCGATTGTCGATTGAAGGGAGTAACTTTAATAAGTCATGAGGGATCAAAAGTAATGGTGATTAGTAAAAGATTTAATCCATTAGTTAACATGATATCGGTAATGTCCGCCAACAAATTAATGCTTCAAGGATGTCCAACTTAGATTGCAAATGTAATTGATACTTGAGCCAAGGAAAGAAGATTAGAAGACATTCCAACTGTCCGAGAGTTCCCATAAGTATTTCCTGAGGAATTAACAGGATTACCTCAAGATAGAGAGGTTGAGTTTCATATTGAAGTTATGTCAGGAACAACACCAATTTCGATGGCTCCTTACCGAATGGCCCCGAAAGAACTGAGAGAGTTAAAGACTCAACTGCAAGAGTTATTGGATAAAGGATTTATCAGACCCAGTGTATCGCTGTGGGGTGCACCAATATTAATGTTAAAGAAGAATGATAGTTCTATGCGTCTTTGAATTGATTATCGATAACTCAACAAGGTGATCATAAAGAACAAGTATCATCTCCCAAGAATTAACGATTTATTTGACCAACTTAAGAAAGTTGAGTTGTTTTCCAAAACTGATTTACGCTTGGGTTATCATTAGTTGAAGATTCAAGAGAATAACATTTCAAAGACGACTTTTAGGATTCAATATGGCCATTATGAATTCGTAGTTATGCCATTTGGATTAACCAATGCACCAGCTGCGTTTATGGACATCATGAATAAAGTATTACAACTGTATCTTGATCAGTTCGTGTTATCTTCATTGACAATATCTTGGTTTATTCAAAGACAATTGAGGAGCATGACTCTCATTTGCGGGTGATTCTTCAAACACTACGAGACAATAATCTTTATGCCAAGTTGTCTAAGTGTGAATTTTGATTAACTAAAGTGGCATTCCTTGGACATGTGATTTTCGCAGAGGGGATTCGGGTAGATCCTCAGAAAATAAAAGCTATTTAGATTGGGAAGTTCCAATAAATGTTTCGGAAGTACGGAGTTTCTTGAGTTTGTTAGATATTATCGAATATTCGTAAATGACTTTTTGATGATTTCCTTCTCTTTGAAAAAGTTGTTAAAGAAATATGTGTCTTTCGCATGGACATACAAATGTCAAAAGAGTTTTGAATATTTTAAAAAAAGTTCTTACGGAGGCTCCGGTGTTGGTGCAACCAGAATCGAACAAGGAATACACGATTTATAGCGACGCTTCCCATAATGGTATGAGATATGTATTAATGCAAGATGGAAAAGTAGTCACCTATGCTTCAAGACAACTTAAACCTCATGAGAAGAACTATTAGACGCATGATCTTGAGTTAGCAGCAGTGGTATTTGCACTGAAGATTTGTCACCACTATTTATATGGTGAGCGTTGCTACATTTACACAGATCATAAAAGTTTGAAGTATTTGCTAACTCAAAAAGATATTAACATAAGACAAAAAAGGTGGATCGAGCTACTTAAAGACTACGATACAATCATAGATTATTATCCTGGGAAGGCTAACGTGGTAGCTGATGCTCTTAGCTGAAAGACTTTTGCAGCTCTACGTGTATTAAATGCTCGACTCACATTGAAGGAAAATGGTGCTCTAGTGGCTGAATTGAATCTAAAACCTTTACTCTTGGATAAGATAAGGGAATTTCAAAAGAAAGATGATAAGTGTTTGACAAAGATTGAACAAGTGGATAAAAGTGAAGTTAAGGATTTTGAAATAAAGTCGGATGAATGTTTATATTATAGAGATAAATTTTATATTCCAAATGATGGAAAGTTAAAGAAAGAAATACTGATAGAAGCTCATTGTAGTCCTCTAACTATGCATCCATGAGGGAACAAGATGTATTAAGATATGAAAGAGCATTTTTTGTGGTCGGGCATGAAAAGAGAAATATCAGAGTTTATTGCAAAATGTTTGACTTTTCAACAAGTGAAAGCTGACCATAAAGTGCCTTCAGGATTATTGCAACCGATCTCTATTCCTCAATAGAAATGAGAAAGAGTTACGATGGATTTCATAACAGGATTGCCATTGTCATCAAACAAAAAGGATTCAATATGGGTAATTGTGGATTGCCTAACAAAGATTCTGTATTTTATTTATGTTCGAACGGATTATTCAATGGATAAATATGTTGAATTATACCTCAAGGAAATAGTTTGACTATATGGAGTACCAGTTTCAATAGTTTTTAATAGAGATCCAAGATTTACTTTGAGATTTTGGAAGTCTTTACATGGAGCTATGAGTACTCGATTGAACTTTAGCACTGTTTTTCATCCTGAGACTGATGGCCAATCGGAGCAGACGATCTAGGTGCTGGAAGATATGTTAAAAGCATGTGTGATTGATTTTCATGGATCATGGGAAAAGTATCTGCCACTTGCGGAATTTGCATATAATAACAGTTATCAATTGAGTATTAAAATGGCACCATATGAAGCATTGTATGGAAGGAAATGCCGAACACCATTTAATTGGTATGAATTAAAGGATCGGGACGTTCATGGTCCTGATTTGATTACAGAAGTGGAAGAAAAAGTCCAGGTGATCCAATAGAATCTTAAAGTGGCATCAGACAGAACAAAAACATAAGCGGATTTGAAGAGAAAGGTAATTGAAATTCAAGTAGACGACAAAGTTTTTCTCGAAGTATCACCTTGGAAGAAAGTACTTCGTTTTATGCGTAAAGGAAAGCTTAGTCCTAGGTTCATTGGACCCTAGGAAATCTTGAAAAGAGTTGGACCAGTGGCATATCAGTTAGCATTGCCACCTGAAATGGAAAAGATTCACAATGTATTTCATGTGTCTGTGCTCAGGAGATATTGATCAGATCCTTCACACATCTTAGCACCCAATGAAATAGAAGTTCAATATGACCTGCCCTACGAGGAAGAACCAATACATATTTAGGCTCATGAAGTTAAACAGTTAAGGAACAAGACAATCACATTGGTTAAAGTTCACTAGAGAAATCATAAAGTATAAGAGGCGACATGGAAACGTGAAGAGGACATGAAACGACAATTTCCTCATCTCTTTGTACAGTGAAAATTCGAGGACGAATTTTCTTAAGGGGAGATTTGTAACACCTCAAACATCGAGTCAGTAACTAAAATGTAAGAATTTTAAAGTTTATGGTTTAGATTGTATAAATTGGAAAATTTCAAGGATTAATATTAATTTTTTTGTCAATGACTTATTATCAAAGATGAGATAATAAAAGGGCATTATGGTCTTTTTGAATGAAATGAATTTTATATTCTTTCTTAAGGGATATATAACACGTGTGATTAGGAAAGAAAAAAAAGAAAAGTCTGGAAATCCATTGTTATCTTCTTCCTCTTGACGTAACTTCCATCTTTCCAAGGTAAATTTCTTCAAGTTGGTTGTTTCTTTAATTTGAGGGTTTGTTTTAAAGTTTTAAGTGGTATATAAGATTAAGGAAGCTTAAAGATGAAGAAAAACTAAGTTAATAAGGAATTCTTAGTGAATTAGTGAAATGGGTTTTGAAGTGAAAGGTTGAGATTTGACTTATAAATGGATTCTAAAGGTAGAATTGACTTGTCAAAGTTCTAACTAAGAGATATTAAGTGTCAGAAATGATTTAGAACATGTTTTAATAAATGACATGATTTTTAGTTTTAAGAATTCACTAGAGAAAGTTGGATGTTATAAGAGGATTATTGGAGATAAGTTGATTAGGATAAGTGTTAGTGAAATTGAGGAGTTCAATAGAGCTAAGAATAAGATATTTAGGGGAATTTGGGGAAAATTCGAAGGGAACTAAATGAAATCTAGGCTAGAGTATCGATACTGGAAGAACAATACCGATACTATAGTGTTAAATTGAAGGAAATAGGTTGAATATGATGAACATTATCGGTACTAATTGAATTAGTATTGGTACTGAAAGTGGGGTATCGATACCAAGAGTAAGGTATTGATACTATTATTAAGCATAAAATTTCAGAATGCCAAAATGGTATTGGTACTGAAGAGGGTATCGGTACCATAATATAGAAGTATCGGCACCAAATGATGGGTATCGATACTAATGTGTCTGAAATTTAAAGTGAGAGTTTTTGTTTCATTTCTGTAAATGCTAATTGGTTATACGTTAATGTAAAGTGTATTGATATGGGATATATCTATGTATAGATTGTGATCGAAAACATATTGATCAAAGCAATATAACATAGAGATTTAACGAATGCTATAAGGATTCGTTTAGAACTTACGTGAGGCAAAGGTAAATGTAACTCATTTATTTCACATTAGAGATGAGGACAGCTTGTGTAAACCTCAAAGTTTTCAATCAAAAACTATTTTATTTCTTTCTTGCATTATTTTATAATGTTTGATTCAAGTTATATTTCTAAAGCTATGTTTTTATTGATATATGTACATGAATGTGGATAGATGATATGTGAACATGTTTTACACGAAAATGTCCTACGTGAAAGTAAACTACGAGAATGTACTCTATGCGAATAAGATACACTTTAAATAGTGAAACGAAGAATAATTATAAAGTTAAAACCCAAGGTATATGTATGAGAATTAGAGGTATAATTGGCATGCCAAGAGTCGAGAGTTCTATGCGGTCATTCGGGACAATCTGTGTGGTCATTCGGGATATTTCTACGTGGTTCTTCGAGACAAATTCTACGCAGTCTTTTGGGACAAATTCTACGTGGCACTATGGTGCAATTTATATGAACATTGGTGACTGCATTAGTGCACAACCTTAATGTCCTAGTGCATCAATGGAGAAAGGAGGGCTGATGCATCAGACTCCAAGGAGAAAGCAGGATTGATGCATCAGACTCCAAGGAGAAAGCAGGGCTGATACATTTTTGGGTGAATGCACTGAAAGGGATAAGGTGCATCTTGAACACAACTCTTGTGTTGTTAAGTCTAATTTTCCATCTTCAGTGAGTCTAGGTCGATGAGGACCTAACCACAAAATGAGAGCAGTCAAAGGTTGAAAGGGACCGGAGGAGTCATCCAAGCCTTTACCAAATGATCAAGGCGGTCTGTTCGAATGAAATTGTAAATGGGTAGGAAAGAGTTCCTACAATCAAGGAGTACACAATGAGACAAAATAGTACAGGGCTACATGGCGGCAAAATCCAAGGCAAGCAGTCCATATAAGGGGACCGCAACAAGCCAAGACACCAGGAAAGAATTGAGATGGGCAAATCCAAGTACATTCCAATGGTGCGACGAGGGCGTCTCTAGGTTCGATAGGGGAGAATGTCATGCCTTAGAGATTAGGCCCGAGGCATATGCGCTTAAGACCGAGACAGAGGTTCTCAAGAAGGTGTTGGGCGTGACTAATCCATCAAACTTGGCCCAATCCATGGAGAAAGCTAAGGACTCCATTCACATTGAACCCGCAAAGATGGAAAGTGACAAGAAGATCACAAGAGCTTGACAAATATGGCAGGGGATGATATTATATCAAAGAGGATTATGGATGAATCTTTCCATATCCAAGGAGATCTTTAATCAAAGGAAAAAATGGGACTAATTGATTTGTATGGATGCTAATTTGATTGAGTTTCCTTATATAGGAAGATTTGTAATTAATAGGGCTCATCTTAGCCGTCCATTGTATGGGGATCCAATTATAAATAGAGGCATTCCCACACCTCATTTATACTCACTTCACTTTTCATTTCATTTGGTGGAATACAAAGAGCATTCACTCAACTCTCTCTTGTTTGTGTGAGTTATCTCCTTCTCAAGTTCTTTTGTGCTTTCGCATTGCACTAAGCCTTCCAGCTTAGTGTTTTTTTAGGCTGACTTAAGTGCAAAACGCCCAAGAGTCGTTCCGAAGCATCTAAGGCCGCACGTTCCCGAGTTTAAAGCTCCAAGGGCCCATGATTGCCCATTTTAGTGTATGGGGCGATATGCTAGGCATCATCACTTATAATAGACAATGTGCTAATATCTGAGTCCGTAGTTTAGGGTTCAGCACTCTTAATTTAAAACAGAACACAAATTTAAAAAGAAAAATCAAAACACAAGAGAAGGGACCCAACGAGAGCGGACATGTCACTTTTTTAATTTATAAAATCCATTTCAGTATTTGTTGTTGTTGTTGAAACAGAAAGAAATTAATCGATTTAAAAGGAAAAAAATAAAATGCCACTCCTCTCCTGGATCTACAAGATCTAATCTGTTTCTTTTTTTTTTCTCGAAAAGAAGGAATGCTATTCTCCCTCAGATCTATTTATTGAGATTAGATCCTTAGCTGAGGACAAAAAAACCAACTGTAATCGAAGAAGAAAAGGAAGATGTATATGGCATATGGATATCCGCAGGTGATTCCATTAGAGCAAGGGCAGTATCCAACGTCGCAAAAGATCATTTACCTAAAACTCATTAACCGACTCTTGCTCGTCGTTTCGCCTTTGCATCTCGAGCTATGGAGTTCCTCCCAGGTATTTCCTACACAAATGTATGCTTTTGTTCACGATTATTCTTTTGTTTCCCCCTTTTTATAAAGCCTTTTGATTGTTGCAGCATAGAGTGAGGTTAGGGAGCTATAAGAGAGATGCGGATTCGCTGCAGCGAGAAGGCGAGAATGTGCACGCCGTTTGGAGCCCTGACACCAAATTGATTGCGGTTCTTGTGAGTTTTCTTCTTCTTCTTTTTCCCTCAGAGAATTGATCTAGCTTACTATGATGCCTGCGAGTTTGATTTTCTTTTAGTTGAAGTTGTTTATGTCTCTGTTTTTATTAGATGTTCTTTTAGTACTAGGGTGCTGACATTTTTGGAGTTAATAGAGTAAAATTAAAATGAAGCAGAGAAGCAGTTTATGCATGTTGCTCTTGATAATTGCATTTAGCTTGATTTGTTTTATTTTAACGCTTATGGATGATGGATAAGAGTTTCCTTTTGTCCGGATTGATCAATGATAAAAAGATGGTGCTTGATATAGACCATTTATTGTTTTCTTTGTTTCAGTGTACTGCTTCTGAAGATGTTTAAGCACGTTACTTTATTTGTTATGAATTTAAATCTTACTCGTTTTTGTTTGTGCAGACTTCATCTCTCTTTCTTCACATTTTTAAGGTCCAGTTTACTGAGAGAAAAATACAATTAGGGGGGAAGCAACCCTCTGATCTGTTTCTAGCAACGATAACTCGAGTTCTGAGTGAACAAGTTCCCTTTGCTGAAAATGATTTGGCCGTGTAATATTTCTTTTTCATTTGCTGTAGTTTTGACCTTAACTTTAGTTCTTCTCAGTATCTTATCTTTCCTTTGAACCTCTTTGATGTAGGAGCAATATTGTGAGTGATAACAAACATATGCTATTGGGGCTTTCTGATGGATCTTTATATAGTATCTCTTGGAAGGGGGAGGTAACCCATTGATAACATGTTGCAATTTTATCCTGTCTTATGCAATTCCTTTTACCATGTAATTTGATTTTTGTATATACTTTATTTGTGTAGTTTTATGGAGTTTTTGGACTGGATTCCTCCCAACACAATGAGAATGAAGTTGCTACATTATCACATTCTCCAGTTAATTTTACTGCTTCTGGAGAGGACGACAGTACTTTTGCCTCGAATAATAATGTCTCCAAGAAAGCTGCTATAGCACAATTGGAGTTTTGTGTTTCGATGAGGCTTCTGTTAGTTTTATATTCTGATGGACAACTAGTGTCATGCTCTGTGAGCAAGAAAGGTTTAAAGGCTGGTGAATCCATTAAACCTGAAAAAAAATTGGGAAATGGCGATGCTGTATGTACTTCTGTTGCTGGAGATCAACTAATCCTTGCCGTTGGTACCAGAAGAGGTGTTGTTGAGTTATATGACTTTGCTGACTCTGGGTTGCTCATTCGTACCATCTCCTTATATGACTGGGGGTATGCGTTGTCTTTATTGGCAAAGCTAGAATATTGGTGGTATAGTCTAATGCATATATATTTTGCTCTTTGAGTGAACCGACTACTATATATGTCTACTAGGTAGTTAAATAATATATTTTCCTCTGCTATCTTTTTTAAAATCACATTCCTTGCGGTTGTCAACTTGCACCGACCATTTTACAGTACGATGAAAATCCGTATGTTAAGCAACACTGTAATTCTTTTGGTTTTGCTAGTTTCTTAGCAGTACTTATTTTAGCAAGTTTTTGGACCATAGTGTTGTAGAAATCAATGTTATGGGTTCAGGCTTTCACGCGTCAAGGGTGAAAACTTTACTTCTTGATCTTCTTGTTTGGCAGATATACAATGGAAGACACTGGTTTTGTCAGTTGTATTGAATGGACACCAGATAATTCTGCTTTTGCAGTTGGGTGGAAGTTAAGAGGACTTACAGTTTGGTCTGTTTCTGGATGTCGTCTAATGTCAACCATCCGTCAAATTGGTTTGAGTTCTGCTTCTTCTCCAGTAGTTAAGACAAACCAGGATTGTAAATATGAGCCATTGATGGGCGGTACCTCGTTAATGCAGTGGGATGAATATGGATATAGGCTTTATGCTATTGAGGAGGGATCTTTGGAGAGAATTCTAGCATTTTCTTTTGGAAAATGTTGCCTTAGCAGAGGAGTATCGGGAATGACTTATGTCCGTCAAGTGATTTACGGTGAAGATAGATTGCTTGTTGTGCAGTCAGAAGAGACTGATGAGCTAAAGATGCTACATTTAAACCTTCCAGTTAAACATCCAAGTCACAACTTCAATAAATGTCTACTTTCATTCGGTTCACCTATAAAATGTGAGTGTCCTGATGTTGTTTTGCTTTTGTTCAGGTTTCTTACATTTCACATAACTGGCCTGTTCAGCATGTGGCAGCAAGCAAGGATGGAATGTATTTAGCGGTTGCTGGTCTCCATGGGTTGATTTTATATGATATAAGACTGAAGAAGTGGCGAGTGTTTGGAGATATCTCTCAGGAACAAAAGATTCAGTGCGAAGGTCTGTTATGGCTGGGGAAGATCGTTGTTGTCTGCAACTACATTGATTCTTCAAACATGTGAGATGCAAATCTGTGTCCTCTTAATTATTTCTGCAGAACTTGCCAACTCTGTCCAAATACTTCTAACTATTGATTAATTTCTGATATATATGGATGCCTGAATTTCATGGGCAAGTCATCGCACTGCCTGTTCATTTAAACTTCAACCGATCAAGTATTCTTATTTTGAACCCTAAGCTTTTGGCAGCAAGTTTCAATTCTTTCTTTCTGTCATTTGTTTTTAATAAATAGTTACATTGATTCTATCAAAGAAAAAATAGTTACATTGATTCGCCTAACATGTGAGATGCAAAAATGTGCACTGTGCCCTCTGAATTACTTCTGCTGCAGAACTTGTCAACTCTGTCCAAATACTTATAATTGTTGATTAATTCATCACACTATCAGCTCCTTTAAACTCCAATTGATCAAGCACTCTTATTTTGTTGGCCACAAGTTTCAATTCTTTCTTTCTATCATTTGTTTTTAATGAAGACTTACTAATTGGAATCTTTTCATTTAGTTTATGATCAACTGTTGTTTATTGTGGTTGATGCAAATGATTGTATGCAGGTATGAGTTGCTTTTTTATCCTCGATATCACCTTGATCAGAGCTCACTACTTTGTCGTAAATCATTGCTTGCAAAGCCCATGGTAATGGATGTCTATGAAGATTACATATTAGTCACTTATCGCCCTTTTGATGTACACATATTCCATGTGAAATTATCTGGTGAACTGACACCTTCTAGTTCTCCAGATTTACAGGTAAAGGAATGTTATCCAGTTGTTTAAATATTTGATTGAAATATATAAATGATTGTGCTTTAAAATAGTGTGTAAGTTATTCTTCATACGTTTTTTAAGTGATAAAATGACAAACAGCTTTCTACAGTACGAGAACTCTCAATCATGACTGCAAAGAGCCATCCTGCAGCTATGCGTTTTATTCCTGATCAAATTCCAAGAGACAGTGCACTTGACAATCATATCTCGTCTTCTTCAAACTTATTAGCCAGAGAGCCTGCAAGGTATCACCTTTGAACTGGTGCATCGAACTTTCTGCACAGTGCATGTGCCTGATATTTACTTGCTTTTCTAGATGTCTGATACTGAGAACGAATGGGGAGCTTTCATTACTTGATTTGGATGATGGACGGGAAAGGGAACTCACCAATTCGGTTGAACTATTTTGGGTTACATGTGGTCTATCAGAAGAGAAAACAAATCTGATTGAGGATGTCTCTTGGTTGGACTATGGCTACAGAGGAATGCAGGTAACCTACTGTTAAAATTGATTGTCCAACACTTTGATTTTTCCATTTTTCTGTAAATCATCTTGTTTTTACTAGTCTGATTATTTGTGTTGGATGTTTATTTTTACAGGTTTGGTATCCATCTCCAGGTGTTGACTCATTTAAGCAGGAGGACTTTTTGCAGGTAATTTTTACCTGAGAATGTGATTTTTCTCTGATCTTGTTACTCCTTCAATGTACTTTTCTTGTCATCATTTCTCTTATTCAGCATTTTTTAAAAAGATCATACATCGCATTTGATCTGGTTATTTGGCATATCTACTTGTTTTAATATTTCTACTTGTATTATCAGTTGGATCCAGATCTGGAATTTGACCGTGAGGTGTACCCTTTGGGGCTTCTTCCAAATGCTGGGGTTGTGGTTGGCGTGTCTCAAAGGATGTCATTTTCAGCATGCACAGAATTTCCATGTTTTGAGCCAACTCCCCAAGCTCAAACTATATTGCATTGCCTACTCCGACATCTCCTTCAGGTATCTCTATTTTTTCTCATATCTTTAAGAGTGCCAAATCCTTGTTTCATTTAAATTCTAAATTCATATTCATACGGGAATGTGGACATTGAAATTTCTTGTCTTTATTGGCAAAAATTTGATTTCTTTTATATTTTATGGTAATGGATTTTGGCATTATATCCATTTATTTGTCAAACCTATGTAAACTTCATCAGGCAGAGACTTAATTCTCTTTCTTTAATGGTGTTTGGGAAATATTTCCCCCCAAAATGAATAGTGGGAATTGTGGGTGGTTTCTTGAAAGTTTTCCAGCAATGAACATTCAAAGCCTTGTTTTGTTCAGCTTGTTGTTCCTCTTCTCACTCATGGTAGGTTTTCCACTTCGAGTTTATGCATGTGAAGGTTCTTACCACCAACCTTCAAAAATGATAAAAGTTTGTTATTGGCTGACCAAAAAGTGTTAGTAGGTGATGTGGCTAGACAGGGAAATAGCAGTGAATCGATTGAATTAGGGTTATAAAAACTTCTAGTTTCTTTCTATTAGTTCAAGAAAATAATAAGAATAATTATGTTGGCTGTAAAGCTTACAACTTATTTTATAGGTTGTCTTTCTTCCAACTAAAGTTACTAGGCTTTCTTGCAATTTTTTTTCATCCTAACCCTAGATTTAAACCTAAAGATAACTAATAACCCTAAACATTTAAGTCCTAGCCTTAGCCATTTATCATATGCCTAATAATTAATAAATATTATAAAATAAAACTAAAATACTAAAATATTACAAAAATAAATAAGGCTCCTGCATCATTACAACATTTTTGGAACTTAATTTAGTTATTTGCAAAGATGTACCTTTCTTCAGAGTAGCATTAAAGGATGTTTATGTACATATACAAAGTCATGGCTCTAACTGGTGCCTCATTTTAAAGCACAATGCTACCTTGGTTATACATACTCTTTTTTATTCAACTTCTGGTTCTGCATCTTGCAGAGGGACAAAAGCGAAGAGGCTTTACGTTTGGCAAAAATATCAGCAGAGAAACCTCATTTTTCACATTGTTTAGAGTGGCTTCTTTTCACCGTATTTGATGCTGAGATTTCAAGGTATTATTAACTGGGAAAAATGACTGTCCATGTCATGCATGGAATGATTATTTGTCTCTCTGTATGCATGTAATTGAGGGCATTTCCATGCAGTCCTAATGTTGCTGATTTTAGCTTTTGGGAAACTAGAAAAATATAAATTTTCCACATAAACTTGCTGGTTTTAGCAAAAGTTACTTCTATTTTGCTTGGACCATTTTAAGGACCATTCTTGATCTGTGTTCACTGGAAGGCTGGAGGTTTTGATGTGCTTTCTTTTCTCCCCGTCTCTTTTTCCGGTATCTCTTTATGCTTACCCTATAAGAACTAAATTATATTGGTTCCTTGCAGACAAAATGTGAATAAAAACCAGATCTCAGTCCAGAAACAGAATGTCTCTCTTTTGGAGAAGACCTGTGATCTGATCAGAAATTTTCCAGAGTATCTTGATGTGGTTGTGAATGTTGCAAGAAAAACTGATGGTAGACATTGGGCCGATCTGTTCACTGCTGCAGGAAGATCTACAGAGTATGTTCTTTAGTTCTCCTTTTTCACTTGTTTTTCCAGTTGACAGATACAAAACATGTCTGAAAGATGTTGGACATATATATATATGTGTGTGTGTGTGTTATTCTTCTTCCTTATCTTCTGTAGTGATTAACTATGTTTGGATAGATTTGACCTTCTCTTGACTGAGTAAACATTGGGCATTGGTTGCATCATCATTCTATTTAATTTACACACCTTCATCCTTTTTCCTTCCAAAAATTGGCCTCACTAATTTTATTGCAAAAGGTTGTTTGAAGACTGCTTCCAACGGAGATGGTACCGCACTGCAGCATGCTACATTCTTGTAAGAAAAATTCTCCTTGAAAATTTTAAATTTGTTCTAAAAATTTCATGTTTCTTTTCATTGCCTTTTGAATTTTGCCAAAGATATTTCCTGTTCAGAGATGGTTGGAATTGTATTTAATACAAGCATATAGCCTGTTTTAAAGCATGCTTTGGGTTCTTATACAGTTTAGCAGTTATGGTCAACCTATAAGAAGTAAATTTACAGAGTTTGCTCATCTTCTAAGAATTATGTATCTCTTCCCCCTTAGATGTTGTTGGAAAGCTATGCATTAGAAGCGAGGGGAACATTCTCTCTTATTGCATGTGAATTTCTTGTCAGAAAACAGTATGCAAGGTTTTTAATAGATCCGTAGAGTTAGGAGTCATCATCTCCTGTTCAACATGATTGTTTGATCAAATTCATTCCTTTTATAAAAATGGTGCAGGTAATTGCCAAACTCGAAGGTCCTGCTGTTAGTCAGTACTGTGCTCTGCGCTTATTGCAGGTAGATCTTTGCTAATAGTTTCATAATGATTTTCTCCGTTTTACCTTTATTTACCCCTTCTAGACTTTTGAAAGCATTATCAAATCCTGTGCAGGCAACTCTAGATGAATCATTATATGAACTTGCTGGAGAGCTGGTATTATTCTTGCATGGTCATATGTTTGTGTAAATGATTTTTTTTTTGTAATAAACACTTACTGAATCATGATTTCTTTCTCTTTTGTTCTTAGGTGAGGTTCTTGTTGAGGTCAGGGAGAGATTTTGAGCAATCATCTACAGATTCGGAGAAATTATCTCCTAGATTCTTGGGCTATTTCCTTTTCCGTTCTAGTTTCAGTAGATCATCATTAGATAAAAGGTTATTGACTTCCATGAATTGTTCTACATAACCTTGGGGTGTTGTAATTTCAAGATAATACTTCATTCATCTTAACCCCGTTTTTTGACAACAGCACTTCATTCAAAGACCAGAGTGCTCATATTGCTTCCGTCAAGAACATATTGGAAAATCATGCTAGCTATTTGATGTCAGGAAAGGAACTTTCCAAGCTTGTTGCATTTGTAAAAGGCACTCAGTTCGATTTAGTGGTAAGAGAAACATAGCTGGTTCAAAATGTCATTTTATGGGGTTAAGTGATTTTCATTTGTTCCACTAAACAATACATTGCAGGAATATCTTCAAAGAGAAAGATACGGTTCTGCTAGGTTGGAGAATTTTGCATCAGGGCTAGAATTGATTGGGCAAAAGGTACCAGTTTTCTTAGAAATTTGTTTTCGTCTATATTCTTTGCTCTTTGTTGTATTATTATATATCATAGTGGAATAGCTTGTGTGAAGTAAGAAACAGTTCAAAATGCCTCAACTTAGGCACTAACTGTTTATATATTTAGATCATAAAAATAACCACTACTTTCTCTGCAATTCCTTTTTTTTGTATGATAGTCTAATGCTTATTGGACCATATTTTTTAAATTTTCCAGCTGCAAATGGGAACGTTACAGAGCAGGTTGGATGCTGAATTCCTCTTGGCTCATATGTGCTCTGTCAAGTTCAAGGAGTGGATAGTTGTCCTTGCCACTCTTCTAAGGCGATCTGAGGTATAATTTGTTTCATTGAACATTAAAATTCTGGTTTTAATGATAATTTGATTTTTTATCATCACTGATATATGTACCGTACCTTGTCCTCGTTTGAAGCAACTTGTGGGACTCATTAGGTTTTGTTGTTTTGATCCGGACTTATCTTTAAAAAGTTACTAGGATTTTTGTCCATGCTTTACAATAGGACTTTTTTTATTGGAATGATAATTTTTTTAAAATTTTTATATTTTTGTACATATTTTGATTTACTTGATTAATTAAACTGTGAAAGGGTTTAATAAGTTAATTGGTGTTTCGGACAATTGTTTTTTGTTAATGTGATTTTTACTTTATATTTTACCTATATATTGTTTCTTGTGCATTTTCCGAGTTTCTTTGGTTGTTGATTTTCTTTAAATAGTTGCCTAACCTTCCCCCATATCTCTCCCTTGTATGAAAGAAAAGAACCACACATAGACATAGGTTACTAGGTAGCCAGTTAGAGCAAAACGGAAAACTATACAGAAACCAACTTTTATTCTCTTTTCCCACCTCTATTCCTAGTGTGAAAAAAAGCTACCTAGGCCTTAATTAGCTGTCATAAGAAAATAGATAGCTGAATTTCAATCATCTTCAAGGGGGATCATTTGGTGGAACCGTGATGAAATAGGAAACATCTCATCATCACACCTGCGTACAGATTCCCGTAAGTCAGAACTGGAAATTGAACCACGATATCCTTTTAAACTGTTCCAAATGGCTCAAATCTCAGGGAAGGTAGGCGAGATTCTAACTTTGTTCGTGCAAAACATTCCGCCTAGATATCATTGGAGTGGGTTGAGTCAACTATTCGGGAGGCATGGAGACGTGATTAGTTCTTATATAGCAAGGAAGAACGATAGAACAGGAAAGCGCTTTGGGTTTGTTAGATTCTCTAACAGAGATGACTCAGTTAGAGCAGTCCATAGATTAAATGGATTCTGGTTATTAGGATATCGATTATCAGTAAAAGAAGCTCGGTATGGAGTTAGGAATCAAATCTGGAAACTGAAGTATCCATCAACCTCCATTGCTACAACCAGGGTAGAACAAGGTATAAGCGTTAGTGGAGATAGTCCGGAGGATCTAGCAAGAAGGAGGACTAGGCTAATACAGGGGGATGTTCATGAGGAAGCTGTTCGAAAGCTCCAAAAGTGCCTCGTTGGAACGATGGCATCGTTTTGCTCTTGCAGTCAGGTGGTAGGCAGATTACAAGCACATGGTCTAGGAGATATTAAGACCAAGTTCCTGGGTAGGAGAGATTTCTTGTTGCAAATAGATGATGAAGAGTCATACAGAAATTTGAAGGAGCAGAACTGGTTGATATTAAATGAAGTTTTCCAGGAAGTTCAACCTTGGTTAGAATCTTACAGAGCGTCGGAAAGAGTTACATGGGTTAAACTGTTTGGAATGCCGCTTCACTGCTGGAATCATAGCACCTTTAAGAGGATAGCACATCAATGGGGAGAATGCTTAGCGCTGGGAGACAACGCACTTCAAGAATTGGGCTGCGAGGAGATGACTATTCTGATCGCAACTAGTAGGAAAGAGTTTATTGATGAAGTGGTAGACTTGGAAGCAGGTAGAGATATTTTTAGGATTAGAGTTGTGGAATTTCCCACAGTTAGAAGTGATTCTTTGTTTCGAGAGTGGGAAAGAAAAGAAGGTGCGATTGCAGTCGTTTCTGAACCATCGGCAGGAAGAAGCGTGGACTCATCGGTGGAGAAGAATTCCGAGAGGTGTTCTGAGGAAGAAGACATTCTATTATGCTGTATGGGGAACAGAGCTAAAGGCAGCATCTTGTTGGGTGGGGAAGAGGAGGCAAGGAACATAGGGGAGGAAATTATTATGGGTCTGAAGAATAATGTTGCTGGTCAGGGGAAGGTTCAAACGCTAATCGAGGAAGTGGTGGAACACGAGGAAGTACTGGATCACGCGGAGAGAGAGGCAGAAGATGTCAACAGGAATATATGTAAGACTGCACGTGTAAATGTGGGGATGCAGAATTATTTAATAGATTTCCCCATCTTGGATGGTCGTTTAGAGTCAAAGGAGGTGGAGGATGTGATTCATATGGGCCTTACAAATAATTGTGCTTTCAAAAGATCCAAGGGAGAGGAGGTCCAACAGAATGGGGCTGTGGTTGACCGGGTGGATGGAAAACCCAAATCGGCACCCAGGCAGATCCAAATAGAAAAGGAGACGATAAATAAAAATTATAGCTCTATTCAATTAATTCAAGAGGAAAATGGCTCCCCAAAGGAAGGCTAGATTCTGCCGAAGCAAGAATAATCAGAAGAAGGTGCATCGTGAGGAAGTATTGACTGATCTTGAAGGCTCACAAGTGATTTTGGTTTCGGAACACTATAGCGGTGGAAGAACTGGAAGTTTCAGGTGTTTCGCTTATGATTATTGATGATGGAGTTGGAGGTTCGGATAGTCTCCGGCGACTTGACGAGCATTTAGTGGTAGAAAGGCGGATAGAGTGTTTTCAATGCTTGCTTTTTATAATCTTAAAGTGTCGTAGCACATGGCTATTGTGTTAGGATTTGGCTTCTATGGATTGAGTCAGTTGTTATTGAGGCTAGATGATGGGTTCTTTCATAGAATATGCAGTTCCAGGACCTCCGTCTTTGCTGGAGCTTATTGTTATCAACAGGGGTCTTCTTCTTTTGAGCCATTCTCCAGAGGTTTAAGGATCGAGGGTTCGTTGATTCTGATAGCATCTTGCTGAGGATTGGGTTAAGAATTTTGATAGCTGTCCTGCTGTTTTTCTTCATCTAGTGATAGATATTGCTGTTGATTAGAGTTTTGGAGGGTGCTATCAGTAGGGTTGACTGAACAGTTTTTTTTTTTTTGAAGCTGATAGCTTAGCTTAGGTTGGTATTGGGTAGTTATTGTCGGGTGGATTAGGATGTTTTATTGTGTGAAAGATGTGTTGTTTGGTGTGTTTCGGGTTGTTATTGTAAGGGGATTGTAGGTTTAAACTTTATGTAATATTTTACTTTTTAATGAATTTTGAGGCACTCTTTTCCTCCTACCGCTGATTATGAAACACTTATTGGTGTTACGTTAATCATGAAGAGGGTTTTTAATGAGGCCTCCACTTCCTGTCAAAAAAAAAAAGAGATGCAGAACTGAAACACATCTCGTGTTTGATTTTTAAATCTCTTTTGACGTTTTTGAATTTCATCTTTAACGATACCTGTTATCGTTTATTTAGATTTCTAGGTCATCTTGACATTAATAATTCATGCAAGTTGTTGTTCATCATAGGGTTTCATGATCATAATCCATTTATCGTTCTGCAGGTTCTTTTTGATCTTTTCCGGCATGATATGCGGTTGTGGAAAGCATACAGTATGACATTGCAGGTACGTGGCTTTTACAGCTTCGTCCATAGTAAAACTATTCTTATCGAAATCCGACTTACCATACTCTCAATTTTTTTTTTGTCAGTCTCATCCAGCATTTGCTGAATACCATGATTTGCTTGATGATTTGGAAAAGAAACTTTCACCCACTGCAAATTCGGAAGATAAATGAGGTAGGTATCGAATTTAAACTGGAAAAAAATCATGTGGAATGCCAAGCGAAAGAGGACCAATTTTCTCGGTAGTATTGTTCAACCAAGCAAAAGAGGATCAGTGGAAATCAAGTCTTGCAGATGATTAGGCCCCGTTACAGTGAATCTTTGTATCTCATTAGAATCACACAAAAATGTTCTTTGTAGATATAGAGGGTTAAGCATCATAGGGATTCATGTCATGCTCAGTTGCATGCTTTTTGGTTTTGTTTTAATATACTATTCTTCACATTATTTATAACGTATTATTGTCTGTATAAATGTTTATAAATAAGTCGAATCAACCAAATAAAATACTTATTATATTCGTGTTGTTGTTAGCCTGAAAAGTGAATTTCAGGAGATTGATTGGCTGATATTTTGAAACTTTTTAGTTGATTGGCATAAAATTTTTCAATGATTTACACCTGTATTTCATATAGGGTTGAGTGTTCGACCGAGTCGAGTCAAAAAATTTAGAGTTATTTGTCAGATTTTATAACTCAAATTTTATTTGATTTTTTTTAGTCGAGTTTATAAAATTTGAGTGAGTTGTTCAAGTTCTTATTTAAATTTAATTGTAAATACTTATAATATTATGGTACTATTTGATTATAATTTAAATAGTTTTATATAATCATATATATTATATATTTATTTTTTCATATTTTTTTATATGTGATATATATATATATATATATATATATATATATTATAAAGTTAAGAAATTCAATTCAAACTTGAAAATTAATCTATTAATTATTGAAAGATTTAAGCTTTTTAAGTTATTATTCGAGTTCTATTTTACAAGTCTATTTGAATTTAAAAATTTTTCGAATCGAGTTAAATCAATTTGAGTCGAATTTTTTCTAGTCAAATTTTGTTCACCTCTAATTTCATATATACTAAAAGAAAGTAATTCATAAGCTATTACGTTATATATAAGCAATTATACTGGTATTTTGAAAATCCAAAAGCATGGTTTCACAAGATCCTTTATTATTACAGAATTTCAACCAGAATTAATACCAATACCATTAACCATTCCATTTTTCAGGTACTGGACAAGCTGAGTAATGTACTTGTCCTGATCAGCAATAACCTTGGCAGCTTCTGTTGCACGAGCCCTGATGCTTTCTCCTTCCTCTGACACCATCGCAAGCCTCAAAGAGTTGGCTATATCATTTCTATCATATGATCCATCTTCACCTCTATCAATCTCCAACCCCAAACCTTTCTCCACGAGCAATCTGGCATTCAAAGGTTGGTCATATACAAATGGCAGCGCCACCACAGTGTGCCCAAATTGCAGACTCCCTATCACACAACTCCAACCACAATGAAACAAGGTTCCCCCAATTGAAGAGTGTCCCAAAATGTCCATTTGTGGTGCCCACCCAAGAGTCACCACTCCCCTGCCCTGGGTCCATTGAGCAAAACCTGGTGGCACTGCATCAATTTCATCTTTAACCCAAGCAGGTTCTCTCAGTGCCCACAAGAAATGTAATTCAGACAACTCTAGTCCATATGCTATCTCATAATTTTGATCTCTACTCAGTTGACACACACTGCCAAACCCCACAAATACAACTGGCTTTGGCTCTTGGTCATCAAGCCACCTAAAAATCTTAACCCATTTCTCGTCGGTGATGTCTCTTCCTTGTGGTTTCTCCGGTGGAAGCAAGCCTGCTGGAATCACCTTTTTTCCAAGCATCGTTTCTAATAAAGTTAAGTAATCCTCTTCAAACTCGTTGCAACTACGTATAACAACAGTTTTGCATGACAGTAAGGCCTTGCTAATGCGATAGGCATCCGTTCTTTCAGTTCCGTTTGATCCGTAAATGACACCAAAGCTTACCTCAGCCTCATGCTTCTTGAAGCAGACGGAAGATGGGAATGTGACCCATTCCGGAGATGAACGTAGCTTCTTTTGGCCATCACCGAACAGATAATCCGTTGAGCCAAGGAAAACGTCAGTGGAAGCATTGAAAGGTTCGAAGTAGAATAGCGAGATTTGATATTCAAGGGCTATCTCTGATGCCCAGTAAGGAACAACATCAACAAATAACCAATCTGGTGATTGATCAGCCACGAATTCCTTGAATGGTTCTTTAAGGAAATCTTATGCGGCTTTCAAGTATTGATGTTTCTCACAAGGGAGATCAACAGTGGCCTCAGCCCCTTCCGGTAGCACATCGTTGTCCAATGCTGGCAATGGAAGCTCCACCAAGTTAATGAGAGTAGATAAACTTGGAGGAATTTTTGGTAGTCTTTTGATGTTTTTAGGGGTTTGAACGAAGGACATTTTGACTCCACCTCTAACCGAGAGTTGAAAAAAATGGCCCCATGTGCCCAAAGGCATACCATGGCATCATAACAACGTGAAGATCTGTAGCCATTTTTGTTTCTCTAGTTTAGTGGCTCTCAGTACGAAAGCCTTGAATGAAACATCTATTTAAGCATGCCAATTGCCTGAAGCATTGGAACAGTCATCATCTGTGCCCCAGATCTTTGGAAGGAAGGAAAATCAATGCTGTTTCCCTGTGAATTTTTACGAATTGGGTATTTAAGTTCTGAACCTACGGATTTGTTAACTATGAAAATTTGCATGGGTTAGCTTCCATTTTAGTGAAAAGTTTTTCATTGTTTCTAAATTATGTCAAACAAAATCCATTGTTTCTAAATCTTGGAAGACAAGAAATCAAAATACGAGCAACCAAAATAGGGTAGTCTTTGTTAGTTGTTACTACTATATGGGCAACCAAAGCCCCTTTCATACAATGATGGTAATTTTGATTAACTTTGTAATAATTCACAGAGAAAATCGCCTCAGTGACCAAAAATGCCTTATAATATACGATTTTAACCAACTTTTTTTGGATTTGCCAAAATGACCAACAAAATCGCAACGCGAAATAAAAATCGCAACGCGATCCCCAGAATCGCAAATCAGTTTCCAAAATCGCAACGCGATTCTTGAAAATCGCAATGCGATAGTACAAATTCGCATTGCGATTTTCCAGAATCACAACGCGAATATGAAAATCGCAACGCGAACACATAAATCGCAACGCGTATCCGTAAATCGCAACGTGTATCCGTAAATCGCAACGCGTATCCGTAAATCGCAATGCGTATCCGTATATCGCAACGCGTATCCGTAAATCGCAACGATAATACATAAAATCGCAACGCGTATCCGTAAATCGCAACGCGATATTTAAAGCGCCATTATAATCGCTACGCGTATTTTATTTTCAAATTACAAAAACGAATATTAAGACAAAATCCCGTAATCGCAACTCATAACCTAAAACCTAAAATCACAACTCAGTCCCATCTCCATCTCTCACTCTCTACGGCGAAATCCGTCCCCATCTCCGAAGATTTCCGTCCCCATCTCCGGCGAAATCCCTCACAAACATTCACGGTCAGAAATCCCTCACAATATTCAGAAATGGAAAATCAACCTCCGAGGGTTAGTTTTTTTTAATTATTTTTATTTTGAAATTTTTGCATTATTGTAGGTTTTTCATATTGAAACTGATGATAAGTTTACTGGTCATTTCAATAATAGATTAACCATTTCACTTAGATTTCATTTCGCGTTACGATTCTCTCGTTGCGATTTTCATTTCGCGTTGCTATTCTCTCGTTGCGATTTTCAAGTTAGTATTTGTCTTTGTCTTTGTTCTGTCTTTTGGTTGAAGTAATGCAATCCATTCAAGTTTCAATTTGCAGAAGAGTCGCAACGAGATAAATGAAAATCGCAACGAGAGAATGACTGTCGCAACGAGAGAAATGAAAATCGCAACGAGAGAATCGCAACGCGAAATGAAAATCGCAACGAGAGAATCGCAACGCGAAACCAAAATCGCATTGCGATTTTCATTTCGCGTTGCGATTCTCTCGTTGCGATTTCATTTCGCGTTGCGATTCTCTCGTTGCGATTTTCATTTATCTCGTTGCGACAGTCATTCTCTCGTTGCGATTTTCATTTCAACCAAAAGACAAAACAGTGTTGCAAATTTTAGTTTCAAGAATAAACTACTACTTTTTATGTTTATTGTTTTTGGTATATCTTCACAGTGTAGTTTTTGGTATATCTAACTTGGTATGTTTATTGTTTTTGTAGAAATTTTTTTCGGCTTCATTGACATTAAGGAATAAAGTTAGCCTAGCCACTACAATTGCTTCGAAGCTTCACCTGCTCAAAGACAATTGTTTGAGGAAACCTGCTTCGGGCCATGGCTGAGAGTACAGCATCCGGGTGGAGATGCTAATTTGACCCATTTGTGGCTTCATACCATGACATCAAATCTACCCGACAGTATACAACGTGGTGAGGAAGAGATATGGTTTCATTTTCCACCAGCGTATACTTGTTTTGGGCGGAAGGAGTTCTGCTTAATCACTGGTCTACGATTCGGACACGATGATGTAGGCCGGTACACTCGTCATATCGCCCGCCCATCATGGTTATCCCGGGTTTTTCCGGATGAGTCAATGGAGAAGCCGAACCTACACGTCGACGACCTGAAGAAATTGTTTAATAAGAAAGCTGGTTTCACTCGGATGGATGACGTCGATGTTGTCCGAGTATGCCTTCTACTACTTGTGTATGCCGACTTTTTAGGCAGAGAGGCCAGACAACCTATTCCTCGGGAGCTAATAATATTGGTAGAGGACCTGAATGCATGGAATCTGTTTCCGTGGGGTTCGTATATATGGAAAGCTACCTGGACTAAGTTGTCTACTGCCTTTGATGACCGCAAAAGTTTGCGTGGCGATGGGTCGAAATACACTTTGTCAGGCTTTGTTTGGGCCTTTAAGGTAAGAATTTCTATATAATGTTTCTAAAATTATAATTAATTATTTAACAATTACTAATTTTGTTATTATATTGTTTGTAGATTTGGATATTCGAGGCTTTCCCCAGCATGCGTACATATGCAATAAAAACGTCAAATGATATTCCCAGGGCTATTTCCTGGAAGAGGAAAACTCTGTTGGATTGGGAAGACTTAATACCATATGCGACAATAAATAATGTAAGTTAACACAAATACTTTCATATAATATATAAACAAGTTATTAATAGTAGACGTTTAACTTTGTTTGAGTTTTTATATTTTAGGAGGCCAACATTCCATTACAAAGACTGACACCCACGGAGGAAGAGCTTGCCACTGATTGGTGGCAAGCTAGTCAGAGTTTTTTTGATGGCACGGATGATGAGCAGCATCCACTTCCTCCAATTCGAGAGCCATCACCTCACCTAGAGCCATCACCCGATCGACCCGACTATACACCTCTAGAACGAGAGCCATCACCTATCCCGTCACATCATCGAGCCTCTTCTCCACCATCACCTCATGATAGGCGACCGGCAAAGATGCCACGACTCCTATCTCCCTGTTCTCCACCTCCACCTCCACGGATGAGTCAAGGGAGTTACGTGATGAGGTCAATGCCTTGCGTGAGGAGATCGGTACTCTACGCGATAACGATGGTGCATGGCGTGTGGAGGTGTCAACTTTACGTGGTGAGGTTGCCGCTCTACGTGAGATGATAGTATCGTTGCAGAATGAGGTTCATACTCTACGCAACGAGGTAAGTTTAAGATTTTCCATATTTAACTTAATGATAAATTTACTTGTAATTTCACTTAGATTAGCCATTTCACTTAGATTGCTTAGTAAATTTATTCGGTTGCTGCCAATTCTGCTAAACTGTGTATTCTTTAACACTGTGAAATAGTATTTGTCTTTGTTTTATCTTTTGGTTGAAAGTAAATTTGTTCGGTTGCTGCCAATTCTGCTAAACTGTGTATTCTTTAACACTGTGAAATAGTATTTGTCTTTGTTTTGTCTTTTGGTTGAAAGTAAATTTGTTCGGTTGCTGCCAATTCTGCTAAACTGTGTATTCTTTAACACTGTGAAATAGTATTTGTCTTTGTTTTGTCTTTTGGTTGAAGTAATGCAATCCATTCAAGTTTCAATTTGCAGAAGAAATAGTTTACTTTCGCAACACGAAACTTAAAATCGCAACGCGAAACCAAAATCGCAACGCGAAATGAAAATCGCAACAAAAGAATCGCAACGCGAAACCAAAATCGCAACGACAAAATCGCAACGCGAAACCAAAATCGCATTGCGATTTTCATTTCGCGTTGCGATTCTTTCGTTGCGATTTTCATTTCGCATTGCGATTTTGGTTTCGCGTTGCGATTTTGGTTTCGCGTTGCGATTTTGGTTTCTCGTTGCGATTATCATTTCGCGTTGCGATTTTAAGTTTCGTGTTGCGAAAGTAAACTATTTCTTCTTCTGCAAATTGAAACTTGAATGGATTGAATTACTTCAACCAATAGACAAAACAAAGACAAATACTAACTTCAGGGTATTAGTTTGAAACATATTTTTCTTTGTTATCTGATGCATTTTGTGAACTATGATAGAATAATGACTTGGGTGAATACAATGCAAGTTTGAAACATATTTGTCTTTGTTTTCACTGTTTAAATATCATGTCTGTTTATTTACTGATTTTTGTATTTAATTATTTAGCGGCCCGATAGAGTGGATGCTTTACGTCGGGTTATGCTTGCACGACGGAGTTCACGCATCAGACAGCGTGCACGTGCTATTAAGTCTCCGTACACCCCAATAGTGCGAAGACACCGCAAGAAGAAGCCCGACTCGCCTGTCATCCCTCAAGAGTCCACTCCTATCGTTGAAGAGGCCCCCCCTATCATTCCTCGAGAGTCCCCTCCCACCGTTCAAGAGGCCACTGTCATCATTGAAGAGGTCCCTCCCACCATTCAAGAGCCCGATTCACATGGCGTCATATGTAGGCTTCTTGAGAAACCCTCTGACGTGCCGGACATGATGGATTCAAGTTGGATCTCGTATGAGTTACCGGCCAGTACCATACCGGTATCTGAAGAGGAGAGGGAACAACTACCGGACACAATTCTGGATAACACCCTTTGGGCTAAGACCGCAGTTGATTTTTATCTACATGAGCGGAGCCAGGGGTGTTTCACTGACATATGCAAGCTCACCGATGATATCTATTTGTTGCTTGATCGGTCTTGGTGGGGCGTATTATTAGGGGTCGAAGACAATGGCTATTTCGATGGGGGGGTAAGTCTTATATTTTTCTTATATTTCAATTTGATTAATTTTTTTTTAAATTTATGTAAGTCACTAATATATGTCTTTTTTTGTAAAACAGCATATCGATGCGTGGGTGACACGTCTTCTAATAATAAGAAAACTTAAGAAAAATAAAAATATACGATATACAATTATGCCGACGTCTTTTAACGCCGTTCACTTGAAGAATGCACGAGATGAATCATTTGATTTGGGCAATGGACAAGCTAAACTTTATCCTGCATGGTGGGAGGTCGATAAGGTTAGTATTTATTTTAGATTGAGTTTAAAGGTTTTATGAAATAAGTGCGCAAATGAATGAATTATTACTTATGATTGCAGGTGTTTATCCCTGTTTTGGAACGTAAACATTGGATTCTCGTCGAGCTTCAGCTCCCATCCCTTAAGACAATAGTGTATGACAGCATGATAAATTACATATCATTGGCTGATTTAAGAGATGTTATTAAGGGATGGAGCTCTCATTTGGCTAAATTCTTGGATGCGATCAATTATTGGACTCGTTCTGGAAACAAGAAGCCAAAGAAGCTCAATATTACAGTTATTAGAGACGAGACTGCGCCACAACAAACGAGCAGAGCCAGAGGAGATTGTGGTCCTCTCGTATGCTTGGCGTTGGAGCGTTTGACGACGGGAAGCACCAAGTATCTACCTCCCACCGATAGAGATAGAGCTGCAGTAGGCTTGTGGTTTCGGCATTATATGGCTAAATCGATATATACGAGACGTTGCCTACCTGCATCCGCGTTATAAAAATGTCCATAAACAATTGGTAAGTTTATAGACTTTTGGTTTGAAAATGTTTGGGTAAGTACCTAGAATTCAATAATTTGTTGTTTGTAGGTTTTAGATGTGTAGAAAGTGTTGTTTGAGCAAATGTTTGGTTTCTGCAGGTTAATCTCAGAAGTGAACTGCGTGAAAATGATGTATGGCTGCAAAAGTTGATTCAATAGTTTAATTGATTGTTTAATTGATTTGTAAAAGTTGATTCAATAGTAGATGATCGGAAATAAGAATTATTGCTTATTTTTTGATTGTTTAATTGATTTGTAAAAGATGATTTGTAAAAGTTGATTTGTGTAATTGATGCGAACATAATTCTTATTTGTGCTTGTTTAATTGATTGAAATGTAATGGTTGATTTTGTTGATTTCAATCTGCATTATGTTGAAGGCAAAAATGACTATCGCAATGCGAAATGAAAATCGCAATGCGAAATGAAAATCGCAACGAGAGAATCGCAATGCGAAATTAAAATCGCAATGCGGAAATGAAAATCGCAACGAGAGAATCGCAATGCGATTTTAATTTCGCATTGCGATTCTCTCGTTGCGATTTTCATTTCGCATTGCGATTTTCATTTCGCATTGCGATTTTCATTTCGCATTGCGATTCTCTCGTTGCGATTTTCATTTCGCATTGCGATTTTCATTTCCGCATTGCGATTCTCTCGTTGCGATTTTCATTTCGCGTTGCGATTTTCATTTCGAATTGCGATTTTCATTTCCGCATTGCGATTTTCATGTTGGGATTTTCATTTCGCATTGCGATTCTCTCGTTGCGATTGTAATTTCTGTGTTGTGATAGTCAAATGCATGCCTAATAAGTGATAACAACTGAATAACAAGAGTTGGTTAAGTCAAAATGGTTGGCCTGAGTCATTAATTCAACTGAAAATGTTAAAAGTTCACACATAAAATCCACATAATACAACGTTTGCATTTAAAAATCACCTAAGTTAACAGTCCCAAAAGGTGAAGCCAATTGTGATTGGGATTTTAAAGATGATTGCCTTTTGCTTGACACCATATGAGCTTTGGATTTTGATGAGGATCCATATTTTGGTAGAGGAAAAGATGATTTTGATGGCACTGGTGATCCACATGTCAACCTTGTATGACCACTTTCCTTGCACCGACTACATGTCGATCTCTTCTTCTCTTCACCCTTAGACGGTATACGATCGTGACTTTTTGGTCGGCCAGGTAGCCTTCTGACCATGGCTGGTGGCAAAACTGTTTGTAAGTCATCTGGTATGTCCCACTCAGAAGGATGTGGAATAGGGTAGACAATCTCGGCATAAGTCTGTCGATAAACTTCTGTAGTGTAGCAATCCATAGCGTATGTGCTTGAATCATCTTGGTTTAAATGAAGAGCAACTTTTATAACATGGCCACACGGATAACCAGATGTTTGCCATTTCATACAACTACACGTCTTTGCATTTAGATCGACTAGCCCATTTAAGTTATTATCCAGTACTTGAAACAAAGTGTTTGAACATGGTTCAACTCTCCATGACGTTGACTTCACAACACGTTTCGTTATCTTTTTTTCAGTCCATGGTGTAACACGATGTTCCAATGTTCCTGTAAATTTAAATAAACAATACTTAGTAAAATATAAATATGATAAGTTACGAATTCAAAGAAATAATACCTGCATGGTTTCTTTTCTTGTAGTACCACTGTTGAATAGAGGCTCGAAAAAACTCCATTAACATAGTAATGGGTAATTTTCGGGAATGACGACTTAGAGCGTTGATTGATTCTGCACTATTAGACGTCATGAAACCATATCTTGCTCCAAGTTGATGTACTCTTGACCATCTTTCAAACCCGACATCTTCTAGTGTTTGAGCACACTGAGGCAAAACACGTCTTAAACAATTTATATGCTTATTGAAATCCACTTCCCGATAAGCTTTTACAGCCTTCCAGTATGTCCATTTGTGCTTTTTTATACCAGCAGACCTTGATTTTAGATTTATATACAAATGAACACCACAAAGTCCATGAAAAGCATCTGGGAAACACCTTCTAACAGCGTTGTCAATTGAGTTTGCCCTATCGAATATGATTGTCAGATTGCTAATAGGACCTATGCAATCCCTAAGATGCCCCATAAACCATGTCCATGAATCAGATGTTTCAGATTTGCCAACCCCGTAAGCTATTGGCAATATCCCATTGTTAGCATCCATGGCTACTGCTAATAAGTTTACTCCAAGGTATCGACCTTTCAAATGTGCTCCGTCAACTATAATAACTGGGCGCATGCAAGTAATAAACGAACGAATCTACAAAATAATATACACAAGAAATATAATCATTTAAATGTGAAATGCATGTAACTAACAAAAATGAGTCAACAAAATTATATTGATTTACTAACCGTAGCACCAATGGCGATAAATAGCAACTCAAAGCGTCCATCTCTATCTGTTTTGATATGAGTTACCGACCCAGGATTTTTCAGCTTTAAATTGTGACAATAAGCCGGCAGTTGGGCAAACGATGCTTCTGGCGACCCCCTCAACAATTCCAAGGCATAACATTTGGCTCTCCAAGCTTGAGAATATGATATACTAATCTTGAACCGAGCATTCATGTCAGTCATAATTTCATGTCCCCGATATACCCTGCCATTCAAAAACATTAACTCAGCCAGAAAACCACCCAACACCTTTTTGTTTGCCTGTCTATGGTGAGGAAAAACTTGGGTTCTTGAACATGTATGTTTATCAATAAAAGTCCTAACTTGAAACATTTCGCAATCTTTTATTCTCTTTGCAATCATACGCCACGTACAGTTTTTGTCAATCATACACCTTGTTTCGAAACGATCTTTGCTTGATTTGTTAACTTTTAGTTGATAGCCATCTTCCACACATTTCGTATACAAAGCTATCTTCAAGTCTTCCTTTGTATCAAAACAATCATCTTTCTTGATACGAATAACTTTTGTGTAACAATCAACTGCTTTCTTTACCAACTCTTCTTCCGGTATCTGAAGTAATTCTGGCATATTCCAGTTATACGCCCGTGGCATTTTCTTTTCTTCGGGGACTTTTTCTTCTTCTTTTTCTTCTTCAGGATTATATGAATTACAGAATGGATGTTCAACATGTTCATTCACAGTCGTAACTTCCTCCTCATTATCATCAACAATACATTCTTCGGCAACGGCTGTTTCATCATCAAAATTCGGGTATTGACCAATATCAAAATCATTACACGCAGGGTCTGTTTCTTCTTCTGAAACATCATCAAAATCCGTGTATTGACCAATATCAAAGTCCGGATATTGACCAAGACCAAATTTCGAATACTGACTAGTACTCACAATTTTTTCTGTTGGCTCATCATCGTCTAACTGGTCAATACGAAAACCAGAATTTGGTGCTGAAAGTTGATTGGGATTTGGATTAGAGAAAGGTTGTGGGTTTTGAGAAAAACTTAGTTGATTACTACCCGCTACTGACCCAACAATACTACTTCTAGGTTCAACAACATACAATGTAACATCATCTTGTGAAACACTAATGTAAGCAATGAATCGTTCAACATCTTCATTGTCGGTTAACAAATAAACTTTACCATTTCTCTGATAAGATAGCCTAAATCCACTTAGGGGCTCTAAATTCAATTTATTTGAAACACGTAGCATTAGAGTTTCATAAGTTAACTTTTGTAAAGACAATTTTAGTTGAAGATTCATGGGTAAAGGCATATATTGTAAAACACCATGAACATTATCCCATGACCCTCCAAAACACAAATCTATCCAAACATGATCAACATTAGATGATTTCATGGTTGTAAATTAATTTACTAAACAGACGAGCTGCGAAACTAAAACCTGTTGCCGGATTGGGAAGGATGTCGTTGGATATAGGAACGGATGTCGCCGGAGAGAGTGATAGATGGAGATGGAATGAGTTGCGATTTAGGGATTTAGTTTATGATTTGCTGCTGTTTCGTAGTTATATACCCAAAATTTCAGTGTTGTGATTTACAGATTCTCGTTGCGATTTACGGATTATCGTTGCGATTTACAGATTCTCGTTGCGATTTACGGATTATCGTTGCGATTTACGGATACGCGTTGCGATATACGGATACGCATTGCGATTTACGGATACGCGTTGCGATTTACGGATACACGTTGCGATTTACGGATACGCGTTGCGATTTATGTGTTCGCGTTGCGATTTTCATATTCGCGTTGCGATTCTGGAAAATCGCAATGCGAATTTGTACTATCGCATTGCGATTTTCAAGAATCGCGTTGCGATTTTGGAAACTGATTTGCGATTCTGGGGATCGCGTTGCGATTTTTATTTCGCGTTGCGATTTTGTTGGTCATTTTGGCAAATCCAAAAAAAGTTAGTTAAAATCGTATATTATAAGGCATTTTTGGTCACTGAGGCGATTTTCTCTAATTCACATCATTTTGATAATTTGACTTAAATATACATTTAGTATTTAAGTTAGACACCTACTCCCAAATTGGTACCTAAAGAATTTTTACTCAAAAGTTAATACTCAAACTTTAATTTTATGCACTATCAACATAAGATTATATTACAATAATTAAACCAACCTTATCAATTTCTCTCTAATCAACTAACTTAGCTTTACTTATTTGTTTATTTTTATTCTAATTTCTAATATGTTCATAACGTTGCAGGTGGCCAGGATAGCCACAGTCCTTGTTTTGGTGGCATTTATGGTGGGTCTAAGAGGAGCAGAGGCCAGGAAAAGAAGTGCGGTGGAGTCCTTTGAGTACACTGCTATAAGCTGCAGAGGACACGGTGCTTCAATCACAGATTTTGGAGGAATTGGTGACGGCAAAACGTCGAATACTAAAGCATTCAAGGATGCGGCTTATAATATGAGCAAGTATGCATCCAAGGGCGGAGCTCAGCTTCATGTTCCTGCCGGAAATTGGCTGAATGGGAACTTTAGCCTCACCAGCCACTTCACACTCTCTTTACAAAGATGCTGTTCTTCCTGCTTATCTGGTTCGATTAGTGCATCCTTGGTTTTTTTGTTTGTTTGTTTTACCGTTTATATTCGTGATTATCCCTTCAATAACCCATCTTCAGGGTGTAAATCACTGTCCATTTATTTTCTACTATCAAAAGATATTAAACACTGCCTGCTTGATCTTCGTAGTTGCGGCTGTGGCCTAGTTTCTTCTCTGACTTCTTGTTGGCTCGGTTGCTCTTGTTCTGCAGTTCTGCGGTGCACACCAACCAGTTCGCCAAGGGCTTACTTTTTATTCTTTCTGGCTTTTTTTTTCTTGACCGGTGAAAGGAAAGGTATGGGTTCTTCTACGACTTGAGGACTGGATTGTGTATCTTCTGATAACTCACCAAGTTTCTGTTGCAGTTTTTCTTTTTCTTCTTCCTTAGTGTCGGGTAACCTCATCCTGTCTACCTTAGATTGCCCCTATCTATCAACGGGGGACCCCCGAAAGGCAAATAGGAAGCTTCAAGCGATCTGGGATCCCTGGGGAAGAGGATCAAGTTGGCCCTTGCGAACGGCTTGATGCACTATCTCCCTTCAACCCTTTGAGCGAAATGCGGCAAAAGAAACATGTTGGATATCACATCCTCTTTATATTGTACCAACCAAACTAAACTCATTCAGCCAATATTTCTGTTTCTTAAATATCTTATGACCAGTTATATCATATTATATAAAGTAAATGCACTTAAATGGATCATCCATGTAAAACTGCTTTCGAAATGGTAGTACAAACATTGAAAGAATCATCATTCACCAGCATAAGACATACCAATTTTTGTGCAGAACATTCTTATTTCGAGAAAAATAAAACCAGGTATTACCAATTCAACTACGTTACCTAAAAAAACAGAATCAGAAGGAATCCCAGGAGAAACCAGCTTGATGGAAGCAACAGAATATACTAAACTTCTTAGTTTCATGATAAGAATGATAAGTCAATAGAATCAGCAGTTTAGAAAACCGAAGCCTTCATGTGTGCATGTTTCTGGTTTACTCCTCAAGCTAGAATGAAGTCGTAACAGCATCATCGGCTCGAATAACTAATCTTTCTACGGTCGAAAGAAAAGCCTAATCCAACAAGGGTTTGAATCACTCTGAAGAGCAGGAAATGCTCTGCAGACAACAAGAGATCGAAACTGGAATCGACTCCTATTCTGTTTAAGAGTACTCTAGGACAATTCTTGTATCTTTTTAATCTCCAATGGACTGAACTTGGTCTGGATTGAATTTTACAGATTCTCTATAGATGAGGTCCTTGATATTTTCTTCAGTGAATGATGGTTGCTCAAAATCGAAACTGAAAGGCCTCGAGCAAACAGGCTCCTCATTGATGTCATGAAGAGGTGCCAAGTATGGATGGCATAGAGCTTCATCGACTTCAACAAACAATGAAAAGTTGTTAGCAAAGGAAGAAAAGAGACGTGGTTCCGAGTAAAAGCATCATGCAAAATTTCCAACGCTGGTAAAAGAATTAACACAAAATAGGAACATGTGCTTAAAACAAGCTTAGAACTATACGAATCTTAACTGTGAAATGAGACTAAGAGTTCAGCAACTAATTATACCTGTAATACGCCTATGCGGATCAAAGATAAGCATCTTTTCTAGCAAATCGACAGCCCCCGGTGACATGTTAGGAAATTTAGCTGAAAAATTTTGTCTTAGGTACTGTGGAAGCTGCCTAACGTATCTTTTGGCATTGTCACTTCGAAGGAACCCAAGGCTGGAATCATCAGGTGAACCTATAAGCTATTCAAGATAAAAGAAATCATACAGGTTCAGCATACTTTGTTTAACCTCCATCAAAATAAGCACTAAGACACACAACAATTAATATAGGACATGAATGCAAGTCCCCAGACAATGTTAAACCATCTAGAAGGTCAAAGTTCAGACCTTTGTCTTCCTCGAACGATAATAAATTCATTTCTTGGAGATTTTGATTTTGCATAAAGACCTTACAGGCTAAATGCTGAACCATCTAGCTACTTGTTCAGTGATAGCATTTCTAGGATGACCCTTGTTAGAGTACAAGATCATGCAATTTCACCGAGGAAGCAAAATGCATCCGAGAATCTTGCAATACAGGGCCAACAGAAATGGACCGAATCTTATACCAAGATGCATAGTAGGATGCAATTAAAAGATATCAGAACTTCAAGAAAACTGCAAAGTGTTGAAGAGAATCTAAATAACTTTCCTATAGTTTCTAGTGAGAAAATTCTAGAAAATACCTCTGTGATAAGCCTCAACTGATGCACATAGTCTCTTCCGGGGAAGAGGGGTTGTCTAGTCATGATTTCACCAAGTATGCAACCTACCGACCAAATATCAATTGCAGCAGTGTATTCAGAACAATTTAAAAGCAATTCTGGTGCCCGATACCAACGTGTGACTACATATTCTGTCATAAAATCAGTTTCAGATGTTGTTCTTGCAAGCCCAAAGTCTCCAATTTTAAGGTCACAATTAGAGTTCAGAAGCAAATTGCTGGGCTTTAAATCGCGATGCAACACATTTGCTGAATGTACATATTTGAGCCCTCGTAAAACTTGATATAGAAAGTACTGCAAGTGTAGCACTACATAATCAACAATGGTTCCAGCTTCCAGGTGACTAAACATAAATCATGCAATGCTTCTAACAAAATATGACAGGAAGATCATTATATGAGGGAAATTATTTGATACCAACCCGACAATGATCTTCTGTCAATTGTTGGTTGGATCGTATGATTTGATGAAGATCAGTGTCCATGAGTTCATAAACAATGTAGACATCGTTAAAGTTATCCCTCTGTGGTGGTCGTATGATGTCTTTGATGGCAATCACCTGAAGAAATAAAGCACTTACCAGTCGAGCTATAATTCCACAATCAGAAATTACTACTTCGGTACACCCTCATGCCATTACTAAGATGCATATACGACAATAGAACCTATCCTCTGTTGGTTGCATACTAACAATGGTAAAAGCATTAGTCATGTGCACATGGCAAACTTTAATGTCCTCCAATTTCATTGAAGCATATAAAGACCGACATCTGCAACTTTTATAAGACTTAGGAAAAGCATGGTTAGATGGTATCTTCTAACACGAAAACGAATAGAAGAACTTACATTCTCATGATCCATGTGATGAAGAAGCTTGATCTCTCGTAATGTCCTTTTGGCATCGATCCTATTGTCAAATGCATTACCGATTTTCTTGATTGCAACCTCCTCCCGTTTCTCCGAATTCACCGCGGCACTGCAAAAACCACAGGGGAATCAAATCTTATCTTCAATCAAATAGACAGTAAGCCTAATGAACAGAATGTCAACTTTCTTTCAATCTTCTCAGCCTGAAAGCTAGACCCTAAAGTCATTCGCTACAAGGGAACAGTAAAATTTGACTCGATTGATTAAAAGCAATCACTCTGCAAAATGCATTTATAAACTGCATCACCATTTACCCAGACTTTTCATTTTCCTTAAGAATCAATACAGGACATATATTATCAAGTTCCAACTGGAACATGTAATTAACTTATAAATCAAGAAACTTAAATCTAACAAAAGTAAAATGATCACATGTTGACTTCTTGAAAAACTATCATATTGAAGCTCAAGATCAAAATAACCCCAGAAAATGAAACAAACGGTAATTCAATCAAGCTAGGAACTTTAAACAAAACAAGGTTAAAAGTAGGAAGGTAAAAAAATTCATACCAGACAATACCATAAGCACCACGGCCTACGGGGCGAAGAGGAGGGACGTATTTTCTGGAAACTTCGAAGAGGTTACCATAAATGTTGTACTGAACATAGCGTCCACCATGAGTTGGTATTCCTTCGATGCCGTGATCCCCTGACCCATGGCTTGTTTCCATTGACATGCTCTCGGTATTCGAATTTTTGGGTTACCCGAACCCGACTTCAACCCTGACTAAAGAAAGACTTTCTGCAGATTCAGAGAGAGTGTCGGTAGATGAAAAGCTTCTCTCTTTGTAATTTTCTTCAAAATTTCTTCTTTGGGAGGTTTTCTAGTAATATATATTTCAAAGACGAGTGTGAACCTTTTGAACGGAAAATGATTTAGTTTCCCGTGAAAATTCCACTTTTCACATACACATACAAACTCTCTTTCTTTGTCTCTGTCTTTCTAAACTTTCCTCTGTTTTTCTCTCTTTTGATGACTTTCTAGGAAAAGGGCATATTCCCGTGAAAAGGTTTCTTACGTTCCAAGAAGGAAACCCAGATTAAATTTGGTGTTCATGGTCAAATATCCCATCTCCTACTTCTTTATGCCTCAAAATTCTTAAACAATGGTAAGAAAAAAATGTCAAGGTTGAGTTATTGCAGTATAATAATAAGTGGGGTCTAAGAGAGTTTAATATGGTAGATAAACACAGGATGGCTATATCTGTATCGACATTGACAATGGCAGCCTGGAGAAGCTAATTGATACCATTTGGTACAATACATATTTAATAAACTAGTACTATAACATTGATACTTATGCTTTCTTCTTCTTCCTATTTTAAATGTTGAATCCAACCATGCATGCGTTGCATCTAGTCAAGTGCTTGTAAACTGTAGTTTCTAAGATAATCGTGTTTAATTTTTAAATCAATAGTCAAAGTTGCTTGCTTTTGTTTTTGTTGTATGCAATTACGAAGTTTAGAGCCTGGTAAACGGGGAAATTTTGCAGGAAGAAGGTGGAGGCCAAGACCGGAGAAATTAGGATCATTAGCTGGTTAATTTAGGGTAATATCGAGGAAAATAAAAAATTAAAGGAAATAGGATGGGGGTAAATTATTTAAGAAAAAAAAGTAAAATATTGATAAAATCGTTATTTATTAGGTGAAAAAAATTATGACGTGAAAATCTTGTTGACACTTTTATGATATATTATATTGGATAAATTATATTAATGATCACTTAATTATTTATCCATTGTACTTTAGTCGTCGATCTTTCAATTTTATTAATTAAATCACTTAACTATTTAATTGTTGTCAATCAAGTCAATTTTTTAATAGAAATGATGACGGGACAACTAATAAAATCTGTATAATTATATATATGATCATCAATATTTTTACATTCTATTAATTTGATCCTAATTTTAATTTGATTCAATAAATTTAATCCTCCAATCAGATTGTGACATGTATCATTATTTGATTGAAGAATTCTTTATAATTTAAATTTAATTCTTCATTCCGAATTTGAGACCTCAAGGAATAACAACAATTCATTTACCACCGAGGTCAAACTATAAAATAATTATTTTTAAATCGTAAAATAAATATAATTACACTTAAAAATAATTATAAATTATACAAAAATAAAATTTAATTTTGATTCTTAAATTTATAAAATTATAAACTATCAAAATTCATGAGTTAATTAATTATTTTTTTTCACTTAAAACAACTGTAAGTTTTTTTAATATTTAATTAATATTGCAATATGTACAATATACATGAAGATGTAAAATTTAACATATTTACCTATTCAATATTTTTTAATTCATTTAAAAAAAGATTTAAGTTGTAAAAATATTATATCCAATTATTAAAAAAATATGTTTATCAACAATTAATTAGTGTAGTGAGGTAAGTCGCTAAATTCTTTAAACAAAATCAAAAATTCAAATCTTGACATTTGTGAGTCTATAAATTAAATTGAAAATATTGTGTTCAAAATAAGTTTATATAATCTTCGATCTATATTAATTGATTAATAGACGATATACCTATTTTTGAAATCAAACATGAAGTGGTATGAACTTTATTTGTCAAAGGATTGAGAGTTTGAAAATATACTATTTTGAATTCATCTCAGATTTTTCAAATAAATTTTTAGAACTTCTATAAGCCTTACATGTATTACTTAACGACCAAATTAAACGGCAAACATCTAAAAAGTATAACATCGTAAATGTTAGACACATGTTTTTAACGAAAAATTCTTTAAGCATCTAAAGATAACCTTGAGTATAATTTCATAATTTGGAAACTTATTTTTACATTAATCCTAAATGAAAATGATCCTTTAAAACCCAATCATAAATTTTTGCTCCACATCCATAAACCCAAGCCTTAGTAATAACATCTAAAACCAAACTTAAGCTCCTGACCTTTTTAAGTCTTAGACTATATTCGGATAATATGTAATAAACGTGAGGGGGAATAAATAATACATTTAATTAAAATTATTAAAAAAACCACCCATCTTTATTTGATTAGAGAGTGAAAACCAATGGAAATAAGTTGAATAAAGAAACCCAATATTTAACGTCTCTAATTATAACCTTTTATAAAATATTTATATAAAATATGGGGAAAATTCAATATTTAACATCCTTAATTATTATCCTTGTATAAAACATTTATATAAAATATGAAAAATAAACCAATATTTCACGTCTTTTTAAAGCAGCTTTCCTTGTTCAATTTTTGTAACCCAATACATATTTTTGTATGCTTTACTTTCCTTATTCATTGCCCTTGACCCAATCCAAATCCAGAGATGAGATAAGGCTAAGACGGAAAAGAAAGCCAAGTGGTGTCACCCTATCTATCCCACCACAAGAACAAGCACCATTCGCCATAATCCACCAGCCACTGCCAATACAATCCCTTTCTCCAATGCTATCTCCATGAAGGAAGAATCGTAACTCCAGCCATGTGGCAGCCAATTCTAGCATGTACCATATCTAAAATATTATCAAGGTTTATTATGGAGGGACTTTCTGAACCCATTTTGTTCTATTTCACAGGGACTAATAATTAAATTTGGGCAAAAAAATGAAGTGGTAAGTGATCGTCCAATGAGTTGTCCGAGTTTTGCATGAAAAATGGGAGTTCAGATCATTGCACATAATCTCTCACCACAACATGGCCTACAACAGAAGATCAGATGCTATGGAACAGAAACAAGGAAGATGATAATTTTATGGCAAATTGTGGTCTTCGAGAGGAAGATGGGGGACAAGATTAAAAGGTTCTGGTCAGATTCAATAATAAGCCCTGTGAATTTATCCCCCTTGTCTCCCGCTAACGCTTTTAGCATCCGCTCCACCAGATTTACTCAACCTACGGAAAAATAGGCGATAATGCATTGACAAAGAAAGCAGAGAACAAGCAAAAAGGAGGACAACCAGGCCAATTGTTGTGTTTCAGCGGGGATGACAAGGATAGGTTGAATAGAATAGAATACTTGGATAAGACCGAGTCCCGAGAGATTGTTCGAGTCCGATATCTCGATATCGGATAGAAGTTAAAATGCCAGAGGGCAGCAAACAAAATGGTCCATTCAGGTCCACCACTACCAGCTCAACTCCATCATGCCAAATGTCCTTATTAGGCTCCCATGGCCTAAACCATGTTCTGGCATTGATGGTGAAATTCACCCAAGCAAACAAGCCGGCATAGCCAATCTTGTCAGCAACGAGGATAGTTACCCCCTTGCCGGGTCCATTTCGCACTCGTTTAATCTATATACCAGTTGGAATAAAATGGTCCACTAACAATGATGATGCTGAGAGTTGGAAAATCAGGCATTGCAAGAAGCATGAAGACAATCAATTACTGTGTATAAGAATTCATGAATTCATCCATGTTCATACAAATGCATAATGTATATTACATATGAGGAAAATGTAAAGCAAACATAGAAAAAAAATGCATATTATTGTGTTCTCTTATTTGGAGATACAACACCAATACCGGGGGGCTACTAGAAAAATAAATAAATTAATAAATAAAAAACTTAAAAGAGGGGCTTGTTAGTCACCTAACGTTGATAACGTTATCTCCACTTGGTAGGCTGGTGATGGTTCGTTCCACTATCACTTGTATCGGAAGCAGAGGCCCCGTCGAATTGACTATCGGCTAATTTTGTAGCGTTGCGGTTCGTTCGATGATCACCAGAAAGTGAATTAGGCTGATCTCTTGCAATCCGACGGTCCTGAAAAACAAGATAAAGGTTAATAGATAGTTCAAAAAGAAAATAATGTTTAAAGTAAGGAAAAGGTGCCTACGTCACGGAATAGCAGATCATCAGCCTCAAGCATGTGGATAACATGTCCCATTTTTGGCCTCTTTGTTGCGTCAGGATCGACACATCGAAGAGCAACCAACAGTACACGTTTAAGTGCTTTTGAGGAAGGCATCTCAGGTAACTTAGGGTCAACTACTTCCTCTGATTTTCGGTTTCCAACCATGGTTTTTAACCACTCCACCAAATTCACCTGCAATCATTCAGTCGGTTTCATCTTAGCAACATTAGGAATTTGGGGTTAAACTAATGAGGAAGGAAATTTAAAAAGTCTAACCTCTCCTTGAGGACGGCTATAGTCAACTGGACTTCTCCCAGAAATAATCTCCATAATAAGTATACCAAAGCTATACACATCACTCTTCTCATTCAGCATTCCCGTACAAGCATATTCTGGAGCAACATACCTGGGATAAGAAGCAAAGAGATTTTACTACTTCAGAATAATGAACTACACAGCATTTCAGTTAATGCACATACATGCATTTATAGGATCCATCTTTTTTTTTTTTTTTTAAAAAAGTGACAAAATCGTGCAAGACCAACTAACCCAAATGTTCCCATGACTCGAGTTGTCACATAACTCATTTCTGAACCCAAGAGTTTAGCAAGCCCGAAATCAGAAACCTTGGAGTTCCACTGGCGGTCAATTAGGATGTTGCTGGATTTTACATCCCGATGGACAACCTTTGGTTCAAGACCCTCATGAAGGTAGGCTAAACTGCAAGAATGTACCGATAATCACTCAGGATGATAACCATTACGGGTGAATAAAGAATTTTTATACAACTGTACATGAACCAAATAACACAATTCTAACTAATGTATACCCTTTGGCTGTTCCCAATATGATATTCATCCGAATCTCCCACGTAAAAGGACTGACATCCCCCACATCCCCGTGAAGCCACTGTTCCAAATTGCCATTGTCAACATACTCGTATACAAGCATCCTGAACAGAAAAACCAGATAAAAAGTCATTTCACTTTACATCATCCAAAACAGAGTAGAATTTTGTGCTCGAAGATAATTGCAGTACCTATAGGCACCTTCAACGCAGTATCCAAGCAATCGTACAAGATTCTTGTGTCGTACACGCCCAATTGCTTCCACCTCGACCTTAAATTCCTTCTCGGCTTGACCCCTGTAGGATTGATTGATTGATTATTTTGATGAGCTAATTGGTAGGTAAACCACACATAAACCTATGATTGAAGAAGGAATAAAGAAGACAAAAAAAGATTCGACCAAAGTCTAACCAAAGGAAAAAAGAAAATTATCATCCAGGCCTAATAATGAGATCTTTTCCTCACAAAGCAGTAATCTTTACACTTTACAGCACAATGTCTAACCAACCAAAGGCAAGAATTTTAAACCAAAAAGGAAATAAATAATGAGGCAGCATACTGTTCACTGTCGCTTGAATTCATCAATTCCATTATAGGGGAAAATCATGTTTTTTTCCTTGGCAATCAAATTGAAGTTCAAAATAATTGCTATAGTGAAAAAAAAAAACCAACAAAAATCAAAGATGCATAATCCACAAAAGAATATTCATTTCAAGAAATGGGCATAATTATTAACCAAAAAGAAGCATAATTAATAAAAATTTAAACACGGATACCTGTTATTAAGCAAATTCTTAACAGCAACTTTAGTTCCATCAGTTAAAACGCCACTGTAAACAATTCCATAGCCGCCTTCACCGATCACATTCTCTTCACATAATCCATTCGTAGCTAATTCCAGTTCCCTCAAAGTATACCATCTTCCCCAGCCAAGATGAGACACTTCCGGCCCCACACTTCCGCTTCCAAACGACGCCGTCTCGCACACACTAGCGCCCGCGCTCGTCACCCCCCTACTTTCTCCACTGGAGAACACCACCCTGTGTTCGACTTTCCCCAAATCAACTTGAATCTCCGGCACCGGAGGGGGGATATGGTGTTGAACTGGTGCGGGAGGGTGATGGAGTATTTCCTGGATGTCTTTGGAGATTGGCGGCGTTGGGTCCAGGTGCTGATGTCTGCGAGATTTGCGGCGCGTTGTGAGGCAAAGTGAGAGAAGAAAGAGAGTCAAGACTACGAGTGAACCAAGTAGAATACCGATCACCACCCATAATCTTAACCCGAAAATCGACGTCCGCTTTGACAGCTCCGTGTTAACAAATGCGTCGTCGTACAGTGACATTTCCCTTTCCCCTTTTTTGAGATTTTCTTCAAATGGTTCAAAACTCCGGCAGCACTAAACTCGCCGGAAAAACGACGTTTTCATCAAAATTAAAAATCGGGAAGAGGGGAAAGAATCAAACGGAATATAATAAAAAGCAAAATGGAGACATAAAGAGATTTCCGATCTCCTCCACTACCACATTTCTTATCCTTTTTTTAACTATCTTCTCTGATCAAAAGAAAAAACCCTTTCTTAAATAAATGGAAACGAACAAAACAAAAATGGAAATTAGAAAAAATGCTATTGTCTAGCTGGAGTTGGAGATTTGTGAAATGCGCGAAATGACGAGATTCTCCTTTTCTTTTTCCCTCTTGTTCAATTTTGGACAGGGTCTGGATTTGAGACGGCGATGACCGTTAAGGACACGTGTTGCTTGGTTAAGGTCTTTGGAAGTTTCGGACGGTCAAGATCAGACAGGACGAATCAGATTGCGTATGGAAGCCCCACATCAGAGCTTCACGTGGCTGATGAGTCAACGTTTTCAGTGGTGACACCACATTCACAGGTATAGTCACTGTTCTTATGGAATTATTCAATTAATTTATTTTAATTTTACATATTATATTTTATGGAAGAATAGTGCATATATGTACCATCCATTTTTATATTTCTTCTGTGAGAAAATAATGTAATTTCGTTAAAAATTCTTAGCAATAATAATAAATAAAGTCTAGGCTTTTTTTATTCAAACATCACAATTTTCAAGATTATTTAAATATTTATTTCACATATAGTAAAGATGTATTTTTTTTCAGATGCGTCTTCTAAAATATGAGTTCAACTGAACACGTCTTATATATAATATATAGAGAAAGAGGGTAAAATTTATTCACACCGTATAAAATTAAAAATAGACAATTAAAAAGGTAATCTCTAACGTTTGTTCCTACTCATCTAACAAATTTAAAAAGTAAAAATTAAAAATTTTACACCCGGAGGTAAATAGATCATAATTTATTATATATATAGCAAATTCATAAACCTTTATTAATGTGTCATGTTCACCACAATTTGGTTATAAAAAGTAAAGGCAAGTTGGTGGGAAAAGCTGAAATATATTGATTGAAAATAGTAGTAAGCGAGGGCCTCTTAAGGACCGAGTAGACGATCAAATATTACATTATGTTGGATAGTTACAAAATGATCTGTCTACTTTAGTTTTGGTGGCATAGGCTAAGGCTATTTGTACAACTCTGGAAACATTAACTATGCATTGTTAGTTCCTGAACTAGTGCAACATGATAGATGATGCAACTCTACTCGACACCGATCAAGAAACGAATTGTACTAATTCAAACCCATTTTAGATTAGATGGTTGCCCTTCATATCAGTCTTCCCCTTCCGGTCATCTTCCATCGGTTTCTCAAGGCCAGTCTTTCGACAACAGAGGATGTGATCAACATGTTTTTCTTCCTGAGAAAAAACCAAAGGCATGAAAAACTCTAATTCAATAGTCTGCATCTTAGTAAAGCTATGGCAATAGACAGTAGTAAAAAGAATATAGAAGAGAAGCGCTTACATAAACAGCTTCCATGTATGGAAACACATATAGTATCATTTGCATATACACACACATATACATACATCAATGTACCTGGTGTAGGAAGAAATTCAGTTCCAATTGTTCCAAGAGAAGAATCAGTTTCTTCATTATGGTTTAGCCTCAGGCTATCTTATGGGTAAATTATCCAGTTTTTTTTTTCTTTTCTTTTCTTTCATGGGTAACTTACATTATCAGATCAGCTACAATCGACATGCATAACGATACTATCTAACAATCCTATCTTCCTTGTCCTTGTACGTAGAAAAGAGGCGAACTGGCATGATTATGGCAACAACCTAGTGTTTGGATTTGTAAGGAGGGTAAGCTAAGAGGTTCTCTTACACAATCTTTAGCTGTCTTTTCTCTTAAGCCAGAATCCTCGAGTCGGTCTCAGAAGTTGCTTCAACAGCGCCATTTTGGGAACATTCCAGTGCTCCACATGCCTGCAAAGATACCATTAAGAATAGTTAGGTAATCAGAGAACATAAACAGAAGAGCTCCTTCATTTCTCCGCATTACTTGTTACCTGCAAACTTTTCCAGATTGTGCATCAAAAAAATACTCTGTGTATCCAGTAGCTGCAAGCAAAATATCAAAACATTAAGCACGCTCGTGGATTCATATCGATGCAATGTCTTCAGGGTCATTGACCTTTTACAAAAATGTAAACTGATGCTGGGAAAATAAAAAATGTGACCAAAGTACCAATTACATACCAGAAAGAATAGGCTTCCAAGGAAATGACATTACACAACTAAATTTCCAGTGTCCCACTCCTTTGTTCTGCACTTCCATGAACGATAACATAAAGAAAAGTTGTTCATTGGTATATCACATTGAAGATGGTAACAAGTAATGAAGCAAGTTGTGCCAATATAATATAACGGGAATTCCTTGATTATAACTTGGAACACTGACCTCAAAGTCCTCCCACTTCATTAGTTTCATATTTGACTTTTCAATAAGAGATCCAAAGTTTGTGCAATTCCTTTTGAAACGTCTAAGTCCCTTGAAGGAACCTGCTGGATCGGCGAATTCGCAATCCTCTTCGTATGCATCGAGTGTAAGTTGCCCTGATTTCAACAGAAAATATATTATAACTCTAAATTGTACAGACCAACTTCTATGTTCAGGTAAATAAAAAGAGAGAGAGGAGGAGAAGAAAGATTTCGAGTGGATTTACTGAGCTTTGATTTTCATGTACCTGTGACAAAATACGATCTTTCGAAGTCATCTTTGATGGTTTGAACGACTGCAGTACGATCAATAGCTCCCGCCCCAACTAGGCCAAGCTCAAGATTTTTCTGGGTAGATTCTTCAACCTTAGAGGGTGGTCGGAGATAAGAAGCAGCAATCCCCAGAAGCTCGGAACCATACCAGGCTACCTTGAGAAGAACATTCTCGCGTGCAGATTCTTGAGTGGTGGGTAAATTGCTCTTGGAATTTTCTCCGTTGCATCTAATTCTATATATGTTGCGGCTTGGGCTGGCGTTTCGCCGGAAAACGATGAACTGACGCGGTGAGTTGACGTGGGAAACGGCGGAAGCGAAGGAAAGATTTGCCGCCATTTTAGAGTTGAAAGAGCGCCATTGGTCCTCCCACGGTTTCTTTTAAATATCTTCGTCCTCAGTGAACCACGGCCACACAAAAATAAATTCTTTTCTTTTGTCCCAATTCCAGAAAATGAAAAATCAGAATCAATATCGTTAAGCAATGGATCCAGGGCTTGGGCTCTTGGTCCATATTTTGGCTTAGGTCATGAAGATTTATAAATGAAATAATATGAACACAACAGAAATACAAAGAAACAAGGCTAAAAATTGAGAATAAACCCTTTTACATTGCATTAAGAGATTAAGACCACAGAATCATATCCCCAGCTGGCAATAATGTAATACAACCAAATCACCTGAATTTAACATCATTCTTTAGGACATTTCTTCATAAAATGATGCCATGCAATTAATAACAAAATGGTTCAAAGTTCCTTTTGCCCTTTAGCAGGAGAAAGCTCTCATTTCCGTGTGCCCTTGCCACCCTTCTTATCAAAGTGGTGAGACCTGAGCTTCTTCTTGCGTTGTTGAGCTGCAGCAGCAGCAGCGCCGGTGCCACCACCTTCTCTAAAAGGCATACCCATTAGGGCCAATAGCTTCAGGCCTTCCTTATCAGACTTGGCCGTTGTGGTGATGCAAATGTCCATTCCTCTGGGTTTATCAAGTGCATCAAACCTGATCTCAGGGAACACACTCTGTTCACGAATTCCAATACTGTAGTTTCCATGCCCATCAAAGCTATTAGGGTTTAAACCTTGGAAATCCCTAGTCCTAGGAAGCCCCAAGTTAATGAGCCGGTCTAGGAATGAGTACATAACCTGTCAAATTCATCACCAACCATACATGAAACAGTTTTCAGTATTCAAATATGTCAAAAACTAAATATAATTGTGATAACAAGATGGAAAATTGCAATGCAGAAAAGAACAAAATATATAACTGAAACAAAGCCTTCAAACCACATATACAGGTAGGTTGATTCAAGGAACAAAAGCATAGTTAAAGATCTTTCTATCTTTCCATCCAATGACGAATTGCTCAAGTCGAATGTGAACGATCACAGTCGGGAGAATGTCCATAATTTATGGTCTTAAAAATCACTACATTTTCCAAGCCATTCGGTACCAGTGTTCCTAAGAAAATTTGAGCAAATGTAACATAAAAATCTTTCATTGACTGTCAAAGTGCAAGTTGCTCTTCCCTGATATATTCTGCACAGCCGACATTAGCCCAAGCAAGCAACAATTGCTAACTACTAATGCTTTTTTCTTAAAATCTACCAGAACAACCGCAGCAACGGTATGGATATTAATTCACGAGCAACACAATCTTCAAGACGAACTAAATTATTCATGAAAAAACAGTCCAAAGGATACATAAATTCATGTAATTAAAAAAAATGAGCATAAAGCAAGCTTACATTTCCTCTGAGTGTAACGGCAATTCCAAGTGGCTGACCTTCCCGTATCTTGAAAGTAGCAATAGAATTCCTGGCTCGCGTCTTAACAGGTCTTTGCCCCGTTATCAGGGCCATCTCATTCATAGCCGAATCCAAACCTTTCTTATTCTGGGCAGCATCTCCAATCCCACAATTCACCACTATTTTTTCAACCTTTGGAACCTAACCCACAGTCCACCATTCCAAAATCTCATTACATACAAACCCAAAATCGAACCCAAAAAAAGGAGTAAAAAGAAGAATTAAATACATTTATTCATTTACCTGGTGAATGTTGGTGTAGGTGAATTCTTCTTTAAGCAAAGGGACAATTTTCTCTAGGTAATTAGATTTTAGACGATACGGTTTTTCGGCTTCGGATTTCTCCACCAACACAATCTCTCCCGTTGCCCTCACCGAAACGACGCCGCCGTATCTATTTCTGGGGTTACCGTACGGCAGGCGCACGGACAATGGCGGTGCAAGGCCGTGGAACGACGATGCTGTGGATTGTAAAAGCGAAGGACACGCCATAAAAACACAAGTTTGGATTGCTTTTTTGGGTTAGGTTTATCCAGTAAGCGGATTATATGTGGAGTTTCGATGATAGGGGTTTAAGCATTGTGGGAAATGCCCTAGCTGTTTCCTTTATTTACTAAAATGCCTACCATACGGTTAGTATTGGTTTTTTTTACCCGAATATACTGTATTTTTTAAATTATTTATTGTTTTAGTACTCATATTTTAGGGAACATTATGGGAATAATGTCCAAAATATTTTTTTTATCAAAATGAAAATTTTCATATAAAATTATGTTATGTGAGCATATTTTTTTATAAATTCTAAATAAAACTTACAACTTAAAGGAATATGAGAGAATAAAAATAAATAATTTAATCAATTGCCTGAATATATTTATTCTGTAAAAAATAATTTTTAAAAAACATATTTTATAGGATATATTATTTTTATTAACATAATAAATCTTTTGATCGGTCTCTTACGTATTAACATTATCCAAAATAATAATAATAATAATAATAATGACTTTAAATATATTAATATTATAATTAATCCATAAAATGTCACCACGCAAGTAGTAATTGTCATTCGACCTATCCATGAACCGGCTCCAATTCCAATATATATAAATTATTGAATTCTACTTGATATTGTTCGACTGTTCAATATTATTGTTCATACGTGATAAAATATTAAAATTAAATTTTATTAATAATTATACAATTTATACTTAAATTTAAATATGATATTTAATTTTAGTTTTAACTGAATTAAACCTACGAAAATTAAAAAGTATATATATATATATATATATATTGCTCAAGACATGACGGTATAACACAATGAGGTGAATCAAGGAGTTTGCACTCTCCTTGGCTAATTTATTCTTCTGCTCCTCCGCTTAGCCATTAGCCTTCAATTATGATCCACGACTTAAATAAAAAGAAGCAGCTCATGAATATTTGCTCCATATAGGTTTTCCTGCCAGGAATTTCCTATAAAATCCCAATGCCTCTTGAGGTTTATATTCCGGCACGGTATGCCCTGATCCCTGAACCACAAACATAAACAATGAGTCGTTAGATCGATACAAAACTGATAACCTGAAAGTTTTAACAGTTTCTATAGCTAATTGTTTGGAATTTGCAGGTGAAAAGATCTTCTTTATTAATAAGAAATCTGTTACTTGATTACAAAGATAATAAGAAATCTTCTTTGTTAAGATTTTAAGATTTTCTACCATCAATTAATATCTGCTACACTAAATATATTTGATAACCGAGTAATCTCCAACCGATATAATTAAAATCTTAACTGGAATTTGGTCAATCTCTTGATAATAATATTGGCAAAAGAAATGTCTGCAATGTTGTACCTTTATGGTTAAAAAGGTCAGGTTGTTCTCGTAACCTTGTAAATACCTGCAAAAGCATTCCAAAAATATTTAGGAACTCAGTTCAAAAGGAATATAATCGAAATGTTTCCTTTCCCTTAGATGCCACCCATTTAAGAGTGGATGAATTCAAAAACCAAAATGATCTCAAATCCGTGGAGAACATCAACAAGGCCATTAGTTTGGCAAAGTATATAATAAGATAAGGCAAAATAGGGACAAAACATACCCGGCAACATCTCCATTGACCATCCATGGCCTCCATTCATCCACTATCTTATATCCGAGCGATCTTGTCCAGGCTTCGCTCCCGGTATACGGAACACACAAATCATGATCCCCGCTGCCAGAGAAGTAAAACGTGGACCACTTATCAGAGAATATATAGATCAAGTAAATAGCTGAAACGGAAGTTTACGGAATTCAATCAACCAATGCAGCTTCAAATAAATGCAATTCTAGGGGGGTTGAGCAAAGAGAAACATACTATAACCAACCACCAAGGGAATATATTGAAACCTAACAATTTATGACACTAGAGATCACAGTTGCAAGCTTGAAGCCCGTTTCGTGATTCATGGCTCAGATTCTATATGTAGAGTTTTGGTTTATGTGTGGCAGCAGCATTTTGCATTACGAGCCATCGATCACTTAAGCATTTTCTCTCGGATTACATTACCCCGAAAAGACGTTTGTTGTAATTTTAATGAGGCAAGAAAGAAAAGGTAAACCGTGTAAACATAAATTTTCTGAAGGTAACTAGAGTGTTTTATGAAATTAATTGGAGACTTACCTGAATATGAGTGCCTGATATCCCCTGGAAGTAAGATTCTTGTGATATGGGATCATACTACCAGCATCATGATTGTAGTAGATTCTGTCCGTACATAACTCCCATTTTCCGATCACGGAATCCTATGAAGTCGAATGATCGTAAAATTACAATCTTGCAAACTTGGAGAGATAAATAACTCAGAGGGCTTACCTCTTCAGCGTGAATTGCTTTCCTAACAGATGCATCATTCAGCCATGCCGTTGCTACTTCATCGTTCTACACAATTCATATGAAATTTTGAGTAGGTGACTTGTTGATACTCTCGATACAATGAAGTGAGATGAATAAAAAACTAACAATAACCACCAAGGAAAGAAATTGACAAAAAAACAAATGAAGTCTATCAACCTTCATCAAAGTAAAAAGTGTTAAAAAAATCATTTTATCTACCTAAGCAAATTTGAATTTTCTTTTCTTATATTAATTGGTAATTGGTCAAGCTTGAAGAGAGAGTATGACCAATTTTCATTTTCAATCAAATTCGAATGAGACTAGTAGTTAATCTGTTAAACAAACATTCATGATGTAAGCTATCCATCTTTATTTTTGAGCAAAGAGAAGCTATGCCCTTCCAATGATAAGTGGAATGGTGCAAGTCATTTGTTCAAATCATACAAGAGTTGAACTACATTTATAAGCACGAGAGTTGCAAGTCAAGACCTATTCTAATCTACCAATATCCATTGCAGTGCATACAAACAACACAATAGCACATTAACGTGTTTAAAGAAATGAAATGTTTGAATGACTTATAATTGTCAAAAGTAAGTTAAACTCACAGTGCATGGAACACTTTGGGTATTGAGAAGTTGCGGCCATGTTGGAACAATCCCATCTCTTACAGGAGCTCTAAGAGGCCAGGCACGACCAAACATCCTTTTCCGTACACTAAGGGGCCTGTCGGTCTCACCTAACTTCTCGAAGCTTGAAGGTAGTCTAATCTTAATATCGGTATTCTCAGCTGCATTTGGGCCATGATAACACGGTTCTAGAATGTTGTAGATGTTCAAATATTGTAAGTTCTGCAATTTGTTAAAATTCAGAAGCAAATCAAAGAGAATGCTAGTTCAAATTATCCAAACTTCCCCTTGATATCATCGTAAAATAAGCAAATTAGTCAAGTACCGCATCAACTTTGTCCAGTTTGCTTTCACAAATATCACTCTGTGGGATATAGAAATTGCCCTTGCACTCAGTTTTAACCTCCTGCACAATGTAGATTCGACTATCAGAACTACACGTTTTCAGGAGAAAACAAACAAACATATGGCCTGTTTTCACTCTAGTGTTGTGCAGGCAAAAGGTAGCGCTACAATATGATATATCATTTCCGGGTCTGTAACATACCTCATATAGGTCATCTGATATCAGGCCCAAACCATGGGCAAATGGAACAAGAGCATTGCCGTCAAATTCATCGTCTGTGACTCCATTTCCGACCAAATATCCCTGCATTTTACAACTTAAGATTGTGGCTAGAAGGCAAGTATGTGTTTAAACTTTAACCAAAATAGTTTCCGGAAATAGTTGCACCTTGAAATTGAGAACAGGCTGAGTATCAGCATCAATTCCTGTGAAAGATTCATATCATTCTTTTAGATTTATCCTAAAACTTTTAAGTCTAAACTATGGATATACCTTTCACTACTTCATAAGAAAGAGTGGGCACGTATACACCGGCGTATGACTCTCCAGCAATATAAAGTGGGTTTGGGAGGAACTCGGAGTATAACTCAAACCACTGTTACACACAGCTAAGTATTCAGCAATAAAGAACTCAGGCAGCAGTTAGTAAGCATACGACAAAATTGTATTGCCTCTCACCTTGAGAAGAAATGCATGTGTGTCGAGGGCAGTCTGAATGTCACCAATCACGTAATCACTTCGGTTCTTCGAATAAGAAAGCCCAACCCCAACCGGAGAATCTAAATAAATAATGTTGGAGACCTGAAATAATAAATAAGTAAACAAGTGTACTATGATACTTTTACCAGAATAGAGGAAATCAATATAAACAAATCAAGCATTTCCATTATCTCCGATCAAGCCAAAGTAACTAAGAAATAACAACCTTGGACCAACTAAATGGATTGAGATGCATTTGGGGCAAACCTTCCTTCGCCTTTGCTGCATCGAAATTGAATGGCCCTGGAATGAATAATAAAAAATCAAGTGCTATAAAAGTGATACAATGTCTCAATACCCTCCATCTAAGAAGAATAAGGCACCGCAGGCAATCATCTCAACATTCATCTTTGTCATCTGGAATGGAGTGTAACAGAAGAAAACTAAAAGCGATCTGAAGAAAATTCATGCTTTCTTTTCTTCATCTGAAACATTAATTGATCTTCTTCTAAACCAATACAGTGAAAAAGAGGACATGAAACATTGAAACCTCACTAAATTATGCAAGCGGCCACAAAATAGACCCACATTAATTTTCATCAAGGAACAAACAGAGCAACTGAGTTAATATGAGGGGGTTTCCCTGATGCATCTAGATAAACACCAAGTCAATCTCACAGTTATTAAACAATACCAAAGTCTAAAAACACCCAAATAAACAGATTGCTTTAACAAAAACAATGAAAGATGTCATGTGAAGTGGTGTATAGGATATACCATGCTAGTAAACAAAACCATCAAAGCTTGAGCATCCAGGTCCACCATTGAGCCATAGAACCACTGGATCCTCTGATGGATTCCCTTCAGATTCCACAAAATAGTAAAACAGATTCTTGCCATGATTTTTATCGATATTCACATACCTTCAAGCAGGAAAAAAAAGGGTTTGACCAACAACTATTATGATACCCGGAATATGGGAAACAAGAAGAAAAAAGGAAAATTTTCCAACAAAAAGTTGAAACAGGGAATACCCAGAATAGTGCTTTGAAGGGAAAGTGCCAGAATAGCCCGGAAGTTGGGTGATCAAAGCATCCTCGGGAGCTGACTGAGTTAATACCGCCAAGCTAAAGAAGAGGCAATAGCATATGAGTTTGTAAGAACAGAGAGCAGTAACATTAGCCATAGGTTTCACTGTGGATGGGAAATGGATTGATTGATGATATTTTTATTGACTTAAAGGATCAGTCTTTGGGACATGTGCCCCATGCGGATTTGTTTAATGAGAAATAACAGTGACTGTTGTAAATCAAGCAAACAAGTTGCAGATCAACTTGTAGAATCAGTTACAAAAAAATAAATACGTTCTCTATGAATTAAAATTTAATTAATCAGTATGAATGAATTATAAAATTTAGAGGACATTCAAATTATTTTTAAGTTCTGTTTTGCAAATTGAAAAATATCAGTATTAAAGAAATTGTCGGACATGTAAGCTTGATCACGCTCAATCAAAGCAACTACCTCAGGTGGGGGTTCCTGATACAGTACTACACCAACCGGGCAGCTTTTGGCCATTCTAGCAAGTTTTTTAACAGACAAAATTGGTCTTTGTTTTGTTTTGGTGGTTATGCTTTGCACCTTTTTGTTATAGGGTTTTCATGCTTTTTCAAGGCAAATACAACTTTAAAAAAAAGTAAAACGGATGCTCTTCCATGACAAACACGAGTTTGTAAGTAATAAATTAAGTAAATTCTATAATATATATATATATACAACTCTCATAAAAATTAATTAAAATTTTGGAAGATTCTCAAAACAAATTAAGTTATATAACCAGTGACGACGGATTTATGAATATTTTTTTAAGTGCGTGAATATATATATTAACAATACAAATTTTTAAATTTGGCATAAATAAAATTTTATGATGTGCTCAATCAATAAAATAAACAAATAATCGAAGAAAATTAAGAATTCAATGTTCACTCTAAACAAATAATGAATCTGCCACCGTATATAACAATTGATTCTTACGTTAATTGAAGTTAAGTTTAAACATTAAACAAGTAAATTATTTTATAATATTAAATTTTATTTTTTTTTCTTGTTTTTTCTCGGAAAGAAATTTCTATACATATGATTTCTAATTTATGAGATTTTATTTGAAAATTATTTAAATTGTCAATAAAATTTTGTATTCAACTATTTCATTTTAATATATATATATATATATATATATATATAACTCTCATAAAAATTATTAAAATTTTAAAAGATTCTCAAAAAAGATTAAGTTATATAACAAGTGATGAATCTAAAAAAAATTTAGAGTGCGCACGTATATATTAACAACATAATTTTTTATATGAGGCAAAAATAAAATTGTATATAACTCTCTCATAAAAAATCATTAAAATTTTAAAATATTCTCAAAAAAGATTAAGTTATATAACAAGTGATGAATCTAAAAAAAATTTAGAGTGAGCACGTATATATTAACATCATAATTTTTTATATGTGGCATAAATAAAATTGTAGGATGTACACAATCAATAAAATAAACAAAAAATTGAAAAATTAAGATTTCAATACCCACCCTAAATAAATAGTGGATCCGCCACTGTATATAACAATTAATTCTTAAGTTAATTGAAGTTATGTTAAGTTTAAACATTAAACAAGTAAATTATTTTATAATATTAAATATTATTTTTTCTTGTTTTTATCGGAAAGGAATTTTTATACATATGATTTCAAATTATAGATTTTGTTTGAAATTTATTTAAAATGTCCATAAAAAGTTTTAAATTGAACTATTTTATTTTGTTAATATAATTCAAATAAATATATTTGATCGAATCAAAAAATATTTAAATGAAATTTGAAAGATAAACTAAAATATATCAACTCAAATAATTTAAAATTTTTAAATAAAATTTAAATAATAAAACAAATTTCGTGAATTCAATAATTTGAAATTTTTATAGTCTATTAAATAATAATTTTTATTAGAAATTATCTTGCCGAGATATAGAGTTTGACTTCCAGTATATTAATACAATTTTTTATCCCCGTGAATTATTTTGGCTAAAAAACCCTCCGAACAGAGACAAAACAACTTTTAATTAATCAACAAATTAAACTTTCAATACACATAATCCAAACCAGACGAGTACATTTCCTGCATAATCTTGCCTCTGTTGATGACGGATTCTAAATTGATCCTTAAGGCAGGGCGCTGTACTGATTTCTCTGTACATTTGTATGCTGGTTTAGATTCAACAACACTTTGTTATTTGTAACTTAGTGAGCCTTTTGTTTACATTTCTCTAACTGAACCACTTCATTGGAAATTAGATGAATAAGAACGAAGGTCCATGGCCGATAGTTCTCTATAATCCTTTCGGATGCTCCATAGGATCTCCCCACACTTCCTCATACCAGGCCGGTTGTGTCGACAAGGAGCCAGGCATTGTAAGGCTAACTCAAGAATCTTTTCGATGGCTAAGTTAGTCCCCATGGTCAGTTTTAGCCTTGCATCCAAAGCTGAAATGGCAGCACCGTCGTTAAACATCTCCATCGCCTGCAATTACATAAACATATCAACACACTTGCAAGCGGATGAACTATGGGAGAATGGAATGAAAATCACACCCATTTTGTTGTTATCCGCTCCCTGAGTTCTCGTTTCGGTTCAATAGGTCGCCTGCCTGTGACTAGTTCAACCAATAATACACCAAATGAATAAACATCACTCTTTTCTGTTAGTTGATAGGTTCTTAGATACTCCGGATCGAGGTAGCCGGCGGTTCCTTTAACTTGTGTAGACACATGGGTTGCACCAGAATCTATGTCAGCAGCCAACCTAGCGAAACCGAAGTCGGTAACTTTGGCTCGAAGCTTTTCGGTAAGGAGAATGTTGGAAGACTTTATGTCCCTGTGGATGATTGGGTGATCTACAAGAATTCAATGCATAATCTTGTTAATCTCTCCATTCATATTTCTCCAACAACAGCAAAGTCCTTGTTTAAAAATGCTATCTTTAAAGGAAACCTGTATACATATGAAGATAGGTGATTGCATGGGCCACATCAATAGCTATATCAAGCCGTGCAACAAGCTCAAGAACTTTTCCATGCACACCTGCAAGAAAATTTTCTCATCTTTCAACTCTCAAAATTGCAGCATAAAGAGGATGAAATAAAAAAGGCCAAGGTATGCTAGCAAAGTAGCCTACCAAGGCATTCACACAAGCAAACTAAAGATTTGAAGGGTGGAGTACATTGATGGGAGAAATGAGATTGTGGTGGTTTGTGGTGTCGCTTTTAGTTTGGAAAAAGAGTCAGACCATGATTTAGTGGGGTGAAAGAGATGATGAATAGTCAAAAAGTCGGGGAAGAAGAGAAGTTCCAAGAGAGAAGAAGAAGATTCTTCTATCCAGCATTGCATGGTGATTTACTTATAGACTTGTTAGTGGTATTCGTTGGGTAATGATGACTATTTTCATATTGGCAAAACAAATAGATATGATTGTCATATAATAGATTTAGTCGGTGATGAAATTAACAGCGGTTACGTCTAGATACTGAAATTAACTAGAGAATAAGAAACTTTAGAGGCCTTAAAAATTCGATAAACAAAGAAATGACAACAAAGATGTGATGTGTGGGGAGCTCTAGAGGAAGTACAACAGAGTATAATCACAAGAACTCACCATCCAAGTGTTCCCTAAGGGTTCCATTAGGCACGTATTCCACAACAACAATCCTTTCATCCCCATGCTCTAAATACCCATAATACTTGACCAAATGCAAATGTTCCACTTGTGCCAGTGTTGTTATTTCGCTTTGGAATTCCACACCTAAATGCTTATCACATACACTCTACAAACAACAAAAAAGTTCATCAATTTCTCAATAATCCACCAAAAAAAAAGGGACAAGAAGAACTATTCAAACTTCAAATTAGCTTTCAGACAAACCTTTTTAGCACGTTTAATAGCTACAAAAGTTCCATCATCAAGCCTTCCCTTATAAACCGTCCCAAATCCACCTTGTCCAATCCTGAATGCAGGGGAGAAGTTCCTCGTGGCCTTCAAAATTTCCTCCATCGTGAATTTCATGCTCCCAGGCACTTTCTCCCTTGTTGAATTCGAATAAATAGCTCGATTCGAGCCCCTCCTCTCGCCGTTCGTTCTTGGCATTTTCGGTGCAACTGCAAGTTTAACAATTGAAATTTATAAGATAGTTTCAATTAGTACATTATTGGAGAGTTGATTAACAATGTCAGATCCAGATCTGTATGATCAGTACAAAAGCCGATCAGTAATTCAATGTTAACTATAAATTCTTTGTATAAAACTCGATCAATGAAAAATTCTGGGTTTTCCTTTTTCTATCCAAAACTCAAATAAAAAACTAGTCGCGGAGCCGGCAGGTTGTTTGGTTGCCGAGAAAATGTCAAAATAGAAAAAGAACCAGTAAAAGTTAAAAATAAAAAATACAACATCCGTATTATAAAAGAAAAATGTAGAGATTTCTCCTCTGTTTTCAAATAACAACTAAAAACTTCATTTTTGCCGTTTCCTCATAGTCACGAATACGTTCATACGAGAACTGTTTACTAAAACCATATTTAAGGAAAAAAAGTTGTCTTTGTGACTCATCGGCGTTTAAAATTTATACTGGAGAGAAACAGAGCATACCGGAAGGAGCTCTAAACTCATCTGAAACCCCAAATTTCTTGTATCCTTCTGAATCCGGAGGCGTAAAACACGCGACAAAGGCACCGACGATGTACCGGACGACAACCTTGATCGGATTTCGGGCTGAACCGGATTTGCGGGAGACAGATGATTCAGAGTAAGTAGAGGTTGCAGAGTAAGCAAATGGATCCGGAGTTGAGCCTACGCCGAAGCTAGGGTTCCGGCTTCTTGAGCTGCTGTTGGAGCTGGTCATCACGGGATAAGAAAAAAAGAGAGGAAGAAAGTAGAGAAAGATTGTATGTACCACGTAGAAATGGCGGGTAGTTAAGAGATGGAGATATGAAGAGCAGACTTTTTCTTTTATTTTCCTTTTTATATGAGAGGATTATGTCCACATCAAGTATTTGCCCTGCTCTTTGGGTAATACATACATCAATATTATAAAATTAGACGAATTAGTCAATTCATTGATTATTTAAGGTTTAATGCTATATCATAGGTTTAATTTTTTTAATAATTTATAATTTCATTTTATAATTTATATTTTTTTTCATGAACAAAAATAGTTGTTATTCTTAAAGGTAATTGATTCGAGCACTAACAATTGTAAATATAGTTAAGAATGATTAAGAAATCATTGTTGTTCCTAGTTAGGGATGGGCATAGATCGGGTTGGGTCGGATTTTTGATCCACCAGACCCGAGATTAAGGAATCCTCCACCCGAGACCCGACCCGACTTGACTAAAATAATATTTCACCCGACCCGACCCGATACATAACTTAAAAACCGACCCGACCCGAAATAATAAAAAATATTATTTTTATTCAATAAAAACAGTGATTTAATTGAAAAAAAAATAACATATAGAAGGATATTATTGTAATTATTCATAAGTATATAATATAAAATTATATTTTTTTGGGTCGGATCAAGTATTTTCACCCTAAACTTTAACCCAACCCAAACCCGAATTTAAAAAAACCCGACTCGATTAGGTCGGGTCGGAACCCATCGAGTTCGGGTCCCATTTCCATCCCTATTCCTAGTGTTTTATCTTGCTAAACTAACTATTGTTGCTATTAAATTTTTTATTGTTTATATATTTTTTATATTTGAAATTTTAAATAATTTATATTTTTTTCTAAAAAATTAAATAAATCCTTTAGTTTTAAGAAAATTAATTTAACCATCAAATTTGATTAAAAAATTAATTTAACCCATCTTATTATATCATTAGTCATAATGAATCATTATGTCATCATCATAAATCAATATAATATAAAACATATTTTTATTAATTTAAAAATGATTATAAAGTAGTATATGAACATTCAATCACCCTAACAGTTGTTGATTACAAAGTAGTATATGTTTTAAGTACTATTAATCATTTGACAATGAACGTTCAATCACCCTTACAGTCGTTGGTGTTTGAACTCATAACTTTTTATAAATAATAATAACTCCTTTAAATATTGGAGTAACTTGATTCGTATAATATAAATATTATTTTTAATACTTAAACTTGGCTGTCTCTGACATAACATAAGATTTGATCAAGTCAAATGTCCGAATAAAAAAATTGGACCGTAGAAACAAATATGAAAAACCTTGATTGTATTAAAAAAAGACTTTAACCAGTAAACTACAAGAATAGCAGTAGGATTCTTGAAAACTACTACTACTTGTAGGAAACAAAATGGAGGTGCCCGTAAAAAAAATATTTTTAAAGATGTAAAAAAATATATATTAATAGCATAAAATTTTTATATATATAAATACAAATAAATTTTTAGAGTGATATACAATCAATAAAAAAATTATTAAAGAAAATTTAAATTGCAAGATGGACATTCACTTCTTATTTGATCAACCACTGACATTAATAGAAGACCTTCCTCTTAGCATTGTCTTCAAATACAAGGCAGCACAAATCAACATCAAGAACAAACATTCTCAACCAACCCTTGAGCATTAAACTGTTGGCTGGCTGGTTTAAATCAAGATGCATGTTCTTTCAAAGATTAAAGCAACAGATTCTCTTGTATGCTCGAATCATGTATATGGAACTGGCATATCCAGGAGTCAAATACACCACTTCAATTTCCATGCAAAATTATGTCAGAAGTTAAAATCCAAGGATTCAAACTGACTTGGAAGCAGCAAAGCTCAATTCCAGCAGGAGTAAGGCATTTCCCCTTGGATTATAAGCTAATCAATTATGTTCTGTGGTTAGGATGAAGATTTGCAGGGTTTAAACAAATTATTTGTGGTAGAGTTAGAGAGAAGATTGACAAAGTTCTCCAGTTAGTTGAAACTTGCCTGACTTTCAAGTAAACTTGCTAATCAGCATCTCTGTACAGTACATGCAATAAATAGACCAATATCATGGGCGGAAATATGATTTTGTGTTATAGATGAATTTATATAATTTTATAGATGAACACATAGAGAATTTAAAATTTTCAGAGGACGATTATATTTATCAACTCTCATTCGATTTATCCCTACTTATTGCCAATAAAATATTAGGTAAACTACATGTTTAGTATCTAAATTATTTTTTTATTCTATTTTGGTACCTAAATTTTATTTTGTTTCAAAATCGTACTTAACGTTTAGTTTATGTTCTATTTTAGCACTCATCGAAAAAAACTTAACGGTGATCTTGACGTGTCATCATAAGTTAATGTCTATATCATCATAGATAAAATACTAAAAAGATGTCATTACTTTTTTAACAACACAATATCAAATTGAAACTTAAATCGATGGGTATACATTATAAAGATTAAGATTGACTGTGAATAAATATTATTTTGTAATTACATAAACTAATAAAAAATAAATTAAAAGAAATTTTAAATAAATACTAATATACTGTTTAAGAAACTAAATTTCAAGCCTACAAGAGTTAGGATTATTGGCTAGAATTCTACGCCTCTCTTCTCATCCCGCCGCCGCTTCCAAAGGTTAAATCTTTACTACTTTTCGTTCTCCTCTGATGAAATCGTTTATTATTCGTTAAATGTAATTTACTTCTTTTGTTTTCCCTCCGTTACATATCACTTTCCCCTTTCCCTATTCTGGACTTCTTAATTTAGGATTTTGTGGAATTTATGACTTCAGTCTCTTTGTTTTTTATGTAGTTATTTCGCTGTCTGTTGCTTGTCTGCACAATTAGTGATTAAATTTCTGAATTTTGGTATTCTGAACTGTTTCTGCGATTTGGTTTTCAACTTTAAGTTGTCCTACTTAGCTTCAGATAACCATGTCTGGGTTGTTATAAATTATAATAATAATAAAATGTCAAAGGCGTCAAATTCATGTGCGTGTGTGATTGATGTTTGCAATTTTAGTTCTTAAGGGTCTGTTTTGTGTTCCATTTTTAGACGAGCTGGGCATCTGGCACTAAGAGGCTAAATTTTATGTTTTCCAGCTTATAAGCTGATGGATTTGGCATGAATTGCTAAAATTTCACTGGCAAATTTCCTTCCAAAGGCAGTAAAACTGTATAACACATTGGATAACTTAGCCTCTTGGTTTATGTTCTGTATATGCGGCATCATTTCCTAGCTGTTTGTTTTCTTTCTCGATACATAGATAGCCTGTTAATGCATACTACTCTGATATAATCTGTAATCTAGAAATGCATACAACAGTTATTATCGTTAAGCTGCCAACTCCGGCTAACCCAAGATGCTGTATGCCAATTACAATTCTCTGAAGTTTTACACATTCTATTTATATGAAGCAGTTATGGTATTTGTTTGATCACATGTTCTACCACTGTGCTCTTTTCGAAAAGAAAATGGACCATGGTAATTCAATATAGGCTCTTGGCTTGTTCATGCTTCCAGAACTAGTGCATTATCTGGTTTGTCCTATCTTTCAAGTTGGCTTCTTTAACCCCTTGCTTTGAACCTATAATTTTCTACTTATCCACTGATGTCAAATAACAGGGAAAATGCACCAAGCTCAATTTGCGTGGGGTTAACGACAGAGATAATTGTGGGGAATGGGAGGCTGCTGTTGTTCTTCCAGGAAACCTCTTCTGCATGGGACACCTGTGTATTACTATGTTAGTAATATGCTCTTCTTATAAATATTTCTAATGTCTAGTATCTTATATGACTTTTTCTTTCTTCATAGTAGAGAATGAAAGTTGTTTTTATGGAATATCGGAAGTACTCACTTACCACTATCCATAGTAACAGATGGGAAAAAGGAATGGGAAAAAGAGGAAAGAAGATGATTTTGTAGTTTGAACTACCCCTAATTCACGTTTTTCTTTTTTCATTGATTATTCAATAAAATTGTTATTTTTAAATCTCTATCATTCCTTCCCCCTTTACTTGAACTGGTTGTAGAACCCATGATCTTCCACTGATCTTTTGGGTCTGATTAACGGTGGGAACTTTTTCTGACTCGAGGATTTTCTAAAAGCTAGAAGTTTGATGCTGTCATGCCACTTTGCAAGCTGAATATAGATGTTGTGCGTGCACAAATTTGTGAAAAATAGTTCTGGTTTTGTGCCAACTAATTTGATTCTTTTAGTTTACTTTAAGAAGGGAAAATTTTATTACAGAGCAGAAAAAGGAAAACTGAAATTTGGTGTGAGCGTTAGGGTCCCTTAACTTGAGAACTCCCTCCTCAAAATACCATAAAAGATTCATATGAGCCTGACTGCATATGCATTGGAAGAATGGAGCTTTTGAGTCTTGTACTGCTTGTTTCCAATGGCCACTGGTTTTCTAGTAGCTTACGTGATAATTTCTAATTTGTATAGGTGATCTCCATTTATCTACTATTGTGATATACACATTCTGATAATCTTTATTATAATCATTTCTTTGAATTTTAACACTCCTCCCACAGTATCCACCAGCTTTGGAAGAGAATGAGTCTTTAACACCTCACGAAGGATCAGCCTCTGCATTGGCTGCAAGGTTCCTGGTTAACTTGCATTTAGAAGTACCTGACACCTTTAGGCCACCTCCAGCACCTTTGCCATATGATGTGGTCTCGGGATGTCCGCAATCAACCGATTCAGAGCCCTTCATAGAAACTCTGAGTAGAGGCAGTCTCGAGACTCTGGGAACTTGTGAAGATCTTGAGGAATCAGGCTGCAAAACACAGTCTGGTTTGCTTTTTTCACCAAGAAAACCAGAAGTCTCAAAATTAACCAAATCTAAGGAATCAACGACAGAGGAAGAGGATGCTTGTCCTATTTGTCTTGAAGGTATTGTAATCTCATTGTCATGGCCTTAATTGCCTGTAGAGGTAGATCTGTTGCCTTTGTTGCTGTAACTGATCAGTGCATTTGAAAAATAAGTAATGGCTTTTCTGTGGGTTTTGCATACGCAGAGTATGACACAGAGAATCCAAAACTTATTACAAAATGTGAACATCATTATCACCTCTCATGCGTTTTGGAGTGGATGGAAAGAAGTGACACCTGCCCTATGTGTGATCAGGTTTGTCTCTTTCAAGTTGAATTTATTGTAATTAATTATACTGCATAGGTTTACCTGGGTTGCATTGATCAACTAAGGACAAGGCTTGGACTGGATCCGATTTACTGTACCCAACAATATTTTGGACTCAAACTGTCTGTCATGAACGTTGTGCAAGCAGAGCCGGCCCTGAGCCCAGGCGAGGAGAACAACCAGGGTCGGTCCTGACATTTTAAGGGCCCTAGGCAAAATAAGAGATAAAGGCCCTTAAAAAAATAACTTAAAATTCAAGAATAAATTTCGGCAAACGCCAAACAAATTTTTTTATTAAAAATTATATGAGTAGATTCTATTATATTAACCAACATTATTTTACCAAATATATAAAGAGACATCACAATTTTTCACTCAATTTACTCCTATTATGTCTTTAATCATCTCTTAGAATCGTTTATCTCAATCGAAAATTGACGCCTCTCACCTACAAAACAACATACATAAATAAAATAGAAATAAATAGGCTGATGACTAAATACAAAACACGCGGGAAATATTAGGAACTAAACAACAGATTTTCCAAAAATGCGTAATATACATGGAAAAAGGAAAATTTACACATCAGCACCTATAACAAGAGAATATAACTAAATTAAACCTCCCTTAGGACTAAAATACAAAACACGGAACAAATCAGGAGACCTAGAACGTGAATAACCCATAAACCTATAATATATAACCCAATTTCATCCCTTAGTTTCATTTTATCCCCAGCCCCCAAAAGCAAAGCTAAAGCTCTCCATCTCCCTTCTCCTCCCCTCGGGCGAGAAGTTCGTCGAACCCGTGCGTCGCCGTCTTAGCCATTGCTCTGGCCACCACACGCGGTGGTCGGACCCCTAAACTATCGAAAGTAACCCTTTTTCTCTGATCTACCCTTCTCAAACCGGATCCAACACCGAAACACCCCAAACAGACCTCGGATCCACTCGAAAATGGTCCGACCCTTCGAATGCCTAGCACTCTGGCGACCCACGACGACGGAGCAACCCCTACTCACCTCGAAACCTCCCAACCTAACCTATTAAAAACTAGATCTAGACAGAAAAACAACATGCAAGGACCTCGAGCTTCTAATCTGTTCGGCCTCCCTGTCATCGACCTACATCGGCGGCCTAACTCTGGTGAGACCCCTCCTCTCTGTTTATTTTTTGTTATTTTCCTGGTTAGGTGGGTTGATTAGAGCCGAAATAAACTTGTTTATTTTTTATTTGTTATTTCGAAATATACATATAGGTGTTACCATGCTCGAAAAGAAAAAAGTTATATATTCAAAATGCTAGATCTGGGTTTTTAGAAGAATTATCACAGTAAAAAACAATATGTAATATGTTTTATCCGAACTAAAAGTAAATATAATGGTTTGCTAGATAAGAAATGAAACAATAAAAAAAAGCATGCATTCAAACAATAAAAAACAATGAGTAATAGGTAACCTTTGAAATCTATTATTCCTTGAAGACGAGTTTACAGTGTCTTTGTAAGGATTTTTTTCGAATCCCCTTTACATTCTGTTTGCTTGGTTTAAATACCCAGTTACAATCAAATAAAAAACTATTCTACTTCTTTGTGTTCTATGTTTTTTTGCAGGTGAGTGGGATGTGTTGGAGCCCGTTAATGTTTTTTATATATCCCCATAATATATTGCTCCCCATTGTTGGTAGAGAAAAACTAAATTAATCTCCCTTGCTTGGCGTGCTCCCGAATATGCGTGAGTGGGAGTATGGGCACTAGCATATAGTGGAGTATGGGTGAGGTCTTGGTCTGCTCAATTATGGTGCTTCACGTGGGGGAAAGGCATGGGCCTCTTCCAAACCTTAAAAATATGAAATTGTAAAAATATTTTTTATTATTAAAACTTAAAAATTATAAATTTATTATTATTTTCAAGAATGGGCCCCCTCTAAACTTGGGCCCTAGGAGGTCGCCCTCAGGGCCGGCTCTGAGCCCTGGATAGTGGTAAGGGCCTAGGTTTGGAAGGGCCCATTCTTGAAAATAATAATAATTTTATAATTTTTAAGTTTTAATAATTAAAAAAATATTTTTACAATTTCATATTTTTAAGGTTTGGAGGGGGCCCATGCCTTTCCCCCACGTGAAGCACTATAATTGAGTAGACCAAGACCTCACTCATGCTCCTCCACTATACGCTAGTGCCCATACTTCCACTCACGCATATCCGGGAGCACGCCAAGCAAGGGAGATTAATTTAGCTTTTCTCTACCAACAATGGGAAGCAACATATTATGGGGATATATAAAAAACATTAACGGGCTCCAACACATCCCACTCACCTGCAAAAAAAAATAGAACACAAGGAAGTAGAATAGTTTTTTATTCGATTGTAACTGGGTATTTAAACCAAGCAAACAGAATGTAAAGGGGATTCGAAAAAAATCCTTACAAAGACACTGTAAACTCATCTTCAAGGAATAATAAATTTCAAAGGTTACCTATTACTCATTGTTTTTTTATTGTTCGAATGCATGCTTTTTTTATTGGTTCATTTCTTATCTAGCAAACCATTATATTTACTTTTAGTTCGGATAAATCATATTACATATTGTTTTTTTACTGTGATAATTCTTCTAAAAACCCAGATCTAGCATTTCGAATATATAACTTTTTTCCTTTTCGAGCATGGTAGCGCCCATATGTATATTTCGAAATAAAAAATAAACAAGTTTATTTCGGCTCTAATCAACCCAGCTAATCAGCAAAATAACAAAAAATAAACAGAGAGGAGGGGTCTCACCAGAGTTAGGCCGCCAATGTAGGTCGATGGCAGGGAGGCCGAACAGATTAGAAGCTCGAGGTCCTTGCATGTTGTTTTTCTGTCTAAATCTAGTTTTTAACGGGTTAGGTTAGGAGGTTTCTGGGAGAGTAGGGGTTGCTCCGTCGTCGTGGGTCGCCGGAATGCTAGGCATTCGAAGGGTCAGACCATTTTCTAGTGGATCCGAGGTCTGTTTTGGGCGTTTCAGTGTTGGATCCGGTTTGAGAATGGTAGATCGGAGAAAAAGGGTTACTTTTAGATAGTTTAGGGGTCCGACCATCGCGTGTGGTGGCCGGAGCAATGAGTAAGACGGTGGCGCACGGGTTCGGCGAACTTCTCGCCCGAGGGGGGAGATGGAGAGCTTTAGCTCTGCTTTTGGGGGACCGGGGATAAATGAAATTAAGGGGATGAAGTTGGGTTATATATTATAGGTTTATGGGTTATTCACGTTCTAGGTCCCCTAATTTGTTTTGTATTTTAGTCCTAAGGGGGTTTAATTTAGTTATATTCTCTTGTTATAGGTGTTGATGTGTAAATTTTCCTTTTTTCATGTATGTTACGCATTTTTGGATAATCTGTTGTTTAGCCCCTAATATTTCTCGCGGGTTTTGTATTTAGTCATCAGCCTATTTATTTTTATTTGTGTATGTTGTTTTGTAGGTGAGAGACGTCAATTTTCGATTGAGAGAGACGATTCTAAGAGATTATTGAAGACATAATAGGAGTAAATTGAGTGAAAAATTGTGATGTCTCTTTATATATTTGGTAAAATAATGTTGGTTAATATAATCTACTCATATAATTTTTAATGAAAAAATTTATTTGGCGTTTACCGAAATTTATTCTTGAATTTTAAATTATTTTTTTAAGGGCTCTTATCTCTTATTTTGCCTAGGGCCCTTAAAATGTTAGGACCGGCCCTGTGTGCAAGTACTTGGACTTCACTTGAAGCCTCTCTGTAAATATATTATTACATCTATGAATCTGCTATGCCTTCTATTCCCTATGCCAAATCTTGTACTTTGTATCACCTGGCATGTTTAATATGTTAATACATGTCTTTCAAAGTAGTGACATGTAAACCTTTTTTAATGTTACAGGAAATGATATTTGACCAGACTTTTGATCAATAACGCCCAGCATGCTGCAGATACATGTTAGTTTTTGGTTCTGCAGCAGGTCAGATGGTGTGCCTACAAGATTGAAAATTACCAAATTTCTAGTTATATAAAATGATACATGTATTCAGGCTGTCAAATCTTTTCACCAATCATTCAAGTGTATGACTTCTGAGAGTAAAGAACCAAGTTGACACAATATGTTAAAGCATCACTTTTGCAGTTAAATATTCTGTCGTCGGTTTTCAGATTAGTGGGGAAGATGGCATAAACCGTAAGTCACTGGAGGGGATCAGATTCGGATTGGACGAGCCTTATTATGTAGAACGGGAAGATACTTGGCAGCCTGCCTTGCTTGATGATAATCAATCGAAGTTTTTACTTGTACAGGTTTTTATACTATTCTTCTTTTGTTTATTTCATACTATGTCATGTGATATGGATTATAGATCCATGGATTTGTCTATAGTCGTCGGCTTTGTTATTTTACCTGGTGGTTCAGCTTGAGATAATGTATGATCCAAGGCATACATTTGCTACATCTTTCTTATCCTTTTGCCTTTTTATATTCCATACAACTCTTTGATTGTGCATGAACATTGGAGGTCCTTATTGTCTACCTTCATAATTGTAATTACACTTTCTTTTTTCTGAATTTCATTTTGGAAATGGTTATGGGTCAAATTCAAATGGTGGTTTTAACTTCTTTTTTAATACACAAAGGAGAAAGAACAGAGAACTGAGCTAAACAACCATGCAGCAGCAATCCTATCAAATAAGGTGGGTGTTGGAAAGTTCGAACACGAAGGGGAAGTGTTCACGTCAGTTTAGTCATGTCATCTGTTACCTTATTTCCTTCTCAAGACACATGAGTGAACTTCAAATGCCAATCACGTCGAAACAACTAAAAGATGTGCGGAATCATATGGATACACCTTTCATTGCCGCACCTGTCCAAGTAGAGACAAAATGTCGTTACTATAGTCTCCACGATGATAGCCCGTATCGTTTTCATGTAACACTCTAATCTCTCGTGCACACTCTAGGACTCCGCATCTAAAATCAAACAGCATCCTATACCTTTCGTAAACCCAATGAATTATCTACCAGTAGAGTCCCGCAATAAAAAGATGACATTTGCAACCACAGGAAAACTAATGTATACATCAAAATTAAAGTAATTAGGTCCCTTTCTGTTGGTGATTTTACCCTAAAATCACCCTGACAGTAAATAATTACCTGTCAAGTACCGTTTCGCCAAATTTTACCAATATAGCATCCTTTCAGACAAGGCACATATTGTCATCCGTGCCTTTGCGGAGTTTCGTCCGAGCTAGCTCCACGTCCGAGCTAGCTCCACGTCATGAGAGACGCAGATCACCATTCGTGCCTTTGCTGGGTTTTATCTGAGCTGGCACCACGTAAGGGAAGGTGCAAATCATCATCAAAGCCTTCGCATTTTAAAAAAAATATGCTTTAAAAAATTCAAAAAATAAAACTATAAGGACTAACATTGTAATTTAATCCATATTAGTTTCATGAGTTGAAGAGCTTAATGGGGTTAATTTATATAGTCATATTAGAGTGTTTAGGTTATGTTTTTTGACAATGTGGGATATTGAGGTTAGCTTAATGGCCCTTTTAGAGATCGTGATCACTCCCAATTTACTGTTGTTGTTTCGAAATTAAATGAACCACAGAAAACAATTTTGTCATAATTTTTCACTGTTTTTTTTTTTTTGTCATTTGCTTATAGTTGTAGCTATTTTTTATGCAAATAAAAGTGATTAGTTTTATTTTTTTTTTAAAAATATTCAAAATTATAATAAAAATTTACAACCATGAACGTAAACTAGACAAATAATTATGGAACATTCTTATAATCTTTGTCACTTAAATCATACAAGAGCAAACAATCTCTATAAGCACACATTGAAGCTCATGTGAATTACTAAAGATATGCATAAGTCTTGTGAAGAAAAAGGAGAACAATTTCCAAAAATATTCCATAAAAGGAAAGAAGACCAAACCATTGACACTGTTTCATTGGATCTAAAGTAGAGACAATAGCACATAATCAAAGAACAAATGCATACATATGATTTATGGTTCTCTGTTTGATATCAGGACTCTATAAGGAACTACTCTAACTCGAGTTAGCTTTAAATTTAAATAGTTTGTTACTTAGTATATTTAACTTCGGCAATAAGTTTTTCTTTTTTCCTTTCCATTGTCAGACAATTGTGTTGGCGTCGCTTGAGATAATTTTTACACTTCATATGGATTATCGTTTAGGATTAGTGATATAGTTTTGAGTTTATGTTAGGATTTAGCTTGTGTTAATTTCTCGTGAAATGCTGCAAATAAAAGAAAGCTAAAGGTATTAATCTTTGATCATATCAAGCCTAATGTTATAGAGCAATGGAGGATCTTCAAACAAATCTAGCTGACAGTTTCCCAAACAAATTTGCTTCTATTACATTTTTGTAGGTTTACATAGTCCGAGCATACAAATCAAACCGAGTTGATAGTTCTTTTGATTCACTAGATGTGAATACAGGCGAATCCAATTCATTCGAGTATGTTCTCTTTAAACTTCTTGTTCTTTCTTTTTTTTCCATTCTTTCTTTATCCTTTTGGTAAGGTTAAAGCTCCCTAACATTGTCGTTCCAATTGTGATCACAATTTCCCAAGAAATGTTGAATCTGAAACAACGATAAAAGCTCGTACAAAGCGGACAAAAAGACCCTCTAAGAAAGAGAAGTGTAACATCCCAAAAACAGGGCTAGTGACTAAATTATAAATTTTGTGCTCAATTTCGAAACAAGTTAAAAGTTCAGGAACTTAATTGGAGAATTTTGATGTTGGATTTAATAGTAAAGTTAGAAAGATGAGAGGGTAGAATGGTCATTAACTAAGGAAGATTTTTATTTTCCCTTATTAAAGGTGTAACACGTGGAAATAGAGAAAGGAAATAGAAAAAGTCTAGAGAATGCAAGTTTCTTCTTCTTCTCTTCCCGTGTCTTTATTGTCAAGGTGAGAATGCTTTCAGTTGGTTAATTCTTTCAAGTTTTGAGTTGGTTTTATTCTTGGGATGTTAAATAAGCTTAAAGGAAGCTTAAGGTAGCTTAATACTCAAAGAATTTCAAGTTATGAGAGATTAAGTAAAATGAGTTTTAAGTGAATTATTGATTAAGAAGAAATAAATGGATTTTTAAGTTGAATTTGACTTGTCAAAGGTCTAATTAAGAGGATAGAAGTAATAGAAATGAATTATAAACATGTTAGAAAATTGGTATGATTTTTAATTTCCATCTTGAGGATGAGATTTTGAAGATTAAGATGTGTTAAATGCTTAGGAAAATGTTTGAGTATGTATCCTGGAGTCAAGGGTATTAAGGAGCTAAGTTATGAAGGAATTGAGTTAGAATGAGTAAATTTTCGGGCTTAAGAGTGATTTTTGGGCAGGGTGTATCGGTACCCTATGAACAGGTACCGATACACTAAGACCAATTTTGAAGAACATATTCATGGTGTATCAATACATTAAGGAGTGTATCGATACCCCCTTGAAACGAAAAGTTTCGAATGTAATTTGTGTATCGATACACCAGTGAAAGGATGTATCGATACCCTATAGTGTGTATCGATACACTTCAAAGAGAAAATAGAAATAAATCTTTCTTTTAGTTTAAGAAATGAAAGATTAGAGTATGCCAAGTGGAATGCTGATATGTATATTATATGTATGATTGTGTAGATATCGATCGAGAACAACGTCTGGGCAAGTTGACAAGAAATAGGCATCGAGATAAAATAAGAAAACGGTATTGACTAGTGAGGCCATGTGAGTGTATACTAGTGATATGTAATGTTTAAAGGAAATTGGACTTGCGATGAGTCTATTTCCTAGATTAATATGCATGAAGTCATGAACATGAGCATGGTTGATAGGATTATATGTGTTATATGTTGATATGCATTGTATGTGATACATGATTTATGTAAAATACTATTATGTATTAATGGGAAAGCATAAAATAAGTTATGCAATGATATGCTTATAAGAGACAAGATAGAATAATTAAGCCAAGGTTTATTGTAATGCATAAGAATGAGATGTAAGCTACATATAAGTGATAAGTCATGAAGATATATGACTATGAGAAGACTTAAGAGAACAAAATATAAATCATAAGATAATAAATTAGGAGACTCTATGAAAATAATGTATAAATTAGGGGACATGAATATAATGATGATACGAACCTATAGGATAAGCACTACAGGAAAGTGTGATATACTTAAAGGAAACTATGATATAGGAGTTATAAAACGAAGATCTATAAACCTATGAGAAGGTTGTAGGAGTTATGTGGAACTAAATTAAATAGATAAAATAAGCTTATATTTAAATAATGTGGATAAGTGATAAGGGTTATATATTATTGTACAAGCTAGTATAATAAACCATGTAAACTAGTACCAAGGGAAAATGAGATAAAGATAAATAGCTTTTACTTATAGGATTAATATATGATTATGCCGGTATGACAACATGAAGAAGTGAATTAAGTTCTATGATATTGATCCCTGTTAGTATAAGTAATGTGATTACATGAGTTATATATATGTTTATATGATTTGGTACACTCTATTGGATTCATGTGTATACATGTAGATAATATATATGAATATGAACTATGCGCTTATAAGTGATATGATCACATGATGTGATAAGAAGCTATGAGAACATGTGTTTACGTGATATGATTATGTGAAATAAGATAAATGATAATGCCCATGTTATGTGTCACGAGAGCTAGAGGTATAGTTGGCATGCAAGAGTCGAAGGTTCTACGTGGTCCTTCGGGACATATATGTAATTTTGTGGAACAAATATGTGGTACTTCGGTACACTTATGTGGTCCATTGTATTATGTATATGGTTCTTAAGGAATTTCTATGTGGTCCTTAGGGACATCTTATATGGCACTTCGGTGCATTTTTACGCGACACTTCGATGCAAATCTACGTGACACTTTGGTGCATTTATACGAGCTGTGGTGACATCATAGTGCACAACCTCTATGTACTCACATATCTTTAGTTCTCAGAAGTATACATGGGCTAAACAAAGAGATAACAATGAACATATTACCTGTGAAGCATATGCTTTTGTGATATGAATTGTATTACGTGATTTATATGATGATATGTGTATTGTTTGATTAAATGAGTCATATGTTGGTTAAAAATATTAGGTACAAGGGGATATGATTAATACATATAAATGATAATAATATTGATAGTGAAATGAATTTAATGAAGGAAATTATGAGTGATATGTATATATGTACATCTGCTTATATGTAATGTTATATTGTTTCGTGTGAAAGTATGATATGAAATGTTCATGCATGATTGAGTATATAGAGTTCATATTATACGTATCTTATGCCTCACTAAGTCATAGACTTAGCGTGTAATTGTTTAACACGTAGGTTTCAGAAAGCAAGAGAAGAAACTCAGAGGAGCGAGACATGTCATCATCTCCTTTATGAAATTCAAATAAAAATGTAATGATTAATAGGTATTTTATTCTTTTGAATATAGCTGACATGTACTAATAGAATTGAGTTGAATATGCTCTGATATGTTTTGTAAAATTAATTATTTTTAATTAATGTAAAGAATCACTTTCTTGAATTATGAATTTGAATATATTTTGTCATTTGTAAAAAAAAATGTTTGAAAAGTCAATGTGACACCTCAGACTCGTATTTGGGTCGGATACGGGTTAGGGGTGTTACAAGAAGTGTTTGCGAAACTTAAAGAGGTTACAAGTGAGCTCGATGACGAGAGAGAAACCCTAAAGGTTAGTATCGAGATTCATGAGCTCATGTTTTAGAAAACGATTATCGGTTATCGTCATATGGTAATCACTTGCATTCCTCATTGTTTTAAAGTTTTCCCGAGAGATATAGTTTAATGTTCTCCATGATACTTAAATGTGTATTAGTTCATGTAAGCTTATACAGGGAAATTGTTGTAAAAATAGTTTATGTTTCTATTTATTGAATTAAATGCACCAGCAAGGAGTTTAACTACCTCTTTAACATGTTTGTTGGATATTAAAAATATTAATATGTTTTGAGTTTGTTTGTTATTATAAGTGTTATGTTTTGAGTTTTTTTGATGTTATGATTTGAGTTTGTTTAATCCTGTGATTTGAGTTTGATTAGTGTTATGTTTTGTGTTTGCTGATTATATAAATTATTTTTCATACTATCTATAGTTGTATAAAAGAATGAGTGACTTTAAATTTTAATTTGTCTTATTTATAAAATTAAAATATTATAATATATACACAAAACTTTATAAAAATAATTTTACAATTGTAGACACCTATTTTTGTCCGAGTTTATTTAGAAAACGGTTTGAAAAACATCGCTTTTTTTGAAAATATATTATATAGTTTTGAAAACGATTTTTGAGAATATATATATTATATAGTTTTTAAAAACATTTTGAAAATATATATAATATATAGTTTTTGAAAACATTTTGAAAATATACAATATATAGTTTTTAAAAATGATTTTAAAAAATATATATTATATAGTTTTGAAAATATATATAATATATAGTTTTTATAAATATTTTGAAAATATATATATAATATATAGTTTTAAAAATATTTTGAATATATATATATATAATATATAGTTTTGAAAATATTTTTGAAAATGTATATAATATATAGTTTTGAAAATATATATTATATAATTTTAAAAACAATTTTTGAAAATATATATATTATATGGTTTTGAAAACAATTTTTAAAAAAACATATATGATATATAGTATTAAAAATGATTTTTTTTATATGTTGAAAACATTTTGATATTTCGATATATCAAAACATTTCTCTAAATCTTTCAAAAATCATTTTTAATCCTTACTCAAGTGTAAAATTAAGTTTTAATCTTAAAACAATTTCAAAATAATTTTACAATGTATTTCGAACCATTTCAAAGCCAAAAATTCCAGATTGCTCAGAGAGAACCGATTTCCCCCTGTGTAACGGTCGAAATATTTGAATTTTACACTTAGGGAACCGATTCCCCATAGGGGGTACCGATTCCCCCCACGCTCCAAGCTATTTTATTAATTGTTTTCACACTAAAACGGCTATATTATCTTCTCTAATCATCCCCAACGTTCAGAAGTGATTCAAGGTGTATTTAAGCAAGCTTAGAAGCCATTGATCAAAAACAAGAAATATCAAGCAACTAGAATCAAGAGAAAATCAAAGAGAAAGCATCAAACCTCAAGTTTGAGCATTTCAAGCCTATTTTTCATTCAATATTCATCTTGCTTTCAAGAACACTTATTGTGCTCAATTGTATTCATTTTCAGTGTTCTTTTCTTTGTTCTAGAATTGTGCAAACAATCTACCTTGTGAGGATTTCCTTGTAAGTTTGCAAATTTGTGTTGTTCTCTTTGGGAGAGAGTGTTCTCAAGAATTTGGGGTATAATTCTTGAGGGTTTGTGAGGTTACTCTTTGTCCTCAAAAGAAAGACAAATTAGTGAATTTGTGAAAAATCCTTAGTGTGGATAACTAAGGTAGTGGATGTAGACTTTGGTTGAGAAAGTCGAACCACTCTAAATCGCTGTGCAATTTCTTTCAATTTTCTGTAAAAGCTTCCACCAAAATTTTTATTACCAATTCACCCCCTCTTGCTCAATTCCGTCAATCGATTAACTCAACATTATATTATATTAATATTATTTATTATTTTATTAATATTTTCCTTCTTTTTATGTTTTTTTTTTAAATTCCAATTAAGAGTCCAAACAGTCCAATGAAGCTGGTTTGAAGGAAAATGGGTTTGATCCAGCCCAATAAAAGTTAGGGTTTATGAACCCTAAAGTAATATCATCGGGTGCCACAAGGGAGTTCTTATCGGACACGTGAGACCACGCGTCGATGCTAAACCGACTGTTTCGACACCAAACAGAAAAGTGAAAACAACCCCATTTTTAGCAACAACAATCACGAAGCAATCGACCATGCAAAAAAATACTGGCTAAATCAGGACTGACTCATCCCGTTTAGCCGGTCAAGTAGCAACCCACATGATTTTCGGGACCACAACGGCAGATCATGGGTTTATAAAAATCCCTGTCGAGAGCAACACAGGGACCAACACAAATCGATCGAACCACAAGGGAGGCATCAACAAAAAACCGGAAACACAACACACCACGGCAAAAACAAGAAAATATCGAAGCAACACAAACAGAAAATACCAGAAATACCAAGCATCAAATATCACTAAACAACCAAGCAAATCACAAGGAAAAACATAAAAGACAAGCGGAAAACCATCGGTCACCGTCGAACAAGGTTCTTTTTCAACATCAATTTGATCCATAAAATTTCAATTGGTTTCAATTTGATCTTTTAAATTTTATTTATTTTTTTATATTTGTTATGGCTTTTAATTTTAATATGTTTTTTCATTTTTTATTCTTTTCTTTTAAAGTGTTGTTATATATATATTTACACTCTTATATTTTATTATTTTTAAGACCGAACATTTTCTACATTTTTATTTTTATTTTTCTTAACATTTTTGTTGTTGTCATTTTCTCAATTTATTTATTTATTTATTTATTCTCTCTCTTCGATTTATTTAATACTTATATGTTAATCTAACCTTTTTGACTTTTTTGCGAGACAATTTTAACTAATCAAATGTAAGTAATTTGAATCGAATTTATAAATTTTAATTTTTCGTAATTAAGACAATCGACAAATTAAATGGTACCGAAAGGGCAGTTCAAGGGTGCTAATCTTTCATTGACTGTAACCGACTCCCGAATCTGACATATTTATAGTAAAACACAGATTAGACAATATGGTGTCCGATCAACCAATTTTTTAAAAAAAAATAAATGATCGATGACGACTCTAACATTTTATTCAAGTCGAAGCCCAATTTCAAACCCACTTGAAAGACGACCGCGACAACAATAATGAAATTAACATAATAAAAATTAAAAGATAAAAAAATTATAATATGTTTTTAATCTCTTTAAAAAATCAATTTTTTTTATTTTTTACAAGATCTTTAACAATGTCATTAAGCTAATCTCAATATCCCACATTGTCAAAAAATATAATATAAACACTCCAGTATGTCTATATAAGCTAACTCCATTAATCTCTTCAACTTATGGAACTAATATATATTAAATTACAATTTTAGTTCTTATAGTTTTATTTTTTTATTTTTTTTAAATGTTAAGGCACGGATCATGCGCCAATTCGGATAAGACGTAGATGGTTATGACGTAGAGTCAACTTAAATGAAATCCCATAAAATGTGAATGATAATCTACGTCTTATCAAAATAGATAATATATTAATAAAATTTGATAAAAAGATGCTTGATTATTTATTATCAGGTTGATTTTTTGGTAAAATCGTTCTCTCTGTTGACGGTTTGCAAACCATTTTCAAACCATTATTTATTTATTTCATACTCTTATTGAAATGAACAACGGCTTAACTAATGACCATTGTACATCTTAAAATCGAATCAAATCTTCTTTTACGGTATTTTTTTTCCACGTAATAAATGAGTCGTATCATCTCGTTCTTATTTTTATAAAGAAAGAAAAAAACACACACACACACCATTTTCTGTTCATACAGCTTTCTCTTTGAAAATTGTGGAACTAGTACGCTCATAATAATCCGCAATGAACACTGGTAGGACCACGCACACTACAGTATGGGATCAAAAGCATGTCGGTCCAAACCCAGGCTATGTACTTTACTAATTACATTCTATCTTCTATATGTATAGATATTTGTCAAACGGAAAGTAGTAACAAAACTTTCTTTATTAATATATTAAGAACAGAATGTATTACTAATAATATATTATTGATGCAATCATGATTCCTAGAATTTTTTTAATCAGATAAGAGTTATCCCAAGTATGCAAAATGAGTTTTCCTTGTTATGGTAAAGCATAAACAAAAATGATTGAAACGTGTACTTGTGGTCCTAACATGGCTGCTCTCACCTTCTTCCACCCTCACTTCATCCGCACACACAAAATGCCACCTAAAGCTCACCATCCCAAGCCATTGCTGCCGTTACCTCTTGTAACGTATCCTTTTTATGTAAGGTAAACTACAAATTTATTATTTTAATTATTTTTTAGAATTGTAATTAACGTTATATTTTAGTTTTACTTTAATTATTTATTATTTAAAATCACATTTGATGGTATTCATTTTATGTTGTTAAAAATATAATTTATTTTTCTTACCGATGTACATTATATTTAGAAAAATCAGCACGTATGAATTGTAAAGTTAAAATTTACGAAATGATAATCCAAGTTTAAAGAAAGAGTGTATATTTAATAAAAAGAAAGAAATAGTATTATTTATTTGCTTGCTTTTAACTACCCTTGTTGAAAGAAGAGAACACCGTGAGTGAGGTCGTGCACATTTGTCTGCCACAAGACAACCATCCATCTCTTCTTTGACTTTTCCTTCACCTGCTCTGCTCTTTTTCAAAATGCCCCTCTTCTTCCTACTTAATTCCATTAACTAACGGCACAATATGCCACCAAATTTAAACCTCCCGGAAAACATAACTGTAATTTCTCAAAAGTTTTTCATTTTTTTGGCTTTTTGTCGTGTCTGTGAATGGCAGCTTTTTGCAGATTTCTATGAGAATCCACTCTTTATTAATCTGTCTTATTCTCTCTCTTCTTCTTCCCTCTGTTCTATTTATCTCTTCACAGACTGCCTTGCTTGGTTTTGCTTCAACCGTTTCTCAGATTCCACACGTCTCCATGTCTACTTTCAACACGGAACTCACTCACCCTCGAACCACTGAGTTCAAACCAGACTCGTTCTCACCGAACTGAAAAGCTCGAAACTTTGGCTTAGATGTCGGTGCGCACTTCCCCTTCTTTCATGGCTTCTGTTTCTTTGCTTCTTTTGCTTTTATTCCTCTCGTTCCACTCCCAACATGCAATATATGTCACCAAATCTTCACCGGATGAGCTTTTTCCATGGGAAACCCATTATAAAGCAAGGAAATTGGAGTCCAACGATGGTGTTATCATCAGAGGAAACGCAACTCTTCTCAGCGTTAACCGTGCTTTCGAGCTGGGTTTCTTCAGCACAAATGGGGAATGCAATTGGTATTTAGGAGTCTGGTACTCTTCCATTCCAACCCAGACGCGCGTTTGGGTCGCCAATCGTGAAAACCCCATCAAGAACATCACCCAATCTTCACTGGAAATCACCGAAACCGGGCGGTTAGCGGTGAAAGAGTCGCCAGATTCAGTCGTTTGGGAGAGCACAAACAGTGAAAAAGCAAAAAGGTTCAGTCTTTTAGAGAGTGGAAATCTGGTGCTGTATTCATCGGAAGGTTTAAAAATATGGCAAAGCTTCGATCATCCGACGGATACGTGGTTGCCGGGGATGAACATCAGCGCCCAACGATCTTTAACCTGTTGGAGGAGCTTGTTTGACCCATCGCCGGGACATTTCTCTTTAAGGCTAAACCCCCAAGAGTTCAACGAATTTCAGCTCGTTTACAATTCAACCAATGTGTACTGGTCCACCGGAAACTGGACCGGAACTGCTTTTGCCAATGTGCCACAAATGACAATCCGTTACATTTACAAGTTCCATTTCTCCGACCCGTACTTGCCGACGGCGTCGTTTTGGTACACAGAAAGAGCACTGGATAACGGACTGGACCCTCCATTGACAAGGTTTCAGATTGATGCCAACGGACAGCTGAAGCAATTCACATGGTCGCCACAGATAGAGAATTGGAACATGTTTTGGTCTGTGCCGGATGATAAGTGCAGAGTTTACGGAATATGCGGTGCATTTGGTTTTGGAACTTGTGTAAGTTCATCTTTAAAACCCTGTGTTTGTCTTAACGGATTTAGACCTTTGGATGATGGAGGATGGAATTCTGGGGATTTTACCAGTGGTTGTAGAAGAGAAAATGATGATTTTTGCGAGGATAAAGATGGGTTTGAGGAGGTAGGTTATGTTGGGTTTGATGGAGGGACAACGGTGTCGTTTTCTGGCACTAGGAGATCTTGTGAGAAGTCTTGTCTGAAAAAATGTTCTTGTGTTGGGTTGTATCATAATGGGAGGACTAATCTGTGTAAGAATGTATATGGTTCTTTGTTGAATTTGAGAAATTTGAACTCTGATGGTATCAATGAAGACGTGTTTTATATTAGGGTTCCAAAGGAAGGAGTTGTGAAGCAAAATGTGGTGAAAACTATGGTTTTGGTTGCTTGCATTATTGGGTCTATTGCAGCTTTTGGGTTCATGGGGTTGATCTTGTTGGTTCTGAGGAAAAGAAGTGAGAACAGGAAGGGGAAGGGGGATGCTGATGGTGGTGATGTTTTTCCCTGTTTGAATCTCAAAGTATTCACTTACAAAGAGCTTAATAGTGTGACTCGAGGGTTTACGGAGAAACTGGGTCATGGCGGATTTGGTGCGGTCTTTCGAGGTGAGCTATCAGATTCTACTCCTGTCGCTGTTAAGCGCCTTGAAAGGCCGGGGAGTGGTGAGAAGGAGTTCAGGGCAGAGGTGTGCACCATTGGCAACATTCAACATGTTAATCTTGTGAGACTCAGAGGATTTTGCTCCGAGAATTCTCATCGATTACTTGTATATGATTACATGCCTAACGGTTCCTTGAGTGCATACCTACGTCAAGATGGTCCAAACTTGTGCTGGGATGTTCGGTTTCGAGTTGCAGTAGGCACTGCAAGAGGCATAGCATATTTACATGAGGCATGTAGGGACTGTATCATTCATTGTGATATCAAACCCGAAAACATCCTCTTGGATGGTGATTACATGGCAAAGGTATCTGATTTTGGATTAGCAAAGCTGGTTGGCAGGGATTTTAGCAGGGTATTAGCCACAATGAGGGGTACTTGGGGTTATGTTGCCCCGGAATGGATATCAGGTATGGCAATCACACCAAAAGCCGATGTTTACAGTTACGGGATGACATTGTTAGAACTAATCGGTGGGCGCAGAAATGTGGAGGCACCACAATCTGCAGGAAACACCAATGCTTTCACTGAGGGAGGGAACGGTGAAAAGTGGTTTTTCCCTCCATGGGCAGCACGCCAAGTAATCGATGGCAACGTGGCTGCAATCGTGGACCATAGACTAGGCATTGCGTATAACGCCCAGGAGGCCGAGCGACTTGCTATGGTAGCAATCTGGTGCATACAAGATGAAGAGGAATCGAGGCCTACAATGGGAACGGTAGTAAAGATGTTGGAAGGAGTGGTGGAAGTAGCCATTCCCCCGCCACCGAAACTGATACAGGCACTAGTTGCCGGGGATTCCTATCGTGGCGTTAGAATGAATTCTGACACGTCTACAGCCGGTGACGGATTTTCAAGTGCCGGGTCACGGTCATCTCTTTGTAACCTCTCTTCCAAATTGGATGAGAATCCAGAGGTCTAATTGTGTACAACATTATTGATGATAACTAAAGCCATTGTATATGTTTCCCTTTCTTGCCTTATTTTCTCGATCTGCTATCATGCAAATGGAGCTGATGATTGCAGTTAAAGTTCATTTTACATGAAAATGACTGTCGCATGTAATCTATAGAAATTGCTGTTTTTCATCCCCGTATCTTTTCCTGTACTCATGTCAGCGCAACATAGCATGTAATTATGAACATTTGAATTCTCATATAAAAGAGAGAAAATGGGTTATGATTACAGTTTTGACACGTTCCAAAGGCAGGGAAACGAGTATTAAAACCCCCATCATAATGATTTCACCAATAAAAGCTTGCATATCCCTTGGGTCATGGTCTCCTTTTCTGAAGCTTTCCAGTAGGAAAAAAATGATCTTTGCATCTTATTAAATGTCAAAAACCATTGTTTATTGGGGTCTGAACCCAAAGAAGAATCTGGGCTAGCCCATATGTTTTAACATATGAAGCTTTATCCAAGGGTGAGGGGACCATGAATTCTCATGTTCCACAACATATGGCTGAGAAAAAGAAAAATCGTCAACTTGGAATGAGACTGAATGCTAACTTTTTGGGAGCTCTCCGATGCATTTAGTTCCACAAAACCCTTTTTGAGCTATTGCTTGGTAAGGTAAAGATGTTTCTTCAAATACTATTTGTGAATGTTGGTATTGAATTTTTACAGGACTAAATATCAGCAATGGTTTGTCATAATCGATCTTGATAATGTTGTTAATGCACACGTCTTGTATACACGAGTATTTGAATATAAAATTTTTAGAGAGAACAATATTTATATTTATCACCGAGTCTTATAATAAATATTTTATATTTTAATTATAATTATTTTACAAGATTAAATTTTATAAAAAATGTTCTTAAAAATAATTTGATTGAGATTTTTTAAAAATATATTTCAAAATTGTATCATTTTTAAATTTTAAAATAATGGAAGGTTAAAATGAAAAAATTGACCACAAAAAATCAAATAAGAAACAATTTTAACAGAACAACTATAAATACATTTGTTGTTTTAAATTGTTATTATTCTTTGAGGTCTCAGGATTGAGTATTATGTGTGTTAAGAGTATGATCGTTCATTGTCAAATAATTGAAGATATTTAAACAAATATTATCTTTTACTTATCCTAGATTAATAAAAAAAATTAATAAAATTAATGTTTAAATTTGTGATAACGTTTGATCTTAGTGAATTAATTTACCTGTTAAAAACGAAACATGCATTAAATATGAACCTTATGACAAAGTTCAACGACCAAAGAAAAAAGTCAAATTTAACAAAGAGCCGCCTCAGAGAACTTGTGGGGTCTACCGCAGCTTCCGATATTATATTTCCCCGTTAATTTTCTTTGGGTAAATTATTTATTTGGTACTCATTTACTCTTGTGTTTCTGTTTTGGTCCTTCAACTTTAATCTATGTCTGTCTTTTAAATATTGATTGGTTTTATATTTCTAAATATTGATACTACATTCATTGTTTTCTTTAAAAAATATTTTTCATATTTTCTTTTAAATATTGATTGGTTTTGTATTTCAAAGGATTCAATGATTATTTATTGTAATCTATTCTTCTAATATGATTTATGAGCATTGTTCAGTGTAAATTAAGAACCTAGTGATAAATTGTTTGATTCATTATTATACTAGTGGCTCATCAACACACGACATTGTTTAATTCGATCTTTATTAGAACTTGGATTCAATGTTTGAGTACATTTCATTGTGTCTTGGGCTAAAGGTTTATAATGTGATAACATTTTGCATGCCAAATTGATACATCATAAAAATGATGTTCATTGTGCTTGTTTTGCTTACACACTAAATAAACCACACTGAGCTTTATGGTTTATTTTTGTAATGTCGGGAAAAAGGGTATTGGCATTTGGTTCTCATGGAGAGATTAGAAACTTTAAAGTGCAATAATCTTATATTGTTTAGTGTCATGAGGACATTTTTACGGACTTTCAAGTTAATTCGGTGTTTTTTTAAAACATATGAATTGTTATGGACTTCTATTAAATGGTTTAAGGATGTCATTGACCACGGTAAGAGTTTAAATTTTGGTTATGAAGTAAACTTAGTTAAATTTTGTATAATGATTTTGAATGTGACAATACAATCAAAATCTATGTATGACTCGATAAACATAAATGATTTTGATATAATAATAATATAGTAATTTTTGTAAAATTGATTTTTAAATCTTTAAAATTTGTCTAAACTTTAAAAAAAATTCAAAGTTTAAATTATGTCAAAAATATCATTCAAACATTTAAGATTATTTTTCAAAGTTCCATTTTTTTTCCATAATATCAAAACACACTATTTTAGTCGAGCTTTGACCAAGAATTTCAAAGCTCCTATATAAATTTCGGAACTTTCAAAAACAGAATGCTCAGAAGTTTCGAAGCATTTCAATAGTTTTGAAACTTTCTTCAAAATTTATGAACTCCCTTTAAAGTTTCGAAACTTGGGGTTCCAACGGTCAAAAAATTTATTTTTGTTTTTGAAGTGTTTCGAAACTTCATGTACATGTAGCCTTCAATGCGTGAATTTAATGTTTCAAACAGCTTCAAACTCCCTCTAACAACCTCAAACGGTTATAAATCAATGAGAAAATATAAAATGGGTCTTCAAACAACTAAGAAAAGACAAGAAAGTTATTCCAACAATCAAAGAGCAAATATAGTCAAATTTGTGTTCAATTCAGTCTTTCTTTCATTGAGCACTAGTGTATTCATTGTCATTCTTATTTTAGCGTTCTTGGGTGTGTGTGAGAGCTTTAATTTGCAAACAATCTATCATTGTGAGGATATTCAAAGTTTGTTGATTTGTAATTTCTTTTTAGGAAGGTTACACCCTATCCTAAAAGGTTGGAACAAATTAGTAAATTTATTGAAATCGTTAGTGTGAAAGCTAAGGTAATGAATGTAGTGAATGTAGATTTCATTTAAGAAGTTGAACCGCTCTAAAATTCTTGTGTCATTTTTTCTATTTTTCTCTAAAGCTGCCAATAAATTTTTATTGTCATTTCATCCCCTCATAGCCACATTCCTCGACCGATTGACACGAACGATATATGGTTTGTAAAGTATTTATATATTGTTGAATAATATTGTTACAATAGATGAGTATATATAAATCTATGATAAAGATAAAGTTCAGCGGTACATAATCACATAGAGACTCAATCATACATAAGTAATAAAATTTCAATTAGATAAGATATACAAGAGTCATTGATTAATTAAAATTACTATCATTTATCTCAATTGATCGAAAGTGATACCAAGAGGGAGGCTTTGTGAGAGTATCCGTAAGTTGAGTTTTAGAAAGAATATGACAAACAAGTAATGATCATGTAACAATCAAGTCAAGAACAAAGAAAAAATCAAGCACAAGATGCTTCACATGAGAATAAAAGACCAAAATTTTGCAAACAAGTGTGGCATTAAGATTGTCACAAAAGAGAGACAGTGTTTTCTAAGAGAAACTCCAATCTCCTGAGTGAGATGTTAAATCAAAAGTACTTCAGTTGTTGTATTTGACAAGGTATGATATTCAACTTCTATGGATGAACGAGAGACAATTTTTTGACGAGTTGGTTTCCATGAGATAACACTAGAACCAAGATAAATGACATAAGCTGTAGTGGGTCTACAATCCTAATATGATTCACCCCAGTCTACATCAAAAAAGGTTGTAAGATAAAGCGGAGATGTCGAACGAAGGAGTAAACTGTGACGCAAGATACATTTAAGGTAACGAAGAATTCGCTTGGCTGATATCCAGTGGGCAGATACACGACCATGCATGTATTGTGACAGACGATTAACCAAAAAAGATAATATCTAAACGAGTGAGCGTGATATACTAAAGAAGTCCAAGGAACTGGCAATAACTAGAGATATCTTTTCTAGTAGACGAATTAAAGGGCGGTAACTTATCGGAGGAAGACATGAGCGTGGAAATAGGTTTGGCATCGTCCGTATGAAATTGAGCTATAATATCTGAAATGTATCGTGTCAAATAAAAATAAGTCTCACGCAATGGGCACAACTTTAACACCAAGAAAATGACTGAAATATCTCATATCCTTTAGAAAAAATCACATGGACAATGAGGTAATAATGCGATCACGAAATGTAAAATCATTATTACTAAGCACAATATCATTTACATACAATAAAAAAATACATGATGATCACCTTTGCATTATAGATGAATAGTGAAGCATCTGCTTTAGATTTTTTGAAACTAAACTGCAATAGGAACTTAGAGAGTGCGAGTTACTCTGCTTTCAATGCTTGTTTTAGGCCATATAAGGCCTTGGGTAACCGATAAACATATGGGCTTTGAGCAAAACCAATGTATCTCATAGGTTCCTCCAGGTACACTTCTTTATGTAAAATACAATTAAAGATGGTGTTGACGAAAACGGGTAAAGAAAACGAAAGAACACTTCTTTATGTAAAATACAATTAAAGATGGTGTTGACGAAAACGGGTAAAGAAAACGAAAGAACACGAGAATTTTACGAGGTTCGGCAATGTGCTTACGTCCTCGGTGCCTAGGCGGCGCTAGAAGTTTTATTCAATGATATTTTAGGTCTAGGTTACATCTCTATTTATAATAGAAAACCCTGGTACATAATTACAAAATTAACCTTGTACCGTACCGCGGGGGCTACGCCCCCGCACCCCCAACCCACATAATTCGTAACCCCACAACAAGACTTTCTTTGTAAGGACAGTTGATGTTCGCTTCGCTCACTCCGCTCCATCTCCTATCCTCTTTACTGGTATATTTATGAGCCATACCTAACAAATCTCCACCTTGGCGAATATCCTGCCTCTTGGAAAATTCAATGTGGGTTGGGTTACCTTGATTCTTTAACAACTCGAAACATTCAAACAAGTCCAAGCAATGCTTGAACTTGTCTGTCGTAACTGGCTTAGTGAACATATCAGCGGCATTTTCATCAGTATGTACCTTCTGAAACAAAACCTCTCCAGATGCAACCAACTCTCTGATCTTGTGGAACCTTACATCAATATGTTTAGTTCTAGCACGATACACCTGATTCTTAGCCAAGTGAATAGCACTTTGATTATCACAAAGCAACTGAACTCCACCTTGTTGAACACCCAACTCCTTCACTAAACCAGTAAGCCATAAAGCTTCTTTTGCAGCTTCAGCCGCTGCCATGTACTCAGCTTCAGTTGTAGATAGAGCCACAATAGATTGAACAGTAGACTTCCAACAAATAGGCCCTCCACCAAGAGTAAAGACATACCCTGTCGTAGATCTTCTATTATCCAAGTCACCTGCATAGTCTGAATCCACATATCCTACAACCAAAGGATTATCCCGCTGACTCCCAAAAATAATTCCATGTCCCACAGTACCCTTTAAGTACCGAAATATCCACTTGATTGCTTCCCAATGTTGCTTACCAGGTTTAGACATGTACTTACAAACTTGACTAACAGCATGAGCTAAATCAGGACGAGTACATACCATCGCATACATCAAGCAGCCAACAGCATTAGAATACGGAACCTTTGCCATATCTTCAGCTTCCTTATCTGTCTTGGGGCACTGTTCTGATGAGAGCTTAAAGTGATTCGCCAATGGAGTGCTAACTGGTTTCGCGCTGCTCATCGCAAACCTTTCTAGCATTTTCTCAACATAACCCCGTTGAGATAGCCGCAGTTTCCTTGAGTCTCTGTCCCTGCAAATTTCCATTCCAAGAATTTTCTTTGCAGCACCTAAATCTTTCATATCAAATTCATGACTCAATAAAGTTTTCAAACCGATAACATCATCCATGTTCTTCGCAGCAATCAGCATATCATCAACATACAGTAATAGAAAAATAAAAGAACCATCATCAAGGCTCTTAACATAGACACAACAATCATACTCACATCGGTTGTAGCCAATCTTGATCATATAGGAGTCAAACCATTTATACCACTGTCTCGGAGACTGTTTCAACCCGTACAAAGATTTCTTCAATCTGCAAACTAAATGCTCGTTTCCAGGTTGAGTGAAACCTTCAGGTTGCCGCATGTAGATCTGCTCCTCTAAATCACCATGCAAAAAAGCAGTTTTAACATCCATCTGCTCTAAATGCAAATCCCAACTAGCCACCAATGCAAGTACTGCTCGGATTGAAGTGTGCCTGACCACAGGAGAAAAGATTTCATCATAATCAACTCCTTTCTGCTGTGAAAAACCCTTCGCTACCAAACGAGCCTTGAACTTCCCCCCCTCTTTTTCTGTTACTACTGGTTTCTTCTTATACACCCATTTGCAACCAATCGGCTTCTTACCCTCAGGAAGGGGAACTAACTCCCATGTGCGATTGTGATTCAAAGACTCCATCTCCTCAACCATGGCTGCCATCCACTTGTCGTTTTCCTGACTAGTAACAACATCATGAAAAGTAACCGGATCATCACTGCTAACAATAAGTGCAAAAGATACCAAGTCTTCAAAACCTAATCTGTTCGGAGGCTTTATATTCGTCCGTCTCACCCTGTCTCTGGCGAGACTATAATCCTGCAAATCATCCATAGTGGAACCACCAGAAGTCGGTTGAGAAGTTTCTGGTTTCTCAACTGGAAACTGCTCGAAATCCACCACTGTCGTGTCTTGCTTCTGCTGCAACATGGATTGTTCATCAAAAACGACATCTCTACTAATCACAACTTTCTTCGCAACTGGATCTCAGAACTTGAATCCTTTGACACCTTTCTTGTAACCCAGAAAAATGCACTCATTCGATTTTGCATCAAGTTTGGATCTCTCATCAGCAGGTACATGCACATAAGCAGGACAACCAAAAATCCGTAAGTTATCAAAACTAACATCATGACCAGTCCATACCTCTTCTGCAACTTTCCCAGCCAGCGATGCCCTTGGCGATCTGTTGATAAGGTAACACGCCATGTTAACAGCCTCAGCCCAGAAGTGTTTGGGAAGCCCCGCATTCAACCGCAAACATCTGGCTCTTTCATTCAACGACCTGTTCATTCGTTCTGCAACACCATTCTATTGTGGTGTCTTGCGCACTGTAAAATGCCTCTGAATCCCATGCTCCTTACAGAATTGTAGGAACTGTGAATCTGTGTACTCCGTACCATTGTCAGACCGCAAACACTTGATTTTTCGTCCTGTTTGGTTTTCTACCTCAGCTTTCCACAGCTTGAACTTCTCAAAAACTTCAGATTTCTGTTTCAAAAAATACACCCAAACTTTCCGTGAAAAATCATCAATAAAAGTAACATAGTACCTAGATCCACCCAAAGACGTTGTCGTGGAAGGCCCCCATACATCAGAATGCACATAATCAAGAATCCCTTGAGTTGTGTGCTTCGCAGTCTTGAAACGGACTTTAGTCTGTTTACCAAGAACACAATACTTGCAAAAGTCGAGCTTACAGCTTTTGACACCATGCAACAAGTTTCTCTTGTGTAATTCTGCCATACCACGTTCACTAAGATGAGCAAGGCGCATATGCCACAATTTTGTCGTATCATCACAGGACTCAACAGAGTGAACTCCACCTGCAACGGTACTCCCTAACAATCTGTAGATATTCCCTGCAGTCATCTTGCCTTTCATCACAGTCAATGCTCCTTTAACAATCCGAATGGTTTCCCTATCCTCGTCAGCCTTAGGGATAAAACCATTCTTGTGCAAAGTGCCCAAGGAAATCAAATTCTTCTTCAAGTCTGGGATATGTCGAACACCACTCAACGTCCGAACGGAGCCATCGTGCATCTTAATTCTGACATCACCAATACCAACAATATTGCAACATCGATCATCACCCAAATAAACCGAACCAGAATTAACCGGCCTGTATGTCGAAAACCATTCCCTATTTGGCGTGATGTGATAAGAACATCCAGAATCAAGAATCCAAGCATCCGTCAATTGTGTCGTTGAAATAGAAAGCATATCACCCTCACTGCAATCAGAATTATCATCCTCGACCACGTTCACAGACTTGGATGAGCCATCACGCTTCTCATCTGTCTGCTTTTTCAACTTCGGACAGTCTCGCTTCATATGTCCCGCCTCCTTGCACTTGTAACAGTGAATCGTCTTCTTATCCCTGGATTTGGATCTGGAATTCCGCTTCCCGGACCCTGCCTTCTCTGGCTTCCGTCTACGATCTCGATTACCCTTGACATATAAGCTATCGGCTTGAGAGCTTTCCCCTGCATTCTGCTTCCGCTGGTTGTGAGCCAACAAGGCTGCAGTAATCTCCTCAACATTGATAGTCTCTTTCCCATATGTAAGAGTAGTCACCATGTGTTCGTAAGAGGGAGGCAACGAACACAACAGTATCATCGCTCTGTCTTCATCCTCAATTTTCACATCAAGCCGAGCCAGATCAGAAACGATTTGATTGAAGACATTCACGTGTTGCGCCAAATCGTGATCGTCCTGCATCTTCAGCCCATACAGCCGCTGCTTCAGATACAGTTTTGTCGTTAAGGATTTGGACATAAACTGACTTTCCAACTTCCTCCAAATTTCGTCTGGAGACGATAGATGCATGACGTGATACATGACCTTGTCCGCCAAGCATAATCGTATGGTTCCTGCCGCTCGCTGCTGCAATTCTTCCCAATCTTCCTCATCCATCGACGTCGGCTTTGTAGATCGCAAAGCCTTCAAGATCCCTTGCTGCGCCAATAGATCCTTCACCCTCGTTTGCCATAATCCGAATTTACCCTGACCATCGAATTTCGCGACTTCGAATTTTGCTCCTGACATCTGATACCAATTGTTGACGAAAACGGGTAAAGAAAACGAAAGAACACGAGAATTTTACGAGGTTCGGCAATGTGCTTACGTCCTCGGTGCCTAGGCGGCGCTAGAAGTTTTATTCAATGATATTTTAGGTCTAGGTTACATCTCTATTTATAATAGAAAACATTGGTACATAATTACAAAATTAACCCTGTACCGTACCGCGGGGGCTGCGCCCCCGCACCCCCAACCCACATAATTCGTAACCCCACAACGAGACTTTCTTTGTAAGGACAGTTGATGTTCGCTTCGCTCACTCCGCTCCATCTCCTGTCCTCTTTACTGGTATATTTATGAGCCATACCTAACAGATGATATTATTAACATCAAACTATTTGATAGACCACACATAATATAATGAAAGAGTTAAAATAATACGTATCGTAACTAATTTTATCACAGGACTGAACGTCTCAAAATAGTCTCAACCAACTTTTTAAGAGTACCTTTTGGCTACTAACAGCTTTGTATCTATCAGTGAAGTCGTTAGGATGATGTTTCACTTAAAAATCCATTCTTCAACCAATTATAGATTGCTTGGGCCGTGCAATAAGATCCCACGTGTGGTTGTAAAGTAGTGCAGCAAATTCATCCTTCATAACTTGTCGCTATAACGAGCCATTTAGGGCTTGAGCAATAATTTGGATTCCAATATGGAAGCTAAAGGATGACTTGTGGTTGCGTTAACAAATGCGTAATCAAAATACTTTGGGTTTAATCGACAAAGACGTAGTGGTTAACGACTAGGTGAATAGAAGATTACCTTGGTCGAGGGAGCTATTAGTCAAGGCACTGATGTAGTGGGCACCGATAAGGGTTCAAATATAGCTACTAAGGTCAATATGGGTGATACCGAGGGGATAAATACACAAACTGGCGAGGAAGAATCAGAACTCTCGATGAGAAAAATGAGTAGCCAAAAAGTTATGATGTAGCGACTCAGATTTTTGAGTCAACGTTCAACTGTTGACTTGGAGTTTAATTGATTAGAATAATTATAGTATGAAGGTTTCATGGGTCAAATTCAAGTCAAATCAAATGAGAAATTGACCTAAATAGAGATAAAAAAAAAGATTTTTGAACTTAAGAGGAAAGAACATGGACCTAAAGCATAACTTCCTCATTTGAAAAAAATCATAGCTGGCATGAGGAGATATTAGTTGCTTTTAGCGTGGGTTCTTTGAGAAATAAGACAACCTTTATTCTTCCCATCTTTTTCTCCATCAAAGCAAAGAACTAAAGCAAAGCTTCATCTTTCAGCATTCTCATCCTTCAATCAAAATTTTAAGACAAAATTCATGAACTCTATATCTTAAGCTTCAAGTTGAGTTCACCATCTTTTTTAATGGTGTTTTTTTAGCTCACTTAGAATTTTAGAATAATTTAATATGCAAGAGCTCCCTCTTATAATTTCTATATAGATTTCTTGTAAAATAATTATTGTTAAGTAAGATGTAATCATTATTTTGATGTTAGAAACATTTCTGAGGCTTTGAATTAGAGGAAGAGTGGTGTGAGACCCCCTAAGAGCAAAAGCAAGGAGAGGTCGATTTTAGATGAACCATGAATATATTTAGGTTTATTGGAAGCAAAAGTAACACATTATAACTCTTTTCTACTATTTGTAGATCATGTACTATGATTTTATTTGTTTGTATGGGGTAGTGAAGCACGTTGAGGGTTTGTGGATCCATTATAGATATTATAGACGTTAAGTAGTGTAAAAATTATGTTAAATGACTTCTAATGACTTTATAAGTTTTAGTAATTAACTTAGGGTTGAAAATTAGTGTTTAGGATGAGTTTGGGGTGATTCTTGAATTAATTAGTGCAAAATTGAATCAGTATTAATACTTTTTTTGTAAAATAAAACCTGGACATTTTTTAAGTGGAGTATTGATACGCTATTCATATGGTATTGATTTTGTTCAACTGATATTGATATCGATGGTTATATATCAATACTGAAGTATTTTAAGAGATCTTGAGGTTTGTGTTAGTACCGATACTATATGGGTTGATATCGATACTCAGGGTAAGATAGTGATACTATAAGTAATTGAGTGATTTCACAGGCATTTTTAGTATCAATATTTAAGAATATTATCGATATCAATCCATGAGTGTCAATACTAATGCAAGTCTCAAAATCTCCTAAAATTTCTTGATATCGATGCCACACCCTTGGTATCGATAATAGATGAATAATATCATTACCTTAGGATATCGATACTCTCCTTACAAAATATCCATATTTTGTCATGCAAAGAATAGTATTGATACCAACTCATGGGCTTATGAGGAGTAGTCAATAGATCGTAGTGTAACGACATGAAATTTTGAGTCAATATTTGAGTGATGACTTAGAGTTTAATTGAACATAATAAGTATAGTATGAAAGTTTTATAGGTCGAATTTAAGTCCAATCGAATAGACCTTGACTTAATTGAAGATAAAAATGAATTTTTGAGTTTAGGAGGAAAGAATCAAAATGAGGCCTAAATGAATTTTAGGTTTATTTTTTAACTTATATAGTACCCACATTGTGACCTAAAAATTCAATTTGATCATTCAACTGGATTTACGTGTTTTAGAGTATTTCAGGAAATTGCATTTGTGGTGTCTCCAATTCTTTAGAATCTTATGATTAGGTCCTAAATGCATAATTTTGATTAGTAATTAGGTCTTATAATCATGATTATTCTTAATTAGGTCTTAAATGCATAATTTGCTAGTAATTAGGCCTTGCAATTTTGATTCCTCTAAATTAGGTCCTAAATGTATTTTTTTTATTAGCAATTTGACCTTATAATTTTGATTCCTCACAATTTGGTCATAGTTTCCTAAGTAGTTAGATTGTGATTGTTTTAGTTGTGTATAATTGAGGGATATCCTCCTCAAATAAATGTTGTTCTCCTTTTCAAATGGGTGCAAAAACAAATTATTGCATCGAGATGAGATTTACTATATTTCTTCAAAAATTACATTCACATGTGAGATTAAAATTACACTAAATTTGTATTCACAATATTTTGAAAAAAATTATCTTTTTTATAACCTTGAAAATCATTTTAAAAGAGATGATTTTATGAGTATTCAATCGTATTTAACCTAAAATTACAGTGACAACTCCTGTATTTAAAACACATACACCTTTCATTATTATTTCTGAACCACCTAAAAATGGTTTCGACACATGTAATTAACCCAATTGTTAAATACACATGTATATATTTATTAAGACTATATTATTGGTAATATGATAGAAATACTAGATTGATTAAAAACTTTATATGAATATTAAGTTCAATTATATTGATAAATTCAACAATTGAGTTGTTAAACATTGATTGTACAAAAATATATTGATAAATTTGAAATTATTTTTTTGTATAACTATTGATATTTGATCTATTGATCAACTAATCTGGAGCATATATTATAAAGACCCATTAGAGGATGATCATTCCAACCCAACTTGTTTCATTTACAATGTTAAGATTTATATATTCTATTATAGCATGAACCAATCGACTATAGTGGTTAAATAATTTTTATTATTCCTTGAAGCCTTGAATTTGAGTACCACATATGTAGGAGTATAAGCTTCTAATATCAAATACTTTATTTTACTAATTAACTTGTAGTTGATGGAGGTAAAAGTAATTTAGTTTTACACCTATTATATTTGAAATTTTTAGAAAATGAATTTAAATTTTAGAATTAGTTTAAATTATATAATAAAATACGGGTTTAATACAAAAATAAATGATCAAATTATGTCTCGAAAAATATTTTAGTGTTTAGAATTTTATTTTGTTAAAAATATATATCTAACGTTTTCTTTGTTATATTTTTAAATGTTTATTGTTATATTTTTAAAAGTTTGATTTTTTTAACAATAAAAATGTTATTTAAAAAAAACTAAAATATGCTCCTTCTCTCATCTTTTCGTTATCTGTTCAACGCCATCCATCTCCAAGATTGCCCCAGAAAAATCATTATTGCTCAAGTCAAGTTTGTCCAAGAAGAAGAACAAGAACCCGACAACCATAAGCATCCATATTAACAAACAATCAACAACAATAAAATTGTCGTAACCGTCTTTCGGTTGGGCCCCAGAATTGGGCTTCGACTTAAAAATGTGGATTGTAGTCGCCACCGATCATTTATTTAAAAATAAATGGGTTGATCGGATACCCTATTTCTTACCTGATCTGCGTCTTACCAGAAATATGTCGTGCTCGGGAGTCGGTTACGGTCAAAGAAGGATTAACACCCTTGAACCGCCCTTTCGGTACTACGTAATTTCCAGTTGTCTTAATTAAGAAAAATGACAAGTTAAATTAAAAAGTAAAGTTTCGATCCTAATTACTTACCCTTGATTGATTTGAAAAAAAATCGAGAAATGTGTTAGATAAACAAGGTAAAGAAAACAAATAGGATACAAGGGAAAAATAAAATAAATAAGTAAGATAAGAAAAAAAAATAGTAAAGTAATAATTGTATATAGTAATATTTGAAAAAAAGGAAAAATATAAATATATATATATATATATCAAAGTATTAATAAAATAAATAAGCTATATATGTACACCAAATACTTAAAAATAGAAAAGATACCCTCTCAATTCACCGAAAGTGGGGGCTTTAGTAAGAAATAAGATAAAAAATGGACTCTCTAGGTTAGTAATATATAATATAATGTTTAATAATAATAATGATAAAGACACAAGGTTTTTTTTAAAAATAAATAATAATAATAAATAAAAAAACGAAAATAAAAAAAATATATATAAAGTTATAAGATATATTACGTAAATAAAAAATATCAAATAAAATAATTAAGAATATATATATTAATAATAGGTATATAAATAAACTATTAAAAGTATAAAAAAATATATGACTAGATAAAGATAATTACAATATATATATAGATAGTAATATTAGACTTATAAGTAAAATATTAAAGAAATATATATATATATATATATATATATAATAGTAAAATATAGTAAAAAATAAATGAAAATAATTTAATATATATATATATATATACATATAATAATAATAACATGAATAATAAAAATAAATGAATAAAATATCCATATAATAAAAAAAGGACTAATATAGATTTTTAAAAAGCTCTTCCCCTCTTTTAACCGAAAATCAAACCAGTTTTTAAAAATAAGCCTCGGGGTATATCTAGGTTCGAAACTTCGAAACCCCACTCGTTTTGGTCATCGGCGCAACCTACGTTTTGGGTTATTCGAACCAAATTTCAAGAAAAATAACGTGCACATGCAAAAGAAAGAAAAAAGAAAATGCTACCTTTTATTTCCTTTTTGAATCCTTTACAATAGTTTTGCCTTTGTATCTTTCCGTGCTTTCCTCTATGTTTTTGTGTGTAAATCGTGTGTTACAATAGTGAGTTACAATGGCTATTTATAGTGCTTGTGGATCCTATCTTTAGGAGTTTAAATCATAAAATTCAATCCTATTTTTTGAATCCTAGCAAAATTCTATCATATCTTTAGGAGTTTGAATCCTAAAATTCTATCCTATTTTTAGGAGTTTGAATCCTAGTAGGACGAAAAATGTGTGTTGACAGCTGCCCCTCTTTGCCCATAGTCGTGTAACGGGGATAGGGCAAAGATTAAAAGACACACTTTTCGTTCAGTGGAGTTGAAAATTAACTCTGATGTTTCAATAACTCCCTGTCGAATTAAGTTACGGATGACTCCTCCATCGTGAAGTCGAGTTCATCTTGAAATGATATGAAATTAAAGCCGTAGTTCAGAATTTGAATCAGCACGTGGCTTCCCGTTACCCTTCGGTCTTCTTCTCGGTTTAAAGACCTTGGATCGGAATAGAACTGAGAAATCTTCATTGACAGATAGCTTTTTCTTGACTTAAGCTATGCTGTTTGAAAATGTTTGCTTGTCACTAAGGCACGGCTAACCCAGGTCCTCTCCTCGACTTGAAAACCTCGACTGCAACCGGAAAGTAGTGCGATTGATGTGTCATCGAGCTGAATGGAGTCGAACTCGACAATTTTGATGGCAAATAATCCTTCTTTGAGTTGGATATCCTTCGTCGTGAAGTTGAAATCCAAGTAAGTAGCATTGTTCCAAGTCCAATATCCTCCGTCGTGAAGTTGAAATTGGCTCTGGAACCGAAAAATTGTTTGTTGACAACCAGCCGTCCCTTCGTTGTGAAGTTGAACTTGTGTTGTCTCGAGTCCAATATCCTTCGTTGTGAAGTTGAGATTGGCTCCGAAATTGTTTGTTGACAGTCAGCCGCCCCTTCGCTGTGAAGTTGAGCTTGTGCTGTCTTGGGTCCAATATCCTCCGCTGTGAAGTTGAAATTGGCCCTGAAATTGAGAAGTTATCGTTGACAAGCAGCGGTCCCTTCGCCGTGAAGTTGAACTTGCGTTGTCTGGAGTCCAATATTCTTCGTTGTGAAGTTGAAATTGGCTCTGAAATTGAGAAGTTGTTTGTTGACAACCAGTCGTCCCTTCGTTGTGAAGTTGAACTTGTGTTGTCTCGAGTGCCACGATATCCTCCATCGTGGAGTTGAAATCGCAGATGGCCCCTTCGTTGTGAAGTTGAGCCTTGACTTGAATATCCTTCGTCGTGAAGTTGAAATCCAAGTATTGTATGTTGCGGGTGGACACAATTCCCTTCGCCGTGAAGTTGAAACCGTGGAGACCCCTTTATTGTGAAGTTTGGCTTCGAGCTAGATATCCTTCATCGTGAAGTTGAAATCCACTCTCGAGCAAATTGTGTCGCTTTGAGTTCAATATCATTCGCCGCGAAGTTGAAATTGACTCTAGCTAAAACCTGAAAAAGTTATGCATATATGTGATGCTATGGATGCAATGCTCTTAGGTGTGCCTAAAATGCATATGCAACATATGTTATCTTGGGGCTCTGGAGATAAATCTCGATCTCTAGTTGCCTGTCTGGAATCTTGATTCTTGAATCTTCAAATTTTGATCCCTGATCTTGAATTCTTCAAATGTTCAAATTTGATGTGCATATTCTATTTTTGATTTGAGAAATGCTTCTCGACCATCTCAAGTATGTGCCTGAGCTGAGTGTAACGGTTCAGATGATGCTTCAAAAGAAGTTGTCTTGAAAGAGATAGAATTCGTTTCAAGGGAAACGATCTCAAAGATATCTGTTGTTTCATGAGAAACGGTCTCAAGGGAAACAAAATTATGTTTTAAGGGAAATAAATTTGAAGATTTTGTGTTTCAAGAGTAATTGTCTCAAGGGAGACAAAATTTGTTTTAGGGGAAATATATTCAAAGATTTTGTTTCAAGGGAAATTGTCTTAAGATAGACGAAAATTGTTTCAAGAGAAACTGTCTCAAGAGAGACAAAACTTAGTTCCAAAAGAAACTATCTCAAGGGAGACGAAATTTGTTTCAAAGAAAACATATTCAAATATTTTGTTTCAAGGGAAACTGTCTCAAGAGAGACAAAATTTATTTCAAGGGAAACTGTCTCAAGATAGACGAAATTTGTTTCAAGAGAAACTGTTTTCAATGTTTATGTTTCAAGAGAAACTATCTCAAGAGAGACGAAATTCATTTCAAGGGAAATGTTTCCAATGTTTATGTTTCAAGATAAACTGTCTCAATGGAGACGGAATTTTATTTCAAGGGAAACTGTCTCAAGAGAGACAATAGTGAGCATGATTCCCTTCGTCGTGAAGTTGAAATCGTGGGTGTCCCCTTCGTCGTGAAGTTGAGCCAGGAATTGGATATCCTTCGTCATGAAGTTGAAATCCAACTTGAAAATGCGAACTGGATCGATTCTGAATTATCTCTCGAACTCGTCTGAAGTTGATTCTAAGATCTGTCGATCTTTCAATATGTCAAATTGGTTGAAGTGTAGCTTCTTGCTGCTGAGTTAAGCAACCAACATCAATCTTTAAAGGTGCTTTTGATTCGAGTATCATTCGTCTTGAAGTCGAAACTTGACTCTAAAAGCTGCAAAAATTATGTATGTGAGAAAAAATGATGCTCTAAAATGTATGCATAAGATGCATATAACATGAATTGGTTATATTTTATCTCTTGAAAAAGGCCTGATAATTCGCATTAGGATGTTGAATCCCCAAAGATGCCCAAAAACAATGCTCCAATATTTCATGTTGAATCTTCAAAGATGCCCCAAATGTTCCTCATTTCTTGCTTCAGCATTGATTCTGAGCATGAGTTTTGTGTCTAAGAGTCACATGTCATTTACCAAGATCCACTCTAGAGAGACTGTCTTGTTTGAAAAAAAAATGTTTTTCTTTCTCTTTTAATATCAATTAAAAGAGTTTCGAAAAATGTTTAATCCCAAGTTTTAAAAATATTGCCCCTTTCACGGTTTTACAATTGAGACGAATCATAAAACTAGAGTTCATTGGATATCAAAGAATTAATTACAATGTTAATCCTTCAATAAATTATAGCTATTTGACAAGTGTCAAGATCAAAGCTATCTTTGAGAGATGGTCAAGTAAGGAAAGGATAAAAAGTCTCAGGTCATTGTGTTTGGTCAAAGGTTTGGCATTTGATGCTCAAAGGTTTGGTATTTGATGCTCAAAGGATTGATGGGGTAGCTTGCATGCTTCTCTACTGGAAGTGTTCTCTGACTCCCAACCTTCGTTGTCACACTTGGATTGTGCGATGCCTTATCAAGGAATTTGTGTGATCGCCTCAGTTGCAAAATTTTTATATTCGAGCCGCCTTCTCAGGTTTTCAACTCGAATCCTCCTTTGGTTTCAAGACGTTATTCGGGATTTACGTCTTGAACCCCCCTTTGTTATTTTTCTCTACCATACATTAATTACATTGTTTTTTGCAAACAAAGATTAATCCTGATGGGCGGGATGAAATCTGAAGATAGTCTCTCCTGTTTAGAAATCCATGTATGATTAGAAAGGACTTTTAAGGCACGTAATGTAGGTCAGGGTTCATGGTTATGAAAGAAAAGGATAAATAGGCCCAAACAAGTGTTTCAGGGTGTTGAACCAAGGATCAATTCATTTTGATGCCTTCAATCTTGTCTTGCTCAAAACGTCTCTTTCTCTTGATGCTCTATGATCTTCGAGTGAAGTGATTCGGGAATGATTGTGCTTGATCAATCTCGTAGTTTGAAGCTTGATGTGCCATTTGTCTTTAGGGAATCTTTGCATGTGCTTTTTGTCCCTTTTTCTTTTTTCTTTTTGTTCTTTTTTTTGCTTTTGTTTTTTTGCTTCTTCTTTTTTTCTTTTTGCTCTTTTTATTCTGATTGAATCTTTGCACTTGGCATCTGGTCCGCCTTTTGGTAACTCCTTTGGATTGATGTCTTCACTCATGTGAGCAGATTTCTTCCACATTGCCCCCCAGTGTGGAGGGTGATCCTTGGTTAGGGTTGAATCAGAAGAAAAATACTATAGGCTCAAAAGGGGACACAAGGGATATATATTTTCTCCTGTTGTGAAGGGATAAAGAAAGAAAGCCGTTCATCATTTCATACATGGAAGTCCTCACAGGAAAGGTATCCCCAGGGGGATAGATTTTCAGGATTAATTCTATTCACATGAAAACAGTGTAATTAACGCGTGATAGAATTATTTCGGATGAATTCTTCTTTTTCCCCCAGATGTCTCAATGTTCAAGCTCCCCGCAATATGCCCCAAGTTGTGTCTTTAGAATAAAGCTCTTGTTCAGATGAACAACTCAACGCCTTGGGTTAAAATGTCAATTTTGAGTCTAAAAAGACAGTGGTGTGATCTTATTGACTCAAAGAAAGGTATGGGTGTATCAAAAAGATAAAGGCAATGTTCAAGAATTTCAAAGGGAGGTATGTCAAAATTTGGTCTTTTTGGTAATGATCATGGTATTTCATTTTGGGGTTTGAGACATGATAAGAAAGGTCTAATCTTGTCATATGTCAAAAATCTATAATTCTTGAAGAGTTAAAAGAATCCTTAATTCATTTAATATTCTAAGAACTAAATATTAAAATTTGTTCAATTGCTCTACCTTAGAAAGTAGCATAAATTCAATCATTTAACAGATTAAGCGAAAGATCAAAAACGTGTTCAAACAAAACAATCCTCTAAGTGCAAATGGTATATGCCATGCCCCCTTCTTCGGCAAGCGCCTTACAGGTTTCAGAGGAATGTTTGGGGCTTCTTACGTGGTAACAGCTAGCAGCTTCAACATCGTGGCCCTTAGGATATGGGGATTCTTTTCTTAGATCATCCTGGCAAGCTTTGTCCTACAATCAGCTGATCAGGCTCCTACTGTTACAATCTTGCTTCCATGTGGTTAAATTCGCTTCATCGAGCCCTTCACGACTTAATTTCATGTTTGTGAAAATGCTTAAAATGTAGATGAAAATGCAAAAAGGCAAAAATGCAAAATGCAAGAATGCATAAAATGTTCGAGGCATTGATCCAGAAAAGTGTCCATTATCATAAATAATCCTTATTCAGACAAAAATGTTTTATCTTGTAAGAGACATAAAAACAATAAAAGGTATGTTCGGACTAAATCTTCTAGACATCCATCCGAGATACTTTCTTCCATGACTCGACTGCTTCTTTGATCATCTTCTTATAACTGTCACCGTGATACATAAACTCTGATATAGATAATCCATATATTGCTGGGATAAACTGATGTGCCCCATACTGTCTAAGTGCCAACAACGGAGCATACCCAACTGCACCTCAAAGTCCAAATAGGGTCATAGTGTCAGAATTCCCACACTTGAAAAGAACATCACTGAGGAACAACCAGGGGGCTCTCCAGGTAATATCCCGGTCCTGTAGATGAGTGAAGACTTTCATCCATTTCTCTTTTGAAGCGCCTTCATATCCTGTCATGGTGATGAACTCTCTCAAAGGTGAATACGTAGTGTTAAATCTACAGTAGGCAACCCCATTAGTCTTCTAGAAGTGGATGTGAATCCAGACTTGAAGGAACTGAACACATCCAATGAATCTACCTCCGCCAGCTCTTCGGCAATGGTTGAGAGACCAAAAGGTCTCGGCTGAGATGGTCGGTGATGGGTTGACTCGTTTCGGAAGTTGCTCAAACAGTTCCACCACGGCTGCGTCAATGCATCCTAAAACCTTCGGAAAGATGATCAAGTCATACAGACCTAGTGCAAAAAGGTCTATAGTCTTGCCCGTTACCTTTGTTTCGGAGTCGGTCAGTCACCCATTTTTCATCAACTCCTGCAATCTTAGCCAGTCCGTTCTTGAAAGGCTGACTCTTGATGTGTTTGATGTAGGCTCGCTCCAGTTTAATGCTTTCACAGTGCAATAGTGTAGTATACTCCTCGATGGTAGGTACCATGTCCTCCTGGTTGAAAGTGAAGCAACTGTATCCCAGGTTCCAAAATTGAACCAAGACTCTGATTAAGGGCTCATTGGTCTTAACATGAAGCAAAAGTGCAATGTCACCATACCGCTGATTGAACTTCTGTTTCCGATCATTCTTCCAACTATCTCATATGTCTCGAAGTTCTTGCACATTATTCTGTTTTAAACTGATAGAGGCGTAGCTAACTAGCTCTGACACATAGCTTCCTTGAAGACTATCTCCATTTTCCTTCTGAGTCTTCTCGGACCATAGTCGTACCTCGGGGTTTTTAATCTCTTGTATTACAACACCTTTGTCCATGGATTCAGATTATTCGAGTTTTAACAAACACGTTTTAGTGGATCAATGACCTCTTTTAAATGATGCAGGTGATGAAAACAAAATAAAAGAGAACAAAAACAAAAAGAGTTAGTTAGGTGAATCAAAATAATAATAAAAATGAAAAATCATACCCCACATGATATCTACCCCTCATGCTTATTATTCCTACCCGGACATGATCTCTATCCCGTAAGTTGGTTTTGAATAAGTCCTAACCGCATAAATTTCTAGTTCACATGCTTTGAACAGAAAGTAAAGCAGGAAATAATTCCGGCATCCTAGGGTTTGAAATGAGGTCTTGGGGTAGGCCCTAACTCCTTGTAGTCTCCGGTTTAGGTTCTAAAAAAAGGGTACCCGAGTTCTCCTTGTTGGTGCCCCCTTGGGCTTACCAGACCCTTAGTCCTAAACCCATCACAGGCTTGTGTGGACTAAGTTAAACTCGAGAGGACACATTCCCTTATGCCCATACGGAGAATAAATTCACACGAAGGCATAAGGTATATGAATCCCGAAGGTTACTTGCTAGGCCCATACGATGAATAAATTCACACGAAGGCGTCGCTTTCACCCCCACTTAAAACAGGTTCGGAGCTCGGGTATAGAGCCTTTAGATGAAAAAAAAGAAAACTTTGAAGGCTGAAATCATGAAAAAACGATTAGTCCAACTATTTACTCGAAAATAATCAAAAGTAAGTAAAAAGGATCGAAATATTACCTTAAAATTTAAACTTACCCTTTTCGTTAAAAAGACAATTGGAAATTACCTTAGCCTGACTCACTTACCGTCCCCAGCAGAGTCGCCAAGCTGTCGTAACCGTCTTTCGGTTGGGCCCCAGAATTGGGCTTCGACTTGAAAAATATGGATTGGAGTCGCCACCGATCATTTATTTAAAAATAAATGGGTTGATCGGATACCCTATTTCTTACCTGATCTGCGTCTTACCAGAAATATGTCGGGCTCGGGAGTCGGTTACGGTCAAGGAAGGATTAGCACCCTTGAACCGCCCTTACGGTACTACGTAATTTACAGTTGTCTTAATTAAGAAAAATGACAAGTTAAATTAAAAAGTAAAGTTTCGATCCTAATTACTTACCCTTGATTGATTTGAAAAAAAATCGAGAAATGTGTTAGATAAACAAGGTAAAGAAAACAAATAGGATACAAGGGAAAAATAAAATAAATAAGTAAGATAAGAAAAAAAATAGTAAAGTAATAATTGTATATAGTAATATTTGAAAAAAAGAAAAAAAAAATATATATATATATATATCAAAGTATTAATAAAATAAATAAGCAATATATGTACACCAAATACTTAAAAATAGAAAAGATACCCTCTCAATTCACCGAAAGTGGGGGCTTTAGTAAGAAATAAGACAAAAAATGGACCCTCTAGGTTAGTAATATATAATATAATGTTTAATAATAATAATGATAAAGACACAAGGTTTTTTTTAAAAAATAATATAATAATAATAAATAAAAAAACGAAAATAAAAATATATATATATATATATATATATAAAGTTATAAGATATATTACGTAAATAAAAAATAATCAAATAAAAATAATTAAGAATATATATTAATAATAGGTATATAAATAAACTATTAAAAGTATAAAAAATATATGACTAGATAAAGATAATTACAATATATATAGATAGTAATATTAGACTTATAAGTAAAATATTAAAGAAATATATATATATATATAATAGTAAAATATAGTAAAAAATAAATGAAAATAATTTATATATATATATATATATATACATATAATAATAATAACATGAATAATAAAAATAAATGAATAAAATATCCATATAATAAAAAAAGGATTAATATAGATTTTTAAAAAGCTCTTCCCCTCCTTTAACCGAAAATCAAACCAATTTTTAAAAATAAGCCTCGGGGTAGATCAAGGTTCGAAACTTCGAAACCCCACCCGTTTTGGTCATCGGCGCAACCTACGTTTTGGGTTATTCGAACCAAATTTCAAGAAAAATAACGTGCACATGCAAAAGAAAGAAAAAAGAAAATGCTACCTTTTATTTCCTTTTCGAATCCTTTACAATAGTTTTGCCTTTGTATCTTTCCGTGCTTTCCTCTATGTTTTTGTGTGTAAATCGTGTGTTACAATGGTGAGTTACAATGGCTATTTATAGTGCTTGTGGATCCTATCTTTAGGAGTTTAAATCATAAAATTCTATCCTATTTTTTGAATCCTAGCAAAATTCTATCATATCTTTAGGAGTTTGAATCCTAAAATTCTATCCTATTTTTAGGAGTTTGAATCCTAGTAGGACGAAAAATGTGTGTTGACAAAAATCAAATACAATTTTTCTAATATGGGTTTTCATGAAAAACACAAGCAAAGCCCTTCACCAAATACAATTTTTATGACGTGGGTTTTCGTTATTAGAACAAATGAGAGAAAAGGGTGGACTGGTCGATATGGGTTTTGATTAAAAAAAAAAGCAAAATCCTTCACCAAATACAACTTTTATGATATGAGTTTTCGTCGTTAGAACAAATGAGAGAGAAGGGTGGACTGGTTTTGACAAGGAGAAGAGATGAAGAAGAAGAAGGGGGAGGGAACGCCAGCAGCCTTCGCCAGAGACGGATGTAACGCCAACAACCATTAAAGAGTGAAAGAAGGAGGAGAAGAAAAGTGGTGGTGGTGGGAGAAGAAGAGTTTGGGTGGAGGGGACGAGGGACGGTTGGGTTCTTTTTTTTTAAAGAAGATTTTTTTTAAATATATTTATATTTTATAAAAAATAAAAAATTTAGGAAAAATATTTGAAATTTATATGCGTGACATATGTAGATAACGATAAAATCTAATGACCGTTACGGTCTAGATAGTTAAAAGTATAACGAAAAAAACTTTAGACATCTATTTTTAACGAAAAATTTTTTAGATACTAAAACGTTTTTCAAGATATAATTTAAACATTTATTTTTGTACTCAACCTAAAATATATATGAATACAACATTTATCATTATCTCTTAAATCATTGACCTTATAAAAATAGCAAATCAAAATCTAAATTATGTCAATTGAAAATAAAAAGTTGATTACATCCCTAAAAAGCCCTTTATATAACCATACCAATCGTTCCAATCAAAACCATGGTTAATAATTAACCTAGGTTGAACCAATCATGATGACGATATAAATTAGATGGTTGGGACAATTTTTTGAATGCCTTTAACTTCACTAGACCCTCTTACTCCTTTGTTTTTCCCCCCTTACTCTCCCAAGGCAAAGTGGGGCTTAGCGAAGAACTCAAAAGACAAGGGTAAAAAAGAGGTATTAAGGAAAAATCCAAGGGGCAAAGCGAAAATAAAAAATAAAAAAGCAAACACAGAGAAGAGTCTCATCGGAACCCTTCCGTTTCATACCCCAAAGAGAAAAAAAGGGGGGAAATTTATGGTATGTTTTCTCCTTTTTTTTTCTTCCTTTGTTTGATTTTACATTTGTTGGTTAGTGCTTAAGGAGGGAAATTCTTTGAATGCTAAAATCCGAAAAAACTCAATCAAAACCCTAGATTCCCGCCAAAAAAGATCCAGATGTGTCATGGCTACTCGTTTTTTTGGTTCTTTCATATTTAACATAGTACTACTTTTTATATTTGTTTGTCATTTTGGTCCTGATTCGTTTTTGTTTGTTTTGTCAAATAATGAAAGTTCATACGTATGAGTTGATAACTATTTTTTAGGGTTTGAGTTCCAAACCAATGACAGGATTGTCGAGTGGAGCTGACGAATCTTCACTAGATTGCAAGAAAAACCCTGAAAAGAAAGACCCGGCAAGCCCTTCGATTGATTTGGATTCATTTTCTGAAGGGTCTTTGTTGAAATCTGAACCTGATAAGCTTAGGTTCCGGTTTAAAAAGTTTCATGGGCTCTTTCTGAAAGAGATCTGTGCCCAAGGTTGTGTTTGCTCTCTCCCTGCAATGCCTGAAGATGGGCAGCCTGTGGACTGGCTTAAGCTTTTCTTAGTTGTAAGAGAGAAAGGTGGATACAATGCTGTCTCGGAAAGTGGATTATGGGATTCGGTTGCGGCGGAATCTGGGTTAAGTTTGAATATAGCGTCGTTGGTGAAGTTGGTTTATGTTAAGTACTTAGTTTCATTAGAGAGATGGTTGGAGAAATTTGTTCAAAGTAAGGACTCGGCGAGTGAATCACATTATAGTGATCATTTATTGGAGATGGGAGCTGAGCATAAAAGGTTTTTATTGGAATCTAAGAAATTTGTGGAGTTTTCTCTAGTGGAAGAAAGTATAGTGGCAGGGTCAGGTGAAGGAGAGAAATGTGTACACGGTGAAGAATCTATACATATTGATTTAACAAAGGAGTTTTTGGATTACGAGGAGATGGAAAAATTTCGAAATGATGATGACTCGAAGAGTGTGGTGGTTGACTCAGACGGAAAAAAGTGCATTAATGTTGATGAATATGTGGATACACCTTCAGATTTGGAGAGAAGTGTGGGCAACTCATCTGGTGTTGAGAAAATGTGTAACGAGTATGAGGCTAAGAGTGCAATTATGGAGGATTCTGTTGAGTGTAAGAAATGCTCACATGGTGCTAATCATGTGACGTTGGATTCAAATGACACTAAGGAAAGTTTTTCATCCCATAAGAGGAAGCGGGATTCTATGTGGGGAATGCTTAATTGGGTTATAGAGGTTGCGAAGTATCCATGTGATCCAGTGGTTGGTTCATTACCGGAGTGCATAAAGTGGAAGCCTTCTGGCAGTGAGGAACTGTGGAAGCAGATTTTATTGTTTCGAGAAGCTGCCTTTCGCCGAAAGGGTGATCAGTCAAGTTCTGACCAATCAAAATGGCAGGTATTTATAAGTCATTAATTGAAGTGGGAGGTCATTGTATGTCTTAGTTATTACATGTCCCTTACTTTTAGTCTAAATTTCCAATGTTAACTCATTCACCTGGCACTATGTATTCTCAAAGAATACCAGCATAAAAATAATTTATTGGAAATATCAAGATATCTTAAATAGATGTAATGACATAATAGATCCATGAGCAGAACCATTGTGGTGGAAATGGAATTATTTTTATTGTGGTTTAGAGGCTTGTATATTTAATCTGTTTCATGGTATGTAACTATATATTTTTGCTTGATATATATTATTACTTTTCCTTGAAGAATGAAAACCTATAGGGTTACCTAATATGATCAAGTAGTGAACTATGATGCAAAAAGGACTAAAAAAGTATTGACGTGTCGAACGAATTGAATTTTGATACGGGCTGTTATAATTTGTCTGAAGGGCAAGCATTATTAACATGCCAAGTAGCACTATTCCGATTTTTATCTCAAAGAATCCTGATGATTTGAAACTATAACTATGTTTTCTTGTTTTTGTATTGTGCTATCAATTGTCTATATAAGAAAAAAAGGTTATTTCATGATATACCTCTGTGTTTTCCTTTTCCTTTTTGTGTAAGTTATAATAATTGCATTATGTTATGTTCATACTTTTGTAGAAATCTCAGATGCATCCATGCATGTATGATGATAACACAAACATTGGGTACAAACTCAGAGAAAGGTCGAGTTGCACCAAGAAGCTCCTTTTTGGGAATTTGCCATCAAAGGGTCTGGATGGTCCTAAGGCTGGGATTTATAAACAGTTGCATGGAACTTGTGACTCTGTGACGCCAGGTTCGGTTTTCTATTGGGACGTTGTCAATCCAGTTCCTATTGGGCCACATTTTCAAGCTGAGGTACCAGCATGGACAGATGTAGCTTCAGAAAGTGATGCAAAATGGCTGGGGACTCGTTTTTGGCCATTGGAGAAAAAGGAACCGAGGTTTCTAATTGAAAGGGACCGGATCGGGAAGGGAAGACAAGATTCATGTGGCTGTCGTAGTGTAGGTTCTGTGGAATGTGTAAAATTTCATGTTGCTGAGAAAAGATCGAAGATGAGGCTTGAGCTGGGTTCAGCTTTCTACAAGTGGAAATTTGGTAAGATGGGTGAAGATGTTGGATCTGCTTGGAGTAAGGAAGAACAGAAGATGTTTTCTTATATAGTGAAGTCAAATCCTTCATCAGTACAAAAATGTTTTTGGGATGAGATCCGCAAGCACTTCCGCAAAAAAAGTAGGGAAGAACTTGTTTGCTATTATTACAATGTCTTCCTTTTGCAGCGTAGAGCATATCAGAATCGAGTCACTCCGACCAACATCGACAGCGATGATGAACCTGAATTTGAATCAGTTGCTAAAGGCATCAGGCAGGAAGTAACTAAGCCTTGCACCTTCTTAATTTCCCCGAAGAAGCTGCAGAAAAAATCAAGATACTCTTCCAAGTAAATAAGGAATAGATCGACAAAGACGCAAAGGCTGTCGGTTAGTTCTTTTGAGGTTTCGATTAAAATAGACATTCCTCTTAGTCTACATTTTGATGAGTGAAAGTTCTGGTGGCCCAATTTTGTTTGAAAGGGGTAGAAACACTGATTGATGACACCTCTGGTCTCGAGCAACCCGGTGCATGCTTGTTTCAGGTTTTGAGGTATATTCATGTTCATTTTTTCAAACTATCAACATCAACCAAATACGGGCATTTTGGATGTGATACAAGAACCTGGTATTTTTTCGCCTATTAGCTTGACAAAAAAAAAATTCCAAAAGGCTGTCTCAGGTGCAAGTGACAGCCACCTGAGACAGCCTGCGCTGATATTGAGCCATAAATTTTGCTTGGTAAGATGAAAAAAGAATGATGAAAATGGAGTAGAAAAATAGAAAGATGAAAAGAGATTATTTGATATTGAGCATATAGTTTTTTTCTCTTTTTTAATTTATTTTTTCTCCTATCATGATTTCGTCTAAGTCAGGTCCGTACACCATACACCAGACTCATAGGCCTACATGTAGGGGTTGTGTAAACGAGCCGAGTCGAGTTCGAGTATTGTTGAGTTCGACTTAACTCGAAAACTCTGAAATGAAACTCGACTCGATTCGAAAACTCGTGAGTTTAAAATTTTCAAACTCAACTCGAACTCGTAATCCTAAATTGAAGCTCATGAGCAGCTCGAAAAGGCTCGAAATGAAAAAAAAAATCTTAAATTTAGTTTGATTGAAGTCTCAAATTCAAAATCGAACATGAACCTTAAATACATGAAATCTTACTGTATTTAAAAAAAAAATCAATACATAAATATTAATATTATTATTAATTTATTTTTTTAAATAAAATCTTAATATATTATATTTTCAAGCTGTTCACGAGCTTTTCGAGTCGAATATCGAGTAGTTTGTTTCAGCTCGTTAAGAACTCGAGTCGAGCTCGAGTCGAGTCTATTCGATTTACGGGCCATATCAATATTCTATTATCTTCAATAACGACTGTTAATACCGAATGATTAACTATTAATATCGAATGATTGATTTATTATAAATCGAGAATGTTAACCAGTGATGAAAAAGGAAAGTTACTCAAACATAATTAATCATGTAGTTTATCTTAATGGTAAAAAGCTTAATTTAGTATAAAAGGAAAGCAGAATAATTAAGTAGATCACACAAAGATCGACAGAGACCATCGCTATAGCAAAGCAGCAAAATCCATTCCACTCCGCCTCTCCAACCTTTCCAACATGAAGAATCATCACTCAATTCTTCTTCTCCTGCTTTTAATTTCGCTTCTTCTTCTATCCCAAATCGGAGTGGAGGGAGGCAAGCGAAAGATTCACATTACCAACGATCTCGACGACGTCGTCGACGATGAGGAGGATGAAGCATGGAAAGAATGGGGTAAGAAGAAATCCTCCGATGAATTCGATCCCCCACCTGATTTCGACAACATGGAGCTTTCCCAGATTCAAGAAGAAATCACGAAGCGCCAGACGGGCCCTGCTTTTGGCTTCGTTAAGCTCCGCTTAGGGATTCCTCGAGATAAGGTTGTCTCTCTCTTCATTTCATTTATTGGGCAATTAATGTTGAATTGGGAAATTTTTGGTTTCAGAACACGGTAGCTGAATTAGCTGCTAAATGGACCCAACTCCTGAGAACGGGAGCGCTTGGGGTGAAATTCATGGGCGTCGATTTAGGCACAATTATGTTCAACTTGGAAGACGGGCACAAAGTATTAGAGGTTAGCTCACAATGATTCCTTTTGCAGCTGCAAAATTTGTTGTTCCTTGTTTTATTCAGTGGGAATTTTTCTATGTTCTGTAATTGCAGTTGAAGGAATTCATATTGAACCAGGATGAGGCGTACGAGATAAAGATTGGAGATCAAGTTTTCAGAAGACCCAGAGATCCGCCGATAGAGGTGGTGGCTGAGAAACTCCGGGAATCAAAGAAGAAGGAAGAGATTGATGAGCATGTGAAAGAAGAACTGTAATTTGCTGGAAATTCTATCCTCTCTTTTGGCACGTTAAAGATTGATTTATTTAATTGCATGAACAGCATCTGAAGCGTTGACAGTGTAATTTTATTATTAAAAGCTTGATTGACTTCTTGTTCTCTGTATATTCACAATCGCAGTTTGTTTTCTGCACATCTTAATCCAAATAATTTTATCAGTCACCACATATATTAATCAATTTAAGGTTTCTATTTTCGAAGTAAGAAAAAAAATGATGATGATAACCAAAAATTATTATTAACGATTAGTTCCTTTGAGTCCCGTTCAAGTTATCACCTTGTAAGAATCAAAGAGCCTCAATAATTAAAAGATTTATTATTATTCTTTGAAGGTTCGAGTTCATCGTCACATCAAATTTGATGTATACATATTCCCTAAAAGAAAAAATTAAGTCCCATGTCCTGATTACCTTCATTATGAAAATATATTTATTCAAAAATAAAATTATGTCTATTTTATGATATATATTCAGGTTCAAGGCTTTTCCTCCCAACAAGATTTTTTTTAAGATTCAATTTTTTCTTTCTCTTTTTTTTTTTTACAATAATTTTGATCATCTCTTCAAAAATACAATATACATTCTCATTACATCCAACACTCGATGATAAAACAATCATTTACTAAATCGAGTTAGCATATATATGTAATTCAATATTCATTAAACTTTATCTATTAAAATTTAATATTTATTTAGTTTTAATGTAATAATAAAATATTGATATATGAAAGCGTTGTGCTTCAACATTTACCGAGTCTAGACAAAAAATAAAAATAGAGTAACAACTCTATCTTGAAAATACATAAAAATATCTTAAAGACGACTTTAAAAAAATAAAATAAAAGGTATTTTATTGACAAAATATATTTTGAGAATTGAGATTACAGTTCAATTTAATATGAATATGTACAGCAATAATAGAAAAAATAATTATGATTTTAATATTTTAAAAAATATCAAATTAATTAATCATTTTTAAATTTAATGTCAAAACATTAATTCCTTTTTTAATGAAGATGATGGTTCATGAGTTGCTACACTTTAAAAATGAAATGAAACAAGGAACTTCGGCCTGAAAAATACACAATTTTCCAGCCAACTCAAAATGTTGTTTGAAGTAGGAGGGCCTTACATGTTGGTACAATGTTTTTTAAATACCGCTCTCTGCTGTCTTCAGCAGGGTTTTTTCCATTCACCCTGGCATGTCTGCTTCATTCTATTACTCAGAAAGTTGCCATCTTTTTCATTATGTCGGCGGCTTCCTTTCTTTCTCGTATACCATTTTTCTACATTTTCTTAGTCCAGAACTTTCTCTCCGGTTGCAAATAAGTTCCAGACTAACGTGCCTATGATGTACAGAGCAACTGACACCTTAAACACATCATCCCAGGAACCTGCAGGGGTGAAATTTACATGTGATAATAAACTCGATACAAGTATTCGAGAATAAATTCAACATCAAGGCAATTATTCTGTGCATAGATTTGGTCAAACCTCGTTGGAGTATGTAACCGGTAGCAGCAGTACCAAACACACCGGCCAGCACTCCGGCTGTGTTTGAAAGTCCTAATAGAACACCCTGTGATTGATGCAAACAACTTGCTTTCAGAACAAAGAAAAATGCCATTCGAAACAGGAAACACAGTTCATCAAGGAATCTAGAAAAAAAGCGTCCGATAATGATATTTTTCTTGAGGGTGGTAAAAACTCCAATAATCAATCTGTTGATATTAGTTTCAGCTCTTCGCAGAAAACACCGGACTGATTTTATCTTTACGCAGATGGAAATGTTACTTCAGTCTTTCAAATTTCACAAAAACATATCACAACCATAGTAGGAGCAAAACTGAGATATCATATCCGCAAGAGACATCACTTGTAGTTATACATTACTTTATAATGTATTGTAAAGAAACTTACAGCATATCGTGGGCCGATGTCTTGGTGATTGGAGTAAAGACCAGACTGTGAGAATGCATCAGATCCCTGTCAAGAAAAAGTCATTTATGGATCAAAATCTCAGCTAGGTTGAAAATTTATTTAGTTGCATCTCATTTTAACCACAAGAGAAACCAAACACCTCATGATCTTTTTTGGTCAGTCTAAGACATGAGTTCACTATGCACACTGTCACACCCCAATTTAGGGGCTAAATTTTAGAAATTATAAATTTTGAATTTAAGTGATATTTTGGAAGAAATTGATGATTAAATTGTAAAATCGTAAAGTTGACAGACCATTTTAGAAAGTGCAAGAAATTCAAAGACCCAGTCCTAAATTTACCCATTTTTCTTATGTGTTGAATTATAAACCCCTTCCGCGTCTGTTTTCCCATTTCCACTCCCCCTGGTCAACTACTTTGAGTTTCGATTTCTCCACCGTTCGTCGATTCGAAACCACCAATAGATTCACCATTGAAAAGAAAACAAAATCCGACCTCTATTACATCGTAAATTGACGTCGTTCGTCGTAAATCTCAACCGGAAGTTGATTTTCCGTCGATTCAAGTCGATCCGGCCACCCGTTTTTGACACCTCCTGCACCATCGTGTTCTTTGTATCGTTCCGAGTCTACCGGTGTCCTTCTTGTCTCCGCCGTCGCCAGCGCGTGAGAGGTGATAAAGTTAAAGTTTATGACGTTTCGGAATCGAGCTCTCCGCCGTTCAAAATTGTGAACCGAGCTTGGTAAGTGTCTCAAAATGCCTTAAAATAATTTTAGAAATTTTTGTGAAATTTTTTGGACATAGTACGACATCGCACACGCCACCCCCTGCGAGTGGGCTTTCTGTGGCAGCTTGGTAAATCAGTTGATCGGCTGGACCGAGCCGAGCCGCTGAGCCGAGCCAATCCGAATGAGCCGTTGATCGTTGACCTGCACTGACCGTTTACCGGCGTTGACTTTGACTGTTAAGTTTGACCAAAAAGTCAAAATTTTCGAAAAATCATATTTTATGTTTTTCGACTTCCTGAATCCGATTCCAAAGTCCGTTTCGCCAAATTCGAATTTAGTAAGCTATTTTTCAGTGATTTATCACCTGATTCGATCCGTTTTCGCAATTGAGCTCTGTTTTTTATGAAATTTCTGTTGATGTGTATCGGAGGAATTATTGGAAGTTGATTTCAAGATCGAGGGCGTTCGAATGGAGTTCAAATAGTCGATCAATATGGCATGGAAATCGAGATAATACATTACTATCTCTTTATGCTTTATGGAACATGTTGATATTGATAAATTCATGAATAAGGAAATGTTTGGTCTTATCTGAGTAGTAAATTAATTCCTACAGTCGATCCGAATGCGGTAAAAAGTCGGTAACTAAATAAAATTCTGATGGCTTGTACAAGAAATTAGAAGTTTAATAAGAAATAATTTCAAGTTCAGAGATTATTCAGAAAGGCAATTAACCTTAGGATCTCTAAATTACATTTATTTTTGTTAAGAGTTTTAATACCGAAATTATATGGTTAAGAAATTATGAAATTACCCTTGAAAGGAAAAAGTAGCCCGAATTGACCCTGAATGGAAAAGTACTCAAGAAGTCATTCCTAAATCGATGAATTACTAGTTCCATCGTTAAGTTCACACCTTTATACAAAAAATTCCTGATAATCCGTAAATCTCCAAGTTATGAGTAAATACCAGAAGAATAATTTATCGAGGGTGCTCTTTTGTCAGAATTGTTTGAAAAGACTGGAATAGATGAAGGAAATGATTGAAATACCCTAGATCTGTAAAATGACCAAATTACCCCTGGAATAGAAATGACCCAAGAATATCACCAAACCCATAAATGAATGGATATCCTCAAGCTTTAAAATGACTGAAATAACATCGAGTACCAAAATGACCAAAATACCCTTATGAACTATACTAAGTAAATGTCTTAGATTAATTAAGGAATCCAAATAAACATGGGTATTGTACTACCCTTAAAAGTTATGGAACACAACTTAAGTGAGTCGATCAACACCAATGATATATCCGTACCTGAATGGCATAGATATCATTTGAATGCGTGTTCGTCTTCTCAAGTTTGGATCGATGATAATTATAGAAGTACTAAGCTTATCTCAACTCTAGAGCGCATTCGGTACTAAGAAATGGATATTCATTAGACAAATCAACCATAAATACTAAATTGAACTGAGCGGAAGTACAATATGTATCAAAATTCATAAGCGTCTGAATTCCTCTGGAAAAATCTGAAGTAACCAGGATAGACTTGACTGCTAAATGAACTAAGTAACCTCAATGACTGAAGATTAAATAATTGATTTGGATGAGTCTGGAAAGCCAATGAACTTAAATGATGTACTGTCTTTATGGATCATGAACCACGAAACAAGTACGTCAGTATTTCCTGACATTGTTGAAACATGAAATAAAGACCATTGGAAGATCTATCCAGCGATGATTCTAAAGATGATCTATGGATAAGAATTTTTGGTATTAAAGAGTAAATACCCTGAAAGGATAATGAATTGATCAGTCGACAAACATTAGTTTTGGGAGCTGATCATCTCGAGTTGTTTCGATAATCCGATCAATCGACATAAATTGTAAAGATCATGAATCTTCGTTCTTCCTTATCAGCTCAAATCACCCTCGTCATATCTGAAAACACAAGTAACTCAAATGTAAAGGATTCTGAATACCCTTCTGATTATGTAGAGCTTCGAAAATTGCCCGAATAAGATATGATCCTAATTAATCACATTCTGAATAGTTGATGATTCTGTCAGTTAATGAACTCTTCCAATAGTGATTCTAACTTCCGGCATTCTATCGGTATATCGAAGATCCGTGTTTCTCTGCCCGGTAAGATTATCCAGTATCTCTGAATAATATCTGTAAACACTAGTGTGTTCCCTAATCACATGAATATTTTATCTGATTTCCGATTTAAATTCTATTCTGATTTCTGATATGAATTATGTTCTGATTTCTTATCTCGATTCTGTTATGATATTTGACTTGAATTATACTTTGATTTCTGATATCTCCGTTTATTGACGGAAAATGTTTTATATGGAAGGGTGTTGTTGGAGGAAGTTATCGTTACTGCAGGTTCTTTTGCTTTATGCTCAGGGCCTTACTAGGTGTGCTGGTGGGTGTATGGCTCTGGGAAACCTACACATTATGGAGTGTTCGATTGGAGAGATTAATATGGTTTTTGATAAATGTTTTATGGGAGGGTGTTGTTGGAGGAAGTTATCGTTACAGTTACTGCAGGCTTCTCTGCTTTGTGCTTAGGGCCTTACTTGGTGTGTTGGTAGGTGTATGGTTCTGGGGAACCTACACATTTGGACTTGTTGGTTAGAGGGATTACTATGTTTTTTAAAAATATATTTTAAAAAGATTCGTATCTTTTCACTGGTTTTGCGGGAACACACTAGATAATCTATTTTGATCTCCTGAACTCAGTCATCCGAAATATTCCCTGGAATGAGCGCTCATTGTTTGTTACTCCCTGAAATATCAGTAGAATCTCTGCTCAACATAAAAAGCTTTAGATATCTAAACCAATAAGGAAATATATGTTTATCTGTATATGCACGTTCTTCAGCATCATCTGGTAGTTCTGTATTACTGAGCTTTCCAAAGCTCACTCTGTTACTCACCTTTTCAGGTTAAGAGGATTGAACCAGTGCAACTATCAACATCAGTAAGGGAGTTCGTCCGGCGTTGTTTGCAGAGTATAGTACATGTAATTAGGGGGCATGTAAATTGTATTTTGTTTTATATACGAGTCTAAAAATATGTTTCATTTCTAAGTACTGATAAATTATTTTATGAGTTTACGTGTTTAGATAAAAGTTTTAAATTTTCTGATATTTTTTACAGTAGGTCGCTCCGGTGGCCCTAATGTGACACCCCAGTTCAGATCGGGTTACCCGCATCGGTCTGAGGGGGTTACACACACATTTTAAAATAAACTAAGGGAAGTTTAGGCTGATAAGAATCTCATAATTGAGAAAGAAAAGAATAATTAATATGAGGTTGCAGTAATTCGAAGCTCAAGTGAAATTGAAAGCAAACAAGATCATACCTGACTACATGCCATGCACAGCACTGCCATAGCAGGTGTCTTGACATGGCTTAGCTGTGTAAGGAAAAAGGCAGGCCCCAAAAAGCCTATTGATTGCATGATCTGCACAATTAATGGGTTTCAGAAAGGATTACAAGAAAGGAATATGAATCAAGTAGTGTTACCATCAAGTAACCAACACATCTACTGAACTACCACATTTCTTATCATTCCATATTCGAAGGTCACATCTAAATGCCATGCAAGACTCCATTGTATATAAACAAAATATACTCCTGTCCTGTGTGTACTTTTCTGTTCACTCAATAGGTCAAGTTAACCTTTGAAATTTCAAATGTGGTACAAGCTGCTCACTAGCATTTGGCACCATTAGGTAATGCACTTGCAGGAAAGATGAAATGTGCATTGAATTTAAATAAAATCAGAAGGGTTATAACATATAATCAGAATAATAATCTACCAGAAGTTCATACTTGCAAGCATTTAATAACCCTTTGAAATAAATCAAGTTCTAAGAACCAAAGAATCAATCCTTGCCTTACGAACTGATGTTACAGAAAGACCTTTGCTCACTAGTGTATCTGCTATCCATCCTCCTATATTTGCAAAGGCAGCCATAGTCAACCATGGCAATACACAGAGGAGTCCCGATTCCGTGAGGTTGAACTTCAAAACCTGTATGAACCACCATAATGTTGGGTATCAAAGTAAATGAGAATGCAAAATCAAGATTCGTAAATAATTTTCTGGCTGCTAGCTTGGATTTGTAAAAGGTCAACGACATTGAGAAATTTAGTAATTAACAATCAGTAATAAGGCCTAGGCTGCAGTAGCAACAAGGCCTGAAAAGGAGTGGGGATCCGTATACACTCAAGCCTGATACCTAACAACACAATAAGTACTTAGCAAAGCCTGCCAATTCTCTTTACCTTATACAAGTCAAAGCCAATATCTGATTCAGAAAAAGAATATCGCAAATGCAAGCAAAAAAAGTGAAACAAATGAAAAGGCATGTACTGGAGTCGATGTCAATTGTAAAGTTGACATTCTTCATTGGATCATGATTCAAATACCTGATTGTAGTATGTAGGCATCCATGTCAAGAGAATAAAAGTTCCCCAATTATGGCAGAAGTGGGAAATTATAAGAGCCCAAACAGGGGCTTTTGATAATATTAATCGCCATGGAATGACCTTGACAGGTTCCCTGGATATGCTGCCTCCCATGATTAGTTGCTTTTCTTCTTTACTAAGCTCTGGGTCTTCCTTTGGGGAGCTATAAGCCTGAGAAGCAACCAGAAAAGGGCAGGAAGAATTCATTTACTTCTTTTATAAGAATATCCAAAACTACTAGTTTGGAGTGCATTGTGAAAATGTAACATTGCAGTTAAACATTTTAGCAATAATGGTGACTTTGAAGAATAGAGATTTTTGTTGATTCTTTTGATATATTTTGAATAAAAAGCTAAAGGAATCAGCAACTCACTTTTCTCAGCCATAATGCAAACCAGATGCTTCCAAGGGAGCCAAATGAGTAAAATACAGATGGCCAACCCAACTTGCTGATTAAGATAGGAGAGAAAGCCAGTCCAATAACAGAACCAAGATACATGCCACTGTACACAAGTGCAAGTGATCTACTTCTCTCTGACACTGGAATCCACTTTGAAAGTAGGTTGTTCATTGCAGGCATAGCAACACCCTTCAAAGAAAATAGTGCAATCAGATGAGTATCCTTTGCACTCTCTTTCAAGGAAGGTAGTGAACTGTTGAAACCTCTATCCGTATGGAGTTAAAATAGTTGAAACCTCTAATCCATTAAAGTTGCAGAGTCTACCCCTTTCCTCTCATGTTTTCATCCAACTGATAAGTTAGTTAGCATTATAAAATAAATAAATATATATTGAGTTAAAACAATAGAAACCTCTAATCCATTAAAGTTAATGCGTTTACCCTTTTCCTCTCATGCTTTCATCTTGTTCCAACTGATAAGTTAGTTAGCATTATAAAATAAATAAATAAAAAGTTCTACCTTCTTAGACTGTTTGCACAGGAAGCAAAGGCTGCTTCACTAAGTAAGTGAATTTTGGAGGTAGATAGGTAGTTAACCACAGGCCAGTACGGGATATATATTAAAAACTAACAAGCCAAGCAGAACCAACCTCGCCAATTCCCATAAAAGCACGCATAATTAGCAAAAATGGAAGTCCAATTCTCGCAGCAATAGGTGTCAAAATAGTAGCTGCTGACCACCAGATAACTCCAAAGCCCAGGACTAGCTTCCCACCAATTTTATCTGCCCATATGCCTCCGAGAATCTGAATGTTGAAAGAAAATGATAAGATTAAAAAAAAGGTGAATTTCGAGTTTCAGCAAACACTGATTTGAAAACCACATACATGTTTAGGTGTGCATCAAAGTAGAAGATTTGAATATGCATCACGAATTCTTTCAAGAAAAAGAATATGCATCAAGAATACAAGAAGGTCAACACAGTATATGCTGGTGTACGGATCCTCAATGGAAACAAATAATTATGCATTTTTAATAAATATGAAACAGACCTGAGTGAGCAGGTAGCCCCAGAAGAAAGAGGATTGAATCAAACCAACTGTTGCACTGTTCCAGTTAAACTCTTTTGACATGGGGAGTATTGCAATGCTCATGTTGACCTGCAAAAGGCATATATAGCACACAGCTCAGTCAGCACACATATAGAAAGTTATTGCAGTGCTATTGTTTGCGAAGAAAACTACTCACACGGTCCATATTGCATAACAGGAATGCTGCAAAACAAAGCAGCACCATAACCCAGCGCTTTGGAAAATTTTGCCACAAAGGGACGGCTTCTTGCATGTCTCCCCCAACTAAAACAGCTTCGTTAGTTCCATCTGCAGATGGCAAAGAAACCACCTTCGCTTCTGTTATGTCAAACTCCTCAGATTTATAGTAAACGCAAGTACCCCTTTTTCTTATTCTATCGTTGTCACTTGGCTCCAGCCAACCTCCGGGCAATGGACTTTGAAGAGAATAACATCCAAATCTTCCTCTACATCTTTGTTGAGAGTGAACTTTGTGAGACTTCTCACAGTAGCACAGTGACATTGAAGAATTTAGTCGCCTGCCATTAGATGAAATTGATAGAGGTTTCAAAGTGTTCTCATCTAAATGGACGGTGTTCCGAAGGAATTGGCCACATGCGTATCCAGGCACAAAACCATTGGCTTTTTGACCCCATAACTTTCGGTAAAACATGTTCCCATGCACAAAAGCAATGCCTGATCTGTCTCCCCTGTGAATCGAGACAGTTTGCTCCCCTAGACATACTTTACCTGCCATTATCACAGTTAAACTACAAATTACGGAGTTACTCGCAATGTAAGCAAACCTTCATAATATGGCAATGAACATAAAGAGGAAATCTCTAAATGGAAGAAATTAATTAATTAAAACCCAAGGCGATTACCCCAAAGCTTATGACCAGTAAAGAACTTTTACTCCACAGTCCACACAACACCAACCTCATATCCAACAAAATTCTAAACCAATCAAAATCCCATTTAAAAAAATCCCAGTTCTGCGAAAGCTAAAGGGTTTTACTGAAATTATATTTTCCCCATCCATCGATTGAAACCATTTATCACTTAATAACCAAATTCAGCAGTAAAACAAAATTATCAAAAATGGCAACATCATTTATCCACACTTTTAACATATAGTGATACTGCATGAAATCAAATTTTCATCTAAATTCCATCGAACTTCAATGACTCCAAGAAATATAGGCTACTCTTTTCCAGTTCAAAGTAAGCTTCAAATCCAAAGAGACTATTTAACAGAATGTAACCAGGAGCAAATAATTTGGGGGGAGGGATGCAAGTTTAAACCCCAAAGAAAAATCAATTAAACAAATACCTGAACCAATAAAAGAACCGAAACTCCGGTTGGAAACCAGACCGCCGATAGCCATTGCTGAAGTGCAAGTTTTACAGAGAAACAATCAGCTTGACTTCAGAGAACTAAATTATACCATTTCAGTTCAAAACAAGAGCTCGAAAACTCTAAGAAAGGACACCGCTTTTAGCTCTACCAACGTCCTCCCTTGACGCTGGAACGGATAAACAGATATTTCGATAGAAATTTGCCGAGGAGTTTTTATTATTATTTTTTTTGAAAGCGGGAAAATTATGAGTGGTTTCCATATGCCGAAGCAGAGAAGGGTCAAGAAAAAAACACGTGGCATATCATCCTCTGCGAGACTGAAGGTCCTGAAATACCCCTCTGTGCGACTCGAAATTACTGCAGGATCTGCGTAGAAGGGATGGTAAATAAATGGAATTAAAATGAGTGTTTTGGGATTTAAGATAACGAATCTCAACCGTGCTTTAACTAGAACGGCCTACCCATCGCTGCGTTCCGACAAAAAAAGTGAAAAGTAGGCCGGAAAAGTGATGCAACTTTTTAATAATTATTTTTTGTTTAAAAAATCATGCGTGGAATATTCCTATCAGTACAAGTGGAAAATGTTAATAATTATTTATTATTAAGAATGCAATGTAATTTATTATTATATTAATATATATATATTTAAGATATCATTTGACGGTGGAACTTGGTCTATAGATTCAGCCCGATCTCCTGAGAGAATAAAAATTTGCCCATCATAGTTCTTTTTTATGACTTTTATGCTTATTAATATTAAAAAAATCGTTTATGATAGGGATCGATGCTGATTAAATAACAATATTTTATTGCATAAAATAAAATATTATAAGGAAAACGAAATATGTACACATGAATACGGATTTATAATAAATCGTGTTTGAATAATTTTTTCTTTTTCTATCGATGTTTCAAAATTAATAGGCTGATCATTAATATTATAGATTTATAATAAATCGATCATTTAATATTAACAACCATTACTAAGAATGACAAATTACGGATGTGACACGTTAATCAATTAATTAGACATTATTTTTCTCATGTGAGACGATCTTTACAATGATCGACTTTCTCTCCCTTATTTAAAGACCTCCATAAATCCTAATTTATTTACCTCTCGCCAGAGGCCAGACCTCAATATCACTCATCCCTTTCATCATCACCTTAATCCCTTCAATACCTAAACTCAAAATCCCTAAATCTTCTTAAACTCAAAGTCCCTAAGTTTACAGTACCCTAATTTTTAATTCCTTCCATTTTCACCCTTCTAACGATGAGTTTTCGAGGAGGGGGAAGGGGTGGTTAAAGGGGGAAGGAATTAGAAATTAGAATACTGTGAGTTTATGGAATTAGGATATTTAGAGATTTAAGTTTAAGAATTTAGAGAATTATGGTGACAATAAATGGATGGTTAATAATAGAGTTTCATTAATGGATGGGTGGATGTTTGACGATGCCATCCAATAGTGGTAATGAGCTTTAGGATTAAGAATTTTTAGGGTATTTGGAGATTTTATGAATTTTGAGGTGTTTTATGAAAAATAGGAAAAGTTGTGTGTTTTTTTTTTAAATTTATGATTTTAAAAATAATTAAAGAAAATTAAAAATAGGTCACATGTTAAACACAGACTAACCGATTGCGTATTTTAATGGACTCAACAGAATTGACTTTAAAATGGTAACTTTAAAAATATTACTTTGACAAAAAGTTTTAGACCTCTAAAATAAACAAGAGGTATAATTTGGACATATATTTTTATATTAAACATATTAAAAATATATATTATTTTGATTTTTAAGAAGTTGAAAATACAAATTTAAATGTAATCTCGAATTAAAATACAAATGTGACACTTATTAAAAAATAAACTTGTTTAAAAAATAAAATATTTACATTTTTTAAGATACAAAAAAATTATTCAGTGATATTCTTTTATTACAAATAATTCAGAAGATAAATTTTTAATAAATAAATAATAGTTTGATGTGATTATAATGGAGTATATGTTTAGATTTTTTTTTTATAAATATTGACAATATACACGCATTTTGTAAATGTAACTCATTGAACTTAGGGTTTCTAAGAAGAATAACCTTTCATTTTACTACTGAAATCACTTGATGAATTTATTTAATCAATTATTAGTTAATAACATAAGTATTTAATGATTTAAAAAATTGAATAAAATTAAAATTTCATATATTATATTGTATATTTGATATTTATCATATCTTATGTTAATTAAGTATTATTATATGGTTCAAAAGACTACAGTTTATTACATATTCTTGATGACTTCTTACGGAAGGTATAAAAGGCATATTGTTCAGTCTTACATGCATTCCCTTTGCTAATTACATAAACTATGCGATTAGTAAAATATTTAGCTTCCATGTGACATCGACCTAATAATTTTGTTGTGATTTTAAAAAGAAAAAATTACATGTCTGACATAAATATGTTTAATTATTAAAAAAAATCATGTATTTTGAAGGGTTATATAACTCATATCCTGATTTTGTTGAATAAGGGTGTGTTTGTTTGCTGTAATTAGAATTACGGAATTGGTTTTTCCTGAATTTCCGTGTTTGTTTCACGTAATTCGTTTTCCGGAAAATGTTTTCCGTGTTTGTTTAACGTAATTGGTTTTCCAGAATGTAATTCATTTTCCTAGTAACAGAATTTCCTTTGTGTTTTCTGTAAAATGACTTACGGATTCATTTTCCGTAAGTCATTTTCCGAACTTTTCACTTCAAAGAATAAATACTCAAAATAATTTTATTTTATGAATTTAATATTAATAAAATATTTTAATATCATTTTCATCAAAATATTATTTATTTATTTATTAATATTTATAATAATATAATATAATATTTGTAATATTATATATAAAATAATCAATTATATTATAATAATATAAGATATTATATTTTTATTTTAATAATATATAGTAAAAAATTTATATATTTAATAATGAATAATATTATTTATATATTTAAATAATATTTTAATAAAGATATTTAAAATATACTAATTAATATTTTTAAAATATAATATAACACTATTACTTTAATAAATAATTAATATAATTTATAATATTTTATTTCACTAAAATATACAAAAATTATTATTTTTATTAATAAAATTATAAAAATAATATTTTAATAATAAATAAATTATTTTAATATTTTAAAATAATAATATTAAGTTTTATGATAAATACTATTATTTATTACATTTAATATTTGTAATAAATAATTTTTTAAAAACTCTTCAACTAGTGGAAAAGGGTTTAAATAACATCTTCCAAACATCATAAAACGTTTTCCAGATGCTTTTCAGAAAAATGTAATTCATTTTACGGAAAATGTTTTTCGGAAAATGTTTTCCAGAAATGTAATTCATTTTCCAGAATTCAAATTCCAGTAATTCATTTTCCAGTTCCAGTAATTCAAATTATAGTAATTCATTTTTCGAAAAACCAATTACAGCTAAACAAACAGACCCTAAATGTGTTAAAATTAATATTTCAAGAAAAACGAGGAGTAAAAAACCTAACAAGTATATGCCATTAACGTTATTGAAGTATTGTTGGATTCATTTTCAAAAGGGTATGTGATCAGAATAATGTTATATCTCTTCCTCAGCGATGCTAATTGTATTCTAATTGACTCCTTGAGGAAGAGTTATAGCATCATTATTGGAGGTTCTAATGTTATAACAAGGTTCGTTTAATATATTTGTCAATTAACATCGCTATCTTTTATAGATGTTTGATCTTTTTGTAGTGTCACAAATGGGGCTAATTTGTTCATTCTTTGGTTTAAAATAGTTTTTTTTCTATATTTATTTTCTTTTCCATTTTCTTATGAGAAAAGAAAAAGAATGCATGCTTATAGGGTAATTTGTTCCATATAGCAAAGCAATAGAGAAATAAATCCAAGATTGAAGATTTTTGACTTATTTGTTCATATTCTTTATGATATATCATTGGGTGGACGTAATATTAAACTATGGTTGCGATTATTGTATCGTAGTAGTGGATGTTATGATGTGATTTATTTCTTAAAAATAATAATGATTTTATGTTGCGGATGCGATTTGCGGTGTTGCGATGATCTTTAAAAATATTATGATGCAATCGTTATACTGTGTTGAAATTGTAATTTAATATTATGCAAGTGGATGATATGTGTTGCATATTTAGTTTGGAGGTAAAATGGAGATTGAGTTGGTATTTGGAGTCTATTTGTTCTTCTTCTGTCTCCATAATTAGGGTTCCTTTGATGGATGGGGTGGGTGTTCGACGACAACAATGGCGTCCAACTGTGGTAATTGACTTTAGGATTAGGATTTTTAGGGGTATTTTGAGGTTTTATGAGTTTTGAGGTGTTCTATGACAAATAGGAAAAATATGATTTTTTGTTTAAATTTTATGATTTTTAAAAAAATTTAAAGAAAATTAAAAAGTAGGTCATGTGTTAAACACAAACTGACTGGATGAGTCTTTACCAATTTTTTTAACGGACATAATAAAATCGACTTTAAAATGATAACTTTAAAAATATTACTTTAATGAAATAATAGACTTCTAAAGTAAATAAGAGGTATAATTTGAATATTTATTTTTATATTAAGCCTACTAAAAATATATGTTGTTTAATTTAAAAAAAATAGAATTACACATTTAAATTTAATCTCGAATTAGAATATAAATGTGAGGCTTATTAAAAGAATAAACTTTCTTGAAAAGATAAAATATTTACATTATTTTTGAAGATACAGGAAATTATTTAGTGACTGATGTTCTCTTATTACGAAAAATTAACAAGATAACATTTTAATAAGAATAGATTGAGATGTGATTACAATGTAGTATCTATCCAAAATTTTCTTAACATATTGACAACATACACACACTATATAAATGCGATTCTTCGAACTCAAGACATCTAGAAAGAATAATCTTCCTTTTTATCATTGAGACAACTTAATGGTTCATTTAAACGTTTATTAGTTAATAATAAAAATATTTAACGACTTGAAAAAATTGAATAAAATTGAAAGTTCATTATACTATACTGTATATTAATCAAATTTCATGTATGATTTTAATATTTATCATTTTTTATGTTAATTAAATAGTATTATATTGTTCAAAAACCTAACAAGTATATATCATTAACAATATTAAAGTATTGTTGGATTCATTCTTAAAAGGGTATGTGATCCTTTAAAAATAATGTTATACCTCTTCCTCAACGATATTAATTGAATTCTAATTGACTCGTTGAGGTAAAGGTATAGCATCCTTCTTGGAGGTTTTAATGGTGGATTCATTCATAATTATTGTCGATTTCATCAAGTTCCTGATCGTTCTAACAAGGTAAGTATGTTCAACATATTTTTCAATTAACATTGTTGTTTTTTTATAGATGTTTAATCCTTCTGTGGTGGCATAAATGGGACTAATTTGTTCATTCTTTGGTTCAAAATAGTTTTCTTTGTATAGTTCTTTTCTTTTCCATGTTCTTTTTACGGAAAAAGAAAAAGAATGCATGCCTATAGGATTGTTTGTTCCATATAACAAAGTAACAGAGAAATAATCCATGATTGAAGTATTCTTTAGGATATATTATCACGTGGACATATTATTAAATTACGGTTGTCATTGTAGTTTCGATTACAATTGCGATATTTTGATTACGGATGTTACGACGTGATTTATTTTTTTTTTAAAATAACTACGATTTAATGTTACGGATGCGATTTAGGTGAAATGAAGATACTTCGTCAACTTGAATTGAAGAAACTAAATAGTTTCGATAAGATGGCTCAAAGAAAACATATTTAGGGATTGGAATTCTTGGCATTGGAGACCCCTTGTAAGTTTTTTTTACTTTTATTTATTGTGCTTAACCAAGATGCAATTTTGATTATGAGGACGCTCATTGAGTTTTTATTATATTTAACTAAAAAGTAAGTAATCAAACTAATGGTTGATTAGTGTTTATCTTGTTATTGTTTAAAGTGTTTAAAGTTTTATTCAATTATCTTTTTTTAGGTTATTTCGTCAATGATAATTTAAAAATTCATTAACTAATGGTTATTTGACATGTGACATTTTTATTTTTTTTATTAATATTAATTTTAAATAACACTAAATTTAAGAATTTCTAAAAAAATCTTATTTTTTTTAATTTCTCAAACCCCTATATCCTCGTAAACAGTCGGAGGTTCAGTTGGCTTAGTTTTGATTTAGGGATTGCGAGAAATGTACTGTAGTTCGATGAGAAATAAATGATTTTAGGTGACGACATATACCGATAATGGAGACAATCGACCAATGACAGTTTGACGACAAAAGGCAAGAGGGGTGATCGATAGTGGCATATGAGATTTAGATTTATGGATCTAGGAATTTTGAGTAATTTAGAAATTTTAAAGATCTAGAAAATTAAAGATTATGTTATGTGCTAAGTATCGATTGGATAACGGATTTTTCTAACGTTATTAACGATTAAACACTTTAAATAATAATAAAATAAATATTAAATTCTTACTTTAACAAAAAAAATGTTAAATACATAAAATAAACCAGAAACATAATTTAAATATTTATTTTTTAATTAAGAGTATTTTCATTGAAAAGTAAAAAATAAATAAATTAGAAGATTATGGCCTTATCATGTTTTAGGCAATTATGGCCTTAACTTAGAATGCTGATATGGTTCAACTACCATCTAATCAGTTCTGGTGCTATAAATCCTTTTTTTTTTTATATATAACTAACTATTATAGACTTTAATTTAATTGATATCAGGATCATCGTTAGTAAAATCTATCACGTGATAATATAATCAATTTATTTTGTCAATTTACAAATGACCATTATTACTCTATAATTCACATTTGTGTTGAACTTGATATGTTCACATATCAGGATAAGTATATAGACCCCAAGACATAGAAAAATGGGTCTATTTGGACTTTTTTTTCTTATTGTTTTCTTTTTCGTCAGAATAATGTTTATCATCTTGAATACGTCCTAAAATGATTGATTATGGTTTTATATTTTTCATTATTATCATTAATAAGTGTGAACTTATATTAAAATTTTATGGGATGTAACATTACATATTTTTATAAATACAAAATTAGATTATTAATAATAAATATAAAAGAATATTTAAATTATATTAAAATTCAAAAATTTTGAAAATTTTGAGTGTATCCCAATATTCTCTCGATCTATTTCTTGTTAAAAGTTCAGTTTGATGTCGATGGAGCGTGTGTAATGGGGTATCTGGCCTCCCATCCTCCACTAGTGCACAACTTATAGTAGTCAAATGTCCCAATGGAAATTCGTGGAAAAGATGTAAAGCCTATCCACTGGTACGGTCACAATTTACAACCAACCCTTTTGTTATTATGTGTAAGAGAAAATATATGAGTAGAAACTAGGGCCACGCGAATAGATAGATTCTCATACAGCTTGTCAGCTCATACGAGTAAAGAGCTGGGTCAAATTTCCATGATTCGGAAGATAAATGATGGCTCCTCCACAAATTCGAGTGAGCGATTACGTGTAAGAGTAAACGTAAAATTTTATGTTAAATAATAAATAAAAACATTAGAAAATTAAAAAATTCAGAGGGATGAATACCGTAGGAATTGCAATGTGCAACCAGGCAAACACTGGTTGGGTTGGAACATGGCTAACTTAGGCAAAGAGTCATTGAATAAGGGGGTCCACACATGTGGCACATCCCACACGAGTGATTCCAGCATTAAAGATAGTGCATGTGAGAATAGTAGGCCATTGAGTGGTACCCATGTGAGGGCCCCTTCCTTTCTGTTGCCGTCTGTCTAAAGAAAATTCCATCTTGTTGGTTCGCAAAACGGGGATTCGAAGATGATCAGCGGGTAATCGGCGAGGTGGATATTATTACTTGAGCCAGTAATTCAAAGTAAATAATCATTTAATCTGCCGTGTCTGCCGTACGGTTTATACGGAAACTTTTTATCAAGTAGCCGGGAACATTTCACTTTGTGCCACGCGCTCTCTGATTTTTCTTTTGATCCTCAATTAAATCAAATTAATCAAAATTAAATTAATCAATTCTTTTAACTATTAATTGATTTTTTTTTGAAATTTATTAATTGAATCAAATAAATAATCAAATGCACCAAACGATCAACCCAAAAGTCAAGTATCAGTCCTCATTAAATTTAAATATATAATTAATATTTCATTTAGAATTTAAGAGATTATGATTAATTAAATATTTTATGTAAAAAGTACATTAAATTAATTTTTATAATATACTTTTATTGCATAATTTGAATAATATTGATATATATTGATCTCATACAGTTGCTCATAATTTCTTTCAATGATAATATTGTTAAAAATATTTTTCATTAATTATTTTGAACATGATTATTGATTATTAAAGTCATTAAGTGATGATTCTTACCTAATTAACTATTTGACTCACGCTTTGAATAATAACCACTCGATTTAGTAATAAAATATTTTCAAAAGGATAAATATACATTTTAATACTTAAATTTAATGTTTAAATTTTTAATATAATTAGACACATCAATTTAGTTTTTATTTTAAATTAGTATATAAATCTAACTTCGTGATTGGAATAAAATGAAGTTTAAATGTTAATTTGAACTACTAAATCAATTTTAAATATTTAATGGGAACCAAAAAAATACCGAATACTAAATTAAACCTTAAAGCTAAATTTAAGTATGGACCTAATCAGATCAAAGAAAAAAATTAAGTATCAAATTGTACCTTAAAGTCAAGTTTAAGTACCAAAATATATATTTACCCTTTCTAAAATTGTAGAAGGCGTGAATTGCAAACGTGAATTGCAAACGCTGACCTAGAGCGTCAACCACAGAGGAAAGGTTAAAAAAGCAAGTCCAGTCAACAGCTATTACCAGACGGCATTTCTTTCATTTTTAACCTCAACACAACGACAACAAAACAACCCAAAATAAAGTTATATTTATTTCCTCTGCTCCATCTTCTTCATTCGTTATTCTCCTCCCCCCCCCCCCTTTTCACTTCGTTTATATATCTGAAAGAAAAAGGAAGAAACTAAAGAATCGTTCTAGTTTTATGGTAGTTTTTTTCTTCTAAATATGGAAATAAATAGGGGTCTGTTCATAGTAGTTTTAGTTGTAGTTTTGACTGTTAAGTTGGGGTCGGCTGGGGACATAGTTCATCAAGACAACGTTGCTCCAAAGAGACCTGGTTGTGCTAACAACTTCGTTCTGGTATTCCTACAAAAAGCACTCAGCTTTACTATTTTTCCTTTTTTCTTTCATGTGGTATTCTCATTGACGTCTGTTTGGTTGCTGGGAAAATGGACGATAAAAGAATATTCCTTTTTTAGGTTTTCTACTTGATATCGGGTTTAGATGTTTTGTTAAATTTGATGAGTAGTTTAATTGTTTCTTTTTTGGGGGATTTATTTACTCCAAATTATGACTTTGTCCTTTTGTTCCTGCTGTTTGATTGCCGGGAAAATTTTATTTTCTATGCTTGTTTTTCTGATTCAATATTATTGTGCGTTCCTTTCTTTTTGCTTTGGATTAAAGGAAAATGAAGGGTTTAATCTGTCATGAGCTAAATCTTTGTGAAAGAAATAGTTTCTCTGACTTAGCTAAGTAGTACTTCTTTTGAGTATAAGACTATTTTCCCATAATATTGGTATGGTCAAGCACTTTCAGATATTTCCTAGCAGCCAAACGACACCAGAATTTTCCTCAAAATTTTGAAGTAGATCAAAAGGGTATTTTACTTGGAAAATATCTTTCTACTGGAATGTCTTTAATCTCCTAATATTTGCTAATTGTACTCAGACATGCAAAAAGTTAAGTAAATAGTGGAAAGTATTGTCGCATATATATATTTTTTGCGTCTAAATTTTGGACTTGATAATAGTTCCATGACCTCTTTGCTGGCGTTTGACAATTGAGTTAGTATGATGCTTGTTTATTCATAATACTTTTTTTTTCTTGGTATATTATTATGTTCCTTTGGTATATCATTTTTGTAAATTGTTGAATATTGCTTTTGGATTATTTATCATCCAATTTGTTATAGGTAAAAGTCCCAACCTGGATTGAGGGTTTAGAAGACAATGAGTATGTTGGTGTTGGTGCACGTTTTGGACCTACTTTGGAGTCGAAGGAAAAGCATGCAAACCACACCAGGCTTGCACTTGCAGATCCTCCAGATTGTTGCAGCAAACCTAGGAATAAGGTGTTCAAATTCTGATCTTTTTACAATAAATTTATCCAATTTGACTCCCAGATAATTAGATATATTCACATATACGTGTGTTTTCATCTAATCAGTTGCCCTTACTCTGTTTCCTTTACTCTTAGTTAATCTTGAATATTTTGTCTGTGGTAGCTTACAGGGGAGGTCATTCTGGTTCACCGAGGTAACTGTAGTTTCACAGTGAAGACTAATGTTGCCGAAGAAGCTGGTGCTTCTGCCATCCTCATAATAAACAATCAAACTGGTATGTCATTTCATTTTACCACTTCTTCGGCCAACTACTAAGAGATTGTCCATCTCGATGGCCTGTTGTGAACTTGTGATAAAAGCTAGCTCCATACCGTATACCCTTTAATGTGCTATTTGCCTTGAGTAGAGGCATTCTCTTGACTGATAGGTCTCAGTCCATTTTATAGTTAGTTTTTGTGTCTGAATCAAAAGAGAAAGAAGATTTTCTGCGCTACATATTGCTTCATGTTGGAAAAGAGAATAAATTTTGTGGGCTTACATAGGCTTAGGACCTCTACGTTTTTCAACTATACCCATACCGCAACTGGGATTAAATTACATAATCTTACCCTTTATGGATGTGTTTAACTAATGTTGCTTTTCATTCATCCAAATTCAAGATAGCTGTTCGATCCTTGGAGCTTATTTGAGCTTCAATTGTGATAATGTTACATTAAAGATGATAGAATTTATTGTAATGGTAATGGCTAATTACAGTTTTGACAGCTGTCAGCAGTCCAAAACTTGTTTTTGCTTTCCAAAGATTGAATCAGTTAATCTTATTCTACAGAACTCTTCAAGATGGTTTGTGAATCTGATGCTGATGTAAATATAACAATACCGGCTGTCATGCTCCCTCAGGATGCTGGTTCACGTTTGAAAAAATATATAAGTAACAACACCATGGGTATGATTTTCTTTCTTCTGCATTTCTTTTATATTAATGTCACAGTTGATCCTGCATCTTTGTTGTTCCAGAAAAATGCTCTCTTCTGATCTTTTACCTTGCTTGAGATGGGAATACCAAATATGGCATTTTGTCAGAATGGATTTTAAATTATCTTCAATTTTCATATTTATGTAGTTTCTGTTGCTCTTTACTCTCCAAAGCGCCCGGCCATTGATATTGCTGAAGTGTTTTTGTGGCTAATGGCTGTTGGTACCATTTTGTGTGCCTCTTATTGGTCTGCATGGACTGCTAGAGAAGTTGCTATTGAGCAAGACAAGCTACTCAAGGTCACTTTTATGCCCTAATTTTATGTGTTCTTTGTTAAAATTCTGTTCTATCATATATATAGCTAAAGAATCGTTCATCAAAATGTTGTGTTGATTTATGTTGGTTGCTCAGGATGCATCAGAAGAATTTCTACAAGTAGGAGCTTTGGGTTCTAGTGGTTTTGTTGACATAAATACAACATCAGCAATTCTCTTTGTAGTAATTGCTTCATGTTTCTTGGTCATGCTTTACAAGCTTATGTCATTCTGGTTTGTTGAAGTTCTGGTGGTTCTCTTTTGCATCGGTGGAGTAGAGGTGCGCCTGTTTTCATATATTTGTATGCTTAGTTCCAGGTGGCTTATTTCTTTCATTTTTTTTATTGGTAGTTCACAAGTTATTACTGAGCTATTTCATGTTATCTTCTACAGTTTTCAACAATTTTTTTGGGAGTTTTGTGATTTTACTATTGCTGCTGGTCTTCTTTCCTTCTGTTTATAGACTTCTCTTATTCCTGTTTTTGATGTGTTCATCTTTGTAAATTTTAACCAAAACTCGATTTTGCATCATCTGCAATGTCACTAAATCTGACTGATGGTTATGAATTATGAAGCCATTTCATGAAAGCTGCAATGTTATTTCACACTTACATCTTGTACACGCTGCGCACCATCATCTATATGTCTCAGGACTTTTCTGAAAAATCCATAGATGCATGCACATCTTTGGGGGGGGGGAATTTCAACATGAATATCTTGAATCTGTTTACTGGAAGCTGCAATCAAGGACTACTTGTTCCTTTTTTTTGTTCAAACTCAACTTATTGAGAACCGGCTTTTGTCTCTGTTTCATAATTTCTTTGGTAAATACTGTGATGTGTATTCCATGTTACATTTTTCCGACATTCTCTTGTGATAAGGCTTGATAGAAAGGGCACGGGTTTGGGGTTAGGGGAGGTCCTTTTGAGATGAATGCTGATCCTTGATGTCCTTTATGCTTCCAGGGCTTACAAACGTGCTTGGTGGCATTTTTAGCGTGGTATGCATATTCCTTCCCCATTGCCTTTCCATTTTTACATCAAGAATACCAAAGTCTCAATATATGGAACAAGTCTGCTACTAAATCTCTATTACAATGTTCTAAGAGCAACACTGCTCCCCAGAATACATACCTTTACTTTCTACATTTTAATGATCAAGTTACAAATCATATGAAATTGACAGCTAAATATGCATGTAGTTTCAGGTGGTTTCGACGCTTTGCTGAATCATTTATTAAAGTACCCTTCTTTGGAGCTGTTTCACATCTATCACTGGCTGTTTGCCCCTTCTGCATAGCTTTTACTGTTGTTTGGGCAGTGTATCGCCGTATTTCATTTGCCTGGATAGGACAAGATATTCTTGTAAGACCATTTTTTTTGTATCATATCTTCATGTGTCGTTATTAGTACTTCCCTTAGATACTGATCAGGTGATGAATTGTATTGTATCTGATGTCTCCACTTGCTTGTGGTGACATCTCTTGTTATTGAAAGTTAATATGCTTGTATTGGAGCCGTGTTTAATTAACACTCTTTTTTGTGAACTGATGAAATTTAAACCTCCTTTTTTTTGCTTTCAATCAGGGGATTGCACTAATAATCACTGTCCTTCAGATTGTTCGTGTACCAAATCTCAAGGTTAGCACCTTCATCTATTTGGCTTTTTCTGCCTACTGCTTAGAGAGACATGCATGTTTTGCTATTATATGGTTCTTATATTCTACATATTTCTCTACACATGATACGTAGGCATGTAGTTGGTATACATTTGAGAACAATTGAAATGTGTTGAAAGCTCCTTTTGATGCTCTTTTCTGTTTTTCGATTGAATCAGGTTGGAACAGTTCTTCTGGGTTGTGCTTTCTTGTATGACATCTTCTGGGTATTTGTTTCCAAATGGTGGTTTCATGAGAGTGTAATGATAGTTGTAAGTAGTCATAAGTCATAACAATAATGGTTGGTATTCTTTCTGTAGACCTGTGGAATGACAATTATTTCATTATTTTTCTTTTATATAGGTAGCTCGTGGTGATAAGAGTGGAGAGGATGGCATACCGATGCTACTAAAAATTCCACGGATGTTTGATCCTTGGGGTGGATACAGTGTTATTGGATTTGGAGACATAATCTTACCTGGCCTTGTTGTGGCATTTTCGCGAAGGTATGAACATTGGAGCCTCGTGGCTACCAGCTCTCGACCAAAAAAAGTTTCTTTTGTTTGTTTTCATAGTACTCTTATCTTCATTCAAATGTTTCAGCAACTAGGTTTGCTCAAAACAAAGTGTTCAGTTTCTGATGTTTAGTCTGCTTATCAACTGACACTACTGATGAATTTTGCAGATATGATTGGCTAGCAAATAAGAATCTTCGATCGGGATACTTTGTACGGGCAATGACTGCCTATGGTGTAGGTATGAATAATTCTAAATTTGCTGAGCCATCCTGTTGATATGTATGGGACTGTGATGGAACCAAGCCAAGCTTGAATTCATTTCGTTTTAATCTTACTTAGCCTCTAATGACTGTTAACAGAGAAAAATATTGCTTGAGCCTAACCTTCTGAGCTTACTTACTACTCCTGTAATCGGAAGAGCACGAAAATGATGTTCCTCAGATTTTGCAGTTTCCTTTTACTATCTGTCTTGCAATGCAAAGACCATTGGGTCATTAATGCTCTATTCCTTAAATTCACTCAACAGGTCTTCTGGTCACCTATATCGCCTTGAACCTGATGGATGGACATGGGCAACCTGCTTTGCTTTACATCGTTCCTTTCACGCTTGGTAAGTGGTTGTGAGATTAAGAACGGGTTTGGATGCTCTAACATATATTTCCGGGCTCGTAAACCCCGACAAAATGTTAACTTTTTCATCGTCTCTTACCATGTATCTATTGCTTGGTTGCAGGCACCTTTATTACATTGGGAAAGAAGAGAGGTGATCTTGAAACTCTGTGGACAAGAGGAGAACCGGAAAGACCTTGCCCGCATATGAAACTTCATCCCTTACAACAAAAAGAATAATTGTAATAAACTATGAAAAAATAAGTACCTCAAACTGAATGCCAGTTTTGGCTATTAGTACATAAATCAGCTGAAAAGCTTTTACCCTTGTAGGTTCTAGAGAGAAGCATGCAATATTTGCAGTATTGCAAACACCTGTAGAAATTGACCTGTAACAGAGAGCTTTTAATCCAATTCAGCTAATTATGTAGAAATTTACAGTTAATTTGTGTAACCCTCTGATTAGATGATTAGAGAGTAATTGATTAGTTTGAGATTACCATAAAACCTGCGTAAAGACCACCGTTTTGAGTGATATTTTGCGTGAATGTACCGAGTAGGGCTGTAAATGATTCGAGCTCGACTTGACTCGAAAATTTTAAAGCTGAGCTTGACTCGAAAGCTCGTGAGCTTAAAATTTTCATGTTTAACTTAACTTCAATACTTGAAGTTCCATTCGAGTTTAGAAAAAATTTGAACTCTAAACATTCTCAAACTTAGTTCTTTGAAGTTCAAGCTCGAATTCAAGTTCGAACATGAATCTTAAGTACATGAAAATCTTATATTATATTTTTTTTAAATAAAAACAACATATAAATATTGATATTATTAATAATTTACTTGAGAATTAAAATTTGATATATTATTTTTTTCAAATTGCTTGCGAGTTTTTTGAATTGGATATTAAGTAGCTTGTTTCGGTTAGTTAATAACTTAAGTTTGAGCTCAAATCGAGTTCATTCAATTTAAGTGTTAACTGAACTTTGATTAAGTCAAATTCGAGTAGTTCACGATTTGTATTGTGATACATGAACCAGTTCACAATGATGACAACGTTTTTTTCTTTGGACTAATGTTTCTACTCGAACCTCTTAAAAGAACAAAATCTCGAAAATTCAAAGCACATATATTCGGTAAGTATAATATGAATGAATGCTTTAAAATTCCTAATGTCCCTCTCTTTGGTGTTTTAGATTAGAGGTTTAATCCTTTTAAAAATAGGGGATGATACATGCATCACAAGACTCACATCAAAAGAAGATAGACTATTACTTCCAATTGATGCACACGAATAAGCCTTGGAAAAGAAGAATAACAGACCAACAAACTTGCAACTACTTTTTGAATGGGATCCTAATCTTATTCGATCAACATGTCTTCTGGAGATATGACCGGCTGTCTCTTAGCTTTCCAACGGTTCTTGAATTGCATCAATCCAATACTGGGAACTCAAGAGATGCCCATTCTAGTGAAGACAAAACATGCAAGAATTCCTATACGGGATTAATACGAATTTTCAATATTTTCATATTAGGAATAGTTTAAATCAAGGTTATAAAGGTAATTTGCTTGTATTGACAAAACCCTAGTAGCCCCATCTTATTCTCCAAACCACCACCTTCTAGAAGATCAATCTGGATCATTCATCACATCCAACAGTTGAGGAACAAGTAATGCATTCAAATTCTTAGTTTCCATCACCACCATCGGATCAAACACTACATCAAAGGCACATATTGATGCAGCCCACATCACTTGGATTAGGATAGACTTCAGTTATTATTTTATTATTCTTTAGTCATGTTAGGATAATGACTCATTTTCCTTATATAAAGGATGCTCCTCCTACCATTGTAATCATGAAGTTTTATTATTTTCAATACAACATGAGTTCTTGAGAGTTAGATATTCACACTCTAGTTTAACTTTTCATTACGACTAGGAGGGCTAGTTAATTGCGATTAGGAGGGTTCGTAGGACAATTATCAATCTATTTTCTTCAAATCCATCATCACCATCATCACTTTTGTTGTTCACCTTCATAAGAGAGATCTTTTTGATTTCTTGATTATCATTCTTTATTTTTAAGTTCTTTATATTTTGTTTATCTTGTTTTAATTTTGTTTATTACCTTGTTTCTAGCACCTAAAAAGAACCTTCGCCGCTGCCGCCACCTTCCCCATTCATCTTATTCTTTTTTTTATCGTATCTAGAATTTTCTAAGTTTGATTCTTCAACAAGAACAACATTCAATTATCTGCTGCCGCTTCCCTATCATATTGTCTAATTTACCGTTCCAAGTGACATAATTTCGCATCGACCTATCATTACACCATAATATTATTGGTTAGATTTAAGTTTTCGTTCCAATACGCTATTTCCAACATCAGAAGTGAAGTTAAAATTTAGCTTAGATTTCGGTTTTACAATTGCAGATATATTGCTTTGCTATCAAAATATTGGGTTTCTGAACTCGACACTATATAAATGCAAACAGAATATAGGACTCGTACAGTATTACACCCTTTATAAACATGGAAGAAGCGGTCAAGGACAACATGGCCAAACATGTTCCAGGAACAAGAAACAGTTTCAATGATTTTGCTGCCATTGCTGAATAGCAGAACGAAGAGGAAAGTTAGGGATAAGATCGAGATGTGGAAGCCTGAGGTTTGTCATAGGGGAAGTATCATGGTCAGCCAGCCAATCCTGCAATGCCGATGCTTCGTAAGTATAACCATCAGCTGCCACACACGGATCAGTCATAACTCCCTGCAACCCGACATCATCATATGAATTACAAAACTGTGATTCATTGGATTCAAATATAATCCACCTAAAAGAGAAATTTTCAAAACAAGGGAAAAAATGGAGCTAACCTGTAAAATGGGACAAATGAAATAAGATGGAGGCTCGAGATTATCTTCATCAGAGTCTGCAACATGTGATATCGACACTCCAGAAGGTTTCATTGTCTCAAGTACCTTGAAAACATCTGATGCAAGATCAGGTCTCCGGCTTCGGTTTACATCACAGCATCTTATAGCCAAGTGCGTCAACTGAGCAACTTGGTGTGGCCAGTTTCCAGCTGAAGAATCCAAGAAGGAACTCGGACCATTTAATAGCTCGTTTTGTGCGATCTCAGCTATACCCTGAGCTAACCTCCCACTAAGTAATTGTAATACTATAATGCCAAAAGGGTATAAGTCCAAACTGTGAGATACTCTTCTTGTACCACGAAAATCGGGATCAAGGTAAGGATTAGCATTGCTTGATTCCGTCGTGTTGTTTGAGTTTTTCAAAAGAGAAAGTGCACGATGAATTCCGAAGTCGGTAAGTTTGCAACCAAAGTTTTCATCAAGAAGAATATTCCCAGGTTTTAAGTTGCCATGCATTAGTTTACCCGAATGTAAAAACATTAGAGTAGAACAAAGCTGAGTAGCTATATGCAACCGAGATTGCCATGACAGCGGGGGCATGCCATTCCTGCAGTTCAAACGATCTTCAAGACTTCCATTAGGAACATATTCATATATTAAAGCCCTTCTCCCAGGGCAGGCTCCGATAATAGTTACTAGGTTTGGATGCCTCCATTTAATCAAATCATCAACCTGAAATACAAGACAGCATACTCTATTTCACTCTATTGCAGGTTATCACATCTTTGATTCTAAAAAAATGTACCCTCGGCAGTCGAGTGTTGGCCTTCAAACTGAAACAACAGCATAGAAAAATTTAAAATGCCAAAAGAATGTGACTTTAGGTTCGGTTCCTTACCTGCTGTTGGAGTTCAAAGGGATCTTGAATGCTACTTCGACCAAGCACCTTTACAGCCACTTCAGTGTGACGAAGGACACATTTATAATATACATTCCCCCGAGCTCCTTCTGCTATCTTATACAATTGGTAAAAGCCCTCAGTTGCTTCCTCAATCTCCGACAGAGAGAACTCTATAAAGTGTTGCTGCAAGTGAGAGCTTGAGGTATCTTCGGATTGTTTTCTTAAAAGCTCTTCGTTTATCCTACAAGTATTTTCGAGCATGACCTGCAACTCATCTTTTTCTTTCTGGACAATCTGTAACTGGTGCAAAGTTGCATCATTAATCTCTGATACAGACAACCGGTCCAGATTGAATTGGTCCATATGTGCGCTTAAGGTCTCTTCTGCTTGTTTTCTCAAAAGCTCTTCAATCATTTTACGACTATTTTGGAGCTCAATTTGCAACTCGTCTCGTTCTTTCAGGGAAACCTGCAACTGCTCCATAGCTGATGCTAATTCATCTTCTAATTGTTTCATCCTGCGATCTGAGTTGGTGACTTGGCTCTCCAGTATAGACTTTTGCTCCCTGGCAACTGAATGTTCTTCTTCTCTCAGCCTCTTTATCTTTTCAATGCTCTCCTTCTGTTTTGTAAGTGCTGTCTCCTTTTCTCTCTTGCATTCATTGTACAACCTTTCAAATGTTTTTGCCTGCAAAAAAAAAAAGAGGTCAGGATTAGTAACCATTACAAGGCTGAATTTGAAACTCCATAAAAGAGGGAAACCAAGGTCTGAATTGCAGAAGACATTACTTGGCGCATAGCCCGGGCGGCATTCATTTCAGCTTTCACACGCTTGTCGGACTCTTCAAATGCTTTTCGATTTGATGATTCAGCTTCCTGCAGCGCTTGTTCAAGCTGATCAAATAGTTGATCATTACTACTTCCTTCCTGCCAAAAAGCCATGAACCATTAGAGACATCAGCAACAGTCAGTTCAAATTTGAAAATGCGTCATTCCCCAACATCCAGTTCAAAACTAAGCTATAGTGATAGGAAATTGGTAGCGACGATGATCAATATATAACTACTGAAAACATTAGTATACATTCTCAACATGTAGCTTTTATGGCAGATGAATTCCTACTGTACTGTAGTATTCCAGGATATTGGGGCATTGGATAAATGAATCACAAACCTCTCTAGAGCAAAGCATTTCATACGGCTCGAGCTCGCATTCACTCTCATCTCTTTCGTCGAACACAGTCGAATCTAAAATACCAGCAGCTTCACTAGAGCTTGTCAAATAACTAGAAGCAGATGGACTTAATGCATTTGATGATTGCCCGATTTCAAACCTGCTCCAAATACCTTGAAGTCAATATAACGGAAGCAGTTGGAATGTGCAATGCCATTTGTCATAGTTTACTAAAGACTGAGAAACTTACACCCATGACCCATTAGCTAAAAATCTGCATCTGAAAAGTTTCAAAAGATAAAAAAAAATTAAAATTAGGATTCCGGCGATCATCGAGCATTACCTTGTATGTACAAGGTGCTCCCTGCAAATGAACCAAATTTGACAAGAAAGTGGCGCATTTTCGTTCAGATATTGTGCTTTCTCAGACATCAGCCACATTCCCCTGGTCAATCTCAGCAGATGAGAGAAGAGAACAAGTAAGATGGTTAATGTTTAAAGAGAGTGTGAGCAATTCAATAATAGAAGTATTTGTACTCTGAGAAGCGCTCATCAGCTGCGGCTCCCATCACTAGCTTCTTGATATTGTGCCTACGAATCAGTTCCAGAATCCCCTTTGCAACATCATCCATCTGAATATGTAGCCTTATGGCACTGACCTAAACAATATTGAAGAACTGCTTATGGGATAAAGGGGAAGTTTTTTTTTTTGAATCTTCCAATGCATTCAACAACACAAAAATTCAATGTTCAGAATTGATAATGGGAAACCATTTTCATACTTAATATTTCAAAACCTATAAACCCAGAAATTATAAAAGTAAATAGGTTTACAGAAGAAATAGTACCCCTGCTTGACTACAGAAAAGAAGGTGTTCATCCGTGATCCGATTCATCATGTCCTTTCCAACTTCCTCTAGACCCCTAATTTGTCGCTGATCAAACATGATTTCAGCCAAATCCTCATCAACTCCGTACACTCCATAAGAATAAAAAAAAACAGATTAAAAATGGCAAAGAAAAATCTCCAAGAAACGATTAGAAATCAACAGTGAGTTCTTACCGGATGAGATCACTCTGGAAGGCTGATGAACATGAAGAATGCAAAGTTTTCGAGGATTAAGATTGTGTAAAACCCATAACAAAGTGTTCTCACTTTCTTCAACTTCTCCTACTGCAACGTATATCGTATCATCACTAGACGTAGCCATAGTTGTTCTGTTAACTCCCTCACCTGCTTTGAAATTGCAGACATGGAACTCGGTTAAAAGCCAAAGATAAAGCAACCCATTTCTCTCCTCCTTTCTACTATTAAAGAAAATACTAACAAAAGCTTCAAGGCAAGTTCCTAGTCAATACGGGGTCAATGAGACTATTTCATACGGGACGAAGGAAAGAGATCCCCTAATAACTATTGGGAGTTGATGTAGGTGACTTGTCACTGTAAAATCATTTTATAGTATAATTTTGTGGTTTGTTTTATCGTATCAATATCAAAAGGAAACTGTTGAATTCCAAAATGGTTCTTGGCTGCTGCTTGGTTCCGCAAACCAAACAACGTTTCTTCTTTATTTATGGGATATAATAATACGAAGCATATTATTATTCCTTGGTTCTTTTATCTTCTTTCTGTCTAAATGCGTGCATTTTGCCCTTTTTATTAAAGTGAAATCACTTTCATAACTTGGAGGAAATTGGAGTATATATTAACGGATAAAACAATTTTAGTCCACTGACAAATTTCTCAATTTAGTCCATGAACTTTGTTTTGATACATATCAGTTTATGAACTTTACAATTTTTGTTTACATTTTAGTCCTTTTATAATATAATGTGATGTCACGTAATAATCTCTCGATGTGTCATATTATAAAACTAAAATTAAGTTAAAAAATTTTAAGTTCAACAATCAACGTGGACAAAAAATATTTAGAAATGAAGTTAAAAAATAGGATACATTATTTGTATAGTCTAAATATATATGTGATAAAAATATATTAAAAACTTATTATATATTATTAAAATAAAAACATTATAATATATATACATATATATCATTATATTAATAATTTATTAACTACAATTTAAATTATATATACAATGCCTTCTTTTCTGGTTTTGAACTTAATGTCTCTACATGGATAGTCTTTAGATCGTTGGATATTAGGGTTCGGCTACAAGGACACTGGGCGGAAAATAATACCAGAAAAACTCGGCACTTAATCTACTTCAAATAAATTACGACTTTATCTTCTCACTCACTCACTCCTTTTTTTTATTAGCTTAGGATCAACGCACGATAGTATGTATTTAATAATTTTAATTATTTAACATGAAGCGCTCATATCCTTTCGTACATGATATTTGAATCCTAAAATCTCAAAAAATAATAATAATTTCTTAATCACTAAAATCACTGCTATTTTCTTACTCACTCAAACATGTAATGTTGAGCCTACATATTATAACACATATCCACATATGGAAGTAATAACAAAATATAGATTATAAGAATAATTTTAAGTCACAGACTTGATCCACCAATTTTCCACGTGTAATAAACTAAATATTTTCATAATAAATTCTACATATATTATAAAAATTATATTGGATAGATCATATAAAGTATAGCGAGAGTTAGACGGATCTCGATACTCACATGGGTGGTGAGACATGAATGATTTTAATTTTACGAATGCGTGAGACCAACCATTACTGAGACTGGAATGTGCCAAAGGATAAAGGATTAATATTGAAGAACAAGCATTCAGTGGCAGAAATGTAGCTACAAACTATGTGATTATAACTCTAGTACAATGTACATACATAATTTAGATACGAGAATAAGAGTATCATCTTCCACATATATATATATATATATATATATATATATATCATATAATATTATATATATAATATCCGTAAGACTTATTTTTGTAAACATTCACTACAATTCCCATTAACATAAGCTACGAACGCACAGCAACAAACCATCACAAGCTTTTATTTATCTGAGCTGTGGAATACGAACAATTTCCTGTACGATTGTTGAAGAAACAAAACCTTGCACGTAATAGACCATGTCCAATCCCCAGCATCATTTTCCATCATTTGGGCATTTGCATCTTAACAAGCTGACTACCTCACCAATTGACTGCAGAACAAATCACCATATACCCTAAAAAAGAGGAATATAAACATACAAATAGACTAATTCGGCTGCTTTTCTAGCTTTTAGCTACTTAAGAAACAATTATAAACAATATGATAGTATTGCATTTTTAATGTTGTTGCAGCCACTCCTGAATAGCAGAGCGAAGAGCAAGGTTAGGGACTATATTGGAATGTGCCAACTTATCATTTGTCATGGGTGAAGTATCGTGACCGCTATCAAGCCAGCCTCTCACAGCCTCTGCTTCATAAGTGAAACCGTCAGCTGCTACATGAGGATCTCGCATTACTTCCTGAAATGTTGCAAAATGGAGGAATAAAATTTAATTGAAGAACCAGTTAATTCTTTGCAGCTAGTCACCACATGCTTGTTAGTAAAGGTTAACTGCAAAAATAATTGCTTTTAAAACATTATAATATATTTTATATTGGATGTCTTCTGTTGTCCCTATAAATCATTTTATTTCTTTCTCTTTTACATAGTTCCATGAAGGTAAAGGACGGAAAACTTGATCATTGTAGTTGTGCCACTCCAAGAAGTATATGAAAGATCGGATCAGCAGGAATAGATTAGCTTACCTGAAAAATGGGGCAGATAAAATACGAAGGAGGTTGGCAATGCTCTTCAGAACCCAGTTGAAATGAGGATGAGCCTCCACATGAAGCCCTCATTGGTTCAAGCACCCTCCACACATCTGTTGAAAGGTCTGGTCGACACTTCCGGTTCATTTCACAGCACCTCAAAGCTAGGTTAGCCAATTGCTCAGCTTGCACAAAAGGCCAATCTCCGGCCAAAGGATCCAAGAGTTGCATCAAATTTCCATTATCTAATGCATATTGCATTTCCTTTATTATACCAAAGGCTTGTCTTCCAGTTAACAACCGGAGCAAAATGACTCCAAATGAGTAGACATCAGCTTTTGGGGTAAGTTCTCCTGTTGAAAGAAACTCTGGATCCATGTACGCAAAAGTTCCCTTAGGGTAAGTTTTACAGCAGACAGTTGTATTGTTGCTTAGCAGACGACAGATTCCGAAGTCACTCAGCTTAGTAACAAAATTGGCGTCAAGGAGAATGTTTGCAGGTTTCAAATCTCCATGCACTATGCCATGGGGCTTACTAGAATGAACGAAGATGAGCACAGAACATAACTCGGTAGCAATACGGATGCGTGTTTGCCATGATAAAGGTGGGGAATTATCTCTGCAGCTAAGTCGGTCTTCAAGACTTCCATTGGGAAGATATTCATAAACAAGAGTCCAAGCTTCAGGACAGGCTCCAATGAGAGTGACCATGTTTGGATGCCTCATCTTACTCAAAACATCGACCTAAGACACAACCAACAGATGTCATCCAATGCTCCAAAACTTGTAAGCAGATACAGTTTGACTTCTAAATGTGTGGTTCTTTGCCACTTGCAAGACAAAAATATTCTTCCATTACCCAAATACAACATGCTTGATACTAACCAAGTACAGAGAAATTTAATGTAAGTTCTTTGTTCTTACAGTTTTCTGTATATGGCAACCTCCTCTTATTAGAAATAATTTATGTATATATATATATATTACACACACACAACATGGTACTACTGTTAACAAATAGGTAAACTAAAGCTTATTTAGCATGCAGAATTGCTTGAGAACACCCCCCTATATATATATATAAATATATATATATAAATATATATATATATAAAACATAGATATTCTAAGACACAAAATACAGTTCCAGGATGGCGGACAATTAACTTTGAGATATGTAAAAGTAAGGCATGCTACAAACATAACCAAATAACATGTTCAACTCCATGTAGCATGAAATCCATCCGAACACTAAATAAATCAATACTTATAGCTGACCAAAAAACTAACAATAATATACCTCTTGTTGAAATTCCGATGGACCTTGCAAGCTATTAGAATGCAACAACTTTATGGCCACAGTGGTATGACGCAGAATACCCTTATAAATATTTCCATATCCCCCTTCCCCAATCTTCAAGGAGGGATCAAAGTTGAGAGTTGCTTCCTCAATCTCTGCGAAAGAGAACTCAGTGAAAAACTGATGCAAATGTGTATCTGAGGACTCAGCTCGACTTTTCCGCAATTCTTCAGCCTCTTTGAGTGCATTATCTCGATCCATCTGCAACTCCTCTCTTTCTTTCTTGTAATTCTGCAAAAGTTCAACAGCTGAGAGTATCTTCTCTTCGAGCTCCTCAATCTCCTTTTCAGATTCCGTAATTTGTTTCTCCAGTGATGATTTCTGATCCAATGCAGCTTGAAGTTCTATCCTGAACTCATCCCGTAGGTTCATTATCTTGCCAAGTTCCTCTTTTTCTTTTGCTAATGCTTCCTCAATTTCTTTCCTTTGCTTTACCTCCTGTGCATACAGATTTTCTGATGCTTTGACCTGTAAATTAATCTCGATTGGTTCTTTTACAAATACATTAAGAATATTTTATAATAAAAAATTATGGAGGATTTATTTTTTCCAGATAACAACATCAGGTATTAATTTCTGAACATCTCCCAATACAGGAAGAAAATTTATGAAGGAACCATTAGTCTGGGTGTATGTTTGATACAGAATCAAATCTGAGAACTTACCCCATGTATAGCCTCAAGAGCATCTTTCTCTGCTTTTGCACGTCTCATTGCCTCTTCAAAAGCTTCTCTTCTTGAGTTTGTTGCCTCAGCCATTACTTGTTGAAGTTGGCCATACAGAGTATTGCCGGTTCCATCCTACAAGCAAGAATGAATCAATCTTTTGTTTTCAAATAGTATAGATATAAAAGTGTGGCACTGCACAAAGCAGGTTGGTCAGTTTAAAAATATAAGAGAGTGAAACTTAAACACTCTGAGAAGATAAATGAAAGTCTTGCACATACCAGAACACTGGGAAGAGATGATAGATTAAAATTCCCTTTGGCCCGAGAATTTAAACTATATTGTAATCCATTTTCATTTGGGACCAAAGCTGCATCAGCCATTCCACTGGAAGAACATGGTGAAAAAACTGAACTCTGAGGACTTCTTCTGGATAAACTATCACATTCATCAGAACTCCCTTCTACATCAGATCTTCTTTGTGGAGTTGATATCCTTTCAGTGCCATCAGGAGAAGCAAAATCCAATGAACTTCCCACACGCCCATGAACATTTGCAGATCTTGCTCTACGTAATGAATCTTGTGCAGTTGTAGAGGGTTTTACTTGACTAGTTGACTGCAGTGTCACAGATTGTGACCTGAAATGATTTTGCCCAGGTTCAAGGTTTGGACTTGCTGGCAACGATGCTGCAACCTTTCTATCAGTTACATCTGAACTTGTATTCCTGTTTTGATATTTTATTTACATTAGTCACCAATGCAAACCGTAACAGATCAATTTCATAATATTGATATGTAAATGTACTCTTTCTCCAACAAGTCAACAATAGGCCAACAGGTACAGGCATTCTGAAGAGATTAAAAGCTTGCTTCGCTTTTAAAGTTAGACCTCATCAAAATCAAGCATACCTTGTGTAGATAAGAAGTCCCTTGCAGAGAAACCATATTGTATGGCAGGTAGAAGGTGCATTTTCACGCACAAAGATGGCTTTCTTGGACTTGAGGTCCACAGCTTTCCTGCAATGGAGAAGGAATACGACAAAAACATCATATGTATGCTTCCTAGAGAACAAGACATGCTAGTTTCTTAGAAGATCCACAGTAGATCCAGTTGATAACATGTTGGGTTGAGGATGGATGATTACTTATGTGGTTTATACTTCGAGTAATGTTTGTCTGCTGCTCCTCCCATTACTAGCATTTGGATCCCATTCTCAAATATCATTTCCAAAATACCCTTCTCAATAGAATCCATTTCAATGTACAGACTCTCTGCTTGCACCTACAGAAAAATGACAGAATAACATATTAGAGAAACTTTTGCAAATGAGTTGGTTTGATACTTGTAAACGAAACTTGAGGACTCAAAGACAATGAACTGAAAGAGGAAGTGATCATAGATTTATAAGTTCAGTTATATTATTCCTGGTTTTGACATGTAATCACTGAAAATTGCATCATAGACTCATAATAAGTGTTCATTAGTTGAAAATTAAAAACTCTTCTAGCGTGAATCAAAATTCAAAAAGTCAACGACCATACAAACTAAAGTGAAAGAAGAAACTGATACCATAAACTCATAACTACTGCAAACGGCTACCATAAGCAAATTACAAACTCTTCTAGCATGAAACGAAGTTAAACAATAAGTCAGTAACCGTACAAACTAAGGTGAAAGAAAAAAACTGATACCCCGCGTTGGAGACAAATCAAAAGGTACTCATTCAGGATGTCCTGCATTTGTCGTCTTTCAAATTCCCAGTATGCCTTGACTTCTTGTTCTTTGAGTTTACTAGCTGGAAATTTTGTACCCACTGCGAAACAAAAACAAATAAAACAATTTCTCAAGGATAAACAAATCAAGCAAGAGAAAATAATTTCAGTAATAGTTTCAGAATTATTCATTTCATCCACCCATCAATCGAACAATCACATCAACTGAGTTTCCCCAAAATCAACATAATCATGATTGTTGGACAAAATCAACATTGAGTTCTTATGTGTTTGAACCCTTCTTTTACTCCTGAAAAAAAAAATCTGAACTTCAATAAAGACAAGTCAACTGAAATCAAACTTACTTTCAGTAACTGGAATCATTTTAGCCGGTTGGTGAACATAAATTATGCAGATCTTTTTCCCTCCCGAATGTTGTAAAGCCCAGATTAAAAGGGATTTATATTTTCCCACATCTTTTCCAAGTGCGACATAGATTTTCTCTTCAATTATATCCTTCACCGTCTCCTCCACGATTTCTCTTCGACTCGACAGGATTCCTGGAGCTCTAACGTCACGAACCCTCATCGAATTCAGTCCTTGAGTAATTACGGGCGCAACACTCAGCAGGGCCATGCTCGGATCAATAAAAATAATCACAAAAAATCCATATAAACAAAATTCTCAACTAAACTCACCAAAAATCTATAGGGAATATAGCTTCTCCACACATCTTTGACCGAAGAGGTTAAAAAGGAGAGAATTTGGTAAGATGCAAAGAAGATGGTGTGGAAGGTAAGGGTTATTGTTTTAGTGAAAGGGAGTCATTGTCTGTATCTGTGATGGCGAAGAAATAAAAATAGGAAAAGTAGTGCAAAATTGAGTGAGGAAATGGATTTTTAGATAAATACTATGACGACTGAAGATTGACAACCTCCATTTGTAAGATTATTACGCGTTTTCCCCCTCTCTGCGGATCAGTTTCGAACTCTGTTCCTGATTTCGATGCGTGCCGTCGAGTTTTATTTTATTTATAAGGGTAAATTACAAGTATGGTCATTTGATTTTAGTTTACTTCATCTTTATGAAGACTGTCTCCACCAGTTCTCTGTATCTTTTGTTTGGATGGTAGTTGTTAGCTAAGCTACTTTTTTTTTTTTTAGAGTTTGGTGATTATAATATAATATATGTTTATAATCTTATTTAATTATTAACAATGTACATATATTTTATATACACAAAAGCTCGTACCTAAGATTTATAAGAAGAACAATATTCCCTTATAGCACTAAGATTATTTCATAAATCATTAAGCTACTTTTTTTTAGAATAATTGCATGTAAACTTTATTATAATACAAGCTTTCAAATATTTTTATAATTTTCTGTTTTAATGATCATTGTAGGTTTTAAACTACTATTATCTTTGAATAAAATAGAGTTTAGAAGTTAAATTAAGAACTAATTTTTAATGTATTATACTGACTAGACTAGATGTGATAACTAAAATATAATAAATTAATAATATAAACGATCAAATTTTATTTTTAAAATTAATGATTAAAGTGGACAAAATTGAAACAAAATAACTATTAGTGTAATTTACCCGATATTTAGTTTAATTTCCTTGAAGAAGAAGCTTCAACAGAATTACCGTTGGGTCCCACTTATGTTGTCTGGAAAGTGTGGGTTAAGGGTTTTTGATCCGATATGGTCACGGTCAGACTTGCAATCTGTCACTTGTCTATTTTGTTTAATTTTTAGCTAAATAAATAAAAAAATTAAATTACACCTTTTATTGATTTGAGATGTTTAAAATATTTTATAATGTATTTGTCTAATATTTAAATGTTATTCTTTTAAGCGTCTATATTATAATAATAGTTAAAAATCATTATTCAACACGTTTCACGTTTATTTTTTTCAAAACTTTATCTAAAAGTACTTAAAATTATTAATTTTATAAAAAAACAATTTATTTAAATTAAAAAAACTCAAAATCTCTAAAAAAAAATCTAATTCAATCCCTTAACACCGGGGCACCACTAACCCTGACAATATATTGAAATTCCAACGTTACACAACTGGTCAAACTCCTTTATTTATGCAATCAACGGTCGAATAAAATCTTTAGGTCATTCATAGAGACCAACGACCAAACACCCCTTATATTGTAATGCTCTTTCAATCGTGCTTCAAACTATTTGTATGCTAATTTCGTGTAATGATGCACGCTTCTTCTCGCTAATTATCGATATGCTAATTATCGATATGAGTGTCACGGCCGTTTTTCGGTTGTGCCCGGAATTGGGCTTCGACTTGAATTGATTGGGTTAGAGTCGCCACCGACCATTTTAAAACGAATATTCGTCGGTTGTCTTTATTTGCGAAAATTAAAAATTTAAATTGAAATTTAAAAATTCGGTTGGAATTACTTACCTTTTGATCGATTGAAATTATCGCTGAAAATGTCTAAAATGTTAGACGATAAAATAAAATAAAAAATAAATAAGAGTAAAAAAAGGATATATATATATATATATACATGAATATAAGAATAAAATAAAAATAATTGGCAAGGATAAACAAAAGTTAGTAGAAAATGAAAAAAAAAAACAAAAAAAAACAATAAGAATGTTAGTTTAAAAAAGGAAAAATGAATAAAAGAAAAAAAAAGAAAAAAAATATTAAAATAATATATATATATATATAAATAAAAAACATAAAAATGACTGACTTAGAATAATAGTAAAACAGGGGTGAAATTAAAAGAATTCGAGATTAAATTGATAAAATTGGACCAAAATGAAGGCTTACAACGGAACGAGGGACTAAAAGGGAATTATCCCTTTTTATTCAGAAAACACGGATGGTGAGGGGGAAAACGACGTAGTTTTAATGCACTTCAAAATGGCGTTGTTTCATCTGATACATATAAGCCCCAAAATGGGCTCAAACTCTCACCTTTATCTTATTTCTTCATTCCCGTTTTCTCTCTAAAATGAGAGAAGCAAACTCTCATCTCGCCTCTCTCTAAAGTGCTCAATCGGAGGGAGCTCGACCACCCATCGACCACCATGAAACGCCGCTGCGGTGGTCGGAAAAACCAAAAATGCCTAAAAGGTTCCTCTCGATACCGCGAACCTAAAAATCCACTTAGTTTCCACTAAAAAACCCCTTAGACTCGTAGATCTAGGATTTACCTCTCGAAAATAAACCATAAAATCGGTGACCTTTACCGTTCCCGGCTCTTCGCGCGACGGTGAGAACTCCTTTTGCTCTGATTTTCTTCCGATGGCTTGGTTGTATCTTATTTTGGCTTAAGTTTTGATCTAGTTTTGTTGTGTGTGTGGGTGATGTGTTCGATGATGTTTTTTATGGTCGCTGGTCTCTCGGTGTGGTGCTGAGATGTTTCTCTGTGTTGATGGTTGTTGTTTGTTCTCTGTTTCACTGTGGTTTTTCTTGATAGTCATGGGCTTACTGTTGATACCCCCTCCTGTGATGTGTGGTGGGGTATTTATACCCTCACCGGTGCTGGTCAGTTCTGATGGTCGTGGTAACAAACCCGTCGTTGGTCGAGGATTTCGGGATGGGTCAGTCCCGATTTCCTCGGCCGTAAATCTCGCGCCGATGTGAATGTTGGCGTTCATGCTTCCTTGACTTGCGGCATTGGTGCTTGATCTTCCTAAGCAGGAAACCCTAGAGGGTGAGGGTTGGGTCAGGGTCGTTCTATGGACTGCTTGGACTGTATTTTTGGACCTGGACAAACATCGAATAAAAAAGAAAGAAAGAAAAAATAAAAATAATAAATAATATACTATAAAAATATTTTAAAAACATATAATATATAAATTTAAAAAATGTTTTAAAAATTATATATTATATATTTTCAAAAAAAATTAAAAACTATATATTATATATATTTTTAAAATGTTTTTAAAAATTTTATAATATATAAATGTTTTCAAAAATGTTTTCAAAACTATGTATTATATAAGTTTTCAAAAACGTTTTAAAAACTATATATTATATTTATTTTCAAAATGTTTTAAAAATTATATAATATATAAATGTTTTCAAACATGTTTTCAAAACCATATTATATATATATATTCAAAAACAATTTGCAAACTATATAATATATAGATATATATGAAATAAAAAATAAATGGACGAAAATGAGTGTCTACAGCTGCCCCTCTTTGTCCTTTTTCGTGGAACGAAAAATAGAACAAAGACAAAAAGACACAAATTTTCGTTTAGTGGAGTTGAAAATTGACTCTGAAAGAATAACTATCTGTCGAATTGAGTTGCGGATGGCTCATCCGTCGTGAAGTCAAGTCCATCTCGAAATGTTATGAGTTTGAAGTCGTAGTTCGGAATTTGAATCGGAATGTGGCTTCTCGTTGTAGTCCGCCTCGGTCTCGGTTTAAAGACCTTGGTTTGAAAATTCGACTGGAAAATATTTATTTGACTCCCCCATGTGGTTGATAGGCCCTCGAGCTGAGTAAAATCGAACTCGAAAAGTCTTTGGTAGCTTTTATCGACTTAAGTTATGCTGCCAGAAAAACGGTTTATTGTTACTAAGGCACGACTAACCCAGATCTTCTTCTCGGCTTAAAAACCTCGATTGCAGCCAGATAGTAGTGTGACTGAGGAGACATCAAGCTGAATAGAATCGAACTAGACCAATTTATTGACATATAGCCCTTCTTGCCTTGAGCTATGCTGTAAATTTGGTTTTCCTCTGAGCTGAGCGTAGTCAAACTCGAAGGTCTTAGGTTGGTAGATAACACTTCTCGACTTAAGTTATGCTGCAAATGATATGCCTTGGAGCTGAGCGTAGTCGAAATCGAATGTCTTTGGTTGGCAGATAACCCTTCTCGACTTAAGTTATGCTACAAATGATATGCCTTGGAGCTGAGCGTAGTCGAACTCGAAGGTCTTTTGGTCACAGATAACCCTTCTAGCTTTGAGTTATGCTGTAAATTATGTGCCCTCGTAGTTGAGTATAATCGAACTCGAGGGTCTTCGACAGATAACCCTTCTCGACTTAAGGTATGCTGCAAATTATGTGCCTTGGAGATGAGCATAGTCGAACTCGAAGGTCTTTGGTTGGCAGATAACCTTTCTCGACTTAAGTTATGCTTCAAATGATATACCTTGGAGCTGAGCGTAGTTAAACTCGAAGGTCTTTGGTGACAGATAACCATTCTAGCCTTGAGTTATGCTGTAAATGATGTGCCCTCGAAGCTGAGCATAGTCGAACTCGAGGGTATTTGGCATATAACCCTTCTCGACTTAAGCTATGCTGCAAATGATATGACTTGGAGTTGAGCGTAGTCGAACTCGAAGGTCATTGGTTGGCAGATAACCCTTCTCGACTTAAGTTATGCTGCAAATGATGTGCCTTGGAGCTGAGCGTAGTCGAACTCGAAGGTCTTTTGGTGACAGATAACCCTTCTAGCCTTGAGTTATGCTGTAAATGATGTTCCCTCGAAGCTGAGTGTAATCGAACTCAAGGGTCTTTAGCAGATAACCCTTCTCGACTTAAGCTATGATTCAAATGATGTACCTTGGAGCTGAGCGTAGTCGAACTCGAAGGTCTTTGGTTGGTAGATAACTCTTCTCGACTTAAGTTATGCTGCAAATGATGTACCCTCGAAGCTGAGTGTAATCGAACTCGCAGATCTTTGGCAGATAACCCTTCTTGACTTAAGTTATGCTGCAAATGATATACCTTGGAGCTGAGCGTAATCGAACTCGAAGGTCTTTGGTTGGCAGATAACCCTTATCGACTTAAGTTATGCTGCCAATGATATTCCTTGGAGCTGAGCATAGTCGAACTCGAAGGTCTTTTGGTCACAGATAACCCTTCTAGCCTTGAGTTATGTTGTAAATGATGTGCCCTCGAAGCTGAGTGTAATCGAACTTGAGGGTCTTTAGCAGATATCCCTTCTCGACTTAAGCTATGTTGCAAATGACGTGCCTTGGAGCTGAGCGTAGTCGAACTCAAAGGTTTTTGGTTGGCAAATAACTCTTCTCGATTTAAGTTATGCTGCAAATGATGTGCCCTCGAAGCTGAGTATATTCGAACTCGTGAGTCTTTGGCATATAGCCCTTCTCGACTTAAGCTATGCTGCAAATGATATGCCTTGGAGTTAAGCGTAGTCGAACTCGAAGGTCATTGGTTGGCAGATAACCCTTCTCGACTTAAGTTATGCTGTAAATGATGTGCCTTGGAGCTGAGCGTAGTCGAACTCGAAGGTCTTTTGGTCACAGATAACCCTTCTAGCATTGAGTTATGCTGTAAATGATGTTCTCTCAAAGCTGAGTGTGATCGAACTCGAGGGTCTTCGACAGATAGCCCTTCTCGACTTAAGCTATGATTCAAATGATGTACCTTGGATCTGAGCGTAGTCGAACTCGAAGGTCTTTGGTTGGTAGATAACCCTTCTCGACTTAAGTTATGTTGCAAATGATGTACCCTCGAAGCTGAGTGTAATCGAACTCGCGGATCTTTGGCAGATAACCCTTCTTGACTTAAGTTATGCTGCAAATAGTTTGTTTAAAAAATGGCTTTCCTTCACGGGTCGAAGCCGGTCTCGATTCTTCAGGTGGTTCATTTGAGTGAGTCTGAACCAAATGAGACGACCTTTCAATGACTCCCCTTTTACGGGAAAGCCCACTGATGAATTCTGACAACCGGATATCTTCCGTTGTAGAATTTAAATCTGGCTTGAAGAAATTAACTTGAAATATGTTGCTCATTGTTGAGTTGAGTTGAGTTGAACTGATTTGTTCTAAACTGGTTCTCGAACTCATCTGAAGCTGATTATAAATCTTTTAATCTGTCGAATTAGTTGAGAGGTAGCATATTGCTGCTGAGTTAGGCAACCACCATCAATCTTTCAAGGTGCTTTTGAATCAAGTGTACTTCGCCTTGAAGTCAAAACTTGACTCTAAAAGCTGTAAAAAAAATCATGTATGCTAAAATGATGAATGTGATGCACCTAACTATGTCTAAGATGCATGCAATATGAATAAATTATGTATTATTTCTTGGATGAAGTCTCGTGCTTTGTCTGCCAATCTGGTCCTTGGAATCGATCGTACCCCATTCTCTTTTCGAGTTTTGGCTTTATAGACCTTTCAAATCTGAGACTGTTCTGTTTGAAAAATGTTTTTCCCTTTTTCTTGTTTTAGGAGGGAAAAGGATAAAAATCTATAAAATATTATTCGCAATTGAATCAAATTATAAACATGAGTTCAAAGAATATCAAAGGAATCAATAGCTCGTTTAATGCTTCCAGAGTTATAGTTCTTTGACAAATATTCAAATGGATGAGTTGACTTTAGGTTAACCTAAGGTTTCAGCCATAAAAAGGTCATTTTTTGGACTGTTATTGCAACAGGCTTTTCTTTGGCTTGGTAGTTTAATTGGATGTGGATAAAATGGCGCAACTAGCCTAATCAATTACTAGACCTTCTATTTCGATCCTCTGAAATCTTCCATTTGTTCAAGTTTTGTAAGCTCTTCTAACAAAGGTAGTGCAGAAATATCGGTCTAAAAATGAATTCTTGAGTGCTTGTATGTATTTGACTATAACAGGTGTTCCTTAACTCCCTTAGTCTATTTTACCGAAACTCCTTATTTAAATTTGCCATTTAATGGTTAGCTGGATCCATAAAGCCGGGGCGTTTAACCAATTGCTCTAGAGGGACAACTTATTAAATAATCACCTTTATCAGGTTAGCTGAATCTTATCCATAAAGCCGGGGCGTTTAACTAATTGCCTTAGAGGGACAGTTCAAACTTTATTGTATAGTATAATTACCTTTATCAGGCTAGCTGAATATTATCCATAAAGCCGAGGCGTTTAACCAATTGCTCTAGAGGGACAACTCAAGCTTTATTGTATATATATAATATTATAATCTGGGTATACGGATCTAATTTCTTAAGTTTGTCAAGAAGAACCTGTTATAGTCTAGGTGTTTTTGAAAGTCAAGGAATCTCATCTTTAGAGTTCAATTTTCAGGCAACTGACCTAAACTAAATTCACTTACTCGGCTATTCCATCTGTAGAGATAATGATCATCATTGAACGTCTTAAACAAAAGGTATAATAATTGTCATATTCAAAAGGATGCCCCACGTTATCCGCACCTTATGAAAGGAAAATGTTATATTGGTTAATTGCAAGAGCAGGGTACGGTGTTTAAGGGTATATTCTGGGTAAGATCAAGGTCCTTGTTTTAGATCATGTTACTTTGTCAAAGATCTGTAACTTTGAACCATTTAGAGAGTTTCTTAATTCAGTTGATATTCGAAGAATTGCTAGTTTGCAAATGTGATTCATTGCTCATTATCATTAAAGTAACATAAATTTATTCAAATGTTCTTACAAAAAACTTGAGAAAATATGAGAAAAACAAACTCAAATAGAATACCTCAAAATTGAATAAGGCCTCATCAGGATGCCACATTTTCCATGACTCTTTTTGCTTTGGGAGTGTCATCGCTTTCATCATAAAATTCCAGCTCTTTTATGTCCATCATTAGTTGGATCAAGGCTCTAAATTTGGCACATTCTTGTACATCATGTCCATCTTCATTGTGATAACAGCAATGACTGCCACATTTGGAATCTGATATGCTAGGATGTGGTGCAAGAAACCCCACATTTATTATTTACCTCCATACCCAAGCAAGAGGTGTCTTCACTTCGAAAACTCTGATTTTGGCTTTTTTACCCATTTCCTCAATGATTGCACTTTCCTTATTCTCTTGATGATTAGATGGAGTGTTCTGTGTAACGTGAGGTGATTTTGAATTGTTAAAATGAATCCAACCCCTGTTGCGCATCCTTTGGATAACCCTCTTAAAGGGGAGGCAATTTTCAATAGCATGCCCCGGAATATCGCCATGATATTCACAGTGCGCATTTTTGTCATACCACCTGGGGTATAGGGGCTTTAGAGGTATCTCAGGATAGGGTGACACTACATGTATGTGAAACAATTGTTGGTAGAGCTCCTTGTATGTCCTGGGAATGGGATCGCAATGCTCATTTTCTCTCATTGGTTATTGCCTAGAAGAGGGTACAACTGTAAACGATTTTGAAATGTTGATGATCTCTCTTTCTTTCTTCTTCAAATGAGGCTTTCCATTCGTCATACCTCCTGGTTTAATGGTAATTTCTACCATCGTTGTTTTGACCTCTTCATCAAAATTCGAAATACGGTAACTATCTGAATTATCTGGTAAGATTCTGGGTTAGACAACCACTTGCGGGGTAGGTGGCATGGTTACCCCTTCCGATGAACCTGCCCCAGGAGCACTTGTCTGACGTAGGCCAGCTAACTTGGCTACGATTTGATCGACCAGGGACTCTTGGCCTTTCGTGATTACATCTAGGGTACTCTGGTTATTTTGATTTATCTTTTCTTCTAACTCTCTCTGGAGCTTCAACATGTTCTCTTCGATCTGAGTAATTTTGGCTTCCATCTTCTTTTCGGTTTTAATGAGGATGACACGTGTCCTAATCTTGTGGAGGTATGTCTAGTGTTTGTACCCTTTTTTTATGAAAATCTCTTGTTAGTTCATGTGAATGCCATGAAAAAAAGAAAATTATGCGAAATATGCAATAATGCATGATGTATAAAATGTTCGAGGCATTTATCCAAAAAAATGTGCATGTTATTCTGAATAATCCTTATTGGGGACAAAAATGTTACGTCTGAAGAGACAAAAAACTTTTTGATGGTATAGATCCCGCACAGCTTCTGACAAGTTGATTCGTCTTCCGCCTTTTTTCACCAGTTGAGTATCATGTCGAACCATTTTGGTTTGGTTAAACTTGTGCAGGTGACGAGCTACTTGCCCCAAAAAGGGTCTCGAAGGACTGCATCTCCGGCTTTCACTCTATGCCAAGCTTGTTCCAAACGAAAGTGCCATCGGAACCCTCAATCCGAAGTTTATCGACTTTTTTTCTAATATTTGTCAATAATGGTCTCCAACTTTGCTAGGGTTTCACCATCTTGTTCTCGTAGTTTTCAAAATGACTCTCCGGGTCAGTAACCTTTTCCTTGTCGTGCCCCTACAACATTTGCCTCTGAATATTCTTGGACCACGGCTGGGCTTGAGCTTTTTATCTCTTTGTATTATAACTTCTTTGTCCATTAATGCAAATTATTCATGTTTAACAAACACGTTTTGGTGGATCAACACCTTGTTTTAAATGATGCAAACGATGAAAACAAAATAAAAGAGAACAAAAATAAAAAGAGTTAGTGAGGTAAATCAAAACAATAATAAAAATGAAAAATCCTACCCCACATAATATCTACCCTACATGCTTATTATTCCTACCTGGACATGATCTCTATCCCGCATTCTAATTTCAAACAAATCCTAACCGCATATTTGTCTAGTTTACATGCTTTGAACAGAAAGTAAAAAAGGAAATAAAAATAGTCTAGGGTTTGGAATGAGGTTTTGGGGTAGGCTCTAATTCCTTGTACTCTCCCGGTTTAGGTTCTAAAAAAAGTACTCGAGTTCTGCTTGCCGGTGCCCCCTTGGGCTTGCCAGACCCTTAGTCCTAAGCCCATTACAAGCTCATGTGGACTAAGTTAAACTCGAGAGGATACATTCCCTTATGCTCGCACAGTGAATAAATTCACACGAAGATATAAGGTATATGAATCCCAAAGGTTACTTGCTAGGCCTGCACGGTGAATAAATTCACACGAATGCGTCACTTTCACCCCCACTTAAAATGGGTTTGGAGCTCAGGTTTAGAGCCTTAGATGAAAAAACAAGTTTTTACAAGCTGGAATCATTGAGAAAACCGTCAGTACAACTATTTATTCAAAAAAATAATCAAAGATAAATAATTGGAATCGAATAAATAAATTTAAATTTAAATTCACCATTTTCGCATAAAAAGACAACCGAAAATTAATTTCGGCCTAACTCACTTACCTGTCCCCAGCGGAGTCACCAAGCTGTCGCGGCCGTCTTTCGGTTGGGTCCGAAATTAGACTTCGACTTGAATTGATTGGGTTAGAGTCACCACCGACCATTTTAAAACGAATTTAGGTAGGTCAGACACCATCTTACCTGATCTGCGTTGTGCCAGAAACATGTTGAGTTCGGGAGTCGGTTACGGTCAAGGAAGGATTAGCACCCTTGAACCATCCTTTCGGTACCAATTAATTCGTCAGTTATCTTTATTTGCGAAAATTAAAAATTTAAATTGAAATTTAAAAATTCGGTTCGAATTGCTTACCTGTTGATCGATTGAAATTACCGCTGAAAATGTCGAAAAATGTTAGACAATAAAATAAAATAAAAAATAAATAAGAGTAAAAAAGGAATATATATATATATATATATATATATATATATATATATATATATATATATATATATATATATATATATATACACATGAATATAAGAATAAAATAAAAATAATTGGTAATGATAAACAAAAGTTAGTAGAAAATGAAATAGAAAATAATAATAAAAAAACAATAAGAATGTTAGTTTAAAAAAGGAAAAATGAATAAAAATAAAACAAAAAGGAAAAATATTAAAATAATATAATATATATATAATACAAAAAATAAATAAATAAAAAAACATAAAAATGAGTGACTTAGAATAATAGTAAAACAGGGGGTGAAATTAAAAGAATTCGAGATTAAATTGATAAAATTGGACCAAAATGAAAGCTTACAACGGAACGAGGGACTAAAAGGGAATTATCCCTTTTTATTCAGAAAACACGGATGGTGAGGGGGAAAACGACGTAGTTTTAATGCACCTCAAAATGACGTTGTTTCATCTGATACATATAAGCCCCAAAATAGGCTCAAACTCTCACATTTCTCTCATTTCTTCATTCCTGTTTTCTCTCTAAAATGAGAGAAACAAACTCTCTTCTCGCCTCTCTCTAAAGTGCTCAACCGGAGGGAGCCCGACCACCATGAAATGCCGCTACGGTGGCCGAAAAAACCAAAAACGCCTAAAAGGTTCCTCTCGATATCGTGAGCCTAAAAATCCGCTTAGTTTCCACTAAAAAACTCCCTAGACTCGTAGATCTAGGATTTACCTCTTGAAAATAAACCGTAAAATTGGTGACCTTTGCCGTTCCCGACTCTTCGCGCGACTGTGAGAACTCCTTTTGCTCTGATTTTCTTCCGATGGCTTGGTTGTATCTTATTTTGGCTTAAGTTTCGATCTAGTTTTGTTGTGTGGGTGGGTGATGTGTTCGATGATGTTGTTTATGGTCGCTGGTCTCTCGATGTGGTACTGAGATATTTCTCTGTGTTGATGATTGTTGTCTGTTCTGTGTTTCACTGTGGTTTTTCTCGATGATCGTGGGCTTACTGTTGATCCCCCCCTCCTGTGTTGTATGGTGGGGTATTTATACCCCCACCGGTACTGGTCAGTTCCGATGGCCATGGTAACAAACCCGTCGTTGGCCGAGGATTTTGGGATGGGTCAGTCCCGATTTCCTCGGTCAGAAATCTCGCGCCGTTGTGATTGTTGTCGTTGATGCTTCCTTGACTTGCGACGCTGGTGCTTGATCTTCGTAAGCAGGAAACCCTAGTGGGACAGGGATGGGTCAGGCCCATTTTATGGACTGCTTGGACCGTATTTTTGAAACTGGACAAACACCGAATAAAAAAGAAATAAAAAAAATAATAAAAATAATAAATAATATTCTATAAAAATATTTTAAAAACATATAATATATAAATTTAAAAAATGTTTTAAAAATTATATATTATATATTTTCAAAAATGTTTTAAAAACTATATATTATATATATTTTTAAAATGTTTTTAAAAATTATATAATGTATAAATGTTTTCAAAACTATGTATTATATAAGTTTTCAAAAACATTTTAAAAACTATATATTATATTTATTTTCAAAATGTTTTAAAAATTATATAATATATAAATGTTTTCAAACATTTTTTCAAAACCATATATTATATATATATTTTTAAAAACCATTTGCAAACTATATAATATATAGATATATATGAAATAAAAAATAAATAGACGAAAATGAGTGTCTACAATGAGATTTATTGATCAATTATTATAGATCAAGTTTTGTAGAGGTATGTTATAAGAACGATTCTCTTAATTTAATTTACTTTAATTGTAAATACAAGAATTAAATTCTTAACTTTATTTAAAGAATTTAATACTTTATTCTACTAAATAAATTGATTGTGAGTTATTAGGCTCGTTTTGTTATTGGTCTTTGGAGTAAAATACCTATCTTCATTCTTAACTCTTGGGCTACTCAATGTGGGCCCAATAATTTTGTTTACCCGAGTTGTGATTTATAAATACGTATATAATATAGGATTCCTAATTATTTTTTCCTTGAGCGGTGGGGAAGGTTAACCAGCCTCAGCCGCCCGTCTTAGTTCCAAGTCTAATTGAAACTTGACATCTTTCCCGAGTTTCACTAGCTAATTTCCGTTCTTCTATTTTTTGCAGTTTCGAGTTTCTGCAGTTGATTTTCTGTTGGAGCTGTTCGGTAGGTGAGACAATACAATTTGTGTCTCCACTTGAGACAATACGCTGAAACTGCTACTTTCTCCTCCTTTTTGTTGTATTCAATTTGTGTCTTCTTTTGTAGGAAAGATCCCCCCCTCCCTCAATCTTGTTTGATGTTTAAATTTAAAATGCCTGTAAATAACGTAAAGCTGGGTTTCTGTTTCTTGGTTTCGAGTAAACGAATAAGAAATGGTTGAAGGTTCTAGAATTTATAGTTTTTAAGCTTTGATTTCCTGGAAAAATTCCCTTGATGCGTTCAACTGGTTCCGAACCTACAATCTGAAGTTCATAATCCCGACTCCCTTCTTTTGTTTCTCAAAAACCGAGTTTAAAACTCTTTCAATGTTGTGTTTGAAAAAACTAGTTATTCATTCTAGTATTAAGCAGTTATGCTGGTGTGTGTTCAAGTCCGTGAAAATGAGGAAAATTAATTGCGACATACTTTGATGATAGTGCTGAATTAAATTTTATGAATTTTAGTCATCTGATATGATCCTGTTCAACCATTTTTTCTTTGTAGCATTAATCTTATATCTGAGTTTCTGAGGTGATCTATTGTGTGTAATTTGTAAAATGTGATTCACTGTAAGTGCTAAAAGATTTTATCATTTCTCTGAGTAGATAACTTGGATGGTTCTCTACTTTGTTTAGTGTGTTTTAAAATTTTCATGCTGGATGGTTAATACTCATGAAATTGATAAATGTGCTATGGAGTCCCTAATCCCTAATTTTTTGCCATGTTGAAATGTCTTGAAAACCAATTGATTGTTAGGTCGGGACCAATACTAAAGCTACTTTTTCTTTTGGTGTAAACCGTTCTTTGTTGTACAACTCTGTAAATATTAATATTTTAAAGACAAACAAGTCTTCTTCTTGATCGATGTGTAAATTTGGAAGATACATTGGCACATCTATTGGTTTTTACCTCACTATATCTGTTTGTTTTGGGATCTCCAATGTGAATTTATCTATAAGCGGTTTTACGGAATTCAGTTGCCTTAGACTGATTTGGTACCTAACTTGTCATGATCTCATGGTTCTTTCAGGTGATGGCTCCAAGTCAACCTAATACTGGCCTTTTGTAGGCTTGAACAGGGACACTCATTTTCGTCCGGAGATTTTATCGTATGATTTTTTTTTTTTTAAATATATAGTTTTTTTTAAATCGGTTTTTGAAAGTATATTATATAGTTTTGAAAATTATTTTTGAAAATATATATTATATGGTTTTGAAAATGATTTTTGAAAATATATATATATATATATATATATATATATATATATATTATAATTTTGAAAATTATTTTTGAAAATATATAATATATAGTTTTTGAAAATATTTTAAAAATATATAATATATAATTTTAAAAACATTTTGGAAAATAAATATAATATATATATATATATATATTTAAATAATATTATTTTTTTATTATTATTATTTTTATTATTTATTACTATTATTTTTTTAATTTCTTATTCATTTAATTTTATTTCTTTTTTTTTTCAGGTCCAGTAAAAGTCCAACAATGGGTCCAATGTTCGGGTCCAGCAGAAACCCAATCGGGTTTGGACCTGACCCAGCCCTAATCTGATTAGGGTTTCATGTCTAGTAAGAGGGCGCCACACAGTTAGGGAAACTGGGAGCCAGTCATGCGAAACGGCCGACCGAGACGTCCGGCCGAAGATCCCGGGATTTTAGCCAACAACGTTCACAGCTTGAAATAATCGGGAACGACCCCGTTGCCATCGGAAATATTCCCGTTGGGGGCTATATAAATACCACCGAGTGAACCACATCACAATCACGAAACAATAACGGAACCACAACCAATAGAGAACACAAAACCAACAGCAAGAGAGATACACAAAAAACCGAAGCAAACCACAACACAAAAGAAAGAAAATAAGCAACCAAAACCAAAAGCCAAGCAAAGAAACAAAAGTCAAATTGTTGGAGCATGTCGAGGGAGAGGAAGAGTCGTCGGTCGCCAAGAAAAACGAAAGAGGGTAAAAAAATCGAAACGTTTTGTTTAGATCTACGTCATTCAGGGTTTTTTAGGAAGTTTGGGTGTCAGCGGTGGCCGATTATCCCTTCGATGGAGGTTTTCTAGAGAGAGAAAGGAATTGAGAAAATGAAGCTTGAAGGCATGGGTCGGCTAAAAGGCTATTTATACCTTCTCCGAAACTATATCGTTTTGGGGAGGGGTTTATGTGTAATTTGTGAATGGGAAAATCACGTCCTCAGTCCTCCCACTTCTGAGGCGGAGTTCAATTTGGTCACCACTTGTAATTTTACCTCTTAATTTTAATCTAGTTTTAATATCATCATTTTTGTTTTTTTAATTTTACTTTGGTATCCTAATTTTGTTTTTTTTATTTGCAACATTTTATATTTATTATTATTATTATTATTACTCATTTATTTATTTATTTATTTTCTTTTTAACCTTTTTTCCTCTTAACATTTTGTCCTTTTTTTCTCTTTTAAAATTTTATATTTTTATTTCATTTTATTCATTTTTATTTTAATATTTATCTAATTTCATTTCATTTTTATTTCTTTTCGCTTTTAATATTTATCCTTTTTTTGTGATTTAATATTTCTTTTGACTTTTTTAAAGGAATCCAACCAATCAAAAGTAAGTCATTTGAATCAGTTTTTTTAATTTTAATTTTAATTTTAATTTTTGTAATTAAGACAACCGACAAATTAATTGGTACCGAAAGGGCAGTTCAATGGTGCTAATCCTTCCTTGACTGTAACCGACTCTCAAATCCGACACATTTCTGGTAAAAAGTATATTAGGTAAGATAATGTCCGATCAGCCTAAATATTTTTTAAATGATTGGTGGCAACTTTAAATCATTTTGTTCAAGTCGAAACCCAATTTTAAGCCCACTTGAAAGTCATCCGCGACACCAAAAAGGAATTGGCTCCTCGCCCTTCAAATCGAAAGGGGGTAAGGTCCTGTTGTTCGAAGTTCTCATGAAGTAGCATTCTTGATTTTATACACTTTTATGCCCTCTTTTCTCAAAAGATAGAGGAAGGTTCTTCTATGGTTAAGTCTCGTCAAGTTACTTTAGGGGTAGTTCCTTTTTCCTTTGGAACTTATAGTATAATGCTCGTGTTTTTATTGTTTTTGTTTGTGTTTTTTGTTGTAGAAAACCAGCAAAAGAGTCCACTTTGTGAGGAGTCTAATTCGGGAGGTTGCCGGTTTTGCTCCTTAATAGAAGAGGATAACTGAACATCTCAAGGTTGGGAAAGATAAACGTGCTTTGAAGGTAGCCAAGAGAAAGCTAGGCACTCACAAGAGGGCCAAGAAGAAGCGGGAGGAGATGTCTAGCGTCCTCCGCAAGATGAGGTACTTGGTCTAGCCGAATAAATCTTTCTCGAAATCTTGATTGGGACTGAGGTTTTATAACAAGATGCATTTCTTGTGTACTTTTACAGGTCTGCTGGAGGCGGAGAGAAGAAGTGAGTTGCATGAAAGTTGTGCTGTAAATGAGACAAGACAGATTGCGAGCTACTCGAGATCGATTCGGTCAAGTCTCGATAAATACTCTGATCGAATGGACTCGACTCGAATTCTTAACGAGCTGAAACGAGCTACTTGATACTCGACTCGAAAAGCTCGTTAGCAGCTCGAAAATATAATATATTAAGATTTTATTTTTTTAAAAAATAAATTATTAATAATATTAACATTTATGTGTTGTTTTTTTTAAAAAAAATACAATAAGGTTTTCATTTTGAGCCTTTTCGAGCTGCTCAAGAGCTTCAGTTCAGTATTTCAAGTTCAAGTCGAGCTTAAAAATTTTAAGCTCGCAAGTTTTCGAGTCGAGTCGAGCTCAGTAATACTCGACTCGGCTTGTTTACACCCCTAATCGCCTCATGTCTAGCTTAGTTTGTAGACGGTAACATTTCTTCGTTTTTAACCATTCATTCATCTTAACCATCCAAGTTAAACAAGAAATCTGATTTAGAACAAAAAGAGACAAAGAAATCTAATTTCGAACAAGAAAAGTCTAATAAATTAATGTATGATTAAATAAAGTCTTTTAGAAATTGAACTGGAAAAAAAGAGATACTTGAAATGTTATTTATCTTTTCAAATGAAAAGTGTCATATGGTGCGTTATATTTAATCAATTATTATTATTTCAATCGAAATTAATAACTAGATATAAAGGAATTGTGTACAGGGGCCTTTGATTCCGTGGATTGTTTTATGAAATCTTCCACCGAGAAATTGGATCAAAATTAATTTGGACGGTGCTAAGGATAAAGAAAATGATTTTGTGTCATGCGGTGGAACACTCCGAAAGTGTTTGGATTCGTAAATTCTCTAAGTTTAGAGGCGTTCTTCATGTGATTATGGAACGTGACAGTTTGAAAGCTATTCATATGATCAAGCAATACTAAGAAGGCTATAAACAACACACGATAGTGACACATATTTCGATTCATTTACAAAAGAATTGGAAAATAGAATTTTAACATGTTCACTGTGAAGGAAACAAAGTTACAAATCCTGATGTGGACCAATTCAACATCATAATTATCATTGCATCTCCAACCTTTCATAAAATTCAAAGGGGATTTTCTTTAACTTATCATTTTCTCTATATTACATTCATAATATATGATTTATATTTCATTTACTATGATATGGACATATTCATTTATATATGTTACATCTATAGTTAAAATAATAATATTATTTCATTATCATATGATACATAAGTTATTATTATAATCTATATGTAATATCCCAAATTTTGTATAGTGACTAAAATGTACGTTTTGAAAGTTTAGTGGCTAAAGTATAAACTTTATTTTAGCCTGTAAATGAACAGTTTCGATTAAAACTGAGATTTTAGTGGGGATTAAATTTTTGGTACGAGAATTGTGTTAAAAGCTATAAACCAGTAAAGTTCGGTATTGAAATCGGATAATCGAATCGGACCGAAATTTTACGAAAATTTGGCATGCAATTTTAAAAAATTGTATTTTAGTCACTAAAATTTCACTGTTTTGTCAAATCTGAAAAATTGCACTGTTCTTAGCCAAATTTCTCTGATCTAAAATATTAAAATAATATTTCCAACCATTTTATAACATAAGTCAAATTTTCGTAAAAATTCGGTTCGATCTCATTATCCGATTTCAATACCGAACTTTACTACTTTATAACTTTTAACACAATTCACATACCAAAAATCAGATTCCATTAAAATCTTTGTTTTAATCCAAACTGTTCAGACTAAAATATATAACTTTTAAAAATTACAATTTTGGTCCCTAAACTTTTTAAAGTTTATACTTTAGCCACTAAACATTCAAAGCTTATATTTTAGTCACTATACAAAATTTGGGGTATTACACTATACTCCACGTCTTTATATTATATGCTTATTATTTTTAATTATTTAATTTATATTATGTTTTTTATGAAGGTATATAGGCGGGCACATCTTGGGAGCTGACACAAGCTAGCAAATGGAGTCCAAAGCTATGGGAACTTGACTAGGACAACTCCGGAGAAGCTAAGGAACAAATTGGAGAAAAGTTGTCAGTTGCATCTTAAGCTCATAGTTGTGTTGAGCTGGACTTTTGAGCTAGCTAGGCTACTCAAATTAGCTGGGAAGCTGCACCAATGTCATCACCCATCAGAGTACTTCAAATATATGCAAAGTCAATTTTTCTACAATTCATGCCTTTTCGCAAAGAGGTGCTATTTCGGGACTTGACTTTTCACTAAGAGCTGTCAAAAGATTCGTCAAGTCATAAGTCACCTATGACCAGCTCACTTTCAGCTCACTCGCCCTAGAACATGCTCATTCATGAAAGGTCACATTCCAAACATTGTATCCTTTCATGAAGGTTGTTGTCCATGAAGAGTCCTTATCATATAGGTGCACGTTGGTAAAGAGTTTTCAGTCAAAGGAGGCCTAATTCACGAAGAGGCTTGAGGAAGACAAGGTGCCTATTCGGCTACACACACATGCATTGCACATGGAGAGTTTGGCGCCAAAGTGAAAAAATACAAGAATATTCGGCCAAAGGGAGGTTCATTCATCCTAGCTAAATCATCATGCCCATTTTGAAGAGTTAGTCGAACCAACACAAGGCCTAAAGACATATGCATTCATCCAATAAGTTATGTACATTCATTAAATTATGTACATTGGCCAAAACATCACTTGTTTATTCGGCCAAGACTTTCATTTCTTATAAATAGGAAGGCATTACATCATTTGTAATATCTTATCTCATATTTTAATCAAACTATTTTGTGAGTTAAATCTCTCTTCCAAGTTCTTTTAAGAACTTTATCGATTAAGCAAGTATATTTATATACTTGTGGCGTCATTCATTCCAACATGATACTTCAGATTCTTAGATTTCTATCTAGTGGGTTTAAGTCACTTTCTATCACCCCTCAATTAAGTTTATAAAGACTGAGGTTGTGCTTCTTAGCATAGTTTCTTCTTTGGCTTATTTGAGATACTATTTCAACACCATCTCCATTGCTGCCCATCATCATTAACAACCATTAAAGGCCACCATTATCATCAATCATCTTCCACAACATACTCTATTCCCATCATTAATCTTATTTCATTTCATTTCTATTTCATTAATCTTATTATCATCTCTTATGCATACTAATCTTTATTTAACTTTATTTGTTGCAGCATACTTACAATTTAGGGATAACACCTGCTGTCATTTTTTAGATCTGACACACAATAAGTCTATCTATTCCCTTCACTCTTGAAGAGTGTGGATAGGCTTACATCAGATCCTAAGACAAAACTTGCTCAACAATATAAGTTAGAATGTTCTTGGTTCAATGGATAGTACTGTTGTACGACAGCCTAATATAAGACTAACAAAAGACGTTACATGAAATATTAATATTTTTTAACATTTCCGGTAGAAAAAATAACATTTTGGGTAGCGCTCTACCAAAAATGTTAATTTCGCTACCTAAAATGAATATTTCCGATATTAGCATTTCTGGTAGAAAAAAATAATATTTTAGGTAATGTTCTACCGAAAATGTTAAAAAAATATTAACATTTCTGGTAGCGCCTTTTCTTAACCTTATATTAGGTCGTCTTTCCTTAGATATCCCTTCAATAACCCAACAAATACGTTATGGTCTCTATTGTAGGAAGAGAGTGTAGTTGCTCATCTTCCTAAATCCTCCATTTAGATTTCTCTCTCTTGTTTATCAAAGATGATTAATTAAACTTTGAAGGTTAACTCGGTAAAATAAAAAAATAATTTAAAGAATAAATTATTTATCAGACCTTTATAACTATATAGACAAAATTTTCATTTTGACTTAATTTTATATATAAAAAATTTGAATTTGATTTAGTGATATATGTTTCTTTAATAAAATTATAAATATAATACGAGTGAGTTTAGAATGAACGACGCACATCGCTGATCACCACTAACGTAATATACCATTGAATATCATAAATTTTTAATGACTTTTAAATCATTATTAAAAATCTCAAAGGTTTAACATGCAATTAATCATATTTCAAAATAATATCAAAAGAAAGTATTCCATAAACTATTCTCACCCCCTCATCTATTATCCTATTTAATTAAATAAAATTATATCATCTTTATTTTTCATATAATATTTTCTTATAAATTATAATTTATAATTCATCATTTTCTACTTCATACCTTATATATTTATTCTAACATGTTAATGAATGAAATCGTTAAAACGAAAAAAAGACACTCAAAAAACTTAACTCACGAATCAAAAGAGGCAAAAATAATAGTAGTAGTAGTAATAATAATAATAATAATAATAATAATAATAATAATAATAATAATAATAATAATAATAATAATAATAATAATAATAATAATAATAATAATAATAGTAATAATAATAATAATAATAATAATAATAATAATAATAGTAATAATAATAATTCTACTACGTTAAAAAACGATTAACATATTCGTTTGAACCCTAGAAACTGATAAAACCATGGAAGCAGCTGGCTACCAAGACGAGGCCTATCCTCCATCGAAGCCGTTAAACTTATATAATTATAATTCTAATCGTTTGGATTTTTTTTATTTTAGTGATTTTATTCATTAACATATTAGAATTAGTATATAAGGTATGAGGAAGAAGATGATGATTTGTAAATCTTAATTTATAAGGAAATATTATGCGGAAAATAAAGTTGATGTGATTTTATTATGTGATAAGAATTGTTCATGAAATAATTTCTTTTAATTTTATTTTGAAATATGATTAATTGCATGCAGGGCCTTTGAGATTTTCAATAATTATTTAAATGTTATTAAAATTAATGATGTTCAACGGTGTGTTACATCAATAATAGTTTATGAGAAGTAAATAAACTAAAATTTTATACGAAAATTAAAATTAAATTTTATATTACAATTGATGAACATTCATGATTTATCCCAATTGAAAACAAGCATATCTTACAACATAATATATCTGAGGAAACAAAGCAGACCTAGAAGAGCACGCCTAACAAAACTCCCAAACGAACCCGACATCAATCAAACAAAAACCAAAAGAAATAAGATCATCCTCAACCCTAAACAAGCTGCAGGGGAATAAAATAATGATAATAACAATAATATTTGATTTTGAAAGGGTGCAATTCTTGGAAAAACAGGTAATATTTGTTTTGACATATTGAAATACTACACTTGATTTTAGCCAAAAGGCTGATAAATGTATATATAAATCCCACAATAGTTGTCTAAAGTGACGATACTAACAGCAGGAAGTAGAAGATGAACATTCATATTGCTTCAACTATCTTCCTTCTCATCATCATAAATCTGTTTATTCCTCAAGTAGACGCTTGTGCTTGCCTTTCCAGTGGCGAGGCCAAGCTCCTCCTCCAGGAAAATGCAACGAGGTGAACAGCTCTGCCAGCTGCGCCGCGGGTCAGGCTTATGACCTTTACGATTGTTCGTCCCCAGTTTCACGCCATACAAAGGCAAACCTGACTCTTCAAAGCTTCGATCATGCGGGGGATGAAGGTCAGCCAGCTGAATGCGATCTTAAGTACCATGACGACGATGAGCTCATAGTGGCGCTTTCGACTGGGTGGTTCGATCACAAAGGGAGATGTTCTAAGTTCATCAACATCCGTGACAGTGGAAGGCGTGTTAGAGCAAAGGTTGTGGATGAATGTGTGTCCAGCGGGGGTTGTGATGATGCTCATGATTACGAGCCACCTTGTGGTAACACCATCGTTCGTGCCTCCAAAGCTGTTTGGAGTGCTCTGGGAGTCCCCGATACTCAATGGAACAGATTGGATATACATTGGTCTGATGCATACCATATTTATGTCGGTGTGCATCATCTGTATCATGCTGATTGACAAGGCTTTGGTGTGTCCATAAGGTGACATTTTGTATGTTAAGCAGAAATCAATTACTATTTATGTTTGAAAAGTATTAGTCACTCTAATAATGAAAGAGAATATTCTTTTTTTAAGATTTCGGATTTGAGTAGTTGCGTTTACGGAGTGTGTGTTATCAACCATTAAGAAAGATTCTGAACATATATTATCTTATAATCATCCCAAAATATTTAAAAAAGTATTTAATTATGTCTCTCAAATTTAAAGAAAATCTCATAAATCCTCCCGATAATAATAATACCATCTATATTTTCTATGATGCATTTCCTATTTATTTTATTCATTTCCTCTATTTATAATTATAAAATAGAAGACTAATTACTTGAAAATTTATATTTAACTTATAAAATCGTGTCATTATGGGAACCACTAGAAGTTAAAATTTATATTTAATTCAAGTCAAATATTTATGTAATTCAGATAAAAATCTTACACATGCAAAACCAGTCTAAGCTAATTGCAACCACTCTCTCGTACAATTACAAATACCATACTCTCGTCAAATATTTAATTGCAAACTGTTAAAAGAATTTACAAAAGCTCAAAGCAGTGTAAAAGAATTAGCAATTTTATCACCTTCAGCACTCTCTCTGCTTTTGCCTTCTCATTGTCTTATTTCTTCTTTCTTTTTCCCTTCCCTTTAAGAGAAGATCCTGTCAGTGACAGATCTATATGTAATTGAGGGAGGATACATGTTTACTCTGATGATAGAAGAAAGTTTCAAGTTTTTTCCCTTAGTAATCAAACAGAAGAAAGTTAACCTAATTTATCCTTCCAATCCCAGCATTGAAGTTTGAACAGCCTCATGTTATACCTAAACCCAAAATCACATACCCCTAGTCATGAAGTTTAATTTTTTAATTTAATCATTTAACTTTCAAATTGTTTCAATTTTAATCATTCTAATTTATTTTATTAATTTTTTTTGTGTATATAAAAATTTTATTAATATATAATTAAATAAAAAATAAATTTAAAACTATACCCAAATCCAAAATCACAAACTCCTCATATATTAATAGAATAAGTTTAAGTGATTAAAATATGAGTAATTTGAAAGTTAAGAGATTAAGTTTAAAAAAATTAAACTTTAGTGACCAAAATAGAAGTGAGAAGATAGTTGAGTGATGAATGAAGTAATTTACCCATTAAAAATTAGCGTAACAATTCCTTTAAATTTTTAACGGCGAGGTACCAAAATAAAACCTAAACTAAACGTTAAGTATGATTTTGAAAAAAATACCAAAACAAAACAAAAGTATAGTTTAAATACTAAAAAAGTAATTATGAGACTACACCACCCACACAACTACATTTGATTTGCTTCAAACTAACCCCTCAAGAAAAAAGATTTGCTTCAAAATAAAATTTGTACAATATTTGTTCACTGATATTGAACTAGACACGAGGCAAACTTCAGTGACCAATATTGAAAACAAAGTTTAAATATTTATTCACTATTGGGATATTGAACTAGACACAAGACAACTTCATTTGATTTGCTTCAAAATAAAAACTATACAATATTTATTCACTATTGGGATATTGAACTAGACACAAGACAACTTCAGTGACCAATATTGAAAATAAAATCTAAGTATCAAAACAGAACAAAAAAAATAATTCAAATATTAAACATATAGTTTATTCATAAAAAATGTTTAGGCCCGGGTTCAAACCGGGGGACCTCTAGTGTGTGAGACTAGCATGATAACCAACTACAACACCAGGACAACTGCATTTGATTTGCTTCAAAATAAAATTTATACAATATTTGTTCACTACCTAGATATATATTGAACTAGACACAAGTCGACTTTAGTGATCAATGTTGAAAATAAAATTTAAGTATCAAAACGGAACAAAAGTAATAATTTAAATATTAAACATGTAGTTTATCCATAAATAAATGTCTAGGTCTGGATTTGGACCAGAGACCTCGAGTGTTTTAGACCAGTATGATAACCAACTGCACCACCCAGACAACTACATTTGATTTGCTTTAAAATAACAACTGTGATCAAATATAAGGTGTGGAAATAAGAATACAAATATAAGATACAACGATAAATTAAACTCTAGGTCATTCAAATATTGGTAAAATTATAAATATTCATTACAATTTAAAGTTATAAAAGGATCACCTAATTCATCAATTATTATAAATATGTCACATTGTCATTAAATTTATAACATATGTCGACTTTTTAATTACAATTGAGTAACACGATTGTAATCAATTAGCCGATATTTTCTTATAATATCAATTTATTCAGTTAAGTCACATATAATCAATTTAGTTAATATTTTCTTATCACTTTATCGTTTTTACATGCAATATCAAATATGAAGAAAATACGCACAACAAAATTCATAGATTTCAATTCAAATGATTCAAGAATTACATAAATTACTTCAGTTATGGTATAAAACTTCAACATCTTACATTATTTACGCTTTACTTTTTACTAGAGAGATTCTTAACGCTCTAGATTGTTTTCAACCTCCATTCAAGTCACTATATTTGAGTATTTCTTTATGTTGATTGATGGTTGTGTTTACTGTTTATTCACTTGTTGATTTTTTTTTTGAAAGAGGGTACTTTGTATTATAGACAAATGCAAAGTACACCACCTCAAGGCCATCGTTAAAAAATCTCCCTAGTCCTAAATGGAGGAAAAAGAGTGAACCAAGAGGTAGAAGAGAACATATATAAGGATAGCACAGTGCAACAAACAATACATACCCCTAACCACAACAAAACTCACACTGACAACCATTGACAAAGAAAAACATACTCCACTGCCCCATAACGCATTGTCTGGGAATCAACATCCAAACGCTCCATGCTATCATCAACACCCTTTTTCAACAGTCCAACAATGGGCACACACGGCACAACAAGCACTTTATCTTCTAGAGAATCACACAAATCCACCTCAGAGCCCACGTGCGCCCTAGTAGATGCCTCCAAAGCAATAAACGAGCCACTCCTCTGACAACGAAAACATGCGCAGCTACCCCATAACACACTATCTGGGGAACTAAATCGTGAGTCCATAACTCATCAAAACGAAGACTTTCACCTGCTTCCTCCGCAACTGAACACTCCGGTCCACATCCAACAATCACACACACAAGAACGGACAGTGGACAACATCTATAAACAACACCAAAGAACAAAAAGCTAGCCAATGCAAACACAAGACGACTACAGAAACGACACACGCTCAAACTCGGTAGATCACCAAAGCACAAGAACAACACCACCCACCATAGCACATGCCACTGGGTAACCACACCCACCAAACATGAAACAACGAAATGAATTAATACACCAGAAAACAGCTTGTCGACCAAAAATACTCAGCCACAGCAAAACAGACTAACAATAAAAATAACCTACTAAAAACCTTACACTAAAAAACTATTTCTAAAACTACTCCAGCTCCTCTAAACAATCACGACAAACATCCTCAAGACCAAAACCTAAAGCCTCCACAACCCCTCACAAACACGCACCACACTCGTACTCGACTCCTATTCTCTGAAATAAACACAATCAGAACCTCACCTTTGTAACCCACTTTCTGCCATAAAACTTACCAAATAAGAGTATTTGAAGGAATAACCACACACAACGAAACAGATTCTGACGAAAGACCTGAAACACTCTCCCACATGTTGTAATATATCAAGCAAGCAAAAGGAGGTTCACTGTGACATTTACACAAACCACTTGCATGCAGAAAACTCTAACGTGCTCTAACTCCAGGAGCTGACTAGTACCAAGCAAGAAGAGAACACCCAAAACATCCGAGTAGCAATTTTGGGGACGGAAGCCAAACGAACCCTACTCCCCAACAAATACCCGGGTTGGGCCGACCAATCCCATATTCAAAGAACAAAAAGAGATTCAGTGACACTGTGTTGGCCTTTAGAGGTCTTGAGAGAAACGGTCAGAGGATTCGAAGGTGAAATAGGATTTGATCACGATTAATGAGAGTCGGGGATTCATCCACCCATTATGCACATTCTTCAACCTACGTGATAGATGAGTTGAGTGACATCCTATTTACCTTGAGCATTCGAATCAATTTTTTTTAACATAACAACACCTATTTGATCTTTGATTAATGATCAAAATAATTATTGATAAATTCATCATCTATTTAATACGTAAATAATTAGATATTGATATTAAATTTTAATTGATAATTAAAAGAGACAATTCTAAATCGTGGACATAAATTTTAAAATATACATATCACTCGTGTTTCCTTATCTAAAGGGTAACATAATGCTAGGAGTGCCCCATATTAAGACAATTGATAAAAGAAGCAGAGTCCCTATTAAAAGTTCCACAGGTTGTATATATATATATATAACAAAACAAAGTGGGTTCAATGGCGGCATCACCTTAGTAGGCAATATAACCTTACCATATAGTTCTTTTGGGCCTAAAATTAGCTTCAACATTCAAGCAATAAAGTGCAAAATATTTATACAAAACATATGGTTGATATTTCGCTCAACATTGTGGCTAAGTAGTATCGTCTTCCAAGAAGCTCATGTCATTGTTAATGGGAAAATCCAACAGCAATTGCAGCGCAGTGTCGGATGAATCTTCGGACTCGTTTGAAAACGAAGAGAAAGATGCATCAATGGGATCCTCAATTTGATTTCTTGCTGTGGTTGAAGTACTCGAAGACCCTGCCATGTTGGGATAAACATCGATGGTGACACCCGAAACCGATCCGCATTTCGTCGATGAAGATGCTTGTGAAATCGGGCTCCGGCAATCGGTTTTAGCTTCTCCGTTCATGTTCCGAAATGATTCTCCGACTTCGGAGTTCCATAAGCGTAGGAAATAGTCAGGGCCAGGTTTCACCAATGGAGGTGGTGAGTTGAAGAAGAGTAACCCCTTGGAAAGACGAGCCTCGGCTTCGAGCCTAGCACTCTCCCATTGAGCCATGTGACGAGTGGCGGGAGATGAACGCGGTGTTGTGGTTGAACCACAATGGGCGAACGGCTCGTGGGTCAGTGGGTCAAGACCCAAGCAAAGTAAGCGTTTCTTTAAGTGAGTGTTCCATAGGTTCTTGATCTCATTGTCCGTTCGTCCTGGTAGTTGAGCAGCAATGGCTGCCCACCTGGAATAATAATCCATCCAGAAGATTAAACAAAAATGAAAAAGTTCATCGTTTCCCTTTGATACCAAAGAAATTAATAACCTGTTTCCCAGAATGGCATGAAGCTGAATGACGAGCTTCTCTTCGTCAACGGTGAAGGGGCCGCGTTTTATGTCAGGCCTAAGATAATTCGTCCACCGGAGCCGGCAACTTTTGCCACAACGACGAAGACCTGTGAAATAAATAACCCTCACCGGATAAAATCCATTCGAAATGTCACAATTAAACCAACAACAAAAAAATGAAATTACCAGCAAGCTTAGGAAGAGAACGCCAACTTCCGTAGCCATGTTCCTTGATGTAATTTATGAGTATCTCATCTTCTTCAGGACCCCATGGCCCTTTCTTCAAATCTTTCTTATCACAACACGGAGTCCTCCCCATTCCCCTTTCGGTTTATGATCTATCAATGGTGTAAAGTAAAATCATATAAAGAGAAGAAGAAGAAGAAGAAGAGGGTGAAAGAGATTGTTTTCAAACAATGAGAGTTTGATGTTATCTAGGCAAGTTAATAAATATAAGAGACGACGACCAGCGAGTTTCAAGCTGACACGAACACTGAATTTCAATTAATATTTGGGGGGAGGGGGAACACAAAAACAGTGTATGGATGTATTTATGTTTGACAAATACAGCATTGAAGAAACACTTGAAAAAACCATGAATGAGAGAAGATTAAAAAAAGAAAAAGATTAATAATGGGATCCTTTTAGCAGAAGTGTATATAAGGGAGTAATGGCACATGAAACGGACGTGCATGAGATGTACGTACGTAGATCAGTGTAATAACTTAAATAAAAGGTGTTTGCTGGGGATTGGGGTTTTGGTCTGTAAGCTGCCTTTCGATGTGAAATTAAACAGGGACTGAAATGTAACTCGATTCGACTTGAAAACTCGCGAGCTTAAAATTTTTAAGTTCGACTCAAATTCGAAATCCTAAACTGAAGCTAATAAGCAGCTCGAAATGAAAAAAAAAATCTTAAACTTAAGTCGATTGAAGCCTCAAACTCAAACTCAAACATGAACCTTAAATACATGAAATTTTAATGTATTTAAAAAAAAAACAATTCATAAAATATTAATATTATTAATAATTTATCTTTTAAAAAAAGTAAAATCTTAATATATTATATTTTCAAGCTGCTCACGAGCTTTTCGAGTCGAATATCGAGTAACTCGTTTCGGATCATTAAGAACTCGAGTCGAGCTCGAGTCAAGTCTATTCGATCCGAATATTTATCAAACTTTAATCGAATCAATCTCGAATAGCTTGCAATCTATCTCGTCTCATTTTCGGCGTTAGTGCAAGGGAGACTCACGGCCGGGCCTAACATAAGGTAAGGTCTAATCAGGTTAAGTGATGAGAAGCAGATGTTGTTGGTGTGTAATAAATACTTTGGTATGTAATAAATACTTCTCATCATCTGCAGATGATCCAATGTGTTTGCTAGAATATGTATGCAAAACTGGACCTAAAAATTTATGTTAAAAGATTCACTATATATATATATATATATATATATATATATATATATATATATAGATGCTTGGAGGAGTGGAATTATATAACTGAGAATAATTTATTATTATTTTTTCAATGAATATATTATCATTTTCCGGTATTAATCTCAATTATCTATTTTTACTCTTCCAATAAATTTAAATCTGAGCAAAATTAAAATATTTATATATTGTGTAGTAGGATCCTACACATACACACACGCACACGCACACGCACACGCACACGCACACGCATACACATACACATACACATACACATATGTATATGTATACGGTTGAGGATCCACTTACACAAAGTTTTTATATCTTTTTATGATCGTTTAATAAATAAAAATAGATGATTGAGATTATCTATTTTTTCCCAGTGAATATCTTCTCATTATCTTATTTACTATCAACAGTATCAACCATCTAGATTTGAAGTTCATACAGAATAAAGATTATAAAATAAAAATGATTAAGTTATTTAATTTTAAAATTAACAAAAGTTAATAAATATTTAAATTAGTATAGTAAAATTATCATTAGATTAAAAGTTGGACGAGATCCCCTCTTATGCTCTTTATAATTTCATCACTAATTTCAAGAGTGTTTGGCTCAAATCATAAAAGATTCTTAAAAATAATTTTTCATTTTAATATAACATTTTTTACATTTAGCAAGTATTTTTTTTGATTTTCTAATCTCATGTCTCGTTGATATTCCAATAAAAATGAATAATTTTAATACCACAACTTCCTCAGATAATGTAAGATGTGAAAGACATACTTCATTGTTTCACATTTCTCCCTTCCATTTTATAATTTTTTTTTTGTTGGATAAGTACCATTTTATAATTTTAGTCATTTTTATTCGTTCATTTTAACAATGGACCCCCCCCCCTTTTTTTTTATAGAGATCATAGATTTAATCATCTTCAATGGTATTTTAACAAAATTTTAAGGAAATAACATAATTTAATTTAAATATCAATTTTAGTAAAATAATTTCTCAATTTAATTTAATAATTAAATTTTATATTCTTATTTAAGAGGTATCGGGTTCGATTCCTCTCCCATGCCCACAACACTGTTTTTCTTGACGACCAGAATATTTTAGTTTAAAAATTATTATTTAAGAATCAAATCTAGTAAAATTAAATACAAATTTTACATCACTCCATTGATTTCGTTGGACAAATAATCAAGGTAAAAAATTGAGAAAACGTGGGTGTTAAAAAAATAATTTGAAATCTAAATTACATTGTATTTGAAACTTATGGTGGAGGTAATAAGGAGTTTCATAAAATATAATAAATAATTAAAACTCATCATATAGATACATCTACGAGTGATATGACAAGTTCTATAAGAAAAATTAGACCACGTGATGAGTTTCCGTTTTTTAATATATTTTATGAACGACGATTTTCACCTATACTAAAATAAATGACCGTACCAAATTAATTTTTCAACACATGCATTTCTCAATTTCTTTCTATGTTTCCAAATTTTGTTACGCTCATTAAAATAACTTTTAATAATATATTTTTATTGATAATTGTTTGACACATTAACAATAAAAAACATAAAAAAAAATTAATATCATAAACAAAAATAAAAACCCTACACTCGCGAAATTTAAAAAGTAATGCATCAAATAATAATGAAATAATACCTAAATTATCCCTTAACATTTATCAATATGATCATTTGGTCCCTATTCCTTTTTTTTTAGCATTTTATACTCTAATATTTTCTTTTAAGACAAAAAGATTCGAACATTGACTAAATAGTCCATTTTGACCCTAATCTTTTTTTATGAAATATTTTAACCCCCAAATGATTCATTTTCATGTAAAAATACACATATTTAAGAGCATTAATTATTAGTTAACTAATAATTTTTATCTACAAAAAATAATTTTACTCTAAAATAAAATATTACAAGTTAAAATACTCTAAAAAAAGAATAAATACTAAAATAATTATTTTAATAAATATTGAGATTATTTTTTTCATTATATCAATAATAAATAATAATATACTTTCACCGTATCCGAGCTAAACAAATGGAGACATTATATAAAAAAGGAAACAGATGCAATAAATGTTTCTTGTGGAAAACTCATCGCATTTAAGTTTTGGGTGGCAACTCGTACAAATGCCTCGAAAGCAGGAATAATTTGTGAGGATCCGTTCCCTTGCATCGCCGGGAATGTCTCAGGAAAGACGGGTTAATATACAGTTAATATACAACATTACCGGATACATTAAAATGTATTTAATAAATTCGGTTTAGCGGTACCTATTATGTTGACAACTAATAATGTTTTAGGTAGAAAATATGAAAAACTATTAAAAAATTTGGTAACCGGTAAACTTTGGTTATCAGTAAGTATCTATCCTTTTTATAAAAGTGTCCATACTTTTAACATATCAAGTAAATTTTACCGGTTTTGTCATAATGAATCTGGTTTTGTCATATTTTTACCTGTTATATTGTAAATTATCTATCCTTTTTATAAAAGTGTCCATACTTATTTCACTGTGAAAATATATTTATTATTATCTTTAGTTAATATTGTTAAAATTAAAATCTAAATAATATTTAATAAAATATCAAAACAATCAAATAATTTTTTGTGTAAATGAAATTATTAAATTAATATTATAGGTGGAAAACATGAAACACTATTAAAAAAAATTGAAACATAAATTACATAACTTTCAAAAAAGTATATATCATTTTTATAAAAGTGTCCATACTTATTTCACTGTTGAAAACATATTTATTATTATATTTGGTTAATATTGTTAAATTTAAATTCTAAATAATATTTTATAAAATATCAAAACAATCAAATAAAATTTTGTGTAAATTAAATTATTAAATTAATATTGTAGGTGGAAAACATAAAACACTATTAAATAAATTGAAACATAAATTACATAACTTTAAAAGCAGTTATAAATCCTAAAAAGTGTCGATACTTTTAAAAAATATATCGATCTAAAACGATATACCAGGTAAAAATATGATAAAACCGGTAACAAAATGATAAAACCGGTAAATTTAAAAGTGTCGATACGTTATATAAGGATCGACACTTTGTGAATTTAAAAGAGAAGCAGTTATAGCGCCTATAATGTGTCGATACTTTAAAAAAATATATCGATCCACAACGATATAACAGGTAAAAATATGATAAAACCGGTATCAAAATGATAAAACCGGTAAAATGATACCGGATATATTGAAAGTGTCGATACTTTCGTAAGTACGTGTAATAAATTATCGACACTTTCAAAGAAATAGGTAATTATCCTTTCGAAAGTATCGACACCTGACATAAAAGTATCGACACTTTTGTATTTGTATCGATTAAATATAAATAACATATCCGATGAAAATATAAAGGCCATAGCTAAATATCCTCTGAAAAAAGATAGAACGGACGAGTTTTTGAAATCGAAGAGTAATTGTTGCTGCATTTCAGAAGGCGTTTCTAAAGCGAAGTTTGTTTGAATCGAAAAGTATGTTGTCGAAACCCTAATTTTTAATTATTACAGTAATCGCGATAGGGTTTTTTATGTGTTGTTTGGGGTTTTGGAGTAAGGAAGCATTTGGGACCGATTGCAGGTAAAAATAGATATTCAAGGAAAAATATAAATGTCGATACTTTTATTAAATATTATAGGTAGAAAATGATATTATAGGTTGTATAAATGTGCCGACACATTTTGGTGTGGCCATTCAAATTCTTTTGAAGAAAACCGTTTTACCACAAGAGTAGTTATCTATATTTGTATATTGAAAAGTGTATGTAACAAAATAATTTGATTTGCGTAAACTGATATATGAAGGAAAAATGGAGTCAATGGGTTGGAAAATTGTTGGTGGAGCAGATGACTTTGAAATTGAGGCCGAGACTCGAAAGCAACCAAAGGGTGGATATATGTACTTCTAGTAAGTATCAATGTCTTTTTGTTATTATTGTTGAAATGGTAATTGGATTAAAGTATCGATAAACTTTAAATTGATTACAAATTTTAAATGTTAACAGTATGGTCGAATGCAAAAGGATGAAGGGAGATGGCACACAGAGCGGTTCGGTATGTAAAATGAAATTGACATTGAGTAGTATTAGTATTTAGTGTTAATGTATTGATTAAGAAACATTTATGTTTAATATTAGGTGAAAAAAGATGTGAGGTCCAAATGGAATTCAATGAGTGATGCTGAAAAGGAACCTTACATCACACAGTCAAGGAATGATAGTAAAGAATACAAAGAACGGAGGAAAGCACATGAAAATAAGGTATTCATTAAACTTGTAAATACGTTGATACAAAATATAAGAACTATAACATTATATATTGTTAAAAAATGTAGGAAGTGTCGACAAGATGCAGCATTAAAAGGGTGAATTTATTAATTAAACACCTTAAGGAGAAGGGTCAGTTGAATGTGCTGGGAGAAATAGGTTTTGGATCGTTGATCGGAGTAAGGGATCGACCTATTCGGAGGGAATTGTGTCGATCCTTGATGGCACAATTTGACGTCAGTCAATGTATGGCTAAGTATGGTGATTATTCATTCCCTCTGGGGGTATCGACTGCTGCAGCCGTATTGGGGGTACAAACAAAGGCAAAAGTGTTATAGAAGTCTGTAGGAGTAAGAACTGGAAAGCACTTGCCTCCAAATATGGTTTGAATCATAAGGTGACATATGTTGAAGTTGAAGAGGATATCAAAAGTGGATCTTACTGGGGGGATGAGCTGAAGGCCCGAGTTCTATTGTACCTTGTCGGGATATTTCTTTGTCCAACGGGTGATACGTCAACGAACAAGGAATATATGAAGCTCATTTGCGATGAAGGCTTGAAGGGTGAATTCAATTGGGCTGAATATATCCATTCGAGATTGATTGAATCAATCATCACCTTTAAAAAGGGCAGCCAGAGATACCTCAAAGGGTGCATAGCAATCTTAGAGGTAAATGAGTTGAATCACTTTTTGTGTTTTTATATAAAATATAAATTTTATTATAAATGCAGGTTGCACTGTTCGATTTTTGGTCGGGCTGTGAGGCAGTGCCGGCTTATGAAAGAACCGGAGTGGCACGCATCCGTGCATGGGGGAAGGAAGAGGTGGTTAGAGTGATGGTGAAGTTGAAGTTGGATAGAGGGAAGAAGCAAGAAATGGTAATAAATGTAATTAAATAATATTAAGAATATAATCAATGTCTTACTATTGTAATTTAATTTTGAAGGTTATTGGCAAGGATGTAGAGGAGGCAGTGGAGGCAGAGGAGAAGAAAGGAGGGATGGTTGTATTGGGGGATGACGGTGAGTGGGACGACGGTGAAGCAAAACAGAGTAACTTCGACATTTTGATGTCTGAATTGGCTGATATCAAAAAATCCAATTTGAAATCATGCAAAGACAATCAAGAGTCGAAGAGAAACTTGATCAAGTCGTAGAGAAACTCGAGAGAGTCGAAGATACACTCGAGAGGCATAAGGGGGTAGTGGAAGGAAAAATAGATGGAGTGGTGAAAGAAGTAGAGGTGTTGAGGGGTGAAGTGGTGAAAGAAGTTGGGGTGTTAAGGGGTGATATTAAGATGGTGACGGGAGAAAAATTTGAGGGAGTGGTGAAGGAGGTTGTGGATTTGAGGAGTGAACTTACGGGGGTGAAGGGGGTGGTTGATAAATACTCGGATGAAGGAGCTCAATTGAAGGGTGAAATAAAAGAGATGAAGAGCTATGTAGAAAAAAGTACGATGAACTGAAAAAATATGAAGAAGAAAAGAGGGAGGAGGAAGAAGAAGAGATGGAAGAAATGAGGAGGAAGGAAGTCGATGTCATTTATACACCGGAGAGTGTTATAGCAGCAGTTTTGGATTCGGAATGTCCTGCACCCCAGAAGAAGAAGCAGAAGGTAAGTTTAATAAAAGAATACTTAATTTGATTTTTATTATGTTGTTGTGACAAAAATTTGTATGCAAAATTGTAGGTTGAAAAAGCGGATATTCCAAGCGGAATTGATGACATCGAAGCTGCAATTTGTGATTATTTATGGAATAGCGAGTTAGAATCGGGGTAAGTGAAATATATTGTTTTGTGAGTGATATTTAAATATTTCATGACAACATATTAATCCTAATGATTCATACAGATATTCTGTAATATCAATGGGAAATCAATTCGCTACTGTATACGACGTTGCAACGTTGAAGCCTACGGAATGGGTTGGCGGTGTGGTAAGTAGAAAGTAGAAAATGTTAAAACTTATTGAATATGTTCTGATTGTGTAATTAATTTTGTTAGGTTATCGATTTGCTCGCCTGGACCATATGCTACGATTCTCAAAAGTCACTCCGGAGGATTGGCTACCTTCCATACCTCTTAGTGGTGAGTTAAATTAATAAATATTGAAAAGTATGTTATAGACGGTAAATTAATAATGTTTGTTGCGTAATTACAGCAACAGGCGTTGGAAGCCAACAACAAAGAAAGTGTTGAGAGTATTTCTACCTTCTGGGGTGTCATATTGGATAACTATGTGAAATTCACCGACTGTGAGAAGGTAAGACACCATACCAATTGCAAATGATGTTTTCGGATATAGAATGTTGAATTTTGTCAAATTGGGTGTGAAATTTGTTGCAGATCATGATCACAATAAACTACCATAATTCACATTGGTATCTGTTGGTGTTGGATATGGTAGATCATGTTGTAACAATATATGTATGTTTACAACTGAAGCAGCTAAACAGAGAGTGAAGGATGCTAAGAGATTGGTATGTATGTATGTATGTATGAAAGGACATTATGTAAATTATAATGCATAATTTTTTTGGTGCATAACTTCTTCTATTTTAATGCAGATTAAAATATTAGATTCTTATAATAAGAAACGCATTTGGGTTGAGTCCTGTGGATCTCTAGGAAAGTATCCCTTGAAAAATTTCAAATTTGTGGAGCATAAGAAGAATAAGCAATTGAATGGGTATGAGATGTTATCACAAATAGAAAGCTTAATTTATGCAGTATTCATCATAATTGACATGTGTGGTTTTCAAATTTTGTAACAGATATGATTGCGGCATGTATGTGATGATGTGGATGGAATCGATCGGTTCTACAGGGGCAACTGGTGATTTTGTAAGTGGATAGAAAAAATCGTTTGTGGTAAAATTGTTAAAAGTCGTATATTGAATGCTGTAGTTGACAATACTTAACGTTCTGACAATTTGAATATAGGTTGTTGGAGACTGGGATCGATCGCGAGTATTAAACGATCTCGTAAGCCACAATCAAAATGAACGAAGACAGGAGATAACAAAAGCTGCAATATTACATAAGAATAACAAAAGAATGCAATGATGTAAATGTAGGGTTAATTTTGTATAAGATTTATAATTTTGTATACGATTTATATTTTCGTATGTGAATATAATTATGAATGAGATGAGAAAAGTTAGCAGTATGTTGTTGTACATGTTGATACAATTTCGTATGTGAATATAATTTCGTATACAAAAGGGTCATGTTGATACTTGGAAGTAAAAGGCAAATTTACAATATGGCCAAAAGGATGTAATTTTTCAATCTAACCGGTACAATTATACCGGTTTTATGTGAGAATATGTCTAAATAATGTGTCGACACTAATATAGTTTGTGTCGATATTTTTTTTCCAGAATGAATGAAAAACAGGGTGCACCATAAAGTGTCGATCCATATATAAAAAGTGTCGATCCCAAAATCATCTAACCCAAAAGTATAATGTAATATGTAATTTTTCAATCTAACCGGTACAATTATACCGGTTTTATGTGAGAATATGTCTAAATAATGTGTCGACACTAATATAGTTTGTGTCGATATTTATTTCCAGAATGAATGGAAAACAGGGTGCACCCATAAAGTGTCGATCCATATATAAAAAGTGTCGATCCCAAAATCATCGAACCCAAAAGTATAATGTAATATGTAATTTTTCAATCTAACCGGTACAATTATACCGGTTTTATGTGAGAATATGTCTAAATAATGTGTCGACACTAATATAGTTTGTGTCGATATTTATTTCCAGAATGAATGGAAAACAGGGTGCACCATAAAGTGTCGATCCATATAAAAAGTGTCGATCCCAAAATCATCGAACCCAAAATTATAATGTAATATGTAATTTTTCAATCTAACCGGTACAATTATACCGGTTTTATGTGAGAATATGTCTAAATAATGTGTCGACACTAATATAGTTTGTGTCGATACTAATTTAAATATGAATGGAAAACAGGGTGCACCATAAAGTGTCGATCCATATATAAAAAGTGTCGATCCCAACATCATCGAACCCAAAAGTATAATGTAATATGTAATTTTTCAATCTAACCGGTACAATTATACCGGTTTTATGTGAGAATATGTCTAAATAATGTGTCGACACTAATATAGTTTGTGTCGATACTAATTTAAATATGAATGGAAAACAGGGTGCACCATAAAGTGTCGATCCGTATATAAAAAGTGTCGATCCCAAAATCATCGAACCCAAAAGTATAATGTAATATGTAATTTTTCAATCTAACCGGTACAATTATACCGGTTTTATGTGAGAATATGTCTAAATAATGTGTCGACACTAATATAGTTTGTGTCGATACTAATTTAAATATCAAGTGTTTTCCACCGTTTACGATATATAGTACTCTTAATCGAGAAACCCTAAACATAAAGGCAAGCAGGCAGATCTTCCTCTTTCTTCTACCGTTATCATAAGTGACGACCAGATATTCAGGTAAATTTATCGATATTTTATGGGTTTGATTGATTTCTATATTGGAGTTTTTATCCTGAATGTGTTTGTGTTCCATTGTAATAGGGGTAACATCCAACCAAAATGGCTCCAAAACGTCAGCGTCAGAAGCGAGGTCTTTCTCAAAGCTCTTCTCAACCCAGTTCTTCTCAACCACCTCCTTCTGTAACAAACGATTCTTCTGAGGAAATCAGGTCCTTCGAAACTCTGAACTTTAGATCCGACATGGAGAAACAAAGATGGCAGACGAGTTTTAAAGTAAGGAAGATTCGTCCCGAACGTGTCATTGACCTGGGTTTCTTGTTTGATGATAAATATGCATTTAGTTTTAAATCCACATTTACATCTTGGGGTTGGCTTGAATTCCTTGGTGTAGAACCAAGATATTATCCCAACCTAGTTAGAGTCTTCTACAACAATGCTTCCTTACAGCACGAGCCTAATAAGACTAATATAATAGGAATTAATACACATGTCATGGGGAAGGATATATATATCTCCAGAAACTATTGCGGAGGGTTTAGGTGTAGCGAATACAGGGGATTCAGATGAAAATGGTGTAGATTGGTCTACAATTAAACGGGTTACTAGAAATAGCCCAATTCACCTCGATGTAGAGTCGAGAGTGTTTCACAAAATGCTCACATGGTATATCCGGCCTAGTGGGGGAAAACATTCAACGCTTCGAGACAGCGATTATTGGTGGATAGCAAAGTATAAATCCAAAACGGCTCCAAACATTGCAAAACTCATATTTAATACAATTGTATATGGTCACAAAGGGAGCAACAATTTCAACTACACTACCATATGGATGTGTCATCACCCATCTGTTGAAGAAGAAGGAAGTTGATTTTTCACATGACGCCCCTGTTCGATTAACCCGCAAGATTGACATGGTATTTATTAAAAAAGCGAGATATGATTTTGTTGAAAAACTCGGTTGGAAGCGTGTCAAGGAGGTCGGATTAGATCAAGAGAGGGAGGAAATGGACCCCGTTGGCCATGAAGAAGAGCAACCAAGTGGAGACGCAATGATGGAAGAAGCTCCAGTTGCAGAGGATGTCACAATTAAGACCGTGATGGAATACATGGTTAATTTTCGGGAGCATATTGATTCCCTTGTGAGTGGAATGCGATCCGATATTTCATCATTGCAACGTGAAGTCTCCATGTTGCGTAACGAATTACGTCAACGACATCAAACGAGTTAGGTAATTCATTATCTATGTTTCTTAACATTTACACGTTCTGAACTTTATTTTATTTTCTTTTAACAGATGTGGACAACCAAGCGGTCGCAGAAGATGAAGCTGACGATGAAGATGACGATGATGATGACGATGAAGCTGGCGATGAAGATGATGACGATGATGATGATGAAGATGATGATCCAAACAAGTATATCGTGTCTGCAACGCCGCCTTCAAGAAAACTTTTAATTTTTGATCTCAATGGTGTCCTTGCCTACATCCCAAGACTGCCGGCAGGTTTTAATTCTATTCTTTTGTATCCATTATTTTAACATATAAGCGTAGAACTTTAATCTCATTTTCTTCATGTTGTAGATGTTGTCCTCAGAAGAGGATTATTTGAATTTATGCAATTTCGTGTCGACAATTTTGTTGTTGCCCTTTGGTCTTCAAAGATGAGGTTAGAACATGTTTGAGGCAACTGAATTACTGTAGTCAAAATCGTTAATACACATTTGAATGTTAACATTCAAACTTGATTACAATCTCAGGCATAACGTCGACCGTGTACTTGAGAAACTACCTGTATTTTCCGAGCATTTTCTATTCGTGTGGGTAAGATGAATGTCATTACAGTTTGCTGACTTTTCGTTGTCTATGATTCCTACATATTTATGTTCGACTATTTGTGAACAGGATCAAAAAAAATGCAAAACATACGATTCTGTTACCTACTGTAAAGATCTCAATGATGTTTGGAACGCGTGTCCAGATTTTAACGAGCTAAATACACTTTTGGTCGATGATTCAGCGGAAAAAATGATTTATAATCCGGTAAGTTGCATTTATGCAATATGTTTTTCCAGTTGAACAGGTGTTCAGACATTGATGATCCAAACAACTTATGTGTTTATATAGAAATACAATTACATATGTCCACATACCTTTGACGCTGCTTCCCATTCGAACGACAAAGCTCTAGGTATGACACAAATTTATTCATGCTTATGCGAATTTAATTTATTGTTAGTAAAATTGCACCTCATTAGTTTGATAATTGAAATTATTTATGTATGTCCTCAGAAAAAGGCGGAAACATACGAGAGTATTTGGAAAATTTGTTGAAGGCCTCTAATGTTCCGGACTTCGTTAGAAACAACCCTTTTCCATCGGATTAATTTTGTTTGTCGGTACATTATTTAAACATTCTTGTGTATTTATATTTTGGTGTGATTATATGGTGTGTATTTTTCATTAATTATTCCATATTTGCTTCTATGTGTACATATACATTTGAGTGTCTATACTTTTTTAATATATTGTAAAGTATCTATCCTTTTTATAAAAGTGTCTATACTTTTTCCACTGTGGAAAACATTAATTTAAGGTTATCTTTTGAGTGAGTTTTAAGATAATTTTTATTATAGGCGTCTAATGATTATTTTTACGTTACGGTATATATTATTATTAAATTAAAAATTCTTAATATTATTTTATAAAATATCAAAACAATCAATTAATTTTTTGTGCAAATGAAATTATTAAATTAATATTGTAGGTGGAAAACATGAAACATACTTAAAAAATATTGAAACATAAATTACATATCTTTAAAAAAAGTATCGATCCTTTTTATAAAAGTATGGACACTTTCAACATATTATAATAAAATAGGTAAATTTGCAATATAACCGGTATAAATATACCGGTTTTATGCGCGAATAGGTCTACAACCTATATCGACACTTTTTAATATTGTGTCGGTACTTTATGTCCATATTGGAAGAAAAATGTGTCGATACGATTTAAAAAATTGTCGACATTTACACATCGGAACCCATAATTATAATGTAATAGATAATTTTGTAATATAACAGGTATAAATATACCGGTTGTATGAGCGAATAGGTCTACAACCTATATCGACACTTTTAATATTGTGTCGGTACTTTATGTCCATATTGGAAGAAAAATGTGTCGATACGATTTAAAAAAGTGTCGACATTTACACATCGGAACCCATAATTATAATGTAATAGATAATTTTGTAATATAACAGGTATAAATATACCGGTTGTATGAGCGAATAGGTCTACAACCTATATCGACACTTTTTAATATTGTGTCGGTACTTTATGTCCATATTGGAAGAAAAATGTGTCGATACGATTTAAAAAAGTGTCGACATTTACACATCGGAACCCATAATTATAATGTAATAGATAATTTTGTAATATAACAGGTATAAATATACCGGTTGTATGAGCGAATAGGTCTACAACCTATATCGACACTTTTTAATATTGTGTCGGTACTTTATGTCCATATTGGAAGAAAAATGTGTCGATACGATTTAAAAAAGTGTCGACATTTACACATCGGAACCCATAATTATAATGTAATAGATAATTTTGTAATATAACCGGTATAAATATACCGGTTTTATGCGCGAATATGTCTACAACCTAAAATGTGTCGATACCATTTAAAAAAGTGTCGGTAATTTTAAGTAACGCGGTTTTTCTTCCTTCATTCAAAATATTTATATGTACATACAATAGGAGTCATGTTGATACTTACGATATATTATATGGAGATCGTTGTCATTCCATTCTGTCTTCGAAAAAATCAGTTGATGTAGGCTGTGTGCTTGTACTCAAACTGAGCTTGACTTGAGGACATGTTAGTTTGTTATGCCCCTCACCGTTGCAGTACCCACATCGCCTAATTTCTTCTCGACCTTGTTCTTCGGCACTTCTTTTCGCTTGCGTTGTTTTCGTTGAGGGTCACGAACATTGTTTACTACAATGCTCTGGTTGACTGAATGATTCAAACCAAACGAGTTTTCTAATTCTTCTATTAGTTTTTTCATCTCATCTCTTGCGGTTTTGAAAGACTCGTCTGTCTTTGATGCAATGTAGCATAACCTACTTGACGTTGAACGTAGAGCAGCGAACCTTGCCATTTGCATCACTTCTGGAGACACATTCAAATCAACATAGCTGGGTGCAGAAGCCTTCGCATCATTAGTCCACCTACTTTGAATCAAAGTCCCGGGCAAATATGTGTAGTCCAATTGCTTCAAAATGTGAAGTTGATGGCGACACGGAAGTCCAACGGTCTCGAATTTTTTGCAGGAGCAAATTAGAGTTTTCGTACGAGAATCAAAACTAATTTCAAATTTCCTATTTTTTTTCTGCGTACTTTGACAAAATATAATGTTGACATTCATCTGATAAGGACTTAATCTCTGCCTCAATCCGGTACAATGTCTCCCGTATAAGTTCATCTTGGAACAGACGAAAAGATTCGCGGGTAAAAATCGCAGCGGCATGGCTTTCAAGGTCGACCAGTTTTGTGATCTGGAAGGGCTTAGTATGGGAACTTAAGTAATCCGCTTTCAACTCGTTCATACGCATTCTACTAATTCCATCTTCAATTGCACGAACAACATCTAAATATGTCTTCTTGTGTTTCAGTGCAATAGCTAGTGAAGCATTCATAGACTCGCACCTTTGTGTTGAGAGAATATTGGCAAAGAAATGACCGGTTAGATATGCTTGTGCCCATAAGTGTCGTGTATTTCCCTTCTCAATCACCCATGGATGCTTGTGGACGTTGAATTCTGAAACAATCGAACGCCATTGAATATCAAATTCCTTGGTTGTCCACCAGGAAGCCATGCATTTTGAGAATGCTGCTGTAAACTTTGGGTCACCAATGTTAGCTTGTGCATTGCGAGAAAGATGCCAAGAACATAATTTGTGCTTAGCATAAGGGATAACAGATTTTATAGCCCTCTGCATTGCCCTATCCCCATCGGTTACAACAGAAATAGGTGATTTATTCATCATGGCTTCTAAAAAATTCTGTAGCACCCACTCGAAAGATTGAGACGTCTCGTCAGCGATTATGGCAGTGGCAAACACAATTGTGTTATGGTGATGATTGACACCAACAATAGGCATAATTGGTCGACCATACAAATTATCTTTGTACGTTGTGTCGAACGCAATTACATCACCGAAGCATGTGTAATCCGATCTCGATGTAGAATCCGACCAAATAAGATTATACAATGCCCCCGATTCGTCTACCGAGTATGTCATAAAAAACCCGGGATCATCATGTTTCTTATAATCAAAGTAGGCAATAAGCGCATTCACATCCCCATCGACGATTTCCTTTGCTTTACCTCTTTGAAGTGCATTGTAGAGGTCTTTATGTGTAAATCCAACATTATGATAGCCCCCTGCCTGCTGCGTTAAATAGTTCATTACTTGTGACGTGCCAACACCGACCTCTTTCAATGTTGTTGCCTCATCGATATCAGCCTTACTTACAGCTCTATTAGAACGCATAAATGGTGTCATAGCAGATGTGCACAATGCATGATTATGTTTCTGATCAGACTTACTTATAACCCACTGATCGTTTGTATTTGTTGCTGTAACTACGACTCTAGCCTTACATCCTGTTCTTGTGACTGGCGTATGAGCACGTTGGCGATCAACAGTATTGAATTTTGATACTCGAAACCCTTCTTTGGAACAACAAAATTCTTGTGTCTTCACATCCCCTTCCACGTCAAGCCGTGTTGTTCCCTTACGTGCACTAAACCCATGTTCCCGTGCGAATCCCTTGTAAAAGTGCCAAGCTTGATCACGTGAACAGAAGAGCTGACCAACCAATCTGTCAGATTCATCAACATTATGTACTTCATGGCATTCCTCGGTTGGCTTAACATTGTCTACATCAGTATTATCCATGGCAAAAATTTTGTTGTGCAAGTTCAGTGCTCCAGGAGTTGATGGAGATGTAAGCAAAGGTTCATTTTGAATATGTTTCAGTCGTGCTGCTTTCACTATGATGTGGCATTGGTAGTGGTAGTTAAAGGGTGGGTACAACATTAAATTCGCAGTACATATTTAGGTATGTACAATAACTACAAGTATATAATGTAATAGGTATCGTTTATATAATGTAATAGGTAGCGCTTATATAATATATTGTAAAGTATCTATCCTTTTTATAAAAGTGTCCATACTTTTTTCACTGTGGAAAACATTAATTTAAGGTTATCTTTTGAGTGAGTTTTAAGATATTAATTTAGTAATTATAGGCGTCTAATGATTTATTTTTTACGTTACGATATATTATTATTAAATTAAAAATTCTAAATATATTTTATAAAATATCAAAACAATCAAATAATTTTTTGTGCAAATAAAATTATTACATCAAATTACTTTATTCCAACCATGTGACAAGTGTGACAACTCCATCAACTCACAACTCAGCTTTGAACTCAATCAATATTGTCTTTTAGCTTGATGGTTCATAAAGCATGTTACTTGAACAGTATGAATCAATTATGCAATTTTCATGTTCAATTTAACACTGCATTTCAAATTCATTTCATATGTAATTGGAGTTTGAATTTAAATTTCAATTTGAGTTTGAATTTCAATATATATTTCGGCTCCACTATAAATATTAGCCCAAGCCAATATGCATGTTATCATTGATTATTCCTAATTTCCATTGTTTTTTTCTAACGTTTAAACGCGAGGGAAATCCAGACCATTGTATTTTTTGGTCAACTTTAAATCGTCAGAAACGTTTCGGGCGTATGATCTGGGTGGTAAACAAATAGCAACTAAAATCTAAGTCCGAAATGCTTCTGAGTACCACCCAAATCATAAGTCTGAAATACTTCCGATGCTCATCAAAATCCAAAGCTCATATGGTGCCAAGCAAAAGGAAATCAAAATTCAAATCTCATATGATGCCAAGCAAAAGGAAATCAAAATCTACAACTTGATTTTGAACATTGATATGATATGTTCAGTTGTTATCATGTTGGGATTTTCTCGTTTTTGATTGCTTGGATAGTTGTTCTCTTGCTTCTTCAAGTGTCCTTAGCTTGTAATTTATAGCTTGGAATGTGTTTGATGTGTATATATTATTATTAAATTAAAAACAATAAACATATATTACATATTTATTATTATCTTTGGTTAATGTTGTTAAATTAAAAATTCTAAATAATATTTTATAAAATATCAAAAATCAAATAATTTTTGTGCAAATGAAATTATTAAATTAATATTGTAGGTGGAAAACATGAAACACTATTAAAAAAAATTGAAACATAAATTACATAACTTTAAAAGAAGTATCGATCCTTTTTATAAAAGGTATGGACACTTTCAATATAATAGGTAAAAATATGATGTAATAGGTAACGCTTATATAATGTAATAGGTATCGTTTATATAATGTAATAGGTAGTGGTTATATTGTAAAGTGTCTATCCTTTTTATAAAAGTGTCCATACTTTTTTCACTGTGGAAAACATTAATTTAAGGTTATCTTTTGAGTGAGTTTTAAGATTTTAATTTAGTAATTATAGGCGTCTAATGATTTATTTTTTTACGTTACGATATATTTAATGTTGTTAAATTAAAAATTCTAAATAATATTTTATAAAATATCAAAAAATCAAATAATTTTTTGTGCAAATGAATTATTAAATTAATATTGTAGGTGGAAAACATGAAACACTATTAAAAAAATTGAAACATAAATTACATAACTTTAAAAGAAGTATCGATCCTTTTTATAAAAGGTATGGACACTTTCAATATAATAGGTAAAAATATGATGTAATAGGTAGCGCTTATATAATGTAATAGGTATCGTTTATATAATGTAATAGGTAGTGGTTATATTGTAAAGTGTCTATCCTTTTTATAAAAGTGTCCATACTTTTTTCACTGTTGAAAACATTAATTTAAAGTTATCTTTTGAGTGAGTTTTAAGATTTTAATTTAGTAATTATAGGCGTCTAATGATTTATTTTTTACGTTACGATATATATTATTATTAAATTAAAAATTCTAAATAATATTTTATAAAATATCAAATAATCAAATAATTTTTTGTGCAAATGAAATTATTAAATTAATATTGTAGGTGGAAAACATGAAACACTATTCAAAAAATTGAAACATAAATTACATAACTTTAAAAGAAGTATCGATCCTTTTTATAAAAAGTATGGACACTTTCAATATAATATAATGTAATAGGTAAATTTGTAATACTATCGGTATAAATATACCGGTTTACTTATAAATTAGGTAAATATAAGCACTACATATTACATTATATAAGCACTACCTAGTATGTTATTGTACTTTATAATATTTCCGGTTAAATAATATAACATAACCGGTATAAATTTTAACCGGTCACTTGTTTAACCGGTCACGCCGTATATTAGCCGTTTTTTAGGCGCCGCACCGCAGAACTACCCTGCATCGCCATCTAAGATATGAGAACTACACCTACCATACAAAAATCCATGGATGGCATTTCTACTACACTACTCAGTGTCGAAATGATTTTTCTTTAAAAAGTGAGAAAATGAAATTTTAAAAATTACAGTAATTTTTAACTTAAAAATAAAATGTGATTTAAAAGACTTCTCGTTTTAAAAAATTTTAAATTTTCTTTACGATTGAAAAATACAGTTCGAAGAGTCGCCACCAATCTTTGATTAGGGTGTGATTGGACACCCAAAATTTTTTTCTCATTTTAAATAAAAATTAATTTTAATTAAAACAACAAATTGAGGTCTGCGTTACTAAAAAATGAGTTCGGGAGTCAGTTACGTATGGAAAGGATTAGCACCCCCACAACGCCCTAAATCGGTACCTAGTCGATTAATTAACGTCTTTACAATGAACTTTATAAATTCAAACTTAATTTTATTTTTGATCTCATAAAACAAAGATGTAAATTTAAAAACATTCAAAAGCATTCAAATAAATTAAATTAACATTACCGAGTCGTTTTAGAAAGATAAAGAGTGTTCGATTATTTACAAATATCGAGACCGGATCTTAAAAACTATAACAACTTTTTCTCGATAAATTTAAATAAACGAACCCTTCCTTTTCTCTCGTTCCCAAATTTTAGGTGACGAATCAATTTTTGGTTTCACTTTCGGGATACACTTTTAACTTAAAATGGTCATAACGGCCCTCTAATCAGTTAAGACATGCCACTCAAGACAATTTTAAATTAAAAGGGTATTACCCTTAGTCCGATTATGTAATAGGTCGAGTTATGCACGTGAGAGTATCATACAAATTATGCAAAAAGTGGATGTCATGCCAAAATTAATTAAACAAAATTAAAAACATCATACAACGTGACATACAAAAAATTATATATATATGTTTTAATTAAAAATCATAAATTATGCATATTAACGAATAATGTACAAATATGACTCAAATATAAAAACGAAAACATAACATGCTAAACTAAAAATTTAAAAAAATGTATATATACATTTGTGCTGCATGAAAAACAATGATAATAAATGGCAAGGGACACTTGTACATTATAAGGCACATACATTTGGCATGAAGTAATTATACGTAGATGTATTTACTTGCAGTGCATCACCCGTAATTTGGAAATCAAAGAACTTAAAAGTGCACATGAATTACATGACCATGTATTTACAGGACATATGAGCATGCATGATCGCAATTAAATAAAAAAAGTATAATAATAATAACGGTTGATTAAAAGAGGAAATTAAGGACACGGATGAATTCAAGCATGGTACGTGGAGAGCATTAAAAAAAATAAAAATAACAAACGCATGGAATTACAAGCATTAGAATTAACGGCGTAGGATTACAATAAAAATAAGAAAAACAAATTTCAAATGTAAAACAACAAAAAAAAAATAGTAATAACCCAACACTGGACTAAAGAAAGAGCGTGTGAAATATAAAGATAAAATTATAAATTCGTAAAACTGGATTTAAGGACTAAATTGAATTAAAGTGGGAACTGACATGACTCATGAGGCAATAAACCCTTTCGCACACATATGGGCTACCCTAATTATCATTTCCTTTACCGCTACTCTCACGCAGCTTTCTCTTCCTTCTTCCCCTATCTCTTCTTTTTTCTTTTCCTCATCTTTAAAAACAAATCTAAGAATCAATGGCAACCCATCTCACCCCTTTTCCGAGTGCTTAATCTTTTTTCTAAATGAACCGAACTAAAGCCTAAAATCTTCACCCCGGTCTTGGATTGACGACTCTACTACCCTCCGACCGCTCGACTCCTCTAGACTAGACTTCAACCACATGTAACCTAAACACTCTATCTTTTTACTATTTTTTATTCTTGTTTTGCTTTATTTTGAAATCTATTTAAACAAATGAAAAGAAAAATGCAACCATAAGTAATCATGAAGAGAAAATCTTACACGAATTGGATTTGCTTCGTATTGCTTTGAAAGAGAAAGAGCCCTTGTGTTTATAATAATCTTCGAATTGGAGGAAAAACCTCTTTACACACTGTTTTTTTTGTTTCGAATAGGATAATAGAACCCTCTATACACTGTCTTTCTCTTGTTACTCTATTGTGTTAAAAACAAATGAATGAGCAAACTCTTTCGTGCTTTTCTTGCCTTTTTTTTTAAAAAAAAATGGTCTCTGGTTCTTCGTCCCTCCCGTGATCACTCTTTTTCCTTTCCTCCCTTGTGTAATGTTTTTTTAAAAAAAACTCATCTCTCTCGTATATTCTCCTTTTTTTGTGATCATCCCCCTGTACAAACTGGTTCCCCCAATTATTTTAGTTAACTGCTGATAACTGACCAGTTATCATACGTGGCTGAAAATCCTTTTTTTCTGATTGCAGTACATCCAAGCAGTTGTATGGTTAGATAGCTCCAACCAACCAATCCATTGGTCCGGGCTTGCTCCGATTTAGCCCCGGACAAAAACGAGCATCTACAGTTGCCCCTTTTTGCTCATTGTCGTGTAACAAGAATAGAGCAAAGATCAAAAGATGATCGAACTTGTTCGGTTCTAAGAACTTCAAAAGATTAAATCACTTCATTGTTACTTTGGGATAAATGAAACTTGAAAAATCTTCAAATGATAAGTCTGCTCCCTATTCCTTCAGGGAGTATAAGACTCGAACAATCTTCAATAAACGGGTTCGCTCCCTCTTTCTTTCAGGAAGTTTAGAACTCGAATAATCTTCTGTAATCGGGTCTGCTCCCTATTGCTTCAGAGAGTATGAGACTCGAACAATCTTCAATAATCGTGCATGCTCCCTATTTCTTTAGAGAGTATAAGACTCGAACAATCTTCAACAATCGTGTCTGCTCCCTATTCCTTCTGAGAGTATAAGACTCGAACATATTCTCTTACAGGTTCGCTCCCTTTTTCTTTAGGGAGTATGGAACTCGAACATCTTCTTACGAGTTCGCTCTCTCTTTCTCTAGAGAGTATGAAACTCGAACATCTTCTTCTTATGGGTTCGCTCCCTCTTTCTCTAGGGAGTATGGAACTCGAACATCTTCTTCTGCTTTACTACTTTCCTGTGAAGACTTCTAGATGATTTACTTCACTACTCTCTCATGAAGACTTAAGTTTGATTTGCTTCGAAGGTCGAACCTGAAAATCAAACATTATCAATCATTAATGTGTGCTTGAAATTTTGAAAATCATTATACTCAAAAATTTAGAATTTAAGAGAATCTTTTCGAATTCATTTCTCTTGTGAGAGCTTGTCTCGCCGCAACTAAATACGAGAGTCTTCCTTGACTTGACTGTCATTTGAACCTCTCCCTTCCTGGGACATTGAATCGGTTAATAACTCCTCACGCGCGTTTCTTTTTTTGTACTCGAGAAATTTTGCTTTTTCTCCTACATCTGATTGTCTGATGGTTTACTTCAGCACTCTTTCAAGAAGGCTTAAAAAGGATATGCTTCACTACTCTTCGATGAAGGCTTAAGATGGTTTGTTTCACTACTCTTTGGTGAAGGCTCAAAATGGATTTGCTTCACTACTCTTTGGTGAAGACTTGACTTTGCCCCAATCTTCTGTGTACAAATCACTTTAATCGAGTGATTCCTCTCTTCATACACGAACATCTCTGTTTTTCTTCTATATCTGATGGTTATCACTTTAGAGTAATGCTTCTTCTGTGGATTAGACCTCTCAATTCTTCAGAGTATGTCTCTCTAAACGCGATTTCTTACGTTTGAGGTTTGAAATCTTCCTTTCGACTTGTTGGCCTTTTGACATCCTACATCTTCTTTTTTCACTGAAGATCTGTCAAAACCATGTGTTTATGCATGAAACACGAACACAAATGCAATTAAATGTATTAGTGTAATGCATTTTCTTTTATGCAAATGATGTTCTCATGAATGCATAAATATCGATTCCATCTTTATTTGACTTCAAAGTGGTGAACTTAGTCTTCTTATACTTGATCATTCCTTTCCAGGGTTTGCTTTATATACCCGTATAGCAACTCATAGTTTCCAACTTGCATTTTTAACGAGCCCTCTGATCTTAATCTATCTCCTTGTCGTCTTTGTTATCTATCTTTATTTCGGAGAAAGTGTTTTCTCTCTCAACTTCTTGCTATGGTCAGAAGCATGATTGTGTTGCCCCGTTTTTGGAGACTATGTACATGACTGCCAAATTCTGCCAAGATTAAAGGGAGAGATGCATCTGTTCTGATTTGACTCTTGAAACATGACGCCAAGAGGACCCATCCAAATTTCATTTTCATCACATCATTTCTCATTTTAACCTTGGAGTTGCGTAAGACAACCTTCATCTTGGATAATGGAAACAACACATGATCGTAACATTGATTCAACATCATATTTACTGGCTCATAAAATATTTAACACACTCATCTTTTCATGTGGCTTCTGCCCATATCTTTCAATTGGAGAAGCTTTTTACAAAGCGCTCAGAGTTTTTTTGCATGGTATTACAAGGATACCAAAACTCAATGGAGATTAAAATGGGATATTTTGGCTCGCCAACATTAATGCATGTGAAATCACTAGAATAATGCAACTGATGATGGACAAAATGATCATATATGGTAAACTCCACTGTCACTGTTTCACCATTTTCATTCTTCATACATTTTTATCCCCTTGGAACCATTTTTCAATTCAATGATCGTTCCACAGGTCTTCATTGGCTTCCAAAGATGCCCCACAATATTACTTTTAGCTGGAACAAGCCTTCACTAATGTCGACCCATTATCTTATTTAGGTACGAGCCTTCAAAATACTCCAACACCTCAAATTATAAGGCTCATTTTTAATGCCTTCTTGGTCTGAACCTTATCATCTCAACATGATGTGGGTTCAGTTGTGCCCCGACATTATCTCATACTGGTACGGGCCTTCAAAATGCCCCATCATCTCAATTTGTAAGGCTCATTCTTCATGACTCCTTGGTCCAAATCTTGTCATCTCAACATGATGTGGGTTTAGTCATGCCCCAATGTGGGTATTCATGGTTCCTTTCGTACCAAAATCTCTTGACTTTGAATGCTCAAATTATCATGCCGCTACACAACAATGTTGTTAAATAGCTTGAGGGCTTTTCTTCACGCTGTCATTGACACTTAAGAAATGATCAACCCTTCTAACGCAATGTCTTGTTTTTTGTTATGAGCTGGGATATGTGTGCCTCTCTATTCAAATAAAGTGATCATCTTATTCTTGACTGGTCACACTCTTGCATTTTTACTATGCACTAGGATATATGCCCCTTTCCCATATGGTGATCATTTGCTTGACTGGTTACTGACAACGTCACAAAGGAGTGTTACAAGCTCCATTCCTCAGTCCTTTTGATCTCTCGGACTATTTGCTTTCAACACTGTGGAATGCTTCATGTTCTGGCATCGCTTATTCTTTCTTCAGTGGAGGCAAAAAGAGCCTCGTCAGCCTCAAGGACCTTTCACATTTGAGACTATCCTGTTTGAAAATATTTTTCCTTTTTTTCTTATTTTAGGGATCAAAGAATGAAATAATTTTGTAAAACACTGCCCCTTAATTCAGGCTCACAATTGAATCAAATCATAAATAAGAGTTCACAGAATATCAAAAGAATCAATAGATCTTTAATATTTTCAGGGTTATAGCTCTTTGACAAGTGTCAAAATTGAGGGGTTGGCTTCCTATTTTCTAAGGTTTCAACCACCGAAATATCATTTTCTTCTCAGTCATCGTGAATATTACAACATGCCCTTCTTTTTTTGGCTTGGTATTTTAATCGGATGCGAACAAAATGACGCAACTAGCATAATCCATTACTAGACTTTCTAGAACACTTCCATTTCAGTTCTCTGAAATCTTCCATTTGTTCAAGCCTCGTAGACTCCTCTAACCAAGGCAGTGCAAAAATATTGATCTAAAAATGAAATTTCTGAGTGCACGTGTGAAATTGACTATAACAGGAGTTCCTTATCTCCCTTAGTCCATTTTTGCCGCAACTCCTTATTTATAAAATTGATTTAATTTTCCATTGTCTGGCTAGCTGAAATCAGCTTTATTGTAATTTGCCTTTATCGGGCTAGCTGAAGGATTCATCTCATCACAAAGTCTTTGACTTGACAATCACAGTGGAGCATACACCGAATTACCAAGTACCCGATTAAGGTCATGGTTTGAATATAATCTATTCATAAAGCCAGGGCTTTCGAGTTTCCTCTATAACTAATTGCTTTAGCGGAATAGCTCAGCTTTATTGTATACATATAATATAATCATCTTTATCATGGTAGCTGAATTCTATCCATAAAGCCGGGGCTTTTAAGCAATTGCTCTAGAGGGACAGCTCAAGCTTTATTATATACATATACTATTATAATCTGGGTATATGGATCCAATTTCTTAAGCTTGTCAAGAAGAACCTGTCATAGTCTAGGTGTTGTTGAAAGTCAGAAAATCTCATCGTTAGAGTTCAATTCCCAAGCAACTGACCTAAACTAGACTCATCTACTCGACTATTCCATCCGTAAAGATCATAATCATCATCGAACGTCGTCAACAAAAGTATGGTCTAGATAGTTTTGTAATGTCATACGTAAAAGATGCCCCATGTTGTCCGCTCCTATGCATACCTGAATACCAAGCCTATGGTTCATTCTATTATGATAGAAGAATGCTATATCGGTCCCTGCAATAAAAAGATATGGTGTTCAATTGTATCTTCTGGGGATAAGGTCAAGGTCATTGTTTTATCATGTTTCAACCTTGCCATTTTGTCAAAAATTTATAACTCTAACCATTAAAGAGCTGTTAATTCAATTGATATTCAAAGAATTTCAAATCATGAATCTGATTCAATGATTACCATTCTTAAAGTAACATGATTCAATGATTACCATTCTTAAATGGGAAATGCAATTGTGGTGGAGCACAACCTTCACTTGTTCAACCAAAAGGCCCTACTTTCCCTAGAATGGCGGGTGCCCCGTTGGATTAGGGTTTTCATCCTCATTCTCTCCCCATATCTCGATCATTTCTTGTGTCAGGACTCCTTTATCAACGAGATTTTCTATCTCTTCCATCAACGGTATGCACTTGTCAGTGGGATGACCTAATGCCCCCATATGAAAATCACAAGCACTATTCGGTCGTAGCCATAAGCGGATGGGCTAGTCTTCATTCTTAATGGCCTTGGAGTGAGGTACTGATTCTTGATTAAAGGGGATAACAAGTCAGAAATGGGCACTTGAAAAACCTTGAGGGTCATATTTTCCCAAGACATCTTCTACGGCCAGTCTCGGACTACCTCTCCTTTAACTTTCTTCTTGTTACTTCCCACTTCTATCTTCTTTTTAGCGTCAGAGAGGTCTCAAGAGTTGAGTCCTTTATCTCTGCTTCACATATCTTGCTTTCATTGATTTTATTTTTCTCTTTTCAACACTCTCTTCGGCATATACTTCACTTGTTTCAACCCCATCAACTTCATTCTGGCAATTGACTTTCAACTGCTGAGCATCCACCTCTATAACTCCATGAGCCAAAAGATCTCGAACCTGTCACTTGAAGTTGCTATAATTCTCGATAGAGTGTCCTCGGGCTCCAACATGATATTCACAAGTAACATCCTCATTATACCAACTCGGATAAGGGGGCAGCAAAGGCTTGGCCAGACGTGGGACAATCAGTTGGGCTTGGAGCAACATTGGATATATCTGGCTATATGAAAACTCTTTTGATCTCACTTTCTCCTTTCCGTTATTATGATCATATTGAAGACCTTGTGACTGACCACTGGAACATTCGCTTTGAAGGTTTAACATTTGACCAACATCTTGGGAGAGACATTGATTTGCAGATCTCCCTTCATCGACAAGTTTTGAGCTTCCGAGAAGCTTAGGTTTTCCATTTTCAAAGCATAACAACCCTTCCGTGATGAAGTTTTGAACTTTAAATCTCAGGATCGAATAATCTTCTGTAGAGTGGCTAAACTCTTGAGAATAATAACCGCATGATCTCTTGACACCTTGTCAGTCTGGACGCAAATAAGTATTGTACCTCAGAGGAAAAGACTTTAGAAGCCCACTTTCAAAGAGAAAGGGTAACAAGTCTGAATATGAGATCGGAATCAGAACCATAGATGTCATCTTCTTCTTCTTTCTATTCTTTTTGGCCTTCTTTACTGGCACTTGAACTTCCTTTATGCTTCTTTTCTTTGAGTCCAGTTCCACTTTCGTATTAGAAGTTTCACCCTTAACTTTTGCTTTTCCCAGTATGATCTTCGTAGCATCTTCTGGAATCTTACTTAATTTTTGGAGTTGACTTGAATTACCACATCTCCTAACAGGTTCTTGATCAGTTGCTATCATCACATTGGCTGCACCACTAACATTCAGATTCTCACCCGAAGTCTTCATATTTTCTTGATCATTTGCTATCATCACATTGGTTGCACCACTAACATTCAGATTCTCACCTGAAGTCTTTATATTTTCTTGTGTAATAGGGTCATCGGATGATTATCCCCATATATCACTGTAATCATCATGCTCGTCAACTTGGACATCTGTCCCCTGGATTCAACTTGGAACTTCCTTGCTTCATCAATCATTTCTTGTTGGGTCCTTACAAGTTGTTCTTGAATTCTCTCGATCTTACTAACTCGTGCTAAGATCTCATTCATTGTTGTCTCTCTTTCCAGAAACACGTCTCAGGGTAACTTCAATTTGCTTCCAGAGCTTCTGTCACAGTATCTTTCATGAGTTACTCTCACGTTTTCATGATTGATGCGTGTAAAAATGCTTAAATTAAAGCAATGCGAATGCAAATGTGGGTGCAAAATGCAAATGCAAAAGGTGTTAATTCCAAAAGTGACCACTATAGAACAACCTTCATTTAGAAAACAAGATTTCATTACACCATGTAATCAAAATACAATTGTGATTCTTCATTTCCTTGAATCGTACTCTTCATGGAATCTGACATTGCATCTCCAAAATGGTCGGCGTATTTTATCACATTTGATGAAATCGATTGTCCTTGAATTGAATATTGGGATCTCCATCTCCACTTTCAATGGAAAGTGCTCTTCACGTCTTTATGAAGGGTCTTTTCGTCCTTGGCATTACTGTATCTATCTCCTGAGGGAACATCTTCAGGATGTCTTTCTTTGTGGATCAGTCTTCAATCAGTTTCAAATTTCTTCATTCATCGGATGTCCTTCTTCATGAATCGTTCTTCAGTCAGGTTCAAATTTCTTCATTCATCGGATGTCATTCTTCATGAATCATCTGAACGCCTCTGGATCTCCCGATTTTGATTATATGGTTAAGAATTTCTTGTCTCATTATGACCAGCCTTCTTATTAGTCAATCACTTGCGAATTAACACCTTTGGATGACATGAAAATGCAAATGCAATAAAATCAAAATAAAATAGACATATAACAAAATGGGTTAGTACACATAATATAAACAACAAAATAATAAGTATCAAAGTCATTAAATAAAACATACCCTCACATGTTGGCTACCCAATCATGCTTTAGCAAATCCTACCCAACATGATATCTACCCCCATGCCTTGTCATTCACAAAAAATCCTAACCGCATGATATCTAATTCGCATGCTTGTTCGAGAAAAATAAACCTAGCCGCATGATTTCTAGTTCGCATACATGCTCAAAAAAATAAACCTAACCGCATGATTTCTAATTCGCATACATTTATTCAAAAAACGAAATTAAATGACTCAAAAAGCTTTTCCTTGTGTTCCCTCCTCACGGGACTCTTAAGGTTCGGGTTAGGCTCGACCTAAATTTGGGCTCTATGTTCACTATATGTTGAGTTCGATTCTAAAGTAATAGGTTCTCAAATTGTCCTTGCCGGTGCCCCCTTGGGCTGTCGAACCCTCAATCCTGGCCTATCACAGGCTTTAGGGGATCGAGTTCAATTTCGAGGGAACCCACCTCCTTATGTCCATGCGGAGGTGAATACCATCACGAGGACCATAAGGCGTGAGCTCCAGGAGCGATCCACTATCCCATGCGGAGGTGAAAACCACACGAGGGCATAGTCTCTCACTCCTACTTAAATAGGACGGAGCGGGGGTTTTAGCTCATGTTATGATAATGCAGCTGTGTAGTGTATGAGGAAAAGCGAAAAAAAATAAAAATAAAATAAAAGCACTCAAAATCAATTCCCAAAACACACAATTAATCTTAAACCATTAACAAACAGATCAGTATAACTATTTATTGGTTAATCAAATTATATATAAAAAATTATAAAAACGAACAAGGGATCAAAAACCAAATTAAAACGAATTTATAATTTTCATTTGTAAAGACAATTAATTAATCAACTATCAGTCTGACTCTCTAAAAAAAAGTCCCCAGCGGAGTCGCCAAGCTGTCGAAACGGTTTTTCCTTAAAAGTGAGAAAGTGAGATTTTAAAAACCACAATAATTCTTCTTTTTAATTTAAAAACAAAATACGATTTAAAAGACCTCTCGTTTCGAAAAATTTTGGATTTCCTTTACGATCGAAAAATACGGTTCGAAGAGTCGCCACCAATCTTTGATTAGGGTGTGATTGGGCACCCAAAAATATTTTCTCATTTTAAATAAAAATTAATTTTAATTAAAACAACAAATTGAGGTCCGTGTTACCAAAAAATGAGTTCGGGAGTCGGTTACGTGTGAGGAAGGATTAGCACCCCCCCACAACGCCCTAAATCGGTACCTAGTCGATTAATTAACGTCTTTGCAATAAACTTTATAAATTCAAACTTAATTTGATTTTTGATCCCATAAAACAAAGATGTAAATTTAAAAACATTCAAAAGCATTCAAATAAATTAAATTAACATTACCGAGTCGTTTTAGAAAGATAAAGAGTGTTCGATTATTTACAAATATCGAGACCAGATCTTAAAAACTATAACAACCTTTTCTCGATAAATTTAAATAAACGAACCATTCCTTTTCTCTCGTTCCCAAATTTTAGGTGACGAATCAATTTTTGGTTTCACTTTCGGGATACACTTTTAACTTAAAATGGTCATAACGGCCCTCTAATCAGTTAAGACAGGCCACTCAAGGCAATTTTAAATTAAAAGGGTATTACCCTTAGTCCGATTATGTAATAGGTCGAGTTATGCACGTGAGGGTATCATACAAATTGTGCAAAAAGTGGATGTCATGCCAAAATTAATTAAACAAAATTAAAAACATCATACAACGTGACATACAAAAAAATTATATACATATGTTTAATTTAAAAATCATAAATTATGCATATTAACGAATAATGTACAAATATGACTCAAATATAAAAACGAAAACATAACATGCTAAACTAAAAATTTAAAAAATGTATATATACATTTGTGCCGCATGAAAAACAATGATAATAAATGGCAAGGGACACTTGTACATTATAAGGCACATACATTTGGCATGAAGTAATTATACATAGATGTATTTACTTGCAGTGCATCACCCGTAATTTGGAAATCAAAGAACTTAAAAGTGCACATAAATTATATGACCATGTATTTACAGGACATATGAGCATGCATGATCGCAATTGAATAAAAAAAAGTATAATAATAATAACGGCTGATTGAAAGAGGAAATTAGGGACACGGATGAATTCAAGCATGGTACGTGGAGAGCATCAAAAAATAAATAAAAATATCAAACGCATATCAAAGAGGGGTAAAATGGAATTTAACAAAACTACAAGTATTAGAATTAACGTAAACCCAAAACATGCGTAGGATTACAATAAAAATCAGAAAAACAAATTCCAAATATAAAACAACAAAAAAATAGTAATAACCCAACACTAGACTAAAGAAATAGCGTGTGAAATATAAAGATAAAATTGTAAATTCGTAAAATTGAATTTAAGGACTAAATTGAATTAAAGTGGGAGCTGACATGACTCATGAGGCAATAAACCCTTTCACACACATATGGGCTACCCTAATTATCATTTCCTTTACCGCTACTCTCACGCAACTTTCTCTTCCTTCTTCCCCTATCTCTTCTTTTTTCTTTTCCTCATCTTTAAAAACAAATATAAGAATCAATGGCAACCCATCTCACCCCTTTTCCGAGTGCTTAATCTTTTTTCTAAATGAACCGAACTAAAGCCTAAAATCTTCACCCCGACCTTGGATCGACGACTTTACTACCCTCTGACCGCTCGACTCCTCTGGACTAGACTTCAACCACAGGTAACCTAAACAGTCTCTCTTTTTACTATTTTTTATTCTTGTTTTGCTTTATTTTGAAATCTATTTAAACAAATGAAAAAAAATGCAACCATAAGTAATCATGAAGAGAAAATCTTACACGAATTGGATTTGCTTTGTATTGCTGAGAAAGAGAAAGAGCCCTTGTGTTTATAATAATCTTCGAATTGGAGGAAAAACCTCTTTACACTGTTTTTTTGTTTCGAATAGGATAATAGAACCCTCTATACACTGTCTTTCTCTTGTTACTCTATTGTGTTAAAAACAAATGAAGGAGCAATCTCTTTCGTGCTTTTCTTGCCTTTTTTTAAAAAAAATGGTCTCTGGTTCTTCGTCCCTCCCGTGATCTCTTTTTCCTTTCCTCCCTTGTGTAATGTTTTTTTTAAAAAAAACTCATCTCTCTCGTATATTCTCCTTTTTTTGTGATCCTCCCCCTTTACAAATTGCTTCCCCCAATTATTTTAGTTAACTGCTGATAACTGACCAGTTATCATACGTGGCTGAAAATCCTTTTTTTTCTGATTGCAGTACATCCAAGCAGTTGTATGGTTAGACAGCTCCAACCAACCAATCCATTGGTCCGGGCTTGCTCCGATTTAGCCCCGGACAAAAACGAGCATCTACAGTCAGACAGTGACAATTCCATTATGAATTCAATAATATTCTGACTCAAATATTATCCCCCAACAATTAAAAGAAAGATGACAAAAATTATCTGAATTATTTATATAAACCACAGATTTGGATTTCAAAGTAGCAAAATGTTCTAACCAAACTGGAAATGCAAATATGGTGGTATCAAACAACAGCCAACACTAGTCTTCTTAAATGTGAGATGCTTTTTATTCATTGAAATTGCAAAAGATTTAGATGAGCAAATGCACCAACAGAAAATAAAAACAACATACACTTCTAGCACAAGCTACACTTCCATCATGAACAGAGTACCAAAACATAATTTAACTAGACCAAAAGCGGTACTCATCTAAATTCTCTCCCTAGTCTGCTATATCCTGTGAACATTTCAGGACTATGAAATCTGACATATCAATTAAAAAAAAGCATTAAAGGATTACACGCACCAGCTAAAACGTCTTCCACCAACACCACCTAATGTATTTCAGAATATATAATCCCACCCCAATGTGCAAGGACCGACACCTTGAGAAAGCAGATCTTTAACCCTGACAAACATGCCGCAATTGCACATCATCGATGATTAATTACAATAAACAGAGAAATCACTTATTGCACCCAATCATAAAATGGACTAGAGGGTGGGTGGTTGCTGACCATTGTTACCGCTGTAGGACCATAAATCGCCGACAGTATATAGCCTGATCTATATGTGGAGGAATTTGCTTAATTTCAGTCCCAAGTTCTTGTTCAATCCTATACCTGTTGGAGAAGAACATGCAAACATTTCAACAAATCAGAAGAACCTCAACGCTTATAGCACTATAGTTTCAAAAACAGTTGGAGATATAGCAATATACAGGTTAAAACGATCTTCGTAAGTGATCAAATTCACAGCTAATCCAAGATGACCAAACCTTCCTGATAGACCAACCTGCTCATTAAGAAGATAGTCATGAGCTTGGTTTTAAAATGCGAGATGCGCTCTGATGCGTTTAGTGTCCCGAGAGCCGATGCGTGATGCGCTCGCATCACGAACCCGATGCGCTAATTTTCACAAAAAAAATACTTTTGAACTAATTTTATACCCTGTAAATACTTATATATAAAAAATACATCAATTAATACCAAAAGTAGTTTAATAATACTTCATAAATGTTAAATAACATAATAGACAAGTACGCGTAGGAAAATCAAAACAACCAAAAGACAAATCAACAATAGCTCCCACTTCCCTTCGCCCCACAGAGTTCTCCAAACTTTCTCTAGTCACAAACTAAATGTCTCCAAGATCCCCATCATCAAACCCGAGCACGTCTCCATCTCCCTCATCATCATCAGTCACTCCAATGTCTTCCTCCATCTCATCTTCATCAACAAGAGCATGTCTTTTTCCTTTATCATTTCTTGATCGGCCGACTCCATCATAGAACCACCGTGCTATATATTTACAAACTTTTTCCCTCAACTCTTTTTGAACCGTGACATTGATAGTTTGTTGCTTCCCTCCTTTTCCAACTTTTCCTCCTTTGACAACATCTTCGGGATTAGGAGCGAAGAACTTATCTATAGGACCTTTTTGTCTTGGCTTTTTCCTTTGAGACATTTTGCTACTACCCCTTGCACTTCAACATAATCATCATCTTCATCAAGATCATAGTCACTATAGTCGAATCTTCTTGAGTAAGTTGAGTTCATCTTTTTTTTCTATGGTTTCCATTTCTTTTTTTTTGCATGAAAGACCTCACCTCTTCCTTTACATGCTCTGGACAGTTTCGACAACTAGTAACATCCGGAAAACCACCAATGAAATGCCATTTCATTCGATACACGCCACCCTTCACTACTTTAGGACAAAAATGGCAACGAAAATTGTTTCTATTGCTAGGCTCTTGCGTAGAATATTTCCTAGTTGGATCAGTTGATTTGTTGGTTGTGTTTGTATTTGAACCCGTTGAGGTAGCACTAGGAGTTGGTTCCATACTAAAAATCACAAAAAACAACTTGTTTTAATACATATAAAAGCTTAAACAAGTAGCAAGTAGCAAAACAATCACACACCCCAGCAACAAAAAGAAACAGTTCTTCGCTAAACCTTCAGTAAAATCAATTTAAAGCTATTGCGGCATTAAAGCTTCTTGATTTAGTTTTTTCAGTAAAATCATAGGACGTAAAAACAGTTCATTCATTTAAGCAACAAAAAAACAACTTGTTTATGTTTCTAAAAGCTAAAAGCTTTTGCAAGTAAAAGCTATTGCAACAAAAAGAACTTATCTATAGGACGTAAAAACAGTTCATTCATTTAAGCAACAAAAAACAACTTGTTTATGTTTCTAAAAGCTAAAAGCTTTTGCAACTAAAAGCTATTGCAACAAAAAGAACTTATCTATAGGACGTAAAAACAGTTCATTCATTTAAGCAACAAAAAACAACTTGTTTTAGTACACATAAGAACTTAGGGATGAAAAAAATAGCAGCAGCCTCTTGTCAAGTCTATTGCGAGTGGCAGGATGAAAAGAAACAGTAAAATCGAGGATAAATGTAAAAAAAAAATTGAGACTTACCTTCAAGTTTCTTCAATGGCAGCACTCAGCAGACAAATCTTCAATAGCAGGGGGGAAAGCTCGATGGAGGAAAGCAGCAACCAGGTGACATTTTATTAGAGATTTAGGTCAATTGAATATGGGCTTTTTAAGCCCATTCCAGCAATTAAGTTAGAAACATAAACTAGTCCAACTAAAAGCCTAAAAAAAATCTTATTAAACGCATCGGCCCGCATCAGACCGCATCAGCCGCATCGGATCGCATCAGACCGCATTATGTACCCCCTACCGCATCAGGCTGCCAGATGCGCTTTGACCATCGCAATGGTCGCATCACGCGCGCCTGATGCGCGCTTTTTTAAACCAAGGTCATGAGGATTGGTAAAAGGAATATATAATAGTTAAAAGTGTTGTAAGAGAGAAAAATAGATAGCTAACATACCCTATGGAGGTATGTTTCAGAGTTCTTGGGGAAGTCAAAGTTAATAACAACATTCACGGCTTGGATATCTATACCCCTTGTAAAAAGATCTGAAGCAAGTAAAATACATTAAATAATGACTATAAAATACTTATGAGTAAAGTAAAACTGTTTTCTGCACTGCCATAGAGAACTAATCCTAAAGAAATTTGATGCATGTTGGTTGAAATAAATAATCAATTCCCACTCGTTTGAGGGGACAATGAAAAGAAATTAAAAGAAACGCTTAAATATAGCTAAAATTGTACCATATATTTATTAAATTAAAATACTATCATTCTTCAATCCCTAGATTTAACTTTTGTGAAAAGAGGGAGGCAAATTCAAATGTAAAGTACCACTAATAAAAAATAAGCAGTGGTAGTGGATTAAATAATAGGTATGATAGGCTTCAGCTATATTGTCTGGCGAAACATAAGAAATATAAATAGAAGATTAAATCAAAACTGATGCCAAGCCTGACAAACTATCAGTATCAAAACAATTACTTGCTAAATAATCAAATTGCAAATTGAGATTAGCTCATATACCCAAAAGGAAAAAACACATGGCAACATACCAGTACAAACAAGGTTCCTGCATGCACCATTGCGGAAATCATGAAATACTCTGTTACGATAGTCCTGAAGCATCTTTGCATGGATATAAAAGCAAGAGTAGCCAAGTTCTGTAATTTTCTTGGCCAACAGTTCCACCCGATTTACTGCGTTGCAGAAAATGATTGATTGGTTTATTTGCAGCTGCAAATAAATTTATATCAAATCTCAACCAAACAAGGGTAAAGGAGAGAAAGCTAGATAAAAGATAATATAAGATTAAACCTTAGAGAAAAGAGTATTTAGGCAGCGGACTTTCTGTCTTTCTTCCACAAAAGCATAATATTGTGTAATACCATTTAGGGTAAGCTCATCCATTAGATTAATAATCTAAGGTTTCTGTAGGTGTCTGTCTTTAAAGTCCTTAACAGTAACAGGAAATGTGACAGAAAACATCAAAATCTGACGAGTTGCAGGAAGAAAACGTATCAGCTGCTCCATGGAAGGTTGAAACTCAGGAGACAAAAGTTTATCTGCCTGAAAGAAACAAAAACACAACATTAAACTTAAATCAAGCATGCTAAAAGACAAGGAAAATAATCAAATACATTCTCCATTCCACAATAAGCAACTTGCTTCCTTCCTTTTTAAGAATTGTTATACCAATGAATAACACTTCAGAATTCTACTTCCAAAACTAGAATTTATGTAAATATAAGAAATTTTTAAAAATATAAAAAATGAAAGGGAATACGAAGAATTGTTATACCAATGAAATAACACTTCAGAATTCTACTTCCAAAACTAGAATTTATGTAAATATAAGAAATTTTTAAAAATATAAAAAATGAAAGGGAATACGAGGAACTGGAGATAACCATGGTCAGTCTTTACAGAAAAATAGAGATGGGCACTCTGGGACCAATAGAGTATCCGCACTGAAAGGTTGAAGACACTTCTACAACCACCTTCAGTGACTACATATTCAGTTGAATTTTCCAAAGAAAATTCTAAGGTATGGATAATGGGGTACAAGTATACAACCAACATAAAATAAGTAATTGCAATTACATTTAACACTTTTAAAGCAAAAATCCAATAAATTATGCAACCAAAACTGTTTCTAGGACCTTTGAAAAGAAACCAATAAACTTTTCAACTGATTGCTAAATTTTCCAAATTGTAAAGAAGCGGCAAGCATAGCCTATCACCATCTCACCCAACCAAAAAGGATGCCAACCATAAATCACAGTTAACAGGATACAAAAAGAATAAATAAACTTTCTTCCATGTCTAGCCAAATACAAAGCTTCAAATTCTAAAATGTAAATTTAATCAAGCTGAAAAAAGAAAATACAGATAGAAACCATCAAATACTTACTTCATCCATGATAAGCATTGAACAATCCTTCAAAATGCAAACACCCTTCTTGGCAAGGTCTAGAATTCTGCCAGGGGTTCCGACCAACAAATGGACTGGTTGATACAATCACATGATATCATCCTTGAGACTGGTACCTCCTGTTGTGACCATGACTTGAATTTGTAAATGTTTCCCAAGCTCCTTGCACACTTGTGATGTCTGCAGAGCCAGTTCTCGAGTTGGAACAAGTATAACAACTGTGCAAAAATACTTATTTTGGGCAAACACAATAACTGAAAGGGCAATTAATGTAAAATAAGAAAATGCTTATCCCTGTACTAACACAAAAGTAACACTTATATAGCAACAAGGAATACAAAATTGATTAATCAAAAAAAGGAATACAAAATGGACTGGCTTCAAGAACGGAAACAAAGTTTGAACCCTGACTTCACTATGTCCATCCATCCCATAATTCAAATTTCAGTTAAGTAGTTAACATTCTTCAGCAAATATGCCTCTCCCTCTGATTTACATGCAGATCAAGCAACTAGAAGAACAATAAAAAACTGAATGGGCAAAGTTATCCTATTTGCAGTACCCATTACTATTTAACTGAACCAATAATAAATATACACAAGAATATACAGAAAATAAAAAAATTGAGATTTAACCTTGAATAACATTGTTATCTTGATCAACTTTTTCCAAGGCAGGGATGCAGAATGCTGCTGTCTTCCCAGTTCCATTTTTGGCTCTAGCAAGTATATCGCTTCCAGTTAAAGCAATGGGGATACTCTCTTCCTGAATAGGAGATGGTCTTTCAAAACCCTTTTCATATATTCCCATTAGAAGTTCGCGTTTCAGAAAATAGTCCTCAAATTCATTTCCTTTGGTAGCTGTCACATCCTGGCAGGCAGCAATTTAATAGGCAGTTCAGTGCATAAACATGTAATCATAACATTAGAAATGTGTCCAAATACCACCTGCACCTCTATCATGCCTTGTAATGAGAGATATATATATGGCACGAAAATAAGATGATATGCTTCCAAGGAAGAAGTAATGCAAGCCAAAACTGGCGCTTTAATAAGTAAGTTCAAACTAGAAGGCCTCAACATCGAAGAATTAGGTATAACTGTCCCCAAGAACTTTGGATACTGTCCACTTATAATTGTATATGAACCTGTACGATAGTTGGAAGTAAAGAAGAGTATTCCATCTGCATTACCAGAATAACATGAAGAGGCAATCCGTCATCTACCATTCTAAGGAGCTATGAAGATTTTTACAAGATTAACAACAAAGGCAATACATAAGTTCCGCCCACCCTCATCAAGTCCTTCCTAAAGGGAAGTTTAGAACTAATTTAAAACCTAAAAACTATTTTCTGAAGTCATTAAGAGCGTTTAAAAGGTGAAAAACAGTCGACTATGGAAGAAAGATGATACCACATAATACAATAGAAAACACAAAATCGTCATAAACATGAAAAACAACAATAAGAAAAGAGAGAAGAAATGAAATTCAAAAGTGACATTGAGTCAACGGCTTCCGTTTGTACGGTCTTCTCGACCTCGTGGATGACACAAGTGTCATTTCCGCCGGGAAACTGGTTACGCCTGAGCCACTGCTGTTGCTGTTGATGCTGCTGCTGTTGAAAATGCTGCTGATTGTGATGTTGAAATTGCTGCTGATTCTGAACCAAATTCCTCTGCACGTAGTGCTGTTGCGATGGCCTCGACTGAAAACTAGGGTTCGCATTAACTCCGCCACCCCGGCCAACGCCGATTCCCGGAGGTGGATTCCTCCCTCTACTATTCATATAACAATCCTAAGCCCCAAAAACAACCAAAATCCAAACAAAACTACCAAAACAACAATCAAACACTAGGGACTCTTACAAAGGGGTAACGCCGTAAATAGTGGGAAAACCGAGGGTCGTCCTTTAACAAAACAAAGAAGGCTAGATTTGTTTGAACGAAGAGAAATGTAGAAGGTTGGATCGTAAATTTGAATGAAAACAGAGGGCAATGTTGTCCAGAGGGAAGGAACCAAATACGTTTTGGGTAAATTACACTATTTACCACTATACTGTTATATTACTCCTATTTTAGTCACCTAAGTTTATATATTTTCAATTTAATTATTAAACTTTCAAATTATTCTTATTTTGATCACTGAATAACATATATTATTTTATTATTATTATGACATTGTATATAATATTAATTTTTTACCACATAATATTAAAATAAAATAAAATAAAATTTATACCGAGAATCAAACTAATAAACTTTAAACCCTAAATCATACCCTCACTTCAATCCCTATTGGTGTCACTCACCCTCACCGATATCATCGTATATCGACAAGCTATAATAGTTAGGGACGAAGCTCCCTTAGGGCCCAAGGGACCCCCAACCCCTACTAAAATTTATATATTCGATATAATTTTGATTTAATAGTATTTTGGTTCATGTAAAAATAAATATTTAAATTTAAAAATATAAAAATTTATTAAATATTTAATTAAGTAGGGGTCGAACTAAAGAATGATAAGTATGTGTTGTCAAATTTTTATCTAATTACAAATTAAATAATTGTAAGTTTAAATATTAGACAAATTAGAAGTTGTCTTTTGAGTTTTGAGTTTTTTTTTATTTAAAGTGAGTACAAGATAATATATGTACAAAAACTTTCAACTATTTGATAAATGAATGCTCATACCCCTATATACGTGCTTGAAATCGGGACCTCAAGGATAACAACAACCCCTTAATCACTAAGGTCGTTTGATTCATGTTGAATTTCGAGTTTAAATACCTAATAAGTCTTTATATTTTTCTTAAATAGTCTAATATTTCGACTCATGTCAATATTTAATTTTGACTCTGATAATAGCCCGCTTAATGTGTGATGATGGTTTGTTTAACAACCAAATCAGACGATGGTAATGAAGATAGAATCTATATATTAATTCTTAAGATATTTTTAAAAGTGTTCTACCTCTACAAAAGATAAATATTCACTAAAATCCCAAATGAAAACCATGCACGATAATTGTGTTTCATCATATATAAATCACAAATTAATCGTTATTGTAATCACATCACCTTTCATCTTCCTCTTACACGTCGACATGTCAAATGGGCACAATAAAAGCAACTTCAAGGATCCTAGCAATAATAATAGCATTGATGATTTGATTCTTTTGTTGATTCAATCACTCACGACAACGATGATTAAGAATATATTTTTCCCTATCGTAATTTTAACAGATTTTTTTGCAGTACTCTATAGTTGAATCCAAGCAAGGACGGTAGTTATTTTCATCTGATTGTTTTTAGAACCCAATTTCGTGGATAAGCGAGTGACGCTGGTGAGGATGGAGTTGTTAGGTTGAGAGTAGAAATATGATTTGGAGTTTAGGGTTTAAATTTTATTTCTTATTGTAATCTTATATGGCAAAAAATTTAATAAAACATGAAATGTTATAATAAAAATAATATTAAAAATAACTAACGTATTTAGGAGTGATTAAAATATAAATAATTTAAAAGTTTAATAATTAAATAAAAATAAAAGTATAGATATAATTTAATGATGAATGGTATAGTTTAACTATATATTATTTTAATTTCCTATAAACTAAACCAGTGATCATTTTTTTCTTATGATCAATTAATTTTTGAAAGTTATGTTTTGGTTATTTATATTATTAATTTATCATAAAATAATTATCTAAATTTTAATTTTTTTATAAAATTAATGGTATGATATATTAATAAATTATATAATTTTTAATTTAATTTTCAAATTTTAGAAAATTTATTATTTTTAATATTTTAACGACTAATAATATATTTATAACAATATTTTAATTGATATATTTATATTGTTCAGAATAAAATTGATTTATTTGTTATTTATAATTAAGTAATTTAGATATAATTTATTCTAATAATTGATTAGCTCGTTTAATTTAATAGTATTATAAAAATTAAATTGATTTGATTTTTAAATATAAAATATTTAATTTTTTAATTTTTTAAATTATAAATAAATTAATAAAGTATATAACTTTTGAAGTTTAAAAATATTATTTATTATTTTAAATTACACGTCTATTTTAATTTTAACAATTAATATATTTATAATAATATTTTAATTAAGTGACCCATTTATAAAAAGTAATTTATTTAATACTAAATTCATAATTAAGTGACTTTAGAATTAGTTTTACCCAAATAATCTTCAAAAACTCGTACTTCGTTTTCCAGATTCTAATCAGGAACTTCTCGGTTTGATAGTCAGGACTCCGAAGAAGAAAACTCGACGGTGAGACAGATATCTATGGAAAAGCAGAGCTTCGAAGAGATGCATGACTGCCTGATCAAGAAGGTTAGCTAATTTTATCAGTTTTTAGAATGAGATATCGAACATAGTTTTCCAGAGTATGAATTATTGTATGTTAAACTGCAGAGAATCAATCCTCAAAGAAGAAAAGACAAAGTTTATATTGGTTGTGGAGCTGGGTTTGGCGGTGATCGGCCAATGGCAGCTCTGAAGTTGCTTAACAGAGTCAAAGAGATTAATTATATTGTTCTTGAATGTTTAGCGGAACGTACTCTTGCTGAGCGATATCAAGCTATGGCTTCCGGCGGTGATGGCTACGACTCTAATAGTATGCTAATGTTGCTTTCAGTTGTTTTGAATTCAAACTTATTTATGTTTTATTCTTGGGTTTTCTCTAAATTGTTAAAATTTTCAGTTTCAGAATGGATGTCTTTGCTACTACCTTTGGCTGTGGATAGAGGAATTTGTATAATTACCAACATGGGTGCAAGTATGAGAATTTGAAAACAATGTTTCAGATGCTAAGTTTGTCTAACAAATTTCACCAAAATACTTTCTCCTGCTGTTTAATTTTGTCTTTGATGCTTTCTTTTCATATTGATTATTGATTCTTTTCTGTATAGTGGATCCACTTGGTGCTCGAGAAAAGGTTTTAGAAATAGCCAGCAGCCTTGGGATTTGTGTGTCAGTTGCTGTGGCTCATGAGACCTTTGTTAATGAATCAGGTATGCTTAGCCCCTTCTAAATTATGGTAGTTATGCAGGCGAATTATGCAGGTGAGTTCCGATGATAATTATGCATGATCTTTATTTTAGGAAATATAGTAGGAATATAAGTTGAGTGCAATCCATAAGTTTGATCCATTGTGTTTAGCAACATTCTCTGACTCCAAATGAAAAATATTTTAAAAATATTCAGGTTCAGGATCTTTGCCTGAGAAGCTGGTTATGGAAGGTGTAAGAATCTGATGTCACTACTTGCATGTACCATTCAATGGACTTAATTGCATCTTCTTTACGGTTTTAGGTGAAAAGTATTTATGATCAGATTTTCAACTGCATGTGCATTTTTCCATCTTTAGTCATGAAATTTGATGAGGAACGCAAACTCTTGAGCTTCATTTTGTTCAATTTTCTGCAGGGTATTAGCACATATCTGGGAGCAGCCCCAATAGTTGCATGTCTGGAGAGATACCAACCAAATGTTATAATTACTTCAAGGGTTGCTGATGCTGCGTTATTCTTAGCTCCAATGGTATGAAAATATAACCTTTCTTCTCATTACTTGGCTTTAGGTTTCCTTTTCTGTAGTCTTGGTATAATTCTCTATGTTTTAATGACTTTGCACATCAAAACTGTTTTCCTTATCAGCCATTATGATTCTATACTTTAGTTTATCATGATTATATTTAACAGTTTGTGCTGCAATTTTGTTGGAATATGATAAAGGTGTATGAACTAGGCTGGAATTGGGATGACTTGGAGCTATTAGCGCAGGGATCTGTGGCTGGACACCTTCTAGAGTGTGGTTGTCAACTCACAGGGGGATACTTCATGCATCCAGGTTAGTTACACTTTGTTTGTCTAGATAATAAAAAGGGAAATAGGTTGATTAAATGGAGAATTCTAATTGACTCGGCTTCAATGTGCTACATTTTCTCTAATCTAGCGGACAAGCATCGGAACTTGTCTTTCACAAATCTCCTGGATCTATCGTTGCCCTATGCTGAGATTTCATTCAGTGGGGAAGTCTGCATCATGAAGACAGAAGGTAGCGGCGGGATTTTAAATTTCAGTACTTGTGCAGAACAACTACTTTACGAGGTTGGAGATCCAAGTGCTTACATTACACCTGATGTTGTAAGTTGAATTTCATTTTTGGAAATTTGTACTGCATTGAAAGGGAAAACTAAATAAAAATAGGCTTCTTGTAACTGCAGGTAGTTGATTTTCGGGGTGTTTCATTCCAGCCACTATCTAGCTCTAAAGTTTTCTGTAGTGGTGCAAAGCCTTCTGCTCATCCCTTTCCTGATAAACTTCTGCAGTTAATTCCAAAGGTAACCTTCAGTTCTGAAGGTAATATTTAGCTTATAACTTGGAATTTCTTTTTTATCTTAGCTTCGGTTGTGCAGCAGATGGCTTGTAGGTATTTCGACAAAGCATTATTCTCTTTTCTTTTGTGTCTGAGTGATGTTATTCGTCGTTGCAGTGCCCCACGCCACCCAGTTATCACAATATTTTTCTAGTCACAGATCTACTGGGTTTAATGTATCCTAAGATAGTTTCTGTGCTAACTAATTTATCTTGTTTCCAGCACTGTGGATGGAAAGGATGGGGTGAGATATCATATGGAGGATATGAATGTGTTAAACGTGCTAAAGCTGCTGAATTTCTTGTAAGTCTGATGTAAAAAAGAATTGATGGTTTATTACTTTGTTGATTTCGAATGACATTATTTAAGATTGATCTTTGTCTCTAAATGCAATTGAAATACTTTTCTCATTGTTTCCTTTGGGCTCTTGATATCACTTTTCTTTGTTTATATATTAGGTTAGATCATGGATGGAAGAGACAATTCCCGGTGCCAGCTCACATATTCTTTCTTATATTATCGGACTTGATAGCTTGAAAGCTACCAGCATCAATAATTATCTATCAACATGGAGGGCTAGTGAAGATATTCGGCTACGCATGGATGGACTGTTCCAAGAGAAGAAGCACGCACAGCAACTTGTTAAAGAGTTTACTGCATTATATACAAATGGACCGGCTGGTGGTGGTGGTATCAGGTATATTTCCTTCTAATTTTACATCTATGATATACATGTACAAAAAATTAAATGCTAATAGTTCATGTATAAAGTTTCCTGGTTATGGATTATTCCAAATGATTGTGAGTTTTTTTGTTGGCTCGATGATTTTTGTGTCTAACCTAGATGATTCTGTTTATCATCTCATGCAGCTCCGCTGTCAAGAAGGAGATTGTTCTGGAAAAACAACTGGTATTCTCCCATTTCCCATCTTTCATCTAATTAATTTCTTAGTCCATGCAGTCCATAGTGTTGAACTTAAAACTGTAATCAAGCCATCATTTCGTTTTTTGATCTACTCGATTCAATCATTTTCAGATATGCTTATGCAAAGAACTTCAATAAAATGACGATCACTTTCTGTAATCTGTTTTATTTCCACTCAGATTGGTCGCGAACATGTTTTCTGGAAGATAGGGGCAAAACAAACCGAAGTCGGTGAATTAAAACATCAGGAACATGTCTTTGCAGATGTTACTAAGGCCTGCATTTCGAATGAACCAGCACTGACACCATCTCCACAAGAAGATATGCAAAAAACCGGACTATATTGTTCTTCATCAGAAATCGACTTTTCAGCAGTTTCATCTGGGCAAAAGGTTCCGCTTTATAGTATAGCCCACAGTAGGGCTGGAGACAAAGGAAACGATTTGAATTTCTCCATCATCCCACACTTCCCTCAGGACTTTGGGAAACTGAAGCTTATCATAACACCCCAGTGGGTGAAGGGTGTAGTCTCGGTCCTTCTGGATGCATCTCCAAAGGCCATTGATGAGACAGAGAAAGGGGTGAATGAAGATGATGTTAAGGTGGAAATATATGAAGTTGAAGGAATTCAGTCTCTAAATGTCGTGGTCCGAAACATTCTTGATGGTGGCGTCAATTGCTCACGGAGGATCGATCGCCATGGAAAGTGCATCTCGGATCTTATATTGTGTCAACATGTCGTGTTACCTCTGTAATTTTTGATGTTAAGAAATCTATGGAATCGTTTACCAAAAGTTTGTGTGATATAATCAAATATGGCCTTACAAGTTTATATGCCGAGGATACAGAGAATGAAAATTCAGCTCATTGGGGTTGGATAAATTGTTGATTAGTTATGGAAAACTTCCACATTTGAATATTACTTCCTGCTTGTATTATATGCCAATGAAGCTTAATATAATTATTAGGGTACGATGCTCCCCCGGCAGAACTTGTTGGTACGATGCTCATTGGCTTTGCCGCTGCACTTTCAGCTAGATCGTTACGATGTTCCCCCCGACAGAATTTGTTGGTCTACTGGCCTTGGACGCGGACTCGATGCAACAGGAAGATCATACTCCTATGTAGCCTATTGTCTTGGACTTCTTTTTAGTTTAATAAAAAATATAGGATAACGTACCCAAATGGTCCTCTAATTATAGAAAGTTATTTTGTTGAGTTTCATGATTATTAAAATGGTCTTCTGACTATAAGATGTTATTTTGTTGAGTTCATTGACTATTAAAAGTTACAAAATGACTATTTATATGTTTTAAAACTGTCATTTTGGGTTGAAAGATTTACGTTCGTCCGAGTTGAACATTAACCTGCTAATCGGGATATGATAAAATTATATTTTAATGATGTCTACTAACATCACTGTTAATTTTAAACACTAATTCATCAGCAAAATGTTTCAAGTAATAGCAAAATATAATATATAAATTTAGTCAAATTTGCAGAAAAAAATAATTTGATGACGCATACATTTACCATTAAAAAACTACCTCACACGCGTAAAAAATGAAACTGCTTTGACTCTACCATATTAAATTATTAATTAAGTTCTTCCTAAAAAGAAGGCCAGTTCTGTAAATTCAAATCATCACCAAAGGGAAAGAATATCCGTCGATCACCTTAGTTCCTTCGTGTATTTTTTTCCGCGCCTCTTTCCCGGTTCCCAAACAGAAAAATGAAATACAGAGATTTTGAAAATTTCTAAGTTACAACCTCTTAATGGGAAATACAGAGAGAAAAATGAAAGAGAAAGTAAAACAGAGTTGTCAATTAATAAAAGAAAGGAAACAGGAGTAAAAAAGGCCACGTTAAATTGTTTATCAGTTTTTTGTTTCTGTTTTTTTTTCTGTTCTCGTCTTTGGTTTCTCCTCTCAAACTACGCATCTTTCCTACGTTTCGTCTGATTTTTGATCGGTCAGTTCTCTCGCTTCACTTTTTATCAATTTTTATACACAACTACGTAATTTCTACGAATACGCATATTCATCGTAGACGTATAAAGTATACGTTATTGTATAAAAGTATGTTTTGGATCACTGTTCTAAGGCTGCAAGGATGTATTCAATATTCATTGATACTTTGATTGATTTGCCAGGTGTTTCATAAACCGTCAATGTGAGTGCTTGAAATGCCTTGCCAAGAATAAAAGATCGGTGTGGTAGAGAAAGATGGATTTTACTCATTGTTTTAAGCATTCCACTGGCTTTCAAGGAGGTGAAGGTATTAGAAATATGATATTGGATCCATTATGTCATAGGTTTAGATGTAGAAATTTCAATTGCAATGTTTTCTATCCCAAGCATGGATCAAAAACTTGCTCCCTGAGGAAAATAAGGAGAATCATGGAGTATAGTAGTTGTTTAAGTTCAAATTTGATTTTTGAAGGAAACTCTGATAATCCTTTGTGCAGAACGTATTTGGCTACCTCATTTTTTTATGATTTACCTGATGTATTCATAGTAAGAGGAGTTAGATCGCATTGCCAAGGTAATGAGTCTTTAGCGTGTACTGATGGGAATGGTCGGAATGTGGAATTTCCTGAGAGTAATGATGATAGTTCAAGTAATTCTGTATCCAATGGTCTAGTAGAAGAGGTGAGAAATCTAAATGGTCAAGTGAAAACACCTACTGTATATGTGTTGAGGAAATTGGTGCAGAAGGCAATGGGGGAATTGGAAGTGGCTCATCTTAACAGTAGGATGTTTGAGGAAAAGGTTCAAAAAATATCAGAAGCCGCAATAGCCTTGAAGGACAAAGCAACTAAAGCTTGGAATGATGTTAGTAGCACGCTTAATGTGATCCAAGACATTGTCAATGAAGAGTATATTGCTAAAGAGGCTGTTCAAAAAGCAACAATGGCACTATCTTTAGCTGAGGCAAGGCTACAGGTGGAAGTAGACTTGGTTGAACCTCTGGAAAAGGGAAATGGTTCCCTAGAAAGTTATGGAAAGAGTGATGTTCAAATGGATGTTAGGGAAGATAATGGAGCGCTATTGGCCGCACAATATGAGATTGGAAAATGCCAGGGGAAGTTGGCAAATTGTGAAGCAGAGTTAAGACAAGTGCGGAGTAAAAAGGAGGACTGGCAGAAAGAAGTAGAGAGATTGAATAAGGTTGCCGAGAACTCACAGATGGATGCCTTGAAAGCTGAGGAAGATGTTGCAAATATCATGCTTTTAGCAGAGCAAGCTGTTGCTTTTGAAGTTGAGGCTATAAAGCGTGTGAATGATGCTGAGATTGCCCTTAAAAGAGCTGAAAAGTCTCTTTCTAATTTGACTGTTGATAGGAAAGAGCTCACGCCAGCATCAGTTGCCCAGGGTCTTATGGAGTCTGCAAGGAAACAAATTCCTAAGCTGGTTGTAGGATTACTTCTCTTTGGAGCTGGGTATGCTTTGAAAGTTACTACCTTGTTTCATGAACTAATTTCAATATCACTCTTCCATAAAATTCTGGTATGTATTCATTGAACATTGGTGAGTTCCTGCTTCTTGACTCAAATGTCATATAAGATTAACTTCAGTTTTTGATGGAAGCTGTAGAAACAAGATGTGTTTCTTTATAATGATATGATCATGTCAGCTTTACTTAAAAGTTTAGCCATAAACCCTTCACTGTTTGACTATAATGCAAACAAGAAATCAAATCCTCTGAAAAGGGCCATTCTTATGACTTTGTATTTTATCAGTAAAATTCCTTTTGTAAGAAATTGTGATGAAAAAGTGTTTGCTTGCCTATGATCACAGGGTTGCTTTCTATGCTAACCAGGCAGAGAGGAGTGCTCAGTTGCTGCAGCAGCCAGAGGCCATTACCTCTAGAATAGAAGTTTCTGCAAATGCAAAGCCTCTGATCCAAAAAATACAGAAATTTCCTAAAAGATTAAAAAAACTAGTTGCAATGCTTCCTCATCAAGAGGTGTTTGATCCTACACCATTTATTAATTTTCTATTTGATTCTTTTAATCTTAATCCTACACTATATGGCTTCTTGTCAGCAGCTTATTTCTAGTTTTGAATTTCCCAGATGAATGAGGAGGAGGCCTCTGTCTACGATATGCTGTGGTTACTTCTTGCAAGTGTAATTTTTGTGCCGATATTTCAGAAAATTCCTGGAGGTAACAAATCTGTATCCCGTAGTTCAAATTTGATTGTGTTGCATTGATATGACATTCTTAAAAAATGCTTGATCTTCGTGAATTTTTGTGAAGATTTTTGGAGCTAATGCTTGAATTCTCTGTTTGCTTTGTAAGACGTTTCCTCATGGTCTCTACACTAGATTTTATTTTTTTCTTTCATGCTCATTATTATTTGTTCTATTTTCCTTTTTCCTCTTCTGCAATTTTGTGTAAGCTGATGTTTGTCTTCTTTCTGCTTCAAATTTTAGGCAGCCCTGTTCTTGGGTATTTGGCTGCTGGCATCTTGATTGGACCATATGGTCTATCCATAATCCATCATGTGCATGGGACCAAAGCAATTGCTGAATTTGGAGTTGTTTTTTTGCTGTTCAATATCGGCCTTGAGGTGGAATTTATTATTTAAATCCATGTTTCTAGCTTTATATTGAATCTCCATCATGAGAAGATTTTTAATCTGAACCCTTATTTTGTTTTTTGCAGCTATCTGTTGAAAGGTTAAGTTCCATGAAGAAATATGTTTTCGGATTAGGCTCTGCCCAGGTAATTGAGAAAATAAATTTTGTATTATTGTTTCTTGTATTTGACAGATTTCTTGTAACTTATACTTCGATATGATGTAGGTCTTGGTGACATCCGTTGCAGTTGGCCTTGTTGCTCATTTTATTTCTGGGCAGCCTGGTCCAGCAGCAATAGTGATTGGGAATGGCCTGGCATTATCTTCAACTGCTGTTGTCTTGCAGGTAATTGAAGTAGACTGATTTTACACTTCATTAAATTTAGCATTAAATTACACTACTACTCCAGTACCAATATGAAGAAACCAATAAAGTTTGTGAGACAAGCTTCCTACAGCAAAAGGGCTCTTCTTGAATATGTTACACATTCATTTTTCCTCTTATATTCATCTGCAGTATCTTAAAATCTTTGAAACTAGAAGATAAATTGGTTTCTTTCCATGTCTCTACGATTCCACTAATAAGTTTGATATAGTATGATATGACCTGATTGCAACAGATTTGAGTTAATCAGTTATTTATACACACACACACACACACATATTTCCTTTTATAATAACATACTTACCAGAGAAGATATTGAAACCCCATGTCTAGAATGACATGTAATTGCTATCTTTATTTGCAGGTATTACAGGAGCGAGGTGAGAGTACTTCCCGCCACGGACGTGCTTCATTTTCTGTCTTGCTTTTTCAGGTTATCCTATGATCCCGAGAATAGGGATTGGCTCCAGGATGCAATTTCTTTTGAATTGAATTATGCAGTCTGTGATAATAATTCTCCTGCAGATTTATCCAAATGTATCTTCATAACTGATTCACGTGTCACTTTTTTTCTTCCATTTTTTAAATTTTCTCTCCCCCTCTTCATTTTTTAATCTGGCATCTCTACTTTTAAGTTAGCAAAGGATGAAATTAGAAATCTACTCAACATGATGTTGTAATTATCTATGCCCTTATGCCATCTAGCTCCCGATGTGTTTAAAATAATTTATGAATGATTAGAATAAACTATCAATCATGACAAATATAATACCCACTTGATGTGTTTGTGATCCTTTGTTTGTCTTTCAAGTTTTACTTGGCATTTAGTTGATTTAGATGATTGTTGTTGCAAATTTTTTGTTGATTGTTGTCTATTCTTCCAGGATTTGGCTGTTGTTGTTTTGCTTATACTCATACCTCTTATCTCCCCAAATTCATCAAAAGGAGGGGTAAGGTGTTCTAAATTCTAATAAATTCATCTTTGCTTTTCCTTTTTGTTCTTCATTTGATACTGAAGGTTCTTACATTGCTTTTACACGCATCTAAGTTCATTGTTGTAATACTGAAATCAACCTTAAAGATTACTTAGGACTCATATTTCGATGATTGGTTTCTTAAGCTTTTATTAAGAAAAGGCTTTCAGTTACTTAATCACCCTAGGGTTTCTTAATTTCTGTTTGGGTTTTTTCTGTGCAGCTTACTCCACTAATTTGCGTTAAGGGAGCTTGTGCTTTCTTCAAATCTTGGCTTTTATGTTATTAGCTGGTACTTCTTCTACATCTTATATTGGCACTTTTGAGTAATGTATTTTTTCCTGGTTTTCAGGTTGGTTTTAGAGCCATTGTGGAAGCTCTCGGACTGGCTGCTGTTAAGGCATCAGTTGGCATCACTGCAATTATTGCTGGTGGACGGTTGGTAAGTTTTATATCTAGACATTCATAAATTCTGACCTCAATATTGTCTGTTAACTTATGATTGATAAGAAACTTAAAAAAAAAAAGTCTATCAAGTTTTGAATATATCCTGGTCGGATGTCTGCAGTATCATCACAGTGGAGGTAACTGAATTTCTATGAGGTCTGATATGCACAATGATGAATCTAATATACTGATTGTATTTGCCAGGAAGCATTTGACCCCTTAATCTTCTGAAATTTTACTTAAGATTGTCTATATGAGTAATGCCTCAGAAACACAGCATCTGCTGGTTCTTATATACCTTTTATTCTTTCTTACAGTTGCTCCGACCAATTTATAAGCAAATATCTGAAAATCAAAATCCAGAAATATTCTCTGCCAATACTCTCCTCATTATTCTAGGGACAAGTCTACTAACTTCTGGGGTATTGAAAACTATACTTGTTCTTGATTTTTTTTCTTTCTTTTATGGTAGTTATAATAATACCTTAGATGCTTCCTTTTTCTTTTACTTTTGTTGAACAGGCTGGACTTTCCATGGCGTTGGGAGCATTTCTAGCTGGTTTGCTTCTTGCAGAGACTGAATTCTCTTTGCAGGTTGAATCGGATATTGCCCCATACCGTGGCCTCTTATTGGGTCTCTTCTTCATGACGGTATTTTATTTGTTGGCATCTCCATAATATGCAAAGATTAGATGCGTGTTTCTTTGAATTACATTCTTGCTTCATTTGCAGAACCTATTTTGGTGTTCTGTTTTTGTACACAAGGTCATTTTTGGTGAGAAAACTGCAAGGAGTATAAAACATATTTTTTTATGTCATTTAGTGCGAATATTATAGAATTCATATTACCAAGATTTGTTATTTTAACTTACAGTAGAGGATAATTTAATGCCATAGTTGGAAGTGAGACAATCGTTGGGAGAGGTGGTTGTATCAAATCTTCGCATAATTTATTACATTACTTGGTTTGGAGGGTGAGAACACTTGCTCAATTGGCTTCTATTAGGTTTAAGTTATTGGTACTGCCACATATTGACGATCAAGACATCAAGCATGTGGAACTGATGGCAACTTTTTAATGAGTTTTCAGGTTGGCATGTCCATTGACCCGAAGCTTCTTATTTCAAATTTCCCTGTTGTTTTGGGGTCATTAGGACTCTTAATTGTTGGAAAGATTATATTGGTGGCATTTGTTGGTAAACTTTTTGGTATTTCAATCATATCTGCTATAAGGGTTGGTCTTCTTCTAGCTCCAGGAGGAGAATTCGCATTTGTAGCTTTTGGTGAAGCTGTTAATCAGGTTTGTCTCCTTATTAATGGACACCATTTCATCATGACTTCATGAGATTATCCTATTTGTCTTTCTCTTTATCCTGCATTTCTAAATTTTTAGTTAATCTATTTGGCTATTGGATTTTACTTTTGATTTTCTCCTTTGCGTGTCACATGTTTATTTTATTATGATTTGTTGTATTCATTAGTATTCATGACTCATGTATATGGCCATATTTTGTTGCTAAATCACCATTGAAATATTGCTAATCCAACTTCTTTGTGTTAATTATGAAATGTCCTATTGCTCGTGCAAGTATAAATGGTGTTATTGGCAGGGTATAATGTCTTCTCAACTATCTTCATTGTTGTTCCTTCTTGTGGGGATCTCAATGGCCCTCACACCATGGCTTGCTGCTGGAGGTCAGTTAATTGCCTCTCGTTTTGAGCTGTACGATGTTAGGAGTTTATTGCCTGTTGAAAGTGAGGTAACATGTCTAACTTACGACTCCTTTTAGGTTTGCAAAGTTTTCTGTTTCTTCCCCTCAGCAGTTTGTAAATAACTAAAGCCTACGTTACTTGGATGGACTTAGGTGTGAGTGTTAGATATATGTATTTGGAAAGGGTATAGTTAGAATTTTTCTAAGGTTTTCCATTTATTCGGAGGACCCTTGGAGGTCATATCCCCATATTTATATCTGAGACATAATACTTCAAAAAAAATGAAGAGTACGAGTACCATTTACTAAAGCAGCCTTGCCATGATTCTCCAAATGCATGAATGATATATAGATCCCAAGAAGTTATAGAAAGAAAGCTAATTGTTTTTTCCATAAAATTATTTAGATTTTCATCAGTTCTAAAGTTCATTTAATGTGTATATTATAAAATACCGGAGGCAATATATATTTGTATTCAACAACTCTTTGCAATACGTCAAAGCATCTGATTCTTGATGTAGTGGGATAGCTGATTACTTGGTAATCTGTCTCTTTGACTTGGTTTTATTTACAGACTGATGATTTGCAAGATCACGTCATCATCTGTGGATTTGGACGGGTTGGGCAGGTGTTTATATTTTATATACTTGTACCCTTTAATTTGAGATTTTGGTATAAATATGTTTGTAACCATGGCATGTCTTCTCTTTCATTTTGAGTGTTTTCAGATCATAGCTCAGCTTCTTTCAGAACTGCTAATTCCATTTGTTGCTCTTGATGTTAGAAGGTAACCTGAAATTTTATTTCTTTATTAACGGTTTTAAAGTTCAAATAATTATCGATAATTGGTGTGGTTTTGCAACATCTAACTCCATCATCTTAAGCTAGGGCATATATCCTTATAACCAACTTAATTATTCCATGACACTGGCTCATAACTCATGAATATTTTTTCGTTATCCAATTTATGCAATGTATTTGTATAACATTAAATATCCGGTTGCTGTTGTATGTGCATGACTATGAATTAGAAAGATTGATGTAAATACATGATGAATGTTGGCTACCGGGTGAAGGGAACCTGGGGCCTTACTCTTTGAAATGCTTATCTAAAGCCCATCAATCAATCATGGTAAGATACAGAAATTCTCACTTTTTCAGCGATATGGTGGCCATGGGGCGTGCACTGGATCTTCCTATTTATTTTGGAGATGCTGCTAGTCAAGAGGTAAGCAAAATTAGCTTGAAGTAGGCTCTATTTGTGGATCAATATTTGACTTTCTTAATATTGGGAGACTAGGTCCTTCATAAAGTTGGTGCTGAAAGAGCGTCTGCTGCAACAATAACCTTGGATACTCCTGGTGCCACTTGCAGAACTGTCTGGGCTCTGAGCAAGTATTTCCCTAACGTGAAGACTTTCGCTCAGGCTCATGATGTTGATCATGGCCTTATTTTGGAAAAAGCTGGGGCAACGGCTGTAATATTACTGATGCTTTCTAATTTAATCCTCCTCTCATTTCCTCTGTGTGATTTTTCTCTTCTTCTAGAGTTTCTTTATAATTCTCTTCTGGCTTTTGAGCATAGGTCGTGCCGGAGACCTTGGAACCAAGTCTGCAGTTGGTCGCCGCTGTTCTTGCACAGGTATCAGAATCCTGACCGACTTGTTTAGAACCAGTTTATGATTGTTATTTACCAAGAAGTGATTGCTAATCTGATATGGACAGAGAGTTTAATCTGTTGTTCATTTTTCCTCAAGCAAAATGTTATACATTTATTATTCTGATGCTTCGGCTGATATTCTGTTATTGACATCCCATTCCTTTATGGTGAAGGCTAAACTATCGGAATCGGAGATTGTTTCGACAATCAACGAATTTCGGTCCCGCCACCTTGCAGAGCTAACAGAGGTAGTACTCCCTCCCACCTTACTTTTGCATCCATTAGCATTCAATACAAGTTTAATCATCGTTTACAAGAACGACTTTCACAATTCATTCATGCATGGATCTACACATTTGAATGGTGATGATTAGACATTAATGGAAGAAAAGTAAATGGTCTGGATCTCAACTCCAATTTTTTTTGAATCACCAACTATTACACACTGAACTAACCAACTAATTAGACGGCCACTCACACCTGACATCTCAAAGTGTTTTCTTGACAGCTATGCCAAGCTAGTGGATGTTCTCTTGGTTATGGTTTTTTTGGAGTCAAGAGTAAATCCAAAACTCAACCGTTAGATTCTTCAGATGAAAACCACTCTACTGAAGGAACTTTGGCAATATGACAGGTAATTCCGTTGCCACAAAATAAATAAGAGAGAAAAATGGGAGGTAACTGTATAGAATAAATTCATGCCCCGGTGTTGCAAGTCGTACATAAATAGACCAAAATGGGGTAGAAGCAAATGCATAGTGGACTTTTCGCTGAGAACAAGCTGTTTAACCTTCTCTTTAAGTCGTTGTTCGCATTTTGTTACAATGGCAATTTCAGGGAAGTTAAGCGAAGGAATGTGGTTGAAATTTCGGGATAGGAGCATTGAAATATCTCGCATGATTTTAATTTGTTTGTTACACTAGATTTCTGTTGTTTGTTTCGTAGCTTGAAGTGGTGGCATAAAGAGTAGCTTTTCTAGATGCAATCAATTTTTGGGGGGAAAATTATGTAAAAATTTTATATAAAAATATTAAAAATAAAATAAATATAATTTAAATTAATATTAACATCATATAATTGACACATTTTAGAAAAATTAATACCCATTATTTATGCTTTTTTAGGGAAATAATACAAATACTTCTTTTAAATATGATATATCTAAATCTATTTAACAATAAATATCCAAACATATATGTAGACCTTATGCTTGAACTTGGAATCTATAGGGACAATAATCATCTTTTATCTACTGTTGTCACTTGATTTGTACAAATTTCTTATCGTTAAATGCTAATGACATTAATTTAATAATTAATAAAAATTAATATAATTATACATTTAATCTCTATTTCTTATATATTTTATCAACAAGATTGGTCAAGGTATTGTTAACGTGTTGGGAAGAAAGTAACTCGAAAACAATACAGATGAAAAGCAAGTTGATTATCTGGAATCATTGGATTCGAAGAATTATATTATAAGTTTATATTACTTCATTTTTTATGCTAATTGTTGTAAAGTTTTATTTGATACAACTTAAAAGAAAGATTTGCAAAGCTTGAGCGGGGATTCTATGATAAAAGAGAATGAAAATGAGTTGATAGGATTAACTTAGTAAATTACATATTTATTCACTTAATTATTCATACAATTTTGTTTAAATTATCTAATTATTTTTTTAAATCGTACTTAACGATATGTTTTGATTTTATTTTGGTCATTTAATATTAGAAAATTAACAGAATTACTAATGTGGATTTTTTTATTAAAATGAAACTATAATTTTAAAAAATAATTAAATTGCACCAATCAAGTTACATTAGTAGTTAAAAAGATGATTGTTATATCTAGAGATCCAGGTTTAAGCACCAGATATTGTAAGAATATTTAAGTTTTCATTGTCAAATAGTTAAAAAATTTTAGAACGTATAATACCTTATAATCACCTTAAATTAATAAAAAATAATAATAATTAAGTTACCAAAATAGATTTTATTAAAATGAAACTATAATTTTAAAAAAATAATTAAATTGCACCAATCAAGTTACATTAGTAGTTAAAAAGATGATTGTTATCTCTAGAGATCCAGGTTTAAGCACCAGAGATTGTAAGAATATTTAAGTTTTCATTGTCAAATAGTTAAAAAATTTTAGAACGTGTAATACCTTATAATCACCTTAAATTAATAAAAAATAATAATAATTAAGTTACCAAAATAGAACTATGCAAATAATTATGTGACTAAATACATAATTTACCCATAAAAATAAGATAAATTTGTTGTTTTTGCAAAGCCGAAGCGCCAAAAAAAAAAAAGTGAAAAAAACACAAAGGAAATGAACAGAGTCGCGCCGCCAAGCCTACTTGCAAAGTGAAAAGCTGAGAAGCAGCTTCCGTTTCCGTCATCTCTGCGTTTTAGTGAAGCCCTAAATACCGAAGCAACGTTTAACTTACTGCAGCGCCGTTCCAGGACTCATAACAGTATCATGGCGTCCATGATATTCACTGATCCTTCGTCGGCCGCCGCCGTCCACCACCTCCCATTTACCCGTTTCAGCAACGGCCTCAATCCCCTTCGCCGATTTGTGGGTCCACTTCATGTTTTCTCACCCACGCCTACCCTTCCTCGAATCCTCTCCGTCCGCTCTCCTCGTTCTTCCCGTTTCGTCATCGGTATGGAAGTTCTTATTCTCTTTAAGAAGCTTTTTTTAACATATTTTTTCTTTATTATTTTCTTTCACTGTCGCATTTCGTCAAACGCTTGGACTGCATTATGTGCACTTAAATATTTGATCACATAAATCTTCATATAAAAGTGGGATCATTAAGGTAGTTTTTGGTTTGTTCTTATACAGCTTCAATGGCTATAGAGTCATCTGCTAAGGTGATCGATGGGAAAGCCGTGGCAAAGCAAATAAGAGAAGAGATAAGCGCTAAAGTGTTAAAACTGAAGGAAGCAATTGGAGTTGTTCCTGGATTAGCAGTTATTCTAGTTGGGGATAGGAAGGACTCTGCTACTTACGTGCGGAACAAGAAGAAAGCTTGTGAATCTGTAGGGATTAATTCCTTTGAAGTGCATTTACCTGATGATGCTTCTGAGGAAGAAGTTCTAAAGTTCATCTCTGACTACAATGGTGATCCTTCGGTTCATGGCATCCTTGTTCAATTGCCTCTACCTTCGGTATGATTCTAAACTACTTGTAACAACCTACATTTTTATCTTCTTTGTGTGAATCACACTATATGCTGTATATGGGGCTTGCATGGTTGAAACTAATCATGGACTAGGGAAATTAAGCAACTTAAATTGCAATATTTGATATAACTAGTGCAATTATTTTAGCTAATGCATTATGTTGTCTGCCAATAGGAGTTTTGCCAACATATTACTACATGGTTAAAATCCATTGTTACTGGCTTATTTTTTTTCTGGCTCGGTCTTATTCTGCAGTAGAAGTCCATACAATAGGACCTTTGCTAAATTCGTGAGTCGACATATTTTGTTGTTTATCTCTGGGTTTGTCTTGCATTTGGTACTGATATGGCTCTTGATATTGCTTCATGGGTTTCCATCAGCATATGAATGAACAGAACATCTTAAATGCTGTCACGATTGAGAAAGATGTGGATGGCTTCCACCCATTGAACATTGGTCGTCTTGCCATGCGAGGTAGAGAACCCTTGTTTGTTCCATGTACTCCTAAAGGATGCATAGAGCTATTGCATAGATACGGTGTTGATATTAAAGGAAAGAGGGCTGTTGTTATTGGCCGGAGTAATATCGTGGGGATGCCAGCTGCTCTGTTACTACAAGTAATTATTTTTGTCCTAATCATTTCTATCAACCTCCAAGGCTTAAATTATTATTTCTTCCCCTCCCTACCTCTAACAGTGTCTTGATGTTTGTAGAGAGAAGATGCTACTGTAACCATTGTCCATTCAAGAACCAAGAATCCCGAGGAAATTACAAGGCAAGCAGATATTATAATATCTGCTGTGGGGCAACCAAATATGGTGAGGGGTAGCTGGATAAAGCCTGGGGCTGTTATTATTGACGTTGGAATAAATCCAGTTGAGGTTAGTGGGCATTTTACCTCTTTTCATTTTTGAGTTTTCCATCTACATGTTTCCTTACCCAATCCCCATATAATATCCTCTTTTGTGTGTGATATTGTTTATGTAAAAGGATGCGAGTAGTCCACGGGGATACCGGTTAGTCGGAGATGTTTGTTATGAGGAGGCCTGCAAGATTGCTGAAGCTGTTACTCCAGTTCCTGGGGGAGTTGGTCCGATGACGATAGCAATGCTTCTTTCAAACACACTCAATTCAGCGAAGAGGGCATACAACATCAAGTGAGATTTTATCCATTTGACCAAGCTGCACTTGTGGCAACACATCCTAGCTAATCCTTTGCAAATAAGGAACTTCATACAATGTTATTATAGTGGCAGTTCTGTTTTTCCGCAACTCAATAATTATTCAGTGTAGAATTGAGACTTTGAGAAATAGGGTCAAAGATTCAGATGAAGCTGGTTCTCTGCTAGCATTGTTATAAACTATATTTTCCTTGCAATGCTCTCCAAGAAATAGGGTCAAATGTAATAAGCTTAATCTTGGCAACAACCAAACCCCAAAGGAGAGTTGGGATAATTGCTATTATGTATTGGTTTTTGCAAGAGGATTTGGTTGTTTCTTTAGCATATTTTTTTACTTGATCTTATCATTAATGGCTTCTCCATATTGTTTATTAGAGAACTAACTGTTCTTATTTTCTTATTTGTTGAATGAAACCATTAATTTAAACGTAAATGGCTTTTGATGAGAGAAGCCACCTGTCTCCAACACCTTCGAACCAGTATTTGCTGCAATTGGTTTCTTCTTCTATGTTATTATTATTATTATTTAAACATGTATATAGTAAAGCCAAAAGTAAGTTTGCTTCTCTCGGATTATACTAAAAGAGTCTTATGAAATAATGCTTATAACTCTACATACATCAGCCAACGTTACACCTTACCACTTGTGCTTCTCCTAAAAAACCAGTCAACAAATCATTTACCAAGTGTTAGGATGAGATACAAGGATATCTGTTGATGGTCAAGATATGAGATGATGGATTAGGTTAATTGTTGATGGTTAGAAAAGATGGCGGATATGGGCAGTTCATCCGTGTAGATGTGGACATAGAGTTGTTGGGTAAGGGTGAGCATTCTATCAGTCGAGATAAGAGGTTTATTTAAAAGAAAATTGAGTTGAATTGTTTAAGTTTCTATATAAATTTAATTATAATTATTTATAATATTTTGGTACAAATTTAGTTCAATTTATCGATTTTCTCTATGCAAATTTAGTTATAGTTATTCATATTCTTTTCCATGTTGTAATGTTATTTGATAAATAAAATTCAATCTAACATTATAAATATATTTATAATATTATTTTTTAAAGAATTTATTTTGAAGATAAAATATTGATGGAAGTATAAAAAAGTCGATGGATTGATGAGAAGAAAGATTGTAAAAAATTTACAATGAAAAAACCAAATTAAATAAAATACAAAGTTAAGGGATAAATTTAAAAAATAAATTTATATTTAAAAGTAAGAATTAAATTTAGATATGTATTTTATAGCAATAGAGAAACATGTGGTTCAAATTTGATAAAAAATAGATTTAAAATGAGAAATGAATTAAATAAATAAAAAAATCATACAAAATTAAGGGACCAAATACAAAAAATCATTATCAAAAAAGGAATGGAACATACCTAAGAACTTTCCACATGTCAGGACACAATTGGTCTGGGGGCTCAGTGAATGATTTGCAATGTATGGCCAGTGGCATATTGGGCTTCCTCAGCTTATAAATGGGGAAACTTAAAGCACAATTTGCTTACTTTCCACAAAATTTTTCATATTTCTTTGATGTTTCTCTGCTCCAATTTTATGATTGGATTAATGACATCAGGTTGTTAGTGGGTAAGTTTAGTTATATTCCTTGCTTTTCTTGTTCTTTTCATGCAACCTAGCCATGCTCATATCAATAGCCCTAGGCGCAGGCATAAATAAAAGCTTCAAGTTCTTCAATACTAGCTACCTTTAAAGAAACAAATAACGAAAGAGAACAAGATTTCATGTTTTACAAGTACAATATTAAGATTAACATGCCACTTTTATTACATATATGAACAGATGCTTCAAGCACCATGCTTTGTTCTCATTCAACTCTCAAACATATCCATAAGATAAAACACAAAAGCAAGCTTTGATTAAAATTCAGGCTCTTCTTTCCTAATAAAGTAGAGAACAATGCTAATCTCACAGGACATTCTGCACCTTCTTCAACACTTCAGATCCCAGCATTGTAGTTTATGTCAGTTTTCACAAAGCCGGGGCAGACACAGTTAATGAGGAAATTATGATATTTCTTAGCCAGGATCCTTTTGTAGGCATTCATGGCTGCTTTAGATAGTATGTAGGCTGACAAGAAAGCGGGCCAACCCTTTTGTTCCAATGACCCCTCCTTGAAATCTTTCATATACTGGCTCAACACCTCATCCACTTCCTCTTCCGTCAGATTTTCGACGTCGCTGAAGACTGATTTCGCCCATTCGTTCAATACATTCTGATCCCAACGAGTAAACAAACTAATTTAACATTTGATCATTGTAGGATACTTATGTATCTTGATCTTCATCATTGGCTTCTGCAACAAATTTAGGCTGAAAGCTATGGTACCAACAACTGACCATGTTCTTACCTTTAACTTCCCCATGGAAGACGACACGTTAACAATTCTCGGTGAATCGGATCGCTGGAGAAGGTGAAGAAGCGATTCGCACATTCTTTTGGCGCCGTAGTAGTCATTTTTGAAAGCATTGCTAGGGTAACTCTGGTGTTTGAGTTATTAAACTACCCCACTCGTGAATTTTGGGTTCCAGTTAGGCATGGGTATTTGATCTGGATCCTACGGCTTTTGACAGTTTGATTTAACTTGATTTGATAAAAAAAATTAACTTGACCTAATCTGATATAATATAATTATTCTTATATATTTAAGAATAATTACAACAATAATTATTTTTATATTTTTTTAATTCAGTTCTTATTTTATTTAGTAAAAATAAATTATATATATATATATATACATAGATCGGATTTTATATTGGGTTAGACTCGTCAAAACTCAGGTCAAGTTAGATACACGTGAAGAGGTTTAATTTTTGGATTGAATTCGGATAGCCCAAACCCTGATCCCAACCATGACTATCCTACTTATTTCGCCTTTGATTCTCTCAAATATTAGCTATGAGTTTGAACAGAGAATTCTCTACTCTGGTTTATATAGAAAGCAAGTGGATTCAGAGGAATCTACCTTACCAAAACCTGCAGCTAGAAGAGCTTCACCATTATCGCTTTTGAAGCCAATAATCCCTGCATTATTCACCTGTACAAAAGTGACAACACTCCATCTCTCATCATTCAATCAAAATCTGAGAATTTTGCAGCAAACTGGAAGTGAAATAATACCAAGATGTCAAGCTTCCCAAATTGTTTTTCGATGAATTCCACCAAAGAAGCGACACTATCAGGGTCTGCAACATCGAGTTGATGAAAAACTACACGATCCGATAGGTCGAACTCTTTGAGCTTCTCAACTGCTTCAAGACCCCTCTCCTCATCTCTAGCGGTTAAAACAACCGTGATTCCTTTAGAAGCCAGCTGTTTACATATTTCCAATCCGATCCCCTTGTTCGCACCGGTAACCACTGCATATCTGAAGAAGAAAATTAAACACAAATGGTCCAAAAACTCAACAGATGTGGCTTTTACGCGATGGGAAAAAATAGAACAGTACCTCCGCCATTGATGTTGTGGAGAAATTAGAGGAAGTGGAAATGAGTGAAGTATACGGTTAAAAAAAAAATTATAGAAAATATTATTAATTTTTAATATTTTTAGTAAAAAATTATATAAAACATTATTGTTTTACTTAAAACATTAATATTTTTTAATATTTCTATTAAAATGTTTGATATTAATATTTTCGATAGAAAAAAATAATATTTTAGATAGCAATTTATCAGATATATTAACGAGGACAGTAAAACGTATAATAATAATATTTTTTGTAATAATAATAATATTTTAAATAATTATTTACTAAAAATATTAAAAAAACCCCATAATATATTTCCTAACTATATATTAAAATTATGCACGTGAGACTTACAAGGAAATGAGAATGCGGCCGTTTTGTTGATAATTTGAACGTGGTGAACTTATTAGCTCATCAGACAATTCTTAAATACAAAAGTTCCAGAAAAGTACTAAAATATCTGTGCTGTGGTATCTAATCATCCAAGTTCACTCCAAAAATTCACTCTTCACATCACATCATAAAATTACCAACATTTTCATTAATTTTAGGGTAAATTATATAAATAACCACTAATATTTAATTAAATTTTTCTCATCATTAATATTTTAAAAGTCATAAATATATCACTAACGTTATTGTTTGTTATAAATTGATCATTTGATATTAACAACTGTTCATTTAAGTGACAAGAAAGCTTAGTTGGACTGTTAAATACTTATCTAAACCATTGACTACTTAATACCGGTCACCCCACTATTATCACCGCGTTCCTTGTTCTCCTTTCCTTTACTTGCTTTTTATTCTCTCCTTCACACACTCTCCGCCGTATCTCTCAACGTCTTCGACCTCAACTTTCGCCCCTAATCCTGTTATTGCCTCTAATCGAGTCTCATGTCTTTCTACAATCTCATTTATGTCAACGCTGCTATCACCATTAATATATAACCCAACAGCTTTCCTCTATAAACCGTCAGAAAAGAAAACACAAGTCTTTCCTGTCTTATTATCGCTCTTTTTCATCATCAAACATAAATAATAGACAAAAAACTCATAAACAATAAACAAAAATTCTTAAAATACCAAACATGAGTTCATGTTTTCCACCTCTTTGTTCCTGTTTCCCACTCTTTTATAAAATAAATACTTTGCTTTAGAACTCTATAGTTCTCTATTTTTTTTGGTTTTCTTTCGATGGGTGTCAATTTCTCTGCTTTGTTTATCGTCAACTGTTTATCATCTGATTCTTCATCTACATCACTTAGTTTGGGGGATTTGTCGGAGGGTTGTGTGGCTACAATTATTAAGTCTTTGAATCCGCTAGTGATATGTAAATTGGTGAAGTTGAACAAAGCATTCAAAGGTGTTTCTTGGGGTGATTTTGTTTGGGAATCGAAACTTCCACCCAATTATCAAGTGACATATTATTCTAACATAATTCATCAACTGGCATATTATTTTAAGAATGAATTGATTTTAGAATTATTTTAAAAGTATGTAAAATTTTAGAATCAAAGTAATCTATCAAAATTCTTTAAAAAGAAAATTTAAACTGACCTATTATTCTACGAATGGATTGATTTTAGAATTATTTTAAAATTATGTAAAATTTTAGAATCAAAGTAATCGATAAAAATTATTTAAAATTCTTGTTTTGAATAGTTAGGGTGATTACAAGAAAGTATCTGTTTAGAATTTTTTTAACTTATTTACAACGCACATATACTACAGACGTTATTGCTCGAACTCAAAACCTCCAAAGAGATCAACATTCTCTTTTACCACTAAAACATGATTTTTTAAAAAAAAACTTTAGTGTTAACTAGCATTTTTTTAGATATGCTCCATCACTTAATGTTGTTGATAACTTGAGTAAAATACAAGAAATGATGAACTTATAACATAAATACAAAAGTTCAAAAACAGAAGTTAAAACAATAATAAGCTGAATGTCAATAATTACAAAAATTGCCCTTGTAAAAATCTAATCTTTCAATTCAGTTAAAAATCAAAAACAAATTTCATGTTGGATCCTAAAACCAAAATCCCCACGCAACTGCCAACAAGAATTAAGTAGTCCCTGAGACATCGAACAGGCAACTCTCAGATGTCTTCATTAAAAACCTAACCCCATAAGATGAATCGAAACCCATCGAGTTCGATTAAAATTTCATCCTTATATATACAAGACATCTTTGCACCAACTTGAGGAGTGTTATCAACATATTCAAACGTATTCTTAGGACTTATTTCTTTATTTAATTAGCTTATGATTAGGAATTACATTTAACTGTTCTTTCCCTATTCTTGTATAGAAATAGTCATCTTTTGCAATTCACAACACTGATTTAATTCTCTCTACTTTCTCTTCTTTTTGTCTCCCGCTAATTCTCTGATTTCAACACAAACAAATGAATGGAAGCATCAACGTATTATTGCTTGAGACATTGACCTTGCTTATCTGATCGGAAAATAACAAAGAAACTCACAATAATGACATACCATAAATATTTTAGAACATTTTCCACTTGCATGAACATTAAATTTAATGGAACATTACACCATCAATGATGAAGACACAATCCTGAACTGAGTTCACATGCAGCCTCTTTGACGGGATTTGATTCTTTTATCAGTAGTTTCATTCAAATGATGATGGTTCACCCTGAACGAAAAAGAGGCCGGAAGGGGCACCGCCGCTCGGCCAGAGCGCTAACTTGACCGGAATCGCTGCGCCTTCTTCGGGAGTCGAGTGACCGGTATTGTTATTTATATCTGTTTTGACGAAACCAGGGCAAACACAGTTGATGCAGAAATTTGGGCACTTGTTGGCCAAAATCCTTGTATAGGTATTCATGGCTGCTTTTGAGATTGTATAGGCCGAGAGAAAAGTTGGCCAACCCTTGCTTTCTAACGAACCCTCCTTAAAATCCTTAAGAAACTCGGCAACGAACCCATCGATTTTCTCTACTGTATCGGCATCCCTTAAATCCCCTCTGCGCTGTTCACTAGGTATATACTGTGACAAATTCAAGAAAGTATGGTTTAGTTATTCTGCATTCAGAGTTTTGACTCAGTCCTTATTCTCAAGCTGGCCTGACAGATCAATACATTTACCTTTAACTTGGCCATGGAAGAGGAAATGTTAACAATCCTTGGAGAATCAGATAACTGGAGTAAAGGAATAAGCGCTTCCGACGTAGCTTTAGCACCATAGTAGTTTGTTTCAATGCATTCTTTCCCTAACTCGTAAGTTTCAATCAGAACTTTACTCCAAACGGCTTGCAGGTCTGCCTGCATTTTTGTATGAGAAACTTTGGTAAGGGATTCGGGGATGAACAATAATAAGTAAAACGCCTTGCACCAGTTCGAACATCTCGAAAGGGTACTTGTTCGAATTGAAGACGAATACTTGGGATCATTTATAGTTTTTCCTGATCACATTAAATGTAGTAATCATCAAATATATAAACCAACATTTAAGGTTTTGCGAGTTTCTGGCCAAAGTAAAGATTTAAGCTTTTCCAAACTGTAAAGAGAATTGTTTCTAATGGCTTAATTACCTCATTGCCAGAAATTTTTGCGTCTTTTAAAGCATCATGGTTCACTGTACTTCCGCCTATACCAGCGTTATTGACCTTATGTCAAATTCAAGAATATGTCTTCATCAAGCTGAAGAGATATGCAGCTACATACATAGTAAAAAAATAGAGCAGCTAATTTGCCACAGAAGTTTGGTTCATACCAGGATATCAAGCTTCCCAAATCTGTTTTTCACATAATCTGCCAGGCAAGTGATGCTAGCAGGGTCCGTCACATCCAGCCGGTGAAAAGATAGGTGATCAGAGAGACCAGAGTGTTTCAGCTTTTCGAGAGCCTCGAGGCCCCTTTTCTCATCTCTAGCAGTTAAGACCACCATGACCCCTTCAGAGGCCAACAGCTTACATATGGCCAGTCCAATCCCCTTGTTCGCCCCGGTGACAACCGCATATCTGACACAAGAAGAATACGAAAAATGTTAAACGCTTGGGGGTTAAAGATATAACAAATGCAAAACCGCCATCAAAGAAACAGCTACCTTCGAAGGGACTCCGCCATGAGAAGAGAGCAGAACAAATTGCAGGCCTGTCGAGTGTCGACGGATCGCTTCAGAATTTATTGAAGGTGTTATGGGATTATCTGCTTGTCAATGTCTTCAATTACTCCGCCATGTAACAGTGTTGGCACCCACAAGAAAACAAAAACAGCAACTTTATTACTTGTGGCTTGAATGTGGACAAGAAGATACTAATATTTCTTGTGGCTTTTTTTACTTGAGAAAAAACAAAATGCCTTGAATGTTTAACCAACAAAAACTTCATTAAATGGTTAATTGACAATGCAGAAACAAAGCACACTTAACTGTCATTTCTATATCCTTCGGGCCTTTAATTGGGGGATATACAAACACAAAGTTTGGGGGATGATTCACTTAGTAATGAATCATTTGTGTTAAAAACTCGAAATTTCTTGGAGAATGAAGAAGGTAAGTGAGATTGACTAAGAAGGTTCACATATGTATAGATAAGTTTTAAGGTATAAAGTGGGATTAATAAGTAGAATTTGAGGGCAAAGTAAGAATTTTCGAGCTCAAAATATAATTTTTGGGTTGTGTGCATCGATGCATCTTCAATGTGTATCGATGCACTCTCAAATAAATGAACATCGAATGCCATTAGTGCATCGATGCATAAGGAATGCATCGATGCACCCCTTTAAAATGAAAACATCGAAAGTGATTTGTGTATCGATGCATGGGTAGTGCATCGATGCACATGTTAAGGGATGCATCGATACATGGTAGAATGTACCGATGCACTTCAATAGGAAATGGAATAAATCTTTCTTTTAGTCTAAGAAATTATAGATTATAGTATATCAATGGGATACTGATAGTATAAATATATGATTGTGTAGACATCGATCGAAAGCAAAGTTCGAATAGATCTGTAGAGTAAGATACGCAAAGAAAACAAGAGCTTAAGAGTGTTCATTGAGACCAGGTGAGTACATGATAGTAAATGTACGTTATGTTAAGGAATTAAGAATTGCGATGAGTCTAATTCCAATATTATATGATATACGTACTAAAGCATAAACATGTAGTGATATGGTGTTAGATGTATAATATATGAGTAAATGCATATGTCTAATTTTTAAATGCATCTTTATGTGTGAACTATGTAAATGCATGTATTTATGATAATAGGTCATGTGATCATGAGATATATGATAAAATATATGTTATGTATGTGAAATGAATTATATGAATACATGTTAGTATAATAAGATAGATTAGATGTTATAATTGAATGAAGGGATTGTATGAGAACATGTATATGCGAACATGTGTTATGAAATAAGAATCATGGCTATGAACTATGTGAAAAGGAATACAAGTAAAAATAAAAGCTATGTGATAATGAATGTAAATTACATGGAAATATGCTATGTGAAAGTGAACTATGTGCCTACGTGAATATGTAAAAAGATAAATAATAATGCCCATGTTATATAATACGAGAGCTATAGGTAGAGTTGGCATACCAAGATTCGAGGGTCTACGCGGTCCTTCGGGACATAGTGATCCTTCGGGACACAGTGGTCATTCGGGACAAATTCTACGCGCCCCTATTTATATGAGCTATGGTGACAGCATTGTGCACAACCTCTATATACTCACATACCTTAATTTCTCAATAGTGTACATGGGCTTTGAAAAGAAACCATAATTTGATATAATGATATGTGTGTTTCTCATGAAATGGTACATGTGATATGTGATAGGTATAAGTGATAAGTTAGGATCATATGATAATAATGGTAACAAGTGCATATGTGTAATAGTGATATGAGATGTGATATGGTTATGTATGATATGATCATAGTAATTATTCATGTATTGTTGTGTTTTGAAGTTATATTATATGTTTATGTTCAATATATGCTCATATGATGGAATTGAATTAATGACAAGGAAATAAGTAAGGATAAACCTGTAAGTGATGGGTTCAATATGTATATAAGTATAATATGTATTACCTAAGATGTTCATGCATTTGTTAGTTTACTTTATGTATTTACATGTCTCACTAAGTCTATGACTTAGCGTGTAAGTGTCTTACACGTAGGTGTGGATCAGTAAGAAGATCAAGTTTTGTATCCGTAAAGCAGCATATCTCCGCGTAAAGTTCAGATCAGAAATATTTTGTAAAATATGTCTTGTCATATAATTTAGTATGTTGGCATGTAACTAAGTCATTATATATGTACGCTCTGATGGAGTCTATTAAGGTTTTAAACATGTTTAAGTAAAAGAATTACTTTATATAATACAAGTTTTAAATTTTCTATGGTATTTTTTTTATAAAAGTATATGCTTTGACTGGTCAATGTGACACCTCGAACTCGTATCCGGATTGGGTACAGGTTGGGGGTGTTATATTTAATGGTATCAGAGCTAAGGTTTAGCTGATTCTAGGCTTAAACCAAAGTCAAAAGTATTTTTGAAAAGGTGTACATGCCAACACAAAGTGAAAGTTTCTAATCTGATAGAGTCATGAGTATGTTGTCTTCTAATAAAGTTATATTGTTATGTATTAGATGTATGATCGTGAGAGTCCTCGCAGTGAAAGGAGAAGTAATAGACCTGAGAGTAGTAGCAATTCACCTGCCCTGGCCAGGCATGGTGAAGAGCGAACACCTCCAGTAGTATCAGTGAGAGATCAAAGGATATTTTTCGGGACGTTAAATGTTGTTTTGTCACGTTTTCAACCCTCTGCGCCCTCAGCTCCTCGAATGAATATAGCTAAGGAATTAAAAGGTTTAGGAGCACCTGAGTTTAAGGGTGAAGCTGAGGAAGATCCGGTTGCTGCGGATTTTTGGTTGAATGATGTCAAGATAATGTTAGATGGACTCCACTATTCTGATGTGGAGAAATTAGACGGAATAATTTCTTTGTTAAGGGGACAAGCTAGAATATGGTGGACCAATGTCACCATGAGATTAAGAAGTGATCAAGTGACTTGGTTATTCTTCTTGGAAGAATTCAAGCGTAAGTACATTGGTGATCAATATATCAGGCAGATGAAGCAAGAATTTTTGAATTTGAAACAAGGGAATTATATAGTGTATGAATATGAATGTGAGTTTAATAAGTTAAGTCGTTTTGCTGCTGAACTTATTCCGACTGAGAAGGATGTGTGTGACTGGTTTGTGGAGGGTTTGCGCCCTAGGCTAAGAGAGTTGTTGATAGCCTTGAATTTGTCATCGTTTCAAGAAGTGGTTAATCGAGCTAAATCTCTAGAGAGAGCTCAGAATGAAAGATTTAAAGAACATAAAGTTCAGAAGTCCAAAAGAATGGTGATTCGTCAAGTTCCTCGCCATCAAAGAAAAATAGAGAATGGGATTCTCCAACTCAGGAAATATTGGAATCAGATGGTTTTACTGATAGAAGATCAAATCTCAGCCAAGTCAGGCAATGTTCATATTGTGGAAAGAATCATATATGAGTGTGTAGAATAATTTCAGGAGCCTGTTTTAGATGCGGTGATGTTGGATATTTTATTCGATACTGTCCACTTATGGCTGAAGAGACAGTACAGAGAGAAAGATCTATAGCAGTATCGCAAAGAAATAGAGGTAGAGGTCGTAGAAGAAATTGATCAGAGTTATTCACTCAACATGTTATGCAACCAATTACCCAAGTTTATAATTTAAGGGTTGATGAAGATTTTGATGACCCAGAGATTTTGGCAGGTAAATTTTGATATCGTGGTAAAATAGTTTGGTTTTAATAGATTTAAGAATCATCATATTATTCAGTAAGTGGTAATTAGAAATATAATTGGAAGATTTGAGTAGAAGCAAGAAATAATGAATTGTTAAGAATTAATAGTATATGATTTCCAAGTAAATAAGTTGTATGAAGGTTGTTTATGGAATGAGTAAGAAAGATATATATATATATTGAGTATCGAATGAGAACTGTATATGAGTATAAGGTTAATAGTAAGGGTAAGATAAGAATTGTTGAGTATTATAAAGGATTGTTTCATCTCAAGGTAAAGTGAAAATTTAAGGAAGAATTTTCTTTAAAGGAGGGGAGATTTGTAACATCCCGAAATCCGGTTCAGTGACTAAAATGAGAATTTTTGAAATTTGGGGATCAATTTAGGAAATTGAAAAGTTTAAGGATTTTTATAAGAATATTTTAATATTGGATAAAGGGTAAATATGAAAGGATTATAAGGTTATTATGGTAATTTGGCTTGGAAGATAATTTATCTCCTTTTTTTAGGAAGATAACACGTGGGGATGGGGAGAGTTTTCTGGAAAGCTTATTTTTTCTTCTTCACGTTGGCTTCCATTGTTAAGGGTAAGTTTGATTTTAGTGTTGATTTCTTGAATTTATAAGTAGGTTTTGATTCTTTGGGTGTTATATAAGCTTAAGGAAAGCTTAAATAAGTTTAAAACACCAAGAATAGAGAATTAGAAAGGAATTTATATTAAGAGTTTAGAAATGAACTTTTGTTATAGAAAGGTTTTTGAAGTTCTAATGATGGATTTGACTTGTCAAAGGGTTAATTAAGAAGTTAGAGGTGATAGAGTTGAACTAAGAACACATGGAAAATTTGATGAAATTCTTTGATTCAAGAATTTTGGTGAATTATGAGAGATGATGAAGTGTTACAGTGTTATAAGAAGGTTCACATATGTATAGATAAGTTTTAAGGTATAAAGAGGGATTAATAAGTAGAATTTGAGAGCAAAGTAAGAATTTTTGAGCTCAAAATATAATTTCTGGGTTGTGTGCATCGATGCATCTTCAATGTGTATCGATGCACTATCAAATAAATGAACATCGAATGCCATTAGTGCATCAATGCATAAGGAGTTCATCGATGCACCCCATTAAAATGAAAACATCGAAGGTGATTTGTGTATCGATGCATGGGTAGTGCATCGATGCACATGTTAAGGGATGCATTGATACATGGTAGAATGTACCGATGCACTCTAATGAGAAATGGAATAAATCTTTCTTTCAGTATAAGAAATTATAGATTATAGTATATCAATGGGATACTAATAGTATAAAAATATGATTGTGTAGACATCGATCGAAAGCAAAGTTCGGATAGGTCTGCAGAGTAAGATACGCAAAGAAAACAAGAGATTAAGAGTGTTCATTGAGACCAGGTGAGTACACGATAGTAAGTGTACGTTATGTTAAGTAATTAAGACTTGCGATGAGTCTAATTCTAATATTATATGATATAAGTACTAAAGCATAAACATGTAGTGATATAGTGTTAGATGTATGATATATGAGTAAATACATATGTCTAATTGTTGAATGCATCTTTATGTGTGAACTATGTAAATGCATGTGTTTATGATAATAGGTCATGCGATCATGAGATATATGATAAAATATATGTTATGTATGTGAAATGAATTACATGAATACATGTTAGTATAATAAGATAGATTAGATGTTATAATTGAATGAAGGGATTGTATGAGAACATGTATATGCGAACATGTGTTATGAGATAAGAATCATGGCTATGAACTATGTGAAAAGGAATACAAGAAAAAATAAAAAGCTATGTGATAAGTGAATGTGAATTACAAGGAAATATGCTATGTGAAAGTGAAATATGTACCTACGTGAATATGTAAAAAGATAAATAATAATGCCCATGTTATATAATACGAGAGCTATAGGTAGAGTTGGCATGCCAAGAGTCGAGGGTCTACGCGGTCCTTCGGGACACAGTGGTCCTTCGGGACATAGTGGTCCTACGGGACAAATTCTACGCGCCCCTATTGGGATTTATACGAGCTGTGGTGACAGCATTGTGCACAACCTCTATGTACTCACATACCTTAAGTTCTCAATAGTGTACATGGGCTTTAAAAAGAAACCATAATTTGATATAATGATATGTGTGTTTCTTGTAAAATGGTACATGTGATATGTGATAGGTATAAGTGATAAGTTAGGATCATATGATAATAATGGTAACAAATGTATATGTGTATTAGTGATATGAGATGTGATATGGTTATGTATGATATGATCATAGTAATTATTCATGTATTGTTGTGTTTTGAAGTTATATTATATGTTTATGTTCAATATATGCTCATATGATGGAATTGAATTAATGACAAGGAAATAAGTAAGGATAAACCTGTAAGTGATGGGTTCAATAGGTATATAAGTATAATATGTATTACCTAAGATGTTCATGCATTTGTTAGTTTACTTTATGTATTTACATGTCTCACTAAGTCTATGACTTAGCGTGTAAGTGTCTTACACGTAGGTGTGGATCAGTCAGAAGATCAAGCTTTGTATCTGTAAAGCAGCATATCTCCGTGCAAAGTTCAGATCAGAAATATTTTGTAAAGTATGTCTTGTCATATAATTTAGTATGTTGGCATGTAATTAAGTCATTATATATGTACGCTCTGATAGAGTCTGTTAAGTTTTAAACATGTTTATGTAAAATAATTACTTTATAGAATAGAAGTTTTAAATTTCTATGGTATTTTTTTATAAAAGTATATGCTTTGACTGGTCAATATGACACCTCGGACTCGTATCCGGGTCGGGTACGGGTTGAGGGTGTTACAAACAGTAACCATTAATAGATGTAATTGCTACATTTTATAGGTTAATTAATCGAACCGTTAAGGTTTAACAGTTTAGGTTAGCCGAATCGTTAAAAATATCAGTAAATGGTTACAATTACGGTTAATGAATTTTGATAAATGGTTAACCATTGATTAACTTTTAATAAATTATAATTAAGTATATTTTTTAGAGAATAGAATTAAAAATAAAATCAAAATGATTCGTCCTATTTTTTAGTTATCATGTTTAGGGTTATAGGAGTTTAATAATGGTTGAGATTTCGAGCATGTAACTTGAGTATGTAAGAAATAAATAAAATGCTCTTAGAGGGCTGAAGTTATCAAATTGTCCCTAATTGTGAATATTATCTTATAAGGATCTCAAAATACCTCTAAAAATATAAGAATTTAAGAAATGATGTAAGACATTAGTGATTGTTTGTTAAACTTGAGAAGAAGCCTAAAATATCCAATAACTAAAATACCCTTGGTCATAATAAGTGATACGAAAAGCTTGAGAGGGCACAGAAAAAGTTGTTAAGACTCTAATAATTAATTAAGTATTATTTCCATAAGTTTTAAACATCTAATATACTTGTGAGTGGGGTGAATTACTAGAGTGCCCTTAGAAGGAGATGGAGATGACTAAATCGTCCTTATGAGCTAAAATGACTGAAATACCCTTATGGGTCAAATGTTTATTGAATCTTTAAAAAATAAGATATTTGAGTTATCCTATATAGAAAAGTGTTTAAAATACTCATAAGAGTGAAAATGACTAAAATACCCTTTAGAGAGAAAAGTTATTAGAATACCTCTCAGACGTCTGGTAAAAGTTTAAGGATAACAAAATTGGGTTTAATATCGATAGTCATGTAGGAGTATCGATAATATTAGATGTAGTATCACTACTCGGGTAAAAGTTTTGATACTAGCTGCAAGAAACAACTATTAAACTCCAGAATGAGCAAGGCTCAAGTGAGAAGGTTTAATAGTGATTGAGTATGATTAATAAGTTTTATTGATAATGCAAACTTGATTGAATGTATATGTTTAAGCATAAGAACATCATGAGGTAAGATTTCATAAGACTTATGTCTTTGTTTGACAATCGAAAAATAATAAAGACACCAAAGTTACTTGCGTATGATAATCGTTTATAGTGTTTGATGAATGTGTATGATGGTTATATGGATATCCTAATAGTCATGTTGAGGCATTGAAAGTTCACTAGTCGATGTTGCTCTGATGCTATATGGCTCAGAAACGTCCCGAATACACATGGGGAGTGTACTAGCCATGTGTATGTTTCTGATGCTTTGTAAGCCAGATCTCACCCTTGGTACTTGACAATAAGGGCATTTCTAGAGGTAGATTCTGATGTTGTGTAACCTAGATCTGATCTAAAATATCTTGGGTAGGCTAGAGAGGTGTGATCATCGAATGCTATGTGATCCCGCACTATATCATGATGTCTGCCTATGCTAGTGTGTTAATGTATTTATTTATCTATGATCTATACCCTATAGCAGTCAAGACTAGGATATCATTTTTATTGCATATGATGCATAATTGTATGATATTGTGATTAGAGACCTAATATATTTATGTTCATGGCCAGACCCTCAACTACAAATTAATAAAGACACCAAAGTTACTTGCATATGATGATCATTTATTATGTTTGATAGATGTGTATGATGGTTATCTGGATATTTTAAGAGTCATGCCGAGGCATTGAAAGTTTGCTAGCCAATATTGCTCTGCTGCTATGTGGCTAAGAAACTTCCCGAATACTTATGGGGAGTATACTAGCCATGATGTTTATGATGCTTTGTGAGCTAGATCTCACCCTTGGTACTTGATGGTTATGACTCTTAAAATATCGCACTCCAATGACTCTTAAAATTTTAAGTGTAAAGCAAAAGGAGAAAAACTTAAATTGATGCAATATATGCATCTTTTACACACTGATAGAGCTAGCATATAGTGAGGGGTGTTATATGACACCCTAAGGTTGCGTTTGGTTCGCTGGAATCCCTTGGAATTAGGGGGAATTGGAATCTAATTCCACCACTTTCTCATGTTTGATTCAAGTTTTCAAAGGGGGAATTGGAATTCAATTCCATCAAGGCATGGAAAGTAAATTTCATCCATAACATGATAGAATTGAAATCCTTTGGAGGAGGGAATGTGAAATTTGATCATACTACCCTCATCAATATTTTGGTATTCGGGTCAGATTTTTTTTAAAATTTCGGGATCGGGTCGGATTTTTTTTTAAAAAAATTGGGTTCGGGTCGGGTTGGGTTTTTTTTAAAACATTTTGGGATCGGGTCGGATTTTTTTTCAAAAAAATCGGGTTCGGGTCTAGTTTTTTTAAGTTTGATATTTGGGTCGGGTTTTTTTAAGTGTGATATTCGGGTCGGTTTTTTAAGTGTGATATTTGGGTCGGGTTCGGGTTTAGGGTGAAAAATACTCGACCCGACCCAAAAAATATATATAATTTTACCTTATATATTTAGGAATAATTACAATAATACCCCTCTATATATAATTTTTTCAATTAAGTCATTGTTTTTATTGAATAAAAATAATTTTTTTATTATTTCTGGTCGGGTTTCTAATTCATATATTTGGGTCGGGTCGGGTGAAACTTTATTTTGGTCGGATCAGGTGGAGGTTCCCCCATGACCATCCCTAATTGAGATGATTTTAACTTATGTTGTTTATTAGTATGATTTTTATAATTTATTGAAATGAATAATCAATCAATAAAATGAAAATTTAATATTTTTTAAATCTTTATAATATATTGTTATATGTAAGTTATAAAACAAACTAAAATTAAGCAAAAAAATAAAAAGGGTAATTCTGTCATTTTACATTGCTGAAATCAAATTCATCTGGCATGTTTGCGAACCAAACAAAATATAGAATTGAATTAGAATTTAATTTCCTGCCAACCAAACAGGTTTCAGATTTAGATTTCATTTCCTTCATATTTCAATTCCTTCACAGATTTCAATTTCCTCACAAACATTTCAGCGAACCAAACGCCACCTAACAGTTTTTTATTTTTTTTTAAATTTAATATAAATATATTAAAAAAAATAAAATTAATATATTTTTAAAAGGATATTGACACTTTTCAATATAAATTGACACTTATTATTTATTTTCAGACACTTAAAAAATATCACACAATTTCTAAATTCAACACTTATTATTTATTTTCAGACACTTAAAAAATATCACACAATTTCTAAATTCAACACCCAAAATTTTTTTTCGAGCCTCGTTCATGCTTTTACATTTAGTATATTTAATTCGATGAATGTGTCAAACCTTATTTTAAGTGATAATTTGTGGCGTTTGAAAATTTGTAGGAATTGCTTTTAATGTTTAAAACTTGTCTAAATAGTTTCCTAGTTATTAATTATAAATCACTTGTGATTTAAGTTTAGTTGGTAAAATGTCAAACTCAAAATTTTAATAAATAATAGATTTTTCTAAAAAAATGTTAATATTGATATTAAACATATAAATATTGATATTAAACATATAAATATTGATACACCAAGTAACCTCGGTTGTAAATGAATTGTTGTTATTCCTTTAGATATCAAGTTCGAGAATGATATTCATAGGAGTGTATGAATATATATTATTAAATAATTGAGAATTGTTTTAAACAGATACTAACTATCTATATTTCATCCTAGACTAATAAAAAAATATTAATATGCCGTAAATACACTAAATGTAAAAGAGGCATATAAACTTTAGTTTCTCTCATTTTAGCTTTACACTTCAAAGCTTTTCCTTTTGCATACTGTAGTCACACTTTTTTTCTAAACACACATAGATATATATATATATATATTACATATATATATTATTGTTTTATTAAATTAACATTTATATTTGTTTTCATGTCAGGTCCAAAACCAGACTACAAGCCCAACAATGGTTCAGTAGCTCGTGAGGAACCCTGACCCTAACAGTGTTCTCTTCTGCGCCGCAAGCTCCCTCGCCTCCCTCTCCGAGTTTCACGGCCACCCGTCTCACGTCCTCCACAACTCCGATTCCTCCGGCGCAAGGATTTCATGGAGATAACAAGCCAACAAACAGTCGAGTTAGAGTTCTAATAGGGGTCAAACACTAAGATCTTAGGCTATAAAAACCCATGTAAATCAAGCACAGAAAAGAGGATTACAGGAGGAGTGATATATACAAAGCATACGCAAATTTTTTTTATAGGAAAAATACACGAAACATACGAGAAATATACGGAGTAACATACCTTGGAACAGAGTTGGTTTGACGGTTCAGTAGCAAGATTAAAGGCAAGAAAGCCGAATCGTTTCGGCCTTGATTTGTCACCATTTACGCATTCTCTTAAAAATCAAAGCTCATATATGTGTTGAGGAAGAGAAGGCGCGTCGATGGATGGTCGTCTCGTCCCCTTCTATCGCCGGCGAGCGGCGGTCCAAGGCGGTTTCGCGGTGGGCTTGTGACGGGAGGATTCTGGAGAGAGGGTTTCCAGAACCTCTTCCCCTCCCTCCCTCTCTTAGATTCTAAAAAAGGGGAAGAATGAAATGCAGTGAGGGTTGAACCCGGTTTTGGGGGTTTAAGCATTGAACAAAACGACACTGTTTTGCTCAAAGAGATTCAGCGTGGTCTATGCAAAAGGGGATAATAACACTTGAGGTCCTTCTCAGTTTTTAATTCTTTGTTCTAATCATTAATTGAAGTCTGATTACATCCTACTTTGACCCGTTAGTTTCCTATAATTATGGTTTGGTCACTGATTATGAATTTTACGTATTTTGGTTGAAGTTCGCATTTGGCCCTTATATTTATAATTATTTTATTTTGATCACTGATTAAAAGTGTTGTGTATTTTTAATGTTTTTTCGAATCTGACCATGACATTTATAAGTATATCATTTTAATCACTGTTTGATATTTATGATCAATTATAATTTAGTCCTCCCCGTTTCTTGTTCATTTTATTTTAGTATGTAAATATTGTTTATCGGTTATCTACATTTACGGTGTCTTTATTATTTAATATTTGCGTTGTGGGCTCTGATTTATTTTTGTAGTTACTGATTAACCATTTTAGCTTCCGCTAATACCTGTTTAGACCCTTAGATGCCTGGTTTCGCTATTTTAGTCCTTAGATATTTGTTTTTGATATTTCAATATATTAATTTTTTTATTTCTATATTCTTCTTTGATTTATTTTACATTTATTCATTATTTGACTCACATTTTCGACACATTTTTTAGAGAAATTCCAACCAATCGAAGGTAAGCAATTTGAATCGGGTATTTTCAATTTTAATTTTCTTAATCAAAGACAACTGGAAATTATGTAGTACCGAAAGGGCGGTTCAAGGGTGCTAATCCTTCCTTGACCGTAATCGACTCCCGAGCCCGACATATTTCTGGTAAGACGCAGATCAGGTAAGAAATAGGGTATCCGATCAACCCATTTATTTTTAAATAAATGATCGGTGGCGACTCCAATCCACATTTTTTAAGTCGAAGCCGAATTCCGGGGCCCAACCGAAAGACGGTTACGACAGCTTGGCGACTCCGCTGGGGACGGGTAAGTGAGTCAGGCCGAAATTAATTTTCGGTTGTCTTTTTATGCGAAAATGGTAAATTTTGATTTTAATTTATTTATTCGATTTCAATTATTTATCTTTGATTATTTTTCAAATAAATAGTTGTACTGACGTTTTTTAATGATTTCAGATTTTTTCAAAATTGTCATCTCAGGCTCTATACCCGAGCTCCGAACCCTTTTAAGTGGGGGTGAAAGCGACGCATTCGTGTGAATTTATTCACCGCATATGCCTAGCAAGTAGCCTTCGGGATTCATATACCTTATGTCTTCGTGTGAATTTATTCACCGTGCGGGCATAAGGGAATGTGTCCCCTCGAGTTTAACTTAGTCCACACAAGCCTGTGATGGGTTTACGACTAAGGATCTGGTAAGCCCAAGGGGGCACCGGCAAAGAGAACTCGAGTACCGTTTTTTAGAACCTAAACCGGGAGAATACAAGGAATTAGAGCTCACCCCAAAGCCTCATTTCAAACCCTAGGTTGCTTTGTTTCCTGCTTTATTTTTTGTTCAAAGCATGCAAACTAGACAAATATGCGGTTAGGATTTGTTTGAAATTAGCATGCGGGATAGAGATCATGTCTGGGTAGGAATACTAAGCATGTTCGGGTAGATATCATGTGGGGTAGGATTTTTCATTTTCATCTTTTTTTATTATTATCCTTATCTCACTAATTTTTTTTCTCCTTTTATTTTTGTTCTTTTGCATTTTTTTTATCATTCACATCATTAAAACGAGGTGTTGATCCACCAAAAATGTGTCTGTTAAAACATGAATAATCTGCATTAATGGACAAAGGGGTTATAATACAAAGAGATAAAAGGCTCAGAAGTCCAACCGGTATCAAAGAATACTTAGAGGCAAAGGTTTCAGGGGCAAGACGAGGAAATAGTTAATGACCCGGAGAGTCCTTTCGAAAATTACGAGAACAAGATGGTGAAACCCTAGCTAAGCTGGAGACCATTATTGATGAATTCCAAAAATAAGTCGACAAACTCCGGATGGAAGGCTCCAAAGACACTTTCGTTTGGAACGAGCTCGGCATAGAGTGAAGGCCGGAGATGCAGTCATTCGAGACCTTTTTTGGGGCAAGCAACTCGTCACCCGCACAAGTTTAGCCAAAGGAGCTGGAACGGTTCGACAGAATATTCAACTGGTGAAGAAGCGGAAGACGAATCAACTTGCCAGAGGCTGTGCGGGATCTATACCATCAAAATTTTTTTTGTCTCTTCAGACGTAACATTTTTGTCCCCAATAAGGATTATTCAGAATAATAGGCACATTTTTCGGATCAATGCCTCGGACATTTCATGCTTCATGCATTTAAACATTTTGTATATTGTTCATTTCTTTACATTCACATTAACTATCTTCACATGATTCATCAAAAAATGAGAACACTTCGACCCTATGACATATAAGGAGCTTTACCAACAGTTGTTTGACGCACATGTGGTGTCACCATATCCAGAGAAATCCATGAAGCCCCGTACCCAGGTAGTATGATGAGAACGCTCATTGCAGCGGAGTCCCAGGGCACACTATCGAGAATTACTCCACAATCAAGAGAATCATACAGAAAATACGTAACAAGAATCGGATCGACTTCAACAACTTGGGGGCATCCAAGTGAGGAAGACCATTTCATCATTTGAGACATTTTGTTTGAATTTGTTTTTTCATTTTTTTTTCTCAAGTTTTTATAAGGACTTTTAAATAAATTTATGTTACTTTAAAGATGTTAAGCAATGGATCACATTTGCAAACTTGCAATTCTTTGAATATCATTTGAATTAAGAAACTCTGTGAATGGTTCAAAGTTACGGATCTTTGACAAAGTAACATGTTTTAAAACAAGGACCTTGACCTTACCCAAAATATACCCTCAAACACCATACCCTGCTCTTACAATTAACTAATACAACATTTTCCTTTCATAAGGTACGGACAACATGGGGCATCATTTGCATATGACAATTACTATGTTTTTTATTTAAGATGTTCAATGACGATGATGATCTTTACAAATGAAAGAGTCGAGTATGTGAATCTAGTTTAGGTCAGTTGCTTGAAAATTGAACTCTAAAGATGAAATTTTTGACTTTCAACAAACACCTAAGCTATAACAGGTTCTTCTTGACAATCTTAAGAAATTAAATCCGTAAAGCTGAGCTATTCCACTAAGGCAATTGGTTATAGAGGAAACTTGAAAGCCCTGGTCTTATGAGTAGATTACGTTCAAACCATGACATTGCTCGGACACTTGGCAATTCGGTGTTTGCTCCACTGCTCTTGTCAGGCTGAAGACTCTGTGATGAGATGAACCCTTCAGTGAACTTGATAAAAGTGATTATAATGTTAAGCTGTCCCTCTAAAGTAATTGGTTAAACGCCCCGACTTTATGGATTCAGCTAGCCAAACTATGAAAAATTAAATCAAATTTATCTGAGCAAGAATTTTTCGGTAATGTTGGACTAAGAGAGTTAAGGAACACCTGTTATAGTCGACTACACACGAGCACTCAAGAATTTCATTTTTAGACCGATATTTTTTTTTTTTTGCACTACATTTGTTGGAGGAGCCTACAAAGCTTGAACAAATGGAAGATTTCAGAGGACCGAAATAAAATGTCTAGTAATTGGTCATTCTAGTTGCGTCATTATGTCCGCACCCAAATGAAATGCCAAAGCATATTTCGATATTTAAAAAAATGACATTTTGGGTTACCAAAACCTTAGAAAGGAGGCCAACCTAAAGCCAACTCATCCCTTTGAACGTTTGTCAAAGAGCTGTAACTCTGAAAGCATTAAAAGAGCTCTTGATTCCTTTGATATTTTTTGAACTCACATTTACAATTTGATTCAATTGCGAACAATATTTTACAACATTTTTATCATGTCTCTCTCCTAAAACAAGAAAAAGGAGAGAAACATTTTCAAGCAGAACTGTCTCAAATATGAAAGGTCTGTAAAGCCAAAGCTCGGGAAGCAAATGGGGCACGATCCATTCCAAGGACCTGATTGACAGACAAAGCACGAGACTCAATCCAAGAGATAAAACATAACTCATTCATGTTACATGCATCTCAGACATACTTAGGTGCATCACATTCATCATTTTAGCATACATAATTTTTGCAGCTTTTAGAGTCAAGCTTCGACTTCAGGATGAAGGCTACTCGACTTGTAAGCGCCTTTAAAGAACGATGGTGGTTGCTTAACTCGGCAGTAATAAGCTACACCTCAACCGACTTGACATCTCAGAATCAATTTCAGATAGGTTCGAGAACCAGTTCAAAACAAGTCTAGTTCGACTCAAACTCAACCATGAGCAGCATGTTTCCAGTTAACACTTTCAGAGCCAATTTCAACTTCACAACGAAGGATATTGGACTCCAGACAACGCAAGTTCAACTTCACGACGAAGGGACCGCTGGTTGTCAATAACCAACTTCTCAATTTCAGAGCCAATTTCAACTTCACAACGAAGGATATTGGACTCCAGACAACGCAAGTTCAACTTCACGACGAAGGGACCGCTGGTTGTCAATAACCAACTTCTCAAATTCAGAGCCAATTTCAACTTCACAACGAAGGATATTGGACTTCAGACAACGTAAGTTCAACTTCACGACGAAGGGACCGCTGGTTGTCAATAACCAACTTCTCAAATTCAGAGCCAATTTCAACTTCACAATGAAGGATATTGGACTCCAGACAACGCAAGTTCAACTTCACGACGAAGGGACCGCTGGTTGTCAATAACCAACTTCTCAAATTCAGAGCCAATTTCAACTTCACAACGAAGGATATTGGACTTCAGACAACGTAAGTTCAACTTCACGACGAAGGGACCGCTGGTTGTCAATAACCAACTTCTCAAATTCAGAGCCAATTTCAACTTCACAACGAAGGATATTGGACTCCAGGCAACGTAAGTTCAACTTCACGACGAAGGGACCGCTGGTTGTCAATAACCAACTTCTCAATTTCAGAGCCAATTTCAACTTCACAACGAAGGATATTGGACTCCAGACAACGCAAGTTCAACTTCACGACGAAGGGACCGCTGGTTGTCAATAACCAACTTCTCAATTTCAGAGCCAATTTCAACTTCACAACGAAGGATATTGGACTCTAGACAACGCAAGTTCAACTTCACGACGAAGGGACCGCTGGTTGTCAATAAACAGTTTCCCAATGTCAGGGCCGATTTCAACTTCACAACGAAGGATATTGGACTCTAGACAACGCAAGTTCAACTTCACGACGAAGGGACCACTGGTTGTCAATAAACAGTTTCTCAATCTCAGGGCCAATTTCAACTTCACAACGAAGGATATTGGACTCCAGACAACGCAAGTTCAACTTCACGACGAAGGGACCGCTGGTTGTCAACAAAATTTCAGTCAGATTCAATTTCAACTTCACGACGAAGGGGCCATATACATGTACAACTTCACAACGAAGGGTATCATACCCCAACGGATTGACTTAACCTCACGACGAAGGGGTCATCTGTAACATCACAACACCAAAGTCTTCAGTTCAAGTTCCACCTTCACGACGAAGTATCTTGAGCCAGAAGACGATTCAGAGGCCACTTGTCAAAAGCCTTGAGCTCGTTTTCAACTTCACAACGAAGGATTTCGTTCTCAGAATTTTCTAGTTCAACTCACGGCGAGGGATTCATTTTGTGTTTTAGACCAAATATCGGATTTCAACTCTAAAACAGAGGATATTCGATGGGATTTCACCCCTATATGGATGGTGTTAAATTTGGATACATTCATGTTAAACAAAAAGCGTGTCTTTTAATCTTTGCCCTATCCCCGTTACACGACTATGGGCAAAGAGGGGCAGCTGTAGTCACACTTTTTTTCTAAACACACATAGATATATATATATATATATTACATATATATATTATTGTTTTATTAAATTAACATTTATATTTGTTTTCATGTCAGGTCCAAAACCAGACTACAAGCCCAACAATGGTTCAGTAGCTCGTGAGGAACCCTGACCCTAACAGTGTTCTCTTCTGCGCCGCAAGCTCCCTCGCCTCCCTCTCCGAGTTTCACGGCCACCCGTCTCACGTCCTCCACAACTCCGATTCCTCCGGCGCAAGGATTTCATGGAGATAACAAGCCAACAAACAGTCGAGTTAGAGTTCTAATAGGGGTCAAACACTAAGATCTTAGGCTATAAAAACCCATGTAAATCAAGCACAGAAAAGAGGATTACAGGAGGAGTGATATATACAAAGCATACGCAAATTTTTTTTATAGGAAAAATACACGAAACATACGAGAAATATACGGAGTAACATACCTTGGAACAGAGTTGGTTTGACGGTTCAGTAGCAAGATTAAAGGCAAGAAAGCCGAATCGTTTCGGCCTTGATTTGTCACCATTTACGCATTCTCTTAAAAATCAAAGCTCATATATGTGTTGAGGAAGAGAAGGCGCGTCGATGGATGGTCGTCTCGTCCCCTTCTATCGCCGGCGAGCGGCGGTCCAAGGCGGTTTCGCGGTGGGCTTGTGACGGGAGGATTCTGGAGAGAGGGTTTCCAGAACCTCTTCCCCTCCCTCCCTCTCTTAGATTCTAAAAAAGGGGAAGAATGAAATGCAGTGAGGGTTGAACCCGGTTTTGGGGGTTTAAGCATTGAACAAAACGACACTGTTTTGCTCAAAGAGATTCAGCGTGGTCTATGCAAAAGGGGATAATAACACTTGAGGTCCTTCTCAGTTTTTAATTCTTTGTTCTAATCATTAATTGAAGTCTGATTACATCCTACTTTGACCCGTTAGTTTCCTATAATTATGGTTTGGTCACTGATTATGAATTTTACGTATTTTGGTTGAAGTTCGCATTTGGCCCTTATATTTATAATTATTTTATTTTGATCACTGATTAAAAGTGTTGTGTATTTTTAATGTTTTTTCGAATCTGACCATGACATTTATAAGTATATCATTTTAATCACTGTTTGATATTTATGATCAATTATAATTTAGTCCTCCCCGTTTCTTGTTCATTTTATTTTAGTATGTAAATATTGTTTATCGGTTATCTACATTTACGGTGTCTTTATTATTTAATATTTGCGTTGTGGGCTCTGATTTATTTTTGTAGTTACTGATTAACCATTTTAGCTTCCGCTAATACCTGTTTAGACCCTTAGATGCCTGGTTTCGCTATTTTAGTCCTTAGATATTTGTTTTTGATATTTCAATATATTAATTTTTTTATTTCTATATTCTTCTTTGATTTATTTTACATTTATTCATTATTTGACTCACATTTTCGACACATTTTTTAGAGAAATTCCAACCAATCGAAGGTAAGCAATTTGAATCGGGTATTTTCAATTTTAATTTTCTTAATCAAAGACAACTGGAAATTATGTAGTACCGAAAGGGCGGTTCAAGGGTGCTAATCCTTCCTTGACCGTAATCGACTCCCGAGCCCGACATATTTCTGGTAAGACGCAGATCAGGTAAGAAATAGGGTATCCGATCAACCCATTTATTTTTAAATAAATGATCGGTGGCGACTCCAATCCACATTTTTTAAGTCGAAGCCGAATTCCGGGGCCCAACCGAAAGACGGTTACGACACATACACCCTATATATCTAGAGGTGCAGTTAATAATTGAATCAAACATATATTAATTAAGTTAATTAAAATTAATTTTTTTACTATAATGTATTATAAATGTAAAAAACAATATTAAAAAAAATAAGGGAAAACTCTCTATCTCTTAAATCCCACATAGATAAGAATAAAGACTAACACTCTAATTATGCTCATAGAAAACTAACACTAACAACCTTTCTAATTTATGGAGCCAAATTACATCTTTATTTACTATACTATAAGTTTATTCTTTTGGAATTTTTAAAGGGCACATTTTATTAAATGTGTTTTTCATTGTCATTTTTCACATAGACAGAAGACGTGTTTGAAAAAATATTTTTCCAAGATGTTTTAGTAGGAAACGCTTTCGTCTTTCGTGATTGAAAAAAATACTAATTTAAAAAGTAATTGAATACAAATATTAGAATAGAAAATAACTTTGTAATTAATGATATTTGAATAAAGAAAACCCTATTTTTTGTGTCTTGAATACCTAGCAATACTGCAATAGTAAATATATGGATGGAGCACAGTTTTTTTTTCAATGTTTTAATTTCAAGTTTGATAAAGTATGTGTTTGAGTAATTAAAGAAGGTGTTTATTAATGGAGGAAGAGAGGTTGGGGTATGGTGGATGAAGACGAGAGGGAGGATAAATAAAAAATGAATTAAATTAGTAGAATATTAAAATATAAAAAAAATTAATTGTTTTAAAATTAGAATCAAATTGCACAAATTAAGTTACATTAAGTATGTGTTTGGGTGTTCATTGTTCAATAATTAAAATCTTTAGACTATATACTATTTTGTAATCACTTCAGTTTAATCAAAAAATAGAATCAAATCAAAATAAAAAAATATGAATTTTTCTATATTTTAAAAAAGTCAAATTGAGATCAAGTTAGATTCAATTTTATAGTAAAAAATGACTCAGAATAATATTATAAATATCCCTTAAATATTTAGAGATAATTACAATAATATCGTATTTATTTACCTAACAAAAATGAAAAATTATATATATATAGGGTTAGAATCTACTTACACAATGTAAAACTCTTTAGTTTACACATATTTAAGATCGTTGGATGAGTGAAAATAGATAATTAAGATTGACTCCTTATCTGTTTTTCAGGGAATATCTTCTCATTTCCTACTTTTAATATCAGTCATCTATTTTCACTCATCCAACTATCCTAAACTTGTGTAAAACTAAAAGAGTTTTACATTGTGTAACAGGATCCTATCTCGTATATATATGGTTAGGATCCACTTACACAATGTAAAACTCTTTAGTTTTACACAAGTTTAGGATCGTTGGATAAGTGAAAATAAATTGCTAAGATTAACTCCTTGTTTTTTTCCCCAGTAAATATCTTCTCATTTTCTACTGTTAATCTTAGTCATCTATTTTCACTTATCCAACAGTCTTAAATATGTGTAAAACTAAAAGAATTTTACATTGTCTAACAGAATCGTAGCTCACACACACATATATATATATATATATATATATATATATAGTCTTATTGGATCGGATTAGCCGCATGTTATTATCCAAAAAATCCTTATTAAACTCGAATTGGGAAGGGTGCATATGGAAGGTTATAATATTAAGGTCGGATACGGGTGGGCCAAAAATTCGACTTGACCGATTATTTGTGTATTTTATCTTAAAAACAAACAAATAAATAAATGCTTACCTTGGATAAGTAGAGGGAGGGAGGGTTTTCTTAGTTTTGTGGGTGAAAAGCAACTTGATAAGGTCAATGTATTCCGTTGGTCACGTGGCTGATTGGGCCAGGCCACATTCTTTGGTGCTGTAGTATGGTCTTTGTGGGATAGGAGAAATACAATTGTCTTTGATCCCCAGAACACAGGATGGGAGTCAATTCTAGTAAGAGTACAAAGGCTAAATAGAGAAATAACTTGTACAAACACTCCAATCCAAGCACGAGTTCTTATAAAATTGGGTTGAAACTTGTCGAGTTCGAATAAAATTATGATCACTATGTATAACATCTTTGCATCAACTTGAGGATTGATATCAACATATTCAACATAATCTTAAGATTTATTTTTTATTTAATTAGCTTATGGTTAGGGATTACATTTAATTGTCCTTTCCCTAGAGCTATTTCTTGTATAGAAATAGTCTTGTAATTATCTTTTGCAATTTACAGCATTTACTTAATTCTCTCTACTTTCGCTCTTTTTGGTCTTCCTCTAAATCTCTGGTTTCAACACAAACAAATAAATGGAAGCGTCAACGTTTTATTGCTTGACCTTTTCCCTTGAGACACTGACCTTGCTAACATTTCAACTAATACTTTAGCTTATCAGACCTGAAAATAACAAAGTCACTCACAATAATGGCATATCATAAATATTTTAGAACTTTTGCACATGCATGAACATTGAATTTAATAGAACATTACACCATCAAGATTCTTGAAGTTTCATTCAAATGATGATGGTTCACCCTGAACGAAAAAGAGGCCGGAAGGGGCACCACCATTCGGCCAGAGTGCTAACTTGACCGGAATCGCCGCGCCTTCTTCAGGGGTCAAAATGCCTTGAATGTTCAACCAACAAGAACTTTATTAAATGGTTAATTGACAATGAAGCAACAAAGCAAACTTAACTGTCTTTTCTATATCCTTAGGGGCTTTAATTGGGGGATATACAAACACAAAGTTTGGGGGATGATTCACTTAGTAATGAATCGTTTGCTTTAAAAACTCGAAACTTCTTGGAGATTGAAGAAAAGGCCCGAAGACCCGCCAATGGGTAGCAATGCCAATCTCGATGCATTCTCTGCCCCTTCTGCAGCGGTCATGTAGCCAGTGTCACCAGTGATATCGGTTTTGACAAAGCCTGGAGCAACACAATTGATGCAGAAACCAGGGTACTTCTTGGCCAGTATTCTAGTGTAGGCATTCATAGCTGCTTTCGAGACACTATAGGCAGTTAGTCCGATGTAAGTTTGCCAGCCATTCGTTCCCACCGTTCCTTCTCTGAAATCTTCAAGAAACCTGTTCAAAACTTGTTCTACTCTCTCTTCTGTGAGGGTTTCAACATCACTTAACACTTCTTTGGCCCATTCATGGGACATTATCTGAACCACGAGAACAAATAGTTCATAAATTTTTTAAGCTAAGACAAGTAGCAACTTCGGTAAACACTATATCTGCAACCATCTGAACTAAAACAATACCTTCAATACTCCGAGATAAGAGGAAACATTTACAATCCTTGCCGAATCAGATAACTGAAGGAAAGGAACTAGTGCTTCAACCATTCTTTTCATACCATAGTAGTTCGTATTCAGACATTCTTCAGCCTGATCGTACGTTTGTCCTGTAATAATTTCATTCCAAATTTGCTCCCCAACTGGCTGCATCCAGAAAGGATTTTCAAACTATCCGTTAGTAATTCCCACGAGTAGACAAACCATTAACAATTTTCAAATGGAAAAAATGTATATGCAACAGAATCCAGTTTCGAGTTAGCTACCTGATCGGACATGTTCAAGTGATATTTTCCTGCAGTTTTAAGTTCAACGCTTAACAGAGAAATTCAGGGTATAAATTTGGATAAAAGATTCGAATCGCTTGTTCTTTTATCAGTCTCAAACAAGCTAAGCTAAGTACTACCATATACAAAAACATCATTTGATCCTTCTTCACTATATGATAGACCACGCCTGACATGTATTTCCATTGTTATCTTAATTTAACTCCATAAAACAACTTGAAACAAGGTGCGGTAGTATGGAATCTAAAGACTTACCCAATCACCAAAATCTTCAACAGCCGCAGCGAATCTCTGATAGTTCATAGTGAGTCCAGCAACCGCAGCGTTATTGACCTGCAACAGATTTCATCATTACCATTATCATTATTGTGATTGTTCTTTTTCCATTCTTAACCCCATATTACCAAAATAAATGAAGAGTAGAAATTACATACTAAGATATCAAGTTTTCCGAACTGGGTTTTGATGAAAGCTGCAATTGAAGCAATGCTAAGAGGGTCTGTGACATCAAGCTGGTGGAAAAACAGATTATCAGAAAGACCAAATTCCTTGAGCATTTGGAAAGCTTCAAGGCCCCTTTGCTCATCTCTAGCAGTTAACACCACGGTGACTCCTTTGGAAGCCAGCTGCCTACATATTTCCAATCCAATTCCCTTGTTTGCTCCAGTCACCACTGCATACCTTGAACAAATTAAAGTAAAAACTATGTTAAAGATGTGTGAAGAATGAAGAGTTTAATTCACTGGGTTACCTCTTTGTTGCGAGGAAATCGCATGTTTCTGCCATCTCTTCCTATTTGCTGCTTCGGGGTTGCCGATGAACGGGCGAGAGTGCCATTTTATACAAGTTCGCTTGTGTATTTGTACACCGACAAAAAATATTCACTTAAATAATCTTTATTTTTAATTATTTTTTAATATATTGTCCTTTTAAGAAAATATTTTAAACTTGTATGCCAAGTTTGAACATCATCCTATTCTTTTTCATTATTAATATGACATGTGAGAATTTTTTATTTGTATATTTTGAAGATTTATGAAAGTAAATATAAAGATTGATGTATCACTTATAACTGGTACTAATATGTATACGTGCGACTATGATATAGGAATATGAATAATTAAGAGTTTGAAAGAAGTTATAATTATACTACCTTTCTCGTAGATTCATCCTAAAAGTGTTTACTTCAAAATCTCTATAACTTATAATAATTATTGTATACAGAACAAATTTAAAATCAACATTCTATTTGAGATCATAACTTTCTTTTACAAGTCTATTAGTAATTCCAGATGAAAAATAGTTATTTTGCATTCAAGTAAGATTCTCTTCCATTTTTCCAAAGAGCATACCCAAACAATAATATTTATTTTAATCATGATAATTATGACAAATGACGTGTCACTATTAGGATCAATTGATAGTCTCAGTCAAACTAATGGTTAAATAATTATATTGACACACTTTATCGTATGTATTAATTTATATTTTTTTATATAATTTTTTCCTAGATGAGTGTTATATGTTGATAAACAATAAAAAAAAAACTAATTATATTTAGATAAAAGGACCATTTTGTCAGCGGCAATTTATTGGAAATAAAGGATACAATTTTAACGTGATCCTTGAGTATGACATGAGAGGAGCATATGATTTCCACGAGCTCCTTGAGTATGACGAGACGAGATAAGAAAGGTAATCCTAAGGTTGCAACAAAGCTGGAGTGCCCGTCTGCTATCGAGTGTGATATATTCAGTGACAAATTTAAAAATATATTTTTTTAAATTGATGCATATATATTAATAATAATAAAAATTGTAAGAGATAAATATCAAATAAAATTTTAAAATAAACACCTTTAATAAAATAAACAATAAACATAGAGAATTGGAATATACATGCATCCGCTGCTGCACACATTTTCAAATCAAACTCATCTCTGAATGGCGGACGAACCTGTGTATACTGTTCATTTTCCAGTGGTTCTGCATTTCTCTTCTCTCTCTCCAATTTATAATGCAAAAGAAATATTCAATTACTTCTAATATTTTACCTCATCTAACTAGTAGATTCAAATGCCAAAAATGCATTTTAGAACAGGGACACCAAACTGAAAATTAATGCTCCAACAAGAGCATATATATTTGCTAAAAACTGAAGATTTAGAATGGTGTTGAACTCTTAATAAATAATAGTTCAAATTTATTTATTTAAAAAAAAGATAAAATGGTATAATCTTAATCTTCATAGTAATTGAAAGAACAAAGCTAGGCTTGTTTCCCGGCTGTAGTTGGGTGGCCGTACCGCAGTCTGATTCCAGATCGTGATACACAAATAAAAATATCAAAGTCTACTTTTCATGAACAAGTGGACTGTAAATAGGGAACCACATATTTCGAAATACGTATTCCACCGTATCCTCCTGCATCCGAAGTGAAATGTTCGAGGTTAGAATTTGAAAACTGAGCTAAATCTCCAGTTTTATCTTATGAATATTTACCTAGTATAAGCTTTTCTAAGGGATTAAAAAGAAGAGGAAGGAAGATGGATTTCATACTTTTGACATGTGAGCCAGTTCATTAGGTCCCACTTCTCCATGCCCTTCCGCCACTTCCTCGGCAACAGCAGCTCGTAGAACAGATGCTCCAACCTCGGCTGTAATATGTCGAATGCTGCATGGTGCACACCCGGGATTAGCTCGACGATGATGAAGTAGGCAGAGAATTATAACTTCTAAAATCTACATCTATTGTGACAGGCAAATGATAGCATATTTACCTGTTGACGGATGGATACAAGATGCCTTTCTGAATTTCCTCATCACTCATATAAGATGCAAGGCTGCAAGGATGCCACCACATGATTCGCATTCACAGATAGTAAAAACGCTGATTTCGACGGTTATATGCAAAAAGGAATTACCAAAAGAGAGAAAACAAAAAGAGAAGAACTATGCGAAAATAATAATATTCATACCATTCAGCAGCAGCTTGCAACATTCCATCAGTTATAAAACGAGCACCAGAGACCAAACTTCCCAAACCAATCCTGCAACAATAGTTAAATGCAAAGTTAAGATCTATGTAAGTTTAAGAAAAGAATAATGAGGAACCAGAAAATAAGACCTACCCTGGGAACAGGTACATGTTATTTGCTTGATTTACATAGCCCACTTTCCCATTACCTATCAGCAAGCAAATGATTGATAAAGATATAATAACAACCTCCTAAAATACCAGAATCGTGAGAGAGAAAGCAGCAGTAAGTTCTTGTAAATTTTTGAAGCAAAATATTTCGAACAGGATGAACTCCAGTTAGTATGGAAAATACCAAGTTGGATATTTTTGAAAGGGCTTCCACTGGCAAAGACTATGTTTTCTCCGGCATGCTTAAAAGCATCAACTGCGGTGCATTCAGCTGTCCAATGGGAATGCAAACAGAATGTTAAAACAAAAGATCTAGTTTTGTAAGGAAAATCGAAATGCATATGGGGCAGAAAAAACAAACCATTCATGGTGGGATTCGACATTGCAAAAATAGCAGGTCTAGTTGAACCAGATTCACGCAAGGCCTTGAGCACCTGTTTTTTTGCCAGCATAGTAAATAACTCAAAAAATGCATAATGCGAGTAACTAGAATAAAAAATATGTATATAATTAGTTTGGAAAAGTGAGAATTTTCACCTCTTCACTGAAAACACCACCAACTCCAGACAGACCTAGAAGAACATCGGGTTTGACCGTTTTAACCTGAATAAAATTAGCTTTACAGCAATTAATTCTTATATGCATAAACAGCATCGATAACTTCCAGAAAATTATACTTTAAAAAGTGTAGCATAAAATCTTTTTTTATGTCACAGTATACTGCAAATTCTGCACTAGCGTGTCCACACAATTTCATATGCACCAGCCAGGCACATATATACGCCACCTTTCTAGCACTGGCATTGAGCTTACCACTTCAAGTAGAGAAGCTGCTTCTCTAAGTCCCACTATCTGTCCTGGATCTTTAGCAAATGGCGCAGCTGCTGGATCAAGATTCTTCCTCTCTTTAGTGATGAGACCCTTAACCGAAAACAAACAACATTAGAAGTATAGCTAAAATGAGAGAATCTAGATTTCATGTCAAATCTTAATAATTTTCTAATAAGAAAAAACAATTTTGCTTCTTTTTTTTTTTTTAAAAGGAAACCATGAATGATGCAGATAGTATAAAAAGCCTCATCTCTATTACACAATAGTACATATAAAAAAATTAAAAATCTTAGCACAAATGGAATGAAGAGTACTACAGTGGAAGTAAAAACTTACATCTTTATCAAGTAGGAAAAAGTTTTGTGCGGCAGTTTCATGTTTTCCTGTCATTCTCGCAACAGCTTGCACAGCCATGCTAAGAACACCAAGCCCTGCACTGGAAGACAGATAGAAAGGTGGATATGAGAGAAGTAAAGCCATGAATGGGCACAAAATATTATGGTGAAAGACTGAAAGCCGATAGTTATCTGTAAGTTAAATCAGTACCTCCCAGCTCCCACCACAACTATTTTCTGATCCGGAAAGTTGGCCAATGACCGACCTTGTGCTCTTGCAGATCCTAACAATCCAGCAAGTGCAACTCCAGCAGTTCCCTACAAGGCATTAAGTAGGCAGCACAACATTTTAATAATGGTGACACTCAAAGTGATTCTGTAGCAATCTGTATTACACTAGACACTAGTTCATAAAAGTAGCAAGTGGCAGCACCAAGAGCTTACCTGTATGTCATCATTAAACATGCAAAACCTTTTCCGATAACGGTCCAGGGTTTCAAAGGCCCACTTCATTTGAAAATCCTCAAACTGAATGGCATAACCATCAAATAAATATGATATAAACAAAGCATATAATACAACAGTCTCCCATCTGAAAGAGACAAACCTGTACGATGGCCTTTGGCCAACGTGTGTGAACTGCTTCCATGAACTCATCAACAATTGATAGATATTCTTCCCCTTCTAACCTAGGTTGTCTGAGTCCTAAATCTGTCAAGCCAAAGAAGCATGTCAAAAGAAATCGGCACAACCTACCAGGAAACAACATCATATGGAAGCATCTCACACGGTGCACTCTGCAAAGGTAGCAACTTCTTAAGAGAAAAGTAGTTAAAGTATATAATTTACTCACAAAGCCGGTCTTCAAGTAGCTTTTGATTGTTAGTACCGACATCTAACATAACTGGGAGTATCTGTCAGAGACAAAAAATTGATTGACTAATTGAAATTAAGCACAAGATATGAATCACCATAGCAAGAGAAAAACAATAAAATGGTAGGAACAAACTCTAAAAGCAACATGTAAACCAAAAGGTAATGTTGTCCACTTAGCCACAAATAATTTTTGCACTTGAATATAAGGGAGAATCATAATGGATCCTTGATGTGTCAAACAAAGAAATCAACCAAACTAAGGTATGAAAGTCGTTGTCAAATGGTCGATATACACAAACATGGTCCATCTTAATGGCGTTAAGTACCAAAAAGAATGTATAAGCCAAGTTATAGATGGAAGACATATACACAGGAAGGGGGAAGAAAAAAGAAAAGAAATAATATTTCATACCCGTTGTGGATTGATACCAGCAGCAGCAACATACATATCAAGTTTTCCAATAGGTATTCCAATACCCTGAACTCCAAGGTCACCAAGGCCAAGAATACGACTGCCATCAGTCAGGACTATCATATCAACCTGTGAGACAGGAATCCGAGGTAGCATATTAACCCCAGAAAGCAAAAATCCTTAACCTGCTTTACTATAGTCAAAATGAGCATAAGGAATGACGCGCAATCTCCAACACTCTCAAGATCCAAAAACTTACATGTTGAGATGGCCAGTTATATATCATAGACATCATCTCTCCTTTATCCTTCGCACTGAAATACATTCCACGTGGGCGTCTAAACAGTCCAGAGTAGTTTTGACATACTAGTCCAACAGTTGGCGTGTAAATAATCGGTGCAAAATCTTTGATGTTGTCCATAAGGACCTGGAGCAAAAAGCAAAGCACAAGTTCAAATGATATGAGAAGTAGAGAAATCAAGATTTTTTCATGAATACCATAGACACAAACTTACTCTGTAGTATAGTGTTTCATTCCGGTCATGCAATCGATTTAAGATCCTCCATTTCGCTAACGCAACAACACTATCAGGTTGGCCCTTCGTATTTTTCTCCAAGGAGTGATACGAGTCCACTACCAATTAGAAACAGTCAAAATCAAGGCAATTGCTAAAAATGGGATCAAGTTCAACAACTCGGTAAAATTCCACTAAAAGGAAAATACACAACAAATCGATTTATGGATAAGCGCCTCCAAGTCTTCACTGATATGAAAAACTTACAAAAACTCCGTCATATCTACGTATGTTCTGGAAATATCACACGTTTGAATGGTAGGTATCAAACAAACTTACTGAAACGATCATATTGCTGTTCAAATGATATCACACGTGGCGGAAGAAGACCACGGAGCCCAAGTCTATCTCTTTCTGTTAAAGGAAAGCCAGTATCCTGCAATTAAAAGGGGGAAATGTCAAAAGCTTGCATAAACAGAGATTTTCATCAAAGGGGGAAAATCAAGCTTACATTTCTAAAACACGATCTAAGACAAATTAACCAACTTCCAATTTGTAATAAAAGCATTTCCGAGTCAAAGAAAAATTCACTTTCAGTAAGCACAAAAAATTACTACTTCAAACAACAAGTTCATCAGACATATAAGCTAATTTATAGAACTAATAACCTAACCTTATTGAACCAAGGATCATGAAGAATATCAGTTCCACGCTTGTGAACAATACAAGGACCAGGAATCGCCGAGGAGAACAACCGCCGCGTACGGCTCAACCTGGACGATGCAAATCGCGTGAGATTCCACATTCCGAGACCTAGATTTCAAGATCCAAAGCCACAGCTGAGGAGAACAACACAACACCAAAGAAGAACTTTGTCTTAGAGGCTGTACTGTCCAAAAATGTCGCCGCTACTATATTAAGAAAAATCAATGGTAGAACTGATTCAGTTGAAAATGTCGAAGCTACAGATTTTATTTTCTTTTATTTATTTAATTTCTCTGACGATCTTTTTAGTTTGGTCTACGGTAGTCTTGAATATATAGTATTATGTATGAAAGCGGAGTTGTCTGAAGATGCCCGGGAAATGCGGGTAGGAAGAGAATGTAGTTTGGTGTGATCGCTGTCAGAGGATGGGCGGTGGAGATTGAGAAATGAAGGGGAAGCTGCTGTGGATGGATTGCCCAGTGAAGACACGGGCAGTGAGGGTATATTTGGTAAGATAAAGTTGTGGTTAATCATGGGACGTGGGCCCATGCTTTTGTGGTTCTTCACTGTGTGTTGAGAAGTTTCCACGTTCGATTTTTGTACGCTCACATCATTTAGGATCGTTTGTTTAATTTAAAATGATTAAAAGTTGAATGATTTAAATATTGAATGATTTAGAGATTCTGTATGAATTAGTTCTGAATGTGACATGTTATTTGATAATGACTCTAAATCATTAATAATGCACTTCTGTGCTGAATCATTCAACACTGTTTTATTGAATCAGTTAACACTAAATCATTCAAAGGTACGAAATTATATGAAGATTCTATTAAGAGACAAACAAATAGTCCCTTAGAAATTTTAGAAATAAAATACTATATGAAATTAGATTTTGTACTCTCAAATACGTAATGGTCTATTTAAATTTTAGTATAGTTAAATATTATTTTTTAATAGTAGTTCAATCTTATAAAATTAAATGATAAATATAAAATTTTAAATTAAGTATAATTTATAAAAAAAATTAAAAGAAATTTAATTAATCTAAGGTGATATATGTTTTAAAAAATTTCAATCATTTAACAATGAAAGTTCAAACACAGTTGTAATTTATGATACTTGAACTTGAAATTTTTAATGATAACAATCATCCCTTTAAATACTGAGATGGTTTAGTTCGTGCTAAAATATTAAAAAGTTTAAATATAATTTTTTTAATTTTCTTTGTGATGGGATTTTAACATGTTTGTGTTTTAAATATATTATACATATTTTTATTGAGTGATTATAGTTAATGTCTATAAATATGTATTATAATCAATATTATTTAACTTTTATTTATGTTAACATGTTTATGAAACATTTACCGTACATATCCTAGAAAAAAAAACTGATTTTTTTCAATCTTAATGTTCTTTTATTTTAATATTTGATTCGGAAAAAGTAAATGAAATTAAAATCAAATTGGAGTCCTCGATAATTGCTTCTGCCGAATCATATTATAAATTATTATCTACGACTTTAGATAAAAGAAAATATTTTCATTCACATTAAAAGATGATTTTATTAAAATTGTTAACATTTGATAATAACTTTACGAATATGATTAAATATTATATTCGAACATAAAAATTGTAAGGATAATAATTAGTATAGAATAGAATATTAATGACATATTTTAAAAGTTTTACAAGTATAGATGCAAATAGTACATTTTTGGGAGGGTGGAAGTGGGCAGAGGAATAAGGACATCGGGGCGGATGTAAAAGAATATGTCCGATGTTTCTTGTAATAGATGGTGTATTGTTTGGTCATCTCATAAGAATAAGAATAACTAATGCGCTTTTGAGATCATTATCCCCAACAGAGTAGGATGGCAATTTCAGACCATCTTTGACCAGAAAATTAATATTCTTATTCCTTGCTTCAATTGATTAATACAAGTAAATATACACTTTTTTCTTGGTTTATTTTAATATAAATATATATATTGTAACATCCCAAACTATTGGTTAGTGATTAAATTATAAAATTCCAGAATGTGGTGATTAAAGTGGGATATTTGAATAGTTCAATGATTTATTCGGAAATATTTCCTGAAGGCTTTAGTAATTATTAAAAGAATCAAAGGGCAAAATGGTTATTTAACATGAAAGATATTTTTCCCTCTTATAAGATAAGAGAACCACGTGGGGAAATGAGAGATTTCTCCAGAGTTTTCTTCTTCCTTCTCCTAGTCGTGGACTCCAACTTGCAAAGGTAAGATTTCTTAATAGTTGATTATTAGTTGAAATTTAAGTTGAGTTTCGATCATTTGATAATAATTAAGCTTAAGGAAAGCTTAATTTATTCTGAAACAATAAGATGAAAGGTGTATGAGAGATTAAAGGAAATGGGGTTTTATATGAATTTATGGAAAATAGTTGATAAGTTGAATATGAAGCTAAATGTGACTTGTCATCAACCTAATTAAGGAGTATGAAGTGTTAGAATTGAATTTAGAACATGTTGAAAATTGGGTATGATTCTTGGATTCTAGATAGAGAAGTGGATTTTGAAGTTGAAGATGTATTGAATGAGTATTAATTAGTTCAAGTATGAGTAGATGAGTTAAGTATATATAAGGGGATGAAATAGGAAGTGTTTGAGCATAAATGAGGTGATTTTCATGCTCAAAATGTAATTTCTGAGCAGAGGGTATCAGTACCCTATGAAGGTGTATCGATACCCCTTTTAACGAAAAATTACAGAATATCCCTGAAGATGAAAAATTCATAATGTCATTAGGGTATCTATACCCTAGACAGGGTATCAATACCTCAGTTAGGGGTGTATTGATACCTTATAGAGGGTACCGATACTGTTAACTTCCTAAAAAGGCTACTTTTAAAGCCTTTTTCATTAAGTTATTGTTTGTTTAAAAGCTCATTTTAGTCATTTTAGGATCATGTAGTTGCATGTAGTTGCATACAGTTGCATTTGTGGTGGTTGTGCTATTTTATTTCTTAATGATGCTGTTTGAGGGAAAGGTGTAGTTTGTCTATGATGTGCAGGGAATAGCAAGAAAAAGGATTCTTTGGGAAGTAATGCCGCGGCATCACACGTTGCTAAAGCAGATTGAAATGCCTTGGCATTTCTGGCGCAGAAAAAGACGAAAAGATATTTCTGCATAAGGACAGCTGGCACTGGACAGCTGTCCCTGCACGTGGAGGACTGCTGTAACCGCCTGCCAGAGCTACCAATAGACCACTGCCACTTGGAGGATAAGATTCATGCAAAAAAATATGATTATAGGGGTATGAGGGGTATTTTGCACCCAACAAACTCATCATTACCCCTAGATATTTTATTTATTATATATGACACCTCATGGGAGAGAGAGAGGAGAGGACGGTGAGCTCACGCATAGAGCAGAAAAATCAGATTTTTATTTTCTTTTTTCATTTCTTCTTCCTTGGGAATATTCCTCCATTGATAAAGCTCCAAGGATTGGCAAGCTAGGCGCCGAAAGGAGCTAGCTAGCTAGGTGGTTCGTGGTGGCCGAGATGAGACCTCCGGTGGTGCGTCGAAGGCTTCTTCTCACTTCCCTTTTTGCTGCTATTTTTTATATTATTTTGTGGGTTGTTGGAATGAATTTTCATGACTTTGTGTTTGGATATTTCGAACCCCACCATGAACTAACTTATTTGGTGGTGGTTGGTTGAATGGTTGTTTGAACTTTATTTTCAATAGTATATTTAAGTTTATTTTGGTTCTTTATTTGCTTTGCTTATTAATGCTTCACCATCTAGGCTTGTAAGAGGCATGGAAATATCCATCTCTTAGATGAAGGTTAGGTATTCGGAAGAATCCTAAACTAAAAATACTTGTAAGTATTCGGAAGAAACGCAAGATAAGATCCTCATAAGCAATGGGTTATGGTATTTTCAAGGGGCTTTGAACCGGCCTAGGAATATTATAACTTAATCCCTTAGATCTCGGAAGAGAATAGGATAGGATTTCAACGACTAAAAAGGGTGTCTTTATCAATAAGGTAGGTTGTCCAACATCGTTGAGTGAGAGCAGATGCCTTGGCATCCTATTCTGTTAGGTTCTTTTGAACACCTTAGGAAAGCCCTGTCGAGTAAGCAAAGACAAGATAGCTTAAATATACTTGAGAAATAAGTTTAGCAACCTTAGACCAATCCTTACCATTCATTTCATTGGAAGCTTGTCACGTGAGGATTATTTTCTTCTTATTTTATTTATCATTTTATTTACTGTTTTTACCATTTTTCATTGCCTCAACATTTCATCATACTCAACATTAAACATCCATCATTGCCACTGTATTTCCATTTGCTACACCATCACACCATCAATCCGCATCCACCAGCATACACATATCCATTGCCGTGACATTTGTATATATCAAGACTAACTATACTTAGATAGAATATTGCATTGCTTTGGTTAGACTTTTGTGATTTCACCCAATCCCTGTGGAGACGATACTCACTCATCATTATATTACTTGAGCGATTGTGTATACTTGCACATTATTTGCGTATATTTTATAGTACTCACAACACGCGAACAAGTTTTTGGCGCCGTTGCCGGGGATTGGCAGCCTGAAGTTATTTAGTTTTGCCAGAGCATTTTATTTTGTTTTGCATTTTTATTTTTTGTATAGTTTACTTGATATTTTTGTTTTATTTTTCAGGTTTATTTAGTGTATGCCTAGAAGAAATTCTGAAGAGCCTTTGGAACCAATAGAACCTGAGATTGAAAGACTCTTTAGAAGAAGAAGACGTGCTCAAGGAAATATGTATCAGATTGGAAACCAAGGCATTGGTCAAGATGACGGAAATCAGAATGCCGCGATATTAAACAATGTTGAACATGCTATCAGGCCTCGTGTTATTCGAGATCATTTAAATCCGATGCTGGATTATCTGAATCCTGGGATTCTGGCACCCGAAATTCAAGCTGCATATTTTGAGCTGAAACCAGTCATGTTCAACATGTTGAATTCCATTGGGCAGTTTGGGGGTATGCCAACTGAAGATGCCAGGCAGCACATTCGTAATTTTCTGGAAGTTTGTGATTCTTTCCGCCAAGAAGGAGTGCATGAGGATTTTCTGAAATTAAAGCTTTTTCCGTATTCATTGCGTGACCGAGCAAGAGCTTGGTTGAGTGGTGTACCAGCCGGTTCGATGGAATCATGGGCCGATCTTTGCAAGAGTTTCTTATTGAGGTACAACCCACCAAACATGAATACGCAGCTAAGGAATGAAATATCATCATTTCGCCAGGGCGACGACGAATCCATGTATGAGTGTTGGGATCGTTATAAGAGTTTGCTTCGAAAGTGTTCAAATCATGGTTTTCATGATTGGACTCAAGTAGTCATGTTCTATAATGGAGTCAATGCACCCACGAGGATGTTACTAGATGCCTCAGCAAATGGGACATTGCTGGACAAATCACCTACTGAGGCGTTTGCTATCTTGGACAGAATTGCTAACAATGATTATCAATTTCCTTCCTCAAGACTTGGGAGTGGGAGGAGAGCACCTGGAGCATTCGAGTTAGAAGCCAAAGATTCGGTGTCCGCTCAACTCTCCGCTATTACTAATAAGTTGAAGAACTTACAATGTTCCACTGATGTGAAGGAAGTGAAAACAACTAATCTGGCATGTCTGTTATGCCAAGGCAATCATCACGAGAGCGAATGCCCAACCAACCATGAGTCCATCAACTTTGTTGGTAATTACAATCGAGGCAGCAACAATCCTTACTCAAACACTTATAATGCTGGATGGCGTCAGCATCCTAATTTTTCATGGGGAAATCAAGGAGCCCACAATGCTAATCAACCTACTAGGCAGCAGAATCACAATGAGCCTCAAAGTTACCAAAATGCTATGCCATGGCATAATGCTAACAAAAGAGCTTCATCTTCAGCGAGCATAAGTTCCTTAGAAGCTACAATTCAAGAATTCATATCTACTACGAAGACAATGCTGCAAGACCATTCTACTTCAATTAAAAATCAAGGAGCTTTACTTCATAGTCAAGGCGCCTTACTTCAAAGCCATAGCTCGTCTCTGAGAGCTTTGGAAGGTCAAGTTGGTCAGATTGCTACAGCATTGCAAGAGCGTCAGCAAGGACGTTTGCCAAGTGATACTGAAGTCACTAAAGGGCCTGGAAAAGAGCACTGCAATGTGTTAACTCTTAGGAGTGGAACACAAATCAATCAACAAGTCAAGGATAGTGGGCCACAGCATGATGATTCTAATCCCACTACTGAAGCTGAATTACAAGATGATAGAGTTTCTGAGAAGGACAAGGAGGAGGATTCTGCCAAGGTACCAGATTCTGATGCCAAGGCAAAAGAAAATTCTATTCCTACAGCTAAGGAAGCTAGACCTCCCCCACCCTTCCCGCAAAGATTGAAGAAGCACAATGATGAAGTTCAGTTCAAGAAGTTCGTAGAAATTCTTGATCAACTCCATATCAATATACCTCTCTTGGAAGCTGTTGAATAGATGCCGATGTATGCCAAATTTCTGAATGACATTTGTACCAAGAAGAGGAAAGCAGAGACTGTTGCCACGGTAACAGAATTTTGTTCTTCATTGAGTAAGTTACCGCCAAAGAGAAATGATACGGGCAACTTTATTATTCCTTGTTCAATTGGAGCTAATTTCGTTGGAAAGGCTTTATGTGATCTAGGTTCAAGTGTCAACTTAATGCCTAAATCGATATTCATGAAGCTTGGCATAGGAGATGCAAGACCCACCTCAGTTATTTTACAACTTGCCGATAAATCCCATGTTAAACCTGAAGGGAGAGTCGAGGATGTCATAGTAAGGGTAGACAAGTTTGTGTTTCCAGTCGACTTCTTAATTCTGGACTGTGAAGTTGATGCCAAGGCACCAATCATTCTGGGAAGACCTTTCCTAGCCACTGGACATATCTTGATAGACTGTGAAAAATGTGAACTCACCATGAGAGTGGCTGATCAGTGTGTGACTGCCAATGTTTTTAGAACGCTCAAATATGTTGATGACACTGAAGAATGCCAAGGCATTTCTGAATTGAACTCAGTGATTGAAGAAGAGACTGAACATATTTGCCAGAACAACTTCATTCAGCTAGCAGAAAATGAATATTGGGTGGATGATGAAAGCTTAGTGGAGTCCGACAACTTTCCAATTTTGGAGGAGCAATCTAGCTTAGTACAAGTTAGATCAGGTATGAATTTTGAACCTCTGAATTTTGATGAATTCATTTCTCCTAAGCCTTCATTATTGCATGCACCCAATCTAGAGCTTAAGACTTTGCCAGGGCATCTTAAATATGTTTACTTAGGTAGCGATGAGACTTTACCGGTGATTATTTCCGCTAACCTTACTGCTAACCAAGAGCAAAGTTTGTTAAGTGTTTTGATGCAGCATAAGAAAGCAATTGATTGGACTATGGCCGATTTGAAAGGCATTAGTCCCATGATCTGCATGCACAAGATTCTGCTAGAAGATTGCCACGGTATTTCAATTGAACCACAAAGAAGACTCAACCCTGTTATAAAACAAGTGGTGATGAAAGAAATTCTGAAATGGCTTGATGCTGGAGTGATCTACCCTATCTCCAATAGCTCATGGGTGAGCCCTGTCCAATGCGTTCCGAAGAAAGGAGGCACGACGGTGGTTACGAATGAGGATAATGAGCTATTACCCACTCGCACTGTGACCGGATGGAGGATATGTATGGACTATAGAAAACTCAACAAAGCTACGAAGAAGGACCACTTTCCTCTACCTTTCATCGACCAAATGTTGGATCGATTGGCCGACAAAGCATTCTATTGCTTTTTGGATGGGTATTCGGGGTATATTCAAATTGACATCGCACCAGAGGACCAGGAGAAGACTACATTTACTTGTCCCTATGGCACTTTTGCCTTTAGGAGGATGCCTTTTGGACTTTGTAATGCCCCGGCAACGTTTCAACGTTGTATGCAAGCTATATTTTCAGATATGGTTGAGGATTTTCTGGAGATCTTCATGGATGAATTTTCTGTTTGTGGGGATGACTTTGAACGATGCCTCGGTAATTTAGCAAAAGTTCTCAAGAGATGCGAGGAGGCTGAGTTGGTCTTAAACTGGGAAAAATGTCACTTCATGGTGACTGAAGGTATTGTATTAGGCCACAAAATTTCACACAAGGGTATTGAGGTGGACAAGGCAAAGATTGAAGTGATTGAAAAATTGCCACCACCAACTTCGGTCAAGGAAATAAGAAGTTTTCTTGGACATGCTGGATTCTATAGAAGGTTTATCAAAGACTTCTCCAAGATTTCTAAACCTTTGTGCACATTGCTTCAATTTGTGTTTGACGAATTATGCCTCGGCGCGTTTACTGAGCTAAAGCGACAACTGATCTCGACACCCATTGTAGTCCCTCCCGACTGGACATCACCATTTGAGCTGATGTGTGATGCAAGCGATTATGCCGTAGGAGCTATTTTGGGGCAACGCCGAAGTAAAATCTTTCATGTTATTTATTACTCTAGCCGCACTTTAAATGAAGCACAATTGAACTACACCACCACTGAGAAAGAATTACTTGCCGTAGTATTTGCTTTTGATAAATTTAGACCTTACCTAATAGGCACTAAAGTTATTGTTCACACTGATTATTCGGCTATAAAATACTTAGTGAACAAAAAGGATGCCAAGCCTAGACTTATTAGGTGGATCTTACTTTTGCAAGAATTTGACTTAGAGGTGGTAGATAGAAAAGGAACTGAAAATCAAGTTGCTGATCACTTATCTAGGCTAGAGAACAATTCTGAATGCCATGACACTGTAGATATCCAAGAGGAATTTCCTGATGAGAAAATTTTATATGCCGCGACAATCCCGTGGTACGCTGACCTTGTTAATTTTCTTGTTAGTGGAATTGTGCCTTTTGATTTGAATAGTCAGGCTAAAAAGAAGTTCAAGCACGATGCAAGGCACTATTTTTGGGATGAGCCATATCTGTTCAAACATTGTACCGATCAGCTCATTAGACGATGTGTACCCGAAGAGGAGCAAAGTGATATTTTGTACCATTGTCATTCGGCCCCAAGTGGAGGCCATTTTGGTGGAGCATGGACTGCTGCTAAGGTCCTGCAATCAGGCTTTTACTGGCCGACTTTGTTTAGAGATACCCAAGCATTTTACAAAGGATGTGATCGATGCCAACGGACTGGAAACATCTCCAGACGACATGAGATGCCGGTGCAAAATATTTTGGAGATAGAGCTGTTTGATGTGTGGGGCATCGACTTCATGGGACCATTCCCATCTTCTGAAGGAAAATTATATATATTGCTTACTATGGATTATGTGTCAAAGTGGGTGGAAGCAATAGCAACATCAAGGAATGACTCCAAGACCGTACTCAAGTTTTTGCACAAGTATATTTTCACTCGGTTTGGAGTACCTCGTGCTATCATCAGTGATGAAGGAACCCATTTTGATAACAAGTTGATTGCCAAGGCATTGCTGAGATATGGAGTTCGACACAAGATTGCCACGACATATCATCCGCAGACAAATGGCCAAGCTGAGATATCTAATCGAGAGATCAAGCAGATTTTAGAGAAAGTGGTGAACCCAAAGCGAAAGGATTGGTCACCAATGTTGGATGAAGCACTTTGGGCGTACAGAACAGTATTCAAAACTCCTTTGGGGATGTCACCCTTCAAGTTAGTGTATGGTAAAGCTTGTCATCTCCTGGTTGAGCTTGAACATAAAGCTTATTGGGCTATCAAGCGATTGAATTTCGATGCTCAACTAGTTGGGGAGCAGAGATTATTAGAACTTAATGAAATAGAAGAGTTTAGAGAACAAGCATATGAGAATGCTCGGATATACAAGGAGAAAACCAAGAAGTGACATGACCAAAAACTGATGCCACGGCATTTTCATGTGGGGCACCAAGTCTTGCTTTACAACTCCAGACTTAAACTCTTTCCTGGGAAGCTAAAATCTCGATGGTCAGGGCCATTTGAGGTGCATTATGTCTATCCCCATGGAGCTGTTGACATCAAGAGAATAAACAATGGGAAGATCTTCAAGGTCAATGGCCAGCGTCTGAAAGCCTACAATGGAATTCCACCACCGCACAACAAGGACGTGTTACGGCTGCACGATACTGAAGCGTGCCCAGAGGAGAACCAAAATTTGATACCTCGGCATTGAATTTGTGTCTGTGCATAAATAAAATTTAACATTCAAGTTTTTTTTCTTTAGTTTTATTTTATTTTATTTTGTAATTAATTTTTGATCTGATTTCTAGGGACCACATTGCTGCAAACCGTACAAGGAGCGGTTACCAAATGAAGGAAAGGACAGAGCATAAATTGGAGATATATTCTTTTGATTTGTTTCTTTTTATTTAATTTAATTTCTGACATTTCTTTTTCTCTTTCCACAGACTTGTCCTATCACCATCATTACCTTTTGGCAATTTTTTTCCTTCCCTATACATGCACAACCCCCCACCCACTAATTCCTCTCTTAATCGTCCTATCACCCCTTTTCCCTCCCAAATTTTTAACTTTTTCTTTTCTCTTTCTTTATTCATTTTTTTCTCTTTCATGTTAACTTTTACTTTTTCTCTCTCTTTTACTCATCTTCTTCCCTTATTCTCTCCATAGCCGAAATACATCCAAGTTTTTAAAGCTTTCAAAAGCTTCTTCCTTTTTCATTTTTCTTACTTCAAAAACACTGAAAATGGTGCGCTCAAGACCAGCTCCAACCGACACGACCGCTTAGCAACAGTTTGAGAACGATGAGGCCAAGGCTCGGTTCCAAAACTTCAAGAACCGAAAACTCTTTTTTGAGTTGGGATTTATTTTTACCGATGAAACCGATGGTGGTTTTGGACCCGATGTTATGGACATCGTGACGCCGCTCAAGTGGCAGAAGTTTGCCCGTCATCCTGGTTCGGTGAACGCCTCATTAGTTAAGGAGTTTTATGCGAACATTTCCAAGCCCAATCAACACTCCATCTTCGTTCGAGGTAAGAAAATCCGTTTTACATCCACTGCTATTAATTGTTATTTTCATTTACAGGAGGTAGTAGACGACCATGCCATGTTCGAAGAGGAAGCCGATATAACACATACGATGGGGTCTTGGAGGACCTTTGTTTTGAAAACACTGAGTGTAATGGACGACAAACGAGTAGATACTCGGTCAACCGAGAACGTATTCAGCCGCACGCAAAGTTATGTAATCACTTTCTCAAGCATAAACTAATGCCCACTTCCCACAACACTACGGTATCACTTTTACGCTTATTGCTTTTACATTCTATGATAGTATCCCGTCCGATCGATGTGGATCGTATTATTGTTCAGCAAGTTCATGACTGTTTGGGTAAAAAGGCAAGTGCTTTGGTGTTTCCTAATTTAATTACCGCTTTATGTCGTAAGAAAAAGGTTGAGGAAAATGCTTTTGATGAAATTTTACCTGGATTATCGGGCATCACTAGGGCTAGACTTCCACTATTGTTGGGACTTGAAAATCCCAAGTCTAAAGACCCTGTTCATGAGCAATCTGTAGGTACTACAGAATCGAATGCCGAGGCAAGGTTACTTGCTCTCGAGGAAGCTGTGACGCAGACTCAAGCTCAACTGCATGCTTTACACGGTGACATCCGTAATTTCTTTGGATACGTGAAGCATAGAGATGCTATGGTGGAATCGTTGTTTTAAGAAATTATTCCCCACGGTCAATGGAATTTCCCTGGTTTCCCAGACAAAATTCTGCCGGCATTCAAAGCCGAGGCATCTCCAGATCCTGAGCAGGATGCACCCGATCCTCCTGCTGCTGACCTTACTCCTGATACACGCCGGTCCGAGACTCCTGAATATCCGCCCACTGTCCCTGTCGAAGAAACACCCAGCCCCGTCCCAACACCCAATCCTTCTCATGCACAACGTAGTGGTCGCCGCACCAAGACCACGGCTAGACGCATTGCGCACTATTACTCCACTTCTTCCGAGTCCAGCCCAGTACCTATCCAAAAGTGCACCCAACGATGAGCTACTAGCACCTCCAAAGCACCTCCACCACGTAAACATTGAGGTACCTCTCTTGCATCCATTTTCATTTAGTTGCATTTCATTGCATAACATATAGTTTATAGTTAGTTTAGTTCTCTTTAAAGCATTGAGGACAATGCTTCCCTTAAGTTTGGGGGAGGTATTGTTCTTGGTAGGTCATATGCATGATAGCATTAGCATAGTATTATGCCATGGCATCAGTAAATGGTAGGACAATTAGATGAAATGTTTTGAGGAAACCCGATGATGATAATTTTGTTAGGCTAGAATCTGAATGTAAATGACTGTTGAGAATGATAGAACTCACTCTAGGGCTTGATGCTTTGTGAAAAATATTTACACGATTTGTATGTTTTCTATACTTAGAAAATTTAGGAAATTTTTATGAAGGAACTTTAGTTAGAACTTTAGTTAGTCTTGGCATTGAAATATAGTATGGTGTTTATAAGAAAAATCAAAAACAAACTCCCTTAGAAATGAAACTGTGAATAAATGCTTAAGCATAGCTGTAGAGGGACACTCCTCTTTGCCGTGGTATTTCCTGGAACTTTCTTTAATAAATGGAAGCCTTGTGCATATGAGTGAATGAAATAAGTCACGGGATGACTCTACTTAACTAGCTTGGGGATGGAAGGTATGCTCCCTTTCATCTAGAGTGTGGGAGAGTAGGTGTGATGAGATGACTCCCTTCGTAACAGCATAAAAAAAATCAAAGAAAAGGGAGTAAAAATGTGCTTAATGATAAGTAAATGCATTGACAAAAACTAGGGGACTTGATTAGAAATTGTCTAAATTCGCTAAGTATTGATTGGATACAATCACGCACACACACTACCACAAAGGAGTTTGACCTAGGGAAAAGTACTTGAATTCTTGATAAGTCTAGCATGTTGAAGCCTATCGTTCTGAGGGTTGAAATTCAATTTTGTCCTACTGTCTTACTATCGAACTTTTCCATGACATTATGCTTATGTAACTGCTATCCATTGCTTGAGGACAAGCAATAGCTTAAGTTTGGGGGTGTGTTAACTTCCTAAAAAGGCTACTTTTAAAGCCTTTTTCACTTAAGTTATTGTTTGTTTAAAAGCTCATTTTAGTCATTTTAGGATCATGTAGTTGCATATAGTTGCATTGGTGGTGGTTGTGCTATTTTATTTCTTAATGGTGTTGTTTGAGGGAAAGGTGCAGTTTGTCTATGGTGTGCAGGGAATAGCAAGAAAAAGGATTCTTTGGGAAGTAATGCCGCGGCATCACACGTTGCTAAAGCAGATTGAAATGCCTTGGCATTTCTGGCGCAGAAAAAGACAAAAAAATATTTCTGTATAAGGACAGCTGGCACTGGACAGTTGTCTCTGCACGTGAAGGACTGCTGTAACCGCCTGCCAAAGGACCACTGCCACTTGGAGGATAAGGTTCTTGCACAACATGTGATTCTAGGGGTATGAGGGGTATTTTGCACCCAACAACCTCATCATTACCCCTAGATATTTTTATTATATATGACACCTCATGGGAGAGAAGAAAAGGAGGAGAGAGAGCACACGCATAGAGCAGAAAAAAATCACATTTTTATTTTCTTTTCCTTTCTTCTTCTTTGGGATATTCCTCCATTGATAAAGCTCCAAGGAGTGGCAAGCTAGGCGCCGGAAGGAGCTAGCGAGCTAGGTGGTTCGTGGTGGCTGAGAGGAGACCTCCGGTAGCGCGTCGAAGGCTTCTTCTCACTTCCCTTTTGCTGCTATTTTTCTATTAATTTGTGGGTTGTTGGAACGAATATTTTCATGACTTTGTGTTTGGATATTTCGAACCACACCATGAACTAACTTATTTGGTGGTGGTTGGTTGAACGATTGTTTAAACTTTATTTTTAGGGTATATTTAAGTTTATTTTGGGTTCTTTATTTGCTTTGCTTATGAATGCTTCACCATCTAGGCTTGTAAGAGGCATGGAAATGTCCATCTCTTAGATGAAGGTTAGGTATTCGGAAGAATTCTAAGCTAAAAATACTTGTAAGTATTCGGAAGAAACGCAAGATAAGATCCTCATAAGCAATGGGTTATGGTATTTTCAAGGGGCTTTGAACCGGCCTAGGAATATTATAACTTAATCCCTTAGATCTCGGAAGAGACTAGGATAGGATTTCAACGACTAAAAAGGGTGTCTTTATCAATAGGGTAGGCTGTCCAACATCGTTGAGTGAGAGCAGATGCCTTGGCATCCTATTCTGTTAGGTTCTTTTGAACACCTTAGGAAAGCCCTGTCGAGTAAGTAAAGTCAAGATAGCTTAAATATACTTGAGAAATAAGTTTAGCAACCTTAGACCAATCCTTACCATTCATTTCATTGGAAGCTTGTCACGTGAGGATTATTTTCTTCTTATTTTATTTATCTTTTTATTTACTGTTTTTACCATTTTTCATTGCCTTGACATTTCACCATACTCAATATTAAACATCCATCATTGCCACTGCATTTCCATTTGCTACACCATCACACCATCAATCCGCATCCACCAGCATAAACATATCCATTGCCGTGACATTTGTATATATCAAGACTAACTATACTTAGATAATTTAGTGCGTTGCTTTGGTTAGACTTTCGTAATTTCACCCAATCCCTATGGAGACGATACTCACTCATCATTATATTACTTGAGCGATTGCGTATACTTGCACATTATTTGCGTATATTTTATAGTACTCACAACTCGCGAACAGATACCTACTTTAAACAAGAAATGAAATTGGTTTTCAGTTAGTTTAAGAGTTGAAAGATTAAAGTATACAATTGGATTACTGATATGTATAAATGTATAATTATATAGATAATGAATGTAGCCCTGTTCTGGAACAATCAAAGAATTAGGATCGAATCAAAAAAAAACAAGGCTAAGGTGAGTGCAATTTAACTTATACTTATGTTATCGAATAAATATTGGTTTGCGATGAGCCAGTGATGGAGTTACTATGGTAATAAGTGACTCCTGAAATATTAATTGATTTGTGATTGATGTGATTCTTATGTGTGCATGAGTACATAAAAATGGATATATGTGTCATATGTTATTATAGGTGGCATGATCTACCTGATTACATGTATATGCGATATGTGATACTGAACTACATGAATATATGAAAGTATAATACAAGCTATGTGGTATTGACATAAGTGATTACAGAAATATGTAATATAAGATATGTGAACCCAATATAAGTGAATATATGGAAATAGTATATAATTAATGTGATATATGTGTTTATGAACAAGCAGAGATAAGTTTAAATAAAGATATTATAATAAGATATAAATTACATGAGTTAGATATATATGAATTGGTATAATCAACTTACAAGATTAAATGAAAAGTGAGATAAGCTAAATAGTATTGACTATAGGACAATATGAGAATAATGTATAAATTAGGAAACATTGACATAAGTGATTATACGAACATATAAGATAAGCTATATGGGGAAAAGTTATGGGCTTAAATAAACATATAATATATGAGTTATATGGTAAAGATTTATGAAGCTATAGGAAAATATTATGGAAGCTATGTGATGATAAGTTATGATAATATATATATGTAACAAGCTATGTAAAACTGAATTAAATAAATATATGAAACTAGAATATAAATAATGTGATATAAATTGTAAGCATTGATATACGAACTATATAAAAGTATGTACATGAATACATGTATAAGTTTATATGTTATTCTATGTGTTATGTGATGTATATATGAACCCATGTGAACAAGCTAGGACATACGTGTTTACATGAACATATGAGAAATGATATAAGCTATATTATACAATCTACGTAATTATATGTACTAATTGATTGTGTGCACGTGTGATATATGTTATATGACATGGACCTATGTGACTACGTGAGAAAGAATATAAGCTATGTGACTATGTGAATATGTGAATATATGTCTATGAAAAGACATAAGAATAAGATATAAGCCATATGACATGTGAATGTGAATCATATGAAAGTGTTCTACGTGTAAGTGAAACAAGTGCCTATATGAATATGTGAAATGACACAAATGATAATGCACATGTTATGTAATATGAGAGCTAGGGGTATAGTTGGCATGCCAAGATTCGAGGGTTACAGTGGTCATACGGGACAATACAATGGTCCTTCGGACAATACAGTGGTCTTTCGGGACAAATTTTAGTTCCCTTAGTGGAAATTTTATGAGTTGTGATGACAACATTTGTGCACAACCTCAATGCACTCACATATCTTTAGTTCTCACAAGTGTACCATGGGCTAATTAAAGAGATAACATAAATACAATATATATGATGTATATGCTTTTGGGGATATGAAATGTGTTATAAGAATTATATGATGTTATATGTGTTTCTTTGTGAAATGATATATGTGTTATATGATATACAAGAATCTTAATACACGATAATGATAGAGATCATGATAAAGATGTTTGTGTTGATAATGAGGGTATATGTGCATGTATCTATTTGGTTATATGAAATGTTTTATGGTTTCTATTATATATTTTATATGTCTTACTAAGTCAACGACTTAGTGTGTGATTGTTTCACACGTAGGTACCAAGAAGATGACAAACGATAAAAATTAAGCAAGACATGTCAGTTCCTCCTTTCCAAAGATCAGATCAGAAAAACATTGAATAATATGTATTTTGTAATACTGATGGTAGTTGGCATGTAAATAAAGATTTGGATCTGATTTCTTCTAATTGGTTTTGTGTTGAAAACATTTTTGTGTTTCGATATAACAAATTAAGTTTAAATGAATTTTAAGATTTTACAAATGATTTTCTAAGTATATTCGATTTAATTAATCGAATATCAAATTATTACTCCAAGTCTTTCAAGATCAATTTCAAACCTTACTAAATGTGTAAAATTGTGTTTTATACTTAAACTATTTTAAAACAATTTTCACAAAGTATTTTGAGCCAAAATCAAGCCTAAAATCAATTTTTCAAAGTGATGCACCGATGCACCATGAATTAAATTGAACATCGAATGCATTTCATGCATCGATGCACTAAGGATTTTATGAAAACATCGAATGCATTTGATGCATCGATGCACAAACCATGCATCGATGCACTATGGCTATTTTGAAACATCGAATGCACTTGATGCATCTATGCACTCTTAGTGCACCGATTCACTAAGGGTCCAACGGTCAAAATATTTGAATTTTACACTGATGCACCGATGCACCATGGGTATGCATCGATGCACCGACACTCCCAACTGCTTTAATTAATTGTTTTCATACTTAAACGACTCTATTGACTCCACTAATCATCCCCAATGTTCAGAATCATTTGAAGGTGTATTTAAACAAGCTTAGAAGCCATTGATCAAGAATAAGAAAGAAGAAATCATTGAGAAACAAGAGAGAAAACATCAAACATCAAGTTTGTGCAATTCAAGCCAAATTTCCTTTCAATATTCATTTTGCTTTCAAGAACACAATTTGTGCTCAATTGTAATTATCTTTGAGTGTTCTTATTTTGTTCTAGAATTGTGCAAACATATTGCCTTGTGAGGTTTTCCTTGTAAGTTTGAAAATTTGTGTATTTCTCTTTGAAAAAGAGTGTGCTCAAGAATTGGGGTATAATTCTTGAGGAAGTTGTAAGGTTACTCTTTGTCCTCAAAAGAAAGAACAAATTAGTGAATTTGTTGGAAAATTATTAGTGTGGATAGCTAAGGTAGTGGACGTAGACTTTGGTTGAGAAAGTCGAACCACTCTAAATCGCTGTGCAAATTATTTTCAATTTTCTGCAAAAGCTTCCACCAAAATTTTAATTGCCAATTCACCCCCCTCTTGGCCAATTCCGTCAATCGATTAACTCAACAATTGATATCAGAGCTTCACTCATTTGAAGGTTTAACCACTTCTTGAGTCGATTCGAGAAGAGTTAAATCGATAAAGATGGTGTCCACTTCCGGTTCATTCTCCATGGAAGAGTCCAGACCAATTGACGTGCCTCCACACTTCAACGGGACAAATTATCGTTGCTGGAAGAGGTTTATGATAATATTTATCCAAGCATTTGATATGGAATCTCAGATGATAATCGAGAAAGGATATTCCTCTCCTACGAATAAGGCAAAGAAGTGGAGTGATCAAGAACGGAAGAAAGCTCAACAAAACACAAAGGCTATGCACATGTTATGTTATGCAATTGATCCTAATGTATATGAAGGAGTTTCTTCTTGTTCAAGTGCCAAGGAAATGTGGGATAAGCTTGAGGATATCTATGGAGACAATGAAGAAGAAGAACCAATAAAGGTGATGTCTCTATTAGCTCTCACAGAGCCAAAGGTATTTTCTAACTCAAATAAATTAAATTCAAAATCTTTTAAAGAGTTACAAGATGCTTATGATGAATTATTTTTGGAGTTTGAGACCATGAACTCCAAATATAAGAATTTGATTTCTAAACTTATAGCTAAAAATGATCTTCTTTTGAAAGTTAAAACAGACTTGGAAAAACAAAATAAAATGTTGAAAAAGGAGTTAGAGCTTTTAAAACTAAAATCTGAAAACTTTGAAAAAGAAATTTTCAAATTAAACAAACTCCTTCTAGAATCGAAAATGGATTTTGAAAATCAAAATGAACTCTTGAAGAAGGATTTTGAACTTTCAAAAATGAAATTTGAAAATATTGAAAAAGAAAATTTTAATTTGAAAGTTAAGCTTGAATGCTTAACAAAAGAAAAAGAGATCATTTTAAATAATTCATCTAGTTCAATAATGACAATATGTTCACATTGTCATTATCATGGTCATAAGGAACATACTTGTCCTTTAAAGAAAGGAAAAAGGTTTAAAATTAGACAACTATAGGTTCCAAAAGGAACAAGGGGCATTGAAACTAACATTCACGGATCCAAAGCAATTTGGATACCAAAGTCTACTTAAATGTCTCTTGTAGGTGTGTTGGAACAATGGTGATGAAGATGATGATATTCAAGATGCTCTTGCCACACATGAAAAAGAAATGGGTAATCTCTAAACTTAATGTAATTATTCTATTTGGTTGCACATTTAGTTTATGCATGCATGAGGTTTTAAATGTTGAATAATTATGTTTTATCTCATGTATGTTGAAAAATATTGTATGATGAACATAGTAATTTTTGGCAATATTTTATAAACTCTAATTCATCATATTAATTTTTGGTCAAAATTGTTTTTAAAATATAATTGATATCTCTTTAACAATTGATATCGATTTTTCAAGAACTTTGGTTTTGCAAAATTTTGACCTTAAATTTTTCTTAATGTTTATGCATAGATTTTTGTTTAAATATTATAAAGTTTTAATGCATAACATTTTTCAAAAACTTTATGCATGTGCTCTTAATCTCAATAATCAACATTGCATAATGTTTTGTATGTGAATGGATTAAAGCATAATCTGAATAGGTGAATTTGACAAAAGATACAATGTCTTATTTTTTAATTAAGTTTTTGCAAAATTCATTGACATTGCATCTACTTTGATTATGCTTGTTGGTCATAGAATAGGAAACATTTATATGGTGCATTTAAATTCCATTGATATGACTAATTTATGCCTAGTTGCTAAGGATGAGCATGATAGTTGGTTATGGCATAGGAGACTAGGACATGTTAGTATGAGTGTTTTGCAATAGCTAATTCAAGGAAATTTAGTTCGAGGGTTGTCTAAGCTTAAATTTGATAATGATAAAATATGTGATGCTTGTGTTAAAGGAAAACAAAAGCGAATTTCTTTTAAATCCATTAATGATGTATCAACTAGTAGAGTATTATAATTGATCCATATAGATCTTTTTGGGCCAACTAGGACTACTAGCTTGGGTGGAAAACAATATGCATTTGTCTTGGTAGATGACTATTCTAGATATACTTGGGTTCTATTCTTAAGTACTAAAGACGAAGCATTAGAAAAATTCATCACGTTTTCAAAAGTAATCTAAAACGAAATAGGTTACTCTATAACTAGTGCTAGGGGTGATCATGGAACTGAATTTGAAAATCTTGGATTTACTGATTTTTGTAATTCTAATGGTATTAGCCATAATTTTTCAGCACCTAGAACCCCTCAACAAAATGGATTTGTTGAGAGGAAAAATCGAACTTTAGAAGAAATGGCTAGAACCATGCTTTGTGAAAATAATTTGCCAAAATATTTTTGGGCGGAAGCCACAAATACCGCTTGTTATGTTGTAAATCGAGTAATGATTAGGCCAATCTTAAAGAAAACTTCATATGAAATTTTCAAAAATAAAAAGCCTAACATTAGCTATTTCCATCCTTTTGGATGTAAATGTTTTGTTTTAAACAACGGTAAAGACAATCTTGTCAAATTTGATGCTAAAAGTGATGAAGGAATTTTTCTGGGTTATTCCTTAAATTCTAAAGCTTATCGAGTATTTAATAAAAGAACTTTAGTTGTAGAAGAGTCTATACATATTGTTTTCGATGATAATCCCCTTCCGAGGAAGGTTTATTGTTTGAATGATGATGTAGGTATTATAAATATAAATGACATTGAACATGACGTTGGAGAACCATCATTAAAGGAAGAAACGAAAGATGAGGAAACTCAAGATCCTCTCGAGAATCCAACCATTTAAGAAAGGGAAATATCTTACCCAAGAGAGTACAACTATGTCAAGGATGGTGAGATTATAGGTGATCCATCCTAAGGGGTAACAACTCGATCTTCTCTTAGAAATATTTGTAATTATGTTGCATTTATCTCATGCATAGAGCCTAAGAATATTAAAGAAGCATTAAAAGATGAACATTGGATTATGGCTATGCAAGAAGAGTTAAATCAATTTGAGAGAAGTAAAGTATGGACATTAGTTGAAAGGCCTAGTAATAAATCTACTGTAGGTACTAGATGGGTATTTAGGAATACACTTGATGAGAGTGGTAATATAGTGAGAAATAAGGCTAGACTTGTTGCTCAAGGCTATACTCAAGAAGAAGACATAGACTATGATGAAACATATACTCCTGTAGCTAGGATGGAAGCAATTAGAATGTTATTAGCATTTGCATGTTTTCATGAATTTAAATTAAATCAAATGGATGTTAAAAGTGCATTTTTAAATGGTTTTATAAAGGAAGAAGTGTATGTGGAACAACCTCCTGGTTTTGAAGATTTAAAATTTCCAAATCATGTTCTTAAGTTGACAAAAGCACTTTATGGTTTAAAATAAGCTCCTAGAGCTTGGTATGAAAGATTGTCAAACTTTTTAATTGAGAAAGGTTTTTCCAAAGAGAAGGTTGACACTACATTGTTTTTAAAGCATAAAGGTAAAGATTTATTAGTAGTTCAAATTTATGTTTATGATATAATATTTGGTTATACTAATGATGTTCTTTGCCAATAATTTTCTAAGCTAATGCAAAGTGAATTCTAGATGAGCATGATGAGGGAGCTCTCATTTTTCTTGGGACTCCAAATCAAGCAAAGAAAAGATGACATCTTCATCAATCAAGCTAAGTACGTCAAATATATGCTCAATAAGTTTGGACTGGAAAATGGGAAGCCATATAATACTCCAATGAGCTCATCGACAAAGCTTGACATATATGAAGGAGGTAAATGTGTGGATGTTAAATTATATAGGTCAATGATTGGTTCTTTGCTTTATCTAACTGCAAGTAGACCGGACATTATGTTTAGTGTTTGCTTATGTAATAGATTTCAATCATGCCCTAAGGAATCACATTTACTAGCTGTTAAGAGGATCTTTAGATACCTTAAGGACACTCCTAGTTTAGGACTTTGGTATCCTAGAGACTCTAGCTTTAGCTTGCATGCCTTATCTGATGCGGATTATGGAGGATGCAAATTAGATAGGAAAAGCACCTCTGATACTTTCCAATTCCTTGAAAATATGTTGATTTCTTAGTTTTCAAAGAAACAAAATTGTGTTGCATTATCTACCACTGAAGCGAAATACATTTCAACCGGTAGTTGTTGTGCACAAGTTTTATGGATGAAATAACTTTTTGATTATGGAATTAAAGTAGGTACCATTCCTATCAAGTGTGACAATACTAGTGCTATTTGTCTCACTAAAAATCCCATCCAACACTCTAAAACTAAGCATATTGAAATTAGACATCACTTCATTAGAGACCATGTCGCTATGGAAGATGTAGTTCTAGAATTTGTTGATACTTTGCACCAATTAGCGGATATCTTTACAAAACCTTTAGACAAGGAAAAATTTTTGGACACATAGGAGAGAATTAGGTTTAACTGACCTATCTTCACTTAATGTTTAAAATAATTTTATCACTTTTAAGTATAAATGAAAAATGTTTATAATAATAATATTTGATTGCATTCTTTGCTATTAATTAGGGGGATTTTATGTTGCTTGATGAAAATTAATTTTATGTTCAAAAGTAGTTTAAGGATTAATTTGATTGATTGAACATGATTAATTTTCAATATATGAGTTGCCAATACCACTAGAGCCAATTAATTTAGCATTTTGAGTGTTTAAAATAGATTTTTGACATTTTTGTGCTTCATGCATCGATATACCTAACAGTGCATCGATGCATCATTGAATGTGCATTGATACACCATGAAGGTACACTGATGCACGCCTTGAATGTGCATCGATGCACAAGGCCATGCATCGATGCATCCATCGGGTTTTGGTTAAAAACCCTGATTCACTTCTTTATTTCAAAACCCTCAAAAACACTCCCTTGTCGCCCCTCTTTCTCTAAATCTCCTTTTGCTCAAAATCATCAAAAATTTGTCAGAATCTTCAAGCTTTTCATCTCTATATCCTGCTACTATCATTAAATCGTGCAACACAACATCTCATTCCTCTCAAATCCAAAATTTTCAAGGTATTTTTCTAAAAAACCTCTATTTTATCATATTCTAATCTTAGGACTAGTTTTAATTAGTTCTAGGATGAAACTTTTATCGGACATTGATTGTTTGATGATTACAAACTAGATTTTACAACCAATTTCATCAAAAACTCACAAATTTTCAATGAATTTTTTGAATTTTTAAAATTAAAAAATCAAAAATTTGAATTTAATTTTTTAATTTGATGTTTTTGATTTAATTATGTTGTTTTCATAAAAACTATACATATTATGATTTTACAAAAATAGTTTTCAAAACCTTGCCCATTAGGATTCGGTTTAGAGAACCTTGAATTATTGAGGACTCAATTGAGTTTTGGGATTGATTATTGTGCATACATGTGTTTCAAATTACAGGTTATATTCCTTTTTCGAATCTTTAAAACATGTCAAATCCCAAACGCCCTAGGACTTCATCGAGTCGTTCTCATTCAAACCAACCTCCTAATCCCATTCCTCCTCCACCTACATCTCTATTAGGATCTTGTTTTAACATGCCTGAGCATCGTAGAGATGAATTGTACTCTAGGTACAAAAATTCTTTTCAATCTTATAGAATCCGGGAAGAGCGTATTCCTTCTCTTCAAGCTATGATAGATATTGACTTTGAATACCTTCCGATTCTTAAAGCTTGGAAGTTTGATAAAATGTTTCAGCTCAAACCTATCGTTTATCAACAGTTAGTTCACATTTTCTATTCCAATGTGGAATGTATTCAAAACGAAACTCAATGTGGGACTATAGCCATTAGATCCTATCTTTTAGGCCAATATATTAATATTGACCCTGAGACTATAGCTTTCCGTTTTGGGTTAGATGATGATGGGTTATATAATGAGAATGAAAATGTGGAATATCCCTATGTTCCAAATTCTAGTGTTAGTACTCTACGATCTCATCACGATCGTTTTCTTCATTTGATGATCTCTGGGTGGTTTAGACCATCCGGAGGTAGGTACTCCACTCTTCGTGCTAGGGATTTATGGTGGATGCATTGTATTAAAAATAAGATCAAAATAAATCTGCCCCACATTATTTTTAGTCAACTAGTGGATATCATAAACATTGTTCCTTCAAAACATGTTGAAACATTGATTTATGGATGTCTTCTGAGTAACTTTTTTATCAAACTCGGTCTAAACGTCTCTCTCAACAATCCCATCCCACTCCAAAATCAAATCAATCTTATCTCCTTGAAGAAAGTGGATTGGAAACAAGATGAGGAAATCGGTCTTTGAGTTTTTCGACCCGGTAAGCAAACTCTGGGAGCTAGTTCTTCACGAGCTGCCCCTAGCTCTTCTCGTGCTTCTCCTCCTCCTCTAGCACCGGCTGATGACAATGATCCTGAGTTTCAACAACTTATGCAAGATATCGACGATCACGTTCCAGATGATGAGCCTGCACCGGAACCGGCACGGCAAGAAGATCAAATGCCACCATATTTTCGATCCTTCTTAGAGTCGTTTGATCTGAGGTTTACCTCTATGGAGTCTCAGATTACTGAGTTTCAGCGGGAGATGCATGAACGTATGGACGCGCTCACTCTTGAAGTTCGAGCTCATTATCCTCCTCCTCCCGACCCTCCGATGGATTAGACCTTTTCTCCATGCTTTCTTAGTATTTCAAACTTGGATTGTTTTTTATGTTTTTGGATTGTTTGTTTTAGTTTGTTAAATGCTTGAATTTTTTATGGTTTGGATGATTGGATTTTGAACTTAATATATATATATTTGGTTTGGTTGAATTTTCTTATTTTTGCATCATTAGATATATATATGACCAATTATGCCATTTCACATTTGTTTTTTAATATTGATTATGGAACTAATGGATAATCTCTCTTTTGATTGTGATCTTAGCAGCTTAAGCTATATATATATCAATTGGATAAGCTTTTCAAAACCTTGTTTCAATCATTTTAATGTCTTTTTGATTTAACAAAAAGGGGGAGAAGTGTAAAAGTGTTAAAGGGGAGAAGTGTTGTAGTAAGGGGGAGTAATTTTTCAAAATTGATTTCAAAATTTTAGAAAATCTTAAAATAACACAAATGTTTTGTTATATCAAAAAGGGGGAGATTGTTGAAAACATTTTTGTGTTTCAATATAACAAATTAAGTTTAAATGAATTTTAAAATTTTACAAATGATTTTCTAAGTATATTCGATTTAATTAATCTAATATCAAATTATTACTCCAAGTCTTTCAAGATCAATTTCAAACCTTACTAAATGTGTAAAATTGTGTTTTATACTTAAACTATTTTTAAAACAATTTTCACAAAGTATTTTGAACCAAAATCAAGCCTAAAATCAATTTTTCAAAGTGATGCACCGATGCACCATGAATTAAATTGAACATCGAATGCATTTCATGCATCGATGCACTAAGGATTTTATGAAAACATCGAATGCATTTGATGCATCGATGCACAAACCATGCATCGATGCACTATGGCTATTTTGAAAATCGAATGCACTTGATGCATCGATGCACTCGTAGTGCACCGATGCACTAAGGGTCCAACAGTTAAAATATTTGAATTTTACACTGATGCACCATGGGTATGCATCGATGCACTGACGCTCCCAACTGCTTTAATTAATTTTTTCACACTTAAACGACTCTATTGACTCCACTAAGCATCCCCAATGTTCAGAATCATTTGAAGGTGTATTTAAACAAGCTTAGAAGCCATTGATCAAGAATAAGAAAGAAGAAATCATTGAGAAACAAGAGAGAAAGCATCAAACATCAAGTTTGTGCAATTCAAGCCAAATTTCCTTTCAATATTCATTTTGCTTTCAAGAACACAATTTGTGCTCAATTGTAATTATCTTTGAGTGTTCTTATCTTGTTCTAGAATTGTGCAAACATATTGCCTTGTGAGGTTTTCCTTGTAAGTTTGCAAATTTGTGTATTTCTCTTTGAAAAAGAGTGTGCTCAAGAATTGTGGTATAATTCTTGAGGGAGTTGTAAGGTTACTCTTTGTCCTCAAAAGAAAAAACAAATTAGTGAATTTGTTGGAAAATCCTTAGTGTGGATAGCTAAGGTAGTGGACGTAGACTTTGGTTGAGAAAGTCGACCCACTCTAAATCGCTGTGCAATTATTTTCAATTTTCTGCAAAAGCTTCCACCAAAATTTTAATTGCCAATTCTCTCCCTCTTGGCCGATTCCATCAATCGATTAACTCAATATTTTGTAAAAATCATATGATTGTATTTTATTTAAATTATTCAGTAGTATTTAGTAAAAGTTTTAAAATTATTCACTATTTTGTATAAGTAAATGTTTTGAAAAGTCAATGTGACACCTCGTACTCGTATCTGGGTCGGGTACGGGTTGGGGGCGTTACATATATATATATATATATATATATATTACTTTTTAGTTTAAATTAATATCAAAATTTGTTTTCTTAGTTAATTTAGATCATTTCTATTTTAGATTTGCTCAGGTCGAATAGAGTTAATAAGAATTCAAGTTATTTTAGAATAGTATAAAATATAAATATTTTATTTCAAATATAATAACTAATTATACCAAAATACTATAAATATAATTGAATCCCAAAATTAAATTTTAAAAAAAAAAAGTCAAGTTCACATAACAATTTTAATAGTTGAAACCACTTGATAGTGATTCGAAAATGTCGGATCCTTAACATGCTTGTCAAAAGATGGAGTTGTCATTGATCATTTCGGCCTAGGTATGACTGAATACCTTTAAATTTGATATGCGTCTAACACAAACATCAAAGTCAAGTTTAAAAGTCAATTACGTGTAGGGAAAATTAAAGCACTCTTACCGCATCCAAAATTGGTACTCTATGTTGTCTCGAAAATGACTACAAGAACGAAATTGGTAAAACACTGATAATAACTGCGTAAAAATAAACCTGCTTGAAATTGAATTTAAAATCTTATTAAAAGCCGTGAATTAGGACCGAATTGAAGCCAATTAATATATCAAAGTCAATCTTATTAATCAAATTTAGGACCTAATCGAAAGAAACTAACCTTATTAGGCTTGATGATCAATCAAGTTAATTAAATAAGGTCCTAAGACTTATTAAGCTCGATTCTCAACTAATTTAATTAAATAAAGATTTAATTGAAAGAAAATGGACTTATTAAACTCAAATGTTAATTAAATTAATTAAATAAAAAACATGATCACAAGATGTAAAACTTGTTAGGCTCGATTATCAATTAATTTAATGAAATAAGGACTTAGTTGAAAAGGGATAGAGTTATTAGTTAAAAGTTACATTTTGATAATTTATATTATTGGTCTGTTATTTTTTAATCGTTAATTTCCCTTAATTTGATTACATGTCACATTAATAACAATTATTTATAAATTGATCACTAAATTTTTGAAAGTTCAGTTTTCACCATATTAAAAAAAAACTCTCAGAATCTCTTTCTCAAAAAGAAAAAGAAACTCTCCTCTTTCTCTAATATTGTCGCCGTCACCTTCAACCATCGTCTATATATTCTCTGGAACCGCCTTCCTTTTCTGATGCATTTTGTTTCTCCTCTTTCGATTTCTGCTCTCATTTTCTTGTTTGTTTTTGCTGTATGAGATGATGGATTCAATATAAGGTACATTTATAATAAGAAAGTGGATTATAAAATGGTTTCTATCAGTACATGCTGTTTCATTCTCATATGAACTTTTCATGGGTGGGAGCAGGTGTTGCGTAGGGCTCACAACAAGGCTGATGACACTATTACCGCTGTTAAAAAGGTCATAATTAACATTAAGTTGAGAATGAGGGTAAAGAAACAAGTAAATCTGTCCATGGTCTATGGATATTGGCTAAGAATGCTGAAAAGTGAGGTTACAGTAAAAACAAAAACAAAGTTATCATTCAATTTTAAACTCCAGAAAGTAAATCCAATTTGTCTGATGAACAAAGAGAGGGTCCATGTGCTGGTCTTATGCAAAATATGCGCATAAGAAAAAGAGCAAATTAATTCCTTTTCTCAACTACAATTCAGAACACCATCTTTATACACAGTAAATAACAAATTCAATTTGGGAAGTTACAGACTTTAGACCCAAAATAAGAAAACAATCTAAAGCTAAACATCGGTGTTTACATTCCATAACACACAAAAACAGACTCTTAAAAACAAATGAAGGCTTTAAACAGAAAGCCTCGCATCAAACCAGAGTAACAACAAATCAACAATTCAATGGAAGTTTCAGTTTTTAAGTCCAAAAAAAGCTAAAATTTAGAACATACCCCTATCAGAGAAATGCATGAATTTCCTTATAATAAGACATCTTAGCTGATCCACTAATTTTAGGGTATGGGTTAGAGAGGGGAAGAGAGTTTTTTTTTTGGAATAAGAGAATTGAGGGTTTTTTTAATAGGGTGAAAAATTAAATTTTAAAAAATTTAAGGGTCAACTAAAATATAAGCCCTTTTATAAGTAAAATTCCGAACAAAATTGAAACGAAAGTGACTATTCTTGAAATTTACCCAATTTAGAAGTCTCATATACTTTGTCTTTATTTGTTTATTATTACGGTAATCTGCATTGAATTCTTTTTAGTACAATTAATCAAATTGGTGGTACATATATATTCCAGTTCAAGTTGTGAAGAACGGAATTGATTCTTCAAATGTGAATGTGATCCAAGGAAGTTATCAGAGCCAGAGTCACATTATCAGAAAAGAAGCATGAAACCACAGAAGCAAACCATGACATGAAAGCTGAAGTTTTGACGGCTAGGCTGCGGCAAAAAGAAAACGAGTTTCACTTTTAATTTTCTGTTTCCTCATATGCCACCCAAATAGAATTTTAGCCTGCGGTGGGGAACCTTTACAACACCCCCACCACTACAACCATCCTTTTATTTCACCTTTTACTTTTTCGAATAATACTACTCTATTCAAAATAAAAATAAAAGTTCTCGAATAATAAAAAAATGGTATAATGACAAAATTATCCCTAACACTTGATTAAATAGGGATTTTAACCTCTTTTCTTTTTTTATAAATATTTTGGCCCCTAACATTTCATTTTGAGATAAAAAAAACTCTTCCGTAGATGGAAATCATTAGTCAACAAACTATCAACGCTCCAAAATAGGAATCATTTTACCTTAAAATGAAACATTGTGGCCAAAATGTTACAGGAGAAGAATAAGAGCTAAAATGACTACTTAATCAAATATTAGGGGTATTTTTATTCTAAAATGAAACATTGAGACCAAAATGCTAAAAACAAGAATAGTAACCAGAATGACTATTTAGTCAAACGGGCATTTTTTTGGCATTATGCCAGAAAAAAACAGCCCCTCTATCAGTTCAGCATTGTGCTTTTGAGCTAATTTAGCATTGTGCTTTTGGGCTAATTTAGCATTGTGCTTAAAAAGTGCCGAGAAAGCGTGTTTTTAGAATCCAATAACCAGAAAGATGGACTTACAAAAGGCAGTTTCAAGATTTTCTGGAGATCACAGTGAAAGTAACAGGCACAACTTATTGATCATATAGAAAGCTAAACCACAGTCTCAAATTCAAATCACAGAAAATGTTACCAAATCCAGTGCAATAAAGAATTGCAAGTTTGCTAAACTGCCACCCATATGATGGTTTGAACCACCATTTATACTTCATCAACAGGAGCGCGGGTGGACTTAATAGTCTTTGTTTCCAAAGTTCTTGCACCAAAGCTGTGAAGGAATTGGACGAACAGGCTGATGAGGCCGTTGCTGCAAGAAATAACCTTTTAGCTAAAAATATCATTCTAATTGAAGCTAGCTGATAAATGAAGATGTACAAGTTTTTAAAGTTAATAGATTTAGTCACAAAGTTATGAAACAAATCATGGCCATGTACATCTAGATTCCATTATCGAGTAACTTGGAATTAGATAAGCAACAACAATGTTGTCAAGGGCGCAAGGTGCACTCTGGGCGCTTATACCATTATACTGCCTCAGGCGCAAGGCGTAAAAAAGGTATAGAGTTTGATATTATCCTTTTCTTACAAGGTATATCAAATGAAAAATAAAAGAAATTAAAGAGAAATTCAATTAGACTGGCTTTTTCATGCTTATGGCCTTAAAAGGGAAAAGCATGCCTAGCAAACACCTAATCAAATGGACCTGCCTGAAAGGGTGTGAAGCGCCTTTGTTGAATAACCTAAAGCACTGATGTGACTAGGCGCATGCCTTGGCAACACTAAGCAACAATCCGTTTCCAATATGTAAGTTCAATCAGTTTAAATTGCAGGTGCTTAAGGAGATAAGAAATGCATATAAAGCATTAAAAATGTGAATATTGACTTCAATCATTTGATGAACTGACAATGTTTACATTAAGGTATATCTGTTTCACTGAAAATGACTTCCAAAACATGTTTAGTTTCATAGAAAATAGCTTAGTCAATGGGAAATAACTTACAGTTCAACAAAAATAAGCTATTTTTTTCGTAAATTGACTCCTCCTTTTCAAAAGGTTAAGTCATTTTCTGGAGAATAACTCCGCATAAGAAATATGATTTTTTACATCGAAAATCAACTTGGATCATTCCAAATATTATTATATCAAATAATAAATTTTTAAATAGATTTTTTAAAAATATTCAAATATTAATATAGTATTTTAGTATTAAAAATGTTGGTATTTGAAAAATAGTTAAACAATAGAAAACATTTTACCTCTAGTGATCAAAACATTAGGAAATCTTTATTTTTTTTCGGAATAAGTGAATGATGAATCCACAGTCTAGGAAGGAAGGCATATACATTGTTGACCTTCTAACATTAGCATATTGCCGTAAAAGATTAGGAAGTGAATCCCATGAAGCCAGGAGGAAGCCGACTTCGAATTTACAAGATGAGAAAATAGAAGCCAAACTGTAAATTATTACAAAAATCAGTAACATTGAAAGACTGGTATTCAATCAGGATTAAGTGAATTGACAAGAAATTAGACTGGTATTCAATAAGGATTAAGTCCAAAGCTAGCAGATATTAGATTGCACAGCTTTGATGGGTTGCAGCTACCTAAGGAGATAAGAAGTGCATATAAAAACAATAAAAAATTGCATACCGGCTTCAATAAACTAACAATAAACTAAAAAAATGCATACTGTCAATTGGTTGAAGTGACAATGTAACATTTATTCTACGTTTTCTTTTCCTCATGATTAGGAAATGAGCTAGCAATAAACTAACTTCACTTTATCATTTTTAACCACTCACATGACTTAATTTTAACAAAGAGAATGTATAAATATTGCTTATTTTGAATAGGTAATATTTTTTACTTTGAGTTTTTACTCATCTTTCTAATTTCAAGTTTAGATTTGTACTATTTCTTCTTTATGTAATGACAAACTATTTTAAAACTCAAGTAATAATCAAGCTATTCTCTGTGTTAATACTTAAATAACCAAACATAGCTTTAGTGAATGCAAAAATGACCATCTTTGAAGGGAGACATATGTACAGTTGACCTTATAGCATTGATGTATGGCCAGTAGAAGATTAGGGAATAAATGCCATGGAGGAAGTTAACATAAAGTTGATGAGATGTGATAAGAAGAAGCTGCAATCTTATGTTATTACCTAAACTGGTAATTATTGCCAATAGGAGTAATAAGGATTCGGGAATAAGTGCACAGCCAGAAGCTACTACGAAAAGCAAATCTTTGCACAACATGGATGGGGTATAATGGAACTTACAGCAATTTTTATGAACTTCAAAACTTTGTTTATTCATCGAAAACCTCCCAAAGAAATGAATTTGTTTTTCGAATACAATTTAAGAAAGAACAATTAGAGGACAGTGATATACACCTAGTTAACATTCGGCTAAATGTCTGAATGATCAGTTCTATTTGTTTTTTGTATACAATTTTCAAGCTTCAACCTACATATTTATCAAAACAAACTAAAACCCTACTAATTAAGGCCTCACTCTACCAATAACTTCTATTATAATTTTAAATTATCTGTATTCAGATTCTACCAGAACTGATAATTGTGATAAGATTTGCATTAGGATCCAGCATATTCATAACAGAGATATTAGCACTAAACATTTAATAAAGGTTCCAATTATTTAGATTCTCAAAGGATTAAACCTGGACTCAGCAATTCATACAATTAGGGTAAAAGACGTTCTGAATAGCATAATGTGAGAAAAGGCAGGGGTTTAGGAACCTCGAGCTCGGCGGATTTCATGGCGATGGGGATACAGATGAGAAAAACGCCGAACATGGCAATTGCAGTGTTGCGACGCCAGTGTTTGGGTCGGCAATAAGGGCCACCCGACATGCTCCACACCTTAGCCCTGAAATCCTCTGCTCCATGTCCATGCCCTCCATGTTCTCCTCCTCCCATCTTTGCTTATTTACTCGACGGATCAGATTGACTCTTTTACAAATCAGACCATCAAAGTTATCAGATCAGACGAAAATTGAAAATGTAAAAAAACAATGGAATTTATGAACTAAATAATATTCACGAGTACCTGAGAGAAATTGAAGTTCACGATCGCTGTTCAGTTAACGCTTCCCTGATGTTCGCAGATTGAGACAGTCATATTGTGAAATGGGCTTTGGTACTTTTTCACAAGTTATCCACGAACTTTTAGTCTTTTCGCAAATGAGCCCATTAAAGTCATATTTTATAATTAAGGGTAAACTACAAGTATAGTATCCAACTATTATTTTTGTTTCATTTTGATCATCCAAATCTTTTTTGTTTTAAAATCATACCTACTGTTACGTTTTAGTTTTATATGAACACTCATTGTTAAAAAATGAATGATAACGTGTCACCATAAAGCAGGGACGAAACTAGGATTAAATATTGACAAGGGTTGAAATATTGGACTTTTTAAGAAAAATACAATAGCTTATTAGGTATTTAAACTCAAAATTCATAAGATAATACATAATTTGTCTAATATTTAAACTTCCAATGACCTATATTATTAATAGACCGAAAAATTGAGAACATAGGATTATTCTTCTTTAGTTCGGTCCATACTTAATTAAATATATAATAAATTATTGTATTTTTAATTTGAATACTTATTTTTACATGAACCAAAATAATATTAGACCAAAATTTATCAAATATAAAAAAATTAGGTAAATTATGTGTTTAATAACTAAATTAATCACCCGTTAAGTTTTTAACGGCAAGGTACTAAAATGAAATAAAAACTAAACACTAGGTATAATTTTGAAAAAAATTAAAAAATTTAGATACTAAAATGAATTAAAACTGATAATTTAAATATTAAATACGTAATTTATCCTAAAAGTTTTAGGGAGCCCGGAATCCTACCTTAAGGGGGTGTTTGGTTCAAGGATTGTGGGATTCCCATGGGATGGAAATCCCACATTCTAATGTTTGGTTGGCCGGGAATCTCATTCCCGGTAATGTTGTATTACCAATAGTAGATTTTTTGAGGTATATTACCGGGAATGTCATTACCTCCTTTCCCTTAGATATTGTAACATTACTGGCGTTTTGGACTAAAATGCCCTTAAATTTTTATTTTTTTTCAAAAATATCCTTATTCTGTCATTGAATAATAAAAATTTTACGAAGGTTAAATTACAAATTTATCCTTAAATTATTTTAAATTTATAAAAAAAATCTATAATTAAAATTTTATATGAAGGTCAGGGGTTAATTTTTTTCCTTTCATTAAACCTTTTTTATATTTTTAATTTTGTAAAAAAAAGTTATATAAATATTATGAATTTAATTTTTTAAAGAAAATATATAAATATTTTATAATTTGTAATATTATACAAATATATAATAAGGATAATTTGGTCAAATATATATTTCAATAATCTTTTATTCTTTTAACCAAACACGGTAATCTTACATTCTTGCTAAACCAACCAAACACAAAATACAACATTCCTAGTAATCTTATTCCCTGATAATCTTTTATTCCCACTGATAATCTTACGGAAAAAAAATTATGTTTATAAAAAATATAAAAAATGACCGGGACTTGTACCAAATTTTAATATTTTTTTCTTCCTTTAATATAGATAGCGGTATACTTTATACAACCGACACGAAGGATATGGTTCCCATCTGCACCGATGACTGACCCCGTACCTTGAGAAGGAAGAATTGATTCCGTAATGGCTTCATCCTTATTTTTTCTGGTTTTGCCGGTGCCAACTTCACTCTCATTCCAAGTACAAACCCATCAGCTTTTGCTCTCTCTTTCTGGGTGTGATTATATCATTTGAAAATTCAAGAACAGAACTTAAACCTCCCCTTTTTAAGTGATGATCCTCACGTTTTTTGCCTCTCTTCCAACAATGCAAACATGCCTTCTATCGGGACTCTTTTCTTCCTTAAACCCTTCCATATTAATCCCTCCTTCCCCTTTCCAGTTTTGCACTGGAGACTTTGATTCCTATAGGTAACTTACCTTTGTTGAATATGGTTGATGGTGCTTTTGAAGCTCCAATAGTCATTGCAGGAAAGCAGTGTTCTTGACATTTCGAAAGCTTAAATTCAGGTACATAATCCTACTTTAGTTGATTATCTGAAATGGGTTTTGATGATTTTTCTTAATTGGTTCAGTCCATTTATGTTATTGTTTTCGTTGGCTGAATTGTTATAGCATTAGACATGTAATTTATTTCTAATCATGATAAATGGGCTTCACGGCTATGAAAGCAATTGTATTAACTGTGAAAGGTTCTAGTGTAGCGCCTTATCAACATTCACGAGGGTTTATTCGACTTTTGTGGTTTAATGTTTGAGAACATAATGGAAAAACTGTTACCTGGATAAAAAGGTCCAGTAAAAAGCCCCTGCGGGTGTGGGGAAGGTTACAATATATTGGATAAGGATATTAGGCAATATGGTATTTGTGTTTACCAAATCATATGAAGCCTTATTATTGCACACTCTTGTTGCTAACTGAAATTATATACTTCTTTGAAACCTATTTGAAGTTGTTCTTCCCATCTTAAGATATGTTTTAAATTAGATAATTTGAAATGCATGTTCATTTTGCTTCTAACCTGTAAAACAGTTGGTAGGGCGTGACTTGAGGATCTAATGTTATCATTTGCATGTTCATTTCAGCAGAATATCTTATGTTATCAATTGCATGTTCAAAGCAATTATATTTTTTAGTTATGTAATCGACATTGTCCTTATTCAATCCTTTACTAGATGGCTAGCTTAATACTCTGTAGTTTCTTAGTGTCTTTCAATTTCTTCTACATTTGCTTATTTTCTGCTTCTATTTGGCTGAAGCTTTGTGTTTCTGATTATCAGGTTCAGATTTAGGTGAGTGTTGTATGGACACCTGTGAAAGGAAAATACCGATGCAGTTGCTATGGTTGACGTGGAAACAGCTGCTGTTGCACTCATCGTGGACCTCTTTCCTATTAAATAGGTTGTTTGTGTTTCTAACATATTGAACTTCCAAACATTTTTCTTTCGTAGGCCCTTTGGTGTTTTTCTTGTAAACTTTAAGACTTATGATAGCTACTTCTGTGATCGTAATATATGATGCCTTGTCTTTTTCTAGCTTTGTTTGCCAAACAAGAATAAAATTCTATTACTCAAAATGAACTCTTGAGAGACATCATTCTTGCTAGTAAAGCATGGAATGTGACAATTATCACCAATGTCATGGGAGTTTCTGGGAGTTATTTCACAAAGTTCTGTATTGCAATAAGCCCTTTCAAGAATCTTATTAGCTCTTGGGTAGCACTAACCATGTTTAAGTGTGGATTGAACTTTAAGTTCAATTCCAAAACATATAAAGGAAAAACAAAAGAAAAGTGTTTTTTTTTCAACCAAAGAAACACCAGGAAAAACAATTAACAGTTTTCATTACGATGGCATGCCATTCATCAATGAATAACATAAGGCAACATGATATTCCGTCTTTTGATGAACAAGAATAATGTGGTGCGGTGCTTTTGGCTTCCTTAAATGTTCCTTTCATTCTTTTTCTCATTAAGTCCTGCCCAGTTGCATATGGAAACAGAGGAAATGAAAATACAGGGTTTTTTTTCACCCTCTTTTGCATATTGTTTCCAATTACTTTTGATTTCCATATATTTCCTAGAAAACATTGTCCTAAGGAAATATGTTTGTCATTATTACTATTATTAATGTTCACAGCCACACATTCATATATCACTAACTTGGTTCTTCTATTAATTATTACCTTCTTATTGAAGTTTATTTATGGTTGTTACTAGTTTTATTTGAGATGAGTTTTATTATTGTTCTTGTTGATAATGATGATGTTAAAAGTTAAAGGATTTGTTGGGATCCTCTAATCTTTGCTTCCTTTTCTAGCTGCAGTAGTAACAATTTGTACTTTAAAAGCAAAATTAAATAAGTCTATTTACAGCCATATTTCTTATGAGCTATTATAGGTACAATGATGTAATCTGTTGTGATTTTGAGAAGGTCACTTTGCATTATGTGTTTTTGGACATGTGTAATAGTTGAAGCAAACGCTTGTATCCTTTCTGTTCTCTTGAATTGCATTTCTGATGGTGATAATAGAACTAGTTTCTCAGTTTGGATGAGAAATGTTTATGCTGGTATTTTTTTCTTTGGATCCATAGCTTGTAGATTGCCATGTCTGCTTTTATCAATTTAAGTCTAGTAGATCAAAATGGCATCAATCAGTGAGTGTTTGAAACTTAACAGTTCATTTCTTAATAGGTAGTTCAATTTTTTCTATCAGTGGTTAACTGGTTATATTATTCTGCTTATGCCGAAAAGCAAAAAGTTATTGGAAAGAATAAAGTCCAAAGGCTTTAAGGAGGACTCAAATAGAGGACTAACTGATCTATCTTAGGAAGAGCCCTGGAAATTCTGGTGTCAAACAAGGCCTTTGATTTCTCTTGTAAATCTGATAATCCCCTGTGTGACTTTTTCATAAGTCGCCTGCTGTGATCAGGTTATTCTTGTGTGTTATGATATCTCTTGTTCTATTGTTGAATTGCTCTTAGGTTGATAATGTTTCTTATCTGGCTGGATAATCTGTCGTCTATTTTGTAACGGCCGTAAATAGAGTCATCTGTTTTTTCCAAACTTGTAGACAGAATACTCAATTTGCCTTTGAAAGGTAAAGATGGCAGTTATTTCAGTGGTCCACTGGTTTTCGCCGTATGTCATTATCCCGTTGAACTTTTCTGTCATCTTAGCAAACATGCTAAGTAAGCTGTATTTTCTTTTGTGTTCCATATACAAAAATTCAAATACGGTGTTCTTGTTCATTTTTTTTATTCAGGCGCGTTTCAGATTTTGATTCATAAAACACGTGGAAAGAACGGGAACACGTGGCTTTAAAAGTATTTTGATTCTTCCTGAGAATCGCCTTTTAAGTGCCTCTTTCTTATAAAAAGAGTCTGGGTCTGAGTTGTTTCTCTGGTGGCAGAAACAAGGGGGAATTCTTTTAAGCACTCTCAAGAGATCATCATTTTCCCTATGGCAGACGAGGATTCCTCAGGGCCAATTCCTGATCGCTGGATGTTGGTTGTCAAAAAACAGAAGGATGGATCTAGTCTTTCGGTAATTGAGCATTTAATTGTTGTTTGTTTATCTCTTTTCAATTTATATGAGATTTAGGCTCTAGAGAGGTCTGATACATATCAGCTCCATTAATCAAGTGTTTTACCTGCATTAATTTGTTGAATGCTTAATAATATTTCAGTTTTTAGAGATGATTGATCAGTCGATCTGATTTTTCCTTTCTTGATTTTATTTCCTAATCTGTTAACTCATGTGCTTTTATGTGAGGTATGCATGTCACATCTTCATATGAAATATTAAGAATGAAATTTTCCCATGCATTTACTAGACATGAACCTTAGTTTTCTGTTTCGAGAAAGTGAAAGAACTATGATAGGGTGGTTTAAAAAGTTTTGATTCTTTGTAAGTGCATGCACTTGATGAAATTTTAAAATCAAAGTCCCGGATGTAAATCAGATGCTAGAAATTGATCTTATCTGGTGTGAAATATTCTTTTGAAATTGGCTATCAATCATCTCTAGGTAAAAGATCTTTATATTTAGTTGGGGTCTAAACTAAATTTCTGAACCTTGAAGGTAAATCCCTGTGACTATGTGGAGAAAGTCTTTGATGTTTGCTAGTTGCTATCATCATGACAAGATCGGTTATCCATATAACTGACCGATCTGATCTGATCTTCCAAGAGTGTACCTATACTTATTGTGACAATTAATGCCCCTTTTGCAGCTATTACTAGAGCTCTGTGATATGAGGTTTCTGCAGAATACTACTGCATGCACCCTCATGCATCCTCACTTAAGTCTTTTTCTTTTCGTTTTTTCTTTAGCTTCTTCCATTTACTATGGCATGTCTGACCATCATCTGTATCTCTCCTTTAACCCCCGTAAGTAGATAACTATTTGATCTTCAACTTGCTTGTAATAAAACGTCTTGTTCTTTCACTATTTGAAGGCACGTGATTCGAAGAGAACCTGTGGTAGTAACATTGTTTGTGATACAATGGAACCTAGATGAAAAGTAGGTACTATAAAGATGATTTTTGTTGACTGGTATTTTAAACGGTTGGGTATTGCAGTACTACACATGTCCGGAGAGTGGGCAAAAGTTTGACTCCTATGAAGATCTCATGCGATACGTGAACTATGCACAAGCTGCTAAGCTTTCCATGTACGCTGCTGTGAGTTTCAACTTATATTTTCCATATGGTGTTGTTAATTCTTTTATTCATCAACGAGTCTTATATAGGTATGTGTCTTGCATACTCATGTTAAATTTTGTAAGTGTTTTTAAATATTTGGAGTGTATTTGGAGAATCATATCCCCTACCAGATCTAAATTTGCATTGGAGAATGTGAGTTGAAGCAACATAGATGGTTACTGTGGGTTGAATATGAATTTTAGGTTCCCAACCAAAGTGGATGCAACATATGATTTATGAGACAATAATCCTTGGTGTTTAAAAGATCATTCAGGCCTTGATCTGTGATTTTGCTTCTGTTTCGTTTGAAGATTTTCTGATATTGTTATGTTCTCACTTCAGATTTGATTTAAGATTTTTCACCACAAACCTTCATAGTATGTAACCCTTGCTGAATATTTTCCTAATTTCTGTCTTTTTCTTCCGAAATCTGAGTATCCATTAATGGCTCCTGATCCCTATGTTAATTTTTCTCTATGTCTCTGCCAATTCGCGTAAATAATCATTTTTTTTTCCTTTCATACAAATTGTAATTGAAGTTTATTTTTGTTTGGATTTGTTTCCTTATGCATTAATCCTACGTTGCAGGATTTTCGTCCCCTGAAACCTTCCCGCAGGTCAAATAAAAGAGCTAGCAGGCCAGAACCTAGTAAGTTCAAAACTTGATTCTTCTTTGTTCTGCTTACTAATCTAATGTCGCTATTCTTCTTCTTTTTTATCGACTCTGGCGCATAACCTGGCTATTAATACTGCTTTCACTTCATGGAATTACGTTGCAATTAATCCCAATGTGTATTTAAACAATAATATGATGAAAATATTTTGTTGATTCTACATTCTTCCTGCATAATGCTGATCACTGTTCTTTTAAAAAGTTGGTTCAAAATGATTATACAATGCTCCTATTCGGGCTGCCTTCTTATGTCCTCTTTGACATATGCAGGCGAGAAAAGCTTGGATTCCGATGACTCGACATTCGAATTGCCTGAAATTGCTCCAATCAACCTTCTGGATGAGATGAGTCCGGCAGAGTTCGGGAAGCAATCTGCCTCCAGCAAAATGAAGTTGGAGAGGAAGGCAGCTCCGAACGAAGATTGCAGCGGCAGCATGGGAAAGGCCAAGAAACAGAAGAAGTAAGCAAGTGGAAGATGGGTGAAGGTTTGATCAGCCAAGTTCGTGTTGTGTGTTTGTTTAGTATAATGAATAAATGAAGCAAAACAAAACGAAGTGTTTTGTGTACTTTGTTTTTACCCATTTGTGAGGCTGATCAAAATGGAATAAATTACTCTATAAATCCCTGTGCTTTTTCTTCTTTTTATAAATTGAATTTTATTCGTTTGTTTAATAGTATCACACACTAATTACTCCAGCACGCATTTATATTTAAATGTAGAACGATATTAAGTATATGCGTGTATGGTGATATTTGATCAAAATATGGGGTTTCAATTCTCAAATGGACAAAATGTTTTATTTAATTTCTAAATCTTATCACACTTGTGGTATTAAATTATATACATAAAGTTTTATCAACAATAACTTCTGGTGTAGTAGTAGGACATTTATAACTTTTATTAAACATGGCCCAAACTGACTTAAAAATAATTTTTTCTTTAATTTTAATTCAATAATAAAACTAAGAAATTTGACCTATAATATTTAAATATTATATCTCCTAGGTATTTCAAATTAAAGATGATCATAAGTTAAATCGGATTGAGTTTTGGGTTTACCCGAACTTAATCCGAAAATTAAACTTCTCTACCCACATCTGACCCAAGGTTTAGAAGGATCTCATTCGATCTGATTTTCTAAGTCAAAATCTACAATGATTTATATGTATAAATTTATTATTAGGTAAAAGACGAATCTAAATGAAATAAATAAAATAAGATATTATTAGAATTATCTCTAAATGTACAAGGAATGATTATAAACTACATCGAACCGAAATGAATTTTTTTACTCTAAACCTAAACTCGACTCATCCTCAAAAAATTCCACTCAACCCGAATTTAAAAATTGAAAATCGACATGATCGAATTGGTACCTAATCCCAATCTATTTTCTATTTCTTCTCTCCTCCACCATGTCCCACCAACGTTGTTTAAACTGTGGCTAAAGGACATAAGCACTCATCAAACCCTTTATTCTTTTTTTTAATTGAAGATGAAAAACTTAATGGAATTGAATTTTGGGATTGGAATTAAATATATTTTCAACGTATCAATGATTGAATGCCGAAGAAAGTCGATTATTGATTTGGAAAGGTTTCTTATGTGGAAAACATGTCGGATCTTTTTATTATATTATTGTCAAACATCAAACCCAATTAATTGTACTATTGAATCGATTTAAGCAGGCTTTTATGTAACATCAATTTGATTCATTTTAAGTTTTAACTATTTGTCTAAATTAAAAGATCTCTCTCGTAAATAGGTCAGTTTAGCTCATTTTCATTTTCTCTTATAATTTGGGCCGAGCTTATGAATTTTGTAATTAGAGTTTTGACTAGTTACTCTATATGGTCTTAGATACTTTCTCGGTTAAATGAGTGGGTATTCATCACGTCCTTGTGAGAACTCTAGCTCACCAAGAAACGAACATGCCCTCCCAACGTTGAACAATATGCGAAAGTGTAAATACTATTAGGGTTATATAAGCCACTAGGAGAGACCACACAATGAGATTGAAAAACTAGAAACAAAGCGACAAGAGAGAAACTTAAATTAAATATACGAGTTTTATTACTATAAAAGAATGGGATGGGATGAAATAACTAAAGTAATTACAAATGAGGTGATGAAACCTATGTTTATAGTTGAATTCCCCTAGATCTAATAGCTTAAATTAAATTATATCGGTTGAGATAAAGTCTCATCTAACAAACACCTTATATTATCTTAAATATAAGGAATTCGAATTTAAATTAAATATTACCTCCACATTATCCCTTTACTTATCTTAAATTAAATGGAATATGCTTCATCCATCAAGGATCCAGCCAAGTCTAGTGGCCTGGACAAGCCAATACTTTGCACAAAATCTCTTTTGCGGACTTGTCGCAGATCTAAATCTATGGTTCGTGATAATATATTTCGATTTAGGTCAATTTCGAAGAAATATAATAATATATATAAAATAAATCCGATTTATGAATAGAATCAATATAAAATTGTATATATACACGTTAATAAATATTAAAAAGGAAAAGTCAGAGATGCATTGAAAGAAAGTAGTCGAAGATAGTCTCTCTTTAAAAATTTTAAATTATCATATATTTTAATTTTTTTTTATTAATTTATTTTTACCTTTAAAATTTTATAATTTCATTTTTTTACCATTTTAAAATTTTATCTCTTTTAACATAAAACTTTACATAAAAAATAATATACGAAAATTGATATTAGTACCCGACAAGCATGTGAGGGGAAAAATTGACGAGATAATGCTTTCAAAATAAATAAAAATCACGAGATAATGCAGTTGAAGGATTAATTGTTGAGATAGGGTGATTTCAACAATTGGTCGCCAGATGTTTCGGACAATCTGTGCAGGTCGCCATGTTCTCCATGCGTGGATGTAGGTCGCCAAGTGTTCTGAGCGACCATGCACTGCGTTGCTGCAAATTTTAGCCAACTTTGGGAGTATTTTAATAGGAAAAACAAATTCCTTTACGTTGAGGAAACCAACTCAAAAGAGGATTGATTATAATTCCCTTGGCTTGTGAATTGAGGAATTAATTAATGATGACTTTGGATAGAGAACATTGGTTTCGATGTGGTTGAAAAATATGAGGATTTGTTGCAAACACAAAAATATATTATAAACTTAAAATTGGTGTATTTATGTCCTTATCAATAATAATTTAATAATTTATTATTAATTTAATGATTTGATATTTAATGATTTAGTAATGAAATGATTTAGCAATGATTACTAATAATTATTTATTATAAATATTTAATGATTTGGATTTGACACTAATGATTTAGTAATGATCACTAATAATAAAATTATAAGATTTGATAATAATTTGATAATAATGTTTTAATAATGATTACTACTAATTTTAAACAAATAACAAATGAGTTTATAATTGTTGTCGATGACGGGGTGTTGTTGAATTATAATGTCGGGACGGAAGTCTGATGCGTTGTGGTCATTGCGGTTGCTCAGGAGTATGGTACCCATCCTCCTCATTCATTGGGGGCATTTCAACTGGTGTTGTAAATATATTCCAACCATTATATTCTGTCATTCCACCAGTTTGCTCTTCCATCCCACTTGGAAACGATGAATGACAAATACTGGTATTTGGCATCATAGATGTCATTTGGTCAAAGTCATACGTCGACTCAAATATGGGAGAGTAGATGGGTGCCTGAGGCTATATAAACTCTGGTACGTATGCCAGGACAATAGAGTCATCAGATGCACGATGCAACGATCCTGCTTCAGGTTACCAGTGAATGATTTGATAAGAATGTTTTAATAATGATTACTACTAATTTTAAACATATAAAAAATTAGTTTATAATTGTTGTCGATGTCGGGGTGTTGTTGAATGATAATGTTGGAGCAGACATCTGATGCGTTGTGGTGGTTGCGGTTGCTCATGAGTATGGTACCCATCCTCCTCATTCATTGGGAGCATTTCAACTGGTGTTGTAAATATTTTCAACCACTATGCTCTACCATTCCACCAGTTTGCTCTTCCATCCCACTTGAAAACGATGGCTGACAAATAGTAGTATTTGACATCATATATGTCATTTGATCAAAGTCATACTTCAACTCAAACATTGGAAAATAGATAGGTGCCTGAGGCTGCACAAACTCTAGTACGTATGCCAGGAGAGTAGAGTCATCAAATGCGTGATGCAACCGGCATCGACAACAATTATAAACTCATTTGTTATTTGTTTAAAATTAATAGTAATCATTATTAAAACATTATTATCAAATCTTATAATTTTATTATTAGTGATCATTACTAAATTATTAGTATCAAATCTAAATCATTAAATATTTATAATAAATAATTATTAGTAATCATTATTAAATAATTAAATATCAAATCATTAAATTAATAATAATTATTAAATCATTATTAGTAAGGACACAAATACACTCTTTTTCAGTTTATAGTATATTTTTGTGTTTGCCACATATCTCATTTTTCAACCACACCAAAACCTACATTCTCTATCCAAAGTTATCATTAATTAATTCCTCAATTCACAAGCCAAAGGAATTATAATCAATCCTCTTTTGAGTTGGTTTACTCATCGTAAAGGAATTAGTTTTTCATATTAAAATACTCCCAAAATTGGTTAAAATTTTTAACACAGTACATGGTTGCCCAAAACATTTGGCGACCTACATCCACGCATGGGCCTGGAACAGTTGGCGCCCAATTAATCATTCAACTGCATTATCTCGTGATTTTTTTATTTTGAAAGCATTATCTCATCAATTTTATCGATGTGAGGGAGTGGGGATGGGTCCTTTGGGAGGGTACAGTCACGGCAAAGGGTGTGAGGATTGGAAAATTGTGGGGCTAATCAGTGATATGTGAAAGGGGAGATTGAGTGATTGAGAACTCCAAAAAGGCTGTTTTCCAATATCTCCAATGCTACTGCTTTCATTTCATTTTCCTCACTTTTTTTGTCATCTTCACGTGTATCAAATTTTATGTTTGAAATTATTGACGGTCTATGATTTGTACATATATATTTTTATTAAAAATTAGTATATTTAATTATTGTCATCTTCCACTTTTCTACTACTTGTATCTCTTCAATTGATCCAACATTAAACTCATCTCAAAATAGTGTGAAATATACATACGAGTGGTTTTCTTAACCCATCAGTTATTTGATGTTGAGCTAGAATATAATTATTTCGAAGACATTAATTTATTAATAACTTTTTCCTCTAAATATCAAAATTCAAATGTTTTAAACGATCATAAAAAATTAGATTTATATGTTGTCATTCCACCGAGGGGAAACACAATAGAGATATGTCAAGGTCATAGTCTCCTAAAAATTTAAAAAATTAATTTAACCCTTTAAAACTTTTTAAAAAATTAATTCGGTCTCCACAAAATTTTTAAAAATTCAGATTAAGTTTTAAAATCTTTTAAATGTTATTAATTAAATCCTTTTTGTAACTTTTAAAAATTCTCATCAAGTTTCTTAAAATTTTAATTAGACTCCAATTTTATTAAAAATTGTAAATTGAATCATTCAAAAAAATAAAAATTTAATTTAAACCTCTAAATTTAAATTTTTTTAAGTACATCCTCAAAATATATTAATTGCTTAACCCTCATGTCAGTTAATAATGCACTTAACCAAGTCATTTCAGTGACAACACAAGTTAGGGGATTTTTTTTGTACTTGGTTAAGGGATTTTTCTTTGCTCAATCGAAGTTAGTACACTTACAATGTCACTCCATATACTTTTTATATATTTATTAAAATTTAATTTATTGATAAATGGATTCGTTCGAGCACAGTACGATCTATTACACATAACTTCTCTGCTCACGTTTTTTCATGAACAAACTAATGTCAAAGATTTGAGCAGCTAAGCAATCAAGCATACAGATCCCTTGCATTATAATCCAAAGCAACCCCTTTCCTTTTCACCTTCTAATACCGACGTGGCTCTGCTTTATTCACTTCTCCACGTAATCCCCTACACAATGCAGTAAATGAAAGCAACGCTTTTCTACCAACAGCTTATTTATTCATTGCCCATGCACGTCACTCCCACTTCCCCAATCTCACTTTCATCGGCTGCGCGTTGTTCTACGTGCTCGATCGCCACCAACTGTGTTAATGGAAAGTACGACATTGGAAACTTTCAAAGTAATGAAATGAATACATTCATTAGAAAAATAAAACCCCCAAATCCTTGAAGGAAAAGTGACAAATGGGTTTCGACCTTCTTTTCCACCCATAACTAAAGGGTCGACATGAGTCAATACCCGAACCACCACCCTTGCCATGTGCCGCACCGACTCAGTCAACCATGCAAGGTGCCTCCAATTAGAGGTTTGTTCTTAACTCAACACCCCTCAACTCACTGAGTCACACTTGTTTCTCACAAAATACAACTAAATACTACACGTTAAATTAATAAAACTGTCAAAAGAAACTGCAATCAGCTTTCGTATTGAAGGGCGGCTTTGATCTTTTGTACGGTGCAGGAGATGAGATTATTGACCGTTTCCACCGACTCCAGCGTAAGCTTGGCTATCGGTAAACTGTTGACCAGTATCTGAAAAGCAACCGTGAGAAGGGACCCACTCACCCTCTGGGACTCTCCGCCATTCCCGCTAATATGTCCATCAGAGACGGGCCCACGAGATCCTGGACCATCAGGGATGACAGCAAAACCGGAAGGGAGTAACGCCACGTAAGCTGAATCACCACCGTTCATAACGAGATTCATGGCCGGAATGTCAACGGGCGCGTACACAACAAGCGAACCCGCCGCGTCTGTGCATGTCTCCTGTAGTATCAACATGCTACTCTGGTTTGCGTTCATGGCCTGCACACCAAATACAAAAAATAATAATAAAGAATTTTCTCGAGAAAATAATTTGGTCCCGAAGTGTCAGATAATTATAAAGAAGAGTCAAAATGAGAAGTCGAAAACTTTATTCATAATAATAATTGAAAAAGCTAGAAAGATAAGAAACGTCCTATACTTTTGACTTTTTAAAAAAAGCTTATTTCAAATCACTGCCATCGAACTGTCCTCATAGATACTTCCAAATTCCACACTCGTCCTTTCCGACTCACCTTTTTTCCTATCCGACCTACTCCTGCGATCATCTCATCTCATTTTCTTTTGTTTTTATTTCATTTTTCGATGTGGAAAATATAATAATAATGATGAGTATACATACGTTGGAGCGGAGGAGGGAGACGCAATTGCCTTGATCTTGGCCTTTGGCGATGTGGGAAATCTCTTGCATGGGACCACCGTTGGACAGAATGTCCCACTCGCTCCTCAGCCCTTCATTACGCAGGAAATCGAACAGTCTTTGAGGTGACACCGGTAACCACACCGAAGTAGCGGCGCTCAGCACAATCCCCGACGGCTCGCCGGGATCGTCGACACTCTTCCTAGTCATGACCCTAACGTCTTCGTCAACGTTCCCGGCGTTTAGCTTATTCCATTTGTGAACCGTCGATGCACACACACCGGCACAGAAATTATCAGTCATTCTCTGCGCTAGCTTTAACATGCTTCGCCTCCCACTTGAAGTTATAGCTACAAAATAAATAAATAAATAAATACAATGAAATGAAATTATATTTTATATATTCCTCTTCTTAGGGTTATGGGTTACAAGTATGGTCTCCGGTATGAACAGTGGAGGACATGAGGATAGCAAGACATTCACATTGGCGTTGAAGGGTGGCGACCCAACGTTGGGCACCAAACGCCATGCCGGAGCTTAGTAAAGGGCGATAGAGTTGGTGAATTAGGCTCTCGTCGTATTCTGCATGTTCAACCCACGTAACCTGCAATTTTTCAGTATCAATCGTCACAGGCTTATTCCATGCAGAATTTTGCCAATGTTACACTACAATCATTGATACTAACGAAAGATCTCAAATTTCCCATAAATAAATAAGAAAAAATGTACTTGTTGATAACATTCAATTATCACTAGCCAGGCCTGAGTATAATATTGTAAAACATCGTTATTGACAAACGATTTTTATTTTAATAATATAAAAGGATGAATGCTTTGGGATCAACTCTATGAAAGAAAATAACATCTGTTATTGTGACATGGAGCTGATTGTACTGATGTCGGCTCAAAGATTAAGATACAAACAAGGGGAGCTGGTCGATGCTTTGAGTTTCGTTTTCTTGATTAAAATGCCTAAAGGGTCCTATGGGAGAACCCAGGCAAAAGGATTGGAATAGAAACATCAAACAATAGTTTATTCACAATGGGATTTATATGAAATTAAAGTGTTCAAAGGGCACAAAAATTAAAGAGTAATTAGAGGCTTCCATTGATATAAAATTAATGGCAGTGAGTGGAGTAATCTCGAATTGTTCAAATGGGGGGTTATTTTAATAGTGTTTAAGCAAAAACCCAGTTTTTGAAACTTGAAATTTAGACAATATTTTTGACTGTAAGAAGAAGCATTGAGCATATGAATGAAGTAAAGACACTCCCTTTTGAATTTGTAGGAAGCTTCGGATTCTTAAATGTTTTTTTCTATATAACAAAAAAAAGTTACCTTAGAGTATCCATTAGGCACATCTTGCACAACACAACCGGAAGGAAGTCTCCGGCAGTTTACGAATGTTGTCGGTGCACCCGAAGTTTCTCGGACGGTGTCGACAGATACGTCGACCACCGCTCAAACTCCCTCGGCATGCTGCTTGCAGAACCTTAGGAGATTGACCTCACGGACTGGGACCAAAGGAGAAAGTACTTGCAGCTCAGCAAGCATCTGGAAGGAAAGAAATAATTGAGCGAATATGGTGATGCGAAAAATAAAAATAAAGCTTGAAACTTTGAGCTTACTTACCCGTTGAATTGCACCATTTATGGTTCCTCCCATGCCACTAGATATCACATCAGTAGTAGATGTTCTGGCAATCATACAAGGAAACATCTCCGCCCAACGATTCTATATAGGTGCAAGCAAAAATTCAGAAATGAATTAAAAAAAAGCCCATGAATTCAAGCGAAACTGAGCAATTTTAGGGATATATGTAGTTAGTTTACCGCGTCCATCAAGGTTTCAACAAGGGCCAAACTGTTGATAATCACCATCCCCATCTCTCTGGATGCCTCGGAGACGAACCCGGTGGGTTTAATGCCGATGCAAGGGGAGAATGTTTTTGTGTATTCATAATGGTTTAGTATTTCTCTTCCACCTTCCAAGCTCTTAATCCAAAGTGGTTCACCAGTCTGAGCCATCTTAACCAATTCATCCATCGCATCCAATGCCAGTTCCAAAAGCACGGATCTTTCGACGGATCGGTCGAGTCCGGTTGTTGTCGGTGGAACCACCGGCAATGAATTCGTAACCACACCACTAAAAACCGGACCCAAAGGCAATGTTGTAGCCACGGTGCTTAAACCAGCAAAGTCATTGCTACCAACTCCGAGATCCAGATTCGAGTTTGGCATTGGAGGTGCAATTGAAGTGACTAGTGATGAAATAGGTCGCCCTAAAAACTTGCCGGCGAGTGCACAAACTCGATCTAACTCGCCCTTCAAACAAGCGTTTTCGATTCTAAGATGTTGCTCTTCGAGAGATATGTCGCCGATAATTGCCGGACCGCCGTAGTTGTGACGTCGGACAGAATAATGATTATCATAAAAAAGTCTCTAGGGTTTAATAAAATATTATAAAATCAAACAATGCCTAAAATCAGTCCACAAGCCGGACTGTTATAGCCAAAAATCGTCTTTATTCGAACTTTGCCAAAAATAGCAAAATCCCGAAAATCACTCTAAATTGAAATTCGACATAAAATAAGCAATCTCCAAAAAATCCGGCCTAAATCAGATTTAAATTGATTTCCTAATTGACAATCGAAATATTACCATAAATAGTAAAAAATATCTAAATCTAGTGATTCGGAGGGGAAAACGGCAGAATTTGAGGTTGAAAAAAAGATCACACGGAGCGTAGCTCAGTGTGGAGAGCGTGCGCGTCGAAAAGAGCTTTCTGGATTGAGGTCTTATGCACGATCCGACCGATCCGATCCGTTGATCCGAAAATTCGAATAACCGATCCGATTTTCAATTTTCGGATAGTTCGGATCGGGTATCCGAATTTTTTTTGGATTTTCGGATCGGATACGGATCAATCAAAATTTAATTTCAGATTATCCGAAAACCCGAAAAAAATTGGGCCATTTCCTTTTTTTGCTTCTAGAGATACAAGGCCGTTGTTTGGAAGAAACCCATAAATCATTCAAGTTTTACAGGGACATCCTTCGACTCATTTTGTCCTAATTCCTACCTGCTTCGTTTGCCGCGGTCTTCAAGGATCAAATACTAGCGCTACCCAAAAATGACATGTTATTCCCGATTAGACCATGTCCTTGAAAAACTTGAATAAATTTATAATACGTAATATCAATAAAATTATCTGCCGTAAATGCTTTCATATTCTCTGCCTGAATAGTTTTGTTTCGTTGTAAGTTCCGATAATTTAGACTCGTAATTATATTATACAGCCTATGTTATATGGACTTTCCACAAATGTAGAGCATTGATATGTTCACAGAAGAAGCAAAAAGAGTTACAAAAGAAGATCCTAAACCATTCAGCTTACTTTTTTATCACATCAGTCATCAAATGTTCTCATAAATCCCGCGAATAAAGCCAGGTATTCCATAACAATTGCCACGTAAAATCTCCATTCTACCATGCAACAAAGAATGCACCAACTGTATCAAGCTGGAATTGCTAATGATGCCACAGGATTCGTCAACGGAACAGTGGAATACTATGCGATTAATTCACTGAAATATAACTCTACCAAGATTTATGATGGTGCCATCGTATTTCGTAGGACACATGATGATTGGTGCATTAGGGCATGAGAAGTGCGTATATCTTAGAATATATATAGAGTTCTTTACATTCATCAATCTTGGAATTAGTATTTAATTTCTGTTAATTTTTTATGAACAACTAAAATAAGACGAGGGCATTAACATTGGTAGAAATAAAAATATTAATTTTAAAAATGGTAATATTACATATTTAATCAAATATATTTCGTTTGTGAATAAGATCATGATCCCGTAACAAGTAATAGTAAATTACCCTGTTAACTATCTGATTTAATTTCAAGGGTTTAGGTGGATAAGATAAATAAAAAAATTAGAAAAAGGAGAATTTTTTGTTCTAACAAAAATCGGATTCGGATCCGAATATTTGGATATCCGATCCGAAATTTCGGATATCCGAATGTTCGGATATCCGATTTTTTCGGATCGGATACGGATCATTACTTTAGGTATCCAAAATTTTCGGATATCCGAAAATTCAGATCGGATAATATCCGATATCCGATAATGCACACCCCTACTTGTAGCCAAAATTATGACCAAAATACTGAAACATACTCAAAACGACCCCAATGAGGAACATGTCACAATCAATTCCCGTCTTTGCGCTGATATGCCAATTCATGGTATCTCAGCGTCATCAAGGTGCAATCTGACAGCTCAGCATCATCTGTCTCGGATCCCCCCGCATCAGTCACCCCGAGTTGGAAAGAACTCGTCCTCGAGTTCAGAGTAGTGTCATCAGAATCCACAAAACAATGACTTAGGTGATTCACATTAAAGACATCAGAAGTCTTCAAGTGGCTGAGAAGGCGCAACATGTAAGCATTATCATTGATCTTCTGCACGACCTCACAAGGTCCAATCTTCCGATCCTTAAGCTTATTATACTCACCAACAGGAAAACGATCACGAGTTAATACAGCCCAAACAAAATCACCAACATCAAAAAGTACCTGACGACGATGATTGTCGACCCGAGTCTTGTACTTGGTATTGCTCTCATGAATGGTCTGTTTCACCTGCTCATGGATACCCCGAAGATAATTTGTCATCTCATCTGCTTTAGGACTGAAACGACCTATACGTGGAATAGGTAAGTCCAGCACCCCGGATTGGTTCTGACCATAGACAATCTCAAATGGGTTTAAACTTATGGTTCTGTTTTTTGATCTGTTGTAGGCAAATTCTACCTGAGGCAATGCCAAATCCCACTACTTCGGCTTCGTTCCTACCAAACACCTCAAAAGGTTTCCCAAACTTCGGTTCACCACCTCGGTCTGGCCATTCGTTTGGGAGTGGTAGGTGCTACTGAAATTCAACTGCGTTCCCAGTTTCCCCCACAGGCTCTTCCAGAAATGACTGATGAACTTAGTATCACAATCTGAAGTGATGGATCGAGGAACACCATGTAAACGCACAATCTCATTGAAATAGAGATGGGCAATCCGGTCAGCATCCATAGTCTTCTGCAAGCTACAATGAGCCATCTTGGAAAACTTGTCAACCACAACAAATATAGAATCTAAGGCCCTTTGGGTGCGGGTAAGCCTACTACAAAATCCATGCTGACATCGAACCAAGGAGCTTCAGGAACAGGTAAGGGAGTGTACAAGCCCACATTGGTGAGAACTCCCTTAGACCGCTGGCACACATAACAACGGTCCACAATGGGCCACATCATTGGTCAACTTGGGCCAATAAAAGTCAAAGATATAAGGGCCAAGGTCTTATCTCGGCCAAAGTGTCCCTCATTATGGAGTTCACTTATAATTTGCTGCCTCAATGAACAATCTAGAATGCATAACTGTAATCCACGAAACAGATACCCATTATGCAAAACAAAATCATGACGGTGACCCTCAGTTACCTCCTGAAATATCCTTCCAAAGGAAGGATCAACTGCATACATATCTGTGAACGTCTCAAAGCCTGCAACTTTAGTACTCATGGTGGTAAGAAGTAAGGTACGACGGCTCAGGGCATCTGCGACGCGGTTCAAACTCCCTGCTTGGTGCCTCAGCGTAAAAGTGAATTCTTGCAAGTATGCCACCCACTTGGCATGACGTCTACTCAGCTTGTGTTGGTCATTGATGTACTTCAAGGCCTCATGATCGGTAAACAGAATAAACTCCTTCTGTACTAGGTAGTGACGTCAATGCTTCAGGGACTGAACTATGGCATAAAACTCCAGATCATAAGTGGAATAATTTTTCTTTGATCCCGATAGTTTTTCACTGAAAAAAGCAACCGGACGACCTACCTGACTCAGAACACCACCAATGCCAATGCCAGATGCATCACAATTTACCTCGAACACTTTGTCAAAATCTAGAAGTGCCAAAACTGGAGCCTCGGTCATCTTCTGCTTGACCAGTTGAAAACTGGCCTCTGCCTCCTCAGACCACTGGAAATCACGCCCCTTGAGGCACTCTGTGATAAGGACGATCAGAGTACTGAAATTTCTAATGAATCGGCGGTAAAAAGACGTCAAGCCATGGAAACTTCGGATGTCATGTAAGGTCCTTGGTCTGGGCCACTCCAAGGCTGCATCTACATTTGACTGATCTGCATGAACACCATCAGTAGACACAACAAAACCAAGAAAAGTCACAGAAGTAGTGAAGAAATAACACTTCTTTTGATTGACAAACAAGCACTCCGTTTTCAGCATCTCAAAAACAACACGGATGTGATCAAAGTGTGAAGTCCATGTTGGACTATAAACAAGGATATCATCGAAGTAAACTACAACAAATTTTCCCATAAAAGGCCTCAAGACCTGATGCATAAATCTCATGAACGTACTAGGCGCATTGGATAGCCCGAAAGGCATGACCATCCACTCATACAACCCTTGTGGCGTTTTAAACGCCGTATTCCACTCATCTCCAGGTCTTATTCTAATTTAGTGGTAATCGCTCTTAAGGTCAATTTTTGAGAAGACCTTAGAACCAGATAGCTGATCCAACATATCATCTAGACGGGGAATTGAAAACCGGTACTTCACTGTAATTCTGTTGATCACTCGGCTGTCAACACACATACGCCAAGAACCATCTTTCTTTGGCACTAGTAGAGCAAGGACTGCACATGGGCTCATACTCTCTCGGATATAGCCCCTCTCCAACAACTCTTCCACCTGTCGCTACAAGTCTTCAGCCTCCTTGGGACTGAGGCGATATGCTGGTTGATTTGGCAAACTTGACCCAGGAACAAGGTCAATTTGATACTGAATATCACTCATAGGTGGTAGCCCAAGAGGAAGATCTTTTGGCATCAAGTTAGAGAATTCTGCTAGCAGCCGCTGCACCTCTACTGGTAAATCTGCATCCACGTCTACTGCATTGTTCTCGCAAGGTAGTAAGACATAGACCATGTCGCCATGCTCAATCTCATCTAAAAACCTGGACATAGAAAGCAGAGTAGTATTATTTGTTACTGGGGTAGGAGTGAGTCCTACCTGCCGGGGTGCCAACACAATCTTTTTTCCATTGATGCTAAGGGAATATATATTCTTCCGTCCATCATGAATGACACTGCGATCATACTGCCAGGGTCGGCCCAACAATATATGACGCGCATCCATGGACACAACATCACACCAGGCATTATCAAAATATTTTCTACCAATTGAAAAAGACACGAGGCATCGCCTATCAACTGTTACCTCACTGCCTTTATTTAGCCATTACAACTTGTATGGCTTAGGATGACGGTCCGTCTTCAACTGCAATTTCTGGACAACCTCCTCGGACACTACATTCTCACAACTGCCACTGTCAATGATCATTTTACAGACTTTATTTGTAACTGTGCAGGTCGTGTGAAAAATATTGGTTCTCAACCAATCGTCCCCTGAATCGTCCTTGGGAGTAAGTAGACTCTTGCGAACGACCAGAGTCTCATGATCATCTCCATACAGTACATCATCAGTCTCATCATCGTCATACACGGGTTCGCCAATCTCCTCCATCTCGTCTTCCGCGTTTTCCTCAATCAACAAATTTTTGCCCTTTTGACTAGCAGGCTTCCTGCAATCAGTCGCCCTATGCACTTGTTCACCACAACGAAAACATCTAATAGTAGGGTTAGAATTACCCTACGGTGGCTGTTGAGCAGGACGAGAATCCTGAGGACGAACTAGCCGACTGTTGTGATCGTTCCTGATCACTGGTCTCCTATTTTGTTGTTTTTCAACAGCAAGTGCACGCTGGTAAGCTTCTGAAACACTCCACAATGAATGAAGGCTAAGGACATCTTGTAAGGGCTGGCGTAAACCCCTCAAATACTGCGCCACCATTTGCTCCTCCGTCTCAGATAAATCGTTCCGGGCGACCAATTGGTAAAACTCCTCCGTATAATCATCGACTGATCGTGCGCCCTGCCTCAACGCATGAAGTCGCTGAAATAAGGTTTACGTGTAGCCGAAGGTAAGGAAGTGACCCTTCATATTCTCCCAATCAATGATCTTGGCCTTGCCTTGTCTTTCTCGTGAACGTCGCAACTGTTCCCACCACGCAAATGCTCTGCCCTTGAGTTTGATGACGATCAGTTTCACTTTCACACGATCGGGGACTTCTTTAAATTCAAAAATACGCTCTTCATTAATCCAATCCACGAATCTCTCGGCCTGTAGCGTACCAGAAAACTCAGGGAGATCGACCCGAAAACTGAGGTATCTATGACGCTCCTCCCGACCACGGTGCTCCCGGAATAGAACACAATTATGATATGGGTTTTCGAAAGTGGAATTGGTATCGTGATCAGAGACCTCACGATTCTCGAAGTTTTGCGCCGCCAGGCGCTGGGTTAATTCTGGGACTTGCCTCTGCAAATCCGCAATCATCACATCCTGAACGATGCGATCACGGCGTTGGGCTTCCTCATTCGGAACCTGCTCACGACGACCACGACCACGACCTCCAACAATTGAAACTGGTGAAATTTCTCAGGAAGATGTTGAAGCTCTGACACCAACTGACGCCAGCCAGAATAATGATTATCCTGCAGACGCTCCAACAGATGATTCACAAGGAAAAATTCACCCAAAAAATCAGAGAAAAAAATCTATAGGATTTAATAAAATATTATAAAATCAAACAATGCCTAAAATTAGTTCACAAGCCGGACTGTTATAGCCAAAAATCATATTTATTCGAATTTTGTCAAAAATAGCAAAATCTCAAAAATTACTCTAAATTGAAATTCGACGTAAAATAAGCAATTTATAAAAAATTCAACCTAAATCGGATTTAAATTGACATCCTAATTGACAATCGAAATATTACCTTAAAAGTAAAAAAAATATCTAAATTTAATGATTCGGAGGGAAAAACGACAGAATTTGAGGTTGAAGAAAAAGATCACATGGAGCGTAACTCAATGTGTAGAGCGTGAGCGTCGAAAAAAACTTTTCAAATTATGATCTTATGAGCGATTCTGACACATGTAGCCAAAGTTATAGCTAAAAAACTAAAACATACTCAAAACGATCCCAATAAGAAACATGTCACAATCAATTCCCGTCTTTACGTTGATCTGTCAATTCATGGTATCTCAGCGCCATCAAAGTATAATATGACAGTTCAGCATCAAGTTGACGCAAATCGAGTTTTCCTAGCATCCCTAATAGACATGTTCTCAGCTCGAAGCTTGTCATTCTCTTGCCTCAACAATGAGTTCTCATGGCGTTCCAATTGAGTCTTGAATTAAAAAAAAAAGACCAAGTTAAGCAAAAAAAGAAAATAAAAGATACAATGGTTTGATTCTTGTTGATACCTTCATTTGTGTACGGCGATTTTGGAACCAAAACTTGACCTGTCTGGTTTCTAAGCAAAGCTTTTTGCTAAGCTCCAATCGTTGTTTCTCATCGGGATGAGGGCACTGCTTAAAGAGACTAAACCAAAAACCAAGAAGAAGAAAAAAAGGAAAACTTTTGTTTAAGGCCTTGAACCAACTAAAAAAGAAACTTCAGTTCGAAAACATGAAAGTGAAACCATACGCTTCGAGACCTTGGATTTGCTGTGGAGTGTGCCGGTGGTATCTCTTCTTCCTCGGTCGGTTGTCGGCGGCGTCTTCATCATCACCCGAAACGCCATCGATGTTATCACTTCCAGGACTGCTCTCTTGTTCCTCTTCTCTACTTCTTCTCCCAAAACTTGCTTCAAAATTCTCACTCGTTCGAACCCCATCTCTTCGATTATCTATACTCGGTTGCTGCTGCAAACACCACCCCAAAAAAATCCAGATAAGTCCCTTAAGTGAAAAACAAACAAGCAACTTCATTCTTTAAGAGTGTAGTTATTACGAGAGCAAGAGAGAGGCCTGGAGAGTTGAATATGTTCTTAGGAAGAGAAGGAGAGACGAGGTGAGGCATGTTGTTGCTAAAAGAGATGTCGGCCAAAATCCTTGCACACCCAAAGCCTCCACCGGGGCTGTTATCGAAAAATCCCCCAAAACTCATCAAAGAAACTCCCTTTTTCTTAAACAAAAAACAAATATTTTTATCTGAAAATTTACAACCTTTGACTGTAACTAAACTCCCATTAGAGACTGATTTGCTTCATTACCAAGCCATGTCTTTGACTCTTTGCTTTGAGTATGAAAATAGTAAATTAGAAACTCCCAAGAAATAAAACCCAATTTTGCAGACTAAAATATACATTAAAATAATCTATCAAACTTTCGAACAAGGTCAGTATAAACGAAAGAGCGTAGAGAAGGCAAAAGGATAAACAAAATTCTAATGTCGCCAACTCTCTCTCTTCAAAGAAGTGATTTTTAATGGAGAAGGAGAGATAAAGAAGGCAAGTGAAACTCTTTATGACCTCCTTAGCTCTTCGCGCTGTCTTTCTTTTTCTCACTTTAAAAGGAAGAATAAGGCCGTTTTTGGTATTTGGTTTTAGGTCTGAAAAAGAGTAAGGGAAGGCCTTAAAATAAGTTGGATGGGCGATAGAATAAATGGGAACCCTAGTTTTGGCCGATAGTGTTGTTAGTTAGGGGTGTGCATTATCGGATATCAGATATTATTCGATTCAAAAAAATCGGATATTCGAACATTTGGATTTATGAAATTTCGGATATCTGATCCGAAATTTCGGATCGTCCAAATATTCAGATCCGAATCTGATTTTTGTTAGAACAAAAAATTCTCCTTTTTTCTAATTTTTTTTATTTATCTTATCCACCCAAACCCTTGAAATTAAATCAGATAGTTAACAGTGTAATTTACTATTACTTGTTACGGATCATGATCTTATTCTCAAACGAAATATATTTGATTAAATATGTAATATTACCATTTTTAAAATTAATATTTTTATTTCTACCAATGTTAATGCCCTCGTCTTTTTTTAGTTGTTCATAAAAAATTAAAAGAAATTAAATACTAATTCCAAGATTGATGAATGTAAAGAACTCTATATATATTCCAAGATATACGCACTTCTCATGCCCTAATGCACCAATCATCATGTGTCCTACGAAATACGATGGCACCATCATAAATCTTAGTAGAGTTATATTTCAGTGAATTAATCGCATAGTATTCTACTGTTCCGTTGACGAATCTTGTGGCATCATTAGCAATTCCAGCTTGATACAATTGGTGCATTCTTTGTTGCATGGTAGAATGGAGATTTTACGTGGCAATTGTTACGGAATACCTGGCTTTATTCGTGGGATTTATGAGAACATTTGATGACTGGTGTGATAAAAAAGTAAGCTGAATGTTTCAGGATCTTCTTTTGTAACTCTTTTTGCTTCTTCTGTGAACATATCAATGCTCTACATTTGTGGAAAGTCCATATAACATAGGTTGTATAATATAATTACGAGTCTAAATTATCGGAACTTACAACGAAGCAGAACTATTCAGGCAGAGAATATGAAAGTATTTCCGGCAGAAAATTTTATTGATATTACGTATCATAAATTTATTCAAGTTTTTCAAGGACATGATCTAATCGGGAATAACATGTCATTTTTGGGTAGCGCTAGTATTTGATCCTTGAAGACCGCGGCAAACGAAGCAGGTAGGAAGTAAGACAAAATGAGTCGAAGGATGTCCCTGTAAAACTTGAATGATTTCTGGGTTTCTTCCAAATAACGGCCTTGTCATCTCTAGAAGCAAAAAAAAGGAAATGACAGAACAAGATAATAACCCAAATAGCTCTGGGCTAATAATATAGCCCAATTTTTTTCGGGTTTCGGATAATCGGAAATTAAATTTTGATTGATCCGTATCCGATCCGAAAATTCAAAAAAAAATTCTAATACTCGATCCGAACTATCCAAAAATTAAAAATCAGATCGGTTATTCAAATTTTTAGATCGGATCAATGGATCAACAGATCAAATCGGTCGGATCAAATTATTTTGCACACCCCTAGTTAGTGTTCATCTCCTCGTTCTTTGCATGCTTCGCTGTGAGCAATTACTAAATATAAGCTTTTTCCAAATTCAAGAACTATCAAAGTCTTCTCCCCAACATCACCAACAACATAATTTCAAAAGAAAAAAGAAAAAAAGCTTCCGCCAATCACTTCAATCTTCATGCACCAATTACAAATCATTTAATTATTTTTATATTTAATATGTTGTTTTTATTATATTTTAGAAATAAATACCAACAACCAGTTGGTATAGTGGGATAAAGCATTAGGTCCCTTAAGCAAAGTCAGGGTTCGAATTCTGACGTTTGTGAATGGAGCAAACTCGGTTGGGAGGGTCACCCTCGCCTCTACAATCCAAATATGGATTTATCAGTCAATAGATCAGATATTAATGATTAATTAAAAAAATGGACGATGAATCTATCAATTGGTCCCTCATTGGTTAAACATAGTATTATTGAGTTCGAACAATTATATTTATAAGATATGTGTTTTCAACAATTAAGAAATATTCTAAACATATATTATTTTATAATTACTCTAGACTATTCGAAAAATAAAATAAATTGTTGGTTATACACTTATAATTGTGATGAGAGATTTTGGATTTATTTAAATAAAAAAACGTATTGTATGAATTAAACTCAACTTAATTTTTTTATTTTAGTCGAGTCGTTCGGGGTTCTATATTAATTTAATTATAATTATTTATAGTATTATAGTATAGATCAATTCTAATTTTTTGAGTTTCTCTAATCATATAAAATATATGTGTGTTTCTTCATTTTTTTCACATTATAATGTTATTTAATAAATTAAATAAATTTTAAAATTATTAAATATATTTATAATACTATATTTCAAATAAAAAATTTTGAGGGTAAAATACGAGGAGAAATAATTTGTAAAAAATCAAATTGAGTAAATGTAAAATTAAGGCTCTTAATCTTGTGGTCGTGGGATCGAGTCCCATGGTGGGCAATTCATAATTCTGACTGTCGGAGGTCTCCCACGGAAGCTGCTCTCAATCTGGCGTTGGGGGCAGCCTACTATCCTTCCTTCCCTTACCCCATTATATATGAGAATATGGTCAACTATTTTTTTTAAATTAAAAAAGAGAATATATTTTTAGTAAAAAGTATGAATTAAAGTTAAGTATATATTATATAGTGATATAGGAACATGTGGTTCACATTTAGTGCAAAAACCCTTACCCCATTATATATGAGAATATGGTCAACTATTTTTTTTAAATTAAAAAAGAGAATATATTTTTAGTAAAAAGTATGAATTAAAGTTAAGTATATATTATATAGTGATATAGGAACATGTGGTTCACATTTAGTGCAAAACCATACTTAAAATGTAATACCCCGAATTTTGACCAGTGACAAAAATATAAGTTTTGAAAGTTTAGTGGCTAAAGTATAAATTTTGAGAAGTTTAGGGACCGAAATTATAATTTTTAAAAGTTATATATTTTAGCATGTAAATGAACAGTTTGGATTAAAACATAGATTTGAGTGGGAATCAGATTTTTTGTACGAAGATTACATGACAATTTCGAAAGTCAAAGTCAAATTAATTCATATTTGACCAAGGAATATTTTGCTGGAAATTGATAATTTTTAAGTTTCATTAATGGCAAAAATGAAATTTCTTAATAATTAAATAAAAAATTCCATTTTAATGTTATTTAGCCATGTGTTAAGGCTAATTAACATTAGAAAATTCAAGAGAATTGAGCATTATCAGCTTCTTCCTTCATTTGGTCGTAAGTTCAAGTCCTAACAAGGTAAGGACTTTTATTTTGATTTTTAAAGCTATTTTCTTGAGAATTAGACTTCGGTGTAGTTAGGAAAAATGTTCTACATTCAATTCGCTACGTTTTGACATGAATATCACTATGGTTTATGTTCAAGTTCATTTTGAGTTGATAAAGGGAATGTTGATTTCTTGTGTTTTAGAGGTTATGAAGAGTTAAGTGATTTTAAGAATTGGTTCTAAGAATTGATGAAGAACCTAAGGATGAAGTTAATGAAAACAATTTAGATTTTGAATCTGTCAGTTTGAAAATACACCAGAAATTCTATAAAAATTATTTGGGGGTGATTTTTATATATTGTGTTATTATATCAATCTTGTTTTGTTTTAAATAAAAGGGGATCAATTTCAAGGTGTATAAAAAAGATATGAATTTTTAACTGAGGAAAGGTCAGAAAAACGGGCAGTAAATTCTGCACAAAACAGATTTTGTCGGTTAACTTTGAAAATTCACCATAAATTGTACATAATGAATTAGAATGAGTTCTTTATATGGATAGATTTGTATTCGAGTATAGTTTTCAATGGAAGAAACTGAATTAAATAACAGTGTGTATATCAATACAGAATATTGATTCTTTAAAGGTAATGCAAGTTGTCTTAATATGAAAATTTTAGAATTTAAGTTGAAATGGATTAGAAGATGAAGAGTAAGGTTTAAATATTGAGTATATTTTTGGATACTTGGAATTGAAGTTAAATGAAAAGAGACCATTTTGAATAAATTGGAAATGTTGAGAAGAATTCTAAAAGAATTCATTTTAATGGTTAGATGGTGGAATTCGAAAGGTTCCAAAACTTTGGGGACTTGTTTGCAAGTTCTTAAATGAACAAGTATAATTTGGGTATTTTGTTTAAGTGTTGGAATTTTAGTAATTAATGTAAAATTATCATAATTGTAACACCCCAATTTAGGGGCTAAATTTAAGAAATTATAACATGGTGGATTTAATTGGTATTTTAAAAGAAACAGTGGATTAAATTGTAAAATTTTAAAGTTGGCAGACCGTTTTAAGAAGTGCAGGAAGTTCAGTGACTAAACTCATGGTTTACCCATTTTTATTATGGGATGAATTATAAACCCTATTTGACGTGCCCAGTTTCTAGTATGTTTCCAGTTTTCCTCTTCCCCTCAACCCCTCTTTTAACTCCGATCTACTCGCCGTCTGACCTCCGATCGACGAGCCAAAACCACCATCGTGTTCGTTGTCGAGCGAGGAACAAAACCCCTCAAACCTTCATCGTGAATCGTCACCATTCGTCGTTAATTTCAGTCGGAAGTATCGTCGGTAATAACTCAATTTCAATTGTTTTTCATCGATTCACGAAGATCCGAGCATCCATTTACGACACCTCCCGAACCATCGTGTTACTTGCATCGTTCCGAGTCCGCCGGTGTCATCCTTGGTCTCCGTCGATGGCAGCGCGTGAGGAGGTGAAGTGGTCAAAGTTTCCTATTATTTGAAATCGAGCTCTCCGCCGTTCAAAATTGTGAACCGAGCTTTGTAAGTATCTCGGAATCGCTCAAAAATAATTTTTAAGAATTTTCCCATGATTTTTAGGCAGCCGGAAGGGGCCCTATGCGCCCCCACGCGCCGCCACTGCGCGTGGGGATGGTACAAATGACCGGTTTTACCGGTTTTGGAGTAGTCGGTTTGACCGGTCACAACCCGACCCGACCCGTTGACCGTTGATCGTTGACCAGCGTTGACCACTGTTGACCAAAACTTTGACTGGCTTTGACCGGGCATTAAACGACCTTTGACTTTGACAGAGTATACCTATCCTGACATTTTTCGACGTTCCTAATCCGATTCCGCAGTCCATTTTTTGAAATTTGAACCCAAAGGCCTCCAAATTGTCGGTCAAACCCAATTATTTTGATTTTGACCGAAAATTCCAAATTTCTAAAAAGTCATATTTTATGCTTTCGATGTCCTGAATCCGAATCCGAAGTCTGTTTCACCAAATTCGAACCCGATAAGCTATTTTTCACTGATTTAGCACCCTATTTGATCCGTTTATAGTAATTAAGCTTCGTTTTTGATATAATTTATGTTGATATGTATCTGAGGAATTATTGAAAGTTGAATTGAAGATCAAAGGCATTCGAATGGAATTTTTATGGTCGATCAATATTGCACAGAAATTGAGGTAATACTTTACTACCTCTTTATGCTTTATGGAACATGTTAATATTGGTAAATGCATGAATAAGATAATATTGGTCACTTTTATGGAGTTGGTTAATTTATACACTCGATATGAATGTAGTAGAAATTCGGTAACTGAATATGGATCGAATGACTAATATAAGAGATTGAAAGATTGTTAGAATTAAATTACAAGTTTGCGATTAGTGATAAAGAAATCAGACATGGATTTGTAAATTATATTTTATATCATCAAAGGTTAAATGTTAAAAGTACTTGGATGGTAAATTATGAGAATATTCCGGTAGGGTAAAATTATGAAAATACCCTTATATTATAGGATGACAAGAATTATCCCTGGAAGTTGGTTAATAACTCTGAAAAGACATATTGATCCGATATAACTACTGATGTGCATAAGAAATGTTAGTTTTATTTGGAAATTATGGATAATCGGTTTTAATCCTAGGAGAGTTTGTGAAGGAATCATTTCAAGATCAAAGAATGTTGGGGAATGCAATTAACCATTGGATCTCTAAAGTATTTATTTCGTTAAGAGTTTAATACCAAATTATCTGATTAAGAAATTACGAAAATGCCCTTGAGAGGTAAAAATAATCCAAGTTGACTCTGAATGAGGAAGTAACATGAGAATTTGTTTTTAAATCGATAAATTACTGATTTGATTGTTAAGATCCTATTTTTGTATGGAAAATTATGATAATCCGTTAGTAACATCTGAGAAGGCATTTAACTTGGAAATCTCCGACTGAGTAAGTACGTGAAGAATAATAACTTATCGATGGTGATATTTTGTCAGAATAGTTTAAAAGGACTGACATAAATGATTTTTGAATTAATAATAAGACCGAACGGAATGAAATGATTGAAATATTCTAGATTTGTAAAATGACCAAAATACCCCTGGACTGGAAATGACTCAAAAATGTCACCAAGCTCAGGAATGAATGGATATACTCAAGCTTTGAAATGAATAGAAAAATATTGAGCACTAAAATGACCAAAATACCCTATTGGCCTAGAATAAGTAAATGTCTTAGATTAATTAAGGAATCCAAATAAACATGGATGTTGTATTGCTCTTAAAAGTTATGGAACGCAGCTTAAGTGATCAACCAACGTTAGTGCTATATCATTACCTGAATGATATAAGTACCACTTGAATGTTTGTTCATCTTCTCAAATTTGGATCGATAATAATTCTGGAAGTACTTGGCTCAGCTCAACTCTAGAGCGCATACAGTACTAATAAGTGGGTATTCGTGAGTCAAATCAACCACGAATACCATAATGACTTTATTATATGAATAAATTGAACTGAAATGAAGTACAACGTGTATTTGAAATTCAGAAACGTCTGAATTATTCTGGAAAACTTTAAAGTAATCAGGATAGACTTGCTTACTAAACGAACTAAGTAACATCAATGACTGAGGATTAAATAGGTGATTGGATGAGTTTGGAAACACTGTTGAACTTACATGATGAATTGTCCTTATGGGTTATGAGCCATGGATCAAGTACGTCAGTATTTCTTGATATTGTTGAAACGTGGAAATGAAATAAAGACCGTTGGAAGATTTATTCAGTGATGATTATGGGGATGATATATGGATCTGCATTATGGTATTAAAGAGTGAATACACTGGAAGGATAATGAATTGACTTGTTGACATACATCAGTTTGAGAGTTGTGTAACTCGAGTTGTTTGATAATTCGATCGATAATCATAGATTGTAAATGACTTGAATCTTTGATTCTATATTTTCATCTAAAATCACTTCGGTCATGTTTGAAAACGTAAGTAACGCAGAAGGAAAAGATTCGGAATACCTCATTTGGTTCAATTGGGCTGAAATCCTATGAATTCAAAGTATATTCCTGAATACCCCTGATTGTTTGGGTAATGGAATCACTCGCAGTAAATCTGAATTTAGAATTATTATGTATAAAGGTTCCTGAACATTTTCCTAATGCATACGAAAATATAGTGAGATTTTAATGTATCAACCTTAAATGTCTGGCTAGATCGGTTAGTAATCGATTCTCCTCAATAGGACCTTGTTCCTGGAATTCGATCAAATTTCATAAGTTTCATGTTATCCATAATGATAACTACAATGGCCTCTGAAAATACTTGGATTCTCTAATGTGTTCCCTATTTATTACTGAACTGTTTTATTTGTTTTAAAATATGGTACACTAAATTCTATGGCTCCTGTTTTATTGATGCACCAATTTATTGTGATGTTTTATGGATTAAGACGACTATCTGATTTTTGGTTTGAAATGGTATTTGATTACCATGTATATAGATTTATGGAATTTATGTCACGGTGCAATTGTATTTTTTATACGAATTTATAAAGTACAGCTCTGATCAAGCTGGAAAACTTTGACGGACCTAATGTGACTCTTGGGTAGGCTCACGGGCCCCAAGATGTTCCATTAGGTTGGCTCTCTTTTGTTGTGTACTTAGGGTAAGCCCTATGGACTTACGGACTTAAGGATACAGGCCCCAAAGCCTATCCTTAGGTTGACTTCCTTTTCGCTGTGTGCTTAAGGTAAGCCCTATGGATGCAGTTCTAGGAACTGCAGATGGTGTACAAGAGAATTATTTAAACTACAAGTTTCAAAAGTTAAATTTCATTATGATTTTATGAGATTTACTGAACTATCATTTGATAAGGGTACCTATTATGATTTTATTATACTGTTGGAACACACTAGGCATCCTATTCGATCTCCTGAAAATGTCATACTTTGAAAGGTTTCTTATGAACTGAGATTCATGGCTTCTACTCGATGAACTTCTAAGGGAACCCCAAATTATTTCGTAAACTGGTATACGTATGATTCAATAAGGAAATTATATGGCTTTCCATTTATCTACATGTCATGTAGCATCATCTGGTAGTTCTGTATTACTGAGCTTTCCGAAGCTCACTCTATTACTCAACATTGCAGGTTAAAAGAATTGTACCAGTGCAACTATCGACATCAGTAAGGGAGTTCTTCCGGCATTATTTTCAGAGTATGATACATGTGATTAGGGGGCATGTACTTATATTTTGTTTTATATACGAGTCTGAAAATCTATTTTATTTCTGAATACTAATAAATGATTTTATACGTTACATGTTCTAAGAAAAGTTTTAAATTTTTTGCTATTTTTACAGTGGGTCGCTCCGGTGGCCCTAATGTGACACTCCAGATCGAATTGGGTTACTCGCATCGGTCTGAGGGGGTTACAATAATAGTGAAGGACCATTATGAATTAAAGGAAAAGTTGAGATGAATTCTAGAAAAAAATTAAAATATTTGGTTTGATTTTATAATTGGTAAAAGTTGAATAATCATGTTGGAAATAATTATTTATGAAATTGTATAAGTGTTTCGATAATTTTGAAGTTATAATAGAGTTATAAGTTTGGTTGATATCGATTTTATTTTATAGATTTTCAAATGTTAAAATGAGCTTATATTAGTACGATACTAATATGTAGTTCAAACAATTTTTGTGTTATAATTTGGTATTGTCAGACCACGACAAATCTAGTAATCCGAACGATTCAAAAGGAAATGACAAAGCTCGTGTCTAGGATTATTATATACAAGTTCTGTAGTGAGGCAAAGGTGAGTGCAATTTATTTATTTAATTATTCTGATTGAGGAAGACTTGCGATAAGTCAACCTCATATTATCTTTTAAAAGTATGGTTTTATTTTAATTATTAAATATTTCCATAATGACATATAAAGGATTTATGATTATTTTGGGTATGAAATTACCCAATACATTTTTCTATGATATTTTCTGAAAAAGGTATTCGAATGAATTATTTTTAGAATGATTTTAAAGAATGATATTCATCGTTAATGATGGAATATTTTCTCGATGATTTTTAGAAATGTTATTTGAATTATTTTGGGTATGAACTACACATGTCATGTTTTATGAATGCGAATTAAATATGTTTCTGATTCTGATATAATTTTTTATCAAATAATTACGAAATGAACTGAAAGCCCACTGTATGTTATATTGAGAGTTATAGGTACAATTGACATGTCATGAGGTGGAGTGATTATCTATTCTGATTCTGATATATTGTGGTGTACTGAAGTGTACACTAGTATATATGTCGATAGTCATTTTCGTCCCTTCCTTTTTATATTATTATTATTATTATTATTATAATTATTATTAATAAATAATAAATTTTATTACAATAGATATTTACAAACCGAAACCCATTTGACCCGATCCAGAACCTAGTAGCAAGGGTTTCCCACACTTTTCCTCCAACCGTCCAAGTGTTCCACTCCAACACTGCCATACTGCCGCCTCAGTAGAAGACTCCAGAAGAAGCAAGGAGAAACACACACCTCACTCCCTATGGTGAGCCACCATTGTAGATCCGGTGGCTCACCAAAATGAATGGTTATTTGAACCACCGTTGAAGCTCAAACATTATCGGAAAAGTGATTTTATCGAAGGTAAAATCTCAGATCTAGTTTGATTGACTAGCTTTTAGCGAAAAAAGAAGCTTAGATTCGGGTCGAGGGAAAGCCGATCTACGTTTTGAGGTATTTTTTTTCAGCCATCGTGAATAGTGATCGATGACTGGAATAGTGACCGAAATAATGCCCGACGGTGGTCGGAAGGTGGCCGGCCGGTGACCGACTCTCCCTCCGGTGAGGGAGTTTAGAGAGAAGTTAGAGAGAAGCAAAAATAAAGAAATGAGAGAAAATGAGAATTTTAGACCATTTAAGGCCTATTTATATCATCCTCAAAACTACGTCGTTTTGGGGAGAGGCTTATGCGTAATTTCTTAAATGCGCAAATCATGTCTGTGGTCCCTGTACTTTGTATGCATTATAATTTAGTCACCAAAATTGATTTTTGTGCACTATAATTTGGTTTTTAGATTTTATTTTATTTTAATCATTAATCGCATATTTACATATATTTAGGGTAAATAACATATTTAGTCTCTGATGTTTTAATTATTTATATTTTAATCCCGAATAGTCATTTAGGGTTAAATTATACTATTAGTAATTATATTTTATAATATTTTGAATTAAGACCATTAATTTATATATTTTTACAATTTAATCACTTAGGTTTAATATTTTAATTTTAAATAACATTTTAGGATTATTTACACTAATAATACCTAGATTTCATGATATTTAGAATTAGGATTTTTAATTTTGATCTTTTACAATTTTAATCCTTTAGTTTTAAAATAATAATTTTAAATATTATTTTTAGAATTATTTACTATTATAGTACTTTGCATATTAAGTATTTATTAATAGTAACCTAAAATTTTATTATTTTTAATCATTAAATTTATTATGTTTGTTTGGGTTATTTTATTTTATACAATAAATTATAAAATATTTTCTTAACTAATTAGGAATTTATTTTAAATAATTTCTTGTTATAAAATAATATCCTTAATATTTTTATGGGATCATAAATTGAAATTAAATACAAATTTGTTAATTTATTGCAAAGACATTAATTAATAAACAAGGTACCAATTTTAGGCGTTGTGGGGGTGTTCATCCTTCCCCACACGTAACCGACTCCCGAACTTATTTTCTGGTAAGCATACCATTTTTTTGTTATTTTAATATTATTTTTATAAATTTTATTAAAATAACATAACATTTTTGGTGACTAATCACACCTTAATAAAATGATTGGTGGCGACTCTACAAATTGTGTTTTATCTTATACCAGAAGAAAAATACTCACTTTTTCGAGACGAGATTTAGAAAGCAACGACACTTGTTTTCACTGGGCGAAATACCGTCTCGACAGCTTGACGACTCTGTTGGGGACTTATTTTTTAGAGAGTCAAGCCACCAGTTTATTAATTAATTATTTTTGCAATAAAATTATAAATTTGTTTTAATTTATTTTTTCCTTGATTATTTTAATAACCATTTTTTGTGAATTTATTAACAATTAAATATTTGTACTAACTTGTTTGTTAATATTTTCAGGTTTAATTATATGTCTTTAGATTTAAAGAATAAATTTCTATGTTATACATTGTTTTTCTTTATGCTTTTCATCACACACTGAGCATTGCATTATCATGACATGAGAAAAACCCCGGTCTTATCCTATTTAGCTTGAATGAGAAACTACTCTCTCGTGTTGTTTTTACCTCCGTATGGGATAGGGGACCATTCCTTGAGCTCACACCTTATGTTCCTCGTGTGGTTTTCACCTCCGTATGGACATAAGGAAGTGTGTTCCTTCGAATTGAACTCAATTTGAAAGTCTGTGATAGACCAGGATTGAGGGCTTGGTAGTCCAAGGGGGCACCAACAAATGACAATTCGATGACCCTTTTACCTTAGATCCAAACCCAGCATATACTAAACCTAGAACTCGAATCTAGTCAGAGCCAACCCAAGAGAATCTCGTAAGATTAGCACACAAGGAAAAACATGTTGAGTCTTAATTTACTTTATTTTCCTAATAAATGCATGCGAACTAGAAATCATGCGGTTAGATTTATTTCTCCAAATAAAGCATGGAACTAGATTACATGAGGTTAGGATTTTTATGATATTTCTACCCTAATTTTCCTTTGTTTGTTTTATCATTTTCATTATGCATTACATTTTTCATACCATGGTGTTGATTCATGATTGATGTTCATATAGAAGGCTAGAAATATAGAACGAAAAGTCCTATATGAAGTAGAAAATAATGCAGATGTATCTGTAATATGTTTAAAACTTCATTTTAGTATAAAAGTTGTTCTAAGGAATCAGTTCAGTATCAACACCTTTTTGCATGCATGCATTTGCATTGCACAATTCACATTCTTATTTTTGCATTTATGCATTTTTTACATTTTCATTTTACATTCACATCTTTGCATTTGCATTCGCATCTTTACGTTTGTATTTACATTTTCATTTTTTACATTTGTATCTTTGCATAGTTATATTTATAGTTTTAATCTTACATCATGCATTTGCATTTTGTTTCAAACTATTTTACATGCATTTAATCATAAAAATATGTGAATAATTCATGGAGAATTCCATGATAGCATTTTGAAATTAAATTGGAGCTAACTTGGTCTTCCTAAAGAAGGATAATAGCCATGAATGAGATTTAATCAAGGATTGGTAGAATCGAAAAACTGCAAGAGCAACTTATCAAGACTCAACAAGAGATGATTGATAAAGTAAAAAAGTTCCAGGGTGATTCAAATGAACAAATGGATAAAGTAAAAAAATCCCAAGATGATTCAAAAGAGAAAATGACAAAACTAATGGATATGGTGAATATTGTGATCCATGGAGAGAAACCCTTAGAGGATCCCGTTGTAACAGATTTGAATGGGTTTATGAACGTTAGTGGTATAGCCAATGCAATGGAAACAAATGACCAAGAACTTGTCAAGAAATGTGGAAATCCAATAAGTCTCCAAAAATCGGGTATGATCCCAGAAAAGGCGACAAAGATCAAGTTGAAGCGAAGTATAGAAGAGGTTAAAAGGCCATTGAAGAAAGCTAGGAAAAACAAAAAGAAAATAATACCTCTCATTCGAATTCCAATCTCATATTCAGATTTATTACCATTTCTTTTTGAAAATGACCTCATAACACCAATTCCTCCAAGGTCTAATACTTATTTGCGTCCAGATTGGCAGGGTGTCAAGAATTCATGCAATTATCATTCTGGAGAGTTTAGCCACTCTACGGAGAATTGTAGGGTTATGAATTTAAAGGTCCAAACCTCTTCGCATAAGGGTTGCTATGTTTTGAAGATGGGAAACCTAAGCTCCTCAAAGATTCAAAACTGGTCGAGAAAGAGAAATTTTTGAATTACTGTCTGTCTCATGATGTTCAAGAGTCAAACATTCAAAGCAAACATTTTGGTTATCATTCACATGGTTTTCAAGAAAGCAAAGTAAACAATTGTAAATAGACAGTGATGTCAAGGGAGAATCTACCCCGTTTTCATTCAGTTTCATGCAGCAAGTTATATTACAAGTTGCTCCAAGCTTAGATTATTGCTCCATGTCGAGCTAATCCTTTGTTGCTTCCATACCCGAGTTGGTATAATAAGAAACTCTCTTCTTATTATCATGTTAGAGCCCGAGGGCACTCCATCGAGAATTGTGGTAACTTCAAACGACGGGTTCAAGACCTTTTGGTTCAGGGAATCATAGAAGTGGATGTTAATGACCAGTCTATTTTGGTCAAATAGTTGGGAATCAAACCCCAAAATGGAGTTAGTAGTATCAAAATAAGTGAAGTACATGTCACAGAGGACGAGGAAAACGAAGTACTTAAGCCAATGATAAAACATTAAATTCTCAATACCTCTCTGATTATAAATGATAAAGAAGTAAAAGGAGAAGTAATCCGAGACTAGCCTATAGGTTTAAAAAGGAATGGGGCAGATGTAACCCAGAAGACACCTCAGACACCTATATCAGATTTTCTGAAAACAAGTGAGGTAGGGGGCAATTTAAGGAATCTGGTGAATACCACCCCAATCGTAGTTGCAATGAGCATTCAAAACCAAGACAAAACTATCATCACCAAATAAATTTGTTCTGAATCTAAAATTGAGTCCAAATTCCAGTTAGGGAAGAAAATGATGATGATGAGTTTCTACCAAGAAATTGCTTAGGAAGAAGAAGAGATTTGTGTATCTAAAGGTTTATCCAAAGAAGTTGACACAAAAGATTATCAAGAAATTGAGGCAAATGAGGACAAAAATTTTGGGCCGATTACACACCCAATATTACTGGAATGATGGGGTAGGCTAAATAAATAAGTGGAAATTGTTATCTACCACTATAGTATCTTTCTATTTTCAGGATCTTGTTTGAACTTGTTTTTTATTCCTTTCTCTGCCTTTTGTGCAATAAATAAATTTGTGTTGCTTGTAAGGTTATAAGCATTGAGTCAATTTTGCAATCTTACAGTTCTTTGAATATCAACCGGATTAAAAAACTCTTTAAATGATTAGAGTTATAAACTTTGACAAAATATCAGGATTGAAAACTGGAAAAACAAGGACCCTTGACCTTATCTCAGATGAAATATACCCAAACACTATCCTATTACAAATATGAGATAGCATTCTCCTATTGAAAGGAATTATAAAAAGGCTTGGTATTTATATATCGGAGCGTACAACATGGGGCATCGTTGGTGTATTGCAAAACCGACTAGAGGATTTTTATATTGATGATGTTTGATGATGAAAATGTTGTTTTTACAAATAGGCAAATCTAGTTTAAGTCAGTTGCTTGGGAATTGAACTTTAACGAAGAGATTTTTTCTGATTTCCACCAAAACACATAGACTATAACAAGTTCTTTTTAACAAACTTAAGAAATTGGAGCTATATACTCATGTTATATTATTATATACAATAAAGCTTGAGTTATCCCCCTAAATCAATTGGTTAATAGCCCCGGCTTTATGGATAATATTCAGCTAGTGTGTTATGCTCGAGTTGTCCCTCTAAAGCAATTGGTTAATCACCCCGGCTTTATGGATAATATTCAGCTAACCTATTATACTATTATATGCAATAAAACTATCCCTCTAGAGCAATTGGTTAATCGCCCTGGCTTTATAGATAAGTTTCAACTAGCCTGATAAAGGTGATTATATTATTATATACAATAAAGTTGAATTCAGCTAGCCAAAATGACAAAAAGTTACTAAATAAAGATGGACTAAGGGGATTAAGGAACACATGTTATAGTCAACCTCACACGAGCACTCAGAAATTTTATTTTTATACCGATATTTTCGCGCTACTTTGGTTAGATGAGTCTAAATGGAAGATTTCAGAGAATTGAAATAGAAGTATTCTAGTAATTGGTTATACAAGTTGCGTCATTTTGTACGCATCTGGTTAAAATACCAAGTTCTTAAAATGAGAAATGTGACAAAGTTCACAAAGAGCAAGAGAGGAGTGACATCTTAAATAGATATAACCATAGAAAATAGAAAAGCCATCCTGAAACCAAACTAAATCTTGATACTTGTCAAAGAGCTATAATTCTCAAACATTAAATAATTGTTGATCCTTTTCATATTCTTTGAACTCATACTTATGATTTGATTCTATTGTGAACATGTAAGAAACAATACTTTACAAAATTCTTTCATTCTTTGATAAGGAAAGGAGAAAAAACATTTTCAAACAGGACAGTCTCAAATGAGAAAGATTCTTGAAGCAAATTGTTGCCTATTCTATCTTTATTGTAGAAAAAGAATAAGCCAGGCCAGAATGATGAAACATTCTTGAAAGCAAGTGGTCCAAGAAGCCAGAAAGTCTAGAGAATTAAACTTGTAACGATCTCCTGTGACATTATTAACAACTCATCAAGAAACATTATCCTATTTAAAAGGGACACTTATCTCATACTAATGGCGATAAGCATCACCAGACAAATTACTTCCCCCATCCACCAATCCATGTCCTCTAGCAAATCCTCTAATCACATAGCCATAAGTCTCATTAGGTGTATTATGGGAATGAACAAGTCCATCACATGCACTCTGGTTATGTTGTGATACTGGCTCAAGTCTTGATAAATCATTGCTGCTTTTTCCATGCCGATCATTTTCTTTGCCATGATCATATCGATTATGTCCTTCAGAAGATTGCTGAACTTGAATTTGAAAACTTATAGGGACATAATAAGACATTGGAACATATTCTACACTTATAGGCTTTTCATACGGGGTAGCATTGGTTATAGGATTCTAAAAGTAGAGATAATCAGTTTTACTGTCTACTAAACCTTTTCATGGTTCGGGAAGAGTGGGATATATTTTGGAGCAACAGAAGAGGCAATCGTTGCAAGAAAAAATACCAACAAAAATCTTCTAGTTCATCCTGATGATGTTTATTTCTTCCAGTAAGGTTGTTATACGGGATGCCACCGATAACAAGGTCGAATCTGCCAAATCTACTCATCAATTGCTCCAATCGATCACCATTCAGTTCTTGCACATCTGCTTTAAAAGGCATTCTGAGCCGGTAAAGGACAATATCTACACCACTGATCCCTGAAAAAAGAGACAAGACATTGATATACCTGGGGAACATGTCTCTTAAGACCGAAAGATGACAAGCCACTGTGTCGGCCTAGAATGGATTACCAAGCATTTATATCGCTCTGTCTGACTAGACCCCTCCATATCCAGAAGGAGATGATCACCTCATTCAGAAGAGGCACATATCTCAAATATTTTTTTCAGAAGAATTAATCACCTTTTAAGTTTGTGGTGACAACATGAAGAGAATCCCTCAAGTTACTTGACAACACTGCTATCTAGTAACACTAGAATGAGAGCATTCAAGATTAAGAGATTCGACACCAAGAAAGCCACGAATACCCACAATGAGGCATTATTAAAATTGGACATTATGAGGATCACAAGATTCAAATCAAATGAACATTGAGAGTGAACCTTACAACTTAGAATGTTGAGACATCTTGAAGGCTCATTTCAACCAGAAATAATGAGGGGCATTTTGAAGGTCCATATTATCAATGATTGGACATCTTGAAGACTCACATCATCATGTTGGGACATTTTGAAGGTCCATTTTGATCAGAAATGAAAATTTGGTGCATTTTGAAGGCACATTTCAGAAAGAAACGATCCATGAGGGGCATTGTTGAAGGCTCATATCAACAAGAAGTAAATGATGGGGCATGCTAAAAGCCTATTTCAATCAGAAATAGGAATGTTGACCCATTTTGATTGTTCGTATCAGCAAATATTAGGGCATGCTGAAAGCCCATATCATCTTGTGTCAAGATCATTGAATTGAGCAAATATTTCTAATGAGATAAAAAGGTATAAAGAATGAAAATGGTGGAACAATGACAATAGAGCTGACTATATATAATTGTTTTGTTCATCAAGCAGTTATTATGGTGATTTGATACTGGCAGTTAAAGCATTCCACTTGTAGTCTCACTGAGCTTTGTTCTTAAATAACGTCATACAAAAGCTCCAAACGCTATGCAAAGAGCTTGACTGACAAAAAAAATTTGGGCAGAAGTCACATGAAAGAATAAATGTGTTGTCAAATGTTACGAACCAGTGATTATGGTGCTAAACCAATGTTCCGATCATATGTTGTTTCCATTTGTTGATCTGAGATGAAGGTTGTCTGCTACAACTCCAAGGGATAAAAATGAGAAATTATGAAGATTGATTTCCACAGAAAAAAGGCATTGAAATTTTCAAGAAATTAGTGGAACCAACTAAGATTGAACGATGGGTTGTTGCATAAATGTCTCAACATGATATGGTCTGAATGGCTTGTACGATATCCGATTAGAAGTGGAGATATAAAAGGAATTAGGATAAATCCTCATTGTGATGTATTTCAAAAGTGAAATTAGAACAAATGTTGTTATCTCATTGGTATTTGCTGAGTTTGGCATATTTACATATACATTCTCCAAAGATGATAGATTCTCATTTAAAAAATGAAAGCTTTATTGGATTTTCACACAAGTTCAAGGACAAAATGGGGACACTGAGCTCATAATTATGACTGCAATAAGAGATCCGTAAATGAAACATTTCTTCTGAAACTTTAATGCAAATTGAGACAAGGAAGACACAAAGATACAAGTTGATCAGATGGTTCTTCATAAATGCAAGCTTGATAACATAAGTTGCTACACTAATATTTGGAGGAAACCCTGGAAAGGAATTATTAAGTGGAAGAAGATTGAATTCAACACTCTGAAGTCAAACGAAGATTGAATCGACATTTTGCATTCATAAGAACATTATTTGCATAAAAGATCATGCATTACATTTGCATAAATACATTTTTCACATGAAGATGCAGGGACAAAGTACCTTACAAATGGAAGGTAGAATTCAAATCCCACATACAGGAATAAGCAAAGCATGAGACTCCACCCAAGAGATAAAACAAGACTTTTAAAGTCAATTTCAATTTCACCGCGAATGATGTTGGGCTCAACAAACAACTTTTTAGTTTCATTCAGAGTCAATTTCAACTTCACAGCGAAAGATATTAAACTCAAATCAATACAACCAAAGATTGGATTTCAACTTCACAACGAAGGATATCCAATTCAAAGCTCAACTTCACAACGAAGGGGTTTCCAGTTTCATTTAGAGCTAATTTCAACTTCACGGTGAAGGATATTGGACTCGAAACAACATCAATGCAACCCTTGGATTTCAACTTCACGACGAAAGATATCCAATTCTAGGCTCAACTTCACGACGAATGGGTCATTCACGATATCAACTTCACGATGAAGGATATTGTGTCCACCAACAGCAATGCATCCACGATTTTAACTTCACGACGAAGGATATCGTGTCCATCAACATCATCATTAGATAGCCGGACGTCCTCATCATGAAGGAACTGTGTTATCTCAAATATCTTCAAAGATGGCAAGACGTCCTCATCACGAAGGAACAATGTCATACATCGATCAGAACTCCTCATCACGAAGGAGCAATGTCATCCATCGATCAGAACTCCTCATCACGAAAGAGAAACATCATTCTTAGATAACCATATATCCTCATCATGAAAGAACAGTGTTATCTCAAATATCTTTAAAGATGGCCAGACGTTCTCATCACGAAGGAACAATGTCATCCACCGATCATAACTCCTCATCACGAAGGAGCAAATATCATTCTTAGATAGCCAGATGTCCTCATCACGAAGAAACCATGTTATCTTAAATATATTTAAAGATGGCCAGACATCCTCATCACGAAGGAATAATGTCATCCACCGATTAGAACTCCTCATCATGTAGGAGCCGAGTCATTCTCAGATAACCAGACGTCCTCATCATAAAGGAACCTTGTTATCTCAAATATCTTCAAAGATGGTCAGACGTCCTCATCATTAAGGAACAATGTCATACACCAGTTGGATCTCTCCCATGAAAAATGGAATAGATTTCCCATCAAAACATTAAGTCAACTGGACGAAAATTCATTGTCTTTTTATCTTTGCTCTATTCTTGTTAACATAAAAATGAGTAAAGAGGGGCAGCTGTCGACAATCATTTTCGTCCCGTCCTTTTTATATTATTATTATTATTATTAAATAATAAATTTTATTACAATATATATTTACAAACCGAAACCCATTTGACCCGATCCAGAACCTAGTAGCAAGGGTTTCCCACACTTTTCCTCCAACCGTCCAAGTGTTCCACTCCAACACTGCCATGCCGTCGCCTCAGTAGAAGACTCTAGAAGAAGCAAGGAGAACCGCACACCTCACTCCCTATGGTGAGTTACCATTGTAGATCCGGTGACTCACCAAAATGAACGGTTGGTTGAAGCTTTCCGAGGCCTATAAAAAGCCTTGAAAACCTACAAAAAAATAACAACAACAAGAATGCGAAGAGAAGCAACAGACGACTGAGAGAAACGAACAGAGGAAGCAAAAGAAAGGAGAAGAGATCTTACCACCGTTGAAGCTCAAACATCATCGGAAAAGTGATTTTACCGAAGGTAAAATCTCAGATCTAGTCCGATTGACTAGCTTTTAGCGAAAAAGAAGCTTATATTCAGGTCGAGGGAAAGCTGATCTACGTTTTGAGGTATTTTTATTTTTTTCGGCCACCGTGAATAGTGACCAGTGACCGAAATAGTGACCAAAATAGTGCCCGACGATGGTCGGAAAGTGGTCGATCGGTGACCGACTCTCCCTCCGGTGAGAGAGTTTAGAGAGAATGGAGAGATTCTCTATCTTTAGAGAGAAGCAAAAATAAAGAAATGAGAGAAAATGAGGATTTTAAACCATTTAAGGCCTATTTATATCCTCCTAAAACCTACGTCGTTTTGGGAAGGGGCTTCTGCGTAATTTCTTAAATGCGCAAATTATGTCTGTGGTCCCTGTACTTTGTATGCATTACAATTTAGTCACTGGAATTGATTTTTGTGCACTATAATTTGGTTTTTAGATTTTATTTTATTTTAATCATTAATCGCATATTTACATATATTTAGGGTAAATAACATATTTAGTCTCTGATGTTTTAATTATTTATATTTTAATCCTGAATAGTCATTTAGGGTTAAATTACACTGTTAGTAATTATATTTTATAATATTTTGAATTAAGACCATTAATTTTTTATATTTTTACAATTTAATCATTGAGGTTTAATATTTTAATTTTAAATAATATTTTAGGATTATTTACACTAATAATACCTAGATTTCATGATATTTAGAATTAGGATTTTTAATTTTGATATTTTACAATTTTAATCATTTAGTTTTAAAATAATAATTTTAAATATTATTTTTAGAATTATTTACTATTATAGTACTTTGCATATTAAGTATTTATTAATAGTAACCTAAAATTGTATTATTTTTAATCATTAAATTTATTATGTTGTTTTGGGTTATTTTATATTATTTTATTTTATACAATAAATTATAAAATATTTTCTTAACTTATTAGGAATTTATTTTAAATAATTTGTTGGTTTAAAATAACATCCTTAATATTTTTATGGGATCATAAATTGAAATTAAATACAAATTTGTTAATTTATTGCAAAGACATTAATTAATAAACAAGGTACCAATTTTGGGCGTTGTGGGGGTGCTAATCCTTCTCTACACGTAACCGACTCACGAACTCATTTTCTGGTAAGCAGACCCTTTTTGTGTTATTTTAATATTATTTTTATAAATTTTATTAAAATAACATAACATTTTTGGTGACCAATCACACCTTAATAAAATGATTGGTGGCGACTCTACAAATTGTGTTTTATCTTATACCAGAAGAAAAACACTCACTTTTTCGAGACGAGATTTAGAAAGCAACGACACTTATTTTCGCTAGGCGAAATACCGTCTCGACAATATATATATTCTGATCTGAATGCACTTTGTGTGCATATTGTTATTTCCGATGTGATAACACTGTGTGTGCTTATCTGTTTCGATTATGATAATGGTGTAATCACCATTTTTAACTCCCCATTCCAATAGCTCCACGTTTCAGCTTCAATAGCTGCCAACAGCTCCAACAACGACAACCGTCCAGCCGTTCCTCTACTTCAACTGCTCCACCGTCTCTACTCCAACTGCTCTGCCGTTATGTTCCCCAATCAGCTGCTGCCACGTCACCACAGCCGCAATGAAGATTCCAGAAGAGATGAAGACGACTGTACACTTCATTGAAGCTAAGGTGAGTCGCCATCCTAGATCCGGTGACTCACCGAACAAAACAGCGTTTTGAAGGCCTATAAAAAGGCCATTTAACCTGCAAATAAAAAAAGAGGAAGCAAGAGAACCAATCTACCACCAGCAGTAAAAAACTGAAAGGAAAAAAGAAGAGAGCTTACCACGGTCATCAGAAAACCAAAATATCGAAGGTATAAATTTAGATCTAGAAAATTCTAGGAGTTTTTAGGAAAAACGGAGGTCAGATTTGGCTTTAGGGTATTCCGATCTACGATTTGGGGGTATTTTTATATTTTTCGGCCACCATAAATAATGACCGACAGCCAGAATAGTGATCGACGGTGACCAGAATAGTGATCGACGGTGGTCAGAATATTGATCGGCGGTGGCCGACAGATGGCTAAGTTTAAAGAGAAGCAAAATGAAGAAATGAGGAATTTTGGGAATTTTAGGCTATTTAAGGTCTATTTATACCCTCCTCAAATCTACGTCGTTTTAGGAGGGACTTCTGTGTAATTTCCATCTGGGAAGAATCACGCGTGTAGCCATCCTAGTTTTGTAACTTTCTATTTCAATCACTAAAATCAACTTTCTAATTATTTAGTCACTATTATTATACTTACATATTTATGGTAAATACTTTATTTAGTCCCTGGTAATTTTAATAAAATTTATTTTAACCCGGATAATTAATATTGAGGCTAAATTATACTGTTAGTACATATCTTTTTTTAATAATTCAAATTAGGATCTTTAGGTTTTATATTTTATATATTTGTCACTATTTTTTTATAATTTTCATTTTGTCTATTAATTTATATATCTTATATTTTAATCCTATAATTTTAGTTTTCTTTATTTTGTCATTGTTTTATTTATTTATATCTTTAATTGCAATTTAATTTATATTATTATCATTTCAATTTTAATATGTTTAAATTATTACTTTAATCATTATTGTTATTATTATTATTTAGTCATATTCATTTATTTATTTAATTTTTTTTATTAAAATTATATTTATAAATTTAATTTTATAAATTACTTTTAAAAAATAATATTTTAATATATTTTTCTTTTTAATATTAAGAAAGGACAGTCTTAAAGCAACTGGATGTCTATTTTCTGATATTTTTAAATAAATAAATATTTTACTTTTATAAATTATATATAGTAATCTATTTTTTATTTTTAGATAAATATTTTATTAATATTTATTTATTTTTTAATACTAAGAAAAGAGCTGTCTTAAAGCACCTAGAAGCCTTATTCCGGTATTTCTAAATAAATAAATATCTTATTTATAAAAATACTTATTTTGAAATAACATGATTATAAATTAAATACATCTTTGAATATTTAAATTTCTAATAATAAAGACAATTTATAATTAATAAGTACCAATTTTGGGCGTTGTGGGAGTGTTAATCCTTCCTCAAACGTAATCGACCACGAATCCCTTTTTATTATTAAAAAAGAATGAATTTTTGGTTAAAACGCATAACAGTTTATCTTTTAACTGATGTTTTCTTAAAAACTCTTTTAAAAGATAATTTTTAGGTATTCGACCTACCTAATCCAAAAGGCCGATGGCGACTCCCAAAACATTTTAAGAAAACCATTTTTAAAAAACCATTTATTCACACATCACTTTTCCCGCCAAGTAAAAATTTCGTGCCCGGGCGAAAACCGGTTACGACAAATGGCACTGAGATCTGTATTGCGCACACTCGTCTGACTCACGTACCTTATATTCTCTTAAAATATACTTGGGCTATAAAACTAAAATACGAAAGTTCTAAAAAGTGTCTGATTACAAAAGAATGTGGACTGATTATTCTTTCTGATATGATTTATTATGATTTTGTGAAAATCATTAGATTATTCTTTTCAAGTTTCTGATAAAGTTCATCATGTGATATCCAGTTTGAAATTATGAAAGTTTGTTTATTTTATTTTTTATAAATTTATATATTTTTTTATACTTTATTTATTTGTTCTCACCTTTAGTATTACTGTCTCACTAAGTTATACTTAACACGTGATGATTTTCATGCGTAGGGTCTGACTGAGATACAGACGTTTTATGAGGAGCCTTCCAAGCATCATGTGCAGATCATCTATAATACCAGTATCAGTAAGACATCGTTAAATTTTCCTTTGACTAATAGTGGCATGTATATTTATGTTATAAGTCTGCTTTATCAGTTTTGACAAAATGGTTGGTAATAGTAAATTAGGACTGTTTAATTTGACTAGATTAGCTTATTAGCATTTTATTTTGCCTAAAATTATTTAGTAAATAAAATAGTATGTTTTTAAATGGTATGGAAATTCAAGTAGATAAAAATAGTTGATAGAAAGTTGAAAATAGGAATGTTTAAAAACAATTAAATAACTGTGAATAGTAATGGTTAGTCAGTTTGATGTGACGTCTATGGCTAGTATTCTTAGATGTTTACGGGCTATGGGAGTTATATAAAATGAATGATAAATTGAAGAAATAATGAAATCAAACAAAATTGAGAGACTAAATTGAAAAAATAAAAAATTTATTATCGAAAAGATAAATTGAAAGTACATAAGTATTCTATGGAGCATGTAGTTCAAATTTAGTAAACAAATGAACTTAAAATGTAGGAGAAATTGAAGGAATAAAGAAATCATGGACCAAATTGCAAAATTGTCATGATAATCAACCAAATTTTTAGTTTTTCAAGTGACTCAAAAATTTCAAATTTCAACTTAACTCAAACTCGAAAATCATCTCAATAATTAGAATTAACTCGAATAACTCGAAATAAAAAAATAATATTTTGAATCTAGTAGAGTTTTACACCCCATGTGTTGCCTTGGAATGATCTACCAAAAAACATTAAATTGTTAGGTGTTGGTGAAATTTGAATCCATGACTTTAATCCTAAAGGTAATTTTCAATGGGGATAAGTCTTAGTAGTATTATTTGTCGGGTAATCAATAGAATTCCCAACAATCGATATTGTGTTTTTAATTATGACAAATAAAATTTTATTTTTCTTAAGATAAAAATAAAATCATTTTCGAGTCTCTCTAGAGATAACTTTTACAACTTATCCTAAAGATATTTTTCAATATTTTATAAATTATGTATCGTGATGTCATCAAGTCTTTCTTGAAACATAAATTTATCTAAATTTAGGAATAACATGTATTCAATACAAGTTCATTAAATTACACGATATAAATGCATTTAAAACAAGTTCGTCCTCACATTCTGATAATAAATAATTAGTTGTTTCACTCCATCTAAAATGTTTATCGAAATATAAAAACAAGATATAACATAGTCGGAAATGAAATGAACATCATTTAATGGTTGAATTGAGAATTCAATGAGGAAGAAGCTGAAAAGTTTGACCTAGATCTGTGAGCATCAACATGTTGATACATGCATCACAAGGCTCACATCAAAGGAAGAAGTAATAACTCTTCCAAATGATCCACTCGTCCAAGCATTGGAAAAGAAGATCAGAACAGAAGCAGACTTACGACGAATTTTTGAATGGGATCATGATCTTATTTAGTCAAGATGTCTTCTGGAGATACGACCGTCTGTCTCTTATCTTTCCAACGGTTCTTAAATCGCATCAATCCGATATCGCGAACTCAAGATATGTCTATTTTACTGAAGACGGTGCATGCAGAAAATCCTATACGGGATTTTGTAAATATTACGAATTTTCAATATTTTTATTGATTATTTGTAATATAACTTAATATAGGATGATGCATTATCTTTTAGAATTAGATTTATTATTTTATTAGGAATTAAGGTTGGGTTAAAAATATTATCTTTAGTTATTATTATTTTATTAGGAATTAGAGTTAAGATATGTTTAGTTTATTATTATTTTATTCATTAGTTATTTAGGACCTTTAGAACTCAGCCCCTATATAAAGGAGGCTTCATTAAACTTTATAATTCAATATTTCTTTGATTAATAATACAACGAGAGTTCGTTTTTGCAAGTGTTGATTGCCTTGTGCCTTCGAAAATTATTCTCCTTGAGTTCTTTCAAGTTCTTGTGAGGGAGATTAATCTTCACACTCCAATTTGCCTCTTCATCGCGACTAGGAGGGTTGGTTAGAGCCATATTATCGTGTTTGCCTTTTCATTGCGACTAGGAGGGCTCGATAGGACATTATCCATCGATTTTCCACATATCCATCCACGTCATCAATCATCTTTACCGTTCACTTTCATAAGGGAGATCTTTTGATTTCTTGGTTATCTTATTTTATTTGTAATTCCTTTATCTTTTCTTTATCTTTTTTTAATCTTATTTTTAATCTTGTTTTCAGCACCAAAAAGAAACCCTAAAGAACCCTATCTATTGCCGCCACCTTCCCCATTCATCCCTTATTGTTCTTCATCGAGTCTAGATCTTTTCTAGGTTTGATTCTTCAACCAGAGCAACGTTCATTAACCCGCCACCGCTTCCCTATCAATTGGTATCAGAGTTGGGTCGATTCTTGGAAAGAAGCAAGCAATCTTGTTTGTTCTTGCACACAACACCGTCAAGGTACCCCAACGGAGCTAGTTCAGAGAAGATTCATCATTTCAGGTTCTTTTTATTTAATTTTAATTTAGATTCAAATCCTTCTTGTTAGTTTGCTATTTTTTTCAAAAAAACAAACAAAAAAAGGCAAAAAAAATAAAAAAGCCAAAATTTCAAAAAAAATTGCAAACGAAGGTATTTAGGGCTGATTTTCTCCATATATCATATTCGTCTTAAGTTTAATTTCCAGTCCAAAATTCACTCCGATCAGAGTTCATTAGATCCTTCAAATACATCATTCAAGTTTTATCGGCAGATTCGGTCTAGAATATTGTCGAATTTCTTGAAAATTCTACAGGAGTAATTTTGTGGTGAAAATTTCCAGATTGCAACTTCATATATTGAAGATCATTCACACAAAAAATCAGATTTTTTGGAGATCAAGAACAACTTCAAACAAAATGATCAAGAAAAATAGATTGTTTGAGGACTCACCGTTCAACAGAGTCTACTGGATACTACTGAAGGTATTTGGTTCTGAAATTTTACAGGTGGTTTCTTGACGCATTAAAGACATTCAAGAATTTTTCCAGAATTTTTGGACACCGGTAACCCCCTCAAAAACGTTTCACAAGTTGATCCAGCGTTTTCTAGGTTTTCTGGTTTGGTCCCTTTTTCTTTGACTCTTAGTGCTTTAGGTTCTTTTGTTTTTCCCTATTATTGTTCTTTTGCATTATCTAACACATTATCTTCCTTGTGTTAGTAGGACTAAAGAGTTTGCATACTTCTTCATTCTTTGCATTTCTTTGCATTCTCGTTCTCTTGGAGTCTAACCTTTGTTTAGCCTCTTATAGCTTTTAGGTTTTTTTCTTATCGCCTTTGCTAGTAATCAAACTCCAATGCGAACCGTGGAAGACTACTTGGTAAAGTGAGTTTTAAAGAGTACAAGATCGGCTTACTTGCCTCTCGTTGTGTTACTTTCTTGGAGTGACTTGTGAGGTTTATTGCTTTGTTGAATTTTCTTTCTTTTATTTTTATTTTACTTTAAAATTTTCTTTCGAGTGTTATGATTTTAGGATGTGTGACAATAACAACAAGACACTTACGGCTATCTTAGCCGCACTTGCACGACTCACGACTCAAGTTGAAAGATTTGATGAACTTACCAATATCGTGAGAGAATGACAAGAACCACAACTGGATCTACCAAACCAGAATCCAAGACCAAACAATGCTGAACTTTTGGTACCCGGGCAAGAACAACCACGTTTCCAAGCACCCGAACTCTTTACAAAACCAAAGTTCATGATCCCGTCTTTCAAAGGAGACAACGATCCAGACAGGTACATCGAATGGGAAGGAAAAGTTGATCTTATGTTCGCATACCATGACTGCCCCCAAGCTAAACAAGTTCACCTCGTCACCATACAATTTGAAGGATATGCTCGAACTTGGTGGATGCAAACAAGGAAAAAGATCCAGAACTTACAAATTCCAACAATCACTTCTTGGACCGACCTCAAACAAACCATGAGGAATCGATTCCTACCGACACATTATACACGAGAAGTTAAACAACGACTACACCGACTTCGACAAGGTAGAAGTTCAATTGAAGATTACTACAAGGAGATGCAGTCCTTACTCAATAGAGCTAACATAACCGAAAAAGAAGAAGTCACATTGTCAAGATTCATCGTCGGCTTAAACTCAAACATCACTGATCTTCTTGATCATCAAGGGTACGAAAACCTTGAAGATACACTAAAGAAAGCAATGACAATCGAAGCACAAATCCAAAGGAAATCTCGATTCAGTAAACATTACCAAGGTACTTCAACCTCTTACCAAGGTAATCCTTCAAATCCTTCCTCATCTTCTACTACATCTTCTCTAAAAAAGCCAAAAGATGACAAACCTGACAAGGAGAAAGAACAACCAACAAAGAATGACACACTTCCAGTCCCTAAAGATCAAATGATAATTTGTGAGGAGGTAGAAAAGGCTGAGAAAGAGGCAAAAGAAAAAGAGGTCACTAGTTACAAAAGCCAAAAGAATAATGACCCATGGGAGGTGAGTGAACCTAATTGTGAGAAGAAAAGAGTGACTTAAAATCTATGTGTGAACACAAAAGAATTGAGAGAGAACCTTCTTTACAAATAGCCTTCCATCCTTGTTCGCTTTAGAGAATCAATTGTTTCGATTTCTAACATTAACAAGGATTTGCCTAGTGTGTTTTCATCTTTGTTACAGGATTTTCAAGAAGAATTAGGTGATCCACCTGACGGATTACCACTGGAAAAAGGAAAACAACACCAAACCAATCTAATTCAAGGTTCCATCATACCTCGTCAAACATACAATCTCGAAGAAACCAAAGAGTTAAATTTGTTACAAAAAGGCTACATCCATGAAAGCCTTAGTCGTAACGTCATCTTAATGATGAAACATGACTTGAACAACTCCACATGCTTTATAGTTCATGCACAGGGAATCCATGTAAATGATGAGAAAGTAAAAGCAACACGAGACTGGCCCACACCATCTTCTTTCTCCAAGAGTTGTCGAATAGTGCTAGGTGACCCTCCTGACGGGTTACCACCTAAAAGCCCTAATCACTATGATATATCAATGAAGAGTCATGATTTACGAGAGTCCAAAGATTCGAGGACGAATCCTTTTGAGGAGTGGAGGAATGATACATGCACCAGAGTCCATAATACATGCTTCTTTGGACTAATGTTTATACTCGAACCTATTAGAATAACAAAGTCTCGAAGATTCAAAGCATATCTATTCAGTAAGTATAATCTGAATGAATCATTAAACGATTCTAATGTTGCTCCCTTTAATGTTTCAGATTCGAGGTCAAATCTTTTTGAAGAAAGGGAGGATGATACATGCATCACAAGGCTCACATCAAAGGAAGAAGTAATAACTCTTCCAAATGATCCACTCGTCCAAGCATTGGAAAAGAATATCAGAACAGAAGCAGACTTACGATGACTTTTTGAATGGGATCCTGATCTTATTTAGTCAAGATGTCTATCTGGAGATACGACCGTCTGTCTCTTATCTTTCCAACGGTTCTTGAATCGCATCAACCCGATATCGGGAACTCAAGATATGGCTATTTTACTGAAGACGGTGCATGCAGAAAATCCTATACGGGATTTTGTAAATATTACGAATTTTCAATATTTTTATTGATTATTTGTAATATAACTTAATATAGGATGATGCATTATCTTTTAGGATTAGATTTATTATTTTATTAGGAATTAAGGTTGGGTTAAAAATATTATCTTTAGTTATTATTATTTTTATTAGGAATTAGAGTTAAGATATGTTTAGTTTTATTATTATTTTATTCATTAGTTATTTAGGACCTTTAGAACTCAGCCCCTATATAAAGGAGGCTTCATTAAACTTTGTAATTCAAGATTTCTTTGATTAATAATACAACGAGAGTTCGTTTTTGCAAGTGCTGATTGCCTTGTGCCTTCGAAGCTTATTCTCCTTGAGTTCTTTCAAGTTCTTGTGAGGGAGATTAATCTTCACACTCCAATTTGCCTTTTCATCGCGACTAGGAGGGTTGGTTAGAGCCATATTATCGTGTTTTCCTTTTCATTGCGACTAGGAGGGCTCGATAGGATATTATCCATCGATTTTCCACATATCCATCCACGTCATCAATCATCTTTACCGTTCACCTTCATAAGGGAGATCTTTTGATTTCTTGGTTATCTTATTTTATTTGCAATTCCTTTATCTTTTCTTTATATTTTTTAATCTTATTTTTAATCTTGTTTTCAGCACAAAAAAGAAACCCTAAAGAACCCTATCTATTACCGTCACCTTCCCCATTCATCCCTTATTGTTCTTCATCGAGTCTAGATCTTTTCTAGGTTTGATTCTTCAACAAGAGCAACATTCATTAACCCGCCACCGCTTCCCTATCACATGTTTTTTTAAACTGACATAAAAAATCTAACTGTACACTTTGGTATCAAACAACCACTATTGATGGTGGTTGACGGTGACTGATGAATATGATAGATACAGTTGAATGACAAACTAACGACCGATTAGCTAAAGAGAAAATAAGAAAAAAAATAAAAAAGGAAAAGGAAAAATGAGATAAAATAAGAGATTTGGAGTTAATATATGTAAATGTATTTAAACAATGAGTTTAATTTATAATCGAACCGTACTATTTAAAATCAAATTAACCGAATGCATAAAATTTTTAATCATTAATTTAACAAATATTTAAAAAAATCATTAACCGATTATTGTCAAATTTTTTTAACCATGTAATCCTTGCATGAATACAAAGGAACTGAACTTACTACTAAACAACTAAACAACTAAGCCATCTCAACCGGGACAATCGAAGTAAGATTGAATTATGAAGACAAGTGGTTTAACTTTAAAATAAATAAATCTTTAAATTTAAATAAATAAATAAACATTGGAAAGTTATGGTTTGATTTCATTAACTAATGTTCGGTTCAATGTTTAAACCTAAAATTCACATGCAAAATTATTTGGTAGCTTACAGATTTCACTACTACACATTCTTTGCTAAAATTTCAGTTTTATGCTTTTAGAGAGAAGCACTTTAAGAAACCTATAAAAAGCAAACTAAACTGATAGTTTAGAAGCGTATTGTTTTTAGAAAATATTTTTCTAACTAGAAATAATATTAAACATATATTTTCAACCCGAAAATAAAACTACTTCTGAAATAGAATACGTCTGTTTCACATTTAGGCCAACCCAACGGCCATTGCCACCAACCCTTATTCTTTTTCTTTTGCCTTTTGATAAGGTTTAGTATTACAAATATTTTTTTGACGTTTACTTAAATAGTTATTTAAATTTATTTTTTGAAATATTTTTTTAGCTTACTTTTTTTTAAATATTTGACTATATATTTATTTTGTCCCTTATTATTTTTTAGATTATTTTAACTTATAATGATTTATTTTAGAATAAAAGATTTTTATTTTGATTTCATGAAAGATATTTTAATCCTAAAATGAATTACTAGATATTAATATATTTTTTAAAAAAAAAAATATGTTAAAATAACTATTTAACAGGAGGTTATGAGATTTTTTTTGCACTATGCCTTTGTAATAATGCTGCTAAATCTGTCCGTCCAATCAACTTCCACTTATCCATTGATCTCTTTGTGTACTCCAAGCAAGGCAAAAGCCAACATCAATATTTGACTTGAGTTCAAACTCGATTTAAATTTTTAACAAACTAAAATGAATTATTTAAGATTTGTCTTAAAAAATAATATATTAAAATTTTAAATTTTTTAAATTAAATTATTAATAATATTAACGTTTATATGTTGTTTAAAAAACATAATATAAAACTTTCATGTACTTAATGTTTAGGTTTGAGTTCGAGTTTAAGCTTCGACAGAACCAAGTATGAGAATATTTCGAGTTTTAAGTTTTTCAAACTCGAATTGAGCTTAAAAATTTTAAGCTTGTGAGTTTTCGAGTCGAAACGAGCTTCAATTTTTTATTTCAAGTGCAAGTTGAGTTTGGCAACTTAAGCTAATAAATATTTCTTATCATCATCATCATTTTGTAAAAGAAATACTAGTTATAAAATTTTTATAAAAGTATTCATATTTTAAATTACTTACCCTCAAAGTTTTTCTATACTAGATTATACGTATTGTATAATTTCATACAAAAATCAAAATTTGTTGAGTTATAAAATAATTTGGAAAATAAATATTTAAAGATTTTAATGTAGCAAGTTTTTTTCTTTTACACACAAAAAATAAATAAATAAAGTTGACATTTTTATACAAATATCATCTAAATATAAATTAATTATATATTATATACCATTTTAAAAATATTTACAAAATTAACACATAGTTTTACACGTTCACATAAAAAGCGGTGCATGGATCGCGTCTTTCAACATGTGGTGCCACATCAGCATAATGCGCGGTACATGAGCCACATCTTTGTGCAAAAGATGTTAGATCAAGAAATAAACTTGGAATAGTGTCTGATAGGGAAATAAAGTAGTGTAGAGTGATTTTTTGGGAAATTCGCCCACTTTTCTACTACTACTTGTATCTCTTCAATTGATCCAACATTGAACTCATCTCAAAACAGTGTGAAATATGCATACGAGAGTGGTTTTATTAGCCCGACAGTTATTTGATGTTGAGTTAGAATATAATTAATTCGAAGGCATTAATTTATTAATAACTTTTTTTCCGTAAATGTCTAAATTCAAATGTTTAAAACGAGCATAAAAAATTAGATTTATAATTATAATTATTGTGCTTATGTTGTCATTCCACCGAGGCGAAACACAATAGATATATGTTGGGGCCATATTCCCCTAAAAATTTAAAAAATATATATAATTTATATCTTTAAAACCTTTTAAAAAATTAATTCGGTCCTATAAAATTTTTAGAAATTCATATTACGTTTTAAAACCTTTTAAATTTTCTTAATTAAATCATTTTCATAACGTTTTAAAATTATCATTAAGTCTCTTAAAATTTTAAAAATTTTAATTAGACCCCAATTTTCTCAAAAAATTGTAAATTAAATCTTTAAAAAATTAAAATTAAATTTAAACCTCTAATTTAAAAAAAAAAATTAATTTAACATCCTCAAACTATATTCATTGCTAAACCCTCATGTCAATTAATAATGCACTTAACCAAGTTATTTCAGTGACAACACAAGTTAGCGGGATTTTTTTTGTACTTGGTTAAGGGATTTTTCTTTGCTCAATCGAAGTTATTACACTTATAATGTCACTCCATATTACTTTTATATTTATTAAAATTTAATTTATTGATAAATGGATTCGTTCGAGCACAGTAAGATCTATTACACATAACTTCTCTGCTCACGTTTTTTCATGAACAAACTAATGTCGAAGATTTGAGCAGCTAAGCAATCAAGCATACAGATCCCTTGGCATTATAAACCAAAGCAACCCCTTTCCTTTTCACCTTCTAATACCGACGTGGCTCTGCTTTATTCACTTCTCCACGTAATCCCCTACACAATGCAGTAAATGAAAGCAACGCTTTTCTACCAACAGCTTATTTATTCATTGCCCATGCACGTCACTCTCACTTCCCCAATCTCACTTTCATCGGCGGCGCGTTGTTTCTACGTGCTCAGTCGCCACCTACCGTGTTAACGGAAAGTACGACATTGGAAACTTTCAGAGTAATGAAATGAATACATTCATTAGAAAAATAAAACCCCCCAAATTCTTGAAGGAAAAGTGACAAAAGGGTTTCGACCTTTTTCTTTTCCACCCATAACTAAAGGGTCGACCTGAGTCAATACCCGAACCACCATCCTTGCCATGAGCCGCACCGACTCAGTCAACCATGCAAGGAGTCTCAAATTAGAGGTTCGTTCTTGACTCAACACCCCTCAATTCACTGAGTCACACACTTGTTTCTCACAAAATAAAACTAAATACTACACATGTTAAATTAATAAAACTGCCAAAGAAACTGTAATCAGCTTTCGTATTGAAGGGCGGCTTTGATCTTTTGTACGGTGCAGGAGATGAGATTATTGACCGTTTCCACCGACTCCAACGTAAGCTTGGCCGTCGGTAAACTGTTGACCAGTATCTGAAAAGCCACCGTGAGAAGGGAACCACTCACCCTCTGGGACTCTCCGCCATTCCCGCTAATATGTCCATCGGAGACGGTCCCACGAGATCCTGGACCATCCGGGATGACAGCAAAACCGGAAGGGAGTAACGCCACGTAAGCTGAATCACCACCGTTCATGACGAGATTCATGGCCGGAATGTCAACGGGCGCGTACACAACTAGCGAACCCGCCGCGTCTGTACATGTCTCCTGCAGTATCAACATGCTACTCTGGCTTGCGTTCATGGCCTGCACACCAAATGCAAAAAATAATAATAAAATATTTTCTCGATAAAATAATTTGGTTCCAAAGTGTCAGATAATGAGAAAGAAGAGTCAAAATGAGATGTCGAAAACTTTAATCATAATAATAATTGAAAAAGCTGGGATGTTATACCGTATAACACCCTTAATATATAATTAAGAAAAAAACACTATCAATTTTATTATTTTTTTAAATAAAACTAATAAATTATTATTTAAAATAATATTATTTCTACTTAAAATATTAATATTTTTCAATAAATCTAATAAAATACTCTAAAAATCAATAAAAATATAACAAAAACGATTATATTTTACCAGATATATTAACCAAATTAATAAATCACTTAATAATAACAAAATTAATAAAAATAATAATATTTTCAGTAATAGATTTTCTTAAACATATATCAAGGGTAACGCACACGTCAGATTTTCCCGAAAAAGCTAGAAAGGTAAGAAACGTCCTATACTTTGACTTTTAAAATAAATCTTATTTCAAATCACTGCCATCGAACTGTCCTCATAGATACTTCCAAATTCCACACTCGTCCTTTCCGACTAACCTTTTATCCTATCCGACCCACTCCTGCGATCATCTCATTTTCTTTTGTTTTTCTTTCATTTTTCGATGTGGAAAATATAATAATGATGATGAGTATACATACGTTAGAGCGGAGGAGGGAGACGCAGTTGCCTTGATCTTGGCCTTTGGCGATATGGGCAATCTCTTGCATGGGACCACCGTTGGACAGAATGTCCCACTCGCTCCTCAGCCCTTCATCACGCAGGAAATCGAACAGTCTTTGGGGTGACACCGGTAACCACACCGAAGTAGCGGCGCTCAGCACGATCCCCGACGGCTCGCCGGGATCGTCGACACTCTTCCTAGTCATGACCCTAACGTCTTTGTCAACGTTCCCGGCGTTTAGCTTATTCCATTTGTGAACCGTCGATGCACACACACCGGCACAGAAATTATCAGTCATTCTCTGCGCTAGCTTTAACATGCTTCGCCTCCCACTTGAAGTTATAGCTACAAAATAAATAAATACAATGAAATGAAATGAAATATATTTTATATATTCATCTTCTTAGGGTTATGGGTTACCAGTATGGTCTCCGGTGGGAACAGTGGAAGACATGAGGATAGCAAGACATTCACATTGGCGTTGAAGGGTGGCGACCCAACGTTGGGCACCAAACGCCATGCCGGAGCTTAGTAAAGGGCGATAGAGTTGGTGAATTAGGCTCTCGTCGTATTCTGCATGTTCAACCCATGTTACCTGCAATTTTTCAGTATCAATCGTCACAGGCTTATTCCATGCAGAATTTTGGCAATGTTACACTACAATCATTGATACTAATGACAGATCTCAAATTTCCCATACATAAATAAATAAGAAAAAATGTACTTGTTGATAACATTCAATTATCACTAGCCAGGCCTGAGTATGATATTGTAAAACATCGTTATTGAAAAACGATTTTTATTTTAATAATATAAAAGGAGCTCAACTCTATGAAAGAAAATGGCATCTGTTATTGTGACATCGAGCTGATTGTACTGATGTCGGCTCAAAGATTAAGATACAAACAAGGGGAGCTGGTCGATGCTTTGAGTTTCGTTTTCTTGATTAAAATGCCTAAAGGGTTATATGGGAGAACCCACGCAAAAGGATTGGAATAGAAACATCAAACAATAGTTTATTCACAATGGGATTTATATGAAATTAATGTGTTCAAAGGGCACAAAAATTAAAGAGTAATTAGAGGCTTCCATTGATATAAAATTAATGGCAGTGAGTGGAGTAATCTAGATTTGCTCAAATGGGGGGTTATTTTAATAGTGTTTAAGCAAAAACCCAGTTTGTGAAACTTGAAATTTAGACAATATTTTTGTCTGTAAGAAGAAGCATTGGGCAGATGAATGAAGTAAAGACACTCCCTTTTGAATTTGTAGGAAGCTTCGGATTCTTAAATGTTTTTTCTATATATATAAAAAAATTACCTTAGAGTATCCATTAGGCATATCTTGCACAACACAACCGGAAGGAAGTCTCCGGCAGTTTACGAATGTTGTCGGTGCACCCGAATTTTCTCGGACGGTGTCGACAGATACGTCGACCACCGCCCAAACTCCCTCGGCATGCTGCTTGCAGAACCTTAGGAAATTGACCTCACGGACTGGGACCAAAGGAGAAAGTACTTGCAGCTCAGCAAGCATCTGGAAGGAAAGAAATAATTGGCGAATATGGTGATGAGATAAATAAAAATAAAGCTTGAAACTTTGAGCTTACTTACCAGTTGAATTGCACCATTTATGGTTCCTCCCATGCCACTAGATATCACATCAGTGGTAGATGTTCTAGCAATCATACAAGGAAACATCTCCGCCCAACGATTCTATATAGATGAAAGCAAAATTCAGAATTGAATTAAAAAAAGCCAATAAATTCAAGCGAAACTGAGCAATTTTAGGGATATATGTAGTTAGTTTACCGAGTTCATCAAGGTTTCAACAAGGGCCAAACTGTTGATAATCACCATCCCCATCTCTCTGGATGCCTCGGAGACGAAGCCGGTCGGTTTAATGCCGATGCAAGGGGAGAATATTTTTGTGTATTCATAATGGTTTAGTATTTCTCTTCCACCTTCCAAGCTCTTAATCCAAAGTGGTTCATCAGTCTGAGCCATCTTAACCAATTCATCCATCGCATCCAATGCCAGTTCCAAAAGCACGGATCTTTCGACGGATCGGTCGAGTCCGGTTGTTGTCGGTGGAACCACCGGCAATGAATTCGTCACCACACCACCAAAATCGGGACCCAAAGGCAATGTTGTATCCACGGTGCTTAAACCAGCAAAATAATTGCTACCAACTCCGAGTTCCAGAATCGAGTTTGGCATTGGAGGTGCAATTGAAGTGATTAGTGATGAAATAGGTCGCCCTAAAAACTTGCCGGCGAGTGCACAAACTCGATCTAACTCGCCCTTCAAACGAGCGTTTTCGATTCTAAGATGTTGCTCTTCGAGAGATATGTCGCCGATAATTGCCGGACCGCCGCAGTTGGTGCAAATCGGGTTTCTCATAGCATCCCTAATAGACATGTTCTCAGCTCGAAGTTTGTCGTTCTCTTGCCTCAGCAAAGAGTTCTCGTGGCGTTCCAATTGAGTCTTGGATTAAAAAAAAGGATCAAGTTAAGCAAAGAAGAAAATAAAAGATACAATGGTTTGATTCTTGTAGATACCTTCATTTGTGTACGGCGATTTTGGAACCAAAACTTGACCTGTCTGGTTTCTAAGCAAAGCCTTTTGCTAAGCTCCAATCGTTGTTTCTCATCGGGATGAGGGCACTCCTTAAAGAGACTAAACAAAAAACCAAGAAGAAGAAAAAAAGGAAAACTTTTGTTTAAGGCCTTGAACCAACTAAAAAAGAAACTTTAGTTCGAAACATGAAAGTGAAACCATACGCTTCTAGCTCTTGGATTTGCTGAGGAGTGTGCCGGTGGTATTTCTTCTTCCTCGGACGGTTGTCGGCGGCGTCTGCATCATCACCCGAAACACCATCGATATTATCACTTCCAGGCCTGCTCTCTTGTTCCTCTTCTCTACTTCTCCCAAAACTTGCTTCAAAATTCTCACTCATTCGAACCCCATCTCTTCGATTATCTATACTCGGTTGCTGCTGCAAACACCACCCCCAAAAAAAATAACCCAGATAAGTCCTTTAAGTGAAAAACAAACAACAACAAAAGAAGAAAACAACTTCATTCTTTAAGAGTGTAGTTATTACGAGAACAAGAGAGAGGCCTGGAGAGTTGAATATGTTCTTAGGAAGAGAAGGAGAGACGAGGTGAGGCATGTTGTTGCTAAAAGAGATGTCGGCCACAATCCTTGCAGACCCAAAGCCTCCACCGGGGCTGTTATCGAACAAGTTCAGTATAAACGAAAGATCGTAGAGAAGGCAAAAGGATAAACAAAATTCTAATGTCGCCAACTCTCTCTCTACAAAGAAGTGATTTTTAATGGAGAAGGAGAGAGAAAGAAGGAAAGTGAAACTCTTTATGACCTCCTTAGCTCTTCGCGCTCTCTTTCTTTTTCTTTCCCTTTAAAAGGATGAAGAAGGCCGTTTTTGGTATTTGGTTTTAGGTCTGAAAAAGAGCAAAGGGAAGGCCTTAAAATCAGTTGGATGGGCGATAGAATAAATGGGAACCCTAGTTTTGGCCGATAGTGGTGTTAGTGTTCATCTCCTCGTTCTTTGCATGCTTCGCTGTGAGCAATTACTAAATATAAGCTTTTTCCAAATTCAAGAACTATCAAAGTTTCTCCCCAACATCACCAACAAAATTTCAAAAGAAAAAAAAGCTTCCGCCAATCACTTCAATATTCATGCACCTATTACAAATCATTTAAGTATTTTTATATTTAATATGTTGTTTTATTATATTTTAAAATAAATACTAACAACCAATTGATATAGTTGAATGAGACACTAGATCCCTTAAGCAAGGTCAGAGATTCGAATCCTAGCGTTTGCAAATGGAGCAAACTAGGTTGAGAGGGTTGCCCTCGTCTCTATAATACCCGATCTAGATTTGTCGATCAATAGATCGAATATCAGTGATTAATTAAGAAAAATGGACAATGAATCTATCAATTGGTCCCTCATTGGTTAAACATAGCATTGTTGAGTTAGAACAATTATATTTATAAGATATCTATTTTCAATAATTAAGAAATATTGTAAACATATATTATTTTATATAAAATAAATGGTTGGTTATACACTTATAATTGTTATGGGGGATTTTGGATTTATTTAAATAAAAAAATGTATTGTATGAATTAAACTTAATTTGATTTTTTTATTCTAGTCGAGTTGTTCGAAGTTCTATATAAATTTAATTATAATTATATAGTATTATAGTATAGATCGGTTTTAATTTTTTTAGTTTCTCTAATCATATAAGATATATGTGTTGTGTGTTTCTTCATTTTTTTTACATTATAATGTTATTTAATAAATCAAATAAAATTTAAAATTATTAAATATATTATAATACTATATTTCAAATAAAAAATTTTGAGGGTAAATTAAGAGGAGAAATAATTTGTAAAAAATTAAATTGAATAAAATGTAAAATTAAGGGATTAAATTGAAAAAAGAATACATTTTTAGTAAAAAGTATGAATTAAAGTTAAGTAGATATTATACAATGGTATAGGAACATGTGGTTTACATTTAGTCAAAACCAGACTTAAAATGAATGATAAATTGAAGAAATAATGAAATCAAACAAAATTGAGAGATTAAAATTTAAAAATAGAAAATTTGTTATCAAAAAGATGAATTGAAAGTACATAAGTATTCTATAGAGCATGTAGTTCAAATTTAGTAAAAAATGAACTTAAAATGTAGGAGAAATTAAAGGAATAAGGAAATCATGGACCAAATTGCAAAATTGTCATAATAATCAACCAAAATTTTAGTTTTTCAAGTGACTCGAAAATTTCAAATTTCAACTTAACTCGAACTCGAACTCGAAAATCATCTCAATAATTAGAATTAGCTCGAATAATTCGAAATAAAAAAAATAATTTTTCGAATCTAGTCAAGTTGTACACCCCATATGTTGCCTTGGAATGATCTACCAAAAAACATTAACTTGTTAGGTGTTTTGTGAAATTTGAGTCCATGACTTTAATCCTAAGGGTGTATTTGGTTCGCGGAATCTTGCATTACCAAGTTGAATGTTTTTTTTCTCGGAATTGTATTCTCACATTTGGTTCACAGAATCTTACATTACCACGAATACTCTTTTCTCAATAGTAGCATTTTTTGGTTAAAATGGTGGGAATGTCGTTACCTCCAAATTCTTAGGTAATCTTACATTCCCACTACTTTGGACAAGAATAATCTTGGACTAATGAATTTTTTTTATAATGATCATTCTAAATTCTTATTTTTTATATTTTACTCAAAATTATAAAAATAATAATAATATACAAAGAGTTTGATTTACTAAAATATTAATAATTTTGAGAATTTAAAATATTTTATATTTTTTCTATTCAATATTTTACTATTTATAATTTTATGGGAAGGAAAAAATAGTATTATTGTAAAAATGTAATTATTTAAAATAATATTTTACTACCATAATATTATTTTTTATAATATATTATATTTTATATAAATAAATATGATACTTATGAACATTATTTAAAAATTTAAATTTAATATACTAATTATATATATTTTTTGAATTAATCACTAGTATCCGATCTATTGACTGACTAATCCAAATCAGGTACTGCAGAGGCTAGAGCGACCCTCCCAACCCAGTTTGCTCTATTCGCAAACGTCATGATTCGAACCTCTGACCTTGCTTAAGGGACCTAGTGCCTCATCCCACTAGATCAACTGGTTGTTGGTAATATACTAATTATATTAATTATATATTAAATGTAATTTCTACTCAAAATTTGTATATCGATTAAAATATTTTTATGAATTTTCATTCAAATATTTATAAATTAATTGTAACACCCCTAACCCGTACCCGACCCGAATACGAATCCGAAGTGTCACATTGACTTTTCAAAACATTGATTCATAACAAATAAGGAAAATTTTAACTTTTTATTCATATTAACAAGGTAAAATTCCTTAACTTAAAATAAAATATAAAACTCACATTCATACTTAATAAAAGTCTTTAATAATTTACATAAATACAAAGTAAGAGTAAAAAAATAGACCAGAGCAATTCAAATTAAACGTATAGTACATGCCAACAGTTTACAAAATTTCAAAAAACCTACATTCAATTTGTCTTGATCTCATCTTCAAGGGAGTATGATATCCTCGACAAGCTTCACTCTTCTGATTTCTTCAAACCTACGTGTGAAACAATCACACGCTAAGTCGATAACTTAGTGAGGCAATTACGAGCAACTAAAGTTATATAATCCAATTCTTTATTTATTTCATAGAAACATTTCATAAGGATTTCAAATGATTATCCATAACAAGAATGTATGGTGTTATACATTATTCATTTTATATATTTTGTTTTCAATGCCCAACGTATACTTCTGAGAACTCTAGGTATTTAAGTACATTGAGGATATGCACTAATAATGTCACCACAGCTCGTATAATTTGCACTGAAGTGCCACATAATTTTCCCGAAGGACCACATAGGTTTTCTACCGAATGACCACGTAGAACCCTCGACTCTTGGCATGTCAACTACACATCTAATCCTCATATATATACCTTGGGCTTTTAACCACATAATTATTTGTCATTCATTATTCGAAGTATATCTTATTCACATTGGCATTTTCACATCGAATATCTTTGTATTCACATTTCACATTTTCATAGTCATGCATCCATAAACATCAAAACATAGCTTAAATAATATAACTTGAATAAAACATTGTAAAAATATAAAATAAAATAATTTGACAGGTTTTCGATCGAAAACTTTGAGGTTGGTTTATGGCAAGCCGCCCTCGAATCCAATGAGTTGCACTCACATTTGCCTCAGTGAAGTCCTAAACGAAGTCCTTAACACTTTTGATTGAAACTTATAATGTCGAGTTGACCGGAAGTTGATTTTGTTCAACGTCTACACAAAACAATCGAAAATAAATATCGGAATTCAAATCACTTATATCCAATCATAATAACTTAAGCTGAAATAAACACTTAATTTCTCATTTTATGCTTAATAGTATCGGTACTCCCACGTCAGTACCGATACTTCCCTTCTATGGTATCGATACCTCCTTTCGGTACCGATACCATTTCGACATACTGGAATTTCAACTTGAAAATGGTATCGATACCTTACTCTTGGTATCGATACTCCCCTTTCAGTATCGATACCCTTCAATCAATACCAATACTGCTCCTTAATTTTTAATTGATTTAGCCTTGAAGTATCGGTACTGTTCTTACAGTATCGATACCCATACCCATAATTTACCATTTCCATTTCGAAAATTACCTAAAACTTAACTAATCTCCTACTTTTACTTCCTTTTATACCTTTAAACTCAACTTCATTCATCAAAGCCAACTTACCTCCATTTATTACTCCTAAAAAAATAAAATCTCACTAAAACTCTTACCTCTCAAAATCATACAATAATTTTAAACAAGTTCTTAATCATTTCTAATCCTCCTAACTCTTTAGTTAGATCCTTAACAAGTCAAAAATATCAATAAGACTCCAAAAACTACACCATATCAATCATTCATCTCAAAACCCATTTTACAAATTAATTTCTAATTCACTCCTCTTGTTGTTTTAATCTTATACAAGTTTTCCTTAAGCTTATCTAACACCCAAGCTTTCAACACCAACCCAAAAATTGAAGGAACCAACAAATTTCAGAAGCTTACCTTTGAAGTTGCTTCCACGAGCAAGAAGAAAGAAGATAACTTAAGCTCGAGATTTTTCTTTTCTCTACCACGTGCTTATCCCTTAAAAGATGAGATAAAAATCTTTCATTGAGAAAAGATCATATTTCCCTTCCACTAATCCAAATTTAATACCAAATCCTACACAAAATTCCGTAATTAAATCTTTAACTTTTTAAATTATTCTAATCAAACCACTAAGATTTGAATTCTTACATTTTTGTCACTGACCCAATGATTGGGGTGTTACATTAATATTAAAGTTTAACTTTAAAAAATATATCACAAGGATAATTTGGTAAAATATGCATCCAAGTAATATTATATTCCTCCAATCAAACACTGTAATCTTACATTCAACTAAACAAACCAAACAAGGTAATACAATATTCCCATAGTAATGTTACATTCCAATAATGTTATTCCCAAAGGTAATCTTACATTCCGTGAACCAAACGCCCCCTAAAGGTGCGTTTGGATGGGGGATTGTGAGATTACCAGGGGAAATTTTTTTCCTGAATGTGATTCCTCCTTTTGGATTGCAAAGATTCCCAACCCCCGGTAATAAGCCATTCCCAACAGTGGTATTTTGGGGGCTTATTAGCAGGAATGTGATTCCCCCAAATCCCTTAGGTATTGTTACATTCGAGGCGTTTTGGATAAAAATGCCTTTAACAAATTTTTTTCCACAGATATCATTCTTTTGACGTTGAATAAAAAAATTCTTCGAAGGTTAAATTGCAAATTTATCCTTAAACTATTTTAGATTTACAAAAAAAAGTCCATAATTAGAATTTTATATGAAGTTCAGGGGTTAAAATAAAATTAAACCCTTTCATTAAACTTGTTTATCATTTAAATTTTGTAAAAAAATTATATAAATTTTATGATTTTTTTTAAATGTATAAATTAAAAATAGTAAAATTATATATTTTTATGATCTTTTATACAAATATTTTCATTTGAATATTTACAATTCAACTTGTTAAAAAACCCGATATATAATAAGGATAATTTGGTAAAATATACATTCTAATAATCTTTTATTCCTTTAACCAAACACTGTAATCTTACATTCATGTTAAACGATCCAAACACAATAATGCAACATTCCCAGTAATGTGTTAGGTAATGTTACATTCTGGTAATTCTATTCCCAAAGGTAATGCTACATTCCATGAACCAAACGCACCCTAAAGATAATTTTCAATGGGAATAAGGCTTAGTAGTAATATATGTCGGGTAATCAATATAACTCCCAACAATCAAATCATGTTTTTCATTAGGACAAATAAAATTTTATTTTTCTTAAGATAAAAATAAAATTCTTTTGGAGTCTCTCTAGAGATAACTTTTACAACCTCTCCTAAAGATATTTTTTCAATATTTTATAAATTTTGTATCATGATGTCATCAAGTCTTTCTTGAAACACAAATTTATCTAAATTTAGGAATAACATGTATTCAAGACAAGTTCATTAAATTATACGATGTAAATGCATTTAAAACAAGTTCGTCCTCACATTCTGATTAAAAAAATTAGTTGTTTCACTCCATCTAAAATGTTTATCGAAATATAAAAACAAGGATGGATCCTAGATTGAAAACCCCTAAAACAATATTCTCACCTTCATTCTTTTTAATGATTTTAAGTGTTTGAGAGATTTGTTGGAAGATTTAAATGGTGGAGTGATTCCGCAAGGACACAAGATATAACATAGTCGGAAATGAAATGAACGTCATTTGATGGTTGAATTGAAAATTCAATGAGGAAGAAGTTGAAAATTTTGACTTAGATATGTGAGCATCAACATCTGACATAAAAAATCTAATTGTACACTTTGATATCAAACAACCACTATTGATGGTGGACGACGGTGACTGACGAATATGATAGATACATTTGAAGGACAAACCACCGACCGATTAGCTAAAGTGAAAATAAGAAAAAAAATAAAAAAGGAAAAGGAAAAATGAAATAAAATAAGATATTTGGAGTTAATATCAGTAAATTAATGTGTTTAAACAATGAGTTTAATTTATAATCGAACTGTACTATTTAAAATCAAATTAACCGAATGCATACAATTTTTAATCATTAATTTAACAAATATTTTTAAAAAAATCATTAATCGATTATAGTCAAATTTTTTGAACCATGTAATCCTTGCATGAATACAAAGGAACTCACTTACAACTATCATTGAGCAATTGGGCGGCTAAAATCTAAATGCATCTAAATGCTTCACTCTGTTAATTGTCGTACTTGTACCCCTTACGTTACTTCTTGGTCTATATGCCACATGCTATGTTTAGCCGACACTGGCTTCATCTTAAGTACACCCAAACAACTAAGCCATCTCAACCGGGACAATCGAAGTAAGATTGAATTATGAAGAAAGAAGTGGTTTAACTTTAAAATAAATAAATCTTTAATTTTAAATAAATAAACAGTGGAAAGTTATGGTTTGATTTCATTAATTTTAAAATTGAAGGGTTTTAAAGAGTAATTAAACTAGAAAAATTAGAAGTCAAAGTTTCATTTTAAAATTGAAAGGGTCCTAAAATATAATTAAACCAATAAATTTTAGGAAGGTAAGAGCTAAATTGTAATGTTTTAAAAATATTAGCGACCTAAAACTAATTAAACCATCAAAACTAGGGGGCAATTGCCCTCCCACCTCCCACGTAGATTCGTCTCCGCATCTCAATATATTTATTTTCTAAAATCCAAGTTTATTTTATCATATACATTTTGGTATTACGTATATTATCGTTTATTTATATTAGTTATATTTTTATTTTAAAAAATTATATATTTATATATCTTAATGTTTTAAGATTTTGTGTAATATATTTTATCACATACATTTTGGTATTACGTATATTCCCGTTTATTCATTCACGCATGTCCACAAACACATGTTTCATGTTCATGGTTTTCAACATTACTGATGTTTTGTCACGTCACATGCATATATCCTTTCATCCCCATTTGAGCTTGGAAATGTTACCCACTTTTTCCCCTCTTCGTTTGGGAGGTTATGGAAGCAACAAGCACGAGCACTGCGCCCTTGCAGTTGATGGGGGAATGTTTTACGAGACAAAAGAGGGGGGCACAAGAGTTAGTTCTTGCCAAGAAGTTTGTTATTTGCAATCTGATTCTGGAAATATTAATTTATTTGGAATGAAGGGGAAGACAATAATCTAATGATGCCCGTTTCGCATTTAATTTCATCCTCGTTTTGTTACCCACCCCTGCTTCCCCACACTTCATGTGGGATCCATCGGCCTTTTCTCTTTCTTTTCCCCCTAGAATATTTGGTTGTCAAAGACGATCGATTGTTTCGAACCATTGAACCAAAACAAAAAAGAAAGAAACAACAAACAGTGTTTAAATAAAATGAAGATCTAGTGTATCTACTTTTGTTTGACATAACATGATCTCTCCAACTTTAATTTCATCTTTGGTTTAACTTACATATTCCATCCGTTGATAATCAATAAGATATTTCAACGTGCAAACTGAAAAATGAAAAATTAAAATTTAAGAAATAGAAAAAACAAACTTTCCCTTTTCTTTTACAAGAGCTAGAAAGCCGTTCTAATTCCCTATTGGTCTTGTTCAGGTGTCAATGGTGGTGGTGCAGTCCAATATTGCTTAACTGCAAAAAGAATCTTCTCTCTTTCATGGGGTCCTTTTTCATGGTCTACAATTCTTCCCTCCCATTGCATACCATCTGTAATTTTCTTTACTTTCAACAGCAAATCGACATCGTCCCTAATGATTAACCTGCCTTCTGGTCGTAAAATTCTATCCATTTCCAGAAGGATATCCTCCGTTTCGCATCTGCATTGTCGAACCATTAGTCCTCATTATCATAATTCATCATGAATACGTTCGTTTAGCTTTATTTGTTACCTGTCTTTGTAGAGGCTGAAAATGGAATCAGCATGGATAAAGTCGTAAGTCCTAGGATAAGTAGACATTGCCTCACACCTAGTAAGACACAAAAGTTCATCTTTAATCAAATTATCCCCACCAAAACGATAATGTTACTGATTGTAACGGAGGAAATACCAATTTTGATATGTTCCGATCAATCCACGTTCGTAGATGACTCCGAGGGTGTTGATCTGATCCGCCTCGACGGGGACGGTGTTCATGACCCATAGAGGATCATTGACGAGAGAAGCTGCAAAGCCTCCCAAATAAGCGTTCATGTCTAACAAGTTGCGGTACCTCCCTGTCTCGGCTAGTTGATAATCTATTTTCTTGTAATATTCTACTCTCTTCTTCCATAGCTCTGTGTTCTCTACAAACATGTTTTCTGTGATCCCTGTTAAGCTTCCGCTGCTGATTCTTGGAGGGATTGCATTCAGCCTCTCCGGCCATTTTTGTAATGCCCCACCTGCAACTTCCTTTATATTAGATACTTCAGGCAATGGGGTTAGACATTTCTCCAATTTTGTGTACCTGTTCCACAAATTGAAAATCTTCTTGGTCAAAAGCTTTTGATGGAGAGTATCAAGTAAATGGAAAAGAGAATGAGACTGACCATGCCATGTCAGGGTTTTGAGAGTGGCAAAACATAGGCTGCTTGAAGACCATTCTGTTAGCTTTGCAATGGATATGATTGGTGGGTTTTTGCCAAATGGCAAGATCACCTTTTTGTACAATCTTTTTCCAGCACAGGGTTTTAGCCACGGTCTCGATTCGAGACTGTTCTTGTTCAAGATCATCAGTCGTTCGATTCCAACCTCTCCAATGATTTTGCCAGTTGATCGGCGGTCCCGACAGAATCCAATACCCACCGGGACGTAGGATTCTATCAACCTCGATCAAATAAATCCCATCTGCCATAACAAGCAGCATTAGGACTCGAGCAAATGGGCACCAACTAGAGCATTCGAATTGAAGAAGGGGGTTTAGTTTTACCGTAGGTACCCCAAGGGATGAGGCAACGGGAGCAATGGGCCATATCGAAAGCTCTTGAAGGGTAAGGGAGTCTAATGGAGGCAATGACTCCTATGAGTGCAGGGACACCTCGTTCAAGAGCAAATTGGACTTGAGAAACATGGGTATCTCTTGGTGCAAATGACACTGCTAGGATGTTCCTCGATAATAGGTATGCTCCCCAACTTGCAACCTGAATCAACTTAATTAGTTCAGTGATAGATCGAGGGGATGTTGAGATACAATTGTATCTCTAGAAATTTCATTTTTTTTGTTATACCTACTGGTATTTGATTTAACGATATATTCATCCGAGTCAAATTTTACACTAACTTATTATATAACTACCCTCTAAATCCAATTTGCTCCATTCATAAATGGGTTTCAACATTTTACCTTTTATTAATATGCTAATTTCATAATCTTAAAATTTTATAATTTCGTGTAATCTAAATTTCTAACCTTTCCGACAATATCCTTTCTAAATAAAAATGGTTTGGTATCGGTGAACCACTTTACTTGAAAGTGTAGCACAAATTTGCCTAGAAAAGCCATATACAGTTGGCAAAGTAGATTTTTGACTTTATGCTGCATCTCACCTAAGCATTTGCTAAACACAACATGCGCATATGGAATCTCTTTAAAATTATAAATCATATTGTAAATGACAATTTTTAATTTCCACATCAATCCATTGTCCTGTAATAGTTCCTGGGTTTTACTTAAGAATGTAGCTTCCGTTTAATTATATAATTTAAATTTTATAATCATTTTAATTTTTTTTATAAACAACGATTCCATAGAATAAATGAATGGTATTCCATAAAATAATAATATTTCTCACTTGATGATTAATCCTCCTTCTGTAAATTAAAAATAATATATTTATTAAGAGTAAAATTCTTATTCTCTTAAATAGGAATTTTTAAAATAATCATAAAAGATAAATTACATATTTAGGTATCTAATTATTCGTGTGATTATGTTTTGGTCATCCAACTTCTTTTTTTAAATCATATCTAACTTTAGGCTTTAGTTTTATTTTAACACCAATTATTAAAAAGATATTGGTAACTAAAATAAAATCAAAACATAATATTATAAATGATTTAAAAAAAGTAAGACGGTTAAAATAAAATTGTGTGAATAATCGAGTCACTAAATAGGTAGTTTACTTAATTATAAATTTTAAAAATGGTACATTCCGTCGCTAATTCTCCGTGTCGAATACTTTAAGTATAACAAAAGGAAAGAATCAAACGAATTATTTGCGGGATCGATCCTTCCCACCAATTAATTTTCCTTTTCCATAATTCCCTCTAATTTTCTATCTGTCCCAACAGATCAAAAAATTAACCATGAACGTAAAAAGATGCTAATTAGAACGTACGTACCCCGCAACCAGTGTCAATGGCGGTCCTTATAGAGCCATCTTTGAGATTGATCAACTTGTCAATATCATCAATATACGCTTCGGCTCCACGTGGGAACATGGTCCCGCCGCCGGGGAACCTGAGCAGCTCCCCCTCGACCTTAATCCAATTCTGGTTCTTTTTCTCGACGGCCAACTCTTTGTGCGGCGCGTTATCGAACCATGCAAGCTCTCTACTCTTAGGCCATCTAAAAGGAACCTTGTAACCGTAGGGAGCCGGTATCCGACACTTTAAAAGTTCGTCCTTTTCGGGACAGTGCCTCTGTCTGTAAATGAGCATGTCCCTGTCGAACTTGAGTGATCTTCGAGCGTCCTCGCATGGGGTGTATTCAGAGAAGGAAGGATCACAAGGAGGGAATTGGGGGGCAGGCATCGCCGCGGTGGGAGGTGGATCGGGAGGGAGGTGGTGGGATGTGAAGTCGAGTTGGGCGGTGGGAAAGGAATAGCAAGGGTCGGAGGAGAGGATGCCGGCGGCGGCAGAGGAGGAAGACTTGGGGATGGAGCCTAAAGACTGTTGCCATATTCCAATAAAGTAAAAAGTGATGCAGAGAACGGCGAGGAGAGTGAGGGAGTAGAGGTTAGAGTTTTTGGTGTTGAATAAGGTACGGTGCGAGAGAGATGTTATTGCGGCCATTGACGAATAAAAATTAAGCTTCCTTCAAATAATGGGAACAAGAGACCAAGAAGAGGCTGTATATATAGTGATCAAATGGTTAAAATATATTATATTAATTAAATGGTTAAAATACACAAATATTACAGGACATATGGAATATATATAATGATTTGGGAAAGGTCCCATTTAGACAGGTATGGGTGGGCAGTGGGCATTGATCCATCAAATTATTTAAATGGTTATAGGTGTTGTTTTTGACTTTCTAATTTTAATGCTCGTTCCATACATTTATATTTGGTAGAAAAGTGGTTCGTTATTTGAATTTATTATTTATTAATTCAACTTTTTACTAATATTAAATAATATTTCATTATTTTAAAAATAAAATAAATCTGAATAAGAAATATGCAATTTTGAGTTATGTCTTGATCTAATCTAATCTAATCAATGAAGAGTCTAGAGACTAGTTTAACGTGATTTTGATATGCTTAATTTAAAATTGAAGTGTTTAATATTATTGTTAAAAATAATAAAAACTTATCTTATTGTAAAAATAAAAAAATAAATTTGATTTAACATATCATTTAATAACTACTATGTGAGTAAAGATAAAAATTTTCAAATTGAAAAGAATATAGATTAAAAATGATCGAATTAAATATAAAAAATTAAATCCATAATATAGGCATAGTACAAGGACTGATAAAAGGATATAATTTTTTTAAAATAATTTATAAATGCAAAACAGGAATTGGTTGGGTGCACGATTGAGTTCTGATCAAGTGTATTGTCTATAGATGAGGCGGGTCACATCTTAGCCAACCATGGATTTGCACTAAATAATAAATTTAAGTTAAGGATCTAAACTATCACTTTTATTTCATTTTAGTACCAAAATTTTAATTTATTTTCAAAATCATTTCTAATATTTAGTTTAGGTTTCAATTTAATACCCCGCCGTTAAAAACTTAACGGCATAGATGACGTGAAATTTATATGATAAGACACATGGAATATTCAAAAGGGGAAATAATTCAATGTCATCGCTGCCATTAATTTTTTAATGATAGGATACCAAATTGAAACCTAAACTAAACGTTGGGTATGTTTTTAAAAAATAAAATATAGGTACTAAAATGGAACAGAAGTAATAATATAGGTACTACCTAAAAATAAAGAAAGAAAGGAGTCAAAAACTATGTGATGAAAACATGCATGTGACGTGCCTCTTTTGTTTACTAAGATATGTAGAGGCAATCCCATGTGCACATTTTGATAAATCCATGGCCTTTGAAAACAAAAACAAACACCTTCTTCTTTGCGCTTCTGCAAAAATAAATAAATAAACAAATCTTTAAACTTGCATGTAACAAGAAGAACAAGTCTATGAAAACAAGATTTAATTCTTAATCTTGAGTAGTTTATTTTTGGATGCAAGAAATTTGAATTGTTTCACTTTTGTTTGAAGATTCGAAATTTTTTGCTGAATACAAAGAAAACAAGACTTGATTGAGAATTATATCCAATTACCTCTTTGAGATCAATCCATTCCTATGTCACATTTCATGTATTTTTTTTAATAGTATAAGATAATATTTGTTAAGAATTTTTTAATCAATTGATTACGTATAGACATCCTACAAACCCAACTGCTCAAACCTATGATCTCTAGAATCTTTTATAATTGAAGCTACTTGATGAGTTATAATATATATACTTACGTGATAAACCAAAGCATGTTGCCCCTGCCAAAAAGAACAATCCTTGAACAATGAAAAGAACAATCCTTTCGAACAATGAGATTATGACTATCAAATAGTTTAATATCTAATAATTTTTTTTCAAAGAAAGTATGAATTGAAAAAACAAAAATCAATACATGCTCCTTTAAATGACAAGATGATTGGATTAATGCAGAAAATTATTTCAAAAATTTTATTTTACAGTGAGCCTCCAATCCGACTTCAAAATTAAAAGGTACAAATTATTTTACAGCGAGTCCTCTAACATAAATTTTAATGACAAGATGACAGGAGCATGAATTTATGTTAGAGGACTCGAACTTGAAAATTTATATTAAAATTTTAAAGGTACAAATTATAAAATCTCAATAAATACGAAATTAAATAATTTGTATAAAATATAAAAAACATATTTCAAATAAAAGATGGTTTAAATTTTTTAAAAAATTCAACTGCACTCCCAACATTCTCTCGGTCCATCCTTGATCCTACCGATTAAGCATGGCAGAATGAAAATTTACCGTGAAGCTCAAACTCAGTGTCACATTTTATTTTTTAATATATTATCCAATATTTGAGCCTTTGATCACAATCTATTAATTGGACTATAAAAAATAATGAAACCGATGATGCATCTTCAAACAGAATAATAATTGAAGACACCATGAAAAACCGTCTATAATTATAATTCTAAGAATTATGTTTCATAAATGTTTTGTTTCTTAAATATTATAATTGTGGATTACTGATCTATATATGGTCTGTATTCATCATTTAATTTTTAAAAATTATATCGAAAATTACAAAAACAAGTATTCAAACTCAAAATAAAATTACTACACATCAAAATATGTAACCAACATATAATTTGTATGAGTGCGGATATTTTTAGATAAATTAAAACAACATAAAATCAATTTATGTATTCGCCCCATATGAAATAACAAAATAAATAAAATCATGTTATGTATTCATACCATATGAAATAATAAAATAAATATGTTAAATATATTAATTTATATGATACATACTTTATTTATAAAAAATGAATAATTCATGCATAATTCTGTAAATACACATTTTTGTTCGGGATTTTTGTTTGAGCTTTACTTATATAAATATGTATGTCTTTATATACATATAATAACATCAATTAATTTGCTTAATATTGCCTATTTAAATATGTGGGTTAATTTAAATACATATAAGGGCTAAAACAATTATTTAATTTTTTATTTCATGTTTCTAGGTCCAGTACAATCTCCAAGAATGGATTACAAAGCCCAATACATTACAAGGCCCAAAAATTAGTGAAACCCCAAGCAAAGGTTCAACAGACCCAAAAGTGGGAAGCAACTAGGGTTTTTAACAACCCTTTCCAACCGCCATTAACACCAGGAAAATACTTACAATTAGATTTGATCACAGAAGATTGATGGCCTAGATTGAATCCAAACAAGAGCCTTCAGAACCTTCTCTCCGTCCAACAGTGCAGCTCATATGTTGTCTTGGAATGATCTACCAAAAACATGAAATTGTTAGGTGTTGGTGAAATTTGAATCCATGACTTTAATCTTAAAGGTAATTTTCAATGGGGATAAGTCCTAGTAGTATTATCTGTCGAATAATCAATATAACTCCCAACAATCAATATCGTGTTTTTTTGTTGGGACAAATAAAATTTTATCCCTTAAGATAAAAATGAAATCCTTTTGGAGTCTCTCTGGAGATAACTTTTACAATCTCTCATAAAGATATTTTTTTCAATATTTTATAAATTATGTATAATGATGTCATGAAGTCTTTATTGAGACACAAATTTATCTAAATTTAGGAAAAATATGTATTCGAGACAAGTTCATTAAATTACACGATGTAAATGCATTTAAAACAAGTTCATCCTCACATTCTGATAAAAAAAATAATTGTTTCACTCCATCTAAAATGTTCATCGAAATATAAAAACAAGGATGGATCTTAGATTGAAAAACCCCTAAAACGATATTCTCACCTTCATTATTTTTAATGATTTTAAGTGTTTCAGAGATTTGTTGGAAGATTTAAATGGTGAAGTGGTTCCATAAGGGCACAAGATATAACATAGACATAAATGAAATGAACGTCATTTGATGGTTGAATTGAAAATTCAATGAGGAAGAAGCTGAAAATTTTGACCTAGATCTATGAGCATCAACATGTTTTTTCAAACTGACATAAAAAATCTAACTGTAAACTTTGGTATCAAACAACCACTATTGATGGTGGTAGACGGTGACTAACGAATATGATAGATACAATTGAAAGACAACCCAACGATCGATTAGCTGAAGAGAAAATAAGAAAAAATAAAAAAGGAAAAGGAAAAATGAGATAAAATAAGAGATTCAGAGTTAATATAAGTAAATGTGTTTAAACAATGAGTTTAATTTATAATCGAACCGTACTATTTCAAATCAAATTAATCGAATCCATAAAATTTTTAATCATTAATTGAACTAATATTTTTAAAAAATCATTAACCGATTAGAGAAAAAAATTTTGAACCATGATACAAAGGAACTACATGCCACATGCTATGTTAATTGTCGTACTTGTACCCCTTGCGTTATTTCTTGGTCTACATGCCACATGCTATGTGTCGGAACCGTCTCTCGGTTGAGCCCGTAATTGGGTTTCGACGTGAATAATGAGTGTTAGAGTCGCCACCGACCATTTTTAAACGAATTTAGGTCGGTCATACACCATCTTACTTGATCCGCGTTTTACCAGAAATGTGTCGGGTTCGGGAGTCGGTTACAGTCAAGGAATGATTAGCAGTCTTGTACTGCCCTTTCGATACCAATTAATTTGTCGGTTGTCTTAATCGCGAAAATTAAAATGAAAATGAAAATTTAAAAAGCCCGATTCAAATTAATTACCTTTGATTGGTTAGAATTCATTTAAAAAGTAAAAAATGTTAGATAAAAATAGTAAATAAAAAAAAAAAAAAAACCACGTGTCAAAAATAAATAAATCAAAAAATAAATCAAATTAATTATCATATTAAAAACAAATATTTTTTTTTACAATTTCCATCTAATTTTTTTTATTAATCATTTTTATTTAATTCTTATAAAACAAATATAAAACCACGTGCAAAGGATTAAAACCAAATAATAATAACTATAATCCACAAGAAGGAAAACAGTAAAATCTTCTTAAAACTGGAGATCAAAATTCAGATAATCTAAAAACGAGTAAAACCCTAACCCTTTTTTAAGCATTAGTCATCCTCTTCTCAAACTTTGGGAAATCAACGTTGTCATCGCCATTTTCATCGAACTTACTAATCATTCTTTGAAAAGAACTCAACGAACACTGCTCCCCCAACCTTTTCAACACAACATGCAACGAACGCCTCTTTAAGTTCTTTGCTGCTCATCGAATTTTCATCTCCAGCGATTCCATCGAAAGCGATGAACTCATCCAGATTGATATAGCCATTGCCGTCTTTGTCGAGCTTGTTTTCTCTTCATCTCTTCCATTGATCCATGTGATATGCCTGGCTTACAACTCAAGTTCAATGCTTCGTACCCAAAATATAAACCCAATATCATATGCTCATTATTCAACCCAGATGAAGCCTAATATCCTTAATCAAATGAGTCCATCAGTATCTCAAATAGATTTCAACTTAATAGATCTAATATCAAGGTTAGGGTTGGCTAAAACCAAGTCCTTATACTACTTCAAGCCTCTATCGTCGCCGCTGAAGCTGGGACCACTGCCACATCACCGTCGAGGACCACTTCCACAATAGCAGCAACCTCGTGAACCAGTAACCATTTCCAACAAAATCAGAAGTAGTAGCAGGGACTCCTCGCTCAAGTATAGGATCACTGCTCCACCAAGTCAACAATCAACTCCTCCCTAAGTCCCTCATTTTGTGTCTTTTTGTTTGTGCAGCCCCCCACATGAACATTGTTCATGATTTATATAAGGTACGGGTATGGATGTTGGAAGGTTGCAGCTGCCAGATATTCTAGCCAGATTTTTAGGGACTTACTGAAGTAGTTGAGATACGTGGGATCATGGTGAGTGTCACATTCCTAACTACCGCACGCTCAGGCCCCTGATCAGGAAGCTTGCACTTATTACAGATGCCAAATAATTTCCCTGATGGACTAACAGTTAAAACTCCTGTTTTTTAGTCTCTCCCAAGATTAATCTACCAACTAAGCGTGACTTGCTTAAGTTACACTTCCAGATCTGTCTTTTCAAAGCTTTGGTTTTCTCTTGTGTTTCCTTTGTATCTTCGGTAAACATATATGAAAAATGTCTTCATGCTTTCCCTTACCCACATATGGTATGTCAAGGAAAGATGGAATCACCATGGAGAAGATTGGCACTCGAATGTCGATAGTCGTCATTAGCTCGGGCGTAGAGAAATCCCAATAACTCAAAATCTTTATGGATGGACTCGATGATGGTTTGAGTAGTTGTACCCGGATAAAAAAGTGTGTTGATAGCTGCCCCTATTTGCCCATAGTCGTGTAACGGGGATAGGGCAAAGATTAAAAGATATAATTTTCGTTCGGTGGAGTTGAAAATTGACTTTGATGTTTCAATAACTCCCTGTCGAATTGAGTTGCGGATGACTCCTCCGTTGTGAAGTCGAGTCTATCTTGAAATAGAATTGAAGACGTAGTTCGGAATTTGAATTGGAATATGGCTTATCGTTGCCAAATTATAGTCAACTTTGGTCTTCTTCTCGGTTTAAAGACCTTGGTTAAAAATTCGACTGGAAAGTAGTTTCTTGACTCCACCAGGTAGCTTTTCTCGACTTAAGCTATGTTGTCGAAAAATGGTTTATTGTCACTAAGGCACGACTAATCCAGGTCTTTTTCTCGACTTGAAAACCTCAACTGCAACCTGACAATAGTGTGATTGATGTGTCATCGAGCTGAATATAATCGAAGTCAACAAGTTTTGTTGACATATATCCCTTCTTGCCTCGAGCTATGTTGTAAATGATGTGCCCTTGAGCTGAGTGTAATCGAACTCGAAGGTCTTTGTGTTTCAAGAGAAACATTTTCAAAGGTTTTTTTTTGTTTCAAGAGAAACGATTTCAAAGGTTTTTTGTGTTTCAAGAGAAACGATTTCAAAGGTTTTTATTGTTTCAAGAGAAACTGTCTCCAGGAAGGCAAAATTTTGTTTCAAGAGAAACATATTCAAAACTGTCTCAAGAGAAGCAAAACTTATTTCCAAGGGAAACTGTCTCAAGAGAGACAAAATTTGTTTCAAGGGAAACTGTCTCAAGAGAGACAAAATTTATTTTAAGGGAAATTGTCTCAAGAGAGACAAAATTTGTTTAAAGAGAAACTGTCTCAAGAGAGATAAAACTTTGTTCCAAAAGAAACTGTCTCAAGGGAGACGAAATTTGTTTCAAGGAAAACAGATTCAAAGATTTTGTTTCAAGGGAAACTGTCTCAAGAGAGACAAAATTTGTTTAAAGAGAAACTGTCTCAAGAGAGACAAAACTTTGTTTTGAGTAAATTAGTCTTAAGCGAGACGACCCCTTGTTTCGAGAGAAACAATTTCAAAGGCGATCGATAATCTGCTTGTTCCTGAAGATGAATGTTGCTGGTGGGTACGATTCCCTTCGTCGTGAAGTTAAAACCGTGGATGGCCCATTCGTTGTGAAGTTGAGCCTTGAATTGGATATCCTTCATCGTGAAGTTGAAATCAAATAAAAAATAAATGCTGCTTGTGCGCACGATTCCCTTCGTCGTGAAGTTGAAACCGTGGATGGCCCCTTTGTCGTGAAGTTGAGCCTTGACTTGAATATCCTTCGTCGTGAAGTTGAAATCCAAGCTTGTACTATTTCGAGTCCAATATCCTTCGCCGTGAAGTTGAAATTAGCTCTGAATGAAACTGTGAAGCCCCTTCACCGTGAAGTTGTGCTTTGAATTGAATATCATTTGTCGTGAAGTTGAAATCCAATCTAGAGTTGGCACAATATCCTTCGTTGTGAAGTTGAAATTATGGTTGTGTGGACACGATATCCTCTGTCGTGGAGTTGAAATCGTGGATGGCCCCTTCGTCGTGAAGTTGAGCCATGACTTGAATATCCTTCGTCGTGAAGTTGAAATCCAATCTCGAGTAAATTGTGTCGCTTTGAGTCCAATATCCTTCGTTGTGAAGTTGAAATTGACTTTGAACGAGACTTGAAAAGTTGTTTTGTCGTCAGACAGTCACCCCTTCACCGTGAGGTCGAGCAACCACCATCAAGTTTTGAATGTGCTTTTGAATCGAGTATCTTTCGTTTTGAAGTTGACACTTGACTCAAAACGTTGCAAAAAATTATGTATGCTAAAAATGATAAATGTGATGTCTAAGATGCACGCAACATGAATTAATTCTTTTTTATCTCATGGATGGAGCCTCATTCTTTGTATGCTTGTTCCTGTATGTGGAGGAAATACCTTCAGAAGATCTAATAATTCGTATCAGGATGTTGAATCCCCAAAGATGCCCCAATATTCGATATTGAATCTTCAAAGATGCCCCCATTGTTCATCATTTCTTGCTTCAATATTGATTCTAAGCATGCGTTTTGTGTCTGAGAGCCACATGATATGCAGATAATTGGAAAGCCATATAATTTCCTTATTGAATCAGACGTATACCAGTTGCGGAATAATCTGGGTTTCCATTAGTAGTTCATCGAGTTGAAGCCATGAAGATCACAGTTCATAGGAAGCATTCAAAGTATAACATTTTCAGGTGATTGAATAGGATGTCTAGTGTGTTCCAATCAAAACCAGTGAAAAGATATAAATCTTTTAAAACCATTGTAGGTACAATAAACAAGTAATAATTCAGTAAATCATCATAAAATCATAATGAAGTTTAACTTTTGAAACTCGTAGTTTAAACCTTTCTACTGTACACTAACCGCAGTTCCCCAGAACTGTGTCCGTAGGGCTTACGTTAAGCACACAACAAAAAGGAAGCCACCTAAGGATAGACTTTGGGGTCTGTATCCTTAGGTCCGTAGGGCTTGCTCTAAGCACACAACAAAGGGAGCCAATCTAATGGAGCATCTTGGGGCCCGTGAGCCTACCCAAGAGTCACATTAGGTCCGTAAGGTTTACTAGCTTGATCAGATATATACCTTCGTAATTCAATCCAATCCAAAATCAGTATTTCAAATTACAATTTATGCAGTAAGAATAATTTCCATAAGTCCGTAATCATCGTTATTATATATCAGTGAAAACCAATAATCATATATCAGTCATAGTCCATAAACCATCACCAGTAAGTCGGTGTATCAATAAACAGTAAGCCATAGATTTCAATGTACCATATTTCAAAACAGATAAAATAATTATGTGGTACATAGGGAACACACTAGAGGATCCAAGTATTTTTTAGAGGCATTTTGTAATTATCAGTAAGGATAACATGAAACTTGTGCAATTTGATCGGATTCCAGGAACAATGTTCTATTGAGGAAAATCGATTATTAATCGATCTAATCAGACATTTAAGGTTGATACTTTAAAATCCCACTATGTTTTCATGTGCATCAGGAAAGCATTCAGGCATGTCCGGAGTGATTTGATCTAACAAAATAAAAATAGAGGTTCAAGACATTTATAATCCATGTTGATCGATCGGTTTATCGAATAATTCGAACTGAACAACTCTCAAACTAATGCATGTCGACTCGTCAATTTATTTCCTTTCAAGGTATTCACTCTTTAATACTAACAATTCTTGTCCATAAATCATCTTCGTAATCATCACTGAATAGATCTTCCAATGGTCTTTATTTCATTTCCACGTTTCAACGATATCAGGAAATACTGACGTACTTGATTCATGGTTCATGACCCATAAGGACAATTCATCATGTAAGTTCAACAGTGTTTCCAGACTCATCCAATCACTTATTTAATCCTCAGTCATTGAGGTTACTTCATTCATTTAGTAATCACTTCTATCCCGGTTACTTCATAATTTTTCAATGTAATTCAGACGTTTTTTGAATTACTGATACATATTGTACTTTCGTTTAGTTTAGTTTGGTATTCATGGTCTATTTTTTGTACAAATATCAAATTCTTAGTACTGAATGCGATCTAGAGTTGAGCTAAGCTAAATGCTTCCAAACTTATCATCGAGCCAAACTTGAGAAGTCGAACACGCATTCAAGTGACATCTATGTCGTTCTGGTACTGATATAACACTAATATTGGTTGCTCAACTTAATATATGGTCCATAACTTTTAAAAACAGTACCACACTCATGATTATTTGGATTCCTTAATTAATCCAAGACATCTACTTTGTTTAGGCCATAAGGGTATTTTGGTCATTTTGGTGCTCAATGTTTTTCCATTCATTTCAAAGCTTGAGGATATCCATTCATTCTTGGGCTTGGTGATACTCTTGAGTCATTCTATTCTAGGGGTATTTTAATCATTTTACAAATCCAGTGTATTTCAATCATTTCCTTCCGTCCGATCTTATTATTTAGTCCAAACTTATCATTTACTTCAGTCATTTCTAACCATTCTAATAAAAGAGCACCATCTATAAACTATTCTTCATGTACTTACTCAATTCGGTAATTTCCAGGTTAAAAGTCTTTTCAAATGTTACTAACGAATTATCAGGAATTTTCTATAAAGGTAGGATCTCAACAATCAAATCAGTAATTTATCGGTTTAAATACAAATTCTCAGGTTACTTTCTCGTTCAGAGTCAACTCGAACTATTTTTACCTCTCAAAGGCATTTTCGTAATTTTGTAACCATATAATTTCGGTATTAAACTCTTAACAAAAATAATATAATATGGTGATCCTAAGGTTAATTGCTTTCCCAGATAATCTCTGAACTTGACATTATCTTTTATCAAAATTATAGAGTAAATTCTTGTCCCTTTTACAATATAAGGTTTTTCGTAATTTTACCTAATCAAAGTATTCTTATAACTTATCGCTTAAATTGTATTCGGTTCAAGTTCATCATATTCAAACAGGAATCATAGTCCAATCATAAACATTCATGAATTTATCCAATATCAATATGTTCCATAAAGCATAAAGATGTAATTAAGTATTACCTTGATTTTCGTGCCAAACTGATCGAACATAAAAATTCCATTCTAACGCCCTCGATCTTAATTTAACTTTCAATAATTCCTCAAATACATAACAATAAACATTTCATAAAAAATGTGGCTTAATTCCAAAAAACGGATCGAATCAGGTGATTAATCAGTGAAAACCAACTTATTGGGTTCGAATTTGGCGAAACGGACACCAAAATTGAATTGAGGACGTCGAAAAACGTCAGAATAGGTATACTCGGTCAAAGTCAAAGGTCGTTTAACGCCCGATCAACGCAGGTCAACGATCAACAATCGACCGTTTTACACAAATATCACCCTAACAGAAATTAATTACAAATTTAGCCACCTTCTACAAATATTTACAAAAATAACACCCGTGTTTTACACAAATATCACCCTAACAGAAATTAATTATAAAATTAACACCCCCTACGCGCAGTGGCGGTGCGTGAACAGTGATACGGTGTCAGAAAATTCCTGAAAAAATTCCTAAAAATTATTTTAAGGCATTTTGAGACACTTACCAAGCTCGATTCACAAATTTGAATGGCGGAGAGCTCGATTCCGAAACATTAGAAACTTTGACGTCTCACCCCTCCACGCGCCGACGTCGACGACGACGGAGAAACGGAGAACACCGTTGGACTCAGAACGATGTAAGAAACACGATGGTGCGGGAGGTGTCAAAAACGGATGGCCGAATCGACTTGAATCGACGAAAAACCAACTAAAATTGAGTTAAAACCGACAATACTTCCGATTGAAATTAACGACGAACGACGTCGATTCACAATGAGAGATTTAAGGGGTTTTGTTCATCGATCGATAACGAACACGATGGTGGTTTCGGTTCGTCTATCGGAGGTCGGCCGACGAGTAGATCGGAGTTGAAAGTCGTTGACTTGGTAGAGGAGAAATGAGAGTTTTCTGCAGAAATACAGGGGGAGGGGTTATAATTCATCCCATAAAAAATGGGTAAACCATGAGTTTAGACATTGAATTTCTTGCACTTTATAAAACGGTCTGCCAACTTTGAATTTTTTTAATTTAATCCTCAATTTTCTTCCAAAATACCAAATTAAATACAATACTTTGTAATTCTAAAATTTAGCCCCTAAATTGGGGTGTTACATGTATTTCCTTTGTATCTTCGGTAAACACATATGCAAAAACGTCTTGATGCTTTCCCTTACCCTCATATGGCATGTCAAGGAAAGATGGAATCACCATGGAGAAGATTGGCACTCGAATGTCGATAGTCTTCATTAGCTCGGGCGCAAAGAAATCCCAATAACTCAAAATCTTTGCGGCTGGACTCGATGGTGGTTTGAGTAGTTGTACCCGGACAAAAAAGTGTGTTGACACTATGTTTAGCCGACATTGGCTTCATCTTAAGTACACCTAAACAACTAAGCCATCTCAACTGGGAATCTCGAAGTAAGATTGAATTATGAAGAAACAAGTGGTTTAACTTTAAAATAAATATATCTTTAAAATTAAATAAATAAAAAAATTGAAAAGTTATGGTTTGATTTCATTAATTTTAAAATTGAAGGGTTTTAAAGAGTAATTAAACTAGAAAAATTAGAAGTCAAAGTTTCATTTTAAAATTGAAAGGGTCCTAAAATATAATTAAACAAATAAATTTTAGGAAGGTAAGAGCTTAATTGTTATGATTTTAAAAATATTAGTTACCTAAAACTAATTAAACACTCAAAACTAGGGGGCAATTGCCCTCCCACCTCCTACGTAGATTCGTCCCCGCATCTCAATATATTTATTTTCTAAAATCCAAGTTTATTTTAACATATACATTTTGGTATTATGTATATTCCCGTTTATTTATATTAGTTCTACTTAGATTTTAAAAAAAATTATATACGTTAATGTTTTAAGATTTTGAGTAATATATTTTTTTAATATTATAATGATTTTACAGAATTTCCTCATCTTCTTCCCGCTGCCTCCAAGATTCTCTTGCATCTTAGTCTTCGTAATATGGTATGAAAGAAAAGGACAGAGACACAATTTCAAACCTAAATTATGGCACATTTAACTAATGTTCGGTTCAATGTTTAAACCTAAAATTCACATGCAAAATTATTTGGTAGCTTACAGATTTCACTACTACACATTCTTTGCTAAAATTTCAGTTTTATGCTTTTAGAGAGAAGCACTTTAAGAAACCTATAAAAAGCAAACTAAACTGATAGTTTAGAAGCGTATTGTTTTTAGAAAATATTTTTCTAACTAGAAATAATATTAAACATATATTTGAAAAACAATTTACCACAAAAAAATACTTCTGAAATAGAATACATCTGTTTCACAATTAGGGTTTAGGGTTTCATGTACTAAGATTTATGTTTGAGTTCAAGCTTAAGCTTCGACTGAACCAAGTCTGAGAATATTTTGAATTTAAGTTTTTTAAACTCGAATTAAGATTAAAAATTTTGAACTTGTGTGTTTTCTAATCGAGACGAGCTTCAATTTTTTTATTTCAAGTGTGAGTTGAGTTTGACAATTTAAGCTCATAAATTTTTGAATTAATAGAACTCAATTTCACATTTTTAAAGTAGAATATAACTCAAGAATATTCATTACTCATTATTTATAACCCTGTTGGGCCATCAGAGTTGAAAAAACCTTTCGTTTTCAACCTTTATTTCAAAAGCTTCTTGAAAGGGTATTCTCGTCTCTTACCCCTACCCCCCCCCCCCCTTCCTCCCAAAATAATACCGCTACCGTTATCAAGGTTTTTATAAACCACTAAGAAGATCTTTCATTCACGCATGTCCACAAACACATGTTTCATGTTCATGGTTTTCAACATTACTGATGTTTTGTCACGCCACATGCATATATCCTTTCATCCCCATTTTAGCATGGAAATTTTACCCACTTTTTTTCCTCTTCGTTTGGGAGGTTATGGAAGCAACAAGCACGAGCACTGCGCCCATGCAGTTGATGGGGGAATGTTTTACGAGTCAAAAAAGGAGGCACAGTAGTTAGTTCTTGCCACGGAGTTGGTTATTTGCAGTCTGATTCTGGAAATATTAATTTATTTGGAATGAAGGGGAAGACAATAATCTAATGATGCCCGTTTCGCATTTAATTTCATCCTCGTTTTGTCACTCACCCCTACTTCCCCACATTTCATGTGGGATCCATCGACCTTTTCTCTTTCCTTTCCCCCTCGAATATTTGGTTGTCAGAAATGATCGATTGTTTCGAGCCATTGAATCAGAAAGAAAAAGAAAGAAACAGCAAAAAGAGTGTTCAAATAAAATGAAAGATCCTGTGTATCTACTTCTATTTGACATAACATGATCTCTCCAACTTTAATTTCATCTTTGGTTTAACTTACATATTCCATCCGTTGATGAAAACATGCATGTGACGTGCCTCTTTTGTTTAATAAGATATGTAGAGGCAATCCCATGTGCACATTTTGATAAATCCATGGCCTTTGAAAACAAAAAAGAAACCACCTTCTTCTTTGCGCTTCTGCAAAAATAAATAAATAAACAAATCTTTAAACTTGCATGTAACAAGAAGAACAAGTCTATGAAAACAAGATTTAATTCTTAATCTTGAGTAGTTTATTTTTGGATGCAACAAAATTGTGCTGTTTCACTTATGTTTGAAGATTCGAATTTTTTTTGATGAATACAAAGAAAACAAGGCTTGTTTGAGAATTATATCCAATTACCTCTTTGAGATCAGTCCATTCCTATGTCACATTTCATGTATTTTTTTAATAGTATAAGGTGATTATAAGATAATATTTGTTCATAATTTTCTTAATCAATTGATTATGCATATACATCCTATAAACCCAACTGGTCAAACCTATGACCTCTAGAATCTTTTATAATTGAAGCTAAGTGATGAGTTCCTCTCCCTGTATTGAACAGAGTGATTGGTGCAGGAACTCACCAAGTTTGAGATAGATACACATAATATAATAATTAACCAAGTACTTTTTGATGATGAAGGTAATGCTTACTTTCACACTACTCTTTTCGTCCCTCGAGAATCGTCGCTTAAACGAAAATCTTACCATCAATCGGCCTGTTTTTACATTCAAGACGTCCAGTCCAAGCTATTAAAAGCCCGGATGCGGATGCGACAGAAAGAAGCATTTAGTGTAGCTTATCCTATAGTATAATATAAAACAAGAAGTTCGACCAAGTAATTAAATGCACCTAATTAATCATTCAACGATGTTGGCATGATCTCGAGTACGTGTATATTTTGGACATTGACGGCGTTCATGATTTTGTGGAAGTCAGGTCCACAAATCCGATTATCCTCTCCTTGTTTCTACCTTTTCTGAGTTTCTCCTTTCATCGATCCTCTCTGGTTTTCTCAGTACCTTAATGACCCGCCGCTAAAATTCATGGTCTTCCACATCATATCGAACCCCGAAACCTGTGATCTAACATCCTCCAATTACAACTATTTGAGGACCAGGACCCAATTTTAGCTGCTAACAAAGAGGCAAACCTAGGATCCCCTGCTCTCTCCATTTCCAACTCATCCTGAACTTTCTTCCATTTTCATCTGCAGGATTGAGTCTACGGTTGAATTGGAAAAAAGGGTTTCATTAATTGGGTATTTGCTAATCTGGGTTTTTCTAAATCTCCAAATCTGGATAAGATTCACATGAATTGGCTTGGGAGTGGCTCAATGAGCTAGGGTTTCAAAACCTTTGATTCTGTTGCTTCTTTCTTTCTTTTGTTTACTTGATAAAGTTTGTGAGAATCAATGGAGGCTTATAAGACATGGGTTAGGAGGAACAAAGACTACGTACACTCTTTGGAGTCTCCTGCTAATGTAAGCCTTTCTCATTTTTTTTATCTTTCTATATTTACATAAAGTAAACTTTTGTTTTCCTTGTTTTAGAATGTAACACCCATAATCCGTATAATTATATCTATACAGATTATAGATGTCACACGAATTTTTCGAAAACCATTTGCAATTTCAAAAGCGATTTAAAATTTATTTTCTTAAAATGGTAAATGATATTATAAAAATATAATATCATAAAAATCATGTTTCGTTATAATAAATTTAATTCAAAAGATTTCTTTTGAACAGTGAATACTGAACAGTGTATAGTGGGGGAATTGGTTCCTGTAGCAGGGGAATTGGTTCCTGTAGCAAGGGAATTGGTACCCGCAATCTGGAAATTCTCTTAAAACGTGGGTACTGTTCATTGCTACAGTAACTTCCAAAAATACAAATAAATTCATGAAAATTCCATTTTTTGTTTCAAACTTTCAACAAAACAAATTGAACATTATTAATTACATGTCACTATCTAAATCAAATTCCATTATAGGATTTCTTACTGATATTGAAATATACTCCCCGATGCTTGATGTCATTCCGAACTCTTTATTATACTCCTGGCTTTTTACCTACGATTGAAAATCATCACACGCTAAGTATAAATTTAGTGAGACAATTAAAACAATATACAGTGTAATACAATTCATGCATGATTTTCAATATCAAATTCAAAATGCCATAAAATCATGTTACCAACATATCCAATATTTTTTTCCATGATCAAAATAAGATAAAATCTCTTACCATTTATCCCATAAGCTCGTAGGCTTATTTTACCAATACACTTACCATTTAATCCCATAAGCTCGTAAGCTTATTTTACTAATATACTTGCCATTATTCCGTAAGCTCGTAAGCTTATTTTACTAATATACTTGCCATTATTCCGTAAGCTCATAAGCTTATTTGCATGGTTATCATTTATTAACCAATAAACCATAATCCATAACCCATAGCATAATTGTATGAGGAACCCGGTATAGGAGTCAAATGTTGCACCGAAGTGCTGAGGTCGAGCTTTGCTCACCTAATAATGCACCGTAGTGTTGAGGTCGGGATTTACCCACTTAGTACACCGTAGTGTTTGTACCGTGTCTTCACTAAACACTAAGGCCTGCACTATGTGCCTTCTCTAGACACTCTAGTGCTACCTAATATGCAGCTGCTAGACTCTGTGGCATGCCATTAATACCACTGATCCTCAATAACATACTTGGGCATATAGTCAATTTTATTCGATCCATCCATGGCAAAGTATATCATTTAACATTTGGCAGTTCATACCCCATTCATGAAAAAAATCATATATGTTCATGATAACATCATATACAACAATCAGTGATCAATGCATTTTATAATCAACCTCTAACATTTTTAGAATATGTCAAATATATGATAAATGACATAAATATCATGTCAACATAAACAATGTTGACTTATCGCAAGTCTTCCTGATGATGTATAAAACATCCATGTATAATGTCATGCATGTATTGCACTCACCTTGACACTTTATAATTTTCCAAATTTGTGCCTCACTATTGTCCACAATAAACCCACTTGACTTGCTTCAATCGCAAATCAATCATAATCTGTATAATTCACAATTTCATAACGATACATATGTTAGTATTTTACTAACATAAACATATTCCAAAATAACTCTATAATATATTTGATACTCATTATCTATCAAAATACTTAACTCTTAATAATTCCTTTTAACATTGGAACCAATTTTTCCAATTTACACAAAATGGTCCTTTACCATTTTATCACTTAGATTCTTAATACTAATAATTCCAGCATTGAAATTATTTCCATTCAAATGCTTCTATAAAAGTATAATTACATTTAAGTACCCCAACTATGCAATTGTTGTATTTAAACCACAAATCTTTTCAAAATTCCAAAAATAATCAAATTTCACATTCTAACACTCATTTCAATTCCCAAACAACAATTTCCAGCATAGTACATCAATTATACAACACTTAAACAACAACCCATCAATTTTCTAGAATTTACAAATTGATCCCCAACTTTTCAAAAATTACAAAATGGTCTCAAATTTTTCTAAAGCTTGTAGAATACTTCCTTCATCATTTCCAACTCATATATAATTTTTTCCATAATTTTTCTCACTCAAACCATTCATGGCCGAAATTTAAAGAACAAGTTGTAGAAAGATTAAACATGTTCTAATCATCTTTCATGCTTGAATATGAATCTATTACCTCACAAACATCAAGATTCATCATCAATTTCGTGATCCCTTATATGAACACAAACCCTTAGATTTGGGATCTTTGCACACCAGCAAGATTATCATGCAATATTGGTACCAAATGATAGCGTTTTTCACATATAACAATTTTCTATTTACAACTTACTCAAAATCCTAAGTAATTTGCTTGAAAATTGAGTTGAAGTTTTCTCTCACCTTTGAAGAACACCCACGGTAGCTTGGAGAAGAAGATGAGCTGAAAATGCTCCTCCATCATTGATACTCTAATATTAAATAAATCTAGCACATGACTTAATATAGTATAATGGAATTTTTTATTCAATTCAATAGGAAATTCCATTTTTGCCATTAATGAATCTTCATATTTACCATAAAACCATGACAACTCATCCTTATCATATTTCAAAGTCAAAGATGAATTATTTTAACTTTTAATTCCACAATTACCCTTGAATTTTCAAAATTTACATTTTAGTCACTAAATTCCACTGTTTCGATTAAATCTGAAAAATTGTACATTTCCAAACCAAATTTCTCTGATCCAAAAATATTAAAATAATATTTCCAACCATTTTATAGCATCCTTCAAATTTTTGTAAAATTCCAATTCGATCTGAATTTTCAATTCCTTACCGAGCTTTAACCCTTTTCTAATTTTTCTTTACTAAAATTTCAAATCCAAAAATATAATTTCTATAAAAACCCCACTCTCAAGAGTAAACCATATATTTATGGAATAAAATTATTTTTAGGAAATTTCTCACTTAATTCCCTAAACTTTTTTCCAATTTTCTACGTTGACCATCAAACTTTCAAAATTTACATTTTGGTCATTATCTAAATTTTTGGGGTATCACATGGAAGGTTAATTTTGATATTTTTTATATGGTTCTTGGTAAATGACTTATAATTCTGTTTTTTTAATGTTAAGGTGCATTGAATATATTATTTATGCTTATGCTTTAATGTAAAAATTCCCATTTTGCATGTGTTTTTAAGATATTGGATGTGAAACCTCAATCCTGCTAAAAACCAAAAAATGAAATGTTATTAGATCAGTAAGAGTGATGATTATCTGTGGTTTTTGGATTTCTCAATTAGTTGCTCCGTGAAGATTTATTATTCTTTTACAATAGTGGATAATATATATTCCAACTCCAAGTCAAGTTTAGCTATTTGGATTATAATATCCCTTTTGGTTTTGAATGTACTTTTGACTGTGTTGTGAAATCGGAGTGTTTCTATCTTATGCTGTTATTGAAAATTGTTGTGCAGGGATTGACGTGGCTTCTTCCCGATCGGTTCTCCGCTTCAGAGATAGGACCAGAAGCAGGTTTTGTGTAACTTTGGTAACATAGGCTATTTCTTGATTGCATAGAAATTGATAAGAGTTACCCCTCCCTCAACCCCGACTCGATTTGAAAGTAATCATGTAATTGGTTTCTGTTTAGAATGACACGAATTAACGCATTGAATGTGTTGTTTAATTAATTCTTTTTAGGCTCCAGTTAAATGTAGCACTTCCCCACTTCCTTTGGTCCTTTGGCTTGTACAAGTCAGTGTGAAGAAGATCAAAATGTTTCTTAAGTTGTGTTATCTTTTTCATAGAGTACTCACACTTTTTTAACCTATTGAACTATTTCGTAAATTTACGCAATAACTGCAATTTTGGGAATGGTCACCGCCATCAACAAGCATATAATCGATATTGCTCATTCCGAGAGGCATCCTGGCTCTGTTATGTTGCGGAATACGGCTATTGGATAGAGCAAAATCGCAATTGATTATTTGAGAAAATAAAGATGAAGATAAAGAAAACACAAATTTTACGTGGAAAACCCCTAAATAATATATGGTAAAAACCACGGGCAAAGATAGAAGAGTTTCACTATGAGAAAATAGGAATTCCAACTTCTCTCGATCTAACAAGGAGAAAATAATAACAATTCTCTCTTGATAAAAAGGAGAAAACAACTCTCAAGAAAACTCTCTAAATTCTCTAGTATTGGGAGAAAGCTAGAATGATTTGAGATGGTTTTGAAGCTAAATGTGTTAGGGTATTTTAGTTGAAGCTTAAAGACTAATCTTGTAAATACCCTAAAGTACAAGGACTAAATTGGATAATTTTTCCTTGCCAATTTTCAACCAAAATGTGCTGCCAATTTGGACCACCGAATTCATTCACTTTGCAGCTGCCAAATTTTGACTTGGACTTTCAACAATCTCCCACTTGAAGATTTGATTAAAATAATCATATCTTCACACCATTCTTTTTACCTTGTACCTCTTTGTTGTATTCCAATACTCTTTGCTTGGATTCGCCAAGTATCGACTAACCACTCCCACTGCTAGTGCAATGTCTGGTCTTGTGCATATCATAGCGAACATTAAACTTCCCACTGCCGATACATACGGTACTCGAGATATCTCCATCCTCTCTTCTTCACTGCCAGGACTCATACTGGAGGATAATTTGAAGTTAATAGGAAGAGGGGTAGAAATTGGCTTACAATCTTGCATGTTGAATCGTGACAAGATCTTCTTCAAGTAATTCTTTTGTGAAAGTCAAATCTTCCTATTACTTCTGTCTCGGTGAATTTGCATCCTTAGAATCTTGTTTGTTGATCTCAAGTCCTTTATTTCAAATTCCCTAGCCAATTGTGCCTTCAATTCTTCAATATGATCTTTGTTGGGTACTGTAACCAACATGTCATCCACATACAAAAATAATATAACAAAATCGTTATCACCAAACCTCTTGAAATAAGCACAAGGGTCTGCATTTAGTATGTTGTATCCAAGACACATAATGAAGGAATCAAATCTCTTATACCAACACCTCGGCGCCTGCTTTAGACCGTACAAAGATTTGTTCAACCTGCAAACCAAGTTCTTTTTTTCCCTTCAAAACCTTCAGACTGGATCATGTAAATATCTTCTTCAAGATTTCCATGAAGAAAAGTTGTTTTAACATCTAGCTGCTCTAGATGTAAGTTTAATGTAGCACACATTACCAAGACTACTCGAACTGTTGTTAGTCTAACCACAGGAGAAAAGATTTCATTAAAATCAATACCTTCTTTTTGAGCATATCCTTTGACCACCTGTCTTGCACGATACCTCTCAACTTGATCGTTACCATTTCGCTTGATTTTGAAGACCCATTTGTTACCAATTGGCTTCCTTCCTTGTGGTAGTGGCACAAGGACCCATGTATTATTTTTATGAAGGGCTTCAATTTCTTCTTGCATCGCCATCATCTATAGTGAAACATCTGAGTTGTTTATTGCCTCCTGGAAAGTTGATGGCTCACCGTCCTCTGTTAAAAGGCAGTATACAATATTTCATTCTATAACATAATATGAGTACCAATTGGGACTTCTTTTCACACGATCTAATTGACGAGTTGTTGGAGCTCCAGAACTCTCTAGTTCTTGTTCACCATGTATTGATTCTGCTTCAGAAGAATCTCCTTGTTCAAACTCATTTTCCACATGTATCAGTGTAGTCTCTAACTTTTCAGTACTATCATATTCTTCTTTTCTTTGTAGTTTATCTTCTACAAAGATAACATCCCTGCTGATGATCACTTTGCGGGCAGTGGGATCCCACAAGCGATACCCCTTTACAATATCATCATACCCCAAGAATATGTATTTCCTGGATTTTGGATCCAACTTTGAAATTTCTTGGGAGTTGTACATCACGTACACAATACTTCCAAATACATGGAGATTTGAATAATCAACTGGTTTACCAATCCACATCTCCATTGGTGTTTTCAACTCTATTACAGCTGATGGAGTTCGATTCACCAAATAACAGACGGTATTGACTGCTTCTGCCCAAAATGATTTTTCTAGGCCTGCAGCCCTCAACATTGCTCTTTTTTTTCTAATAAGGTTCTGTTTATCCGCTCTGCCACTCCATTTTGTTGAGGAGTGTTCGCCACTGTGAACTGTCTTTTGATGTCTTTTTTTCCTGCAAAAATCATCAAATTCTTCACTTGCGTATTCTCCTCCATTATCTGTTCGGAAACACTTGATCTTATTTCCAGAATCAAGTTCCACCCACGCTTTGAAGTTTTTGAAAGTTAAAAATACATCTGACTTTTTCTTAATAGGGTACACCCAACATCTCCTGGAGTAGTCATCAATAAATGAGACAAAGTATTTTGCTCCACCTAGGGATGTAACTGGTGCTTGCCATACGTCAGAATGAACTAATTCTAGAATATTTTTGCCTCTAGAACACAAAGTAAACGATACATTTGTTAACCCTGAAAGTAGCTTTTACTTCATAAGGACTTTCATTCCTTGTTCTGACATGTGTCCAAGTTTCTGATGCCATAGCATTGCAGAATTTGAATTACATGAGACAACAGAGGCTTCTACTTCTAGCAAAATCTCTCCCTACAACATATACAAGTTTGCTGCTATCTTTTCGCCTTTCATCACCACAAACACTCCACGTAACACCTTCATGATTCCTTTCCATGTTTCAATCTTGTTTGCATTATTATCGACCAATCCATAAGATAATAAATTTTTCTTCAGGCCTTTCACATGTCGCACATCTCGAACAACTTTAATTGTTCCATCATACATATTCAATTTGATGGTTTCAACGCTAACGATCTCTAAGGCATGATCATTGCAACTATACACAGATCCTCCTAAGATAGATTAATAATGATGGAACCATTCTCTTCTTGAGGTCATGTGATATGTTGCTCCCGAATCAATGAGCCATATACCTGTAAATTTCTTCCTACCTTCCATGGTGGTTGAAACTTCACAATATAGAGCATCTCCATCATCTGAAGTGTTTGTGTTATTGCCTTGTGGATTGGAGTTTTTACCTAGACTCCAACAATCCTTCTTCAAGTGACCCTTCTTTCCACAGTTGTAGCACTTTAAATTCTTCTTGCTTCTCGACTTTAATCTACCATGTTTGTGACTACTACTTTGGCCACGTTCTGTTGATCTCTCTTTCATAGTTGTCAACGCTTCTGCTTATTGCAGATTTACTTGTTTGTCTTCCATGCTCTTGATTCGATTTTCTTATTGTAGAACAACAAATGCATTGTCATCGAAGGCTAGACTGGTGACATTATTGTTTGTTAAGTTGATGATGAGTTGATCATACGAATCAGGTAGACTTTGAAGTAAAAGTTCATTACGTTCTTGTTCTCCTATTGTACATCTTAAGGATGTTAGCTGAGAAAATAAAGTGTTCAGTGTGTTTAAGTGCTCCGTTACTGAAGTAGATTCTGACATCCGGAGAGCACACAATTTCTCTTAAGGAAAATTTTATTGTGCAACGATGTGGCCTTGTACAGTTTGGTGAGATGATCCCATATCTTCTTAGTTGTCTTTTTCTCCACAATGCTTGACAATACTTCATCTGGTAATGCTAGATGAAAGTTTGTCATAGCATTCACGTCTATCTCGTTCCATTTGCTGTCATCTGTGAAATTTATCAGCCTTTCACTGATAGCCGCTAGACAACCGTCTTTCTTCAGGATGACATTCATCTTTAATTTCCACAATGAGAAATTTATCCCATTAAACTTTTCAAAATCAAATTTCGTTGTCATAGCTTCTATTACAGATAGCTCCCACTATTTCATTATCGTGAATAGTTCTCTGGAACCTTCAAAGAATGAGTAATATCTTGTTACTTTCTTATGTTGAAGGATCCACCTTTTGGTGGCAACCACAAAGACAATAAGTAGATATTGCACACTCAAATCTGGCTCTAATGCCAATTGTTGCAGAATACAACTATTGGATAAAGCAAAATCGCAACTGATAATTTGAGAAAATAAAGATAAGATAAAGAAGACACAAATTTTACATGAAAACCCCCTAAATAATATAGGGTAAAAACCACGGGCAAAGATAAAAGAATTTCACTATAAGAAAATAGGAATTACAACTTCTCTCGATCTAACAAGAAGAAAACAATAACAATTATCTCTTGATAAAAGGGAGAAAACAACTCTCAAGAAAACTCTCTAAATTCTCTAGTATTGGAGAAAGCTATAATGATTTGGGATGTTTTGAAGCTAAATGGATTAGAGTTTTTATAGTTAAAGCTTAATGACTAATCTTGTAAATACCTTAAAGTACAAGGATTAAATTAAGTAATTTTCCCTTGCTAATTTTCAACCAAAATCTGCTGTCAATTTGGACCACCGAATTCACTCACTTTGCAGCTGCCAAATTTTGACTTGGACTTTCAACATGCCGACCCTTCATCATTCTGTTATGGGTTGTGCATATATGCACTAAAGGACTTGGAAACTTTGGTTGAAGTTGTCACAGAGCAGTACTATGGTGATAAGAAATGGAATTTCATTGCTGCTATGGAAGCTATCAAGTAAGAAACCACCTTCGATTATATGATGTATGACACTTCGAATCTTCACCTAGGCTTTTCCTCCTAATATGTTTGGAGTGTGCCTTTGCCTAATAATTTTGTACTCGATGTAGGGTGATAGTCAGATTAGCTTTATTCCAAAACAGTGGATATAAGATGCGTCTTCATGGAGGAGAGACACCAAATGTTGAACAATGTTCAGACGATACAAGTTCACAACATAGAATTGGAGGTTTCCTTGGGCCCGGAGGTCATCATCATAGACTTGGTTGGTTACAAAACAACCATGGGCGAAACCCGTGGAATATTGAAGGGAGGGCATTGTCTGCTTTGAGCAGATTTGGAGAGAGTGCTAGGACGATGTCTGACCCTACATGGGTCCGGAGAATTCAACAGCAGCATGCGATTATGGAGCCTTCAAATGATTATTTTTTCTTAACATTTCACGATTTGTTACTCGTTATGGTGAATTGATGAATGGGGAAGCCTGTTAATTTTTTGCATTTTATTTCCTTTTACAGGTTCAACTATTAAAAGGCTTACTCTGTCCATGATTTTGTCAGAGAAGGGTATTAATGGAGCTTTATTCGTTCTGGGGGATGTCTTCTTTATTACAAGACCACTGATATATGTTTTGTTCATTAGAAGATATGGAATTAGTTCATGGATTCCTTGGTTTCTTTCTCTGTCTGTTGACTTTGTTGGATTCGGCTTTCTATCTCATGTAACAAAGTCCAGGATGGTTGAAAGAGAGCAAAAGTTCCATCTTTCTGCCTCTGAAAAGGATGAGGTTAAGAGTCTTTAGATGTTTACAGATCATTCATCAGCCTTGCTTAATAATTAATATTCTTACACACTAAAACTATAGCTGTGCTGATACGAAGTGTATAATCCAGGTCAAACGACGGAAACTGTTGGGCACTTTACCTCATGAGAGAGAACCATTCTTTGGCAAGTATACCAGGTAATTGATAAAATCATCGCAAAGTTGCTTTGTAATATATGCCGTTTGTTTGCTGATACATTTCCTATTGGTAAGTAACTTAACAAATTAGTGCATGTTTGTTGTTCAGGCAAAAGCTTGAAAGCACTGAAATTGGAGCCGGTTCCTTTAATTGGGACTCTAACAGGCGCATCGGGCTGATCTTTTTTCCTTTAAGCTTTTGAATATAGACATAATTGCATGTAAGATAATTGATCAGACTAATAATGTAAGAAGAAACTAAAATGTTATATTTTAAACTTTTGGCGGGAAAAATTGTCGAGCTTATAATGGGGGCGCAGACGAGGTACACGTATATGTCGGGATCTTAAGAATACAGCCACAAGAAGTTGTGGTCCATGATTTTGTTGTATTCTTTAACCATACCAAAACCACACAATTCTTAGTTAACTGAGGAATCAATTTTCTTTTACTTTCCATCTGAATCAAATTTCAATCATGCAAGGCGGGCAAGAACTAGAAAACAGGAGTTCATATGTAAGAATGGAGCTGGGGTCATATTAGTGTTGATTCGGATCTCTCTCAAGTGTTGTAGTGTTTGATCCATGTAGCACATAGATTTCTTCTACTTGTTTGAAGAGTTTTGGTTTGAGAATACCTGTTATGCAAAACACAATACAAGCTAAAGTACATAGCTGGAATTCTTGGCATGGCATGAAAAAAAAGAACATAGAAATCAAGATTCAAAGGGAAGAACAAACAAGATTTTAAGGAAACCAAGTAAAAAAAAGAAAAAAAAGCAGTGTACAAATTCACAAGAGATTTATATGCGCAGGGTACCATGTTTAGGAGTAGTGCACCAAAATAACCTATTTATAAGGGCTGCAGTTAGCCTACAAAATAATCTTGAAGGCTCCAAATGGGCATTTTAGTGCCTGAAATAAAACAATTACAAGGTACATACATATATATATATATATTTAGAAAGCATAAAATCCCAGATGAAATCACAATATAATTTTTATAAATATTTATGTTTCAGATGATCCATCCGTGGATGAAGTTGGCCTCACCAGCCATGTCCTTGGGGGCTGAAGATCCTTCACCCTCAACATAGTGATGGTACCTGTTTCAATAGAACCAACTTTTCAAAACCATGAATGAATAGAAAAAAATGTTTGTTGCTGCTTTATATGGTTTGGGTGGATGCAAGATTTTATGTTAGTGGGAGAATTTATAACATTTTAGGAGTGAAAACAAATTATCACTATATGTAGACAATAATTCATGAGAACCTATATATTATATATAAAAGAAGGTGCTAGATGGTGTATATAATAACTGTTACCCTATTTGCAAAACAGGTTCAAGATCACATTCCATGGGGTGTGACGGAGAGGTATGCAGAGGAAAGTTGTCAGTTGCTGCACCGCAACTCCATAAACCTTCCATTGTTTTCTGGTTTTCTCCTTCTTCCTCGAGCTGAAACCCAGATGAAAGTATTTAGGTTATATTGAGCACTGTGAAACTGCAGAGATAGGTTGCTAATCAAGGTTAACCTTGTTTTTCAACTCTCTGTTAATGTCTCCAAGCTGAATCTCCTGCCAAAAAGATGAAAACCAAGATGAGACAAGTAAGACCAAAGGTGACCCACACATTCATCGCCATGGGAATCTAATATTTGGTGAAACCGACGTATTGGAATAGTGCATATTACTCACTTAAGTACCTTTTTGCGTAGCTCTTCCATTTGCTCGTTCAAAATCTGCGTCTGCAGTTTAGAACAGTAAAGAAAAAGAGTTTTGTTAGAACAGATTTTTGGTGAAGATCAATAAGAAATGTTTTCACAATTTTAATATTTAGACTGCCATGAAATTCATATGAACAAACAGGAAAAACTTAGTAGAGCTTTCTTCTTTAAGAATCATTAATCAAAAAAACTTGAATATGGACTGCAAAATGCATTGTTGACTAAACTCTAAGTTAAAGATCACATGTAAGCACCTTTCGTTGTCTAGCCATTGCAAGAGCTCCTTCAAGTTGCTTCTCAAGGTTTTGCAGTTCTTTCATATTCAATGGTCCAAGATCTTCTCCAAGCAATTGCCTGTTACACATTAAACATATAACGAATTAACGTAAGCATGATCATAATTATTTACTTGGATGGAAGTACCTCACATTTGGATCGGAATTCAAATTAGTTCCTTTATTATTAAATGGTTCAATTTAATTATCGTGGTCGTGGGATCGAGTCTCACAGTGGGTAATTCATAATTGCCGGAGGTCTTCCACGGAAGTTGTTCTCAACCTAATGTTGGGGGCAGCCTATTACCCTACCTCCCCTTACCCCATTACATATGAGAATAGGATCAATTAATTTTTTTTTTCAATTTAATTATTGTGAATTATTTTAACGTAAGCAGTTATTAACTTAAGCATTATTAATGATTTAGAAAATAAAAGCAACGATAAAGATCAAACATTCAGTCATTGTCTAAACTGAATACCAAAAATTAAATGTTGTTACACCGTCGTTATACATATCAAAATTTTCTTTATTTAAAATACATAAAAATCTAAAGATCTTCTAAACACTACAAAACTTAACTGGATGGTATACAATTACTTGTGTTTATAGTCCTTATGACTAGATGGTATTTTAGTGGTTCTCTTATCAAGAACCACAATCACTCATGCCACCTTTACACGTCCACCATTACTACACAAATGTGAAAGTGGGAACACGGGGTAACAAAAAGCGTTAACGTCCGTGAATCCGTTCCATCATTCTCCTATTTTGTTTGTATTACACATAAATATTTAAAGTTAAACCATAATGTATGAATCATGATGATATTTCTTCTTCGAATTGAATAGTATCTTCTATGTACCATCATATTTCATGTCTCAACGCTTTAGCCTACATTTATTAGTGAATAAACTCAATGTTTATTCCAAATCCAAACCTTATTGACTTTTCTTGAAATAATCAAATAAATATGCATACAAATAAAAGACGAGAAACATTAAACTATATATATATATATATATATATATATATATTTATAATCCCTCTTACAATGAAAATTTATACTATGTGAACAATCTCATAGTGAAACTCTTAAATTTGTGTCGTGACATGTCCTTAGCCAGTGGATCAACTAAAATCTAATTAAAGTGATTGTACTAAATGATCACTTCCTTATCTTAATACGTCCCCAACCTTATGAGTATATACCTAATGGTAAGTAAACTTCTATTCTTATTTTCTTGTCCACAAAGACATGTGAATTGTCACACTATCTTATTAGTGGGTTAGAAATTGAATATATAATTCTAAGCTCATAAATGAAACTCCTTAATCATATTCATGTAAGGTAACCTCAAAACATGAAACTCAACCTCCATAGTGAAAGTAATAGTTAACGTCTACTTGGCACCCATCCAAGATACAAATTCGTTGAAAAGTATGAAATCGTAACATGATGTTGATTTACATGAATCAACACAATAAACTAAGTCTGAATAGGAGTAGCCAATCACCTCCAAATTGGTTGATTATTTGTATGTAAGTATGCAATTCTTTGTCCCTTTAAGATAGCTTAAGACTTTTTTTTTTTGTAGTTCTATAGTAGTCAATACATGGATTACTTCGATATATTTCTAACGTTCCAACTACAAATATAATGTTTGATCTTGTACAAACTTGAGCAGACATCAAGTTTCCAACAACAAAAACATATGAAATGTTTTTCATTTTTCGTCTATCAAATTCGTTCTTAGGGAACTGGTGCAAATTTAACTTATCACTTTCATGATAAAAGCAATATTCAGTGAGTAGTCTTTTATCTAATTTTTTTTAAAAAATTTTGTTGATAGATATTTCTTGAGACGAACTTAGAATATCTTAGTGTCTACCATGATGGATCTTAATATCAATAACAAAAAATGCATCATTCATATATTTCATATTAACATTTTTAGAAATAAATTGTTCATCTCATGTAGCATACCAATATCATTTGTTGCAAGTAAAGTATCAATGATCTTATTGATGCATTTTGGCCTTCCTTTTTTACTTGGCTTGGGTTATCTTTTATTCTCGAGTAACCATCGGTGCACTTTTTCCTATTTCTAATGTGAGTTTAGTCTCTTCTTAACCACGTGGACAAAAGCTCATAGATAGACTACTTATCTTTTTATACTAATGTGGAAGAATGTTGAATAAAACATATTAAAAAAGGTTTCAACCTCAAGTGTTTTTAATTGAGTTGTTGAATCTTCCATCTTGTAGATTTAGTCACATACAACTTTCTCGATAGTAAGCTTCACTTCATTCATGATTAGGAGGATATGCCAAACAGGGGATAGTTTGGGAGGATATAGACCAAAGGCTTGGCTTGTCAACACAAACGAGGGAGGATTTTTTTATGCTCAATTCCAGACAGAACCGAAGGTCAAAGGTGGGGAAAAATAAAAAATATAGCTCTCTGCAAAGAATTCAATAGAAGTATGTAGTCATACAAAGAAAGAATAGAAACTGCAGAATCAAGAAAAATCAAAATAAGGTGATAAACGAGGAAGAAGTGTCTGAGCTAGAAGGAAGATCTTTATCTGATTCTGACCTACAAGCGAGGTGGAAGAGACAAAAGAGGGAAGCGAAGGAAACATTACAGCTTGGCAGAGAACTGGGTATACAATTTAAAGGCTCAGATGAGGTTCTGGTTCGGGAATTTACAGCTCTGGAGGAATTGGAAGGCGAGTCACAATATTTTTCTATTGAATTTTAGCTGAAATCAGTGAAGGAAGAGTCAAGATGAGGAGACTATCGTGGTACATAAGAGGATTTTAGTGTTCAGATGTTGTTGCTGTATGAGTGTGAAAAGATGAGACTTAGTGGATCTTGTAGCCTTTGATGAAATTTGTTTTTGGTTCGTTAGATGTTATGAAGTAAGCAAATTTGAAGCGGGTGGTCTATAAGGGATTGTGGATCACGTATCTGTTTCTGTTACTGGTTTGGGGGTTGACGGTGCTTGTCTTTGGAAGTCAAATTAGCGTGTAGGTGATAGTTTGGTTATTTTGGGTGTTTTGGCTTAAGGAGTCTGCGCAATCACGGTTGGTCTGCTGCTTTGTTGGGAGAGTGTGTATGGCAAAGAGTGGTGTTGTTAGTCTCCAGTTATATAGGCTAATTGTAAGGTATGGCTCATAAATATACCGGTAAAGAGGACAGGGGATGGAGCGGAGTGAGCGAAGCAAACATCAACTTTTCTTACAAAGAAAGTCTTGTAGAGGGGGTTACGATTATGTGGGTTGGGGGTGCGGGGGCTGCGCCCCGCGATACGGTACAGGGTTAATTTTGTAATTATGTACCAGGGTTTTCTATTATAAATAGAGATGTAACCTAAACCTATTATCATTGAATAAAAATTTTCTAGCGCCGCCTAGGCACCGAGGACGTAAGCACATTGCCGAACCTCGTTAAAATTCTTGTGTTCTTTCGTTTACTTTGCCCGATTTATCAACACTAATTCGACCAAAATCTGATGAATGATGGTGTAGTTCGGGATAGATAAACTCGAGAGTTGGGGCTTAATTTTTAGAAGATCCTTTTGAGAAATCTAATTCCAAGAAGTGAAAGGGGGCAACAAGAGGGAGCAATTCGGATTTGTAATCTCAACTTTTTTATTTTGATAGGATTTCATATAGGTTGGCTTATTGGTTGGATATAGAAGTTATGCAGAAGTCAGAAGCTTGGTGGTAAAGCGAATTACTTTGGCTCCCGACCTGGTTGTTAATATGTTAGTTTTCTCTTCATTAGTATGCTGGCTTTGTTTTCTGTTAGTTGGGTTAGTTTTTATGAGTGATTTTAGAGAGTTTTTGAATTTCATTCGTATTTTGTTCATTCCTGCCTATTTGTCATTTTTGGGTATGGAATGGTACCGAGGGTGTTGCTGCTGTTTGAAAGAAATTAGGATTCAGATGTGTGTAAAAGGATTTCTGTTACTGAATACACAGTCAATGGGGAGCTTTGTTTTGAGTCATTGGGAGGGGATCTTAACTAAGAATCTACTGGATAGAGAAAAGGCATTGTTTCACGTCCTAAATGAGCGAACTCATGTCATGGTTTTGAAGTGTGATGTCCCGGATAGGTTAGTATGGTCAATTGATAAAGCAGGCCATTGTTTCATCAAGTTTAAACTGCAGGAACTCTCTCAGGTGTGGTGCTTGGAGTTTTGGTATTTGAAACAATTTAATGTTGTACAATGTAAGGGTGGGCAGTTTGGTAGATAATTGGATTTGTCTGAATGGATCAATTGTCTGTTTTGTTGTATTCGTTTTGCTAACTTCTGGTTGGTTTTGTACCTTTTACCTAGTTTTGAGCACTCTTTTCCTCCATCTAGGTTAGAGAGGTTTTTAACGAATCTCTTAACTTAGGTTTGTTGAATTATTAATAAAATTAAATTTGTCGAGAAAAAAATTCATGATTAGGTTGTTGACCAATGACTTCTAAAAGTTTGAACTATTTTTCTCATAACAATTGAGACACGAAGATCAATAAGAACCTTACACTAAATGAACATGATACTCAAGTGATTATTTCACTCTCATTTTTTCATATGAGAAATCATCAATTTGAGTGTTAGTTTAAATTATATGTGGTTCAACTCTTCTTATGACATGGTCAATATCGAAGTCCTTAAAATGAGAAAGAATACTTTCCTTCCAAAACTTAAAGTCCTCATTAGTTAATTAAGAGACATCTATTCTATTATAAGATATATTCATAAGTTATAAAATTTTAAAATAAATAAACATACATGTTTCACACAAACCATAATTTATCAATGTAAATTATGGAATTAATGAACTTAGTGACATAAAAATTACATGCAGGCTAAAATTCTAATTCTAATTTAATCTTTTTATAATAAAATTATTATCTATATTTTTTTGATAAAATTATTAAATGTATTTTCATAACTCTTGTGAATAACTATAAAAGGGATAATAACTTTACACATGTTTAGGATCATTAGATGAGTGAAAATAGATGTTTGAGATTAGTTGTAATAAATGAGAAGATATTCACCTGAGGAAAAAAACAAGGAGTTAATCTCAACCATTTATATTTACTCTGCCAACGGTCCTAAATCTGTGTAAAACTAAAAGAGTTTTACATTGTGTAAGTAGATCCTAAATAAATTATTTCATAATTTTTCTTAATAAATCACGCAATGGGATTTAATACATATGATTTATGTATGTGAATTTTAATTTTGATAATTTTATTTAATTGAAAAAGATATAAATAGTCTTTACCTAAATAAAATTATGAAAAATATTTAACTAGATATTAGTTCTAAAATTTTATTCAAGATCGTTGCTAAGTCGTTATACATCATCTAACCTTTATAATCCTTATGAAATCCTTAACGTAATAAATAATTTTATTTAATTAAAATTATTATAGTTAATTCTCTAATTAAATAACATTATTCAAATTCCTAGGCATGTATTCTAAAGTTATATTGCTAAATATAATGCACCTAAAAACTTTTGTGTACATGGAAAGCAAATAATTCACACACAACAATAATATGTTATAGTCTAGGAACATGAAATATTTAAATCATAAAGTTTATAAAATTTTCACTAAATTATACATATTAATTTTAGAAATTATAGTTTAAGAAAATCCAATGATTTTGTACAAAAGTTTACAATAAAATTCTCGAGAAATGTTTCAAAAATTAATTCAAACAAAAAAGTTAATATCATCATTTTAAGTAAATTTTATAATTATTAAAACAAATAAGACGGAGATAAACCAAGTCCAGATACCAAATATAAGTATAAATAATAATTTATAACATTAAAATAACGAAAAAGATTAAACATAAAATACCTTGAATCATTAGTTAAATCGAATATAAAAAAAATCAGATCTTACACCATCATCGTGTACGTCAAATTTCACTTGGTTTAATATCATTTTTTTTCAAAGATAATATAAACACTAAAAAATTTCATTAAATATAAATGAAAAAATTGCAATTTTATGCTGAAGAAGCTTATTAGCAGATATTATTTATAGTAGTACTCACATCAATAACCACCATCACTCATGCTACCTTCACACGTCCACCATGTGTCCAAATGTGAAAGTGGGAACGTGGGTGCCGCAGAAACGTGAACGTATCAATTATCCAGTAAATAGTTGTTGAAAATTTGTCCCTATAGTAAAGGAACCTTTGCTTTTTTACTTGTAAATTAGTAGATATGGTTTTGCTAATCCACATATTTGAACTCCCAAATGAAAAACCAAACCTTTGAGTGCGTTGCAGTGCCTCATATTTTGCCTTCAACTTGATTACTTCTTGGTACCAACTCTGCATTGATAAGCAAACACAACTTATGAACCAAAGGAAAGGCCACTGATAATTATTCCCAGAAACGATAAGCATGCAGGGTAAAATGTTGTAAAAGAAATTACCATTTGATTCAAACTAAGGTAATAAAAAAAAGTCCATTGCTATTTACTCAGATTTTTACCATCAGTAAGGAACATAAAGCTTCCACAAGTTAAGCAGCTCAAGATCAATGTTTTACGAGGAGTAAATAAAGACCCTTTTCAGCATTCATTAAGAGAATGTTGTAAAAAAGAAAATATTGTTCTTTCAGATAATTTGGATTCGAGCAATTAACGGTGTATAAGTGTTATTACATATTAAGAAAATTTTTGAATAGTAACCTGGGTTTCACGTTCAAGCCTATAGTCTTGAGGAACAATGCAGCAACGCTGGTATCGTTCAAGGGTCTTGCTCATACTGCCATAGAACAAATAAATGGTGAAAAACAATAATAATTTGCGAAAGAAATACAAGGTTTTTGTATTTTTAAGCATAATCATGATGACGTTGCATGCAAGGGATTCAAGAAAGTGAAAGCAAATTCATCGAATGCAGGCCTCAAATGTTTACGAAGAACAAGAATTTCGATTATTTAAACTTTGAAGTGGATGACGTTCAATAATTATTTTTGTCACGGTATACCTAATTAAAGTGAAAAACTTTATCCAACTGGCTCAAAGCAAGGTTGAAACTTTACTGCAAACAGCATAAATATGACAGTCCCAGAAACAAAGCTGTGTTATTTTGATCAGCTAAAAACTCTTCACTTCAACTTTATAAAAGACATTGGATTAAGCTTTGCACCTTAGCTTGACAAAGTGCAACATAATCTAAAGAAACCAAGAATCAAACCCAAAAGTTGTGAATTTTCTGGGACAAGGGGTGTGCTTGATTTTACCTCATAATCCAAGCATTACATGTGAAAATGGAGCACTGAACTCAAAAGACAAAAACCATTTATGGTTTTGTTTTCTTTAATCTTTCATCTATTTGGTGCTATATTCCAAAACTGACAAGTGAAAAGATTAAGAAGGCCAAAGAACCAGTTTAGAGGGAAAATAAGTTTTTTCCCCCCTGTACAAATGAGATGAAACGTGTTAATCTATCACTGGAAAAGAAGCTTGTAAACTCAGGTTTCCTACACATGAGTTAAGCCAAGGAAAACCATGAGAAAATAACAAATCCAAGGAGAGAAATTCAAGTGATATATACTGACGAAATTAACCAGAAAGAAACATGTAGCAGATTTTGAGTATATATATATGTTTAACGTAATTGTATATACCCAGAGCTGCTAAACTCAAAGAGCTTGCCACGATTAGAGAAGATGATAAGGGCGATCTCAGCATCACAAAGAACAGAAAGCTCGTAAGCTTTCTTGAGCAGCCCATTTCTCCTCTTAGAGAAGGTGACTTGTCTGTTAATCTTGTTTTCTATCTTCTTCAGCTCCACTCTCCCTCTCCCCATATTTCTTTTTTCTTCTTTCTGTCTGGGTTTTCAAGTTTCTTTGCTTAGAACAATGGGACTTGGTGTTTTGGTCTTTTACAATAAAATGGAAACCCCTATATTATTTCTTCATTCTCTTTTCAGTTTTTCTTTTTAGCATTTTTTTTCTTTAATTTTCTGGCTTTCTCGGTTTCCCTTTCGCTCGTGTTAGCACTCCGAGTTATTTATTAGGGTAGTAATGCCCCAACTATTATTTTTATTTTATTTTGGGGTTTTTAACTATTTCTCTTTTCAAAATTACCTAATATTTAATATTGGTTTCATTTTAGTCATCAATCATTAAAAAATTAACTGTTAACGTAGCATTTTTTATTTTTCAATAATGATGTGACGCTATTTTATGCTAACATATCATCATCACCATTAAATTTTAACAAGAGGTGACTAAAATGATACCAAAATTAATGTTAGATATGATTTTTGAAATAAAAATAATAATTAGATGTCTAAAAGAAATAAAGTGATAATTAGGATTCTATAGTTTATTTATTATAGTCCGGGATATTTTTTTCTCTACGCGCCTTAAGCAATCTTGAGCAACACACGCTCGTTTAAGGATTAGCAATATTAATCGGAATTAATTATTTCATCAGCTACCAACCAGTTTTGGTTCTGTTGATAAAGGCCGGAGCTAGAATGTTCGAGTACAAAAACTAAAATATAACAATTTATTAATTAATAATATTTATTAAATAAAGGATAAATATAAAAAAAAAATTAAATTTATATAATTAAAATAGATTTCACATCAATCAATTTATTTACTCTAAAATTAATAAAATTTATAAATTAATCATTAAATGATAAAATAGAATCCTACAAGAAAAGTGTTAAAAATTCCAATCAAATAACTTGAAAAAAATGAATAGATACAAATAAACAACATTACTAACGATGAATGGTAAGCACCATCAACATTAACATGAAATACAAATATCAGTAATGATACATTAACAAATTAATTTTAGAGTAAATAACATATTTAATCACTTACCCAATGTTACAGTTTAAATTAAGTATTTAATCACTTACCTAATGTTATAGTTTATTTTTTATTATCTAATTATTTTTTTTTCAAAACCATACATAATGTTAACGAGTTTTTTTTTTCATTTTGGTCACTCATCGTTAAAAACCTAACAGTGATATTGATGTGTCGTCATAGGATAATGTCACTTTATCATTAAAAAAATCATGACATCAATGATTTTATTTATCTTTTAACGGCGGGTGACCTAAACAAAATAAAAACGTAATGTTAGGTATTATTTTGAAAAAAATAGTCGTGTGACCAAAATAGAATCACATGAATAAGTGATTGACTAAATATGTAGTTTATCGTTAAATTTATTATAATCCAACCACGACTTATCATTAATGATTATGAGAATATATCAAAATAAGAGAATCAACTGAGCAAGGATGGATCCAGGAGGGAGCGTACGGGGACAATCGCCCCATTAAATTTTCAAATTCTCTTATATTTTATATTTGTTTTCTTTGTATTTTTATTGATATTTATTTTTGCCCTCCCTAAATTTTATATTCTTGTCCCCTTCTAAATTTTATAAATTCGTTCCCTAACATAAAATTTTATATTTATCCCTGAATCTAAAAGTCCAAAATGAGAATAGATCAACAAAACAACCAAATAAACACCAATTATACAAATAACATCAAATCCAACTTGGAAGAATATGTTGTAAAAATTAAAATTGATTAAATTAAATTGTCACCAATTAACACCAATTATGTAAAATTAAATTAACTAAATGTATAAATATAAAGGACTAAATGTATTATTATAGGACTAAATGTATTATTATATAAATTTTAAAATTATCATATCAATCTCTTTATTTATTTAATAACTGATTGCACTATTATAAAATTTTAATGATTTAATTAATAAAATGTTATCAAATAATTAAAATAAAATATAAGGGGCTAAATGTAGCCCAAGTTTGATTTGAAAATCATTATCATTGTATATGGAAGTATTAAATAAATTCCAGTAAGGATGGTAAAAAGCCCTAGGCTTTTACAATAGCTAAGATATCTAAAAGTGAAGAATCAACCTATAAATAGGGGTGTATTCGGTTCGGTTCGGTTCGATTCGGTTTTTTACCAAAAACTGAATCGAACCGAAATAAACGGTTTTTCAATATTTAAACTGAAACCGAAATCGAATAGTTAAAAAAATGAAAAAACCGAAACCGGTTTTTTCGGTTCGGTTCGGGTTTTTTAACGGTTCGGGTTTTTCGGTTCGGTTCGGTTCGGTTTTTCGGTTTTTCAATGAAAAAATCACTTGAAACTATAATTTTTTTTTACAAAAATTGCCTATTCGGTTCAATATGGAACAAATGGGTTCCATATGGAAAACCCGAACCGAACCGAATCAAAAAAATAAAACCTTTAAACCGAATCAAAAACCGAACCGTTTAAAGCCAAACCGAACCGAACCGAACCGTTTTACTCGATTCGTGTCGGTTTTTCGATTTTCTCGGTTTCGTTGCTCACCCTACCTATAAATAAGCATGGCATGATGTCATGTATAGTCTTCCTCGTCATCCTTCCTTTTTGTGCTGCTCTACTCTGAAGTTTGCTGTTGCAGCCTCTCCTGTAAATGAGTTTCAAAATTGAATTGTACAAGACATTTTATTTTGTCTAGAAAATGACAGACTGAGACAACCCCACATGCCTTTTGTTTTGTACTGTAGCTGTGTACTGTCATTCAACCTATACAACTTTTTTTTTTTCTAATTTTTTATTAAAATAAAAGATTATAAATTAATAATTGTTCAAAAAGGTTTTCAATTATTTTAGGATGAATGTTCAAACATTCTTGTGAATGTTTAAAAGATTCTTTTTTTAAACAATTTTTACTTATGGGAAACTTTTTTTACTCCTCATGAATATTGAAAGAACATTTTGAAAAAAAGATAAATTGTTAATTAAAAGCTTTTAAAGTATGCTCTATATATTATTAACTTCTTTTTTCTAATTAAATTGGAACATAACACATGTACTATATGGAACTTAATTAAAATATGATATGAATTAAATATATTTGTTGAGTGATAATCATTAAATATTGGGTATATTGACTTTATGGATAAAAAATTATGGGTAAACTACATGACTGAACATTTTCGTTTAAGTTATATTTTTTCTCTCTAAATTTAAAATACATAATATTTTATCACTTTCGTTTTAATTTAATTAAAATATAATCATTTTCATCGGATCTTAATATAAAATTAAAAAGAATAAACTATTCAAATGATCACTAATGTCTGTGTAAGTTTTCGTTTTCCCACTGAAATTTTAAAAGTAACAAAATGCTCACTAAAACATCAAATTAATTGGTCCTTGAACAATAATTTTATATCTATTTTACCTAAAAAAAAAATTCTAATTTCCATTTTTTCCAAACACTTGACCACCTCCACCGTATTCACGTGAATCACCCTTCACGCAACACCAATCCCAGATGGTATGTTGGTCGCACGATGAAACCATTACCTTGATCGACACCTACCATTACCTTTAGAGAGCACGAAGAAGTATATTCTGTGAACCGAAGAAACATTGCAAGCTTGGCAAAGTTCAATTATTTCTCTCTGCAGCAGCCCTCTCACAACCTTTTTTTGTGTGATAGGAATGAAGATTTATAAAAAACAACTCGTAAACATTATATATAATATTATTGTTCAAGGACATATTTGATATTTTAGTAACCAATTTATTACTTTTGAAACTTTAGTGGGAAAAACAAGAACTTATTTAAACATTAGTGATCATTCGAGTAATTTACCCTTTTAATTATATATATTTAATGTACCACATCATCAGTCCTTTAAAGGTCCAATAGTAGTTAATCTTCATTGACCACATCTTAATTAAATAAAAACGAAAGTGACTAAATATTATATTTTTTAAATTCAAAAAAGAAAAATATACAAAATTTAAACGAAAGTTATCAATCTTGTAGTTTATCCAATATATATATATATAGGGATAGAATTATGTTACACAATGTAAAACTCTTTTAGTTTTACACAGATTCAGGACCGTTGGATGAGTAAAAATATATGGCTGAGATTAACGGTAGGAAATGAGGATATATATACTGGGGGGGAAAACAATGAGTCAATCTCAACCATCTATTTTCACTCATCCAACGGTTCTGAATCTGTATAAAACTAAAAAATTTACATTATGTAAGTAGGTATGGGTTAGAAGTACAACATTAGTGGTCCAACTTCCTTCTCTTTTAGTTTCCCCTTAATTATCAACACCTATTATTTTCCTCCAGTGTAAGTAAGACAAAATAGAATTCCAAATCGTAGTGGTGAAAATAGAGATGAAAAACATCATCTTATTTCTACACAACCCTACCACAAGAAGTATTCGATGCGGTTGTTGGATCTAATAATAGAAGATTGTACAATCTCTATTCATTTATACTACTGCTACTTTCCCCCTTTGTTTTTGTATTCATTGAACAAAACCAGCCTGTTGCACTTGCAGTTGTGCACTGAACTCAAGTATTTATGTATCCTAATAATTTGATTTATAAAATTAATTGATTATGTGTTTAAGGTTTAGGGTTTAAGAGATTAATTACAGCTGCAAGTTTCTCATGAAATCGTTTAATTGTTGTATAGTTTCTTTTACCAAAAGAGAAGGGAACAAAATAGCACCTGAGATCGTAAGATTTATTTTAGACTTGAGCTGACGGACAATTTCTCTCAAAGTTTCGAATTCTCATTAAATTCAAATATTTTCTATTTGATAATTATTTTTCGTATTTTAAAATTTTATAAGTTTATTCCTTAACATAAATTTTAGCGTTTGTACATTAATTTAACCAATAATTTGAAATCGATATTGGGTTATCCAAGTTGTCTCCAATGCCGTTGAACTATCAAAGCCACCCCCGGGCACTAAAATGCTCGATGGATTCACAACAGATGCGGAGAGACTCTCCTTCTATAGTTACTGACCAGGTGTGCACCTCTGGTTTCAATTGGATTTACATTATCTGTGTTATTACTTATTAGTGCTAGCGTTAACTTTGTTTATTACAATGGTGAAATATGAACCAAATGGCTTGTTCTTTCGTATTGAAGCACGAGACTTATGATGTTGTAACGAAGCATGTCATGTCTTAGAATATGTACTATGTATATGCTTTTGGCTTATTGTTTATTCTACTAGCATATTTATATTTATATTTATGATATTCATTGTTCGCATGTTCAATTAATGATATGCTATTAAGTTTATAAAGTTCAACATTCGGATTTTTTATTTTGCAGGTTAGTAAACTTGAGCAGTTTTTTTCCCCAGTAAATTTGACTTTATTAAGGATTTAAAAGTACAAATTAAACATCTAAGTTGCGTACCTCATTAAAAATCTCCCTAGACTTATTTGGAGGAAAATAGTACAACGCAACTAAGAAAAACTGAATAAAACATGCATACATCTACTAAATCGATTGAAGAACAATCCAAAGAGATTCCGACCAATCGTAACTAGTTGCTCTATAGAAGACCACTCACCACCATGGAATTGTTGAAAATAAAAGTCTAAAACAATGACTAGCAGCCGGTGGCTATCAACAATTATTAAGCATTATTTTTGTTGAATTAAGCAAGGGATAATTATAACATTTAGTCCCTAAACTTTAGGGTATTTACAAGATTAGTCCTTAAGCTTCAACTATAAATACCCTAGCTCATTTAGCTTCAAAATCATCCCAAAGCATTCTAGCTTTCTCCCAATACTAGAGAATTTAGAAAGTTTTCTTGAGAGTTGTTTACTCCTTTTTATCAAGAGAGAATTATCATTGTTTTCTCCTTGGTAGATCGAGAGAGGTTGTAATTCCTATTTTCTCATAGTGAAATTCTTCTACCGTTGCCCGTGGTTTTTACCCTATATATTATTTAGGGGTTTTCCACGTAAATTTTGTGTCTCTTTTATCTTCATTTTTATTTTCTCAAATTATCAGTTACGATTTTGCTCTATCCGATAGCCGTCTTCCGCAACAATTGGTATCCGAGCCAGATTTGAGTGTGTAATATCTACTTATTGTCTTAGTGGTTGCCACCAAAAGGTGGATCCTCCAACATAAGAAAGTAAGAAGTTATTACCCATTTTTGAAGGTTCCAGAGAACTATTCACGATAGTAAAATAGTGTGAGCTATCCGTAATAGAAGATATGGCAACAAAATTTGATATTGAAAAATTCAATGGGAGAAATTTCTCAATGTGGAAATTGAAGATGAAGGCCATTGTGAGGAAAGACGGTTGTCTAGCAGCTATCAGTGAAAGGCCGATAGATTTCACATATGACAACAAATGGATCGAAATGGACGGGAATACTATGGCAAACATTCATCTGGCATTAGCAGATGAAGTATTGTCAAGCATCGAGGAGAAGAAGACAGCTAAGGAGATATGGGATCATCTCACCAAATTGTACGAGGCCACATCGTTGCACAATAAAATTTATCTTAAGAGGAAATTGTACACTCTCCGTATGCCAGAATATACTTCAGTGACGGAGCACTTAAACACACTAAACACACTATTTTCTCAGTTTACATCCTTAAGATGTACAATAAGAGAACAAGAACGTGCTAAACTTCTACTTCAAAGTCTACCTGATTCGTATGATCAACTCATCATCAACTTGACAAACAGTAATGTCACCAGTCTAGTATTCGATGACGTTGCAGCTGCTGTTCTACAAGAAGAAAATCAACGCAAGAACAAGGAAGACAAACAAGTAAATCTGCAACAAGCAGAAGCGTTAACAACGATGAGAGGGAGATCAACAGAACGTGGCTAAAATAGCAGTCACAAACATGGTAGATCGAAGTCGAGAAGCAAGAAGAATTTAAAGTGCTACAACTATGGAAAGAAGGGTCACTTGAAGAAGGATTGTTGGAGTCTAAATAAAAACTCCAATCCACAAGGCAATACCGCAAACACTTCAGATAATGGAGATGCTCTATGTTGTGAAGCGTCAACCACCGTGGAAGGTAGAAAGAGATATGCAGATATATTGCTCATTGATTCGGGAGCAATATATCACATGACCTCAAGAAGATAATGGTTCCATCATTATGAACCTGTCTCAGGAGGATCTGTTTATAGTTGCAATGATCATACCTGAGAGATTGTTGGTGTGAGAACCATCAAATTGAAGATGTATGATGGAACAATTAAAGTTGTTCGAGATGTGCGACACGTGAAAGGCCTGGAGAAAAATTTATTATCTTATGGACTGTTGGATAATAATACAAGCAAGATTGAAACACGGAAATGAATCATGAAGGTGTTCCGTGGAGCGCTTGTAGTGCTGAAAGGCGAAAAGATAGTTGTAAACTTGTACATGCTGAAGGGAGAGACTTTACTAGAAGTAGAAGCCTCTGTTGCCTCATGTAGTTCAGATTCTGTAATGCTATGGCATCAGAAACTTGGATACATGTCAGAACAAGGAATTAAAGTCCTTGTGGAGCAAAAACTACTTCCAGGCTTAACAAAGTTATCACTTACTTTGTGTGAGCATTGCATAACAAGTATGCAGCACCGGTTGAAATTCAACAAGTCAAATTCTAAAGGCAAAAATGTTCTAGAATTGGTTCATTCTGACGTATGGAAAGTACCAGTTGCATCCCTAGGCAGAGCAAAATACTTTGTCTCATTTATTGATGACTACTCCAGGAGATGTTGGGTGTACCCTATTAAGAAAAAGTCAGACGTGTTTTCAAATTTCAAAAACATCAAAACGCGGGTGGAACTTGATTCTGGAAATAAGATCAAGTGTTTCAGAACATATAATGGAGGAGAATACACAAGTGAAGAATTTGATGACTTTTGCAAGAAAAAAGACATCAAAAGACAGTTCACAATGGCGAACACTCCTCAACAAAAAGGGAGTGACAGAGCGGATGAACAGAACCTTGTTAGAAAAAACAATGGCAATGTTGAGGGATGCAGGTATAGAAAAATCATTCTGGACAGAAGCAGTCAATACCGCTTGTTATTTTGTGAATCGAGCTCCATCAACTGCAATAGAGCTGAAGACACCAATGGAGATATAGACTAATAAACCAGCTGATTATTCAAACCTTCATGTATTTGGAATTATTGTGTACGTGATGTACAACTCCCAAGAAATTTCAAAGCTGGATCCAAAATCCAGGAAATGCAAATTCTTGGGGTATGCTAATGGTGTAAAGGGGTATCGCTTGTGGGATCCCACTACCCGCAAAGTGATCATCAGTAGGGATGTTATATTTGTAGAAGATAAACTACAAAGAAAAGAAGATGATGATAGCACATAAAAGCCAGAGACTACGCAGATACATGTGGAGAAAGAGTTTGAACAAGGAGATTTTTCTGAAGCAGAATCAGCACATAATGAACAAGAACCAGAGAGTTCTGAAGCTCCAACAACTCGTCAATCAGATCGTGTGAGAAAACGTCCCAATTGGCACTCAGATTATGTTATAGAATGAAATATTGCATAATGCCTTTTAACAGAAGACGGTGAGCCATCAACATACCATGAGGCAATAAATAGTTCAAATGCTTCACTATAGACGATGGCGATGCAAGAAGAAATTGAAGCCCTTCATAAAAATAATACATGGGACATTGTGCCACTACCACAAGAAAGGAATCCAATTGGTAACAAATGAGTCTTCAAAATCAAGCGAAATGGTGATGATAAAGTGGAGATGTATCATGCAAGACTGGTGGTCAAAGGATATGCTCAAAAAGAAGGTATTGATTTCAATGAAATCTTTTCTCCTGTGGTTCGACTAACAACAGTTCAAGTAGTCTTGGCAATGTGTGCTACATTGAACTTACATCTAGAGCAGCTAGATGTTAAAATAACTTTTCTTCATGGAAATCTTGAAGAAGAGATTTACATGCTCCAACCTGAAGGTTTTGAAGAAAAAGAAAAGAAGAAATTGGTTTGTAGGTTGAACAAATATCTGTACGGTCTAAAGCAGGCGTCGAGGTGTTGGTATAAGAGATTTGATTCCTTCATTATGTGCCTTGGATACAACAGACTTAATGCAGACCCTTGTGCTTATTTCAAGAGGTCTAATGATAAAGATTTTGTTATATTGTTGTTGTATGTGGATGACATGTTGGTTGCAGGACCCAACAAAGATCATATTGAAGAATTGAAGGCACAACTGACTAAGAAATTTGAAATGAAGGACTTGGGATCAGCAAACAAGATTCTAGGGATGCAAATTCACCGAGAAAGAAGTAATAGGAAGATTTGGCTTTCACAAAAGAATTACTTGAAGAAGATCTTGTCACGATTCAACACGTAAGATTGTAAACCAATTTCTACCTATATTCCTATTAACTTCAAATTATCCTCCAGTATGAGTCCTAGCAGTGAAAAAGAGAGGATGGAGATGTCTCGAGTACCGTATACATCAGCAGTGGGAAGTTTAATGTTCGCTATGATATGCACAAGACTAGACATTGTATAAGCAGTGGAAGTGGTTAGTCGGTATATGGAGAATCCAGGCAAAGAGCATTGGAATACAATAAAGAGGATCCTGAGATACATCAAAGGGACCTCAAATGTTTCATTATATTACGGAGGATCAAACTTACTTATCAATGGGTATGTCGATTATGACTATGCAGGGGATTTGGATAAAAAAAATCTAGTACAAGATATGTGTTTAAAGTTGCTGGTGGAGCTGTAAGCTGAGTTTCAAATTGCAGTCAGTTGTGGTTACATCCACAAAAGAGGCAGAATATGTAGCAGCTACACAAGCTAGTAAAGAAGCAATTTGGTTGAAGATGTTATTGGAAGAGCTTGGGCACAATCAAGAGTATGTCTCTTTGTTTTGTGATAGTCAAAGTGCCTTGCATCTAACAAGGAATCCAACATTTCATTCAAGGACAAACCACATACGAGTTCAATACCATTTCATTCGTGAAAAGGTGGAAGAAGGGACGATAGATATGCAGAAGATCCATATCAAAGACAACATAGCAGATTTCATGACGAAGGCGGTCAGTGTTGATAAATTTACTTGGTGTGAAGATATGATGGTACAAGGTAGAAAGAATGGTGTGAAGATATGATTGTTCCAATCAAATCTTCAAGTGGGAGATTGTTGAAAATAAAAGTATAAAACAATGGCTAGCAGCCGGCGGCTATCAACAATTATTAAGCATTATTTTTGTTGAATTAAGCAAGGGATAATTATAATATTTAGTCCCTAAACTATAGGATATTTACAAGATTAGTCATTAAGCTTCAACTATAAATATCCTAACTCATTTAGCTTCAAAATCATCCCAAAGCATTCTAGCTTTCTTCCAAAACTAGAGAATTTAGAGAGTTTTCTTGAAAGTTGTTTTCTCCTTTTTATCAAGAGAGAATTATCATTGTTTTATCCTTGGTAGATCGAGAGAGGTTGTAATTCCTATTTTCTCATTGTGAAATTCTTCTACCGTTGCCCGTGATTTTTACCCTATATTATTTAGAGGTTTTCCACGTAAATTTTGTGTCTCTTTTATCTTCATTTTTATTTTCTCAAATTATCAGTTGCGATTTTGCTCTATCTGATAGCCGTCTTCCGCTACAGGAACAACTGACTCATACCTACCCAGTCTTAATTTAGCTAAAAGAACCGCCAATCCAGTTGACTATGTAATCTTGCTTCGAGCCAAAACTGAAAAATTCATACTTCGAATGATCTTTTCTATCAAATTCTGCTTTGATAACAACCCAAACCACAAAACCATCAATGAAGAAAGCAATAAAGTCGACAAGGAAAAGCGATTCGATAGCACAACTCGACTATCCAAGAGCCAAATAGCTAAAGCCATCCATAGGTTAGTTTGAGGAGCACCATCATCACATGATTCCAATATCTGTTTCCAGGGTATAATATTCGAATACATTGGTGGCCATATATATCCATAGGTCGTTTACTTGTAATTGGTCTATAAACCCTTTATTTATTTTTGATGTTTATTTTGTGAACTAATGAAACAAAGTTTCGGTTTCTAAACTTATTTTCAGTACCTGTTAAACAAAGTTTTTTTTTAGTAATGACCGTTTCGATGGCCTAATGTATACGAGTTTAAGATAATATATTCATATTATATTTATTGTATGACACATCAACAGTAATTAATATTAATTGTTGCTTCAAAAGAAATTATATGCATTCATTGTTTCTTTAATAAACTAAATTTCATTATCAATATAATGATGTCTCATGCAAGTGTACTGATAAATTAAAAGTTATTCATGCTGCAAATATCTTTTATTTATTTCATATTGTTGAGAAGAGGTTTAATCAAATTAATACTTTACAAAGATCAAGAGATAATCGATGGAGATTTAATCAATTAAAAATTATAATTTAAATTAAATTGTAATAAGTTGAGTAAACAAACTACACAATATTTTAAATTAATGACGTATCTAATTAAATTCACTCTCAGAGACGGAAGTTAAAATACCGAGCTTTCAAAGTTGAATTAATTAAAAGTTTTAAAATACTTAAGATTGTTTTAATTTAAAATTTTACTATGCTTTTAAAAAGTTATCATTTATGAAGTAAATAAATCATATAATTATTATTTTCGAATCAAAATATAATTCTTGGCATTTCTGATGTTAAAACGGGGACATTAAACACCCGTGCCCTTGATATTTTTAATGTTTGAATTTGAGACCGCAATGAATAATAACAATTCTTTTACTATCAAAATCACTAGAATTCGTGCAAAAATTATTAAAATAACAATTAAAAAACTATATAGCTTAATTTTGTAATGTCTAGGAATTTTAAATACAGTAGTAACATAGAGGACCCAGCTTTCCAATGTCGAATGATCCATCAATCCAGCATGCGGCTGCATGCATGTACTGATTTATTTATGGTGGGGACCCTCTTTCCTTTGACGGTTGCCGTAGTCAAGTCTCTTTCCACTTCTTACCCTTTACATCTCCTTTATTTCAAATATTTCCACATTTTATTCTCTCTCTCTCTCTCTTAATAAGAGTCGAAACATGGGTGGAAAACAACAGTCACTAGAAAAATGATAATAATACTAATATTTAACAAAATTTTATACAATGATAAAATTTAATTATTATTTTTATGAAGCAGTGTGCAAATTAGTAATTTTGTGAACTTTAGTACAGCTTGACCTTAATGAGGAAAATGACACAAAAATATAATGGAACATCATATGACTTGGGAGAGCATGAACCATACATATAATTCCTTTGCATTCAGCTTAGAAATTGATGTGAATAATGCATCAGATGAGGCTGTGTGGCGAACGTGATGGCCCTACGTGCTAATCATCTTTCTTATTTGTATCACAATGTACTCCACTAATTGTATTTTTTTAATTTAATCATTGATATATTTATAACTTATTCATCAACTAATCCGAATTAAGTATTATGAAGACTCGTTAACTATATGGGTGTAACTCTCTTAACTCAGTTTACTTCGTTCACAATGTTAAAATTTAAATCTCATACATTGCTTAAAAAATCTAACATCTTATTTTACTAGATTAACTAGTTGTTGGTCGTACTATCTTTTTAATTACGTCCGTGACTGTTTAATTTTACGGGTTAATTAGACATAAGTTTCATAAGCATTTGTAGAAAATTTCTAAGAGAAAAAATGGCGACGGAGGGACCGAACCTGCAAAAGTACTTTGGAAGAAAACAATATGTAAGGTATGGCTCATAAATATACCGGTAAAGAGGACAAGGTTTTCTATTATAAATAGAGATGTAACCTAAACCTATGAGACATTGAATAAAATTTCTATCGCCGCCTAGGCACCGAGGACGTAAGCACATTGCTGAACCTCGTTAAAATTCTTGTGTTCTTTCGTTTACTTTTCCCGATTCTTCAATAATTGGTATCAGATGTCAGGAGAAAAATTTGAAGTTGCGAAATTCGATGGTCAGGGTAACTTCGAATTATGGCAAACGAGGGTGAAGGATCTATTGGCGCAGCAGGGGATCCTGAAGGCTTTGAGACCTACAAAGTCGGCGTCGATGGAGGAGGAAGATTGGGAAGAATTGCAACAGCGAGCGGCAAGAACCATACGATTATGCTTGGCGAACGAGGTCATGTATCACGTCATGCATCTATCGTCTCCAGACGAAATTTGGAGGAAGTTGGAAAGTCAGTTTATGTCTAAATCCTTAACGACAAAACTGTATCTAAAGCAGCGGCTGTATGGGCTAAAGATGCAGGACGATCATGATTTGGCACAACACGTGAATGTATTCAATCAAATCGTTTCTGATTTGGCTCGGGTTGATGTGAAAATTGAGGATGAAGACAGAGCGATGATTCTGTTGTGTTCGTTGCCTCCCTCTTACGAACACATGGTGACTACTCTTACATATGGGAAAGAGACTATCAACGTTGAGGATATTACTGCAGCCTTGTTGGCTCACAACTAGCGAAAGTAGAATGCAGGGGAAAGCTCTCAAGCCGATAGCTTATATGTCAAGGGTAATCGAGACCGTGGACAGAAGACAGAGAAGGCAGGGTCTGACAAGCAAAATTCCAGATCCAAATCTAGGGATAAGAAGACAATTCACTGTTACAAGTGAAAAGAGGCGGGACATATGAAGCGAGACTGTCCGAAGTTGAAAAAGAAGACTGATGAGAAGCGTGATGATTCATCCAAGTCTGTGAATGTGGTCGAGGATGAAAATTATGATTGCAGTGAGGGTGATATGCTTTCTATTTCAACGACTCAATTGACGGATGTTTGGATTCTTGATTCAGGATGTTCTTATAACATCACGCCAAATAGGGAATGGTTTTCAACATACAGGTCGGTTAATTCTGGTTCTGTTTATTTGGGTGATGATCGATGTTGCAATATTGTTGGTATTGGTGAGGTCAAAATTAAGATATATGATAGCTCTGTTCGGACGTTGAGTGGTGTTCGGCATATCCCAGATTTGAAGAATAATTTGATTTCTTTGGGCACTTTGCAAAAGAATGGTTTTATCCCTAAGGCTAATGAGGATAGGGAAACCTTTCGGATTGATAAAGGTGCTTTGACTGTGATGAAAGGCAAAATGACTACAGGGAATATTTACAGATTGTTAGGGAGTACCGTTGTAGGTGGAGTTCATTCTGTTGAGTCCTGTGATGATACAACCAAACTATGGCATATGCGTCTTGCTCATCTTAGTGAACGTGGTATGGATGAATTACATAAAATAAATCTGTTGCATGGTGTTAAAAGATATAAGCTCGATTTTTGCAAATATTGTGTTCTTGGTAAACAGACTAAAGTTCGTTTCAAGACTGCGAAGCACACAACTGAAAGGATTCTTGATTATGTGCATTCTGATGTATGGGGGCCTTCCACGAAATCATATTTGGGTGGATCTAGGTATTATGTTACTTTCATTGACGATTTTTCACGAATATTTTGGGTGTATTTTTTGAAACACAAGTCCGACGTTTTTGAGAAGTTCAAGCTGTGGAAAGCTGAGGTAGAAAACCAAACAGGACGAAAAATCAAGTGTTTGCGGTCTGACAATGGTACGGAGTACACAGATACACAGTTTCTAAACTTCTGTAAGGAGCACGGGATTAAGAGGCATTTTACAGTGCGCAAGACACCACAACAGAATGGTGTTACGGAACGGTTGAATAGGTCGTTGAGTGAAAGAACCAGATGTTTGCGGTTGAATGCGGAGCTTCCCAAACACTTCTGGGATGAGGCTGTTAACATGGTGTGTTATCTTATCAATAGATCGCCAAGGGCATCATTGGCTGGGAAAGTTACAGAAGAGGTATCGACTGGTCATGAAGTTAGTTTTGATCACTTACGGATTTTTGGTTGTCCTGCTTATATGCATGTACATGCTGATGAGAGATCCAAACTTGATGCAAAATCGAATGAGTGCATTTTTCTGGGTTACAAGAAAGGTGTCAAAGGATTCAAATTCTGGGATCCAGTTGCGAAGAAAATTGTGATCAATAGAGATGCTATTTTTTGATGAACAGTCCATGTTACAGCAGAAGACATGCATGACAGTGGTGGATTTCGAGCAGTTTTCAGTTGAGAAAACAGAACTTCTCAACCGACTTCTGGTGGTTCCGCTACGGATTATTTGCAGGATTATAGTCTCGCCAGAGATAGGGTGAGACAGACGAATATAAAGCCTCCGAACATATTGGGTTTTGAAGACTTGGTCTCTTTTGCACTTACTGTTAGCAGTGATGATCCGATTACTTTTCATGATGCAGTTACTAGTCAGGAAAATGAAAAGTGGATGGCTGCCATGGTTGAGGAGATGGAGTCTTTGAATCACTATCGTACATGGGAGTTAGTTCCCCTTCCTGAGGGTAAGAAGCCTATTGGTTGCAAATGGGTGTATAAGAAGAAACCAACAGTAACAGAAAAAGAGAGGGAGAAGTTCAAGGCTCGCTTGGTAGCAAAGGGTTTTTCACAGCAGAAAGGAGTTAATTATGATGAAATTTTTTCTCCTGTGGTCAGGCACACTTCAATCCGAGCAGTACTTGCATTGGTGGCTAGTTGAGATTTACATTTAGAGAAGATGGATGTTAAAACTGATTTTTTGCATGGTGATTTAGAGGAGCAGATCTACATGCGGCAGCCTAAAGGTTTCACTCAACCTGGAAACGAGCATTTAGTTTGCATATTGAAGAAATCTTTGTACGGGTTGAAACAGTCTCCGAGACAGTGGTATAAATGATTTGACTCCTATATGATCTCGATTGGCTATAACCGATGTGAGTATGATTGTTGTGTCTATGTTAAGAGCCTTGATGATGGTTCTTTTATTTTTCTGTTACTGTATGTTGATGATATGTTGATTGCTGCGAAGAACATGGATGATGTTATCGGTTTGAAAACCTTATTGAGTCAGGAATTTGATATGAAATATTTAGGTGCTGCAAAGAAAATTCTTGGAATAGAAATTTGCAGGGAAAGAGACTCAAGGAAACTGTGGCTATCTCAACGGGATTATGTTAAGAAAATGATAGAAAGGTTTGCGATGAGCAGCGCAAAACCAGTTAGCACTCCATTGGCGAATCATTTTAAGCTCTCATCAGAACAGTGCCCGAAGACAGATAAGGAAGCTGAAGATATGGCAAAGGTTCCGTATTCTAATACTGTTGGCTGCTTGATGTATGCTATGGTATGAACTCGTCCTGATTTAGCTCATGTTGTTAGTCAAGTTTGTAAGTACATGTCTAAACCTGATAAGCAACATTGGGAAGTAGTCAAGTGGATCTTTTGATACTTAAAGGGTACTATGGGACATGGTATTGTTTTTGGTAGTCAGCAGGATAATCCTTTGGTTGTAGGATATGTGGATTCAGACTATGCAAGTAACTTGGATAATAGAATATCTACGACAGGGTATGTTTTTACTCTTGGTGGATGACCTATTTGTTGGAAGTCTACTGTTCAATCTATTGTGGCACTATCTACAACTGAAGTTGAATACATGGCAGCGGCTGAAGCTACAAAAGAAGCTTTATGGCTCACTGGTTTAGTGAAAGAGTTGGGTGTTCAGCAAGGTGGAGTTCAGTTGCTTTGCGACAATCAAAGTGCTATTCACTTGGCTAAGAATCAGGTATATTGTGCTATATCTAAGCACATTGATGTACATTTTCACAAGATCAGAGAGTTGGTTGCATCTGGAGAGGTTTTGTTTCAGACGGTACATACTGATGAGAATGCCGCTGATATGTTCACGAAGCTAGTTATGACAAACAAGTTCAAGCATTGCTTGGACTTGATGAATATTTCGAGTTGTTAAAGAAGTAAGGTAACCCAACCCACGTTGAATGTTTCCTAAAGGGTAAGATATTCGCCAAGGTGGAGATTTGTAAGGTATGGCTCATAAATATACCGGTAAAGAGGACAGGAGATGGAGCGGAGTGAGCGAACATCAACTGTTCTTACAAAGAAAGTCTCGTAGTGGGAGTTACGATTATGTGGGTTGAGGGTGCGGGGGAGCAGCCCTCACAGTATGATACAGGGTTAATTTTGTAATTGTGTACTAGGGTTTTCTATTATAAATAGAGATTGTAACCTAAACCTATGAGACATTGAATAAAATTTATAGCGCCGCCTAGGCACCGAGAACGTAAGCACATTGCCTAACCTCGTTAAAATTCTTGTGTTCTTTCGTTTACTTTTCCCGATTCTTCAACACAATATATGGCCATGTACATAAGTTCTTTCTTCATCACATGAAACCCTTATAATGATAAATATATTTACTACAAAGGGGAACAAATAGGGAAAAAACAGTCGTGAAAATAAAAAGGGGTAAATGGGACATTAATGAACACAAATAAGAAGATAAATTTTGCCTGTTGGTGGGTCCAACTACCCACCCAAGAGACAGCGACAAACCATAATGTCTATCGTTCAGGCTGTAACGTGGGAAAACAATGGTGGTTAAGAGAGGTGGCTGTTTTCGGAAAGCTTTGATTGTTGGGTCAGGTTATTTAACTCTTGAGTTTCCATTTCTGGACATGTCCTGACCGGGACTTCACCATCAGCTGAGCTTTCAGCTCTCACCACTGAGTTTCATCCTTTTGCGATGAAAAGGGAACAGCCAATACTCGGTCCTATAGGGACTACTTTGGAACTATCCTGATGGGACAAGAACATAAGGTGAACAATCATTTCATCACCATGGATGATCAAATTAGTGAAATTAATCTCTCATAAACAAGAGGAAATTATGATTTGATATGGCAAGAAAGTTAAAGAATTTTGAGTTTAAAGTAGGGTAAATTATGTATTTAGTCATCCACTTATTCTTGTGGTTTCGTTTTGAGCACCCAATTTTTTTAAAAGCATATATAACATTACATTTTTGTTTTGTGTTAATCGCCCGCCATTAAAAAATATGGTAAACTATATATTTAGTCACACAACTATTCGCAGGGTTTTGTTTTGGTCACTCAACTACTTTTTTCTTCAAAATCATACATAACGTTACGTTTTGGTTCTCTTCTGGTCACAAATCATTAAAAAATTAATGGTGATGTTGATGTATCACCATAAGGTAATGTCATGACATCATTAAAAAAAATTCATGTCAGTAGTTCAATTTATTTTTTATTGACGAGTGACTAAAACGGAATAAAAACATAACATTAAATATGATTTTTTTAAAAAAAATAGTTGGATGACCCGTTATTTTGGAGGGGATGGCCTTTTGATGTCTTGGAGGCTTTCTTCTGCTGCTCTCTGTTGGGTAAAAAGTGTATTTGGTATTGGCTATCCTAGTCACGACGTCTCTCGTCTTTCGAGAAGCATTGTCCATGTTTGATATGGTTTGATCTCAGTGTTAAACGGAGTTTTGGCGAAGCTAGTGGCACGATATTTTTTTGTTATAGCAATGTGGCGTGTGTTAAGTGAGGTTCTTCAATGTTCAAGATTTGATGGCATATGCAAAAATTTGGAAAGACCATGATCTTATGTTGGTGATGCTCGTGTTCTAAAGAGGCCTTCGACAACTATGATTTTCGTGGATGTTGGTGCAATTTTATTCTTTCTCTAGTGTAGTGTTAAGTTATGCCCTTCGTGGTTGCAGTCGAATAGAAAATCTTCGACATTTTCGATTCTGGAAGGTTGGTATTGCTCAAAGCATATGAGAGTTATAGTGTATCTATCCCATCTATTTTGAGTAGGATGTTATTTTTTGGAGTTCTATAACCCCTTAATTGTGTTAATTGTCATTTAGTAAATTTTTTCTATTAATATAAATGTTTATTGTTTACTGAACGAAAAAAAACAGTTGGATGACCAAAACATAATTGCAAGAATAGTTGGGTTACTAAACACGTAGTTTAACCTAAAAAAATAAATAGAGCTGTTGATATGAAATTTTTTTATTTTCTTGATGATGACGTGACATTACCTTACGGTGTAACACCGACACCATCGTTAATTTTTTAAAGACGGGTGGCCAAAACGGAACCAAAACATTAAGTAACAAAAATAATTGGGTGAGTAAATAAGTAATTTACCCTTTAAAGTATTGGTGGTATGGGGTTTCAACATTCCAGGGCCTGAAATGACTGCATGCATGCAAACTGGTTAAAAAAATATGTGAAAATATTTTTTTTCAAACCGTTAAAATAATTAGAATATGTTTCTGAATATGCAAACTGGTTTGCTATCCCTACGAAAAGATAGCTAAGCAATCCAGAATGGGCTATAAAGGTCAAGTACTGTTGGACCAAAGCAGACCAAACCCAAGAGAATTGGAAGGTCGGTTATCCACTACTCTTAGATGGGCCCAAATCCAACTAATAGCTTATAGATCAGTTATATAAAATTAGGGTAAATTACAAATTTCACTATTCCATTTTAACCTAACTCCTATTTTGATAATTAAATTTTAAACTTTTCAACTTAATCACTTGGTTTTGACATTGTTCTTGTTTTGATCACTTCACTATTAAATCACAAATGGTGTGATGACATGATTTTTTTTTACCGACGTGAATTGTTTTCACTAACGTGGAACACCACGTGTTGTCCATCCCATTCTCTCTCTCTCTCTCTTTTCATTTCATCATATTTCCAATAATTTCATCATTTTCATCGACCAATTCCTTTTGTTGCCTATCATCTTCAATCAACGATTAGTCAAACACCCGCTCACGTCTTTGCTTCAACCATTATAGTTGAATCAATAATAACATCATCCCTATAAACCATTATTGTTTAAAACATGTAAAAATGAAGATGGTGCTCGCTATGTCACATAACAATATATCTAATCTTCCATCTTGCCTTAATGGTAGCACACTTAAAATATTAATTGAGTCGGTTAAAATAAAAGAAAATTTGAAAAGGAAGAAAATAGATGCTCACCTTTCATTTATGGTGGATCTATCAAAGTCTTAATTTGAAGATTTTAACAACAGAGATACCCTTTTGGGACGAGAAGCAACATATATTTGTTCGGGCTTCATTCAATGGCAGGTGATGGATCAAAGAACAAGAAACAAAGCGTTTAACACTAGATTCATGGAGTTTAGGGTGTTTTCTGATTATACGGATACCAAATTGGTGTTCAAAAGGACAATACGAATTTGGTGGAAAATTTTGAGAGTCAACAATCATTGGTGAAAGCAATCAAATTGAAGACTAATATGATGTTCAATTGTGGCAAGCCGTCACTAAAATCTAAGTTGGTTCGGATAGAGAGAAAGGAAAGGAGAGAAAGAAAAAAAAAGCAACACAAAAAATGAAGAAAAGAACTTTTATAAAGATTTAAAAATGATGTACTGGTGTAAATTTATTTTGTTGTAGAGATCCAAAATGATACCATTTTGGTTAAATGGTCATGTGATTACACGTTTGTGATTTAACAAAATGATCATATCATAAGCAATGCCAACATTAAATGATCAAATTTTAAAAAAGGTAAACTATGTGAATAGTCCCTTTTGTTTAGGGTCCGTTAACCCTTAACGAATATGTGACATAGCTGAGAGACTAAAATCAAATGGGTGTTGTAACACCCTAATTTGGGGTTATGTTTCTTATAGATTAAATATGAAGTTGGTTGGAAAATAATTGTTTTATTAGACCATTATTTTATTAAACAAATGAGGATGATGAATTAGGTGGATGTGGACAAATTGTTGTGTTTGATGGGATTAAATTATTATAATGGCATTGCTAGAATCCATTGTTTCCAGCTTTCACTTTCTGCTAGTATCCACCATTATTTCCAGCAGAATGGTCCAAATGAAATTATATATATATAAAATAATATAGTGTTGGATGGTGATTGCAGTGGTTGAGTAGCCTTATATCATTGCTCAATATTTAACTATTTTGGGGTTTCTTTGAATTTTCAACTATATGTATCAAGTATCAATCTTTTGTTCTTTTTGGGATGCTTGTCGAGTTAGTGGAAGTTTAAACATGTGGAACTGAACATCTTTCTGCAAAATTTCCCTTGTTTTTTGGTTTTGGATTTGGTTTTCAAGTGGTGGAAAAGGATCCATGTCGACTGCTAACTCGAGTGATGCTTGGAAAGTAGTAGATTCAGTCCTAGATCAGTTCCCTACTGGTCTGCGAGTGCTTGTTGTTGACAATGATCCAACATGTATCATAATCTTGGAAAAGATTCTAAGAACTTGTTCATATGAAGTTACCAAATGCAATCGAGCAGAAACGGCAGTGAAAACATTTTGAAGAGGTGGAATACTCATACTCAACTAATGAAGGAAATTGGAAAAGCTCAAACTTTGCGTATGATTCTTGATGAAAGAGAGAAGTGTTTAAATACCCATTGATTTACCCGTGTGAAGTTATGAATACACATTTATTAAATCGCCCACAAGTTATCTTGGTTCTAATTAATGGAGTTTCAGCAAGTGAAGAAACTGCTCAGACGAAGGAAAATGGGGGTTGTGATTCCAACCTAAAAAATCACGTGGGTGGTGTCTAGGAGAATAAAGGGACAAATCGTGTCATGAGTCCTACGGGTTTGGTAAAAACTCAGCCTTGTCTCCTAGTTTTTGTTTATGGCCCAATAGTGTAAATTATTTCGGTTCAATCCCTAATTTTAGTGATTAATTATTATAGTAACCCCACAAGTATTCAATTATACTAATTGGGTTTACAAATTATTATTTCAATTCTAATAAGCTATATTTATGTCGAGGAAATTATTTGGATATGATTTAGTAATTTTGATGACCTGGATCGTGAGGAAAATATTGGAAGTTGATTTCAAGATCGAGGGCGTTTAAATGGAATTTAATGGTTAATCAGTGTGGCAAAGAAATCGAGGTAATTCATTACTACCTCTTTATGCTTTGTGGAACATGTTGATATTGGTAAATACATGAATAAGAAATGTTTGGTCTCATATGTGTAATTAATGAAGTTCTACACTCGATTCGAATACAATAAAAATTTCGGTAACTGAATATGGATCAGATGACTAATATAAGGAATTGAAGAACATTTTGAATTCAATTACAAGTTATGAGATTAAGTGATATAGGAATCAACACTAGATATGAAATTTTATAATTTATCTCATTTGATAAGGTATGGAAATACTTCGATTGGGTAAAATTACGAAATTACCCTTATGTTGGAAAATGACAAGAATTGTCTCTGGAAGTTCATTGATAACTCTAAAAGATATATTGATTTGATGAAACTACTTATGTGCATAAGAAATGCTAGTTTTACTTAGGAAATTTGGATAACCGATTTTTAACCCAAGAGGGTTTATACAAGATACTAGAAGTCTATTAAGAAATCATTTCAAGATCAAAGAATGTTCGGGAAAACGATTAACCATAGGATCTCTAAATTATAGTTATTTTCATTAAGAGTTAATATCGAAATTATCTGGCTATGAAATTACAAAAATACCCTTGAGTGATAAAGTAGTCCGAGTTGACCCTGAATGAGAAAGTACTTTGAGGATTCATTTTTAACTCCATAAATTACTGATTTACTTGTTGAGATCCTATTTTTGTATGGAAAATTTCTGATAATTCGTTAGTAACATATGAGAAGGTATTTAACTCGAAATCTTCGAGTTATGAGCAAATACCTAAAGAATAAATTATCAAGGGTACTCTTCTGTCAGAATTGTTCGTATAGAATGTAATAGATGATAAGTCTGAATTAAATAATAAGATCAGACGGAAAGAACTGATTAAAATATTTGGGATTTATAAAATAACCAAAATACCCTTGTAATGGAAATGACTTAAGAATATCACCAAGTTTAGGAATGAATAGCTATCCTCAAGCTTTGAAATGAATGGAATAAAACTGAGCATCAAAATGACCAAAATACCCTTATGACCTAGAATAAGTAAATGTCTTGGATTAATTAAGAAATCCAAATAAACATGGATTCTGTGCTACCAGTAAAAGTTATGGAACGCAGCTTAAGTGATCAACCAACGCTAGTGCTATATCATTACTTGAATGATATAGGTACCACTTGAATGTTTGTTCGTCTTCTCAAATTTGGATCGATGATAATTCTTGAAGTGCTTGGCTCAGCTAAACACTAGAGCGCATACAGTACTAATAAGTGGGTATTCGTGTAACAAATCAATCACGAATACCAGAATGACTTTATTATATGACTAAATTGAACTGAAAGGAAGTACAACATGTATTTGAAATTCAGAAACGTCTAAATTATTCTGGAAAACTCTAAAGTAACCGGGATAGACTTGCTTACTAAACGAACTAAGTAACCTCAATGACTGAGAATTAATTAGGTGATTGGATTACTTTAGAAACACTGTTAAAATTACATGATGAATTGTCCTTATGGGTTATGAACCATGAATCAAGTGCATACGTATTTCCTGATATCGTTGAAATATGGAAATGTAATAAAGACCGTTGGAAGATCTATTCAGCGATGATTATGGGGATGATCTATGGATCTGCATTATGGTATTAAAGAGTGAATACACTAGAATTATAATGAATTGACTTGTTGACATGCATCGGTTTGGGAGTTGTGTAACTCGAGTTATTTGATAATACGATCGTTAGTCATAGATTGTAAATGACTTGAATCTTCGATTCTATATTTTCATCTAAAATCACTTCAGTCATGTTTGAAAACACAAGTAACACATAAGGAAAAGATTCTGAATACCTCATTTGATTCAATTGGGCTGAAATCCTATGAATTCAAAGTATATTCCTGAATACCCCTGATTGTTTGGGTAATGGAATCACTCGTATTAAATCTGAATTTAGAATTATTATGTATAAAGGTTCCTGAACGTTTTCCTGATGCACATGGAAACTTAGTGGAATTCTAAAGTAGCAATCTACAATGTCTGATTAGATCAGTTAGAAATCAATTCTCTTCAATGAGATCTTATTCCTGGAATCCGAACAAATTGCACAAGTTCATGTTATCCATACTGATGACTACAAAATGCCTCTGAAAAATACATGGATCCTCTAGTGTGTTCCCTAAGTACTATTTAATTATTTTATCTATTTTGAAATATGGTACATTGAAATCTATGATTTACTGTTTATTGATACACCAACTTACCGGTGATGGTTTATGGACTATGACTAATATATGATTATTGGTTTTCATTGATATATGATAACGATGATTACGGATTTATGGAAATTATGCGTACCGCATAAATTGTATTTTGAAATACTAATTTTGGATGGATTGAATTACAGAGTATAGCTCTGATCAAGCTGGTAAACCTTACGGACCTAATGTGACTCTTGGATAGGCTCACGGGCCCCCAAGATGCTCCATTAGGTTGGCTCCCTTTGATGTGTGCTTAGGGTAAGCCCTATGGACTTATGGACTTAATGATACATGCCCCAAAGCCTATCCTTAGATTGGCTTCCTTTTTGTCGTATGCTTAAGGTAAGCCCTGTGGACACAGTTCTGGGAACTGCAGATGGTGTACAAGAGAATGGTTTAAACTATGAGTTTCAAAGGTTAAACTTCATTATGATTTTATGAGATTTACTGAACTGTCATTTGATAAATGTACCTATTATGATTTTATTGTACTCTTGGAACACACTAGACATCATATTTGATCTCCTGAAAATGTGATACTATGAATGCTTCCTATGAACTGAGATATTCATGGCTTCTATTCGTTGAACTACCAGTGGAACTACAGATTATTCCGAAAATCGATATATGTTTGATTAAATAAGAGATGATATGGCTTTCCATTTATTGACATGTCTTGCAGCATCATCTGGTAGTTATGTATTACTGAACTTTTCGAAGCTCACTCTATTACTCACCATTGCAGGTTAAAAGAATTGTACCCGTACCACTATCAACATCAATAAGGGAGTTCTTCCGGCTTTACTTGCAGAGTATGGTACATGTGATTAGGGGGCATGTAGATTGTATTTCATTGTATATCTGAGTTTGAAAAACATGTTTTATTTCTGAATAATAATAAATCATTTTATGATTTGACATATTTTAAGAAAAGTTTTAAAATTTTTGCTATTTTTACGGTGGGTCACTTCGATGGCTCTAATGTCACACTCCAGATCGGATCGGGCTATAAGCATCGGTCTGAGGGGGTTACATTTAGTGGTATCAGAGTTATGGTTTGAGTCAAAATTATCAAGTTAGACCGGCCGGTCGAATGTCAAAATATGTCTGATCAATACATGCCCCTAGACTGCAATCGTACCTCTTTGAGCTGGAACTCCAGGGCTGAGTCCCTATCTGCAACAAGCAAACCTAAGTTTTCATCCGTTAAGACTCTATTGTTTTATAAAGGAATACCAGTAACATCTGTCTAAACGCTATAAAGTACCTCATGAGCCATGTGAAAAGTACTCATATGAGAAATTCTAACTCGTCTCCGAAAATGAAATTGCGTTATGCTACTGCTCTATAAGTCTATTCTCACGACCAAGACTGAATTGATTACTCAAAGAAATTTTCGTTCAGATTCTTTTATTGAAATGAGGGAGAGTTCTGATAAGAATGTATACTCAACTGGTTAAGGATTAGTGGAGGATCCGTATTTCTATAAGAGCTACATGAAAGATATGAGAGAATTGATGGAATTTTCATTCCTGCAATTCTGTGACGTGAATAAATTTCGAGGACGAAATTTTTTTAAGGAGGGGAGAATTGTAATACCCCAATTTGGGGTTATGTTTCTTATAGATTAAATATGAAGTTGGCTGGAAAATAATTGTTTTATTAGACCATTATTTTATTAAACAAATGAGGATGATGAATTAGGTAGACGTGGACAAATTGTTGGGTTTGATGGGATTAAATTATTATAATGGCATTGCTGGAATCCATTGTTTCCAGCTTTCACTTTCTGCTAGTATCCACCATTATTTCCAGCAGAATTGTCCAAATGAAAAAATATATATATAAAATAATATAGTGTTGGATGGTGATTGCAGTGGTTGAGTAGCCTTATATCATTGCTCAATATTTAACTATTTTGGGGTTTCTTTGAATTTTCAACTCTGTGTATCAAGTATCAATCTTTTGTTCTTTTTGGGATGCTTGTCGAGTTAGTGGAAGTTTAAACATGTGAAACTGAACATCTTTCTGCAAAATTTCCCTTGTTTTCTGGTTTCAGATCTGGTTTTCAAGTGGTGGAAAAGGATCCATGTCGACTGCTAACTCGAGTGATGCTTGGAAAGCAGTAGATTCAGTCCTAGATCAGTTTTCTACTGGTTTGCGTGTGCTTGTTGTTGAAAATGATCCAACATGTATTAAAATCTTGGAAAAAGATTCTAAGAACTTGTTCATATGAAGTTACCAAATGCAATCGAGCAGAAACGACAGTGAAAACATTTTGAATAGGTGGAATACTCATCCTCAACTAACGAAGGAAATTGGAAAAGCTCAAACTTTGCGTATGATTCTTGATGAAAGAGATAAGTGTTTCAATACCCATTGATTTACCCGTGTGAAGTTATGAATACACATTTATTAAATCGCCCACAAGTTATCTTGGTTCTAATTAATGGAGTTTCAGCAAGTGATAAAATTTCTCAGACGAAGGAAAATGGGGGTTGTGATTCCAACCTGAAAAATCACGTTGGTGGTGTCTAGGAGAATAAAGGGACAAATCGTGTCATGAGTCCTACGTGTTTGGTAAGAACTTAGCCTTGTCTCCTAGTTTTTATTAGTTTTTGTTTATGGCCCAATAGTGTAAATTATTTCGGTTCAATCCCTAATTTTAGTGATTAATTATTATAGTAACCCCACAAGTATTCAATTATACTAATTGGGTTTACAAATTATTATTTCAATTCTAATAAGCTATCTTTATATCGAGGAAATTATTTGGATACGATTTAGTAATTTTGATGACCTGGATCGTGAGGAAAATATTGGAAGTTGATTTCAAGATCGAGGGCGTTCAAATGGAATTTAATGGTTAATCAGTGTGGCAAAGAAATCGAGGTAATTCATTACTACCTCTTTATGCTTTATGGAACATGTTGATATTGGTAAATACATGAATAAGAAATGTTTGGTCTCATATGTGTAATTAATGAAGTTCTACACTCGATTCGAATACAATAAAAATTTCGGTAACTGAATATGGATCAGATGACTAATATAAGGAATTGAAGAACATTTTGAATTCAATTACAAGTTATGAGATTAAGTGATATAGGAATCAACACTAGATATGAAATTTTATAATTTATCTCATTTGATAAGGTATGGAAATACTTCGATTGGGTAAAATTACGAAATTACCATTATGTTGGAAAATGACAAAAATTGTCTCTGGAAGTTCATTGATAACTCTAAAAGATATATTGATTTGATGAAACTACTTATGTGCATAAGAAATGCTAGTTTTACTTAGGAAATTTGGATAACCGATTTTTAACCTAAGAGGGTTTATACAAGATACTAGAAGTCTATTAAGGAATCATTTCAAAATCAAAGAATGTTCGGGAAAGCGATTAACCATAGGATCTCTAAATTATAGTTATTTTCATTAAGAGTTAATATCTAAATTATCTGGCTATGAAATTACAAAAATACCCTTGAGTGATAAAGTAGTCCGAGTTGACCCTGAATGAGAAAGTACTTTGAGGATTCATTTTTAACTCCATAAATTACTGATTTACTTGTTGAGATCCTATTTTTGTATGGAAATTTTCTGATAATTCGTTAGTAACATATGAGAAGGTATTTAACTCGAAATCTTCGAGTTATGAGTAAATACCTGAAGAATAAATTATCGAGGGTACTCTTCTGTCAGAATTGTTCGTATAGAATGGAATAGATGATAAGTCTGAATTAAATAATAAGATCAGACGGAAGGAACTGATTAAAATACGTGGAATTTGTAAAATGACCAAAATACCCTTGTAATGAAAATAACTTAAGAATATCACCAAGTTTAGGAATGAATAGATATCCTCAAGCTTTGAAATGAATGGAATAAAATTGAGCATCAAAATGACAAAAATACCCTTATGACCTAGAATAAGTAAATGTCTTGGATTAATTAAGAAATGTAAATAAACATGGATGATATGCTACCAGTAAAAGTTATGGAACGCAACTTAAGTGATCATCCAACGCTAGTGTTATATCATTACTTGAATGATATAGGTACCACTTGAATGTTTGTTCGTCTTCTCAAATTTGGATCGATGATAATTCTTGAAGTACTTGGCTCAGCTAAACTCTAAAGCGCATACAGTACTAATAAGTGGGTATTCGTGTGACAAATCAATCACGAATACCAGAATGACTTTATTATATGACTAAATTGAACTGAAAGGAAGTACAACATGTAATTGAAATTCAGAAACGTCTGAAATATTCTGGAAAACTCTAAAGTAACCGAGATAGACTTGCTTACTAAACGAACTAAGTAACCTCAATGACTGAGGATTAATTAGGTGATTGGATTACTTTGGAAACACTGTTGAAATTACATGATGAATTGCCCTTATGGGTTATGAACCATGAATAGAGTGCATACGTATTTCCTGATATCGTTGAAACGTGGAAATGGAATAAAGACCGTTGGAAGATCTATTCAGCGATGATTATGGGGATGATCTATGGATCTGCATTATGGTATTAAAGAGTTAATACACTAGAATGATAATGAATTGACTTGTTGACATGCATCAGTTTGGGAGTTGTGTAACTCAAGTTGTTTGATAATACGATCGATAGTCATAGATTGTAAATGACTTGAATCTTCGATTCTATATTTTCATCTAAAATCACTTCAGTCATGTTTGAAAACGCAAGTAATGCATAAGGAAAAGATTCTGAATACCTCATTTGATTCAATTGGGCTGAAATCCTATGAATTCAAAGTATATTCCTGAATACCCCTGATTGTTTGGGTAATGGAATCACTCGCAGTAAATCTAAATTTAGAATTATTATGTATAAAGGTTCCTGAACGTTTTCCTGATGCACATGGAAACTTAGTGGAATTCTAAAGTAGCAATCTGAAATGTCTGATTAGATCGGTTAGAAATCAATTCTCTTCAATGAGATCTTATTCCTGGAATTCGAACAAATTGCACAAGTTCATGTTATCCATACTGATGACTACAAAATGCCTCTGAAAAATACATGGATCCTCTAGTGTGTTACCTAAGTACTATTTAATTATTTTATCTATTTTGAAATATGGTACATTGAAATCTATGATTTACTGTTTATTGATACACCGACTTACCGGTGATGGTTTATGGACTATGACTAATATATGATTATTGGTTTTCATTGATATATGATAACGATGATTACGGATTTATGGAAATTATGCGTACTGCATAAATTGTATTTTGAAATACTGATTTTGAATGGATTGCATTACAGAGTATAGCTCTGATCAAGATGGTAAACCTTACGGACCTAATGTGACTCTTGGATAGGCTCACGGGCCCCAAGATGTTTCATTAGGTTGGCTCCCTTTGCTGTGTGCTTAGGGTAAGCCCTATGGACTTATGGACTTAAGGATACATGCCCCAAAGCCTATCCTTAGGTTGGCTTCCTTTTTGCTGTGTGCTTAAGGTAAGCCCTATGGACGCAGTTCTGGGAACTACGGATAGTGTACAAGAGAATGGTTTAAACTATGAGTTTCAAAGGTTAAACTTCATTATGATTTTATGAGATTTACTGAACTGTCATTTGATAAATGTACCTATTATGATTTTATTGTACTCTTGGAACACACTAGACATTCTATTCGATTTCCTGAAAATGTGATACTATGAATGCTTCCTATGAACAGAGATATTCATGGCTTCTATTCGTCGAACTACCATTGGAACTACAGATTATTCCTTAAACCGATATACGCTTGATTAAATAAGAGATGATATGGCTTTCCATTTATTGACATGTCTTGCAGAATCATCTGGTTGTTCTGTATTACTGAGCTTTTCGAAGCTCGCTCTATTACTCACCATTGCAATTAAAAGAATTGTACCCGTACCACTATCAACATCAGTAAGGGAGTTCTTCCGGCGTTACTTGCAGAGTACGGTACATGTGATTAGGGGGCATGTAGATTGTATTTCATTGTATATCTGAGTTTGAAAAACATGTTTTATTTCTGAATAATAATAAATCATTTTATGATTTGACATGTTTTAAGAAAAGTTTTAAAATTTTCGCTATTTTTACGGTGGTCACTTCGGTGGCCCTAATATGACACTCCAGATCGGATCGGGCTATCAGCATCGGTCTGAGGGGGTTATAGGTGTTAATGGCTGGAGGACTAAAATCGAATAGATCGGTAATATTAGGGACTAAAATCAAATGGATAGATAACGATGGAGACCATGTACCCTTAATTTTCAAATTGGTGACCAAAGTCGGTCAGACAAAAAACAAAGAGGACTATTCATATAGTTTAGCCATAGAAAAATTTAAAGTTTAGTAACCAAAACAAGAGTGAAACTAAGGTTGAGTAAAAAATGTAATTTAACCAATAACCGTGCAATTATTGATAGTGTAGGTGAAATAAGTGCACGTGCTTAGATGGAGTTGATTGGAGCATGAACTAGGAAGCGCACAGTTGAATAAAAACTTGTGGAGAGTGAAAGAAAGAAAGATGGCGGGAGCAGCACAGCCTCAAAAACGGCAGAGCGGGCGGTTACTTCAACCATCGGGCAAAGGTCCTCGCCCTGCCCCTGGCTTTGAGCCCGTTGATCACGAAAAGGTCGGCCTCACTTTACCACAGCTCTTACTACATTTCCTAGCTTAATATGATGATGCCATCTTCAAGCTCATCTATTCTAGCCTTCTGGGGATGCTTCTTGTGAGAAAGGGGCCATCAATGGTAAGGTGAGCATGAACAAGAGATGAGCAGGAAGCTATGTAAAGCTTTAGAGATGAATGAATATTGAATCTATTAACATATGCAGAATACTGATAACATAAAGTGTATTATTTGCAATACATCAGCTGGCATTATATACACACTTGCACAGCTAACAAAGCTGTAACTGCTCAGCAATTCTAACCGCCTTAACAACTTGAAACTAACAGCCTAACAGATTACTAACACTGTCAACTGCCTCACACATTCATTCATACTCTCATTACACTTAACATACACTAATAGTCTAATATTCTCTCTGCTTTCTCAACCTTCTTGATGAAAAAATATGAACACTTGAATCGAAAGTGCGACGCCTTCTTCCGTTCGTCTTGAATCGAAAGTGCCGATGTTTCCTTCCGTTCGACTTGAATCAGAAGTGCCAATGCTTCATTTCGTTCGACTTGAATCGAAAGTGACGTTGCTTCCTTCCGTTCGACTTGAATCGGAAGTGTCATTGCTTCTTTCTGTTCGACTTGAATCGAAAGTGTCGTTACTTCCTTCCGTTCGACTTGAATCGGAAGTGTCGATGAAATCACAAACGTCTGATTTATCTTTGGACTTAGATTCGTCGGATGAGATCACGGAGGAACACCAAATATCATCTTCTTTAAAATCAATACTCTCTTCCTTAACAGGGACATCATTATATCCGTAAGTTGTCATGTTATTGTGACCATCAGTCATGGACTCTACATAAAAATCCAGATAAAGATGGTTGAACGGATTTTGTAAGTATATTATATCAACATTTGATAGAAGGACGCTATAACCCAGTTGCAAAAACTCCCTTAAGATGTGGAACTTCAACCCAGAGCCTCTTGTTCTCCCAACGGCATCAATACCTGCATCCGGATCCCTCTTGTACACTGGGACATCATTTGATTTGCAGAATTCTTCAATATTGTCATCTAAAGCTATAACTAGGTAATTCGGTATACCAACTCTTTTGATGCTAGAAACTTGAACCTCCAACATCTCTTTCACATTTGAATTTGCAAGCACAACTATAATCTCTTTCTGAACAACAACTTTCTCCAATATCACAGTCAATCTTGGGTTCAGCGATTCATCAGGGACAACAGTCGGGTTAGTCCGCAAAGCTTTGACAGTACCACAAGGTCCAGCTTTTTGCTGCTCACCCAAAACTAGAAATTGCTTTTGGGCATTATCTTTTCCTTGTTTGGCCAGTTGTAGATTCTCTTTCATATTCCTGACATGCTTCTTTAATTCGGAATTCTTCTCTAATAGTGATACGATTTCAGACTTCAGCACTTACTCCTATCCTAGGATTCACACGACGAAGAATCAATCTGGAAACTTGATTTGCCAATTTGATGGTTTTGAATGGAGGCAGTGAGATTGATGAGGTCGTGAGGGAAAAAGAAAGCGATGAGACAGAAAAGAAGAACTCCGATCACAATGGCTATGGCGATTCGAGATCCATGAAACGACTGCGCTTTGTCCCTGCGATGAAGTCTACAGTAGCTACATCTTGAGAAAAAAAAACTCAATCATCGGCGCAACAATAGAAGAGTAAACGACGCCAGGATCTTTTAGCGAATGATACCATGTGAGAAAGGGGCCATTAATGGCAAGGTGAGCATGAAGAAGAGATGAGCAGGAAGCTATGTAAAGCTTTAGAAATGAATGAATATTGAATCTATTAACATATGCAAAATACTGATAACATAAAGTGTATTATTTGCAATACATCAGCTGGCATTATATACACACTTGCACAGCTAACAAAGCTGTAACTGCTCAGCAGTTCTAACCACCTTAACAACTTGAAGCTAACAGCCTAACAGATTACTAACACTGTCAACTGCCTCACGCATTCATTCATACTCTCATCACACTTAACATACACTAATAGTCTAATATTCTCTCTGCTTTCTCAACCTTCTTGATGAAAAAAGATGAACACTTGAATTGAAAGTGCGACGCCTTCTTCCGTTCGTCTTGAATCGAAAGTTTCGATGCTTCCTTCCGCTCGACTTGAATCGGAAGTGCCGATGCTTCATTTCGTTCGACTTGAATCGAAAGTGACGTTGCTTCCTTCCGTTCAACTTGAATTGGAAGTGTCGTTGCTTCTTTCCGTTCTTCTTGAATCAAAAGTGCCAATGCTTCCTTCCGTTCACTTTGAATTGAAAGTGATGATGCTTCATTTCGTTCTTCTTATTCACCTTCATTTCTTTATTCTTCACCCTCTTTTACAAGGTTTCTTGACATATTTTTTATGGACTCTTGGCTGTGAAACTTTCAAGTTCCATGATACTTTGAGATAGAAGCAACAAAAGCAACAAAATGAATACAAAATTAAACACACAAAAGAATTATACTACTATGTAGAAATAGCGGTGCAATAAGATAAAAATCTAGCTTTGTCCACTGGAACACCCATTGCACGATAAGCCAAGTGTCTGCCATCAGGGAGCTGGATTCGGCTTGCGCTAAGAGGATGAACAAGTACTTTCTTTACTGGTGGTGCCGATATATCATGCGCACCATTCAAATTTAGAGATGAAAGTTAAAGGATAAAAACAAAGAAGATAACAGGCCAAGCGTGAATAGGATCATGTTCTTGAGGTAAGAACTCATTCAAGAAATTCAACCGACTGGAGATCTTAGCCACGGGTCCACCAAGCTTCTGAACTATAAACGAATCCTCAGTAACTTTCGATTCCAAAAATTCCTTCACTTGTTCCGTTTGCAGCAAAACATCTCTACATCCTCTTCCAAGCTCTAGAATCATCTCGCACCACGATTTTAACAATTCCTTCACTTGTTCCTTCAAGGCCTCCAGCGGTTCTATTTCATGATCACTCTCAGCAACCGACGTCGGTTTCTGATCAGTGAACGGCGGTAACGCCGGGAAAATTATTTCCTCAATGTATATTATCCTCAGATCTTCCACCAAACTCGCCAGCTCCTCCCGCCACGCGTCCAATCCTCTTACTTCTACAATGAAATCGAAAACCTTCTCCAAGAATTCAACAGAATACGCTGGATCCAAGCTGGTAGTGAACGACACCGGTTTAGCAGCCGTTGCCACTGCCGAAGATGCCGATGGCATTTTCTCCTCCTCTTCCATGCAGCGGAAGAAAACAAAATAAAGTCAGCAAGCCATAACAGTTTCAGCGGAAGAAAAATGAACCATGATCTTTTTGGCGAATGATACCATATTGGAATATTGCAGGACTTGTTTCAAGATGCAAGGAAAGAGTTCTTTAATTCATTGTTTCGTTCACAAGAAGTCTCCTCAACACAGTATACAATACTGTTTTTATACACAGCCTTAGCAACACAGAAAACCTCCTAACTGACTAACAAGCTCATAACAACCTAGCTTCAAGACTAACTTCTAGAACCTGGACATGCATGAGCTGCATGCATATGCATGACATTACACAAGCACACTCTTTATCCACGTGAGCCTGCATCATTCTCTCAACACTTCTGAATTCTGATCCATGTAGTGTCAATTTGCCAATGTCATTACCTTTGCTATCTTGCCTGTAATTGCCAATCATTTTTATTTTCCACAGCCCTTAGAAACTTATATTGATGGTTAAGTTGTATAGTTTATGTACCACACTTATAATCGTTCCTTAACGACTTTAAAATCACATCGCATAATATTATTATACACGGAATTTAGATTATAAACATATAATTATGTAATTATTTCAAATTATTTAAAAATAAAAGTCATCAAAATTGAATTGTTTTCATTGTTAAAACCGAAATGACTGAATTAATATTTTTTTTTCAATTTGATCTTTTGAGATTATGACCATATATTACCTTATAATCCCTAAATTATTAAAAAAATAATTTGTATTTATAAATGAAAAATTATAAATGAAAAATTACAAGTTTATCAAATTAATGAGATATATCTAATTAGCTAAATTATTTGAGTATTTGGATATTTGGATTCGGTTATTTCATATATAGTATATTTAAAATAAATAGTTAAATTAATTATTTGGGTAATATTTTAATTTTTGAGTTGGATTTATATTTTCAGTTTAGTTGGATTAGGTTTGATGGGCATTGGGTACTGGTTACTCGAATGGCTTATAAAAAAATAAATACTAATATATATATTCATGTTGTATTTAAATTATTTTTTTTATCAAAATGAGTATTTAAAATATATTAAAATTTTCGTTTAGATCAAGGTTTCCTTTTGTTAATGTATGTAAAGTATTTCATAATCAAAGTTATATGTCAGATTTTAAGAATTAAGACCATGTACCCTTAATTTTCAAATTGGTGACCAAAGTCGGTCAGACAAAAAATAAAGAGGACTATTCGCATAGTTTAGCCATAGAAAAATTTAAAGTTTAGTAACCAAAACAAGAGTGAAACTAAGGTTGAGTAAAAAATGTAATTTAACCAATAACCGTGCAATTATTGATAGTGTCTGTAACACCCCAATTTAGGGGCTAAATTTAAAAAATTATAAATTGGTGGATTTAATTGGTATTTTGAAAGAAACGGTGGATTAAATTAAAAAATTTCAAAGTTGGCAGACCGTTTTAAGAAGTGCAGGAAATTCAGTGGCTAAACCTAAGATTAACTATTTTTTATATGATGAGTTATAAAACTCTCCCCGTGCGCAGTTCAACATAAATTTCTCAATTTTTCCTCTCCGATCAACCAACTTTCAACTCCGATCTACTCGACGTCCGACCTCCGATCGACAAGAAGAAACCACCATCGTGTTCGTTGTCAACCGAGGAACAAAACCCCTCACACCTTTCGTCGTGAATCGTCGTCGTTCGTCGTTAATTTCAGTCAGAAGTATCGTCAGTAATAACTCAATTTCAATTGGTTTTTTGCCAATTCACGACGATCCGATGATCTGTTTACGACACCGCTCGCACCATCGTGTTCCTTGCATCGTTCCGAGTCTACCGGTGTCATCCTTGGTCTCCGTCGACGGCGATGCGTGAGGAGGTGAAGTGGTCAAAGTTTCCGATTCGTTGAAATCGAGCTCTCTGCCGTTCAAAATTGTGAACCGAGTTTTGTAAGCATCTCGAAATCGCTCAAAATAATTTTTAGGATTTTTTCCGGGAATTTAGCACTGTTCACGCGCCCCCACGCGCCGCCACTGCGCGTGGGGAAGGAAAAAGTGACCAGTTTTAGAACTATTTTGACCAGTTTGAACGGTCACAACCCGACCCGACTCATTAACCCGACCCGTTGACCGACGTTGACCACTGTTGACCAAAACTTTGACTGGCTTTGACCGGGCAATAAACGACCTTTGACTTTAACCGAGTATACCTATCCTGACATTTTTCGACATTCCAAATCTGATTATTCAGTCCGTTTTTTGAAATTCGGATCCAAGGCCTCAAAAATTCGAAGCCGATAAGTTGTTTTTTCACTGATTTATCATCCGATTCGATCCATTTTTCAGAATTAAGCTCCGTTTCTGATATAATTTTTGTTGATATTGTTCCGAGGATATATTGGAAGATTATTTCAAGATCGAGGGCGTTCGAATGGAATTTTATGGTCGATCAGTATTGCACGAAAATTGAGGTAATACTTTACTACCTCTTTATGCTTTATAGAACATGTTGGTATTGGTAAATGCATGAATGGAAATGTTTGGTCTCATATGTGTAATTAATGAAGATCTACACTAGATACGAATACGGTAGAAAGTAGGTAAATGAATATGGCTTAGATGACTATTATAAGAAATTGGAGGACAGTTGGAATTAAATTACAAGTTCTTGAATTAAGTGATAAAAGAATCAGCCATGTATATGTAGATTATAATTTATCTCATTAAAGGTACTTAGATGATAAATTATGAGAATATTTCGATTAGGTAAAATTATGAAATTACCCTTATGTTGGAAAATGACAAGATTTATCCCTGGAAATGGATTAATAAATCTGAAAAGAATTATTGATCTGCTAAAACTATTGATGTGCATAAGAAATGTTAGTTTTACTTGGAAATTATGGATAACCAGTTTTTACCCCAAGAAGGTTTATGCTAGATACTAGAAGTCTTTTAAGGAATCATTTCAAGATCAAAGAATGTTCGAGGAAGCAGTTAATCATATGATCTCTATTTTATATTATTTTCGTTAAGAGCTAATATCGAAATTATCTAGTTAAGAAATTACGAAAATGCCCTTGAGAGGTAAAATAGTTTGAGTTGACCCTGAATGAGAAAATACTTTGAGGATTCATACTTAACTCGATTAGGTACGGATTTGATTGTTAAGATCCTGACTTAGTTCAGGAAAATTCCTGATTTTCCGTTTGTAAAATCTGAGAAGACACTTGACCCAGAAATATCCGAGTTATGAGTAAATACCTGAAGAATAATTTATCGGGGTGTTCTGTTGTTATAATTGTTCGAAATGACTGAAGTAAATGATAAGTTTGAATTTAATAATAATATCAGATAGAAGGAAATGATTGTAATACAATGGATCTGTAAAATAACCAAAATACCCCTGGTATGGAAATGACCAAGAATATCACCAAGCTCAGGAATGGTTGGATATCCTCGAGCTCTAAAATGAATAGAATAAAACTGAACACCAAAATTACCAAAATAACCTTATGGCCTAAACTAAGTAAATGTATTGGATTAATTAAGGAATCCAAATAAGCATAGGTGTTGGACTACCTTTAAAAGTAATAGAACATAATTTAAGTGAGTAGATCAACCCTAAAGCTATATCAATACATGGATGGTATAGATATTACTTGAATGCGTGTTCGTCTTCTCAAGTTTGGCTCGATGATAAATTTTGGAAGTATATAGCTCAGCTCAACTCTAGATCGTATTCAGTACTAATTATTGGACGTTTGTTTGACAAATTAACCACGAAGACCAAATTGAATGGAACAGAAGTACAACATGTATTTGAAATTCAGTGACGTTTGAATTACTATGGAAAATCCCGAAGTAACCGGAATGGGCTTGAATACTAAATAAACTAAGTAATCTCAAGGACCGAGGATTAAATAATTAATTTGGGTGAGTCTGGGAATGCTAATGAACTTACATGATGTATTGTACTTCTGGGTCATGAACTACAAATCAAGCATGTCAGTATTTAATGATATAGTGGAAGCGTGAACATGAAATAAAGACATTAGAAGATCTATTCAACATTGATTCCGAAGATGATATATGGACAAGAATTTATGGTATTAAAGAGTAAATATCCTGAAAGTACAATCAATTGACAAATCGACAAGCATTAGTTCTAGGAACTATTCACCTAAGAGTTGTTTGATAATCAAATCAAACGCCATATTTTGTAAAAAGGTTTCTGAACACTTTCCTAATGCACATAAATCATATCGAAATTCTAAAGTATCAACCTTAAATGTCAGATTAGATTGGTTAGCAATCGATTCCCTTTAGTATGACCTCATTGTAGATTCTGGTCAAATTACATCAGTTTCATGTTATCTATTCTGATAACTACTAAGTGTCTCTGAGAAATACTTGGATATCCTAGTGTGTTCTACATGTACCACATGACGATTTTATATGTTTTTAAATGAGTTTCACCAAAATTATGTATTTGCTGGTTTATGATCCATGGCAACATGTTATATGTTTCCCGATTACGGGTTTTATCGAAAAATATGAAATATTCCTGATTTATGACATCATGAAATCTACTGGTTTTATGAACTATATTTACTTGAAAAATGTTATCGGGTTTCCTATTTTCATTGGAAAATATGATCTTGATAAATCACATATTGAATATATTTATGATACAATACCCGATGTTCTGAATACAATTTATTTTGATATATGATTTACCACATATTTTTATATGGGGTTACAATATTTTTGTACATGATTTCTAAATATGGAACATTTTTATATTTTAATGGATTAATTACCATTACAGCAGGTCCCTTTGCTGTGTGCAAGGGTAAGCCTTACAGTTCCCCCAGGTTCTTTTTGCTGTGTGCAAGGGTAAGCCTTACAGTTCCCCCAGGTCCCTTTGCTGTGTGCAAGGATATGACTTACATTTTCCCCCAGGTCCCTTTGTTGTGTGCAAGGGTAAGCCTTACAGTTTCCCCAGGTTCATTTGCTGTGTGCAAGGGTAAGCCTTACAGTTTCCCCAAGTTCCTTTGCTGTGTGCAAGGATAAGCCTTACAGTTTCCCCAAGCTCTTTTACTATGTGCAAGGATAAGACCTTATCGTTTTTGCATGCTCCTCTGCTTTGTTCATAGGGTAAATATGTTTTAAACTGCTACTGTTTTAAAATATATGTATCTTTTCACTTGTTTTACGGGAACACACTAGATAACCTATTCTGATCTCCTAAATTCAGTCATCCGAAATATTTCCATCTAAACTGAAAGCTCATTGTCTGTTACCACCTGAAATATCAGTAGGATCTCTGCTCAGCATAAAAATCTGTATATGTTCGGAAACAATAAGGAAACATATATTTATCTGTATTTGCACGTTCATGTAGCATCATCTGGTAGTTCTGTATTACTGAGCTTTCCGAAGCTCACTCTATTACTCAACATTGCAAGTTAAAAGAATTATACCAGTGCAGCTAATGACATCAAAAAGGAAGTTCTTCCGGCGTTGTTGCAGAGTTTAGTACTTTTGATTAGGGGGCATGTAATTGTATTTTGATTTATATATGAGTCTGGAAATCTGTTTTATTTTTAAATAGTGATAACTTTTATTTTGTACTCATAAATGATTTTATGAGTTTACAAGTTTTAAGAAAAGTTTTAAATTTTCCACTATTTTTACAGTGGGTCGCTCCGGTGGCCCAAATGTGACACCCCAGATCAGATCTGGTTACCCTTATCGGTCTGTGGGGGTTACATTTAGTGATATCAGAGCTATGGTTTGAGTCAAAATATTTCAAGATAGATCGGCCGGTCGAATGTCAAAATATGTCTGATCAGTACATACCCCTAGACTGCAATCGTACCTCTCTGAGCAGAAACTCCAGGGCTGAGTCCCTATCTGTAACGAGTAAACCGAAGTTTCTATCCGTTATGGCTATACTTGCACAAAAAGGAATACTAGTAACACCTGTTTAAACGCTGTAAAGTACCTCACGAGCCATGTGAGAGTTAATTATCTGAGAAATGTTGTCCCGGCTCCAGAAATGAAATTTAGCTATGCTATTGCTCTATGAGCCTATTCTCATGACAAAGACTGAATTGATTACTCAAGAAAAATTTCGTTTGGATTCTTTTATTGAAATGAGGAAAAGTTATGATAAGAATGCATGCTCAGCTGGTTAAGGATTAGTGGAGGACCCGTACTTTTGTAAAAGCTACTTAAAGATATGAGAGAACTGATGGAAGTTTTATTTATGCAATTATGTGATATGAGTGAATTTCAGGACGAAATTCTTTTAAGGAGGGGAGAATTGTAACACCCCAATTTAGGGGCTAAATTTAAGAAATTATAAATTGGTGGATTTAATTGGTATTTTGAAAGAAACGGTGGAGTAAATTGAAAAATTTCAAAGTTGGCAGACCATTTTAAGAAGTGCAGGAAATTCAGTGGCTAACCCCAGGATTTAACCATTTTTTTATATGATGAGTTATAAAACTCTCCCCCGTGCGCAGTTCAGCATAAATTTTCCCAGTTTTTCCTCTCCGATTAACCAACTTTCAACTCCGATCTACTCGCCATTCGACCTCCGATCGACGAGCCAAAACCACCATCGTGTTCGTTGTCAACCGAGGAACAAAACCCCTCACACATTTTGTCGTGAAATGTCGCCGTTCGTCGTTAATTTCAGTCAGAAGTATCGTCGGTAATAACTCAATTTCAATTGGTTTTTCGTCGATTCACGACGATCTGATGATCTGTTTACGACAACTCCCGCACCATCATGTTCCTTGCATCGTTTCGAGCCTGCCGGTGTCATCCTTAGTCTCTGTCGACGGCAGCACGTGAGGAGGTAAAGCGGTCAAAGTTTCCAATTCGTTGAAATCGAGCTCTCCGCCATTCAAAATTGTGAACCGAGTTTTGTAATTATCTCGAAATCGCTCAAAATAATTTTTAGGGATTTGTTTGGGAATTTAGCACTGTTCACGCGACGCCACTATGCGTGGGAAAGGAAAAAGTGACTGGTTTGACCGGTTTTGGAACTGTTTTGACCGGTTTGACCAGTCACAACCTGACCCGACCCGACCAGTTTACCCGACCCGACCCGTTGACCGTTGACCGGCGTTGACCACTGTTGACCAAAACTTTGATTGGCTTTGACCGGGCATTAAACGACCTTTGACTTTAACCGAGTATACTTATCCTCACATTTTTCGACGTTCCAAATCCGATTCCGCAGTCCATTTTTCAAAATTCAGATCCGAAGGCCTCGAAATAGCCGGTCAAACCCGTTGACTTTGATTTTGACCGAAAATTCCAAATTTTTGAAAAGTCATATTTATGCTTTCGACGTCCTGAATCCGAATCCGAAGTCCGTTTTTCCAAATTCGAAGCCGGTAATCTGTTTTTCACTGATTTATCATCCGATTCGATCCGTTTTTCAGAATTAAGCTCCATTTCTGATATAATTTTTGGTTGATATGGATCCGAGGATATATTGGAAGTTTCTTTCAAGATTGAGGGCATTCGAATGGAATTTTATGGTCGATCAGTATTGCACAGAAATCGAGGTAAAACTTTACTACCTCTTTATACTTTATAGAACATGTTGGTATTGGTAAATGCATGAATGGAAATGTTTGGTCTCATATGTGTAATTAATGAAGATCTACACTAAATACGAATACGGTAGAAAGTAGGTAATTGAATATAGCTCAGATGACTATTATAAGAAATTGGAGGTCAGTTGGAATTAAATTACAAGTTCTGGAATTAAGTGATAAAAGAATCAGACATGGATATGTAGATTATAATTTATCTCATTAAAAGTACTTAGATGATAAATTATGAGAATATTTCGATTAGGAAAAATTACGAAATTACCCTTATGTAAGAAAATGACAAGAATTATCCCTGAAAGTGGATTAATAAATCTGAAAAAAATTATTGATATGATAAAACTATTGATGTGCATAAAAAATGTTAGTTTTACTTGGAAATTATGGATAACCGGTTTTTAACCCTAAGAAGGTTTATGCTAGATACTAGAAGTCTTTTAAGGAATCATTTCAAGATCAAAGAATGTTCGAGGAAGCAGTTAATCATATGATCTCTATATTATATTATTTTTGTTAAGAGCTAATATCGAAATTATCTGGTTAAGAAATTACGAAAATGCCCTTGAGAGGTAAAATAGTTTGAGTTGACCTTGAATGAGAAAATACTTTGAGGATTCGTACTTAACTCGATTAAGTACGGATTTGATTGTTAAGATCCTGACTTAGTTCAGGAAAATTTCTAATTTTCCGTTTGTAAAATCTGAGAAGACACTTGACCGAGAAATATCCGAGTTATGAGTAAATACCTGAAGAATAATTTGTCGGGGTGTTCTGTTGTCATAATTATTCGAAATGACTGAAGTAAATGATAAGTTTGAATTTAATAATAAGATCATATAGAAGGAAATGATTGTAATACAATGGATCTGTAAAATGACCAAAATACCCCTGGTATAGAAATGACCAAGAATATCACCAAGCTCAGGAATGGTTGGATATCCTCGAGCTCTAAAATGAATGGAATAAAACTGAACACCAAAATTACCAAAATAACCTTATGGCCTAAATTAAGTAAATGTATTGGATTAATTAAGGAATCCAAATAAGCATAGGTGTTGGACCACCTTTAAAAGTAATAGAACGCAATTTAAGTGAGTAGATCAACCCTAAAGCTATGTCAATACATAGATGGTATAGATATTACTTGAATGTGTGTTTGTCTTCTCAAGTTTGGTTTGATGATAAATTTTGGAAGTATTCAGCTCAGCTCAACTCTAGATCTATTCAGTACTAAGAATTGGACGTTTGTTTGACAAATTAACCACGAAGACCACATTGAATGGAACAGAAGTACAACATGTATTTGAAATTCAGTAACGTTTGAATTACTATGAAAAATCCTGAAGTAACCGAAATGAGCTTGAATGCTAAATGAACTAAGTAATCTCAAGGACCGAGGATTAAATAATTGATTTGGATGAGTCTGGGAATGCTAATGAACTTACATGATGTATTGTACTTCTGGGTCATGAACTACAAATCAAGCATGTCAGCATTTCATGATATAGTGGAAGCGTGAACATGAAATAAAGATATTGGAAGATCTATTCAACATTGATTCTGAAGATGATTTATGGATAAGAATTTATGGTATTAAAGAGTAAATATCCTGAAAGAACAATCAATTGACAAATCGACAAGCATTAGTTCTAGGAACTATTCACCTAAGAGTTGTTTGATAATCAAATCAAACGCCATATTTTGTAAAAAGGTTTCTGAACACTTTCCTGATGCACATGAATCATATCGAAATTCTAAAGTATCAACCTTAAATGTCAAATTAGATTGGTTAGCAATCGATTCCCTTCAATATGACCTCATGGTAGAATCGGATCAAATTACATCAGTTTCATGTTATCCATTCTGATAACTACTAAGTGTCTATGAGAAATACTTGGATATCCTAGTGTGTTCTACATGTACCACAGGACGATTTTATATGTTTTTAAATGAGTTTCACCAAAATTATGTATTTGCTGGTTTATGATCCATGGCAACATGTTATATGGTTTCCCGATTACGGGTTTTATCGAAAAATATGAATTATTCCTGATTTATGACATCATGAAATCTACTGGTTTTATGAACTATATTTACTTGAAAAATGTTATCGGGTTTCCTATTTTCATTGGAAAATATGATCTTGATAAATCACATACTGAATATTTTTATGAGACAATACCCGATGTTCTGAATACAATTTATTTTGATATATGATTTACCACATATTTTTATATGGGTTTTAGTTACAGTATTTTTGTACGTGATTTCTAAATATGAAACATTTTCATATTTTAATGGATTAATTACCGTTACAGCAAGTCCCTTTGTTGTGTGCAAGGGTAAGCCTTACAGTTCCCCCAGGTTCCTTTTGCTGTGTACAAGGGTAAGCCTTACAGTTCCCCCATGTCCCTTTGTTGTGTGCAAGGATAAGCCTTACAGTTTCCCCAGGTCCCTTTGTTGTGTGCAAGGGTAAGCCTTACAGTTTCCCCAGGTTCTTTTGCTGTGTGCAAGGGTAAGCCTTACAGTTTCCCCAAGTTCCTTTGCTATGTGCAAGGATAAGCCTTACAGTTTCCCCAGGCTCTTTTGCTATGTGTAAGGATAAGACCTTATCATTTTTGCATGCTCCTCTGCTTTGTGCACATGGTAAATATGTTTTAAACTGCTACTGTTTTAAAAGATATGTACCTTTTCACTTATTTTACGGGAACACACTAGATAACCTATTCTGATCTCCTGAATTCAGTCATCCGAAATATTTCCATCTGAACTGAAAGCTCATTGTCTGTTACCACCTGAAATATCAGTAGGATCTCTGCTCAGCATAAAAATATGTATATGTTCGGAAATAATAAGGAAATATATATATTTATTTGTATCTGCACGTTCATGTAGCATCATCTGGTAGTTCTGTATTACTGAGCTTTCCGAAGCTCACTCTATTACTCAACATTGCAGGTTAAAAGAATTATACCAGTGCAGCTAATGACATCAAAAAGGAAGTTCTTCTGGCGTTGTTGCAGAGTATGGTACTTTTGATTAGGGGGCATGTAATTGTATTTTGATTTATATACGAGTCTGGAAATCTGTTTTATTTTTAAATAGTGATAACTTTTATTTTGTACTCATAAATGATTTTATGAGTTTACAAGTTTTAAGAAAAGTTTTAAATTTTTCGCTATTTTTACAGTGGGTCGCTCCGGTGGCCCAAATGTGACACCCCAGATCGGATCTGGTTACCCTTATCAGTCTGTGGGGGTTACATTTAGTGGTATCAGAGCTATAGTTTGAGTCAAAATATTTCAAGATAGACCGGCCGGTCGAATGTCAAAATATGTATGATCAGTACATGCCCCTAGACTGCAATCGTACCTCTCTGAGCCGAAACTCCAAGGCTGAGTCCCTATATGTAACGAGTAAATCAAAGTTTCTATTCGTTAAGGCTATACTTGCACAAAAAGGAATACCAGTAACACCTGTCTAAACGCTGTAAAGTACCTCACGAGCCATGTGAGAGTTAATTATCCGAGAAATGTTGTCCCGACTCCAGAAATGAAATTTGGCTATGCTACTGCTCTATGAGCCTATTCTCATGACAAAGACTGAATTGATTACTCAAGGAAATTTTCGTTCGGATTCTTTTATTGAAATGTGAAAAAGTTATGATAAGAATGTATGCTCAGCTGGTTAAGGATTAGTGGATGACCCGTACTTTTGTAAAAGCTACTTAAAGATATGAGAGAACTGATGGAAGTTTTATTTCTGCAATTATATGATATGAGTGAATTTCGAGGACGAAATTCTTTTAAGGAGGGGAGAATTGTAACACCCCAATTTAGGGGCTAAATTTAATAAATTATAAATTGGTAAATTTAATTGGTATTTTGAAAGAAACGGTGGATTAGATTGAAAAATTTCAAAGTTGGCAGACCGTTTTAAGAAGTGCAAGAAATTCAGTGGCTAAACCTATGATTTAACCATTTTTTTATATGATGAGTTATAAAACTCTCCCCGTGCGCAGTTCAGCATAAATTTTCTCAGTTTTTCCTCTCCGATCAACCAACTTTCAACTCCGATCTATTCACCGTCCGACCTCCGATTGACGAGCCGAAACCACCATCATGTTCGTTGTCAACCGAGGAACAAAACCCCTCACACCTTTTGTCGTGAATCGTCGCCGTTCGTCATTAATTTCAGTCAGAAGTATCGTCGGTAATAACTCAATTTCAATTGATTTTTCGTCGATTCACGACGATCCGATGATCTGTTTATGACACCTCCCGCACCATCGTGTTCCTTGCATTGTTCCGAGTCTGTCAGTGTCAACCTTGGTCTCCGTCGACGGCGACGCGTGAGGAGGTGAAACGGTCAAAGTTTCCGATTCGTTGAAATCGAGTTTTGTAAGTATCTCGAAATCGCTCAAAATAATTTTTAGGAATTTTTCTGGGAATTAGGCACTGTTCACGCGCCCCCACGCACCGCCACCGCGCGTGGGGAAGGAAAAAGTGATCAGTTTGACCGGTGACAACCCGACCTGACCCGTTGACCCGACCCGTTGACCGTTGACCGGTGTTGAGCACTATTGACCAAAACTTTTACTGGCTTTGACCGGGTATTAAACGACCTTTGACTTTGACCGAGTATACCTATCTTGACATTTTTCGACGTTCCAACTCCGATTCCGCAGTCCGTTTTTCGAAATTCAGATCCGAAGGCCTCGAAATTGCCTGTCAAACCTGTTGACTTTGATTTTGACCGAAAATTCCAAATTTTCGAAAAGTCATATTTTATGCTTTCAACGTCCTGAATCTGAATCCGAAGTCTGTTTCACCAAATTCGAAGCCGGTAAGCTGTTTTTCACTGATTTATCATCTGATTCGATCCGATTTTCAGAATTACGTTCCGTTTCTAATATAATTTTTGTTGATATGGATCCGAGGATATATTGGAAGATTATTTCAAGATCGAGGGCGTTCGAATGGAATTTTATGGTCGATCAGTATTGCACGGAAATCGAGATAATACTTTACTACCTCTTTATGCTTTATAGAACATGTTGGTATTGGTAAATGCATGAATGGAAATGTTTGGTCTCATATGTGTAATTAATGAAGATCTACACTAGATACGAATACGGTAGAAAGTAGGTAACTGAATATGACTCAGATGACTATTATAAGAAATTGGAGGACAATTGGAATTAAATTACAAGTTCTGGAATTAAGTGATAAAAGAATCAGCCATGGATATGTAGATTATAATTTATCTCATTAAAGGTACTTAGATGATAAATTATAAGAATATTTCGATTAGGTAAAATTATGAAATTACTGTTATGTTGGAAAATGACAAGAATTGTCCCTGGAAGTGGATATTACCTTATAATTGAATTGTCCCTGGGAGTGGATATTACGAAATTACGAATACCATTATTTAAAAACGAAAGTCATCAAAATTGAATTGTTTTGATTGTTAAACCCGAAATGACTGAATTAATATTATTTTTTTTCAATTTGATCTTTTGAGATTATGGACAGTTATAATTCCTAAACTATTAAAAAATAATTTTGTTTATAAATGAAAAATTACAAGTTTATCAAATTAATGAGATATATCTAATTAGCTAAATTATTTGAGTATCTGGATATTTGGATTCGGTTATTTCATACATAGTATATTTAAATTAAATAGTTAAATTAATTATTTGGGTAATATTTAAATTTTTTAGTTGGATTTATATTTCCAGTTTAGTTGGATTAGGTTTGATGGGCATTGGGTACTGGTTACTCGTACGGCTTATATAAAAAAATAAATACTAATATATATAAATTCATGTTGTATTTAAATTATTTTTTTTATCAAAATAAGTATTTAAAGTATATTAAATTTTCGTTTAGGTCAAGGTTTCTTTTTGTTAATGTATGTAAAGTATTTCATAATCAAAGTTATATGTCAGATTTTAAGAATTCAGATGAAAAAGATTAGATATTTATTTTGATAGGAAAATAACTATATATACTTAGAGGGAAAAAATTGATAATCATGTGTACTTATTTTAATAAAAAAATATTTTAGATACTTTGACGAAGAAGATTGACACAAATATAGATATATAGTTTATCTATGAGTTAATTACATGTCCCAAATTATAATCCTCATTTTAAATTAATTTTTAAACTTTTAAATATTTCAATTTATCCCTAAACTATGACTATTATTCTAAATTAGTCCCAAACCATACATATATACTAATCACATCCCTTGTAAAAAAATTATTAGGCCAAGCTATATTATTATATGTTTGAATAAAACAAAATTTAGGTTAAACTATGGTTGAAACTAATTACATATTTAGATGAATTTGGGGATGAAATTAGAATGTTCAAAAGTTTAAGGACTAATTTAAAATGGGAGTCATATCTTGGGGATGAAATTAGAATATTCAAAACTTTAAAGACTAATTTAAAGTGAGGGTTATAGTTTGGGGACATATGATGCAATTAACTCTTTATTTATTAATTAAAAAAATAACAAATTTATTTTACTTGAATATCTAAAAACTATTGAAACTAATCAAGCTTACGAAGTAGATCGATTTGATTTGTTTGATTAATTTAATTTTCCTGATTTAATCGATTTATATGTAAATTACGTTTTATTTTATAAACTATTGAAAGTTTAATTCATTGAAAATTATAAATTTTTTAGTGCGATTGATAATTTTTTTTAAGAAAATAATTGAAAATGATAAGTATAACAGGGGTTACTTATCACTTAACAAATTGAGCAATTATCAATTTATTTTTATCATAAGATTATATTATCCTCCAAATAAAAATCCAATTATAATTAATTAAAATTAGTTACTTTTATTATTAGATTAAATATTATTAAAATATTTTTATTACTTTTATATGTTTTATTTTAAAATTTACATTTATCAAACAATATCTTATATTCAATATTTATTTTTTTAAATACCACAGTTTTTATAATTTAAATCTAGTCAACATTTAATTTTTATTAGATAAATTACATGTTTAGCCGCTAAACTATCACTTTTATTTCATTTTAGCACCTAACATTTTATTTAGGTTCCAATTTGATACCCACCGTTAAAAGTTTAATGATAGTGACGACGTGGAATTATTTTCAATTTTCGATATTCCACGCGTCTTTTAATATAAATTTCACGCCATCGATGTCGTTAAAATTTTAACAGTGGGTACCAATTGAAACATAAACTAAACATTTTGCGTAATTTTGAAAAAAAATAAAATTTAGGTACTAAAACGGAATGAAAATGATAGTTTATGTACTAAACTTGTAGTTGACCCTTTTTTGACCAATCATATTTAATGATTGGATTTTTTTTTAGTATGAAAGTACAATGATTCTTATGCAGTGAATAGTTTTGGTTGATAAATAAGATTTTAAAAAGTAAATAATTATCCAATTCCGCTATAAAAGCGGAAAAAAGACAGACAATGGAAAATTACACTTACAACAAAACACAACAAACTAAAACCCTTTTTGATCGAAATCTTAATCTTCTTGTTTGTTTAGGCCAACGCATTCCTATTTAAATTGAACTCTACACTCTTCCCGCACTTCCCTTCCTCTCACCAGCGCTTTATATGTTGCTTGCTTCATAGGTTTTCTGTTGCTACTAGTTTCTCTGCGGCTCTGCTGCTTCCACTTTCACGCAAACTCCTCACTGTTAACTCGTATTTTTCCTTTTTTTCTCCTCCTTTTGATTCTGCAACTTTCTTTTTCTTTTTGTTCTATGTGATTTTTTCTTCTGCTGTTTGTTCTTATTAGGCTTTGATTGCCAATGGCGTTGAAGCGGGGAATATCCAGTGTGGGCGTCCGAAGAAATATGAGTTCTCGATCTCGATTACATACCGTGTTTCTTATTCTCTTCTCAGTTCTGACGCTATTTGTTTTCTTTGTCGGTCAAAGGCTGTACATCTCTGGTTCGTTTTTCTCTTTATTTTTCACACATGATCAAACTTACAATTTGATATTGTTTTGATTAGTTTATAAATGCGTCATTTTTGCTCCAACTTAAAAAAATGATAAGTCTTTTATCTTTATGTTGTTTCTGAGTCTTGATTAGTGAATTTCGTTGTTGACAACTGATTTAGTAGATATTTGTAAAATCAAATAGTCTAACTTAAGTTGCACATCGTTTTTCGTGAATAGTTATGCTCCTAATTAGTTTATAAGTTGCGCAGCATTATGATTGAACTTTTAAGTGTGACCATAAAGCTGAGATTTGAATTCAATTTTGTTCTTCTCCATTTTTTTTGGTTTCTTGCACTTTCAATGGTTCAAACGTTTTGTTGTTTTCTACTTGACTGTATCTGATCTTTCTGCCAATTGATGTTTCTTGTGCAGTCCAAGATAGTTTTCAGAGTGGTTTTACCGAAGAGGTTTCTTCTTTTAAAACCTTGTGCATTTGCATTGTTTTAACTTAGATTACAGACTGTCACAGCTTCTTAATACCCGGCTCCACATTATTTTAAAATGGTTGGCTTTAGCAGAATGTTGATTGGAGGGAAAGGCTGCCATCGCAATCTGTCCAAAACCTTTTGACTAAAGAGGTGAATGCATTTCGGATTATATTGCGTTTGAGTTAATCATGTTTCGTGCTACAACTAGTGATAGATTTTAATTACCAGTTATATTTACCATCTTTGTGTTACACAAAAATCATTCTAGGCTATTGATGTTGTAACTACAAGCACAGTAGATTTGGGGCCAGTAAGTACTGATTCTTTCAGAAATGGCAATTTGTCTGCATCATGGAAAGTTGTTGGGGTGAATGCTTCAATTGCAGAGAAAGCTACTTCTGAGGTTAGGGTCATAGTTATTCTCCACCTCTGTATTCACATCTATTATGTACTTCTGTATTTTCTACTGCCTTCAGCTGGACCTTTCCTTGCCCCAAATTTTATTGCTGATTGATTGGTCTTTATTTGCTTGTCACATGTTCAAAGTCAAATCAAAAGGCTACAGACTTGAAACAAGTAATATCTCAAGTTAAAGAGGGAAAGATTCTTTATGGTAATGTATTTCCGATCTGTTAAATATATGCCTAATGCTCTTGGTACGTTTTCTTCCATGCTAACCTGCCTGTTCTATGCAGATGATCAGTCGCACAATAAGCATACTAATACACTTCGAAGGGTAATTATCATCTTTTGATGCACGGAGTAGATTAGTATTATAATGAATTATATAATAAGAGGCATTTTACTTACCCTGCAGCAACTTGGAGATGATAAACGTAAGAAGCATATGGTTGGTTTGGTGCATCAAGATGATGACGTTACTGTTAAACTTGAAAATGCAGCCATTGAACGATCCAAAGCTGTGGATTCTGCAGTTCTCGGCAAATACAACATCTGGAGGAGAGAAGTTGATAATGAGAACTCGGATTCCACAGTGCGCTTGATGAGTGATCAAATTATAATGGCGAAGGTGTTTATTAGTATTGCAAGCTTGAAAAACAAGCTTGACTTGCGGAAAGAAATGCAGGTTAGGCTCAAAGAGAGTCAGCAAGCCTTAGGAGAGTCAACAACTGATGCCGACCTACCTCACAGGTAAAAGGATGTTGAATCTTTAATCTCATTGGCTATGAGCTGTAGTCCATGACTCCATGTTTCCCCTGGTTTTTGCTTTCGCTGATCCTGTCAGTTTGTGTTCTTATGTGAATTTATTCAGTGCATCTGAGAAAATTCAAGCTATGGGAAAAGTTCTAGCCAAAGCAAGAGATGAATTGTATGATTGCAAGTTGGTTTCCAGAAAGCTCAGAGCAATGCTCCAGACATCAGAAGAACAGGTTAGGAGATTGAAAAAAACAGAGCATGTTCCTGAGTCAGATAGGTGCCAAAACAATTCCCAATGCAATTCATTGCTTGTCAATGCGCTTGACCATAGGGTACTATCTACTTCCTCCTGAGAAGAGAAAGTTCACTAGAAGTGAGAAATTGGAAAATCCTAATCTCTACCATTATGCCCTCTTCTCTGATAATGTCTTGGCTGCATCAGTTGTTGTCAATTCAACTATCATGAACGCCAAGGTGATAAAAGCTGGTGGCTTAATTCATCCTATTGCCCTGTCCTACGGCAGCTTGAGACTGCTGCGATGAAGGAGTATTATTTCAAGGCAGATCATCCAACCTCATCTGGATCTTCAAACTTGAAGTATCGGAACCCGAAGTACCTGTCAATGCTTAATCACTTGCGGTTCTATCTGCCACAGGTTTACCCAAAGTTAGATAAGATCCTCTTTCTTGATGATGACATTGTTGTCCAGAAAGACTTGACTGGATTATGGTCTGTTGATCTTCATGGAAAAGTCAACGGTGCGGTTGAAACTTGCGGTGAAAGCTTCCATCGTTTTGACAAGTATCTGAACTTCTCGGACCCTCATATTTCACTAAATTTTAATCCTAATGCTTGTGGGTGGGCATATGGAATGAATATGTTTGATCTCAAGGTGTGGAAAAAGGAAGATATCACTGGCATACCACACAATGCAAACATGGTGAGTCAAACGAAAGACCGAATATTCGATTTCTTGGTCTTTATTTTCCCGGTCACATACACACACCTTCATGCATGCATCAAGATAACTCGGTCGTTGAGGCAAAGCATGAGGCAAGTCCTAACTTTTGATTCTTTTTATTTTATTTTAATGTTCATCAGAATGAAGATAGAACACTGTGGAAGCTAGGGACACTTCCTCCAGGGCTGATCACATTTTATGGTCTAACACATCCACTTCAGAAGTCATGGCATGTACTCGGTCTGGGCTACAGCCCGAATGTAGATAAGAAAGAAATTGAACGTGCCGCAGTTATCCATTACAACGGCAACATGAAACCGTGGCTCGAGTTGGCGATGATGAAATATCAATCGTATTGGACCAAGTACGTCAAGTATGACCATCCCTTCCTTCGCAACTGCAATTTTATTGAATGAACCAGATTATAGTTAGTGTGACATTTTGAGTGTGTGCGTCTTTGATTCTAGATCATTCCCACATTATTGTTTATTCTTTTTTGTCAATCATTAAATTCGTTCCATTAGGCGCCTCATTCATTTGAATGGGGTAACAAGTTGTAACTGAACCACACCCATATGATCCTTTTTCCCCTCTCCATTCTAGTGGAGTAGAGAACCTTACCCCTTGTATTTTCTCAACACGAGAACTCCCATTTGCTGGATTTAATATATATAGGTTTCTTTTCGGACTTTATTCTCTTTTAGTCTCTTAATAAAAGACACATTACATCTTTAAGAAAATATGTTTTAATAGTATAAGATAATATATGTTTAGAATTTTTCTTAGCCTATTAATAACGCGTATACAGAGTAAATGTAATTATTCGTTTCATCTAAAGAAAACTGCATTTCCTTTTATCACTAAGATCATTCAGTGGACTCAAAATAATATTGTTTGAACATACAATTAAGAATCTTAAAATTATTGGAGGAAGTAGATTTATGGGGGTCAAGTAACTTGGATCATCAATATAAACCCATTTTTTTCCTAATCCTAAATCAAATAATATTGTTTGAACATACAATTAAGAATCTTAAAATTATTGGAGGAAGTAGATTTATGGGGGTCAAGTAACTTGGATCATCAATATAAACTCCATTTATTTCCTAATCCTAAATCATATTTAGAGACGAATAGATACGATATGATACTTTTATCTCCTAAAAAAATAACCTTTTAGCAATATTCCTCTCTTATTAATTATTTATTAGTATACATTTTAACACTACATTTTTAAAAAAAATTTGAGGGTAATATTTGTTTAAGGACTTTCAATCCTTTGTCAATGAACACACATGTTCTTATATATCCTTAAGGAATATTATTAAGTCTTTTAACCATTAATATCACTTGATGTGTGTATATTTTATCACTAAATGAATAACGATATTTACTTCTATTTCTGGCGGAACATGTGCTCTTACTAAACTAAAAATAAAATTGCTAAAAAGGCAACTTTAACTTACTAATTGCTAGCCATATGCAACCATTCATTTGGGACGTGAATGGAATGAGGAATAGAGGGACAATTGTTTTACTGAAAATTTTAATTTTTTTATATAATATAATTATTTTTTATATTGTTATTAATAATCTATTTTCATTTCTTTAAATTTATATAAGTCTTCAAAATAATATAAATTCGTCTCTTAATATAAAATTTTATGTTCATCTCTAATTTATAAAAAAAATATAAATTTGTAAACCATTCAAATCTTTTCCCACTTGATTTCTAATTTGTTTTCTTTTTATATATTGAATTGAATTGATTTCGACTTAACTATCTTTTCATTTTTTAATTATGTAGATCCGAAAGATTTTTATTAAACGCCAATGCATGTTTTGTAATCTGATAAACAATTCATGGGAAAAATTATTCAAACGATTATTAAACTATATTGAAATAATCTTTTTGGCATTTGAAGTTAAAAGGGTTACAAAATGGTAATAAATTTATCGAATTATTATCAAATGATTGTTAAAACTCATCTAGATATTACAAAATGATTATTAAATATATCAATTTTTTATAACGTGCAATGGACATTTTATATTAGTTCAATAAATTTAATAACCATTTTGTAACTTTTGAAACTTCAATGACAAAAAAATAATTTCAACATACTTAATTCTAATTTGTTATATAACTATAACATTCCTCATTCACTCCAAAAAAGTGGCCAAACTAATGTGGACGAGTTAGTGGAGTCAGTGGTTAAAAGGAGTGTTGTTTTTCATTGAGGTTTGGAATTCGAGTGTCTGAAGGGTGTGTGTTGTTAATGGTTAATAAAGATTATGAACATATATTACCTTGTAATCATCCATACAATTAAAAAAATGTGGACAAATTAGTTTCTAACATATGATAGAGATAATAGTTGGTGCTTAATTGGTTAACTTAAAACTAACTTTTACAATGTTTGCTACCTAATCATGGAGATAATTTGTTGATATTGCAGAAGATACAATGCTCCCCAATTCATTTCACAAAGGGGACATTTTATTGATTACAAATTGAAAGATAAAACAAGAGATTTATAATTTATATATAAGTTAATTAATTCATTTATTTGATTCTCCGAAGCACTAATTAAGCTTCTCCTATATATACTAGTACTAATTAAGCTTCTCCTATATATACTAGTACTAATTAAGCTTCTCCTATGTAGTAATATTCTTTTTCCTGTTTTGGTGATTCTGCAGTAGAATACCTTAGACCCACCATGAACAAGAAAATAAATGCTTCCCTTTTCCCTAAAATCATTTCTTAAGGTACTATTACTTCCTTGCTTGATTCTTGTTGTTGAACCCATTTGGAGAATGCATCGAGAGTTTTCATGTCAGCACGGTAATGTCTCTGCGTAAATTCCAGCAAACTTGCCCATGTAAAGTCTGGGTATCTCCTTGGATTTGCTGCATTCACTAAGCAGGCCGCTGGTGTTACCGCTTTATCCATCTTGGGACTGACAAAGAATGCAAGGGATCTTCTAACACTTCGATCATTCACTACTGCTCTGTGTAAGCAGCTCTTGTAAATGCCGTTCTATAGAGCCTGTGCATTTAAACATAAAAAAAATCTCATCTTTGCTAAAATCAAGCCGAATATATATACATATATATATATATAGTTGGGGTCTTTGTTCTCTACCATGAAAGTGTCGCCAATGTTGACAACGAAAGCTCCTGGGATGGGAGCAATGTAGTGCCACTTTTCGTCTGAAAACACTTGAAGGCCACCAACTTGATCCTGATGAAGGATTGTCAAGGAAGTGGGATCGGAGTGAGGACCGGTTCCGAGCGTCGAATTCGGCTTTTGGCATGGCGGATAGTGGTTCAGTCTCAAGATTGAATCGTTTTCTTGGAAGAAGTCTTTGAAGTAGGCTTGGTCGAGTCCTAGACTTATCCCTAGCAGCTCCATTAACTGTAGAGATAATTTGTTCATGGCTTCACAATATTCCTGATAAATCCTCCTGCCAAACATGGAAAAGGCAAAATAGAGATGAACAAATGTAGCAATTTCCCACAAAGAAATGCAAAGACACAAAAGAGCATACTCATGTGTGGTGGCCGATTCACATATTATTAAGGGTAAATAGGTGTCTAACGAAATTTAATTTTTTTTCCTGTTAGTTATATATTTTACTGATTATACACATACTAAGATTTTATTTGTGCTCATCCATATATAAATTATTACTAATATTGCTAAAGATTTGTGTTGTTAATATATAAGTATCCCATCTCAAAATTATTACTCATGTGTGGTGCCGATTCACATATTATTAAGGGTAAATAGGTGTCTAACGAAATTTAATTTTTTTTCCTGTTAGTTATATATTTTACTGATTATACACATACTAAGATTTTATTTGTGCTCATCCATATATAAATTATTACTAAATATTGACTAAAGATTTTGTGTTGTTAATATATAAGTATCCATCTCAAAATTATTTCTAGATCCATCATCGCATGTGTATTTTAATTTTAGACAATTTTTTGTCGATTGACTAATGGATTTAGAGTTTGATTGAGTTTTCCATTAGTATTACGGGTAGGGGTGAGCAGAACTTAATTTGACTCGAAAAATTTAAAAAAATTACTCGAAGCTAAAAAACTCGATTCTACTCGACTCAATAAAATTTTAAATAAAGTTTGAGTTATAAAATATGACTCAAATAGCTCAAATTTTTTAGTTATTAGTGAATTGATTTTTAAGTTCAAGTCAAGTCTTTCAACATTGTATGATATATGTGTATCACATATGAAAAAATATAAAAAAATATAAATGCATATCGTATGTGATTATATGAAACTATTTAAATTAAAATTAGTTAGTAACATAACATTATAAATATTTATAATTAAATTTTAACAGAAACTTGAACAAGTCAATTAGACTCAAATCAAACAAAATTTTAATAAAATTTGAGTTAGAAAATAAAACTCAATAGGTGGATACTCACCCTAATGATGAGTACAATGCTTCAAATAAACGAGACTAACAAATGTAGGGAAACTACAAGTGCTTTTGCCCTTGGTATATTGAGTGCAAACATTTCTCATATTAGGTATGGAACGGTGAGAGATTTTACTTACCCGAAATCTTGAAAATCTTTGCCCATCCGATTCACCATATATTGTTGGACGATGTTTGGAATGTCGGGGCGAAATCGAAAAGACAGTGTTTCTTTCCATGGCAACTTGGAGGAGAACCTACCAACGAAACTACCAGCATACCCATAGCTTTCTCCTACTTTTCTCACCGCCTTTTGCTTCTTGGAGAGTTGCATGCCAAAGAACACGTCCATATGCCGGTGAGCTCTGACTATAAGCCCAGAATCCACCCCATGGTTTACGACCATGAAAAACCCATGCTTCTTGCATGCCTCATTCACTGCCTTCGCCGCTTTCGATGCGGCAAGAGGTTCACACCCGCACAAGAGAGCTCCCACGTCGATCGTGGGAATCACAAGCTCCGGTGCCTCGAGGCATGGTTTCTCGTCGTCAGGCCATATGAACTGACAGGGTATATTGTATTCGGATCCCAGGATCGATCCATCGAAAGCTAAAGGGACGTTCTCATTCTTTGGCAAATAGTGAACCATTTTCAGCTTTCACAACTTGAGTGCTTTTTGTTTAGGTTTGTAAAATAGAAACAAGCAGATTGTGGGAGCTGAAGAGGAGCAAAAGGAGGTTTAAATAAGAGAAGCAGAGGATGAAATGAATGTTGGGATTTAGGGGGTCAATAATATTCGGGGTTAATTGTATAGGTAGGATCTTTTCGACCATATGAAAATTTTAAATTATCATATATTTTAGATTTTTTTATATTTTTTTTATTAATAATGTGTTTTCACTTTTAGAATTTTATAAGTTCTCAATTCTTAAAATTTTAGAAATCCGTTTCTTTAATATAAAATTTTGTGTCTATCATGTGAATAAATACATTTATTGAGCTTTTAATAAATTTCTTATGTTAAATTAATGTATATAATCAATTACTATTTGCATATATTTCTTCTCGTTCTGGTGATCGATTATCTTAATTTCATGAAGTTGTTCTAGAAATTTATGTACTCTTCTAAGTGAAAGAGAATTTTTTTAGAAAATAATTTAAATGAGAACATTTGTTTAAAATAAAATATATAAAAAAAACAACATTTTAGAGAATGAGACGTTGACAGAATTAGTAAGGTTGAGAACCTTAGATCCTTAGGGGGTGTTTGGTTCAAGGATTGTGGGATTCTCATGGGATAAGAATCTCACATTCCCATGTTGGTTGGCCGGGAATCTTATTCCCGGTAATGTTTTATTACTAATAGTAGATTTTTTTGGGTATATTACCGGGAATGTCATTACCTCTCTTCCCTTACGTATTGTAACATTATCGGCGTTTTGGACTAAAATGCCCTTAAATTTTTATTTTTTTTCAAAAATATCATTCTTCTGTCATTGAATAATAAAAATTCTACGAATGTTAAATTACAAATTTTTCCTTAAATTATTTTAGATTTACAAAAAAAAAATCTATAATTAAAATTTTATATGAAGTTCAGGGGTTAAAAAAATTGTACCATTTCATTAATCCTTTTTTATATTTTTAATTTTGTAAAAAAATTATATAAATATTATGAATTTAATTTTTTAAAGAAATTATATAAATATTTTACAATTTGTAATATTATACAAATATATAATATGCACAATTTGGTCAAATATACATTCCAATAATATTTTATTCTTTTAACCAAACACGGTAATCTTACATTCCTGTTAAACCAACCAAACACAAAATACAACATTCTCAGTAATCCTATTCTCTGGTAATCTTTTATTCCCACTGATAATCTTACATTCCGTGAACAAACGCACCCTTAATGTCTAGGTTCAAGCCCCTTCCCATGTAGGTTCTATCTTTATTTTGAGTTGATTTAAACAATTAATATATATTAATTATATTATGCTATTTACATAAAAATACTTTGTAGTAATTATATAAAATGAAAATATATCATTTACTAAATTAAAATTATATATATATATATATATAATAATATGGAAACACGTGATTTTACACCAAAATATTATTATCCACTACCTGCTTAGGTAGGGCTGTAAACGAGTCGAGTCGAGCTCGACTCGAATTAGAAAAGTTTAAAATTAGACTCGACTCGACTCAAAAACTTGCGATTTAAAAATTATTAAGCTCAACTCGAATTCGAAATATAATATTGAAACTCGACTCAAACTCGAAAAGACTCGAACTCAAAAAAAAAATCAAGAGCTCGATTGAAGCTCGAGACTCGAGATTGAACTCAAACTCGAATTTGAACATACAAAAATTTAATATTACATTTAAAAATATATTTTTAAAAATTTATAATTATCAATAATGTATTTTTAATAATGTAATTTTAAAAAATCTAAAATTATAATATAATATTTTTTTCCGAGTAGTTCGTGAGCTTTTCGAATCGAGTATTAAGTAGCTTGTTTTAGCTCGTTAAAAATTCGAGTCGAGTTTGAGCTCGATTCGAGTTCATTCAATTCGAGTGTTCATCAAATTTTAACCGAATCGAGTAACTCGCGATCTATTTTATCTTATTTAGGTACACTAAAAATAATATAGCCCGTGAAAGAGAAAAATAAGAAGAAGATGGAGTAACAGCAAATTATATATTTATTTAATCAAATCATCCAATGATTGCTCCATAGTTATGTACCTATTTCCATAATTGACTTTTACATAATTGAAGTTAACTTTCAACTTTAAAGCCAACGTTTGTGGAAAAGTTGCGGTCACTACACCAAAAGTGATATGTAGCGATTTTTTTAGCAGCTTTCGAAGAATAAACTTCATAATATTTTAAAATATAGCGGTGTTTTTAAACGCCGCCAAATGATAATATAGCGGTATTTTTACAAAAAAAAAAAAATCACAATAGAGTGGTAATTTAGCGGCGTTAATGATACAAACGCCGGTATAGAGTTATTTTTAGTGGCGTTTTATCAAAAAATGCCGTAAAAGATTAGTCATTTAGCGGCATTTTTATACAAACGCCGCTATTGAGTATTAATAGAGCGGTGTGTTTTGATAAACGTCGTAATATGGTTGTTTTTAGTGGCGTTTTATGTACAAGCGCTGCAATATAGTGGACATATAGTGGCATTTTAACAACAAACGCCGCAATAGAGAAGAAAGTTTACGGCGTTTTAGGGAAAACGCCACAATATAACGGTAATGTAGCGGCGTTTATACCTCAAACGCCGTAATAATTAATACTTTCGCGTCATTTTTAGACAAACGCCACAATAGTATTAATCAATAGTGGCGTTTTTCTTATAAACACCACAAAATGTTAAATATATGGTCCTCATTTTTCTCCTACCTGAACCCTAAAATCATTTCAACTCTTCTTCCCTCAAACATTCTTCTCTGGTACAACAATAGGTTGAGTACGATTCCAAGCGATGTTGTCTTTTAAATGTCTCGGTGACCAAATCGGCCCTCTGATCGACGAACTATAACACAATTGCAAGGTTTGATCCCTCTTATCATTAATGATGTTTTTCATTTTTTTGTGGGTATTCTGAAAATGTGGAAACCCCTGAAAGCGAACGTATTGGAGAAAAAAGGAGCAGGTGTTGCCTTGAGTAAGAGAAATTATCGTAGGAATATCTACGTGGCGTCTTTGCTCTGACGATAGATCAAATTATCGTTGGGAGGCTATCAGTCCGGTCTCGCCGTCGAAACTCGATGATGACCCGAAAGGAAATTCTATTGCTCCATACCCTTCCATGGATGATCTCCTACTTGAAGGTAATAATCTATAAATCTTTAAGCCGCTATATACTATTTTTCTATGGTCACTAAAATTTCATAAATCGTACGCATGTATGATCTTCGAAGCTTATTGAGAACGATGATAGAGGAGTGGATAAATACTCGATGTTTAGAACCGAATTTGGTAACTTTGTGGCATTGAAAGAATCTTCAATTGCAAAAGCAGTATCTATCCTCAATGAAGACGATGTTCCGCCTACTGTCACTCAAAGTAAACATTTATATCATCTACTTCAATTTTTTTTAATGTTTGATTCATTTCCCAAGCCACCTCCAATCAAGTTTCATAGTGTAGGTGGAAGTTCATTATCTGTTTCAAGTGAAGCACTGAAGCGCGCAAAGAGTCTTCTTGGTGAACCGGAGGTAGGGGATTTATTTGGTGAAATGGATGAACAATTTCTCTATATAGAGTTTACAGGGAGGAAAAACTTAACGATGCGTCGTCAAACAAGGAAAACAACTTTCCTACGTCATTTCCCCATGAAGGAGCAGAACTAAATATATTCTAGTGAACAATATGATGAAGACTGTTTATGCATAACTTTAATGTTTCTAAATTTTAATGTATTTTGTTGTTAAGTATATTTATGCATAACTTATGGCTTAATTGAAATGTATGGATGTTGGTAACTAGGTTAAACTACAAGATAGTAAATTTATGTTATGTAGAGCATAAATTAAATATTTAAAAAATGTTAATCTTATATAAATCAATATATTTAGCAGCGTTTGTATCAAGAAACGCCGCTATAGGTTCATCTATAGTTCGTATATAGCGACGTTTTTTAATAAACGGTGCAATAGAATAATACTTTCGCGACATTTTTTGTAAAAAAAATACTGCAATAGGGTTTATATATAGCGGCGTTTTGGTAACAAACGCCACAAATAATTCGTAGTTTAGTGTCGTTTTGTCAAAAAACGCTGTGAATGTTTTTTTATTTAAACGCCATTAACTTTAGACATATAACGGCGTGTTTTAATAAACGCCGCAACAGATTAGTACTACAGCAGCGTTTTGACGAAAATGGCGCAAGAGGGTTAACATATAGCATTGTTTTGGTAACAAACGACACAAATAATTTGTACTTTAGTGGTGTTTTGTCAAAAAATACCGCAAATGTTTTGTATTTGAACGCCATTAACTTTAGACATATAGCGACATTTTTTAATAAACGTCGCAACAGATTAGTACTATAGCGGCGCAAGAGGGTTAACATATAGCGGCGTTTTGGTAACAAACGCAGTAAATTATTAAAATCATTAGTGGCGTTTTGACAAAAAACGACGCAGATGTTTTTTGTTTAAACGTCATTAACTGTAGACATATAGGGACGTTTTTTAATAAACGCCGTAACAAATTAGTACTTTAGCGGCGTTTTGACAAAAATGCCGCAATATGGTTCATATATAGCGGCGTTTTAGTAACAAACGCATTAGTGTCGTTTTAGCAAAAAACACCACAGATTTTTTAAAATTAGTTGCGTTTATAATTAGAAATGCTGCAATTGGTTACCCTTCAGTGGCATTTATATTGTTAAATGCCGCAAAGTCCATTTTAAATCATCATTCGCCCTAGCCATTTTTCCATCACGATTTTCCTTTCCCTCCTGCCGATTACAGTATCCATAGATTAATTCACTACTCTCCTTCACTGCGCCCAACATCCTTCTCCTTCAACGTCGTCACTTCCAACAATCTTCGGTCGACAACTAAAATCCCAAATCCAAACTCGTCATTTTCATTAAAAAAATTAGTGGTTATCTAAGCTTAACGTTAACATGATGGCTGAAATATGATATTCGTTTGAGATTCTAGGATTATATTTTATCATATCACAATCAATAGGTTAACATTCAATTGTGAATACAGTCAATTTTTTTTACAGAAAAGAACGAGATTAAAATACAATGAATAGTCGGGTGACCATTTTGTAACTTTTAATAGTCGAGGGACTTAATAAAGTAACACTCTATAATCAGAAGATCATTTTATAACTTTTAATATTCATAAAACTTAATAAAACATTATCCTATAGTTGGTGATCATTTGGGTACTTAACCCTAATTTTTAATCCCATAAAAAAAACAACGGTAATTGAAACGGTGCCGTTTGGAGACCACCGCTCCAATCTGTCAACAGCTAATCAAGAAATAAATAAAGAAAATATAATATATAAAAAATTGAAATTGTTGAAATTCTAACCTCACCCCAAATTAGACCAAAATCAAAACGGTATCTCTCTTCTTCTTCTCTCTTCAACGACCAAACCCTAAGACACCTCTTTTGTTTCTCTTTAATTCTCTTGGCGATGATTTAGCTTGAGGTTTCTCTTCAGACCCGATCCACCTCTGGTGAGTTCCCTTTTTCTTCTCTTTATTTATCTCTGGCTCGATTTTGATTTTTATGTTATCTTTTTTCGGTTTCATTTTTTCCGGCGGCTTTGGCGAATTGATTGATGTAATTTTCGTAACCATCTTGTGTTGTGACCAGCTTTGATTATTTTCCCCTTTTTGGTTATATGGAATTTAATAATTAATGTAATTTGTGTGGGTTTTTTTCTTCTTCGAGATAGAATGAAAGGAAGACCAAAAAAAATGTAAATGTGACAAAATCGAAATGAATTATTTTTTCCTTTGCTTTCCCATTAATTACCTCGGAAATTGATTTGGGATAATTAGAGAGGATATGATTTTCCTTTGTTTTCTCGATCCTAGGGGAACTTAATTATTAGAAATACTATGCTTTTGAGGCTTTTTTAATTGTTCGACTTTAAGTGTTTGGATATTATTTGTCCTTTACTGATTTGTAAAATGTTTGGGGCTAGCTATTTTGAAGGACAGAAACAATGTCTGGGTTTGCTATTGTTTTCAGTATATTAGGCTTGGGGCTAATATTGGTTTTAGGATGTTATTATCATTTGGAAAAAGCTCCAGCATTATCTTAGATTTTGTAAATTTTGAATAATCTTATTTAACTGATCATGAGAGGATAAACAACACATGGTTTGGAAGGGTTTTTTTTAATGTTTTGCATTGAATGAAACTTCCACTTGAGGTTGAAGCACTTTGAGGTTTATTCAAGGAAGACATTCTGGTTTAGAGTTCTTAATTGTTCAACTGAAGAAATATTCAGAACTCCATCTCCTAGAGTGATTAAAATTTGACTTATGCATCCCTTTTTAAGTTTTTGTTCCTTATTGAGCGTCAGTGGTCTGGTGATTATTATTTATACAATTTTCTGATTCTGCATCTTAGCACTGGCACTGCTGACTTAGTTTTAATGAGTATGCGCTTTTTAAATTTTTTTATTCATGCCTAGTTTTTTTAAAGTGCATTAGTGATTAAAATTTTAATTTCTTTCATCGATAGTAGCTTGTCTTTTCTTCGTCTATAAAACTATATATAAACACATGAAATTTTCCCCGAAGATGTGATGTTTTCCTTTTCAATTTCCTGAGAGGTCAGAGTGATGTTAATTTGTACATTTCATGTTTGAGGTGACACTCATTGAATCTATATTACTATGTTTCATATTTAGTTTTCTTTTTAGGTTTTCATATGTTTGCTGTTGCGGAATACATTGCCATTTCTCCTGTATTTTAAGGTATGCTAAATATTTTATTTAACTTGATTAAGGAACTTTTCCTCTTTTCGTATATGCAGTTAAAACATGAATGATGTTTTCTGCATGATTATATGTTGATTTCTACTCATCATAGGTTAAGAACTATTATTCATGTAGCTGAGTGAATGCTTGAAAACTTATACTTTAGTACATAGAATTTGGTCTACTTGGGTGTGGTTTAAGGAGAAAACAACAACAAATCAGGAGAACTATGGCTGAACTATAGGTATGAATAAAGTTGAAACTCTATAAAATATAAAACTCTCTAGTTTTTAATTTCGATTAACTAAAAGAATATATCAGTAAATTTGGCGTTAAATTTATTTTACAGCTTATTATATTAGGGTTACAAATAAAGTTTAATCTAAGTCCTAGATTTAACCGTAAGGATAATTTATAATCCTAGCCATCTTTCTATAAATATAACATCATAAATACGACTGAAATAATAAAATAACTTAATAGTAGTAGCTTATGTGTCACTCTTGTTTCTTCTGTTATGAATGTTCCAATATGGTAAAACCTGTTTTGTTGTAGTGTCTCGAAGGAAAATCAAGATTTCATTGTTTTGTCTCTTGTAAGTCCTTTTTACAGTTTTACTTGTTAAGATAGCTTTGGTTTATTGTTAATTTCAGAACATCAAAAGTTTTCTCAAGGTACTACTTTACGTTACAAGCTAAAATGCTTTATAATAATAAATAGGGAGAAGATTGTTAAGTTAAATGGGGTACCAAAATAAAAGAAGATTAGAATGATATTATTTCGAAATCTTAGAACCTATTAGCTAATTCGAAAGAATTTTTCTCATTTTATTTGCCTTACCTGGTACTTATAAATAGAAACATTAATCAATTGTTATAAATAATATCCAAGTTTTCTTGCTCTTTCGGCGTTTGTACAAAATTTAGCGGCGTTTGATCTTATGAATGTTCCAATATTCCTAATACACCTATAGTATGCAGTTATATATATTTCTCCTTCTAATTTTTAGCATTTAACATTTCAAATTGAAACTCCAGAAATACGAAATGGATAAGACTTGGATGGATTTCTCAAGGGTCAGCGTCGAATATCGAAATGGAGTCCAAAACTTTCTAAATTTAACTTTTTTGAAAGCAAGCCAAGAGAATATGATTCTTTGCCCTTGTAAGAACTGTGTTAACATTAACTGGCACATTCATGAAGTTGTGTACGAGCGTCTAGTTGTTTTTGGATTTGTTCGGGGATATAGAAAATGGATTTTTCATGGAGAGTTTGTATCAGATAGATCTTCTTCGACGAGTTATTCGACTTATCCTGCTCATTCTCACCATCCAACTTTTACAGAATATGACATGGAAGGGATGTTACGAGATGCATTTAATATGCACAATAGTCAGTCGTATGTTACATAAAATTATTGCCAGAATGATGGTAATGATTCCATTGAGATGGGAAGAATTGGATGCGATGAAGAGCCAAATGGAGAAGCGACAAAGTTTTACAAGTTGCTGAATGAAATGAATGAACAACTTTATGACAGATCAAAGTTTTCAAAGCTTTCTTTCTACATTCGCCTTTTCCATTTAAAATGCTTGGGAGGGTGGACTAGGAACTCCTTTACGCAATTGTTGGAGATATTAGGAGAAGTGTTTCCTTTTGCAAAAATCTCTCAATCATGTAAAGATATGAAGAAAATGATAAAAGATTTGGGTCTTGGATATGACAAAATTCATAGTTGTCCGAATAATTGTATGTTGTATTGGGGTGATCGAAAAAATCAGGAGTCTTGTCATGTATGCGGAACATCTCGATGGATGAGTAGGGAGGCAGAAAATGTTACTGAGGATGAAGCTCAAGTATCATCAAGAAAGAAATCGATCAAGATTCTCCGATATTTTCCTCTCATACCTAGGCTACAAAGATTGTTTATGTCCTCCAAGACTGCTGAGTATATGAGGTGGCATCATGATGGCAGAACTGATGATGGATTATTACGGCATCTTGCGGATTCTTTAGCTTGGAAGTCATTTGACAATAAGTATCCAAGTTTTGCGAGAGATCCTCGAAATGTCAAACTCGGTCTTGTAACTGATGGGTTTAATCCATTTAAAATCATGAGTACTTCGTATAGTACTTGGCCTGTTGTACTTGTTCCATACAATTTGCCTCCTTGGATTTGCATGAAACAATCATCTTTCATCTTATCCATGATAATCTCCGGCGAGAAAGGCCCCAGAAATGATATTGATATTTACATGCAACCGCTAATTGCAGAGTTAAAACAATTATGGGAATGGGTCGAAACGTACGATGTGTTGAAGAAGGAGAACTTTAATTTACGCGCGACTTTATTATGGACAATGATTTTCCTGCGTATGCAAATTTATCTGGTTGGAGTACCAAAGGTCGTTATGCTTGTCCTTGTTGTGTTGCACAAACATGTTCGAAGTGGTTGGTTAATGGAAAGAAGTTCTCTTATATGGGACATCGTTGGTGGTTACCTGATAATCATAGATTTAGATGTCAAAAGAATATGTTTGATGGTGATGAAGAGTTTCGAAATGCTCCTAAGCAAACAACCGGTTCTGAAATATTCAGAATGTTGAAAAATATAAATTTTACTTATGGAAAGATGAATCAACCAAGTAGTACAAGATCAAAGAAAAAGGCAAAGTAGGTCAATAAAGAGGTTGAAGTTGACGAACAAACTGATGAAGAGTTTGATGAAGAGGATGATCCAAATGAGGTAGACTTGTGGAAAAAGAAGAGTATATTCTTCGAGTTGCCTTATTGGAAAAACAGATTTTGAGACATAATCTTGATGTAATGCACATTGAGAAGAATGTTTGTGAGAATATCATCGGGACCATTTTGAATGATGCCAGAAAATCTAAAGATAATCTTAAGAGTCGACTTGACTTATTGGATATGAGAATTCGATATGATCTTTATCCGCAATTACATCTGAATGGAAGATCTTTCTTGTCGGCTTTTATTTTTTCTCTTTCGAAGAAAGAAAAAGAAGTGTTTTGCACGGTGTTGAAGGATATAAAGGTCCCAAATGGGTTTGCATCAAACATTTCTCGATGTGTCAGTGTTAAAGATAGAAGACTGGTTTAAAGTCACATGATTATCATATATTAATGCAAGATTTACTGCCAGTAGCTGTTCGCGGTTGCATGTCGAGTAAGGTGACGTCTTCTATCATTGAACTTTCTAATATAATGAAAACCATTTGTGGGAAAGTTTTAATGGTTGAAGAACTTGATAAACTACAAGATCGAGTTGCCTTGACTTTATGCAACTTGGAGATGATATTTTCGCCTTCATTCTTCACAATTATGGTGCATATGCTAATTCATCTTCCTCACGAAGCAAGAGTTGGTGGACCAGTTTTCTATTGATAGATGTACCCTATAGAGGTGTTAATTGAATTACATTTCAAATTACTACTGATTATACCTTTTAATAAAATGTATTTACATAGTATGTTGTTTTGTGTATAGGTTCTTGGGCAAGTTGAAGTCTTATTGTCGTAATAAACGTTATCCGGAAGGATCAATTGCTAAAGGGTATTTGGCAGAGGAATGTATGACATTTTGTTCTAGATATTTGGAACATGTTGAAACAAGATGGAATAGACCAAAGCGAAATGATGTGTTAAGTACGGATGACTTACCTCAACATTATTTGTTTGGAAGTTATGGTCAACCATTAGGGAAAGTTGAAATTGCACACTTAGATGACACGTTTTGGGTTCAAGCACACCGATATGTTCTTTTCCATCACGATTCAATAGATCCCTTTCGCACGTAAGTCTTTCAGACCCAAGTTATATGAAATCCCTTAATATTTTATATATATATCAATTTTTAACGACATAATATACTTTATAGTGAGTTTAAAGAAGTCTTGAGATCTCGTGCACGCTCCCGAAGATTAAATCATTGAGAGATACATAAGTTATTCACAGAAACTTTTCATGAATGGTTAGGCCAGACGATAAGCAACTAAATCTTACAGAATACTTATAAATAATATATGCCTTGCTTTTTATATCAACATCAATGCAAATTAATTCACCATTCATGTGTAATAGGTTTGGAGTAGGAGAGAAGTTAGTGAAAATGTTAAATGGCTTTCTCAAGGTCCGAATAGAATAGTTAAAAGATATAATGCATTCCACATTAATGGGTTCAGGTTTCACACGAAATCTTGTGAAAGATTAAGGACACAAAATTGTGGAGTCGTAGTTATTTCGTAAACTACAAGTTATGCTACTGTCAGAGACAATAATCTGCAGGATGGAGAGGTCGATTATTATGGAAATCTTACGGACATTATTGAGTTAGATTATTATGGAAAATGAAAGGTTGTGTTGTTTCGGTGTGACTGGGTTGATGTAAATAGATGCATAAAAAGAGATAAATTCGGGTTTACAATGGTAAATTTCTCTCGATTAATTCATACAGGTCAACGTTTGATGAATGAACCATATGTATTTTATTCTCAAGTAAAACAAGTATTTTATTTTCACGATCCAATGGATGACGGTTGGTATGTTGTGCTCCGAAATACTCCCAGAGACGTGATAGACATCGGAGATGGAAGTAGAGATGAAATTGAAACAATATCAGAATGTTTACCTCTACTGCCACAAAACTTAGATGAAACTATCATAAATACAACACAATTTCAATGGGTTCGGGAGGACGTTGATGAAGATATTTATGACAACTGACATTACATAAGAATGTCGTACAACTTTATATCTTTATTTATTTATTTATAATGTTATAACCTTTAACATTATAAATCTTTCAATATATTAATTAATTAATTAGTTTTTTTTATTACACATGTTTGTTTATTACAGATATCATGCAGAGGAGAAAAATAACTGATTTGAGGGTTGTTCGAGCTTCTGAAGACCATGAAGAAAGAAATAATGAGGAATTGAATGCACTTGAGTCTTCTGAAGTTCCTGAAACTGTTGAAGAAGTATAAATCCAAGGTAGTCTTCGAAACTTTATTTACTATTTTGTTCATTTTCAAAATCCACATTTAATAATTTCTTATATAGTTGAAAATGCTGGAACGCGCAAGACTCGAGGACATACAACTTTGAAGGAATTATATCAACTTCCTCCTGGGCATCGTGTTAAAGTTTCAAGAAACGATGCCGATTAACCTATTGGCTCAGAAGCACGTCTTCTAGCAGGTTACGTAAGCATAGTTGGACGTAATATGAATCTGTTACCGATCAATTATGAGTCATGGCGCGAAATGCCTAATAATAACAAAAATTAGGTGTTGGATTTTGTTAAGGTAATAATGTCATTATCAGTATATACTCTATAGAAATTCAATACTAATATATGCTTACGGTGCACACTTATTTGTTGTATAGGAGAAAATTTTTTTACAGGTCTCTGACGATTATGTGAAGCAAGCGTTAGGGAAGAGATAGAGGGACCATAAGAGCTCCTTAAAGAAGAAATACTTCAAAAATGATCTCAGCCTTGAAGAGAAGCTGCAAACAGTCCTACCTGGAATGCTCATGTACCAATGTGAAGATGCAGTTAGATTTTGGAGTTCACAAAAAAGACAAGTATAATGTATTTTTTAGAATTAATTGTAACGAATTATAAATCATCATTAAAAGTGGTTGTTTGACATTGTAGGACCGAGAGCATGTTGGTGTTGTTAGCATGCAACATCAAAAGTTTACGCAGACGGTTGGATCAAAGAGTTTTGCTTGTATAGCTAATGAGGAGGTATTATAGATTATTGACATTGTTTTTTGTATTCCATGTACATAGTAACTCATAGTAATTATATTATGATATATTGTAGGAAAATACATCCGGTTCTAAAGTTGGACGAATCCAACTATTCGATATGACACATACGAAGAAGGGTGGAACTCCTATGACTGCCGAAGCTGCAGAAATTATGGTACGTTTATTGGATATATGTTTTAAATTGACCTGACTTTATTTATATTTGTACCATGACATTTTTTATTTTAATGAATTATTCACCTTATTATTAGGAAAAATTGAAGGAGAAAAAGGCGGAGTATCATGTTACTGGTTCGAGTCACAATCTTTTTAATGATGATGACATTGAAAATCGAGCTATTAATAATGTTTTGGGTCCTGAAAGATATGGTCGGGTGCGTTGTCAAGGATCATTTGTTACTCACACCAAATATTTTGGATCTAATTCATCACAGTACATGTCATCACAGTCTCAATCTTCCCAATTAGAAGTTAGTCGTTTAAAACAACAGTTGGTTGAGATTGATCAATAAATGACTAACATGAAAGCGGAAAATAAAGCAAGGGAAGCAGCGACAGCACAGAGAGAAGCAACATATCAGCAGAGATGTGAAGAATTTGAAAAACGATTCAATGATATGATGAATATGATACAGAAAACTCAACCTCAAAATCTACCATCATAGTCTCATTTATGTTATCATCATTATGTTATTGTTATTGAATCGTGTTTAACTGAACTTATATTATGTTAATGAAAATTTTATTTATTATATTGGATTTGATGTTGATTGTTATGAGTATAGTGTTATGTTATTGCTGTTATATTTGTTGGATAATGGAACAGGTTGAAAAAAAAGATTTGGGGTAATAGACAATAATTTTTTAAATGGTTAAATTATGTGTTATTTAACGGCATTTGTTACAAAAAAACGTCGTAATATATCATACATTTAGCGGCGTTTGTATCAAAAAAACGTCGCAAAATATTAACACATATAGTGGCGTTTTTTGTTACAAACGTCGTTATATACCAACCTTTACTGGCGTCTGTATACTAAAACGCCGCTATATACCAGACCATCAGCGACGTTTGTATCCTAAAAACGCCGCTATATACCAGATATTTATCTGCATTTTATCCTAAAAATGCCATTATATATCAAATTTTTAGCGGCGTTTGTACACTAAAAATGCCATTAAATGTGAAAACATATTGTGGCGTTTGTCTTACAAACGCCGCTAACTGTCAAAATCTATTGCGGCATTTTACAAACGCCGCTAAAGATCATAACTTGTTGCGGCGTATATTGTGGCGTTTTTGGATCACAAACGTCGCGAACTTTAGCGATGCTATTTTCAACAACGTTTTTTGCGACGTTTTTCATAATACCGCACGTGCTTTTTGCGGCACTTAAAAACGTCGCTATAGGTCAAAACAAATGCCGCAAAAAGCTAGTTCTGCTGAGTAATTTCTCACCCATTTAAATCCATCTTAAAATACGTTTATATCATAGAAAAGAAATTCTAAAAAACAAATCGTATAATGAATTAATTTTTTAAAAAGATAAAGTTATAAAAATTATTTTATAGTATTTGGGTGAGACTATGTTAATCTTTTTCTACATACTGAAAATCACATTAATATTGTGAGTAAAATAATAATGTGACAAAATTTAATAATTGAGATTTTTTTCTCTACTAATAAACATTCAGTTTATTATGTATTAGAAGATAAATAGTATCTTTTAAGTTTTAGTTTGTGATTAAATATTATTTAAGTCTCGCTTAAAGTATTTAATAACGAAGTATGACATTATTTAAGAAATTCTTAATACTCTTGATTGTCTTCAACTTCCATTCAAGCTAATATATGTAAGTATTTTTTCATATTTATTAATGGTTGTGTTCATTGTTTATTTACATATTGATTTTAATTCTATTTGTTATTAAATCCATCTTGTGGTAGGAAAATTTGGAGGTTGTTGACTTAAGGAATTGACGTAATATGTAGCCCTACTAATATTTTTTTTATAAAGTTATATGTATCTTCCTCAACTGAGAATTTAGTAAGGGGTTTAATTTTTTTGGTATAAACATTTAATATTTATTTTTAGTTGATTAATCCATATCAATATTGTATATGTCTATTCTGATAACGTTTTTTTTCCAATTTACTTGTTTATAATATTATGTTGTAGAAAAAATACGATATCTTATCACACTAAATCGGTTGATAATTAGTGGTAAAAAGTTTATAACCAAGGAGGAAAATTTAATCTAGAATGTAAATGAATCCCAAATATATCGAAAAAGACATTTTAATTTATATAATAAAAGTGTTGAATTGGTGTGAATTTTATATTTACATAAAATCTAATTAGTTTGTTAAAATATAAGAACAAGGTTAATAAATACATGTAAAATTAAGTAATCCTTAACTAGTATAAATAAACTTTTTCTATATAATGAGATAGTACAATCTAGATAGTCACAACCTTGGTAAGGGCCAAAAAGGTTAGGTATGACGTGATAATCATATTTTGGACTGAGAATGCAAAACGACATCGCAATATTTTGTTTCATTTGATAAATGCATATATATAACATCACATATAGTGAATTTATGATTTTTTTTCTATTAAAATTTAACCTTTTCGAAGATGGTGATGATTGATAGACAGGTAATGATCATATTGAGCTAGTTGTAGCATGATTTTGTCATCTAAATTATCAATATGATTAATGTTATGTCTAGGTCGTATCAATAAATTGATTGATAAATATATAAAATATGTATGTAGTGTATAGAATTAAATCAATATTATTTTGTTACTATGTGCACGTGAGATGCATATTATAAATATTTGAACGATCTTCACCATGATCCCACTTTTGATTTCATAAGATCCTCAAGAAAGATTTTTAGCAACTTTAAAATCATTTGCATATATGCTCTCCAACATGAGACAAGTACTTCAACATGAAAACAACAATATTATATATTAAAAAATAAATGATTATATAAAATTTAGTGTTAAAACTATAATGTTTTTTTAAAGGGGTTTTAAATTTTTTTCGGTCAATTCAGATGCCTAACGTTACAAACATTATCATTTTAGGTGCATGGGCTGTAATGACTGTTAAATTCTGTCGTTAAATAATATGTGTCACGTTATGATAATTTTGAGAAATTTTATTTAAAATAAAAATAAAAATAATTTTTTTTTATAAAAAACCACAATTTTTCTCAAATTACAAAAAAAAAATCAAAAACTTTTAAAACCCTATTTTCGATCCCTTTGCCACTGTCCACAATCACTGTCGTCGTCAATCAACCAAAATTCCAATGGCATATGAAGAACACCCAACGATCGAAACCCCCTAATCCAACCTATAATTGCAGCAAAAATTGACGATATAGGTGAAAATTGACATTCGCGAAATGTTACACCTACATCGTCGTTTGGTGCTCGAGCGGTTGTGAAAATAATGGGGTTTTGGTAATGGATGGTTGGTCGGTCACACGTCTTTGGGTGGTCAGCCGATTGACAGCGGCGGCGGCTGGCGGTGGAAAAGGGATTGAAATTAGGGTTTTAATAGTTTTGGGGAGGTTTTTTGTAGTTTTATAAAATTTTGGGTTTTTTCTTTTAAAAATTATAATCTTAAGTTTTTTTAATTTAAATTAAATTTTTAAATTTTTATAAAGGGACACATGTCTTTTAACGACGGAATTTAACTATCGTTATGATTCAGACACCTAAAATCATAACGTTTGTAATGTTACGCATTTGGATAGACCGAAAAAAAGTTTGGGCACCACTTTGGAAAAAGCGGTATAGTTTGGGCACTTATTTTTATATTAAGCCAAAAATAAAATAATCAATGAACAACCAATTGGTTTAGTGAGATAAGACGCTACAATCTTTAAGTAAAGTTAGAGGTTCAAACCATGACGTTTGTGAATAGAGTAAATTGAGTTGGGGGGATTGTCCATATAATGGTCCTTGATCGCTCTTCAATTGGGTACAGTTCTTTGTCCATTTCAGATGTCCTATCAACAAGATTATAATTTTAATATTACGATAAGGGAATAAAATGAAGTTTGAAGTTAAAATAAGAATTAATTATAAAATTAATATAAAATTCTCAATCGTTATATCTCAAATTAACTTTTGGTGTCTAAAGAATTTTTCGCTAAAAATAGGTGTCTAACGTTTTCAACATTACACTTTTAGGTGTTTGAACCGTAACGACCATTAACTTTGACCATTATCTACCACACATATAAAATTTTTAAAAAAATTAAAAAATATTATAATTAAAAAATCCAAAATTTATTTTTTCACCACCGATCGGCCATCGTCAGTCCGTGGTTGTCACCGTTGACAACATCACAACTGTCACACTGCTGCGACCAAAACCTAGTCATCAACCCATCATAAAACTATGTTGATCATCGTGAAAAGCACCACGAAGGATCTCAAGATTTTTAAGTTTTAATTTGTTGTTTTCCGGCGATTCCAACGGCTACAGCCGATTGTATGTTACACGAGCGCCACCATTAAGTTGCTCACCTTGTTTTGGACAAAACCTAGTCAGTGGTGACCCTTCATCTGTAACACCCCAACCCGTACCCGACCTGGATACGAGTTCGAGGTGTCACATTGACTTTTCAAAACTTGTCTCTTGCATAAAATCATGAAAATCTAACTTTCATTAAATAAAAGTTGTTATTTTACATAAAATTAAAACGATTTGTATTTCAAAACTTATCAGAGCATATTCAATACAACTCTTTTAGTACATGCCAACTAAATAAAACCAAATCCATATAATTCATAAATTCTTTTCTGATCTGAACTTCGTAAATGAGTGGCTGACATGTCTTGCTCCTCTTAGCTCCTCTTTTTGCTTCTCTGAATCCTACGTGTGAAACATTCACACGCTAAGTCTATGACTTAGTGAGGCATAGATAAACTTAAATATAACATATCATCACTCATTCCTAATATGCACACTTCATGTAATCATATATATAATCTTATTAATCAATCAACACATACATCATCATATAGCTCATATTATACATTTAACATAATGAACATATGCATACATATACATCATCACATCATCTATATTTATATACTATTTCTTATAGAGTTCATAACACTTCTCAAGTATTTACTCATAACATATCATATAAATTCAATTTATTTACTTATAATCCAATATATCAATCCATCATAAACTATGACATTAACTCATATAACATATGCAATATATTCAACCCATACTCATGTCCAACTACACAATTATATAAAAATCATATTACTTCTTATTTATATTATATCTTTATTGGCCCATGTACACTGTGGAGAACTAAAGATATGTGAGTCTATTGAGGTTGTGCACTAATGTTGTCACCACAGCTCGTATAAATTCCCACTAGGGGCACTGAATGTTTTTCTTGAAGGACCACTTTGTCCCGAAGGACCACTATGTCCCGAAGGACCACTGTAAATCCCTCGACTCTTGGTATGCCAACTATACCTCTAGCTCTCAATTTCTATACATGGGCATAATCATTTATTTTTATCACATATTCACAAGTACACATTGATCACTTAAATATCACATGACTTTGTATCACATATCTCGTATCATTTCTTATTAAATCACTTGTGGCATGTAGCACATATAACTCATATACTTTCTTATATGCTCATATAGCTCATATCACTTAATCTCTTATGATCATATAATCACTACACTTATTTTCATATATCTCAGATTTACATATACACGTAATTCACTTTCACATAATTCACATATTCATATCTCATAAACTTTTGACTTCTTATCACATAGTTTCTTATCACATATCTCGTATGATCTTTTCATATGATTTCATAGTTTATAATTATTCACTTATGTCTTCTTATAAACATATGCTCTTATCTCTTCTTGTCATATTGTTCACACTACAATATTTCACATTCATTATATCATTTAGCTTTTACCACATATTAATATAGACACTTAACATTTCAGTCATACTCACATCTTTCATGTTTATACACTCTCTTATACTCATATCATATATCTTATAACAATGATTATATTATCACTGATATCATTATTCTCATTTAATCATATAGATCATTCATATTAGTTCATATGGCTTATCGCACTACATGTATTCACATAAATTATGTCACATACAATAACATATATCACATATACTCAGATCAAATACATGTATATAATCATAAACTCATGCATTCTAATATAGGAAATAGACTTGTCGCAAGTCTTAGTTCCATTAAACCTTGTATAATAACTAATAAGCACTCACCTGGCCTCACTAATCAATATTAATCTCTTATCATTCCTCGATCAATCTTACTTGTCTAGGCTCGATATCTACATAAATATAAGATTTAAGACAATTATCAGATGCCTAAACCTTTTAATTTAATATTGATAGCTTAAACGAATTTAATGAACCATAATTCACTTTTTTCCTTAGGGGTGTACCGATGCACTATGGGTGCATCGGTACACAAAATAGCTTCGAAATTACCATGCATCGATGCCTTCCAGTATGCATCGATGCATCTTCAATATTATTCTTAGTGCATCGGTACACATTCATAGTGCATCGATGCACCTTCCCAGAATAGGCTGTTTTACCCAAAAATTATCAACTCTTCACCCAATTTTCCAGTATAAAGCCCTAGTTATGCTACCAAACTTAACTATGTTCACTTTAACCAACTTCTATCCTTCCAACACCTTATTTTCTTCCATATATTTCCCAAATCCTTAAAACCAAGAATTTTACCACATTTTCCATGTTATCCAAACTTAATTCTAATTCTTATAACTTCTTATTCTCATAGATGACAAGTCAAATTCGACTTCCAAATTCATTTAAACATTCTATTTCAATAATTCACTTAAAAACTCCTTTTACTTAATCTCTCATAACTTCTTCATTCTTTGATTTTAAGATGACTTAAGATTTCCTTAAGCTTAAGTATCACCTAAGATTCAAAACCTTCTCTTAGAATAAAAAAATAATCAATTACCCAGAAAACTTACCTTTTCTTTGAGCTCTCACGTATGAGGAAGAAAGAGGGAGAAGAAGAAAACTCTGGAATCAACTTGGCCTTTATTTCCTCTTCCACGTGAGTCAACTTGGCCTTTCTTTCCTCTTCCACGTGAGTTAATTCCTTATAAAGGAATTATAAAAATCTTTCTTGTAAAATGACCATACTACCCTTATTATTTTCAAACTTCATTATTAAATCCAACATCAAAATTCTCCAATTAAATCTATGAACTTTTAACTTATTTCAAAATTGAGCATTAAGTTTTCAAAATTTGCATTTAAGTCACTGACCCATCTTTTGGGATGTTACAAATCTCCTATCCTTTAAAGAAAATTTGTCCTCGAATTTTCATCGCACACATTGATAAGAACATATCTTCTAATGTTCTCATATGGCTTTCTCTACCTTATTCCTTCGCAATTACAATTACTGATTTACCTTCAATTTCCAAAAACTTAATCTATTTCTATCTTTTCTCTTCTTCTATAGTACACTTACTCTTAACCGTTGAACATACATATCATGCTACTTATCATATAAATATTAACATTCGCTCTTATTACTCAAGATTATAAATCAATTGATTTTCTTCGTCAAAATCTAATTGCCTTACAATAATAACCCAACCTTTAATCCTTCCAAATAACATGCTTGTTCTTGATAACTGGATCAACATAATGTATAATTTAACTATCATTTGAACTTTCTTAATGCCTATAAATCATTTCTTATTCCTCTGACTATGTCTACTTGACCAAGAAACATAACCTTAAACCTTCATCATATATCATTAAAATATACATTTTACCAAAATTAAACCATCTCTTTATATCACTTCACATACTTTTCTTATTTCTGTATCAAACTTTATAATCTATTCGTCCATAATCCTCGTCACCCTTAATCTTAAAACTACATCTTTTATTTTCCTTATCCGCTTATCCTTCATAATCAAATCTCCTTATAACATACCTAAATCATATCTTTTGTCCACACTCTCATACTCTTTAATCTCGCTTATAATTATCCCTGATCACCAATCTTTATCATATTCACATAATTTTGATAGTCAACACTACTTACACAAATTTTCTTCTTTGTAACATCCTTGCTCGAATCACAATGTATATATCCCCTTTTTCATCATTTAAACTTTTCTATCAATCCTTAACTTTCTTCTAACATACGAATCCTTGCCTTCTTCACTCTTCAATTCTTCTTATCATATAGATCATATCTTTTCTTCTTGTTCCAAACTCTTTTATACTCATTTCTGATCTTTATTACAGCTTCATTGCTTTAATATTTAATTTTTTTTACGGAACCTCTTTCTTTATCACCTCTTGTATTTGTATTCCTCCACTTAATTCATCAGATACCAAGTTTAAATAATTTCATAACCTATTAAAATGCTTGTTCTACTTCCTTAAAGCTCCCTTCAAACATATAAATACTTATCTCATTGCCTACATCATGTCGATATGATGAGTATGCACAACCATATACATATTTGTAGCATACTGTACTAGCTTAACTTTATCTTGCCTTCCAATCTTATAACTCTATTGTCCATATCATTATAGCTAATCAGTAACAACTTCTCAATCTAGGCATAAGCCCTAATCAAACTGATCATATACATTCATATATTGTACTGTTCCCTTATCTCCTTTACTATTTTACATTTCCATAATCAAAGTACATAATCTTATCTCAATCTACACCATACTTAGTTAACATATCCTGACATCATCTTCTAATCCTTTAACTTTAACACACTGATATCTCATAACTCTGTTAGTCAACACCAGTTCTTTCAATCCAGAACGTAAACTTTTATCGAACCATTCATATACATTCTTCCCATTCATATATATTCTTCCCATTCAGAAATAATCCATCCATAAATTGTTTAACTTTTCACATTTATATTTCTGCTTATACACAATACAATTTCATGAATTTAAACTCAAGCATTACAACTTCCTTTATCTTACAACTGATCACTGATATACTCATTCTTAAGGTCTCCAAAACAAGATCTACATTACTTGATCCATTTTAAATACTTTTTCTTCTTCAATTTACATATTTCCCAATCCATTCCACCCCTTTCATATTTTAACTTCATATGTATCTTTAATTCCTTATAAAATTTTCCATTATCAGGCTCTACTACTTAAGTGAGTCTTTCATCAAATTTGATATTTCAACACATAATACTCCTAATTCCACCCATGATTATATTTGAAACTCAAAATTTCATTTCTCTTAATCATTCTGAACTCTCTCCTTAGAACTTTATCACTATAACACTCCTTCCATCTGAGCACAAACCTTTCACAAACTACTTGCATACCTCTTTTTCATTTAAATTAGGCTAACAACAATTCCTTCAACTTATCCAGTTGCACTCTTATCTATTCACGTTACAATTCCATTGTCTCCAATTCATAAACTCTATCTCCATATATCTTATACAATTATCATTGATGCACATATTCTTGAACTCTTCTACAAATATTCACCACATCCTTTAATCTTTATAACGTTCTCATGGTGACATTTGTTCACCATATCATATCTTATCCACATATTAACAAAACTACTTCATATCGTTTTTCTGATTCAAACAGTAGAAACCCTCTAATGTTATTCTAACATGATTACAACTTTCTGAAATCCACTTTTGATCTTACAAGGCACTTCCTGAGGTGTTCGCTCTTCATCTTGTCTGGCCAGGGCAGGTGAATTACTACCACCATCAGGTTTATCGCCTCTCGATTCACTTCAAATATTCTCATAATCAATTTCTATTGTATCATACAAATCTTATTCTATTAGCAAGACATCACACTCTTTACACTATCATATCATAAATTTTCACCTTGAGTTGGCATGCATATATTTTAAACTCTTTTACTTTCGGTTTAAGCCTAGAATCAACTAAACCTTAGCTATGATACTATTAAATGTAACACCCCAACCCGTACCTGACCCGGATACGAGTTCGAGGTATCACATTGACTTTTCAAAACTTGTTTCTTGCATAAAATCATGAAAATCTAACTTTTATTAAATAAAATTCGTTATTTACATAAAATTAAAACTATTTGTATTTCAAAACTTATCAGAACATATTCAATACAACTCTTTTAGTACATGCCAACTAAATAAAACCAAATCCATATAATTCATAAATTCTTTTCTGATATGAACTTCGTAAATGAGTGGCTGACCTGTCTTGCTCCTCTTAGCTCCTCTTCTTGCTTCTCTGAATCCTACGTGTGAAACATTCACACGCTAAGTCTATGACTTAGTGAGGCATAGATAAACTTAAATATAACATATCATCACTCATTCCTACTATGCACACTTCATGTAATCATATATATAATCTTATTAATCAATCAACACATACATCATCACATAACTCATATTATGCATTTAACATAATGAACATATGCATACATATACATCATCACATAATCTACATTTATATACTATTGCTTATAGAGTTCATAACACTTCTCAAGTATTTACTCATAACATATCATGTAAATTCAATTTATTTACTTATAATCCAATATATCAATCCATCATAAACTATGACATTAACTCATGTAACATATGCAATATATTCAACCCATACTCATGTCCAACTACACAATTATATAAAAATCATATTACTTCTTATTTATATTATATCTTTATTGGCCCATGTACACTATGGAGAACTAAAGATATGTGAGTCTATTGATGTTGTGCACTAATGCTGTCACCACAGCTCGTATAAATTCCCACTAGGGGCACTGAATGTTTGTCCCGAAGAACCACTTTGTCCCGAAGGACCACTATGTCCCGAAGGACCACTTTGTCCCGAAGGACCACTATGTCCCTAAGGACCACTATATCCCGAAGGACCACTGTAAATCCCTCGACTCTTGGCATCCCAACTATACCTCTAGCTCTCAATTTCTATACATGGGCATAATCATTTATTTTTATCACATATTCACAAGTACACATTGATCATTTACATATCACATGACTTTGTATCACATATCTCGTATCATTTCTTATTAAATCACTTGTGGCATGTAGCACATATAACTCATATACTTTCTTATATACTCATATAACTTATATCATTTAATCTCTTATGATCATATAATCACTACACTTATTTTCATATATCTCAGATTTACATATACACGTAATTCACTTTCACATAATTCACATATTCATATCTCATAAGCTTTTGACTTCTTATCACATAGTTTCTTATCATATATCTCGTATGATCTTTTCATATGATTTCATAGTTTATAATTATTCACTTATGTCTTCTCATAAACGTATGCTCTTATCCCTTCTTGTCATATTGTTCACACTACAATATTTCACATTCATTATATCATGTAGCTTTTACCATATATTAATATAGACACTTAACATTTCACTCATACTCACATCTTTCATGTTCATACATTCTCTTATACTCATATCATATATCTTATAACAATGATTACATTATCATTGATATCATTATTCTTATTTAATCATATAGATCATTCATATTAGTTCATATGGCTTATCGCACTACATGTATTCACATAATTTATGTCACATATCATAACATATATCACATATACTCAGATCAGACACATGTATATAATCATAAACTCATGCATTCTAATATAGGAACTAGACTTATCGCAGATCTTAGTTCCATTAAACCTCGTATAATAACTAATAAGCACTCACCTGGCCTCACTAATCAATATTGATCTCCTATTATTCCTCGATTGATCTTACTTGCCCAATTTTCGAAACTTGTCTAGGCTCGATATCTACATAAATATAAGATTTAAGGCAATTATCATATGCCTAAACCTTTTAATTTAATATTGATAGCTTAAACGAATTTAATTAACCATAATTCACTTTTTTCCTTAGGGGTGTACCGATGCACTATGGGTGCATCGGTACACAAAATAGCTTCGAAATTACCATGCATCGATGCCTTACAATGTGCATTGATGCATCTTCAAAATTATTCTTAGTGCATCGGTACACATTCATAGTGCATCGATGCACCTTCCCATAATAGGTTGTTTTTACCCAAAAATTATCAACACTTCACCCAATTTTCTAGTATAAAGCCCTAGTTATGCTACCAAACTTAACTATGATCACTTTAACCAACTTCTATCCTTCCAACACCTTATTTTCTTCCATATATATCCCAAATCCTTAAAACCAAGAATTTTACCACATTTTCCATGTTATCCAAACTTAATTCTAATTCTTATAACTTCTTATTCTCATAGATGACAAGTCAAATTCGACTTCCAAATTCATTTAAACCTTCTATTTCAATAATTCACTTAAAAACTCCTTTTACTTAATCTCTCATAACTTCTTTATTCTTTGATTTTAAGATGACTTAAGCTTTCCTTAAGCTTAAGTATCACCTAAGATTCAAAACCTTTTCTTAAAATCAACAAATAATCAATTACCCAGAAAACTTACCTTTTCTTTGAGCTCTCACGTATGAGGAAGAAAGAGGGAGAAGAAGAAAACTCTGGAATCAACTTGGCCTTTCTTTCCTCTTCCATGTGAATCAACTTGGCCTTTCTTTCCTCTTCCACGTGAGTTAATTCCTTATAAAGGAATTATAAGAATCTTCCTTGCAAAATGACCATACTATCCTTATTATTTTCAAACTTCATTATTAAATCCAACATTAAAATTCTCCAATTAAATCTCTGAACTTTTAACTTATTTCAAAATTGAGCATTAAGTTTTCAAAATTTGCATTTAAGTCACTGACCCATCTTTTGGGATGTTACATCATCGTCGTCAGAGATGGGGGGATGGGAGGGAGAGGGATGATGAGAGGGTTTTTTTAAATAAAATTTTTATTATCAAAAAAATTTACTGTAGACACTTAAAAGTGTAACAGAGGAAACAATAAACACATATTTTTAACAAAAAATTCTTCAGACATCAAAAATCAATTTAAAATATAGTTTATACACTTAACCATGTATATTAAAATCATAACCTTGAAGCCCAAGTATTAAGCTGATAAGCCATATATCAAACATCACGTCAATTTTGTTGATTATTGATATGGAAATTATGGTGTTGATAGATACATAATATAAACGAACAAACTAAAGAAAACAAGAGAAATTTGTATCTATGGAAAAGACTTCATACCATAAAGTTGGTGGTAATGTACGAAATCCAATCTCGATCTTTCTCGACAAATGACATCATAATATAATCACAATCAGTTAGTTCAGTAAGATAAAATATTAAATTCTTTAAATAAGGTTAAGAGTTTAAAATCTAACATTTATAATTAGAATATATTGGAAAGTTCTACAGTACGACACCTTAATATAATGCTAAAATAAAGCGCTACCAGTTTTGTTATTGTTTAAATAATAAAACTGATAAAAATTACCTAAAATATTATTATTTTTACCTAAAACATCATTTTTTAACATTTCCGGTAAAAATGCCCAACAATAATAAAACTAGTAGCGCCTAATAATGTTTCCGGTCATTTTTATCAAAATCCGGTAAAACGCCCAATAATAACAAAACCGGTAGCGCCTAATAATGTTTCTGTCGTAACCGTTTTTCGCCCGGGCGGGGAAAGACCGATATCGACTGGGGTTTTCTCTTTGAAAATCATTTCGAAAGGTGAGGAGTCGCCAGCAATCATTTGAGGTGCGAATGGAACACTATAAAAACCGGATGATTTTAATAAAACATTTTGTTTTTATCAAAATACCGAGTTTTGAGGTTTGCGAAAATCTAGAAATCAGGTTCAGGAGTCGGTTACGCGTGGGGAAGGATTAACACCCCCACAAGCGCCCAAAAATTTGTACCTAGTTGATTACCCTATATTTAAAATCAGAAATTTGGAGTTCGATCTTTATTTAATTTTAAAATCATTAAGGATACAAAGTTGAAAAGGGTATTCGTTTATCGAGACCGATAGCATTCGCCCTCGAGCATAAATGCGGGAGATCAACTATTGTGCCTAATAACGGTATATTACCTCATTTTTAGAAAACATGATATGATTTTGAAAAGGATGTCGACTTATTCAAGGAATTACAAGTAGTCACCCCCTGAGCACGATCGCGGGATATATACTATTAATTCCTTAACAAGTGAACAGTGCCTTAGATTTGTAAAAAAACAATGCAATCAAACAAAATTTTATTTGTCCTAATTAAACTAAAAGTAAATTAAGGCTTATTCTAACTTAAAGTGTCAAATTATGAAAATTAAGGAACTTAAGGGCTCAAATCTAAAATGTAAGTTCTAGTATTAAAGTTTAATGTTATACATTAAAATGGATTAAATATTCACGTATTAGAAAATTTCTTTCGATAATTTTAAAATGATCGAATATCATCCTTAGTCAATTTATTTCGATTAGAGTCAAGGGATGCTTATGAGGCTATCATGTAAAATTAATTAAGATGTCATGCAAAACATATGTACACATAAATGTATTTAAATGAAAATGAAAATACATCAAAAATATTTAATTAAAGATAAATAAAAATAAGACACATGCATCAAAACATAATAAGGAATCATCATGTGAACATAAAAAAACAAATGAAAGAAACGTGACCCTTAAATTAAAACAAATTATGGACAATAAATTATAATAAAGAAAATATCATGATAAGAAAGTATATTAAATCAAACAAATCAAAGCTTAAATTAGGGAAACTAGTGGGAAACAAATAGTATAATGTTTACATATATATTATTAAGAAATTAAACATCATACGTAGCTTACATTAGTAGAGTGAAGAAACAAACATTACAATGATTCCATATATTATTATAATCAATAAAAAAACTAAACCACTATAGCTTAAATTAAGGAAATAAGTGGGGGAAAATATTATAATAATTATATATATATTATTATAATAAAAAAACAAACTACTATATCTTAAACAAACAAAAGTGGTGATTTTGTACCAATACTAAATTATCAACCAACTAATATATATATATATATATAGATTCATAGATTGATGTTTAATAAAAATAATATGCATAAATTATATATATATATATATTTATGTAAATTAATAAAAATAATTATAATATATACATATAAGTGTTACGCATGTTATATATGCTATAATATATATATTACATAATATGGATAATAAAATAAATATACATTCTACATACTATAATATATATATATATATATATATATATATAATACACTTAAATAATATATATATATATATATATATATGCTTACAAAAATATGTTATATACCATATATGTTTACAAACTACAAAGTAAATGGCATAAAATATATTATGAGAATTACCAACTTTTAAATATATAATATGAAGGTAAAGTAATCATACATAAAATATATATAAGACACCACCAACGTGAGTTAATAAACAAACATATCACATAATTAAAAGAATATTACTTTAATCATAGGGAACAATGATCAATACTACCTAAAAAGCTATTCTATCACTAAAGTTAAAGGGATCCGATGCTGAATATTAAAGATACAATTTTACCAATTATTTATCTCAGCCAATATTAATGAAATAAGAAAAAAAATTACACAATCAGGATAATAATTTCGAAACTGAAATATAAAAACTGCAAAATCGATGACCAAAGTGCAAATACGAGGTGAATGTAGGGGATTAAACTATGATTAAATCAAAAATTATAAAACATAGAGAAAAATGGAAAAATAATGAAATTGGTCCCTACTAGTGACTATTTTGTAAAACACGCTAAAATTAGAGTCATTTAAGATGAAATTATACCATTAAACTAGCCTATATATACCGCCATTTTATCTTTTTTTTTTGTTTCATTTTCACTTGGTTTTAAAAAAATGAGAGAAGTTCTCTTAATCTTCGGCCGGACACTTCCCGACCAACCCAACTTGTCATTTGGCCGTCATTCCGGCCACCTTGTATGGTGGCCGGAGCCCCAAAATTCACCCAAAAAGATCCCAACACCTAGATCTACTACCATAGGCACCAAACTAAACCTAAAAACTCCCTAAACAACCACAAATCTAACCCTGACTATTCGGTTTCCTAAAACTCTGACCACCGTGAAGGCTCCCTCCGACTCAAGTAAGCTACTGATCGACCCTCTTTTAGACTCGCATATATATATATATATATATTGTATGCAAATAGTTTATTTCTATGTTTTTGAAACTAAAATATACCTTGAAAATAACTCTGTTATTTTTATTACTTTTCGAATCTGGGAGTCCCCCTCTTTACATTTTTTCATTCAGGTTATATAACCGATTCTACAATAGGTTTTTACTTTCTTTTTTCTTGTTTTTTCTGAAACATCATGAGTGAAGTAAAAAATATATTGAAATCACGGGTTTGTCTTGGTCTTGATGTTTGACTTGTGAATCCAGTTGTCAGTTGGTGGAGAAGACTGTGATGGTGCCAGATTCGGTGGCCTGGGCTTGATCTGGACCGTTGGATGGGTCCAGATCGGACGACTCTTGCAAGGCGACAACAGCATCCAAGGGGGAAATCTTAACTGAGGGTTGATCTAGACCGTCCATCTCCAACTTGATCGTGCGGCTGAGATGAAGTGGCGGCTGAAGCTACATGATGAAACCCTAGTTGGTATTGGGTTTTCAACCTTAGGTTTGCTGGACTGTAATTTGGGTTTGGGGTATTTGGGTTGAATCTGTAAATAAAATTATGTTAGTAATCTTAAATAATAATAATAATAACTTAATAATAACGGGATGAAAATATCGAGTGTCGAAAACTGCCCCTCTTTGCTCATTCTTATATCAACATGAATAGGGCAAAGACGGAGAGACAATGCATTTTTCGTCCGGTCAACTAAATTAGATAAATGATCAGTTCCACTATCACTCAAGGGATATCAAATCTGGGGATGAGAGGGATCTATTCCACTTCTTCTAAAGGGAATATCAGATCTGGGGAGTTGATCCATTGAATTGGGGTAGACTTGTTCCACTGTCACTCAGGGAATATCAAATCTTGGAATAGGGTGATTGTTCCACTTCTTCTAAGGAATATCAGATCTGGAGGAGTTGATCCATTGAATCGGGGTAGACTTGTTCCGCTGTCACTCATGGAATATCAAATCTTGGAATAGAGTGATATGTTCCACTTCTTCTAAGGGAATATCAGATCTGGAGGAGTTAATCCATTGAATCGAGGTAGACTTATTCCGCTGTTACTCAGGGAATATCAAATCTTGGAATATGGTGATCTATTCCACTTCTTCTAAGGGAATATCAGATCTGGAGGAGTTGATCCATTTCGCTGTCACTCAGGGAAGATTGGATCGGATTCGATTTGTTTTTCTCGTCTGTACGAAAATCAAACCTGAAAATTAAACATTGACCTTGTTTAGTATGTATTTGAGGATTCGAAAACATCATACCTGAAAGTTTCGGGAAAATATTATTTGAAAGCGATTTCTCTTACGGGAGTTCGTCTTACCACCACCACACATGAAAATCTGAACTTGTTATTTTTATGTTGGGTCCTTAGATCTCTATCTTTTCCTTTTAGAGAGCCTTTGGGTGTATCACAAGACCTTAATTTCTTGTGGCCCATCATCGCGTAAACCTCATACTAAGACCATTTTCAGCTTCGGAATACCTGTATTTTTTCAAAACTTTTTGTACAATAATGCACGATGATCTCATGTTTCCCGAGCTAATCTACATGTTTTCATTTTTTAATTAGAATGCTTGCAATGTGGAAAAAGACCTTTTTTATTTAAAAATAAAGATTTTTTTAAGTAAATACATGGCAAACTTTTAACTAGAATAATCAAAATAAAACATAGTAGGCATCATCAAATATCAATAGTACGAATGCTTTTGAACTGGCACACCGTAGGAAGACCCGAGTGTAGCTTCTGTCGAGGGGATCTTGAGGATTATGGTAATGCTTAAGGGTGTGAAGTTCCCCTGTACTGCCAAATTCCCGACATTTGGATGTCGTAAGCCAGTGTTTGAATCTCGTTTACTTTCTTATTACCCGTGCTTTATGAATTCTAACCCTGACTTTGACTACCATTTCAATTATTCAAAACTAATTCAGTATTTCTTCCATGCACGAATTGTGAATTTACATAATTCTCATGCCGCCTTTTACGGGTTTTCAACCTGAAACCTTTTCTGGTTTGAAGACGCCCTTTACGGGTTTTCATCTTGAACCCTCCTTTTATTTTCTTTTTCTTTTTTCCTCATTTTTCTTTCCTTTTTTCTTTTCTTTTTCATTTTTTTCAGGCAAAATACTTCTTTACTGAGTCAGCATTCACAGGGTTAGGTAATTATGGTCCATCCATCTCGGTGAGGATCAAAGCTCCTCCAGAAAATGTATGGTTTACCACATAAGGTCCTTCCCAATTTAGCATCCATTTACCTCGAAAGTCTTTCTGAATTGACAAAATCTTTCTTAGCACCAGGTCTCCTTCTTGAAACTCTTGTGGGCGAACTTTTTTGTTATGTGCCCTTATCATACGTTTCTAGTACATTTGCCCGTGACAGATAGCTTTTAATCTTTTTTCCTCAATCAAATTCAACTGATCATACCTAGCTTGTACCCATTCTACTTCATCTAGCTTAACCTCTGACAGCACTCGTAGTGACAGAATCTCAACCTCGATGGGTAGCACAACCTCCATCCCATAAACTAAAGAAAACAAAGTTGCCCCAATGGACGTCCTCACTGAAGTTCGATAGGCAAACAGAGCGAATGGTAGCTTCTCATGCCAGTCTCTATAAGTCTCAGTCATTTTCTGTATGAGGCTCTTGATGTTCTTATTGGCTGCCTCTACCGCTCCATTCATCTTTGGGCGATAGGTGGTAGAATTATGATGTTTAATCTGGAACTGTTTACATGCTGACTTCATCATCTTGTTGTTTAAATTCAAGGCATTGTCAGTGATGATCCTTTTTGGTAGCCCATATCGACAAATAATTTCTCTCTTCAAGAACTTGCAATCTATTGACTGAGTAACATTTGCATAGGAGGTTGCTTCTACCCATTTAGTAAAGTAGTCTATTGCCACGAATATGAAACGATGGCCATTAGAACATTTGGGTGAAATTTGCCCAATAACATCCATGCCCCACATAGAGAATGACCATGGAGTAGTCATTACATACAATGAATGAGGAGGGGTATGGAGCTTATCTCCATAAATCTGGCATTTATGACATTTTTGACGAAATTGATACAATCAGTTTCCAGGGTTAACCAATAATACCCAAATCTCATTATTTGTTTAGCCATTGCATGCCCATTAGCATGGGTACCACATACTCCTTCATGCATTTCTTCAATGATCGTTCTAGCTTCTTTGGCATCCACACATCGTAGCAAGACATGATCATGAATTTTCTTATACAGGATCTCTCCATCAAGCACATATCCTACGACCATTCTTCGAATAGTTCTTTTGTCATTTTCAGTGGCCTGCTCAAGATAACTTTGATATCTAATGTATTGTAAGATGTCGTAATACCAAGGATTTCTATCATCTTCCTCTTCTATGCCATAGCAATGGGCTATATACCCATAAGCTTGCATCGTAATAGGCATCATGCTTGAATGTTCATTGACTTTAAAGGCTGCTGCCAAAGTGGCTAGGGCATCCGCCATTTGATTATCTTCTCTGGGGAAATAAAGAAATGTCACTTTCTCAAATTCTTTAATGAGCTTTATGACCAACTTACGGTATTCCACTAACTTCGCATCCTTTATTTCCCATTCACCTCTGAGTTGATAAATTACCAGGGCTGAATCCCCGAATACTTTAAGTTTTTTCACTTTACGCTCAATGACAGCTCTAAGACCCAAGATGTATGCTTCATACTCGGCCATGTTATTCGTGCAATCAAAGTTCAATCGGCTAGTAAAAGGATAATGTTTTCCACCAGGTGAGACCAAAATTGCCCCAATTCCGTGCCCCAAGTCGTTTGAGGCACCATCGAAATTCATCTTCTACTGTTCATTAGTAGAGGACACTTCCTCTTCAGTTGAAATAACCATTAAATCTTCGTCCGGAAAATCGAAGTTCAGTGGTTCATACTCTTCAGAAGCCATACTTGCAATGAAATCGGACACAACTCTTCCTTTAATTGCTTTTTGGCTTACATATTTGATGTCAAATTCAGACAATAAGATTTGCCAACGAGCAATCTTCCGGATAAAGCAGGTAACCCATTAGATATTCCAGAGGATCAAGTTTAGATATCAGCCAAGTAGTGTGATACAACATATACTGCATGAGCCTTCGGGTAGTCCAAACTAAAGCACAATAGAACTTTTATATTGGTGAGTACCTTGTCTCGCAATCAGTGAACTTTTTACTGAGGTAGTAGATTGCTCTTTCTCTTTTCTCAGTTTGGTCATGCTGCCGTAATACGCACCCCATTGAATTCTCAAAGATTGACAAGAAGAGGATTAATGGTTTGCCTGATATTGGTGGCATTAAGACTGGAGCATTCGACAAAAATTCTTTTATTGCTTCAAAAGATCCTTGGCAATCATCGTTCCACACCCCTGGGTTTTTTTTACGGATAATGCAAAAAATGGGATCGCACTTCTCAGTTAATTGCGAAATAAATTGGCCAATATAGTTTAATCTTCCCAGGAATCCTCAAACTTCTTTTTGTGTTTGTGGGGGTGGTAAATCATGTATAGCTTTGACCTTGCCAGGATCTACTTCAATCCCTTTTTTGCTTACTACAAACCCCAAGAGTTTTCCCGATATTACCCCGAAGGTACACTTGCTTAGATTGAGTTTTAACTGGCATTTCCTTAATCTTTGGAAGAGTTTCCTCAGATTCTCAATGTGTTCTTCCTCTGTTTTAGCTTTAACAATCATATCATCGACATAGACCTCTATTTCCTTATGCATCATGTCGTGGAATAGTGTTACCATGGCCATTTGATAAGTTTCTCCTGTATTCTTAAGCCCAAACGGCATCACCTTGTAACAGAACGTGCCCCACATGGTGAAAAATGTAGTTTTTTCATATCATCTGGATGTATCTTTATTTGATTGTAACCTGAAAACCCATCCATAAACGAAAATAGAAAGTTTCCAGCCGTATTATCCACCAGGGTATCTATGTGTGGCAGAGGAAAATTATCTTTCGGATTGGCCCGATTAAGATCTCTGTAGTCGATGCACATGCGAACTTTCCCATCTTTCTTTGGTACTGGAACGACGTTTGCTACCCATTCCAGATATTTGGCTACTTTCAGGAAACCAGCATCAAATTGCTTCTTTATTTCTTCTTTAATTTTAAGTAGCATTACAGGTCGCATTCTTCTAAGCTTTTGTTGTACCGGTTTACATAAGGGCTTTATTGGTAACTTATGTACCACTAACTCAGTATCTAAACCTGGCATGTCCTCATACGACCAAGCAAACACATCTCTGTACTCTCGAAGTAGCTCAATCAAACTTTGTCGTCCCTCAGCAGATATGATGGTGCCAATTTTTATCTCCTTTTTATCTTCCTCTGATCCAAGATTCAAGATCTCAATGGGCTCTTCATGAGGTAGAATTTTTTTATCTTCTCTCTCTACCATTTTCAGTAGTTCAGAAGGTAAGTCACTTACCTCATCACTATCATAACCTCCAATTTCCCCTTGACATATGGGTAGCTCGAAATTTATCTTCAGGTTAGAGTCATCAGCATTCATACTATTTATACCGGAGGTCCTGAAAGAATAATGAATGAAAAGATATATATATATATATATATATATACAAATACAGGATGATCTATCCATATCAAAATAGAATGAAATAATAATATATAATAAATAAATAATGAAAAAAATGCAAGGGATGATGTTTGTCATTTCGTGAATTAACAGGAATGTATCATTTATTAAAACAAAAATAGATAGATTAACCCCTTACAGAATATCACTTATTGTCTCAGGGTTTAGACAATAGGGAAAGTTTTTGTGCATTACTCTGAAATAGTTTTGTAAACTACATGTAATTCTTCTGCAGTCCAATTGTTTAGCACAAACCCTAGTGGTACAGGGTTGATGCCCATACCCATTCCATCTTCGATTCCTTCCTTCAATATCACATTTATACCCAAATCCCTCAGGGCATTTTCAATAACAGGCTCTTTAGATGATCGAGCCCCTAAAACATGTGGCCTCCGGATATGAAGGTGTTACACAGCGGTGAGAAAATCATGGGCTCCCACTTAATATCCTCCCCGGATAACCTGGCTTTTCTCCTTTCATGGCTCTTTTAAACATTTTTCAACTTTTCTTTTAAGGTCGGACGATATCCCAGACCAAAATGATCTCGCTTAATATTGGGAAAAACTGGACTAATATTTCCCTATAAGTGACTTCCAAGCCCTCTCCCAACCTTGGCTCCTCTTCCCATAGTCATTTTCAGTTCCATTTTGGTACAGGTGGACAACCTTGGCTTTGGAATTTTCTTTCTTTCAGCAACAAAGGTGGCATTAATGAATTCCAAGGCTCTGAAAGAGCACTCGACCACATCTTCATTTACTTCGACATATGGGGCGGTAGTAGATATGGAAGCAATGATATCTTCCTCGGCATTAAGGCATACCAGTCTCCCCTCAATTACAAATTTGAGTTTCTGATGCAGAGTGGATGGCACGACTCCTGCCTGGTGGATCCAAGGCCTTCCTAACAAGCAGTTATAGGAGGGCATTATATCCATTACAAGGAATTCAACCTCGTAGGTTGATGGTCCTATGGTTAAAGGAATATCGATCTTCCCCAGTACCTCCTTCTTTGTTCCGTCGAAAGCTCGAACAATGCTTTGGAAATTTTTCATGTGTGTACTGTCGACTGGGAGTTTCTTCAAGGTTATTAATGGCATCACATTTAGGGCAGAGCCGTTGTCAATCAGTACTCGTGATAACGCATATCCCTTGCACCTGATGGTAATGTGTAGGGCTTTGGGGTTGTCAATCATTCCAGATGGGATCTCTTCATCAGAGAAAGAGATGAAGTTATCTGCTCGAATATTTGCAACCAGTCGATCTATCTTTTCTACTGGCACATCTTTCAGTATGAAAGTATGATTCAAGACTTTCAGCAAGGTATTTCGATGTGCCTCAGAACTTAATAGTAGAGCCAGGATCGAGATACGAGCTGACAACTTGTGTAGTTGTTCGACGATGTTGTACTCGCTATGCTTCAAAAATTTTAAAAACTCCACAGCCTCGTTCTAGGTTACTGGCTCCTTAATTGTTGGGTCATCATCTTTCAGCAATATCTCAACCCTTTTCCTTTTATCAACGGCCGCTCTTTTCTCAAGCTCACTGGTCTGGTTGGGAGAATAACATCTCCCACTTCTGATAAAGTGGCCTACCTCATCCACCTCTTCCTTAGCAGCCTCGGAACTTTCAATAATCTCTAATTGGCATCCATACCTCCAAGGGACATGCTTGTTATCCTTATAAGAAAAGGATGATAGAAGCGTGATCACCACTTTAGGGATTAACCTTTCTATAGTACGGGCTTTCGGTGTGATGACTAAAGGGCAGTTAGTATTGTAAAGTCCCTTGGATGTGCCTTCGGAAGCGCAAATCTCTACCTCTTTCTCTTTCTTAGCTTCATTGTAAAATTCTATGTCTTTACTATCCATCAGCCTTTGAACCAAGGCCTTGAACTCATCACAATATTGAATAACATGATCCTCGCAACGATGGTAGGGGCAAGCATGCTTATTCCCCTCATCATTAAAGGTCAACCAGCCTACTTTGACCATTTTCCCCCATACGCAATGCATGGGTGACTTCACTTCATTGACTCTGGTTATAACTTCATTCACTCTTTCTTCAATAACAGTATTAACCCCTGCCCTTGCATGGTTCGGTAGTGGATTCTGAGCCACATTAGGCTGCTCGTTATCACCGAAGTTGATGACATTTCTTTGCCTTAATCTTTACACCAACTTTTTAAAGGCTAGACAGTTTTCAATTGAATGCCTTGATGCCCCCGCATGATACTCACATTGAGCATTGATGTCAAACCATTTTGGGTAAGGAGGCTGTATTGGAGAAGTGTGGTAAGGTGACACCACATGTTTGTCGTACAGGATCTAGAATAGTTCTTTATAGGTCATAGGGATTGGGTCAAATTGAACCCTTTCCCTTTCTTATCTTGGTTCTTTCACCCCTTGCTTAACAGGATTTAGTGCAGACGATGTGGTGGCTTAAGGTCGGGATACTGTAATGTTATTAGAATCATGTTTCTTCACATTACTAACCTCATTATCCTTCCTTCTTGCTGGAGGTTTTCGGCTAGATTCTCCCCCATCTAGCTTCCCGCTTTTGATCGCCATCTCAATCATTTCTCCTGCGTTGACTATATCAGCAAAATTCTTGGATGAATTTCCAATAAGATGTCCAAAGAATGGGGCCCTCAGAGTATTTACAAAAAATATATTAGTTTCTTCCTCCTCTAATGGTGGATGAACTTGCACAGCTATATCTCTCCACCTTTGGCCATACTGCCTGAAGCTCTCGTTAGATCTTTTTTCCATACTCTGTAACAAAATTCAGTTTGGCCTCACATCTTTTACGTGTTTATATTACTCTAGAAAAGCCTTAGCCAAATCCTTTCATGATTTAATCTGAGTCCGACTTAGCTGATTATACGAACGGATTGCTGAGCCTGCCAGGCTTTCTTGAAAACAATGAATTAATAGTTGATCATCTCTCACATAGCTTGTCATTTTTCTGTAAAACATGGTAATATGTGCAGAAGGACAACTGGTGCCATCAAATTTCTCGAAATCTGGAACTTTGAACTTCGGTGGTAGTACTAAATCAGGGACCAAGCTTAGCTCTGTGACGTCGATTCCATATAAGCTAACATCTTCTTTCATAGCTTGAAATTCATGCTTCATTTGTTCCCATTCTTTCTTGAGCTCCTTATCATGTTCTTTTTTGTCTTCCTCATCCAAATCAGGGACGTCTTCAATTGGTTGTGGGTTTAAAGAAGAGCCATGTAGGTTTACTTGTATTCTTTCTGATTGTGTAGTTTCTCTTTGTTGTGCTTTAACATGAGGTGGTGTAAAGCCTGGGGGTATAGGGGTTCTTCAGAGGTAATACCAATAGTTGGAGCTGTAACACCAATGTTTGAAACTTTTCCACGATCCACTTGTGGTATAAAACCTGGGGGATACAAAGGTTCTTCGATAGTAGCACCGACAGCTGAGGTATCTTCTCTTTCAATATTTCTTCCTTGTAACATGCTCGCAAGTTTCTCCATCAAATCATTCTGAGATTTTATCATTTGTTCACGTATCTCCTCCTGAACTTTCTTAAAGCTCTCATGCATGTCAAGCTGAGTTTTTTCGATTTGGACGATCTTGTCTTCCATTTTCTTTGTTGACTGACGAGTACCGTATGGGTGTGAGGTGTATGCCAGGATAACTACAAATGATTGAAAATTGTATTTTATTATTTTGTGAATTTTAATGAATGAATTGTTATAATGTAATCATTAAGATTTTGAAAATTTAGAGAAAAAAATATATGAAAATGCAAATGCAAATGTAACCCAATATTGATTCCAAAATAACTTAGTTTATATAAAAAATACTCAACAACACACAACATCTAAGCACTTAGGCAAAGAGATTATATCGACATAAATACTAAACGTAGAATCTTGCCCTATTTCCTAATCTTTCGAGCTCTATAATCAATCCCATGATGCGCCGTTCTTCCTCTATTTCTGGAATCACAAAAATTCTTAAAGCTGTCGCTTCTTCAGATAACTCGTAGACTTGGCAAGTTACATCGCAAGCCAGATCCATTGCTCTCTCCATTGCTTCATGTTGCCTTTGAATGGTATCCTGAGCCTGTCGTAGAGCAATTCCAAGCTCTGGATTAGTTAATGGTCGACTCTCTTCTAGCTGTTGGATTCGCTGATGGCATCTATGTACTATGACTTCTAATTAAGTAATCTTCTCTTTTAAGGCCTCATTTTCTTGCATGGTTACCTCTTGTGTGGATGAGTGGATCAACCCTGCTCTTTCTAGCTCCGCTATCTTCTTCTTTAACATCTTATTTTCTTTTTGAAGACTGTTGTAAGGGTTCCGAAAAGTCTCATCGATACTAAGCAGTTGTGCCTCAAGCTGTTCAATATGTGCTCGCCTTTGTGCTAATTCCTGGTTGGCCTAATCTCTTTGCTCTCTCAGTTTTCGAGCATGTTGTATGGCTCGTTTCTTTTCTTCTTGGCCTCTTCTAGTGCTTCTTTCTACCCTATCGAGTTTTATCTTTAGGGTTTTGGCAGTATGATATAGACCATGGGCTCTCATATTCTTCTCTAAGGCCCGAAAATCTTGGTTTAGCGCATCAAAATTCTCTTGGACCTTCTCTTTCTCTTTGGCCAATTGTTTTATCACTCCATCCTTATTAATCATTTCGAGTTCCCATATTGTTTTCTCTTCCGAGAAGCTTATCTGTTCTTTCTCTCTCTCTAGATTCATCAGTCGCATTTCCTCTTTTAACAACTCAGCTTCTTTCGGGAGCCTCCTCAATCGCTCCTCCATAGTCAACTTGTCCTCTAAATTTGGCTTAGGTGTGTTGTTGTTAATTCTCTACGACCTCCAAACCTCATAGGTAGGCGTGAATACAGGCTCTATCATCTTGAAGCTCATACATTGAGGCTTCTGCCAAGTTGTATAGATCTTTGAAATCCGTTCTCGGTAACCTGGAGTAGAGAAAGAAAACTCCGCCTCTTTCAGGTTGTGGGTAGCTGGTACGAACTGTCGGGTATTGAACTGTCTGAGTACAATTAGCAGAGTATACCCGATCGTTCCCTATAATCCGTACAACATTACAAAACTATTATTACTGCACCTGAAAAGTATGTCCTCTTTGGGTAACCAGTAAGCCTTCCATACTATCTCAGAATCTTTCATGTTACAGAGAGCTTCAACCTAGTCTTTCCTCTCACGATGCTCGGGGATTTGGCATTTGTTGAGGAAATCCACTAAAGGTGAAAAATTTGATTGATGTCTCTGAGCCCAACCTTTCTCGACTATCCAGGAGTGGCTCCACCACCAAACTAATAATAGTGAAGCACATCCGGTGAACTGACCTCCCCCCAATCGTCTACACTGGTTCAGTGACAAGAATGTTTCCGCAAGGATGACTGGTGCAGGATTCTTTCTAGCGATAGTTTTGACGAAATTGATTAAGGCGATGTCGAAGTGATCATCGTTCCTGGGAAAAATTACCAAACCATATACCGCAAGGGCAAAGTGATATCTTCTTCTTTTCGATGGAGTTTGCTCGTAAATTAAACTTTTCAGCTGAGCCCAGTAGATCCCCTCATCACGAATGTACTCTTCGACCCACTCCTTGGTCTTTCCTGTCAGCGTGATCATCTTGGTTATGAACCCCTTAGGTTGAATTGCCTTGGTGTAAATAAAATGTCTTCTAACATTCGGGATGTTCAGCAAAGCTGTATACTCCTCCAAGGTCGGGGTCACATCTACTTTACCAAAAGTGAAACACCTGTAAGATGGATTCCAACACTCGGCAAGGGCTCGAACCACCACCGAATCTATTGGTACTTTAAGTAGCTCTATAATGTCGTCGTATATCCCTATGAATATTGTCTTTTCATTATCATCCCAGGTAGACCAAATTCTTGATAACTCAGCCCAGTGTGCCTGTTTGACTCGGATAGTTACCTTTTCTGGCAAAACTGAATCTTCGGTAGTGACAAGGCTGTCCCCGAACTGTGTCTGCCTATATTCAGACCAGGTCTGAACACTGATTGCATTCTCAGTCCTGTCGGAAGACATTGCTGCCTTAAGTTTTTTTTTATAATAACTAGGTGATCTGGGAATCAATACCGTTTATGAAATAATGTGATATGATAATGATACATGCAATCAGGAAACAAAACAATAAGTTAGTGATATTAGAATAATTAAAAAAATCAAAGAATAATTAATAAAAATTTAAAGTATCGAATGCAAAATAATCTAAGAAATTTAAAAATCCTAACATCATGTGATCTAGTTCTTCTAAGTTATCCACATGGCTTTAACGGGGTAGGCTTACTAAATTCTTTATATGAGGTTAGGCTCTAGAAAATGGTTCCCAAGCCATCTTTACAACCTGCTAAGTTTGCCCCCCGATTCTGGCCCATTACAGACTTGCGAATCGGGTTCAGCTCAGGGGATCACACCACTAAAAGCGTACCTCAGATCTGGTATCCGGATAGGCAACTTAGGGTGCTTTCGAGAGATACTTTGTCAGATCCACACAAGGAAGCCCAATGCTTCTCGTGAGGTGTGATGTTTCTCTCTACTTAGGTAAATCGGGGTTGAGCTCGGGTTAGAGCTTATGATATGCAACACTCCTAAATATTTCACAGAAGTGTAAGCATTAATCGGAGAGAAAATCTTTTTTTAAGACCATAATGAACCATATATTAAATAAGATCGAACTCAAAATTTCCAAAATCATAAATATAGGGTACCCAACTTGTGGCTAGACTCTCAACTTGTTTAAGAAAAACAAATGTCCCCAGCGGAGTCGCCAAGCTGTCGTAACCGTTTTTCACCAGGGCGTGGAAAGACTGATATCGACTGGGGTTTTCTCTTTGAAAATCATTTCGAAAGGTGAGGAGTCGCCACCAATCATCTGAGGTGCGATTGGAACACCATAAAAATCGGATGATTTTAATAAAACATTTTGTTTTTATCAAAATACTGAGTTTTGAGGTCTGCAAAAATCCATAAATCAGGTTCAGAAGTCCGTTACGCGTGGGGAAGAATTAAGACCCCCACAAGCGCCCAAAAATTGGTACCTAGTTAATTACCCTATATTTAAAATCAGAAATTTAGAGTTCGATCTTTATTTAATTTAAAAATCATTAAGGATGCAAAGTTGAAAAGGGTATTCGTTTATCGAGACCGATAGCATTCGTCCCTGAGCATAAATACGGGAGATCAGCTATTGTGCCTAATAACCGCATATTACCTCATTTTTAGAAAACATGATATGATTTTGAAAAGGATGTCAACTTATTCAAGGAATTACCAGTAGTCACCCCCTGAGCACGATCGCGGGAGATATACTATTAATTCCTTAATAAGTGAACAGTGCCTTAGATTTGTAAAAAAACAATGCAATCAAACAAAATTTTATTTGTCCTAATTTAACTAAAAGTAAATTAAGGCTTATTCTAACTTAAAATGTCAAATTATGAAAATTAAGGAACTTAAGGGCTCAAATCTAAAATGTAAGTTATAGTATTAAAGTTTAATGCTATACATTAAAATGGATTAAATATTCACGTATTAGAAAATTTCTTTCGAGAATTTTAAAATGATCGAATATCACCATTAGTCAATTTATTTCGATTAGAGTCAAGGGATGCTTATGAGTCTACCATGTAAAATTAATTAAAATGTCATGCAAAACATATGTACACATAAATGTATTTAAATGAAAATGAAAATACATCAAAAATATTTAATTAAATATAAATAAAAATAAGACACATGCATCAAAACATAATAAGGAATCATCATGTGAACATAAAAAAAACAAAGGAAAGAAACGTGACCCTTAAATTAAAACAAATTATGGACAATAAATTATAATAAAGAAAATATCATGATAAGAAAGTATATTAAATCAAACAAATCAAAGCTTAAATTAGGGAAACTAGTGGGAAACAAATAGTATAATGATTACATATATATTATTAAGAAAGTAAACATCATATGTAGCTTACATTAGTAGAGTGAAGAAACAAACATTACAATGATTCCATATATTATTATAATCAATAAAAAACTAAACCACTATAGCTTAAATTATGGAAATAAGTGGGGAAAAATATTATCATAATTATATATATATTATAATAAAAAAAACAAACTACTATATCTTAAACAAACAAAAGTGGTGATTTTGTACCAATACTAAATTATCAACCAACTATATACATATATTGATGTTTAATAAAAAATAATATGCATAAATATATATATATATATATATATATATATATATATGTAAATTAATAAAAATAATTATATATACATATAAGTGTTACGCATGTATATATATATATATATATATATATATATATATATATATATATATATATTACATAATATGGATAATAAAATAAATATACATTCTACATACTATATATATATATATATAATACACTTAAATAATATAATATATATATATATGCTTACAAAAATATGTTATATACCGTATATGTTTACAAACTACAAAGTAAATGGCATAAAATATATTATGAGAATTACCAACTTTTAATATATAATATAAAGGTAAAGTAATCATACATAAAATATATATAAGACACCACCAACATGAGTTAATAAACAAACATATCACATAATTAAAAGAATATTACTTTAATCATAGGGAACAATGATCAATACTACCTAAAAAGCAATTCTATCACTAAAGTTAAAGGGATCCGATACTGAATATTAAAGATACAATTTTACCAATTATTTATCTCAGCCAATATTAATGAAATAAGAATAAAAATTACACAATCAGGACAACAATTTCGAAACTGGAATATAAAAACTGCAAAATCGATGACCAAAGTGCAAATACGAGGTGAATGTAGGGGATTAAACTATGATTAAATCAAAAATTATAAAACATAGAGAAAAATGGAAAAAAAATGAAATTGGTCCATACTAGTGATTATTTTGTAAAACACGCTAAAATTAGAGTCATTTAAGATGCAATTATACCAAATTAGCCTATATATACCACCATTTTATCTTTTTTTTGTTTCATTTTCACTTGGTTTTAAAAAAATGAGAGAAGTTCTCTCAATCTTCGACCGGACACTCCCTGGCCAACCCAACTTGTCGTTCGGCCATCATTCCGGCCACCTTGTATGGTGGTCGGAGCCCCAAAATTCACCCAAAAAGATCCCAACACCTAGATCTACTACCCTATGCACTAAACTAAACCTAAAAACTCCCTAAACAAACCCAAACAACCATAAATCTAACCTCAACTATTTGATTTCCTTGAACTCCGCCCACCGTGAAGGCTCCCTCCGACTCAAGTAAGCTACTGATCGACCCTCTTTTAGACTCGTATATATATATATATATATATATATATATATATATATATATATATATATATATATATATATATATATATTGTATGCAAAGAGTTTATTTCTATGTTTTCGAAACTAAAATATACCTTGAAAATAACTCTGTTATTTTTATTGCTTTTCGAATCTGGGAGTCCCCCCTCTTTACATTTTTTCGTTCAGGTTATATAACTGATTCTACAATAGGTTTTTACTTTCTTTTTTCTTTTTTTTCTGAAACATCATGAGTGAAGTAAAAAATAGATTGAAATCACGGGTTTGTCTTGGTCTTGATGTTTGACTTGTGAATCCAGTTGTCAGTTTGTGGAAAAGTCTGTGATGGTGCCAGATTCGGTGGCCTGGGCTCGATCTGGACCGTTGGATGGGTCCAAATCGGACAGCTCTTGCAAGGCGACGACAACATCCAAAGGGGAAATCTTAACTGAGGGTTGATCTAGACCGTCCATCTCCAACTTGATCGTGCGGCTGAAGCTACATGATGAAACCCTAGTTGGTATTGGGTTTTCATCCTTAGGTTTGTTGGACTGTAATTTGGGTTTGGGGTATTTGGGTCGAATCTGTAAATAAAAACATTATGTTAGTAATCTTAAATAATAATAATAATAATAACTTAATAATAACGGGACAAAATTATCGAGTGTCGACAGTTTCCGATCATTTTTTTTACCGGTTTTGTTATTTAAACAATAACAAAACCGGTAGCTCATTTTTTTAGTCGTATATTAAGGTTGTCGCACGTGAACATTTCTAGAATAAATTGGATTGAGATCCTCCATAATGAACATTTGTAAAATTCGATCCGACATAATCGATCAATAGATCAAATATTAATAGTTAAATAAAATATAGAACCCTCTTTTATTATATTTCAGCCTCGACTCCAGCTGCACCGTTGCCCAGTAGCTCTCCGATTAGATATCAAATTGATGTTCTTAGCTATCTATGGAAACCCCTCCTCACGTGCAGAGATCAAAACTTTTGGCTCTTATGCTTCCTTCTCGGTAGAACAAATTAAAATTGTTTAAAATAATAATAGTTAAAGTTTAAAATATTTTACTTTTAAAAATTCAATAATGAACACATCTAGTAAGACGGAAGGAGTATTAGATTATAAATATTTGAATGAAAATTCATAGGAATATTTTAATCATTACACAATCTAAATTTTGAAAAAAAATACATTTAATATATAATTAATATAATTAATATAATTAGTATATCAAACTTATATTTTAAATATTTTTATAAGTATCATATTTATTTATCTAAAATATAATGTAATATGAAAAAAATAATGTTATGATTTCGTGTGGACAAAGATGTTATTTTTCAATGTATAAGATCCATTTTTTAATAACTCAAAGATAGACATTGTTTTAAATAATTATTTATTACAAAAATATCATTTTTTTCACCAAAGAAATATAAATAGTTACTATATTAAATATTTAAAATATAAAATAATTTTAATTATTCAAATATTTTACTAAATCAAACTTATTATTTCATATATTTTTGTCCAAAATGACATGAATAATGCAATACATAAAAATTTGAATGTAATGACATTCCCACCATTTTAACCAAAATTATTACTATTGATAATAAGTTATTATATGATAATGATCTTTTCCACAAACCAAATATGAGAATATAATCTCTAAAAAGAATATTCCTCTAGTAATGATCTTTTCTGTGAACTAAAATCCCCTTAGTTTTATGTGGTATGAATGATAAAAATTAATGTAAATAATTTTTTAAATTTAATGATTAAATTATTATAATATGAATGTGTTACGATATATATTTGTCTTATTTTTAAAGGAATATAATGATAAATTTATTGTTACGATTTATTTTTAAAGAAATTTGAAGGGTTCTAGACTAAGTTTGTGGAGCTCCAAATATTTCTTGATGAAAGAGGCATTGGATTCACATTATGAAGGTAAAAAAAGAGTGAATTGAAAATTTTGGGGTTAAACGATTGATCGTGACCAACAACGATGATGAGTTACGTTCGGCGGGGAGACTTTGGTTGGATTCAAGGGTCAAATTGACATTTTATTTAAAATTCAGAGGTTAAATTAGTATTTTATCTAAAGTTTAGGATCAAATTAATATCTTATCTAAAATCTTGGGATCAAGTTAAAATATATACATTTTTAAAAATATACTACATCAACAAACTAACCTGAGTTAAAGTCTCAATGATCAAAATGTAATGAACTGATAATATAAATGACCAAAACATAATTTTTTTTTAAAACCGATGATCAAAATAAGAATGACGAAAAGAAAAAAATGACTAAGTTACCCTAATAATTTTTGAAACAAAAATATTTTAGCAAAATAAAACTTAATTGTTTGCGTATTTTTTGTTACATTAATTGTTTACATTTAATAATTCATTCATGTATGAGCGGAGAAAGTAATGGTTTATCTTGAAAGAAAGCTTCCAAGTTAGCAACAACCAGGTCACAGGCAGCCATGAAACCTTCTGGTGTAAAAACAGCTCTATGCGGTGACAGCACTACATTGTCCAATTCAAGCAGTTGTTTAGGAACATTAGGTTCGTTTTCAAACACGTCTAAACCAGCTCCTCCGATCTCCCCATGTGCCAAACACTCCACCATTTCTTTCTCATCGATAATGGCTCCGCGTGCTACGTTGATGATGATCCCTTGCTTTCCTAGCGCCACCATGACTCGTCGGTTAATCATGTGCCGAGTTTCGGCTGTCAATCCGCAGCAAACGATGAGGACGTCGCTGTCGGCTGCGAGTTCATGAACATTGGAGTAGAAAGGGTATGGAACCCATGGTTTGGGTTTCCTTGAGTTGTATAATACGGTGCACCCAAAGGCCTCTAGCCTTTTAGCAACTGCTGAGCCTATGCTTCCAAGTCCTACAATCCCAACTCTCTTGCCTCCCAACTGCACAAAATTGCAATTGGTCAAAGATTGTTATAATCAAATGAAAACCCAGAAATCTAAAGACATAATGTGGAATTGAAGAATCATGAATTCTTCCCTTTTGATCATCCTTTTTAGTGGATATGTCAAAAGTTTTATATTTGTTTTTGAGTAGTCTAAGGTAAACAATAAGATAATATACATTCAAAAATTTTCTTAATTTTATCGATAACATTCACAATCTACAAACACAACTGTTCGAACTCGAATATGAAGAGAATAATATTATTTTCACTGTAATAATAATTTATAATGATTTTGAAAGTTCGATCTATATATTTGAAAATCAGTTATGATCTTAGTCTAAATTAGAGGTTCAAATTAAATTATAAGATGAAATCTCAAATTTGAGAATTAGTAATGAATCAAAACTTGAGAATAAATGTCCCCGAAATCGAACGAAATCCACAAACGTAAAACAAACAAAAAGAGAAATGATGACCTTGAAACCGAGAGGATAGTCTCCCTTGGCAGGCCAGAGACCATGTCGAACGAACCGGTCAGCAACAGAGATTTTTCTAAGTACATCAATCAACAAACCCACAGCCGCATCAGCAGCATCATCTGAAAACACACCCGCGGCATTGGTGACTGCTATGCCTCTCCTCCTGCACTCATTCAAGTCGATGTGATTGACGCCTGCGCTGTCGGTTACGACGAGTTGCAACGAAGGAAGTAGCCGGATAATGCGAGGGGTGATAGGGGTAGCACCGGAGCAGAGGACGGCTCGAACTGAGCCTGCGTAGGTGGTCAAGAATTGATCTAGAGGAAGAGTTGATTCCCATGCTTTTAAGAGCTGGAATTTGCTTGAGATGAATTTGTCCTCGAAAAGTGTCAAAAGTGGTGGTGGTTTCATGACTAGGACCTGAGGGAGGCCTTTGCTTCTCTGCTGGCTTCGTTCTTCAGGTGGTTGAGATTCCATTGATGGTTTTGCGTGTAAGAATGAATGGTAATCAGCAGCAGAGTCTTACATATAGTAAAGTACCTGATTCGAACCGCTTCTGATTGTTTGGGTCATTGCAATAGAGGAGAAACCCATGGCTATGTAATGTAAGTCAATCCATCCCAAGTTGCTTAGCATTTTTGGGCTTTTGGGAATCAATACCTAATCGATACAAAATCAAAATTTTAAAATCTAATAAAAAATAAAACACTAGATGCATAAACATATTTCAATTAATTGATAGGTTAAAATATTTGAATTTTTCTTTAGTCTAAAAAATATAAGTTGTCTTTTGCCATAAAAATTCTCTAACCGAATAAGAATAATACAAGTTAACCTATTTCTTGAAGACATCTTTATATAATATGAATGTTAAATCAATCTTTCAAATATTTATAATTCTACCATTTATCGAATTATAAATACAAATTGTAATATTTAGACTTTAATTTCATGACACTTTAATACCTATGACACTTACAATATAATCAATCATTTAATTTTATGTTATACCTCACAATAATATTTTATATTATACATATATGCTCACCATAATAAATTTTAATCCAACACCATATTTGTATGGTTAAAATAATGTAGATAGAAAGGGACATGAATGTAGATAGAAAAATAGTAGATGAGGACAAGAAAGGCAGTGTCTAAAGTAGAGACAAAAAGGTTGTAAAAGTAGAAAATGATAAAAGAAATAGATTAATATTCTTATTATTTAAAAATTGCAATAGTTGTCAGTTTGCATCACTAAATAAACGAAGTCCATAAATAAATAATGGGATCACATCACGTCTACTTTTTTAATCTGGCTTGTCGGGAGTTCGTTCACCACATATTCTTATTATTATTTTACGTAATACAATAACATCTCAATTATTATAGTAGTTTAAATCTCCACAGATCAGTGTTAAGCTAAATAGTTGAGGTGACATTTCGATTACTTTTCTTTCCCACTTGATTAGAAAAAGAATCTCTACAGCTCTGTGTTAGCTATAGTTTATTATTAGAGATAGTAGTTTAAGTTTTAGGATAAATTATGTAACATGGGATTCAATTATTAATGAAATTATAAAATAATTATTTAGTTTTAAAATTTTTAAATAAATCACTCAATTAATCAATGATTATAAATAAGTCATTGGCCCGTTAAATATTATACTATTTTCTGATATTAAATATTTTATTCATTAAAAATATTATATTGTAAAGAGTTATTATCATGATACGAAATTAGTTGATTGTAACAATCAAGTTATATGATACCGTGCCAACCTCCGTCAATTATGTATACAATAATAAAAAAACTTTAAGTTTTATCATAAGACCATCTCGATTATTTCATTCAGTTCATCGGACTAAATATCTCAATAATCTCTCAAAAGTCATAAATTGTCTCGGAATTTTTAAGGAACTAAAAACCCAAAATATTTTTAAAGTTTTTTTTTTGGATTAATTAACTCATTTGTTACTCTTTAAAATTAATATGTTTATAATATTTTCCATTCCCCCTTCACAATGTAAGAATTGTTCAAAAAAATATGTTTATACCCTTGCTAATAATTGAATAAATTATAATATAATCTGTCCATTAAGAAAATAATTAAAAGACACTAACAACTATTTCTAAGGTCTGTTCTATCTTTTAACAATTCAATGAATAATATATGATAATCGATTAATTGAAGAGAAATAATCTCAGTAACCGAAAATGCCTTATAATATATGATTTTAACCAACTTTTTTTGGATTTACGAAAATGACCAATAAATTCGCAACGCGAACTCCAATTTCAATACCCAGTTTCCAAATTCGCAACACGAATTTAGAAAATCACAACAAAGAAGTCAAATTCCCAACGCGTTTTCCAAATTCGCAACACTGAATTTCAAATTCGCAACTGAATTTCAAATTCACAACTCGATTTTTGAATTCGCAACACGAATTTAATTTCGCAACAGGTTTTAGTTTCGCAACACAAATCTTTTGGGTATATAACTACGCAGCAGCAGCAACTCATAACCTAAATCCCTAAATCGCAACTCATTTCATCTCTATCTATCACTCTCTCCGGCGACATCCGTTCCTATATCCAACGGCATCCTTCTCCATCTCTAATTTTTTTACATAATTTTATTTCTATATAATTTTTCAATGATTTCTCTCCCAAATTATCAACTATCAACTTAATAAAGGTATGTTTTTCTCTAAGTTAGTGATGATATGTAGTTTATAGCTCGTTTGTTTAGTAAATTAATTTACAATTTGTAGAATGAAATCATCTAATGTTGATCATGTTTGGATAGATTTGTGTTTTGGAGGGTCATGGGAGAATGTTCATGGTGTTTTACAATATGTGCCTTTACCCATGAATCTTCAACTTAAACTGTCATTAAAAAAGTTAACTTATGAAACTCTAATGTTACGTGTTGCAAAGAAATTGAATTTAGAGCCTCTAAGTGGATTTAGGCTATCTTATCAGAGAAAAGGTAAAGTTTATTTGTTAACCGACAATGAAGATGTTGAACGATTCATTGCTTACATTAGTGTTTCGCAAGAAGATGATGTTACATTGTATGTTGTTGAACCTAGAAGTAGTGAAGTTGGGTCAGTAGCGGGTAGTAATCAACTAAGTTCTTCAACCCCAGTTTATGGTTCTCACAATGTACAACGTTGTTATCAACCTCAAAATTTAATGGTTCCACCACAATTTCATCACCAAGAAAATTTTATTTCACCACATTTCCAATACCAAACACAATCTCAAAACCCACAACCTTTTCCTAATCCAAATCTCAATCAACTTTCAGCACCAAATTCCAGTTTTCGTATTGACCAGTTAGACGATTATGAGCCAACAGAAAAAATTATGAGTACTAGTCAGTATTCGAAATTTGATCTTGGTCAATACCTGGACTTTGATCTTGGTCAATACTCGGATTTTGATGTTGTTTCAGAAGAAGAAACAAACCCTGCGTGTAATGATTTTGATATTGATCAATACCCGAATTTTGATGATAAAACAGCCTCTACCGAGGAAGATGCTGTTGATGATAATGAGGAGGAAGTTACGACTGTGAATGAACATGTTGAACACCTATTCTGTAATTCATATAACCCTGAAGAAGAAAAAAAAGTAGAAGAAGAAGAAGTCCCCGAAGAAAAGAAAAAGAAGAAAATGCCACGGGAGTATAACTGGAATATGCCAGAATTACTTTAGATACCGGAAGAAGAGTTGGTAAAGATAGCAGTTGATTATTACACAAAAGTTATTCGTATCAAGAAAGATGATTATTTTGATACAAAGGAAGACTTGAAGATAGCTTTGTATACGAAATGTGTGGAAAATGGCTATCAACTAAAAGTTAACAAATCAAGCAAAGATCGTTTCGAAACAAAGTGTATGATTGACAAAAACTGTACGTGGCGTAAGATTGCAAAGAGGATAAAAGATTGCGAAATGTTTCAAGTTAGGACTTTTATTGTTAAACATACATGTTCAAGAACACAAGTTTTTCCTCACCATAGACAGGCACACAAAAAGGTGTTGGGTGGTTTTATGGCTGAGTTAATGTTTTTAAATGGCAAAGTATATCGGGGACATGAAATTATGACTGACATGAATGCTTGGTTCAAGATTAGTATCTCATATTCTCAAGCTTGGAGAGCCAAATGTTATGCCTTTGAATTGTTGAGGGGGTCTCCAGAAGCATCGTTTGCCCAACTGTCGGCTTATTGTCACAATTTAAAGTTGAAAAATCATGGGTCGGTAACTCATATCAAAACAGATAGAGATGGACGCTTTGAGTTGATGTTTATCGCCATTGGTGCTGCGGTTAGTAAATCAATATAATTTTGTTGACTCATTTTTGTTAGTTACATGCATTTCACATTTAAATGATTATATGTCTTGTGTATATTATTTTGTAGATTCGTTCGTTTATTACTTGCATGCGCCCAGTTATTATAGTTGACGGAGCACATTTGAAAGGTCGATACATTGGAGTAAACTTATTAGCAGTACAATGGGGATACTGCCAATAGCTTACGGGGTTAGCAAATCTGAAACCTCTTATTCATGGACATGGTTTATGGGGCATCTTAGGGATTGCATAGGTCCTATTAGGAATCTGACAATCATATCCGATAGGGCAAACTCAATTGACAACGTTGTTAGAAGGTGTTTCCCAGATGCTTTTCATGGACTTTTTGGTGTTCATTTGTACAGAAATCTAAAATCAAGGTCTGCTGGTATAAAAATCACAAATGGACATACTGAAAGGCTGTAAAAGCTTATCGGGAAGTGGATTTTAATAAGCATATAAATTGTTTAAGACGTGTTTTGCCTCAATGTGCTCAAACACTAGAAGATGTCGGGTTTCAAAGATGGTCAATAGTACATCAACTTGGAGCAAGATATGGTTTCATGACGTCTAATAGTGCATAATCAATCAACGCTCTAAGTCGTCATTCTTAGAAATTACCCATTACTATTTAATGGAGTTTTTTCGAGCCTCTATTCAACAGTGGTACTACAAGAAAAGAAACCATGCATGTATTATTTCTTTAAATTCGTAACTTATCATATATTTTACTAAGTATTATTTATTTAAATTTACAGGAACATTGGAACGTCGTGTTACACCATGGACTGAAAAAAAGATAACGAAGCGTGTTGTGAAGTCAACGTTATGGAGAGTTGTACCATGTTCAAACACTTTGTTTGAAGTATTGGATAATAACTTAAATGGGTTTGTCGATATAAATGCAAAGACGTGTAGTTGTATGAAATGGAAAACATTTGGTTATCCATGTGGCCATGTTATAAAAGTTGCTCTTCATCTAAACCAAGATGATTCAAGAGCATACGCTATGGATTGCTACACTACAGAAGTATATCGACAGACTTATGCTGAGATTTTCTACCCTATTCCACATTCTTCTGAGTGGGACATACCAGATGACTTACAAACAGTTTTGCCACCAGTCATGGACAGCAGGCTATCTGGCCTACCAAAAAATCACGATCGTATACCGTCTAAGGGTGAAGAGAAGAAGATATCGACATGTAGTCGGTGCAAGGAAAGTGGTCATACAAGGTTGACCTATGGATCACCAGTGCCATAACAATCATCTTTTCCTCTACCAAAATATGGATCATCATCAAAATCCAAAGCTCATATGGTGCCAAGCAAAAGGAAATCAAAATCGCAATCAAAATCAAAATCCCAATCACAACCGGCTTCACCTTTTGGGACTTATTAACTTAGGTGATTTTTAAATGCAAACGTTGTATTATGTGTATTTTATGTGTGAATGCATACATTTTCAGTTAGACATTCATTAGTAACTTGAGTTTGAACATTGTTATGATATGTTCAGTTGTTATCACTTATCAAATTCACGTTGCGATTTTTTGTTGCGATTGATGCAAAAGTCAAATTCGCATTGCGATTTTTGCGTTGCGATAGTCAAATTCGCAACGCGATTATCGCGTTGTGATTGTTGCGAAAGTCAAATTCGAAATGCGAAATCGAAAACCGAAAATCGCAACACGAATTTGACTTTCGCGTTGCGAATTTGACTTTAACGTTGTGAATTTAACTTTCGCGTTACGAATTTGACTATCGCAACGTGAATTTGACTTTCGCGTTGTAAAAGTGTACTTTCAACAGGTCTTTTTTGCCTTCAACATAATGCAAATTGAATAAACAACAAATCAACTTTTACAAATCAATTAAACAAGCAAAAAATAATTCTTATTTACACGTCAATTAAACAAATCAACTTTTACAAATTAATTAAACAAGCAAAAAATCATTCTTATTTCCTCATCAATTAAACAAATCAACTTTTAAAAATCAATGTAAAATTCAATTAAACAAAGCAAAAAAAGTGTACCTCAGACAGTTGTTTATGCACAAATACATCAATTTCACGCAGCTCACTTCAGGATTAACCTGCAGAAACCAAACATTTGCTCAAACAACACTTTCTACACATCTAAAACCAACAAACAGCAAATTATTGAATTCTAGGTACTTAACCAAACATTTTCAAACCAACAAAGAGTATATATGATAACGACACTTGCTCAAACTCACCAATTGTTTATGCACACTTTCAGCACGTGGATGCAGGTAGACAACGTCTCGCATATATCGCTCTAGCCATAAAATACCGAAACCACAAGCCTACTGCACCTCTATCTCTATCCGTGGGAGATAGAAACTGTTTACTTCCTGTCGTCAAAATTTTCAAGCACATGCATACGAGAGGATCACAATCCCCTCAGGCTCCCTCTGCTTGTTGTGGTGCAGTCTCATCTCTGATCATTGTAACTTTGAACTTTTTTGGCTTCTTGTTTCCATAATTAGTCCAATAATCAATTGCATTCAAGTATTTCTCCAAATGAGCGCTCCATCCCTTACAAATAATATCTCTCAAATCAAATAATGGTATGTAATTTAACATGTTGTCATATAATATTGTCTTCAGTGATGGGAGCTGAATCTCGAGGAGAAGCGACGTTACAAAACAGGGATAAATACCTGTAATCATAAATAATTGCACACATCAAATAAAAGGCGTTCCAAAATAGGGATAAACACCTTTAAAATATTCAAAAAATAAATACTAACCTTATCGACCTCCCACAACGCAGGATAAAGTTTAGCTTTTCCATTACCCAACATATATGAAGCATCTCTCGGATCCTTCAAGTGAGCTACGTGAAAAGACGTCGGCATAATAGTCCATCGAGTATTTTTTATTTTCTTCAATTTCTTTATTATTAGAAGACGTGACACTCATGCATCAATATGCTGTTTTATAAAAAAATACATATATTAGTGAATTTATTAATAAATTTAAAAAAATTAATCAAAATGCAATATAAGAAGAATATAAGACTTACCACCCCTTCGAGATAGCCATTATCTTCAACCCCTAATAAAATACCCCACCAAGACCGATCAAGAAACAAATGAATAACATCGTCGAGTTTGCATATGTCAGAATAACACCCCTTGCTCCGCTCATGTAGATAAAAATCAACTACAGTCTTAGCCCAAAGGGTATTATCCATAATTGTGTCCGGTAGTGTTCCCCTCTCCTGTTGAGGAATGGTACTGGCCGGTAACACATACGAAAGCCAACTCGCATCCATCATATCGGGCACGAGAGGGGGTTTATCAATATGTCGACATATGATGCCATGTGAATCGGGCTCTTGAACGGTGGGAGGGATCTCATGAACGATGACAGGGGCCTCTTGAACGGTGGGAGGGGCCTCTTGAACGATGAGAGGGGCCTCTTGAACGATAGGAGACGCCTCTTGAACGATGACAGATGCATTGGGCTTCTTCTTACAGAGTCTTGGCACTAGTGGGGTGAAAGGAGACGTAATGGCACGTGCACGACGTCTGATGCATGAACCCCGTCGTGCAAGAAAAACCCGACGTAAATCATCTACCTTATCGGGCCGCTGAAAATAAATTAATACATAAATCAGTAAATAAATAAATAAATAATGACGAAAAAAGGTTATTTGCATTTTTAGTATAGTATTAAACAAATTTACCTCATTGCGTAGAGTATGAACCTCATTCTACAACAATGAAACAATCTCACGTAGAGCGGATATCTTATCACGTAAAGTAGATACCTCACCACGTAGCGCACCATTGTCATCGCGTAAAACATCTACCTCACCACGTAAAGACCATACCTCATCACGTAGTGCACCATTGTCTTCACGTAAAGTATCGACCTCGTGACGCAAAACACCGACCTCATCACGTAACTCCCCTAACTCATCCCGTGGAGGTAGAGAACAGGGAGATAAATGCCGTGACCTTTTTTTCGGTCGCCTATCATAAGGTGATGGTGGAGAAGAGGCTCGATGATGTGATGGAATAAGTGATGGTGGAGGTGGAGAAGAGGCTCGATCAGGTGATGGCTCCGGGTGTCGAGCTGTAGAATCGGCCCAGTCAGGTGATGACTCTCAAAGTAGGGGGTGCTCATCATCCGTCCCATCAAAAAACCGCTTACTAGCTTGCCACCAATCAGTGGCAAGCTCAGCCTCTGTAATGGATAGTTGGCCTCCTAACAATATAAAAGCTCAAACAAAGTTAAACGTGTACTAGTAATAACTTGTTTATATATGGTAGTATTTGTGTGTTAACTTACATCATTCATCGTCGTATATGGTAGTAACTCTTCCCAATCCAACATGCAGATCCTCCTCCAGGAAATAGCCGTAGGAATATCATTTGAATTTTTTTATCGCATATGTCTGCATGCTGGGGAAAGCCTCAAATATCCAAATCTACAAAAAATATAATACACAAACATCAGTAATTGTTAAATAATTAATTATAAATTTGGAAACATTATATAGAAATTATTACCTTAAAGGCCCAAATAAAGCCTGCCAAAGTGTATTTAGAACCATCGCCCCGCAAACTTTTTCGGTCCTCAAAGGCAGACGACAACTTCTTCCAGGTAGCTTTCCATAGATATGAACCCCACGGAAACATGTTCCATGCATTTAGGTCCTCTACCAATAATATTAGGTCATCAGAAATAGGTTGTCTGCCCTTTTTGCCTAAAAAACCGGCATGCAAAAGTAATAAATGGCATACTCGAACAACATCAATGTCATCCATCCTAGTAAAACCATCTTAAACAAATAATATCTTCAAGTCGTCGACGTGTAAACTCGGCTTCGACTTTGCCAGCTCAGGAAAAACCCGAGATAACCATGATGGGCGGGAGATATGACAAGTGTACCGGGTTACTTCATCGTGTCCGAAGCGTAGACCAGTGATTAAGCAAAACTCCTCCCGCCCAAAACAAGTATACGCCGAAGGAAAATGAAACCATATCTCTTCATCACCACGTTGTATCCTCTAAGGTAGATCGTTATTCATGGTCTGAAGAAACAAATGTGTCAACATAGCATCTCCACCCGGATGTTGTACTTTCAGCCATGGCCCGAAGTAAGTATCCTCAAACAATTTTCTTTGTAGTGGTGTAAGCGTCGACACAATTTTAGTGGCTAGGCTTAATTTATTCCTTAAGGTCAATTGAGCCGAAAAATATTCCTACAAAAACTACAAATTATACACTATAAACAGACATGATATTAAACAGTGAAAACAAAGCCAAATATAATTCAAACTAGCACGGTATTCACCCAAGTCATTATTTCATCATAGTTCACAAAATGCATCAGATAACATTCCAGAAGTAAGCACTTATAAAACATTTAAAAGGACAACATATATGTTTAGTACAGGTTCAAGGACAACATAAAGAGTAGTAGTTTATTCTTGAAACTTAAATTCGCAACACTGTGAAGTTAGTATTTGTCTTTGTTTTTTTGTTGATGTAATGCAATTCATTCAAGTTTCAATTTGCAGAAGAAGAGTAGTTACTAAAACTTAAATTCGCAATGCGAAAATGAAAATCGCAACGCGAAAATTAAAATCACAATGACAAAATCGCAATGCGAAACTAAATTCACATTGCGATTTTCGTGTTACGATTTTTATTTTCGTGTTGCGAATTTAAGTTTCAAAAACTATTCTTCTGCAAATTGAAACTTGAATAAATTGCATTTCTTCAACAAAAAGACAAAACAAAGAAAAATACTAACTTCACAGGGTTAAAGACTAAACAATTTAGCAGTATTGACAGCAACCGAATGAATTTACTAAGCAATCTAAGTGAAATGGTTAATCTATATATTGAAATTACCAGTAATTTTATCATCAATATAAGAAAAAAATTAATAATAATAAAAAATTTTCAAAATAAAAATAAGAGATTAAAAAAACTAACCCTCGGTGGTAGATTTTTCATTTCTGACCTTGAATGGTTTTGAGGGTTGCTATGAGAGATAGAGATAGACGAATTTCGTCGGAGATGGAGACGGATTACGTCAGAGATGGGGACGGATGTCGCCGTAGAGAGTGAGAGATTGAGATGAGACTGAATTGTGATTTATGGTTTTAGGTTATGATTTGCGATAATATTGTTTACATTTGTGTTGCAAAATTAATATTGCGAAAATAAACGTGCTTTGACTTCTGTGTTGCGAATTTGACTTCTGTGTTGCGAATTTGACAAACGCGTTGCGAATTTGACTTCTTTGTTGCGATTTACATATTCGCGTTGCGATTTACATATTCGCGTTGCGAATTTAGAAACTGGGTTACGAAATTGGAGTTCGCTTTGCGAATTTGTTGGTCATTTTCGTAAATCCAAAAAAAGTTGGTTAAAATCGTATATTATAAGACATTTTCGGTCACTGAGGTTATTTTCTCTTAATTGAATGCCTTGATAAATTTCTAAAATTGTATAATCCATTTATATTCTTATTTGTAATAAAGTGACGTGTAATTTATTATAAATTTTAACCCATTTGTATAATCCTAACAGTAGAGGAACTAAACTGTTCCATTTTGTGTATATGTATATATATAAAAAAAGACTAATTTGAAGTACACAGTCCATTTCTGATTTTTTTTATAGGTTCTTTTTGGGTGTGGATGTGTGAACGACTAAACATGCAATTAATACGAAGATCAAGGCCTTTTCTACGAAGCAAAGAGGTTAAAGCTTCAGTCTGTTGACTACTAGAGCAAGCTTGAAAGGGCACAAACATTTGCAAGCAATGATAAACAATGTCCACTGTTCCTCAATAAATCAGAGCTTTTGTTCTCACAATTGAAGTTAAAAATCATCTAGTAATGGCCATGTACCAACTCTTACTCCTGCATTCACTCTTTCCCCTGTAAATATTCGACCAGTTTCTCATTTCTATATAGTTATGAGAAGATAATGGCTAACCTGAGAAATGTGGTACATCATCCATCCAAAGCAACAGGAGTTAATAAGGGTTCATTCGAGAAGAAGGCTTCAAAGTTTCCGCAACTCTTCAAAAGATTCCATTGTATGAACAGCACAATGAGGAGTCATAACCACATTATCCAATGCAAAGAGCTCCACCGGAACATCAGGTTCATGCTCAAACACATCCAAGCCAGCACCTCGGATCTCTCCCTTAACCAAACAACGCACCAATTCCTTCTCGTCGATGATCGGTCCACGAGCTATATTAACAATGACCCCATCTTTCCCCAACGCTGACAACACTTCCTTACTGATCAGGTGGTGTGTTTCTCCGGTTAAAGCACAGCAAATTATAAGGGCATCGCAATTAGCCGCTAGTTCAACCACGTTGGGATAAAATTTGTATGGTTCTAATGGTTTTTTACTTCTTGAATGGTACGAAATAGAACAGCCGAATGCGTCCAGTCTTTTAGCAACCTCTGTTCCAATACTCCCTAATCCTACAATTCCCACACGCTTACCTCCAAGCTGAAATTCGCAATTACCAAATAATTAATAACACATAAGATGTACTGCCTCGTAGCCAAGAGGATAGAATACTTGGGGGGGGGGGGGGGAGAGAGAGAGAGATCTGTGAAAGAAAGGGTAAGACATACTACCTTATAGCCAAGAGGATAGAATACTTGGGAAGACCAGAGCCCTTGTTTGACATAGCGATTAGCAGCCGAAATCTTCCTCAAAACGTCGATCAACAATCCCACCGCGGAATCTGCACAATCAGAGGAGAAAATAGTTCCAGCTCCAGCCACTGCGATACCACGGCGGCGGCACTCGGAAAGGTCGATATGATCAAGGCCCTGGCTAGTGGTAACAACCAAACCCAGACGGGGCAAAAGGCAGATAGTTTCGGCGGTGACGGGAGCGCCACCGGATGAGAGAATGGCTTGTACCGACCGTGCATGTGTGTGCAATAACTGGGAGAGAGGGAGTGGGGATTCGTATGCTTTCAAGTATTGGAATTTGGGTGACTCCAAGAAATGGTCACCGAAGAGGACGAAGGATGGCGGCCGTTTTAAGACGAGGACACAGGGCAAGTCGCTTTGGAAATGCCGTGATTGGTTTTCGGATGTCATTGTCGTCGCTTTGGTAGTGCTTTTCACCGCTGCGTGTAGAGTGTGTTGTGGTGGCGGTGGCGCCCCGGGGGTTTTATAAGATTCCTAGATTGGGGAAGCAACTTGGTGGTGCACAGACATCCCATTCTATTGGATTTAGATCAATGTCTTCATTTCATTTATGATATTTATGTTTTTGTTGATTTTTTCTTATTGATTTTAAAAATTATAATTTTGTTTTTATTTACATTAACCATTAATAGATTAGATGACGTGATATTTTAATATAATCACATATTTGATTTATATTATTTATATATTCTCTCAATTTAATCATACTTTTAATAAATTTAAATAAATTTAATCATTCAATCAAATGATACCATGTGGCATAATCTGTATATATTAACTTTAAAAATATTTTTATATTAACTTAATAAATAAATTTTATTATTAACTTAATTTAAAAAAATATATTCTCATTTTAATTTAAAAATATATATTTTATTCTTATCTAAACTTTTAAAAATATATTTTATTATCATGACACGTGACATAATTTGATTAGAGGATTAAATTTATTTTAATTTATTAAAAGTATTATTAAATTGAGAGGATATATAAATAAATGGACCAATTGTGTGATTATACCAAAATATTTAACTGCAACATCACCTAATCTATCAACTATTAACGGCAGGTAGCTCGTGATTATCACATCTTAATTAGATAAAAACGAAAGTGATCATATGTTATGTTTCTTAAAATCATTAACGAAAGGTGGACAAAACACAAACATAAATGATCAATTATGTAGTTAACCATATTTTATATTATTCAAAGGAAATTAAGTAATTTTATAATTGAGTGAATTTAAAGGGAAGTAAAAAATTTGTTTAAAATAAGCGAGTGCTCATATTATATTGTTTATCCTAGTGATGCTTAAATTTTTTTTCCGGTCAATTCAGGTGTTTAACGTTACAAACGTTATAACTTTAGGTATATGATTATTAATGACCGTAAAATTTCATCATTAAGTTATACATGTCACTTTTATAAAATTTATATTTTTAAACAAATTTAAAATTTTATACATATATATATATATATATATATATATATATATATATATATATATATATATATATAAAAGAAAGCTCAAAAGTTTATGGAATCTTAAAAAATATCAAAACTTTGAAAACAGTCATTCTAATTCCTATATCCACGCCCACGGTCACCATTTGTTGTTGTTGTCATCGACCGGACCTCTAGCAAAACCTCCACCGACGAGCAGACAAACACAACAACCTAGACTAGATGAACAACCGACGAACAAAACAACCCGACAAACCAAACTTTTAAATTTTGTGACACCTAGGCGACCCGACGATGCTCGCGATAGCAAGGGTAAAGATGACCGACGTGGGAGATGTCAGAGGTGGCAGCGGCTACGACAGCCATGGCTAGCAATAGAGTGGGTAAGGTTAGGTTAGGGATTTTTAGGAATTTTGGATTTTTTTTGTAGTTTTAGAGAAATTTATATTTTTTTATAAATATTATTTTTTAAAGTTTTTTTAATTATAAAATTATCATAATATAATTCGTGTCACGTAACGAAGTTTTTTAATGGTCGTTACGGCCAAGACACCTAAAATTGTAACGTTTAAACGTTAATTCTTGGATTGATCGAAAAAGAGTTTAGACACCACTTTAAAAAAAAATAGTATAGTTTATGCACTTATTTTTATATTAAGCCTTTTTTTCAACACTGATCTTAACTTCTTCTTTTTTCCATTTCTTACCATTTCTTTTTAATAAGGGTAAATTACATCAATAGTTTCTACTATGTTGAAATGATTTTTTTGGTCAATAAACTTTTAAATGGTATATAATGGCCGCAAAATTTTCTAACTAATTATAAAAGCGACCATTAAATTTATCAAACTATTATAAATAGTCTTTGAACTTATTGAAGTATTACAAAACAATCCTTAAATTTATCAAAATTTAATATTATTTATAACCTATGATGACCTTTTATTATAGTTTGATAAGTTTAATAATCATTCTGTAACATTTGAAAATTTGATGACCAAAGAAACCATTTTAACATAGTACAATGACCTCTAATATACTTTACCATTTAACTAAATACACGTATTTTTTTCACTCACTCCAATTTCTTTTATTGTTAGTCATTTTCATCAATTCATAATCCTTCATCCACTTCCTCTTTCCCCATTTCTCTAGATTTTTTTACTCTTTGTAATATAATTTTATCTTGTTTTTGCAAAAAAAAAAATTCAAATTCAAATTTAGATTTAGATTTATATTTAACTTTCCTATTAGTGATTATTTTGCTATCTTGTTAATAAATCCATGTTTTTTTGACTAAGTTAAGCCTTTAGTATTGATAGGTGTTTGTTGTCATCCAAAATGTGACGTGCTTGAATTATTATAAAGAAAATTATCAATTATTTTCGTGTTTTATTATTATGTTAATATTAATTATTTTTATCTTCACCGTTGATAGCGGTGTTTGTTTATATATTTTTATTTTCTTGAGTTGCTTGGTAGATTTTTTTTTTTAATTTTCTTCTTGTATTATACTATTTTACAGAATGAATGAGTTATATTTCAGAAAAATATATATACAAGTAAATGTTGTCATGCTCGATAAGATTTTTATAGTATTTTTATCTATATATAAGATGACATCACAATTAGACCCTTATTTGAAAATATATGATAAATTAAGTCATTCATATTAAAAATGTTTCATTATACTTTACCAACATTATGTGGTGACGTGACCACTTCGTATTGGTTGTACTTGCCCTCATTACTTTGTCACAATTGAGATGTGGCAAGCCATTAAATATTATATAATTTTATTTGACTTGAGAGTCTTTGCGTCCATGAAAATAGAGATTTTTTCCTCCTAATTTATTTATTCTAAGATGGACTAAGTGGAATTCGGATCATAATATTTAACAATTCCCATATTAGCACAAATTCTAAAAATACAAAGTAAAACGAGGAAATATCAATCTTGATGAGAAACATATTCTTTACCTTTCCCACAAAATTCTTTAAGAGTGATCATCAACAATGAACACCAAATCCGAACAATGTTAATCTTTAATTTAATTGTCGTATCAACATCATCCATATTTTTAACCATAAATAAGGAGTATGTTGAGTTAATCGATCGACGAAATAGCTAAGAGTGGGGTAAATTGGTAATTAAAAATTTGGTGGAAGCTTTTGCAGAAAATTGAAAATATTTACACAGTGATTTAGAGTGGTTCGACTTTCTCAACCAAAGTCTACGTCTACTACCTTAGCTATCCACACTAAGGATTTTCTAACAAATTCACTAATTTGTTCTTTCTTTTGAGGACAAAGAGTAACGCTACAACTCCCTCAAGAATTATACCCTAAATTCTTGAGCACACTCTCCCAAAGAGAAATACACAAATTTTGCAAACTTACAAGAAAAGCCTCACAAGGTAAATTGTTTGCACAATTCTAGAACAAAGAAAGAACACTCAAGAATGAATATAATTGATTACAAATGGTATTCTTGAAAGCAAAATGAATATTGAATGAAAAATAGGTTTGAATAGCTCAACCTTGATGTTTTAAAGCTTTCTCATTGATTCTCTCTCAATTGTTGTTTCTTGTTATTGATCAATGGCTCCTAAGCTTGTTTAAATACACCTTGGATCACTTCTGAACATTGGGGATCATTGGTGAAGTCAATAGAGCCGTTATAGTGCAATTATTGTCCGCTTTTTGTGAGTACTATCTATGGATGCGGAAACATGTGCAAGTATACACAATCGAACAAGTAATACAGTGATGAGTGAGTATCATATCCACAGGGATTTCAGAGATCTTGAGTAAAGTTTATGCACTATTCTAAAGTAACTAAGTATAGCTAATGATATTCACAAATGAGAATATTGTGGCAAAATGGATGGGAATGTCGTGACAAATTAAATTGTGTTTAGTGCAAACAAATGGAAATGCAAAGGCAATATGAAATGTAAATACTGGATTTAATTATAGGGACTTTAGACTCCTCACACGACAAGCTACTATGGGAATGAGTGATGGGAGTTACCTAGGAAAATCTAAGTCCACTTCTCAGAATGGTTTTACTTCTATGCCTTAACTGCCCGACAGAGTTTACTAAGGGTGCCCTATGCTATCTCTAGTTAAGGGACTCGACAGATTGAAGATGCCTTGGCAAAACCAATTGACGTTAGCTACTGCAGGGATCCTATTGGTCCAGATAACAAGATATGTCTCGGCAATACCTTTTTGCGACAGCATTAACATCTAACCTATCGCTCATGCACAACTCCTTTTAGTCGAATGAAATCCTAGCCTTATCTCTAAGGTGGATTAGGCCTAGTTACTATCTAGAACCCCCTGCTTTTGTGGTTCCTCCCTAGTTTCTCTCGAATACTAAGGATATGCTACTTAGGCATTCTCTCGAACACTAAGTAATCACCTAAGGAATGGCTACTCTCATAGCTCCTACAACCTTAAGGCATTAAAATTCATTAGCAAAACAGATTATAACATAGAAAAACAATCATTCATTAAAGCAAATCTTAAATATCCACAAATAGGATTAGTTCATGGTGGGGTTTGAAATAAGCAAGCACAAAGCAAGTTAATCCGTTCCTTACAACCCAAATAATAAATAACGAAAGCAAAGAGCAAATGGAAGGAGGAAAAGCCTTCGACGTGCACTGCCAGAGCTTCCCTCGTTCACCACGAACAGTCCCAGCGATCTAGCTCCTCTCGGATGCCTAGTTCGCCACTCCCTATATGTTGAGTTAATCAATCGATGGAATTAGCCAAGAGGGGGTGAATTGGCAATTAAAAATTCGGTGGAAGCTTTTGCAGAAAATTGAAAAGATTTGCACAGCGATTTAGAGTGGTTCGACTTTCTCAATCAAAGTCTACGTCCACTACCTTAGCTATCCACACTAAGGATTTTCCAACAAATTCACTAATTTGTTCTTTCTTTTGAGGCCAAAGAGATAACCTTACAACACCCTCAAGAATATACCCCAATTCTTGAGAACACTTTTTTCCCAAAGAGAAGATTACAAATTTGCAAACTTACAAGGAAAACCTCACAAGGTAAGATGTTTGCACAATTCTAGAAAAAGAAAAGAACACTCAAAGATAATTACAAATGAGCACAAATGATGTTCTTGAAAGCAAAATGAATATTGAAAGGAAAATTGGCTTGATTTGCACAAACTTGATGTTTGATGCTTTCTCTCTTGTTTCTCTATAATTTCTTGTTGATCAAGGGCTTCAGAACTTGTTTAAATACACCTTGAATCACTTCTGAACGTTGGGGATGATTAGTGAAGATCATATAGTCGTTTTAGTGTGAAAACAATTAATAAAACAACTTGAAGCGTGGGGGGAATCGGTACCCCCCTATGGGGAATCGGTTCCCTAAGTGTAAAATTCAAATATTTCGACCGTTATACAAGAGGGGAATCGGTACCCCCTGGGGGGGAATCGGTTCCCTCCGAGCATACTGGAATTCTCGGAGCCAAACCATTCATGGGGGAATCGGTACCCCCTTAGGGGGGAATCGGTTCCCTCTGAGCAATCTGGAATTTTTGGCTTTGAAATGGTTCGAAATACTTTGTAAAATTATTTTGAAATTGTTTTAAGATTAAAACTTAATTTTACACTTTGAGTAAGGATTAAAAATGATCTTTGAAAGATTTGGAGTAATGTTTTGATATTCGAATAATTCTATCGAATATACTTAGAAAATTATTTGGAAAATCTTAAAATTCATTTAACTTAATTTGTTATATCAAAATATCAAAATGTTTACAACAATCTCCCCCTTTTTGATATAACAAAAACATTTTAGTAATTTTTAAGATTTTGAAATCAAGTTTTGAAATTACTCCCCCTTACTTTAACACTTCTCCCATTTATCATTTAAAAACATATAGCACAACACTTCTCCCCCTTTTTGTTAAATCAAAAAGACATTTTAAAGAATTTAAACAAGGTTTTGAAATCATTTAGCCAATTGATTATATATAATATAAGCTGCTAAGATCACAAGCAAGAGAAACGTTAGCCATTAGTTTCATAATCAATATTCATAAACAATGTGATATGGTAAAATTGGTCATATTGCTAATAATGATGTAAATGATGCAATAATGAATAAATCACACCAAACATATAAGTTCACACCATCCATAAATTCAAACATTCCAAAATATTCAAAATGTTAAAACAATAAGTTTGGAAAACAAAGTAAAACATTTAATCACATATCCGGATCAGGAGGAGGAAAACGAGCTCGCATAGCGGCCATTTCGTTAGTGAGGTCATTAATACGTGCGTTGGTTGCTTCATTATTTGCACGTATTTCCCGAAGAATTTCTAATTGTTGAGCTCCCATTGTGGATAAATGGGACTCTATAGAATTAAAGCGCGAATCCATAGTCGCATATCGGTAATCAAATGTCTCCATAAAAGATTGAAAATATGGAGGCATTTGAGTTGATTGTTGTGCTTGCTCTTTGGGCTGCTCCTCGGTCTGCTCAGGTTCATCTTCAGCTTCATCGATGTCTCGCATTAATTGCTCAAGCTCGAGATCTTCGTCAGCTTCGGGTGGAGCTTGTGAAGAACTAGCTCCCGGAGTAGTTGCAGAAGATCGAACCCATTCCCTGGTTTCCTTATCCTTAATCCATCCCGCTCTTGTTAAGAAAAGAATGTTAATTTGTTTCTTAAGAGGAAAAACGACATCTAGACCGACTCTAAGCCCAGCTTTGGAAAACAGATTACTCAAAATACAACCGTAAACAAGAGATGAACAAAGTTTTTTATTAGGAACAAGATTTACGGTTTCAACAATTTCAGCAAAAATAATCTGAGGTAGGTTGATTTTAATATTGTTTTTGAAACAATGTAACCACCAAAGATCTAAGGCTCTAAGAGTAGAATAACGACCTCCAGATGGTCGAAACCACTAAGAAATCATTAGATAAAGAAAACGTTCATGAAGGTCTAGGACACTTGCATTATCCCTTCTTTTATAACGAGATCCTAAAACCTGTTTTTCATTTGAAATCCCTTCATTATCTAATCCGAATGTATTGGCTATGTAAGCCGAGTCAATATATAAGAATTGTCCTAGAAGGTAGGAACGAATTCCTATGGTTTCGGTTTCAGTTTGGTCTTTAACACAAACGACATTAGAATAGAAAATACGAACAAGTTGATGGTAAACGATGGGTTCAAGGTCAAAGAGTTTATCAAATTTCCACTCTTGTAAAAGAGGAAGATATTTAAAATTGATAGCTAACATAGCTTGACGAGAAGGAATACGTTCTTCCCGGATTTTGTAAGAGTCGAAATATTGATAATACCAAAAACGATGATTTCTAGGACCAGGATGATTGAAACACGAATTTTGGATAGTCAAATTAGGATCAATAGGATTAGGATTAGAAATTGGAATAGGTGGAGGATTTGGATGTGGATTTGGTTGTCGGTGTGAACGACTAGATGAAGACCTAGCACGTTTAGGATTAGACATAGTGAAGGAAATCGGAATAGATTGGATAACCTGTAATTTTAAAAACAAATGTATGCAATTCAATTAATCCCAAAACTTAATTGAGTCCTCAATATTTCAAGGTTCTCTAAATCAATCCTAATGGGCAAAGTTTTTGAAAAACTTTTGAAAAAATATGGTTTTGAGAAACAATATATGTATAGTTTTCATAACAACAACATAATTTAATCAAAACACAATGATTTGAAAAACAACAATTTTTTTTTTTAATTTCGAAAATTTAAAATTTTTGAAAATTTTTGTGTTTTTGATGAAATTAGTTGTAACATCTAGTTTCTAATCACTAAACAATCAATGCTCGATCACTATTTCAACCTAGAACTAATTAAAACTAATCTTATGTTCAAAATCAATGAAATAGAGAGTTTAGAAAAATTTACCTTGAAAGATGAAGATTGAGGGGATTTAGATGTTGTTTACACGATTTTAATGATGATTGCAAGTTTAGGAGATGATATTTGAAGTGATTTCCGATTAAAATCAATTATTTGAGGCAAGAATGGAGATTTGAGTGTTTGAGGGTGAGAAACGACGGAATAGGTTTTGGGGTTTGGGTGTTCTTGCCCGATTTTAACAGAACCCCAGGGGGTATCGATTCCCCTGTGGGGGGAATCGGTTCCCCTTCAAAGGGGGAATCGGTTCCCTCATGGGGGGATCGATTCCCTCTGCACCAAAATGCTAAAATCTGACTTTTAAGCACATAAAATGCTAAATTAATCTTCTCTAGTGGTATAGGCAACTCATATATTGAAAAATAATTATGTTCAAACAATTAAATTAATCTTTAATCAATATTTGAACATAAAGTTAATTTTTCATCAAGAATCATAAACTCCCCCTAACTAATAGTAATGAATGCAATCAAAAATTACTATTATGATCATTTTTCAGTATTTATTAAAAGTGCTGAATTATTTTAAACACTAAGTGAAGATAGGTCAGTTAAACCTAATTCTTTCATAAGTGTCCAAAACCTTTCCTTATCTAAGGGTTTTGTAAAAATATCCGCTAATTGATGCAAAGTATCAACAAATTCTAGAATTACATCTTCCTTAGTGACATGGTCTCTAATGAAGTGATGTCTAATTTCAATGTGTTTAGTTCTAGAGTGTTGGATGGGATTTTTAGTGAGACAAATAGCACTAGTATTGTCACACTTGATAGGAATAGTACCTACTTCAATTCCATAATCAAAAAGTTGTTGTTTCATCCATAAAACTTGTGCACAACAACTACCGGCTGAAATATATTCCGCTTCAGTGGTAGATAATGCAACACAATTTTGTTTCTTTGAAAACCAAGAAATCAACATATTTCCAAGGAATTGGCAAGTACCAGAGGTGCTTTTCCTATCTATTTTACATCCTCCATAATCCGCATCAGAAAAAGCATGCAAGCTAAAGCTAGAGTCTCTAGGATACCAAAGTCCTAAACTAGGAGTGTCCTTAAGGTATCTAAAGATTCTCTTAACAGCTAGTAAATGTGATTCCTTAGGACATGATTGAAATCTAGCACATAAGCAAACACTAAATATAATGTCCGGTCTACTTGCAGTTAGATAAAGCAAAGAGCCAATCATTGACCTATATAATTTAACATCTACACATTTACCTCCTTCATCTAAGTCAAGCTTTGTTGAAGAGCTCATTGGAATGTCATGAGGTTTCCTATTTTCCAGTCCAAACTTCTTTAGCATATCTTTGACGTACTTAGCTTGATTAATGAAGATGCCATCTTTTCTTTGCTTGATTTGGAGTCCCAAGAAAAATGAGAGCTCCCCCATCATGCTCATCTCAAACTCACTTTGCATTAGCTTAGAAAATTCTTGGCAAAGAACATCATTAGTAGAACCAAATATTATATAATCAACATAAATTTGAACTACTAATAAATCTTTACCTTTATGCTTTAAAAACAATGTAGTGTCAACCTTTCCTTTTGAAAAACCTTTTTCAATTAAAAAATTTGACAATCTTTCATACCAAGCTCTAGGAGCTTGTTTTAAACCATAAAGAGCTTTTGTCAATTTAAGAACATGATCTGGAAATTTTGAATCTTCAAAACCTGGAGGTTGTTCCACAAACACTTCTTCTTTTATAAAACCATTTAAAAATGAACTTTTAACATCCATTTGATATAATTTAAATTCATGAAAACATGCAAATGCTAATAACATTCTAATTGCTTCCATCCTAGCTACGGGAGCATATGTTTCATCATAGTCTATTCCCTCTTCTTGAGTATACCCTTGAGCAACAAGTCTAGCCTTGTTTCTCACTATATTACCACTCTCATCAAGCTTATTCCTAAATACCCATCTAGTACCTACAGTAGATTTATTACTAGGCATTTCAACTAATGTCCATACTTTACTTCTCTCAAATTGATTTAATTCTTCTTGCATAGCCATAATCCAATGTTCATAATTTAATGCTTCTTTAATATTCTTAGGCTCTATGCATGAGATAAATGCAACATAATTACAAATATTTCTAAGAGAAGAACGAGTTGTTACCCTTTTTGATGGATCACCTATAATTTCACTATCCTTGACATAGTTGTACTCTCTTGGATAAGATACTTCCCTTTCTTCAATGGTTGGATTCTCAAGAGGATCATGAGTTTCCTCATTTTTCGTTTCTTCCTTTGATGATGGTTCTCCAACTTCATGTCTAACATCATTTGTATTTATAACACCTACATCATCATTCACACAAGAATCATTCCTTGGAAGGGGATTATCATCGAAAACAACATGTATAGACTCTTCTACAACTAAAGTTCTTTTATTAAATACTCGATAAGCTTTAGAATTTAAGGAGTAACCCAGAAAAATTCCTTCATCACTTTTAGCATCAAATTTGCCAAGGTTTTCTTTACCGTTGTTTAAAACAAAACATTTACATCCAAAAGGATGGAAATAGCTAATGTTAGGCTTTTTATTTTTGAAAATTTCATATGGAGTTTTCTTTAAAATTGGCCTAATCATTACTCGATTAACAACATAACAAGCAGTATTTGTGGCTTCCGCCCAAAAGTATTTTGGCAAATTATTTTCACAAAGCATGGTTCTAGCCATTTATTCTAAAGTTCGATTTTTCCTCTCAACAACTCCATTTTGTTGAGGGGTTCTAGGTGCTGAAAAATTATGACTAATACCATTAGAATTACAAAATTCAATAAATCCAAGATTTTCAAATTCAGTGCCATGATCACTCCTAACACTAGTTATAGAGTAACCCTTTTCATTTTGGATTATTTTTGAAAATGTGATGAATTGTTCTAATGCTTCATCTTTAGTACTTAAAAATAGAACCCAAGTATATCTAGAATAGTCATCTACCAAGACAAATGCATATTGTTTTCCACCCAAGCTAGTAGTCCTAGTTGGCCCAAAAAGATCTACATGGATCAATTGTAATACTCTACTAGTTGATACGTCATTAATGGATTTAAAAGAAACACGCTTTTGTTTTCCTTTAGCACAAGCATCACAGATTTTATCATTATCAAATTTAAGCTTAGGCAACCCTCGAACTAAATCACCTTGAATTAGCCGTTGCAAAACACTCATACTAGCATGTCATAATCTCCTATGCCATAACCAACTATCATGTTCATCTTTAGCAACTAGGAATAAATTAGTCATATCAAAAGAATCTAAATGCACCATGTAAATGTTCCCTATTCTATGACCAACAAGCATAATCCGATTAGATGCAATGTCAATGACTTTACAACCATTAATTTCAAATAAGATATTGAATCCTTTATCGCATAATTGACTAATACTCAATAGATTATGCTTTAATCCATTCACATATAAAACATTCTTAATTTGTATGGAAGAGGTATTACCTATTGTACCAATACCTTCAATGTGACCTTTTGAATTATCTCCAAAAGTTATTTCTCCTCCATTTTTGGCGTTAAGCTGAATGAACCGGCTTTTGTCTCCGGTCATATATCTTGAGCATCCACTATCAAGGTACCATGAATTTGAATTTGTTTCCCGTGCCTTGTAGCAATGCTCCTTTCCCTACAAACATAGATTAATTTTTGATTTTTGGTACCCAAATTCTTTTGGGTCCATATTCATTAGTTTCCAAAATCCTAGTCCCCTTAGGTATCCATTTGTGTAGGATATTTTTATCTTTAGTAGTAATGAGTTCTTTAGGAACCCACATACTTCTAACGATTTTTCCATTAGAGGTTCTTTGGGGACCTCTATGATTGTAGTTTTTAAAACTTTTTCTAACAAAGTTGGATTTTGAATTTCCACCTTTTTCAAAATGTTTTGTTCCAACTTTATCAAAAGAAGTTTTAAGATCATCAATTTTCTTTTGATGATCATCATTGATCTTTGAAAGTAAATTTTGCAAATCTAAATTTTTCTTTTCAAACTCTTCTAGTTTGATTTGAAAATCTTTGATTTTACTTTCAAGATCGTTGTTGGTTTTGGATATGAGTTTGTTTTCATTTTTCAATTTTGAAACATCGTTTTTATATTTTAAAAATAATTTCTCATAATCCGAAGCCAACCCATTATATTCCTCTAATAACTCATCATAGGATAAATCATCAAAATCGGATGAGTTAGAGGTTACCTTAGAATCTTCCCCAAATGCCATCAAGCACAAGTTAGCTACTTCTTGTTCCTCTTCATCAGAACTTTCTTCATCGCTCCATGTAGCCACATGAGCCTTGTGCTTATTCTTTGATTGACCCTTTTTCTTCAATTATGGGCAATCATATTTAACATGCCCTGGCTTTTTGCATTCGTAGCAAATGATTGGGTCCTTCTCTTTCGGTTCATTTTTGAGGCCTTCATTTCGTTTGATTTTTCTTCCTCGATAAGGTCTCATCATTTTTCTGAACCGTTTGGCAAACAATGCCATTTCCTCGTCATCGTCATCGTTATTCGAATCACTCTCATCTTTTGTGGATTTGAGAGCAACTCCAATGTTTTTCTTCTTCTCCTTCTCCTTTGGTGTCTCGTCAATTTTGTCAAGGTCCACCTCATCTTCGAGCATCATTCCATGAGTGAGGAGTGACCCAATTAGCTCTTCAAGAGTTAAGGACGTTAAGTCCTTAGACTCGATGATTGCCGTCTTCTTTGATTGCCACGATTTTGGGAGGGAGTAGACTAACTTCCTCACAAGCTTTTTATTTGAAATGATCTCTCCATATGATTTGAGACCATTGACAATCGTTGAAAATCTATCCATCATAGCTTTGATATCTTCATTTGGTTTCATCCTGAAATTTTCATAGCTATGCGTTAGAATACTAATTTTAGATTTCTTTACCTCATCGGTACCTTCATGAGTGACTTGAAGTTTGTCCCATATTTCTTTGGCGGTTGTACACGATGAAACTCTTCCGTATTCATCTGGTCTAAGAGCACAAAAAATGATATGGATGGCTTTGGAGTTGAGCTGGAACATTCTTGTCTCTCCTTCACTCCACAACCTTGGATGAGTGAGAGGTTTGATGTATCATTCTTCTACAGCATTCCATGCTCCCATGTGACTTGCTTGAATGAAGTACATCATTTTATTCTTCCAATAGGCATAGTTAGCTCCATTGAAGAAAAGAGGCTTGTTGACGGGCATCGAATCGAGACCGGAGTCGAAGTTTGAAGCGGAGGCCATTGATGACTTTGATCATCGATATAACTCTTCCCGAATCGACTCAAGAGGTGATTAAACCTTCAAATGAGTTAGGCTCTGATACCAATTGTTGAGTTAATCGATCGACAGAATTAGCCAAGAGGGGGGTGAATTGGTAATTAAAAATTCGGTGGAAGCTTTTGCAGAAAATTGAAAAGATTTGCATAGCGATTTAGAGTGGTTCAACTTTCTCAATCAAAGTCTACGTCCACTACCTTAGCTATCCACACTAAGGATTTTCCAACAAATTCACTAATTTGTTCTTTCTTTTGAGGCCAAAGAGATAACCTTACAACACCCTCAAGAATATACCCCAATTCTTGAGAACACTCTTTTCTCAAAGAGAATATTACAAATTTGAAAACTTACAAGGAAAACCTCACAAGGTAAGATGTTTGCACAATTCTAGAACAAGAAAAGAACACTCAAAGATAATTACAAATGAGCACAAATGGTGTTCTTGAAAGCAAAATGAATATTGAAAGGAAAATTGGCTTGATTTGCACAAACTTGATGTTTGATGCTTTCTCTCTTGTTTCTCTATAATTTCTTGTTGATCAAGGGCTTCAGAACTTGTTTAAATACACCTTGAATCACTTCTGAACGTTGGGGATGATTAGTGAAGATCATATAGCCGTTTTAGTGTGAAAACAATTAATAAAACAGCTTGGAGCGTGGGGGGAATCAGTACCCCCTATGGGGAATCGGTTCCCTAAGTGTAAAATTCAAATATTTCGACCGTTATACAAGAGGGGAATCGGTACCCCCTGGGGGGGAATCGGTTCCCTCCGAGCATACTGGAATTCTCGGAGCCAAACCATTCATGGGGGAATCGGTACCCCCTTAGGGGGGAATCGGTTCCCTCTGAGCAATCTGGAATTTTTGGTTTTGAAATGGTTCGAAATACTTTGTAAAATTATTTTGAAATTGTTTTAAGATTAAAACTTAATTTTACACTTTGAGTAAGGATTAAAAATGATCTTTGAAAGATTTGGAGTAATGTTTTGATATTCGAATAATTCTATCAAATATACTTAGAAAATCATTTGGAAAATCTTAAAATTCATTTAACTTAATTTGTTATATCGAAATATCAAAATGTTTACAACACTATAGCCTGTCAACGGAGGAATGCCACGTAAAAAATAATTGACGGGAAAAAGAGAGAACCTTTTCTCTGAATTTTTAGGCTATTGGCGGCTGTCTAAAAATCTCCAAATCTCCTCAAAAAGTCAGGCTTCATCTTCTATTTATAGGGGAGAATGAACCTAGGGTTTTGTGTTAAAATTACACTTGCACCCTAAAGTTCATTCCTTTTATGTGAGAGTTGGTGCAAAGATATCAATTGGTCCCTCCTTTAATGCTAATTGCAGAAAGTACTTTTTATGCCACGACAGTTGGCTCTTACTAAAAATATATTCTTTGACTTTTTCTGCCCAGAAATGTCGTCCGAGATGTCGCGGTAATCGCATTTTTCTCAGTAGTCTCATCATGTCATGGCAATTCCCTTTTTCTTATCTTTGCTCCTAAATCCTGCACATCATTAAACAAAACACCTTCCCCATAAAGCAGTACTGATTACAAAATAAAATGTCGCGACAAACAGAATTTCACCACATGCAACTATATGCTCCTAAATGCATCTATATGATCTTATATGAGCTCTTAGACAGTCAATAACTTAAGTGAAAAGGTCCCAAATATGACCTTTTTACGGAGTTATCACACCCCCAAACTTAAGCTATTGCTTGTCCTCAAGCAATGGATAGTATTAAGCAAAATAAAAATACCAAGGCAAGTTCAGAAGTAGAATAGTTATATGGAATAGAATTTCAACCCTAAAAACATTTGGCTTCAACATGCTAGACTGGTTTGAGAAATCAAGTACTGTCCCCTAGGGCAAGATTATTTGTGTGGGTGTGTGTGTGTTTGTATCCAGTCCATGCTTAACAAACCTAAAAATTTTCTACTCAAGCTTTATTGTTTTGCCACGACATTTACAAGTTTTACTCCCACATTGTTTTCTTTTCCTTTTTGTTTTTCTCTTGTTTTGTTTAACACTGCTGCGAGGGGAGTCAGCCCATCACACCTACCATCCCACACTCTAAGTGAAAGGGAGCATACCTTCCACCCCCGAACTAGTCAAGTAGAGTCATCCCGTGACTACTTTCATTCACTCATATATCATAGCTGCCATTTATTTATTTGTAGTTTCTAGGAAATGCCATGGCATAGCGGAGTGTCCCTCTACAGATATGCCGAAAAATTTATTCTCAACATCATTTTTTTTACAAAGTAGGGTTTTCATCGTTTATGCCAAGACATGCAAGAATTCTTTTATAAAAAATTTCTAAGTTCCTTAAGCATGAAAAACATACAATCGTGTATTCAAGGGTTTCAAAGAAGCAAGTCCTAGAGTTGGTTCTATCATCCTCAAAAATCATGTATATTTAATCCTAGCCATCAAGAATTCATCATCATCAGGCATCCTTAATTTATTCCGGAAAACCAATTCAACCACTTTATAATGTCATGGCATATTTATTATACTAATACTATCATGCAACGATTTGAGAACCCTACCTCCCTCAAACTTGAGAGAAGCATTGTTCTCAATGCTTATTAAAAATAAGGTAAAACTAAAGTACATGCTATGAAATGCAATGCAATGCAAGGTACCTTAACTTTACGCTTGTGGTGGTGCGACGTGTGCGCTTTTACAGTTGTGTGGGGCTAAATGTTCAGAACCTGATGCTGGTACGATTGAAAGTTGGATGGACCCTAACCTTGCAAAGAAAAATAAAATAGATAATTAAAAGGAAACTGAATAAAAACAGTAACAAAATAAACATTTATTTATGCACGGGAGTAAATCCAAAATGTAACGGCATCTTCAAGATACTTAGCAGGTCTCGACATCGTGCAAGAAGAGTGCAGATTTGTCGCGTTCGATCGGAGCACCAGTATATACCAAAATGCCCCACACATATAACAGTTCCACCTTCAAAATATTTTGCTTTGGCATTTTGGATCTTTCACATCTGAATTGTAGGACCTTTGCAGTAGTCTTCTCTTTTTCAAAGTGCTCTCTACCTGAAGCTGAATGGTAGTGGAATGAGATCTCTTTTCGCTCCTTTTTGTTGTGGCAACTTAAAATAATTTGGGTAGCAAATTCGTTGAAGAGGTCGAGGTCATCCCTATGACAGTAGCCACCATCGTGTATGATTTTTTTTCTTTCCTAGGCTATTCAAGTAAGGAAGCAAAACAACACTAACGAGAAAATTAACAATGTTAGCATACCATAAAATTATCGCGACAAATAATAATTTCTCATTAAGGAATTTTTCCTTAATCTCCATTTCATTCCTTAATTCTTTTATAATTTATAGTCTAGACAGATGGGCAGTTACTTGGGGTTTAGGATGAGTAAATTCAATAGAATCCAAAGGTTTAAATTTCATACCTGGTCTAGCTATGGGTGAGCTAGACTGACTCATCTCCTTTGGAATATCCTCGATCTCCTCTTCGTCTTCTTCATCAAGCTTTAAGTGATTATCAGTGCATAATAATTTGTTGCGGTAAAATTCTGCAGTTTCTCTTTGGTCATCAACTCCTACTGATGGGGCCTTTTCTTTTGCCGTGGCAAAATTTTTCTTGTCTTCATTGGCTGTACCCTCATCATTATTTTTCAGTGAATATGAATCATCTTGCACCTTCAGATCTTCATGCACAATCTCATGACCGGGCTCTCTGAGTGTCTCCCCCCCAAACTTAGCATCTTTGCAGATTTTGATGTCACTCCTTAAGGTGAACATACTACAATGCTCCATGTCTTGAACCTTAGTGACTTCAGTATCACTAGGAAGACTGCCACGTGGGCGAGAATGTAATGTCGTGGTAATTTTTCCTACCTGACCTTCTAAGGCCCTCAAAGACGAGTTGTGGCTTTGAAGCAAAGCTTCTTGGCTTTTTATAGAGGTCACATGGTCATGCAGCATAGTCTTCGTGGTTGCTATAAAATCTTTCATTATGGCCTCCAAAGAACTTGTGTTGAATGAAGATGACACTCCCTCGTTATAATTATGCCATGGCATATTCGTTTGAAAACTCTGGGAGTCACTGAAGTTCTGCTGCCTAGCGGGCTGACTAGCATTGTTGGTTCCTTGATTTTTCCAAGAGAAGTTTGGACGTTGACACCATCCAAGATTGTTAGAATAGGGGTTGTTGTTGCCTCAATTATAGTTCTTTACATAGTTGATGGACTCCAAATTGAATGGACACTCGCTCTCATTGTGATTGCCATGGCAAAATAGACATGCTGAGTTGGATGTATTCCTTCTAGTTTCAGACCTGAAATAGGGAAATTGGTAATCATGGTTAACAATTCGATCAAGAATTTTAAAAGCCTCTTCAGGTGATTTATCAAGCAATGTCCCATTTGTCAAGGCATCTAGCATCATCCTCGTGGGTGCATTGACTCCATTGTAGAACATCATAACTTGAGTCCAATCGTGGAATCCATGATTGGGGCACTTATGAAGCAAACTTTTGTATCGATCCCAGCACTCATACATAGACTCATCACCTTGGTGAAAAGATGCTATGTCATTTCTAAGATTGTTGTTCATATTGGGTTGATTATGCTGTAGCAAAATTTTTTTGCACAAGTCATCCCAAGACCTTATCGAGCCGGAAGGTAATCCATTGAGCCATACCCTGACGTGATCTTTCAAATAATATGGGAATAATTTCAATTTCAGCACATCTTCATGCACACCTTGTTGTCAAAAAGAGTCATAGACCTCTAAAAATGCCCAAACATGTTGCCTTGCATCCTCATGAGGAGCACCACCAAATTGTCCAATCAAGTCCAACATATCGAACATAACATGTTTGAGCTCGAATTGGGTTGCCTGAATCTTGGGAGCTACAATAGCAGGTTTTAGGTCATCCAATCTGGGAGTTAAGTGATCTCTAATAGTTCGTGGTCGAGCAACATTCCCAGCATTTGGAATTGTCGTGGCATTTATAACTGCAGGATCCTTCACCTGATTTTACATAACATGAGCTTCAGGTTCAATGTGAAATAATGGTTCCTTGGGTCTTTTACGGCTCATGCGACAACGTAACACCTGAGAAAGGTAAACACAAAATCAAGTAACTATGTACAAAGAAAAAAAATAAAACGGTGCAAAAACTAAACTCAACATCTTCAATTGCCAATCCCTGGCAACGGCGCCAAAAACTTGTCAGCTTTTTGTGAGTACTATCTATGGATGCGGAAATATGTGCAAGTATACACAATCGAACAAGTAATACAGTGATGAGTGAGTATCGTATCCATAGGGATTGGAGAGATCTTGAATAAAGTTTATGCACTATTATAAAGTAACTAAGTATAGCTAATGATATTCACAAATGAGAATATTATGGAAAAATGGATGGGGATGTCGTGACAAATTAAATTGTGTTTAGTGCAAACAAATGGAAATGCAAAGGCAATATAAAATGTAAATACTGGATTTAATTATAGGGACTTTAGACGCCTCACACGACAAGTTACTATAGGAATGAGTGATGGGAGTTACTTAGGAAAATCTAAGTCCACTTCTCAGAATGGTTTTACTTCTATGAATTAACTGCCCGACAGAGTTTACTAAGGGTGCCCTATGCTATCTCTAGTTAAGGGACTTGACAGATTGAAGATGTCTTGGCAAAACCGATTGGCGTTAGCTACTGCAGGGATCTTATTGGTCCAGATAATAGGATATGTCTCGGCAATACCTTTTTGCGGCAGCATTAACATCTAACCTATCGCTCATGCACAACTCTTTTTAGTCGAATGAAATCCTAGCCTTATCTCTAAGGTGGATTAGGCCTAGTTACTATCTAGAACCCTTTGCTTATGTGGTTCCTCCCTAGTTTCTCTCGAATACTAAGGATATGCTACTTAGGCATTCTCTCGAACACTAAGTAATCACCTAAGGAATGGCTACTCTCATAGCTCCTACAACTTTAAGGCATTAAAATTCATAAGCAAAACAAATTATAACATTGAAAAACAATCATTCATTAAAGCAAATCTTAAATATCCAAAATAAACTCCCATAAAATAGGATTAATTCATGGTGGGGTTCGAAATAAGTAAACATAAAGCAAGTTAATCCGTTCCTTACAACCCAAATAATAAATAACGAAGGCAAATAGCAAAGGGAATGAGGAAAAGCCTTTGACGTGCACTGTCGGAGCTTCCCACGGCCACCACGAACAGTCCCAGCGATCTAGCTCCTCTCGAACGCCTAGTTCGTCACTCCCTATAGCCTGTCAACGGAGGAATGTCACGACAAAAACGATTGACGGGAAAAAGAGATAACTTTTTCTCTGAATTTTTAGGCTCTTGGCGGCTGTCTAAAAATCTCCAAATCTCCTCAAAAAGTCAGGCTTCATCTTCTATTTATAGGGGAGAATGAACCTAGAGTTTTGTGTTAAAATTACACTTGCACCCTAAAGTTCATTCATTTTATGTGAAAGTTGGTGCAAATATGGCAATTGGCCCCTCCTTTAATACTAATTGCAGAAAGCACTTTTTATGTCACGACAGCTGGCTCTTACTAAAAATATATTCTTTGACTTTTTCTGCCCAGAAATGTCGTCCAAGATGTCGCGGCAATCGCATTTTGCTCAGTAGTCTCATCATGTCATGGCAATTCCTTTTTGCTTATCTTTGCTCCCAAATCCTGCACATCATTAAACAAAACACCTTCCCCATAAAGCAGCACTGATTACAAAATAAAATATCGCGACAAACAGAATTTCACCACATGCAACTATATGCTCTTAAATGCATCTATATGATCTTATATGAGCTCTTAGAGAGTCAATAACTTAAGTGAAAAGGTCCCAAATATGACCTTTTTACGGAGTTATCAATTATCAATTAATAAAACAGTTGGGAGCGTGTGTATATCGATGCATACACAAGGTGCATCGGTACACTATGTGTAAAATTCAAATATTTCGACCATTGGAAGAATTAGTTCATCGGTACACTAGGGGTGCATTGATGCATAAAATACATTCGATCTTTCAAATGAGTCTGGAGTGCATCGATGCATGATTTGTGCATCGGTACACAAAATGCATTCGATGTTCAAAATATTCAGGAGTGCATCAATGCATGCCTTGTGCATCGGTACACAAAATGCATTCGAAATTCAATTTATTCAAGGGTGAATCGATGCATTAGATGGTGCATCGATACACTACTTTGAAAAATTAATATTTGGCTCGTTTTTTGTTCGAAATACTTTGTGAAAATTGTTTCAAAAATAGTTTAAGTTTAAATCACAATTTTAAACTTTAGTAAGGATTGAAATCGAACTTTGAAAAACTTGGAGTAATATTTTGATATTCGAATAATTAAATCGAATATACTTAGAAAATGATTTGTAAAATCTTAAAATTCATTTATACTTAATTTGTTATATCGAAACATCAAAATGTTTTCAACAATCTCCCCCTTTTTTATATAACAAAACACTTGAGTAATTTTAAGATTTTCTTTCAAAAATAATTTTTGAAATCAATTTTGAAAAATTACTCCCCTTACTATAACACATATTTCTCTCCCTTTTTGTTAAATCAAAAAGACGCTATAAAACGTTTAATTCAAACCAAGAGTTTGAAAATTTTAGCCAATTGATTTTAAATAAATATAGTTTAAGCTGCTAAGATCACAATCAAGAGAAAGGTTAGCCATTAGTTTCATAAATCAGTATTCATAAATAATGTGAAATGGTAAATTGGTCATATTGCAACTAATATGTAAATGATGCAAAAACGAAATAAACATTAAGATTAAAAATTTAAACAAACCAAATAATATATATATTAAGTTCAAACATCCAATATCCATAATATTCAAACATTCAAACATCCAATCCAAAAACATCAAAAGTTTTAACAATCCAAAATATTAATATGAAGTTCTATTCAAGCAAACTAAAGCAGAGAAAGGCAAGATCTAATCCATAGGAGGATCGGGAGGAGGAGGGTATCGAGCTCACATCTCAAGTGTGAGCGAATCTAAACGATCGTTCATCTCCTGTTGTCTAGCCTCTATAGTAATGAGATGAGACTCCACGGATGCAAACCTCAGATTAAACCACTCTAAGAATGATCAAAAATATGGAGGCGTTTGATCCTCTTGCTGTGCCGGTGCGTCCTCGGGTGCTTCATCATCGATATCGTTGATATCTTGCATTAGTTGCTGAAGCTCTGGATCATCATCTGCTACCGGTGCCGGTGGAGCTGGAGCTCGTGAAGAGCTAGCTCTCGGAGTTTGCTCAGTAGGTCGATAAACCCATTAACTCGTTTCCTTCCTTATCCTTCTTCCATCCCGATTTCTTTACAGAAGTGAGATTAATTTGGTTTTGAAGAGGGATGGGAATATCAACTGAGACCTTAAGCCCTAGTTTGATAAATAGATTAGAAAGAAGACAACCATAAACTAAAGTTTCAACATTTTTAGAAGGAATGACGTTTACGGTATCGACAAGCTCACCAAAAATAATTTGTGCCAAATTAATTTTCTTATTATGTTGGATAAAATGTATCCACCATAAATCTATGACCCTAAAGGAGGAGTACCTACCTCCGGATGGTCTAAACCACTAAGAGATCATTAAATGAAGGAATTGCTCGTAGTGAGTTCGTAAAGTACTAACACTACCCTTAGATTGATAGGGAGTTGCCATAATATCTCTCTCATTATCTATTCTGTTATTGTCTAAACCAAAGATATTAGCGATTGTGTCCGAGTCAATATAAATGGTTTGTCCTAAAAGGTAGGATCTAATGGCTATAGTTTCGGATTTACGTGCATTTTGGACACATACTGTATTGGAGTAGAAAATGTGGACCAATTGTTGATAGACAATGGGCTTAATTTGGCATAATTTTTCAAACTTCCAAGATCGAAGAATAGGAAGATACTCGAAGTTAATATCCTACATTGTTTGAATGGAATGGATACATTCTTCTCGGATTTTGTACAATTGGAAATGACAAACGAACCTATCATATAGTTCATCTTGACGACGACCGGGTTGGTTGAAGCAAGAATTAAGGATGGTTAATTCGGGTTCGTTTGGGTTTGGATTTTGTGGTGGAGGAGGAATGGGAGGTCGGTTTTGACTAGAGCAACTCGAAGATGACCTAGGATGTTTACGATTAGACATGGTTTATGAATCAGAATGGGATATATAACCTGCAAAATTAAAACACATGTATGCAATATAGTCAATCCCAAAACTCAAAAAAGTCCGCAATATTCAAGGTTCTATAAATCGAATCCTAATGGGCATAGTTTTGAAAACTATTTAGAAAAATAATGTTTGAAGATCATAATATGTATAGTTTTCATGAAAACAACATAATTTAATCAAAAACATCAATTAAAACAATAATTTTTGATTTTTTTTTTCGAATTTCAAAAATAATTTTGAAAAATTGATTGTTTTTTACGAAATTGGTTGTAAAATCTAGCATATAAACACTAAACAATCAATGCTCGATAATTTGTTCAACATATAACTAATCAAAACTAATCCTAAGTTCAAAAATCAATAAAACATGGGTTTTAGAAAATATTACCTTGAAATTTGGATTTGAGTGAGAATGTGATGATGTTTTGCACGATTTAATGATAGAATCATGATTAGGAGTTGAAGAATAATTGAATTCCGACCTTAAAACGTTGATTTTGAAGCAAGTTTGAGATTAGGGTGTGAGAGGGGGATGAATGGTGCACGGATGATAGTGTTTGGGGTTTTGAAGGAATAAAGAAAATAAGCATTATAAACCTAAAATCCGACTGGTGTATCGATGCACAGCAGAGTGCATCGATGCACATTCAAGGAGTGCATCGGTGCACATTCATGGTGAATCGATGCACATTCAAGGGATGCATCGATGCACTAACTAGTGTATCGATGCATTATGCACAAAAATGTCAAAAATCCATTTTAAACATTTACAATGCTAAATTATTTAGCTCTAGTGGTATTGACAACTCATATATTGAAAATTAACTATGTTCAATCAATCAAATCAAATCCTTAAACTTCATTTGAACATATAATTAATTTTCACTAAGAATCATAAACTCCCCCTAACTAATATCAAAGAATGCAATCAAAAGAGTTATTTTTATAAGCATTTTTCAATCAAAATTAAAAGTGCTAAACACTAAGTCAAGATAGGTTGGTTAAACCTAATTCTCTCCTAAGTGTCCAAAATCTTTCTTTATCTAAAGGTTTTGTAAAAATATCCGTTAATTGATGCAAATTATCAACATATTCTAGAACTATATCCTCTTTAGCGACATGATCTCTAATGAAATAATGTCTAATTTCAATTTGCTTAGTTCTAGAGTGTTGGATGTGATTTTTAGTGAGACAAATAGCACTAGTATTGTCACACTTGATAGTTATGGTACCTACTTCAATTCCATAATCAAAAAGTTGTTGTTTCATCCATTAAACTTATGCACAACAACTACCGACTGAAATGTATTCTGTTTCAGTGGTAGATAATGAAACACAATTTTGTTTCTTTGAAAACAAAAGAAATCAACATATTTCCTAGGAATTGGCAAGTACCGGAGGTGCTTTTCCTATCTATTTTGCATCCTCCATAATCCGCATCAGATAAGGCATTCAAGGTAAAGCTAAAGTCTATAGGATACCAAAGTCCTAAACTAGAAGTATCCTTAAGATATCTAAAGATTCTCTTAACAGCTAGTAAATGGGATTCCTTAGGGCATGATTGAAATCTAGCACATAAGCAAACACTAAACATAATGTCTTATCTCTCATTCACTCCATAATCTTGGATGAGTGGAAGGGTTGATATACCCATCTTCTATGATATTCCATGCTCCCATGTCACTTGCTTGAATAAAGTACATCATTATATTCTTCCAATAAGCATAATTAGCTCTATTGAAAAAATGAGGCTTGTTGACGGGCAATGAATCAAGAGCGAAGTCGTGGTTTGAAGTGGAGGCCATTGATGACTTGATTATCGATGTAACTCTTCCCGAATCGACTCAAGTGATGATTAAACCTTCAAATGAGTGAGACTCTGACACCAATTGTTGAGTTAATCGATAGACGAAATATCTAAGAGGGGGTGAATTGGCAATTAAAAATTTGGTGGAAGCTTTTGCAGAAAATTAAAAATATTTGCACAACGATTTAGAGTGGTTCGACTTTCTCAACCAAAGTCTACGTCCACTACCTTAGCTATCCACACTAAGGATTTTCCAACAAATTCACTAATTTGTTCTTTCTTTTGAGGACAAAGAGTAACCTTACAACTCCCTCAAGAATTATACCCCAAATTCTTGAGCACACTCTCTCCCAAAGAGAAATACACAAATTCTGCAAACTTACAAGAAAACCCTCACAAGGTAAATTGTTTGCACAATTCTAGAACAAAGAAAGAACACTCAAGAATGAATATAATTGAGTACAAATGGTGTTCTTGAAAGAAAAATGAATATTGAATGAAAAATGGGCTTGAATAGCTCAACCTTGATGTTTTAAAGCTTTCTCTTTGATTCTCTCTCAGTTGTTGTTTCTTGTTAATTGATCAATGGCTCCTAAGCTTGTTTAAATACACCTTGGATCACTGGGGATCATTAGTGAAGTCAATAGAGCCGTTATAGTGTAATTATCAATTAATAAAACAGTTGGGAGCGTGTGTGCATCGATGCATACACAAGGTGCATCGGTACACTATGTGTAAAATTCAAATATTTCGACCGTTGGAAGACTTAGTGCATCGGTACACTTGGGGTGCATCGATGCATAAAATACATTCGATCTTTCAAATGAGCCTGGAGTGCATCGATGCATAGTCTGTGCATCGGTACACAAAATGCATTCGATGTTCAAAATATTCAGGAGTGCATCGATGCATGCCTTGTGCATCGGTACACAAAATGCATTCGAAATTCAATTTATTCAAGGGTGCATCGATGCATTAGATGGTGCATCGGTACACTACTTTGAAAAGTTAATATTTTGCTCGTTTTTTGTTCGAAATACTTTGTGAAAATTGTTTCAAAAGTATTTGAAGTTTAAAACACAATTTTAAACTTTAGTAAGGATTGAAATCAAACTTTGAAAGACTTGGAGTAATATTTTGATATTCGAATAATTAAATCGAATATACTTAGAAAATGATTTGTAAAATCTTAAAATTCATTTATACTTAATTTGTTATATCGAAACATCAAAATATTTTCAACAGAGTATATAACTAAATTAGCCTTAACAGTTAAACATCAATGAACTTGCATTTTAATTTACTAATGCATTATTCAACAAAAAAATTATTTTTATGCTCAATTCAATCATGAAGTTGTCACTTATATGCCTTGGGCACATATGCTAAAGTCTAATAACGTCTCTATTTGACATGAAAGAGGCATTACCAACCGCATCACTTAAAGTTTTTGAATCCTATATAATATAAAATTTGATAGCTTTTTCCCACCCTTTCATAATGATGAAAGGACTCCTACTAGTCCTCGTATCTTCACCTTTAGTGGTGTACTTGTCCCCTTTCAAATTCAAAGTTCTTCATGAAATCATATTTTTGTTTAAATTCGATCCATGTCCCTTGTGCTTCTTGGGTTTCTTGTTCTCGGGGTACTTCCTCTCATTCTTTTGATTGGGTATTCATATACTGACTTAGCGGACATATCGAAGCTTTATGCTCCATCATCCCACAATGGAAGCAGATAGAATGGTGACCCTAGTACTCAACATTGAAGACTTGGTTTCCTACGCGGATTTTCAATAGGAGATGCTTTTTCAGATCGATTTCCACACATATCCCCGCGAATCGCTATCTTGTTGTCCATATTGTATGGTAGTCAATCTTTAATGGTTTTTCCACTAATTTCTTATCTTCCCCAATACAACTTCATTAAAATATTCTATAGGGAGCCCTAGGATATTGATCCAGGCCACCGTAGCTGATATGTTCGCACTTGTTGCCATAAAATTTGGTCGTCATTTCTGAACCGTAACGTAATGATACATTATCTTCTCCGTTAAAACCTTTAATCTATCCTCCATGTTCTGGAATTTAATTGCGTAGAAATTGTTTCCCGGATCGATACAAATGAACTCCCCTTCAAGTTTCCATAGGTTTGTGACCCTGCTGACTAACACTTTGTAGGCGACCGTCTTGCCAAGAATCTTGGTTGTGAGTGCTTTCCTCCAAGGTTTTCTGATTTTGTCTTTTAACTCTGATGGGATCGAGACCTTAGGGATGTTTTCATCCTCTTCTTATTCTTCCTCGGACTCGATATTTTCTTCTTTGAACTTTTTCGAGTTTTGGAACAAACCGACGAAAACCGATGACCCTGCCTAAATCTTTTATTCATCCTGCTTGGTGTCTCTTCCTTTGCCGCCATTTGTGTCACCAAGGTGACGAACGAGGTTGTTTCTTGCATGGCCACTCAAAACCCATGACTCTCCAAGATTCAAGATATTATGCAGTTTTTAAGTCAAGTATCTTATCTTAAAAGATAACGCTTATCAACACTACGTGGACCCTTCAACCAAAAGACCAAAATGAAACGCATTTGAGAAGTATGAACAAGAAAACCGTTTTTGGCTGTGGGCACCAAAATTTAATCAACAGGAAATAAAAAATTTGTTTCAATTTTTTTAAATATATTTTTCAACTTGAAGATAAATTTACCTTTTTCGTTTTTTACTTAAAAGGGCATTTTTTTTCAACACTGATCTTAATTCCCCCCCCCCCGCAATAAGGTTAATTTACACAGGGCCGTGGCTGGGGCGCAAACTGCGCGACCGCTCAGGCCCCACAAAAAAGGGGCCTCAAAAAAAATTATATAATGGCGTTTTACCAATAAACGCCATTATAGATTTACCTATTGCGACGTTTTTTTAAAAAAATGTCACTATTATTATGGCTTTATTGATAAAACGCTATTATAGATGGATTTATTATGCCGTTTGTCAAGAAAACGTCACTATTATTGTCCCGAAATCGAATATATCTAGAAAATAGAGACCCCTTTATACGAATTTGTACAAGACCCCCGAAAACCTTACCACGGCCCTAAAATTACATCAATAGTTTCTATCTATATTATAATAAATTTTTTGACCAACAAACTTTTAAATGATATAAAATACCAGACTCCGACGATACTAATCAAGTTTTATTGGGGAAATAGGTGTGGAGATTCGGGTTGGAAAATGATTCTTTATGGAAAAAGGTATTGTCTTGCAAATATAATATTGAGGATGGCCTCTTACTTCCTCCTTACTATCACTATACAAATTTATTATTACGTTAATATTAATAATTTTTTTCATCGTTGATAATAATGTTTGTATATTTTATTTTCTTTAGTTGTTTGGTAGATTTTATTTTTAATTTTCTTTCTTGTATAATTCTATTTTATAGAAGGAATAGATTATATTTCAGAAAAATATATATACAAGTAAATGTTGTCATGCTCAGTAAGATCTTTATACTATTTTTATCTAAAAATAGATCATTTAATATAATATAATATAATATAATTAAAATTTATATAATAATCGAGTCTCTTGTGAATTATGTAATAATCAAGTATATATAAGATGACATCTCAATTAGATTTTTATTTGAAAATCTATGATAAATTAAGTCATTCATATTAAAAATGTTTTATTATACTTTACAAACATTTACGTGGTGACGTGACAACTTTATATTGGTTGTACTTGTCCCATAATTTTGTCCCAATTGAGATGTAGCACGTCACTAAAAAAATTATGATTTCTTGTTTTATGTGTCCCAATAGAAACTTGTTTTTCTTTAAAAGTCATTAAAAATTATATAATTTATTTGATTTAAGAGCCTTTTCGTCCATGAAAAATATAGATTTTTTCTCCTAATTTATTTATTCTAAGATGGACTAAGTGGAGTTCGGATCACAATATCTAACAATTCTCACAATGACACAAATTATAAAAGAACAAAGTAAAATGAAAAAAAATCCCAAACCTTTCCCACAAATCTTTTTAAGGGTATTCATCAACAATTAACACCAAGTCCAAACAATGTTAACCTTTAATGTAAAATGTGCAACTAGAATCAAATTTCTCTTGTTGTTCAACCTTTTTTTTTTGTAAAAAGGTACTTCGTATTAGAATTAACAAAGTATACCACCCTAAAGATCTCATTAAAAAACCCCTAAGCCTAAATAGGAAAAAAGAGTAAACTTTAGGGTGGACTAAAATACACAGAAGAATCTTATATCTCAAACAACAAGTCAGAGACTACGGCACTTAAACAACCCCAAACTAAATAGGAAAAAAGAGTAAACTTTAGGGTGGACTAAAATACACAGAAGAATCTTATATCTCAAACAACAAGTCAGAGACTACGGCACTTAAACAACCCCAAACTATCTATACATGAATAAAACAACTACCCCTTTGAATGAGATACTAAAAAGTATGCACAACCTTACATTGACAATCCCTGCGAGAGCCTTCAAACCATAAAGCAAATCAACAAACATCTAACAAGGGAACTGGACACAAACCACTGCTCCAAAGAACGAAAACATCTAACAAGAATACTAAAAAAGCAAGAAAGGTGGATGAACGAAAAAGGAACTAAACGCAACGCATATGGGAAACGAATGCTGTTAGAAACCAGCTAACACCATGCAGGAGATTTGCAACCACATCCTGGAGGGCTCTCGGCAGACCGAGCAACGCACCAGAGCAATCCAAAGCAATAACAACACTCTGCATGAGGAGCAGTCAACACAGCATCTTGAAAACGACATCAAAATCAAGGAGCAGAAATACATAAACTGCACTGATAACCGCCTCCAACAATCAGAAAATAAAAAAGGCCAACACAATCGGACAGACAAACTCAAACATTACAATAACGCACAACAAAACCAGCAGCATCAAATCATAATGGAATCGGGACAGTGAACAAAGTCTTGCACGCTCTGAATCAAAGAAGGCCAGATGGACTTAGCCCAAACACCGATCTGAACCAAAGCTAAATTAAACATCTGATCAGCCGAAAAAAAGCTTCCTTAAAACCTTATTTTGTTTCTGCACAACCATATATTCCAGATCAATCCGAAAAAACCAAGTTTCCAAAGATCACATAATTTCTTTTTAATATTCTGTGAAGCCCACACCTACAACAAATCCTTAACATTGTAGGGAAACACAATATTAATTTTCCACACCGAGCACCAGCTTTTCCAAACCTTCCAGACACACTTACATTGAACCAGGACGTGATTCAGGACGTGATTAACAGTTTCGGGAACTTGATTGCAGAAAGAACAAAGAGAACTATCAGAACTAAGAACTCCTCGCTTTACCAGCTCTGTAGAAACCGGCAGCCTTTGATGCACTGTCTTCCACACAAAACAAGAAACTTTTGGAGGGACGAATTTATACCAAACCACTTTCCAAATTGAATCTTCCATTTTTCCTGCTGAAGCCACCTTAGAACAAAAAGATTTAGGAGTGTACCAACCATTAGTTGCCCCTAACCAATACAATCTATCAAGACCCGGAGCTAAGCTGACAGCTCTCGACAGAACCAATAAAAACTCTGACCAAATAGCTCTTTCCCATTCGAAAAACTCTCTTCTCAAGTCAATCTTCCATTCCCAAACTCTGTTCTCCCAAAACCGAAACTCAACAATCTTCCCAGATTTTTTTAACGCCAAGGTGAAAATTCTAGGAAATGATGATTTAAGAGAGAACACTTCCGTCCAGTGATCAACCCAAAAATCAATTCTGGTACCATCTCCCATAACACAAATAAATTCAGCAGACAAATTTCCTTCAATGGAAACGACTGGGTTGACAATATTACTCCACACCCAAGAGGAATTACGCTTACTTACCACGTCAAGAAAAATAGTGTCTAGCCCGTACTTGTACTTGGAAACAATTATTTTTTCCAAAGGCAACCGTTCTCCTCACCAAACCGCCAAATCCACTTATTAAGCAACGCTCGATTCCTAATTTTAACATCTTCAATACCCAAACCCCCATGAAATTTAGGTCCACATATAGTATCCCACTTTAACCAATGAATTCCCCTATCCAAATTGCCCTTCCAAGCAAAAGAAGCTATGACTTTGTTAATGGAATCCGCTATGGACATGGGAATAGGGAATAAGGACATAAGGAAGACGGGTAAATTAGATAACACGGATCTAATCAAAGTAAGTCTGTCCGCAAAAGATAAAAATTTTCCTTTCCAACCCTGTAATCGAGACTTTATCTTATCCAACACTAGTAGCCACAAGGCCGATGAATTTCTTTTATGACATAATGGGAGACCCAAATAAGTCGTACGAAACGAAGCCCATCCGTAATTAATTGACTCAACCCAACTTATAATCATGCTTTCATCGACATTAATCCAAAAAATCTTGGACTTCTTCGTATTTAATTTCAACCTCGTTGCCAACTCAAAAATTTTAAGAACACGATTGAAATTTTGTAAACTTCTTTCATGTGCTGCTGAAAACAGAAGGAGATCATCAACAAATTGAATATGCGAAATTTCTACACTTCCAGACCCAACTACAACACCACCACACAACCCAGCAGTAACTGATTTATTTAACATGCCACTAAGAGCCTCCCCTCAATGTTAAAAAGCAGTGGCGATAATAGGCAGCCCTGTCTTAGACCCCTCTTAATTGAAAAACTGTTGGAAGACATACGTTAACTAAAATGGCAATGGACGGAGTCGAAATGCAAAAAAAAAACCCAATTTCTCCATCTTTTTCCAAAACCCATTTTCTTAAGAATCAGGTTCAGAAAGTGCCAGTCAACTGTGTCAAATGCTTTACTAAAATCTGCTTTAAAAAGCACAGCATCATTCTTACTTCTAGAGATGTCGTCAATAACTTCATTCGCAATCAGTGCACAATCCACAATCTGCTTACCAGAAATAAAAGCGAATTGATTCTCCCCCAACACTTCATTGAGACAGCTAGCCATTCGTTTTGCCATAACTCGCGCCACTATTTTATTCAAACTTCCCACCAAAGAAATTGGTCTATAGTCCTCCGGATAAATAGCCTCACATTTTTTCGGGATAAGCGCGATATAAGACTTATTAAAAGAGATGTCCACAACTCTACCCCAGTAAAAAACAGCCATGAATAGCATGACATCAACCTTTATAACCTTCCAGATTTTTTTGAAAAAATCCAAATTAAAACCATCCAGACCTAGTGCTCTTAACCCATCGGACGAGTTAATAACAAACCAAACCTCTTCTTCAGTAAAAGGACTCTCAATAAATCTTTTAGAGGCCACGCATAATCTCTTTAACGGAATGTCGAATTTCTTGACAAGAATTGTTTTTACATCATTAAAATTACACCGAAAATGACTAACAAAGACTTGTATTCTTGATTGGTGTTTAACGATCAAATTGTTTACCTTCAACTTTGTAATCTGGTTAACTCTTACTCTAGAAGCGGCAGTTAGTTGAAAGAATTTCGTGTTTCTGTCCCCTTCTTTAAACCACCTAAGTCTTGATTTTTGAAGCCAATCTCGCTCTTCTTTCCTCAAAACTTCCCACAACGGAGCCTTTAAAGCAACAAGATCGGACTGAGCAGAACTTAAACTGGGGTTAGCAATACAACTTTTTTCAAGATCATCAATGTGTTTTTCAATTTTTTCCGCAGAATCAAAATTGCTTGCCCGAATTGATTTTTCTCTTTCTTTTGTCACAACCTTAGTTTGCACAAAGGATTGCATAATATTTTTACCTCTATTAGACTCCCACACATCTTTAATTTTATCAAAAAGAACAAAGTCTTCAGCCCAGTGATTAAACCATTTGAAAGGCCTGCTCATTTTTCTTTGCTTCCTTTCTTTAAGCACAATCGGGTTATGATCCGAAAGACTTCTCGGAAGGGTGAACTGCATCAAACCAGGGAAAACATTGACAATATCCGGAGAGATCAGAACACGATGCAGCTACTTGCAGCTACATTCGGCCCACCCCTGAACCAAGTGAAAATACTACCCATAATTGGAGCTTCAAACAGCTCCCACCTAGAGATGAAATCTTCAAACAAACTCCTCGCAGCAAACTGATCAGTGACCCCAACTCTTTCCGACGTATATCTAACAACATTAAAATCCCCACCCACTATGAATGAGCAATTGAGATTAGCGATTACACTACTTAGATTTTCAAAAAACCCAGCTCTTTCACTATGATTGTTCGGCCCGTAAACATTGACAAAAGCAATCTCAGAATTATTGAAAATCAGCCTACCTTTAATGGCGACAATTCTCCTAAGAATAATATTTCTAGTCATCTCAAACACACTGCGATCCCACAAAGTAATGATCCCACCTGAAGCACCAACAACAGGCGCAAACAGCAGTTCCCTACAAACTCTGCCCTTAAGAAATCGTTCTACCGACACAAAATTTCATTCACTTTAGATTCCTGTAAGAACACTATACTCGGTTTATTAGATTCTAAAACCCGATTGATAGCTCTTAATTTAATGCATTTCCCCAACCCTCTAACATTCCAGCTCAATATTGATAATTCTGAATCCATAAAATGCACACACACAAAAGAGAGAAATACGACAATAGGCAAACCCCAAATCAGAGCTTACTCGAGGTCACATTCTGCTCCAAACGATGAATGACTACCTCTTTCGGGGCTGAGAAGACAACTCCAAGAGTCTCACCAACCCCATAGGTAACGACCGCTTCATTAACTTGCCCCGAAGCAACACCGGAATTTCCCCCCGCATCACCTTCTCGGACCACTGAACCCCTACTGCCCTTCTGAACCTTACCGGTCCTTCGCGGACACTTCTTCTTCCTCTTTGAAGTATTGCTTTCCAAAACACGGTTAGACTCCTCCATCACCGCTCCCTTATCTTGCCCCGAACGATCAATGAAGTTTCCCCCCGTAGGAAATCTCTGCCAGCCGCACGCCTTCTGCCCATTTGAACCTTAGTGAGCCTTCTCGAACTCTTCATCTTTCTCTTTAAAGCATTTTTTTAAACACAACTAATCTCCTCCAACGAAAGGGCCAGGTTTAGAAAAAATGGGGCCTCGTGCACATTCTCTCCATCAGCCACCAACCTTTCCACCTCGATATTCAATCGCCCCATACTGCCTGACACTGCTCCATTAACATTGTCTCTCCTAGAAACAAGCGAAGCATGAAGAGATGCTCCATTACGTTCTGCCTCGGGGCCAAACCCGATAGCATATTCGTCTTCAGACCGTGCAGCAACACCCGTTTCCTGAACATCGGAGAACCACGCTCCTCCACCAGCCGTCGAGCCATCTAAAAATACTCTAACCTCTTCCTGAACTACTGAAGAAATTTTTATGGAGTAAAAACTTATTTTGTAACTTATCGCACTCAGATTTAATGTATGCTTCTTCTTGTAATAGTAACATACTTTTTTTATGTTTCTAGATTTTGACCTAACCCTACCATCACCACCGGTAATCTCTTCTTGTATCCTTCCACTAACAATGAGATTATTTGCTTGAAATTGATAACAAAGTCCAATCGCGAGATATTTTATCTTGTCATAAGAGGATAAAGCATCATATGCTTAATTAACAATGAGAGATTTATGATTATATAAAATAGTATCTCTAAAGTTTAATCATAAAAGGATAATGAACAAAGTAGAATTAGCCTCAAATATTCTTCATTATACTTAACCTATGGTTTCCAAATTTCAGACAAACTACTTAATGATGGTTAAGTGACCTATCAGAGATGAATTATATTCCAATCAATAAGAATAAAATCATTACTTCAAATGTAACTTGCTAGTTAGGATTTTCACCCGGCACAGTTACTCCAATTTCAATCATACAACAATCACATTATTCTTTTCCTTCAACATATGCTATAGTATCTAATACTTAATGGTCATTTCTATTATGCTAAACTGATTGTACATCATATTTTGAAGTTACTTCATTGAACCTTTAGTAGAGAAGTTTCATTATGGAACTTGGAATTGTTAATTCTACCCCTAGACAAATATGAACATATTACAACTCTACAAATTCATAGGTAAATTTACCAAAAGTAACAAGTTTAAGGATTAATTGTGTTCATCCTAAACAACCTGAGAAAAAAAGTCAAACTCTAAGATGGTAAAAATGAAACCTAATCTTAAGACTAGAGATCAGTTCTAATGCAGGTATTTCAGGAATTCTGTTATCGCAAATTTCTAACCGCGAGACTGGCAGCATCTTGAGTTGGTCATATGCTACAAACAAGTATCGCATTTTAACCATCTTCCCCAAATCTACACCACAAATCTCACCATAACAATGTCGAAATTCGATCCATACCGGCACCTCAGTATACTTCCCAACCCTGACGGTACCATCACTCGCTGCACCGACTTCCCCTGCACCGACCCCAACCCCGATATAGTTCCAGGTACCTACCAAAGAATCAAGGGGTGACCGTCTTATATTTTATATAATTTTTTTGTGTTTTCTATTAATAATCTGTTCTAATCTTTAAATTTTATAAGTTTGATCTCTTCCTAAATTTTAGATACTCTTTCCTAACATAAAATTGTGCCCATCCCTATAGGTATCCCCACTGTTTCCAAAGATGTCACCGTCAACGACGAAACAAAGGTGTGGGCACGTATTTTCCTTCCCAATAAACTGCCGTCCAACGATAACACAGTCGTACGATTACCCATCCTTTTCTACTTTCACTGTGGTGGCTTCATCCTATTCAGTGTTTCCAACACCGGAACTCATCATCCTTGCTCCACCCTTGCCAGTGAAATACCCGCAATTGTCGTAGCAGTGGAATATCGACTCGCCCCCGAGCATAGGCTCCCGGCACCGTACGAAGATGCCATCAACACGATCCTATGGGTAAAGAAACAGGTCTTGAATCCCGACGGAGAAAGATGGCTAAGAGATTATGGAGATTTCACAAGATGTTACCTTGGTGGACGTGGCAGTGGTGGAAACATAGCGTTTCATGCTGCTTTAAAAACACTGGATTATGATATAAATCCTTTGAACATAAATGGTATATTTTTAAATCAACCGATGCTTGGTGGGAAACAAAGGATGCCATCAGAATTAAAATACGCGACGGATCAGTTGATACCATTGCCCGTACTTGATCTGATGTGGGAGTTAGCATTGCCCAAGACGACGGACCGCGACCATCGATACTGTAATCCGATACAAGATGAAGTGTATATGAGTAGGGCCAGTTCGATAGGAAGGTTTTTGGTGGTGGCATTTGACATGGATCCGATGTTCGATCGGGTGCAAGCATTCGTACGAAAGCTGGTGGATCACAAGGTTCAAGTCGATGCACGTTTCGATATTAAGGGGTTCCATAACATTGACCTAGTGGATCAACAAAGGGCGCAGGCCATTTTAAATATTACTAAGGAATTCATCATTTGAAAGTAGTAGTTCTTTACATGCATTAAGATTGCATCAGCCAACTATGGCTTTTATCCATTGTGTGTTTTATGTATATAAATGTAAGGTCTATTCCAATGATCAACGGGTCTTTTTCAGTTCATTCTTCTTCAGTTTCTATTCTATTATATATTTTGCTTTCTTAAACCGAATGGTCTCAAATTCCACACTCTCGCTTTTTCGTCTCTAACATTTCCAATCATTTCATTGAGTTGGTGCCTTTTTTCCAGTTGAAAATTTATGCAGAATATTCTCCATCTCGTCTTTGTTTTTTCCAGTTATTTTAAGTATCAAAGGTGTTTTTATTAAATACCTTAAATATTTTTTAAAATCCCTCAAATATGAGATTGATTAAGCACGTCTTCACATAAATCGAATACTTTTTTAATATCTGTTAAGTAGAATACCATGTTAGAATTGTAAACGAATTTATAAAGTTTGGACTAATTATAATGATAAATTCGATTGCTAATTAACTGATGAATTTGAGATCATCCATTAGTTGTAATTGATGGGATGTTTTTGGTAACACACTTTTTTATCCTCAAAGTTCTTTATATTCTATATTTTTAGGAGCACAAATTCTGAAGGATCATGTTAATCATGTCTATTTTGAGAATTATATCAATTATGACAATTTTACTTTTAAGACATTGATTCATCTACGACATGGTCAATCTTGAGTGTTTTCATTCAATTATATTATATATTTCAATCAGTGATAACATCTCGATTTTACAATAATACTTTAATATTTTCATGATATCACTTAGAGTAAAGATGCATCTTATCAAATAAGTATTTTAAAAGATGTAGTCAAACTTTTATCTTACATGCTAAAATTAAGTATTAAATACTTTAATAAAACGGTATATATATGTAATAAAACAATTAGGTGGCTCTGATTGAATCAGATATATGCTAAAATTTATGTGCATTTAATTAAGCGTCAACAGTCCGATTGAATCATGGATCTTGGATTCAGGGGCATCTTTCCACTCCATCCCATGCCGAGAAATCATGGAGAACTATGTCAGTGGTGATTTTGGGAAGGTTCATCTAGCTGATGATGAAACCTTGAAGATCGTCAGAAAAGGAGACATCCGACTAAAGTTGCCGAACCAGACTACCTAGAAGCTGACAGGAGTGAGACATATTTATGGCCTCAAAAGAAATTTGATTTATGTAGGACAGCTTGATGGAGAATGATATAGCACAACTTTTTCAGGCTGTGAATGGAACATCACCAAAGGAGCACTCGTCATTGCTCGTGGTAAGAAGACTGATACTCTCTATGTAACCTCAAATTTAGAGAATATCATTATTGCAGCAGATGCTGATGGAAAATCAAACCTATGACACCAAAGGTTTGGCCATATGAGCGAGAAAGGGATGAAGACACTTTTGTCAAAAGGGAAGTTGTCGGATCTAAAGAATGTAGATGTCGGACTATGCGAGGATTGCATCTTTGGAAAACAAAAGAAAGTCAGCTTTGTAAAGATTGGTAAGACACCTAAGGCTGAAAAGTTAGAGTTGGTTCATACTGATGTATGGGGACCATCTCCAGTTCTATCTCTTGTAGGCTCATTATATTATGTCACCTTCATCGATGATTCTACAAGGAAGGTGTGGGTTTATTTTCTGAAAAAGAAATCAGAAGTCTTTGATACCTTCAGAAAATGGAAGGCCATGGTGGAAAATGAGACTTGTCTGAAAGTCAAGCGGTTGAGGTCTGGCAATGGAGGAGAGTACAGAAATCGTAGTTTCAGAGATTTCTGCGCAAACAATGGGATTAAGATGGAGACAACAGTTCCCATGACACCGCAGCAGAATGGCGTAGCAAAGCGCATGAACAGAACTCTGAATGAACGTGCCAGAAGCATAAGGAAATATGCCGGATTGCCTAAATTTCAATGGGCTGAAGCTATCAACACTACAGCTTACTTGATCAACCGTGGGCCCTCAATTCCTTTGGATGGCAGAATACCAGAGGAAGTTTGGAGCAAGAAAGAAATAAACCTTTCACACTTAAGAGTGTTTGGTTGTATTTCTTATGTACACATAGACTCTGCTGAAAGAAGTAAACTTGATGCTAAGTCCAACAAATGTGCCTTTGTTGGTTATGGCGGTGATGAGTTCGGTTACCTGTTTTGGGACTATGAAAATTGGAAGATCATCAGAAGTAGATATGTCATTTTCAATGAGAATGTGATGTACAAAGAAAGGTCATCTGTAGAATCAAGCAGCTCCAATACCGAAGCTGAAAAAAAAGGAATTTGCTGAGTTCGATGAGATTTCTGGAAATGATGTTCAAATCAGTCCTGAAGCAGTTCAAGAAGAACCAGGCACACCGGAACTAAGACGCTCCTCCAGAATTCCTAAACCAACCCAGCGGTATTCTCCTTCTTTGCACTACTTGTTGCTGACTGACAATGGTGAACCAGATTGCTATGATGAAGCAATGCAAGTAGAGGATTCAGTCAAGTGGGAGTCTTCCATGAAAGATGAGTTGAACTCGCTTATGTCAAATCAGACGTGGGAATTAGCTGAATTACCACCAGGCAAGAAAGCGCTCCACAACAAGTGGATTTATAGGATCAAAGAAGAGCATGATGGGAGCAAACGCTACAAAGCAAGATTGGTTGTCAAAGGTTTTCAGCAAAAAGAAGGTATTGACTACAATGAAATTTTCTCTCCAGTCGTAAAACTGTCCACAATCAGACTGGTGTTGAAAATTATAGCTGCAAAGAATTTACATCATGAGCAGTTAGATGTAAAGACAACTTTCCTTCATGGTGATTTGGAGGAAGGAATCTATATGAGGCAGCCAAAAGGCTTCATAGAAACAGGCAAGAAAAACATGGTATGCAGGTTAAAGAAGAGCTTGTATGGATTAAAACAAGCTCCTAGACAATAGTACACTCGTTGCAGGCTCGACATGCAAGAGATTATACGCTTGAAGCAAAAATTGTCGAAGCAGTTTGCTATGAAGGATGGGTGCTGCCAAAGCAGATTCTTGGGAGGATCAAGAGAGACACAAAGTCGGGGACTTTGATGTTATCACAGGCTGAGTACATCAACAAAATACTCTCTAGGTTCAACATGCAAGATGCTAAATCAGTAAGTACACCTTTAGGTGTTCATTTTAGACTCTCCAAAGAACAATCACCAAAGACGGAAGAAGAACGTGCACACATAGTAAAGGTGTTGTATGCCTCAGCAATTGGAAGTCTGATGTATGCTATGGTATGTACCAGACCAGATATTGCTCATGCAGTGGGAGCTGTTAGCAGGTACATGAATAATCCAGGCAAGGTACATTGGGAAGCAGTCAAATGGATCCTCATATATCTGCGGGGTACCACAAACAAAGCACTTTGTTTCAAAGGTGGAGATACGATACTGACAGGCTATGTAGATGCTGACTTAGCCAGAAATGTTGACATCATAAGGAGCACTACAGGGTATGTCTATACTCTAGGATGTACTGCAGTGAGTTAGGTTTCTCAACTACAGAAGATAGTTGCTCTCTCCACAACTGAATCAGAATATGTCGCTGTTACGGAAGCCAGCAAGGAGATGGTTTGACTCCAAAGTTTCTTGGAAAAGTTAGGCAAGAAACAAGAAAACAATGTCTTGTATTGTGACAGTCAAAGTGTTATCTATCTAGAAAAGAATCCGTCTTTTCATTCCAGGACGAAGCACATACAATTACGGTATCATTTTATCCGGTCTCTTCTGGAAGATGGGATTTTGAAACTTGAAAAGATTAGTGGAGCTCAAAATCCGGCAGACATGTTGACAAAGACGGCGACCACGGACAAACTGAAGTTGGCATGCTAGAGTAACAAGACCAGCAATATTGTTGCATTGATCGAGGTGTGAAGACAGATTAAAATCAGTCTTCAAGTGGAAGATTGTTAAAAGTCATAGAAAAAGGCTGCAAAGTCATAGAAATAGGGCTGCCGAAAGTGCAAATTAAATGCACATAAATTTTTCAATTTTCGGTGCAACTATATTTGAAAGTGAGAAGGGTAAGTCTCACAATTAGTCATTGAACTTAAGGGTATTTTCAAAGATTAGTCCCTAAGCTTCAACTATAAATACCCTAGCTCATTTAGCTTCTAAATCATCCCAAAAATCATTTTTTTCTCCCAACACTAGAGAGTTTTCTTGTGAGTAGTGAGTGTTTTGTAAACACCTGTAAATTTTCTCTCTTAGTAAAAGATCTGCAGCAGTCCGGAGACGTAAGCACAATTGGCTGAACTCCGTTATCAATTTCGGGTATTGTTTTTCCGCTTTTATTTCGTATTCTCACTAATCTAGTTATAGGGAAATTACTCGTACTCGGTTTATTTCCTAACACAGAAGTTATGGTGATTAAAATTGTATCAGAAGTGTTATTATGCAATTTTTAATAGCTTCAGTGGACGTTATTTTGCTATATAATGCAGGGCATTGAACTTAATTCATTAATAAATCTTCAGATGAGCCAAAAAATAAATAAAACATGGACTGACCAAGTTTACCGGTAGTGATGAACTATAATTGATGGTGTTAAGTGTGTCCATGAATGTGATTCCATATCTCATTTAATGTTTTTCCCTTCTTTCTTTGGTGTTTGTTGTGCTTTATTTGAAGTGTTTTGATGCGCTTTTGCGGTTGCATATTTCCATCAGTTTAGCACATGAAAGTTATCATCAAACTTGTAACACCAAAGAAAACTGAATACAGTATCGCTCTTGTGTCAGTGCAGCCGACTGCGTCGTTATTCAACGACGGTGTCCCGCCGTTAATCGTGGCCGGAGGAGACTGAGCTGTGTCACTAGGAGGCTCGACGTAGGGAGGAGGAGGAGGCTGGTTGAGGCTTGGAGGCAACCCATTGCCGTGACGGACGAGGATCTCGAATGCCAAGCCGTGCTGGCATTGAACACCATCGTCACCGTCGGAGAAGTAGTAGTTTGCACCCTCGATGGTCAACGGAACCGCGACGGTCATTGCTTGGTCAAAGTCTGTGTTGCCGCCATTGTATTGGAAGGTATCGGTGCCCAAAGCGTCGTCCGTTGTACAGTTCCGATACGTCGTTTCATTGTAGGTCTGGATCACCGTTTGATTTGTACTGGTCCTGAAGACTAATATTTAAAGTTTGAAGATAAATAAATAAATAAATGAGAAAATAAGTTAAAAATGGCGAATGGAAAATAAAAAATTATTAAAGCTTTGGATCTTACTGAGATAGTCGCCAAGATTGAAAGTTTGATTAGTGGCCCAAGAAGTGTAATTAGTGGCGGACGTGTTAGTGACGGACTGGAAGAACCAGCCTGCGTCACCGCCAACGGTGTGGTTGGTGTAAGCCGTTGCGACGGTGGTGGTGGTGATGAGAAGGCCGAGCAACGTTAGAATGAGCTTGGGGTTGGAAGCCATTAGTAGCGTTGAATCTGAATTTGCGCGTTTGATCTGATTATTTAACCATAGCTCTGGCCTCTGAGGTTAAATAAAATAGGAAGTAAACGGTAATGGAAGGAACGTGTAAGCCACATGGGAAAGAGGGTGTTCTGATCTCTTAATTAATCTAATGCTAGATTTTTATCCCAGCCTCGCAGGGTAGTTAAACAATATAAATTTTATTTTAATTACACTAAATATGTACTATTCAATTCTTTATATTTTAATTTTAACTTTAGAGATAATTAGAAGTTAAATTTTGAGTTCGATTATGCATATATTAAAGTGAATTTTGAAGTTTTTCGAGTAAAAAATTTGTCGTAATCGTCTTTCGGTTGGGCCTCGAATTGGGATTCGACTTAAAATAATTGAATTGGAGTCGACACCGACCATATTAAAACGAATTTAGGTGGGTCGGACATCATCTTACATGATCTGCATTTTTACAAAAAATGTGTCGGGTTTTGGTGTCGGGTTCTGGAGTCGGTTACGGTCAAGGAAGGATTAGCACCCTTGAACCGCCATTTCGGCACCAATTAATTTGCCGGTTGTCTTAGTTGTGAAAATTCGAAATTTAAATTTAAATTTAACAGACCCGATTCAAATTACTTACAATTGATTGATTTGAATACCCTTAAAAGATAAAAACGTTAGATTCGTAGCAGAGTATAAAATCGAATTAGGATAGCAAGTGTGCAAACGTGAGAATAATAAATAAAACAAGAAAAAATAACAAATAACAAAACACGTAAAAAAATAATAAAAAATAATAAAAATAAACAAAATGAATAAAATGTTTAAAAAAAAGACACGAATAAAGGAAAAAAAATTAATGGAGTAAAAAAATAAAAAATGTAAAAGAAATTAAAAAGAATAAAAATAATGTGTACACATAAAAGTAGTATATACTAAAACAAATAAAAATAATAAATATATAATACTAAGTAAAACAAATAAAAAATAAAGATATACATGATATTAAGAAAAAAATAAAAAAAATAAAGTAAAAATAATATATATATATATATATATATATATAAACAAAAATAGAATATTAAAAAAATATATATAAAAACGTAGAAAATATAATATTAAGAAAAAATATGTACATAATAAATGGATAAAAATTAATACATCTACATACACATATATATATATATATTATAAATAATATAATATAAATAAAAAAAGGAATATAGTAAATAAAAAATATATAATTAAAAATATATATATATGGGATGAAATTAATATAAAAGTAAAATTAAAGGGTAAATTTCAAGATAAATTAAAGATTAAGATTGACTTAGGGGGAATATTAAATACTTTAAAAATGAACATGCCTCGGGAGTAGATCTAGGTTCGAAACTTTGAAACCCCACCCGTTTTTGTAAAAAATAATAATAAAAATATATATATGGGATGAAATTAATATAAAAGTAAAATTAAAGGGTAAATTTCAAGATAAATTAAAGATTAAGATTGACTTAGGGGATATTAAATACTTTAAAAAAAAACATGCCTCGGAGATCTAGGTTCGAAACTTTGAAACCCCACCCGTTTTTGGTCATCGGCGCAACCCACGCTTTGGGTTATTCAAACCAAATCTCAAGAAAAATAACATGCACATGCGAGAAATGAACGAATCAATGTAAAAAAAAGATGCTACATTTTATTTCATTTTCTAATCTTTTACAATAGCTTTGCCTTTGTTTTTTTTCGTGCTTTCCTCTGTATCTTATTTGTAAATCGTGTGTTACAAATGGGGAGGATTACATGTATTTATAGTGAAAAAAACTAACTAACAATAGAATCTTAATGCAACTAGACACCTTGTTCGGTTGTTGCACGTTTGCTGGGTGTTGTTTAAAAGATATGGTGGTGGAAGAGTCCTCTTAGGAGAGGAACTCTTGCTAGCTCTATCTTTTAAGAAAATTGGTGTCTACAGCTGCCCCTCTTTGTCCTTTTTTGTGGAACGAAAAATAGGACAAAGATAAAAAGACACAAATTTTTGTTCAATGGAGTTGAAGAATAATTTCCTGTCGAATTGAGTTGTGGATGCCTCCTCCGTCGCGAAGTTGAGTCAATCTTGAAATGATTTGAATCAGAATGTGGCTTCTCGTTGTAGTTCACTTTGGTCTTCTTCTCGGTTTAAAGACCTTGGCTAAAAATTCGACTGGAAAGTAATCTCTTGACTCCACAATGTGGTTGATATGCCCTCGAGCTGAATGAAACCGAACTCGAAAAGTCTTCGCTGACAGATAGTTTTTCTCGACTTAAGCTATGCTGACGGAAAAAAGGCTTCTTGCTACTAAGGCACGGCTAACTCAGATCTTCTTCTCGGCTTGAAAACCTCGATTGCAGCCGGGCAATAGTGTGATTGAGGTGTTATCGAGCTTAATGGAATCGAACTCGATAATTTTATTGACAGATAGCCCTTCTTGCCTTGAGCTATGCTGTAAATGATGTTCCTTGGAGCTGAGCGTAGTCGAACTCGAAGGTCTTTGTTGACAAATAACCCTTCTTTGAGTTGGATATCATTCGTCATGAAGTTGAAATCCAATCTAGAGATGGATGATGCTTGTGTGCACGATTCCCTTCATCGTGAAGTTGAAACCGCGAGTGGCACCTTCATCGTGAAGTTGAGCCTGGTAATTGGATATCCTTCATCGTGAAGTTGAAATCTAAGTAGGTAGTATTGTTCTAAGTCCAATATCCTCCGTCGTGAATTTGAAATTGGCTCTGGAAATTGTTTGTTGACAGTCAGCCGCCCCTTCGCTGTGAAGTTAAGCTTGTGTTGTCCCGAGTTCAATATCCTTCGCTGTGAAGTTGAAATTGACTCTGAATGAAACTGAAAAGTTGTTTGTTGACAATCAGTCGCCCCTTCGTTGTGAAGTTGAGCTTGTGTTGTCTTGAGTCCAATATCTCTCGCTGTGAAGTTGAAATTGGCTCTGAAACTGGGAAGCCACTTCATCGTGAAGTTGAGCCTCAAATGGCACGATATCCTCCTTCGTGGAGTTGAAATCGTGGATGTGCGGGTACGATATCCTCCGTCGTGGAGATGAAATCGCGGATGACCCCTTCGTCGTGAAGTTGAGCCTTAACTTGGATATCCTTCGTCGTGAAGTTGAAATCCAAGTATTGCATGTTGCGGGTGGACACGATTCCCTTCGCCCTGAGGTTGAAACCGTGGATGTCCCTTTTATTGTGAAGTTTGGCTTCGAGCTAGATATCCTACGTTGCAAGGTTGAAATCTACTCTTGAACCAATTGTGTCGCTTCGAGTTCAATATCCTTCGCCGAGAAGTTGATATTGACTCTAGCTAAGACCTGTCTGGAATTTTGATTCTGGAATCTTGAAGTTTCGATCCCTGATCTTGAATTATTCAAATGTTCAAATCTGATGTTTGATTTTTATCCTTGATCTGGGAAATGTTTCTCGACCATCTCAAGTATATGCATGAGCCTTGATCGGCTTCCGAGTACATGTACTTTTCAATGAATCTTTGTACAGTAATATGCAATCCAAGATGCTCAAAAGGAATTGGTTTGGAGAAAAAAAGATTGTCTTTTATTGAAAAAAAAAAGAACAAATAACACATGGCAAATATTCTGGAAGATGAAGACATGATGAGATATAAATGAATGTCTTAGATTTCAATAATGTGGGCACTTCTGAGCAGAAAAGTCGTTAGGTGACCTTGAATACAACCTTTCTAAAGGATCTTTGAGAGTGCGACAACATTCAGGAGAGTGCAACCTTTCTCTGACTCGTTGAGTCTGCGGAAAATTCAGATGCTGGGGAGTTTCAACTGTCTGGATTTCTTGAATTATCCAAATCACCCTTTCGGGTTTTCAACTTGGACTCATCCTTGGTTGCAAGACGCCCTTTGCGGGTTTTCATCTTAAACCCACCTTATTTTTGGTTCTTTCTCTTTTTTGTTCTTTCTCTTTTTTGTTCTTTTTTTAATTTTTTTTAATTTAGGGCGCCCTTTCGGGTTTTCACCCTAAACGTTTTTCATTTTTGTTTTTTTGTTTTTTACTTAGGACGCCCTTTTGGGTTTTTATCCTAAGCAAAGTATTTCTTGACTGTATCTGAATTGATGGGATATGACATTTCGGGTCCGTCCATTTCATCTAGGACAAGGGCTCCTCCGGAGAAGGCCTTTTTCATGACATAAGGTCCTTCCCAATTTGATGTCCATTTTCCTCGGAAATCTTTCTGGACTGGAAAAATTCTCTTTAGCACCAGATCTCATTCACGGAATATTCTCGGGCGTACCTTCTTGTCATGTGCTCGAACCATTCGTTTCTGATAGATTTGACCATGGTGAATGGCTTTTAGTCTCTTTTCATCTATCAGATTAAGCTGGTCATATCTGGATTGCACTCATTCTGCGTCATCCAATTTAACTTCTGTCAAGACCCGTAATGACGGAATTTCTACTTCAATGGGCAGCACTGCTTCCATTCCATAAGCTAATGAAAATAGAGTTGCCCTAGTCGAGGTTCGTACTAAGGTTCGGTAAGCAAACAAAGCGAAAGGCAACTTCTCATACCAATCTTTGTAGGTCTCAGTCATTTTCTCCACTATCTTTTTGATGTTTTTGTTTGCTGCTTCTACTGCGCCGTTCATCTTTGGTCTGTATGTAGTAGAATTGTGATTCTTTATGTTGAATTGCTCACAAGCAGCTTTCATAATTTTATTGTTCAAGTTTGTAGCGTTATCGGTAATGATCATTTCAGGTAAACCATACCGACATATGATCTCTTTTTTCAAAAACTTGCAAATAATGAATTGAGTGATACTTACATAGGAAGCAACATCTACCCACTTGGTGAAATAATCGATGGCTAAAAGGATGAAACGATGACCATTCAAAGCATTCGGATGGATTTGCCTAGTAACATCCATGCCCCACATAGAGAAAGGTCATGGTGACGTCATGACATGAAGTGGATGAGGTGGAACATTTATTTTATCTCCGTAAATCTGACATTTATGACATCTTCTAGCATAGTTGATGCAATCACTTTCCAGTTTGGACCAGAAATATCCGCATCTCATTATTTGTCTCGACATCATATGTCCATTTGCATGTGCTCGACAAACTCTGTCATGTACTTCTTCCATTATCATTTTTGCCTCTTCAGTATCGACGTACCTTAACAGAACTTGATTATCGATTTTCTTGTACAAGACCTCCCCATCAAGGACGTATCCAGCTGACATCCTTCTAATGGTTCTTTTATCAGTTTCATTGGCTTCCTCTGGATAACTTCGATGCTTGATATATTGTAAAATGTCGTAGTACCAAGGCTTAGTGTCTCTTACTTCTTCAATCTGGTAGCAATGAGCCGGGTACTCATACGACTGCATGTCAATTGACATTATTTCAGACTCCCCGCCAACTTTGAATGCGGCTGCCAAGGTAGCCAAAGCGTCAGCCATTTGATTCTATTCTCTTGGCACATAGTGGAAAGTGACTTTATTGAACTCTTCGAGCAGATCCAGTATTAGATTTCGGTATTCCATTAGTTTTGTATCTTTGGTTTCCCATTCTCCACGGAGTTGATAGATTACTAATGTTGAATCTCCGTATATTCGCAAGGTCTTTACATTTTGCCCCAGTGCAGCTCGAATTCCCAAGACACATGCCTCATATTCTGCCATGTTATTAGTACAATCGAAGTTCAGTATGCTAGTAAATGGGTAGTGACTCCCTTCTGGAGAGATCAGTATTGCCCCGATACCATGTCCTAATGCATTTGACGCCCCATCGAAATACATTCTCCAGGAACTGTCTGTTGAAGTACTTGTTTCTTCTAAGGATAAAGCCATCAAGTCTTCATCTGGGAAATCAAAGTCTATCGGCTCATAATTCTCATCGATTCTGCTTGCTAAGAAATATGATATGGCACTTCCTTTTATGGCCTTCTGGCTGACGTATTCGATGTCGAATTCAGACAATAACATTTGCCATCAGGCTAACCTTCCAGATATAGCAGGTACACCCATCATGTATTTTAGTGGATCCAGCTTGGAAATCAGTCAAGTGGTATGATACAACATATATTGTCGGAGTCTTTTTGTAGACCAAACTAAAGCACATCAAACCTTCTCAATAGGAGGATAACTATCCTCGCAATCAGTGAACTTTTTGCTTAAATAGTATATGGCTCTTTCCTTTCTTCTAGATTCGTCATGTTGACCCAAGAGACACCCCCATCAAGTTCTCGAATATAGATAGATACAAGAACAGATGTTTGCTTGGGATGGGGGACATTAAGATGGGAGTATGAGACAAGTACTCTTTTACCTTCTCGAATGTAATCTGACAGTTTTCATCCCATACTCCAGGGCTATTTTTTCGGAGAAGGCGAAAGATTGGATCACGCTTATCGGTTAACTGAGATATGAACCGAGCTATATAATTCAATCTGCCTAGAAAACCTCGGACCTCTTTTTGTGTTCAAGGTGGAGGTAGATTCTGGATAGCCTTAACTTTGTCGGGATCAACCTCAATGTCTTTTCTACTGACCACGAAGCCCAACAGTTTTTCGGACGTCACCCCGAAAGTACACTTGCTAGGGTTTAGTCGTAGCTGAAACTTCCTCAATCTCTGGAAGAGCTTTCTCAAATGCTCGACATGTTCATTTTTGGTCTGTGCTTTGACAATCATGTCGTCGATATAAACCTCGATTTTTTTATGTATCATATCGTGGAACAGGGTTACCATGGCTCTCTGATATGTTGCCCCAGCGTTCTTTAATTCAAAAGGCATCACTTTGTAACAGAAAGTTCCCCACATTGTGACGAAAGTGGACTTCTCCATGTGTTCAGGGTATATCTTGATCTGATTGTACCCCGAGAATCCATCCATGAATGAAAAATAGTTGTTCCCGGCTGTATTGTCCACCAGAGTGTCTATGTGTGGCAGAGGAAAGTTGTCCTTGGGACTTGCCTTATTAAGGTCCCGGTAATCGACACACATACGTACTTTCCCGTCCTTCTTCGGTACAGACACTATGTTGGCCACCCACTCCGGATATTTGGCCACTTGAAGAAAACCGACATCAAATTGTTTCTTGACTTCTTCCTTGATCTTAAGGAGTATTTCTAGTCGCATCCTTCTCAGTTTCTGCTGCACTGGTTTATATTCTGGTTTGATAGGCAATTTGTGGACTATCATATCTGTGTCTGATCCCGACATGTCTTTATATGACCAGGCGAACACCTCTATATACTCCTGAAGTAAGACTATTAGGTTGTGTCTTGCTTCTGTCGAAAGAGTTGTGTCGATTTTAACCTCCTTTCGGTCTTCCTCAGTGCCCAGATTCAAGATTTCGATTGTCTCTTTATGGGGCAGTATTTGTTTATCTTCTCTTTCTACTATTCTCAACAATTCGGTAGGCAAGTTACATTCCTCTTCAGTGTCGCATTCATCAAATTCCCCGAGACAAATAGCTGATTCAAAATTCACCTCCAGATCAGGATCATTAGTTCCTACATTATTGTTATCTGGGGATCTGAAAGAAGGGAAAATGTGCATGTGTGAGAGGAAAATATCACACACGAAATAATCAAGAATTGAATTCGAGAGAAAGGAAATGAAGTACCGAAATGAAGAAGATAGACAATGAATTCAAAAGGAAATAAAGGAAAATTTGTTTGCCATGGGAAGAGAAAAATGCATCTTTTATTGAACTTAAACCAAATGTTTATTCGCCCTTACAAAAGATTACCTATTGCCCTGGGTATAGGCAATTAGGGATAGTTCGAATATTACTCTGAAAGACTCTTGTAAACCACAGGTAGTTCTTAGACCGACCAACTACTAGGCAAACCTAGGTGGCAGAGGGCATATCCCAGATTCATCTTCGCTGTCAGTATTTCCAGTGGTCATGGCATTGATGCTCAGATCTTCCAAATCCGCTTCTAAGTCTGATAAGGTGATCTCAAATACATAACCACCTGACTTGAATGTGTGGCAAAGAGGCGGGAATGTCATGGGTTCCCATTGAAGTTCACTTCCAGTCAACCTGGCTAGTCTTCTCTCTCGGTTCTTCTGAACTTCTTTTCTCTTCTCATGGTAACTGGGCTGAAAGCCGAGCCCAAACCGGTCTGGCTTTGAAATAGGAAGGACTGGATCAATCCTCCCTTGCAGAAACTTCCCAAACCCTTTCCCAGTCTTGGCACCTCGTCCCAAGTTTTGCATGATCTCCATCCTGGTACACTTGGAAAGCCGGGGTCCAGGAATCATTCTTCCTTCTGCCACAAAGATGGTATTCACAAATTTTAAAGAATGGAATGAGCATTCCACCACTTCTTCATCTACTCCGATGTATGGGGCCTCCGTGGTTACACTCGCCACAATATCTTCCTCAGCATTGATAATTACTAAGGCCCTGTCAATAACAAATTTAACCTTTTGGTGTAGTGTGGATGGTACTGCACCAGCTTAATGAATCCATGGCCTTCCCAAAAGACAGTTGTAAGAAGGCATAATATCCATCACCAGAAACTCAATGTTGTAGGTGGTTGGTCTAATCGTTAGTGGTACCTTAATCTTGCCAACTACCTCTCTCTTGGTCCCGTCAAATGCTCAGACCACGTTCTGGCAGGCTCTCATATGAGGGGTATCTATTGGTAGCCTCTTCAATGTCACCAAAGGCATCACATTCAAGGCTGAGCCGTTATCGATCAACACACTCTGTAAGACATGCCCCTTACAATAGGTAGTGATGTCTAATTCCTTAGTTTGGCCTCTTTCTCCGGATGGAATCTCATCATCTGAGAATGAGATGAGATTATCAGCTTGAATATTACTTACCAGTCGATCCATCTTGCTGACTGGTATGTCTTATGGCACAAACGTTTGATTTAAGACTTTCAACAGTGCCTCCCGATGTGCTTCAGAGTTTAATAAAAGTGCCAACATTGAAGTGCGCTTTGGCAAGCTATGGAGTTATTCTACAATATTGTACTCGATATGCTTCAAGAATTTAAGGAATTCTTTAGCTTCATTCTCCTTTATAGGTTCATTGATAGCCAACACATCTTCCTTGAAGAGCTCTAGTGGTCTTTTCCCCGCCTTGTTGTCACATTCTTTGGAAGCTCTTACATGGCATTCGTACTTCCAAGGCACTTGCTGACTATCCTTGTATTGAAAAGGTCGAGGTGTCGTGATCACCACATTTGCTTGCGGAGTTACTGTTATCATCTTTGGTTTAGGAGTAATAACCAAAGGACTACCCCTACCGAGTCTTTTGTCTGATGATTCTCCGGTAGCGTAAACATCTACCTCCAGGGAATCCTGAACTTCTTCGTAAAACTCCTCCAACTCTTTCTGGTCCATCATCAGCTGGACTAATGTCCTGAATACAGAGCATTCTTGCACTTTATGTCCCTCTTCATTGTGATAACAACAATAGTTACCACTTTCACCCTTTTCTGCATATGACTGTGGTGTAAGAAGCTCTGCTTTTACCATTTGGCTCCATACCCAAGCCAGTGGAGCTTTGACTTCTGAAACACTGGTTTTAATTATCCTATCATTTTCGGTGGTGATTGCATTAATTTCGGTCTCCGGATGATTAGGCAAGGGATTCTGGGCAACGTTTGGTGTTTCAGAGTCGAAAGTGATCCAATTCTTGTTTCGCATTCGTTGTACAAGCCTTTTGAATACGAGATAACCTTCGATTGAATGTCCCTGCACACCGCCATGATATTCGCAGTGAGCATTTTCGTTATACCATCTCGGGTACGGAGGCTTCATCGGATCCATTGGGTAAGGCGACACTACATGAGTGTCGAAGAGTTGTTGATATAGCTCTTTATATGTCATGGGAATGGGATCGATCTGCTCCATTTCCCTTTCTTTTCTTGGTTCTCTCTGATCTTGGTTTGAAGTACCATACGGTACAGCTGTAGTGTTTTTTGAGCTTGAGATCGTAACACCCCTGTTAACGTTGTAAGTGTTGACATTGTTGATCTCTCAGTCTTTTTTCTTTGTGGGAGGCTTTTTACTGGAGTCTCCTCCCTCGATTTTTCCTTGTTTAATGGCCAACTCAATCATTTCACCGACTATGACTAGTTCTGAAAAACCTCCCGATGTAATTGCCACCAGGTGCCCGAAGTAAAGTGTCTTCAGGGTTTGTACAAACAACTTTCTAGTCTCCTTTTCATCCAAGGGTGGATGAACCTACACAGACAAATCCCTCTAACGTTGTGCGTATTGTCAGAAACTCTCGTTATGCTTCTTTTCCAGGCCTTGTAGCATAACTCGATCTAGTCTCATATCATTAATATGTTTGTATTGGTCCAGGAAAGACTTGGCTAGGTCTTTCTATGTCTTGATATGAGTTCGGCTGAGTTGGTTGTACCACCGGATAGCTGAACTGGACAGGCTCTCCTGAAAGCAGTGGATCAAGAGTTGGTCATTCTCTCCATATCATGTCATCTTCCGACAGAAAATAGTGATATGGGCTGATGGGCAGCTGTTCTCATCGAACTTCTCAAACTCAGGAACTTTAAACTTTGGCGGAAGCACCAAATCTGAAACTAGGCTCAGCTCTCTTACGTTCACTCCATAATAATCATGGTCCCCTTGGACCATCTTCATTCGATCTTCTAACACCTTGATCTTCTCTTCCATCTTTCTTGCTTTGTCATCTTCATTGAAATTCGGGATATTGTAATCATCCGGATGATTATCAGGATTAGTTGTGGAAGTTTGCACCTTTACAGCAGATGATGTTTTTTCTTTGATAGCAGAGGAGTTTTCTTGTGGTTTGGGTAAGATCCCGGGTGAAATAACCACTTGTGGGGTTGGTGATATGGTTACCCCCTCGAAGGGACTTCCCCCTACTGCACTATCTCATTGTAATCCCGATAACTTGGCTACAATTTGGTCGACCAAGGACTCCTGATTTTTCTTGATGGACTCCAGGGTGCTCTGATTGTTTTGAGCCATCTTATCTTCTAGTTCTTTTTGCAGTCTTGCCATGTTCTCCTCGAGTTTTTCCATTATGGCCTCCATTTGTCTCTTCTTTGCTCGAGTATTATGTGGATGATGTGTATTTAATACTTACAGTGGTAAATTTGGTGTTTGCTCTTTCCCTTTCTGAGACATGTTCTGTTAGTTAATATGAATGTAAAAACATGGAAAATATAAAAATAAATATAAAATATAAAATGCAAAGTATGCAATGCACAATGTATGCAATTTAGAGGCATTGATCCAAAAAAGTGTCTATTATTATAAATAATCCTTATTTAGACAGAAATGTTTTATCTTGTAAGAGACATAAAAAACAATCAAAGGTACGTTCGGACTAAATCCTCTAGACCCCGAACAACTTCTAGTAGGTTGACAAGTCTTCTGCCTTTATCTATCATTGGTTGAATGCCTTGTCGAACCACTCCAGCTTCCCTTTCCAGGCCGTGAAGATGACGGGCTACTTTTTGCACTTGATCCAGGAAATCTCGGATGATTGCGTCTCTAGCTTTCACCCTTTGTTGTGCTTGCTCCCAACGGAAACGCCACCGCAGACCTCCGTCGAATGGTACTATCTGAAGCTCGGCTGCTTGCTTCTTGAATCCATCCACAATAACTTCTAACTCGGATATTGTTTTTCTAGGTCAGCCATCTGGATTCTCAAGCATTGATTTTGATGTTAACTGTCTGCTAAGCGCCTCTGAGCAGTTTTCAACTGTTCTTTTCAAGCTCTTTCATCAGACCCCTTAAACTTTCTTTTTAAGCTATGAACTTCGTCTTTCCAGTATTCAGAGGTTACTTTCAACTTAGAATTATCCTTGACTTTATCTTGATACCCTTTTCTCAAATCCTCGAGCTCAAAACGGACTCTTTTATGTTCTCTTTCCAGCTTGTCTGCTCTATCTTTCTGAGATTCGACATCTAGCTTCCATTGATAACGTTCAGCTTCCAATTCTTTAACCTTCTGTTTCAGCTTGTTATTCACAGCTTCAAACTCCGCCTTAGCTATCTCAAGTTCAGAAGGGACATGCCTGAGATGTTCCTCCATGGTCCGGGTGTCTTCAAATTCTGGCACCGGGATATTATCATTCTTTTTCAGTCTTCGCCACTCCATATAATCCGGAGTAAGCATGTCTCTGGCAGCCACAACATCCATCCAGTATACTTTCTTCCACGAATCAGCTGCTTCCTTGATCCTCTTCTTATACACAAACTCTGATCTAGCTAGCCCGCATGTTACCGGGACAAACTGACGTGCCCCATACTGTCTAAGTGCTAACAACGGAGCATACCCAACTGCACCCCAAAGTCCGAGTAAGGTCATAGTATTAGAATCCCCACACCGAAAAATAACGTCACCGAGGAACAACCAGGGGGCTCTCCAGGTAATATCCTGATCCTGAAGATGTGTAAAAACTTTCATCCACTTTTCCTTTGAAGCACCTTCATACCATTTCCTAGTGATGAATTCTCCCAAAGGTGAATAGGTAGTGCTGAATCGGCGATAGGCTACCCCATTAGTCTTCCAAAAGTGGTTGTGAATCCAGACTTGAAGGAGCTGAATACACCCAACGAACCTTCCTCCGCCAGTTCTTCTGCAATAGTTGAGAGATCGAAAAGTTTCGGCTAAGATGGTCGGTGCTGGGTTGACTCGCCTTGGAAGTTGCTCGAATAGCTCTACCACGGCTGCGTCGATGCAGCCCAAAGTCTTCGGAAAGATAACCAGACCGTACAGACCTAGTGCAAAAAGGTCTATAGTGTTCAATTCATCAGGGTGGTTCTTCATTAGTTGCCTTATGTGAATCCACTCGATTCCTACCCCGTTATCTTTGTGTCGAAGTCGATCAGTCACTCATTTTTCATCAACCCCTGCAATCTTAGTTAGTCTATTCTTGAAAGGCTGACTCTTGATGTGTTTGATATATGCCCTCTCTAGTATGATGTTTTCGCAGTGCAGTAGGGTAGTATACTCTTCAATTGTGGGCACTATGTCCTCCCGGTTAAAGGTGAAACAACTATATCCCAGGTTCCAGAATTGAATTAATGCTTGGAGCAGGGGCTCATCAGTCTTGACATGGAGTAAGAGGGCAATATCACCATATCGTTGGTTGAACTTCTGCTTTCTGTCATTCCCCCAACTGTCCCAAATATTTCGCAGTTCTTGGACATCGTTTTGTTTCAGGCTGACAGATGCGTAACTAACAAGCTCTGACACATAATTTCCCTGAAGACTGTATCTCTTCTCTTTCTGAGTCTTCTCGGACCATAGTCGTGCCTCAGCGTTTTTAATCTCTTGTATTACAACACATTTGTCCATTAATTCGGATTTATTTTGTGTTTAACAAACGCTTTTTAAGGATCAATAGCCTCTCGTTATGATGCAAATACTAGAAAACAAACACAAAGGCAAAAGGATTAGTAAAATAAAAAAATAAAAAAAATGACAAAAGAAAAAAACACAAAAAAGAAAATGGTTAGGGTAAAAATATCCTAGGTTTTGGAATGTGATTTCGGGGTAGGCTCTAATTCTCCATGGTTTCCCGGTTTAGGTTCTAAAAACGGTACTCGAGTTCTCCTTGCTGGTGCCCCATTGGGCTTGCCAGACCCTTAGTCCTAAACCCATCACAAGCTTGTGTGGACTAAGTTAAAGTCGAGAGGACACATTCCCTTATGCCCGCACGGTGAATAAATTCACACGAAGACATAAGGTATATGAATCCCGAAGGCTACTTGCTATGCCCGCATGGTGAATAAATTCATACGAAGGCGTCGCTTTCACCCCCACTTAAGACAGGGTTTGGAGCTCGGATATAAAGCCTTAAATAAAAAGAATTTGAAGGCTGAAATCACGAGAAAACGATTAGTATAACTATTTACCCGAAAATATAATCAAAAGTAAGTAAAAAAGGATCGAAATATTACCTTAAAATTTAAACTTACCATTTTCGTTAAAAGGACAACTGGAAATTACCTTAGCCTGACTCACTTACCTATCACCAGCGGAGTCGCCAAGCTGTCGTAACCGTCTTTCAGTTAGGCCCCGAATTGGGCTTCGACTTGAAATAATTGGATTGGATCGCCACCGACCATTTTAAAACGAATTTAGGTGGGTCAGACACCATCTTACATGATCTGCATTTTTACCAGAAATGTGTCGGGTTCGGGAGTCGGTTACGATCAAGGAAGGATTAGCACTCTTGAATCGCCCTTTCGGTACCAATTAATTTGTCGGTTGTCTTAGTTGTGAAAATTCAAAATTTAAATTAAAATTTAACAGACCCGATTCAAATTACTTACAATTGATTGATTTGAATACCCTTAAAAGATAAAAACGTTAGATTCGTAGCGGAGTATGAAATCGAATTAGGATAGCAAGTGTGCAAACGTGAGAATAATAAATAAAACAAGAAAAAATGGAAAATAACAAAACACGTAAAAAATAATAAAAATAAACAAAATGAATAAAATGTTAAAAAACAAAGACACAAATAAAGGGAAAAATCAATTGAGTAAAAAATAAAAAAAAAGGTAAAAGAAATTAAAAATGAATAAAAATAATGTGTACACATAAAGTAATATTTACTAAAACAAATAAAAATAATAAATATATAATACTAAGTAAAACAAATAAAAAATAAAGATATACATGATATTAAGAAAAAAAATAAAAAAAATAAAATAAAGTAAAAATATAATATATATATATAAATAAATAAAAACAAAAATAGAATATTAAGAAAATATATATAAAAACATATAAAATATAATATTAAGAAAAAATATATACATAATAAATCGAGAAAAATTAATACATCTATATATATATATATATATATATAATGATATAAGATATATAATATAAATAAAAAAAGAATATAGTAAATAAATAAATAAAAATATAATTAAATATATATATATATATATATATATATAGGGGACGAAATTAATATAAAAGTAAAATTAAAGGGTAAGTTTCAAGGTAAATTAAAGATTAAGATTGACTTAAGGGGAATACTAAATACTTTAAAAGTGAACATGTCTTGGGAGTAGATCTAGGTTCGAAACTTCGAAACCCCACCCTTTTTTGGTCATCGGTGCAACCCACGCTTTGGGTTATTCAAACCAAATCTCAAGAAAAATAACATGCACATGCGAGAATGAACGAATCAATGTAAAAAAGATATTACCTTTTATTTCATTTTCGAATCGTTTACAATAGTTTTGCCTTTGTATTTTTTCGTGTTTTCCTCTGTATCTTGTATATAAATCGTGTGTTACAAATAGGGAGGATTACATGTATTTATAGTGAAAAAAAAAACTAACTAACAATAGAATCCTAATGCAACTAGACTCTTTATTCGATTGTTGTACGTTTGTTGGTGTGGTTGTTACTTTAAAAGATATGGTTGTGAAAGAGTCCTCTTAAGAGATGAACTTTTACTAGCTCTATCTTTTAAGAAAATTAGTGCCTACAAAATTAATCGTTTTTTCAAATGAATATCAATCGTTTTTTTTTTAAATAACATTCTCTTTGAATATTGGATCGATCCCGTGATTACTAGAATGTAAAAGATCAATGAGCCTGGGGTTGGAAGCCATGAGTAGCGTTGAATGTGAGTTTGCGCGTTTGATCTGATTATTTAACCGTAGCTCTGGCCTCTGAGGTTAAATAAAATAGGAAGTAAATGGTAATGGAAGGAACGTGTAAGCCACATGGGAAAGAGGGTGTTCTGATTTCTTAATTAATCTAATGCTAGATTTTTATCCCAGCCTCGCGGGGTTGTTAAACAATATAAAATTTATTTTAATTATACTAAATATGTACTATTCAATTGTTTATATTTTAATTTTAACTTTAGAGATAATTAGAAGTTAAATTTTTAGTTCGATTATGTATGTTTTAAGGTGAATTTTGAAGTTTTTTGAGTAAAAAATCCATATTATTGCGTTTCGAAATATGATTTCATTTACAAGCCATATACTTACAAACAAAGTGATGGAGCTAGGTTCGGTTTTCGGTTAATTTGATCTGACTTGATACAAATATATATCTTATTTAAAATTTGATTTGATTTCAATTTAAAGTGATTTTATCCAACCTGAAATTTGACTCGTCTTTTGAGATAAGACTTGTAACACCCATAACCCGTATAATTATACCTATACAGATTATAGATGCTATCTGAATTTCTAAAATCATTTTACGATTCACAAGATATTTAAAATTTATTTCCTTAAAATAGTAAATGATATTATAAAAATATCATATCATATAAAATTCCGTTTCGTTATAACAATTTAATTTAAAATATTTTTATTTATGAATAGTGAATAGTATCCGAACAGTGAATAGTACCCAAAAATTACATATTAACTTATAAAAACTTAACATTTCTTCACTATAAAAATTCTATTTTTTCCAACTATATTCAACAAAATAAATTGAATATTATTAATTACATGTCACTATCTATTTCAAAATTTCACAATAAGATGTCTTACTGATATTGAAATATACTCCCCGATGTTCGATGTCACTTTGAACTCTTTATTCCATTACAAGCTTTTTACCTACGCGTGAAAATCATCACACGCTAAGTATAAACTTAGTGAGACAATTAAAACATTTAACAGTACAATACAATTCATGCATGATTTTCAATATCAAAAATCAAATTTCCATAAAATCATTTACTAACATATCCAATATTTTACCATGATAAAAATAATATAAAATCTCTTACCATTTATCCCATAAGCTCGTAAGCTTATTTTACCAAAATACTTACCATTTAAATTCCATAAGCTCGTAAGCTTATTTTTCCTATATACTTGCCATTATTTCCGTAAGCTCATAAGCTTATTTGCATGGTTACCATTTATTAACCAATAAAACATAATCCATAGCCAATAGCCCAATATTAAACCTTGAGGACCCTGGGTATTCGAGTAATATTTTCACCGTAGTGCTACACATAAGGTCGTGCCCACCATATACACCGAAGTGTATTACACGTAAGGTCATGCCCACCATATACACCGAAGTGTATTACACATAAGGTCGTGCCCACCATATACACCGAAGTGTATTATAAACCTGCAGCTGTTATACTCTATGGCATGCCAACTATACCCTATCCCTCAATGACTTACTTGGGCATATAGTCTACTTTATTCGATCCATCCATGGCAAAGTATATTATCAAATTTAACATTGGGCAGTTCATACCCGAAAACATTCATGGTAAAATATCACATTTTTTCATGATCAATGCATTTTAATTCCATACTCTGACATCTCAATGTCAATTTATAAAAAATGATATAAAATCATGCCGATATAAACAAGGTCGACTTATCACAAGTCTTCCTTATAATGTATAAAACATCCATGTATAATTTCATGCATGTATTGCACTCAACTTGACACTTTATATTTTTCAAAATATTTGTGCCTCACTATTGTCCACAATATACCTTTTTTATACTTGACTTGCTTCAATTGCAAATCAACCATGATCTGTATAAATCACAAATTTATAACAGTACATATGTTAGTATTTTACTAACATAAATACATTCCACCATATCTCCATACTATATTTGAAATTCATCATCTATCAAAATATTCAACTCTTAATAATTCCTTATAACATTGGGACAAACTTTTCTAATTTACCCAAAATGGTCTTCACCATTTTACCACTTAAATTCTTAATACCAATAATTCCAACATTGAAATTATTTCTATTCAAATGCTTTTACAAAAACATAAATACATTTAAGTACCCCAACTATGCAATTGTTGTACTTAAATCACCAATCATTTCAATCTTCCCAAAATAATCAATTTCACATCTAACACTCATTTCAATTCTCAAACAACAATTTCCAGCATAGTACATCAATTATACAACACTTACACAACAACCCATTAATTTTCCAGAATTCAGACAACTCGCACTACCCTTAAAGAATCATTATTCTGTATTGATATATACACTGGAATTCAATTCCATTTCTTCTGTTAAAAACTAGACTCAAATAAGAATCTATCCATATAAAGAACTCCTTATAATTCATTCTGTACAATTTATGGTGAATTTTCAAAGTTCACCAACAGAATCTGTTTTGTACAGAATTCTGCTGTCCGACTTTTCTGACCTTTCCTCAGTTAAAAATTCATATATATTTGTATACAACTTGAAATTGATCCCCGTTTATTTTAAACAAAACTAAATCCATATATGAACACAATATATAAAAATAACCTCCAAATTATTTTTATATATTTTCTGGTGAATTTTCCAACATACTGCCAGAATCAAAATCCAAACTGTTTTCTTTAACTTCATCCTTAGGTTCTTCATCAATTCTTACAACCTCAAAATCATCAATAATCATCATCAATTTCAACAACCATGGTATAAACCCAAATTTCCAGATTTGGGGATATTTGAAATCAAGCTATATTATCATGCAATATTGGTACCAAATGATAGCGTTTTTCGCAAATAACCATTTTATATTTTCATCATACTCATAATCTTAAAGAAATTGCTTGAAAAATGAGTTGAAGATCTCTTACCTTTGAAGAAACCCACGCAGCTTTTGGAGGAGAAGATGAACACATTTGGTTGAAATGTCATCTTAATTTACATTTCATTCCACTTTAAATGAATATATTATTCATTTAATTGTGAGAAGACCAAAACACCCTTAATGAATCTTCTTATTCACCATCAAACCAAGCCATTTGATTATTAACCTATTACAAAGTCAAATATAAATTATTTTGACTTTTATATCTTAAATTTCCCCTGAATTTTCAAATCTTGCGGTTTAGTCACTAAATTCCACTGTTTCGGTTATATCTGAAAAATTACACATTTCCAAACCAACTTTCTCTGATCTAAAATATTACAATAATATTTCCAACCATTTTATAACATCCTTCAAATTTTTGTAACATTCCAATTCGATTCGAATTTTCGATTCCTTATCGGCTTTAACCCTTTCAAATTTTTCTTTACTAAAATTCCAAATCCATAAATGTGATTTCTATAAAACCCCACTCTCAAGATTAAACCATCTAGTTATGGAATAAAATTCTTTTTAGGAAATTATCACTTAATTCCCTAAACGTTTTCCCAAATTTTTACTTTGACCATCAAACTTTCAAAATTTGCATTTTGGTTATTATCTAAATTTTTGGGGTATTACAAGACTCACATTCGATCCAATCTTATCCGACCTGATCCGACTCATATATATATATGTATATATATTGACAAGATAGAAGCAACTAGTTTTATAAAAAAATATAAAAAAATTGTCTAAATTACAATGAAAATTTACAACCATAATAGTAAACTAAAGCACATAATAAAAATATTTTCTCACAATCATTAACACAATAAACTAACTACTTAACACAAGGATCATATAAGGAAAAACTTAAAAAATTAACCGAATAAACTCGAATAAAAGGTAAATATGAATAGGTCTGATCTTATTGGCAAACGAACTACAAAAGACCACCAACAAACCACAAATCATAATTGAGAGGTGTGAGAAAACTATCTACGAACGCAATATTGTGTATCCAAATCAAATCTGAACCTCAAAAGTAAGAGAATATTAACATGAAAATAAATGAGCGACATCTTAATCAATCGTGGCGATGTCAAATTCAGTCCTGAAAAAAATGATAAACAAAAATAATAACAAAAAATGTATCAAAAAATCAAAACAAAAAGTACGATAAAAGCATAACAAAACTTTCCATAAAGGTAAAGATATTAAAAATAAAAAATAAAGAAAAATAAAGAATAACAATAGTTGGCAAACAACACTAAGACCGATGTCTTTGTCAAAATAATGAAGAAAAAAGACTAACTACAGTACAAGAAAAAGAGAGAAAATTGGATTAAAAACCCTTAAGAGAAACGTTGTTGTCTTGTGTATTATATATAAATTGTTAATGTTATTTGATAAACTAAAAACCTAATTGAAAAAATAATTTAGATAGAAGTATTCTTAAAATTATACCCGAACCCGACCCAATCCTAACTCATAATCTAAAAAACCTGACCTGATTTGACCCAAACTCAATTTTTTTAGAATAACTCAATAAAATTAAATCATATAAGAAGTCATTGAATTCGGATCTCGTGCCCATTCTTAAACTACATTGAATATGGGAGGAGCTATGGCCACAATTTTTTGTTTTGATTAATTGCTCTTTAGACCTCCAATAGTTTAAAAAACAATGAAATTAAGCTCGAACCACCTTAATTATTGTGGTCCAATTGCTCTTTACACCCTATCAATTATTGTGGTTGAATTACTATTTAATCCCCCTCTTGTTCAATTACTTATTATTTAGAAAAAATATTAAACAGCTAGGAAATAAAAATTAATGTTATTCATCTTCGGATCAAATCAGATTAAATTTTAAGTTCAATATTATTTTTATTTATTATTAATCTATTTCTGAAATCTTAGTCTTCTACATAAGATGCTTATTATTTATTTATATATTAATATATGTCATATTAATAATGAATAGGATTATCATTTATACATCTCCTAATATATAATGCATATGTAACTATAAACTATTAACCACGATAATATAATAATGTAATATATATAATAGGTGACAAAGCAAAATTACAAATATTATGTATTATAAATATAGAATAAACTATATAATATATTTATAATGAATGCAAATGTAATATGAAGGAATAAATTAATGAGAAGTTAGTAAATAAAATGTTCAAAATATAGTTTCCTTTTTATTGTTTTGCTAGTTTAACTAAACACTCGCTCTTGAAATTTAATTTTTGTTTTTGATAAATGTAGGTTGGCATAAGTTTGGCACGGATGCTATCATTGGATGGAACATGACATTCCTTTGCTGAGTCTCTCTCAAGAAATGCCCCATACATAATATCCACAGTTCTTTGGGTATACTGGTTAGTGGCATCTTATCTTATTATTTATTTTAGTCGAATTTTGTAACTATATGTTGCTCTGACTTTTCATTCTTTTCTTGAAGTGTTTATTTCTAACATTTTTTTCTATCATATGGGTACTAGCATATGACTTTTAAGAATCTTCTGTCCAATATAATCGTTTCAGACATGTACTCCAATCTGATGCTCACACCCGAATTCAAGTATCGTAAAATACGATTATTAACTTAGATTTAGGCAACATTCTTTGAATGATGATTACGAATATAGGCAATGAGGCTTTCTCATGTTACAACCATGTGCTTCAACTTAAATTACAACAAGCACAAGACATAGATTTTGAGGCTAACACTAAGAACGTTAGAAGATATCGAATAGGCTAACACCAATAATTTATCTAACATTGTTAGGGTTTGTTCCAGTTTCAAATTGGTTTTTTAGATTTTATGAATGGGTCATGACCCTTGAACATTGTTCTATAGCATAGTACAAAATGAATTTGTTAGGGTTACTTTGTACTCGGTAATTTAGGGTAAACATTTTGTTCTTCATATCTTACATAAATATTTCATCAATCATCAGTTATAAAGTTGTAGTTTTGCTAATACTTTATAATTATTTAGGTTGGTAAGTAATGGTCGATGGATAAAGCATGGATTTCGTCTGATAGGTTATCTGATACATATGAAGTGGGTGTAAACATCTTTCTAGACTTTGCACAAAGTAATGATCCAAATTCAGATCTTATCCGATGTCCTTGAATACATTGTATTAATTTGTGGCACCACTCAATTCAGACCGTGCGCTATCATCTGTTTGCTTATGGCTTCGATGAAAGTTATAAGGTTTGGTCTTTCCATGGAGAAAGACAGCCCAAGCTTGATTCTAGGTGCCCTAACAAATCTATTCCTCCCGACTTTGATTATACAAGAGATATGTTACATGATGCCTTCAGAGATGTAGAAAAAGAACCCGATTCATTGAAGTCACTTCTTGAAGAATGTGAGAAGCCACTTTACGTAGGGTTAAAGTATAATACACTTAGTGGATTATTGAAATTCCAACATTACAAGGGTCAATTTGGGTGGTCTGAGGCTAGTTTTGAAGTATTATTAGGTGCCCTAAAAGATGCCTTACCATTAAACAATAGAATACCTAACTCCCTATATGATGCCAAGAAATTGCTAAAAGGAGTAGGTCTACAATATGAAAAAATTCATGCATGTGAAAACGATTGTGTTCTATTCTGGAAAGAACATAAGGATGCTTCTCAATGTCCAACTTGTGGCACATCTCGTTGGAAGAAGAATACCAAAAACGTACCTTCAAAAGTTTTGTGGTATTTTCCTCCCATCCCCAGATTTAGGAGAATGTTTTCGTCACCAGAAATGGCACAAAACTTAACTTGGCATGCACAAGGTCGGGCTAATAACGGTATGCTAAGTCATCCTCGCGATTCCCCCTCTTGGAAGCTTGTTGATAGAACGTGGAAAGAATTCGGAGAAGAAAAACGGAATCTTAGATTAGCGTTGTCCGCTAATGGTATCAATCCTCACAAGTCATTAAGTTCCAAGCATAGTTGTTGGCCGGTTATCTTAATAACTTATAATCTACCATCTTATTTGTGCATGACAAGAAAATTCATGATGTTGACTCTATTGATATCATGTCCAAAATAACCTGGTAACAATATTGATGTCTACTTGGCACCATTGATAGCAGATCTAAAACTCTTGTGGGAAACTGACGTGAAGACATATGATGCTTATAAGAAAGAATACTTCAATCTAAGAGAAATATTACTTTGGACTATAAATGGCTTTCCTGCATATGGTAATCTTTCGGGGTGTGTTACCAAAGGTTATTATGCGTGTCCAATATGTTCAGAGAATACTTGTTCACAGTGGTTGACAAATTCAAAAAAAGTATGCTTTCTTGGTCATAGAAGATTTCTGCCACTTCAACATCCTCTTCGTAAAAGAAAAAAAGATTTCACCAATCAACAAGAGGATGGTGTTATAAAACAACCATTATCAGGTGAAGAGATTTACGACTATCTGACGGGGTTTGAGACTTCATGGGGTAAGAAGACAACGTCTAAGAAGAAAACGTCAAAGAAGGAAAAAGAAAACATCGATGAGAGAGCCAAATTTTGGCACAATAAATCGATTTTTTTTAACTTGAATATTGGAAGAAGTTGCTCGTTCGTCATCAGTTAGATGTTATGCACATAGAGAAAAATGTGTGTGAGAGTGTTTATGGGACATTGTTGAATTTGCCTGGCAAGACGAAGGATGGGTTAAGAGCACGACAAGATCTTGAGGCGATGGGCATTAAGCCTGAATTACAAACTCAACCAAGAGGGAATCGTACTTGGCTTCCGCCTGCGTGCTACACATTGAATACCACGGAAAAACACTGGTTTTACGAGACCCTGTCTACCATAAAAGTGCATGATGGGTACTGTTCAAATTTTAAAAATCTCGAGTCTGATGATGTATCAAAGATGAATGGTTTGAAGTCTAATGATTGTCATGTACTGATGCAACAACTTCTCCCTTTTGCAATAAAGGGGGTGTTACATGTGAAAGTGAGGAAAACAATCATAGGTTTGTGTCATTTTTTCAACGTGTTGCGTAGTAAAGTCGTTGATGTTAATAAGCTAGGCAAGTTGCAAAGTGACATCATATTAACTTTGTGTTTGTTAGAGAAGTATTTTCCTCCTTCGTTTTTCGATGTCATGATCCACTTGATGGTGCATTTAGTTAGAGAGGTGAGGTTATGTAGCCCGGTTCATTTTAGGTGGATGTATCCATTTGAGAGATACATGAAAACACTCAAAGGCTATGTAAGAAATCATCATCGACCTGAAGGTTGTATTGCAGAATGTTATTTGGCAAAGGAAGCCTTGGAATTTTGCTCAGACTACTTAAAAAATATGAAATCAATTGGCAATCCTCATGAACGTGTTGATGAAAGAATTTGCATCGACAAACCTTTATCACGAGGTACAGTCGAGGTTATAGATGCTAAGCTACTTGATGAAGCTCATCTTTATGTATTACGAAATACTGCTGATGTGGAGCCGTATATAGAGTAAGAACCACTGTGTCTTCTTTGTACTCTATGTAATGCATTAAACTTTTTCTAACTTCTAATATGATTCTATCTTCAAATATTATTTAGGCAACATATGCTGGAACTGAAGGATCATAACCCCCGTGCCTCTTGAAATAGTAAATGGTTGCAGACTCAGCACAGTCGAACATTTATTAGTTGGCTTAAGACCAAGGTTGATACACATTTCGCTAACGGGGAAGACATTTATGAGAGTGTTCGTTGGTTGGCCAAAGGGCCAAGTTTTGTTGTGAAGAAATATAGCGGTTTTGCCATAAATGAGTATCGGTTCCATACAACATCTCGAGATGAATCAAGAACAACTCAATGTAGTGGAGAATCTCTAGTTGCACATGCTATGCAGATTGCTAGTGCAAAAGACTCCAATCCCGTGTATGGAGCTGTTACTTACTATAGTTGTATACAGGAGATATGGGATCTTGATTATCGCATATTCACTGTTTCTGTTTTCATGTGTGATTAGGTTGATAGTCGTGGAATAAAAAAAGATGACTTTGGATTCACAGTGGTTAACTTTGCTAGGCTTGATCACCAATCTGAACGCTTCATATTAGCTAGTCAAGCCAAACAAGTTTTTTATGTTCAAGATCAACAAGATGCGAATTTGTCTGTTGTCGGCTTCATACCACATAAGATGTACATGTATGGAGCAAATGGTGAAACTGATGATATGTTGGAATACCATGTTACTTTTGATTTTTCACAAGACTTCCCTTTAGTAGAACTTGATGATGATTTTTTGTGTACACGCCCGGATGGCGAGGGCATATTAGTTTAAAATATTTTTTACAAAATAAAATCTTTACTTTTTGGTATGTTTTTATTTCAACATTTGTATGTTATTAATTATGTCCAACTGCAAGAAATAGCAATGTACTAACTTTTTTATTTCAATTATGTTGAAACAGGTTGTACTTGGTACCATGGAATCGGATCAGTCTTCGAGTCATGATGAAGACTCTAAACAAAGAGGTCTGAAAATAAAGGGAAAAACTACTAAAGGAAAAGTTATCGTTACTTACAATAAAAAGGGTGTTCCGATTGGCGTTGAAGCAACGAAACTTGCTTCCTTTGAGGGCATGGTAGCAAGATCAATGGTGCCTATCACTTATGCCACTTGGCGAGATGTTGAACAGGAAAAAAAAAGAAGACTTATGGCAATACATTTTGGTAAGTCTAACATCTGATCTTAACTTCCAATTAATCTTTTTTTTGTTAAAAAATAATATTGTTTTAATTAATGCTTTATGTTTCAGATGAATTTTGAACTTGATCCAAGGAGTCGGAAGAACACCCTTCAATCCATTGGGAAAAAGTGAAAGAACTTTAAGCATTATCTGTATAAGAAATTCATTGAGAAGTTTAAGAATGACCCTAATGCAAATCTGCTCAACCCTCCAGAGATGTATCCTTATTTGAAGAAAGATGAGTGGAAGGTTTTTGTATCGCAAAGACTTTCAAAGAAGTGGGAGGTTAGAAACTAGTCTGTATTTGTCGGTATTTGTTATATATATTAGTTTTAGAAACCAGTCTTGACTGTTTTAATGTTTCTAATGCAGGAAATAAGTGAGAAAGCTAAAAAAATGCGTGGACAGCATAGATACAATCATCGTCCTAGTGCCATATAATCTCGGGTTTGTTTTTTCATTTGATTTTTCATTTGATTATCAATATATTTTAATAACTTAATTTGGTTTATCGTTTTTATAGAAGACATTGGGTGTTGGCGGTGATAGATATGAAAGCAACAAGTTGTTATTATCTTGATTCCTTAGGGCCCACCAATGTCCATCAGCAGTTGAAGCAAGTTATTGATGCGTAAGTAACATAAATTATCGAAACATTATAGTATATTCTTTGATATATTTCATCAATTTTTATAGGGCAATGAAATTATACAATGCTCAAAAGGGATCTAACAAAAGGGTTAGCCTCAATTGGATCAATGTTTTGGTGAGGACTTCGAACGATCATTCCTTGTTTAAATTGCAGCTTTCATTTTGACTAATCGTTTATTGTAAACTGTTTGTAGTGTCCCCGTCAGTCGGGAGGTACCAAGTGTGGATATTATGTTTGTAAGTTCATGAAAGAGATAGTCGAGAACGGACTTCAAGTGTTGGTCAATAAGAATGTAAGCAAACTTTTCTGATACACATCTGTCATATCATACATACACATTAGTCACAACTATCATATGGACTTGAAGTAGGATGATATTATTGGAAATTCATCTACGATAACTTCTTGTCTATTCATATTAATAATAATTGTCATGCTCTTTTTATTTCTGCTGAAAAACTCATAGTTAGATGCTATTATAGACTTCTAGTTATCACCTTGTAGTTTGAAATGTTCTTTTATTTTGATGATTCACGTTTCTGTATGGAATGGAGGTTATCGTTTATAATTTGAAACAAACTTAAAAATATTGTGAATTTAACTTAGTGAAAGATTACATTGATGGTAAATTTCTTGTTATTTGCTTCTATATATTGATAGATTCTGTTGTAATTAATGAGTGAATTCTTGAATCTAATTACACGTTTTAAGCATGTGGCAATCGATACTATTTGTCGATATATGAATCAATATCTAAAGGAACAATTTGAAATGTTCGGTGGAGTTGTGAAAGCATTTGACACGTAGTAGCACTTAAAATCCAAAATTTGATTTTGTCAAGTACTATAGACGTAACATGGACTCTCTTTTGGTTATTATTTGTGATGATATTGTTGTGAACAAAGTTGGAATTTTTTATAATGCTATTGATTTTATGACTTTGCATAATGTTATTATGCTTCAAAGAATGCATATGTAAAATTGGTCATTTTAGTACTCTTTAATAGTTCATTATATACTTCACTTTAAATAATTATAAATTATATACTTATTTCATATTTTTTACTTAGGTTGGCGATGGGAAAGAAGAATACACGGATGATGACATCGATGATATTCGCAAAGAATAGGTATCTTATGTGGCAAATTTTATTATGCCTTGATATTTTGTATCGACATATGATTAATACAATATTTTTGATAACTTAATGTAAATATATTGTATGCAAATGGATTGCTTATATATAATATGGTACATAGATTTAGTATTATAAGGCATTCAATGTGATTTAGTTTGATTATTTGTCAATCTACAATATATATATATATATATATATATATATATATCTATATTTATATATATATAATTTCCGAAATACAATCACGATACACGAACGTTTGTCGTCTTTTTAAATGACGTGTGCTTCAATGACACGCAATGTAAGTCATATATGTGTGTCATAAATTTATGACACACAAATGTATGTCAAACAGATTTATGACGGGGGCTTTAATGACGCGCAATGTAAGTCATACATGCGTGTCATAAATTTATGACGCACAAATGTGTGTCATCTTAATATATGACGGGTGCTTTAATGACGCGCAATGTAAGTCATACATGCGTCATAAATTTATGATACACAAATGTGTGTCATATTAATTTATGACGGAGGCTTCAATGACGCGCAATGTAAGTCATACATGCGCTTCATAAATGTGCGTCATAAATGTGCGTCATAGATTTATGACACACAATTGTGCGTCATAAAAAATTTATGTCGGTGGCTTCAACGACAGACATTTGTGTGTCATCCGCACCCATAGATGACGCGATTGCGTGTCATTAAAAGATATTTTTCTTGTAGTGTAATCTGGAAAAAGCTTTTTCTTTAAAGGATTCAGGTGTGCTTCATTACTTCTCGGTATTGAAGTTCGCTACACTAAAGACGGCCTAATTTTGTATTGAGGACTTGCTGAAGAGAAGTGGTTTTGAAGACGCAAAACCTTTACCTACACCGACGATAACAAATAGTAAGCTGTTTGAAAACAGTGGGAGTCTAATTTCAAATGTGAAAAAATATTGAAGTATAGTTGGGGCGTTACAATATATAGTAATCACTCAGTCTGAAATCGCTTTAGCCGTAAATCGTGTGTGTCAATTTATGCAAAGCCCAACAAATGTTCATTTCCAAGCTGTTAAACGAATTATGAGGTATCTTCAAGGTACATTAGATTATGGATTGAAATTTACTAATGCATCTAGATTGTCTATAACAGGTTTCGCAGATGCAAATTGGGTGTCTGATATTGAACGATCGTCGATCTACGACGGGATGCTGCATTTATGTTGGAAGTAATCTTGTAACGTGGGGTCCAGAAAACAGCAAGTTGTCTCACGTTCAACAGCCGAGGCAGAGTATAGGGGTGTAGCTTGTGCAACAGCAGAAATCTTGTGGCTTGAATCCCTGCTCAGTGAATTGCACGTTGTGGATGATGGTACAACCGTATTACGGCGTGATAACTCTAGTGCAGTTGCTGTTTCTGCAAATCCGGTCATGCACTCTAAATTCAAACATGTCGAGTTAGATTTGTACTTGATTCCTGCATATGAACAAGTAGTTGATATTCTAACAAAACCTTTCTCAGCGCCATCTTTTTCTCGTTTTCGACACAAGTTATACGTGCTGCATGTAGGGTTCTCTTTCACTTGTTTGCATACATGTTGATGCTTGTCTGTTCTAACTTCTCTTAGAATCAGGTAACTCAAGCATGGAAGCAGGGTGAATGTTGCCTGTCAAGGTATGGTTTCAAGGGTGAAGCTAGATCAAGGTTAAGTAATAATAGAAAGTAAGGTGAGTGTTAAGTATAGAGTATAATAGTTTAGTATTATTCTGATTGTTCTGGTTATATTGGTTTAATATTGTTGGTAGCTTTCTGTTGCAGGTTGTTAGATTCATAATTGTTTGTAAATTGTACTGTTATTCTTATTGTCGTGTGTCGGCTGAAGGTGGTTAGGAAGGTTATTAGAACACCATTCATTAAACTGACTCGATGATTATATCGTATATATTATCCGGTGTTTGATTGAAGATATTATGGATTTATCAATAAAATATCTCTCTTTTCTCACTGATACTACATATTTTCATCAATCTCTTTCCTTTAGTTTTATTATCTTCATACTTTGAGGACAAATTTTGACAAACTGAAATTAGTGAAATGACCAAAAGTTTTAAATAAAAAATAGTATAAGAATTCAATTTCATAAAATTAAAATAATGATATTAAATTTAAATTTTTTAAATATTACAAAAACATGTAGTGTATACTTATTAATATAAATAATAATATATAATTTATTGAACAACGTACATTTAGATTAAATATTTATTATAAGAACAATCTAATTTACTATCCCATGCATATTTAAACCTATATAAAATTGAGGGTATTTCTATTTGAACAAGATACCTACAAGGGCCTGAATTAAGCCTGCCTTAAGCCCGATCAAGTCTAGACTGACTATCAGCACCATTACGGTCCATCAATGATCCTATCTCAATTTGTCAAACAAGGCTTCAAATTGGTTAAAATAAGATTGGGCTACCCTACTTCACTGGTTCCATTCTAGAAAGGAAAGAAGGAAACGACGTCGTGTGTTAGCTAAAAAGCCTAAGCCCATCTTCTTTCTCCTTGTTCCCGGAGAATCTTCAAAACAACGCTACTGGTTCTTTTCATTTTTATCCCTCTCGCTCGCTCGAGTAAATTAACTTTCGGAAAATTTCTTATTCAATTGAGAACGTTTCTTCCAATTAATCTCAGCGATGAGTTTTATTCCTCGGAAAATTCCTTCATTTTATCATAAATGGTTGGCCTAATTACCCGCCATCGTTAATATATTTTGATTTCTTTCTTCGAGGATTGATCGGTCTCTCTCTCTCTCTCGTTTTTTCTTTGTAGATATGAGTTTCATCAAAGGCATAATCGACTCTCTAAGCTCAATCATCTCAACCGATACCTCACCACTTGAATCAAAACAAAATCCTAGTTCATCCACGTGTCAAAACATGGAGGCTGGAAACGAACGCACCGCATATAAACTCAAAGGATACTTCGATTTGGCCAAAACAGAGATCGACAAAGCTGTTCGAGCGGAAGAATGGAGTTTAGTAGACGATGCCGTGGTTCACTACCAAAACGCTCAGCGAATTCTGGTCGAGGCTAGCTCAACTCCCACACCTTCATATATCAGCTCTAGGTATTCAATAATTTGCTTATGGTTTTGTTAAATGGATTCCAGTTTTGATATCATTTTATTTATTATTGTTATTATTTTTTTTTGGTGGTAGCGAACTAGAAAAGGTGAAATCATATAGGCAAAAGATATCGAAATGGAAGGGCCAAGTATCTGAGAGATTACAGGTTTTAAGTCGCCGATCAGGTCTTAATATTTTACATTTTAATTCATTATAGAACAATTGAGAAGCTTATACTCATTACATTTTAATTTTATTTCATGCTTTTAAACTTATTATTTCAGGAGGCACATTCGTGAACAAGGTATGACTTTCTCATTGAGATGCTTGAAACGTATGTTCTTTAAATGTAAAACTTAACTATGTTCTTTGGATGGAAACTGAGTCAATCTACAATGTTATTCTCCCATATTTAAATGGGAAATGTATGCGGTTGTTAGTTTCTATGATTATTCTACAGTTTTTCCAATGTTTTTATTATATAATATATTAAAATATTTGCAGAACACCTTAACCCATGCACAAACTGCTGCAGTTCCACCAAGAACATCAAATTCTAAGTCTCCTCGTAACCCAGTGGTGAGAAATCATATTGATAGAGTTGAAAGTTCAAAATCTGCACAAGAACCCACTAATAGTTACGAGTCAAAGTTGGTTGAAATGATTAATACAGCGATAGTTGATAGGAGCCCTGCTGTTAAATGGGACGATGTTGGTAAGATACTTGAAATATTTTTCCCTTATTGGTTTTTCTTTCTAATGCTTGCCTTTTTTCCCCTTGCTTGCATTGTGGTTTTGAACTCTCTTATTGTCTGCAGCTGGCCTTGAAAAGGCTAAGCAAGCATTAATGGAAATGGTTATTCTACCAACTAGAAGGCGAGACTTGTTTACTGGACTTAGAAGGCCAGCTAGAGGTTGAATCTTACTAGATTATCACATTCAAGAAGATAAGTTTTCAGTGCTTAAGAAATTTGTTTAATGAACATTATTCCTGCACTTTGGTTTCTAGGTCTGCTTCTTTTTGGTCCTCCTGGTAATGGGAAGACTATGCTTGCCAAAGCTGTTGCATCTGAATCACAGGCAACATTCTTCAATGTTTCTGCATCCTCTCTAACGTCTAAATGGGTTTGTCTCTGTCCTTGCTATTATATCCTTTTCTTCTAGAAATAGTAAAGTATTTAATACGGTCTGCAGTTTTCTTTCCTTACCCCTATGCTGCTCTTGATTATGGTCTTTATAATCAATCAGGTAGGAGAAGGTGAAAAGCTTGTTCGGACACTCTTCATGGTTGCAATATCCAAACAGCCATCTGTTATTTTCATGGATGAAGTATACCATTCTTTCCCATCACTCAATGGATTCAATTTTCTAGCCCTTGAACTATTTTCTATTATCATGTTTTGGAACTGCTTCAAGATTGCGCTTTTTGTCTCTTTGTTGTTCCTTGTATGTTCTGTTACCGACTTATTGCCCCTCAATTTTCTGAGCAGTGCTAAGAGTTACTTGATTTAAGATTAATTTGTTAATTCTACTAGGTTGGATTTATTGCAGGTGGCTTGAATCATTTTACTGCTTTTGAGCATTTGTGTGGTAACAAAATCCATGATCTCTAGGTCCAGCATAGCTTTCTGCATATCTTGCATTTGGTATACTGACCTAAGATGAACTTGATGGATTTGGTGTCATGCTCAAATAAAACAAATTTAAAATTGAAACATGTTGGAAACTGGAAAGTCAAACATAATATATCAAAGAGATGACAAAATCCTTTTGGATCATACATGTAAATTTTAATCTGATTATGAAACTGTGTAAGTGGTTAGTGTGCATTATTGGCAGTATGTCCGTTCCAATCTGATTGGCTCTAGGGCATACTCAAAAAAGCAATTATTCTCTGTTTAGGCTTATTATTGCTTCTGACCATTTTTAAGTTTCAGTATTCCCAACTCATTCTATATATATTTTGATGTTAATAGAAGTGAAATTTTATTACGCTACATTTTATGTATATCAATCAACTGCCATCCTTTGCATCAATATTTTCTCTGTTATCATACTACCATTCCTCTATTTTATATTTTTCTGGATTGACTCCTTGGATTTAGCTGATGGTAGCCACTTTAATATTGTGTATACCTAGTCAGTGCTGACAGTTTATTTTATTCTTTTTTTTTCCTTTTTACAGATTGATAGTGTCATGTCAACCAGGTTGGCTAATGAAAATGATGCTAGCAGACGGTTGAAGTCAGAGTTTTTAATCCAGTTCGATGGAGTGACATCCAATCCTAATGATTTAGTAATTGTCATTGGTAATTATTCATTTATTTACTTTCTGGAACTTAGATAAAATTATTGAAGAAAATGGTTGGACATATTTGTTACCCAAAACTTTCCATGTGATGATAATCCTGCTTTTATTTGTGTTATCCAAATCTTCCTTGATTACACATGGATTTCCATAGTTGATCGTATGTACTCGTTCACTTGTTTATGCAGGTGCCACTAATAAGCCACAGGAATTGGATGATGCTGTTCTTAGAAGATTGGTTAGTATGAAATTGCTGCAATCTGATTTTTCCCAGCCTTGGATATCTGATACGATCCCATTTTAGAAATTGCTTTTTGGTTGACTCATATCCTATTGTGACTTAATGGGACAGGTTAAGAGGATATATGTACCCCTTCCGGATGACAATGTTAGAAAACTTCTTCTTAAACACAAACTCAAGGGTCAACAATTTTCCCTACCTGGTAAGAGATGCTCTTGTTCTGAAATTTGTATGAATTCATATTTTTTTCCTGAGTTCATAAATGCATGTTTATATGTATTTAACCAAAGTGATTGTCTATCCCTTTTAACTGCTTAATCATGGCCCTTGTATGACAATTGAATTTTTGTTATCCGTGGTAGGTCGGGACCTAGAACGACTTGTGAGGGAGACAGAAGGTAAATCTGTGTTATTCTTCGGGGCAAAATGCTTCATGGATAGCAGTAGTTTATCTTTATGACATATTTGATAAACAATAAGATTGCATCCAATACCAAGGCATCTTATCTTCTCTTCAGCTTGGTCTAAGTCATGGTTTCTATGTTGCAGCCAATGAACTTACAGTGTACTTAGGCAGCACTGCAATAGTGTTTGAGGACAGTAGTTTTTCATGGTGTAAGAACTTATCCTTTGGCTTCTTTCTGTGAATAGGATATTCTGGAAGTGATCTGCAAGCATTATGTGAAGAAGCAGCTATGATGCCGATTAGAGAGCTTGGTTCAAATATTCTTACTGTCAAGGAAAATCAGGTATTTCCAGCAATAAATTAGCTTTTTTTTATCACTGTAAGCCTAACCAAAAATCAGATATATAGATCTTGCAACTCCTTTCAAGTTAGGTTTTGTAGTTTTATTGTGGATTTAGTGGTTTGTAGGAATCATTTTTTAAAAGAATAAAATGCTGGAATGGTTTAGGGTGTACTTGGTGGAGTGGAAAAGTGAAAGGAAGAAAAAAGAGAGTGGAAAGTGGAAAAGATAATAAATTTTTAGTATCCTCGGTACGGGGAAGTGAGAGGAAAGAAATTTGCAAAGATGACCATTTTCCATCTTAATGTATGAAAACAAATCATTCCAATTCGAATGATGAGAAGGGGAAATATTATGTAGACTATTCCTACCACCTCGATAACGGTCCCGTTCAATCATCTTAAGCCATATAACCAGTTTTTTCCACATTATTGAAACTACTCCCACAATCCATAATCTCCCCTGTTATTGATACCATTCCCCACAATATCCCTTAATCCCTCAACTCCACAATCTCCATATTCCCCCATCCCCCATCTTTGGTTTCCATGGCAATCAAACTTTTTTTTATATAAACCCAGCAACTTGGATTGTTTTAGTTACAATGATGTTCATCATTCATCAGCTCAACATTAATATTTCTAAAACAAAAGCAGATATCCATTTAATACAAATAATTATAAAACCAAAGACCCGTTTTGGTGTTCTGCAATTGGTGGTGAGCAAATCATTTGAATTAACGTGGGATTTAGATTCAAGTATTTCTGTCATGAACGTCGCATGGATCTATATTTTGAATTATGTTTCTCACGTTAGATCATGTGTTTGGTTGTTAATAATCTGTTTTACTCATTGGCATTCACCGCCAAACAATAGCAGGATAAAGTTCACTTCCATCAAAGAAAGTTTCGTACAGACTGATTACAGATTATTTGACATTTTAAAGATGACACATAATTCTTGTTGCAGGTGAGACCTCTAAGATATGAGGACTTTCAGAAGGCAATGTCTGTTATTAGGCCCAGTTTAAACAAAAGCAAGTGGGAAGAACTCGAACAGTGGAATCAGGAGTTTGGCTCTAATTGAAATTTTTTTAGCAGTATGACTCATATTTAGCATTATTACCTTTGTTGAAACAACAGCTTAAACAAAGGATGAGAAGCAACTCGTAGCACCGCCAGCGCCAAACCAGTAGTTGTTAAGAAGCCAAAGCCCTAACAATGGTCAAGATGTATTTTATTTTGGGGTGATGATTCTTTGACGGTGCGTCATATGAAGTATTGTTTTTTGATGTATTTTACAGGGAAAAAAAGTACGATTACAATGGGTAATTAACAGTCTTTTATATTATTCAAAGGTTATATAAATAAACATATAATAAAACGTTGATTTCAAAGTTGCTTTGGGCTCTGACTGAAACAAATTATGGATATTTGGACATGTGGTCTTTGCCAAATCATTGACCCTTTGCTACCAAGTTCGAACAAGCATAAGTTAGTGAGGCCAGGGATCTATATGTTGGTGTCCACTCCCCCCTCCCCCCGAAAAACACACACGCCACCACCTTCCCAACCCCAAACCACGACCAACACTTTTTTGGACACTTTGAATAGTCCTGTGTAAAGTATTTGGTGTTTACTCCAAACAGGTTTTTTTTTCTTTGCAAAAAACTGTTTTAATTAGATTTTTAAGATAAAAGGCATCTTGAAACTCATGGTTAAGTAACGCTTTGGGTAAAATACACAAACAATATCTTTACTATATGATGTTATTTTGTTGAATCTATTAATTATTTAAAAATTAAAAAATGGTATTATGATTATAGAGTGTCGCTTTGTTGAGTCTCTTGACTATTAAAAGTTACAAAATGATTACCCGACTATTTATAATTTCACACTCGTCTTTTTTCGTTAAAAATTTAGAGGTTGTCTGAGCTTAACGTTAACCTATTGATTGAGATATAAAAATTGAACTCATAATAGTTTGAGATGTATTTTGTGGATTGACTCTCTATTTACATTATGTTGTGGAGTCAATGCACGAAAGCAATGACAGTATCAATATACATCATTAAAATATCTAAGATTCAATTGAGATTCATATAGGAACTTACATATTGTCTACCAAGAGTGACAGTGGTATGATTCGAACTTGACCTTATAAGTTTAAGTTCCTAAATCTTAATCACTTGTGCCAACACTCGTTGACATAACATTTCTATACTATACCCAAACGTTTTTCATGTGTTAAAAATCTAGTGTATACAAAAGATTTCGGCAAAATCAGGCATGTCAAGATGGGCCGGTAGGAAGTCGAAGACAATTCTTAATCAACCTCTGAAGCTTGTGATATTATCTTTTACTTTTGAAATTTTGGGCTTTGATTACTGGCCCAAGCTTATATATGGATTTAGCATCAGCGTACGTATTCAAAACAAACCGACAAGCGATTAACGCTGCAACTCTAGTTGGATGAAAAAATACTCATAAATTCCCTTTATCTTGTTTTTGAAGTGTTGGTGGAATATTTATTTTTGGGGAAAGGAAATATATTGGTAGAGTAGTTGTAGTAAAAGGAAAGCGTGAGTCACTGTTTGCTTAGTTCAGCGTCTCATGCACGTACCAGAAAAGCGGCGAACGGCGCGCGGCTTTGCTGTTTGACAACCACTGCTTTCTTCTTCTCTTCGCCAAAATAAAATAACTCAACGGCGCGGCCAACGTCATTCTTTGCTCACCACAGTCCTCCATTAAGAGTGGTGACAACCACTGTTTTAGACTGCCACGTGGTCTCGTTCAATTGAGGGCATGGTCTTTCTGCCACTCAGTGTGAGGCCCTTGACTGATTGATTTACCTCCTTTTGTCCTTTGGCCGTCTTTGGTCATTCACCTCTGTTGGATACCATGAATGTTATTGCTCCGTGTTATTAAAGCTAATGACATAATATAAAAATATACATCTAATTTTTAATTAAATAGTTATTTTGATTCTTATATATTTTATAGTATTTTGACTTTTAATATTTTATTTTAAGTTAAACTGTTCGTTAACGTGATAAATTTTATATGTATAAAGTATTAACATAATAATTTTATGTATTTAAAGTATTGAAGTAACATATATCATGCGTCTAAAATGATGATATGAAATATATTATATATATAAAATAATGACATAAAACATACTACATCATCACTTTATACGTATAAATTTTATCATATCAATGACAAACATTGATCATTTGTCACCTAATAATTTTCACCAAATCAAAAATATTTTTATTTCAAAACGAAACGTTGAACGCCAAAATGTTTAAAAAAAGAATATAGACAAAAGTGATAATTTATCAAACGTTAAGAATAAATTATATAATCATGTGTTAAATTGTTTAATGATTAAAACTATTTTTTAATTATTTTTAAAAAAATTAATTAATATGTCATTTTATAACACTATTATCATATTAATATAATAAAAATTAAATTTATTCATTGTCTTTAAATATATTATTATAAAGAATAATCTCTATAATATATTTTAAAAATATTGGTTATCAAAAATATATAGCGTGCATAAATTTTTGTTCCTCAAGTAGCAATCAATGTATTGTACTTTGAAGTTTGGAGAGTTTGGCCTCGGCAATCTTAAAACACTACTCCTAGTTAATGGCAATTGGTTTCTGAATCTGGAAATAAGCTTATGTGTTATGTGTCTATGTCTGTATATCGGAGAATAATCTGAATCTATTTTAAAGATTTTTTAAAAGAAAATTAACGTTTAGTTTGTCCGTTTTACTAGATCTTTGTCCCTTCCGATATTCAATCCTAATTTCGTCTCTTCTTATACGTGTCGGCTACTTATATTTAATTTGTTGAATGAAATAATTTAATGCGGTGCCTGAAACAAATGTTGAGCATTTTCAGTTTTAACCACCGATAGTTATACTCAATTTAAAATATTTTTTAACTTAAAATGTTATATTGTTTAATTTTAAAAAATCATATAAATTTATAACATTTCTTGTTGCGTTTAAAAAATTATACAAATTTATAATAATTTTTGTTACAACCTAAAATGTTAAACTATTACTAAAATTTTCAATTACATTTATCCCGAATTTTTTGTAGCCCTATGTTAATTAGTTCTATTTTAGAATTTCCATAGAAGAGGTTATTGGTGACTGGATAGGATAAGATGTTTGTCCCACGTGGGGTACGCACGTGTCGGCTACTCACCTCATCTGCTTCTAGTGCATATATATGTTTGCTTCACGCAAACAGCTAAATATTTTCCATGCTACTAATAAGTACTTTGAAGCTAAATATGGTTAATATTATAGGAAGCCCATATTATTATATTTTTCTATGGAAAATAAATCTCAAAGATGAGATAAAGTGAGATTATACGTACATTAATTAGAATCTTTCATCTTTATTGAGAATAAAATCTTCAATGTAATTACATATTAACTCCAAATATTTATAGCCTTTATTAAATTAACAAATAAATGGCAATAAATATTAAAAGAAAGGGTCATACATTCAGTTTTATACGAGTTAGATATATTATGCATGTAAAGTAATACATTGACAAATATAAACTCTTTCCTGAAATCAAGGGAAACCATTGAAAATATCATATATATAGGGTTTGTATTATTATTAATATTGTATAAATTATTCACGATAATATCTAATATTTATTAGTAGATTTAATTAATTGTTAATATATATATATATATATATATTATATTTCATCACATACAAAGGAAATCTATGTATATAAAGGATTGAAGTCCCGATCTTTTCTTTATGCATATTTTTGAGCTTTCGACATTTTTCAACTCTCAAAGAAGACCCATACATGATATGATATATCGCTCTTTGTTTATCTCTACTTCTGAGTAACATTGATAATATCCGCAAAGAAAGAAAGAGATTAGAGATCAACCCTGACCGAGAGAGAGGGAGATGATGAGTGCAGCAAATAACGGAGGCGCAGGTCCTTGCGGTGCCTGCAAATTCCTTAGGCGAAAGTGCGTGAAAGGGTGCATATTTGCACCCTATTTTAGCTCAGACCAAGGCACGGCTCACTTTGCGGCGGTGCACAAGGTTTTCGGTGCCAGCAATGCTTCCAAGATGCTGCAGGGAATACCGGATCACAAGCGCCTAGATGCGGTGGTTACACTCTGTTATGAGGCTTTGGCTAGGGTTCGAGACCCAGTTTACGGCAGTGTCGGTCATATCTTTACCCTCCAACAACAGGTCTGCCCTGCAATTATTTTTTTTCTTTCTTCCCCTTCTTTGTCTAATTATTTCTCTGGGCGGAATTGATAAGTTCAGTAGAGATGATAAAAACTCTTTAGATGATAAGAAACCAGCTCTTTCATATCTTAGGCTGAATTAATATAAAGCTAAGGATTTGAAGCCTCCATGCAAACGTGTATCTTGCTGTTGTAGTTGTAGATATTGGCAATGATACGGTGTTGAAATAAATTAATTGTATTTTTACATTACAAATATGGTTACAGTATCACGGTAACTTTGAAAAATATTACGATGCAGTCATTACGTGGTGTTGCAGCCGTAATTTAATATTATGGGTGGTGTAACTCATTAGGTAAAACTTAGACAGCTGAATACAATATTATTGAAGAAGCAAGCAATGTAGTTAGTCAAGGTTGATGTATTTTTAACTTATTGAACACCTAAGAAATGTCTATAATCAATCACTTAAAATCTGCAGTTTCCTAGTAAAAGTCCTTGCCTGAGTACGATTATCTTGGCTTCTGTGATTATTAAAACTTCAAATTTAATGACCGTGTATGTTTTATTACCTAACCCAAGGTATTGTACGATTGTTTACTCTACTATAGTTTTCCCCCCTTTTGCAACTGAAATAGCACAAAAGTCCTACTATTAACTACGGTTGACAGACAGCCAGTGAATGGCTAAGCGGTCTGGTTGCTTGCCGGAGCCAGCAAGAAAGTATACAAAGTCGAGAAATATTCAAATAGTTTTGGTTTGACTTTGTTGGTGCTTTTGTCTTGCCATTTTTATTTTTATATAAATGCGTGTAGTGTAAATGGAGTAATCTTAAGTAAAGTCTATGAAGTAAGTAGCTATAAGGTTTATTTTTCCCTTTAAAAAACTATTAACTATTCGCTTGAATTTCTCTTGCATTAAGGATTATGGGTCCTACCATGTGTAGTTTCATTCATGGTCAACTTCCTTCATCAATTATCTCTTTTATATATACACACACGTATGAGAATACGCTAACTTAGAAATTCATTAATCGATCGAATGAGAAAAATATTTATCTTATCTCATCTTGTATGAATTTAAATTTTAATATTTGTTTTGAAATATAATATAAAAAAGAAAAAAAATAATACACTAACTTGTGATGAGATAAACGATTATAGAGAATGACTCCTTTTTGAATCTTTATTTTTAAGAGTAGTTGAACGGAAAAATTGAGCTAATTCTTGAATTCTCTGAAGAGATGTAATCTTTACAATAATTATCTTATTTCATAATTTAATCATTAAATTAATATTTTCTTTATTCATTCATTTCCACGGTTTTATGTTTTAAGAGAAGGTTCCAATGATTGTACGTAGGTGGTAAATTTACAAGCAGAGTTAGCGCACATTCAGGCCCATATTTCTATGCTGCGACGTGTGCCTCTGTTGCCGCAATCGGAAACCCTCTGCCCTTCTCACACTTCGGAAATTGGTTCAGAACCACAACACGCCTCTATGGAGTTCACGAGTTTCTCAATCCCTTCTGTCCAAGAAATGGAAAACCAAGAGCTTCAAGCGTTGGCTCGGGAGATTGTCTCTGTATATCTTCCCGGAGTTTGATCTCACCTTCCATTTCTAGCTAGAACTTTTGATCCTTGGCATCAGCATAACCTTTTCATTATGTTGTCCCAGATAACACTTTCGCTCTAGTATCTAATGGAATCGAACCCTTTTTTACTATTAATTATCATATGATTCTGATCTAAAGCCGACTGCACTGGCACCTGTTTTTTTATAGCTTTTTGTGAGATCCATATGCTCAGGGGTGTTACCTAGTTTAACAAGTTCTTTCAAGTCGCGCATGCAATTTTCATGATGTAAGATAAAAAGTAATCTGAGGGTTATGCAGCATTCGAGCAGGCCCTCGAATTTACAATGTCCGAAATCTCCAACTTTATGGAGAATGGAAACTAAATTCTCTACATCCAATCCTGACTAAAACTGCAGTTTACCCAAATGTAAGGAGAGAGTGCAACGAAAATAGTGTAGGAAGAAGTAATTAAGACCAACTCTAGAGATGCAATAATAAATCCATTTCATACAGGATGATGGATCCTGCAGCAAAGATCGACATTTCTCAACATGGCCACAAGGGGAAGAAACTACCTGTCAGAAACTACAATCTCTCTCCACCTCACCTCCAGCAACACTCAATCTATTCTTCAATTCTCTCTCTAAAGCGGCAGAAGTGGTGTGCCCCTTCAAAAAGCATCACAAGCGAGCGCTTAGGAGAGCTTTTTCGTTTGTCGCTGAGCTTACACCTTTAGAGGTGTTTTCTTCTGCACCCACAAGCGCCTTGTGCGTTAAGCGCACCTAGTCGTGCTTTTTTAAAACAGCTTTGCATGACAACTTTCTCTTCCTTTGATTATATTTACCTTATTTTAAGCACTTACAGAATAAAGCATCATGTCTACAATGCGCAATTCACTCACTTTGACAACCACACAGCTTAAAAGATATAAATTTCTGGTAAATTTAGATTGTTTCTGTGCACAAAACCATTAAGGACATTAGCAACAGTGGACACCTTTGGCATATAGTCAAATATTCATACGGTAATGGCTCAATTTAGTCGGAACATAACAACATTACAGAATGTAGGTAACCTACAATAACTTACAACAAAATGTCTACATAAACAAAGGAAATGTGCAATTATACATCCTTGGGATAAATTTCAAATTTCAACCAGAACAGAGAAGTATTTATCAAAATAGCATTGGCAACATGTATTGACAGCAATACAAACCCACCAATTATAAACTGTCCTTGTGACTCATTATATATATACTATTAATCATTCTTGCAAGTAAAAGTTTAACCCTGGAGAAGTATTATTATGTTACCACTAAGGAGAAGCGGGGAGGGGGTACCAGACAGTAAATTATAATTCATCAAAATAGACACGATCTTGATTACACCATAAAACCCATGCAGACACCAGGAAAGAACTTAACATGGTAACAAATTGAGAAACAATAAGCGTTAAAAAAAGATTAATAGCAATTCCTACACTGACTCATTGAATGCAACCATGTATCAGAGGGCGACATGAAAAGAATCCAGAACTTTCCTCCAAAATTTATATTTTAAAATTAAAAAAGGAATTATTGGGATCCCTACAGATTTATCCAGTACAACGATGTAGCAGAGGACACCTGAAAAAGTAGCCAGAACTTTCCTCTAAATGTATGCTTGAAAATTAAAAAACAAAAAAAATATGTAATTAGTCTTTTAAAACAAAGGGATCTGACTGACTCTGAGGAGAGTAAGAATACCAGAGTCATGATACTAATACACTAGCAAGCTGGACTAACCAACTATTAGGTTCCTCATATCGATGTGAAGTAAACAAGAAATATAAAAATAGTCATGCAACAGTAGAGCAATGTAAAGAAAAAAATTAATGATGATAAGAAATAACCACACACTGAGAAAAGAACAAGGTAATACCTACTGGCTTAGTTGAATAAAGTTCCTTGATTGAACTTCATCTCAAGCTCTCCAAGCAATGGTGCGGCAAAAAAGAACAATTGAATGCATGATGAACCTAGAAAAGACACAAATGCAGGTAGGATAAAAAGGAACATACATATTAAATAAAGAAGCCCCTAGAAACCATCCAGAAAATTTTACCAATAATACGAGTGGAACCATTACAAGCACCGGCTTGATCAAACCAATAATACAAGGCACTTTCATGTCATAATGAGAGCCAGACAAGAAAGATTGGACATATAGTACAGTTATGAACATAAAGAAACCAAAAAAAAGGGCAAAAAAACAGTCACCAGTGCCCATTGAAGAGAACCAGGCTAAAAATCATGTATGTCAACATGGTTAACAAATATAAATAAGGTATTTGCAAATTAGCCCAAGTGGCTATAATTTACAGAAATCACACACAACAAAGACACCTAAAGCATGTGATTATAAGCTCCAATTTTCAGTATACATAAATCTACAATCCAGTTCCAGCGGGGAGAAGGGAACAATATATATTCATGATCGTGTTAGAGTGGATTAAACCTAGCTCTTGAGGGTTCTACACAATCTCCCCATGTTGAAATCCACTGTCACCACAATCTGTACTGGAATCTAAACCACATGGAGAATCATACCATTTAGGATTTTCATGGTAGAAACCATCAACCTGAATGCCAACAAGACCTACATCTGTCACTATACCATCATCATGTCTCATGGACTTGGTTAGTTTAGCATCCTCACAACCAAGAATGCTCTTCTCATCAAAATCACTACATTTCAACCACTTATCTGTCTTACAGGGCTCACTTATCAGATCTTTCTCACTCCTACAATCTGCCCTCATTTGGTCCCAAGGAACAACATCACCAAGTGTCCTTCCAAAACTATCTTCATCATCTTCAATCAATTCTGCATCCTTGCCATCTCCGCATAACCGATCATGGTGGGGATCACTCCAGTGAGCTAAATCATTCTCCCCTACCAACATGTCATCTGAATGAGGTTTGTCGGAAAGTAATCCAATTGACTTTTGACTTCCTTCTCCTATACTTCTAACTTTACTCAAAACATCAAACAGCTCCCTAGATACCAAACCCAACAACTGATGAGGAATATTATCAATTCTCCCCTCCAACAACCCAATTTCAGCTCTCAGCTCCTGCACTTGCTGCAAAACAGCTAGCCGCAACTCTCCTCCTTCCTTTCCAGCCAATCCAAACCCCTCACTATCAAAATACTCACTTTCCCCATAAACCATATCTTGATCCATCAAAAATCCTCCCTTATGCCCAACAACACGGTGCATGATCCTTGCATTTCCATCCAGAGGCCCTGGTTCATGCCCAGAATGCACTGCATACAACTTAAATACTGCCATCCCTTCTTCTTGATATACAAATGTCTTATCTTTCTCATTATAATTGGAAATTGGCACTATAGCCCTAATTCTAAATCCACAACCACATCTCTTGGATGCATATGGTTCCCTCTTCAAAATCCTCGACTTCTTAGCTGCAGGCTTCCCAGCTCTATGACAAGCATAATCCTTAACCTCGGCCATAAAAGGTTTATACCTAATATATTTCTGCCTGATACAGAGCACAACCTTGTGCTTTACAGCCAGTTGCTGCAGCTTATGAGGCACCTCCTTTGCAGGCACGTCTAGAGACTCCGTGTACTCAAAACGGCGCCGTTTACTCTTGGAAGAAGACCCGGAGGAAGCATTGCATACATGGCAAGCCGCAACACAAACCCTAATGTAACTCTCGGGAATTCCATAGAACTTAGCACCTACAGTCCACACTTGCTTGATTTTCTCAATTGTTTCTTTAAGCCCTAAATGTTTTAAATCGGTGTCGCTGTGGAAATTCATAATGATTTCTTGCCATTGACTCACATGGGAAACGAATTGATTAGAATTGTTTTTGAAGCAAAGGAATTCGTTACCGGAACTAGGGTCCACATGCGCGATGAGCTTGTCTTGGATCCGCTTCCAAGCAGTGAGGTAAGCAGTGTCCTCGTTGCGGTCCTTCCAAACGGCGCGCCACGATTTGAGGACGGAGCGAGGCGTGGCGGCCCGGATCTCAGCTGGAGTAGCTAAACGCTGTTCAGTGATGCAGCGGATCATGAGGGAATGGGATTCGGCGTTGAAGGTGTAGAACTGAGAGGAGATGTGAGGCTCGGGATTAATGCAGCCCATGGGCTGATTCTTAGTTGATAGGGTGGCGGAGGAAGGAGGCGGGAGTGTAGTAGCGTCGTCTTGGTTATCTGAATCGGAAGCAGAGGGGGAGTCGGCGGAGGAAGAGGAGCGGAAGAGGAGGATTTCGGGGAGTGAAAAGGGAGGGTCAAGTTGGGGATGGATGATCTGGGGAGGCGGTGGGTCAAGATCATGGTGGTGAGGAAAGAGATGCCCTTCGGTTTTTTGGGGATTCATATGGAGAAGATGAAGCAGAGGAGGGGAAAGGGGAGAGAGGGAAGTTTCCCAGAATCCTTTTTTATTTTATTTTTATCTATGCTTTGTTCAGCTTCTATCTGACAATTTTGCAACCCCACAAACGCATACTTGTAAAAAAACCCATTTCTCTTCTCTACATATTATTTTAAAAGTTTGATTTTTTAAAAAAATAATTATAATATATCTAATATGATGAGTAGAACTCAACTCAATATATTTTTAATTTGATGTAATTCAAAAATTTTGAATCGAATTCGATTTATAATTTTATAAATTTGATTCAGTTTAAAAAAAATTAAATTTGATTTGAGTTATAAAAATATAACTCGAATAACTTAATTTTTTAATAATTAATTTTTAATTTTTAATTTTAAGTTGAGCACTTCAATTTTGTATGATAAATGTATATTATATATTAAAAAAGTGAAGAAATATATATTCATTGTATCTAATTTAAATAGTAATAAAGTAATAACATAATATTATAAATATTTACAATTGAATTTAAATAAAAATTTGAATAACTCAAATCAATTTAAATTTTATAAACATGATTCAACTAAAAAGTTTAAATTAAATTTAAATAATAAAATAAAACTCATCAATTTAAATAGTTTAAAAAAATTTGACCCAATTCGATCAGGTGAACTCTAATATATGATACTTGTTAAAAAAAAAGCAGCATTGCGTGTTTATTACCTAATAGTGTTTTATGTTATGCTGGCTGGCCGATAAGATCCAACTCCTATATATGGTTTAATTAATGGCCGATAAGATATAATCGGACCCAAATTCGAACTATCTGACCATTTGGGCTACATAGGCCTCGTACCCGACCCAAACCCGAAACGGAAATTTCATTTTCTTGTTGGCAAAGCTAAAACTAAATCTGCGGAATAAAGAGCTCTGTCTCTCAAATTGCAGCCTTCATTATTCTCTATTCGGTGGACCTCTGCTCCTTTCACCATGCCCAAGCAGCAAGCTAACTGGTCTCCCTACGACAACAATGGAGGGTACATGTTTTTCTTCCATTAAAAAAAAAAACCATTTTTTGCATGATTTCGTTGTTTATAAATGTTGTTGATGTTATTTTTCTTTGTGTGTGTGTTAATTGCAGATCTTGCGTTGCAGTTTCCGGCGCCGATTATTGTGTAATCGCTGCTGACACTCGGATGTCGACGGGTTACAATATTCTTACCCGTGACTACTCAAAAATCTGTAAACTGTAAGTTATTTAATGCAATCCGTTGTTTTTAAAATGGGAAATTAACGAAAAAAATTGACTTAAAGTAATAGAACTTCGGAGGAGAAGGTACCTAATAGTTTCTTCTGAAAGTAATAGTCTTTCGGTTAACAAGAATATCAAGAATGTTGAGGAACTTTTGAAGTAGTTTTGCCTCCAATAGGGAACGTAACTGGGCTAGTTTTCCAGCTAGCTATCATCATATGTTTGATGATCCTAGCTATTTATGTGTTATTTTTAGTGTTAATGGTTGGTGCTCATCATATGTTTGATGATCCTAGCTATTTATGTGTTATTTTTAGTGTTACTGGTTGGTGCATTTTAATTGTCAGTGGATATAATCTCTACCCAGCATCGGAGCAACGGATGCATAATTTTATGTTGGTTTGGGGTGGGGGGACTTTATACAAAGAAAATATCTAAAATATGACAATTTGAAATTTTCAGCTCGGTCCATCCCTCACTCTAGCGATTTACCTGGATTCCCCCCCCCCCGGGAATTTTTCGTTCTTTCTTTATCATGTATTTTAACTAGTGTCAATTACTTTTACATTGCAGAGCAGATAAATGTGTTATGGCATCCTCAGGATTTCAAGCTGATGTGAAGGCTTTACAAAAACATTTGGCTGCTAGGCACCTGGTTAGCCTTCCAATTTTTGAAATGATGGAATAATTGTTTTGAACTTGAATGTTTGCAGTTTGCACAAACAAGTGTATTAGTACAATAACTTACGAAAAATCAAAAATTGAATGTTAGCTTCACCTGTTTTAAGGACAAGAGCAGGACTTTTAATACTGGTAAAACATTTACCACAGCTGATTTAATGAACTTATAATTTTAAAGGTGCCTCTCAAAATACAGATTTATCAGCATCAGCACAACAAGCAAATGAGCTGCCCGGCAATGGCTCAACTTCTGTCCAACACCCTTTATTACAAGCGCTTCTTTCCTTATTATTCTTTTAATGTCTTGGGTGGTCTCGATAATGAAGGTAATCTGCCTTGAGAGTTGAGCCTCAGTTGCTAGTTTTAAGCCTTTCATTCTATTATGAATATAAATTGAATAGTCTCGTGTTAAATCAATAGGAAAGGGTTGTGTCTTCACATACGATGCTGTTGGTTCCTATGAGAAGGTTGGATACAGTTCTCAAGGTTCTGGTTCAACACTTATCATGCCATTCTTGGATAACCAACTGAAATCTCCAAGCCCGCTCCTGTTGCCTGTCCAGGTATGTTCCTACTTTTGATTATTTTATGTTTGGTTCATTTACATTATGCCTTTTTTAAAATAAAAAAAAATCTCGAAAACATGGTTTGTTGCAGGATGCTGTTACTCCACTTGCAGAAGCTGAAGCTGTTGATTTAGTGAAAACTGTTTTTGCTTCTGCATCTGAAAGAGATATATACACTGTGAGTTCTATTTTATTTAGTTTATGTAAAGATTTTTTTTTTATAATTTTTTTTTGAAACAGCGACTTTAGTTAGTGTCTGTCAAGCCGAGTCTGCTTCCAAGTTATTGTATTGCTCCCTTTCTTATGAATACTAGATTTCAGTTAGATCCTCATGAGAATAGTGTTATATTGAGATCATGTATGAGTTATTTCGGTCTGATTGTGGGCTCGTGAGGCATTTTTAATTCATAGAGAATTCAAAAGCATTCCATTGTTTTATCTGTACAATGGTTGGCCGGACTTGAGAGTATTTGATATTGGTAAACTCATATGTACTACCATTGAGTTTCAAGCTAATAATAAATTTCACTAGGGCTTGTACTAGTTTTCCTAACGCTCTTGGTTGAATTTTGGTCATAATGTGAATTCAATCTTTTAACCTTTTAATTTGCTATGAACAAACAGGGAGACAAACTGGAAATTGTCGTCATAAATGCGGATGGGATCCGACGGGAACACATGGATCTCCGCAAAGATTGATGTTCTTCTACTTTGTTTTTTGAATTGAACCATCATCTTGATCTTAGATTTCAGTTGGCTTTATCTGGTGTTGGGATGATAAATTTTGAATCTTGGATTCATTAGTTGTTTTATTGGTTTTTCTTATAATTGAGGATCTGCCAAGGCAAAGAACAAGCTAAATCCCTTTATTGATCTAGAGCTTCAAGACACACTTTTTCATGATTAAACAACATAATCAACAACATTTTAATATTTCATAATTAAATGAACAAGTTATCAAAACTTGGAGCACGATGACCTTACCCCTATTTTAATGAATTCGAACCCATCTAAGCTCATTTTCCACTATTCAATAATTCAATGCCGAAGCCCATGCCACGGTCTACCAAAATCTACTTTCTATTTGATACTTTTCCTTTAAATTCATCAATTCCTCACGTTTTCATTCTTCGCAACCGCATAAGGTTAAGGATTGCATTTACTGGTTTTGTTGGGACCCCTTTTCTAATTCTTCAATAAAATAGATGCCTGCATAATATAAGCATTTTGTAGGGGGGGGGGGAACCCTACAACCATACATTTGATTGGGGTTTTCAACCTTATTTAGATTCAAATTAACATAAGTTTTATATTTGAATTAGAGATATCCTTTTTCCTTGGAGCAGTTGATAGCGTCATTAAACGTTTCCTCTACCCCATAGTTAAATTTGAAACCGATATCCAACATTTTCTTTGACGACAACCCAGGATATTTATGACCTTTGATTTCTGCTAGGAATCTGTCAAAGCAAGGACAAGTTGGGGAAAATTTTGCTGATAGCAGGACGAACATAAGATATTATACTAAGAATCTATAAAATGTTAGGAGATAAAAATATATTATCAATAGAAAATATCTAAATTATATGAGAATTTGAAAATTTAAAGGGACGGTTGCCTCATCAACCCCTTATGTCCATCCTTGATTATTAGTTCATGATTATTTTTATTATAATACGATGGAATTGTTTGAGAAAGATGCTAAGGTGGCGTTTGGTTGGATGGAATCCCTTGAAATTGGTGGGAATTGGAATCCAATTCCACCAGTTTCCCATGTTTGGTTCAAGTTTTTCAAGGGAATTTGAATCCCTGATAGAATTCAATTCCATCAAATGAGGGAAAGTTAATTCCATCTAAAAATGGATGGAATTCAATTTCCTTGTTGGAGGTAATTGAAATTTGATCATACGATCCTCGTCAATCCTTTGGTAATTTATTCATATATTGAATAAAAATATTTTTTTTATTATTTCGAGTCGGGTCGGGTTTTTAATTCATATATTCGGGTCGGGTCGGGTCGGGTCGGGTGAAACTTTATTTTGGTCGGATCAGATCGGGTTTTTTAAAGTGTGATATTCGGTTTGGGTCGGGTCGAGTTCGGATTTAGGGTGAAAAAAACCGGACCGACCCGAAAATATATATAATTCAGGTCGGGTCGGATTAAGTCACTGTTTTTATTAAATAAAAATAATTGGTCGGGTTGGATTTCTAATTCATATATTCGGGTCGGGTCGGGTTTTTTAAGGGTGATATTCGGGTCGGGTCGGGTCGGTTTCGAGTTTATGGTGAAAAAAACCGGACCAACCCGAAAATATATATAATTCGGGTCGGGTCGTATCAAGTCACTGTTTTTATTAAATAAAAATATTTTTTTATTATTTCGGGTCGGGTCAGATTTCTAATTCATATATTCGGGTCGGGTCGGATGAAACTTTATTTTGTTCGGGTCGGGTCGGGTCGGGTTTTTTTAAGTGTGATATTCGGGTCAGGTTGGGTCGGGTTCGGGTTTACGGTGAAAAAAACCGGACCGACCCGAAAAAATATATAATTTTACATTATATATTTAGGAATAATTACAATAATACCCCTCTATATATAATTTTTTTCAATTAAGTCAATGTTTTTATTGAATAAAAATAATTTTTTTATTATTTTGAGTCGTGTCGGGTCGAGTTTCTAATTCATATATTGAATAAAAATAGTTTTTGGTATATTTTTTTGTAACTAATTAACATACTCCGATTGGAATGTATTGAAATATTGCTCTATCTTTTGGTAACTTATTAACATATTTTGATTGCGATGATTTTAACTTATAATGTTTATTAGCATGTTTTTATAATTTATTGAAATGAATAATCAATCAATAAAATGAAATTTTAATATTTTTAATTTTTTATAATATATTACTACATGTAAGTTGTAAAATAAACTAAAATAAAGCAAACAAACAAGAAGGGTAATTCTGTCATTTTACATTACTGAAATCAAATTCATCTGACATATCTGCGAACCAAACAAAATATGGAATTGGATTCCAATTCCTACAGATTCTAATTCCTTTACAGATTTCAATTCCCTCATAAACATTCTAGCGAACCAAACGCCAACTAAGGGAAAGAGATTCACTCACTCTAGTGTTGGAATACTGGGTACTTGGCAGAAAGAAATTCAGACATTTTTTGAAGACTCATCCTGTATGAAGAAAAGTTGTATCTCCCCTTCGCATCAGGATATTCAAGTAGGAAAATGTGTGCCCCTGACACGTCATCAACATGTACCATCGGTGTATTTAGAAGGGCTCTATATGCATGCTGCTCTCCTGCACAAACAATTCACCTTCACCGTCTATACATTTGAAAAAAAAACTCAGTTTTTTATTATAAATTACCATATAGATTAAGGAGTTTGCTTTGTATTGTACCTAAGACGAGAGCCAACACTGACCGCACTGAGAATTTGGGGCATATGAAAGAACATTAACAAAACTAGGAATCACTGTCACCACTTCCAATCCATGTTGTGCACCAAATTCAAGAGCAGCCCATTCTGTCCAAGTCTTGGAAATCATGTAAGAACTCAAAATTGGGGTTAATTTTCCTCTAATGAAATCCACATCAGACCAGAAACTCTCATCCAACATGTCCAAATCCTGGCCGTTGAAAACAACACCGGATGCACCAGAAGTATAGACAACTCGCTTCACTGTTTTTGATTTTAAGCATGACTTCAAGATGCCTAGTGTTCCGCTGATTGCCCTTTCCGTTACGATTTCCTCCGGTTCTTCGTTTCCGAAATCTGCGGGAGTGGAACACTCCTTTGCTTCCCTCGATGACTGCATCGAAACTGTCGGGATCACTAAGATCTGCATTGAAGATCTTGAGCTTCTCGGCTGCCCCTGGCAGATTGATGAGGAAACTAAGGTCTCTTTTGTTTTCTGCTCAAAAAGTTGGAAATATAACACAGCTAAACATATAGTTCCCAGAAACCAGCAAAGAAACTTAATTTTCATTCGAGCCATAAACGAAAATTGAGATTAAGTTACTAGGATCAGGTCTAACAGTGGTACGGACAGAATAACCCTCTTGAAGAAGCCTCGATAATCCACGAAGCTATGAACCCAGTACCACCAGTCACACATAGGGGTGCTTATCGAGCGAGTCGATCACGAGTTAGGTAGTGCTCGACTCGTGCTTGTTAAAAAGTTTTGTTACTCGACTCATTGCTCATTAAATTCGTTAAAATTGTGCTCGACTCGTGCTCGTTAAAAAAATTTATTGCTCGACTCGTTTCTTGTTAAGCTCGTTGCTTGGTAAACTCGTTTGTTAAGCTCGTTGCTCATGAAGGGCGTTGCTCGTCTTGTTGCTTGCTAAACTCACCAAAATTTTTATTTTGTTTTTATAACTATAGTTAAAATCTACTAAACTATGTATACCTTCATATAAACATAAATTAATAATTTTAATCCAAAATTATCGAAAGAGTATATAAAGTAATTTTAAAGTTTAAACTTTAAAATAACAATTCTCAAATATATTAAAATAATAATTTAAGGTTTGGTTCTGGGTGTAGTAAAATAATAATAATTAATTAATAATTTAGTATTCCTTTATTTTTATTAAAAAATTTATAGGTTAGTAATTTATCATCTTTTTCATTATCTACAAGTAAATTAATAATTTTTTAAAATAATTACTAAAAAAAACTTATAAAAAATTAGTGAGCTGCTCGCGAACTTATCGAGTTGAGTAGATCTTTGCTCGACTCAACTCGTTCAGATCTTGAGTCGAGCTCGAGTTCGAGTCAAGTCCCCGAATCGAGCTTTGACCGAATTTTAACCAAATCGAGTTCGAACTGCTCACGAGCTACTCAACTCATTAATCACTCCTAATCACACACGTCTTCTTCCATCTCTTGGACACAACTCCTTTGTTAGAATATTTGTATACATAATAGTGAATTTTCCTAGTCTGAATACATGTGATATTTCATTTTCAATATTCAATTATTTGGGTGATGATAATTTAAAAATATTTATATTTAATATCATTTGGAAGTTGCGACTTCATTGCCACCTTTTTCATTACCACCTTTTTCAGCAATAAAACAAGTTATTGATGTCTGCACTCTGAAGTCATCCCATGAGCAAAGTTGTTCACCTTTCATCAATTAGGATAAACTTCAAATTATGTCTGATCAGTTCAAATATTTAATTTGTTGTGTAGATGGTGCATGTGTAAATTAAATTAGATTACAAAATTAAAAATATATATTTTTAATTACTTGGAAAATGATATGATACATTAACAAATTATGTAAGACCATTTCAAATATATATTTTGATGTGCGGATGTTGCACATGTAAATTAAATTATATCACTTAATTAAAAGATATTATTCATATTATTTTATTCCTTTCATTAATTTTCATGATTGTGATTTTATTTTTGTTAATTTAGTTTTTTATTTAAAAAAGTCTCTAATCATGTAATATTCGGTCATTATTTAATCAGACATGAAATAATAAATCCTATTCTAACAAGAAGATTAGTCTTCGATTGGAACCTCTCAACTTTAATCTTGAGCCAACAAGTCCTCTCATTGAAAAGTCACGGTAATCCCGTTGAAAACATGAAATATCTAAAATGTGTGAAGTAAGATTGTTCCCTCGCTTCCATGGATGTATCGAGAGGAGGGGTGGCGATAGTCGTCTCCTTTGTAAATTTAAATTTATCATATATTTTAGATTTTTTCTATTGAAAATTTATTTTCACTCTTAAGAATTTTACAAGTTCGTCTCCTTAGCATAAAATTTTGCGTCCGTCCTTAATTCGGGTCTCTTATCCAACTTGAGCGAAGATACTCTTCCTCAACGAGTTGGTTTTTATACAACAGCTGATATCTAGGCCAAATGTATGCAAATCTTCTCCACAAAATCCTCAACCAGGGTCATGCACCTCCGTTACAAGCCTCAGGCTGTTAAGAAAGGAAATCAGACGATGCAAATATATGTCACGCAAATATAATGGTCCGAAGAACTTATACGGGATGTGTGCATAATTGAACTCGTGAGACAAATTAAGCCCAATAGGATGTGAATTAGACCCATTTAGGTATAAGGAAACATTGATTTTGTGTAGAAGTCAATTGAGGACTAATAGTATGAATAAACCAGTGGGGGAAATGAGGCTGGTCTTTCCTTGATTTGCCTACATAAGTCGTGGAAATAAGGGGGTAATGGGAGCTTTTCACCCATCCTTTTTCCCTTCAGTCTCCTATTTGTCTGCTTCTTCTTCCCATTTAAGTGCGTCAATATGTATGTATGTATGTCATCCAAGTGAGACATTATTGGATATTGTGAAACATGACTTATATAATAAATAAATAATTGTATGATATTGACTATTATAAAAGAGCAAGTCCATATTAAATGATTTAATACGATTAAGGTTAATTGAACTTCAGTAATTAAATAAAATATATAATACCAAAGAACTAATTTGTAATTGATGATGAGATGATTAGAAATTATAGTGATGCATTAAATTATTTATTAGGGTTATAGTCCTCAAATCACACATGAGTTAACTTTTATGATATATCATCTTCAGAAGATAAATAGATATTAGCTGACCATATTCCCATATGTAATGGGGTAAGGGGGAGGTAGGGTAGTAGGCTGCCCCAACGTCAAGTTGAGAGTAATTTCCGTGGAAGACTTCCGTTATAAATTGCCCTCAATGGGACTCGATCCTACGACCACAAGATTAAGAGCCTTGTGCTCTACCAACTGAGCTAGACGGACAATTTTAGAAGATAAATAGATGTCATATCTAAAAGAACTATATCATAATTTAGAAGATTTAAACTAAATATTTAAGATTTTTTTTTCAATAATAGATTCAAGCATGATTTTGCGTCAAATTTTTTTCCTAATGATTTGATATGAAAAATATTAAATTAATCTAATTTAATTTCAAATTGTTTCAGTTATAACTAGGAACCCTAACGAGTTTGGAACCATTAAACAATTGATTTATTAGATTTATAAAATAATAAAAAATCATCTTTAAATTGATTCCTTCATATCTTCTTTCATGCTCTTGATCCCGCAACTTTTGCACCATCGTGCACACATATATATATATATATGTTATTACCAAGAGATATCCTTTTTTTCCTTGCAGCAGCTGATTGCATCATCAAACATTTCCTCTATCCCATAATTAATTCTAAAACCTGTATCCAACAGTTTCTTTGATGACAAGCTAGGACGTTCCATACCTTTGATTTCTGCCAAGGATCTTCCAACACAGAAACAGCTCTTAGTCCATCATCATTATGATGATGATGATGCAGAAGAAAAGATGTGCACTCACTCTGGTGTTGGAATAGAGAATTCTGGGTACTTGGCACAAAGAAATTCAGACAATTTTTCCAGACGCATCGTGTGCGAAGAACAATTGTATCTTCCGTTTGCATCAGAAGATTCAAGCAAGAAAATATGTGCTCTTGCCACGTCATCAACATGCACTACCGGTGTTTTCAGAAAACTAAATCCGGAACCTGTACAAACTCAGCTTCATTACTTCAGGAGGAGAAAACTATGTATTTTTTCAGTAATTAGTGGAATATCATTAACCTTTAAAAAGAGTCAAATAACTTTTAAAAAATATAAAATGTAGGCTAAAATAGTATACTTTTAATGGTGATTATGTGGCATCCTACAAGACAGTTAAATACACTTCATGCATGTATATTAGTACTGTTTATCTTATCTCTCATGTCAGTAAATAATTTTAAAAAAATTATAAAATTATAAAATTGATATGCAATACACGTAGACTATCATATAAAATGTCATATTAGCACGGTTAAAATTTAACATTTTTTCGATGTTTTTATTAAAATAAGAGTTAATTGTATCACACGCACTCAAATTATGACTTTTATTTTAAATTAGTTCCTAAGCTTTTAAATATTCTAATTTTATCCTTAAACTATTACTATCATCTTAAATTAGTCCTCAAACTTTTGAACATTTCATTTTCATCCTCACACTATGACCTTCATTCCAAATTGATCCCAAAATTTTTTGAACATTTCAATTTCATCCCAAACTATACGTATATACTAATCTTATCGTTGATTAATAAAATCATTAGGACAAGTTATATTATTATTTGTTTGAAAAAAATAAAATTTAGGTTGAACAATGCTTGAAACTAATTATATATTTGGATAACTTTGGGATGAAATTGAAAGATTCCAAAGTTTGGGGACCAATTTAAAATGAGGACCATAATTTGGGGAAGAAATTGAAATTCCAAAAGTTTAAGGACTAATTTAGAATGAAAGTCACAGTTTGAAGATAACATCGGAATTCAAAAAGGACAAATTTAAAATGATAATAGTTTAGAGACATATGATGCAATTAACTCTTAAAATAATGATTTTTTTTATAAATCTGAAGTAAATACAATGTAGAATATGTTTGACGATAAACACTAATACCCCTGCATAAGCGGTGCTCAAACTCGAATAAATCTTTTAACTACTGAAATCGTTTGGTTCATACTTAAAGTAATGATATAACTCTATTTGAAATGATGAAAATTAAATTTAACTTCTATTAAAGGTTGAAGATCAAATTTAATTTTAAAAATAAAAATCAAATTAATAATAAATATAAATAATTTTTATCATTTAAACTTTTAAATCTTGGTATCGTAGAAAGTGAAGATTAAATAGGAACAAAAACCTGAGAATTAAACAAGAAATTAGATTCTTCTTGACTTGATATTGGAATAGTTAGGCAGTTGAGGTTTGGTTAAGGGAGTTAGAGTTGTTAACAGTTAGTTGAGTTAGTTGAGCTAGGCTTGTTGTTCTTGTAAAGCTTTATCTGCAGCTATAAAACAATGTATCTGGTTTACTTGAAAGAATGAGAAAGTTCCAATATTCATTTAGTTCAAACCTAGTATTCTAACATGGTATCATTCGCTAAATTTCCTGGGAAATGTATTTGTTTTTCGCTGCATAAAAGGTTCTTCTCTGAAAACTGTGGTCATTGTTGTTACTACTTACCATGTTCAGTGGTGATGGATCTTCTCCAGTCATGGAGTTTACTGCAAGAAGTGCTAAAGTGTTCTCCAATAAAAAACGTGAATGTAGTTCTTGATGAGACAATTTTTTTACTCTGAAAGTAGCAAGTTTTACTGACGGTGGGCAGTCATTGTCTTGAGCGGTTCTTGATGGGAACGATGAGGTCTCCCCTAAAACCGTGGTTAGTGATGATGGTGAAGTGATACCAAATGAGGTGTTTGAAGAGTTTATCGCTCAAGACAACGCCCTTGCATCGTGGTTACTTTCTACGATTAGCCCTCAACTTCTGCCTCAGTTCGTGGGTGCAGAAACAACATCAATGGTCTGAAACACGGTGCTTCAGTTCTTTGGGAACAGATCTACGACTGCCGTTATAAGCTTACACTATAAGCTACAATCTTTCAAGAAATGTGATGACTCAATGAGAGTATATATCACATGCTTAAAAGAGGTGTGTGATGCCTTGGAGTCATGTGGCAGCGTGGTGTCTCAAGCTGAACACATTGCTAGTATACTGAAGGGACTCCCTCGTGAGTATCAACATTTTGTGGCGGTTATAACCACCATGCGAGAGTCTTTAACCCTTGATGTTGTGTATACCATGTTAATGGATGTAGAAACCCAGATAGATGGCTTTGGTGATCAGTCTGAGGTATTGCCAATAAGTGCAAATATTGCTCAAGGAACAGGTTTGAGCGAATCCTCTACTTCTAGTTACTATTACGATCATAAGTCTTCTCGGCCGCCTGTCAATTCTGGTGGAAGGTCTGGTAGAAGAGGCCGAGGTTATGGTCGATATAAGCAGTGCCAACTATTTGGTAAAAATGGCCACTTGTAGATAATTGTTGGCATCGTTTTGATCAAGATTTTCATGGGGTTACAACTGGTAGTAAGACATACTCTAAGGATCAATATGGAAATACGTATTATTCCATGTATGAAACTAAAGGTGCTGAATGTGAGTGTTGTCATGCTCGAAATAGTGGATCTCAGGTTGATTCACGTCCTCAAGTACTTACCTCAACAGTAGCTCGTGAACGATGGGTAGTGGACTCGGGTGCCATACATCATGTTACACCAGATGGAACGGTTCTCAGTCATAGGGATGACTACAATAGCCCAGGTAAGCTGGTAGTTGGTGATGGAGTAGCTTTAGACATCAAGGCAATTGGTAATTCTACTTTGTGCTCATCCTCCCGAGCCTTATTATTAAATGATTTGTTGCATGTGCCAAGAATAACCAATAACCTCTTATCTGTTTCAAAGCTTGCTAGGGATAATAATGATTTCTTTGAGTTTCATGCACATGAGTGTTGTGTTCGTGATGAAGAATCTGGTGTTATTTTGCTTTGTGGAAAAGAATAAGGTGATCTGTATTCATTTGCTACTGATCCTCAAGTGACAGTCCTAGTGGCTGTAGAGGCAAGTTCCATGGTTGCATCTCTTGACTCATATGAACTTTGGCACCGACGGTTGGGGCATCCTTCACATGATAGTTTAGTCAAAATCTGTAAAGAATTGAATGTAAATGTTTCAAATGCAATAAATAAAACGTGTGTTGCTTGTCACATGGGAAAGAGCAACAAACTACCTTTTCATAATTCAAATACTGTGTATAATACTCCATTTAAGCTTGTGTTTACAGACCTATGGGGACTTGTACCAGTTACCTCAAATGGTTTTAAGTATTATGTCACCTTTATTGATGCATGTACTAGGCATTCCTGGCTTTATGTTTTGAAGGACAAGACAGAAGCCATTGTTGCATTTGGTTTGTTTCAGTAAATAGTCAAGAACCAATTTAACTTGCCTATTAAAGCAGTCTAGAGTGACTGGGGAGGGGAATATAGGCGGCTGTCAAGTTGCTTGGTTAAAAAAGGCATTTTGCATCGTGTTACATGTCTACACACGTCAGAACAAAATGGTGTGGTGGAATACAAGTATCAACATATCATCGAACTTGCACTTATACTTCTCGCTCAGGCATCTATGCCAATTTGCTTTTAGTCCTATGCAGTCATTACTACAGTGTATTTAATTAATAGGCTACTAACAAAGGTGTTGCAAGTAATGTCTCCGTTTGAGAAGTTTTTTGGCAAGAAACCTGAATATGAGGCACTGAAGGTGTTTGGTTTCCAGTGTTTTCCATATTTGCGACATTTGTTAAAACAAAAGCTTGAGTTTCAGTCTTAATCGCGTGTTTTCCTTGGTTACAATCCTCATCACAAGGGATTTCAGTATCTCACGCCTGATGGTCGTATATATGTATTGCGACATGTGGTGTTTAATGAGTTAAGTTTTCTTTTTGCATTCACTACTTATACAGGTTCTTCAGCCCACAAAGCTAGTCAACAGTTTTAATCTCTAGAGGTGGTTACCGATATAGGAAAATTCAGTGGACATGGTGGCTCTACCTCACTAAATATGGGATATGATGAAACCAATAGTAAAAGGATAGTTTCAGTTAGAGTATACTCAGCTGATGAGTATGGGGATGCATCGAGAATTACAAGTTCTGCTTCGAGTGATGATAATAGAGATTATGCTTCTCATGTGCCCAGTCATGTGCATAATAATTCCAATGATGTTGCTGCCAGTACATCAGCATATGTTCAAGAATAGCATGTTGATGGTGGAATTGTTGAAAACAGGCACCAAATGCTTACATGCAGTAAGTGTGGTGTTTTTAAGCTAAAGGTGTACACTAGTTTTTTTTATGACACCGTTCCTACTAGTGTTCGAGCTGCATTACAATCTTCTAGTTGGAAAGCAGCTATTCAGGCAGAACTTGATGCACTACAAGAAAATAATACTTGGTCTCTTGTTCCCTTGCCCAAAGGACGTGACATTGTTGGTTGCAAGTGGCTCTTTAAAATAAAGAAGAATTCAGATGGATCTCTTCAACGATATAAAGCACAGTTGGTTGCCAAAGGGTACTCACAGGTTCCTGGGTATGATTTTAAGGATACATTCAGTCTATTTGTGAAATTCATCACATTGAATGTAGTACTTTCACTTGTTACCACTAAGAATTGGTCGCTGCATCAAATTGATGTGAATAACACATTTTTGAATGGAGAGCCGTCTGAGGAAATGTTCATGCAGCAGCCTCTAGAGTTTGAATAATTTGTTGCTGATGAGTTATCTCTCGTGTGTAAGCTACATAAAGCTTTATATAGGCTTCACCAGGCACCCAGAAATTGGCATGACAAGCTTAAGGTTAGTCTTGAGCGAATGAGATTTGTTGAGTCCTTAGCTGATGTGTCACTCTTTGTGAAGTGTGTAAATAACTGTTATACACTTGTTTTGGTTTATATGGACGATATAATTATTATTGGTGAGTGTAAGGATGATGTTGAGAGAGTGATTTGACTCTTGCAAGGAGATTTTTTATTCAATGACTTAGGTGAACTGAGTTTTTTTTTTCTGGGGTTGAGGTTATAAAAAGTAGTGGCAAGCTAGTTCTCTCACAAAAGAAATATGTTCTTGAGTTTCTAGAAAGAGAAAATATGCTAAATGCTACTCCGACTGCCACTCCAATGGTCGGATCATTAAAATTGCTTTATGGCGTAGGATCATTACTCTCTGATGCTCGTGAGTATAGAAGTCTGGTTGGTGCACTTCTGTATGTGTGCCACACTCGACCTGATATAGCGTTTAGTGTAAATAAAGTTGCTCAACATATACATGATCCCCGTGAGTCTCATATAGCACTAGTTAGGCGTATACTTCGGTATTTGGCTGGTGCCCTGGACTATGGCCTCACGTTCTTGGCTGGTGAAGCAGGGCTGAAGGTTGTTGCCTTTGCTGATGCAGACTGGGGAGGTGATACAGATGATCGCATGTCAGTTTCTGGTCATACAGTGTTTCTTGGACAGTGTCCTGTGGTCTAGAGCTCGAGGAAGCAGAAGACTGTTTCTAGGTTGACTATGGAAGCTGAGTACCGTAGCAGACACATCAGCAGAAGTAACCTGGATTAATGCATTACTAGGTAATCTTGGAGTGAATCATCATGAAGAACCAGTTATCTGGTGTGATAATACAAGCGCAATTTCCATGAGCATGAATTCGGTTTATCATGCAGAGTCAAAGCACGTGGACATGGATGTTCATTTCATTAGGAAAAAGGTAGCTGCCAAAGCATTGCGTGTTTTTTATATGCCAACCAACTATCAGGTAGCAGATGACCTCACTAAGCCATTGACTAAAGCTGCGTTTGAAGTTTTTAGAAATAAGATATGTGTACTGCCTTGTTGAAGAAGGAGGAGAAAGGAGAGGGAATATTGGAATAGTTAGACAGTTAAGGCTTGGTTAAGGGAGTTAGAGATGTTAACAGTTAGTTGAGTTAGTTAAACTAGGCTTGTTGTTCTTGTAAAGCATTATCTGTAGCTATAAAACAATGTATCCGATTTACTTGAAAGAATGAGAAAGTTCCAGTATTCATTGAGTTCAAACCTAGTATTCTAACACTTGAAATCTTCGAAGAAAAAAACGTGCATTTATGCTAGAATAAAAAAATATTATATTACTAAATATAAATCCTCAAGCTAAATGGTACAATTAGCAAGCTTTTACCTAAGATGAGAGCCAATGATGAGCGCACTGAGCCAGGGAACTTGGAGCATATGAAAGGACCAACAACAAGACTAGGAATCACTGTCACCACATGCAGTCCATGTTGTGCACCAAATTCAAGAGCAACCCTCTCTGTGAAGGTCTTAGAAGTTATGTAAAAACCAAAGTTTGGGGTAGTTTTACACCTAACGAAACCCACATCAGACCAGAAACTCTCATCCATTATGTCCAAATCCTGGCCGTTGAAAACAACGGCGGATGCACTAGAAGTATAGATAACTCTCTTCATTGTTCATGATTTTAAGCATACTTTCAAGATGCCTAGTGTTCCACTGATCGCCCTTTCCGTCAGGATTTCCTCAGTTTCTTTGTTTTCGAAATCCAGTGGAGTGGCAACATAGAATACTCCTTTGATTCCCACTAAGATCTGCGTTAAAGATCTTGAGCTTGCGAGTTGCCTTTGGTAGATTGGTGAGGAAGCTAAGGTCTCTTTTGTTTTCTGTTCATTTGTCATATACGTGACAGATGGAAAATTTTATATTAGGGAGTAAACTTATAAAATTTTAGACGCAAAAACAAGTTATCAATAAAAAATATCTAAATTATTTAAATTTAAAATTTTCAGAGGCCATCACCCTTGTCGATCTCCTTTCAATCCATCCCTGGTCATACCACTCTTTAGAATAAGAAGAGAAGAGAAAAGATGTTTTCTTTGTGAGTTTTAAGTAGTGTTACCTGAATCAGCTCTAACAGTGGTACGAATAGCGTAAACCTCCTCTAAAAGCCTCTTGATCAACCATGAAGCTATGAACCCTGTACCTCCAGTGACACACACTGATCCCTTATCAGCTTCCATTACGCTTTACTAGCTATTTTCGATGTATAACTCTTCGTGTGGTGTTAGTTTAAAGGCGTATTCCTTTGTTATCAATCGATCTTCTGCGACTTTTGCACCATAATGGTTTTGATTTTTTCCACCCGTTAAATTCCACTACTCTCAGGACCAATGGAGGAGATATTTCGATCCTAAATTAAAAATGCGGGTGCAATGACGTTACTGATTTGCTTCGCATTCTGGTCGGATCAGGTCAAGTCAAATTATATCAACAACAACAATAAAACTCTATTCCCATATGCAATAGGGTAAGGGGAGGTAGGGTAGTAGGATGCCCCCAACGCCAGGTTGAGAGCAACTTCCGTGGAAGACCTCTGGCAGTAAGAAAATTAAAAATAAAGATAAAATACAATGCATGTATAAATAAATAAATAAATACATAGTTGGACAATATCCATATGCAGTCTTCATATGCGCGTCTATAATGGGAAGTAATCCCTGCAAATAAATCCATGCGTAAAAATCTCTACATATAGACAGAAACGTAAGTCCCAGCTAAATTTTAAAAGAGGGAACATGAAGAGAAGGATGCACAGAAGTCAACGATAGCAAGCTACGAGAAGGAATAAAGTCAAATGAGTTAAAAACCTAAACTAAGGCAACACTACTCCGCTACACTAGTTCTAAACCTTCATAATTTCCAATGACAGAAACGTATAAAAAGTAGAAGTCATAGAAAATTACTACAAAGACATTAAAAAGAAGACAGAGATGTTACACCCTATGGCTGTGACCTACACTACTCGGCTACCCTGGTCTTAAGTCTCCATACTTTCCTATCAGAGGTCATGTCCTCGGTAAGTGTTAAAACATTCAAATCAACTCTCAAGCAGTCTACCCACTTCCTCCTTGGTCGTCCTCTCCTTCTGGCACCGTCGGTTGTAATCGACTCTACCCTCCTGACCGCATCCGATGGTTGTCGCCTAAGGACATGCTCAAACCACCGTAGTCTTCCCTCCCTCAATTTTTCGGATACATGCACCACCCCAAGGACATCCTAATAGCAGAGTTTGGTGTCATGTCCCACAGAGTCCTACCACATGCCCATCGAAACATTCTCATTTCTGCGGCCTCCAAGTCAAATTATACCAAGTTAGATTAAATTAAGTATGTATTTTGTGAGGTCAATTTTGTTGGTTTGACTCAAATCAAGTTAAGTTCGGGTCAACTTGGGTTCAGGTTATTATCATGTTGATTTTAAATTAGACTTTGTTTGAGTTCGGGTCAGGTTAATTTCAGATCATGTCAATAGCAATTTAGATCAAAACGGTTCAGGTCCAATTCAATTAAATATCAGGTTAATTGAGGTTCGTATGAACTTCAAGTCGGGTCTCGTTTAGGGTCACGTCATTGACATATAAAATTCAAGTTGAAAAATATCGATTTCAGGTGAACTTCAAGTCGGGTCTTACCAGGTACAAATGGACTTCATGTCGAGTCATTTTCGAGTGAATTAGTTTCCTCCTTTCACGAATGATGTCTAATTATAATTGTATATTTGTATTGTATACTCTCTTTGTAACGTAAAAATGTGCATTATGGATTTTTTGTTATTTTTTTAAATTTTGACTAATTATTATTTAAAATGTATTATTGATAAAAATATGTAAAAATATATTTTAAAAACCTTCAATCAAGTAATTTTCAAATATATATTTTAAAAACCTTCAATCAAGTTATTCCTTCAATCAATGTATTAAGTACAGTGAGGAAACTAGAAATATTTAAAGTATAGTGAGTAAAATAAGAGAGATAATAAAATTTAATTATCAAATTTGTAATTTATCCTAAAAAATTATATACAGGCTTAATCGTAATGAGAAGTTTCGATTCATAGAAAATAATGGGGTCAAATAAAAACGATGGAGTGATTAGGAAAACTTAATACATTAAATTTAGTAAGAAAATTGAAATTTTTTAAAATTTAATAAATAAAATAAGAGAGGTAATAAAGTTATAAAATTTTGTAATTTACTCGATCTCTTATTTAACGTAATGTAGTGCGCCACCGGCCCCAATCAAACTCTTCTTTAAAATATTTGAATACAAACGAAAGCAGTTCAGCTGTTGTCCTAAACATACTGTTTATTACTAGCTTGTTAAAGCATTTGTTTAATCTGGCTTTTAAATTTCATTCTTTCTCAGTTAAACCAAAAATTAGTATCCATTTTACTTCCTCTCCGTCCGCTCTTATGTCGAGCAAGCAAGCATGCATTCCACACCTTTCATGGAATGCCAAATCCCCATATAAACCCTAAATTCACAATCACTATCCCACTCTCACAAATCCCTTACTAGAAAAACAACATAAAGACAAACCCAGACTTTTATTTTCCTATTGTTTCACTTAGATTATCTTAACACCCAAGTAATCCCACCAACCTTAATTATATTATTAACGTTTTAGTCATTCTCCCAAGGATTTAAACGGTTGCAAGAACTGTGATTAAAACAAAAAGGATCAGGCTTTCTTTTTCGTCATTTTTTCTTTTCGGTGTGGGGTTTTATTTTACTCGGGCAATATGCATAGATCTGGAGCAACGATGGCGTGGAATGTGTTCAGGTTTTGTACGGGTCTGAGGGGCCTCGGCTCGGTCATGATCCTGCCGGTTTTAGGAGTCGTGGGTGTCACTTACTATTCTGTCGTTTTGACAAATTTTGGCCCAGCTTTGTTCGACGGCGGCCTCGATTCCCTCACCGCTGTTGTCGTCTTGATCTTATTTCATTGTCTGGTAAGTCTCCGAAATTAACCTAATTTGGTTAATTTGGTTAATTTGGTTTTTGAGAATTGCACCTCTGTTTCTGCAATTTCACTAAAAGTCAGCTACTGTGAAATTTAAAGTCAGCTAAGTAAAGGATCGTTTTCCCTCTTAAGTGGTTAAGATGGTTCTGAAAATGTTAAAGTTTCAAATTTGTGTTTGCTCGCCCATTAGTTAAGAGTGGTCTTTTAGGATCTTAAAATTTCCCCTTTTATCCTAAATGTGGTGTATATTTATTGTTGTTTGTTATATGTTAGAGAAAAGAAAGAGCAAATCTGAAATATTGTTAAAACGCAAAGGCTCCATCTTGATCCTTTTCTTATACATAGCTTCGAACATCCAATGCTAGAATAATTAACTTGGGTTTTGGATTTTTGATCAATGTAATCATATTGCTAAAAAGAACGCAGAATACTGGATTGTTAAATGTAAGGTGAAAAGTGACACTAAATATGGAAATTTTGATGTGATTCTGCAGCTGGCGATGCAATTATGGAGTTACTTTTCTGTTGTTTTCACTGATCCGGGTAGCGTACCAGCTAACTGGAGGCCAGCTTTGGACGAGGAGAGAGGGGAGACCAACCCATTGAATGGTTCAGAGTTCAATGGCTTGCAGTCAAATCCATCGAATCAAAGGATTAGATGTTGTCGGAAGTGCAACCAGCTGAAACCACCTCGCTGCCATCATTGTTCTGTTTGTGCGTTTTTCATACACTACTAAAGTTCGTCGTTTCTTTCTGTGCACATGCTAAATATTGTCATCATCAATGATCAGTTCCATACCAATTTCATTGTTTCAGGTGGTCGGTGTGTGCTAAAGATGGACCATCATTGCGTGTGGGTTGTCAATTGTGTTGGTGCATTAAACTACAAGTATTTCCTTCTTTTCTTGGTATGTTTTATTTTCCGAAGTAGTTTCTCATTCTTTTATGCCCACTAGGTCATACTTTGCTATATTCTTAGCTTGAAGAATTTTTTATGGAAGCATAACTTGAGTTGTGGAGTGTTTCTTTCCACTGACATTTTCCTCTTTGCATTGATTATGTTGATATAACTTATGATTGCAATTTATTTGATGTTGTTGGTGCCTGTTTTCTTGGCATTTTTTAACTATGATTTTAAATCCCGATGCAGTTTTACACACTCCTTGAGACTAGTCTTGTGACTTTGGGTTTATTGCCTCATTTCATAGCATTCTTTACTGATGTAGAAATTCCCGGAACTCCTGGAACCTTGGCCATCACTTTCCTTGCCTTTGGTATGGGCTTCATGGACTACTGTTCTGATCTATTTTATTAAGTTACCGTGTAGTATGTACAAATGTATGACTATGTGCTGCTGTGGCAGTTTTGAATCTGGCATTTGCATTGAGTGTCATGGGCTTTTTGATCATGCACATGTCTTTGGTGGCAGCTAATACAACAACTATCGAGGTATTTGGCTTCGTCTCGAATTTTAGTACCATGTCGTAATATTTGCTGTTTTCAGCTCTAGTCTTTATCATCAAATGGTATCAAGAGATGCTCAATTTTCCAACAAACTCAATACTAGACCAAGTAGATCAATGAATTTTTTGGACAACCGGGTTATGTGTTGTTGTCCTCCAGAATGCAGTATAAATGGACTCAAATTTACCAACGAAATCTGTCATTGTCTCCGTAACAGGCCTATGAGAAGAAAACCTCTCCAAAATGGCGTTATGACCTTGGTTGGAAGAAAAATTTTGAACAGGTTACTGTTTTTGCCTTACATTGCTATCTTCCTTGTTTAAAACCATCAGTTTAACCATGCTTTGGTGTTTGTCTATGTGTACAGGTGTTTGGCACAGACAAGCGATACTGGTTCATTCCAGCTTATTCAGACGAGGATTTACGACGAATGCCAGCACTTCAGGGCCTTGAATATCCATCAAAGCTTGATTTTGATTCACAGGAGTTCTAAAAGGTTAATAATGAAACAGCAATAATAATATAAAAACATCCACCACGCCAGGAAATTTGGAGAACTTTCTTTATAAACAATGAAGGTTGGTGCATTGCTCCACTTGCCTTGTATTCTAACAGGTGTATTACTATGCGGCCAGTTTCGGCTTCTAACTGTTCATTCCTCGGGCATCGTCATGTATAATAGCAATACAGTGAGAATATATATCAGCATAGGGTTGTGAAAGTGGTGGTGGGGGACTGACAAGTTTACTTTCATTTTTTTTATATATAATTACGTGTTCTGATTGTATTTTCGAAAGTACAATGTAACATTTCTCGTCGTGATATTATTAATTTAGTTCTTGTAGATTTCTTGCATTAATGATTGGAAAACTTAGATATTATTAAATTTAACGTTTATTTGAAATGGTGAAATGTTATATAAATTCTAATGTAAAAAAAATTATATTATTCTCATCTTCAACATCAAAATATCTTTATAAATTTAATGTTTTTTATGTAACTAAAAAAATGAAAAGAAAATCCTTTCATTTAGCGAAACGAAAATCCTATTGCGTATATAAATCTACAACAAAATTATAAAATTTTATTGTTCTTAATTTTATTTGTCTCGAGTTAAGTTTTGAAGCATATAAAATTTAAATTTTTAAACAGTAATTGATTGTTTCTACATACCTAAACGCGTGACAGATTCTAGATCTATCTTTACCTCCACGACTATAGATGATTGTCACGTGAAATAACGTGTTTACACCACTGAATAGAAGAATGCAAGAACATTTGATTTCTTCATAGTTATAAATTTATCAACACTCTTAGACGTCTGAAACAGACTAGGGATGGACTTAGAGGGGTAGATGGGTCAATCGCTTCTTAAAATTTTAAATTTTTATATATTTTAGTTTTTTTATATTTTATGTTAAAATTATGTTTTTGCCATCGTAAAATTTTATAAGTTTTTCTTTCCTTTAAAGTTTCATAAGTTCACCCTCCTCTACCGTAATATCATGCACCCGTCTTTGGAAAGAGTGTGTCACGAGTTTTTTAAAATTAAGGTTTCATCATCATTTTGTTCTTTCTAATGATATTTTTTGAACAGGAGATCTTCAAAAGAATTTCTGGGAAGATTGCCCCGTGTAAAATTTCTCAGGAAAGTAGCCTCTTTAAGATCACTATTTTCTAAGAAAATGGAAATGGAAAATTACCAGAACATTTCTATCATTCAGCAGCTCCTAATGGGTTCTGGCTTAATTCGTAAAAATCCAGTATTTAAAAGCCCAATAAGTTTCCACTGAAGGACCAGAAGAATAATAAACCCTAGCCCGAGCGAGCATTTCATTTTTGATTCCAGGGTTTCTTTGCTCAGAGCAAGCAGGACAGAAGCAGCCATGCAGTCGAACTCCGAACTCAGCAACCATGGGTCGTGTGCACAGATGAGGGTTTGTATTTGCTCATCACACATTATAATTCATTATCCTCCAAAAACAATCCTATGATTTATGTAGTTGAAATCAACTCTTCAAGATCGATCGGACTCTGTTTGCAGTAAGGGTATCTCCGCATCTGTTCTGCCTTACAAGAGGACTATACTAAGGACATGACATCTGATAAAAAAATATAGAGACTTAAGACTAGGGTAGTTGAATAGTGTGGGTCACAGCTACCATCTATGTTTTCTTTTTAATACTTTTGTAGTAATTTCCACGACTTCTACTTTTTACATTTCTTTCATTAGAATTTATGAAGGCTTAGAATATGATAACAGAGTAGTGTTGCCTTAGTTTAGATTTTAATCCATTTGACTTTATTCGTTTTCGTAGCTTACTATCGTTGCCTTCTGAGTATCATTCTCTTCATGTTTTCCCTGTTTAATTTTAGCCAGGTCTTACGTTTTTATCCGAGATTTTTTTCTCAGGGATTATTTTCTATTTCAAGCGTGTATATGAAAATTGCATAAGAAAACTGTTCAATCATGTATTTATTTATTTATTTATACATGTATTGTATTTTATCTTTATTTTTAATTTTTCTTACTACCGGAGGTCTTTCGCAGAAGCTGCTCTCAACCTGACGATGGGGGCAGCCTACTACACTACCTCCTCCTTACCTCATCACATATGAGAATAGAGTTTTATTGTTGTTGTTTTTCTACTTTGAAAGGACACAATTCTTTTTTTCATGTTCTATTGTTTTGTTTTATAATTGATATTTGAATCGTCTACCGGATTGGTTAGAATAGTGGCAGGCAAGAATCAGATGTTTGATAAATGGAAGCTTCATTATTTTTTAATACTAGTTAATTAATTCAACATTGTAATGGCTAGAACTCATTGATTGGCCACAGTGGTAGAAGAGATTGTTGTTCTTCCTAGAGATCTCAGGTTTGAACATATGCTTGTGCAAGAATCAGATCTTTGTTCGAACGTTGTCTTGTGTTTCATCTTTCTTCAAATCTGATTCGTTTCAAAGATAACATTGAACCCATCTTTGTTTTCTGTGAGGACTTGCTCCCGAGATCCCCAAGGATCTGTACTACCTGATTAAGGAAGCTGTTTCCATCAGAAAACATCTCGAGAGGAACCGTAAAGACAAGGATTCCAAGTTCAGGTTGATCTTGGTCGAGAGCAGAATCCATCGTCTTGCCCGCTATTACAAGAAGACAAAGAATCTCCCACCTGTATGGAAATAGTAAGTATTTGTATCCCTGCTCCCATATGCTGTTCTTCGATATGAATGCCTGAACCATGGCGAGTGAGAGGCATATGGTCGTATAGCAACTCACTGAAATTGTTATCAAAGATTGTTTGTGACCCGCAAATCTCAACACACTTTTCCTTTATGCAGTGAGTCAACTACCGCCAGTACTCTTGTGGCTTAGAGCAAGGGCACATAATGAACCAGCTTCCAGTGCTTCAATTGCGATTCACCTTGATTTGCTGGACTCAACCTTTATTATTTTTTATTGAAATGTTAAGTGTAGTAGGGAAATATTATGTTTTGTGCATCAGAATAAGTGATCTTTTTTTTACCCCATTTGAAATGATCATCCAGCTCAGTTGGTAGAGCACAAGGTTCTTAACCTTGAGGTCGTGGGATCGAGTCTCACGGAGGGCATTTTATAATATTCGGAGGTCTCTTACGGAAGCTGCTCTCAACCTGGTGTTGAGAGTAGCCTACTATCTTACCTCCCCTTACCCCATACATATGGGAAAAAGAGACGGGAGGTGTTTGAACTAAAAGGTTCTCCGTCAATTGAAGAGAATTCCAAGTCTATATAGTTCAATGGACTTAATTTTGCGGTAGTTAGGCTTCAAAATCACTAAAAAAGGACTGATAAATGACCTTTAAGTTAAATTGATTTTTTTCCATTTAATTTTAGGACTAAAATGAATTTCTGAAATTAGTTTGAGATTTGTTTTAAAATTGAACCAATTTCGATTCCTTTGAATACTCCAAATGGAGACCCAATTGGAGCCCAAGTGCCAAAAAAAGATTCATTATACAAATGGAGGGGCTTTCACCCAAATTGCCGCCGCTCATGTATGTATATATTCCTCTTATATTTTTATTGATACTATTAGGATATCTTCATGTATACTAATATTAATTTTTTTGACCGATTTGAATTACTTTTAATTTAAATTATAATTAACATTATTATAATTATAATTACGTTTTATCTTTTTATATTATCTTTAAATAAAATAATTAAAAATCACAACTTTAAAGATTAAATTTGTTTTTAATAAGATTTATGTATAAATTCTCAATGATTCTGTCAAAAATCATTGTTGATATGCTAAGTCATCATAAACAATTAGAAACCAAGATTTAAATAGTGATTCGTTTTATAAAAGTATTGGTATGGTTAAAAATGGTTATTATACAACCGCGATACATATAATGACCGCAATAACATTTGTTGTGTCTGCAATTATTATTAATAGGGGTGTGCAAATCTAGGTACCCGGGTTTTCGGGTACCCGAAGTGTTGGGTACTCGGATCTTAGGGTAATTGATTTCTCGACCCGTGTCTCGACTCGGATGTTAACGGGTACCCGGATACTCGATTTTTTTCAAATTATTAATTAAAAAAACACACACAAATTTAAATATTCGAAACTTTGAATTACATAGTCCAACATCCAAACATAATTTAAAAATGTCATGTTAGCATCATTGTTCATTTTTAAATATGGGTGACCAAAATAGAATCAAAACGTAACATTAGGTATAATTTTGAAAAATATAATAATCGAATGACCAAAACATAAATTAGATAATATAAAGTGACCAAATAGGTAGTTTACCCTAAATAATAATCGAGTGACCAAAACATAAATTAGATAATATATAAGTGACCAAATAGGTAGTTTACCCTAAAAAATAATTCCCTAACCGGGTACCCGACTCGTCCGGGTAATTATTTTAGAAAATTACCCAATTTTTTAGGTTCGGGTTGACGGGTCAGATCAATCGGGTCGAGTATTTTTGCACACCCCTAATATAAACACAATACAATCAATTGTTATATAACGGTAATGTTATGTATCAGAAAAACGATTGTTCTATAACAGTAATGGTAGTGTTCAAAATTATTATTATACAATCGCGATACATATAATAACCGCAATAACATTTTTGTCTGCAATTATGACAAACATAATATAATCGAAGACACGATTGTAATTGTAATTTAAAACGTAATTGCAATTTAAATCTCTATTAAAAACTACAAAACCCTTATGCCATGACCTAAAAAGACGCAAATAATACCTTCCACGAATCATAAACAAATATAGAAAGGAATGGAACAACATATCAGCGTGTGCTATTTTTTTTATTGGCAATGATACAATGTGTGCCAATCAGTCAATACAATGCAATAAAAAAAACCCTAAAGAATTAAATTTAACAAGAAAGAAAGAAAATTGTTGTGGTGTTCATTTGATACAGCGTGTGCCTGCCCAGCAAACAATGTCCACTGATCTCAAACCTTGTTCAAACACACAAGAAATAACAAAAAACCCGCAATAAACACAGAAATATAAAAAACAATGATTAAGAAGGTTAATGAACTACTACTATGAGAATTCAAAGAATGAATTCATCCAGCAGCTTTCTTCCCACCAGAATAGTAACTCAGATACCACCTCACAAACTTCTTCAAACCACTCTGCAAATTGGTACTCGGCTTATACCCCAGCTCCCTCTGAGCCAAGCTAATATTGGCATGAGTGAACTCAACGTCCCCGTTTCGAGGCAACTTCATTATCTTCCTCTTTGCATTCACATTCAATAGCCTCTCCAAGATACTCACAAGGTCCGAAACCGGAACAGGCCATGTGTTCCCCAGATTGTATACCCTCAATTGAGCTGGACCCTTCTTCTTCCCTCCACTCCCTGTGCTCTTCTCGGCCGTATCCAATGCACCTAAACACCCTTTCACAATATCATCAATATACGTAAAATCTCTCGCCACCGTACCATGATTAGCTGCCTCGAATATTGATATCGACTTCCCCTTCAATATATCCCTGGTGAAGAAGAAATATGCCATATCTGGCCTACCCCAAGGACCGTAAACGGTGAAAAACCTCAAACCGGTTAAAGAAAGTCCGTATATATGATTGTAAGTATGTGCAATTTCTTCACCAGCTTTCTTAGTCGCAGCATATAAACTAGCAGGTTGATCAGTTCTATCTCTCTCAGAAAATGGAACTTTGGTATTAAGACCGTAAACAGAACTCGAAGATGCCCACACGATCACAGGCTGCGGATTAGCAGACTTGCAAATTTCGAGTAAACTAACGAAACCAGCAATATTGCTATGCACATAAGAGCCAGGATTTTCCATGGCGTACCTGACGCCAGCTTGAGCAGCTAAATGCATAACGTGGGTGAACGCGACAACCTCGAAAAGTTTCCTTAAAAGAGACGAATCGTTGATGTCTCCTTCGACAATGTAAACCCCAGTTTGCTCCAGAAGCGCTTGCCTAGCTCTTTTCAACGAAGGGTCGTAATAGTCATTGAAATTGTCAAGTCCAAGAACACCGTCTCCGCGCGTCTTCAAAGCAGCCGACACGTGGGTACCGACGAAACCGGCGGCTCCGGTAACCAAAACACAGATGCCATTGTGGGAACGGATACGGGCAGATGAACGCACCCTTTTTTCCCAAGCGGGTCCACCCCAATTGAAGGTACGGAGAGAGCGGCGCGAAGGATCTTGCGGGAGGGGATTGGAGGAGGGAGATCGAAAGAAGAAGATCAAGATCACGCCCATGAACATAAAGGACCAAAACGTGAGCTTTGCAAGAGAGGAGTGCCACCTCAATCTATTGTGAACGTAGGGTGATTTTTCCATCTTGAATTTCCCAGGCGTTGATGGAATGTTGTCAAGATGAGACATTTGCTTTGACATTGTTAAAAAAGAAACCCAGAATTCGGAGAATATTTTCCCCCCTGTAGTTTCAGGATTAGGGTTTGGGAAAATGGGTATTCCAGCTAGAGGGAATGTTCTGCTCTGTCGTTGGTGGTGGAGGAGGAAAGGGAAGTTCTTTATATAAGTTCTTCTTTATCTGGGGGGTTGAGTCTTTCAGGCGGCCGGTTACGATGGTGGTAATGGAGCTTTCAGTGTGACTCTGGTCTCTGGCTATCTCTGACTCATTTTGATGATGAAAATGAGAATCTTGACATGATGGGTTTGTTTCTCATTTGGTTTACATACGCACAGCTCTCTCAAAATGGTTCTAAGAAAAATATTAATCAAGATTTGATTTTTGTTTTAAAACTGAATGGAAACTTGGGTGAAATAGTTAAAAATAGGGAGGTTAAGAATATAATAAATGAGTAAAATTACCACCTTCGTCTATATTTATCTGTGAGGTAAGAAATTGATTTCAGTCTGGGATTTGGTTGGACAAGGTAATTTGCCACCACATAATTAAAATGGGTAAGAAATTTATTTCAGTTTGGAAACTTAAATTTTGTCAGTATTTTGAGGCATAAATGAGGAAAATTTATGTAAATAATATATTTTTAATTAATTAACGGAATGATATTATTAGAGATTATTTGCATGAAAGACATTTATTCCGGTCACGTAGAGTAAGATATGTTTTGTCAATACTACTTTATCCGATGTGTTTTATTGAAAGTACTTTTATCATGCGTATTAGTTTAGGCGAAAAATAATGTCAGATAGACACACCTTCCATTTATTTTCTTGCAAAATCGAATTTTAATTGTTGAATAGTTTAGGGTTTTCTAAAACGGGTTAGCATTATGGTTTTTATAAATTAGAGTATGTTGAGAAATAGTTTAGGTTTAGGGTTTGATATTGATTTGAGATTTTACGAGTTATGGTAGTAAGATATTAGTTTTTGTTCGAATATTTTGTATATAAAGATATAATCACAATTTGATTTGATAAAAGTTTATATTAATAAAAGATAAAATACAAATGAAAAATTAAAATATTATGATTATTGATTGTGAGATGTCAACAAAATATGATATTTCATTCTAGTTGTGTCATGGATTTTTATAATGACCATATTGTTGTGGTTGTTCGGTCTTTTCTCTGATATTCCCATTGAAACAAATCTTAGTTAATATCGGACAACCTTTTGGATAGCAAAACAATAAAGGATCTTATAACATTGTAAACTCATTTCATTCTCACTCATAACATAGAATAATTAATAAGAAATACATATAAATTTATGACTTGCCATATATGGATATTTGAGTGCTTAAAAGACTTTATAATTGCATAAGTGTTTAGCTATGTTAAACCTATATGAGTTTTGCACTACACCTTCCAAAGGAAACACTAGTTTAGTAACTCAATATATATATTGAATGCGAAAATTTTTAGAATTGCCAGTTGGTCCCGTGACGCAGTGAAAAATTAAATTGATGATCTTCTTTATAGATCAATGTACGAATGGCGAAAGCAGGAAAAAAAGAGATGTAGACCTTGTTTTTTTGGATAAAGGTATAAAGAATTGGTGCAGATTCGATCACCTTCTCGTGATCTCGATCAAGCCACAACGAAATGTCTTAGTCTTTATGTAGTTTGCCCGGTAGAAAAGAATGACAAGTCTTTTCATAGTATTTCTGTAATATGGGGATACTTTGTTCATTTTAACATGTAGAGACATTTTGAAAATTCTACATCACATAAGGATATTTTGATTATTTCATATATCAAGGTCTCATACTAAGCTTATGTATTCATTATGGATTGATTTCAACCTTCTTTTGATGCATTAAGAGGTAAATCTAGTGTTAGCTCTATCGAATAACCGAAATACGTCAAGATAGGAATAAATTGTCTTATAAAATATTTAGTGTGGAAGCAACCAAAAAATAAAATTTTGAACAATGATTTAGAGTGGTTCGACTTCTAAAGTAAGTCTACACTAGTATCCGCACTAAGGATTTCCCAAATCCACTAAATTTTCTAACCTTTGAGGACAATGTGTAACCTTGCTTACACTCTCTCCACAATAGGAGTTAAAAATTTAGCAAACAAGAGAGAAAACCTCACAAGAAGAATGTGTTTGCAACAAATAAGCTCTCACCCAAATCATACTCGAGTGAGATAGATAATGAGCTCCAAGTGTATTACAATGGAAAGAATATGACAAATAAGCTCTTAAACTCTTTTGATGTTGGTAAGATCTTTTAATAATGTTTCTCTTGTTTTCCATTTGATTCTTGATCCCTTTTATGTCATCTAATGCATTTCTAGTCGTTTGGAGTCGTAGATGGTTGATTAGAGCCGTTAGAATCATTAATTTAGAACATTAAATGCTCGCATGCAAATTTAGTATCGATACCAAGGAATGAGTATCGAGACCAAACATCTAGACTTTGAAATTTATAGTCATAAGAGCCTTTAGTATCGAAACTAAATTACATTCTAGAATATTGATATCGTTATTGGTTATGGTTTCGAGAATCAGGGATAGTTTTTGACAAAATCAAATATTTTTTAGCTTTGAAAAATATTTGTAAATTATATGATGACTCAAAAACACTTAATATTAATATTTTTCACAATTAAAAATCATTTGAAAACATTTTATGATAAATTTTCATAATTTCTTAAGGTGTAAATTTTAACAAGATAATTCATTTAGTAAATCATGTTATATTAAAATCAAATATTGATTCAACAGAGTCGTAACTCTATTTTGACATACTCAGTATTATTATTTTGGAATGTATTATTAGGAGCTCCTCATTTGTGAACTTTATTTATTTATGTTTTGAAAATATGGATTTAATGACGATTATAATCGAGATTATAGTTTTTGTGTGGGGTCTTGAATAAAAAAAATAGTTAGTCGCTTCGCTGATTTTGTGTAACGCTTTAATCCCTCAAACTTTGAATTAGATAGAATTAGGATATTACACATAAGGTATGTAACATCTTCAATACCGGGTTAGTGACCAAATTGTAAAATTTCATGAATTGGTGATTAAAGTGGGATAATTGAATAGTTCAATGATTTATTGAAAATATGATGAAGGTTATTTAGTAATTATTGAATGAACTAAAGGGTAAAATAGTCATTTGACATGGAATATTTTTATTTTTCCTTTATTAGATAAGGAAGCCACGTAGAAGAGAAAAGAAAGCAAAATAAACTTCCAGAGTTCTCTTTTTCTTCTTCAGTCGTGAGTCACAATGGCCAAGGTGAGTTTTGTGGATTAGTTGATTATTTGTTAAAATAAAAATTGGTTTATGATTATTAGATGATAACTAAGCTTAAGGAAAGCTTAAGTTATCTTAAAATCAAAGTATGATGGAGTTAGGAGGGATTAAAGATTTGAGGTTCCTGGGTGAAATCTTGAAATAGAGTTCATAACTAGAGTTGGAAGTTAAATTTGACTTGTCAATGGTCTAATTAAGAAGTTAGAAGCCATAGAATTGGAATTAAAACATATTGCAAAGTTGGTTTAATTCTTGGGTTACATATGAGGAAAAGAATTTTGAAGCTAAAGATGGTTCATATGGATATAAATTGGTTTAAGCATGTGTATATGAGTTGAGAACATGAAAGAGGTTGAAAGATGAAGCATTTGAGTTGATTTGAGTAGATTTTAGAGCTTAAAAATGAATTTTGGGCTATGTGCATCGATGCACATTCGAGGTGCACCGATGCATCAAGGGTAAATTTCCAGAAATTGTTCAGAGGTATATCGATGCACAGGAAGTGCATCGATGCACCCATTAAAAATGGAAACATCAAATGCAATTAATGCATCGATGCGTAAGGAGTGCATCGATGCACATGATAAGGGATGCATCGATACACTGTAGAATGCATCGATGCACTTCAAGGGAAATAAAATTATACCTTTCTTTTGGTGTAAGAAATGATAGATTAGTGTATATCAACTGAATACTAATATGTATCAATGTATGATTATATGGATATCGAGCACGAACAAGTCCCGGAGTGATTATCAAGTTATGATTCGATCGCAAGAGAGGAAATTATGATATATGGATTGGAACTTAGTGAGGCCAATGTGAGTGCATATTATTTTATATATGATGTTTAATAGGAAAATAAGACTTGTGACAAGTCTAATTTCTATAGTATTGTGCATGAAGCATGAACATGAACATGTGTTTGTTATGAGTGTCTAAGTTATATATTATGGTATGTGTTGACATGTTATAGTATATGTATTTCATGGTTGATGTGAATATATGCTATGTTATGATGATATGATAAGAAATTATATGAATATAAAAGAGAAGTTATGTGATAATATCTTTGAGATATATAGAAATGGAATATAAAATTTCGCGAATACATGATATGGAATAAATTAGGTAATAATATGGGAATATGGTAGAAAGCGAGTTTAGAAGAAATGATGGGAATGAAGTACTCAAGTGTAAAGGTTATATAAACAATAAGAATGTGAGTTGGGTAAGTGAATGGTGGTATGGACATTTATGTGAAATAGTAAAATATAATTATATCATTGAATGAGAATTGAAACAAAATAGATAATATTAACCTATATGATGATATGAGACTTGAACATAAGTGATAATATGAACATATAAGATGAGTTGATGGGAAAGATACATATGCTTAAATAAAATTATGATATATGGGTTGTATGATGGAAATCTACGTAGTCATATTAGAAAGTTATAGGTACTATATGAATTGAATTAGGTAAATAGATTAGATTAGTATTTAAATGAAATAATAGAAGTGACATATGTTTATGAGTGTGACAGATGTGATATGATCTAGGTGAATATCATAGAATGAGGTATAAGCTATATGATATGAGATAAGTTATTTTATACATATATGATATAAGCTATTAATCAGGACATATGGGATTATGAGAAGGAGAATATAAATGATGTGAATACAAGTATAGGAAAAATGATATATATATATATATATATATATATATATAAAGATGAATTATATGAATACACATTTAGATGATGAAATGATGGATTATATGAACATGTGAATATATATATATATATATAGGATAAGACATAAAAATAAGATATAAGCAATGTGACAAGAAATGTGAAATAGTATGAAAAGTGAATATGAGCTACGTGCTACGTGAAAGTGAACTACGTGTTTATGTGAAAATGTGAAATGACATAAATGATTATGCCCATGTTATGTGTCATGAGAGCTAGGGTATAGTTGGCATGCCAAGAGTCGAGGGTCTACGCGGTCCTTCGGGACATATATGTATTTTTCAGAACATGTGTGAGGTCTTTTGAGACACATTCTTGATCATTGGCATATGTATATGATTCTTAAGGAATGATATGTGGTCCTTAGGGACAACCTTATATGGCACTTCGGTGCATTTCTATGCGGCACTACGGTGCAATTCTACGTGGCACTTCGGTGCATTTATACGAGCTGTGGTGACAACATTAGTGCGCAAACTCTATAGACTCATATATCTATAGTTCTCACATCTGTACATGGGCTAATAAGAAAAACAACAAATATATTACATGTGATTTGTATGCTTTTGTGATATGAATGGTATTATATGATTTATATGATGATATGTGGATTGTATGATTAAATGAGGCAAATGTTGGTTAAAATGCTAGGTATAAGAGGATATGTATTAAGTGATATAAACGATAATAATATTGATAATGAAATAAGGCTAATGATGGAAATGATGAGTGATGAATATATGTGTGCATATGTTTTTATATGTAATGATATATATTGCATATGTGTTATAGGGATTTGTTACATGAATAAGGATATGAGTGATAATAGTAATTGTTCATGCATGATTACAAGCTATAGTTATATTTTATGTTTATTGCCTCACTAAGTCATCGACTTAGCGTGTGATTATTTCACACGTAGGTTACCGAAGTGAGAAGAGTAAAGAGCAATGTGGAGCAAGACAGGTCAGTTCTCCTTACCAAAGGTCAGATAAGAAGAAAGGTGAATAATATGTATTTTAATACATAAATTTCTAGTTGGCATGTATTCAAAATAATGTATTGTCTAAGCTCTGAATAGTTCGATAAAGGTTTTGAATAAGTTATATGTAATAATAAATTTTAATTACTCACTATTTTATACAAGTAAAGGTTTTTGAAAAGTCAATGTGACACTTCGGATACGGGTTGGGGATGTTACATTTAATGGTATCAGAGCTACGGTTTAGCCGATTTTTGGCATAAACTAAAGTCCAAAGTGTCATAAAATGTGTACATACCAACTCAGAGTGAAAATTTCTGATCTGATAAGGTAAGGAGTATGTTGTCTTGCCAATAGAATAAGATTTGTATAATATAATAGAAATTGATTATAGAAATTATCGAAGTGAATCGATAACTAAAAAATCTGATGGTGATAGCAATTCACCTGCCCTGGCCAGGCAGGATGAAGAGCAGAAACTCAGAAAGTGTCTTATAAGATTAAAGGTTGATTTCAGAAATTGAAATCATATTTGAATAGTGATAAAAGGTTTTCACTGTTTCGAATAAAAAAAGTGATATGGAGAAGTTTTGTTATAAAGTGAATAAGATAGAATATGGTGAGCAAGTGTCACCATAAGGACGTTAGAAGATCTAAGGATGTGATTAGAATTTGTTGAGAATTCGAGAATAAGTGCATCAGTGACAAGCGTATAAGATATATACAGCCAGAGTTGATGAGTTTGAAATAAAGGAATAGTACCGTGTATAAGTAAGAATGTGGATAGAATAAGGGTTTGTATTTTGGATGGATAGAGTTAGCGTTGGCTAACCAAATTATATGATGGAAAATGTATAGAATTTAATATTTTGAGATGTTGTAAGGATAAGACAACCAAATATAAAATGGATCTGGATACAGTTGTATATTTGGACCATAGTAAGGTGATATAGTAAAGGAAATAAGGATTTGTATATTTGAGTAAAGCTGAGGATTGATAAGAAGAGTTTGAGAATGTATATATCAATGATCAGTTTATAAGACAAAGGAAGTTATGATGTTGAGTTTGAATAACGGAAATTTCAGGATGTATGAGAATGGAGGTGAAATTGACAAGTTAAGTAAACGAATTTTGAGATAATTTCGATTGGAAATGATGTATTTGATTGGTTGACTAGGGTTTGTTCTCTCGATTGGACAGATGTTATTGATTAATTATCAGAGTAAAGGTTATAAGACTGGAAGAAAAGGTAAAGTTGAGTTAATCAATTATGATGTGAAATGAATGTAGTTGTGTATTCGGATCAGATAGCTATGATGTAGAAAAGAAGATAAGTATTTGCATGGAACCTTAAGGAAGGAAAATACATGTATAAGAATGATAAAGAATGAAGTTTTGTATAAGTAAATGAGTTATCAAAGTTATGAAGATGTCATAAAGATTGGTACATAGAGATGAGTATAAGTGATAAGACAAGAGTATGTGAACATGAAAGGAAAGATATGATTTGGGGTATAAGGAATAAATAGAGGAGTAATGGAGTAAAGAAATGAAAGGAATTTAGTTAAAGGATCAGATACAATAAGGGTTATATGGAAGTGTAGATGATAATTTTGATATAAAAGTAAGAAAAGTGTACAAGGTGATGTAAAAAGATTCTTTAAAGTGTATGTTGAATCATATTTAAAGAAGATTTAAGGTCTTGTTTTTGGTTAAATGATGATGGAAAACGAATTTGGTTATTATTGTAAGGCAATTAGAGATGAATTTATGATGTTGGGTGGTGAAAATGGATGTTACTGTCTACATGATTAGTTATATTATATGAAGTCGCAGAAATGGTCAAAGGAAAATGCATAATGGAAGGAGTGAAAAGATAGAAAGGTATTAAAGTTACTTGTTACTGTTTATATGATCAGTGACAGTAGATAAATGTATAAAGGTAAAAGGTGGTTGAAGAAATAAAGGAAGAAAAGATTAAGAAATGAGGTAATATGAGAACAATAGAAGATGTGTTCTTATTGATTTTTAGTGAAAATTCGATGACGAATTTTCTATAAAGGAGGGGAGATTTGTAACATCTTCAATACCGAGTTAGTGACCAAATTGTAAAATTTCAGGAATTGGTGATTAAAGTGGGATAATTGAATAGTTCAATGATTTATTGGAAATATGATGAAGGTTATTTAGTAATTATTGAATGAAGTAAAGGGTAAAATAGTCATTTGACATGGAAGATTTTTATTTTTCCTTTATTAGATAAGGAAGCCACGTGGAAGAGAAAAGAAGGCAAAATAAACTTCTAGAGTTCTTTTCTTCTTCTTCAGCCGTGAGACACCATGGCTAAGGTGAGTTTTATGGATTAGTTGATTATTTGTTAAAATAAAAATTGGTTTATGATTATTAGATGATAACTAAGCTTAAGGAAAGCTTAAGTTATCTTAAAGTCAAAGTATGATGGAGTTAGGAGGGATTAAAGATTTGAGGTTCTTGGGTGAAATCTTGAAATATAGTTCATAACTAGAGTTGGAAGTTAAATTTGACTTGTCAATGGTCTAATTAAGAAGTTAGAAGCCATAGAATTGGAATTAAAACATATTGCAAAGTTGGTTTAATTCTTGAGTTACATATGAGGAAAAGAATTTTGAAGCTAAAGATGGTTCATATGGATATAAATTGGTTTAAGCATGTGTATATGAGTTGAGAACATGAAAGGGGTTGAAAGATGAAGCATTTGAGTTGATTTGAGTAGATTTTTGGGCTTAAAAATGAATTCTGGGCTATGTGCATCGATACACATTCGAGGTGCACCGATACATCAAGGGTAAATTTCCAGAAATTGTTCAGAGTATATCGATGCACAAGAAGTGCATCGATGCACCCATTAAAAATGGAAACATCGAATGCAATTAATGCATCGATGCATAAGGAGTGCATCAATGCACATGTTAAGGGATGCATCGATACACTGTAGAATGCATCGATGCACTTCAAGGGAAATAGAATTATACCTTTCTTTTGGTTTAAGAAATGATAGATTAGTGTATATCAATTGGATACTAATATGTATCAATGTATGATTATATAGATATCGAGCACGAACAAGTCCCGGAGCGATTATCAAGTTATGATTCGATCACAAGAGAGGAAATTATGATATATGGATTGGAACTTAGTGAGGCCAAGGTGAGTGCATATTATTTTATATATGATGTTTAATGGGAAAATAAGACTTGTGACAAGTCTAATTTCTATAGTATTGTGCATGAAGCATGAACATGAACATGTGTTTGTTATGAGTGTCTGAGTTATATGTTATGGTATGTGTTGATATGTTATAGTATATGTATTTCATGGTTGATGTGAATATTTGCTATGTTATGATGATATGATAAGAAATTATATGAATATAAAAGAGAAGTTATGTGATAAGATCTTTGAGATATATAGAAATGGAATATAAGATTTCGCGAATACATGATATGGGATAAATTAGGTAATAATATATGAATATGGTAGAAAGCGAGTTTAGAAGAAATGATGGGAATGAAATACTCAACTGTAAAGGTTATATAAACAATAAGAATGTGAGTTGGGTAAGTGAATGGTGGTATGGACATTTATGTGAAATAGTAAAATATAATTATATCATTGAATGAGAATTGAAACAAGATAGATAATATTAACCTATATGATGATATGAGACTTGAACATAAGTGATAATAGAAACATATAAGATGAGTTATACGGGAAAGATACATATGCTTAAATAAAATTATGATATATGGGTTGTATGATGGAAATCTACGTAGTCATATTATAAAGTTATAGGTATTATATGAATTGAATTAGGTAAATAGATTAGATTAGTATATAAATGAAATAATAGAAGTGACATATGTTTATGAGTGTGACAGATGTGATACGATCTAGGTGAATATCATAGAATGAGGTATAAGCTATATGATATGAGATAAGTTATTTTATACATATATGATATAAGCTATTAATCAAGACATATGAGATTATGAGAAGGAGAATATAAATGATGTGAATACAAGTATAGCAAAAAATATATATATATATATATATATATATATATATATATAGGAAGATGAATTATATGAATACATATTTAGATGATGAAATGATGGATTATATGAACATGTGAATATATATATATATAGGATAAGACATAAAAATAAGATATAAGCAATGTGACAAGAAATGTGAAATAGAATGAAAAGTGAATATGAGCTACGTGCTATGTGAAAGTGAACTACGTGTTTATGTGAAAATGTGAAATGACATAAATGATGATGCCCATGTTATGTGTCATGAGAGCTAGGGTATAGTTGGCATGCCAAGAGTCGATGGTCTACGTGGTCCTTCGGGACATATATGTATTCTTTGGAACATGTGTGAGGTCTTTTGAGACACATAATTGATCCTTGGCATATGTATATGATTCTTAAGGAATGATATGTGGTCCTTAGGGACAACCTTATATGGCACTTCGGTGCATTTCTACGCGACATTACAGTGCAATTCTACGTGGCACTTCGGTGCATTTATACGAGCTGTGGTGACAGCATTAGTGCACAACCTCTATAGACTCATATATCTATAGTTCTCACATCTGTACATGGGCTAATAAGAAAAATAACAAATATATTACATGTGATTTGTATGCTTTTGTGATATGAATGGTATTATATGATTTATATGATGATATGTGGATTGTATGATTAAATGAGGCAAGTGTTGGTTAAAATGCTAGGTATAAGAGGATATGTATTAAGTGATATAAACGATAATAATATTGATAATGAAATAAGGCTAATGATGAAAATGATGAGTGATGAATATATGTGTGCATATGTTTTTATATGTAATGATATATATTGCATATGTGTTATAGGGATTTGTTACATGAATAAGGATATGAGTGATAATAGTAATTGTTCATGCTTGATTACAAGCTATAGTTATATTTTATGTTTATTGCCTCACTAAGTCATCGACTTAGCGTGTGATTATTTCACACGTAGGTTACCGAAGTGAGAAGAGTAAAGAGCAATGTGGAGCAAGACATGTCAGTTCTCCTTACCAAAGGTCAGATCAGAAGAAAGGTGAATAATATGTATTTTAATACATAAAGTTCTAGTTGGCATGTATTCAAAATAATATATTGTCTAAGCTCTGAATAGTTCGATAAAGGTTTTGAATAAGTTATATGTAATAATAAATTTTAATTACTCACTATTTTATACAAGTAAAGGTTTTTGAAAAGTCAATGTGACACTTCGGACTCGGATCCGGGTCAGATACGGGTTGGGGGTGTTACAAGGTAGCCTAAACAACTCCCTCACAAAAATTTTCAACATCATATTTCATGATCTTCAACAAGACACCATGTGAAAGATCAAGCAAACTTTTTTCACTTATCATCTAGGCAACACAAATTATTTATCAAACAAATTAATTGTCATTTCCATAAATAATTTTTAAGTGTTATTTTTTAATTAATTATATAAAAAATATTGTTTAATTAAATTTGCTCATAAATAATTGGTGTTTTATTTATCTAATACTAATAATAATAATAGTAATTGGAGTTTCTACATTTATCAACCCCTAAATATGCGGTTGGTAACACAAAATGGGCTTCATTTATTAGCATAAAATCATTTTCAATGTTAATATTAAGGTCTCCGGCATCTGCACAAAGTAAATTAAATTGGGACCACAGATTCATTACTTCAAATCTTTAGTACATCATAAGCTACAGTTTGATGCCACTTGCTATGTAAATCTATTTTATGTTGGAGGACAAATCTTTATAAGTTATGGCAAGAAAAGTGCAGCTTATCAACCCCATATGATAATAACAAAAGGGAAGTACAGTAAGAGATTGTCATTACATGCATTTACACTCCAGTCATGATTAATATTATTGAAGAAATAAATTAGTTCTGAGAAAAAAAAAACAATATTATAAAATAAAATGTGATCGCAGCTTCTACACAGGTCCCAGGTGAGTATCTGGTAGAAAGGAAGTGGAGGCGGAGTACGCCGCCGTAGTTGGGTTTTTCACTCACAGTTACATTCCATGTACTGTAAGAACAGAGTTGTAAATAGAAATAAGTTTATCTCATTGGGAGGGAATTGTCAATTCGCTCTTTCTATTTTAGGCATAGAATCGTAATTAGTAAAGAACAACTATTGGCCGATGATTTTTCGTGTGAGGAGAGGAAGTAGAGGTACAAAATGATAAGTAGAGACGAGAGACCAGGAAGGGAGAAAAAAAGTCATCCTATCATTTTTATCCTGATGACTTTTATGCCGATTCTTTAACACCTTGTGTTGGATATAAGGTCATCATATTTGTTAGTAGGCTGAGAAACTATATATATATATATATATATAAACCTTGTGTTAGATATAAGGTCATCATATTTGTTAGTAGGCTGAGAAACTATATATATATATGTGTGACTGTCAACTATCAGATTTGACGTCAAAGATTAAGAGTATAGACTCCGGAAAACGATTATGATAGAAGAAATTAAAGAAAGTTTAATAATTTAGAAAAGATATTGTCAGAGGTTTAACAAAGATTTAGTGCGGTAAACCTTGATTTTTTACATCATCTGTAAAGAAAACAACTGATACAGCAAAACATGAGAGTTGTTGAAGGCAGTTGGCCAAGAGGATCATTCCTCTATGGAATCCTATTGTTTAATATTACAGTCTTCATAACAGGGATCTGATACCAAGTAATCAAAAGTAGAAAACAATGGACTCGATTTGCCGATATGAAATTGTAGAAGAATGCAAAGCTGATATGTAGTACAATGTTCAACTGCTTTCGGTTGACAGGGTAAGGAACTCTCTCATATCATATCCTCTTCTTCCTCTTCAATATAACCAAGGAACTCTCTTTCAATCCATCCTGAGGCATTTTAAAGCTGAAGTTTCAAGATAACAAAGATTCTTCCAAGTGACCATTTTCTTCCCCATTCATCTGTCCTAAAACATGTTCACCTTTATTCAAAACAAAAATCAAGAAAAGCAAGCATGAGATTATCTTCAGGTGCAGCGAGGCAGTTTGATAACTCATCTCTCGTGGGAAAAAATCATTTGTGTATTCAAATTTAAAAGGACTTGAGGGCAATCTAAAAGACAACCAAAACAATTCAAAAACACTTTTGAAAGGCATAAAGCGATTTTGAAATGTAATCAAAAGCAATTACATTCACTCATACTGTAAATATCATTTACCATACCTTTCCCCCAGGAAGATCACGATTTCAAGTTAAATAAACAGGGGGCAATTTGTGCTGAGAGTGCACTACACATTATAATTATATGGTCATATTTTGATTTCTTTTTTAATAGTCTGATATGATTATAAGGTAGTATCTGTTCAGAATCTTTTTTATCCATTGATAACACACACCCCTACAGACGCACCTACTCAAACCTGAGACCTCCAGGGAGAATAACATTATCTTTTATCTCTGAGGCTACACAATGGGTTCACATTTTGACATTATATCTTCCTGAAAAGGACAGACCTTGAATGGCCACCAGCAGCGGTAACAGCAGCAGTAAGTTTGATAATGAATGTTTGACTTGAACAAGTTTCGATACAGTTATTTTATACCTTTGTATTTGTATATGAATGCATGAGTCAAACACTAAATATATGATACTCATATTCTTTATTACATTTGGTATTGAGACATAACAAGAAGTGAATTTTGACCACTATTGGATTGGACATGGCTAATTGAAATCTTCATGAGATAGTTGTAGTCTACCACATGGATGCGGTTGGATTAACCAGTAACTGATCTTCATGTTGAACAATAAATGCAATAGAGGGATGCATTTTACTTACAGCGCGGAGAGACCAAAGATGAGATGTGTTGAGGCATTGTTAGGAATGGACCACCCTGTCCAATTACAAACTGGCAGTCAGCCTACTTTAGCTTCATTTACAAAACAGGCATCTTTGAACCAATCCTCAAAGCATTTCTCTCTGTAATGTGCTTTGGATCTCCATTACTACATTATATATTTATATTTATTAGTTACTGGTTCTCAGTTAGGTTGTAGACTAGTTTTTTGTTGTTTCGTTCAGATTTAGTAATTTGTTTTGATTCAGTCCTCTGATTCTCTGGTCCTGTTTTATGGAACTCAAAAATTCATGGAAAGATGATGTAATGATTCTTTGGGTGCTTAAATATTTTCATAGAACAACAAACAACATCATTGATGTAGTGTAATGTGGGCAGCTGATGAAAGAGTATGCTAGTGGAATATGCTGAAGATACCTTCATGCCCATATCAAACATGTTCCACTAAAGTTCAAATTTCATACGGTATGAATCATACCAATGAACTAAGATTTTTTTTCCTTTTTGAAATTAAAAAATGTTTACATTAAAAACCCGTCTCTAGCAAAATGCTTTGTCAAAGAACTTTTGCAAGTAAAAGACAATGAGGATAGGATCGCGGATGAAAGACATGATGTATAGCAACCATAACTTATCAAGAGCTCAAGACCTTGCCTTCTTTCCTAGTGGATCCCCACACAAGTTTCTTGTAATATCCTCAATACCGGGTTAGTGACTAAATTGTAAAGTTTCAGAATTTGGTGATTAAAGTATAATAATTGAACAATTAAGGACTTAAATGAAAAATGTAGTGTAGGATCAAATTAGAAAGAAGGAGGAATAGAAGGACAAAATAGTCATTGACAAGGGAAATAATTTAATTGTTATGGTTATATATGTTTCCACGTGGAGTGAAGAGAGAAATACATAAGCTTCCAGAGTTCTCTTCTTCTCTTCTTTTCTCCCAACGTGAAGACTCATTGCAAATGTGAGATTTCTCATAAGTTGATTGTTAGTTGAAATTTAAGTTTGATTTTGATCCTTAGATGATAATTAAGCTTAAGGAAAGCTTAATTTACTTTAAAACAACAAGACGAAGGGTGTAGGAAGAATTAAAGATTAGGAGTTCTTGAATGAAATCTTGAAATAGAGTTCATATTTGGAATGAGAGGTTGAATTTGACTTGTCATCGACTTAATTAAGACATACGAAGTGTTAGAATTAGATTTAGAACATGTTGGAAATTGGGGAGATTCTTGAAATCTATGTGGAGGATTGGATTTTTAAGTTTAAGAGGTATTGAATGGGTATTAATTAGTTGAAGTAGGTGTATGCAAGTTAAGGATATAAAAAGAGGGGAAATATAAAGTGTTGAGAAGATTATTAAGAGATTTTCGTGCTAAAATAACATTTCTGGGCTATGTGCATCGATGCACATTCAATGTGTATGTTGAGTTAATCGATTGAAGGAATTGGCCAAGAGGGGGTGAATTGGCAATTAAAAATTTGGTGGAAGCTTTTGCAGAAAATTGAAAGTAATTGCACAGCGATTTAGAGTGGTTCGACTTTCTCAATCAAAGTCTACGTCCACTACCTTAGCTATCCACACTAAGGATTTTCCAACAAATTCACTAATTTGTTCTTTCTTTTGAGGCCAAAGAGACAACCTTACAACACCCTCAAGAATATACCCCAATTCTTGAGAACACTCTTTCCCAAAGAGAAGATTACAAATTTGCAAACTTACAAGGAAAACCTCACAAGGTAAGATGTTTGCACAATTCTAGAACAAGAAAAGAACACTCACAAATAATTACAAATAAGCACAAATGTTGTTCTTTGAAAGTAAGATGAATATTGAAAGGAAAATTGGCTTGATTTGCACAAACTTGGTGTTTGATGCTTTCTCTCTTGTTTCTCTATAATTTCTTGTTGATCAAGGGCTTCAGAACTTGTTTAAATACACCTTGAATCACTTATGAACGTTGGGGATGATTATTGAAGATCATATAGCCGTTTTAGTATGAAAACAATTAATAAAACAACTTGGAGCGTGGGGGGAATCGGTACCCCCTATGGGGAATCGGTTCCCTAAGTGTAAAATTCAAATATTTCGACCGTTATACAAGGGGGGAATCTGTACCCCCTGGGGGGGAATCGGTTCCCTCCGAGCATACTGGAATTCTCAGAGCCAAACCATTCATGGGGGAATCAGTACCCCCTTAGGGGGGAATCGGTTCCCTTTGAGCAATCTTGAATTTTTGGATTTGAAATGGTTCGAAATACTTTGTAAAATTATTTTGAAATTGTTTTAAGATTAAAACTTAATTTTACACTTTGAGTAAGGATTAAAAATGATCTTTGAAAGATTTGGAGTAATGTTTTGATATTCGAATAATTCTATCGAATATACTTAGAAAATCATTTAGAAAATCTTAAAATTCATTTAACTTAATTTGTTATATCGAAATATCAAAATGTTTTCAACAATCTCCCCCTTTTTGATATAACAAAACATTTTAGTAATTTTAAGATTTTGAAATCAAGTTTTGAAATTACTCCCCCTTACTTTAACACTTCTCCCATTTATCATTTAAAAACACTTTAACACTTCTCCCCCTTTTTGTTAAATCAAAAAGACATTTTAAAGAATTTAAACAAGGTTTTGAAATCAGTTAGCCAATTGATTATATATAATATAAGCTGCTAAGATCACAAGCAAGAGAAACATTAGCCATTAGTTTCATAATCAATATTCATAATTAATGTGAAATGACAAAAATTGGTCATAATGCAACTAATATGTAAATGATGCAAAAATAAACATTAAGCTCAAAATGAAAGTGAAAATCAAACCAAATATATAAGCATATAAGTTCAAATATCCATTTATCCAACAAATTCAAACACCCAAAATAAAACAATCCATGAACATCAAAATATTTCACAATTAAAAGTTATGAGTTCGGGACGATAAACCCATTGACCCAAAGACCGAGTTTGATAAACAAATTACTAAGGAGACAACCATAAACCAAGGTTTCTATATTCTTGGAAGGAACAATGTTTATGGAAACTCACTAAAAATGATATGTGGCAGATAAATCTTCTTTTTATGTTGGATACAATATATCCACCATATATCTATGTTCCTAAGGGAGGAGTACTTACCTCCGGATGGTCTAAACCACCAAGAGATCAAATAATGAAGGAATCTATCACGATGAGTTCTTAGGGTACTCTCACTATCCTTAGACTTATAGGGTGAATCCACAGTCTCTTTTTCATTAAACATGAGACATCTAGTCCAAAATGGGTAGCGATTGTGCCGGAGTCAATAAAAATGAATTGTCCTAAAAGATAGGATCAAATTCCTATAGTTTCAGATCAGAGCTCGTTTTGGACACATACCACATTGGAATAGAAAAATACGGACTAATTGATGATAAAACAAAGGTTTGAGTTAAAAGAGTTTATCAAACTTCTAGGATTTAAGAGTATGAAGATATTGGAAGTCCATATCTTCTATAGCTTGGATCGAAGGGATACACTCTTCCCAGATTTTATATGACTCAAAACAAGTATGGTACATATGGTATAGATCTTGTCCATAACTAGGTACGTTGAAACAAGAGTTCATAATGGTCATATTTTGGTTATTTGGATTGGGTGGAGGAATAAGAGGTCGGTTTTAACTTGAGCGACTAGACAATGTCCTAGGTCGTTTAGGATTTGACATGGTTTAAGAATCGGAATAGAATATGTAACCTTCAAATTTAAAAAAAACACATGTATGTAATTCAATCAATCCCAAAACTCAATTGAGTCCTCAATATTTCAAGGTTCTCTAAATCAATCCTAATGGGCAAAGTTTTTGAAAACTTTTGAAAAATATGGTTTTGAGAAACAATATAGTTTTCATAACAACAACATAATTCAATCAAAACACAATTAATGCCCGATCTAAAGTTCATCCTAGAACTAATTAAAACTAGTTCTATGTTTATAAATTGATGAAATAGAAGTTTTGGAAAAATACCTTGAAGGATTTCGGATTTAAGTGATATTAGATGAAGTTTGCACATTTTTTTGATGATTCCAACAGGTTTAGAGGATGATATTTGAAGTGAATTCCGATTAAAAACATTGATTTGAGGCAAGAATGGAGATTTGAGAGAGTAGAGGTAAGAAACGGTGTGAAGGAATAAGAGAGGGTTTGAGCAAATATTGGGTTTTGCCCGTGCTAAAACCAGAACCCCAGGGGGGTATCGATTCCCCTGTGGGGGGAATCGGTTCCCCTTCAAAGGGGGAATCAGTTCCCTCAAGGGGGGATCGATTCCCTCTGCACCAAAATGCTAAAATCCTATTTTAAACACACAAAATGCTAAATTAATTTCCTCTAGTGGTATTGGCAACTCATATATTGAAAATTAATCATGTTCAAACAATTCAATTAATCTTTAAACGATATTTGAACATAAAATTAATTTTTTATCAAGAATCATAAACTCCCCCTAACTAATAGCAATGAATGCAATCAAAAATTACTATTATAAGCATTTTTCATTTATTATTAAAAGTGCTAAAATTATTTTAAACACTCAGTGAAGATAGATTGGTCAAACCTAATTCTCTCCTAAGTGTCCAAAATCGTTCCTTGTCTAAAGGTTTTGTAAATATATCCGCTAATTGGTGCAAAGTATCAACAAATTCTAGAACTACATCTTCCTTAGTGACATGGTCTCTAATGAAGTGATGTCTTATTTCAATGTGCTTAGTTCTTGAGTGTTGGATGGGATTTTTAGTGAGACAAATAGCACTAGTATTGTCACACTTGATAGGAATGGTACCTACTTCAATTCCATAATAAAAAAGTTGTTGTTTCATCCATAAAACTTGTGCACAGCAACTACCAGCTGAAATGTATTCGGCTTCAGTGGTAGATAATGCAACACAATTTTGTTTCTTTGAAAACCAAGAAATTAGCATATTTCCAAGGAATTGGCAAGTATCGGAGGTGCTTTTCCTATCTAATTTGCATCCTCCATAATCCGCATCAGAAAAAGCATGCAAGCTAAAGCTAGAGTCTCTAGGATACCAAAGTCCTAAACTAGGAGTGTCCTTAAGGTATCTAAAGATTCTCTTAACAGCTAGTAAATGTGAATCCTTAGGGCATGATTGAAATCTAGCACATAAGCAAACACTAAACATAATGTCCGGTCTACTTGCAGTTAGATAAAGTAGAGATCCAATCATTGACCTATATAATTTAACATCTACACATTTACCTCCTTCATCTAAGTCAAGCTTTGTTGAAGAGCTCATTGTAGTGTCATGAGGTTTCCCATTTTCCAGTCCAAACTTCTTGAGCATATCTTTGACGTACTTAGCTTGATTGATGAAGATGCCATCTTTTCTTTGCTTGATTTGGAGTCCCAAGAAAAATGAGAGCTCCCCCATCATGCTCATCTCAAACTCACTTTGCATTAGTTTAGAAAATTCTTGGCAAAGAACATCATTAGTAGAACCAAATATTATATCATCAACATAAATTTGAACTACTAATAAATCTTTACCTTTATGCTTCAAAAACAATGTAGTGTCAACCTTCCCTTTTGAAAAACCTTTTTCAATTAAAAAATTTGACAATCTTTCATACCAAGCTCTAGGAGCTTGCTTTAAACCATAAAGTGCTTTTGTCAATTTTAAAACATGATCCAGAAAATTTGAATCTTCAAAACCTGGAGTTTGTTCCACATACACTTCTTCTTTTATAAAACCATTTAAAAATGCACTTTTAACATCTATTTGATATAATTTAAATTCATTGAAACATGTAAATGCTAATAACATTCTAATTGCTTCCATCCTAGCTACAGGAGCGTATGTTTCATCATAGTCTATGCCCTCTTCTTGAGTATACCCTTGAGCAACAAGTCTAGCCTTGTTTCTCACTATATTACCACTCTCATCAAGCTTATTCCTAAATACCCATCTAGTACCTACATTAGATTTATTACTAGGCCTTTCAACTAATGTCCATACTTTACTTCTCTCAAATTGATTTAACTCTTCTTGCATAGCCATAATCCAATGTTCATCATTTAATGCTTCTTTAATATTCTTAGGCTCTATGCATGAGATAAATGCAACATAATTACAAATATTTCTAAGAGAAGATCGAGTTGTTACCCCTTTTGATGGATCACCTATAATTTCACCATCCTTGACATAGTTGTACTCTCTTGGATAAGATACTTCCCTTTCTTCAATGGTTGGATTCTCAAGAGGATCACGAGTTTCCTTATTTTTCGTTTCTTCCTTTGATGATGATTCTCCAACGTTATGTCTAACGTCATTTGTATTTATAACACCTACATCATCATTCACACAAGAATCCTTCCTCGGAAGGGGATTATCATCGAAAACATGTATAGACTCTTTTACAACTAAAGTTCTTTTATTAAATACACGATAGGCTTTAGAATTTAAGGAATAACCCAGAAAAATTCCTTCATCACTTTTAGCATCAAATTTGCCAAGGTTTTCTTTACCGTTGTTTAAAACAAAACATTTACATCCAAAAGGATGAAAATAACTAATGTTAGGCTTTTTATTTTTGAAAATTTAATATGGAGTTTTCTTTAAAATTTGCCTAATCATTACTCGATTTACAATATAACAAGCGGTATTTGTGGCTTCCGCCCAAAAATATTTTGGCAAATTATTTTCACAAAGCATGGTTCTAGCCATTTCTTCTAAAGTTCGATTTTTTCTCTCAAGAACTCCATTTTGTTGAGGGGTTCTAGGTGCTGAAAAATTATGGCTAATACCGTTAGAGTTACAAAATTCAGTAAATCCAAGATTTTCAAATTTAGTTCCATGATCACTCCTAACACTAGTTATAGAGTAACCTTTTTCATTTTGGATTACTTTTGAAAACGTGATGAATTGTTCTAATGCTTCATCTTTAGTATTTAAAAATAGAACCCAAGTATATCTAGAATAGTCATCTACCAAGACAAATGCATATTGTTTTCCACCCAAGCTAGTAGTTCTAGTTGGCCCAAAAAGATCTAAATGGATCAATTGTAAAACTCTACTAGTTGATACATCATTAATGGATTTAAAAGAAACACGCTTTTTTTTAGCACAAGCATCACAGATTTTATCATTATCAAATTTAAGCTTAGGCAACCCTCTTACTAGGTCTCATTGAATTAACCGTTGCAAAACACTCATACTAGCATGTCCTAGTCTCCTATGCCATAACCAACTATCATGTTCATCCTTAGCAACTAGGCATAAATTAGTCATATCAAAAGAATCTAAATGCACCATGTATATGTTTCCTATTCTATGACCAACAAGCATAATCCGATTAGATTCAATGTCAATGAGTTTACAACCATTAATTTCAAATAAGACATTGAATCCTTTATCGTATAATTGACTAATACTCAATAGATTATGCTTTAATCCATTCACATATAAAACATTATGCAATGTTGATTATAGAGAGTAAGAGCACATGCATAAAGTTTTTGAAAATGTTATGCATTAAAACTTTATAATATTTAAACAAAAATCTATGCATAAACATTAAAAATTTCAGATCAAAATTTTGCAAAAACAAAGTTCTTGAAAAATCAATATCAATTATTAAAGAGATATCAATTACATTATAAAAATAATTTTGACCAAAAATTAATATGATGAACTAGAGTTTATAAAAAAAATTACCAAAAATTACCATGTTCATCATACAATATTTTTCAACATACATGAGACAAAACATAATCATTTAGAATTATTTAACATTTAAAACCTCATGCATGCATAGAATAAATGAGCAACCAAATAAAAAAAAATTAAGTTTAGAGGTTACCCATTACTTTTTCATGTGTGGCTAGAGCATCTTGAATATCATCAACTTTATCACCATTGCTCCCACACACCTACAAGAGACATTTAAGTAGATTTTGGTATCCAAATTGCTTTGGATCCTTGAACATTAGTTTCAATTCCTCTTGTTCCTTTTGAAATCCATACTTGTCTAATTTTAAATCGTTTTCCTTTCTTTAAAGGACATGCATGTTCCTTATGACCATGATAATGACAATGTGAACATATTGTCATTATTGAACTAGATGAATTATTTAGAATGATCTCTTTTTCTTTTGTTAAACATTCAAGCTTATCTTTTAAATTGAAATTTTCTTTTTCAATACTTTCAAATTTCATTTTTGAGAGTTCTAAATCCTTCTTCAAGATTTCATTTTGATTTTCAAAATCCATTTTCATTTCTAGAAGAAGTTTGTTTAATTTGAAAATTTCTTTTTCAAAGTTTTCAGATTTTATTTTTGAAAGCTCTAACTCCTTTCTCAACATTTCATTTTGATTTTCCAAGTCTGTTTTAGCTTTCAAAAGAATATCATTTTTAGCAATAAATTTAGAAATCAATTTATTGTATTTGGAGTTCATGGTCTCAAACTCCGAAAATAATTTATCATAAGCATCTTGTAGCTCATTAAAAGATTTTGAATTTGATATATTTGAGTTAGAAGATACCTTTGGCTCTGTGAGAGCTAATAGAGACATCACTTTTATTGGTTCTTCTTCTTCCTTGTCTCTATAGATCTCCTCAAGCTTATCCCACATTTTCTTGGCACTTGAACAAGAAGAAACTCCTTTATATACATTAGGATCAATTGCACAACACAACATGTGCATAGCCTTTGAGTTTTGTTGAGCTTCATTCCGTTCTTGAATACTCCACTTCTTTGCCTTCTTAGTAGGATAGGAATATCCTTTCTTGATTATCATCTAAGCTTCAATATCAAATGCTTTGATGAATATCATCATACACCTCTTCCAATGACGATAATTTGTTCCATTGAAGTGTGGAGGCACGTCAATTGGTCTGGATTCTTCCATGGAGAATGAACCGGAAGTGGACGCCATCTTTATCGATTTAACTCTTCCCGGATCGACTCAAGAGGTGATTAAACCTTCAAATGAGTTAGGCTCTGATACCAATTGTTGAGTTAATCGATTGACGGAATTGGCCAAGAGGGGGTAAATTGGCAATTAAAAATTTGGTGGAAGCTTTTACAGAAAATTGAAAGTAATTGCACAGCGATTTAGAGTGGTTCGACTTTCTCAATCAAAGTCTACGTCCACTACCTTAGCTATCCACACTAAGGATTTTCCAACAAATTCACTAATTTGTTCTTTCTTTTGAGGCCAAAGAGATAACCTTACAACATCCTTAAGAATATACCCCAATTCTTGAGAACACTCTTTCCCAAAGAGAAGATTACAAATTTGCAAACTTACAAGGAAAACCTCACAAGGTAAGATGTTTGCACAATTCTAGAACAAGAAAAGAACACTCACAAATAATTATAAATGAGCACAAATGGTGTTCTTTGAAAGCAAGATGAATATTGAAAGGAAAATTGGCTTGATTTGCACAAACTTGGTGTTTGATGCTTTCTCTCTTGTTTCTCTATAATTTCTTGTTGATCAAGGGCTTCAGAACTTGTTTAAATACACCTTGAATCACTTATGAACATTGGGGATGATTATTGAAGATCATATAGCCGTTTTAGTATGAAAACAATTAATAAAACAGCTTGGAGCGTGGGGGGAATCAGTACCCCCTATGGGGAATCGGTTCCCTAAGTGTAAAATTCAAATATTTCGACCATTATACAAGGGGGGAATCGGTACCCCCTGGGGGGGAATTGGTTCCCTCCGAGCATTCTGGAATTCTCGGAGCCAAACCATTCATGGGGGAATCAGTACCCCCTTAGGGGGGAATCGGTTCCCTCTGAGCAATCTGGAATTTTTGGATTTGAAATGGTTCAAAATACTTTGTAAAATTATTTTGAAATTGTTTTAAGATTAAAACTTAATTTTACACTTTGAGTAAGGATTAAAAATGATCTTTGAAAGATTTGGAGTAATGTTTTGATATTCGAATAATTTTATCGAATATACTTAGAAAATCATTTGGAAAATCTTAAAATTCATTTAACTTAATTTGTTATATCGAAATATCAAAATGTTTTCAACAGTGTACCAATGCATCAAGGGTAAAATCCCAGAAATTGTTCAAGGTGTATCGATGCACATGAAGTGTATCGATGCACTCCTTTAAAATAAAAACATCGAATGCCATCAGTGTATCGATGCACAAGTAGTGTATCGATGCACCCCCTTAAAATACAAACATCGAATGGGATTTATGTACCAATGCATAGATAGTGCATCGATGCACCTGTTAAGGGATGCATCGATACATGGTGTAGGGCATCGATGCATACCTTCATTAAGAGATGAAAATAGCTTTCTTTTTAGCCTAAGGAGTGATAGTTTAGAATATATTAATTAATATACTGATTAGTATCAATGTATTACTATGTAGATATAGAACGTAATTTCGTTCCGGAACAAACGAATGATTATGATCAAGTCAAAACAAGCAAGGCCAAAGTGAGTGTATATCCTAGATGAAATAGAATTGAGATAAGACTTGCAATAAGTCTATCTCTTAGCAGTGAATTTATGATTCCATATTCACACACATGCATACATATATATATGTGTTAACGTTATAGTGATTCCATGCATTTTTCATTCATGATTTAACATGATATTATATGAATGAATGTTATTATCAGAGAATCCTTCCAGGTATGTGAAATAATGGAAATTATCATATGAAGTGACTTATGTGTTTACATGGACATTGATGAAAGAGATATGAAATGAGAAATGTATTTATAATTAAGCCCGTGTTATTTAATATGAGAACTGTATGTATAATTGGCATGCCAAGAGTCGAGGGTTTATCAGTGGTCCTTCGGGACATAGTGGTCCTTCGGGGCAAATATTCAGTGCCCCTAGTGGGATTTTATTCGAGTTGTGGCGACAGCATTTTGCACAACCTCAGCTTATTCGCGTACCTTCTGTTCTCAATAATGTACATGGGCAATCCAAAGATAAAGTAAAGTGGAATTAGCATAAGAAAGAGATATGAAATGAGAAATGTATTTATAATTAAGCCCGTGTTATTTAATATGAGAACTGTATGTATAATTGGCATGCCAAGAGTCGAGGGTTTATCACTGGTCCTTTGGGACATAGTGGTCCTTCGGGGCAAATATTTAGTGCCCCTAGTGGGATTTTATTCGAGTTGTGGCGACAACATTTTGCACAACCTCAGCTTATTCACGTACCTTCTGTTCTCAATAATGTACATGGGCAATCCAAAGATAAAGTAAAGTGGAATTAGCATAAGAATATATGTTTTATATGTGCATGTCACCATCATATATGTTATAGTGTAACAGATGCATGAAAATTAAGAGGTCATGATCATATAGTAAGAATGCATTGTTATATCTATATATTTATATTATGCCTCACTAAGTCTATGACTTAGCATGTAAGTGATTTACACGAAGGTACCAAGAAGCAAGAAGAGCAGTATTAGAAGTGGCAAGGATAGCATCACAACTAAAAGATCAAATCAGAAATAATTGACAAAGTAGGTATTTTGGTTGTGTATAGAGTGTTGACATGTAATAAGTTGTTAATTACGAATGCTCTGATCAATTTTGTATTTTGTGGTATCTTTTTATGTAAATTAACGTATTTTGTTTTAATGAAAATTTAAAATTTCCCTGTTTTTCTTTAAGTGTCAAAGTTTGAAAAGTCAATGTGACACTTCAGACTCGTATTCGGGTCGGGTACGGGTTGGGGTGTTACATTTAATGGTATCAGAGCTACGGTTTAGTTGATTCTCGGCATAAACCGAAGTCTAGAGTGTCCTATAAGGTATACATGTTAACAAAATAGCGAAAACTTCTGATCTGATATAATAGTAAGTATGTTGTTTTGCTGATAGAACGATATGGGAATATTTTTATAGATGTTCAGACATGGTAGCTCTAGAAGTGAAGCGGGAGATGATAGGCCTGTTGAAAGCAGTAATTCACCTGTCCTAGCCAGGCAGAGTGAAGATTAGGCACCCTCTGAAGTGCATGTAAGTGATCAAGATGTATTTTTCAGAACACTGGATGAGGTATTGGCATGTTTCCAACCTTCTGTTACTTCAACTCCAAGAATAAATATTGCAAAGGAGTTGAAGGGTTTAGGAGCACCAGAGTTTAGAGGTGAAGCCGAAGAAGGTCCTGTTGTTGCGGACCTTTGGCTTAATGACGTAAAAATCATGCTTGAGGTACTTCATTGTTCTGATCCAGAGAAGTTGGATGGAATTGTCTCTTTACTCTGAAGGCAAACAAGGATTTGGTGGACCAACGTTACATTGAGAATGCCCGGTGATCAAGTAACTGGGTCTTTGTTCTTAGAAGAGTTCAAGCATAAATATATCATAGATCAGTTTATTCGACAAATGAAACAAGAGTTCATGAATCTGAAGCAATGGAACCGTACAGTTTATGAATACGAGCGTGAATTCAACAAGTTGAGTTGCTTTACTGTCGAGCTTATTCTTACAGAAAAGGATGTTTGTGATTGGTTCGTGGAAGGTTTACGTCCAAAACTGAAGGAAATGTTAATTGTGTTAAATCTATCCTCGTTTCAAGAAGTGGTGAACCTTGCTAAAGCTCTAGAAAGAGCTCAAAATGAGAGGTTTGGAGATTCTCGAGTTCATACTTCGAAAAAATCGGGCGCATCATCGAGTGTTGTACCATAAAAAAGGGGCAGAGATGTGATTTCTCAACCCCAAGCGAGATCAGAGTCAGTTGCATCTTCTGTAAGGGGATCAAATAAGATGAGGGGTCAACAGACATAGTCAGTGGGATCTGGAACTGTGAGATCTAACCCGAGCCAAGTCAGACAATGTCCACATTGTGGAATGAACCATTCGAGGATATGTAGGATGATTTCTGGAGCCTGTTTTAAATGTGGGGACATCGGACATTTTGTTCGGGATTGTCCCATGTTAGTTGGTGAATCTGCTCAGCCAGAGAGGTCTGCCTCGGTTACCGAGAGAAGAAGAGATAGAGGTAGAGGAAGAAGTCAATCAGAGTCATCAGCTCCACAAGAGATACGTTCTACAACTCGTGTGTATAATCTCAAGAATAGCGAGGATAGAGATGACCCATAGATAATAACAAGTATCTTTCAGTTGTATGACAAGAATGTGTTTGTATTGATTGATTCGTGGTCTACATATTCTTACATTTGTAGTAAGTTAGTGAAAGAATTGAATATTCCGTTAGAATCTACTAGAACTGACGTAATAATGACTAATTCATTAGGACACAGTGCTCGAGTCAACATGGTATGTCGAGGGTGTCTCATACGGATTCAGGGAATTGAATTCCCCGCTAATCTGATGGAATTACCTTTTGACGAATTCGAGGTGATACTGGGAATGGTTTGGTTATATCGTTACTATGCTAATGTTGACTGTAGACTGAAAAGAGTAACGTTGAGAAGTTCATAAGATATAGAAGTTATTGTATTTAGTGAAGGATGGAACCCATTGGCTAATGTAATATCAGTGATGTTGGCAAAGAAGTTATTTCTACAGGGATGCCAAGGGCTTATTTCTAGTGTGCTAGATGTGAGAGCAAAAGAGAAGGGGATTAAAGAAATTCCTATAGTCAGAGAGTTTTTTTACGTTTTTCCTACAGAGTTACCGGGTTTGCCTCCGAACAGAGAGGTAGAATTTCAGATTGAAGTAATACCGAGAACTGCACCTATTGCCATGTCACCGTACAGAATAGCCCCAAAAGAGTTACAAGAATTAAAGATCTAATTACAAGAATTACTGGACAAAGGGTTTATCAGACCGAGTGTCTCACCATGGGGAGCTCCAGTTTTATTCGTCAAAAAGAAGGATGAATCTATGCGTCTTTGAATTGATTATTGACAACTTAATAAAGTGACCATCAAGAACAAATATCCTCTCCCCAGAATTGACGATTTATTTGATCAGTTAAAGGGAGCTTCAGTGTTTTCAAAAATTGATTTACTTCTGGTTATCATCAATTGAAGATTCAAGATAAAGATATTCCAAATACAGTATTTAGAACGAGATATGGTCACTATGAGTTTATCGTAATGCCGTTTGGAGTTACAAATGCTCCAACTGCTTTTATGGATCTTATGAACAAAATATTTCAACCCTACTTGGATCGATTCGTAGTGGTGTTCATCGATGATATTTTAGTGTATTCAAAGTTAGAAGAAGAGCATAGTTCATATTTAAAGATTGTGTTACAGATTTTGAGAGAAAAGAAACTTTATGTCAAACTCTCCAAATGTGAATTCTGGTTGAAGGAAGTGACATTCCTTGGACATGTGATTTCTGCAGAAGTAATTCGAGTTGATCCCCAAAAGATTAAAGCCATTTTAGAGTGGTAAGTTCCAAAGAATGTGACAGAAGTCCAAAGTTTTCTGGGGTTAGCTGGTTATTACCAAAGGTTTGTTAAAAACTTTTCGATAATAGTATTACCCCTAACTAAATTATTGAGAAAAGATGTAAAATTTGTGTGGACTCTGTTGAAAACATTTTGATGTTTCGATATAACAAATTAAATATAAATAAATTTTAAGATTTTACAAATGATTTTCTAAGTATATTCGATTTAATTACTCGAATATCAAATTATTACTCCAAGTCTTTCAAGATCAATTTCAAACCTTACTAAATGTGTAATATTGTGTTTTATACTTAATATATTTTTGAAACAATTTTCACAAAGTATTTTGAACCAAAATCAAGCCTAAAATCAATTTTTCAAAGTGATGCATCGATGCACCAATCCATGCATCGATGCACCATGGAATAAATTGAACTTTGAATGCATTTTATGCATCGATGTACATACCATGCATCGATGCACTCAGGCTAGTTTGAAACATCGAATGCATTTTATGCATCGATGCACTCTTAGTGCACTGATGCACTAAGGGTCCAACGGTCAAAATATTTGAATTTTACACTTGATGCACCGATGCACCTTGGGTATGCATCGATGCACTGACGCTCCCAACTGATTTTATTAATTGTTTTCAGACTTAAACAACTCTATTGACTGCACTAATCATCCCCAACGTTCAGAATCAATTGAAGGAGTATTTAAACAAGCTTAGAAGCCATTGATTAATAACAAGAAATAACAAGAAACAAGAATCAAGTGAGAATCAAAGAGAAAGAATCAAACTCATTGTTTGAGCACTCCAAGCCTATTTTTCATTCAATGTTCATTTTGCTTTCAAGAACACTACTTGTACTCAATTGTATTCATTCTTGAGTGTTATTTTCTTTGTTCTATAATTGTCCAAACAATCTACCTTGTGAGGTTTTTCCTAGTAAGTTTGCAAATATGTGTATTTCTCTTTGAGAAAGAGTGTTCTCAAGAATTGGAGTATATTCTTGAGGGAGTTGTAAGGTTATCTCTTTGGCCTCAAAAGAAAGAACGAATTAGTGAATTTATTGGAAAATCCTTAGTGTGGATATCTAAAGTAGTGGACGTAGACTTTGGTTGAGAAAGTCGAATCACTCTAAATCAATGTGCAACTTCTTTCAATTTTCTACAAAAGCTTCCACCAACTTTTTAATTGTCAATTCACCCCCTCTTGGCCGATTTCGTCAATCAATTAACTTAACAATTGGTATCAGAGCCTCACTTATTTGAAGGTTTAATCGCCTCTTGAGTCGATTCGGGAAGAGTTACATCGATTTTCAAAGTCATCAATGGTCAGTACTTTAAACTCCTACTTCGTTCTCGATTCATTGCCCGTTAACAAGCCTCCTTTCTTCAATAGAGCTAATTATGCTTATTGGAAGAATAAGATGATGTATTTCATTCAAGCAAGTGATATGGGAGCATGGAACATCATAGAAGATGGATATATCAAACCCTCTACTCACCCGAGGTTCTGGAGTGAAGGAGAGACAATATTGTTCCAGCTCAACTCCAAAGCTATCCATATCATATTTTGTGCTCTTGGACCAGATGAATACGGGAGAGTTTCATCTTGCACAACCGCCAAGGAGATATGGGACAAACTACAAGTCACTCATGAATGTACAAACGAGGTAAAAGAAACTAAAATTAGTCTTCTAACTCATAGCTATGAAAATTTCAAGATGAAACTGGATGAAGATGTCAAAGCTATGACGGATAGATTTTCCACGATTGTCAATAGACTAAATCATATGGAGAAATCATTCCAAATGACAAGCTTATAAGGAAGTAAGTTTACTCTTTTCCAAAAGCTTGGCAATCAAAGAAGACGACGATTATCGAGGCTAAGAATTTGAAATCCTTAACCCTCGATGAACTTATTGACTCTCTCCTCACTTATAAAATGATGCTTAAAGAATAGGAAGACCTTGAGAGAATAGATGAGCCAAATGAGGAGACGGAGAAAAAGAAGAACGTAGGAGTTTCTCTCAAATCAACAAGAGATGAGAGTGATTCAGATGAAGATGAAGATGATGAGAAGATGGCTTTATTTGCCAAACGGTTTAGAAAAATGATGATGCCTAATCGAGGAAGAAAATTCAAACGAAATGAAGGGTTCAAAAATGAACCAAAGGAGAATGACCCGATCATTTGCTATGAATGCAAAAAATTGGGGCATGTCAAATATGATTGCCCACAATTGAAGAAGAAGAAGGGTCAATCAAAGATTAAGCACAAGGCTCACGTGGCTATATGGAGTGATGAAGAATGTTCCGATGAAAAGGAACAAGAAGTAGCAAACTTGTGCTTGATGGCATTCGGGGAAGATTCTAATGTAACCTCTAACTCATTTGATTTAGATGATTTATCTTATGATGAGTTATTAGAGGAATATAATGGGTTAACTTCAGATTATGATAAATTATTTTTAAAATATAAAAATGATATTTCAAAATTGAAAAATGAAAATAAACTCATATCCAAAACCAACAACGATCTTGAAAGTAAAATCAAAGATTTGCAAATCAAACTAGAAGAGTTTGAAAAGAAAAATTCGGATTTGCAAAATTTAATTTCAAAGGTCAATGATGATCATCAAAAGAAAATTGATGATCTTAAAGCTTTTTTTGATAAAGTTGGAATAAAATGTTTTAAAAACGGAGAAAATTCAAAATCCAACTTTGTTAGAAAAAGTTTTAAAAACTACAATCATAGAGGTCCCCGAAAAACCTCTAATGAAAAAATTGTTAGAAGTATATGGGTTCCTAAAGGACTCGTTACTACTAAAGATAAGAATATCCTACACAAATGGATACCCAAGGGGACTAGGATTTTGGAAACTAATGAATATAGACCCAAAAGAATTTGGGTACCAAAAATTAGAAATTAATAGATGTTTGTAGGAAAAGAAGCATTGCTACAAGGAACGGGAAACAAATTCAAACTCATGGTACCTTGATAGTGGATGCTCAAGACACATGATCGGGGAAAAAAGTCGGTTCATAGAGCTTAACGCCAAAAATGGAGGAGAAGTGACTTTTGGTGATTATTCAAAAGGTCACATTGAAGGTATATGTACAATAGGTAATACCTCTTCCATGCAAATTAAGAATGTTTTATATGTGAATGGATTAAAACATAATCTTCTGAGTATTAATCAATTATATGATAAGGGATTCAATGTCATGTTTGAAACTAATGGTTGTAAAGTTATTGAAATTGCATCTAATCGGATTATGCTTATTGGTCATAGAATAGGAAACATTTACATGGTGCATTTAGATTCTATAGATATGACTAATTTATGCCTAGTTGCTAAGGATGAGCATGATAGTTGGTTATGGCATAGGAGACTAGGATATGCTAGTATGAGTGTTTTGCAATGGCTAATTCAAGGAGATTTAGTAAGAGAGTTGCCTAAACTAAAATTTGATAATGATAAAATATGTGATGCTTGTGCTAAAGGAAAACAAAAGCGAATTTCTTTTAAATACATTAATGATGTATCAACTAGTAGAGTATTACAATTGATCTATTTAGATCTTTTTGGGGCCATCTAGAACTACTAGCTTGGGTGGAAAACAATATGCATTTGTCTTGGTAGATGACTATTCTAGATATACTTGAGTTCTATTCTTAAGTACTAAATATGAAGCATTAGAAAAATTTATCACGTTTTCAAAATTAATCCAAAATGAAAAAGGTTACTCTATATCTAGTGTTAGGAGTGATCATGGAGCTGAATTTGAAAATCTTGGATTCACTGAATTTTGTAACTCTAATGGTATTAGCCATAATTTTTCAGCACCTAGAACCCCTCAACAAAATGGAGTTGTTGAGAGGAAAAATCGAACTTTAGAAGAAATGGCTAGAACCATGCTTTGTGAAAACAATTTGCCAAAATATTTTTGGACGGAAGCCACAAATACCGCTTGTTATATTATTAATCGAGTAATGATTAGGCCTATTTTAAAGAAAACTCCATATGAACTTTTTAAAAATAAAAAACCTAACATTAGCTATTTTTATCCTTTTGGATGTAAATGTTTTGTTTTAAACAATGGTAAAGACAATCTTGGCAAATTTGATGCTAAAAGTGATGAAGGAATTTTTCTGGGTTATTCCTTAAATTCTAAAGCATATGGAGTATTTAATAAAATAAATTTAGTTGTAGAAGAGTCTATACATGTTGTTTTCGATGATAATCCCCTTCCGAGGAAGGTTTCTTGTGTGAATGATGATGTAGGTATTATAAATACAAATGACGTTAGACATGACGTTGGAGAACCATCATCAAAGGAAGAAAAAAAAGATGAGGAAACTCATGATCCTCTTGAGAATCCAACCATTGAAGAAAGAGAAATATCTTACCCAAGAGAGTACAACTATGTCAATGATGGTGAAATTATAGGTGATCCATCCAAAGGGGTAACAACTCGATCTTCTCTTAGGAATGTTTGTAATTATATTGCATTTATCTCATGCATAGAGCCTAAGAATATTAAAGAAGCATTAAATGATGAACATTGGATTATGGCTATGCAAGAAGAGTTAAATCAATTTGAGAGAAGTAAAGTATGGACATTAGTTGAAAGACCTAGTAATAAATCTACTGTAGGTACTACATGGGTATTTAGGAATAAGCTTGATGAAAGTGGTAATATAATGAGAAATAAGGCTAGACTTGTTGCTCAAGGGTATACTCAAGAAGAAGGCATAGACTATGATGAAACATACGCTCCCGTAGCTTGGATGGAAGCAATTAGAATGTTATTAGCGTTTTCATGTTTTTATGAATTTAAATTATATCAAATGGATGTTAAAAGTGCATTTTTAAATGGGTTTATAAAAGAAGTGTATGTGGAACAACCTCCAGGTTTTGAAGATTTAAAATTTCCAAATCATGTTCTTAAATTGACAAAAGCGCTTTATGGTTTAAAACAAGCTCCTAGAGCTTGGTATGAAAGATTGTCAAACATTTTAATTGAAAAAGGTTTTTCAAAAGAGAAGGTTGACACTACATTGTTTTTAAAGCATAAAGGTAAAGATTTATTAGTAGTTCAAATTTATGTTGATGATATAATATTTGGTTCTACTAATGATGTTCTTTGCCAAGAATTTTCTAAGCTAATGCAAAGTGAATTTGAGATGAACATGATAGGGGAGCTCTCATTTTTCTTGGGACTCCAAATCAAGCAAAGAAAATATGACATCTTCATCAATCAAGCTAAGTACGTCAAAGATATGCTCAAGAAGTTTGGACTGGAAAATGGGAAACCTCATGACACTCCAATGAGATCATCAACAAAGCTTGACATAGATGAAGAAGGTAAATGTGTGGATGTTAAATTATATAGGTCAATGATTGACTCTTTGCTTTATCTAACTGCAAGTATACCAGACATTATGTTTAGTGTTTGTTTATGTGCTAGATTTCAATCATGCCCTAAGGAATCACATTTTCTAACTGTTAAGAGAATCTTTAGATACCTTAAGGACACTCATAGTTTAGGACTTTGGTATCCTAGAGACTCTAGCTTTAGTTTGCATGCCTTCTCTGATGCGGATTATGGAGGATACAAATTAGATAGGAAAAGCACCTCCGGTACTTGTCAATTCTTTGGAAAAATGCTGATATCTTGGTTTTCAAAGAAACAAAATTGTGTTGCATTATCTACCACTGAAGCGGAATACATTTCAGCCGGTAGTTGTTGTGCACAAGTTTTATGGATAAAACAACAACTTTTTGATTATGGAATTGAAGTAGGTACCATTCCTATCAAGTGTGACAATACTAGTGTTATTTGTCTCACTAAAAAATCCCATCCAACACTCTAGAACTAAGCACATTGAAATAAGACATCACTTTATTAGAGACCATGTCACTAAGGAAGATGTCGCTAAGGAAGATGTAGTTCTAGAATTTGTTGGTACTTTGCACCAATTAGTGGATATCTTTACAAAACCTTTAGACAAAGAAAGATTTTGGACACTTAGGAGAGAATTAGGTTTAACTGGCCTATCTTCACTTAGTGTTTAAAATAATTTTAGCACTTTTAAGAATAAATGAAAAATGGTTATAATAGTAATTTTTTATTGCATTCATTGCTATTAGTTAAGGGGAGTTTATGTTGCTTGATGAAAATTAATTTTATGTTCAAATGTAGTTTAAGGATTAATTTGATTGATTGAACATGATTAATTTTCATTATATGAGTTGCCAATACCACTAGAGCTAATTAATTTAGCATTTTGAGTGTTTAAAACAGATTTTTGACATTTTTGTGCTTAATGCATCGATACACTTAACAGTGCATCGATGCATCCCTTTGAATGTGCATCGATACACCATGAAGGTACACCGATGCACGCCTTGAATGTGCATCGATGAACAAGGCCATGCATAGATGCATCCGTCGGGTTTTGGTTAAAATCCCTATTTCTCTTCTTTTTTTCAAGACCCTCAAAAACACTCCCTTGTCGCCTCTATCTCTCTAAATTCTCCTCTTGCTCAAAATCAACAAAAATTTGTCGGAATTTTCGAGCTTTTCATCTCTATATCCTGCTACTATCATTAAATCGTGCAACACAACATCTCATTCTCATCAATCCGAAATTTTCAAGGTATTTTTCTAAAAACTTCTAGTTTATCATATTTTGATCTTAGGACTAGTTTTAATTAGTTATAGGATGAACATTATATCGGGCATTGATTGTTTGATGATTACAAACTAGGTTTTACAACTAATTTCATAAAAAACTCACAAATTTTCAATGAATTTTTGAATTTTCGAAATTTTAAAAAAAATTGAAAATCTAAATTTAATTTAAATTTTTAAATTTGATGTTTTTGATTTAATTATGTTGTTTTCATGAAAACTATACATATTATGATTTTTCAAAAAAATTATTTTCAAATAGTTTTCAAACCTTGCCCATTAGGATTCAGTTTAGAGAACCTTGAATTATTGAGGACTTAATTGAGTTTTGAGATTGATTATTGTGCATACATGTGTTTCAAATTGCAGGTTATATTCCTTATTTTTAATCTTTAAACCATGTCAAATCCTAAACGCCCTAGGACCTCGTCTAGTCATTCAAATTGACCTCATAATTCCGTTCCTCCTCCACCTACATCTCTTATAGGATCCTGTTTTAATATGCCTGAACGTCTTAGAGATGACTTGTACCATAGATACATGGAGTCTTTCCAATCTTATAGAATCCGGGAAGAGCGTATTCCTTCTCTTCAAGCCATGATATATATTGACTTCGAATACCTTCCGATTCTTAAAACTTGAAAGTTTGATAAAATGTTTCACCTCAAACCTATCGTCTATCATCAATTACTCCACATTTTCTACTCTAATGGGTATGTATTCAAAACAATACTCAATGTGGGACTATAGCAATCAGATTATATCTTTTAGGACAATATATTAATATTGACCCCGAGACTATAGCTTTCCGTTTTGGGCTAGATGATGATGGGTTATATAGTGAGAATGAAACTGTAGAATATCCCTATGTTCCAAACACTAGTGTTAGTACTCTACGATCTCATCACGATCGTTTTCTTCATTTGATGATCTCTTGATGGTTTAGACCATCCGGAGGTAGGTTTTCTTAGTAAACATTGTTCTTTTTTATCAAACTCGGTCTAAACGTCTCTCTCGACAATCTCATCCCTCTCCAAAATCAAATCAATCTTACCTCGTTGAACAAAGCGGATTGGAAACAAGATGAGGAAACCGGTCTTTGGGTCTTTCGACCCAATAAGCAAACTACAGGAGCGAGTTCTTCATGAGCTACTCCTAGCTCCTCTCGTGCTCCTCTTCCTCCTTCGGCTCCGGCTACTGACGATGATCCTAAACTTCAACAGATTATGCAAGATATCGATGATCACGTACCAGATAATAAGCTTGCACCGGAACCAGCTCCACAAGAGGATCAAGTGCCTCCATATTTTCGTTCGTTTTTGGAGACATTCCATCTACGGTATGCTTCCATCGAATCCTATTTGACTGCTACTCATGAAGCGGTAAATCATCGCTTAGACACTTTGAAAGCTCGATAGATGGAGTTTCAAAGGGAGATGCTTGCACGTATGGATGCTCTTTCTCTTGAGATGCAAACACGATTTCCTCTTCCTCCTCCTCCCGATTCTTCTATGGATGAGTAGACTTTGTTTTGTTTTGGAACAACTTAGAACTTTAATTATTATTGTTAAAACATTTTGAATGCTTTGGGATTGTTTTCTTTAGTTTGACGTTTGTTTGGATTTATGATTTATATGTTTGGATATTTAAGCTTATTATCTATATTTGGTTTGGTTTTAACGTTCAATTTGAGCTTAATGTTTATTAATTTTTGCATCATTAGACATATTTGACCAATTATCCATTACTTGTTTATGAATATTGATTATGAAACTAATGGCTAATCTCTCTTTTGATTGTGATCTTAGCAGCTTAATCTTATTTACTTATAATCAATTGGCTATGTTTTTCAAAACCTTGTTTAAAACATTTTAGAGTCTTTTTGATTTAATAAAAAGGGGGATAAGTGTAAAAGTGTTAAAGGGGATAAGTGTTAGAGTAAGGGGGAGTAATTTTCAAACTTTAATTTTTCAAAATTTATTTTCAAAGAAAATCTTAAAATTACACAAATGTTTTGTTATATCAAAAAGGGGTAGATTATTGAAAACATTTTGATGTTTTGATATAACAAATTAAGTATAAATAAATTTTAAGATTTTACAAATGATTTTTTAAGTATATTTGATTTAATTATAATATCAAATTATTACTCCAAGTCTTTCAAGATCAATTTCAAACCTTACTAAATATGTAAAATTGTGTTTTATACTTAATATATTTTTGAAACAATTTTCACAAAGTATTTTGAACCAAAATCAAGCCTAAAATCAATTTTTCAGAGTGATGCACCGATGCACCATTGAATAAATTGAACATCGAATGCATTTTATGCATCGATGCATTTGCCATGCATCGATGCACTCAGGGTTTTATGAAAACATCGAATGTATTTGATGCATCGATGCACTCAGGGTTTTATGAAAACATCGAATGCATTTGATGCATCGATGCACCAGCCATGCATTCGATGCACTCAGGCTATTTTGAAACATCGAATGCATTTTATGCATCGGTGCACTCTTAGTGCACCGATGCACTAAGGGTCCAACGGTCAAAATATTTGAATTTTACATTTGATGCATCGATGCACCTTGGGTATACATCAATGCACTGACGCTCCCAACTGATTTTATTAATTGTTTACACACTTAAACGACTCTATTGACTCCACTAATCATCCCCAACATTCAGAATCAATTGAAAGAGTATTTAAACAAGCTTATAAGCCATTGATCAATAACAAGAAATAACAAGAAACAAGAATCAAGTGAGAATCAAAGAGAAAGCATCAAACTCATTGTTTGAGCACTTCAAGCCTATTTTTCATTCAATATTCATTTTGCTTTCAAGAACACTACTTGTACTCAATTGTATTCATTCTTGAGTGTTCTTTTCTTTGTTCTAGAATTGTGCAAATAATCTACCTTGTGAGGTTTTTCCTTGTAAGTTTGCAATTTTGTGTATTTCTCTTTGAGAAAGAGTGTTCTCAAGAATTGGGATATATTCTTGAGGGGGTTGTAAGGTTATCTCTTTGGCCTCAAAAGAAAGAACAAATTAGTGAATTTGTTGGAAAATCCTTAGTGTGAATAGCTAAGGCAATGGACGTAGAATTTGGTTGAGAAAGTCGAACCACTCTAAATCACTGTGCAACTTCTTTCAATTTTCTACAAAAGCTTCCACCAACTTTTTAATTGCCAATTCACCCCCTCTTGGCCAATTCCGTCAATCGATTAACTCAACAGACTCTGGAGTGCCAAGAGAGTTTTGAAAGGCTAAAGAAGATTTTGACATAAGCTCCAGTGTTGATTCAACTCGAGTATGGCAAGAACTTCGTAATGTATAGTGATGTGTCTCATAATGGCCTGGGATGCGTACTAATGCAAGAGGGTAAAGTGGTAGCGTATACATCGAGGCAACTAAAATTGCACGAAAGGAATTATCTCACGAACGATCTGGAGATGGTTGCTGTAGTATTTGCTCTTAAGATCTGGCGTCAATACTTGAATGGTGAACGATGCTATTTATATACAGATCATAAGAGTTTGAAATATTTGATAACCCAAAAGGAGTTAAATTTAAGACAGAGAATATGGGTGGAATTCTTAAAAGATTATGATGTAGTGATCGATTTTCATCCAGGGAAAGCGAATGTAGTAGCTGTTGCCTTAAGCCGAAAGACGTTTGCAGCCTTAGGAGCTGTGGATTCCAGACTATCGTTAAGAGGAGATGGTGCCATATGTGCAGAATTGACTCTCAAGCCATCATGGCTAGATCGAATTAAAGAATTGCAAGCTAGAGATGAAAAATGTATAAAGAATTTATAGCATATAAGGAATGGAGAGGTTATGGATTGTGAAATGAAAGCTGATGGGAACCTATATTATCAAGGGAGGCTAGTGATTCCAGATGATGATGAGTTGAAGAAAGATTTGTTAACGGAAGCTCATTGTAGTCCATTAACTGTACATCCGGGAGGAAATAAAATGTATATAGATCTGAAGAGTCGATATTGGTGGCCTGGAATGAAGAGAGACATTACAGAATTCGTATCCAAATGTTTGATGTGTCATCAAGTCAAAGCTTAACATCAGGTTCCGTCAGGATTATTGCAACCAATGTCTATTCTTTAGTGGAAATGGGAGAATGTAACAATGGATTTTGTAACGAGGTTACCTTTGACTCTGAATAAAAAAGATTCCATATGAGTGATTGTAGATAGATTGACTAAGTCAACTCATTTTATTCCGTTCCGAGTTGACTTTACCTTGGATAAGTATGCCGAGTTGTATATCAGGGAGATTATACGTTTACATGGGGTACTTGTTTCTATTGTTTCGAATCGAGATCCTAGATTTACTTCACGATTTTGGAAATCATTACATAAAGCGTTGGGAACTCGGTTGAACTTTAGTACAGTATTTCATCCTCAAACCGATGGGCAATCCAAGAGAACAATCCAAATTTTGGAGGATATGTTGAGAGCTTGTGTTATCGAGTTCAAAGGATCATGGGAAAGGTACTTGCCTCTTGCTGAATTCGCGTACAACAATAGTTATCAATCAAACATCAAAATGCCACCTTATGAAGCTCTTTATGGAAGAAGATGTCGTACGCCCCTAAATTGGTTCGAGCTTAAAGATAAAGATATTCTTGGTCCTGAGTTGATCCAGAAAGTGGAAGAAAAAGTTCAAGTAATTCAAAGTAATCTCAAAGCAACAGCTGATAGACAGAAATCATACGCGGATCTAAAAAGAAAAGAGATCGAATATCAAATTAGAGATAAAGTGTTTCTCAAAGTGTCTCCTTGGAAGAAGGTTTTGAGGTTTGGTCGAAGAGGAAATGTAACATCCGTAATACTGGGTTAGTGATTAAATTGAAAAGTTTCAGAATTTGGTGACTAAAGTAGAAGAATGAAATAATTCAATGATTATTAGAAATATATGATGAAGGTTATTTAGTAATTATTAAAGGAAATAAAGGGTAAAATGGTTATTTGACCAGAAATATTTTTATCTTTCTTTTAAGGTTATAAAACACGTGGAAAGGGTGAGAAGAAAAGAAAGATCTGGAGCTTGGGTTATCTCCTTCCTCCTCTCTTCCCATAAGCTCCATGGCAAAGGTAAGTTTAATTTCAGTTGGTTAATTCTTGAGTTTTAAGCTTAGTTTTGATTCTTGGGGTGCTAAGAAAGATTATTTAGAGATTAAAGTAGGTTGAAACTTCAAAATGGATTAGTTATGAAGGATTATATATGAAGAGTTTTTAAGTGAATTAGTGAAATAGAAGGAGTTAATAGATTTTGAAGTTGAATTTGACTTGTCATATGGAAGAGTAAGAAGTTATAAGTGTTAGAATTAATTTTGGATAACATGGAAAAATTGGTATGATTCTTGAATGCTATGTGGAAGAGTGGATTTTTAAGTTGAAGAGATATTGAATGAAAATTTATTGGTTTAAGTATGTGTATGAAAGTTAGGAATATTAAAGGGAGTGAAGTATGAAGTGTTGAGCTGAAAATAAAGTGATTTTCGAGCTTAAAATGTGATTTCTGGGCAAGGGGAATCGGTACCCATTCAAGGGGAATCGATACCCCCTCAAACGAACTAGAATTTACAGAATGTCAAGGGAGAACTGATACCCCCATAGGAGGGAACCGATTCCCCCCTAAAGGAAGAAATAAATATTGGTTTATTAAGTTCGTTTAAGTTGTTAGTATCGAATTACAAGATGTAGGTATCTAATAATTGTCTTGAAAATGTATAATTATGTAGATATCGAACATGAACAAGTTCCAGAACAATTATCAATTTAAGATTCGATCGAAAGAGAGGAAATCATAAAAGTGGATTGGAACTTAGTGAGGCCAAGGTGAATGCATATCATTAGATTGTGCATATTATTATATGGAAATTAGACTTGTGATAAGTCTGTTTCCAATATTTTATGTTTGCATGAATAGAAGCATGATTAAGTTTGTATTATGTGTATATGCTTTGTTTATATTATATGTTATGAGGTGTAAATTTATATGATATGGGTTATATGGGAACAAAATATGTAACTATATGTGAACTTTATGAGCTGTGTGAATATGTGAAATAAGTTATAAGGGCACGAATCATGTATAATAGTAAATGATGTATGTGATAACCATAGAAAGAAATTAAGCTAAGTGATTATGAACATGTAAATATATGTTTAGATGAAGGTATAATAGCAAAACATAAATTACACGAGTCAAGTTTATGGAAACTATGATAATTTATTTATAGTATTAATAAAAAGTGAGATAAACTAACTAACATTGATTTATAGGACAATATGAAAATAGAATATCAATTAGAAGATATGTACATAAATAAAGATAATCATATGAGAGATAAGTTGTATGAGAAAGATTAATGTGCTTAGATGAGCTATGATATAGAAATTATATGGTAAAGATCTATGAAGTCATAGGAAAAGGTTATAATAGTAATGTAAACTTGAATTAAGAGAATATAAGAAATTTATATGTAAATGAATTTATTTAAGTGATATATGTTAGTATGCTACAATATATGTTATAGGATCTATGTAAGCATAAGAGAACAAAATATGAGCTAGGTATTATGAATATAAATGATGATATGATTATGTACAATAAATTAGGGAATTATGATCTAAGTGTTTATATGTCTATAAAAAGATATAAGAACAATATATAAGCTACAAAATCGGAACTGTGGGGTTTTAGTGCTATATAACATTATCTATGTGATTAAGTACAAATGTGATATCCATATATGACAATGATTTGTGGAATTGTATGAAACTGTGATATGAGGTATGAGATAATAAATCATGTGAATTACATGGAAGTGAGTTGTGTGAACATGTCTGATATGTCTTACATGATATGCATGATTTCACAAGAAATGACATGAGCTATGTGATTACATGAGTATAAGAGATCAGACATGAGATAAGAGATAAGTGTTATGAATGTGTGAAATGATAAGTATAAAAGAAAATGCCCATGTTATGTGTCTTGAGAGTTAGGGGTATAGTTGGCATGCCAAGAGTCGAGGGTCTACGCGGTCCTTCGGAACATATATGTATTCTTTGGAATATTTGTGATGTCTTTTGAGACACATACTTGATCCTTTGTATAGGTATATGATTCTTAAGGAATTTTCTACGTGGTCCTTAGGGACATTTTATATGGCACTTCGGTGCAATTCTACGTGGCACTTCGATGCAATTCTACGTGGCACTTCGGTGCATTTATACTAGCTGTGGTAACAACATTAGTGCACAACCTCTAGAGACTCACATATCAGTAGTTCTCACATATGTACATGGGCTAATCAAGAGATAATAACAAATATATATATTGTGATATGATAAATTCTATAGCAAGGACATGAGGAGGTATTGGTAGAGTATATGATTTATATGATGTTTGTATTGCTTGGTTAATTGAATATGTTGAGTAAAGGAATAGATATAAGAGGATAAAATTGTAAGATATAAATGATAAGAATATTGATAGTGAAATAAGATTAGAGATTTAAAATAATGCATAATATGTATATGTGTATAGTATGTTATATATAATGTTATATTGTTTTGATGTGGCATGATAAGACGATATGTTCATACATGTTTAAGCATTTAGCATTTCCTTTATAAGTTTAGTGCCTCACTAAGTCATAGACTTAGCGTGTGATGGTTTCACACGTAGGTTACAAAAGCGAGAAGAGAAGCGAAGAAGAGCGAGACAGGTTAGCATATCTCTTACCAAAATTTCAGATCAGAAAATAGATGATTTAAATGTGTTTGGTTAATTGGAATATAGTTGGCATGTACTAAGTGATTGAGTTGAAAATGCTCTGATCGATTTTGGTTATTTTGGTCTATTTATGAAAATAAACCGCTTTTATTTTAATAGAAGTTTTAAATTTTCTTTGAATTTTGTCAAGAGTCAAAGTTTGAAAAGTCGATGTGACACTTCGGACTCGGATCCGGGTCGGATACGGGTTGGGGGTGTTACAGGAAAGTTGAGTCCTCGGTTCATTGGACCTTACGAGATAGTAAAAAGATTTGGATCAGTGGCATATCAATTAGAGTTGCCACCTGAAATAGAGAAAATTCATGATGTCTTTCATGTCTCAATGCTTCGGAAGTATCGATCTGATCCCTCCCATATTGTGACTCCATAAGAGATTGAGATTCAGCCAGATCTAACGTTTGAGGAAGAACCGGTTCAGATCTTAACTCATGAAGTTAAGCAGTTACGAAACAAGACTATTCCATTAGTTAAAGTCTTGTGGAGGAATCACAAGATAGAGGAAGCAACGTGGGAACGTGAAGAGGACATGAGGATTCAGTACCCCTATCTCTTCGCGTAATGAAAATTCGAGGATGAATTTTTTTAGGGGAAGATTTGTAACATTCTCAATATTGGGTTAGTGACTAAATTGTAAAGTTTCAGAATTTGGTGATTAAAGTATAATAATTGAAAAATTAAGGACTTATATGAAAAATGTGGTGTAGGATCAAATTGGAAAGAATGAGGAATTGAAGGACAAAATAGTCATTGACAAGGGAAATAATTTAATTGTTATGGTTATATATGTTTCCACGTGGAGTGAAGAGAGAAATACATAAACTTCCAAAGTTCTCTTCTTCTTTTCTTTTCTCCCAACGTGAAGACTCATTGCAAAGGTGAGATTTCTCATAAGTTGATTGTTAGTTGAAATTTAAGTTTGGTTTTGATCCTTAGATGATAATTAAGCTTATGCAAAGCTTAATTTACTTTAAAACAACAAGACGAAGGGTGTAGGAAGAATTAAAGATTAGAAGTTCTTGAATGAAATCTTGAAATAGAGTTCATATTTGGAATCGGAGGTTGAATTTGACTTGTCATCGACTTAATTAATACATACGGAGTGTTAGAATTAGATTTAGAACATGTTGGAAATTGGGGGAGATTTTTGAAATCTATGTGGAGGATTGGATTTTTAAGTTTAAGAGGTATTGAATGGGTATTAATTAGTTTAAGTAGGTGTATGCAAGTTAAGGATATAAAAAGAGGGGAAATATAAAGTGTTGAGAAGATTATAAAGAGATTTTCGTGCTAAAATAACATTTATGGGCTATGTGTATCGATGCACCTTCAATGTGTACCGATGCATCAAGGGTAAAATCCCAGAAATTGTTCAAGGTGTATCGATGCACATGAAGTGTATCGATGCACTCCTTTAAAATAAAAACATTGAATGTCATCAGTGTATCGATGCACAAGTAGTGCATCGATGCACCCCTTAAAATACAAACATCAAATGGGATTTATGTACCGATGCATAGATAGTGCATCGATGCACCCGTCAAGGGATGCATCGATACATGGTGTAGTGCATCGATGCATACCTTCATTAAGATATGAAAATAGCTTTCTTTTTAGCCTAAGGAGTGATAGTTTAGAATATATTAATTAGTATACTGATTAGTATCAATGTATTACTATGTAAATATAGAACGTAATTTTGTTCCGGAACAAACGAAGGATTATGATCAAGTCAAAACAAGCAAGGCCAAGGTGAGTGTATATCCTAGATGAAATAGAATTGAGATAAGACTTGCGATAAGTCTATCTCTTAGCAGTGAATTTATGATTCCATATTCACACACATGCATATATATATATATATATATATATATATATATATATATATATATATATATATATATATATATATATATATATATATATATATATATATATATATATATATATATATATGTTAACATTATAGTGATTTCATGCATTTTTCATTCACTATTTACCATGCTATTATATGAATGAATGCCATTATCAGAGAATTCTTCCAGGTATGTGAAATAATAAAAATGATCATATGAAGTGACTTATGTGTTTACATGGACAGTGATGAAAGAGATATGAAATGAGAAATGTATTTATAATTAAGCCCATGCTATTTAACATGAGAGCTGTATGTATAATTGGCATGCCAAGAGTCGAGGGTTTATCAGTGGTCCTTCGGGACATAGTGGTCCTTCGAGACAAATATTCAGTGCCCCTAGTGGGATTTTATTCGAGTTGTGGTGACAGCATTGTGCACAACCTCAGCGTGCTCGCGTACCTTATGTTCTCAATAATATACATGGACAATCCAAAGATAAAGTAAAGTGGAATTAGCATAAGAATATATGTTTTATATGTGCATGTCACCATCATATATGTTATAGTGTAACAAATGCATGCAAATTAAGAGGTCGTGATCATACGGTAAGAATGCATGTTCATGAATGCATTGTTATATCTATATATTTATATTATGTCTCACTAAGTCTATGACATAGCGTGTAAGTGATTTATACGTAGGTACCAAGAAGCAAGAAGAGCAGTAATAGAAGTGGCAAGGACAACATCACTGCTAAAAGATCAGATCAGAAGTAATTGACAAAGTAGGTATTTTGGTTGTGTATAGAGTGTTGGCATGTAATAAGTTGTTAATTAGGAATGATCTGATCAATTTTGTATTTTGTGGTCTCTTTTATGTAAATTAACGTATTTTGTTTTAATGAAAGTTTAAAATTTCCCTGTTTTTCTTTAAGTGTCAAAGTTTGAAAAGTCAATGTGACATTTTAGACTCGTATACGGGTCGGGTACAGGTTGGGGTGTTACATTTCTCATCATATTGTGGCTTTTTTTTAATGGCTGGAAACCATTTCTGAATCCCATTCTGTTTAATGAAATGAAAGCTATGCTTCTCTTGGCTGGATTATACTCCACCGATTTCTTATTTCAACCACCATTTCAAACAAAGGATAGAAAGCATTTGTGAAGGCATAATGATACAAACTGGTCATGCATCTTAGGCCAAGCATATTTGATAAAAATAATGGTTTGAGGTTCTTGATTATATAAGCTGAGATTACAAGAGTAGATAACTCTGTTTTATAGCATAAAATGAAAAGAAATGGGCAAAGCTAACTTAGAAGCAAAAAGTACTGCAAAACTCTGGGAAAAAGTCCAAGAGGAAGTTACAAATTTATAATCATACAGAAGGTCTACCCTCCCTTTCGCTCTATTTTTTGCTTTTTGATGAATCACAAGCAACAGAAAATAAGTGGATTCTGACTCTTATTAAAAACAAACGGGACTGTCACAATTGGGATGGCCTCTCTTCAGTTTCAATCTCCAACCCAAAACCACAATATTACCCGGAGAGTTACCAAGCAAGCTTAGATAAGTTCTTTCGCTGCCGCAACAACAGCCTCTGGAGTTAAACCAAATTCCTTGTATATTTTGCCCGCTGGTGCACTGGCCCCGAACCGGTCAATTCCAATTGTCTTCCCCTTGGATCCAACAATCTTCTGCCACCCAAATGTTGATCCAGCCTCAATACTAACCCTAGCTGATACGGATGATGGCAAAACACTTTCCTTGTAGGCATCTGATTGCTCATCAAAGAGCTCCCACGAAACAAAGGAGACAACCCTAACAGTCTTGCCTTCCTTCCTTAGTTCATCAGCAGCTTTAGCAGCAATCTCCAACTCAGAACCAGTTCCAATCAGAATTACATTGGGATTGTTGCCAGAAGAATTGTCTGAAACAATGTAGCCACCCTTTTCAACTCCCTCAATGGAAGTTCCAGGAAGGTTGGGCAGCTTTTGCCTGGAGAGGGCAAGAATAGAGGGTCTCTTTCTGTTCAGAACAGCAACCTTATACGCACCAGCTGTTTCATTTCCATCAGCTGGACGAAGCATCAAAAGGTTAGGCATCGCACGGAAGCTTGCCAAGTGCTCAATTGGCTGGTGGGTGGGTCCATCTTCCCCAAGACCAATGGAATCATGGGTCATAACATAGATAACTCCTGCTTCACACAAGGCAGAAATCCTAATGGCAGCTCTCATGTAGTCAGTGAAGACAAAAAACGTAGCACAGTAAGGAATGGAGCCTGGGCTGTGAAGGGCAATGCCATTGCAGATAGCTCCCATTCCATGTTCCCTAACACCAAACCTAACATTGCGCTCCTCAGGGGTGTCCTTTTGGAAATCACCATACATTTTGAGCAAGGTCATGTTCGAAGAAGCAAGGTCAGCACTTCCACCAAGAAGACCAGGGAGAACTTTTACAAGGGCATTGAGATTTTGTTGAGAGAGATTTCTGGTAGCATCAGCTGGGCTCTCCGGGGTGTATGTCTAAAAATTGAAAACACAAAAGGGCTCAAAATATAGTTTTTCATTCCAATTCAATCTGACTGCATTAGTCTATTGAAAGAGATTATCTGAGAATTAGGTGTCAGATCCTTTTTAGCAAGGATAGTAAGATTACTAACTGGAAGTGCCTTCTCCCAGCCAGCTGGTAGTTCACCAGTGATGATTGCCTTGAGTTCTGCAGCTTCCTCTTTGTATTTTTTCTCATATTCAGCAAACTTGGCATTCCATTCAGCTTCAAGAGCAGCACCCTGAGGGGTGTGACGACTCCAATGCCTGCAGAAAATGGAAGGAAAGTTTTTGAACACTAAACCAAAAAACATAATCAGATTCATATAATAACCTCAACTGATCTCCTTACCCTTTAACATCTTCAGGAACATGGAAAGGCTCATATGGCCATCCAAGGTTTTTCCTAGTAGCATCAACTTCCTTGGCACCCAATGCACTCCCATGCACACTATATGAGTTTGCCTTGTTCGGAGATCCATAACCAATGGTGGTTGTCACCTGAAAGGAACAAGGAATTAAAAAAATGGCATCTTGTACAACACATTAGAGAGATAATAAGGTTGAGACTAAACATGTAAGAGAGATGCAAGATTTTTCAATTTTCAATCAAGGCATTCTAATATGATGCAGGCCCTTTTAACAAAAGCTTCAGCAGAGAAGTCTTTACCTAATAATTATGGAACTTTAAACTTCTACTAGATAAGATTCAAATCAATGAATAGTACAAGCATATTACTTCCAAACAGGATGTAGGGAAAACATCTGACCTTGATCAAAGTGGGTTTGTCTTTGACAGCCTTTGCTTCCTTGATTGCAGCACGAATTTCATCATAACCAGTGTTTCCATTCTTGACCCAGATAACATGCCACCCTAGCCCCTCGAAACGTGTATCAACATTCTCGGTAAAGGCAATTTCGGTATCACCATCAATTGAAATGTGGTTGTCATCATAGAAAGCTATAAGCTTCCCAAGCCCCCAGTGTCCAGCAAGTGAACAAGCTTCATTTGATATACCCTCCATTTGACAACCATCTCCCAAGATAACATATCTAAGAAAACAAAGGTCAATATATCACAACAAGATTGAGCATGCAAAAGATAGAAAAAGGGGATCTCGCGAAGGAATCATACGTGTAGTGATCAACAATCTCATTGTCTGGCTTGTTGAATCTAGCAGCCAAGTGTTTCTCAGCGAGAGCCAATCCAACAGCATTTGCAATACCTTGACCAAGTGGCCCTGGGGGGAAAACCACATTTAAATACATATATTTGCTTTGTTTTTAGTATGACAATTTTGTTGATAAAAACAATTGCAATCACTTAAACAAAAGAGGTCTAACTAACCAGTTGTTACTTCAACTCCAGTTGTTTCAAAGTTCTCCGGATGTCCAGGGGTTCTGCTTCCCCACTGACGGAAATTCTTCAAATCTTCTTCCTGGAGAATAATCCAATCATTATAAATTTTAGTCCTTTAGTGCAAAAATCAACTCTTTTATAAAAAGGAAACAAGGATCCAAAATTCAAAGCTCTCAAAATAGAATTTCAAAGAAGCTTTACCCTGACACTGTCGTAACCAGCGAGGTGAAGCAAAGCATACTGCAACATACAACCGTGGCCCGCGGACAACACGAAACGGTCACGGTTGAACCAGTAAGGATTCTTCGGGTTATACCTCATGACCTCATCGTACAAAATGTGACCCATCGGAGCGCAGCCCATGGGCAACCCGGGGTGCCCTGAATTCGCCTTCTCGACAGCATCAATAGACAAGAATCTGATCGTGTTGATCGATTTCTCCACCAGGGAAGTCTCGGCGGCGGTACCGATTGTCTCGACAGCGGCAGCACGGACTTGGCGCTTCTGTGTGGAGCGAGAGGGAAGGCGTCGACGGGAAGAGGAAGCGCGTGGGACGGTGGATTTGAGGCCGGAGAAGGTGGGAAAAGAGAGTGCGGAGAGAGAGACGCGGTGGTCGGATGAGGACGGCGATCCATGGGAGGAGATGGCGTGAGAAAGGAGGGCTTGAGATAGGGTGAGTGAAGAAGAAGAGGCCATTGTTAATTGAGGGGAGCGAAGTGAGAGGGTGAGGCTGTTGAAGGGACCCTCGTTGTTTGATAATGTAGAGAAATAGCCACCAACTCTCATTGATCTTCTCGTCTACACACACAGACAGATAGAGTGAGCTGACCGTTAGATTCGAAGATGGCTTCATCTCCACCATTGATTGTGGGTAACAATTTCATATTGTTCTATCCGCCTCTCATTTTTTCTTTCATTTTTCTTTTTAAAATATAATTCTTTTATAAATATAATCTGCTTAAATAAATTAATAATATTTTGAATTTTTATACTTTTTTAGGATTGTCGAGCAATGAAATTGAAAAAAAAAAATAGAAAAATTGGTCCGAACCGAGTTATTCGGATCGGTTCTGATTTTTCATTTTATAGTTTAGTTTCAGTTTGATTTGAAAATATAATTATACAATTCGGTTTGGTTTTAATTTTTTTCATATAAAAATCGTTTGTTTCAAATCAAATCTAATTAGAAAGATAAAAGAAAATAATTATCTAAAAAAAATTTATTTTGAATTTATTATAAGAAAAACTTTAATAAATAAAATCTCAAAACTAATAATAAGAATTTAAATTTATATATTTGCCCTCTATTTAAACTTTAAGTTTGTTTTATTTGGATCTTGAGTTTGTAAAATAGTGAGCAATCAAAAACTATAAAATCGACTCGAATAAAAAATCATGATTTTTCTACCATTCGATTTTGGTTTCAATTTTAAAAAACTCACAAAGTGCGGTTCGATTCATATTTTATTGAAAATTCAAACCGAATACATCCTTACCTTTGAGGCCACTTTAAGAAAATTTAGGTAAAACAATAAGGGTAAATTATATTAGATACCACTTAACTTTATTTATTGACTCGTTCATACTATTGAACTTTAAGTTTTGTCAATTATAACATTTAACTTCAGTTTTATATTTGATTATACCATTTCGTCGTTAGGTCAGTAATGAGACGATTACATGGTTAACGATTACTGACATAGCATGCCAATCCAAAAAGACGTCATTTTGGTGTGACTGTTTTAATGTCTAAAATGACATTATTTTAGACACTGAACTTTAGGGGTATATCGATTTTGTCAAACTTTTAAACATATTATTTTTTTGGCATCGTACTTCATGACCACTGTCGACAACAAAACATCATCTGTCACTTATCGTATTTCAAGATAAAATCGGCACCTAAAGGTAATAATACTACTCTTTATGTCTATGAATATAAAATTTAGAGAAAATATTATATGCAATTCATATTGAGATAATAATATAAATTTCTCTCCTTATTTTTATATCTATGCTTCTTGTTTTTCTTATGCTTTGTTATTTTATTTTATAACATTTTATATTAAAAATATTATTTTAATATATTTCTCAGCTTAAAAATTATTAAAAATATTAAAACATTAAATATTTTAAAAATTAATTTTTTTAATATTTTATTAAAGGGGGAAATATTAAAAATATTTAATATTAATATCTTTTAATAATCTTTAATATTTTTCTTAAGCAATAATTATTTAAATATAAAATATATTAAAAAATAAAAAATATGACTATATCTTTAACCTGAGACTTAAATATTATATAATAAACTAAACTCAAGCCTTAAATGATGGAGTTAGGTATGACAAAAGGTTACAATTTCGTGGATTTAGCATCGCACCCGCTCCAATTGGTGAGGGGATGAATATAAGTTTAGTAGTTAATGGGCAGGTGTGAATGTAAAAAGTCATATCTGCCATAGGTAATGAGTAGGTGATGAGTTTGAGACCTTATCCACCTCGCATTCGCCTACCCCACATCCGCTCGCCCACTAACTAACCACCATATAAATTTTAGACCAATATGAATTTAGGTATAATTTCAAACACTATTATGTAAATCTTAAGGTTTTATAAGATATGAATTGTAATTTAATTAAATGTTATGGTATAAACATTTTTAGAATTGAAGACTGTCATTTCTCCTATCTCAAATGGGTAGGCACAGGTGGGTACGAGATGGGTGGTGGGTACCAGTTGGGTAGTGGGTGTAGGAGAGATTTAAGAATGTACTCGCGTGGGCGGATGTGGATTTAAAAATTTTACTCATCGTGGGTGGCGGGTAGGTGGTGGATACGGAAATATTAGGTGTGTATATGGATGGAGGAAGAGGTATCTACACCTGCCCCACCTATTTGCCATCCCTAGCTGATGTCCAAACTCGATCGTTTCATCAATCTTATTTTTGTGTTCAAACTCATTTTTGAGTTTAATATTAGCTTAATACGCTTTTTAGTGTCTGAACTATACCTCAACATACGAATCAACCTAAAGAATTTTTTGCTAAAAATAAATGCCTAATATTTTCTCAGTTACACTTTTAGGTGTCTACTGTTATATTTTTAAATTTTAATTTTTTAATAAAAGATTATTATTTTAAAAATTTTAAAAATCAAACCCTCGCGTCGTTTCTTTTTCTCTCATCCCGTACCTCAGACGGTGAAGGGTTACCACCGGTCGAATTTTGTTTGAAGTAGGATGAGGAACTCAATGGTGGCAGTTGTGCAACGTATAGACGTTTGTAGCCATCAAAATTATCGAAAAACAACAACGAAAAAACTAAAAATCTGACAACCTTTCGCGGCGTTTTTCACAATAATCGACGCAGTTTCACGGTTGATGGAGGATTGGGTTTTTTTCGCCATAGTGAGATAGTTCTTATGGTGTCAACGGTGACGGTCACAGCCCGACGATGGTCGATCGACAACGAAAGATGTAAAATTTGAGGATTTTTTTAAAACATATAATATTAGGTTTTTTTAAATATAATAATTTTTTAAATTTTATACGTGTGACACATGTTAGATAACAACCAAATTTAACGACTGTTACGGTCCAGACACATAAAAGTGTAACGTTGGAAACCTTAGACATATATTTTTTTGCGAAAAATTCTTTAGGTACCAAATCGTATTTTGAGGTATAGTTTAGGCACTAAAAAGTGTATTAAGCCTTTAATATTTTTATCAAAACATTCCCAAATTTTAAGCAAACCTTTAGGTTTGGACATTGAACATGTCATATAAAAATTATACTAACTTCAATGTGTTGTTTTATAATTATTATAATTTTGAAGAATAGGTTTTGAAAATTATCAGCTTTTTTCTATGATAAATTTTTCTGCATACAGGAATATTTAAGGAATTTATATTCTTGAAATAAGCTTCAGAGTCAACCAACGACGAATTTAGAAAAATATTATTGATTAGGCCAATATAGATAAAATAAAAAATTATCTAACATAATTCATATATATATATATATATATATATATATAATTTGAATTTTAAAATGTAATAACAACAAAAATTAATATAATTGCATATTCCAAAAAAACTTTAAATATATATAAAAAATACATCATCCAAAACCAGTGACGAAACAAAAAAAATTATTGATTGGATCAATATAGATAAAATAAAAAATTTATCTAACATAATTTATATATATATATATATATATATATATATATATTGAATTTAAAAATGTAATAACAACTAAAATTGATATAATTGTATGTTCTAAAAAACTTTATATATACAAAGAACTAAAATCATCTATGATTGAGGCAATGATAAAATTTTCAGCAATTTCTTTTTCAATGTATACAACAAAGTAATTTGAAAGAAAGTTATCTTCCATTTTATTCCTAAACTAGTCTTAACAATTTTTATTGCTGAAAAAACTTTTTCACTAGTTGTTGTATTGATAGGAATTGTCAAAATAAATCAAATCAATCTATCAAAAAAGGGTAAGAAAAAGATTTACTGATCTCTGAAAAACTGACATAATTGAGTTATGGTGCTCAAATTATTCATCCGTGGATGATTAGAAACATCATGAAAAAATAACTTAAGTTCCTCTCTAAATAATTTTTATCATGTTTAGAAAAATCTTCGGGATAGTACTTCTCTACAAGACGACAAATGTTTTTCATATTAAAATTCTTATATTTATTTGTAGGATTCAAAAAAAAAAATAGTTGACCTTATTCCCATGTGTAATGGGGTAAGAGTGAGGTAGGATAGTAGGCTGCCTCAACGCCAGGTTGAGAGCAGCTTCCGTGGGAGACATCCGGCAGTCAGAATTATAAATTGCCTACCGTAAGACTCGATCTCACGACCAAAAAATTCAAAATCACTTAAAACAAGTAATTATTTGTAGGCTGCCTCAACGCCAGGTTGAGAGCAGTTTCCGTGGGAGACATCCGACAGTCAGAATTATAAATTGCCTACCGTAAGACTCGATTCCACGACCAAAAAATTCAAAATCACTTAAAACAAGTAATTATTTGTTTGCTCACTAAAACAACTGTTTAGCTCACGCAATTGTTGACCCATAGTAACTGTAAACACATCCACTTTATAATGATGCTCCACTAAAACAATATCTTTATTATGCCGAGATCAAATTACATCATAAGAAGTAGTACTCATATTTGGGGCAAAAGTATCATGATTATTGCAAAATAAGAGTATTTCCTATAAAAGATATTCCCAACCACAAATTTCTAAATTAAAGACTTCGTGACAATAAAATCTATCGCATTTAAAATATTTTGCGAATTATATGGTAAAGCTAGATAAAGTGCATAAGTTCTCACATCATATGTAAAATTAATACAAAATCAAAAGCCAACAACTTTTAAGAGCAAAATTAGCTTCCCCAATCTGATAATATGAGACTTGACGGTCGATAGTTATTTTCTCAAGGAAAGAACAAGTTGCATTGCACATCCTTAAGACACTACAAATGAACTTGTAAAGAGAACTCTATCTAGTATCTCCGAGAAGTTGCAAAGTATCAATTTGGTTTAGCCATGTTCCGGTCTCAATCTCTTCAATTTCAATTAAATGTTCTAGTTCAACAATTTGACTATCTTATAATTCATCATGACGCTTAGAAGAAGAACTAACAACATTCACAATAAAAATTAATTCTTTAAAAAATTCATAAACTTCATATACTTCTCTTACAGCAGCAACGAGAGCAAACTGTAATTGATGTGCTTGACAATGCACATAATAGACATATGGACAATCTTTCTTGGATAGAGCTTGTAAACCATTCTATTAATCTCGCATATTGTTGGTTCCATCATATCCTTGGCCTTTAAGATTTGCAATACTCGGCTCATGATTAGATAAAACTGTAAAAATATATTCTTTGAGAGTTTTTCACGTTGTATCTTTGACATGTACTAACTGTAAAACTCGTTCTCGTATAATTCATCGTCATCAACAAATCTTATTACTATAGCCATTTGTCCTCCTTTAGATATGTCTCGAAGTTCATTAATAATTATACAAAACTTTGAATCACCAATTTCCTTGTGAATTCCTTTTTGCACTTTTTGAGCAAAGATGTGCAAAATTTCTTTTTGAATGGACAGAGCTATATATTTTGTATTTGTGGAGCATTTTCTATTACAACGTATCCCTATTGTAAGAAGAAAGGATTTTTAATATCTCTACAGAAATTTCCTATTTTTGGACTTTGCACTCTCATCATGCCCCCTGAATGCACATTTTTTAAATGTGAGCCATCATACAACTTCTACTAAAGCACTTAATTGTAAACGATTAGTGACATTTTGTTTTGGAATTAAATTTTCAAATACAATGTCAATATGACCTTTGAGATTCTTGAAATCTTCCTAACATTGAACAGAATATCCATGAGCTGAATTAATAGCTTTCCCCATATATATTTCAAATGCACATTCTTTATCTTCAATCTTCTTCTAATTTTTAAATCCTTGTAGTGTAAAAGTATCTAAACCATATTTTCCTAATGGTTTCTTTCCCCCAAAAAGCACAAGAAACAATAAGCGACATTAGTAGTTGGTGAATACTCCAACCAATTAAACATCTTAAACCATTTAGATTGAAATCTTCGTGGATGGTCATCTAGACCGGATTGAAGATACTCGGACATAAGAATTTGATAAGGTCCATAATTTATGAATTTCTCTATAACTTCTCATTTTTTTTCTGATGGATAACTATTAATTGGTTTACACAAAGTTGGATCACGCACAAAAAAAAAGTATCTCTAAATGGATATGAAGGTTCCTCATTTGAAACTTGAATAGATGTCTCTTAGCTTATATCAATAATTGTTTCGGTCTAATTCGAGTGTGAGTTTTTTTTTTTTTTGAATACTAGAGAAGCAACAAAACTGACTAGGCATGCCTAGAGATACGATAGGGTGGACCTTCAGCATCTCGACGCAGGAGGGTTGAACATAGGACAGAACAGAGCATCTTAGCTAAAGCATTAGCAGGGTAATTTGCTTCCCTACGAATCCAGGTGAAATCAAGAGTCCAGCTTCGTTGTTGCAGTAAAGAAATTGCTCGGACGAGAGGATGCTGGCTGACGGGGGCAGCAGAGTCTTTAATGGCAGCAATGGCTTTCGAACAATCGGATTGTACCTGCACAAATTTGTAACCAAGGTGCCAAGCAAGACAAAGTCCATCGTGAATAGCCCAGAGCTCCGCTTGGAGAACATCCGGGATACCAATTGATCGACTGAATCCATAGAGCCATTGTCCAGCACTATCACGCAATAGACCACCAATTGTGGTGATTTTTGTATTTTGACACACTGCATCATATGTATTAACAGCAATCCAATGCACCATAGTCCATAATACATGTTTCTTTGGACTAATGTTTCTACTCGAACCTATTAGAAGAACAAAGTCTCGAAGATTTCTTTGATTAATAATACAACGATAGTTCGTTTTTGCAAGTACTGATTGCCTTGTGCCTTCGAAGCTTCGTCTCCTGAAGTTCTTTTAAGTTCTTGTGAGGGAGATTAATCTTCACACTCCAATTTGCCTTTTCATCGCGACTAGGAGGGTTGGTTAGGGCAATATTATCGTGTTTGCCTTTTCATTGCAACTAGGAGGGCTTGATAGGACACTTATCCATATATTTTCCACAAATCCATCCTCACCATCATCATCTTTACCGTTCACCTTTATAAGGGAGATCTTTTGATTTCTTTATTATCTTATTTTATTTTTAATTTCTTTATCTTTTGTTTATCTTGTTCTAATCTTGTTTCTTACCTTCTTTCCAGCACTTAAAAGAAACTCTAAAAGACCCTAGTCGCTGCCATCACCTTCCCATATTCATCCCCTTTGTTCTTCATCGAGTCTAGAGCTTTCTAGGTTTGATTCTTCAACAAGAGAAACGTTCATCAATCTGCCACCGCTTCCCTATCAGTTGGTATCAGATTTGGGCCGATTCTTGGAAAGAAGCAAGCAATCTTGCTTGTTCTTGCACACAAAACCGTCAAGGTATCCCAATGGAGCTAGTTCAGAGAAGATTCATCGTTTCAGGTTCTTTTTATTTAATTTTAATTTAGATTCAAATTCTTCTTGTTAGTTTGCTATTTTTTTAAAAACAAAAACAAAAACAAAAAAGCCAAAATTGAAAAAAATTGCAAACGAAGGTATTTAGGGCTGATTTTCTTCAGATATCATATTCATCCTAATATAAATCTCCAGTCCAAAATTCACGAAAATCGGAGTTCATTAGAGCCTTCAAATACGTTCTTCAAGTTTCATCGGCAGATTCGGTCTAGGATCTTGTCGAATTTCTTGAAAATTCTAAAGGAGGAATTTCGTGGTGAAAATTTCCAGATTGCAACTTCATATATTGAAGATCATTTACACAAAAATCAGAATATTTTGAGATCGGGAACACCTTCGAACAAAGTGATCAAGAAAAACAGATTGTTTGAGGACTCACCGTTCTACAGAGTCCACTGGATACTACTGAAGGTATTTGGTTCTGAAATTTTACAGGTGGTTTCTTGACGCATCGAAAGACATTCAAGAATTTTCCAAAAATTGTTGGACATCGGTAACCCCCTCGAAAACGTTGCTCAAGTTGATCCAGCGTTTTTCAGGTTTCTAGGTTGGTTCTTTTTTTTTTCTTTGACTCTTAGTGCTTTAAGTTCTTTTGTTTTTTCTTTTTATTGTTCTTGTGCATTATCTAACACATTATCTTTCTTGTGTTAATAGGACTAAAGAGTTTGCATACTTCTTCCTTCTTTGCATTCTCGTTCTCTTGGAGTCTAACCCTTGTTTGGACTCTTAGAACTTTTAAGTTTTTTCTTATCGCCTTTGCTAGTAATCAAACTCCGATACGAACTGTGGAAGACTACTTGGTAAAGTGAGTTTTAAAGAGTACAAGATCGGCTTACTTGCCTCTCGTTTTGTTACTTTCTTTGACTGACTTGTGAGGTTTCTTGCTTTGTTGAATTTTCTTCCTTTTATTTTTATTTTACTTTAAAATTTTCTTTTGAGTGTTATGATTTCAGGATGGGCGACAATAACAACAAGACACTTACGGCTATCTTAGCTGAACTTGCCCGACTCACGACTCAAGTTGAAAGATTTGATGAAATTGTGAGAGAACGACAAGAACCACAACTGGATCCACCAAACCAGAATCCAAAACCAAACAATACTGAACTTTTGGTACCCGGGCGAGAACAACCACGTTTCCAAGCACCCGAACTCTTTGCAAAATCAAAGTTCACGATCCAGTCTTTCAAAAGAGACAATGATCCAGACAGGTACATCGAATGGGAAGGAAAAGTTGATCTCATGTTCGCATACCATGCTGCCCCCAAGCTAAACAAGTTCACCTCATCACCATGCAATTCGAAGGATATGCTCGAACTTGGTGGATGCAAACAAGGAAAAAGATCAAGAACTTCCAAATTCCAACAATCACTTCTTGGACCGACCTCAAACAAACCATGAGGAAGCGATTCCTACCGACACATTATACACGAGAAATTAAAATACGACTACACCAACTTCGACAAGATAGAAGTTCAGTTGAAGAGTACTATAAGGAGATGTAGTCCTTACTAAATAGGGCTAACATAACCGAAAAAGAAGAGGTCACCATGTCAAGATTCATCGTCGGCTTAAACTCAAACATCACTGATCTTCTTGACCTACAAGGTTACGAAAACCTTGAAGATACACTAAAGAAAGCAATGACAATCGAAGCACAAATCCAAAGAAGATCTCGATTCAGTGAACATTACCAAGGTACTTCATCCTCTTACCAAGGTAATCCTTCAAATCCTTCCTCATCTTTTACTTCATCTTGTCTGAAAAAGCCAAGATATGACAAACCTGACAAGGAGAAAGAACGACCAGCAATGAATGACACACTTCCAGTCCCTAAAGATCAAATGATAATTTATGAGGAGGTAGGGAAAGTAAAAAAAGAAAAAGTTGAGAAAGAGGCAAAAACAAAAGAGGTCACTAGTTACAAAAGCCAAAAGAATAATGACCCATGGGAGGTGAGTGAACCTAAATGTGAGAAGAAAAGAGTGACTCAAAATCTATGTGTGAGCACAAAAGAATTGAGAGAGAACCTTATTTACAAACAGCCTTGCCTCATTGTTCGCTTTAGGGAATCAATTGTTTCGATTTCTAACATTAACAAGGATTTGCCTAGTGTGTTTTCATCTCTTTTACAGGATTTTCGAGAAGTGTTAGGTGATCTACCTAACGAACTACCACTGAAAAGAGGAAAACAACGCCAAACCAATCTAATTCAAGGTTCCATCATACCTCGTCAAACATACAATCTCGAAGAAACCAAAGAGTTTGATTTGTTACAAAAAGGCTACATCTAGGAAAGCCTTAGTTGTGACGCCCTCTTAATGACGAAACATGATTTGAGCAACTCTACAGGCTATATAGTTCGTGCACAGGAAATCCAAGTAAAAGATGAAATAGTAAAAGCAACACGAGACTGGCCCACACCATCTTCCATAGCCAAGAGTTGTCAAATAATATTAGGTGACCTTCCTAACGGGTTACCACCTGAAAGCCCTAATCACTATGCCATATCAATGAAGAGTCACGATTTACGGGAGTCCAAAGGTAAGTATTTTATTACTCATTTTAATAACATTGTAACATACTTCTTCTCCTTCTTACAAGGTAAGGCTCGTGAAGTTGTCATCCATACTAAACACAACTCCTTTAAGTGCGTAGCTGACCGAGGTAAGCAAAACACATTAGACGATGCACTACCACGAAGGTTCTACAATCCATAAATCTCCTGTCGAGAATTATTAATTCATGAACCACACTTAGGAGACTTAAGGGATTACTTTAACAAACCAGTTGACATGGTTTTTAAACACTCATTCTCACCACACACGAATAAAACCATGGAGAAATTATCTGAAGCAATCATACAGAAAGCAAATAGTGGTCGACACCATGTTGAATTTCAACCTAAACATCAGATTACAAGACTTGTATGCAAAAGAGGATTTCAAGACTACAAGAAATCAATTCCTACAAAGAACAAACCTCGACTGAAACGCAGAAAGACACATCACATTGATCCTGGTAAATGTTTCACAAGTTTTCCTTTCAACACATCTGAGTCTCTTTCTCTTGGATTTTCAGATTCGAGGACGAATCCTTTTTGAGGAGTGGGAGAATGATACATGCACCAGAGTCCATAATACATGCTTCTTTGGACTAATGTTTCTACTCGAACCTATTAGAAGAACAAAGTCTCGAAGATTTCTTTGATTAATAATACAACGAGAGTTCGTTTTTGCAAGTGTTGATTGCCTTGTGCCTTCGAAGCTTCTTCTCCTGAAGTTCTTTCAAGTTCTTGTGAGGGAGATTAATCTTCATACTCCAATTTGCCTTTTCATCGCGACTATGAGGGTTGGTTAGAGCCATATTATCGTGTTTGCCTTTTCATTGCGACTAGGAGGGCTCGATATGACACTTATCCATATATTTTCCACAAATCCATCCTCACCATCATCATCTTTACCGTTCACCTTCATAAGGGAGATCTTTTGATTTCTTTATTATCTTATTTTATTTTTAATTTCTTTATCTTTTCTTTATCTTGTTCTAATATTGTTTCTTACCTTCTTTCCAGCACTTAAAAAAAACTCTAAAAGACCCTAGTCGCTGCCACCACCTTCCCATATTCATCCCCTTTGTTCTTCATCGAGTCTAGAGCTTTCTAGGTTTGATTATTCAACAAGAGAAACGTTCATCAATCTGCCATCGCTTCCCTATCAGAGGGGTCCATTGGATGTCTATAAGCTGTCAAGAAGTAGGAGTCTTTGTATCAGAATTCCGAGAAGAAGCATAGTGTTCAGCCCAGATTAAGCTGCGATGAGCAACATCATAGAAGCTGTGCGTGTTCGATGTAAAAATCTGCTCATTGCGAGTTTTCCATAAATTCCAGCAAGTGACTGCAAAAATGAGATTCCAGCTAATTGTAGAAGCGTTCCAGGATTGTGTTGAATTATTATTATTAAAGATCCAATCCTTAAGTTCAACCGTGTAAAAACTCGAATGAATGGTCTGAGGCATAACGTACTTTCAGATTTCGCGAGCAAGATGGCAATCACGGAGAGTTTGGAGAGTTGTTTCAGACGGACCTCGAGAATTTCTACAAGTAGCTGATCTCGATAAAGTCCGGCGGAAATGTTCAGCATTGGTTAAAAGTCGTTCCTTGAGGGCAAGCCAAAGAAAAAGCTGAATTCGCTGGGGTACAGGGAGGTGCCAAATTGTTGTCCAACTCGTGGAAGGGGGTTCCCAATTTGCTTCCATAATTTTTTCGTAAGCATTACTCACTGTGAAGTGATCATGCCATCGCCATTGACAAGTATCCCGGGGATCACCCGAGATGGGACATCTAACATTAGCAATATGATCCAAAACATGACCCGGGAGTAAGGAGCAAAGCAAGGGAAAATTCCAAAGTCCATCACGTGTCATAATGTCTTCAAAACGAGGGTATAGCTGTGGAGTCAAAGGATCGAGCACAAAATTACGCAATGGTCCAATCTGGGGTACCCAAATATCGTCCCATAGGTTGACGGAATTGGCATCTCCAATAGACCAAGCCATGTGGGTGCGAAAATCTTCCCAAATGAGTGAAAGAGATTTCCATAAGGAGGAGCAATTCGACCGATGGATAGAGCGTGGGAATAACTCAGTGATCTTGTACTTTTGCTGGAGAAGGCGAATCCAAAGAGAATTTGTGTTGTTAACCAAAGCAACACCAACTTTCATGAGAAAGGTCTTGTTGTATTCATAAGAACGGCGGAGGCCAAGGCCGCCCCTATGGAGAGGTTGACACACTGATTCCCAGTTAATAAGTGAAATCTTTAGGGTCAAGGGGAAAGATCCCCAAATGAAGATACGAATTAGCTTCTCAATAGTATGTCAAACCTTCTTAAGAAATAAAGAAGTTTGCATAAAATAGACGGGAATAACTTCGAGTGCAGATTTTGCGAGAGTAATTCGGCCTGCAAGAGAGAGTCTGAGCGGCCCATCCCGACAAACGAGCTCACATCTTATCCAGAATGAAATCAAAATCAGAGCACCTGACACGCTAGTGAATAACAAAGATACTTGCCAAGAGCATCCACAATTTGAAATCCCACAAACTCTCTGATGGCATCACGCACCTCAGAATTGGTATTTGGAGAAAAATTTATTATTAATAATAAAGTTGTGTCTTCTGTTTGTCCACACGATGGCCCGAATACAAGCCAAACTCCGAAAGAATAGAATTAATAATACGTGCATTATCTATATCTGCCCAAGCATATAAAATTCGGTCATCCACAAAAAATAAATGAGAAATCGGAATACCTCGTTTATAAAAGCAAAAAAAACTCCAGCATTAGAATTGACGACATTAACAATACTGTGGCCTAGTCTTTCCACAGCAAGGACAAAGAGATACGGAGAAAGAGGATCTCCCTGCCGAATCCCTCGCTCAGGGCGAAAGATCTCAAAGTAGCCACCATTCCATTGGACTTGAAATGTAGAACCGGTGATGCATTTCATAATAATTTGAATCAAGCCAGGAGGGAAACCAGCATCATTTTAGAGTGACTGCAATAAAGCTTCATCGGATACTATCAAAGGTTTTTTCCAAGTCAACTTTAATGGCCATCCAGCCGTGCTTCGACTTCGTAGTACGTATCGAGTGGATGATTTCTTGATTAATAACAATATTGTCTGTGATGTTCCTCCCTAAAATGAAACTAGATTGATTTGGGGAAATGAGGAAAGGCATAAAGTTCCGGAGACGCTTGACAATGACTTTCGTGATAGTTTGTAATAGCAGAACACAAACTAATCAGCCGAAACTCAGAAAATGATTCAGGGACAGGTACCATGGGAATGAGAGCGATGATTGTTCTGTTTATCTCTGGGTCGGGGTCGTGTCCTTCAAAAATAGCACGAATATACGGGCAAACCAAGGGGCCAACCACGTCCAAGTTTTTCTGAAAAAACTCGGTATGAAGTCCGTCGATGCCAGGGGATTTTAAGGGGGGCATGTCATTCAGAGCAGCACGGATTTCGTCAATACCGGGAGGGGCTTCTAAACCCATCAATAAGTGAGTAGGCAAAGAAGGAAACCGATTCCTGATGGGGAAGGCCTTCGGCGATGAAGCATCATCAGAAAAGAGACGTTTAAACAAGCAAACAGCCTCTTGCTTGAGGATATTATCATCATAGCACCAATCACCATCTCTGAGTTTTAAAGCTTTGATGCGATTACACTGCTTGCGGATGGTTGCTTTGCCATGGAAATAAGCGGCCTTACAGTCTCCAAATTGAATACAATCGGAACAGGATTTTTGCCTCCACAAGAGTTCTTCTTGATCAAGAAGAGATTCAAGTTCTAGAAGGAGAAAGTCCTCAAGAATAAAAAGGTACCGGTTTGGCCGAGAGCATAAGGCCTTTTGAACGTCCCTTAGACGTGCCATGACAGTGCGTTTTCTAGCACCAATGAAGCCAAAAGCAGAATTATTCCACTCCTTGCAGCTATGAAAAATTGGAGATAGTTAAAGATATGCTGTCAGTAGGAACCCAGTTTTCAATGAGCATGCGTCTGAAATCAGCATGGGCGTTCTAGGCAGAGAGAGAGCAGAAAGGCGGCGAAGAAGAGTGACGAGAAAGATAACTACTCTGCAGTAACAATGGACGATGCTCTGACCTCATTCTTAATAAGTGAGGGATAGCTTTAGGGAAAGACTCATCCCAATATGAATTACAAAGAAAGCAGTCGAGACACGCAAAAGCAGTGCCTCGAGACCAAGTGTAGTTAGGTCCCTGAAAGCCCATAACCTCGAATGCCATAGTTGTAGAGAAAATTCCGGAAGGCAGCACTAGGCTTCGTAGAAGAGGCACATCCAAGTCTTTCTTCAGAGGAGATAGTAGAGTTAAAATCACCAAAAAGTAGCCAAGGCGTGGAGATGGTTGTAGCTAGGTGACGAAGGTGCGCCCAAAGAGCTTTCCTCTTCGTTGCATTCGGGCTAGCATAAATGAGAGTACCCAGAGAGAAGCTATTATCGGAATGACAACGAAACCGGAAGTGGACGAACTGGAAATGATTCATCAAGATTTCAATGGAAACAGTATTATACCAGCACAGCCAAATCCCACTAGAGAATCCAGCAGCTTCGATACGATGTGAATGCGGAAAGCCCAGAGAGGAGATGATTGCGTCCGCTTTGATGCCACTAATTCGGGGTTCGACCAGCCCCACAATATCAGGCTTGTGATCTCGTAAGTATTACGCCCTAGAGCTGGCAAGAAACGCGGGTGGCCACACTCTTGTATGTTCCAACTGAAAAGCTTAATAGTCATAAAAAGTGATGAAGAAAGGAACGGCTAAATAGCCTTAAACAGTGGCATCACTATCGTTTTGCATTGGAGCAACAGCATCGGGTGCAAATCAATATCCATTGAAGGATGCAGGATTGCAGGTCGTGGCTGGTAGTAAGGGGCAAACCAGACTGAAGCGGGCAAACATGGACAGCACCGTCCCGGGGGGGGGGGTTCTCGGGGGAGAGTAGAGAGATGGGTTATCGGCGTCTTGCTGCATGGGAATGGGCAATTCAATGGGATTATCAGTCTCAAAAACCGTTATCACCGAATGGAAGGATAGGTCAAGATGCTTTAGGTTGTGAGAATGGCGAGCAGCAGTGCTAGAAGAGCCATTTGAGGAAGCAATATTTAGTTTGTTATTATTGGTGAGAATAGCCAAGGATTTACGTACCGGAAGGGCCGGTTTATGCTTCGGTGGTCTTAGAGACTGGGAAATTGCAGAGTTACCTTTAGCATGATGTTTTAGGCGAGCTGGAGGGATATCCATGGGTAGAGCTGTGGCTATGGCTTGTTCAGCAGCAAGCGCGTCAGACGTGTCCTCAAAAATCGGGATGAAGCGGGAAGAAGCAATGGCGATATTACCAGCGGGAACAGAATCTTCGGGTTGTTTTTCGTCGATTGCCTTTGTCGACATTCAACGACCATCCAAGGTCCAAAGGGATCAGTTGGAGCAGTGGAAGAATTGCAAGCAACGGGTTGGGCAGTAGCCGGAGCAGTATCGTCTTTATGAACAATGTCAGGGCAGAATTCCTGAACATGGCCATACTTACTACATGAGAAGCAAATGCTAAGGAGTGATCCATACTCAACAATCTGGATGTTGCCATTGATCAAAAGCTTCGATAGGACAGGCTTATGCAGATCAATCGTGATTGCCATACGGGCAAACCGTCCTTGCCGTCCACTATCAGTTTGATAATCAATACGGACAACTGGCCCGATACATTCCCCAATTTCTTTGATGATGCTGCGTTTGTAAAGTGTGACAGGCAGTCCCGGCAACCTTATCCACGCAGCAACCTTCCGTGGGAAAGGTTGTGTGGTGGAGAATTCAGGAGTCCAAGGTTCAACGGTGAGATAATTGCCAAAAATCGTTCAAGGGTCTTCCGAGATGGCGTGCAGAAAATCAGATTGAGTTTTAAAATAAACCATAAAATAATCGTTTTCAATATCCATGAGACGAAAGGGTTAACTAGGCTTCCAAAGTTCGTAGAGTTTACTGCGAAGAGTGTTGTAGCCAATTCGCCTGCCCAGAATCTTGACAACAACCGTCATATCGAGACTTTTGACTGGAAGGGACTGGATCCGATCCGAGAAATCTATGGATATTATTCCATCGATTAGGTTACGAGAGACATCACCATCTAATATTTCGATCTCGTCCTCATCAAAGATTTCCTCATCTTCGGTGAAATTGTAAGATCCATTGAGTAGTTTGGCCTTGTACGATGAAACTCTAGGGTTTTCAGTGGGATAAAACGGCAGGGGAATGGTAGAATCCATTGGGGATGGGGCTGCTACATGGCCGTGAGAAAAAGCAACAGGGACATGAGCAGGTTCACAGGGGCCGTCGCCGTCAGGCTAGTCTTCATCTTGTCTTCGGATTTTCCTAGGTTTCCTAGGGGCATCGCTGATTCTCCGGTTTCATCTTGTCTTCGGATTTTCCTAAATTCATCCATTATATTAGATAAAACATAAAAAAATTAAAATAATAATAATAAAAACAGAAAAATCCATAACCTTAATCAAAATACTTACCTTTTAAATTTCACCTCTTGGTTCTTATGAAGTTGCGGCAAAAAAATTTGTTGCAAGTGAGGTCAGTTAATGCTTAGGTAGGACTTAGGAGAGTGATAATAAAAAAAAGAAAATAACCCCAATGATTAAAAATGCGTTATAATATACGATTTTAACCAATTTTTTTTGGATTTGCCAAAATGACCAACTAAATCGCAATGCAATCGATAATTCGCAACGCGATCTCCGGTATCGCAAATCAGTTTCCAGATTCGCAACGCGAACTTCGACTATCGCATTGCGATTTACATATTCGCAATACGATAGTCCAAGTTCGCGTTGCGATTTATTCCAAGTTCGTTGCGATAGTCGAAGTTCGCGTTGCGATTTATTCCAAATTCATTTCGATTTATTCCAAATTCGTTGCGATAGTTGAAGTTCGCGTTGCGATTTATTCCAAATTCGTTGCGATTTATTCTAAGTTCGTTGCGATAGTCCAAAATCGCAACGACGGTATTGCATTTGTTTCTTAAGAATTTTCTCTAAAAAGATAGTATTCGCGCGGACGTGTCGAAGACACGTATTACCACGACCACGAACCGAGACGAGACGAGACGAGAAGAGACGAGACGGACGGTGGCGCGCGAGAGTCCTCCTTGTTCTCTATCACTCAACAAGGAAGTGGGAAAGTCAAGCCTTAAATACCATTCCCAATAGTGTTTCCAATACTATGAGGGATTGAGCATTACCAACACTTGTTCCCAATACTATGTGGGATTGAGCCTTAAATAGTGATATTATTTTTTGAATGTTTTGCTTAAAATTGCAATAATCGTGATTGATTGTAGATTGACATTTAATTATGACATATTTAATCGTATAATACTAATGCAATTGGTTGCTGATTCAGTTGTTTTAAGGTGCATGATTGTTAATTGTTTCCTGAATAATCACATTGTATTGGAAACAAGTGTTGGTAATGCTCAATCCCACATAGTATTGAAAACACTATTGGGAATAGTATTTAAGGCTTGGCTTTCCCACTTCCTTGTTGAGTGATAGAGAACAAGGGGAACTCTCGCGCGTCGCCGCCGCCGTCCGTCTCGTCTCGGGTCGTGGTCGCGGTAATATGTGTCTTCGACACGTCCGCGCGAATACTATCTTTTTAGAGAAAATTCTTAAGAAACAAATGCAATACCACTAGTCGTTGCGATTTTGGACTATCGCAATGCGATAGTCGAAGTTTGCATTGCAATAGTCCAAGTTCGCATTGCGATAGTCGACTATCGCATTGCGATTTACATATTCGCATTGCGATAGTCCAAGTTCGTATTGCGATAGTCCAAGTTTGCATTGCGATTTACATATTCGCATTGCGATAGTCTAAGCTCGCATTGCGATAGTCGAAGTTCGCGTTGCGAATCTGGAAACTAATTTGCGATACCGGAGATCGCGTTGCGAATTATCGATCGCATTGCGATTTAGTTGGTCATTTTGGCAAATCCAAAAAAAGTTGGTTAAAATCGTATATTATAAGACATTTTTAGTCACTGAGATTATTTTCTTAAAAAAAAAAATTAAAAGTTGCAAAGTTGCTTTAAAAGAATCGTGGGAGAGAGGATTTTTAAATCACCCAGGCCCATACTCTCTAATTTATAGATTGTTGCTACGGGGAAATAGAATTAAATTGTAACTGGGACTATAAATAATAATTATATATTTTTCATTACGCCATGCCTAGGTAGGCCCAGGTCTACACCCGCCCTTTGAGTTAATTATATTGTATAGATCAAACTTATTCAAATAATCTACTTTAACAAAATTTAAGACCTGATTATCGAATTTATCTAATTCATTAATCTATAAATATTAATATTATTTTATGTTTGACACTATCAATTAAGTCATTACAAATATCTTTAATCAAGATTAATAAAAAGATTGAAACTTTTTATAGTTTACACTCCATCTTCTTCTTCTCCGTAACCATCCTTCTTTTATATAAATTAAAATACCAATAAATATAAAATCATGTACGGTTCACATCAATTGAGTAAACTAGGTACGGAAGTCATATATTTATCTTTTAAAATTTCACGCGTTTTTTAATAAAATCCTTATTAGATGTAAATAAAATTAAAATAAATTATTTAGGCATAATAAAATATAATTTTAAGAAATAATCATTTATGTAAATATTATTTTAATATAAAAGAATAGTAATTGGGCCTCCATCTGGGGACGGCCCATGTATGGGTCAAGAAATATTTGGAAGGCAGTAAAGGCCTTCCACAATATGCTTTCAAAGTTCAACGGTTCAGATGCAAAGTAACCATAGAAGAAGATCTTCGTTCTCAGAGAAACCGAAAAACAAAATAGAAGATCGAAATCCAAAATCCAAGCCGGAATAGAAATTTTATTTGAAAAAGGGAAGCAAGTAGCTTCCGCCTTCCAACACTCAGCAGTATTTTCCTTTTTGAATACTGTAATTGAACCAGGGTTACTGACTGTTATAACTGAATCGATCCCCCATCGTTTGATCCACGTAAGAACTCAACGCGTTATAAGACAAAACTACAGCGAGGGATCCGAATTTGAACAGAGAAGATCCAAAATGATGGATCCAAATCTGGATCTGCAAGAATCGGGTTGGGAGGAACTAAGGAGAGAGGCTCGAAAGATCGAGGGTGATCTCGATGTTAAACTCTCTTCTTATGCTAAACTCGGTGCCAGGTTCACCCAAGGAGGTTTGCTTCTCTTTTACTGCTACCTTTTCCATTTTTATTATCTGTTCTGAATGCTTTTTATTTTGTGTTATTGAGTTGCATTTTGGTTTCTTTTGGTAGATTACTGAATTCCGAATAAATTTGTCTAAAAACTGAACAAACTCCACTGGTTTAATAGATTGGATATTTTTAATACCAGAGAGCACCTTTTCATTACTTATATTTAGGAATAAATTCTGGTCAGATTTCCTTTTTGTCTCCCCTGTGTTATGTACTCACATTTAGCTTATCTAGATACTGGATCGCCAACGGTTGGGTCAAGTAGGTCATGGAAGTCTATGGAAATGGAAATTCAATCATCGCTTGAGAAACTGCTGGACATAAATGATTCCATGAGTAGATGTGCTGCATCAGCTGCTTCGACTACTTCGGTGACCCAGAAGCTTGCAAGGCATAGAGACATTCTACATGAGTTTACTCAGGTTTATTTGTTGACTGTGCTGTAATTTTTATCTAGACTTGTTATTAGAAACTGAGTTTCTATGTTTAATTATCAAGAATTTCATACCCGCAATTTCGTATAGTTCTCTAGGAACTTCAGAGCTCGAACATTTTACATAATCTGTTTTGCTGTTTATTTGTTTTGTTTTCTACATGTTTACTTAAAGAAAAAAGTTGTGTGATTAAATGGGGATGGATAAAACCCTTTCCTTGTACATGAAAAGTTTCTGGATGGATAACATGTGGTTATCCATCATGTTGAAGTTTGCAGTTAGAATTCTCCTTATCTCGTTTTCTTGAACTGTGAAAGAACTGAAAGAAGAGTGGCACTAACACTGGTAGCGGTACATATTGAGTTAATTCCCAAATTCTTGCATTCATTCTCAATTTCTGAAAAAGAAAAGATTTCTTGCTCACACATTTACACTTCCATATACCCAAAACCAATGGTTGCTGTAAGTTCATTTGCTACCCTGGTTCATTGCATTATAAATGCATGTTCTCAAGTTCCATGAAATTATCTTCAGTTACACTCTCATTGTCATTGGTTATAGATGGAACTAACCCCAAATGCATTAATTCACTCTCATTTCTGCTTTTGGACTGTCATTGTCTTTATTTAATACTTTGGTTCGTTGCGCTTTGAATTGATGCACCAATGTTCCTTGATGGATTAGCCATTTGGACTAGTTGTTTAGCATTTCCATCCTTTTGAAGTATGGGTACATTTTTGTTAGGAGTTTAGAAGAATCAAGGGAAACATAAACTCAATGAGGGAACATGCAGAGCTTCTGAGTTCTGTCAGAGATGATATTAATGAGTATAAGGTAGCCATATGATTTAATTTCTTGGCTTTTTCACTCCCATTGCCAATACTATGTAGTTTCCCAATGTTTACCTATTTGCCACCATGCAGACATCTGGGAGTATGTCACCAAGAATGCAATTACTCAGAGAGCGAGCTGCCATCCACGGAAGCATTGCTCATGTAAGATTTAAATATTCTTTTATCAGTGTTTATCATTGTACATGCTTTGTTGAAAGACCTTCCCCTTTTGTTTTGTACTGCAGTGTGTTCTCTTTTGCAATTGTTTAATGGTTTTGGATTAGATATGTGACAAACGGACACGCTATAAACAGAACAAACAGGTGAACCTGTTAGTCAAAACCCTAAAGCAAGTGTCTGGCATGTCGAACCCAAAAACCTTAGCAGTCGAAATTGCCATTGTCAGATATCCATGGTCTAGTCTCAAAATTCAAATCTATATTACTAAACACTAACTCAATGCTTTGACAAAAACCATTTTTTTTATGAGATACATGAACCTAGGATCAATCCCTTACAAATAATACAAGTTCAAAATATATAAGCCTTAATAACAAGGCCACATTTCCAATTTTGTCTACAACAAGCATTTCTACAGCTAGAAGGTGTTCCATCAGATTTTGGTTGCTTGATGATGTATACCCGATTACCTCTTGATCATCATTGCAAAATGCATCCTTGATTGCTTTCTTGCAATTGAAGGATCTGGTTTAAAATTCAAACACCACGCAAGTGACTTGTGTTTCATGAAAGTTGAATCTTCTTGGCGCTGTTAGCGTACACAAGTTATTCATAGTTGTGGAATGATGGGATCTTATTCATACCTGTAGTGAGGCTGTGGATTTTATAGTGTGAAATAAGTTCTAATTATTTGCCCAAAAGCGAAGAATTTGGTGTTGGACTACAAGGGGGGATGGTGAATTCAGTTGAAGTCCAAAATTGGTTGTGAACAGATTTGCTGATGAGAATTTTATGTTACATCTTTCTCATGCACAAACAAAACTTATGCATGTTGCCTAAAGACTCAAACTAGCATCTTTGCTCATACATCTTTCATTTTCTTCTCTAGCTCGGTGTACAGGTCATTTAGGTACTTTAACTTGAATTTTAATGGATGAGAGTGATGTGATATGCAGAATAAACTTCAGACTAACAGTTGGTTTCACAATATATATATATATTGCTGTCCTTAATGCCTTGCTACTGTTACAGAATAGCTTGTATTATTATTATCGGTGAGTTTTTCTTCCCTATTTGTCAAGGGATTATTTAATTTTGAATTTTCTAAGCTGTATGTTTGCTTTCTATAGATAGATGATGTGATTAATCAAGCTCAAACGACAAGAGCGGTGCTGGGCTCTCAAAGATCTTTGTTTGGAGATGTTCAAGGGAAAGTAAAAGTTCTAAGTGACAAGTTCCCTGTTATACGTGGTTTGCTCGGTACGTCATGATGCATCTTCATTACGGAGCTTTTATTCTGTATACCATCTTTTGTTCTAATTAATTAAAATGCCTCTATTTTCTAGGTTCCATCAGAAGGAGGCGTTCGAGGGACACCCTTATTCTGTCAGCAGTAATAGCTGCTTGTACGTTGTTCCTTATCATCTATTGGCTATCAAAGTAGCTAGAGATTTATATTAATAATACACAAATGATAAAAGCTACTGTGTTTTGCTAAGAGATTTTTGGTTTATAATTTGATAGAACAGATTACATTCTCTGTCAAGTTTGTGGTTTTGGTACCTTCCATTACATCGAAAAATCTCATTTGTTTCATGTGCAAATCTGTTACATTGCTCCAATTCAGAGGCTTGGTGTAGTGAAAAGGAGTGGTTGGTAACTTGTGATGCTCCCATGTTGTGTCAATTAGAGTTGTGGTCACTCTCATTCAGGGTCAGGTTTCAGGCTTTTAGCTGTGCCTTGCTGCAAAGGGCATTGTTTGTTTAGTTCCCGAGAGTGCTTGTTTGTTTTTTAGCTCGATCCATTGTTATCAACACAGTGGCGAGGTAGCAGAAGAGACAATCTCATATAAAAACATGATCCAATGTTGATACTTTTCTTTTATAAGTTATTAGCTTATTTTAACCCAATATTTGTCATTGTTCTTAAATTTGAACCTGAATTTTTGAAACGTGAGTCGAGGAGGCCACTGCCCATCTGCGGTCTGAGATGCTCTAAAGTTCCAGTACGTACTACGTCTACGTGCTGTGCTTTCACAGTGAAACTGTTCACTCTACTGCCTACTATGCTATTCTCAAGTCTGTAGAATCCTGATATGCCAAAAGATGGAGGCAATATATATTAATATTTATTGGTTCATTTTTTTATTGAACGTCTACGCCCTACCAACTGCTTACTACCAGGCCATATTGGCATTCACTAATACCTGTTGGAGTATTTTTTTTATGGTTCGTAGATTGTATCGTACTTATCACGGTTTATTTGGATACCGAGTCGTTACTATGGATTTATTTTGATGAAAAATTATGAGTTTTATGATGTATTGATTTAGATAGAAAATCATGAAAATTCAATTAAAAGATGAGTACCTTAAGACTACCTTAAGACCAATTGACGTGAAATATACATTGTGGCAAAGTAAGCATGAAGGGGATCGAGCACAGGCTAAAGGGCATTGCTATGCAGCATGGGTGCCACTAAGCCAATTATCGTTGCACCACCATGGGTGATTTGCAATCCCCTTTAATCCTTGGGCTATCCCCTTATCGACATTCTTTATCAAGTTGGAATTTCTCCACCAATTCATCACTACGGTCTTTCAAGTCTTTAAACTTTTCAATTAGATCCTTTTGACTATTTGTTCAAATTAATCAGACTGAAATACATAATGATTCAATATTCGAGGTAGTTATAATAAATATGATACGATTTACGGATTGTGCTCTTCTCAATCGATGCTTTAGCTAAACCTTATTAAGAATCGGGATACAATATCAAAACTAAAATGACAACGTAAGGCACCCTTAAAAATTATATCTTTCAATTATTGTAAATTTCGACCGAACAGCTAAAAGTTCATCCAACAATATTGGGATTCAAAAATGTGAAATATGCAATGATTAGATTGTCTTTCAAGTTTCAAACTATTCATTTTCTTAATAGTGTGGGATTGATTATAAGTTAGTATCTATTTAGAAAATTTCTTAATTATTAACACCAAACACACTACATACGCAACTGTTTGAACTCAAGACATTAAGAAAAAACAACACTCTCTTTAACACTCAATGAGTTATCAAACAATGCATTTTGAATTATATATATACACGTAAAGTTAGGTGTTTAATATCTTGTGTGCTAAGAGATATGAGAACACAAATATTGTAGGTTACATGGGCATATTGGCATCCATTTGAGTAAAGAAAAGGAAAAGGGTTAGGATATTTATGGACACGACATGAGGACTAACTTTTACATCATATACGTCAACAAAATTCACCGATTACATGGATGGATACATGATTTTATGTTAGAATTGATGAATTTATAAAATTTTAGAATATAACGAACTTATAAAATTCTAGGGGTGAAAATATATTATTAATAAACTAATACAAAATATATCTAAAAATACATTATAACTTAAAACAAACAGTTCAGTCAACCAGTATCTCACATTTCTTTTTTCTTAGTATCTTTTTTCAACAGCTAGCAATCACTTGGATGTTCTTGAAGAATGCCATAATATATATATGAGACAACTGCACCATGAAAGCGTTTGAATGCCTTTGATAGGAAGTTTTGTCATCATCTTACTTGATTGGGTGGTATTAATTTTTTTTTTTTTGACAATTAAACGAATAGGTAACTGTGGTCCGAAAACCCTATCATTGTACCTATTGAAATGCTTGGGTTTTGGGGCTAAATTAATGGCAGGAGGAGCTTTTCGACCTATTGTCTGTCGCGGCATCAAAATTTGAATGGAATGAGAAATAATGTTAAGATCACGAGGGCATTAAACCCACCTAAATATGTCCTACACCAAACGCTTATAAGTGTACCTATACAAGTAGGCCATTGATCTAATAGTTAAGCGGAAGGATGGTTTCCTCATGGAAGATCTCCTTGGTAGGATACACTGAGGAATGGATCGAAGAAATGTTGAGATGCAGTCTTATCTTTTTAAAAATTTTAGATTCTCATATAATTTAGATACATTTTTTTTATTAGCGATTTAATTTTGTAACTCTAAAATTTTTTAATTTATAGTCACTGAATTTATAATATAACTTTTTAACTTCGCGCCTCTACATAAAATCATGCCTCCTTTCATAAATACATTCAGTCATTTATACGAGTCTTGAGTCCTACTGTCCCACACTCAATTAGAATGAACCGAGATGCTAACATCTCCACACATATGTCTCACCAAATAATATCTTTCGTCCTCGTAACATAATTAATATTCAATACAACCATAATAATACCAAAATGACTTGAAAATTTTACCTCAATGGACACACCATCTTTTTCAGAAAAGTTAGGTTTTCTTTTGCAACATATTGCCAACAAAAAGTGAAGCCTTCCCACGGAAAGCCAAAAGGAAAAAAATCTGCCCGATCTATGCTATGCAATGCGAGGAGAAAGTAAAGTGAAATCGATTAAAGGGGGGAGGTCTTGTCTGGAACAGTTACTGACAACTCCGTATCTCTTTGTACATGTGTGAGAGAGAAGATAACGTGAGTGGTCAAATCCATATTTCAAAAGCTTCATCTTGTAAATAACTTTTTTTTGTCTGACTCTGTTAGTATTATTATTATTTAGCTATAAGATTGTATGTTAAAAAAATAAATTTATAAAATTTTAAGAGATTAAAATAAATTATTAATAAATATTATCCCGCTCATCCCTGCGACCAAGGAGGCGCAGAGCACGTATGGGTCTAGCTATTGCCGGCTCCCATATATAGCAGCTGGCTTGCTCTGAAAGCTGCCACCGACAAACTCACTAAACTATAAACTATTTGTCCAGTTTTACATTTAAGGGATCAGACGAGATGAATCAATGTTTAGTCAATATATGTCTAAAACTTAAGAGTGATTCGAAGAATCATGTTCAAGACATATTGGAGTGGAATCAGGAAACACTGTCAGAATTATAGGCAATTTAGCAAGTAGCATATATAGTACAGCTGAATGATAAGAAAACCAAAGGAGCGAATTTTGAAGGACCATATTGTTGAAAAGACAGATTTCCAAGGTGATGATGTAGTGATGCAGCTAAGTTGGATGGCAAGGTGAATGACAGTTAAACTGTCAAAATTGTCGCATTGTTTTATCTCTTGTTTTTACTGCAATTTATATATTACATTCTCAATTAGACTTGAGATTCAACTTGGCATCAGTATAAACACTCCACAAGTTTCTTATCCGTTTCATCCCATTAGTTAATTTTTTTTAAGTTACAAGTATCTTATAATATATTCCATCCAGCCCATTATTTTTCTTCCATGTTAACCAAGCACAGAGTTTTAAAAAAGTAAATTTTAATGTATGTTAAGTTATATAAGATAAAAGAAATGACAAAATTATCCTCAAAATTTGATTAATAGATTTAATCGATTTGTTTTGATAGTGTAAGATAGTGAGATATATAAGGATAAAAAAAGAGCGTAAATGTTGTCATTTGTTTACTTTTCTCATATGACATTTTAAATGAAACAATTTTAAAATCCAAAAGTGACAAATTTAGTGAGACAAAAAGAGTAATACATATCTGATAAGTATGTGTACAATATAATACATATTATATTATAAAAAAGATTGACAAATACAAATATACTCGAATAAAGTTTATATGTGATGAAAAGAATAAAATTTGAAATAAAAACCTACACAACTATTTATACAATGTGATTTGAATTTCAAACATTGAAGATCCTAAAACTTCAACCTTACTATTGAGCTAAGGCCTCAATACTATTCAAGTACATATTCAACACACATTTCATCATAAATCTATCAAGAGAGCAAAAGCTAACATGATGTGAACCTGATATTTAATCAACGTTGATGTCTTGATTCGGTTTCGACTGCTTTATTCACATCTTGCTTGATGAATTTAATGATTGTTGATTTTTTCATAAGTTTTCCAAGTTGAATTTGTTCATTGTTAGCGAATCCTACGTATTTCTTTTTTAACAATTTCTACTTAGAGGAGGAAGAAGGGGAATTTTGCTCCTAATAAATAAAAGCCCTACGTATTAAATTTATGGATGGGCACGGGCCGGGCTGAGATTTTGCCTCCCAACCATGACCTGAAAATATATTTCTTGTACCCGCCCCTGCCCCGCCCCGATGAATTTTAATTTTTTCCCTCCCCAAACCCGCCCTGATATTATGTAAAAATTATAAATTAATCAGGTTGGGTCGGGTCAGTGATTTTTCATCTTAAACCAAACCTCGTCCCACCCCAAACTTATATACTACATAATCTGCCTCGCCTCGAGCCCCGAGATTTAAAAAAATTGCCCCTATAAAGTCGGGTCAGATTAAAACCCGTCAGATTTGGATATTTTGACCATCCCTACTTAAATTGTAACACCCCAACCCATACCCGACCCAGATACGAGTCTGAGGTGTCACATTGACTTTTCAAAACAATTACTTTTTCAAAAGAATGACATTTCTAACTTTTATTAAATCAAAATGCATAAGTTATACGATTTAACTCAAGGAATTTACAAAACTTATCAGAGCGAATACAATTCCAATCTTTTAATTATATGCCAACTAGATTCTATATGAAAAAATACATATTATTCATTTTTTCTTCTTATCTGACCTTCGGTAAGGATAAACTGAACTGTCTTGCCCCTCTTCTCTTCTCGCTTTCCGGAACCTACGTGTAAGACACTTACACGCTAAGTCATAGACTTAGTGAGACATGTAAATACATAAAGTAACTAACAAATGCATAAACATATCATATAATACAACATCATACCGGGGTACATACTTCAACCATCATTAATATGCTTATTCTTACATAATGTATCATCACTAATTCCTGTTGTCATGTGAACATATATATTGACATAAACATATAACATAAACTTTAATTCACTACCATACATGAATCCTTACTACTATCATATCCTACATAAGCACATATCATCTCATGTGACCAATACACATATGCACTTATTATGGTCATGAACTTATTATTTATATACATCATACAATACATATACCATTTCACAAAAGAACACAATATCATCATATCATCAAATTATTTATTCTCTTTAAAGCCCATGCACTCTTTTGAGAACTTAAGGTATTTGAGTACATAGAGGTTGTGCACTTATGTTGTCACCACATCTCATATAAATCCCACTAGGGGCGCGTAGAATTTGTCCCGTAGGACACTATGTCCCAAAGGACCAAATAGAGCACATATGTCCCGTAGGATCACGTAGAACACATATGTCCCGTAGGACTACGTAGAACCCTCGACTCTTGGCATGCCAACTATACCTATAGCTCTCATAACACATGACATAGGCATTATGATTTATGTTATCACACTTTCACATAGTCATATCATATACTTATATAAGCTCATGGCTTCTTATCACATATGTCATGTAGTACTCACTTGGAGTCTCATAACTTCTTATCACATATATCATATCACATGTCACATTGCTTATATCTTGTTCTCATATCTTCTCATTTCATCATATAGCTTATTATTGTATAATTCATGTTACATTCTCATATGATTTCACATTCACATATCACATGTATCTTTTCTCAGTATACGGTATCACATAACATACACTTAGTTATTTTATGTTCACATATATTATATACTTTCTTTAACTCGTAGCTTAAATTACATGTTCCTATCATTCCTTATCTCCCTATCATATAACTTGTTTCATATTCTTATTTAATCATAGAGAGGTCATTCATATTAGTTCAAATGACTTATTACACTACCTGTATTCACACAAATCTTATAACACATGTATCACCTAACACATATAGTTCATATCTTTTCTTTCATTTTATATCTTATCTATTTATATTCATATACTTCACATACATGTAATACATACAAAGCATATTCACTTCAACATGTATTTACACAGATCACATATAGAAATACACTTATCTCTAAGCGTTTGCATGAACTCAAACACATCTAAGCATCATATCCCTATATGCTTATATTCACATACTCATGTAACCTAAAATCGGGATTAGACTTATCACAAGTCTTAATTCCATAACATAACTTATACTTATTATCATTTACTCACCTGGTCTCAATGAACACTCTTAAACTCTTATTCTTCCTTACGTATCTTACTCTGCCGACCTATTCAAACTTTGCTTCCGATCAATGTCTACATAAGCATGTATTGATATATATCAATTTCCAATTAGTATACTCTAATCTATCATTTCTTAAAATGAAAGAAAGATTTATTCCATTTTCTCATTGAAGTGTATTGGTACACATTATAGTGTATCGGTACATTCCTTGACGTGTGTATCGATACACTACATATGTATCGATGCACAAATTACATTCAATGTTTTCCTGTTACAGGGAGTATTGATACATTCCCTAATGTATCGATACACTCTGATCATCTTCCCAGATTTTTACTATTGATGTATCGATACCTATTGAAGGTGTACCGATACACACTATCCTAGAAATCAAATTTAAACGCGAAAATTACTTCATTCTAGCTCAATTGTGTCATATTTCAACCCCTTTCATATCCTTAGCTTACATACACCTTCTTAAACTAATTAATACTCGTTTACCGCCTCTTAAACCTCAAAATCCTATCATCCATATAAAATTCAAGAATTTCACCAACTTTGTAACATGTTCTAAATCCAATTCTAACACTTTATCTCTCTTAATTAGGTTGATGAAAAGTCAAATTCATCAATAAAACTTCAAAAACCAAACCATATCAAAATTTCTTCTTAAAACTCATATTACAAATTCCTTCTTAATACCTTCATCTTATTGTTTAAATCCCATATAAGTTTTCCTTAAGTTTATATAACACTCAAGGAACCAAAACCCACTTAGAATTCCAAGAATTAATCGCCAAAATGAAACTCACCTTTCAAGTTGAAGCCCACGGGAAGAAAAGAAAAACAATAAGAAGAATAGAGTTTTCCAGATAACTCTTCTCCCACGTGTTATATCCCTAAATAGGGAGATAATAATATCTATTAAACCAAATTACCATACTACCCTTATAATCCTTTAATATTTACTCTTTAATCCAATTATTAAATATTCCTATTTAAATCCTTGAACTTTTCAATTTTCCTAAATTAATCCCCAAATTTCAAAAATTCTCATTTTAGTCACTGACCCGAAATTTCAGGATATTACAAATCTCCCCTCCTTTAAAAAAATTCGTCCCCGAATTTTCACTGCATTAATAAATGAAGATATTGTCTACACATATCTTATTCATATTCTCATGTTACCTTCTTAATTTAATCTTTCGTATCATCATTAATAACTTAACTTTCATCACTTCAATTCTTCAACTACCTTTTCCCTAATACATTTGTATCATCATTTCTAACTACATTTACTTGACCATTACACACACCTTAAACTTTTATCATTTACTGTAACACCCCAACCCGTATCCGACCCGAATACGAATACGAGGTGTCACATTGACCTTTTAAAACATGTACTTGTATAAAATAGTGAGTAATTTAAACATTTTATAACATATAAATGACTAATTTACATAAAAGCATTTTCGTTATTACAAAACCAATCAGAGCATGTATATTTCACTTATTATTTACATATAACTATTCGAAACATTTATAAAACTGTTCATAGCTTAAACAATAGATTCTTTTGAAAACATGCCAACTAGAACTTTATATACTAAAATACATATTATTCACATCTTTTCTGGTATGACCTTTAGTGAGGAGAACTGACCTGTCTTGCTCCACATTGCTCTTTACTCTTCTCGAAACCTACGTGTAAATCACTTACATGCTAAGTAAAAGACTTAGTGAGGCATATAAACATATAAGGTAAACGGTAACTAATAATCATACCTAAACAATTACTACTATCATTTCATACCACTCATACTTTTACATGTAACAAATATATGCATACATATATATCATTATCATTCATATCTCTTATCTCATGTTCCTATGATCTCTTATGTCCATATCATATAACATATATCATAACCAATTGCACATATACATATCATGTCATGTAAACCATATAAATATAATATCCTAAAACACGTACACCCAAGCAACTATATTATCATCTTCATTTATTTCTTATTTTATCACTATCATTGATTCCTTTCATCATATGGTCTTATAAGTTACCATTTGTACAATCAATATCACACATGAAATTCCACAAGGAAACAAACATATTATCATATCACTTTATTAATATTATCTATTTAATAGCCCATGATACACATGTGAGAACTAAAGATATGCGAGTACATAGAGGTTGTGCACTAATGCTGTCACCACAACTCATATAATTGCACCAAATTTCCACATATAATTGCACCGGAGTGCCGCGTAGAATTACACCGTAGTGCCATATAATAATGTCCATAAGGACCACATATCATTCCTTAAGAATCATATACATATACTAGGGATCAAGTATGTGTCTCACCAGACTTCACACATGTTCCAAAGAATACATATATGTCCCGAAAGACCACATATCATTCCCTAAGAATCATATACAAATGCCAAGGATCAAGTATGTGTCTCACCAGACTTCACACATGTTCCAAAGAATATATATATGTCCCGAAGGACCACATAGACCCTCGACTCTTGGCATGCCAACTATACCCCTAGCTCTCATGACACATAACATGGGCATTATCTTTTATATCCTTTTACATATTCATGTAACCATATCATATATTCATATAAGCTCATGGTTTCATTCACATATACATGTAATCACGTAGTTCATGTCAATTCTCATATGAGTTCATATTCATATAAACATAGGATTCACCCTCATGTATCACATATACTTTCTCTTTCATATGGCTCATAACATTTCTCATGTGTTCATATGACATGTAAATCATTGTCATCTTATCATGTTATCACATAAACATATCATCTTAAAATACATACAAAAACACATCAATACCTATATTCACATATACCTATCATTTCATTATCCTTATTATTATTCTTATCATCACCATTAATCCCTTTTACTTACCATATTCATATCAATAACACATATACTCATGCACACATATAAATCATAACAAATACATACTTCTATGAATTCATGTTTTTCACTATTGGAAATAGACTTATCACAAGTCTCATTTTCCCTTGAACCTCATATACTAGAGAATGTGCACTCACCTTAGCTTTGCTTTGATTCGATTATAATCCTTCAATTGATCCGAAACGGGATCACGTTCTATATCTTTGAGCTGGAGCTTCATGCACAAAGAAGAAAGGAGGAGAAGAGAATTCTGGAAACATTGTTTCCCTCATTTCCCACGTGTAAAATATATATATCCCCACTATCACATTTTTTTTAATTCCTTAAATGATCAAATGACCATTTTACCCTTTAGTTTCTTTAATAATTACTAACAACTTTTAGGAAATACTTCCAAATAAATCACTGAACTAATCCATTATTCTACTTTAGTCACCAAATTCTGAAACTTTACAATTTGATCACTAACCCATAGTTTTGGATGTTACAAATCTCCCCTCCTTTTAAAAATTCGTCCTCGAATTTTCACTGCACATCCTGAGAAGAACATATCTTCTAATGTTCTCATGCTGCTTTCTGAACTTAATCTTTTGTATCATCTTTAATAACTTGGTTCTTATCATTTCAATTATTCGACTACCTTTTTACTTTATATCTCATATCATGTCACTTATCAGATAGACAATAACATTAATTCTTATTACTCAAACTCATAAATCAATCAAATTCCTTATCAATCTTCAATTGTCTTTCAAGAATCACCAAACTTTTATTTCATCCTTACTTGACTGACTCCAAAACTTCCTTAATACATATAAATCTTTATTCATTTCTCTGACTACATCCACTTGACCAAGAAATATAACCTTAAATCTTCATCATAACTGATTAAACATACACTTTGCATAACTAAACAATTTCTCATATTACCTGACATACCTTTCTTACTTCTGGTTAAACTTATAATCTATATCTCAACATAACCTTTATCACATCTGATTCTTTAAACTTCATCCTTTCATTTCCTTCATAAATCAAAATCTTCTTATACACCAATCTTTCTTTCATGTTCACATACTCTTTTCCTATCACTTAAACTTATCTCTGATTACCAGTCTTTATTACATCTTTATAACTTTACTAATCAACTTCACTTATACAGAACCTCATTCTTATTGTATCTTGCTTGTATTTTCTCCCATCAAAATTTTCTTTAAAACACATAAATATTTATCTCCTTGCCTATATCATATCTATATGATCAAAATACACAACCACATCCAGATTCGTATCTCATTTGATTAACTTACTTTATGTTTCCTTCAAATCTGATAATTCTAACATCCATGCCATTATAGCTAATTAATAACAACTTTTCAATCTAGGGCGTAAGCCCTAATCAAATTAATCATACATATCATTTCAATGTAATTCACTTATTGAACCCATACTCTCATTCATATACAGTATTATGCCTTGTCTCATTTATTACCTTTCATTTCAATGATTAAAATACATAACCATATCTCAATCCACACCATACATAATTAGCTTCCCCTGAAATCATCTTCTAATCCTTTAACTTTAATACACTACTATCTTATAACTCTGTTAGTCAACATCGATTCTTCCAATCTAAAACATAAACCTTCATCGAACCATTCAAATACATTCTTTGCAGTCAGAATTATTTCAACAATAGTTTACTCAACTAATCAAATAAACATTCAATCTCATACACCATGTCACTTCCATTATTCAAGCTTAACATTCTAACTTCCTTTATTTATAAACTGATCATTGATGTACCCATACTTAAACTCTTCTTATCAATCCTTAGTTTTACTCAAACATTTGAATCCTCACTTCCTTCACTCTATCACTTTACTATAATCACAGTATACAACTGTATCCTGATTCACTTCATATTTGGTTATCATAACCTACCTGTCGTAACCTGTTTTCGTCCGGGCACGAATTTTTTACTTGGCGGGAAAATTTATGTGAATAAATGGTTTTGAAAATAATTTGGGAGTCGCCATCGGCCTTTTGGGTCAGGTAGGTCGAATACCTAAAAATTATCTTTTAACAGAGTTTTTAAGAAAACATCAGTTAAAAGATGAACTGATCTGCGTTTATAACCAAAAATTCGTTCTTTTTAATAATAAAAAGGGATTCGTGGTCGATTACATTAGGGAATGATTAGCACCCCTACAACGCCCAAAATTGGTACTTTTTAATTATAAATTGTCTCTATTATTAGAAATTTAAAAATTCAAAATATATTTAATTTATAATTCTATTTAATTCAAATTTATTACTATAATTTTAAGAGAAAATATATTAGTATATACTTTTATTTTTATAAATAAGATATTTATTTATTTAAAAATATCAGAAAAGGGCTTCTAGTTGCTTTAAGACAGCTCTTTTCTTTGATATTGATAAATAAATAACTAAAAATGTAAAAATTTAAAAGTAAAATGATTTAAGTAAACTTAAATTATAATATTTAATTATTTAAAATACCAGAATAGGACATCCAGTTATATCAAGACTGTCCTTTTCTTTGATATTAAAATAAATAAACATTATTAATTTATAAAATTAATCAAATAATATATATTAATAAAAAAATAAAATAATAATACTAATTAAAATATTAAACATATAAAATTAAAATATATTTAAACAATAATAAAATTAAAACTAAATATAAAAAGTAATAAAACTTGTAATTAAATAAAAGTATTAAAATTAATGACTAAATTATAACATATTAAAATTAAATACTCTAATTCATAATTAATTATTTAATATTGCAGTGGCTAAACATGCTATTTTACATATTTATTAATTTAGTGACTAAGATAATAATTATTAAAACATAAGAGACTAAATTTATTATTTATCCTAAAGATATATAAACTGATAATGACTAAAATGGGTATTTACCCTAAATATTATATAAACAGGCAAGGATTAAATTATAAATTAAATAAAATTATAAAACCGAATTGAAATGATTATTAAAAATCAATTTCAGTGACTAAATTGCAAAGTTACAAATATAGAGGGTTGCGGAAAGGGTTTACCCTTGAGGGTAATTACAGAAATACCCCTCCCCCAAAACGGCATCGTTTGGGAGAGGGCATTTAAACCCCAAACGGCTGGCCCGAAGGGCCAGCTCTCTCATTCTCCTTTCTCCATTCTCTCTCTCAAATGAGAGAAATTTTTTTTCTCTCGCTTCTCTCTAAGTTTCCCTCGCCGGAGGGAAACCGGCAGCCATAGGCCACCGTACTCTGCCGCCGGCCACCGCCGCCGGCTACCATATACGGCGGTCGGATTTTACCTAAAGACCCCAAAATAAAGACCTGAACCTCCCAAGGCCGAATCTGGCCTTGGTTTGCCCTAAAAAGCTCTTGATCGGAGCAGATCTAGAGAAATACCTTCGGGTATTTCGAATGTTTCCTCGGTATGTAGCGTCTCCGGTCACTGCGTGGTTTCCTCGGTAAGTTCTTTCTCCTTTCTTTCTTTCTGTTTTGTTTGCTGCTGAGGGTTGTTATTATTATTTTTTTTTTCTGTTCGGTATCTCTTTGTTGCTATTTCTAGTCTGTTGGTTGTTATCTCCATTCTTTGCTTGCTGCTCTCTTTCTTTCGCAGGTGGTCGATGGCTTTATAGCCATCATCAAGACGCTCATCGGACCGGTTAAAGGAAAGGAGTTCGGTGAGTCACCGAGCTATGTGGTGACTCACCATAGAGCTCGACATGGACGGTCGGTGTTGTGGCAACAGGGCTTCTGGAGGCTTCTTCGAGGTGGCTTCGTGGCACTGGTGGAGTGTCGGCAACGGCGATTGGAGCACTTGGCATCAAAGGCTGAAGCATCTGGAAGCTTCTGGCAGCTGGAGAGGCGGCTGCGGCGCGGGGTTTCTGGAAACAGCGGCTGGGAACTAGGGTTTGAAAACCCTAGCTGAAACCCTAAATCAGTTTAGGGTTTCCATTTGGGTATGAGTCGGTACTGGTTGGGCCTGGGATTTGGGCTTGTAAATGGGCTTCCAGTTTTGTAATTATTTATTAAATAATAATAAATATAATATAATATAATAAATAATAATATAATAATAATAATAATAATAATATAATAATAATATACTAATAATAAAATAATAATTTTAATAATAATAATAATAATAAATTTAAATGAAAAAAAATGATGTCTACAGCTGCCCCTCTTTGCTCATCCTTGTGTTAACAAGAATAGAGCAAAGACGAAAAAGACAATAATTTTCATTTGGCTTCTTTTGAGCAGGATGGAAATGTTTGAAAACATCATGCACTGAAGGCTTACAGATGACCCGAAGGTTTTGAAAACATCAAAAAGCTCCGAAGGCTTGGAAACATCATGCACTGTAGGACTTACAGATGACCCGAAGGATTTGAAAACATCAAAAAGCTCCCGAAGGCTTTTTGGAAACATCATGCACTGAAGGACTTACAGATGACCCGAAGGCTTTGAAAACATCAAAAAGCTCCCGAAGGCTTTTTGGAAACATCATGCACTGAAGGACTTACAGATGACCCGAAGGCTTTGAAAACATCAAAAAGCTCCTGAAGGCTTTTTGGAAACATCATGCACTGAAGGACTTACAGATGACCCGAAGGATTTGAAAACATCAAAAAGCTCCCGAAGGCTTTTTGGAAACATCATGCACTGAAGGACTTACAGATGACCCGAAGGCTTTGAAAACATCAAAAAGCTCCCGAAGGCTTTTTGGAAACATCATGCACTGAAGGACTTACAGATGACCCGAAGGCTTTGAAAACATCAAAAGCTCCCGAAGGCTTTTTGGAAACATCATGCATTGAAGGACTTACAGATGACCCGAAGGCTTTGAAAACATCAAGCTCCGAAGGTTTTTTGGAAACATCATGCACTGAAGGACTTACAGATGTGGGAAATAGTTTACTAAGTAAAAAAACTAAGGAAATCGTTTTCTTACTTTTCAACAATTTCATTTTAGAAAAGATAAAATGAGAAACTATGGAAATCGTTTTCTCATTATGTTTTTGAAATAACATGTTGATTGGGTAACATGCCCCAATCTCAAGATAATGCTCATTCTTGTGGATTACGTCCATCTCTTCTTCAGATGTTTGCGTGATTCCTGTATTTTTGGTTTTGAATACCTTCTTCTTGTAAGGTTTTTACCATGAATCTTTGCTCTTCCGAAGATCTGTAAAACTTCATGTTTGAATGCACTCAGATGTATCAATGTAATGCATTGTCTATTGTAAATGATATTCTTATGAATGCATGAATGTTGATGCAATCTTCATTTGACTTCAAAGTGGTGAACTTGGTCTTCCTCTAGTTCATCATTTATTGCCAGGGTTACCTCTAGATATCAATGTAGCAACTTATGCTATCAAGCTTGCATTTCTGCAGAATCATCTGATCAACTTGTATCTTTACTGTCTTCTTTGCTTCATGAAGGTCTCAGAAGAAATGTTTCATTTGTGGAACTCTTGCTGTAGTCAGAACTATGACCTTGATGTCCCATTTGTCTTGGATAAAACCAATTTTCTTTGCTTGGACTTGTGTAAAAATTCCATAAAGCTTTCATCTTTAAAAAGAGATCTATCAAAAGAAATTTGTCATTTCTGAAGTGAGAATCTATATCTTTAAAAGTGCAGATGTAGATATGCCTGACTCAGCAGGGATTAATCAGGAGAATAGAGTCTGTTCCAATTTAACTCTTGAAACATATCATAAGGAAGATTTATTCCAATTCCTTTCATGTCTCCACATATAATCAGATCTCGAATAAGGCAACTTGGACCATATCATGTCAAGATGCTTAACAACAACATGTCATTCAACCTTAGTTGGCTCCACTAGTTTATTGTTGTCAAAATTTTTCAGCTATCTTTCTGTGGAAAGAAATCTTCATTATATCTCATTTCTGATCTTGAAGTTGAAGAAGACAAACTTCATCTTGTATCAATAAAGGAAAACCATATGATCTACAGTATTGGTTCAGCATCATAATTACTGGTTCGTAAAACATTTGACAACACATTCTTCATCTCATGTAGTTTCTGCTCAGATGTAAACATTTGAAAAACATTTATCATTCATGGCTTCTGCCAAGGTTTCTCAATCATTGAAACTCATTGTCTAGTGTTCAAAGCTTTTGTATGATGTCACTAGACCATTTGAGAACAAAACTCCATGGGGATTCAAGTGTGATGTTGGTATGACCAAAAAATTAGTCAAATCCACAAGATATTCTAGTGCTAAATTGAAGAAGAGACACCAACTGATCTTGATATCATCTCGGGCAAAGGCAAAGTGTGATACAGATCACGTTTTCTTCTGTAATGAGCGTTGTAAGAATTAGAAACATATCAGCTATAGGGGCCATGTACAGGAAGAGGTTCATGGAATTCTTGCCGCTGGGGATGAAACACCCATGATAAAACCAAAATAGATGAAAACTCAGTTCACCCTGGCTAGCAATGATGATCCCAATAACAATGGGAATAACAGTAATATAAGTGAGAGTCGAGTCTCCCTTTTCAATGTCATTAAGGAAGCAAAAACTGATGTGAAAAACAACTTCATAATCTCAATAGTATAGTTGAAACTATTTGCTAGGAATCTCAAAGAAATATTTTCAATTATCACCGACACACAGAAGGCCAAATTCAATGCTGAAATCTTAAGGAACTGAACCCTGGATCAAGTAGTCTACCTGGGGATCATCTTTATTCACCGTAATGTAGTTTATCAAAGAACACTGTCATGTGACATACGGTTAAGAAGATTAGGTATTTGAAAACATACTTGCTGAGTAAACATTTATTCAACATCATGCATAATGTAATTGCCTGATGAATGAAGCAATTATGTATAGTCAGCTCGACTGTCACTGTTTCACCATTTTCATTCTTCATATCTTTCTATCTCATTGGAAATATTTGTTCAAGTCAATGATCTTTACACAGGATATTGTGGGCCTTCAGCATGCCCCAACATTGGCTAATACAAGTGTTCAAAATGCATCAACAGTTCTGATTCTGATTGAAATGGGTTTTCAGCATGCCCCAACATTTTGCTGATAAATATTCAGAATATTTCAACATTTCTGATTCTGTTTGAAAAGGGTTTTCAGCATACCCCACATGGATCTGTCTGAAGTAAGCTTTAAAATGCCCCAATTTGTGATACAGATGTTAAAAGTGTGCTCAACATTACTTCTTGTTGAGATGAGCCTCCAAGAATGCCCAATATTCATTGCTGTGAGCCTTCAAAATGCCCCTCTAGATTTATTTGATTCACTCTCAATCTCTGTTTGGCTGGAATGTCATGATCCCCACGAGGTCCAATTTTGACAATGAATTGTTGTAGGTACTTGTAGCTTTATTCGTGCCCCAAATCTATTTATCTTGAATACTCTCATTCTGGTGTCACTAAACAGTAGTGTTATCAAGTAACTGAATTCTCTTCTTGTTGTCACAGAATTAAGAAATACTCAATCATTCTGAAAGAAATGTCTGAATATGTGTCTTAAATGAGGTGACCATTTCTGTATCTGGAGGGGTCTAGTCAGACAGCAGTAAAAATAGCTTGGTAATCCGTTCCAAGCTGACACAGTGGCTTATCTTTCAGTGAAAGCCATTTCTGAAATATACTTTTCTGTGCGAGAGAAACCAATTTATGCAAACAGTAATCTGATACAATAGCAAGACTACATATACAGTGGTACAGGCTCATCAAAAATCCACATCCATGCAACATGTTGATTCTGATAACAACTCATCTGATTATGAAGTGATCTTTCAGGATGATTTCACATATATTGATAGTTCTTCTGATATCGAGGAAATCATGAATTCTGATTCTGATGAGGAGAATAAACTGTTATACTTGATAAAAATGGGATACTCAGAAATTGAGGCTTAAATAACCATGGAGAAATATGGTCTGGATTCATCAATTGCAGAGTTGACAAATTTTATATGTGCTACTCGAATGGCTAAGGCTGCTGACGTATTTCTTCTAGTAAAAGATGGGAAGCCATTATGCAATGATCACAGTTACAAGAAAAGACGAAACTTGGGCTATGATTTTTGGGAAAGGAATAAGCAAAAGAAGCTTGAAAAGAAACTTCTTAATGAAGACGATCATGCAATTCATCTTTTAATTCCAATGATTGGTCCTGGGTTTTATATCAAATCAGATCAGATAACTCAAAGAACACTTCCAGAAGATGCTATTGGGTCTCCTTATTTCTACTATGATCAAATTCATCTTTTAAATTCAATGATTGGTTTTACCAAACCAGATCAGATAACTCAAAGAACACTTCCAGAAGATGCTATGAGCACATTCATCTTTCAAATTCAATAACTAGTTTTACCAAATCAGATCAGACAACTCAAAGAACACTTCCAGAAGATGCTATTGGGCACATTCATCTTTCCAAATTCAATAACTGGTTTTACCAAATCAGATCAGATAACTCAAAGAACACTTCCAGAAGATGCTATTGGGCACATTCATCTTTCCAAATTCAATAACTGGTTTTACCAAATCAGATCAGATAACTCAAAGAACACTTCCAGAAGATGCTATGAGCACATTCATCTTTCAATTTCAATGATTGGTTCTGCCAAACCAGATCAGATAACTCAAAGAACACTTCCAGAAGATGCTATGAGCACATTCATCTTTCAATTTCAATGATTGGTTCTGCTAAACCAGATCAGATAACTCAAAGAACACTTCCAGAAGATGCTATGAGCACATTCATCTTTCAATTTCAATGATTGGTTCTGCCAAACCAGATCAGATAACTCAAAGAACACTTCCAGAAGATGCTATGAGCACTTTCATTTGTTGCAGTTAATGTTTGGACTGGGATATCACAGTACTTATTAGATGTAGAGCCAGATTTTGTAGATTCGAAGCATCTTCATGCTACTACACTAAAAAAAACTATATTCATAATTCTGCCAATTAAGAACATATCTTATCTTATTATGCTTCCTCCATGTACTGATACTTTTCCATTGACAAAGAAATGATGGCTTTCTTGGAATCCAAGAACAAAGTTGAACTGTTTATAAACATGTACAGGAAGTGCCAAATTGACAGAAAGGATCTTTAAGGCTCTTGAAGCTTATGACAAAGAGCCACATTCGAGTGTCCAGAAGTATGTTCTTGATGAGTGCTGAAAATGGAATCTAGTATGGGTTGAAAGGGATAAAGTTGCTCCACTTGAACCTGATGAGGTGGAAATGCTTCTAGGTTTCCTTAAAAACCATACACGAGGATCTGTATAGAGACATGTTTCTCAATGATATCAATGTCTTGTTTTTTTTTTCTGGGATCAGTGATGCAGAAGTTGCCTTTTACTGTCTTGGCATACTTTTGAAAACAGATGTGCAAGAACTGAATGATGATCGGTTGGAGCAATTGATGAGTAGTTTTGTCGAATTCGACCTTGTTGTAAGTGGCATCCAGCGTAACAACCTTACTGGAAGAAATAAACATCATTGTGATGGGCTTGAAGATTTTTGTTGGTGCATTTACTTGCAATGATTGCTACAACAAACTGTCTCTTCTGCTGCTCAATATATCCCACTCTTTTCGAATTATGGAACGGTTTAGTTGACAGTAAAATTTGTCATCTTCAACTTTTGGAATCCTGTAACCAATGTTACCCTATATAAAAGGCCTATAAGGGTAGATTCTGTTCCAATGTCTTATTCTGTGCCATAAGTCCTCAAATTCAAATTCAGCAATCTTCTGAAGGACTTAATGAATATCATCTTGACAAAGAAAATGATCAGCCTAGAAGAAGTAGTAATAATGTATCAAGACTTGAGCCAGCATCACGGTATAACCAGAGTGCAGGTAGTGACTTGTTCATGGTTCTATGATATAATCTTCTAGAGAACATGAACTGATGGCTGGGGAAAATAATTTGTCTGGTGATGCTTATCGTCCTCAGCATGGGATAAATTATAATCTTTCTTGATGAGCTACTAATAATGTCATAGGAGAGTGTCACAAGTTCAATTCTCCATACATTCTGGCTTCTTGGACCACTTGCCTTTAAAAATGTGAAGTGCTTCATTATTCTGGCCTCGTTCATTCTTTTTCTACAACATAGGTAAAAGCAACAGTTGTTTCAAGGACCTTCCTCATTGAGACTGTCCTGTTTGAAAATGTTTTTTTTCCTTTCTTTATTTAAGAATGAAGAATTTTGTAAAGTATTATCCCTTTCAGGTTCACAATATAATCATAAACAATGAATTTAATGAATATCAAATAAATCAACTACAATTTTAAATCATTCAAAAATGATAGCCCTATGGTAAGTGTCAAAATTATTGACTGATTTGAGGTGTAGGTTGATTTTGGTAAAGTAGGTTCTTTCAAGTTGGTTCAGTATGTCATTTCGGGCTTCCACTAACTTGAAGAAATGGTTGTTATGCTTATCTTGTAGAGATGTTTCTCGTTTCCAAAATGTCAGAAACGTCTTTGGGATGTGCGGTGTTTCATTAAGATCGTCTCTTATGTCATTGTTGCACCATTCATTCGAGCCGCCTTTTCAGGTTTTCAACTCGAATCCTCCTTTGGTTCTAAGATGTTATTTAAAAATTTATATCTTGAACCCACCTTTATCATTTTTCATATCATGCATTAAAGATTTTAAAAACCAATTTTTGCAAATAAAAATCAATCTTGGAAGGCGGAATGAATTCTAAAGATATCATCTTTTACTTAGAAATCCATGTATGATTAGAATGGACTTTTCAGGTATGTAACGTAGGCCATGGCTTATGGTTATGAAAAAAAAGGATAGTAAGGCCCAAATAAGTGTTTAAGGGTCATCAAACCAAGGATCAATTCATTCTGATGCCATCAATCTTGTTTTGTTTGACTTGGATCTGCCTTGCTGGGGAATTTTCCATCAACTGGATCCCTCAAGACTGCCAAATTTTGGATTCATTTCCATTTTCTCATATCTCCAGCATTTCTTGCTCTTCTTGTTTGTACTTGATCAACCTTGTAACTTGAGGCTCAATAAATCACCCATCTTGATTCAATTTTCCTTTTTTTTTTCTTTCTTTGCTGGATGAGTATAATACTTCAATTGCTTTGAGCACCTCCTTTTCCTTTTGAATTTTGGAGGTTTTCCATTATTCTTGATTGGATTGATCTTTAAGTACTCTGTATTTGACATACTTTGTAGTTCAAAACTTTCATGACTTCATGGAAACTTGTCTTCGTAATAAAACTGTATTGACAATCTTTATTCTTGTAAGCCAATATCCTTTACCTTGCCCCCCCTTTGTAGAGGGTGATCCTTAGTTAGGGTTGAATTAGAAGAAAAATTATTCAGGCTCAAATGGGGACAACAAAGGATATATATATATATATATATATTAAAGGATAAATGAAACAATGTCGTTCATCATCTCATACACAGAAACCTTTGTAAAAAGAGGTATCCACAGGGGGATGAATATTCAAGATTAACTTTATTTACATGAAAAAATGTAATTAATGCATGATATATTTATTTCAATCAATCACTTTCCCCTTCTTCTTTGAGTATGCCCTAATCACTCGAAATCATCATCAATGAGTTGGTCCATGATGCCTCATCTCGTCTCTTCTTGTAGTAAAATTCACGAATAATTGAAAGTTTGATTCTTTTGAGGTCTTTTGGTTTATGATGGTTTTGTGTTCGAAAAGACAAATGTGTGACTTTTGAAGTCATGTATATGGTGGAATGTAGTATCATCAATCAACTATACCCGAAAAGGTAAACATCTGGAGTAGGTGTAAAAACAGGTGGAGACATTTCTTCAGAATCTTTGTAGTGTCAGGATTTGGTTTGAGTAATTGGCATTGGATGGGATATTGAAGATATAATTTTACCACTTGCCAATAGATCTATAACTCTTGAAAAATTAAAAGAATATTTAATCTACTTGATACTCAATAATCTCAAGATTAAAACTTGATTCTTTGCTCATAACCATAAAAGCAACACAATTTATTTTATTTTTTGCACAAAAGGCGGAGAAAGAAACAAAAAAAACAAGTTCAAACAAGATGCTAAAAATAGAAAAGTACTATAGTGGTATATAACACTTCTACTTATTTATTCATCATCACTCATTTACTGTCGGTTGTGTAATAAGATCAGAGTCATTGTCTTCATTTGCCCCCCATTTCTTGATCATTTTTTATGTCAAGACTCTTTTGTCAACAAGCATCTCTATTTCTTTTAACAGTTGCCTACAATTGCCCGTGGAATGCCCAAATACTCCCAAGTGAAAATCACAAACACTACTTTGATCATAGCTATGAGCAGAAGGGTTTGGTGACATTTTCATTGGTCTTGGTGTGATGTACTGACCTTTAACCAAATGATGGTATAAGTCTGAAATAGAAGTTTGGAACACTTCCAAAGTTTTTCTTGATCGCATGACTTTATTTGGTCGATCCGAACAGTTACTTTCTCTTTTTCTTTTGCAGTTGCGGGGATTCTGGATGTGACATACATTCACATCATCAGCTTTCGCTTTTTTGATCCGTTGTGCTCTTGGATGTGACTTTTGAGTTTTCTTCATTGATTACATTCAATTAAATCTCCACTTCACAAGATTCTCGAATTCCTTTGTCAGATTTGCCTGCATTAACTCGAAGAAAGGCGCTGGAAGGGAATCACGAAACATACGTGATATCTCTTCTTCTAACATGGGAGGTTGAACTTGTGCTGCCACTCTTCTCCATCTTAAGGCATATTCTTGAAATTTCATTGGTTTTCTTCTTTACTCTTCGAAGATCTATACGCGTTGGAGCTAAGCCTTTAACATACCGATATTGTCCCAAAAATGCATCAGCTAAATCTACTCATTTCTTGATATGTTCTTGGGTCAACTGATTGTACCAGACTACTGCTGGGTTAACAAGGCTATCATGGAAAGAGTGAATTAACAGGTCATCAGAATTTAAATATCCTCCCATTTTTCTGCAAAACATTCTCAGGTGGATTAGGGGACAACTTGTGCCATCATATTTCTCAAAATCAGGCATTTTGAATTCATGGGGAATAATCAAATCTGGAACCAAGCTAAGCTCTCTTGCTTAATTCTTTGTGGGAAGTATCAACACATTTCATATTTTGATTGCTTCATCCATCTTCTTGAATCTTTCCTCATATTGCGAATAATGAACAAGGCTATTCTTTGGGTTCAAGTGGGATGTCCCAGAGTATATTCTTATTGACTCTTCATTCTGATAGCATGGTTGCTCTTTAGCAGTTATCTTTTCTTTATCAGATGTCACATACTGAATAATTTGATTTGATCCATTTGGTACTAAATCTGATGTTTCTTTCCTTATATCATGAGGTAACCTTGTCAATTGTTCTAGCCACTGATCTTGTAGCCCCTCATAAGATTGCTCCATTGTTTTCATGATGATGGTACAGTAAGATGAATGAATGATCTTGGTTTTTTACTGTTACAAAACCTTCCATGAATTATTTACATGTTTTTGTAATTAAAGTACATAACAGTACTTAAATAAAAATGTGAAAAATGCATAAATGGAAAAATAAGAATGCAAAATGTGCAATTCAAAATATAAAAAGTAAAAATACAAAATGAAAATGCACAGATACAAATGTAAATGCATGTATGAAAAGGTGTTATTTAAGAGTGATCATCTTAGAACAGATTTCATTGAACACAAAAGCTTCAGTACATCAAACAAAACTTTTACATGTAGGGGACAACTTTCAGTCCTAAATTCAACAAAACTTTACATATAGGGAATAACTTTCCCATTTCTTCTCTAAAACCAAGTTAGTTTATCAGCTTAGGGCCATATTGCTTGTCTGGACTGCAGCTTCTTCCATTACTTATGGTGTTCTTTCATCTCCTATGTCAATTCTTGGAGTTGATCATTTTCCTTTGTGAGAGAACATTTGTGTTCAAAAGTTTTTGGACAAGATCTTCATGTATGTTGCAACTCTTTTTCAGTTTGGTGACCCTGCTATCCACTATTCTGGGGTGTTTCCTATACCAGCATTTTGAAAGGCTTGACTGACCTTCTGGAAGTCTTCATGATGGTTTCCATTTTGGTTCAATTTATCGTTTTCAATCTTCAATACTTTGAGCTTCAAACCTCAGCAAATCTTTTCTTCTGGGCGCCCCTACTGTATGTCCTTGAGCTCCGGCATGATATTCACAATGAACGTTGATGTCATACCAATTTGGATACGGAGGTTGGAACGGTTTTATATAATATGGATCCACTTCTCGTGCTTCAAGTAGCTTCTCATACAACTCTTTATATGATATGGGGATAGTATCAAGATGAGAACCACCTTTTGTCTTGAATTGAACCTGAGTTTTAGATATCGGGAGCATACTAAACTTCGATGATTTCAGGTTATATGATTTCTTCTCTTCTCTGGAAGCTTTTACAATTGTCATCATTTCTTTGGTATCTCCAGATGACTTGTGAATACGGATGATGATTGTCTGTAACTTCTCCAATTGATTAGGATCAGAAGTCCCTTGCATATTTGAGATTGCAGGATTATGTTCATTAAGCTTTCTCTCTTTCTGTAGGAATCTCTCTCTTTTGGCCAAAACAGATATTCTATCCATCATTTGGACACCTGCTCTCTTATTTCTCGTATCTCCTTTTGCTCTTCAATGGGCATACAATCTTTGGGTGCATAGCTCTCTATCTTCAGAGTTCCCTCAGGATGTCTTTTCTTGGCCGCATCATATTTTGTTTGATCATAGAACTTTTTGTCCATTTATGATTTCTTTCTAATTTGATGAACAGTCTTTTCAGTTAACACCTTTTGGTCATGATCATGCAATGCAAACAAAACAAAAGAATTTAAACAAATTAGAGCAAAAATAACATACATGGGAAAATAAGAAAAAATAAAATGGTTAATACCAACTAATTGAAAGAAAAAATTTATTTATCATGGTATATAATAAATCCTAACCTCATGCTTTCTAGTTCCATGCTTTGTTTGGAAAAATTAACCTAACCGCATGATTTCTAGTTTGCATGCATTTATTCAGGGAGAAAAAATAATAATAAATTAAAAGCTAGAGCTTATTTCTCCTTTGTGTACACCTATGAACAAAGGTTCAGTACTGTCTTAGATTAGGTGAATTTCTAGGGTTTATAATATGCAGAGTTTCAGTTCTAGGAGTAAAGGTACTCGAATTGTCCTTGTTGATGCCCCCTTGGGCTGTTAACCCTCAATCCTAGTCCATCACAGACTAAAGTGGATCGAGTTCAATTCGAGGGGATACATTTCTCTATGCCTGACACGGAGAATAAATTCTCACGAAGACATAGAGCATATGAACCCCGAAAGTTACTGGCTAGGTCTGACACGGAGAATAAATTCTCACGAAGACGTCGCTTTCACTTCCACTTAAAAGGGACAAGCTCAATTATAGAGCTTTATGTTTTGCAAGTGTTGTGTGTGAGGAGAAATGTTCAAACCTCTGACAGAAAAATAAATAATAAAATACTTGCAAATAATGAAATATTAATAAGAAAATATATAAATACTATGAAAATAATAAGTATATAAAAAATTTGAAAAGAAAGAATTATAAATCAAATATATGAATTTTTTAATTTATAATTAATAGAGACAATATAATTGATTTTAAAAGTTTGACGGTCCCCAGCGGAGTTGCCAAGCTGTCGTAACCTGTTTTCGTCCGGGCACGAATTTTTTACTTGGCGGGAAAATTTATGTGAATAAATGGTTTTGAAAATAATTTGGGAGTCGCCATCGGCCTTTTGGGTCAGGTAGGTCGAATACCTAAAAATTATCTTTTAACAGAGTTTTTAAGAAAACATCAGTTAAAAGATGAACTGATCTGCGTTTATAACCAAAAATTCGTTCTTTTTAAAAATAAAAAGGGATTCGTGGTCGATTACGTTTAGGGAATGATTAGCACCCCTACAACGCCCAAAATTGGTACTTTTTAATTATAAATTGTCTCTATTATTAGAAATTTAAAAATTCAAAATATATTTAATTTATAATTCTATTTAATTCAAATTTATTACTATAATTTTAAGAAAATATATTAGTATATACTTTTATTTTTATAAATAAGATATTTATTTATTTAAAAATATCAGAAAAGGGCTTCTAGTTGCTTTAAGACAACTCTTTTCTTTGATATTGATAAATAAATAACTAAAAATGTAAAAATTTAAAAGTAAAATGATTTAAGTAAACTTAAATTATAATATTTAATTATTTAAAATACCAGAATAGGACATCCAGTTATATCAAGACTACCCTTTTCTTTGATATTAAAAATAAATAAACATTATTAATTTATAAAATTAATCAAATAATATATATTAATAAAAAATAAAATAATAATACTAATTAAAATATTAAAAATATAAAATTAAAATATATTTAAACAATAATAAAATTAAAACTAAATATAAAAAGTAATAAAACTTGTAATTAAATAAAAGTATTAAAATTAATGACTAAATTATAACATATTAAAATTAAATACTCTAATTCATAATTAATTATTTAATATTGCAGTGGCTAAACATGCTATTTTACGTATTTATTAATTTAGTGACTAAGATAATAATTATTAAAACATAAGAGACTAAATTTATTATTTATCCTAAAGATATATAAACTGATAATGACTAAAATGGGTATTTACCCTAAATATTATATAAACATGCAAGGATTAAATTATAAATTAAATAAAATTATAAAACCGAATTAAAATGATTAAAAATCAATTTCAGTGACTAAATTGCAAAGTTACAAATATAGAGGGTTGCGGAAAGGGACCGCCGCCGGCTACCATATACGGCGGTCGGATTTTACCTAAAGACCCCAAAATAAAGACCCGAACCTCCCAAGGCCGAATCTGGCCTTGGTTTGCCCTAAAAAGCTCTTGATCGGAGCAGATCTAGAGAAATACCTTCGGGTATTTCGAATGTTTCCTCGGTATGTAGCGTCTTCGGTCACTGCGTGGTTTCCTCGGTAAGTTCTTTCTCCTTTCTTTCTTTCTGTTTTGTTTGCTGCTGAGGGTTGTTATTATTATTATTTTTATTTTTATTTTTTCTGTTCGGTATCTCTTTGTTGCTCTTTCTGGTCTGTTGGTTGTTATCTCCGTTCTTTTGCTTGCTGCTCTCTTTCTTTCGCAGGTGGTCGATGGCTTTATAGCCATCATCAAGACGCTCATCGGACCGGTTAAAGGAAAGGAGTTCGGTGAGTCACCGAGCTATGTGGTGACTCACCATAGAGCTCGACATGGACGGTCGGTGTTGTGGCAACAGGGCTTCTGGAGGCTTCTTCGAGGTGGCTTCGTGGCACTGGTGGAGTGTCGGCAACGGCGATTGGAGCACTTGGCATCAAAGGCTGAAGCATCTGGAAGCTTCTGGCAGCTGGAGAGGCGGCTACGGCGCGGGGTTTCTGGAAACAGCGGCTGGGAGCTAGGGTTTGAAAACCCTAGTTGAAACCCTAAATCAGTTTAGGGTTTCCATTTGGGTATGGGTCGGTACTGGTTGGGCCTGGGATTTGGGCTTGTAAATGGGCTTCCAGTTTTGTAATTATTTATTAAATAATAATAATATATAATATTAATAATAATAATAAATAATAATAATAATAATAATTATAATAATAATAATACTAATAATAATAATAATAATAATAATTTTAATAATAATAATAAATTTAAATGAAAAAAAATGATGTCTACACTACCATATCTTGAAATCTTGTAATTTCAATACATTCCGTCCCATAATCTTGTTAGCCCATGCTAACTCTTTCCATCTTAAATACAAAAACAGTATTTACCTCACTTGATACATTTAAAATACTTCTTATCCTTCACATTATTTAATTTCTAGCAAAACACTTAATCCATTCCTCCACTTGTTTCAAAAAAAATCACCAGATTTCAATACTCATCTAATCCATTTAAAATACTTTTCTACTTCGATTTACATAACTTCTGAAAGAGCTTTTAACCCAATTCACAAGGGTTGTCTTTAACCCTGACTTATCCTCAATTAACTCTTTATTTAATCTTTCAAGATCAAACCTATTGTTGGAGTCTGTCGAACTCTCATCTGATTTGATTCTCTGACGGAGAATACAACTAATTCATGTCTGGTTTAAAGTTGAACCAGAATCTCTACCTTTCTTTGATGGTGCTAAAATTCTATGAAGCACTAATTCTCTTAATCATCTGAGATTTTTTTTCCCAATCCTTTTATTCTTAGCTCTCTCTAGAGCTTTAACACAACCATTTCTTGAAATGAGAACATTTCAAAACCAATAAAACTCTTTTAATTTAAGGCACAAGTCTTAACAATCAATCACATGTATCCTTTTTATCCTTCTTAATCAGAATCAATTCAACAATAAATATGCTTAACTTATCAAACTTACTATCATACACATTCATAGGTAATTCCTTGCTTCAAGCTCATATATTCGAGCTTCATTTATCCGCCATACTCTAACTTGTCAAAGTAGTAACGAAACTATTCAATTTAATTTCTCTTTGGAGAAATAAAAACCTTATCATATCATCTAACCATAGGTCTGTAACAACAGAACCTTCCTCAATTCATCCTTGAACTCGGGTGCTCTTAACTTTTCAACTAATTCGATACATTCATTCTATGAGTTAAAAAAATATAAATTGAAAATTCATCAGAATATTCTTCAACATGGTGAAGACATTCCCAAAGTTTATACATGCACTTCCTGATGTTTTTCGCTCTTCTCCTTGCCTGGCCAGAGCAGGTGAATGCTATTACCTTCAGGTTTATTACCTTTCACTTCTTTCGAAGCTCTTATTACATATATATCACATATAATCTATTTTTATTAGCAAGACAACAAACTCTTTACACTATCAGATCAGAATTTTTCACTTTGAGTTGGCATGTACACTTTTTAAAACACTTCTGACTTCGATTTAAGCTTAGAATCGGCTAAACCGTAGCTCTGATACCATTAAATGTAACACCCCCAACCCGTATCCGACCCGGATACGAATCCGAGGTGTCACATTGACCTTTTAAAACATGTACTTGTATAAAATAGTGAGTAATTTAAAACTTTTATAACATATAAATGACTAATTTAAATAAAAGACATTTTCATTATTACAAAACCAATCAGAGCATGTATATTTCACTTATTATTTACATATAACTATTCGAAACATTTATAAAACTGTTCATAGCTTAAACAATAGATTCTTTTGAAAACATGCCAACTAGAAACTTTATATACTACATATTATTCACATCTTTCTGATCTGACCTTTAGTAAGGAGAACTGACCTGTCTTGCTCCACATTGCTCTTTACTCTTCTCGAAACCTACGTGTAAATCACTTACACGCTAAGTCAAAGACTTAGTGAGGCATAAACATAAGGTAAACGGTAACTAATAATCATACCTAAACAATTACTACTATCATTTCATACCACTCATACTTTTACATGTAACAAATATATGCATATATATGTCATTATCATTCATATCTTATCTCATGTTCATATGATCTCTTATGTCCATATCATATAACATATATCATAACCAATTGCACATATACATATCATGTCATGTAAACCATATATATATATTATCCTAAAACACGTACACCCAAGCAACTATATTATCATATTCATTTCTTTCTTATTTTATCACTATCATTGAATCCTTTCATCATATGGTCTTATAAGTTACCATTTGTACAATCAATATCACACATGAAATTCCACAAGTAAAACAAACATATTATCATATCACTTTATTAATATTATCTATTTAATAGCCCATGATACACATGTGGGAACTAAAGATATGCGAGTACATAGAGGTTGTGCACTAATGCTGTCAGCACAACTCATATAATTGCACCGAATTTCCACATATAATTGCACCGGAGTGCCGCGTAGAATTGCACCGTAGTGCCATATAATAATGTCCATAAGGACCATATATCATTCCTTAAGAATCATATACATATACTAGGGATCAAGTATGTGTCTCACCAGACTTCACACATGTTCCAAAAATACATATATGTCCCGAAAGACCACATATCATTCCTTAAGAATCATATACATATGCCAAGATCAAGTATGTGTCTCACAGACTTCACACATGTTCCAAAGAATACATATATGTCCCGAAGGACCACATAGACCCTCGACTTTGCATGCCAACTATACCCCTAACTCTCATGACACATAACATAGGTATTATCTTTTATATCCTTTTACATATTCATGTAACCATATCATATATTCATATAAGTTCATGGTTTCATTCACATATACATGTAATCACGTAGTTCATGTCAATTCTCATATGAGTTCATATTCATATAAACACAGGATTCACCCTCATGTATCATATATACTTTCTCTTTCATATGGCTCATAACATTTTTCATGTGTTCATATGACATGTAAATCATTGTCATCTTATCATGTTATCACATAAACATATCATCTTACAATACATACAAAAAACATCAATACATATATTCACATATACCTATCATTCATTATCCTTATATTATTCTTATCATCACCATTAATCCCTTTTACTTACCATATTCATATCAATAACACATATACTCATGCACACATATAAATCATAACAAATAAATACTTCTATGAATTCATGTTTTTCACTATTGGAAATAGACTTATCACAAGTCTTATTTTCCCTTGAACCTCATATACTAGAGAATGTGCACTCACCTTAGCTTTGATTCCATTATAATCCTTCAATTGATCCAGAACGGGATCACGTTCTATATCTTTGAGCTGGAGCTTCACGCACAAAGAAGAAAGGAGGAGATGAGAATTCTGGAAACATTGTTTCCCTCATTTCCCACGTGTAAAATATATATATCCCCACTATCACATTTTTTTTAATTCCTTAAATGATCAAATGACCATTTTACCCTTTAGTTCTTTTAATAATTACTAACAACTTTTAGGAAATACTTCCAAATAAATCACTGAACTAATCCATTCTTCTACTTTAGTCACAAAATTCTGAAACTTTACAATTTGGTCACTAACCCATAGTTTGGGATGTTACATTTACGGTTAAGACATATACTCTGCAGAATCAAACAATCTTTCATACACATTTCTTACTTTTAATCAAACTTATAATATATACCTCAACATAACCTTTATCATATTTGATCCTTTAAACTTCATCATTTCATTTCCTTATTCCATTATTCCTTTATTCATTCAAAAATCAAAATTTCCGTATACACAAATCATATCTTTTCTTTTATGTTCACATACTCTTTTCCTATCACTTATACTTATATTTGATTACCGATCTTTATCATCTTTTCATAACTTTGATAATCAAGTTCACTTATACATAACCTCATTCTTTACCAATCGAAATTATCCCAACAATAGCTTACTTAACTTATCAAATTGTACTCTTATACATACACATTACGATTCTCCTGTTTAAAACTCATAAACTTGTCTTCATATTTCTGATAACCATATTTCCGGAATACTTATTATCAAACTTTTCTAAACTAAAAATCAGATCACTGAATCTTTTATCATTCTCATGATAACATCTGTTTATTATACTTTAACTCGATTGCATAGTAACTAAACTACTTCATCTAGCTTCTCCACTTTGGAACAGTGGAAATCCTCTAACACTATTTGAATACATTTTCAATCTTTGGAAAATAATCCTTAACTTTTAAAAAGGCGCCCCCTGAGGTGTCGCTCTTCATCCTGTCTGGCCAAGACAGGTGAATTACTACCACCATCAGGTTTATCGCCTCTCAATTCATTTTAACCATTCTATTTTCATAACTATCTCATATTAATCTTATTCTATTAGCAAGACAATATACTCCTTACACTATCAGATCAGATATTTTCACTTTGAGTAGGCATGTACACATTTTTAAAACTCATTTGACTTCAGTTTAGGCCTAGAATTAGCTAAACCATAGCTCTGATACCATTAAATGTAACACCCCAACCCGGATACAAGTCCGAGGTGTTACATTAACTTTTCAAAATAATTACTTTTTCAAAAGAATGACATTTCTAACTTTTATTAAATCAAAATGCATAAGTTATACGATTTAACTCAAGGAATTTACAAAACTTATTAGAGCGAATACAATTCCAATCTTTTAATTACATGCCAACTAGATTCTATATGAAAAAATACATATTATTTATTTTTCTTCTGATCTGACTTCGGTAAGGAGAAACTGAAATGTCTTGCTCCTCTTCTCGCTTTCCAGAACCTACGTGTAAGACACTTACACGCTAAGTTATAGAATTAGTGAGACATGTAAATACATAAAGTAACTAACGAATGCATAAACATATCATATAATACAACATCATACCGGGGTAAATACTTCAACCATCATTAATATGATTATTCTTACATAATGTATCATCACTAATTTATGTTGTCATTTGAACATATATATTGACATAAACATATAAAATAAATAAATTCCTACCATACATGAATCCTTAGTACTATTATATCCTACATAAGCACATATCATCTCATGTGACCAATACATATGCACTTATGGTCATGAACTTATTATTTATATACATCATACAATACATATACCATTTCACAAAAGAACACGATATCATCATATCAAATTATTTATTCTCTTTAAAGCTTATGCACTCTTTTGAGAACTTAAGGTATTTGAGTACATAGAGGTTGTGCACATATGTTGTCACCACAGCTCGTATAAATCCCACTAGGGGCGCGTAGAATTTGTCCCGTAGGACACTATGTCCCGAAGGACCACATATAACACATATGTCTCGTAGGACCACGTAGAACACATATGTCCCGTAGGACCACGTAACCAACTATACATATAGCTCTCATAACATATGACATGGTCATTATGATTTATGTTATCACACTTTCACATATTCATATCATATACACATATAAGTTCATGGCTTCTTATCACATATGTCATGTAGTACTCATTTGGAGTCTCATAACTTCTTATCACATATCTCATATCACATATCACATTGCTTATATCTTGTTCTCATATATTCTCATTTCATCACATAGCTTATTATTGTATAACTCAAGTTACGTTCTCATATGATTTCACATTCACATATCACATGTATCTTTTCTCATGTAATCACTTATACGGTATCACATAACTTACAGTTAGTTATTTTATGTTCACATATATCATATAATTCCTTTAACTCGTAGCTTAAATTACATGTTCCTATCATTCTTTATCTCTCTATCATATAACTTGTTTCATATTCTCTTTTAATCATATAGAGATCATTCATATTAGTTCAAATGACTTATTACACTACATGTATTCACACAAATCATGTAACACATGTATCACCTAACACATATAGTTCATATATTTTCTTTCATCTTATATCTTATCTATTTATATTCATATACTTCACATACATGTAATACATACAAAGAATATTCACTTCAACATGTATTTACACAGATCGCATATAGAAATACACTTATATCTAAGCGTATACATGAACTCAAACACATCTAAGCATCATATCCCTATATGCTTATATTCACATACTCATGTAACCTAAAATTGGGATTTGACTTATCACAAGTCTTAATTACATAACATAGGTTATACTTGTTATCATGTGCTCACTTGGTCTCAATGAACACTCTTAAACTCTTATTCTTCCTTGTGTATCTTACTCTGCCGACCTATCCGAACTTTGCTTCTGATCAAGTCTACACAAGCATATATTGATACATATCAGTATCCAATTAATATACACTAATCTATCATTTCTTAAAATGAAAGAAAGATTTATTCTATTTTCTCATTGAAGTGTATTAGTACACACTATAGTGTATTGGTACATTTATTGACGTGTGTATCGATACACTACCTATGTATCGATGCACAAATTACATTCGATGTTTTCTTGTTCAAGGGGTATCGTTACACTCCCTAATATATCGATACGCTCTGATCATCTTCCCAGATTTTTACTCTTGATGTATTAGTACGTATTGAAGGTGTACCGATACACACTAGACCAGAAAACAAAATTAAGCACGAAAATTACTTCATTTTAGCTCAATTGTGTCATATTTCAACCCCTTTCATATCATTAACTTACATACACCTTCTTAAACTAATTAATACTCATTTACCACCTCTTAAACCTCAAAATCCTATAATCCATATGAAATTCAAGAATTTTACCAACTTTGTAACATGTTCTAAATCCAATTCTAACACTTTATCTCTCTTAATTAGGTTGATGACAAGTCAAATTCATCAATAAAACTTCAAAAACCAAACCATATCAAAATTTCATCTTAAAACTCATAATACAAATTCATTCTTAATACCTTCATCTTATTGTTTAAATCCCACATAAGCTTTCCTTAAGCTTATATAAAACTCAAGGAACCAAAACCCACTTAGAATTCCAAGAATTAATCACCAAAATGAAACTTGCCTTTCAAGCTGAAGCCCACGAGAAGAAAAGAAAAGCAATAAGAATAATAGAGTTTTCCAGATAACTCTTCCCCCCACGTGTTATCTCCATAAATAGGGAGATAATAATATATTTTAAGCCAAATTACCATACTACCCTTATAATCCTTTAATATTTACTCTTTAATCCAATACTTAAATATTCCTATTTAAATCCTTGAACTTTTCAATTTTCCTAAATTAATCCCCAAATTTCAAAAATTCTCATTTTAGTCACTGACCCAAAATTTCAGGATATTACAAATCTCCCATCCTTTAAGAAAATTCGTCCCCGAATTTTCACTGCATTAATAAATGAAGATATTGTCTACATATATCCTATTCATATTCTCATGTTACCTTCTCAATTTAATCTTTCGTATCATCATTAATAACTTAACTTTCATCACTTCAATTCTTCAACTACCTTTTCCCTAATATATTCGTATCATCATTTCCAACTACATTTACTTGACCATTACACACACCTTAAACTTTTATCATTTACGATTAAGACATATATTATGCAGAATCAAACAATCTTTCATATTATCTGACATATTTCTTACTTTTAATCAAACTTATAATTTATACCTCAACATAACCTTTATCATATCTGATCCTTTAAACTCCATCCTTTCATTTCCTTATTCCTTTATTCATTCAAAAATCAAAATTTCCTTATACACAAATCATATCTTTTCTTTTATGTTCACATACCCTTTTCCTATCACTTATACTCATCTCTGATTATCGATCTTTATCATCTTTTCATCTTTGATAATCAAGTTCACTTATACATAACCTCATTCTTTACCAATCGAAATTATCCCAACATTAGTTTACTTAACTTATCAAACTGCACTCTTATCCATACACATTATGATTCTCTTGTTTCAAACTCATAAACTCATCTTCATATTTCTGATAACCTTATTTCCTGAATACTTATTATCGAACTTTTCTAAACTAATAATCACATCACTCAATCTTTTATTATTCTCATGATAACATTTGTTCACTATACTTTAACTCGATCGCATAGTAACTAATCTACTTCATCTAACTTCTCCACTTTGGAACAGTAGAGATCCTCTTACACTATTCGAATGCATTTTCAATCTTCTGAAAATAATCCTTACCTTTTACAAAGGCGCCCCCTAAGGTGTCCACTCTTCATCCTGTCTGGCCAGGGCAAGTGAATTACTACCACCATTAGGTTTATCGCCTCTCAATTCATTTTAACCATTCTTTTCTCATAACTATCTCATACTAATCTTATTCTATTAGCAAGACAGTATACTCCTTACATTATCAAATCAGAAATTTTCACTTTGAGTTGTCATGTACACATTTTTAAAACTCATTTGACTTCGGTTTAGGCCTAGAATCGGCTAAACCATAGCTCTGATTCTATTAAATGTAACACCCCCAACCCGTACCCGACCCGGATATGAGTCCAATGTGTTACATTAACTTTTCAAAATAATTATTTTTTCAAAAGAATGACATTTCTAACTTTTATTAAATCAAAATGCATAAGTTATACGATTTAACTCAAAGAATTTACAAAACTTATCAGAGCGGATATCTAATCTTTTAGTTACATGCCAACTAGATTCTATATGACAAAATACATATTAATCATTTTTCTTCTGATCTGACATTCGGTAAGGAGAAACTGACCTGTCTTGCTCCTATTCTCTTTTCGCTTTTCGGAACCTACGTGTAAGACACTTACACGCTAAGTCATGGACTTAGTGAGACATGTAAATACATAAAGTAACTAACAAATGCATAAACATATCATATAATACAACATCATACCGGAGTACACACTTCAACTATCATTAATATGTTTATTCTTACATAATGTATCATCACTAATTCATGTTGTCATATGAACATATATATTGATATAAACATATAACATAAACTTTAATTCACTACCATACAAAAATCCTTAGTACTATCATATCCTACATAAGCACATATCATCTCATGTGAACAATATACATATGCATTTATTATTGTCATAAACTTATTATTTATATACATCATACAATACATATACCATTTCACAAAAGAACACAATATCATAATATCAAATTATTTATTCTCTTTAAAGCCCATGCACTCTTTTGAGAACTTAAGGTATTTGAGTACATAGAGGTTGTGCACATATGTTGTCACCACAGCTCGTATAAATCCCACTAGGGGCGCGTAGAATTTGTCTCGTATGACACTATGTTCCAAAGGACCACATAGAACACATATGTCCCGTAGGACCACGTAGAACACATATATCCCATAAGACCACGTAGAACACATATATCCCGTAGGACCACGTAGAACCCTCGACTATTGGCATGCCAACTATACCTATAGCTCTCATAACACATGACATGGGCATTATGATTTATGTTATCACACTTTCACATATTCATATCATATACACATATAAGCTCATGGCTTTTTATCACATATGTCATGTAATACTCACTTTGAGTCTCATAACTTCTTATCGCATATCTCATATCACATGTCACATTGCTTATATTTTGTTCTCATATCTTCTCATTTCATCACATAGCTTATTATTGTGTAACTCATGTTACGTTCTCATATGATTTCACATTCACATATCACATGTATCTTTTCTCATGTAATCACTTATATGGTATCACATAACTTACAGTTAGTTATTTTATGTTCACATATATCATATAATTTCTTTAACTCGTAGCTTAAATTACATGTTCCTATCATTCCTTATCTCCCTATCATATAACTTGTTTCATATTATCATTTTATCATATAGAGATCTTTCATATTAGTTCAAATGACTTATTACACTACCTGTATTCACACAAATCATGTAACACATGTATCACCTAACACATATAGTTCATATTTTTTCTTTCATTTTATATCTTATCTATTTATATTCATATACTTCACATACATGTAATACATACAAAGCATATTCACTCAAACATGTACTTACACAGATCACATATAGAAATACACTTATCGCTAAGCGCATGCATGAACTCAAACACATCTAAGCATTATATCCCTATATGCTTATATTCACATACTCATGTAACCTAAAATCGGGATTAGACTTATCACAAGTCTTAATTCCATAACATAACTTATACTTATTATCATGTACTCACCTGGTCTCAATGAACACTCTTAAACTCTTATTCTTCCTTGCATATCATACTCTGTCGACCTATCTGAACTTTGCTTCCGATCAATGTCTACACAAGCATGTATTGATACATATCATAATCCAATTAATATACTCTAATCTATCATTTCTTAAAATGAAAGAAAGATTTATTCCATTTTCTCATTGAAGTGTATCGGTACACACTATAGTGTATCGGTACAATCCTTGACATGTGTATCGATACACTACCTATGTATCGATGCACAAATTACATTCGATGTTTTCTTGTTCAATGGGGTATCGATACACTCCCTAATGTATCGATACGCTCTGATCATCTTCCCAGATTTTTACTCTTGATGTATCGGTACCTATTGAAGGTGTACCGATACACACTAGCCCAGAAAACAAAATTAAGCACGAAAATTACTTCATTTTAGTTCAATTATGTCATATTTCAACCCCTTTCATATCATTAACTTACATACACCTTCTTAAACTAATTAATACTCATTTACCACCTCTTAAACCTTAAAATCCTATAATCAATATGAAATTCAAGAATTTCACCAACTTTGTAACATGTTCTAAAAACAATTCTAACACTCTATCTCTCTTAATTAGGTTGATGACAAGTCAAATTCATCAATAAAACTTCAAAAACCAAACCATATCAAAATTTCATCTTAAAACTCATATTACAAATTCCTTCTTAATACCTTCATCTTATTTTTTAAATCCCACATAAACTTTCCTTAAGCTCATATAAAACTCAAGGAACCAAAACCCACTTAGGATTCCAAGAATTAATCACCAAAATGAAACTCACCTTTCAAGCTGAAGCCCACGGGAAGAAAAGAAAAGCAATAAGAATAATAGAGTTTTCCAGATAACTCTTCCCCCACGTGTTATCTTTCTAAATAGGGAGATAATAATATCTTTTAAGCCAAATTACCATACGACCCTTATAATCCTTTAATATTTACTCTTTAATCCAATACTTAAATATTCCTATTTAAATCCTTAAACTTTTCAATTTTCCTAAATTGATCCCCAAATTTCAAAAATTCTCATTTTAGTCACTGACCCAAAATTTCAGGATGTTACAAATCTCCCATTCTTTAAGAAAATTCATCCCCGAATTTTCACTGCATTAATAAATAAAGATATTGTCTACACATATCCTATTCATATTCTCATGTTACCTTCTCAATTTAATCTTTCGTATCATCATTAATAACTTAACTTTCATCACTTCAATTCTTCAACTACCTTTTCCCTAATACATTCGTATCATCATTTCCAACTACATTTACTTAACCAATTCACACACCTTAAACTTTTATCATTTACGATTAAGACATATATTATGTAGAATCAAACAATCTTTCATATTATCTGACATATTTCTTACTTTTAATCAAACTTATAATTTATACCTCAACATAACCTTTATCATATATGATCCTTTAAACTTCATCCTTTCATTTCCTTATTCCTTTATTCATTCAAAAATCAAAATTTCCTTATACACAAATCATATCTTTTCTTTTATGTTCACATACTCTTTTCCTATCACTTATACTCATCTCTGATTATTGATCTTTATCATCTTTTCATAACTTTGATAATCAAGTTCACTTATACAGAACCTCATTCTTTACCAATTGAAATTATTCCATCATTAGTTTACTTAACTTATCAAACTGCACTCTTATCCATACACATTACGATTCTCCTGTTTCAAACTCATAAACTCATCTTCATATTTCTGATAACCTTATTTCTGGAATACTTTTTATCAAACTTTTCTAAACTAATAATCACATCACTCAATCTTTTATCATTCTTATGATAACATCTGTTCACTATACTTTAACTCGATCGCATAGTAACTAAACTATTTCATCTAACTTCTCCACTTCGGAACAGTGGAGATCCTCTAACACTATTCGAATGCATTTTCAATCTTCTGAAAATAATCCTTAACTTTTACAAAGGCGCCCCCTAAGGTGTCCACTCTTCATCCTGCCTGGCCAGGGCAGGTGAATTACTACCACCATTAGGTTTATCGCCTCTCAATTCATTTTAACCATTCTATTCTCATAACTATATCATATTAATCTTATTCTATTAGCAAGACAGTATACTCATTACACTATCAGATCAGAAATTTTCACTTTGAGTTGTCATGTACACATTTTTAAAACTCATTTGACTTCGGTTTAGGCCTAGAATCGGCTAAACCATAGCTTTGATTCCATTAAATGTAACACCCCCAACCCGTACCCGACCTGGATACGAGTCCGAGGTGTTATATTAACTTTTCAAAACAATTACTTTTTCAAAAGAATGACATTTCTAATTTTTATTAAATCAAAATGCATAAGTTATACGATTTAACTCAAGGAATTTACAAAACTTATCAGAGCGAATATCTAATCTTTTAGTTACATGCCAACTAGATTCTATATGACAAAATAAATATTATTCATTTTTCTTCTGATCTGACAGTCGGTAAGGAGAAACTGACCTGTCTTGCTCCTATTCTCTTTTTGCTTTCTGGAACCTACGTGTAAGACACTTACACGCTAAGTCATGGACTTAGTGAGACATGTAAATACATAAAGTAACTAACAAATGCATAAACATATCATATAATACAACATCATACTGGAGTACATACTTCAACTATCATTAATATGTTTATTCTTACATAATGTATCATCACTAATTCATGTTGTCATATGAACATATATATTGATATAAACATATAACATAAACTTTAATTCACTACCATACATGAATCCTTAGTACTATTATATCCTACATAAGCACATATCATCTCATGTGACCAATATACATATGCAGTTATTATTGTCATAAACTTATTATTTATATACATCATACAATACATATACCATTTCACAAAAGAACACAATATCATCATATCAAATTATTTATTCTCTTTAAAGCCCATGACTCTTTTGAGAACTTAAGGTATTTGAGTACATAGAGGTTGTGCACATATGCTGTCACCACAGCTCATATAAATCCCACTAGGGGCGCGTAGAATTTGTCCCATATGACACTATGTTCCGAAGGACCACATAGAACACATATGTCTCGTAGGACCACGTAGAACACATATATCCCGTAAGACCACGTAGAACACATATATCCCGTAGGACCATGTAGAACCCTCGACTCTTGGCATGCCAACTATACCTTTAGCTCTCATAACACATGACATGGGCATTATGATTTATGTTATCACACTTTCACATATTCATATCATATACACATATAAGCTCATGGCTTCTTATCACATATGTCATGTAATACTCACTTTGAGTCTCATAACTTCTTATCGCATATATCATATCACATGTCACATTGCTTATATTTTGTTCTCATATATTCTCATTTCATCACATAGCTTATTATTGTGTAACTCATGTTACGTTCTCATATGATTTCACATTCATATATCACATGTAATCACTTATACGGTATCACATAACTTACAGTTAGTTATTTTATGTTCACATATATCATATAATTTCTTTAACTCGTAACTTAAATTACATGTTCCTACCATTCCTTATCTCCCTATCATATAACTTGTTTCATATTCTCATTTAATCATATAGAGATCATTCATATTAGTTCAAATGATTTATTACACTACCTGTATTCACACAAATCATGTGACACATGTATCACCTAACACATATAGTTCATATTTTTTCTTTCATTTTATATCTTATCTATTTATATTCATATACTTCACATACATGTAATACATACAAAGCATATTCACTCAAACATGTATTTACACAGATCACATATACAAATACACTTATCTCTAAGCGTATTCATGAACTCAAACACAGCTAAGCATTATATCCCTATATGCTTAAAATCGGGATTAGACTTATCACAAGTCTTAATTCCATAACATAACTTATACTTATTATCATGTACTCACCTGGTCTCAATGAACACTCTTAAACTCTTATTCTTCCTTGCGTATCTTACTCTGTCGACCTATCTGAACTTTGCTTCCGATCAATGTCTATACAAGAATGTATTGATACATATCAAAATCCAATTAATATACTCTAATCTATCATTTCTTAAAATGAAAGAAAGATTTATTCCATTTTCTCATTGAAGTGTATCGGTACACACTATAGTGTATCTGTACATTCATTGACGTGTGTATCGATACACTACCTATGTATCGATGCACAAATTACATTCGATATTTTCCTGTTCAATGGGGTATCGATACACTCCCTAATGTATCGATACACTCTGATTATCATCCCAGATTTTTACTCTTGATGTATCGGTACCTATTGAAGGTGTACCGATACACACTATCCCATAAATCAAATTTAAGCATGAAAATTACTTCATTCTAGCTCAATTGTTTGTGTTATATTTCAACCCCTTTCATATCCCTAACTTACATACACCTTCTTAAACTAATTAATACTCATTTACCACCTCTTAAACCTCAAAATCCTATCATCCATATGAAATTCAAGAATTTCACCAACTTTGTAACATGTTCTAAATCCAATTCTAACACTTTATCTCTCTTAATTAGGTTGATGACAAGTCAAATTCATCAATAAAACTTCAAAAACCAAACCATATCAAAATTTCATCTTAAAACTCATATTACAAATTCCTTCTTAATTCCTTCATCTTATTGTTTAAATCTCCAAAACCCACTTAGAATTCCAAGAATTAATCACCAAAATGAAACTCACCTTTCAAGCTGAAGCCCACGGGAAGAAAAGAAAAGCAATAAGAAGAATAGAGTTTTCCAGATAACTCTTCCCCCACGTGTTATCTCCCTAAATAGGGAGATAATAATATCTTTTAAGCCAAATTACCATACTACTCTTATAATCCTTTCATATTTACTCTTTAATCCAATACTTAAATATTCCTATTTAAATCCTTGAACTTTTCAATTTTCCTAAATTAATCCCCAAATTTCAAAAATTATCATTTTAGTCACTGTCCCAAAATTTCAGGATGTTACATAAATTATACGCTTTCGATTTGATAGTTAATATTATTTAGTAAAAAGAAGTGATTGGGCTTACATATGATATGATTACATCCTTCTCGTTATTATATTTTACGATCAAACATTTGTTCGGTATAACTTAATTTGTAGTAAATTTTTCGTACTATTTTATTGATTCGTATTATAATTGAATGGAATAGAGCTTTATTTAGACAAAAAGAGGGATGATAAATTGTGTGGTCGGGCTGAAGGCACCCATGGAATTGTGGAGAACCGAGGTGTCTTTAATCTTAACTGTGAAAACAACAGGCGAAAGAGCCAAAGCTATTCACTACCATGCATGCACACGTCCCTTTCTTCTCTAACACAAGCACACATCCATTGGGAATGCCAACCATTCATTTTTCTCTTCCCTTTTGACCTAAACCCCTTTATTATTTCCATTTTTTTAAATTTAGCCTACCGGGTCGGGTCCTGTTTAATATCTACATCCATAACCTGTTCGAATGACTGTTGAAACTACAACCATGTACAAATGAGAAGCATTTGAAAAACACTTTCTGGCTCTGTTACATCTCCTAGTATATTAGTAGTATCCCTCTTTCACTATCTTTTCCTCAATCCTCTTCTTTGAAACTCAACAACATTCAAGAGGATCAGTCAATCTATATATCCATTTATCAATCAAAATCTTCGTCATCAGAAAAAGAAAATTAACAAAAGGATGTCGTCTTCATCAGCTACTTTTTCACCGGACCACCTCTCTCCTTCCGATCAGCTCTGTTACGTCCATTGCAACTTTTGTGACACTGTTCTCGCTGTACCGTTTTCTGTTCGTTTCTTCTTACTTCCTCAAAACCCTTTTCCTGGGTGTTTTAGTTAGTTGTTTTACAATTGTTTTTGTAATGTTTCTCAGGTGAGTGTTCCTTGCACCAGCTTGTTCAAGACTGTCACGGTTCGATGCGGCCACTGCACCAATCTTTTGTCCGTCAACATGCTTGGTTTGCTTCTTCCTACGGCTAATCAGCTTCACCTTGGCCATTCTTTCTTCACTCCTCAGAGTCTCTTGGTATACATATATCTTCACTTCTCCACAAATTAGGGTTACATTTGATTTACTATTTTACATATGTATATGTAAATGGCAGGAGGATATCCGAAGCAGTGCAACACCGAATATGGTGATCAATCAACCAAACCAGATTAATGAATCTATTATGCCTGCTGTTCATGGAGGAGTTGAAGATATCTGCAAACCTCCAGTAGTCAACAGACGTGAGATTCTTCAACATTTAATGATTATGCTTTTCATCTACTTTTCAGTAGCTAGAAAATTAGAAACTTAATTAGCCACTCAAATCGATTTGGGTCTTCTTTTTTTTTGACAAGTCAAAGCTTCTTGGTTAAGAACCCTATGCCCTGAGTCCATACATTTCCAAATATTTCTTCTTTAACACCCACCTTTTTTAAAGGATATTTAATGCCATCTCTTATCTATTCCACAGCAAAGTCCTAGGGCTCTATAGTATGCTTTCAAGACAAATCTTTACAAAGTTCATTATCTCCAACATTTTCATCAAACCTTAGCATTCAAGACACTACTAACTATCACTGTTGTCCATTTTTTTGCCTGAAATTGATTAAGAAAGAGAGATGGTAAAAGAAGAATCCATGCAAAAGATAGATAGATCTGTAACTGTGTGAGAGATGATGATGAGGTGATGATGAAGAGAGAGAGAGAGGGAGAGGGAATGAAAGACAGAATGTTACCAAAAAAAGTCAGCGAGGTGATTTTAATGTTACATGTCTCATTGTTTGTCTGTTTTTATTATGTCCAGCTCCGGAGAAGAGACAGCGAGTCCCATCCGCCTACAACTGCTTCATCAAGTAATGCGTAGTTAATCTTGATTATTTTGGTTTAATCAAAGTGATTAGAACTGGAAACAATGGGTGATCTTTACATGTATCAAATCAAATCATCTGTGCAGGGACGAAATCCAACGCATCAAAGCTGGGAATCCTGATATTAGTCATAGAGAGGCCTTCAGTGCTGCAGCCAAGAATGTAAGATCTCAAGATTCCATTACTCTCTTCAACATTTCTTTTATTATTATTTACTTCAAATAATTTTAAATGTTTTTTTTAGTGGGCATGATGAAAGACGGGTTCTTTGCTGCAAACAACATGGGTGTCGCCCCTTATCAAACAAGTGAAAACTACTGCTAGGGTTTTTCCTTGTTCTTGGGTTTATTTAGGGTAATTTATTTATTATTTTCATGATATGTTTGTCTTTAGAAGACTGTCTGAAAGTTTGGGTTTCGCAGCTTATGTTAGTAGTGATTATGAGGAGGGATTTTGATATGCAGATTTAATGTTTTCGACGTTTCATGAAGAGCCAACGTGGCTACTACGAAGAACTCTTATGAAGATGAAGGCTTTTATGCTGCTGAATATTAGCCTTATATGTCATAAAAGTGCTTCAACTGCTCAAAACTTAATCCTACTTTTATCTTTCAATTCCAATGTTTATTTCATTTGTTGCTCTTTCTTTTCCTTTGGTTTCATTGCCTTTACCAAACCTAACAAACAATCGATTAGTTCAATTGATTGAATATTTTGTTCTTTGAAAAATGGAATATTATATTAATTAATCAAAAATCGCCATATGAAGAACAATGCTTGAAATAGAATAGGGAAAATCAAACTCAGAATATATATTCGAATCAAAATCCAAAGAGTATTTTACCAAGGCATGAGCTACTCCGTTTGTACTGAGTCAAAGATACTGAAACATAATATTCATGTGTATGATATATATTTATATTTTTAAAGTTCTTACTATTAAAAGAATATGAATGATAAATTTATTATTATGTCTTAATATTTTAAAAGTTTTAGGGGCTTAAACACTATTAAATCAATTTATTTTTATCATTTTAAAAACCTTGATAAAAATAAATCTACACCTCAAATCCAAACACACTCTTCATGGTTTAATCTTTAATTTCCATACAAATACAAACAGTGTTTTCATAAAATAAAACTTAAAGTTTTCTTCTTCTTCTTTTCTTACACGTAAAATTATAGAAAGGCTCAACAAAGTCTTTATTTATTTTTTTTTTAATTTGAAAAAGAAAAACTCTAAACTAAACAAAAGTATGAGAAAACTTGAAAAATAGGGAAGATTGACATGAAATTTCATTAGTTATAGATTTGCAGTATATTTTTGTAGGGTGCAGGTTGTAATAGTGTGCAAAGTGTAGTCTCATCGGATAACTCAAAGAGATGCAGAAGGAAGAATTGGGTTTGCTGCAATGGAAAGGAAGCGATGAAATGCTAAACCAAACCTACTCCCACGTACAGTTGAGTTATGAAGCAATTCCAATCCATTTGGAGCAGCTGCATGCAACTGTCTAGTTTTCTCCACATTTGAGAAAGACAATCAGAAATGAACATTAAGGATCCAAATGTATGATTAGAATCAGTCATGAATGAAATAAAGTAATAGAACAAGAGTCAAAAGACAATCGTAAATATATCAATAATTAATTGGTCTAATAGGATGAAACATCTGATTTTTTAAACAATATCACAGATTAAAAATAATATTGTGAATGGAGCAAACCTAGTTGAAAGGATTATCTTCCTTACCATATCTGGAAATTAACTGATCATTAAATTAGATGCAAGTAATTAAAAATAAAATAATAATAAATATATGCGGTCATCTTGGCAAAAAGAGGTATTTAAGTGGAGTTTAGGTTTTCCGTGAACCCTCAATGGCCTTATTGAAGCCCAACTTTTTTTTTAATAAACTTCTGTTTTTCTTCAGAAACCTGCCTTTAGCTGTCCAAATTGAATTGCAAATAAGCACATAGGTCTTCCATGATTTATGGCTCATCCTTTGTGTTGTTGGTTAAGACTCACATCGGTAAGCTTTTTAAGTTATATTTTGAGGGAAAATATAAATCATCATTAAAATAACATTTTTATTATTAAAATTTTAAAAGTTATAAAATGATTATTATACTTATATATTGTTATAAAATAACCATTTATCCAATGCAAATGCCATGATAAGACTATTAATGTCATTAAACAATAACCCTCTGCATGTTGTTCCTTTAAACAAGAAGTGATTGACATGTTAAGGGAAATAGCTTGAAATTAGAAGCAATGATGAAACCTGTTTGCAGTGTATGGTGGAATACGTAGTAAGAGCACTAAATGCAGGTTAAAGAGGATGTGTTTAAGAACATGCAGATGCATAGATGAGAAGAGGTAAGAAAGGAAGATGAGATATGCGTCGCCTCCCTCATCTCCTTTTCACCAAATTCCCATCAATTGTCTCCTCACCAGGGAAAATTATATACATGAGAAGCTGAGAAAAGTACCGTCGGGAATTTTTTTAAAAATTAATGATTTTTCAAAGGGTAAAATACACAAATAATACTCGATTATACTACATTGGTGTAACACCCCTAACTCATATCCGACCCGAATACAAGTCCGAGGTGTCACATTGACTTTTCAAACTTTTATTCGTATAAAATAGTGAGTAATTTAAAAACTTTTATAACATTTAACTTATTCAAAACGATTACAAAACTATTCAGAGCTTATACAATATATCTTTTTGAATACATGCCAAGTATAACTTTATATATTAAAGTACATATTAATCACCTCTTTTCTGATCTGACATTGAGTAAGGAGAACTGACCTGTCTTACTCCACATCACTCTTTACTCTTCTCCATACCTACGTGTAAATCACTTACACGCTAAGTCGTTGACTTAGTGAGGCATATAAACATATAATAAAAACAATAGAACATTTCATATAACAAAACATCATACACAAATATTATCATTAACATATTTGTCATATGCATTTTTATGTAATAAATATACTCATGCACATATATCATCATATAATATCATACATTCTTCCAATCAATACCTATTTCATCTTATGAATATGCATTCTCAATATTTGATCATGACATTTCAATATGCATATATCTATTACACGATAACATATCTAATCATATCATGCACATACGAAACTTACCTTCTTGTACCACTTTCACTTTAAAGTTTGTATTTCAATTGCCCATGTATATTATTGAGAATAGAGGTATGTGAGTGCATTGAGGTTGTGCACTAATGCTGTCACCACAGCTCGTATCAATTCCCTCATGGGGCACCGAACCTTAGTTCAGTATTCGTCTCGAAGGACTATTATCTATGTCCCGTAGGACTCCTACATCCCGAAGGACTACGTCCCGAAAGACTAGTATACCCTCGACTCTTGGCATGCCAATTACACCTATAGTTCTCATATCGTATACTATGGGCATTATTCTTAGATTTTATATGTTCATGTACTCATGTCATTTCTCTTGTGATCATGTAGCTAATGTCATGTTCTCATATCACATATCATATCACATGTATTCACTTAGATCGTTTCATATGACTCATATCAGTTCTCATATGTTCATATAACCATGCATGTCATGTCGAGTAACATATATCATATGTTGCATTTTCACGTAAGCATGTAACTTATGTAACATATCATCCATCCATTTCTATGTACTAATGCACACATAGTAATCACATAACATTTTAGAAGTTACTTCTTACCATAGTAACTCTATCATTGACTCATCGCAAGCCAATGTTCATTTAATAACATAAACACAATTTAAATTGCACTCACCTTAGCTTTGCTTTGATTCGATTATAATCCTTCAATTGATCCGGAACGGGATCACGTTCTATATCTACATCATCATACATAGATCTATATTAGTATTATAACTAATATACTCTAATGGTTCACTCTTTAGACTAAGAGAAAAGGCAATTTCATCTTTTAATGAAGGTATGCATCGATGCACTACTGATGCATCGGTGCATAAAATGCATTCGATGTTGTATTATTACTGGGATGCATCGATGCACTACTTATGCATCGATGCACGAATTGCATTCGATGTATTTATTTTAAAAGAGTGCATCGATGCACTTCCTGTGCATCGATACACCTTCAAACGATTTCTGGGGTTTTAACCTTGATGCATCGATGCACTATGAATGTGCATCGATGCACTCTGTCCAGAACCTCTTTTCGAACCCAAAAATTCATTTATTTTGGATTAAATCATTCATGTTTCATCCCTTTTTTCCTTCTTAACTCTAGTACACATACTTAAACCAATATATACTCATTTATTTCATCTTAAACCTTAATATTCTCTCATCTTTATTAACTTCAAGAATCATACCAGATTTTTAACATGTTTTAAATCTAATTCTAACACTCCATATTCCTTAATTAGATTGATGACAAGTCAAATTCCTTCTCAAAATTCACTTACTAACTCTTTTCCAAAATTTCCTTTAAAAACTCATTTTCTTTAATCTTTCATAACTTCTTTATCTTTTGATTTTAGAACAACTTAAGCTTTCCATAAGCTTAAGTATTACCTAATGATCAAAACCCACTCTTAAAATTAACAAATAATCAGCTAACAAGGAATCTTACCTTTGCAAGCTTGGCTCTTCTCTCTCTCGTACATGAAGAAGAAGAAGAAGATGATGAAGAGAATATCTCTTCATCCTTATCCCCTCTAACATATATATCCTTATCATATCTATTTTTGATTCATTCATTAGTCAAATGACCATTTTGCCCTCTACTTCATTTGATAATTACTAACAACTTTTAGGATTTATTTCCAGATAAATCATTGAACTAATCCATTCTTCTACTTTAATCACCAAATTTCTGAAACTTCACCATTTAATCACTAACCCATAGTTTGGGATGTTACAACTCTCCCCTTCTTATAAGAAAATTTGTCCTCGAATTTTCACTGCACATCTCAATAAGAACATATCTTCTAATGTTCTTATGTTGCTTCCCTGACTTATTCTTTCTTGTCATCATCAGAAACTTACTTTTCAATCCTTTAGTTTTCCAACTATCTTTTTCGTTTATACATTCATCTTCTGTTGCTTATCATATAAATAATAACCAGTAATACCAATCCATTTGTTGTCTTTTCTCTCATTCGATTATGCATTTTTCCTTTGACCTTTCTAAAATTCCATATAATGTCACTCATCACGTTGACAGTAACGTCCATCTCATCACTCTATATCATAAATCCATCTATTTCTTCATAACTCTCTAATTACCTTATAACCATACCAAACTTGTATTTCGTCATCATTTGACCAAAACACAACTTTAAATCTTCTTCAATTGTGATTAAACATATACTTTAATGAGTCAAACAATATTTTCACATCACCTTGCACACTTTTCGTGTTTCTATATCGAACTTATCATTTACACTTCCATACGAATCCTCACTTCATTCACTATATCACATTTACGTAATCAAAACATACAACTATATATAATACAATTTCATCACAAAATCTTGTTAGTCAACGCTAACTCTTTCATTCTAAAGTACAAATCCTTATCATCTCCACACTCTTTCTTATACACAATATCATCCCTTTGTTTCAAATTCATAACTCTGATTTCATTCATATAATGTTACTTATCATGCAGACAGTAGCATCAATTCTTATCACTCAAAATCAAAAATCAATCAATTGATTTATTTCCTCATTTTCTAATTAATTCACTATAATCCAAACTTTTACTAATTCTTTCATCCTTGTCTGTATTACGATACACATAATCTCTTCATATAACCTTACATACTTTTCTTACTTCTAATCAAACTTATAATCTGCACTTCCTTATAACCCTTTATCATATTTAATCCTTTAAACACCATCTTTTCATTTATTTATCCATTTATCCTTTCATTATCAAAATCTTCTTATATACAAATCATATCTTTATCACCTCTTTATAACGTTAATAACCAACTTCACTTATACATAACCTCATTCTTTACTATCTCTTATAATTGTATTTTCCTTCATCAGCTTCTAATCCATTAACTTAATATACTTCAACTTCATAACTCTGTTAATCAACATCGATTCTTCTAATCTAAAGTGAAAACCTTCATCTAACCATTCATATACATTCTTTGTAATTGGAATTATTTCAACAATTACCAAATCTCAATAATCATCTCACCCCTTTATAATACTTTTCCCGCTTCAATTTTCATAACTCTAACAGAACTTTTAATCTAATTCACAAAGGTTGTCTTTAACCTTGGTTTATTATCAATTAAATCATTGTTTAATCTTTCAGTACCAGACCATACTAATTGAGTCTGTCTGACTCTCATCAGATTTGATTCTCTGGCACAGAATACAACTAATTCATACCTTATCTGAAGTTAAAAACCAGAATCTCTACCTCGCTTTGATGGTACTGAACTCTATGAAGCACCAATTCTCTTAATCATATGAGATTTTTATTCTCCAAACTTTTCGTTCTTAGATCTTTTCTTTAAAGCTTTAACACAATTAACCATTTCTTGAAACGATAACAAATTTAAAACCAGTAACACTCTTTTAATTTAAGGCGCAAGTCCTAAACAACAAATCACATGTATCATTTTCAGTCGGAATTAACTCAGCAACAATTCTACTTAGCTTAATAAACTTATAATCATACTCATACAAGGTGTAATTCCCTTGTTTCAAGCTCGTGTATTCCAGTTTCATCTGTCTTATAAACTGGTCATCAATGCACTTATTCTTGAACTCTTATACAATTCTAATCACATCATTTAATCTTTTAACGTTATTATGATGACAATTGTCCACCATACTCTAACTTACCAAAGTAGTAACAAAACTACTCAATTCAACATCTCCACTTTAAAGAAATGAAAACCTTCTATCATATCATTCAACCAAAGGTCTATAACAATAGAACCTTCCTCAAATCCACCCTTGAACTTGGGTGCTCGCAACTTTATCAACTAATTTGATACATTCATTCTATGAGTTAAAGAAGTATAAATTGAAAACACATCAGAACATTCTTCAACATGAAGAATAATTTTCCAAATTTTATACATGCACTTCTTGAGGTGTTCGTTCTTCTCCATGCCTGGCCAGGGCAGGTGAATGCTATTTCCTTCAAGTTTATTACCTTTCACTTCTTTCGAAGCTCTTATTATCATACTTCTATTATCACATAATAATCTATTTTTATTAACAAGACATCATACTCCTTACACTATCATATCATAATTTTTCACTTTGAGTTGGCATGTATACTTTTTAAAACACTTCTGACTTCGATTTAAGCCTAGAATCGGCTAAACCGTAGCTCTGATACCATTAAATGTAACACCCCTAACTCATATCTGACCCGAATACAAGTCTGAGGTGTCACATTGACTTTTCAAACTTTTATTCGTATAAAATAGTGAGTAATTTAAAAACTTTTATAACATTTAACTTATTCAAAACGATTACAAAACTATTCAGAGCTTATACAATATATCTTTTTGAATACATGCTAACTAGAACTTTATTTATTAAAGTACATATTAATCACCTCTTTTCTGATCTGACATTGAGTAAGGAGAACTGACCTATCTTACTCCACATTGCTCTTTACTCTTCTCCATACCTACGTGTAAATCACTTACACGCTAAGTCATTGACTTAGTGAGGCATATAAACATATAATAAAAACAATAGAACATTTCGTATAACAAAACACATACATGTACAAATATTATCATTATCATTAACATATTTGTCATATGCATTTTTACGTAATAAATATACTCATGCACATATATCATCATATAATACCATACATTCTTCCAATCAATACCTATTTCATCTTATGAATATGCATTCTCAATATTTAATCATGACATTTCAATATGCATATATCTATTACACGATAACATATCTAATCATATCATGCACATACGAAACTTACCTTCTTGTACCACTTTCACTTTAAAGTTTGTATTTCAATTGCCCATGTATATTATTGAGAATAAAGGTATGTGAGTGCATTGAGGTTGTGCACTAATGATGTCACCACAGCTCGTATCAATTCCCTCATAAGGCACCGAACCTTAGTTCAGTATTCGTCCCGAAGGACTATTATCTATGTCCCGTAGGACTCCTACATCCCGAAGGACTACGTCCCAAAGGACTATTATACCCTCGACTCTTGGCATGCCAATTACACCTATAGTTCTCATATCGTATACTATGGGCATTATTCTTAGATTTTATATGTTCATGTACTCATGTCATTTCTCTTGTGATCATGTAGCTCATGTCATGTTCTCATATCACATATCATATCACATGTATTCACGTAGATCGTTTCATATGACTCATATCATTTCTCATATGTTCATATAACCATGCATGTCATGTCGAGTAACATATATCATATGTTGCATTTTCACGTAAGCATGTAACTTATGTAACATATCATCCATCCATTTCTATGTACTAATGCACACATAGTAATCACATAACATTTTAGAAGTTGCTTCTTACCATAGTAACTCTATCATTGGCTCATCGCAAGCCAATGTTCATTCAATAACATAAGCACAATTTAAATTGCACTCACCTTAGCTTTGCTTTGATTCGATTATAATCCTTTAATTGATCCGGAACGGGATCACGTTCTATATCTACATCATCATACATATATATCTATATTAGTATTATAACTAATATACTCTAATGGTTCACTCTTTAGACTAAGAGAAAAGGCAATTTCATCTTTTAATGAAGGTATGCATCGATGCACTACTGATGCATCGGTGCATAAAATGCATTCGATGTTGTATTATTACTGGGATGCATCGATACACTACTTATGCATCGATGCACGAATTGCATTCGATGTATTTATTTTAAAAGAGTGCATCGATGCACTTCCTGTGAATTGATACATCTTCAAACGATTTCTGGGTTTTAATCTTGATGCATCGATGCACTATGAATGTGCATCGATGCACTCTGCCCAGAACCTCTTTTTGAACCCAAAAATTCATTCATTTTGGATTAAATCATTCATGCTTCATCCCCTTTTTCCTTCTTAACTCTAGTGCACATACTTAAACCAATATATACTCATTTATTTCATCTTAAACCTTAATATTTCTCTCATCTTTATTAACTTCAAGAATCATACCAGATTTTTAACATGTTTTAAATCTAATTCTAACACTCCATATTCCTTAATTAGATTGATGACAAGTCAAATTCCTTCTCAAAATTCACTTACTAACTCTTTTCCAGAATTTCCTTTAAAAACTCATTTTCTTTAATCTTTCATAACTTCTTTATCTTTTGATTTTAGAACAACTTAAGCTTTCCATAAGCTTAAGTATTACCTAATGATCAAAACTCACTCTTAAAATTAACAAATAATCAGCTAACAAGGAATCTTACCTTTGCAAGCTTGGCTCTTCTCTCTCTCGTACATGAAGAAGAAGAAGAAGAAGATGAAGATAATATCTCTTCATCCTTATCCCCTCTAACATATATATCCTTATCATATCTATTTTTGATTCATTTATTAGTCAAATGACCATTTTGCCCTCTACTTCATTTGATAATTACTAACACATTTTAGGATTTATTTCCAGATAAATCATTGAACTAATCCATTCTTCTACTTTAATCACCAAATTTATGAAACTTTACCATTTAGTCACTAACCCATAGTTTGGGATGTTACAATTGGTCTATTGAATTCCTGACTATTAAAAATTATAAAGTGGTTTGGATTATAGAGTATTGCTTTATTAAGTTCATTGACTATTAAAAATTACAAAATAATCATATGACTATTCATATGTTTCAAACTCATATTTTTTCGTTAAAAAATTTATGATCGCCTGAGCTAGACGTAACCATGTTGATTAAGATATGATAAAATTTGATTACAAAATTGTTTGAGTTATATTTCATGGATATACTGTTTATAATATATAGTCAATCTAGTGCTTGAAATATTATATTATCGAGCCAATGTTTGAAAACAACAACAATACCAATAGACACCATTAAAATATAATTTTATAATATCTTAATTAGCAAGTTAACGTTCAACCCAAATAATCGTCAATTTTTTAACAAAAAAAGACAGGTTTGAAACATATGAATAATCATCATTTGGTGGTACAGAAATTGTTGTTATATCTAGAGATCTATGGTTCAACTACTAAGAATACAAAGGGTATGAACATTCAATGTTAAATGGTTAAGAGTTATTTTTTGAACATATACTACATTATACTAACCCAACTCAACAAAATAACACCCTTTTTCAAAAAAAAATATTTTTTGCGAACTTCAATACCGGCCACAGACATGTAATTCATTCAGTTCCACGGCGACCCTTCTCCATTCCATGGCCGCCGAAACCATGGATGGTCCACCACAGTCATCAACGGCTAGGGCCGATGTATCCCACCGGTCTGAAACTCCAGACGACGCCTTTTTAAGCTAAGTTTAAGTTTGATGAATTGGTGTTGAAATTACAAAAGCAAACATTCATGTTTCGAGATTTGAACTTCTTGTTCCAAATAGTTACTCCATGATTAATAAAGTTAAAAGTTAAAACCCATTATGGGATTCCAATGGGGCGTTGACAATATCTGTGCCTTGTTAAAGAGAAGCAGCCTCGAACACCTCATCCTCCGTTGTCTCCAAGGCGTGAATAGAAACAATCCATGGGAAATTTTACAAAAATATTTGTCAATTCTCTTGAGAACCTTACCAACAGATCATGTTGCAGATTGATAATGCCAAATAGAGGAATATATATAACACTTATTCAATTAATTTCAAATTGACCATTGGTCTAATATTTTAGACGGCTGAGAATATCTATATACAGAGAAACTATACCAGTAAAAGCCTGAAAGGTCACATGTTAGACATAAAGCCACAAATGTTATTTAATTGAAGCACAACATTAACATGTAAATAAAGTCACTGCATCAACTCAGCTGCTTCCAAATGTATTTTCCCCACTGTATGTAACATACAGAAACCCATCTTCATCTTTCTTTTCATCATAGATGGTAGACATTATTGCTCCTGCAATAATATATTTTCAGCGATCAGAATTGAAATGCCGTTTAGAATTATTCAAATAGAAGAAAATTTCCAAGTGGAATGAATACCTGTTGGGGGGAGGACATTGTCAACAAAAATAAAGATAGCCTTTTCAGCACTCAGTCTAATTCTTTTCCGAATCACATACACAAACTGACCCACCGTCAGGTCAGCCGGAACTAAGTATCTGGAAATCATTTAATAAAGTCGAGTCAAGTAACACTAGTGGTTCCTAAAAGTGGATGCCAAAATTGTATTGAAAGAACTTAATATGCAACAGCCATACACTTGGAGGCTATTGGCTAGTAATGGTGTAATAAGGAATTTTTTTCTTCTTTTTCCCCAAAAGAAAAAAAAATAAGAACATGTTCAGTAAACTTGGCATGAGACTGTTGCTTACTTCTTCTTGTCAATGGTAGGTATGTCGCTTCTCTCCGCCTTCTCCACAATCACCTGAAAGGCACACGACCAAATTTCAATAGAAGCAAGATTAGGATAACCACAGAGTTATAAATTTCACTTTTTCATACTACACGGATGACATGCCAAACACCCATAAACTAATTCAAGTAGCCTCCATTTAATCGTTCAAGGTTTTAATACAAAGTCTTTTGTATAATTTAGTTCCGGTCGGAATAAAGGCACACACAACTCCACACTTACATGTGCTGCTGTTTAAAGTTTACATGACATCTGTTCTATACATGCAACAATGTCCAGACAGTAATGAAAATCCTACCAAAGCAAATGTTCAACTATGGCTTATAGTCCACAAGTCATACCTCATGAAAATTGAATGAAATACATCACTGGCATTAACAAAATCGATATTGTTAGGCAGCAACATATCATCAGCAAGTCTTCCACAATGATCATGCATTAACATGTATTTAAACTCTAAGTTCACCGATCAAGGGCAAGGGGAAAGGCAATGCCTGATTTACAGTCCAAAATCTAAAGTTGAGCGATGAAACATACCAAGTATGAGCATATTTCTCTGCAGCTTACCCAAAGGCATAATTAGTTCTTAATACAATGGAACCAAAACTCCTACCCAGAGAAAATTCTTATCCAAGCTTAAAAAATTAAAAAGGCATACAAAACTATATGCACAAAGTGTAGACAAACACTGGAACAATCAAGTTCAATATCAGCAAAACATTGGGGGGGGGGGGGAAAGAAAGACAAAGGTACAGATAAATTCTTACAGGAATTCTATCTGGGTACTTTTCCCTGATTCTTGCAGCCTCCGCACGCCTTTTCTCTGCCAATCAATTAAAATCAACAAAATCGATCAGAAATGTTGATACTAATACCAATACACGATCATCAGTAACATACCAAATTCGTGCTCAATTTTGAAGCTGCTTTTAGCCATTCTGCTGATATCACTGCACAATAGGCAACACCATAAAGTCAACTAATACCCAACTTTTACATATTAGCTAAGACAAAAGACACGAACTTTAAAGAAATAAAACCCAAAGTAACAATAAAGATGATGATTATTTTTAAATCACACGCCCGATCATCGTAAATTAAAAAAAAAAACCAAATTTCATCATACGAAACGTACCCGGTTTTGATGAACCCAAAGGAAATCAATAATATTTTGTTAATGTTTGTGTTTCCTCTGGTGAACAGATGCCTAAAATAAAAGGGATAATTGAAGAGATTGGAGAAAAAAGAATAGAGATTGAATTAAAGAGAAAGATGAAGAAATGAACTAACCGACAGAGAAGCTGAGCTGTTGTGTTCAAAGAAAACAAAAGACGGTAATATGAATGAGATGACAGATGGCCCTTTGTGTAATTCTGTGGCTCATTCTTCTCGTGCTTTTCGGTTAAGTTGCTAACCAATAAATGCCACATCATTCTCATTCGCTATTATCTTTAACAAAGCCTCTGTTCATCACCACCATTGGTTTACTTTGACTTGGATGAATAATTACCCATTTAGCTTTAGAGTTTTAGCATATTTTGAGATTGGGGTTTTGTTGTTTCGAGGACTGGTTCTTATGTTTTAAGGATTTCCTTTTACTAAAAATATGATAGGCTAAAAAACAATTTCTTTTGATTAATTTCGGATTCAATACGTTCGGAATTACATTTTAAGATCATTCATGACATCAAGATTTTTACTATTTATATGATAATTGAAAGCAACATTTGCATAAATCAACAAGCCAAAACTAAAACATTCAGTCACAATCACAGTAAATACCATGAATCTTGATTTGAGCAAAGCCCCATGAAAGTCTAAATGGCCTGTGTAGTACTATTACATGCAACTTAGGGAGAAGAACTTGTATATGAAATGTACTCCTCTACTTGACTATAACAGAGTTGCACTGCAACCTCAGTTCCCTTCAGTCAGATTCTTAACAGCATTTGCATGAATCCATCAAATGTGCTTCTGCACTCATTTTCGATATATATATATATATATATATATATATAAACATGGAAGAAATTCTATCTTGTATCCCCTCTTGTGCTATTGATCAAAATTTGTGCGGCAATATGATTTTGACAAATGAGTATGCGAGTGCACCTGTGAACATGTAACTATCCACTCTGTCGAGTATTCCACCTGCTTGACAGTACAAACACAATGTTAATATAGAGATGACAAAACGGAAGGAGATATGATCCATGAATAATTATTCCAGCCAAATAATGAGCAGCTTCTTTTCAATTGTTTAAAGTAAGCAAGGTTCGTGTTCACCCTCAAAGTATCGAAAATTAATTGAATAAATAATCATGAGCAACTACAATTACCATGACCGGGGATTAGGGAGCCAGAGTCCTTGACACCAGCATCACGCTTGATCATTGATTCAGTAAGATCACCAAAAACAGATCCAAAGAAGTTGAGAATCCCAAAGGCTATTGCACTACACCAATGAAAAGAATATGTAAAGTCTCAGGGTTAATGCAGTGAAGTTCATAATACAGCTTCTTTTTTTAGATAATAATGCAATCCAGTAATCCCAGTATTAGACTCCTGGAGTAAATAACAAGTGGTGCTTGCACCGATCCTAGCCAGAGATTTGGTTTCAAAAGAATCAACAATCAGTCATCATTATTACTTACATTCCATGCACCTGTGTGACTAGACATATAGAAAGCTTTGGAATTCAAATTATGACATGCACACTGACTATCAAATGTCTGCATGCATGAAAGTGCAGGAACACGGAAGGATGTAACCATCAGATTACATATGAACGAAAATAAATCAACTTGTAACCCAATGGGGATAACTTAAATTATTAATGGAACTTGTTCTGTCTTCAAACCTAATAGATTCATAAGCTATATCAACAATAAAAAATCTAACTCTTGATCTTGAGACAAACGTCTCGTGCAGAAACTTATACCAGTGCTCTTAAGTTACTATGGACACACTTGCGTGTGAAAAAGAGATCTATTTTTGGACCAAAATATCTTCTAGTACATTACTACTTGTGAGATAGATTGAAAACCTTAGCAAAGAGGCTGGCCAGCTTAAAATCTTTGACAGTACTACAGAAGTTGCTATACAACCACCCAAGCCAACAATAGCTCCTTCCCAGGTCTTCTTTGGACTTATATTAGTAAGTGGTGTCCTGCCAATGGCCTGCACCACAACAGGGTACAAACACAATCACGGTCATGGATGATATGTCCACCAGTTAAAATATGTAACTAGTGTAGCATTCAGAGCATCTTGAAGTCTTTATTTAAATAAGTGAAACAAGATCTTCTTGATCAAGACTGCACATACCTTTCCACCCAAAAACGCATATGTATCTGCTGCTATTATGCTGCTGAACGAAATCAAGGTTGCCACAAGGCCTACTGTCCAATGATCTTGGCCACCAAGAAGATAAGGCCATCCAGCTCCTATTCCTGCCGAAATCAAGCTCTTAGTAAAACAGTTTGGTGAATAGTCATAGACTCATAACCTGTTCCCGTTTCCACAATCACACATGCAAATGAACCAAATGTGAAAATAAAGATGAATGAAGTTTCACATTGAAGGAAATAAAAGGAGCAACATATTTGAAAAGTACGTTACATAGAGGAAATAAAAGCAGTTTTGAGATGCATCATCATCAGAAACTCCTAAATCCTTAACCAAACCACCCAAGTTTTAGCAAAAGCAGTATATAAGTTATTACTGCTTTGGAAAAAAGGGCCATTTTCAGCTATATACTTGTATCTTAACAAATATTACCGATCACTGTTCATAGATAAATTTGTCCAACATTTAGATTTACAAACAGACAAGTGTGAGAAACCATATTCTTACTAGTATTCAAGGCAGGAGCTGCTAAACCACATCTGAGCTTAACCCAGAAACAAGGGAGGTAGCCACAATAAAATAACCCAAACATGGTACTGCTAAGCTGAGCAAAACGAGGGTTTCCTCTTTGCATGAGCAATGCCATAGCCACAACAAATGCAGCAGATGTCACTGAAATATCAATATTCCCAAAGTACCTGGTAATACAGCACAACCTCTAAACAAATTACAACACGGAATATTTTCCAAGAATATTTCACTAGCAAAGTAGGAGTTCCAAGTTTTTAAGGGCAAGGCGTAGCATTCTAAATAAAGATAAAGAAACTAAAACATTAGTGGAAACCATTGTAATACAAAAACATAAATCACTATCTTACAATGTGAGAATGGGCATGAGAGCACATATAACAGAGCAAACTCTTGAGACATATCGTGGCGGAGGTGTCATTCCAGCAGTAATTCCGCGGCTCCTAACCAGTTTGAAATACTCTCGTGCACCGAGCAAAACAGCGGCAGCCAAAGCCACAGTGAAAACCCATCCTCCAGCTAGTACAGCACCTCCAACAGAGATCCCAATACCAAATCCAAAAACGACCCTTTTTCTCAACTGACTTGATTTATGTTGTAGCTCGGAAAGAGAATCCTTTGCCACTGGTAACTCATGGCCTTTGTCAATTTCCTACAACATAACTGTCTTGAGTAACTAACTTTGAACAAAGGTTTACTTTAATTGGATTGAAAATTTTCGATAATATCAATATAACTATGCCTATTTCTAAATTCTACCAATTCCTTCCAAATGGAGTAACTTTTTTTTTTCTCTTTTTAATTCCAGAATTATATAAATCCCTCATAGTCCATGTCCTTTCTCGCTTTTTCTTAAGGAATTTAACTCTTCATGATAGCAAATTCTTTTATACTGACATATCAACTGCAAAATGCAATACTAAGTTTAAATAAATAGATATATATTGACAGAAACAAAAAGGAGCACAACCATAATTAAAGGTACCTCATTAGCTTTGATTTTATCGATACTTTCGGGTTCAGCACGAGCCACGGCCGTAATTAACCGCCGGCTGACGTAAATACTGGTAGGAGGAACCCGGAAGAGCCGTTCGGATCCATGAAAGACTAAGTTAAGCTTGAGTTTAGGGGTTCTGCGAGAGCGAGAAAGGGTTCCATTGGATAAGAGACGGCATGGGCAACCGCAGAGAGAAGTGACAGAGAGCGGAATCAGATTGTACCTACTGATCTCAATGAAAGAGGCCATAAAAGATTAGAAACAAAGAAAAAAAAAGATTGATTTTTTATAAATAATTATGAACGGAGAAAATGGGAATTCATGTTTTGGTTTGAGAATGAAATTCGTAGGATTGAGAGAGATGTGTTTTAACAAGATTTTTGAGGGTTCTTTTTTTCTTTTTTCCGAGAGGAGAGGATAGTCTTGTTTTTATTGTCATGTTCCTTGCGGAAATTCCAAAGATGGTGTTATTTCTTTTTTCTTCTACAAAATGTAAAAATCTATTTGTCCTGATTAAATAAAATTTATTTTCCTTCTTTAGAGATTAATTACAGTGTCTGGTTATCTGAATCTTAAATCTTCTTTGTTTGAAATTATGATTTTATTCAATTTCAATCCTTTGAAAAAGTTCCCATTCCTCAAAAGCAAGTCATCCAGCAACTATCAATTACATATCTTTTTGCTGATTTCTTGGACCTATGCCTATGGCAAACACGATAGAAAGAGAGCATGCATCATATATATATATATATATATATATATATATATATATATATATATATATATATATATATATATATTCCTAATAGTACTCACGTCTTATACCTCTCGACATGAAATTTATTTTCTAAAGTCAAGATGACATCGACCAATTCAAGAGGGCCAATAGTCTTTTGCTCGACTTAGTCGGCTTCATTTTGCTCCTCAACATCCTCCTCTGCTTCGTCTTCTGGGTCCTCCTCGGCTTCTTCTTCTGGATCCTCCTCGGCTTCCTTCAAATCATTGTTTGGTTCTGACCCATCAACTGGATCCAAGGACACTGTTTTACCTTCCGTTGTTGGTGTTGCAATAGTAGGGTTATCCATGGGGGTAATCACTGCCTTACTTTCTTTATCTAAAGCTCCATTCTTCACCTTAACAGTTCCTACAGTTGTTGGCGCTTCAGACTTAGCAGTGAAAGATTGTTGCCGACTCACTTCATTCTTTTCAGACTGTGATGCTTGACTATTTGCTTTGTTATCTCCCGCAGCTGGTGAGGCTTCAGACTTTGCTGCAGTATTTTGTCGCCAAGTTTCAGCTTCTGCCATCGCAGCCAATCCATTCCTCACTTCTGATGTGGCTAATGATCCTTGAGGAATCTCATGGCTGTACTGGTTTCCTGAACTCAATAATGGTGTTTGTGCTGACTCCAATGCTGCTATTGGTAGAGATACCAGATGGGCTGCTAACCCTGGGACTTGCGCTTGGGCTTGGATAAGGACACAAGTCAACAGCTGAGCTAAAGCAACTTGTGGGTCAGTAACACCTTGTTGAATTGGAGGGATCAAAGGAGGTGGTGCATCATTAATATTAGGTGGATAAAGTGCTTGAAGACCTGCTTCTCCATATAAAGCTCGATGCCCGTGAAACCTCTTCGTATTTGCAATATGCTTTTTACCGGCCAGATGACTGTTAAAAACCACCTGGGATTCACACTTGACATTGCACAATTCACACATAAAAGGAATAGCAAACTTTGGTTTGGGAGGCTCAAATGGCCTAGATCCTTCATTTCTTTTCATATATTTACCCCCACGTCCCCCTCTCATCTTACGCTTCAAGCCACAACTACGAGCTTCAGAGGCATTCGTTAAATTTGTTTTAGTTTCTGCAGGACCAGTTGTTGATGCTTCACGTTTATCCGCAATGTCCTGCTGCTGCTCAATTTCTTTCTTGTTGTCATTAGTGGCAGCCAAGGACGGAACCATATCCTGTTGGTGTTGTTTTCCCTCGAACCCCATATTAGGCACTTGCATACTTTGCTGTCCAGATATGACTTTGTTCCGCTTCTGCAACTCTTCTCGTGCCTGCAAGTTTTTCTTATGCCGCTTTCCATTCTTGTGCTTCTCTAAGATTTCGGGTCTGTTGCAATCAACCCTACAAAGTTCACACCAAGCCATACGTGGAGGTGGCCGGAGTGGAGCAGCTGGCACTTGAGATGTTAATGTTGCATGACCAGGAACTGATGCAGTAGGTAGCATTGCAGCAGCTGCTCCATTTGGATCCAAAACAGAATCTGGAGCCACAACATTTGGAGAATGCTGAATGTCATTATGGCCATGACCAGCATGACCCAATCTGCCCCCTCTAGAAGGCCTCTTACCCCTTCCACCCCTATACGCAGATTGCATCTGTAGAATAGTAGATCCAAAGATATCAAAATAGTTATCAGATTCTAACAAGATAAAATAATCAGCATAAGCAGGCCAAAAATAATCTCAACTGAAATGTAAATCAAAACCAATATAAAACAGAAACATAACAGAAATAAAGAGTTTAGACATACATGTGCCAACATGCAGATAAATTGACCTTATAAGTAATCAAGAAGATAACAAGCTTACAACTCATGTGCAATATATTGGGATATAGGTTTCGAACAATAACGTGAACAATTTGCACCGACAAGAAATACGGGCTCTTCCAATTTTATCTGCTGAAGCAATGAAGATAAAAGATATATGGGAAGAAATACGGGCCAAGGGAGATAAGGTGCCTTGGCAGAAATTGATATGGTTTCCCCTTCACATTCCTAAATTTAGCATGATTTCTTGGATGGCTATTCTGGATAGACTCCCAACTAGGGAGAGGCTTCTTCAAATGGGAATTGTTACCGATGGCTTATGTGTTATCTGCAATGAAGTTCTGGAAACACGGGGACAACCTGTTCGTCGAATGCACTTTGGCTGTTACACTATGGAAGGCTATTTTGAATCTCACCGGCTTGAACAAACCTCCATTGTCATGGGATAACATGTTAGCTTGGGCTTGTGGAGCTTGGAAAGGTAAGTATCTCCTTACTACTATCCTGAAGCTTGCTTGGAATGCTCTCATTTACTTTGTGTGGGAGTAAAGGAGCCGAAGATTGTTCCGAGGAAGTTCAAGAAAGGTTGAAGAGATTTTGAAATCCATTAAGGAGATTGTAGGTATTCAACTAAGGGGTAGGAATATTAATAGATTAGATAGCGTTAATACTTACCTTTGTAATTATTGGGGTATAGATTAACCATTTTTGTTGTAAGTATGTCTTCTTTTGTTCCTTGATTGGGATGACTTTGTAGCAGAACTCTGCTTCTTTGGGTAATAAAATTTTAATTATCCAAAAAAAAATTGCAGACGTTAGCTATAAGTTTATAGAATACGAGTACTTCAATAAGTTGAAAACTAAAGCTACTGTAAGAACATTTGAATAAAAAAATTGAATTAGAACTATAACAACGCTCTCAAAAATGTTTACCAAGAGAGAAGTCCGGGAAATCTTGCATAAAATAACAAATTAACAATTGCTTTCATGTACACAGAAGTAAATGCTTCAAGGTTGTAACAAGAAAAAGAAATACTATTTTGTTCAAAGCCATAACATAGTTGGAAGCTTCCCACAAGTACTTTTGACACACTGGATATTAAATGATTGATGTACTATTATCTCATTATGACTTAGAACTGATGGGATCTAAACGGAATGGAGATAAAGTCATATAAATAAGAAAATTATAGTACTTAAGGCTCAATGATTATGGAGATAAATATCCACCATAATCTCTATTCTAAAAAATCTCAAAGACAGTGCATTCCATCTAAAGTGTGGTAAGCACCAACACAGAAGGAGATAAGAGAAATTGAAACAGTGCATCCATAAACAATTGTTGCAGGATATGGTGGATACTATATGTCAATAAGAGGAAAATTAAAAAAAACAAATACTGCATCCTTAACTGTGCGGGTGCCAAAAAACAGTTGAAAATTGCCACACAATTAAGCAGCAGAAGAAGCTTAGAGATAGCTCATTAGTCATTATGATTATAATTATGAAACTAAAAATTAATCCGAATGATAGCAATCAAACCAAAAATGAAGGTTACAAAGTACTGAAGTTTTTCCCTCACATAAGACATTGGGCAAGAAAGATATCACTCGAGTCAACAGAGCACATCAGTAAATGGTGCTCTCTGGCGGCATGAGCCCCAAAGCAACCGGAAAAGTACTATTACTATTGATCCATAACATGGACCCAAAGCTACAGCCACAAGATATTGCAAACTTTTATGCTAGATATCACTGTCTTTATCCGGTTGCTCTGGCAATTTATAACCAGTTAAATTTTTTTAGTCTTCTAATATCTTGCAAGTAAGGGGGATGAGTGCCAAGAATTCAGTACCTATAAAGCTCTGTTGACCAATGGGCATTTGCATATTAGCCTGATGGAGAGCAATACACTTACTTCATAATAAATAACAGCATTACTATGGAAGCCAAGGGTTACATAACCTTCAACCTAGCACAAGGACAGTGTTTAACAAAAGACATCTTCAATTAGTATCTACAATTTGAGGCGAGCCAAGCTAACCAAAGCTCTGGCATCCTTGAGCTCCTCAGAAAAACAATAAGAAGTGGTTGAACTTGGAGCTAACTCGGAAGGAATCAGCAGAGCACCTCTAAAAAGAAGTATTTGCTGTACAATTCTGTTAAATTGCTATAAAATACCAAGGCTTTTAAACAAGAAGCAATCTAGGCTCAGTTAATGTAGCATTGGTACAATACAGAGAGAAAAACACGAATTCAATACAGCAACGATGTTAGCAAGATCACATATAGTTGCTTGAGCTAGCTCATTTAACTTTGAAATAGGGATGTGGTAATCTGAGCCAAGTCCAAGCAACTGATTCTGAATAGTCGAGATCTTAGCACCATGTCAACACATTGCGTCAATCAATAAAAATTAGTAACACATCTAAGAACAAGTTTCAGAATGAAAACATGTTTCAAACCGTGGTTCACACCATTTATGTGAAAATCGAATTCCCAATAACAAAACTTGTTCTTCTATGAATATCAAATTCAAAATTTTTCAATGTTCCATCTCAAACAATTTAAACATTTTGGTAATTTCCAATTCTTTCAGAAAAATGAATTCAGATAACAATGTTCAAGATTCATCTTTCAGGCTTATAAAAGAAAACGTATGTAGACGTACTCATAAAGAACCCTAACCTGACGAGGCCAATTATCCCTCCGAGCCAAATCCACATTCCCCACATAATTCGCCGCCACAGCGGAGGAATCAGAGCCCGAAACAGGAACTCCTTGCTGATGTTGAGGGTCCACAGAAGGCTGCGGTGGGTGGTAATAAACGGGGGGATGAGTTGGGTGGACCAAGGGGACGCCGGGAGGGTGAATGGGAGCGACTTCTTGATAAAAGTGGGAGTATTGTTGGGAATAAGAATCTTGAGGTGGGTAATAAGGGTATTGCCGTTGTTGATTGGCGTAGGCGTAGTACTGATGATGGTAATGAGAAGGATCGTATTCATGTGCCTGATTCTGGTATTGCGGCTGCGCCTGATTCTGGTATTGCTGCGGCTGATCGGCCGTGTATTCCATTGCTTTAGAAATAGAAGTCTCCGCTCAACATGAAGGAGAAGGTTCTCCGGAGTCCGGAGAATTTGCCAGTCGTAGCTCTATAAGAGATGAACTGTGAGGAACTGGTGTTTGTTTTCACTGCGTCCCAAACTATTTATGTCTGTATGACGTAAATATTAGACTTTGCATACGTTTTATTTTTTAAAGATAGAATCTATGTGAGTTTTTTTGGTACAGACTTGATTTTATGTCTTTAAAAATATTTAAACTTCTTTAAGAACAATTATAAAATATAGTTATTTATTAAAATAATTTTAAATAATTTAATAAGGTTATTTATTTTAAAATAATTTATTTTAAAATAATTTATTATAAAATATAGATTGATTTATTTTAAAATAATTTATTTTAAATAATTTATTAGTATAGATTGATTTATTTTAAATAATTTATTAGTATGAATTAATTTATTTTGAAATATGGATTGATTTATTTTAAATAATTTATTAGTATAGATTGATTTATTTTAAAATATGGATTGATTTATTATTGTAGATGTATAGATTGATTTATTTTAAAATATAGATTGATTTATTATTGTAGTTGTATGGATTGATTTATTTTAAATAATTTATTAGTATGGATTGATTTATTTTAAAATATGGATTGATTTATTTTAAATAATTTATTAGTATATATTGATTTATTTTAAATAATTTATTAGTATAGATTGATTTATTTTAAAATATGGATTGATTTATTTTAAATAATTTATTTGTATGTATTGATTTATTTTAAAATATGATTGATTTATTATTGTAGTTGTATGAATTGATTTATTTTAAATAATTTATTAGTATGAATTGATTTATTTTAAAATATGGATTGATTTATTTTAAATAATTTATTATTGTAGTTATATGGATTATTTAAATTTCAATATTATAAAACTAAAATTATTTAAATCTCAGTATTGCAAAACTCTTTTAAGTTTAAAAAAATCAGTTTATTTATATTTCAATTCATTTTAGCAGTCTGCAGAAGTTAAAAAACAAACAGTCTTCTTCTTGCAGACTGCACACTTTTAGTCCACCTCTTCTGCTGCAGATGCCTACAGATGTGGTCCGCAGACTGCGGACCTTTTACCTCTGCAAAAACAAACACCACCTTAATCTTTTTGTTTGAGAATTTTGCATTGGTCTGCCAGGAATTAGGGATGGACACCGGGCACTAATCCCACGGGTTAGGATCCGACCCGACTGTCATTTTTTAAAAAATATCAAATTTGATTAGGGTCGGATTACACATTTTAGCGGATAAATTCGAGACGTGTTCATATTTAAAATGAAAAATAGTTGATCCAAAAAAAATAATGTAATTATATCTTACATATTTAGATATAATTGTAATAATACATATCTCTTTATATATTTCTAACCATATCTTTATTTTATTAAATAAAATTGAAAATTATATATATAATATATTTGTATAGAGCCGAATGATATACAAATTTTATTTTAAAAGATGAGTCGAATCCCAATCTAATAAAATCATTCTAATCTAATTTATATCAAATTTTAGAAAGAGAATTTTTTTATCAAACCAAAACTAGATTAGTCGAAAAATCAATCTATGCTCATCCCTAACCAGGATTCTTACTTAAAAAAGTATGCTATTATGACTTTTTAACGTAGTACTAAACTGTGGCCGCAATGCCTGCATCGTAATATTTTTTAAGGTTATCGCGACGTAATATAGACGCAATGCGATAAGGGAATCACATCACAATTCTTGCGGTAAAAAACTGTTACGTAACAGCGCAACACACTATAAATTACGCCTCAACGTCGCAATAAATTTTAAGTTATCTGAAATATAAAATTACATAGATTAATTGTTATAATTTAATTCTTAAAACTGGATTATAAATATATATATATATATATATATATATATATATATATATATATCATTAATAATATCGTAAAGTTAGTTTAAAATTAGTTACTTAAATTTAAATTAATTAAATTATTTATTTTGGTGGTGAACGGTAAGATATAAAATTTTATATTTGTAGTTATGTATTTTTTTTCTAAGTTATGTATTTTTTTCTAAGTTATGTAAAATGAACATTTTTATGTTACAATATAAAAAATTTAATATGATTTTAATGATATTGTTTATATATTATTCATTAACATTATAATTGTTATTACTCATTATCCAATATGATAACACTTCTATGGTTTATATTTGTTTTTAATAAATTTTTATCTATGAAATTAAATTTTTATTTTCAAAATAAAATATTAAAAGAGTATATTAATATTAGTATATTAAAAGATAAATGTAAAATGGATAAATATAATATTTTAGATGTATTGTGATTTTTGAGAAATAGATCATACCCGCGACAATCGCAACACGTTACATAATGTTCACAACATCCGCAATTGTGACATCGCAACCGTGTACTCAACAAAATTCACAATCGCAATTTAATACCATGTTTTTTAACCAGGATTCATATTACCTTATTTTAGTAATATCTCACTTACGCCATTGTTGCTGAACTCTCAAGAAGCATGTTGAACGCTATAATGTTGAGGAGGCGTTATAAATATACTAGACCGATGTAAGAGGTAATTTAAACATTGTACTTGTATTTTCTTTTAAAAGAAAACCTCTTTGAATTTTTTTTCTTCCACTTCTACACTTTTATAATATTATTCTCAAGTAACCTTATTTAAACAACAACACAAAATTCACTCATTATCAATTAAAGCCTATTAATAAATGAAGTAATTAAAAACAATGTATCCGATTTGATTTTTCGATAAAAAAAATGAATCGAATTATATTGTATGATTTTTTTAAATAAAATCAAAATCAAAATCAAATGGTATAAAAACTAAAATTTTCACTTCAGTTAAGTTCAATTTTGTGATTTTTAATTGTTCACTGTTTTTTAAACTCAACATCCAAGTAAAATAAACTTCAAGCTTAAACCGTATACACACTCAAGTTTAAATTAAAATAAATTATTATTAGTTTTAATATTTTATTTATTTCAATGTCTTATAAAAAAAATCGAAATAAATTTGATTTGAATCATTATTTTTTTTAATTCGATTTGATTTAAAACAAATAGATTTCATATGAGAAAATCAAAACTAAATCAAAATATAAAGTTAAATGTCTAAATCTAACCGAAACCAAACTGTAAAATGAGAAACCCAAATTGAATTGAACCACATAATTCAATCCAGATCAATTTTTTGATTTCGTTGCTGAACCCTAGAACTTAGACCATAAAGGGAACAAAAGCATATTCTTTTGATCGTTTTAAATAATTATTATTATTCAATTTAGATAAAAGGAAACGTATATAATACTGGTACCGGCATAAAAGAAAGTACAGTTCCAATACAAGTTGGCAAGTAATAAGAGGTGGTTCCAATTTATTGGCGGAAGAGCTATATTGGTCTTTCGCTTTGGGTGAATGATGAATGGCCCTTTTACCTGTACAGCAAGTAACGCAGGCAGCTGAATTCTCCGGTCATTTTGGGACACCAAGTCAGGGAAATGGCCCAACAAGATTTGTACTCAGACCAATTCTCGGCCTGAATTACACCTCACCAAAACCCAAACTCAAGCCTCTGCCGTTCCCAGCTCCCCCACATCATCTTTCCCAAAAACCAAAATGGCGGGTGACGGTTTGATGAGTGCTACGAGAGCATAATCACCACTTCTCGATCCAAATGCCTCAAAACTTTATTTCTTGAAGGTCTTCCCCAGAACTAGGGTCAGTGTGAGGTATACGTAGGGCTTCTTGTGGAGGTTTTATTTCGTTCCAGGTTGTAGAGAGATTGGAACCATTACTCAGGCTTCCACTCCAAGATGCTATACGTCGAGAGTTGCCATCAGATGCTGCTGCTACGCTTTTGTGCACAATAGCATCCATGCTAGGAAACCGTTGCATACTCGTTGTTGTTGGTGGAGGTAAATCTTGCTTATAAGATGTTGCTGGACTTTCATTGCTCATGACTACTTCCTGAATGCTTTCCCCGGTATTTTGAACCATGTCTTCAGCGGGAGTAACCATAGAAGGGACGAAAAACTTGGGACTAGAACCAGCCATTGGTTTTGCAGATGGAACAGGAGACTGGAAAAAATTTACAGGGCTGCCTCCACCCTTGTTGAATGTGTCAACATACCTGAAATGATTTTGAAATGGTTCGCTATCAAAAACTTGGCTAAAACATTGAATAGAAACTAACAATAAAATTCATAATAAGAAAACACCGTGACAGGTGCAAGCTAAGGAGACTAAGCATTTAACAACACCGTGAGTGGAAGAGAGAAAGCACGCTTTATAACAAACAATAAGTTAATTAAATTATAATACCTTGAGCGGACACCCATTCGAGCACGAGCAGAGTACAGGTTTGAACTGGGTGGAATTGGTGGAATACCTGAGCTCCGTTCAGAAGAGTTGGAGCTTTTATTTTCACTACTTGCGTGAAAGCTTTTGGTTTGGGGGGTATCTTTTACACTCGGATCATTTACTCCATTCAGGAAAGTTGAGCTAGTGGGTGGAGGTGGCAATGCTGTTTCCTCTGCCGGAGGCTCAGCTCCTTCCTCAACCCATCTTTTGAGCTTTTCATCATAATAAAATTTGTTCTCCTCACCCAGTTTAGCCTGCAATTCTCACCATTGAATGCAGAAGAAGCTCAATATTCAATTGACATAAGATACGCGCATTAAGAATAATTTTCAGAAATTCAGAACTATAAATTACCTGGCGATCAGGTCGAGATCTTAGGACCAAACCAACAGTCTTTTGGAATAGCTGTGAGCCAAAACGACCAAATCGAGAAGGCCCACTTGACACTGCTGTTTTTTCTTGTTTCACAGATGAGTTGGCTTCACTGGATGAATTAACCTTATCAAAAACAAAGATCACACATAAGATCACAAGGATTCAAATGTTCTAAGGACAAGTAAAGTGTCTTTGAGAAAAGATCATGAAGAATTAAGTGTAAAAATGGTTGCAAAAAGATTCCACTGCATGTTTGTGTATAACGAAATTAACCAAAAGCTATTTAAGTAGTTACCTTTCTATCACTTTGACCAAAGTATGGCTCAGAGATGCTTCTACTAGCCATTGCTGGTAGGTCAGTCTGACTAGTCCTTTGACTAATGGGTTCCATTGACGCAGAAGGCATCAATGATGTCATGGCCATTGTCGATTCCTCTGATGAAGAAGATGATAGTGGTTGCATTAACATTGTAGGTTGACTGTCAGATGTGTTCAAGGCCCGTGGTTGGTGGGTAAATTCATTTTGATGAACACTGCTATGCGATGTAGAAGGAAGAGGTGGAGGTTGGCCTCCAACAACACGAGCAGTATTATCAAAAAACGTGAGCAATTTACCGACCAGTTTAGTTGGAGCCAAGTTTGTATAGTAACCACCCTGTACAATAAATTCTAGTCTCAATTCTATAAAGATAATTCTATAAAGAAAGAAAGGCTACAGGATGTAAGGACTAAGAGATACCTGCTGGTGGATTCTTAATCGTTCCTCCAGAGATGACACTAATTGTTTCCAAGTTTCCACTTCAGATGTTCGGCCAGTTCTCAAAGACTTCAAAATGGCTTGACAGTATCTGAATCAACATACCATGAAAAATGAAAAGATACTTAACCTACTAGTTACGTCACCAAATAACATATGTTCCTCAAGACTCACTTCAAAGAATCAGCCATTTTCCCAACTTCGGCCAGCATGTAAGCATAAATAAGCTTATATGGCTGAAAAGGTAGTAGGAGAAACTGAGAATTTCCAAGCACCTTTGAGTACTCATATAGTTCTGTCCTCTGCACAGATATCAAAAAGGATAGTTATACAGTGCTACTGTGGAAGGTGGAGATAAAAATGAATGGCAAAATATTATGTCCAATATCTGGTCAAAATTCAAATTAAGAACTACTCCATGAGAACCAATGAAAAAAGGAACTAAGCACAAAACATTTTTGCATGCCAGACAACGTGAAAGCAGCTGAACTGAAAAAGCTATCAGTAAGTAAAAAGTATGCAATAAAATAAAAGTCAACAGCTACATCATTATTTAAATGGTCCTACCAATATCAGAAGACAGAGTAATGCTTAAATACCTGAATTGCCTCGGGACTAGCATATGTTCGTGGACAATTCCAATGATCAGCACCAATAAGACAAAGTCTAGCACCATCTGAATAAGGCTCAAAGTTGGCTTCTGCAATTAAATAGCATATGTGCGCAGCAGCAGCCTGTGCAGTTTTTTTCCAAATAAAAAGAGAAATTATTCGGTGAACACAGAGAAAGGAGTTTTTTTTTATAAAAAAAATACAAGTGGGGAGAGGTTTGGAAGGGATAGAATGGTTTAAACTAGTAAGAACTGTATTACCTCACTCCTCTCCTTCCACAAGCAATCTCCAAGATGAATAATAACAAGTTCATCATCTTTTGTTCTATTAGCAGTTATGATGGCTAAGTTCTCTTCCCATCCATCCAACATATTAGCTGCAACCTGCAGTATACAATATATATTTGTATGAGCTGAGAAAAAATGGTTCAAAGACTCTAAGAAAGTGACAGGAAAAAATAGAAAAATGGAGAATGATCATTTCAGAGCAAGCACTCAAATTATGTACACCTGTCCAGGCTGGTTGGGAGTATTTACATAACCAGGGAGATCCCTACCGGAGGAAACTGTGGAAAACACATCTGCTGGTTGGCCTGCAACTACTAGGCATAATGTCCGCAATGGTGACCCAGCTTTTAATTGCTTGAGTGCCATTAGCTTCACGGTATCTCCATAAAGCTGGCATTTATAATTTCAATTATCAGAAGCAGAAATCAAGTCTCAAGTATTTCCATGGTGTATCCTGTACATATACATAAAATAGAAGAATAAATTTATTTATTATGTAAAATGTGATCACAGTAACCTGATCACCGAGCTGAGATGCAATAACAAGGGCTGGCCCCCACAGTTGACCTTCTCGTGCGAATTCTAGTGCTTCCTTCTTTCTACCAGAGACAAGAAGACTCTGTACCTCTAGAGCAGTAGCCTTAACCAATAATAGATCCCAATTATGGAAAATCTCAATGAAGTTTTTCCTTTTTGGAAAATGCGTGAAAAATAATATAAAATTAAAATTACAAGAAACTGAAAATGGTAGTCCATCCATACCTGAATCTGTGCTTCTGATGGCAAGTTCTGCAAGCAGTGAACAACAGCACTGTGTGAGCCTGATTGCACTCCCTTCCCTTTGACAGACCCTAAATGCTTAGTAATGGCTAACTCTGGGTAATCACTCTCCTGAAAGTGAAAGAAAAAAAAGGATAAAAGATAAGAAGAACAAAGAGAAAGAATAAGGTCAGAACATAGTAGAGTGTCCATGAGATATAGTTGCATAGTAACAATAAAAAAGGGAATTAACCATTTAGGAATATTTCACCTTCAAAGTTTGGTCAGTACCAAAAGGAGACCGAAGTTTTCCATAGTATTGACATGAAATTTTCAGTAAAGAAAAAAGCAACCTCAAAACTTCTCCTCTATAGCCCACACTTGAAGATTCACAGTGTGCAATCCTTTCATCAATCCACTTATACAACTCTTTATTTCCAACATTCCCACCAACCAGAGGACCAGGTAAAGGTTGTTGGCACAATGACTGGAAGTAATCTTGGGCACCAAATCCGAAGCTAGAAGCATTACTGTTGTCTGTGACAACTTCCACCAAATTTAGTACACTTATCACACCTCCTACAGAGCCCTTCACCCAAAAAAAAAAGAAAAAAAATTACCTGATGTTCACGGAAGCAGCAAAGAGTTGCAACAGAAAGGAAACTAGAACTACCTGAAATTAATCAAGAAAAGAATTTTTGCTACCTGGTTCCCATACGTTGCACTTGTGTGAAACAAATTGTTGTTGCTCATGACCACAAGTTTTCCACCAAATCCAAAAGTCACTAGTGCATGGGGATGGCGCCCAGCAGAAGACCTTCCCTCAATGGGTGAAGAAGAAAATGAAGTGCCTATTTGAAGTGGCTTTTGAGAATGATTTCCTGATTTCTGAGCATCAATGAAAGCCGGTGTGAATTGCATATGTTGCTCTGGCTGAACAGTTGTCTGATTATTAAATGGAGTATAACTCTGAGCTGGAATAAAACTGTCAAACCTAGATATCTCACCACCAGGTAGAAAAGTCTGAGTTTGCTGTTTATAAGGATCAACCGATCTAGAAGGTTCAAATCCATTTTGTTGATCTGCATGATTATCTACATGATCTGCAGGACTGTAAATGTTTCCTAATTGCTTGGTTTCCGAAGAAAAACCTGTTTCGCTCTTCCAAACTGAGTAATCTTGGAAACTATTTGAAAATTGCTGATGGTAGTTGCCTGCAGATTCACACTGATTCATATAAAAGTCTTGACTACCTAAAGCTTGGAACTCATCGCTTTCAATATTTTTATTTTGATATAGCCAATCATTATTCATGATTGTTGACTGTTCTACAGTTGGAGTATAAGACTCCAACATCTTCCATTCTAGGGCAATTGTATCATAGTACCAACCAGGGTACTGGGGATCAAACACCATGTGTGCAGGGTAGTCTGCATTTCCTTGTGAATTCCAATTCCAGTTTGAGGTATCTGAATTCCCAAAGTCCTCGGAGAAAGTTCCTGCAGCAGACTGATTTGTTTGCTGCAAAGACTGTGCGTCCATTTTTCCATCTGAAATAAGATAACCACTATCTGAATGTGTCACACCAAACCTCTCCTGTGAATTCATTACTGTATTCAGATATCCCTCTACCTGATACCATTGCCCGCTATTTGGATCATATTTCCATCCTGGATAAAGATTTTCCCAGTACTGATAACTGCTAAAATCCTGCCCATCTACATTTTGTTCTAATCCCATGCCATAGTATTGACCATCATTATTTTGTGGATGACTAGATGAAGCCAAATCAGAAAATGTATTCTCTGATACACCAACTGTCGCATCAAATTCCTTGACCATATCATCCTTATTCCCCACTTCAGAGAAAGGGTCCTCAGAGTTATCCCCAAGATCATTAAAAATTTCCGAGAATGGCCTAGATCCACCACTATAATGAACATTTGAATCAGAGTCAAATGAGCTCCACTGAACCTCTTTCACACCAGTACCTGAAGCTATATCAGTCTTACAGGAACCACTATCCAACACACCCTCCTCTCCCATCCCTGTCACACTGCACTCCTTCGCAGTACTAGGTATCAGTGAACTGCTCTTATTAGTAGCCACATTACCCACATTAGCATCCAATAATGCCGAAATATCAGCATCTTCTACACCCTTTTGAGCTTCTGTACCAATATCAACATCCTTTTCGCCGGACTCAACCCCAGAAGGACTTGTTTCACAAATAATCAAATTAGCATTACTAGATACCAGTGAACTGCTCTCATTAGCTGCCACATTACCCTCATCAGCACCCAATAATGCCAAAAAATCAGCATCTTCTACACGCTTTTCATCTCCTGTACCAATATCAACATCCTTTCCACCAGACTCAATCCCAGAAGGACTCGTTTTATTAATAATCAAATTAGAAAAAGCCTTTACTTCTTCGGAATCAGCAGCTTCTACTACATGTTTATGGGTGGATCCAGAAAAATCAAAGTTGTCATCATCATTGACCAATTTATCAAAGAAATCCTCATCCAATTGATCCTCCACTTCAAATGGAGGAGAAGCCATCTATAACCCGGGGGGGGGGGGGGGCTAACACTTCCTATTAATTCTCCACTTCTCTCCTATAAACTAAACAACACTTTTCATTGTGTAAATATCAATAAACGGTTCACCGAAATCTAAAACAACCCAAATCCAATTAAACCCTGAAAATCAAAAGAAAAAGGGATTGTAAAGATTTCTTTTCAAATCAAATAAAAACAATTATAGAAAAAACATAAAAAGTTGAATCGCGAGCTGAATGAAAGTGATTAAAGAGGATCGCTGCGGGAAATAATTGAAAGGAGATCGAGAGAATTACCTGGGAATATATAGAATTGGCAAAAGGAGGGAGAATTGAGACAAAAAAAGGAAATTGGCGCAGTAGCAAACAGATTTGCCGCAACCCGTAAACACTAAAAAGTAGGGAAGATTGCTCTTTCTTGATTTCTTCCCATTTGCCTTCACGTGTTCTGCATTGACTAAAAGTTTTTTTTTTTTTTGGAAGGGAAGGGGGGGGGGGTGTTAACAACTATTAAAAATAACATATAATGAAAATAAATGTGGGTTAGGTATGAAGTGAGACCATTAGTAATAGTTTTATTCTTACTATAATTCTATTTAATATATGCACAAACAGTAATAAAAAGAATTGTTATTATTTTTTGAGATTTTTGATTTGAGTATTATGAATGATAGGAGTAAGAATGTTTAATGTTAAAAGGATATTACTTTATATTTACTCCAGATTAATCAATATATATAAAAGCACGAATCAAGTGACTTCAATTGTAAAAAGATTTATTGTTATCTTTTAAGATTTTAAGTTCAAACACCGTATATGTAAAAGCACGAATCAGGTGTATATGATATTATAGTCCTTTTAAAAAAAACCATCAAAGAAATGAAAATTCATTTTTTTAAAAAGAGGTGATTTCATGGTGGGCTGCTTTTCCGATTATTTTATTCAAAATCATTGGGCTAGGCCCCAATTATGTCGAGCAATCTTTGGTTCAAGCACGCAATTAGTGTGGGTTTAGTAGATTTCCCGTATTAGGACACATGGGCTTTATCGTTGTAACGTGGGCAACGGGCATCACTTAAAATGAACTTTGGAATTTTATTTGCATATATTTAAATGAAAATGTGCAAAATTTGTATAAATATTTATCACTCTATATGTAATTAATTTTTAGGAAAACAAATAATTTCATGTATTATAAAATTTTATAATTAATTCATATATAATAATTTATAACCATTTGATAAATTAATAATACAAAATTATACACACCAATACATTAGATATTAACCCCGTCAAAGAAATGGTATTTAGTTAAAGAACTGTTGGAAACTTGAGCAAATAAAGTTGATCAAACCGTTCATCTTTAGTATCTAATATAATGCTTAGATTACTATTTGTTTGTTTCATCCTATGGAGTAGCTTTGACTGCTATTTCCAATGTTTTTACCACATGACTTTAACCCTAAAGCACCTTGATTAAGACCTTAAATCAGTAAAAGCTGAGCTACATACGTCACCTTAATTAAAAAAAGCTTTCTTTATAGTAACATGCTTAACAAAGATTTCCATTACAATTACCTGTCTTAATCAAGTTCTTAATTAAGTCGGTAACAAAATCCAGAGGCAGGAGGGCAAGTCGGTAGCCTAACTTTCACGGTTCCAAGTCCATTGCGCAATGAGTAGGCGTGATCTACCAATGGCAGTGAATATTCAGAAACCTATGGAAATTTAGTAACAAAAAAACAAAATGGGGACTCATTGTTTTGTGCTGAGCTTCTCAAAGGAAGTAAAGAGCCCCCACTAAACCAACCATTTCTACCCACTACCATTCTAGTACATTTGCTATTAGAAAACAGTATTACTATAAAATAAAAAATGTTAACATTAATTAAAAGTGATAATGAAATAAAAAAAAGTAAAATGATTATTGTGGGGGTGATAGAAGTGATTGTTTTAGAAGCAATTTCGTTCAGATTGGTATAATCTCAAAAGTGAACATTACTCTCCGAGACTAATTCATCCTTTCAAACCACTTCAACCACGAATAACACAATCCCTAAAAACAGTCCCCCACTATTTACATTACTAACATCTGTAACCTTTTTAACTACGATTTTTTATTTATTTTGAAATCAATTTCTTTTCGGGAAAGAAAGATGTTTTAACTTCACCTAGGCTTGCTATTGGCCTGCCATAGTCGGCTGTCAATGGGTTGTTCTTCCTTCCATCATTTCTACGATGAAGTCAAATTACCAATCAATTTTATCTACGATGAGTCAATAGTTTGCTATGTATTCTAACCTAACGTGCAGAAAAAGATACATGTATGCCCTTTGCCTGCCTTTATCTCAATAATTTTGATGAGGGTATTTCTTAAAGAGAAAATCGCCTCAGTGACCAAAAAAAAGTTATAATATACGATTTTAACCAACTTTTTTTGGATTTGCCAAAATGACCAACAAAATCGCAACGCGAAATAAAAATCGCAACGCGATCCCCAGAATCGCAAATCAGTTTCCAAAATCGCAACGCGATTCTTGAAAATCGCAATGCGATAGTACAAATTCGCATTGCGATTTTCCAAAATCGCAACGCGAATATGAAAATCGCAACGCGAACACATAAATCGCAACGCGTATCCGTAAATCGCAACGCGTATGGGTAAATCGCAATGCGTATCCGTATATCGCAACGCGTATCCGTAAATCGCAACGATAATCCGTAAATCACAACGAGAATCTGTAAATCGCAACGATAATCCGTAAATCGCAACGAGAATCTGTAAATCACAACACTGAAATTTTGGGTATATAACACTGAAATCATAAACTAAATCCCTAAATCGCAACTCATTCCATCTCCATCTATCACTCTCTCCGGCGACATCCGTTCCTATATCCAACGACATCCTTCCCAATCCGGCAACAGGTTTTAGTTTCGCAGCTCGTCTGTTTAGTAAATTAATTTACAACCATGAAATCATCTAATGTTGATCATGTTTGGATAGATTTGTGTTTTGGAGGGTCATGGGATAATGTTCATGGTGTTTTACAATATATGCCTTTACCCATGAATCTTCAACTAAAATTGTCTTTACAAAAGTTAACTTATGAAACTCTAATGCTACGTGTTTCAAATAAATTGAATTTAGAGCCCCTAAGTGGATTTAGGCTATCTTATCAGAGAAATGGTAAAGTTTATTTGTTAACCGACAATGAAGATGTTGAACGATTCATTGCTTACATTAGTGTTTCACAAGATGATGTTACATTGTATGTTGTTGAACCTAGAAGTAGTATTGTTGGGTCAGTAGCGGGTAGTAATCAACTAAGTTTTTCTCAAAACCCACAACCTTTCTCTAATCCAAATCCCAATCAACTTTCAGCACCAAATTCCGATTTTCGTATTGACCAGTTAGACGATGATGAGCCAACAGAAAAAATTGTGAGTACTAGTCAGTATTCGAAATTTGGTCTTGGTCAATATCCGGACTTTGATATTGGTCAATACACGGATTTTGATGATGTTTCAGAAGAAGAAACAGACCCTGCGTGTAATGATTTTGATATTGGTCAATACCCGAATTTTGATGATGAAACAGCCGTTGTCGAAGAATGTATTGTTGATGATAATGAGGAGGAAGTTACGACTGTGAATGAACATGTTGAACATCCATTCTGTAATTCATATAATCCTGAAGAAGAAAAAGAAGAAGAAAAAGTCCCCGAAGAAAAGAAAATGCCACGGGCGTATAACTGGAATATGCCAGAATTACTTCAGATACCGGAAGAAGAGTTGGTAAAGAAAGCAGTTGATTGTTACACAAAAGTTATTCGTATCAAGAAAGATGATTGTTTTGATACAAAGGAAGACTTGAAGATAGCTTTGTATACGAAATGTGTGGAAGATGGCTATCAACTAAAAGTTAACAAATCAAGCAAAGATCGTTTCGAAACAAGGTGTATGATTGACAAAAACTGTACGTGGCGTATGATTGCAAAGAGAATAAAAGATTGCGAAATGTTTCAAGTTAGGACTTTTATTGATAAACATACATGTTCAAGAACCCAAGTTTTTCCTCACCATAGACAGGCAAACAAAAAGGTGTTGGGTGGTTTTCTGGCTGAGTTAATGTTTTTGAATGGCATGGTATATCGGGGACATGAAATTATGACTGACATGAATGCTCGGTTCAAGATTAGTATATCATATTCTCAAGCTTGGAGAGCCAAATGTTATGCCTTGGAATTGTTGAGGGGGTCGCCAGAAGCATCGTTTGCCCAACTGCCGGCTTATTGTCACAATTTAAAGCTGAAAAATCCTGGGTCGGTAACTCATATCAAAACAGATAGAGATGGACGCTTTGAGTTGTTGTTTATCGCCATTGGTGCTACGGTTAGTAAATCAATATAATTTTGTTGACTCATTTTTGTTAGTTACATGCATTTCACATTTAAATGATTATATTTCTTGTGTATATTATTTTGTAGATTCGTTCGTTTATTACTTGCATGCGCCCAGTTATTATAGTTGACGGAGCACATTTGAAAGGTCGATACCTTGGAGTAAACTTATTAGCAGTAGCCATGGATGCTAACAATGGGATATTGCCAATAGCTTACGGGGTTGGCAAATCTGAAACCTCTGATTCATGGACATGGTTTATGGGGCATCTTAGGGATTGCATAGGTCCTATTAGCAATCTGACAATCATATCCGATAGGGCAAACTCAATTGACAACGCTGTTAGAAGGTGTTTCCCAGATGCTTTTCATGGACTTTGTGGTGTTCATTTGTATAGAAATCTAAAATCAAGGTCTGCTGGTATAAAAAAGCACAAATGGACATACTGGAAGGCTGTAAAAGCTTATCGGGAAGTGGATTTCAATAAGCATATAAATTGTTTAAGACGTGTTTTGCCTCAGTGTGCTCAAACACTAGAAGATGTCGGGTTTGAAAGATGGTCAAGAGTACATCAACTTGGAGCAAGATATGGTTTCATGACGTCTAATAGTGCAGAATCAATCAACGCTCTAAGTCGTCATTCCCGGAAATTACCCATTACTATGTTAATGGAGTTTTTTCGAGCCTCTATTCAACAGTGGTACTACAAGAAAAGAAACCATGCAGGTATTATTTCTTTGAATTCGTAACTTATCATATTTATATATTTTACTAAGTATTGTTTATTTAAATTTACAGGAACATTGGAACATCGTGTTACACCATGGACTGAAAAAAAGATAACGAAACGTGTTGTGAAGTCAACGTCATGGAGAGTTGAACCATGTTCAAACACTTTGTTTCAAGTACTGGATAATAACTTAAATGGGCTAGTCGATCTAAATGCAAAGACGTGTAGTTGTATGAAATGGCAAACATCTGGTTATCCGTGTGGCCATGTTATAAAAGTTGCTCTTCATTTAAACCAAGATGATTCAAGCGCATACGCTATGGATTGCTACACTACAGAAGTTTATCGACAGACTTATGCCGAGATTGTCTACCCTATTCCACATCCTTCTGAGTGGGACATACCAGATGACTTACAAACAGTTTTGCCACCAGCCATGGACAGAAGGCTACCTGGCCGACCAAAAAGTCACGATCGTATACCGTCTAAGGGTGAAGAGAAGAAGAGATCGACATGTAGTCGGTGCAAGGAAAGTGGTCATACAAGGTTGACATGTGGATCACCAGTGCCATCAAAATCATCTTTTCCTCTACCAAAATATGGATCCTCATCAAAATCCAAAGCTCATATGGTGTCAAGCAAAAGGCAATCATCTTTAAAATCCCAATCACAATTGGCTTCACCTTTTGGGACTGTTAACTTAGGTGATTTTTAAATGCAAACGTTGTATTATGTGGATTTTATGTGTGAACTTTTAACATTTTCAGTTGAATTAATGACTCAGGCCAACCATTTTGACTTAACCAACTCTTGTTATTCAGTTGTTATCACTATTAGGCATGCATTTGACTATCGCAACACGGAAATTACAATCGCAACGAGAGAATCGCAATGCGAAATGAAAATCCCAACATGAAAATCGCAACACGGAAATGAAAATCGCAACGAGAGAATCGCAATGCGAAATGAAAATTGCAATGCGAAATGAAAATCGCAACGAGAGAATCGCAATGCGAAATTATAAACGCATTGCGATTCTCTCGTTGCGATTTTCATTTCCGCATTGCGATTTTCATTTCGCATTGCGATTCTCTCGTTGCGATTTTCATTTCGCATTGCGATTTTCATTTCGCATTGCGATAGTCATTTTTGCCTTCAACATAATGCAGATTGAAATCAACAAAATCAACCATTACATTTCAATCAATTAAACAAGCACAAATAAGAATTATGTTCGCATCAATTACACAAATCAACTTATACAAATCATCTTTTACAAATCAATTAAACAATCAAAAAATAAGCAATAATTCTTATTTCCGATCATCTACTATTGAATCAACTTTTACAAATCAATTAAACAATCAAAAAACAATCAATTAAACTATTGAATCAACTTTTGCAGCCATACATCATTTTCACGCAGTTCACTTCTGAGATTAACCTGCAGAAACCAAACATTTGCTCAAACAACACTTTCTACACATCTAAAACCTACAAACAGCAAATTATTGAATTCTAGGTACTTAACCAAACATTTTCAAACCAAAAGTATATAAACTTACCAATTGTTTATGGACATTTTTATAACGCGGATGCAGGTAGGCAGCGTCTCGTATATATCGATTTAGCCATATAATGCCGAAACCACAAGCCTACTGCAGCTCTATCTCTATCGGTGGGAGGTAGATACTTGATGCTTCCCGTCGTCAAACGCTCCAACGCCAAGCATACGAGAGGACCACAATCTCCTCTGGCTCCGCTCGTTTGTTGTGGCGCGGTCTCGTCTCTAATAACTGTAATATTGAGCTTCTTTGGCTTCTTGTTTCCAGAACGAGTCCAATAATTGATCGCATCCAAGAATTTAGCCAAATGAGAGCTCCATCCCTTAATAACATCTCTTAAATCAGCCAATGATATGTAATTTATCATGCTGTCATACACTATTGTCTTAAGGGATGGGAGCTGAAGCTCGACGAGAATCCAATGTTTACGTTCCAAAACAGGGATAAACACCTGCAATCATAAGTAATAATTCATTCATTTGCGCACTTATTTCATAAAACCTTTAAACTCAATCTAAAATAAATACTAACCTTATCGACCTCCCACCATGCAGGATAAAGTTTAGCTTGTCCATTGCCCAAATCAAATGATTCATCTCGTGCATTCTTCAAGTGAACGGCGTGAAAAGACGTCGGCATAATTGTATATCGTATATTTTTATTTTTCTTAAGTTTTCTTATTATTAGAAGACGTGTCACCCACGCATCGATATGCTGTTTTACAAAAAAAGACATATATTAGTGACTTACATAAATTTAAAAAAAAAATTAATCAAATTGAAATATAAGAAAAATATAAGACTTACCCCCCCCATCGAAATAGCCATTGTCTTCGACCCCTAATAATACGCCCCACCAAGACCGATCAAGCAACAAATAGATATCATCGGTGAGCTTGAATATGTCAGTGAAACACCCCTGGCTCCGCTCATGTAGATAAAAATCAACAGCGGTCTTAGCCCAAAGGGTGTTATCCAGAATTGTGTCCGGTAGTTGTTCCCTCTCCTCTTCAGATACCGGTATGGTACTGGCCGGTAACTCATACGAGAGCCAACTTGAATCCATCATGTCCGGCACGTCAGAGGGTTTCTCAAGAAGCCTACATATGACGCCATGTGAATCGGGCTCTTGAATGGTGGGAGGGACCTCTTCAATGATGACAGTGGCCTCTTGATCGGTGGGAGGGGACTCTCGAGGAATGATAGGGGGGGGCCTCTTCAACGATAGGAGTGGACTCTTGAGGGATGACAGGCGAGTCGGGCTTCTTCTTGCGGTGTCTTCGCACTATTGGGGTGTACGGAGACTTAATAGCACGTGCACGCTGTCTGATGCGTGAACTCCGTCGTGCAAGCATAACCCGACGTAAAGCATCCACTCTATCGGGCCGCTAAATAATTAAATACAAAAATCAGTAAATAAACAGACATGATATTTAAACAGTGAAAACAAAGACAAATATGTTTCAAACTTGCATTGTATTCACCCAAGTCATTATTCTATCATAGTTCACAAAATGCATCAGATAACAAAGAAAAATATGTTTCAAACTAATACCCTGAAGTTAGTATTTGTCTTTGTTTTGTCTATTGGTTGAAGTAATGCAATCCATTCAAGTTTCAATTTGCAGAAGAAGAAATAGTTTACTTTCGCAACACGAAACCAAAATCGCAACGCGAAATGAAAATCGCAACGACAGAATCGCAATGCGAAATGAAAATCGCAACGAAAGAATCGCAACGCGAAATGAAAATCGCAATGCGATTTTGGTTTCGCGTTGCTATCTTGTCGTTGCGATTTTGGTTTCGCGTTGCGATTCTGTCGTTGCGATTTTCATTTCGCGTTGCGATTTTGGTTTCGCGTTGCGATTTTAAGTTTCGTGTTGCGAAAGTAAACTATTTCTTCTTCTGCGAATTGAAACTTGAATGGATTGCATTACTTCAACCAAAAGACAAAACAAAGACAAATACTATTTCACAGTGTTAAAGAATATACAGTTTAGCAGAATTGGCAGCAACCGAACAAATTTACTTTCAACCAAAAGACAAAACAAAGACAAATACTATTTCACAGTGTTAAAGAATACACAGTTTAGCAGAATTGGCAGCAACCGAACAAATTTACTTTCAACCAAAAGACAAAACAAAGACAAATACTATTTCACAGTGTTAAAGAATACACAGTTTAGCAGAATTGGCAGCAACCGAACAAATTTACTTTCAACCAAAAGACAAAACAAAGACAAATACTATTTCACAGTGTTAAAGAATACACAGTTTAGCAGAATTGGCAGCAACCGAACAAATTTACTTTCAACCAAAAGACAAAACAAAGACAAATACTATTTCACAGTGTTAAAGAATACACAGTTTAGCAGAATTGGCAGTAACCGAATAAATTTACTAAGCAATCTAAGTGAAATGGCTAATCTAAGTGAAATTACGAGTAAATTTATCATTAAGTTAAATATGGAAAATCTTAAACTTACCTCGTTGCGTAGAGTATGAACCTCATTCTGCAACGATACTATCATCTCACGTAGAGCGGCAACCTCACCACGTAAAGTTGACACCTCCACACGCCATGCACCATCGTTATCGCGTAGAGTACCGATCTCCTCACGCAAGGCATTGACCTCATCACGTAACTCCCTTGACTCATCCCGTGGAGGTGGAGGTGGAGAACAGGGAGATAGGAGTTGTGGCATCTTTGCCGGTCGCCTATCATGAGGTGATGGTGGAGAAGAGGCTCGATGATGTGACGAGATAGGTGATGGCTCTCGTTCTAGAGGTGTATAGTCGGGTCGATCGGGTGATGGCTCTAGGTGAGGTGATGGCTCTCGAATTGGAGGAAGTGGATGCTGCTCATCATCCGTGCCATCAAAAAACTCTGACTAGCTTGCCACCAATCAGTGGCAAGCTCTTCCTCCGTGGGTGTCAGTCTTTGTAATGGAATGTTGGCCTCCTAAAATATAAAAACTCAAACAAAGTTAAACGTCTACTATTAATAACTTGTTTATATATTATATGAAAGTATTTGTGTTAACTTACATTATTTATTGTCGCATATGATATTAAGTCTTCCCAATCCAACAGAGTTTTCCTCTTCCAGGAAATAGCCCTGGGAATATCATTTGACGTTTTTATTGCATATGTACGCATGCTGGGGAAAGCCTCGAATATCCAAATCTACAAACAATATAATAACAAAATTAGTAATTGTTAAATAATTAATTATAATTTTAGAAACATTATATAGAAATTCTTACCTTAAAGGCCCAAACAAAGCCTGACAAAGTGTATTTGGACCCATCGCCCCGCAAACTTTTGCGGTCATCAAAGGCAGACGACAACTTAGTCCAGGTAGCTTTCCATATATACGAACCCCACGGAAACAGATTCCATGCATTCAGGTCCTCTACCAATATTATTAGCTCCCGATGAATAGGTTGTCTGGCCTCTCTGCCTAAAAAGCCGGCATACACAAGTAGTAGAAGGCATACTCGGACAACATCGACGTCATCCATCCGAGTGAAACCAGCTTTCTTATTAAACAATTTCTTCAGGTCGTCGACATGTAGGTTCGGCTTCTCCATTGACTCATCCGAAAAAACCCGGGATAACCATGATGGGCGGGCGATATGACGAGTGTACCGGCCTACATCATCGTGTCCGAATCGTAGACCAGTGATTAAGCAGAACTCCTTCCGCCCAAAACAAGTATACGCTGGTGGAAAATGAAACCATATCTCTTCCTCACCACGTTGTATACTGTCGGGTAGATTTGATGTCATGGTCTGAAGCCATAAATGGGTCAAATTAGCATCTCCACCCGGATGCTTTACTCTCAGCCATGGCCCGAAGCAGGTTTCCTCAAACAATTGTCTTTGAGCAGGTGAAAGCTTCGAAGCAATTGTAGTGGCCAGGCTGACTTTATTTCTCAAGGTCAATTGAGCCGAAAGAAATTTCTACAAAAACAATAAACATACCAAGTTAGATATACCAAAAACTACACTGTGAAGATATACCAAAAACAATAAACATAAAAAGTAGTAGTTTATTCTTGAAACTAAAATTTGCAACACTGTTTTGTCTTTTGGTTGAAATGAAAATCGCAACGAGAGAATGACTGTCGCAACGAGAGAAATGAAAATCGCAACGAGAGAATCGCAACGCGAAATGAAAATCGCAATGCGATTTTGGTTTCGCGTTGCGATTCTCTCGTTGCGATTTTCATTTCGCGTTGCGATTCTCTCGTTGCGATTTTCATTTCTCTCGTTGCGACAGTCATTCTCTCGTTGCGATTTTCATTTATCTCGTTGCGACTCTTCTGCAAATTGAAACTTGAATGGATTGCATTACTTCAACCAAAAGACAGAACAAAGACAAAGACAAATACTAACTTGAAAATCGCAACGAGAGAATAGCAACGCGAAATGAAAATCGCAACGACAGAATCGTAACGCGAAATGAAATCTAAGTGAAATGGTTAATCTATTATTGAAATGACCAGTAAACTTATCATCAGTTTCAATATGAAAAACCTACAATAATGCAAACATTTCAAAATAAAAATAATTAAAAAAACTAACCCTCGGAGGTTGATTTTCCATTTCTGAATATTGTGAGGGATTTCTGACCGTGAATGGTTGTGAGGGATTTCGCCGGAGATGGGGACGGAAATCTTCGGAGATGGGGACGGATTTCTTCGCCGTAGAGAGTGAGAGATGGAGATGGGACTGAGTTGTGATTTTAGGTTTTAGGTTATGAGTTGCGATTACGGGATTTTGTCTTAATATTCGTTTTTGTAATTTGAAAATAAAATACGCGTAGCGATTATAATGGCGCTTTAAATATCGCGTTGCGATTTACGGATACGCGTTGCGATTTTATGTATTATCGTTGCGATTTACGGATACGCGTTGCGATATACGGATACGCATTGCGATTTACCCATACGCGTTGCGATTTACGGATACACGTTGCGATTTACGGATACGCGTTGCGATTTATGTGTTCGCGTTGCGATTTTCATATTCGCGTTGCGATTTTGGAAAATCGCAATGCGAATTTGTACTATCGCATTGCGATTTCCAAGAATCGCGTTGCGATTTTGGAAACTGATTTGCGATTCTGGGGATCGCGTTGCGATTTTTATTTCGCGTTGCGATTTTGTTGGTCATTTTGGCAAATCCAAAAAAAGTTGGTTAAAATCGTATATTATAAGGCATTTTTGGTCACTGAGGCGATTTTCTCTTTCTTAAAATACATAATCTGATTTGTTTTCAGATGGTATTAAAACCAGCAGCCGATAAAAACAGATCCCAAGGCCAAGAGTGTGAGTCTCTTTACTAGACAAAACAGCAACATACGTTACAATGTAGAAGTAGCAAGTTCCCCATTTCTCGTGCTGCACAAACCAACACGTGCCTTTTGTCACGGTCTGCGAGATGAGAAGCGGGATGTCTAAACCATCTCACTTTACCCGGAACATTAGAAAGTCCGATTGCATCAGCTTTCATAAGAAGGGAAGTGATATCTTACCAAAGAATATTCTCAAAAATAAATTTCATAATCAGATTAGTCTCTTATTTAGAAAATATAATATGCTAATTGATGTGATTTGATAGGATTTAATATCATTTCTTTAGAGTATTTGGCTTTCATCTTAGTCGTTGATCTAAATCAATTTAGATTATACATTATAAGAGGACTCAACTATAAATAAAGGTATTTCTCACTTCTGAGTAATACAATCAAGCATTTACTATAATTCTCTCTTGCTCTTTTCTTTGGCTTCTATGCCTCTTTTGGTGGCCTTAGTGACCTCTTTGGTGTTACACTTCCGCATATTTCTTAAGCCTTGGTGGATTGTTTATTACTATGATTAGCTTAAGTTCTCACAAGGTTGTTTTGCAGATTGACTTAGACGATGAACTCAAGCTTCATTGTCTAAGGTCACACGAATCATTAGGTGAAACTTTATCCCGTGACGGTTAGTATGAAAGCGACCATTTGATTGTTTGATTTTATGTCGAACACCCCAATGAGTGGGGTAGGGTAGGTAGACAACCATGACGGCATCACAAGATCGAGTATGGGAGAATGTCACGCTTTAGAGAGGTGGGGAACATGAATCTCACATCAAAAAGGAAAAGGAAGGTCTTGGAGTTTATGAGCAATGGTGTTGCACATCATCATACATGTTTTTGGAGAAGAAGGTAATGACCCTGTAACACTTTGCCTGATCTAGATTTAATGTGTTAGATCTAAGCCCAAGTGTAGCAACTTGAATTTTTGAGTCAGCATTCGAGAATTGATCTAAGTTATAGATATATAAAATAGTGACGTGATTAGATTCGTTAGACTTAATCGAGTGAGAATTAAGAAACAGTTGAACCTAGAGTGAAATGTGAAGGAATAAAAAGTTGATTAACCCATTGATGAAAAACAGGGCTGACACCGATCAATGGGTGAGAGGGGGGACAAAAGGCTATAGCATGATATCATCTTCCCCTCATATTTTCTCTATTCTCTTCCCTTCATCTTTAACCTTATAAATTATATAGTTTTGGCATTTAAGGAGTGATATTTGGCATTCGAACCAATCAAACGGGATCGAAGGAAATAAGAATCATTATCTACACTTCATAAGCTTCAAGAAAAGTTATTATCTTTTCCGAAAAATGGTGTGAAGCTACTTGAAAACTTTGGAAAGTTTCTATAGACCATTTCTGTAGTGTTTATTTGTTCTAAATTTGTAGCTTTATCTCCCTTTAATCTTCTGCTTGATTAGAAATTCCTTTGGTACTTGTTTAATTTGTAAAACATGTGGGAGAGACTTTAAGTGCTAAAGGAAAGAGAAAGTGGTGAAAGTTAAGAAAGTTTCTTTAGTTATTTTTAGTAAGATAGTATACTTCGAACTTTGAAATGCCTTTTGGATTTCAAAAGTTCGATGCTTTGTATGTTAGTATAATACATATTTGAGTGTTAAGAATGTTTTAATGATTTTGATGATGATTAGAAGCTAAAAGAAATTAAAAAATGATGCCTTAATAATTCCCTAAGCTTTAGGAATCACGTATGGTTTCAAAATAAGTGTTTGAAGATGTTTTAGAATGATTTTTTGAGCCTTAATATTGTATGAATTTAATCTTGAAAATATAGGTTTTAAAGGGGTAGGGTCGATATCGATTCATATAATATCGATATTGAATTATTTTAGGGATCTTAGTGTACTATTTTGGTATCAATATCATTGATTCAATATTAGTATTCCTTAATTAATATTAATACCATATGGTGAGCATCAATATTCAAATATATGTATTCAAGTATCTATATACCCTAGTTGAGTATCCATACTCCTCAGTGTTGAAAGATTAGAAACACATTTCTTTGTACCTGAATATCTATGACTCACAATGAAATGAATGCACTAGCTTAACAAGGGGTCGTAACTCATGAAATAACTATAACAGTTTTAAGATGTGTAAATGATCAAAACACCTCTAAGACCTAATAAATATGTTTTCAAGGTTTAAAACATTGAGAATCAAGTAAATACTTTTAGAGCTTATGATTGATTTTAGAAAATCCTAAATACATTAAAATGAAAAAAATATTTGTTGACCCTAAAATAATCACAATATAATCATATATAAAAATATCTGAAATGTGAAATAATTGATTTGTCCTCGCACACTAAATACATCTTATAAAAACCAACAAGGTTGGTTCAATTAGTAAGCAGCTTGATATCGTTTAAGTAGGTCTCGAGTTCGAGTTTTTGTGTATGCAGAAAATTCTCGCTAGGAGACTTACCCACTACAATTAGATGTGCGACTTGGGTCGGTCTAGATTAGTCAAAGCAAAGCCTTAGCAATTAGAAGTACAATATACATCTTATAAACAATTCTATTCAAACTTGGGCCATCAAGAGGAACATGTCACCTTATCTAACTGTCTGTCTACTCTTAATACCAGGAATTCAATCCCTCTAATTTTAGTCCTTATACTCTTTAGAGCCATTAAAAAATTATACAATTGAAAGGTCAAATTATGATTTTAGACCTTATACTCTTTAGATTTTTCAAATTTAGTCTATTTGCTCTTAATACTAGGAATTTAATCATTCTAATTGTTTAACTTAAAAATTAAAGCATGATTCATAGCACTGGTAAAACTTGTGTTAAATTTGAATACGTATTATCAATTAGACATTAGTTTTCAAGCCAAATACTTTAATATTAGAATTTCATACAATCAAATTTAAAGAAAATCCCTTAACAATGTTATCAATTGGATTTTAGTTTTCAAATGAGACAAGTAAAAGGACTAAATTCATGGAAGTAAAAAGCAGAGAGAATAAATTTAAAAAATTCAAAGAGCACAATGACTATGGGTCTAATTAAACGCATTATGTCTAAGTTATGCTTATATTAGAAAATAATTATTTTTATAATTTAGTTTTATAATTATTTAAGTTATAATTAATTAGATTTTTGTATTTATAATTGAAATTTTTAAATAAGAAATACAATATAATAAATAAATAAAATAAAGGGTAATTTATACTTTTATTTAAAATTCAGTAAATAAATAAACTTTAGGAGTTGATGTATTTTTCATCAAATATTGGAGGGTTTTCTTTTTAACTAATATTTATTCGGGATGGACTAACGGGACGCAGCGGCAATCACGCCAAGTTGAGTGCTAGACTCTCATTCTTTAAAGGCTTTTCTTTAGACGTAGTTGACAAAAAAAAATTCTATCTCGGATCGAAATTGTAGCGGTTCAATGCAAAGTCTAGTGTAAATTCACTAAGCAATTAAACACTTGGTATTAAAAATTAATGATAGCCATGTAAACTATGAACGGGGTTGGTTCAAGTGATTAGAAGCTTGATATCACTTAAATAAGTTTCTTGTTTGAGGCATTATGATAGTAAAAAATCCATGCCGGGAGACTCACCCACTAAAGTCAGATGTACAACGTGAGTCGGTTCGAATTAATCAGAATAAAACCTTAAAACCAGAAGAGGAACAAAAATTACGATGGCCATGTAAACTATAATAAAAAAGAGAGTAAATTACCCTTTATGAATAGATTTTTAAAAGTTCTTTTGAAAAGATAATTTTGAAAGCATATGTTTTAAATCAGAACAAAAAATGTTTGATTCAAGAATCAATTATGTATGAAAAATACTAAAATATTCTCACGATGTCTAGAATTAGTACTTTATTAATTATATGATGTCTCGATTTTTAGAAGCTATATATTCAAATTTAATTTTAAATTTTTGATCTCTTAAAAGTGAAATTACGTGAACATAAAATTATTTAAATTGATTTCTTTGAAATTAAACAGAGTAGTTCACTCAATTTTGAGAAAAGTATATTGTTATTACAAATAATTAACAGAAATATTATTTTGAAGATTATATTATTAATATTCTATATAAAAGAACATTACCTTGAATTTTCAAAGGAATGTGAAAAGTGAAAACCTTTTATTAGAAATGTATACATGATTATATGCGTATAAAATAATATTAAAATTAAAAACACAATGATATATAATAATAAACAAACATAACAGAGGATTTAATTGTAAAAATGAAAACAATTGGGACAAAAATAATAAGTAATTGTATGAAAGAGGGCCAAATTGCATTAAAGTAGAAAGTGGAGGGGTCAGAATACAATTACATGAGAAAAGTGACACTCGCTCTCATAAATAAATAAACCCGTTTGACACAACCTTTTTATCATTAATAAATCCTCTTGGAAAGGTAACAAAAGAGCCGACCCACCGACTGCCCGCCCATGACCCAACCGACTCCATTCCTATTCCTACAGCTTTGCGATGTATCTGCCTTATCAGGTCACCACTCTACACCACTAATCATATAATAGTTGAACATTCACTATTTTATTATCTTTGTTTGTTAGGCGATGATATTAGTTTTAGTGTTGGTAGTTGATGGTTGATTTTTTTATTTATTTTACTTTTATATATATCGTGTCTATAGTTTTTTTATTATTTTACTTTATAATAATTCTTTTTTTTACATATTTAATATCTTTTAATCGGTCGGTTGGTTGTTCTTTTCGTTTATGTTATTTAGGATTGGATTCGGCGTCACCTTTATTTATCAAAATGACGCTTATTTATTATCATATTGATCTTTCATGCTTTGAATCATTATATTGAATTTGGATACGCGTTTATGTTCGTAGATAATTTTATCACCTCGTTCGACTATGATTTGCAGTTTGTCGGTGGTCTTCCGGTAATTTGATTTCTTTTTGTAGTTTGTTTACCGATGCAATTATATATATTCATATTTATCTTCTGTTCGAGTTTCTTTATTGGATTTTCAATATTTTCCTTGTATGGTCATTGTATGATATCATGTGTCTAGTTTCTTGCATCAATGGTAGTAAGAAAATATCTTAATTATATGTTTAGTTTACGTTTATGATTATAAACTTTTATTATGATTTTGGATACTCATTTTTAATGGAATTAATGATTTTTTATATAAAAAAATAGTGTCATATAATCGATGGATCAATTGTGTACATTACCCTATTTATTAGATGTTAATTTATAAAAAAAAATGTTTAATTTAAATACTAACTTATGAACAAGTTTTTAAAAAAATATTAAATGTTTACTTTGGGTAATAATATATTAGATGGAGAAAATCAAAGTAATTACGGCGGCAGATCCTATAAACAAAAAATGCACAACTTGGAATGGAATTGGAAGGGTATCGTGAAATTATTCATTGTTTTATTCTTAAAAGGAAACAGCGTGTAAATAAAGGCAATTGGCATTTGGCAAGGTCAATAGTCAGCGTATACGGTATTCCTTTTATTTCATTTGATGCTTAAAATTCATGCAACATGTGGCGACTCAGCCGTATCCTCTACGTCCGATGCACTAGCCATAAACACGGACTACTTAACATTAGACTACGGGAGTTAAATTATGTAATTTCAAATCAATTTAATTTTATAAAATAATTAAATTATAAAAATTAAACGAATTAAAATTGAATTACTAGTTAACATTAGACTACGGAAGTTAAATTATGTAATTTAAAATCAATTTAATTTTTATAAAATGATTAAATTATAAAAATTAAATGAATTAAAATTTAGTTTAATTAATTTTAAAATTGACATGACTTTTCCAAAAATTAAATTAATTTATTTTAAGAAATAAAAAATTAATTTCGACCATTTCAAAATAATATATAGTTTTAAAATGTAATTAGATTATTAAAGTTGAGATATTATTCTTCCCACTTATAGCATGCCTCTGTCACTCGCTATAATCCTAACTGACCTAATTTATTTTAAAATTTTTAAGGCGTAATATTAAAATTAGTTATTCTTTTTTATCCAAATAATCATTTTAGACATTATATTTTTTAGAATATTTTAGTTTATATCGTTTTAATTTTTTTTTTCAAAATGACTCATGGTTGATAAAAAAACATTAATTAATTAACAATCATCATGTGTTGTTGACATAAGATTTTTATATGCACTTAATTACTAACATATCATATGTTATGTTATTACATTAGATGATGTCATTTTATCACATTAGATGATATGATACATGTTACATCACGATCTTAGATCAAATGATACATATCACATCATCATCTTAAAATTATATTTGAAACACGATGTGAATTGAGTAACCTGGATTGAGAGGGTTGCCTCCATAATTGGCCTATACAAAACTTGATATAGATTAGTTAATTAATAGATTATATACGATTATTTAATTAAAAAAATCGATTTAAATTATAAATTTCAAATATTTTTCCATAAAATTAACTGTCTTTATTGTCAGAAAAGGGGGGGGGGGGAATAAGAAGATGATAATGAGAATAGAGATTGCACGCTTATGGCATCTGTGCCAGCAGCTCTTGCCTGAAAGACAGCACATTGTAACGGCGGTCCTACTCTCTTAAATCTCACTCATTTCTTAATGGTGCTTAACCCATCTAACCACCTCCAAATTTGTTCTCTTCTCCCCAAAGTAAAAGAAAAGAAAATACACTTCTAACTGCCTTGGAATTTATTACAAAATGAATCAATGTACACTGCTGATCTTGAGTCAGTAGGATACTTTTCTATTCCACCCAGTAAATATATAAACATGGGATTTTGCTCTTCTTTTTTCTCTATTGTTTATGGTAAATCATATTCAACTTCAAGGCAATGTAAGTCATTGAATTATTATCTCTGCACCAAATGTACTGGCTTAGCAGATTTGCAGGTAAATCATGAAACAGAAAACAGAGGAGGAAAGAAAAACATGCACCAAAATTAAATGCTGTTAAAATAAGGAAACACAAAACAGGAATCCTTCAACAATAATGCTTGTTAGTGAAGTTCTGCTCTTCATTAAAACCCCAGAAGATGTAATCCATTAGTGACCAAGAAATTAACTCTAAAAATTTGGTCTTTCAAAGACAATACAGAGAAAAGAATAACAAGAAAAAGGCCTTGGAGCAAAAATAGGCCAAGAGTTTACCTTTGGATGTGGTTCACAAATTCAGCATCAGACACTGCGGAAAGTTCAATTTGGCTGGTATCATCGTCATCAGTCGGAGCAGGGAGATTGAGATCTATGAAACTGTCTCCTAACTTTTTGCAACTTCTAACAGGGGTTGCTGCTTGACCAGTTATTACATGAGATCTTTTATGTCCACCAAGGGCTTGTCCCGATGAGAAGACTCTAAAACAGACAGGACATTCGTGGATTTTCTGGTCTGTCAGTGGACTTGTGGTGGTGCCCATATTTTCTGGTTCCAACTCCGTTTCATCAGTTGCCGGCGGCGGGTAAGCTTTCATCTTTTTGTGACTCGCTCTGTGTCCACCCAGTGCTTGGTACGATTTAAAAACTTTGTTGCACGTTTCGCACCAGTACTTACCTCGACTTGTTCTATTAACCTTGCTTGATTTGAAGTAAATTTCTGTTTCTTCTTCATCATCGTCATCTCGATGTACTACTTTATTTTTCCATTTGCCCCTCGAAAGCATCATAAGACAGAAAGCGACATCTTCAGTTGTTGTGTCGGAGATCGAACTCACCGGTTCTGGATCAGCCAAAGACTCGGTCCTACTCAGCCGGTTGTCCTTGTCGTTAACTTTAAGCTTCTTTCTTTCTTCTTGTTGCTGATTTGCTAGTATTCTCCGAATCTGTTTAGATCGTCTCCGAGTTGGGTTCTTAGACGACTCGGTCTCACTTTCTCTGTCTTGAAGAACAACGTAGCCAGCATCAACAAACTCAGGATCTACCAAGTGAACACTCGTCTTTGGATTCCCTTCCCCTTCTAATGAAGATGACGACAAATAAGAAGCCGACTCCGAGTCTTTACTGAGTTGATTCGTTGATCGTTCTTGCTCTGCAACTTTGGGAGGAAGGGGAAGATTCAACATGTGAGACCTCATGTGACCACCCAAAGCTCTTCCATTTGCAAAGCTTTTGAAACATAACTTACATCTATGTTTCTTCATCGCCGAAGAGCAAAGACAGTTTGTGTATGTATGAAACTGAAAAACTAAAAAAAGGGTATGTGATAAGCATTCCTCCACCAACAGATTATATACTATTTTTTACTTGCAGTAAAAAGTTACAAGAATGAGTGAACTTTTAGTTTCTTATTAAAGGGTAATTTTACTTTTCTCCTAATCCCGGCAAATAAATTAAAAAAAACCGTATGCATGAAGGAAGAAATGAGGACATGCAACATGCGAGGCTATTATTCCTTAATAAATTTAGATCTTTTAATTATAATTAAAAAGGTGTGGGGTGGAAAAGAAAACCCATCCCAATCCCATTGAGGAAGGAGTTTTCTATGGAAGTTGGAGGAGAGTGAATGGCGTTTTGTTAGGGTTCGGTAGACCCGGTCTTAGTCCAAATGTTTAATTCGTGAAAATCTTAGATATTTTAAATCCATCTTGTAATCAGATATTTGAACTCGTCCATTTAAATTTATATAGCGATCTCAGTAATAAAAAAGAGTTGTTTTTTTTCTAGAGATCACGAGTTTAATCACTTGCGTGTATATGATGTATGTGCGTTATCAATGATTAAATTAGATTCTAAGCAGGTACTACCTTATAATCATATTATACTATTAAAAAACCAATCCACTGTCTTTTTTAGACATAAAAGTAAAAGCACTTGGTGTTCTCCACAGTATGGTATACACCAGTTCAAAGTGGATAGATATAAAGGAGCTGGAGGTGGCGTGACCAAGACCAGTAGAATATGCCCAAGATTGACAGTACATGCGGGTGCAGTGAGCATTTAAACTACTCTTGGATCGGCCATCCTTACATCTCTTCATCATATGGTTTTCTTTTGCCCTAACAGATGGGGTGAAATGATCGCACGATAACTTAAAAAGTAAAATAAAACTGGCTAGCGGTGCTGGGTTCGACCATGTACATCACATGATCCACATTGGGTGCATCAATATGATACATCACATTCATCGACCATCTGCTCATCCATCAACATCTCACAACTGCCATCTCCCATCCCTTGATATCACTACAAGATCAATTTTGGATCTGATCATCATCATTGACATTCAAAAAAATTCTGATCAACAGTTAAAATTAAAAAATTAAAAAAATCGTTATTTATTTTATTTAATTTTAAAATTATAAACTTCAAAAGTGATTAGACTTGAAATGTTAGAGGTATGATTCTTCCTCTTATACATGTAGTTCTGTCAATGGTCACTATAATTATCTAAATTCATTCGAGAATGAGTTTATGGCCCAAATCTCAATCCTGGACTCAAACAAATCAACCCAAACCCAGGCCGAATCACTCAGGTTCGACCCGAGCTCTAACCCTGATAGAATCTTTCTTCCCCTAAAACTTTGTCAATCACTCGTCATGTTTCCCCCCGACTCTCTTACTCAACCATTTCACCAACCATATCCTTTATATTAATAAACTCAACCGTATCTCTATCTAACCCCAAAATCTCACCTCATCGGATTTTAAAGAGTGAAACATCATTCTCAAAGTCTTGCATCCTTAGATGCGAATGAGCGTATCATCATCTTCACATTTTGTCTCATCGGGTGCGAATGAGAGGACCACTATATTCAAAATCTTGCCTCCTCGGGTGCAAATGAGCATATCATTATCTTCTGAAATCCTACCTCATCGGATGCGAAGGAGGGGATCATTATCTTTAAATCCTACCTTATTGGATGTAAAGGAGTGAATTATCACCTCGTCATTGTAAGATCAAACTCGCGAGCACATAAGATTTAGGTGGCGTTTGGTTCACTGGAATATTTATGAGGGAATTAGAATCTGTGAAGGAATTAGAATCTGTGAAGGAATTGGAATCTGCCAGGAATTGAAATTTGAATCTGAAACTTGTTTGGTTGGCAGAAAATTGAATTGGAATCCAATTTCATATTCTATTTGGTTCGCAGACATGTCAGATGAATTTGATTTCAGTAATGTAAAATGATAGAATTGCCCTTCTTGTTTTTTTGCTTTATTTTAGTTTGTTTTACAACTTACATGTAGCAATATATTATAAAAATTTTAAAAATATTAAATTTTCATTTTATTGATTGATTATTCATTTCAATAAATTATAAAAAACATGCTAATAAACATCATAAGTTAAAATCATCGCAATTAGGGATGGTCATGGGTCGGGTCGGGTTGAGTCGGGTTTTTGGTCCACCCGACCCGACCCGAAAACAAGAGAACCTCCACCCGAGACCCGACCCGACCCAACCAAAATAAAGTTTCACCCGACTCATCCCGAATATAAGAATTAGAAACCCGACCAGACACGAAATAATAAAAAAAATATTTTTATTCAATAAAAAATAGTGACTTAAAAAACCCTAAACCCTAAACATGGGCCAAACCCTAAACCCGACCCAAATATCACACTTAAAAAAAATGAACCGAATATCAAACTTAAAAAAACTCGACCCGAACCCGAATTTTTTTTATAAAAAATCCGACCCGATCCTAAAATTTTTATAAAAAACCCGACCTGAATATCACACTTAAACAAACCTGACCTGACCTGAATATCAAACTTAAAAAAACCCGACCTGAACCCGAATTTTTTTTTAAAAAAAAATATCCGACTCGATCCCGAATTTTTTAAAAAAATCCGACCCGAATGCCAAAAGATCGATGATGGTAGTATGGTCAAATTTCACATTCCCTCCTCCAAATAATTTCAATTTCATCATGTTATGGATGAAATTTACTTTCTCTCATTTGATGGAATTGAATTCCAATTCCCCCTTTGAAAACTTGAACCAAACATGGGAAATTGGTGGAATTGGATTCCAATTCCCCATAATTCCAAGGGATTTCAACGAACCAAACGTCACCTTAGGTGACGTTTGGTTCGCTAGAATGTTTATGAGAAAATTGAAATTTGTGAAGGAATTTGAATATGTAGGAATTGGAATCCAATTCCATATTCTATTTGGTTGGCAGGAAATGGAATTGGAATCCAATTCCATATTCTGTTTGGTTCGTAGATATGTCAGATGAATTTGATTTCAGTAATGTAAAATGACAGAATTGCCCTTCTTGTTTTTTTACTTTATTTTAGTTTATTTTACAACTTACATTTAATATATTATAAAAAATTAAAAAATATTAAATTTTCATTTTATTGATTGATTATTCATTTCAATACATTATAAAAATCATGCTAATAAACATTATAAGTTAAAATCATTGCAATCAAAATATGTTAATAAGTTACCAAAAGATAGAACAATATTTCGATACATTCCAATCGGAGTATATTAATTAGTTACCAAAAAATATACCAAAAATTATTTTTATTCAATACATGAATTAGAAACTCAACCCGACACTACTCAAAATAATAATAAAATTATTTTTATTTAATAAAAACATTAACTTAATTGAAAAAAATTATATATAGAGGGGTATTATTGTAATTATTCCTAAATATATAAGGTAAAATTATATATTTTTTTCGGGTCGGTCCGGTTTTTTTCACCCTAAACCCGAACCCGACCCGACCTGAGCCGAATATCACACTTAAAAAAATCCGACCCGACTCGACCCGAATATCACACTTAAAAAACCCGACCCGAACAAAATAAAGTTTCATCCGACCCGACCCGAATATATGAATTAGAAATCCGACCCAACCTGAAATAATAAAAAAATATTTTTATTTAATAAAAACAGTGACTTAATCTTACCCGACCCGAATTATATATATTTTCGGGTCGGTCCAGTTTTTTCACCCTAAACCCGAAACCGACCCGACCCGAACAAAATAAAGTTTCATCTGACCCAACCCGAATATATGAATTAGAAATTCGACCCGACCCGACCCGAAATAATAAAAAATTATTTTTATTTAATAAAAACAGTGATTTAATCCGACCCGACCCAACCCGAATTATATATATTTTCGGGTCGGTCCGGTTTTTTTCACCCTAAACCCGAACTTGACCTGACCCAAATATCACACTTAAAAAAACCTAACCCGACTCAACCCGAATATCACACTTAAAAAACCCGACCCAACCCGAACAAAATAAAGTTTCATCCGACCTGACCCGAATATATGAATTAGAAATCCAACCCAATCCGACCCGAAATAATAAAAAAATATTTTTATTTAATAAAAATAGTGACTTAATCCGACCTGACCTGAATTATATATATTTTCGGGCCGGTCCGGTTTTTTTCACTCTAAACCCGACCCGACCCGAATAGCACACTTAAAAAAACCCGATCCAACCCGACCAAATAAAGTTTCACCTGACCCGACTAGAAACCCGATCCGAAATAATAAATAAAATATTTTTATTCAATATATGAATAAGTTACCAAAGGATTGATGAGGGTAGTATGATCAAATTTTAATTCCCTCCAACAAGTGAATTGAATTCCATCCATTTTTGTATGGAATTCACGTTCCCTCATTTGATGGAATTGAATTCAATCAGGGATTCCAATTCCCTTGAAAAGCTTGAATCAAACATGGGAAAGTGGTGGAATTAGATTCCAATTTCCACCAATTCTAAAGGATTTCATCTAACCAAACGCCACCTTAGTGTTTTTCAACAGTCTTTGCTCTATTATTTTTTCTTAGCAATGGGTAAAGAGAGTCGACTATCATCACCCAAATTTGTCCAAGCCTAATCTTAGGGCTCAAATCTTGACCCAAGGCCCAAAGTAATCAAAATGAACCAAATTTAAATCGCCTAGATCAGAACTGAACTCCAACCTTTATAGAGTCCTCCTTATCTTGCCACTCTATCGATCACTAAACCTCTTCCCTCAAACTTTTCCATTCAACCATATATCACCAACCCTTATCCTTTAATATAACAAACTTATACCAATCGTAACCCCATCTCAATATACCTCAAAACCTGACAACTATTCACTTATTTAAACCTCAACAAATGAGACTTCAAAGAAAGCTCTAGGAAGAGAAAATTTCGATGGAAAACCAAACAAGGGATTAGATCAAATAAAAGAAACAAGGCACAAAACCTAAAAAGTCATATATAAAAAAGAGAGATAAAAAATCTCAACAAAAGAAATGACAAAATAAAATTTTTACTAGTGGATTTTGTCACTTCATAACGGAGATTGATCGGTTGATCTAAATCATTAATCAATGGAAGAGGTCGAAGGGATCAATATACCTCAAATTGAGTCTGATTCAATGGCTGTAATATGATATCAATGAGGGAAAAACCGAGACAATTAGACATATATCTACATCGTTTGGATCATTTTCCGATGACACAAGTGTCATATTTGAGCTTAGGACATTGAGACAAATTGATTGAGCCATTTTTGTATTTTCTTTTTCCACCAACGATGGTGACTAGCGATAAGAGACAACCACAGTTGATTGAGCATTTAGAGAGAGTAAAGAGAAATCGGTAAAAAAGAGGGAAAAGGAAAATAAAATAAAATATATTTATAGTATCATCATATTATTTATAGTGTATGAAAAATGTATTATCAATGTATCAAATATAAATATACTTTAATTACAAATAATATATATACTATATAAATATATTAATAGTGTATAGAGATTCCTTCTTTGCTCACTACATCAAAAGTGTTTTGTAGCGGCGTTTAGATAACAAACACCATAAATTTTGGGTAATATAGCGGCGTTTACAATCCAAACGCCACAAATTGAGACTTTAACGGCATTTTTCCAACAAATGCCGCAATAGAGTGGTAATTTAGCGGCGTTTATAGAAAAAATGCCGTAATAGAGTTATTTATAGTGGTGTTTTCTCAACAAACACCGCAAAATAGTAGTACTTTAGCGGCGTTTTTGTAAAAACGTCGCAACAGTGTTGTCTATAGTGGCGTTTATCAAACAAACGCCGTAGAAGGATTATTTATAGTGGCGTTTGTGCATTAAACGCCGCTATAGAGTAGTAATATAGCGGCGTTTGTAGGACAAAAGTCGTAATATGGTTGTTTATAGTGGCGTTTTGGAAAAATGCTATAGCAGACTTAATCAATAGTGGCGTTTGTTTTAAAAACGCCGTAAAAACATGTACTATAATGGTTTTTTTTGTAAAAATGCCGCTAAAGGGTAAATATATGCTCCACCCTTTTCTCCTTCCCAATCCCTAAAATCATTTCAATGTTGCTATCTTCAAAAGGGATTTCTTTGGTACAACAACGTCGCTCACACGATTCAAAGCGAAGTCGTATTTTGTCTGTCCCGTGACCAAATCGGCCCTCTCACCGGTGAATAGTTATCTGACGACTGCATGGTTTGATCCATTCTCTCACTACTGAACTTTTTCATTTACTTTTTGTTCGTATTCTGAAAATGGGTAAAACCCAGAAAGCTAACGTAATTGAGAACAATAATAGCGTTCAAATAGGAAAACAATATCTATACATATTGTTTTACTGGTTTACTACTTGGGAGCAGTGTTTTTCTGCTTTCGAATAGAAAAGTAATAGTTTTCGAATAGGAAAATAATAGCTTTTGAAAACTTGAAAAAATGGTGCTGGTACAAACAACAGGTGTTGCCTTGAGTAAGGGAAATTATCGTCGGAATGTCCACCTGGCGTATTTGCTCTGACGATTGATCAAATTATCGTTGGGAGGCTATGGGTCCAAACTTGCCATCGAAACTCGATGATGACCCGAAAGGAACTCATATTGCTCCAAATCCTTCAATGGTCGATCTCCTAATTGAAGGTAATAATCGGTGAAAGTTTCTGCCGCTATATTTTAATTTTGTACTCTAAAATTTCATAGCTCGCACGCATGTAGGATGTTCAAAGCGTATTAAGATCGATGATAGAGGAGTGGATAAATACTCGATGCTTAGAACCGAATTTGGTAACTCTGTGGCATTGAAAGAATCTTCAACTGCAAAAGCAATATATATCCTCAATGAAGATGACGTTGCCTCAACTGTTACTCCAAGTAAACATTTCTATCATCTATTTAAAAATTTTTTAATGTTTGATTATGTTCGCAAGCCACTTTCAATAAAGTTTGATACTGTAGGTGAAAGGTCGTTATCTGTTTCAAGTGAAGCACTGAAGCGCACAATGAGTCTTCTTGGTGAACCGGAGGTAGGGGATTTATTTGATGAAATGGATGAAGAGTATCTCCACATAGACTTTACACGGAGGAAAAACTTAACGATGCGTCATGAAACAAGGAAAATAGCTTTCCTACGTCCTTTCCCCACAAAGGAGCACAACTAAATTCTAGTGAACAATATGGTGCATCTGTTTATGCATAACTTTTAGTAGAGATAAATTTTAATGTATTTTGTTGTTAAGTATTTTGATGCATAACTTATGTCTAAATTAAAATGTCTGGTTGTTGTTAATTAGATAAAGCTACATATACCAGTCATGGTTACTTGATGTAGAGCATAAATGAAATATGTAAAATCAACTAATGTTATCTAAATAAAGGTAATTAGCGACATTTTTGGATATAAACGCCGCTATAAATATAACTTTTTGCGGCGTTTGTGTCCAAAAATGTCGCAATATGGTTCATCTCTTGTGGCGTTTACAACAAACGCCGATAAAGATTTGTACTTTAGTGGCATTTTCATACAAACACCGCAATAGATATAATATATAGTGGCATTTTTCTCAACAAATGTCGCTATAGATTTGTATATTAGTGGCGTTTATATATAAACGCCGTAAAAGCTACATAATTTAGTGGCGTTTTTTACAAAAATGCCACAAAATCTGAACCTCTATAGCGGTGTTTACAACAAACGTCGCTATATAGTTGTCCAGTAGTGGCGTTTTATACAAACGCCGCAATAAATATAATATTTTGTGGCGTGTTTTGCAACAAACGCCACAATATGTTACTATTTTACGACGTTTTTATATAAATGCCGCTATAGAGTAGGTCAGTATTAGCGGTTGCTCGGTAAATGCCTCAATAGACTTGTCAATTAGCGTATTTGGTTTACAAACACCGTAAAGTATTATAAAATCCCCAAAATCAAATTTCTTGTATGAGCCCTAATTTGTTTCTCACCATCGTTCAACCAAGCGTTCTGGTTCCCCTTTCAGTATCCATTTCAGCAACTCCGCCTTGCAGTGGCCACCATTGACGCCGTCGGTCCAAACTCTGTTTTTGGTCTCAGGTAATATTCTCTTCTCCGTATGAAAAGAGGGTAATGGAGATAAAAAAAAATCTTTGCATTCGTATCTTTTTATAGTTTCTTATCTTTCAGTTCATCTGTTTCAGGCAGTAAGGCAGTGGATAGGCATCACATCATTCTCCATCCTTTAAATGATTGCATTTTCCTTTCACAACAAGTTTAAACAAACACCATTGCTTTATGTGGTAAACCATGTTTCATTTCCCCCCCTTTTTCATTTTGACTATAATTTGGTGGGAAATTTGTATGGTTTTTATTTAAAAGTTTAAACTATTTGGAGTTCCTTCTATTGTATTCTTACTTGCAAGGAAACACTTAGAGGGGCAATAAAAGGAAGTTTCTGCAATTATAGAAGCTATGCAAAGCGATGACATTGTTAGCCTCTTCACATTACAATATATATGTTTTTTGTCAATTGTCTTCCTAAATTAATATGGCTTAGCGTTTTTAATATATTCTTCGAATATTTTGCCTGAGATTGTTGTTTTGTGTCGCTAGTGCATCGGCAACCCCAGTCCATTGGTGCGGGAGTGCCGCACAGAACCGAGCGCTGGGTGCGGCAGCCTCGCACAGCGTCGGGGGGAAGGAAGTGTCCGCATTTCAGACATTTCAATGTCTACTGGTAGCATTCTGCCTAAGTTTTTTTAGCTCTTTAGGGGGGATGGTTCTTGAGGCCCCGACAGGGTCCCCTGGGGTTGTGATCGCAACATGACCCGACGCTAATTAACAGTAACCTTTGAGCCCTTTCTCTTTTAGCGCTTTACTTTAGGTCAATTGAAAAGCTTTGAAGAAGGGAGATGCCATTTAATGATTCTTAACTTCAGGTTGTGAATTGAAGAATCGATTACTCTGTATTAGGTGATCTATATTCAAAATGAATTTTAAAAATTAAAAATATGCTGAGTTTTATTCTTCTGTCGATTTATGTTCCAAACATATAGTATTTATTGATCATCTATGTGGTATTTATTGATCATCTTTTGATGAATTCGGATGAATGGTAATTAGATGTAAATGATTTTCCAGGTTTTTGTGAATGATCAATTCTTGAACTGGGATCCACAGAACAAAATTAAAGTCCTGATTGTCTCTGCTATAGCTTATCATTCACTGTTTATGCACAACATGTAAGTAAAAGCTAATCAATCTAAAAATGTCCTTTATCTGTCGGTCTTGTTTGTGTTTTCACAGGTACCTGTTCATATATAGCTTGCATTAAGGTATTTAGCTTAATGAATGTTATCGTCTTTAGCAACACCTGATATAAAGAATTTGTACTGCTTTCACATATATTATTATGTTTGTTTTGGAACCAATAAATCTTGGTTTGTAATGTAATGTATAGCTGCCTTGGCTTGGAATAAAAGTGATGACCTACCCCTACCCTTCAAAACGACCTAAACGAGTAACGTCAAGTACTCAAACCCAAATATCTGAAATATTCTAAGGACTAGAAATTAAATTCATGTATGTAATTGATATTGTTGTTCAGCTTTCTGCATGAAAATGATTGAACCATTATTCTTTGCAAAACCTTCTGCAACATAATTTACTACCTAATCTAATCTCATCAGGGAAACAGTACGTCTGAAATGCATCAGGGCCCTTCATTTCATATGACCCCACACACTCAAGCCATCTTATTATCTCCAAATTACAAGCTAATACTGAAAAGGATAGGCAACAAGTTTCAACGTATGACAAAGCTTCCATATCAGATTCTGATGGACAATGGGGTCTGTCAGATAGTTTAGAACACCACACCTAACACTTCTAACTCCCAATCTTAGTTTAGACTAAGACCGACCTTAACAACCTTCGAAATCACTCTTAAGTTTTCTTTCTGGAGAAATATATTTTTAGATAGAAAGCTTTAGAAAAATTAACGTCAAATTATGTTTTTCATTCCTCCATGATGTTCAAAATAGAGATTTAGTCCCTATATTTTAATTTAGCATATTTATTCCAACTGTTTAATTTCATCTACGTACTTCTATACATATAATTAGGGATTGATTTCAACCAAAGACTTTATATCAACGCAAGTCCTTTAACACTTCAATAATGGTTTAGTTGATTGTTTCCTTTTAAAGTTATTAATTAATCCAAATAATTAACACAATAATGGTTTAGTTGATTGTTTCCCTTTTAAAGATATTTAGCTTTCTGAATAGACATTGTATAGTTGGCTCTTCTGATTTAAAATTAACTACTAGTGTTTCTTTCAGCTATTTGAGATAAGAAAAATAAACGCAAACTTTCTTTCTTCTAATCATGTCAACCAATTATTGTTGAACTCTGAAACGGAAAAATGTAATTTGATTGCTAATAGATATACTAAATTCAGCTTAGCTTTGACATTGAAAGTATGAAATAATACATAATCAAGTTTTTTAAGGGAAATTTAAAGTTTGATAGTCCTATTATAAATCTATTAGTTTAGATTCTAGTGATGTTTAGTAGGTTCAAAATCAAAGCAACTTGATGATATATATTAATTATCGGAATCTAGGAAAACATATATTATGACATGTTCAATATATGATATCCATTCAATGTCTTGATCACATATACAATATTAATTACTTACTTTTCTCTATAGTATTAGCAATAAAATGTGAAATTAAATGTAATGCTTTTGTTTAAGTTCTAAATTTATCTATAATATTAGCAATTAACATTTGAATTTGAAACTCCAGTGACAACTGTCGTTTTGATGTCAAAATAAATTTCTTCTTCTCGGATAATAATTAAAGGAAAATTCGTAGCGTAGAGAAGTAGGGTCGAATCCACAGGGACTTAGAAAATTATAAATTTCTGTCTGAATTATTTATGCCAGGCGTGAAACAGTAAAAATGGGGGGATTTTAGTAAAAGATAATAAAGTGATTAAATAAAAGTAATTAAAGTAAAAATAAGAAGATGAAGATTGTGAATAAATACGGTAAAAGTAGCCTCAAGCTTCGCTTTGATTCAATTTCCTTTAGATCATCGAATAAGATTTTCTCTTCGGGATTCACGTCGGTTACTTTGTCTACAAGGGCTATCCTTGTGACTCTATCTTGTATACCGAATACCCAAGGCAATATTTGATTCCGGCTTCGGTAGTTGATTCTAACAACATCTATTGTCGTAGATCAAATACCGTTTAAGTTCGTGGCGACCGACTCGGATTGTTGTTTCTATAACCGTCAATTCCGATCTCAATTCCCTCTTGGCGAAGCTATCTCACCAAGTGTGTTCCCAGGAAGTCGAATTGCTTTCTATAAGCCGAATCTTCATCCCACACGTTTAATCGCAACAACTTCTTGACCAAAGTCAATCTTCGATTTTGAAAACTGTTTTGATTTTGAAAAATAAGCGCAGAGATTGAGAGAGAGATTCTGAAGATATTAAGGGACCGTTTCAATTCTCCCGTTGGAATTGAATCATCGCGATAACTCTCGGCTTATGAAAAGTTTAGCTAAGCATGACAAAAGTCATACTTAGCATAAAAATAAAACTTGAAAATAAAGAAAAATTAAAAAGAACTTGAAAAGGAAAAGAGAAAACTTTTATAAAAACTAGAGAGAAAAGAAGAATGTATTCTGAATGATGAGTTTAGGCTTACCCCAAGTGGGTATTTATAGCCTCTCAAAGCCTAAAGGATAAACAAAGAAAATAATAAAATAATACAAAAGATAATTGTTTTTAAATTTAAATTCAAACTTAAACTAGTCTCCTAATACAACTCTGCTCGTCAATCTTCCAGAAGGCGTGCAGACGAAGTCTCCTAGAAACCGCCGCTGACTGGACCTTCTAGAAACTGCCATGTCAGACCGCGTCGTGCCCAGAGTCGTGCCCATGTCTCCAGCCGTGAACAACTAATAAAAAAATACAGAATTCGCCCGTTTTATCACCAATTCTGGAAAGTAAGGACCTGCACGAAAATAGACATAACACAACCAAATCAGCAGCAATAACTTCACAAAATCGAAGAAATAACGAACATATATTAACGATTCTGAACACTCATCAAATTCCCCCTCACTTATCTCATGCTTGTCCTCAAGTATGATTAACCAAATCAGTCAAAAACTTCATTAAACGTTCTTTGTCAAGTTTCATATTCAATGAAGCAAGGTAGAGACCACAATAACTATTGAAGTCAAGAAATCAATCAACTGAACATCACCAATTGAAACAAGTCAAGTGCAATTGTAATATCCATTCATTCATAAATCTCAATGCTCATAACTCAATACCTTACCGGGATTCACTCAAATCACTCAATGTGTTTGGGGTAAAGAAACGCTCAATGTCAGAATCGACACGATATTACCATAAGCCTGCAAGTAAATCAAATCTCCACTACTAATAAGAACAAGATGCATAAATCAAAGGGTCTTTTATTGGTTGTAACGTGGCTTAGGTAAAGGTGGGGAAAAAGGCTAAATATATGGCTAAAATTCAAGGCAAGGAACTAACAAATAATAATCTCAACTCCATCAAAACATTAAGCACAACAAGATAAAAAGATGACATATCAAACAACAATTTTCTCGTCGAAATGCATTTTTTCTTTTTCACACTTTTGTTGTTTTGTTTTCCATTTTTTCTTTCATGTCTTTTTTTTTCGAACAGTTTTTTTTTCTTTTTCGAACTGCTATTTTTTTTCAACATTTTTTTTGTGATGGAGAATACAATGATAAAATTATTCACTTGCCCTGAAAAAGGTAGAAAAGAGGGATAAAATAAAAAGGCTCGGGTTTATGAATATGGTGGAAACAAAGAAATGGAAATAGGCTCAAAAGTGGTTAACTAAGGGAAAATATGCATGGGTAGGCTATTTAGTGGGGAAACGGAATGGTTAATCCTAAGGTGCCCAAATCATTTTTAAGCATCATGTTCATGTGTAATCTCGACAGTATTTAACATGCAGGTTCTAGAATGTCAAATTTGACACACTCAATCAAACAAAATGAGAGCGAAAATGATATGCTCGTAAAGGCTCAAATCTCACCAAATTGTTTTCATGCATTGAGCTAATCACATTTCAACCAAACAAATCATGGAATATCACAAAAATACCAACTTATCACAATCCATGCTATCCATTATCAAGAATATCATAACCTAAATAATCATGTGTTCCCAAACAAGCATAGCATTCCAAAATTTTTCACCAAGACAAAGACAATCAATGAAATTTCTGACCAATTCAACTAACACATACTAGATTCAAAGCATAAAAATAAACAAAGGGAAATACAACCGACACTCTACTCCCCCTCACTTAAAGCGTTTTGCCTCAAAACGAAAAAAAATTAAAGTGCAAGAGAAAGAACAGAGAACTCCCCGGATTTAATGTCGACCGCGGCCATGGTGGGAGGTACTGGAAACATCATGTTGTCGGTGGAAAACCAGCATCTACATCCCCCGATTGTGCATACCATTGTGAGTGGAGAGGTTGAAAACACGTTAGCAAGGGCGACGGTGAGGAGAGGAAGAAAGGATGATGGTCTCGTGCTTTTTGGGGAATGAGCGATCGGGTTTGAGAAGATGAAGATGGTTGGAATTTTGGTTGAATTTGGTTTAAAATTGGTTCTTGCCGTGGGTTGTAGAGTTGGGAGTAAATGAGGACTTTTGGTTTTTCTGTAATTTAAAAAAAGGTATACTTAAAAATTGAAAAGGTGATTGAAAACGATAAGGTGGGGTCCATGGTCAAAGTAAGATAAAAGAGGGAAGGGGATAAGGTGGGCGGCAGAAGATAACAAAAAGGGGGAAAGAAAAAAAATGGGGTTTGCTAACGTGCGCCGACCCCTCTATGGGTTTTGCTAACGTGCGCCGTTTAGTTAAACGGTGCGCACGACTTGAGGCTCTTTTTTTCTACTCAATTGGATCGTGTACTGCTCAATGGACTCTGAAATTAACACTGTTCGAATCATAATTCCGTAATTTCTCACCGTTTAAGTTTGAAAAAATATTTGGTTCCTGCAAAATAAAAATAAAAATTAAATTAAACATGCTTGAATGAATAAAAATAAAAAGTAAAAATATATAGCGGAATTGAAAACAATGGGTTGCCTCCCATGAAGCGCTTTTGTTTAACGTCATTAGCTCGACGACCTGATTCAGTCTACAGGTTCCGTGACAGACACTTCCACTTCATTCGCTTTTTCCAACTAAGAAATTCCTTATGAGAAATTTGAAAATTCTCACAAAGATTTCTTCGGATATTTCCCAATTTTAAAATCTTGTCCAGAAGAATGGCCGTCAAAACATCTTTTTTACCAAAAAATGATTTCTTCAAACGACTCCTTGATGATTTTGACTTAATTTTTGATGCCTGCAAAAAGGAATGTAAATCTTTAGTTTTTAAAGGAGTTGAGATCAAATTTGAATCAACAACTGAAATATTTTTCAACTCCCTTATGTCGTCTTTTTTATCATCCGATTCCTTGCATAAATCATCAACAAAGTTAGATTCATCATCAACAAGTTCAAAAATGCCAACAAAATTAATACTATGAATGTTATCCGGATATCTCATTGTTTTATAAACATCAAATTTTAAGATCTCATCGTCAAACTCCATAGTAAGAATACCGCTTCGAACATCAATTTTTGCATTTGTCGTGCTCAGAAAAGGACGACCGAGGAGGATTTTAGAACCAATGTTGCTACGATCATTTTCCATATCAAACACATAAAAATCAGCAGGGAAAATTAAATTTTCTACCTCTACTAGAACATTTTCTATGAGTCCTTCAGGATAAATAATTGATTTGTCGGCTAGCTGAAGTGTAACTCTCATCTCTTTCAAAGGCTTGGTGGAAATTAAATTAGAGACGGAGAGGGGCATTACATTGATAGAGGCACCTAGATCGCACATAGCTCGCTTGATCTTAACCTCACCAATTTTACAAGGTATTGAAAACATACCTTGGTCTTTATACTTCGGTGGAAGCGGTCGTTGGAAAACTGCTGAGACGTTCGCGCCTAAATCCACTTTCTCGACCCCGGTAAGCTTCCTTTTAGTCATACAGAGATCCTTCAGAAACTGGCAATACCTTGAAAATTTCCGGATAACTTCGAGGAGAGGTATGTTAACTTCCACCTTCCGAAGTACGTCTAATATTTCCTTTTCCTCAGCTTTTTTATCCTTTTTAACTAACCTTGATGGAAAAGGTGGTGGCACGTCGTAGGGAGATGGCTTCAGATCGTCCAATTGTTCTTCTTCATTCTTATTCTGGGATCATGCGTCATTGGTCTTCTTTTCTTTTTGGACTGCTTGGTCCGATGGGATAGGTTGCGCTACTACTGTACCACTCCGAAGGGTGATGGTGCTAACGTTTTCCCTCGGATTCACTTCAGTTTGAGACGGAAGTTTACCTTGTGACTCTAATCTCCCAACGGTTTGAGCCAGTTGGCTCAATTGCTTGTACATCTCTTGGAAGTGGGCTTCAGTTCGGGTCTGGAATTTCTCCTGGGATAGTGTTAACCTTTCGACAATCGATTCTAGTGATGTCTTCTGTGGCTGTTGTTTTGGTGGAGGTCTCGCTTGATAGCTTTGATTCGGTCTCGGGTTCTGCGCATAACTGAAGTTCGGGTGATCCCTCCATGCTGGGTTGTATGTATTACCGTAAGGATTATAAGCTTTTTGGGGAGGTCCCGGGAAGTTTCCGACTACGTTTACTTGAGCTGTTGCATCATCTTGAATCAGTGGACAACCGTCTGTTGGATGATCAGGCAATGCACATATTCCACATACTCAGTTTTGTCCTGTCTTTCCTGCAACAAGAGAGTTTACGACTTCAGTTAACTTATCTATTTTACTTTCCAAGGAAGATGAACTTATCGCATGAACCCTTCGAGAAGGTTCATTATTTGCGCGAAACTGTTGGGAATTTGCAGCCATCGTCGATATTAAGTCTCTAGCCTTGGTAGGAGTCATATTCACCAAGGCTCCACCGCTAGCATCATCGATCATCTTCATTTCCAGGGGAGATAATCCTTCATAGAAGTATTGAATGAGTGTTTGTTCAGTTAGCCCATGTTGTGGGCAACTAGAACACAACTTCTTAAACCGCTCCCAGTAGTCGTAGAGCGACTCTCCATCAAGTTGCTTGATTCCAAGTATTCTCCTTCGTAGTTCACTTGCTTTTGCTGCAGGGAAAAACCTGTCAAGAAAAAGATGAGTTATATTAGCCCATGTAGTAACAGAATTAGGAGGAAGATAAAATAACCACTCCTTAGCCGAGTTGACTAAGGAAAAAGGGAAAGCTCTAAGTTTTATTTGGTCCTCGGTTACTCCATGTGGTGTCATGCTAGAGCAGACCATGTGAAATTCTTTGAGATGTTTGTGTGGATCCTCGTTTGGCAATCCGCGGAATGTAGGGAGGAGATGAATAAGGCCAGTTGTCTACTGGTATGGAGTTTTGCCTTGGGGAAAATTAATGCACATAGGTCCTTGTTCAGTAGGTGCCGCGGCTAACTCCCGAATAGTAGGTTCGGCCATCGAATTTGTATTACCTGAATTTGATCTTTCTTCTGGATCTAATTGTTGTCTCCTTCTTTCCCGAAGTGTCTGTGTGTGGAGTCTTCTAGCTTCAGCTTCGATCTCCGGGTTGTACTCCACTAATGTGCCCGGATTAGTCCTGGTCATAAATAAAAAACAAACAAAAATTAGTAACTTTGGCGAAGTCCCCCGGCAACGGCGTCAATTTGACAACTGTCGTTTTGATGTCAAAATAAATTCCTTCTTCTCGGATAATAATTAAAGGAAAATTCGTAGTGTAGAGAAGTAGGGTCGAATCCACAGGGACTTAGAAAATTATAAATTTCTGTCTGAATTATTTATGCCAGGCGTGAAACAGTAAAAATGAGGGGATTTTAGTAAAAGATAATAAAGTGATTAAATAAAAGTAATTAAAGTAAAAATAAGAAGATGAAGATTGTGAATAAATACGGTAAAAGTAGCCTCAAGCTTCGCTTTGATTCAATTTCCTTTAGATCATCAAATAAGATTTTCTCTTCGGGATTCACGTCGGTTACTTTGTCTACAAGGGCTATCCTTGTGACTCTATCTTGCATACCGAATACCCAAGGAAATCTTTGATTCCGGCTTCGGTAGTTGATTCTAACAACATCTATTGTCGTAGATCAAATACCGTTTAAGTTCGTGGCGACCGACTCGGATTGTTGTTTCTATAACCGTCAATTCCGATCTCAATTCCCTCTTGGCGAAGCTATCTCGCCAAGTGTGTTCCCAGGAAGTCGAATTGCTTTCTATAAGCCGAATCTTCATCCCACACGTTTAATCGCAACAATTTCTTGACCAAAGTCAATCTTCGATTTTGAAAACTGTTTTGATTTTGAAAAATAAGCGCAGAGATTGAGAGAGAGATTCCGAAGATATTAAGGGACCGTTTCAATTCTCCCGTTGGAATTGAATCATCGCGATAGCTCTCGGCTTATGAAAAGTTTAGCTAAGCATGACAAAAGTCATGTTTAGCATAAAAATAAAACTTGAAAATAAAGAAAAATAAAAAAGAACTTGAAAAGGAAAAGAGAAAACTTTTATAAAAACTAGAGAGAAAAGAAGAATGTATTCTGAATGATGAGTTTAGGCTTACCCCAAGTGGGTATTTATAGCCTCTCAAAGCCTAAAGGATAAACAAAGAAAATAATAAAATAATACAAAAGATAATTGTTTTTAAATTTAAATTCAAACTTAAACTAGTCTCCTAATGCAACTCTGCTCGTCAATCTTCCAGAAGGCGTGCAGACGAAGTCTCCTAGAAACCGCCGCTGACTGGACCTTCTAGAAACTGCCATGTCAGACCGCGTCGTGCCCAGAGTCGTGCCCATGTCTCCAGCCGTGATCAAATAATAAAAAAATTCAGAATTCGCCCGTTTTATCACCAATTCTAGAAAGTAAGGACCTGCACGAAAATAGACATAACACAACCAAATCAGCAGTAATAACTTCACAAAATCGAAGAAATAACGAACATATATTAACGATTCTGAACACTCATCATCCAGAAATACGAAATGGATAAGAGTTGGATTAATTTCTCAAGGGTTAGCGTCGAATATCGAAATGGAGTCGAAAACTTTCTAAATTTATTTTTTCTGAATGCAAACCAAGAGAATATGATTCTTTTCCCTTGTAAGCAGTGTGTTAACATTAATTGACACATTGGTGAAGTTGTGTACGAGCATCTAGTTGTTTTTGGATTTGTTCGGGGTATAGAAAATGGATCTTTCATGGAGAGTTTGTTTCAGATAGATCTGCTTCCACGAGTTCTTTGACTTATCCTGCTCCTTCTCACCATCCAACTTTTAGAGAATATGACATGGAAGGGATATTACGGGATGCATTTAATATGCATAATTATCTCTTTCTATTTCGTCTTTTCCACTTAAAATGCCTGGGAGGGTCAACTGGTAACTCCTTTACGCAATTGTTGGAGTTACTAGGAGAAGTGTTTCCTTTTGTAAAAATCCCTTAATCATGCAAAGATATGAAGAAAATGATAAAAGATTTGGGTCTTGGATATGACAAAATTCATAGTTGTCCGAATGATTGTATGTTGTATTGGGGTTATCGAAAAAAAATAGGAGTCTTGTCATGTATGCGGAAAATCTTGATGGATGACTAGGGAGGCAGAAAATGTTACTGAGGATGAAGCTCAAGCACGATCAAGAAAGAAACCAGTCAAGAATCTGCGCTATTTTCCTATCATACCTAGGCTACAAAGATTGTTTATGTCCTCCAAGACTGTTGAGTCTATGAGGTGGCATCATGATGGCAGAACCGATGATGGATTATTACGGCATCCTGCGGATTCTTTAGCTTGGAAGTCATTTGACAACAAGTATCCAAGTTTTGCGAGAGATCCTCGAAATGTCAGGCTCGGTCTTGCAACTGATGGGTCTAATCCTTCAAAATCATGAGTACTTCGTAGTACTGGCCTGTTGTACTTGTTCCATATAATTTGCCTCCTTGGATTTGCATGAAACAATCATCTTTCATCTTATCCATAATAATCCCCGGCGAGAAAGGCCCCGGAAATGATATTGATATTTACATGCAACTGCTAATTGCAAAGTTGAAACAATTATGGGAAGGGGTCGAAATGTACGATGTGTTGATGAAGCAGAACTTTAATTTACTCGCGACTTTATTATGGACAGTTAATGATTTTCTTGCGTATGCAAATTTATCTAGTTGGTGTACCAAATGTCGTTATGTTTGTCCTTGTTGTGCTACACAAACATGTTCAAAGTGGTTGGTTAATGGAAAGAATTTCTCTTATATGGGACATCGTCGGTGGTTACCTGATAATCATAGATTTAGATGTCATAAGAATATGTTTGATGGCGATGAAGAGTTTCGAAATGCTCCTGACCAAACAACCGACTCTGAAATATTCAGAATGTTGAAAAATATCAATTTTACTTATGGAAAGATGAATCAACCAAGTAGTACACGATCAAGGAAAAAGGCAAAGCATGTCAATGAAGAGGTTGAAGTTGACCAACAAAGTGATGATGAGTCTGATGAAGAGGATGATCCAAATGAGGTAGACTTGTGGAAAAATATGAGTATATTCTTTGAGTTGCCTTATTGAAAACAAAACAGATTTTGAGACATAATCTTGATGTAATGCATATTGAGAAGAATGTTTGTGAGAATATTATCGGGACCATTCTGAATGATGGCAGAAAATCTAAAGATAATCGTAAGAGTCAACTTGACTTAGTGGACATGGGAATTCGGCATGATCTTCATCCGTAATTACAACCGAATGGAAGATATTTCTTGTCGCCTTCTATTTTTTCTCTTTCGATGAAAGAAAAAAAAGTGTTTTGCACGGTGTTGAATTATATAAAGGTCCCAGATGAGTATGCATCAAATATTTCTCGTTGTGTCAATGTTAAAGATCAAAGACTTTATGGTTTAAAGTCACATGATTATCACATATTAATGCAAGATTTACTGCCAGTAGCTGTTCGCGGTTGCATGTCGAGTAAGGTGACTTCTTGTATCATTGAACTTTATAATATAATGAAAGCCATCAGTGGGAAAGTTCTGATGGTTGAAGAAATTGTTAAACTACAAGATCAAGTCTTCTTGACTTTATACAACTTGGAGAAGATATTTTCGCCTTCATTCTTCACAATTATGGTGCATCTGCTAATTCATCTTCCTCACGAAGCAATAGTTGGTGGACCAATTTTCTATCGATGGATATACCCTATAGAGAGGTGTTAATTGAATTACACGTTTCAAATTACTGATGATTATACCTTTTAATAAAATATATTTACGTAGTATGTTGTTTTGTGTATAGGTTCTTAGGCAAGTTGAAGTCTTATTGTCATAATAAGCGTTATGAAGGATCAATTGCTAAAGGGTATTTGGCAGAAGAATGTATGAAATTTTGCTCTAGATATTTGGAAGATGTTGAAACAAGATGGAATAGACCAAATCGAAATGATGTGTTAAGTACTGATGACTTACCTCAATATTATTTGTTTGGAAGTTATGGTCAATCATTAGGGAAAGTTGAAATTGCACACTTAGATGACACGACTTGGGTACAAGCACACCGATATGTTCTTTTCCATCACGATTCAATAGATCCCTTTCACACGTAAGTATTTCGGACCCAATCCTAATGAAATCTCTTAATCTTTTATATTTATCAATTTTTAACAACATAATATACTTTATAGTGAGTTTAAAGGAGTCTTGAGATCTCGTGTACGCTCCCGAAGATTAAATCAGCGAGAGCTACATAAGTTATTCACAGAAACTTTTCATGAATGGTTGGGCCAAACGGTAAGCAAATAAATCTTACGGAATACTTATAAATAATATATTTCTTGCTTTTTATATCGACATCAATGCAAATTAATTCACCATTCATGTGTAATAGGTTTGGAGTGGGAGAGAAGTTAGTGAAGATGTTAAATGGCTTTCTCAAGGTCCGAATAGAATAGTTAAAAGATATAATGCCTTCTTCATTAATGGGTTCAGGTTCTACACGAAATCTCGTGAAAGATTAATGAGAACACAAAATTGTGGAGTCGTAGTTACTTCGTCAACTACAAGTTATGCTACTGTAAGGGATAATAATCCGCAGGAGTGAGAGGTCGATTATTATGGAAATCTTACGGACATTATTGAGTTAGATTATTATGAAAAACGAAAGGTTGTGTTGTTTCGGTGTGACTGGATTGATGTAAACAGATGCATAAAAAGAGATAAATTCGGGTTTACAATGGTGAATTTCTCTCGATTAATTCATACGGGTCAACATTTGATGGATGAACCATATGCATTTTCTTCTCAAGTAAAACAAGTATTTTATTGTCACGATCCAATGGATGACGGTTGGTATGTTGTGCTCCGAAATACTCCTAGAGACTTGATAGACATCGGGGATGGAAGTAGAGATGACATTGAAACAAGATCAGAATGTTTACCTCTACTACCAAAAAACTTAGATGAAACTATCACTAATACAACACAATTTCAATGGGTTCAGGAGGACGTATACGAAGATATTTATGACAACTGACATTACATAAGAATGTTGTACGATTTTATATCTTCATTTATTTATTTATAATGTTATAACTTTTAACATATTGTCTTTCAATATATTCATTAATTAATTCGTTTTCTTATTACAAATGTTTGTTTATTACAGATATTATGCCGAGGAGAAAAATAAGTGATTTGCTGATTGTTCGAGGTTCTGAAGACCACGAACAAAGAAATAACGAGAAATCGAATGCAGTTGAGTCTTCTGAAGTTCCTGAAACTGTTGAAGAAGATATAGAAATTCAATGTAATCTTCAAAACTTTATTTATTACTTTGTTCATTTTCAAAACTTACATTTAATAATTTCTTATATAGTTAAAAATGCTAGAACGTGCAAGAGCAGAGGACGTACAACGTTGAAGGAATTATACCAACTTCCTCCTGGGCACCGGGTCAAAGTTTCTTGAAACGATGTCGGTCAACCTATTGGTCGGTCAACCTATTGGCCCAGAAGCACGTCTTCTAGCGGGTTACTTAGGCATAGTTGGATGTAATGTGAATCTGTTACCGATCAATTATAAGTCATAGCGTGAAATGCCTAATAGTAACAAAAATCAGGCGTTGGATTTTGTTAAGGTAATAATGTTATTATAATAGATAATCTATTATAATTTCAATAGTAATTTATACTTACGTTGCACACTTATTTGTTGTATAGGAGAAATTTTCTTTAGAGGTCTCTAACGATTATGTGAAGCAAGCGTTAGGAAAGAGATGGAGGGACCACAATTAAAGAAGAAATACTTCAAGAATGATCTCAACCTTGAAGAGAAGCTACAAACAGTCTCACCTGGAATGCTGAGGTACCAACGGGAAGATGCAGTCAGATTTTGGAGTTCACAAAAAGGACAGGTATGATTGTTTATGTCCTAAAATAATTTTAACGAATAATAAATCATCATTAAAAGTGGTTGTTTGACATTGTAGGTCTGAGAGCATATTAGTGTTGCTAGCAGGCAACAACAAAAGTTTACGCACATAGCTGGATCGAAGAGCTTTGCTAGTATAGCTAATGAGGAGGTATTATAGATTATTCACATAGTTATTTGTATTCCATTTACATAGTAACTCAAACTAATTATATTATGGTACATTGTAGGAAAATACATCCGATTCTAAAGTTGGCCAAATCCAACTCTTCGACATGACACATACGAAGAAGGATGGCACTCCTATGACTGCTGAAGCTGCAGAAATTATCGTACGTTTATTGGGTAGATATTTTAAATTTACCTGACTTTATTTATATTTGTACCATGACATTTTTTATTTTAATTAATTATTCACTTTTATTATTAGGAAAAATTGAGGGAGAAAAGGGCGGAGTATCATGCTACTGCTTCGAGTCAAGGTCTTGTTAATGATGATGACATTGAAAACCAAGCTATTAATGATGTTTTGGGTCCTGAAAGATATGGTTGGGTTCGCTGTCAATGATCATTCGTTACTCTCACCAAATATTTTGGACCCAGTTCATCACAGTATATGTCATCACAATCTCAATCTTCCCAATTAGAAATTAGTCGTTTAAAACAAAAGTTAGCTAAGATGGATCAACAAATGACTAACATGAAAGCGGAAAATGAAGCAAGGGAAGCAGAGAGAGCAGCAGCGGAAGCAGCCAGAGCAACAGTAGAAGCAGAGAAAAAAGCAGCCAGAGCAGTAGCGGAAGCACAAAAAGAAGCAGCGACAGCACAGAGAGAAGCAACATATTAGCAGAGATGTAAAGAATTTGAAAAACAACTCAATGATATGATGCATATGATACAGAAAACACAACCTCAGAATCCACCATCATAGTATCATTTATGTTATCAGCATTCTGTTAATGTTACTGAACCGCGTTTAACTGAACTTATATTACGTTAATGAAAACTTTTATTTATTATATTGAATTTTATGTTGCTTGTTTTGGATATAGAGTTTGATGTTATTGCTGTCATGTTTGTTAGATAATAGAACAGGTTGAAAAAATAAATTTGGGGTAATCGAACATAATTTTTAAATTGGTTAAATTATGTGTTATTTAGCGGCGTTTGTAAAATAAAAATGTTGCTATATACCAGACCTTTAGCGGCGTTTGTAACCCAAAAACGTCGCTATATACCATACCTTTAGTTGCGTTTGTATAAAAAACGCCGCGAAATTTCAACATCTATTGCGACGTTTTCCAGAAAAACACTGCTAAATCTCAACACTTATTGGGCATTTATGATAAAAACGCTGCTAAATCTAAACACCTATTGTGGTGTTTATGCCAAAAACGCCGTTAAATATCAAAACATATTGCGGCGTTTGTAAGACAAACGCCTCTAAATATCGTTACCTATTGCGGCTTTTGTTGAACAAATGCCGCTATTTATAGTTACCTATTGCGGTATTTTTCGTTAACAAACGCATCGAACTTTAGCGGTGCTTTTTGCGGCGCTTAAAAACGTCGCTATAGATAATAATAAAAACTCCGCAAAAAGCCAATTTTGCTGTAGTGGCTAGTTTTAGACTGACACAAACAAGACACATTATTGTAATTTGGTCGGTCATACCATTTCTACCTAGGCAGTTCAAGTGTTCATTAAGGAGTTACTTCCATGCCTTGCTCGAACGAAACGTAAAGGGATTGCTTATATTCTTGTGTTCTCATTTGATAAAGAAGTATTAAAAAATGACAAATTAGGTCTGGATATATGTGACAATTAGAATAAGGTCCGTGAGATCTAAATGGGGTTAATTGTAAGGTGAAAAAGTGAATAATGAAAAATATGAATCACATCAGTACCAAAAATGATTTTTGACGTGGATATTTGGAAAAAGAAGTTTAAAATAAAATAAAATATTGTTTCTAACATTAGTGTAACATTTACTAGAAATGTTAAGAATAGAAAGTAATTTTACAAGGGAAGGAAAAGTGTTTGATGATGATTTATATACTATTTTTCTTTCTTTTTTGGTTGAATATGGGTGAACACGTGCACGTAGGCGTCGTTGTCGGACGTTTTGATCCGTGATAATTATGTAATTATTGATTTGATTATTAAATGAATTGAGAGAGAACACATTAATGAATTTAATGTGATACTTTTTGGTCGTTTTTAACTCCCTCTCCCAACCCATAAATAGTTGCATTTAATGCTCATTTTAGATCATCCAAATACGATTCTCTCAAAGAGTTCTCTCCTATTCTCTACCCATCTTTTTTTAAATCAACGGTATCACATACTTTCACTTCAGATTTTGAGTGTACAAAATTATGAAAGATCATGTTAATCTCGAGGACAACATTTATTTCAAGGATTACACCAATCAAGACAAACTTGTTTCTAAGACATTGGTTCTTACATGACATAATCAAATTTTATGTAGTTTCCATAATCCATGATTTTCACTATTTAAATCTTTATCTAACATAAATTAATGGTATGATGTTAAAGAATGTCTATAACGTTTTATAAAATAGTCACTTTAGAATCTATTCTTTTTTGGATCATTTTAGACTCCAACGGTTCATTTTGGAGCAAAATATCATTTGTTAGATGAAAATTGTTAGTTTACAGAGGATCAACGTTTATCTCTAATGTGACAAGTCCTAAAAATACAGACGTGACACGTACCATGTGTCTAAAATGATAACATGGTAAATTTTCTATGTCCAAATGATGATGTAAAACATGTCACATGTCCAAAATAATATCGTCATACATGTCATATCAACATTTTAAATACAAAAGACTTTTCACTTGAACGACAAACATTATTATTAATTAGATAATAATAATTTTTATTCAACTAGAGAATATGTGGCCCCAAAATAAAAGTTAGAGGACAAAATGTTAAAAAAAATCAAAGTTCAACATTAAAAGAGAAAGGGATATATGACCCCAAAAACTTGAATGCCTTGGAAATAGCCTTGTATAACGTAAGTAGCAAGGTTGCTTTTCTAAATGCAAAATATACTTGATGAAGGATCATTAGTCCAAGAATTTGTCTTATCAATTTGATGTCGGGTCTTAATCAACCTTCCGAGAATGTGTTTCGTATTCAAGCTAGATTGATAATATATATATATATATATATATATGAAATTGAGAGAATTAAATAAAAATAAATGACAATATTTTGTCATATTTAGGGATGGATATATAACTGCACTCAACAAGTTTTAGTTCAATTTCATTGATTCAAATATATAGAGTCAATTTTTGAAAAACAAATTTTAAGTTTAGGATAAATCGAAGTCAAGTTTAGAGTAAAAAATAATGATCCGAGATAATATTATAATTTTTCCTGCATGTTTAAGAATTATTACTATATTGGATCTCTTTATTTTTTTTAATTACCTTTCTATTTATAACGAATGAAAAAAAGAAAACATATATAATTATTTTAATGCTTTAAATTATTTGTTTTATCTGTTTTAGTATGGGGTGGGTTTAAGTAAAAGCTTTAAATTTTTTAATTGATCGCTAATTGATAAAGAATCAAATTCTACCCGACCAATTTTATCCGTAGACTTAAACTCAAGAAATTTCATCTCAACTGAGAGTAATGTACCAACGATATTGTAGAAAGGGATGAAAACGACCATACATGAGTCTCTTTTTTCAATAACTATTAGTATTTGATATATTGTCCGATAATCTAAATGGGTATTGTCATAATCATTTTTTATAAAAATAATTAAATATCATTTTAAAAACAGTTACAACTTTAATTTGAAAATTTTGGTGATTTGAAATTAATTTGTATGAAATTGGATCAGAGTCACCATCGACCTTTAGGTTAGGTAGGTCGAATACCTAAAAATCGTCTTTTAAAACAAATTAAAGAAAAATCATTTTTTAAGACAAAATTTGGTCTGCGCTTACCAGAAATCAATTTAAAGGGTCCGAGAGTCGATTACGCGTGAGGAATGATTAACACCCCCACAGCGCCCAAAACTTTGTACTTAGTCACTTACAATGTTTTCGTAAATGGTGGAACTTATAAAACGAATATAAAGTTAATTTATGATCCATTTATTGAAGTTTAATTAATTAGCTTCGAATTAATTATCAGAAAAAATTCTTTAACTTGAAAAGAAATCTCGAGATTAACAATCTTCCGTCGGAAAAGCTAACTCGTCTATTTCTTATCTTTAAAGAATATTCTCTCATCATTTATTAAAAAACGTGAATCGAATATAAATGTAGAATCGACATTTGCGTATAATAAAATACATTGTCATTTATAAAAAAAAACATAACTTGCATTGTTCAATGTAAAATAAAAAATGAATTAACAATTAGCAAACTAAAATGGATTTATTTAAGTTCACATTTTGTTCAAATTCCGTATCGGATCACACTACTTCGATTAAGTGATGCTTTCCACGCCCATTCTACAAATAACGTTCTTGAAAAACAACCGAGTAATAACACATTAAGGAGTAAAATTTAATAACTAAAAAAAATTACATATTTAAACATGTAAAGGAACTACAATAATAAAAATAAATTGAATACATAAATATACACATACAAATATTGTAACATTAATATCTATTATTTATAAAGATATGAACATAATTATATAAGATGCAAAACAATAGTACATAAAAATAAATAATTAATAATACCCTACACATATACATATATATATATATATATATATAACACCAATGAAAATAAACACAAATGTAACACCTCAACCCGTATCCGACCCGAATACGAGTCTGAGATGCCACATTGACTTTTCAAAACCTTTTTCTTACAAAATATCAAAACATTTGAACTTTTTTTAAGAAAATACGATAATATATTGTTAAATCATGTTTGTTATAACCAATTTTAAAAAAATATATACGTTTTATGAACAGTAAAATATGATATAAATAGTGAACAGTACCGTATGAACAATAATGAACAGTACCGTGAACGGTGCCGAATGTGAAAATTTTTCCAGATTGCTTGAGGGGAACCGATTCCCCAGCTATAGGGTACCGATTCCCTGCTACAGTACTTTCGTAAAATACATATAAATTCATACAATTTAAAACGTTCATCATTATACATTTACCATTTACATATATACGTTTAAAACATTCCAAAACTCAATCAGAGCGTTTCTAATACAAATCCTTTTTATTACATGCCAACTAAATTCTTTCTAACAAAATACATGTAATTAAATCTACATTTCTGATCTGATCTTTGGTAAGGAGAACTGATCTGTCTTGTTCCTCTTTATTTCTCTTTTCGCTTTCCAAACCTACGTGTGAAACAATCACACGCTAAGTCGATGACTTAGTGAGACATATAAAACATGTAATATAACCATATACCATTTCATATAAACAAAAGGCATAAATCTGCAAATACTATCATTAATCACTTTTACTTACCATATATTCATCATATAACACATATATCACTATACCAAGGAATAAACATATCATGTAATTTCTATAACATATTTCATATTACCAAATATACATATCACATATAGTGTATTTGTTATTATCTCTTATTAATCCATGTACACATGTCACTAATTCCTTTTATCATATAACATATCATGCATTAACCAAGCAATGCATCATTACATAAATCTTGTGATCTATTCCATATAACAAATCACATATACATATCATATTCAGTATACTTATTAAATTTCTTTGTTAGCCCATGTACACTGTTGAGAACTGAAGGTATGTGAGTACATTGAGGTTGTGCACTAATGCTATCACCACAGCTCGTATAAATCCCATTGAGTGGCATATGAAATTTGTCCCGAATGACCTATGTATTTGTCCCGAAGGACCACTGTATATGTCCCAAAGGATCGCGTAGACCCTCGACTCTTGGCATGCCAACTATACATATAGCTCTCGTATTATATACTATGGGCATTATTCTTATGTTTCATATGTTCATGTACTCATGTCATTTCTCTTGTGATCACATATACCTTTCTTCTATCACATATCACTTGTATGTGTAAACATTTGTATCATATCATTTAACATGTATCACAAGTGCATGTAATCACGTATTACATGTAATCATGTAGATCATTTCACATGGTTATATCATTTCTCATTTATTCATGTACGTATGTCATATCTTGTCCATATATGTTCATATATATATATGTCACATATACTTTGAATCATCTTTTTCACCTATGTCATAACACATAGCACATATAAGCACATATTAGTTCATATAATCAAGTATACATACATTTCATGTCATTCACATCCTTATAATCAATACTCCATACACTATAACTATTGAGAATACACTTATCACAAGTCCAATTCCTTATAATCCTATAAACTAAAATGCACTCATAAGAGTCATATCAATCATATAATATTTTAGGAGTCACTTCTTACCATAGTAACTCTATCACTGGCTCATTGCAAGCCAATGTTTTTCGATAGCATAAGTACAATTAAATTGCACTCACCTTAGCCTTGCTTTGATTCAATTATAATTCTTTGATTGTTCTAGAACTTGTTTAGGCTCAATATCTACATAAATATAACATTTCAAAACAATTATCAGAAGCCTAAACCTTAAACTTAATGTTGATAACTTAAGCCAATTTAATGAACCAAAATTCCATTTTTCATTTAAAGGGAATCGATACCCCCATGGGGGGAATCTGTTCCCTCTGCACAATCTGGAATTTTCGTTCAAGCTCAGAAATCACTGTTCATTGCACAAAAATTCTTTATTTCCACTTCAATTCTTCATATTTCATCCCCTTTCATAATCTTAACTCAAATATACATACTTAAACTAATTTATATCCATTTATTTAATCTTAAACCTCAAAAATTCTATTCTCCATATAGAAATCAATAATCATACCAAATTTTCCATGTTATCCAAATTTAATTATAACACTTCTAACTTCTTATTCTCATAGATAACAAGTCAAATTCAACTTCATATTCAACTTATCAACTCTATTTCAAGATTTCATTCAAGAACTCAAAATCTTTAATCTCTTCTATACCTTTCATCTTGTTGTTTTAGAACAAATTATGCTTTCCTTAAGCTTAATTATTATCTAATGATCAAAACCCAACCTTTATTTCAACAAATAATCAACAAAATAGAAAACTCTTACCTTTGCATAGCTTCCACAATTGGAGAAGAAAATGAAGAAGATAACTCTTCCCTCACGTGATTCATTCATATAAGGGAAAATATATTTCTTGTCAAATGACCATTTTTCCCTTTAATTCTTTGGATAATTACTAAAAACTTTCAGGAAATATCCCCAAATATATCATTGAACTATTCAACTATTTTATTTTGACCAACAAATTCTGAAATATTTCAATTTGGTCACTAACCCGATATTGAGGATGTTACACAAAACATATAATACAATCATTTCAAGCATTGAAAAACTAAAAAAATGAAACAGTGAGGACCTAATGAACAATAAACCCCTAAGATTTAAACACCAGATTAAAGAGAGTGGCCAGAATGCAAATGAAACCAAACATAAGACTTCAAAGCATAAATTACTCAATTTTAAATATTGAATAATACGAATGACAAAAATGAATACTATAGAAAATCATCAGTGAAAACTCTAAATACTTAAACATATAGGATTACAAACATATGGGACTAAAATAAATTAAATAAAAAACATGCAAGGGCAAATAACAATTAGACCAAAATACATTCACATTAAATAGTGATTAAAATAAAAGGTGCATAAATCACAGGGTCAAATTAGAATATCAGCAAACATAACATAGTATATAAACTAGTGACTGAAATGAAAATATTGAAACAAAGAGGCACACAATAAAATATCACAAATTTCATTAATGGCTAAAACAAATTGATACAAAATATAAGGAACCTGAACAGAAATTTACCCATGCTCTAAAAAACACGCTGAAGACCCCTAGAACGTTTTCGTTTCGCGTAGCGTATATATGTGTTTTAAACCAGCTTCAAACAGTCATATATCTCATTTGTTTTTTTCTCCTTTCAGCCAGAGGAGAGAGATGGAGAGAGTGAGAGAAAGAGAGATTCAACCGAAGCAAAATAAAACCAGAATTTGGCGAGCTGTCATTGCGCCGACCGTCACTGATCGGCGTCGACCGTCGTCCACCGGTGTCAGAGAAGAGGGATAAACATACGATTAGGAGCACCTCTTCACCTTGGTCGCGGATCCAAGCCTCGTTTGGCCTGAAAATGGTTTAAACGTCATAGATCTACAAAGAGATGCTTCGATGTCTTCGGCTCCAACGACCCATGGTATTCTCACTTCGAAGCTGAGGTAAGGGCTTCGATCCTTTTTCTTTGCTGCTCTTCCTTCTTTTTCTTTTGTTTCGAAATCTCTCTTTGTTTTCCTTTTTTTTTCTTTTGAACCCCTCCCCGAATCTCTTTGTATCTTTCTTCTATTTTTCCTCTTCCCCCGAAAGTTCTCATCTCCTTTTATGTTTTTCTTTTCTACATGTGATGGATCCACTTGATGGATTGCTCTTTTTCCTCTTTATGGTGATGGCTTCTGCATGTGTATATCCCGAGGTAAATCCCCTCGGGATTTCTTTTTGATCTATTTTTCATTTGTTTATTTGGGTTCTGATATCTTGCACTGTAGGTGATCATTGTTCGATGGATGGGTGTCACTGTGTGGCCAGAGTTATCAATAGCAGCAGGGACAATCGACAGCGACGCAATAGCAGCTATAGTTAGGGTTTCAAAACCCTATTTGTCTTGGGTCGGGTCACTGAGTTAGGTCGGATCCTGGGCTGCTGAATCGGATCTTGGGGTGTTGGGCTTAGTCAGTTGTTTGAAATTGGGTCTGATTCGGGTCAATGGTTGTTGGGCTTGTCTGGGTTGCTGGGGCTTTAATTGAGTTCACTTGATGTTGGGCCAGTTCGAGTTTGGGCTAAATTGGGTTTCGGGTGAGATTGTAATTGGACTCCATTTTCAAGCCTGCAAAAATATGTAAACAAAGTAAACAATAATAATAATAATAATAATAATAATAATAATAATAATAATAATAATAATAATAATAATAATAATAATAGAATAATATTTTTGTAGACTCGGACAAAAACGAGTGTCTACAGGTACTATATAGATTTATTATAAGAACAACTTTTTTAACTCAATTTACTTCATTACTTGAGAATTCAAATTTCTAATTTTATTTTAAAAATTTATAATGTATCGTCCCCCTAAACGTACTATTTCATTCACTTAAAGTTGTTTTGTTTTAAGCGTCTCCTAAATCTGCGTACCAGTAAACTTTGTCACGTGAACGTTGGAGCATTGAAATCCCTCTCTGGTTTTAAAGGAAGTAAAAAGGTGTTCTCTATCCTCACATGAAATGATTAAGAAATTTTAGAATATTGATTAGCACAAAAACTAATGATTGATTAGAAAAAGTAGTTTAACACTTTACTAGAGGAATCGTTCAGAGTGTCATGTTATCCAATAATTGCCCCGAAAGAAACAACAATGAAGAGGCATGAAATTAATTAATTAATCATTATGGTATAGTCATGTTACATTATATATCTCCAAGATTTAATTGATTTACTGCGTGTTATCTCCACGAGTTGCATGTAAATTAATAACCTATGGTTCTAAAGACTAAATTAACAACATTGGAAGCAAAACAACACATTATTGTCTAATTGCTTTTGCTTGCTAGTTGTAGTCGATGAAGTTGGCAAAATTCCGAAATCAAACAAGTAATGGCAAACCAACACACCAGGAATCGTTGACTACTCCTTCCCTCTATTCCATGAGTCTAATTTTTAGGTTAGTGGAACCCATGGAACGAGTGTCGTGATTAAAGTAAATATTATTCTTTCTAGAGGTTTTGAGATTGAGCAATTGTATTTATAGGATGTGTGTGCGTTCATTGTCAATCAACTAAGAAAATTCTGAACATATATTGTAACTTATAATCATCCCAGATTAATAAAAATATAATTTATAGGTTAGTGGAACGCTAAGAAAACTGATTCTAAGTTCTTCTACATAGACTACGAATTCCCCAGTTTTGATGCTATTTAATTTTTTTTTTCTTTATATTCATTGACATTATTGTTTAATTGTATTGTATGAACTTGTAATCTGCTTGGTTGTGGGTTGGGTACTATACTGCAGACCGAACCAAAAGCAGTTTCTGTAAATCTCCTTTTTCAAGTTAGACCAAAACATGCCAACATTGATATTTGATAAACTTGTTTAATTAAATTTATAATTGTATTCTGTTTTATAATATATAAAAATAAAAATGTGTACAAAAATTGAAAAGTAATATAACTGAGAATATTCTCAAAATTATGCAATTAAGCGTCACAAAATATTTAATTAAGAGTCAGAGCCAGCATTAGTAGTTGTACCAATCCCAACTTTTTTATTTTTGTTCAAATACCAATCCCAACTTGCAGCCATGGAGATGAGCCTCCACTCATATTGATGTCCTTTAGTTTTGTTAGCTTCAACTTTCTGTCTGTTTCGTCGTCTGCATTTTGCATAAAACTATTACAATGATCATTGTTGTTTTGATTGTCAACCTGTTGCTGTTGATTATCTCCTTTATCTTTAGCCTCACCGCCTCCTAACCAGGGCTGTAAATAGATTCCAGTCGAAACATCAAAACCCGATGGATTAACGTGCTTCCGTCGAACAACATCATGATGATCAGTTGAGGCTGGAAGATTGAGATCGAGTTTAAGATTGAGTGGCTCTGAACTGTCGATGAACTTCGGCTCCATTTGATCTTGGAACCGATGAAACTTAGCCAAAGAGGAAGTGTCTGGCGAATTCGAAGTGATCCAATGGCATCTTTTGTGTCCTCCCAATGCTTGTCCCGATGAAAAAACCCGGTGACAGATTGAACATTCGTGTACTTTTGATTTCTTTTTGGGTGCAGAAGCCAATGGAGTGCTGGTTCCTTGATCAAATTGCAAAGTTGACAGTGATTTCCTAGGGAAAAACTCTTCAAGTGTGGTAACATCATATGCTTGACTATCGTTCATACGATCCAGCCGAGCTGCGAAACATCCCTTAACTTTCTTGTGACTAGCTCTGTGTCCGCCCAATGCCTGATGAGAATTAAACACTTTCTTGCATGCTTTGCACTCAAACAACCCTTTCGCTACGCCTTTTGCCTTGTCCATGGGTAACCTACATGCAATAGGAGCAATGAAATTCATTGTATTTCTTCTTTCCTCTTCTTTGCTGGCCGAAGCACAAGACTCCTCAGGCTCGGTTATAAATGGAGCAACCGTTGCATTAGATAACAGCATTAGGCAATTAGCGAGATCTTCCTCTTCGCTCGATGGGGAAAAGGAGTTGAAATCATCCACGTTAGCTCTATACGATCTTTTCCTTTTAGACCATCCGCAACCTCGCCTCATCATGTCATTGTCGCCGTCCGAGCCAGGCGAGGACACAAGCGATTCGGCATCGTCGGAGCTGCATTTACCGTGCTCAAGAAACGATTTCCAAGACAGAAACTCCTTCCCACAATTCTCACAAACCCTACAGGTCTTTAATCGATTAGGGTTGGTTCGCAACGCGTACATGCGCTTGTTGCTAGGTGGCACATTCCTTCCTAATTTATCTTCCCAATCACTTGCATGATCGTCGTCGTCAATGTGGCCGCTTTCGTCACCTATTCCATGCGCCCTCATATGCCCACCAAGTGCTCTTCCGGACCCAAATCCTTTCTTGCAAATTCTACAAAAGTGCTTAAAGTCCGATTGTTGTTGATCCGCAATAAAAGCCATACGAAAGGGAAAATAAAATGAAGTAAAAAGCTGAAGGAAGAAGGACGAGTCGATTGTTCTTGTATAGTGAAAGATTGTTGCAGAGTTTGTATGGTGAAAACAGGCTTAGAGACTTTTTCCTCGGCTTTGTGGTGGTGCTGGTTTCGCCGCCTCCAGTCAATTCAAACGATTACTATTAACTATCACGAAAAGAACCCTACGGAATCCGTACAAACCAGTGACTGTGTTTGGTCCATTGGAGTGAGAGAAAGAAATATATATAAAGAGAGAAGAGAATGTGGGTTGAGAGGTTAAGAGAGAAAGTGGTTCAAACTGCCATACCTGTTCAATTCCAAGCCAAGAAAAACTATCCCACGCTTCCCCTTGTCTATCGGTTTCTTCATCCTGCATTTTCCACATTTTTTTATACTCTCTCACGTTTTTATTATTGTTTTTTTCTACGTACGACACGGCTTGGCTATAGGAAAATGAGTAGCACATGTTCAACTTGGAAACAATTAATTAAACTAAATTATTATGGTCTTAAAAATATATAGGTATATCTTTTCTTTTATATTATGTTGTTGCTGCATTATGTTATAATTGCTTTGGATCGATAATATTAATTAATGACCGAATAATTAGGACAAAATATCGTGAGTTTTGGTTAGTGTAGGTCATGTTGAAGTAAGGAGTCGACTCAACCAATTATCCTTGTGTGTTTGTTAGTTGATGTAATGTTAAAAAATAAACGTGATAGATGCCCAGAAGTAGTAAAACTTTTACTTATTACGAACCATGTATGCTCACGTTAAAGTATGACCAAAATGAAGTATCAAAAGCCAAGGACATTATATATATATATATATAAATTATAAAGCAACCACAAATTACATCGTTAGTTGCAAGTAAGAAAGGAGGACAACCGGATCAAATGTCGATAAATGATAAATTTTGCATATTTGAAAGCAATTTTTTATACAAAATGTTACAAATTAACAAGTAAAATGATCAAATAAATAAAATAGAATATCACGATTTTACTTAAAAATCTTTGACATAAAAAATAACACAGACAATAATGTATATAAATTTCACTAATATCAAAAATAAGAGGAATGTAAAATTATGACTTTGTACGGTTCAACTTAACTTCCAACTCTGATCTTAATATCTTTTATAAGGACAATTACTTGATCACAACGGAAACTTGCATAGGAAAAATCTACTCAAATTAAGTTTTTTACTTTTAATCAATGTTTAATAGTAGAAGCATAGTTCCGTACGAATTCAAACAAAATTCAAATAGTAAAACTCTAACAATTTTCACCTTGACACTAATTCTGAAAGTGTAAAAAATTGAAAGATAAAAAACACAAATTTAACCTAAAGTTCAAACTCAACAAAACACCAATTCTCCACCTCGACGAACAAATTCTCTTCCTTAAAACATATTCTCGACCTTTTCTACAAAAACCTTAAAGATATTAATCAACAACGAATGTTAACTGAATCAAAGTCATGGTTAAACTTAAATGTAAAAAGTAGTTTAGTTTTCACATCAGTAAGATCATTATAAATTATAATTATTTATTTTACTCACAATTGTATCACCATGAGTAATAACATGTACAACGTAATCTAGATTATAAAAGACAATTTATCTTTAACTACCAATAATGAATCAACTTTGTTAAATCTTTGTAAGGTCTAATTTTTTTTCTATATCTGTCTACTTCTCCTGAAGTAGTACATGGAAAAATAATTATATCTTTAGTGTTATTAATTTGACAAATTAAGATTTCTTGTGCTTATTAAATTCATTATTCTCAATAAATTTAAAAAAAATGTTGAAACCTTAAGATGCGTTTGGTTCACGGAATGTAAGATTACCAGTGGGAATATAAGATTACCAGAGAATAGGATTAATGGGAATGTTGTATTTTGTGTTTGGTTGGTTTAGCAGGAACGTAAGATTATCGCGTATGGTTAAAGGAATAAAAGATTATTGGAATGTATATTTGACCAAATTGTTCTAATTATATATTTATTTTTTTTAACAAGTTGGAAAATATTTATATATTTTCTTTAAAATTTTGAATTCATAAAATTTATATATATATTTTTTTACAAAATTGAAAATATAAAAAGGTTTAATGAAATGGTAAAATTTTATTTTAACCCCTGAACTTCATATAAAATTTTAATTATAGACTTTTTTTTGTAAATCTAAAATAGTTTAAGGATAAATTTGTAATTTAATCTTCGTATAATTTTTATTATTCAATGATAGAATAAGGATATTTTTGGGGGGGAAATTAAGGGCATTTTAGTCAAAAACGCTGGCAATCCAACAATACCTAAGGAAAGGGAGGTAATGACATTCCTGGTAATATACCCCAAAAAGTCTACTATTGGTAATAAATATTACCGAGAATGAGATTCCCAACCAACCAAACATGGGAATGTGGATTTCATTCCCATGAGAATCCCACATTCCTTTAACCAAACAACCCCTAAGGGTGCGTTTGGTTCACAGAATGTAAAATTACCAGTGGGAATAAAAGATTACCAGGGAATAGGATTACTGGAATGTTACATTACTGTGTTTGGTTGGCTTGGCTTGAATGTAAGATTACAGTGTTTGGTTGAAAGAATAAAAGATTACTGGAATGTATATTTTACCAAATTGTCTTTGTTCTATATTTTTTAACAAGTGAAATTCTAAATATTTAAATAAAAATTATTTATATAAAAATTCTATTTGTTGATAATATATTACTTGAGTATTTAAATATATCATGTATTAATTTTATTTTAATTAATATTAAATTTTACATAATTTATGTAAAACTATATTAAAATTTTATATAAACATTTAACTAAATGTTTACATTGTGAAAATTCTTCATAGATATTCATAATAATAAAAAGATGTAAATGAGTTTTGTTATCTAAAAATTTTCGAGTTAAGTCGAGCTCTATTTCAGAATTTTCGAGTCGAGCTCAGCAATATTCGAGCTCGACTCGGTTCGTTACACCCCTAATATTAGTTGATAATATGGAATGGGTTTTGATGAATTCGTTTAATTGGTCCATTAATTAAGTTTAACTTTTCCATGTTCGATTTTGCACCAAAAACCTTAATTTCTATAGACATTTTAACTTTGGACATCCCAAAAACTGAAATTGAGGTATATAAATAATGTATTAGTTGTTAATAGAGAATGTTTTTTTATGGATTTGTTTAATCGATTCATAAAGTAAACAAACTCAACTTTCCCCTGTTCAGTTTTGCGCTAGAGACCTTATTTTCTATAGAAAAATTAACTTTGGTAAAAATGGTATGATGCTTCAACAATCATTGCAGGAAAGCAGTGCTCATGACATCCCAATGATTGAAATTGAGGTATGTTAGGATATGTTTTGCTTTAGGTGATATGAAATGAATGTGTTTTTTTTTCCTTTTTACTCGTAAATCAGTAATGCCGTTTGTAGAAGTTGGTAAGTCAAGTGCAATGTTCAAATACTAGCATGTTTTCTATAGCTTAGAGGTTACTTTCCAGTAAGATCTGTTGGTTTTAGACAAATAAATGTGACATGTCAAGAACACTCGATCTAGTAATATTAAGATAGGGATTGTAGGTGCCATTTTAACAAAGCTAGATAGAGGTTCCTTGAAATAAAACCATAATACATACTAGAATGGCTCCAGTTGCACCTACATGTTGAAAATATTTATTTATTGTCTATGTCCTGAATGAAAGTATTTCAGCTTATGAGAATAAGTTAACCAATCGCAAGTCTACATATTTGCTTCAGGAGAGGCAAGTTCCTTGTTCCGCCGCATCAGTCTCGAAGTAGCCTCACCTCCCTCTTCAGGAATAGAGGCAATGCAAAAACAACCCTATGCATCTGTCAATAGAGAATAAATATTTTATTTATACCATAAAATGGTTAGATCATAAAAGAAATTATAGTAAAAGAGATCAGACTTTGCAGGCCAAGATGCTAAGCCATCGAGAAATAAAATGGACCATCACTCTAACTCGATGGGGTTTATTTCCTTGCACGAAACGAACTATAATAGCTTCAAGGAGTCAATTTTCATAACAAAAGTAAATACCAGGTACTCTGCAGAAGAGTGAAAGAGTGAAAACTGAACTTGATGGAATGAGTTCTCACCTCAGAGTTGTAAAATCTAAGTTATCTCTTATGATGGTAAACTCCATCTAGCTTCTTAATAGGGTTTATGGGATTCATAAAATCAACCGGTAGTCCCTCTATAGAGCATAACAGGAAACCAATCACACCACTGCATTGCAAAAGAAAAGGAAAACAGAAGTCAGAAGTTGGAAATGAGATAGGCTATGATTCGAAGACAGGTCTGCAATTGGTAAATGATACCATATAAAATTACCACTGTCAAAAGCATCATTAATATCTAAAAAAGAACCAAGGGGAAACAACAGCTTAATTAAATACCTAGGATAAGTTGGAACACTTGTCCATGTTACAGAGGACACCACCAGGCCTTAATGCTTGAGCTATAGTCAAAAAAAATGGTTTTTCTACAAGCTCTTGAGCAGGACCTAAATTGCAAACCGAATGAGTAAAAGCTTGAATGATGTTGAGTCTTAAAAGCAAAAATACCGTGTAAATCTTCTTTAAGAAACCATCAATGCTGAAAATAAAATTTTATCATATCATACATTACAACGTACCTACAGGATCTGATGAATCAACAATGACCGCTTTATACTTCGCTTTTGGAACATGACGAAGAAACTCAATAGCTATTAAGATTATATGCAAGTAAAACATCAGTTTAGGAATTAAAGCATCATGCTTGACCACTCAACCGAAAATTCACATAAAAAATAGTATAAATGAAACACATAAAATATTCAATATTGCTTTCACATTCCATCACCAACATAAAATGAACACGAGGGTCCTCAAATCCAACAGCTAATTCTGGAAAGAACTTCTTGGAAACCTATAAAAAAGTTATATATGGATACTAAATGAGTGTTTTCATACAAAAGGTAAAAGGAAAATGAAACAAGCATAGATACTAAAATACAACATACATCTAAAACCATCTTATCTATTTCACATATATCAATGTGCTCAACGGAGCTGTACCGAGAAATCTCCCTAAGAACTCCACCATCACCACCTCCAACAACCAGTGTAACATCCTCAATACCGAGTTAGTGACTAAATTATAAAGTCTTATAATTTAGTGATTAAAATAGAATGATTGAATAGTATAAAGATTTATTTGTAAATTATTGTATAGAATTAAATTGAAATGAAGAATGAATAGAAGGGCAAAGAGGTCATTTATAAGGAAATAAGAAATGAAGGGTTATATATTAATCTACGTGGGTTGAAGAGGGGAGAACACAAAGGCTTCCAGAGTTATTTTCTTCTTCTTTCTTCCTTGTACGAGTAAAGCAAAATAAAGGTGAGTTTTCTTATTATTGAGTTTCTTGTTAAATTTAAGATTGAGTTTTGATTATTAGATGATAACTAAGCTTAAGGAAAGCTTAAGTTATCTTAAAATCAAAGGATGATAAAGTTAGAAGAGATTAAAGATTAGAGGTTCTTGAATGAAATATTGGGATATAGTTCATATCTAGAATTAAAAGTTAAATTTGACTTGTCATCAATCTAGTTAAGACATATTAAGTGTTAGAAGTGGAATTAAATCATGTTGCAAAGTTGGTATAATTCTTGAATTTCATAAGGAGGATAGGATTTTTAAGTTTAAGATGAAATAAATGAGTATAGATTGGTTTAAGTATGTGTACTGGAGTTAAGAATATAAAAGGGAATGAAAGATGAAGGAATTAACTAAAATGAATAACTTTTCGGGTTCAAGAAGTGAATTCTAGGCAGAGTGCATCGATACACATCCATTGTGTACCGATGCATCAAGGATAAAATTCCAAAAATTTTTGAAGGTGCATCGATGCACATGAACTGTATCGATGCACTCCTTTAAAATAAAAACATCGAATGTCATCAGTGTATCGATGCACAAGTAGTGCATCGATGCACCCCTTAATATTCAAACATCGAATGGGATTTATGTACCGATGCACAGGTAATGCATCGATGCACCCGTTAAGGGATGCATCGATGCACTGTAGAGTGCATCGATGCATATCTTCATTAAAAGATGAAATAACTTCTTTTTTTAGCCTAAGGAGTAATAGTTTAGAATATATCAATTAGTATTCTGATATGTATCAATGTATTACTTTGTAGATATAGAACATAATATTGTTCTGGAATAATCAAAGGACTAGAATCGAATCAAAACAAGGCTAAGGTGAGTGTATTTTATAGTTAAAGTGTATAGAGACAAGACTTGTGATAAGTCTATCTCTGATAGTTGAATTCATGATTTTATACTCATGTACATGCATACATATATTATTGTTATAGTGATATCATGCATAATCTATTATGTTTTAATATGATATTATGTGAACGAACGTCATTACAAGAGAAACAATCCAGGTATGTGGAATAATGAAAATGATTATATGTGTTTATATGAAAAGTGATGAAAGAGATATGAAATGAGAAATGTATTCATGTTTAAGCCCATGTTATATGATATGAGACCTATACGTATAGTTGGTATGCCAAGAGTCGAGGGTTTATAGTGGTCCTTCGGGACATATCCAGTGGTTCTTCGAGACGTATCCAGTGGTCCTTCGGGACGTAGTGGTCCTTCGGGACATATCCAGTGGTCCTTAGGGATGTAATGGTCCTTCGGGACAAATATTCACTGCCCCTAGTGGGAATTTATCGAGCTATGGTGACAACGTTAGTGCACAACCTCAATGTACTCACGTACCTTTGTTCTCAATAATGTACATGGGCAATTGAAAGATAAATTAAAGTGAAATTGATATAAGAGGTAAGTTTCATATGTGCATAACATGATTGTATATGTTATAGTGAAATATATACATGCATATTGAAATGTCATGATCAAATGGTAAGAATGCATATTCATGAATCTATTGTTACATGTTCATTTATTGCCTCACTAAGTCTATGACTTAGCGTGTAAGTGATTTACACGTATGTACCAAGAAACAAGAAGAGCAGTATTAGAAGTGATAAGAACAACATCACTACTAAAAGATCAGATCAGAAGTAATTGACAAAGTTGGTACTTTGGGTTATCATTGAGTGTTGGCATGTAATAAGTTGTTAATTACGAATGCTCTGATCGATTTTGTATTTCGTTGTCTCTCTTATGTAAATTAATATATTTTGTTTTAATGAAAGTTTAAAATTTTCCGGTTTTTCTTTAAGTGTCAAAGTTTGAAAAGTTAATGTGACACCTCGGGCTCATATTTGGGTAAGATACGGGTTAGGGGTATTACATTTAATGGTATCAGAGCTACGGTTTAGTCGATTTTCGGCATAAAATGAAGTCTAGAGTGTCTTATAATGTATACATGCCAACATAATAGTGAAAACTTCTGATCTGATAGAATAGTAAGTATTTTGTTTTGCTAATAGAATGATATTATTGTGTGTTAATAGATGTTCGGACATGGTAGTTCTAGAAATAAAGCGGGAGATGATAGACCCGCTGAAAGTAGCAATTCACCTGCCCTGGCCAAGCAGAGTGAAGAACAGACACCCTCTGGAGTGTCTGTGAATGATCAAGATGTATTCTTTAGAACGTTAGACGCGGTACTGACGTGTTTCTAGCCTCCTACTACTGCAACTCCGAAAATGAATATTGCGAAAGAGTTGAAAGGTTTAGGATCTCCCGAGTTTAGAGGGGAAGCTGAGAAAGGTCCTATTACTGCGGACCTTTGGCTTAATGACGTGAAAGTCATGCTTGAGGGACTTCATTGTTCCGATGCTGAGAAGCTAGATGGAGTAATTTTCTTGTTGAGAGGGAAAGCAAGGATTTGGTGAACCAATGTTACATTGAGGATGTTTAGTAATCAAGTAACTTGGTCATTGTTTTTAGAAGAATTCAATCATAAGTACATCAGAGATTAATTTATTCGACAGATAAAACAAGAGTTCATGAATTTGAAGCAATGAAATCACACTATATATGAGTACGAGTGTGAATTCAATAAGTTGAGCCGCTTTGCTGTCGAGCATGTTCCTACAGAGAAAGATGCTTGTGAGTGGTTCGTAGAAGGATTACGTCCTCAATTGAAGGAAATGCTTATTGTATTAAATATATCCTCGGTTCAAGAGGTAGTCAATCGTGCTAAAGCTTTGGAAAGAGCTCAGAATGAGAGATTTAAAAATTCAAGAGCTTAGACAGTCAAAAGAACGAGTGCTTCTTCGAGTTCTGCACCATCAAAAAGGAGCAAAGATGCTGGTTCTCGATCTCAAGCTAGATCAGAGTCAGTGGCATCCTCCGCAAGAAGATCAACTCTGATGAAAGGTATACAAACTCAGTCAGTGGGATCTGGAGCTGGGAGATCTAATCAGAGTCAAGCCAAACAATGCCCACATTGTGGAAAGAATCATTCAGAGATATGTAGGATGATTTCCGGAGCTTGCTTTAGATGTGGGGAGACCGGACATTTTGTTCGGGATTGTCCGAGGGGAACCGGTGAATCTGCATTACCGGAGAGGTTTATTTCTGCAGGCTAAAGGGGTTGAGGTAGAGGAAGAATTCAGTCAGAGTCTTCTGTTCAACAAGAGATACGTTCCACTGCTCGAGTGTACAATCTCATGACCAATGAGGATCAGGATGATCCGGAGATTATAACAGGTACCTTTCTGTTGTTTGATAAATATGTTATGGTATTGATTGATACGGGGTCTACATATTCATACATTACTAGTAAGTTAGTGAGAGAATTGAATATTTAGTTAGAAACTACTAGCAATGAGGTGACAGTGATGAATCCGTTAGGGCACAGTGCTCAGGTAAATATGGTGAGTCGAGGGTGTCCATACGAATCCAGGGAATTGAATTCCCTGCTAATCTGATGGAATTACCCTTCGACGAATTTGAAGTGATACTGGGAATGGATTGGTTATATCATTATTATGCTAATGTCGATTGTAGACTGAAAAGAGTAACGTTAAGAAGTTCAGAAGGGGTAGAAGTCGTTGTATTTAGTGAAACATGGAATCCATTGGCGAATGTGATATCAGTAATGACTGCAAAGAAGTTACTGCTACAAGGATGTCAAGGATTCATTGCTAATGTGATGGATGTAAGAGCCAAAGACAAAGAGATTGAAGAAATTCCTATAGTGAGAGAATTCTTCAATGTTTTTCCTGCAGAGTTGTCAGGTTTACCTCAGGACAGAGAGGTCAAATTCCAGATTGAGATAATGCCGAATTCCAGATTGAGATAATTTCGGGAACAACACCCATTGCAATGACACCATACAGAATGGCTCCAAAATAGTTGCAAGAATTAAAGATTCAATTACAGGATCTACTGGACAAAGGATTTATTAGACCAAGTGTATCACTTTGGGGAGCTCCAGTTCTATTTGTTAAGAAGAAATATGGTTCAATGCATCTCTGCATCGACTACAGACAACTCAATAAAGTGATCATCAAGATCAAGTATCATATCCCCCGAATTGATGATTTATTTGATCAATTAAAGAGAGCTTCATTTTTCTCGAAGATTGATTTGCGTTCGGGTTACCATCAATTAAAGATTCAAGAGAAAGACATTCCTAAGACGGTGTTTAGAACGAGGTATGGTTACTATGAATTTATCGTGATGCCATTTGGAGTTACGAATGCACCAACTGCTTTCATGGATTTAATGAACAGAATATTCCAATCATATTTGGATCAGTTCGTGGTGGTGTTCATTGATGATATTTTAGTGTATTCAAAGTCAGAAGAAGATCATAGTTCACACTTAAATATTGTTTTGAAAATTTTACAAGACAAAAGGCTTTATGCTAAATTCTCTAAATGTGAATTTTGGTTGAATGAAGTGGCATTCCTTGGACATGTAATTTCTGCAGAAGGAATTCGAGTGGATCCTCAAAAGATTAAAGCTATTCTGGAGTGGGAAGTTCCAAAGAATGTGTCAGAAGTTCGAAGTTTTCTGGGGTTAGCTGGTTATTATCGAAGGTTCGTTAAAAACTTTTCGATAATAGCTTTACCTCTAACTAAGTTATTGAGAAAAGAAGTAAAATTTGCTTGGACTCAGGAATGTCAAGAGAGTTTAGAAAAATTAAAGAAGATTTTGACAGAAGCTCCAGTGTTATTCCAACCTGAGTCTGGCAAGAACTTTGTAGTGTACAGTGATGTGTCTCATAACGGTTTAGGATGTGTGTTAATGCAAGAGGGAAAAGTAGTGGCCTATGCTTCGAGACAACTAAAACCACACGAAAAGAATTATCCTACACACGATTTGAAGATAGCGGTCGTAGTGTTTACTCTTAAGATTTGGCATCCCTATTTGTATGGTGAAAAGTGTTACTTGTATACGGATCATAAGAGTTTAAAGTACTTGATGACTCAGAAAGAGTTGAATTTAAGACAGAGAAGATGGGTGGAATTTCTCAAGGATTATGATGTTGTGATTGATTTCCATATCAGAAAAGCAAATATGGTAGCGGATGCCTTAAGTAGAAAGACGTTTGCAGCCTTACGAGCTTTGGATGCCAAACTATCATTTGGCAGAGACGGTGCAATTTGTGCGGAATTGACAATCAAACCATCATGGCTGGATCGAATTAAGGAATTACAAAGAAAAGATGAAATGTGTTTGAAGAAATTGCAACAATTTAATAATTAAGAGCTAAATGATTATGAAATCAAGTTGGATGGGAACTTGTATTATCAAGGGAGATTGGTGATTCCAAATGATGATGAGTTAATAAATGATTTATTAATGGAAGCTCATTGTAGTCCATTAACGATGCACCCAGGAGGAAACAAAATGTATATGGACCTCAAGAGTCGATATTGGTGGCTTGGAATGAAGAAAGACATTACTGTATTTGTATCAAAGTGTTTGACTTGTCAACAAGTCAAAGCTGAGCATCAGGTTCCGTCGGGATTGTTACAATTAGTATCAATTCCTCAGTGGAAATGGGAGAATGTAACAATGAATTTTGTGATTAGGTTGCCTTTAACTCCAAACAAAAGGGATTCAATCTGGGTGATTATAGATAGATTGACTAAATCAGCCCATTTTACCCCGGTGCGAACTGATTTCTCCATGGATAAGTATGCCGAGCTATATGTTAGAGAAATTATACGCTTGCATTGTATACCTATTTCTATAATTTCTGATCGGGATCCTAGATTCGCATCGCGATTTTGGAAATCATTACGTGGAGCATTGGGAACTCGGTTGAACTTTAGTACAACATTTCATCTTTAGATCGATGGACAATCCGAGCGAACTATCCAAATTCTGGAGGATATGCTTAGAGCTTGTGTAATTGAATTCAAAGGATCGTGGGAAAGGTATTTGCAACTTGCTGAATTTGCATATAACAATAGTTATCAGTCAAGCATCAAAATGGCTCCCTATGAAGCTTTATACGAGAGAAGATGCCGTACGCCCTTGAATTGGTTTGAGTTTAATGATAGAGAAGTTATTGGTCCCGAGTTGATTCAGGAAATGGAAGAAAAGGTTCAAGTGATTTAGAGTAACATTAAAACAGCAGCTGATAGACAGAAATCGTATGTAGATTTAAAGAGAAAGGAAATAGAATATCAAGTTAAAGACAAAGTGTTTCTTAAAGTTTCTCCTTAGAAGAAGGTTATGAGGTTTAGACGTAAAGGAAAATTGAGTCTTCGGTTCATTGGACCCTATGAGATTATTAAGAGAGTAGAACCAGTAGCATATTAGTTAGTTTTGTCATCTGAAATGGAGAAAATTCACAATGTCTTTCATGTTTCAATGCTTCGGAAGTATCGATCTAATCCTTCCCATATTGTGACTCCAGAAGAGATAGATATTTAACTAGATCTGACTTATGAAGAGGAACCAGTTAAAATCTTAGCTCATGAGGTTAAACAACTAAGGAACAAGATGATTCCATTGGTTAAAGTCTTTTGGAGGAATCACAAAGTAGAGGAAGCAACATGGGAACGTGAAGAGGACGTGAGGTTTAAGTACCCCCACCTCTTTGCGTAATGAAAATTCGAGGACGAATTTTCTTAAGGGGGAAGATTTGTGACATCCTCAGTACCGGGTTAGTGACTAAATTGTAAAGTCTTATAATTTGGTAATTAAAATAGAATGATTGAATAGTATAAAGATTTATTTATAAATTATTGTATAGAATTGAATTGAAAGGAAGAATGAATGAAAGAGCAAAGAGGTCATTTACAAGGAAATAAGAAATGAAGGGTTATATATTAATCCACGTGGGTTGAAGAGGGGAGTACACAAAGGCTTCCAGAGTTCTTTTCTTCTTCTTTCTTCTTTGTACGAGTAAAGCAAAATAAATGTGAGTTTTTTTATTATTGAGTTTCTTGTTAAATTTAAGATTGAGTTTTGATTATTAGATGATAACTAAGCTTAAGGAAAGCTTAAGTTATCTTAAAATCAAAGGATGATAAAGTTAGAAGAGATTAAAGATTAGAGGTTCTTGAATGAAATCTTGGAATATAGTTCATATCTAGAATTAAAAGTTAAATTTGATTTGTCATCAATCTAGTTAAGACATATTAAGTGTTAGAAGTGGAATTAAATCATTTTGCAAAGTTGGTATAATTCTTGAATTTCATAAGGATGATAGGATTTTTAAGTTTAAGATGAAATAAATGAGTATAGATTGGTTTAAGTACGTGTACTAGAGTTAAGAATATAAAAGGGAATGAAAGATGAAGGAATTAAGCTAAAATGAATAAGTTTTCGAGTTCAAGAAGTGAATTCTAGGCAGAGTGCATCGACACACATCCATTGTGTACCGATGCATCAAGGATAAAATTCCAAAAAATTTTGAAGGTGCATCGATGCACATGAAGTGTATCGATGCACTCCTTTAAAATAAAAACATCGAATGTCATTAGTGTATCGATGCACAAGTAGTGCATCGATGCACCCCTTAATATTCAAACATCGAATGGGATTTATGTACCGATGCACAGGTAGTGCATCGATGCACCCATTAAGGGATGCATCGATGCACTGTAGAGTGCATCGATTCATACCTTCATTAAAAGATGAAATAACTTCTTTTTTTTAGCCTAAGGAGTAATAGTTTAGAATATATCAATTAGTATTCTGATATGTATCAATGTATTACTATGTAGATATAGAACATAATCTTGTTCCGGAACAATCAGAGGACTAGAATCGAATCAAAACAAGGCTAAGGTGAGTGTATTTTATAGTTAAAGTGTATAGAGACAAGACTTGTGATAAGTCTATCTCTGATAGTTGAATTCATGATTTTATACTCATGTACATGCATACATATATTATTGTTATAGTGATATCATGCATAATCTATTATGTTTTAATATGATATTATGTGAACGAACGCCATTACAAGAGAAACAATCCAGGTATGTGGAATAATGGAAATGATTATATGTGTTTAAATGAAAAGTGACGAAAGAGATATGAAATGAGAAATGTATTCATGTTTAAGCCCATGTTATATGATATGAGAGCTATATGTATAGTTGGCATGCCAAGAGTCGAGGGTTTATAGTGGTCCTTCGGGACATATCCAGTGGTCCTTAGGGATGTAATGGTCCTTCGGGATAAATATTCACTGCCCCTAGTGGGAATTTATCGAGCTGTGGTGACAGCGTTAGTGCACAACCTCAATGTACTCACGTACCTTTGTTTTCAATAATGTACATTGGCAATTGAAAGATAAATTAAAGTGAAAGTGATACAAGAGGTAAGTTTCATATGTTCATGACATAATTGTATATATTATAGTGAAATATATACATGCATATTGAAATGTCATGATCAAATGGTAAGAATGCATATTCATGAATCTATTGTTACATGTTCATTTATTGCCTCACTAAGTATATGACTTAGCGTGTAAGTGATTTACACGTAGGCACCAAGAAACAAGAAGAGCAGTACTAGAAGTGACAAGAACAACATCACTACTAAAAGATCATATCAGAAGTAATTGACAAAGTAGGTATTTTGGGTTATCATTGAGTGTTGGCATGTAATAAGTTGTTAATTACGAATACTCTGATCGATTTTGTATTTCGTTGTCTCTCTTATATAAATTAACATATTTTGTTTTAATGAAAGTTTAAAATTTCCCTGTTTTTCTTTAAGTGTCAAAGTTTGAAAAGTCAATGTGACACCTCAGACTCATATTCGGGTCGGATACGAGTTAGGGGTGTTACAACCAGGACTTGCATCCAATATTTAGGTAAAAATCAACACGAAATAAATGATGGGCTAAAATAAAATCTTTCCCGAACTTAGGCTAGATAGGAAAGATTTGATAAAGTAGAGAAAATTCAAGACTGATCAGTTAGCAAGAACTTTGAATCAACCAAACAGCTTATGGGATATATCTCTGAGGAAACATTGTATGACGAAAGCAGCTAACAACTACACTACCCTACCCACTGATGCAGATTTCAATCCAAGAGTTGGAAATTTCAATACTAAAACTTAAGATTTGTTTGCAACCCAAAAAAGAACATATTACTTGGAAATTTCAATTCTATAATTGTTATTTAAAGCCCAAAAATCAAAACAAAACAAAAAATTAAAAAAAACATGGATTCAACAAGAATCCAAAAAAGCACAAACACCCAAACCAAAAAGGAATAAAGATAAGCAAAGGTTGAAGGAAAAATGAGCAACCTGAAAGCAGATGAAGAGAGTAAGAAGAGCAAAGGATAAATTTTTGATCGAGAATCGGATACTCCTCCAATCTGTGTCGTGGAGGTCAAGAACAAAGAACGCTTGGGAGAAGAAATAGAGGCAAACGAGAAAAGAGGGTATTTTAGCCCTTAGCACAAGGGAATAAAATAATACCTAAGAAAAGCAAGGGATTAACATTCCCGGTAAAAAGAGAAAATTTTTTACTGTTTAGAATATATTATTACTCCCTATTAGGAATATTTCCCATCCAAACACGGGAATTTGAATCTGGAAAAAAAATTCCCACTAGGAATCTTGAATTCAATGATCCAATCACCCCCTAAGGGTTTAAGAGTTAAAATTAAGTTTCCTTTCATTTATTATTTTCTATTAAAAATTTCTTTAAAAGAAATTAATAGATTAATGTATGTTTTTAAATTATTCATTTTATTTATCAAATCCTATTCACGAGAACTCCCCGAAAGTTCAATCGACCCCATTAACTTCACAACAATAAAAAAAACACACACATATGTAACAAATATTAGTATCATAAATTTTAATTTTAAAATCGATAATTTAAAATTGAAGTTTTAAACATAAATGTTAAATTTTAAACTCTAAATTATAATTCTAATATAGGATTCTTAAATCTCAAATTAGATAAATTTATATAAATTAAAATTTTCACCATGTATGTATAAGATAATTTTCTTATATTTTAGTTAAATTAATATTATTGATCAATTAGATTTTGAATTAATTAAAAACTATTAAAATGTTTTTATTTTAAATAATAATAAATAATATTATAATGGTATTTTATTTTTTATATATATTTATATAATTTTAAAGATAATACAATTAAAATTAAAATTAATAAATTTGCATCTAATTTTTTGTCACATAAACTGCATTAATTATTAATATATTTTACGTAAAATGTTTGTTTCAGAATCTAGGAATTATAAAAATTTATGTTTTACTATATTTTGAAATGCTCATATATTTTTTACCCATCCATTTCCACACCGATAATTCGGGATGTTCGACTTCTTACGACCCGGTTTTATAGCGGACCCTTCAAATCCAAAATTGAGCATTCCGGGATTGGTCGACCCTCTATTCTAAAACCATTTTGGGCAGCAAAACAAATATCATCTCACCATGGCAACGGTTTCTGAATCACCCGGAGATACCCCAAACCCTAGTCCACCGCCTCCGCCCAGCGATACCCCTTCTAAAACCGAATCGCATTTTCCTGAACAAGTCACTCCATGGATCGATTTCGCTGTGGAGCAAGCTGTTATGTACCAGAAAATCATCGATGGGAACGTTAACGCCACAATCGAAGCTTCTAGATCTCGACTTTCAGAAATTCGCTCCACTTCGTCTGCTCATTTTAATCAAACCATCGTACGCTTCTCTTTTCTTTTTTGAGCCGAGAATTAGAACGGATAATTTATCTCTCTCTTTTTTAATCGCTAGGATTCGCTTAAGGATGTCAAGTCACTACTTGATGGTTACGAGAACTTTGCATTTAACAAAGCTAAAGGTCTGTTCCATCAACGGATTCAGTCAATGCACATTCTGTTCTTATGTGGGAGAATCAATTTTCAGTTTCAATGTTTCACATTTTGTTGCAGAGGGAATTATCAGTGCAGCTTCAAATCCATTGATCACGGGCGGTGCTGCTGTTGGCTTGGGATTTCTGGTACTTAAAAGTATGGCTCTATTATCTTTTTTAGCCAGTTTCTGTATTCCTATATTTTATATACAACAGTTGAATCAATTAAATCCGTCAATCCCATTTTTATATGATGAAAATGACATGTTAAGCAATTCATTTCAACTTCTTACTTAAGCTGTTTTAACCTGGATCTACAACTTTAACCTAATTGATTTTGTTTTGTAACTTTCAATGTGCAGGGCCAAGACGTTTACTATATTACAAGGCTTTGCGTCTTTTTCAGAGTGAAGAGGTAACATAAATATTGTTCTCTTTATAAGTTATGATTTTTGGAGCCCCCTGTCTGTCCTCGCTACCTGATTTTTGTTGGTGGATTTATTTAGATTATAAATACGTATGCAAAATTTGGAATTTAGAAGACCCACTACTTATTTTCAATTTGGAATTTAGAAGAGGACAGGAATGAGATTTCAAGGTGCATGCAAAGATTATTTAAGTTTGAAATTGTAGAAGGTAGTAGAATTTTGAAATGTCAAGGGAAAGTTGGAATAGCCTGTTGTAGTAATGTTGGAGAAGCTTTTCTAGCTTCTTATGTTTCCATTCCATATAGCATGAATGCCTCCCCCAAGAATGGAACTATTGTTCTGCTTTTCAAAACTTCTATTTCTTTTTGCACATCATGGTTCATGCAGTGATAATTTTATAAGTTTTGCTGTTTATAACACAATCATTCAGGTCAGGAAGCATCTTTATTAATTTTATTAGACTATTTTGAATAAAAGAAACCCTTATTCATTAAAATTCTTTACCAGTTTAAAACGCTATTATAATCCTAATATTTGTTCTTGCAGTCTATGATTTCCAAAGCTGATACTAGAGTGAAGGAGCTGAGACAGTCAATTGACCGCCTTAAGGCTGAAAGTGAGAAGTTGGAGGTAATATTTTCCCCATTTGATCATACAAGTATTCTATTATCATGTGATTGTTGTTTCATGATTTAATTATATTAGACATCTGTTCATGTGCAGTGTCTAGCTACTAGTGTATTGTTTAGCGTACCTACTTCCTCTTTTAGTTTTGTTTTATTTAGGCTATTCTCGGTGATGTAAAATTTTGGTTTTCTATTTCTATTTTTCCTGATATCCCCGCAAACAGGCTGTTTCAAAATATTAGGATTTTGAACTTAGAAGCAAACATAGGGTTCCTCTGGTTTGTGCTGGTTTTTAAAATAACATGATTTTCTCTGCTTATTGGATAATGAAATACAATTGTCCAAAAAACTACATGGTTTATGCATGTGTGTTCGTTATTCTAGAATTCTTCTGTGTTAAACACATAAGTAATAAATTTTTTTTCTTTATTTAATAATAATCGGAAGGTAAAAATGAAATGTTGATGAAAACAGAGAATTCACAGTCTCAAAAGGTATATACTTGAGCTGTTTTAGTTAGTGCTTTGGGTTGTGCGTTCAATTTAATTTGTAATCCCCAGGAATGTAAAAATATTTGAATTGCCGAACCAACTTTTCAAACATTTTTTATCAAAGTGTTGAATAGACATCCTGGAAGTACATCTAGTTCCTAGATGATAAAATTTTAACGTTATATTATAATATCACAAGAAACTGTGTATATTTGGAAATTATAGCTCCTTTAATCAAGCATTTGTGAAATATATTTCATAATTGATGTTCCCAGCGGAGTGCATCTGTAGCTGAAGAAGAGCTGATCCGTGGCAGGACAAAACTCAGGTTTGTTATTTCAAATGAAGTGCAGTGGAAAGTTAACTTCTGCTTCTTGAGGCTATTTTTTTCCCATCAGAATATATTCAATTTTGTTTCAGGCAAGCAGGCAAGCAGATCCGAAGTGTAATTCAGTCAGCATATAAGATTGAAAGACAAGCAGCAGGTATTCAAGTACTTTCTCTCAATTAGGTTCATTGGATTATTTTTCAGCATTTATGTGACTGAGAAAACTCCTTTTATGTATTGAATCAGGATTAAAAGATACTCTTGGGGAACTTCCAAGCAGAGAAGCGTCTCAATTTAGATCGCAGGTAAGCTTTCTCAGTATTAATAAATGGGCTCGATTAAGCTTTCTGAGTATTAATAAAATGGACTCTTTTTTTGAAGATATTTGTTGATTGTGATATAATGAAATGTATAGACCATAAACATGGACGAGTGCTGCTGTTTTCCTTGGAAGTTATTGCTTATGGTCATGAATTTGCAGGTTTCCAAGCTAGCTTCTGAGGCAAAGCGAGAACGGAATACATTGGCAAAGGAGGTTTCAAAAATTAGTAATCATGGAATTGCAGTTTGAGGGATTATTATCCCTGCTGTTTTGTTAAGTCCACATGACAACACATAAAATGTTTTGAGTGAATACGTTTTGTTATTAAAATTTTAATGGGAGCCTTATGTTTGCACATCAGGGAACCTGTATAAAATAAACAAACTTCCATTCTCCAGGTTTGGTTTAAGAACTTTCTGGCCTAGAAGTTTTGGTCCAATATATGAAAAATGAAATTGTATTAAATCCATGGATAACATTACAGTACCTACGGATGTATCGTTTTCGTTCTTAAATTGGTACATACAGGTATTGGTATGTTTTTGTGCTTATTTGATGCATACGGGTATTGTTATGTTTTGGTTAATCGTTTCAAATTTGTCCATATTTTTTTAATATTTTCAAATACATTTTTTATGTTAACCACCGGTATTCAATCTATTGATCGATTAATTCAGATTGCGTACCATAAAGGTGAGAGTATCTTTTTTAACCTAATTCATTTATAAATATCAGAATTCGAACTTATGATCTTGTCTAAGAAATCATAGTTGTAGGTTCAAATATAATCTTTATACTTTAATTTATAATTTCCTAAAATATATATTAGATATTTTAAGATGGTCACTTGTACAGATTATCTTCCAAAGTCCGACTTGAATCACCAATTCTGTCTGTTTCTTCAGCTGGTTTTCAATCAGCCAAGAAATAAAAATATCCGGCAACACCATGACCATGACAGTCGCAGCTCTCACCGTGTCTTCTCCTCCGAGTTTCTCCACCAAATTAAAACGACGACCCCGTCATGATCCGAAGTCCATTTCTCCCAAACCCCATCATTTTCGCCTTCCTATAATAACATGCTCCTCCCTCACCGCCCAATCGCAGTCCGCCAAACGACACCTCCTCAATCTCATCTCCGACCAAGACCGAGGCCTCAAAACCCATAATGACACCACAAAACGCGATTCAATCATCAAATCCATCGATGATATGACTATCCTGGGCCGCGACACGGTCACCACTGGCGCCTCCCTCTCTGCCACGTGGCGGCTCCTATGGATTTCCGAGAAAGAGCAGCTCTTCATAATAGAGAAGGCTTACCTGTTCGGTACACAAGCCGGCGACGTTTTGCAGGACATCGACGTCCAGAACAATACTCTGAACAACGTGATTACTTTCCCACCCGACGGAGTTTTCTTTGTTCGCTCCAGCATTGAGATTGCGTCGTCTCAGAGAGTGAATTTCAAGTTATTGCTTCTTTGGCTCAAACTAATTTTTAGTTATTGCTCTTTTCATCTCGCTTAAATACTTGGTCAAATTTGATTGGACCTTTTAGGTTTACGAGCGCGGTTCTCAGGGGAGGTCCCATTGCCTCCATTTGGGCAGGGTTGGTGAGTACTCGTATCCTTCTTTTTTCCTTTTTTTTTTTTTTTGAAAGAGAGGCTTATGATTCGCGATTCAAACTTTTGGTTTTTAATCCTTGTTAGTTTTACAGGAACAAATAGTTGTAGGTCTTGATTTGCATTTGGAAATCTGGGTTCCAAGTTTAGCATTAGCTAATTATGTCCATTCCTCCTTGGTGCTTTTTCTTGAATTGCAGTTCCATAGAAACATGTTTACTACTGATGGTTTTAAGTTTCATTGTTTCATCCATCATGAACATTTTCATTTTGCTTTATGAATTATGAGCTCTTCTCTTTGTATAGGTTTGATACTGTCTACCTTGATGACGAGATTCGAGTTGTGAAGGATATCAGGGACGATTATTTAGTTGTCGAGGGAGCTCCATATAACTGGAAAGAATAAAGCGGAAGGACCTTGTCTCTCATTATAATCAAATGTGCGCTTCCTAAGGTATTATTTAATTGAAAATTAGTTATTTCTTCCTTTTGTATGACTTGATTTGAGTGTTTGAGGCCAATGAGAGCTATAAGTGAGTAAGAAATCATAAGCAAAAGGAGCGAAAACAGAAATAAAGCTATGTTTATTTCATTTCCCTTCATGCTGTGTTACATCAGCTATGTTGCACGGATACGGGGACGGGACAAAAAACGACAATTTCTAAAATTACAGGGTACGGGGACGGCAAGGGTACAGCATATAAAATAATTTTGAAATTATAAATAGATGTAAAAAATTATAAATAAAGTCAAATATCAAAGACTAAAAATCTTGTCCATGGGAATTTCAAGTCCCATGAAGTCGTGATCTTGTAATCCATCATCATCAATGTTTAACCATGAACCCAAATCTTGCCCTGGTAGCTGCAAGTCATCCAACACATCCAGGCCAAAATCATCTTTTTCTTTGGCATTATCATCGGTAGTTATCTCATTTGACTTTGATATGGGGTTGATAGTTTGGGTTGCTCCGACATCTCGCCAAGATTGTCATTCACACAAACAAATAGTTGAGTTATTGCTGGAGGATGTAGTTGGTGGTACTATTGACAACATAAATACCCTACAAACACGACTGCTCGAACTTAATATCTTTAGGAATAACAATATCCCATTTTTCCATCGAAACTACTTAATAAGTTCAAGCATGTTGTATTAAAATTGTACATACATTAGCTTCAAATGCAAAGCTTGATTCACAAGTTTTAAATATATTACATATTAAATTTTACGTAACATTTGATGTATACATTAAATTTAAATTGATTAGAGGATTTGATTAATGAAATATTTATTGATGGATTTACATATTAATTAGGATGGACCCTGACATTTGAAATATTTTATTTATTTATTTATTTTATTGATTATATTTATTTATATATAAAAATTAAATTTTAATACATGTATGTCTATTTTAAAAAATATTTATGAATCCTCTACGTTAATATTATAGATCGAAAAGAAAAAAAGAGATTAGAGTAGTATGAAGTTGATAGACCAATTCACAATCCGGCCATAGTTTGTAGACTTTTGGTGTAATTAATCCAAAATCAAAGTTATAGTTTAGTGGTTCATAGTAATTTAATCAAAACCCAAACCCACAATCATTTTTGTGGTTAAGCTTATATTGAGCACCGATAACCACTAAAACCCTGGCCTCTTCCTCTCACTCATCCAGCCAAAAACCAGTGGCAGAGTGGCTCACTCTGTAATTTAATCATATTCCAAGCCCCTCTTCCCCTCAAACTTCTCACCTTCCCCCCTACAAAAACTCACTTTCCGTTAGTTCTTCAAACCATTGAGAGAAGGAAAAACAAAACAACACAATTCAGCAAAGACAACAACTTTTTCTCATTTTCTCACTGTTTATCGTCTTCCAAACATCAAATGGCCATAACATCACACGTTTACTGGCAAAGCACTCATCTTTGTCAACATTCAACCACTACCTCACTCTCACGCACTTGGCTCAAGAGATCAACCGCCGCACGACGATCACCATCCTCGCCATTAACAACGCCATTTCCGTCCTCTCCATTCACAGAAACAGAAAGGAGGAGGAGAGGAGGAGAATTGCCCCTGGGGACGCATGTGCTAGTCACATGCCGTACCCGAAACGTCCCCAGCAAGCTCTGAAACGTCCCCCGTATCATTCTCCCGTACCCAGCCACCGTGGCACGTCCCCGGTACGTACCCCGGCCGTCCCCGTACCGTCCCCGTGTCAGGGACGTTTCGGGTACTTGAAACGCCCTTCCTCTGCCGTCCCCGTGCAACATAGTACATCAGTATGCACCGATAAAATATTTGAGGGAATTGCATACAAAGTCACCAATAAAGGATTTTCCAATTATTTCTCATCAGGTGAATGCTGCATGGATTGGCTTCTGCTTCTGAATATTTATCTGCAGAATTCATGGCCTCTTCCCTGTTCTGCTGGTGATAAACAAAGACACGCGATATATATTTAACAAATATACCATTTATGTGAATATTTTCTGGAGTTGAAGCACAAAACCGGAGCACAGCCTTATATGATCTGATTACTACATGCCTCCATGTTAATGCTTGAGAGTGCGTTTTGTATTATTTTTGCTTCATTCACATATGATTAAATTCAATTGATTGACTAGGTTCAATTCAAGAAGTTCCATTTCCATTCATCTATATTCATATTCGTTTTCCTTTAATTATAATCATGGTTTCACACTTGCTTTACATGCTATTCTACTTGTTGAACTCTCAAATGTTTGAAACCTTCACTTTGATTGCTTATTTATTTTCTTAGACCACCCTCATGATACATATTTTGCTCATTCTGTTACAAACCTGAGCATGTATTATTAATTGAAAGAGAATTATCTGAAATTGCTTCTTTACTTTGATTTCATGGGCCTTTTCTGCTTCCCATCATTTAGGATAATTTCAGGATTAGAGAAGCAATAACTTTTCTTTTACCTCTAACTATCAATCTTTTGTTCAGCCTGTGTATTTTTTGTCAGGTTTCAGAAGTTACATGACACTACTGAAAGAGAGATGTTCTTTCCTGAGTGTGTAACCATAAATGATGGATTAGATATGTGTGTGTGTGTGTGTGTGTGTGTGTGTGTGTGTGTAATTTGTTGAAGGAGCTTTGTAACTCGAAGCATTGCAGAAGATAGGTGAGAATACAGGCTGGTTTCTTGACGTCTGTTCCACATTTTGGGCATTAAGTTCTCTAGTTTCCTATTTTTGTTACAGGAATGATAGTGCTTGTAGGTTTATATGGTTCCTATTAAACTTGAATTAGGTTTAGGTTTTCTGGGTCTGTACTGCTAAAACTTAAAAAGTGCTCATGTGTAGATGTTGGTCATTGGTGATGAGAGATGGAAAATGTTTTCTTGTTGGTGGTGATTTGCATAGTGATGAAAGGGAAAATGTTATACAACAGCAATGGCTCAACCATGGTTTGGCCCAGATTGAGATTGAGGAATCTACAAACATGTCAAACCGGTGCCCAGGCAGTCTTGCGATCCCATAAACTGTTGGCAATTTCTGATTTTGCTGAATCTCGTTTGAATTACAACAAAGGTAAATGGCTAGGCCCTAAGTTGGATAGGTGATTATCTGTAATTGCTTCTTTTATACATGCATATATGGGAAGTAAATATTTACATTGGTAGCATTGATTGTGCATAGGTGGTTGCGTTTGATGCTGGCAAGTTGATAAACCTACAGCTTCCCATCTTACTGCTCAAACCAAGGCTGATATCTGTTAGCACCAATTATAGTTCTGTCCAGACCCAAAGCCAAATTCTCTGACCTAACTAGACACGGCCTAAGGCCCCTAACTTGGGCTTGAATCCAGTTCCGTGGCCATTCCTTCACAAAACCCATTCTGCCATGGGTCCAAACGTAGACTTGTCTCTCCACCCCCAGCTCCCCACTGTCTCGTTTCCCTCAACAAACCCATCCTCCCACAAAATTCAGACTGCCTAAAATGTCGATCACCCTTGACAACCCATCTGCTAAACTCTATTTAATTTCCGAAAATTCTTTCAGAAAGTGGTTGGTCATTATATGAACCCACTGCCTTAGCCATCGAAGATCCCAAACACATTGTACATCACTTACAACATCAACCGTACCTACTGTCTCAATCATACCTATACCATCATCCGATCCCTTTGTCACACCAGCACTCACATCATCATTTAAACAACCCCCTCCCCCATCCAAAAACCACCACCATCTTCATCATTATCTGAACCCACATAACACGGTCACCACTGAAACCGGCTTCAATAACTTTGGTGCCAAAGTTATTTAGACTGCAAATTAACAAAGTGAAGATTATTGTGGGGAGTTCAGTTTTGTAACCGTTGAAGAGGGTTATCATACGTAAATATTTTGCTGGAGTTTTCATGCAGAAAGCCAACAGCTGGTTTGAAAGTAGGCAGTGGATTACTTTACAATTACATAGATCGTCTTAGCCGCTATCATTTGAGAAGAACACATTCCTGGATTACATAGGCACTAACAAGCACATTAACCAAGAGTTTTTAATTTATGTAGCCTTACCCTCATTGTATGTAGGGATGGGCATGTGTCGGGTTTCGGTCAACCTGATCTGACCCGAAAATTTTACATCTTTCACCCGACCTAATCTGATCCAAAAAATATATACCCTCCATCCAACTAGAACTCGATCCGACTTTATGAGATAAAATCTGAATTTGACCCGATCTAAAATAATAAAAAATATTATTTTTATTTAATAAAATAGTTATTTAATTGAAAAAAATAATATATATATAGGGGTATTATTGTAATTATATTTAAATATATAAGGTAAAGTCATATTTTCGGGTCGAGTTATGTATTTTTTAACCTAAATATGAACTTGACCTAAAAATCACCTTTAAAAAATTTAACCTTATCTGAATTTGAATTTTTAAAAAAAAAATCAATTTGATTAGGTCGAATTAAATTAAATTTTATCGAATTTTAGTCTCATATCTATCCCTAATTGTATGTTTGAATATTTGTCATTTCTTGGCTAGTGCCCAATGCTAACATTAAATCACTTATTTTAAAGAAGAAAAAAGAAAGTAAAAACATGAAGTAGGTGGATATTCACTTATTTTTTAAACATCTTTTCTTTCTACACTTTAAGCATGTACTAGCGGTTAGGGAAATATTCACGTACGACAGTCTTAATATACGATTAAAAAAAGATGTTATCAATTTTATTATTATTTTTAATTATCGATATAAGTAAACGAAAAATTTGATAAAAAAATAATATTTTTGGTAAAGTAATTTTAAAATATTTTTGCCCAGCTTTTTCCTTGAACTGGTTGTCAGAGATGACCCAGTGTGCACTCAGACCACTAATTGGCCTTTGTGGGGGTGCTGTTTAAGCACATTATGGCACGTGTAATTATACCTTTTAAATTTTAATATAATTTATTAAATTTGTAATTTTAAATATGAAATTTTGTATTCATTCTTGTATGTATGAAGATGAGTATCTCCGTCAACTCAACATGCATCCATCAACCTGCTCTCAAATGTGCTGATGTAGTTAACTGAATTTTCCCCCATCTATTTATGTTCTGTAAATACCCCAAATGAACCGGCAAGAAGAGCCGCCGTTGCCTGTTGAGTTGTGGGCACAACCATGATGTGCCAAAAACAAAGAGAAGTGGCAAATTAGAGTGGGGATTTTGTATGGTTGCCTTGCTTTATTAGGCTTACCATGTTGGACTCTTGATCGAAGCTCTTACAACATCCTACAAATTACAATTGCATATAAACGAGATAGGAAATTAAGAACAGTAAAGATCTTTTATAGCGACAGTATTTTGTTTCTTGTGTACCGACACTTGATATTTTATATAATAAAAAAACTTGAAGTACTGTTGCTGGAGCGAGTGAGGAAGAAACAAGAAGTGGAACTGGAGAGTGAATTAAAAGCTGAAACAAGGACACGTGGACGACGATAACTCAAAAGATATCTGAGTTGCAACAGACTAGTACTGATCCCAATTTATGGAATTCTGACGCAGATTTTTGGTGGTCCCAATGACCCATCATCATCCATGGTTCAAAGCCAAGCTTTCTATTTTTTGGGCCTACTTTCGATGCGTGTGTTTTACCCTGCACCAACCAAGGAAAAAAAAAAAGAGTTGCTTTCATCCTTCCTACATGGATCAGCGTCTTCAGCCTTACGTCTCTGCTCGCTCTCTACGGCGTCGCCGACGCCATGTAAAAATGCTATCGGCACATGCATGCATGCCACATGGTGGTGATCGATGAGGGGCTTTACCAATGCCTTGCCTTGCTGCTTCAATATTGCTTCACATTACAGTTCGCTTAATATGGTAAATTAGACATTCGTTCACGAAATACTTGTTAGTAAGAAAACTGCGGTAAAATGAAAACGTTAACAATTATGAAAAAATTCAAAAAAAAACATAAGTAAAATAAAATTGATATAATTATTATATTGAGTAATTTAGTACCCTACAAATAATTTTGTTCAGATTAATATAATCCTGAAAGTAGATATTACCTTTAATGTTAGTACAATTCTTTAAACTTCGCACACTTAAAATATTAAAACCAATATCATTATATACATAAAATATTAAATAAATTTAAAGAATTTGATACAACCTATGTGAAAACTCTCTATAAGGGTAGCATATAATTGAAAAAAGAATAAGGAAAAACTATTCCAAAACTTGAGTATGCAAAAGAGTTTTATGCTTTTAATGAACTACTTTCGATCAAATATTATTTATGTTATTGATAGATAGAGTAGATATATACATATTCTAAGTAGTGAACATCGGAACGTCTCTAAGTGTTTTCTTAATTACCTCAAAGGAATGATGACATAGAAATTGAAATTTGTTGGATACCCTACGGTCTTAGAAGAATATTGTGATGTAAACTGAGTAATTATAATATTGAGGTTAGCTCTTCTAGTGGGTATGTGTTTACTTCGGGTGAAAAGTCATTTCTTATAAATATGCTAAACAAACATGTATCGCACGTCCCACTATAGAATCAAAGTGTATAATTCTTGACCAAGTAACTTAAGAATCTGTTTGCGAAGATTTCTTTATAAGGGAAACTTACACCTCGTGTATCTTTATTATGTGACTCATAAGCTACAAACCAAACTTACAACGCTAAAAAACACATACAAATAAAGCACGTATGTGTGAGACACATAATAACGAATGAATTACTCTGCATGAAGTACGTAAGGTTTGATTATATAGGAAAATGGTTATTGATTTGACGAGGGAAATATATCTCGAGCCCATTGGTTGAGAAATGGTGAATACAATACTTAGTTTTCTAGATTTCTTAAGGTCAAACAAAACCATGAAATAACTCATTATGTACATATTTCATCATATCACTATAACATACTATGTACACTTGTGAGGTACTTTGAGCTTTTCTGCTCTTAATGAGTTCATAATCAAGAATTTAAATGGTTTTATTAGATACAAGCTTGATGATTTCGCCAAATTTAAAGTATAAACTACTAAACACTCTTAATGAATATATGAGATCTTGATAGTCTTGTTAAGACATACTTAATAGATTCAATAAAATTTTAAATTGAAATGTTAAATTTATTAAATACTACTCGAAAATTTTATAATTTTATTTTGGATGGTATATGTTAAAATATAGTTATGAAATGGGGGTTCATAGAAGGATTAAACAGAGTGATGATAAGTGAGATGTGGCAAAATAAAACCAGGTTGATGAGTTAAATAAGTAGAGACAGAGTGCGGGTGACAAAGAACAGGTTTGGGCGTTACATTTTGCATTAATTCCAACAAAATATTGTGGGAATTGAAAATGGACATAATCAATTACCACATCATTTCTTCCACCAATATCTTTTTGTACTAACAATTTTGTTTTTATTTATGGCACTTGAGAAAATGTTATTTTGATTACAATGTGTTATTATACTTGTGTGCTCGAGTAATAGTTATTATATATACTTGTACAACATTTGCTTTTACCGAAGGAATGACGTTAGGGGAAAAGAATTATAATTTGCTGATAAATTAAAAAAGGATTAAATGTGTATCTTGAAGAGAGATTACTACGTATAAGTTAATTTGTAAAAAATTATTTTTTAAAATTTATAATTATTTTTTTAATAATATCATATGGATGTTGAAACTTAATATTTAAGAATTAGATAGGAAGGAATTGGGGAGGCGCGTTGAGTGGGGAAGCTCATAAGGCCAATGGTAAATTGTAAAGGGGAAAAGAGAGAGAATAAATAAAAGACAAAAGGGTAAAAAGAAGAGAAAATAACATCAGTGACCAAAAATCACATATAATATATGATTTTAACCAACTTTTTCCGGATTTGTCAAAATGACCAACAAAATCGCAATGCGATCGCTAATTCGCAACGCGATCTCCATTATCGCAAATTCGCGTTGCATTTTCGCAATGCGATAGTTGAAAATCGCGTTGCGATGGTATACAGTATCGTTGCGATTTTCCCAATTTGCAATGCGAATAAGTAAATCGTAACGCGAATTGGGAAAATCGCAATGCGAATAAGTAAATCGCAACGCGAATTGGGAAAATCGCAATGCGATACTGACTATCGCAATGCGATAATAAAAAATCGCAACGAGATACTTACTTTCGCAACGCGATAATACATAATCGCAATGCGATTTTCAAAGCGCCATTAGTATCCTGGCCAAGTATTTTATTTTTAAATTCCAAACACGAATATTAATATATTGGAACACTGAACTGTCTACAGTATATCCCGTAATCGCAACTCATAACCTAAAACCTAAAATCACAACTCAGTCCCATCTCCATCTCTCACTCTCTCACCCATCTCCGGCGAAATCCGTCCCCATCTCCGGCGAAATCCGTCTATCTCCATCTCTCAGAGCCACCCTCACAATCAGAAATGGAAAATCAACCAAATCAACCAACGAGGGTTAGTTTTTTTAATTATTTTCTTTTTGAAAATTTTGCATTATTATTAGGTTTTTCATATTGAAATTGATGATAAGTTTACTGGTAATTTCAATAATAGATTAACCATTTCACTTAGATTGCTTATTAAATCAACCGAGAATCGCAACGCGAAATGCAAATCGCAACGCGATTTTAGTTTCGCGTTGCGATAGTCGAATTCGCGTTGCGATTTTCATTTTCGTGTTGCGATTTTCATTTTCAGAAACTATTCTTCTTCTGCAAATTGAAACTTGAATGAATTGCATTACTTCAACCAAAAACAAAGACAAATACGAAATTCACAGTGTTGCATATTTAAGTTTGAAGAATAAACTACTACTATTTATGTTTATTATTGTTTTTGGTATATCTTCACAGTGTAGTTTTTGGTATATCTAATTTAGTATGTTTATTGTTTTTGTAGAACTTTTATTCGGCTCAATTGACCTTGAGAAATAAAGTCAGCCTGGCCAAAACAATTGCGTCGAAGCTTTCACCTGCACAAAGAAAAATGTTTGAGGATACATGCTTCGGGCCATGGCTGAAAGTACAACATCCCGGTGGAGATGCGATGTTGACACACCTGTTTCTTCAAACCATGACTAGCGATCTACCAGAGACTATACAACGTCCTGATGAAGAGATATGGTTTGATTTTCCACCGGCGTATACGTGTTTTGGGCGGGAGGAGTTTTGCTTAATCACCGGTCTACGCTTCGGACACGATGATGTAGGTCGGTATACTAGACACATTACCCGTCCATCATGGCTATCCCGGGTTTTTCCTGAGCTGGAGAGGCCGAGTCTACACGTAGAAGACCTGACAAGATTTTTGAATAATAAAGATGGTTTTACTCGGATGGATGACGTCGACGTTGTCCGAGTATGCCTTCTAATTCTTTTGCATGCCGGCTTTTTAGGCAGAGAGGCCAGACAACCTATTCCAAATGATCTAATCAAATTGGTAGAAGACCTAAATGCGTGGAACCTGTTTCCGTGGGGCTCGTATTTATGGAAAGCTACATGGAATAAGTTATCGTCTGCCTTGGATGATCGAAAAAGTTTGCATGGCGATGGTTCCAAATACACTTTGACAGGCTTTATTTGGGACTTTAAGGTAAGAATTTTTATATGATGTTTCCAAAATTATAAGTAATTATTTAACAATTACTAATGTTTGTTATTATATTGTTTGTAGATTTGGATATTTGAGGCCTTTCCCGCCATGAAGACATATGCAATAAAAACTTCAAATGATATTCCCAGGGCTATTTCCTGGAAGAGGAAACGGACCTTGCAATGGGAAGATTTACTACGGTATACGACAATAAATAATGTAAGTTAACATAAATACTACCATATGTTTATAAACAAGTTATTACTAGTACACGTTTAACTTTGTTTGAGCTTTTATATTGTTAGGAGGCCAACACTCCTCTACAGAGGCTGACACCCACGGAAGCTGAGCTTGCCACTGATTGGTGGCAAGCTAGTAAACGTTTTTTTGATGGAACGGTTGATGAGCAGCCTCCACTTCGGGAGCCATCACCTCGCCCAGAGCTATCACCTCACCCAGAGCCATCATCTGATCGACCCGGCTATACACCTCCACAACGACAGCCATCACCTATTCTGTCACATCATCGAGCCTCTTCTCCACCATCACCGCAAGATAGGTGACCGGCAAAGATGCCACGACGTTTATCTCCTTTTTCTCCACCTCAACGGGATGAGTTAGGGGAGTTACGTGATGAGGTCAATGCCTTGCGTGAGGAGGTCGGTACTTTACGCAAAGACGATGGTGCATGGCGTGTTGAGGTGTCTACATTACGCGGTGAGGTAGCCTCTCTACGTGAGATGGTAGCATCGTTGCAGAATGAGGTTCATACTCTACGCAACGAGGTAAGTTTAAGATTTTTCATACTCGTAATTCATTCGGTTGCTGCCAATACTGCTAAACTATTTTTGTTAGTATTTGTTTTTGGTTTTGTTTTTGTCTTTTGGTTGAAGTAATGCAATCCATTCAAGTTTCAATTTGCAGAAGAAGAATAGTTTACTTTCGCAACACGAAAATGACTATCGCAACGCGGAAATGGCTATCGTAATGCGAAATGAAAATCGCAACGACAAAATCGCAATGCGAAATGAAATCGCAACGACAAAATCGCACCGCGAAATGAAATTCGCAATGCGATTTGTGTTTTGCGTTGCGATTTTGTCGTTGCGATTTCATTTCGCGTTGCGATTTTGTCGTTGCGATTTTCATTTCGCATTGCGATAGCCATTTCCGCGTTGCGATAGTCATTTCGCGTTGCGATTTTAAGTTTCGTGTTGCGAAAGTAAACTATTTTTCTTCTGGAATGTTTATATATGTTGTCCTTTTAAATGTTTATATAAGTGCTTACTTCTGGAATGTTATCTGAGCATTTTGTGAACTATGATAGAATAATGATTTGGGTGAATACAATGCTAGTTTGAAACATATTTGTCTTTGTTTAATATCATGTCTGTTTATTTACTGATTTTTGTATTAATTTTTTTTAGCGGCCCGATAAGGTGGATGCTTTACGTCGGGTTTTCCTTGCACAACGGAGTTCACGCATCAGACGGCGTGGACGTTCTATTACGTCTCCGTTCACCCCAATGGTGCGAAGACTCCGCAAGAAGAAGCCCGACTCACCGGTCATCCCTCAAGAGTCCCCTCCAATCGTTCAAGAGGACTCTATTCTCCCTCAAGATTCCCCCCCCACTGTTCAAGAGGCCACTGTCATCGTTGAAGAGGTCCCTCCCACCATTCCAGAGATCGATTCACATGGGGTAATATATCGAAGTATTGAGAAACCCCCACCGGTTCCGGACATGATGGATGAGAGTTGGTTCTCGTATGAGTTACCGGCAAGTACCCTTCCGGTATCTGAAGTGGAGAGGAGACAACTACCGGAAACAATTGTGGATAATACCCTTTGGGCTAAGACCGCAGTTGATTTTTATCTACATGAGCGGAGCCAAGGGTGTTACACTGACATCAGCAAACTCAACGATGAAATGTTTTTGTTGCTTGATTGGTCTTGGTGGGGTGTGCTATTAGGGGTTGAAGACAGTGGCTATTTGGATGGGGAGGTAAGTCTTATATTTGTCTTATATATGATTTTGATTAATTTGTTTAAAAATTAATGTAATTCACTAATATATGTATTTTTTTGTAAAACAGCATATCGATGCGTGGGTGTCACGTCTACTAATAATAAGGAAGCTTAGGAAAAATAAAAAAAATTCGCTATATACAATAATGCTGACGGCTTTTCACGCAGTTCACTTGAAGAATCAACGAGATGAATCATTTTTGTTGGGCAATGGACAAGCTAAACTTTATCCTGCATGGTGGGAGGTCGATAAGGTTAGTGTTTATTTTTAAAATTTTTTAAAGGTGTTCATAAATAAGTGCGCAAATAAATGAATTATTACTTATGATCGCAGGTGTTTATCCCTGTTTTGGAACGTCGTCACTGGCTTCTCGTCCAACTTCAGCTCCCATCCCTGAAGATAATAGTGTATGACAGCATGATCAATTACATATCACTGTATGATTTGAGAGATATTTTCAAGGGATGGAGCTCTCATTTGGCTAAATTCTTGGATGGGATTAAGTATTGGAGTCATTCTGGACACAAGAAGCCAAAGAAGTTCAATGTCACAGTTGTCAGAGACGAGACCGCGCCACAGCAATCGCCGGGAGCCAGAGGGGATTGTGGTCCTCTCGTATGCCTTTGCTTGGCGCGTTTGACGACGGGAAGCACAGAGTTTTTACCTCCCACCGATAGAGATAGAGCTGCAGTGGGCTTGTGGTTTCGGCATTATATGGCTAGAGCAATATATTCGAGACGCTGCCTACCTGCATCCGCGTTATGAAAGTGTCCATTGTTAATTGGTAAGTCAAATACAAGTTTTGTTAACATATATACTCCTTTTGGTTTGAAAATGTTTGGTTAAGTACCTAGAATTCAATAATTTGCTGTTTGTAGGTTTTAGATGTGTAGGAAGTCTTGTTTGAGCAAATGTTTGGTTTCTGCAGGTTAATCCTTAAGTGAGCTGCGTGAAATGGATGTACGGGGTCACAAAGTTGTTGATTCATTGATTCAATAATTGATGAAGAAATAAGAATTATTATTATTATTTGATTGTTTAATTGATTTGTAAAAGATGATTTGTAAATGTTGATTTGTTTAATTGATGTGTACATAATTTGTGTTGAAATGTAATAGTTGATTTGTTGATTTTCAATCTGCTTTATGTTGAAGGCAAAACAGACTATCGCAACGCGAAATGGCTATCGCAACGAGAAAATCGCAATGCGAAATGAAAATCGCAACGAGAAAATCGCAATGCGATTTTCATTTCGCATTGCGATTTTCTCGTTGCGATAGCCATTTTCGCGTTGCGATAGTCAAATGAATGTCTAATAATTGATAACAACTGAACAGATCATAGCAATGTTCAAACTCAAGTTACTAATACATGCCTAACTGAAAATGTTAAAAGTGCACACATAAAATACACATAATGCAAGTTTTGTTAACATATATACTCCTTTTGGTTTGAAAATGTTTGGTTAAGTACCTAGAATTCAATAATTGTTAAAAGTTTATGCATGTTAATCCTCGTTGCCTTTTTCATTTCGCATTGCGATTCTATCGTTGCGATTTGCATTTCGCATTACGATGGTCAAATGATTGCCTTTCGCAACGCGATTCTGACTTTCGCAACGAGATAATACAGAATCGCAATGCGAGTTTCAAAGTTCGCAACAGGTTTTAGTTTCGCAAGCCAAATTTTTTGTGTATATATATACGCAGCAGCAATAACTCATAACCTAAATCCCTAAATCGCAACTCATTCCATCTCCATCTATCACTCTCTCCGGCGACATCCGTTCCAATATCCAATGACATCCTTCCCCATCCGGCAATAGGTCTTAGTTTCGCATCTCGTTTGTTTAGTTACAACCATGAAATCATCTAATGTTGATCATGTTTGGATAGATTTTTGTTTTAGAGGGTCATGGGAGAATGTTCATGGTGTTTTACAATATATGCCTTTACCCATGAATCTTCAACTAAAACTGTCATTAAAGAAGTTAACTTATGAAATCCTAATGTTACGTGTTTCAAAGAAATTGAATTTAGAGCCCCTAAGTGGATTTAGGCTATCTTATCAGAGAAATTGTAAAGTTTATTTGTTAACCGACAATGAAGATGTTGAACGATTCATTGCTTACATTAATGTTTCAAGTGATGATGTTACATTGTATGTTGTTGAACCTAGAAGTAGTATTGTTGGGTCAGTAGCGGGTAGTAATCAACTAAGTGGGTCTCAAAACCCACAGCCTTTCTCTAATCCAAATCCAAATCAACTTTCAGCACCAAATTCTGGTTTTCGTATTGACCAATTAGACGATGATGAGCCAAGAGAAAAAATTGTGAGTACTAGTCAGTATTCGAAATTTGATCTTGGTCAATACCCGGACTTTGATATTGGTCAATACACGAATTTTGATGATGTTTCAGAAGAAGAAACAGACCCTGCGTGTAATGATTTTGATATTGGTCAATACCCGAATTTTGATGATGAAACACCCGTTACCGAGGAAGATGTTGTTGATGATAATGAGGAGGAAGTTACGACTGTGAATGAACATGTTGAACATCCATTCTGTAATTCATATAATCCTGAAGAAGAAAAAGAAGAAGAAAAAGTCCCCGAAGAAAAGAAAATGCCACGGGAGTATAACTGGAATATGCCAGAATTACTTCAGTTACCGGAAGAAGAGTTGGCAAAGAAAGCAGTTGATTGTTACACAAAAGTTATTCGTATCAATAAAGATGATTGTTTTGATACAAATGAAGACTAGAAGATAGCTTTGTATACGAAATGTGTGGAAGATGGCTATCAACTAAAAGTTAACAAATCAAGCAAAGATCGTTTCGAAACAAGGTGTACGATTGACAAAAACTGTACGTGGCGTATGATTGCAAAGAGGATAAAATATTGCGCAATGTTTCAAGTTAGGACTTTTATTGATAAACATACATGTTCAAGAACCCAAGTTTTTCCTCACCATAGACAGGCAAACAAAAAGGTGTTGGGTGGTTTTCTAGCTGAGTTAATGTTTTTGAATGGCAGGGTATATCGGGGACATGAAATTATGACTGACATGAATGCTCGGTTCAAGATTAGTATATCATATTCTCAAGCTTGGAGAGCCAAATGTTATGCCTTGGAATTTTTGAGGGGGTCGCCAGAAGCATCGTTTGCCCAACTGCCGGCTTATTGTCACAATTTAAAGCTGAAAAATCCTGGGTCGGTAACTCATATCAAAACAGATAGAGATGGACGCTTTGAGTTGCTGTTTATCGCCATTGGTGCTGCGGTTAGTAAATCAATATAATTCTGTTGACTCATTTCTATTAGTTACATGCATTTCACATTTAAATGATTATATTTCTTGTATATATTATTTTGTAGATTCGTTCGTTTATTACTTGCATGCGCCCAGTTATTATAGTTGACGGAGCACATTTAAAAGGTCGATACCTTGGAGTAAACTTATTAGCAGTAGCCATGGATGCTAATAATGGGATATTGCCAATAGCTTACGGGGTTGGCAAATCTGAAACCTCTGATTCATGGACATGGTTTATGGGGCATCTTAGGGATTGCATAGGTCCTATTAGCAATCTGACAATCATATCCGATAGGGCAAACTCAATTGACAACGCTGTTAGAAGGTGTTTCCCAGATGCTTTTCATGGACTTTGTGGTGTTCATTTGTATAGAAATCTAAAATCAAGGTCTGCTGGTATAAAAAAGCACAAATGGACATACTGGAAGGCTGTAAAGGCTTATCGGGAAGTGGATTTCAATAAGCATATAAACTGTTTAAGACGTGTTTTGCCTCAGTGTGCTCAAACACTAGAAGATGTCGGGTTTGAAAGATGGTCAAGAGTACATCAACTTGGAGCAAGATATGGTTTCATGACGTCTAATAGTGCAGAATCAATTAACGCTCTAAGTCGTCATTCCCGGAAATTACCCATTACTATGTTAATGGAGTTTTTTCGAGCCTCTATTCAACAGTGGTACTACAAGAAAATAAACCATGCAGGTATTATTTCTTTGAATTCGTAACTTATCATATATTTTACTAAGTATTATTTATTTAAATTTACAGGAACATTGGAACATCGTGTTACACCATGGACTGAAAAAAAGATAACGAAACGTGTTGTGAAGTCAACGTCATGGAGAGTTGAACCATGTTCAAACACTTTGTTAAATGGGCTTGTCGATCTAAATGCAAGGACGTGTAGTTGTATGAAATGGAAAACATCTGGTTATCCATGTGGCCATGTTATAAAAGTTGCTCTTCATCTAAACCAAGATGATTCAAGCACATACGCTATGGATTGCTACACTACAGAAGTATATCGACAGACTTATGCCGAGATTGTCTACCCTATTTCACATCCTTCTGAGTGGGACATACCAGATGACTTACAAACAGTTTTGCTACCATCCATGGACAGAAGGCTACCTGGCCGACCAAAAAGTCACGATCGTATACCGTCTAAGGGTGAAGAGAAGAAGAGATCGACATGTAGTCGGTGCAAGAAAAGTGGTCATACAAGGTTGACATGTGGATCACCAGTGCCATCACAATCATCTTTTCCTCTACCAAAATATGGATCATCATCAAAATCCAAAGCTCATATGGTGTCAAGAAAAAGGCAATCAAAATCGCAATCATCTTTAAAATCCCAATCACAACTGGCTTCACCTTTTGGGACTGTTAACTTAGGTGATTTTTAAATGCAAATGTTGTATTATGTAGATTTTATGTGTGAACTTTTAACATTTTCAGTTAGGCATGTATTAGTAACTTGAGTTTGAAAATTGCTATGATCTGTTCCAGTTGTTATCACTTAATAGGCAATCATCTTAATGTCTATCGCAACGCGGAAATTACTATCGCAATGCAAAATGAAAATCGCAATGAGAGAATCGCAATGCAAAATGAAAATCGCAACGCTAATTTCGCAATGCGAAATGAAAATCGCAACAAGGGAATCGCAATGCGAAATGAAAATCGCAACGCGAATTTAATTTCGCGTTGCGATTCTCTCGTTGCGATTTTCATTTCGCATTGCGATAGTGCTTTTTGCCTTCAACATAATGCAGATTGAAATCAACAAAATCAACCATTACATTTCAATCAATTAAATAAGCACAAATAAGAATTATGTTAACATCAATTAAACAAATCAACTTTTACAAATCAACTTTTACAAATCAATTAAACAATCAAAAAATAAGCAATAATTATTAGAGAAAATAACACTTCTACTATTGAATCAACTTTTGCAGCCATACATCATTTTCACGCAGCTCACTTCTGAGATTAACCTGCATAAACCAAACATTTGCTCAAACAACACTTTCTACACATCTAAAACCTACAAACAGCAAATTATTGAATTCTAGGTACTTAGCCAAACATTTTCAAACCATAAGCCTATAAACATACCAATTGTTTATGGACATTTTTATAACGCGGATGCAGGTAGGCAGCGTCTCGTATATATCGATCTAGCCATATAATGTCGAAACCACAAGCCTACTGCAGCTCTATCTATATCGGTGGGAGGTAGATACTTTATACTTCCTGTGATCAAACGGTCCAACGCCAAGCATACGAGAGGACCACAATCCCCTCTGGGTCCTTTCGTTTGTTGTGGTGCGGTCTCGTCTCTGCTAACTGTAATATTGAGCTTCTTTGGCTTCTTGTTTTCAGAACGAGTCCAATAATTTATTGCATCCAAGTATTTAGCCAAATAAGAGCTCCATCCCTTAATAATATCTCTTAAATCAGCCAATGATATGTAATTTATCATGCTGTCATATACTATTACCTTAAGGGATGGGATCTGAAGCTCGACGAGAAGCCAATGGTTACGTTCCAAAACAGGGATAAACACCTGCAATCATAAGTAATAATTCATTCATTTGCGCACTTATTTATGAATACCTTTAAACTCAATCTAAAATAAACACTAACCTTATCGACCTCCCACCATGTAGGATAAAGTTTAGCTTGTCCATTGCCCAACGCAAATGATTCATCTCGTTGATTCTTCAAGTGAACGGCGTTAAAAGACGTCGGCATAATTGTATACCGTGTATTTCTTTTATTTTCCTTAAGTTTCCTAATTATTAGAAGACGTGACACCCACGCATCGATATGCTGTTTTACAAAAAAAGACATATATTAGTAACTTACATAAATTTACAAAAAAAAATAATCAAATGAAAATATAAGAAAAATATAAGACTTACCCCTCCATCGAAATAGCCATTGTCTTCGACCCCTAATAATACGCCCCACCAAGACCGATCAAGCAACAAATAGATATCATCATTGAGCTTGCATATGTCAGTGAAACACCCCTGGCTTCGCTCATGTAGATAAAAATCAACTGCGCTCTTAGCCCAAAGGGTGTTATCCACAATTGTGTCCGGTAGTTGTTTCCTCTCCTCTTCAGATACCGGTATGGTACTGGCCGATAACTCATACGAGAGCCAACTTGAATTCATCATGTCCGGCACGTCAGAGGGTTTCTCAAGAATCCTACATATGACGCCATGTGAATCGGGCTCTTGAATGGTGGGAGGGACCTCTTCAACGATGACAGTGGCCTCTTGAACGGTGGGAGGGGACTCTCGAGGAATGATAGGGGCCTCTTCAACGATAGGAGTGGACTCTTGAGGGATGATACGAAGACTTAATAGCACGTGCACGCCATCTGATGCGTGAACTCTGTCGTGCAAGAAAAACCCGACGTAAAGCATCCACCTTATCGGTCCGCTAAATAAAAATACAAATATCAGTAAATAAACAGACATGATATTTAAACAGTGAAAACAAAGATAAATATATTTCAAACTTTCAACCAAAAGACAAAACAAAGACAAATACTAACTTCACACTGTTAAAGTAAAAAGTTTAGCAGTTTTGGCAGCAACCGAATAAATTTACTAAGCAATCTAAGTGAAATGGTTAATTTAAGTGAAATTACGAGTAAATTTATCATCAAGTTAAATATGGAAAATCTTAAACTTACCTCGTTGCGTAGAGTATGAACCTCATTCTGCAACGATACTCCCTTGACTCATCCCGTGGAGGTGGAGAATAGGGAGATAGAAGTCGTGGCATCTTTGCCGGTCGCCTATCATGAGGTGATGGTGGAGAAGAGGCTCGATGATGTGACGGGATAGGTGATGGCTCTCGTTGTAGAGGTGTATAGTCGGGTCGATCAGGTGATGGCTCTAGGTGAGGTGATGGCTCTCGAAGTGGAGGCTGCTCATCATTCGTGCCATCAAGAAAACGCTGACTAGCTTGCCACCAATCAGTGGCAAGCTCAGCCTCCGTGGGTGTCAGTCTCATTAATGGAATGTTGGCCTCCTAAAAATATAAAAACTCAAACAAAGTTAAACGTCTATTATTAATAACTTGTTTATATATGATAGTATTTGTGTTAACTTACATTATTTATTGTCGCATATGGTATTAAGTCTTCCCAATCCAACAGACGTTTCCTCTTCCAGGAAATAGCCCTGGGAATATCATTTGAAGTTTTTATTCCATATGTCTTCATGGCGGGAAAGGCCTCGAATATCCAAATCTACAAACAATATAATAACAAACATTAGTAATTGTTAAATAATTAATTATAATTTTGAAAACATTATATAGAAATTCTTACCTTAAAGGCCCAAACAAAGCCTGACAAAGTGTATTTCGACCCATCGCCCCGCAAACTTTTGCGGTCATCAAAGGCAGACGACAACTTAGTCCAGGTAGCTTTCCATATATACGAACCCCACGGAAACAGATTCCATGCATTTAGGTCCTCTACCAATAATATTAGCTCCTAAGGAATAGGTTGTCTGGCCTCTCTGCCTAAAAAGCCGGCATACAAAAGTAGTAGAAGGCATACTCGGACAACATCGACGTCATTCATCCGAGTAAAACTATCTTTCTTATTAAACAATTTCTTCATGTCGTCGACGTGTAAGTTCGGCTTCTCTATTGACTCATCAGGAAAAACCCTGGATAACCATGATGGGCGGGTGATATGACGAGTGTATCGGCCTACATCATCGTGTCCGAATCGTAGACCAGTGATTAAGCAGAACTCCTTCCGCCCAAAACAAGTATACGCCGGTGGAAAATGAAACCATATCTCTTCCTCACCACGTTGTATACTGTCGGGTAGATCGCTAGTCATGGTCTGAAGCCACAAATGGGTCAAACTAGCATCTCCACCCGGATGCTATACTCTCAGCCATGGCCCGAAGCAGGTTTCTTCAAACAATTTTCTTTGTGCAGGTGAAAGCTTCGAAGCAATTGTAGTGGCTAGGCTAACTTTATTCCTTAATGTCAATGAAGCCGAAAAAATTTCTACAAAAAACAATAAACATACCAAGTTAGATATACCAAAAATTACACTGTCAAGATATACCAAAAACAAAACAATAAACATAAATAGTAGTTTATTCTTGAAACTAAAATTTGCAACACTGTTTTTGTCTTTTGGTTGAAATGAAAATCGCAACGAGATAATGAGAATCGCAACGCGGAAATGACTATTGCAACGAGAGAATCGCAACGCGAAATGACTATCGCGACCAGACAATCGCAACGCGAAATGAAAATCGCAACCGCGAAATAAAAATCGCAACGCGAAATGAAAATCGCAACGCGAAACAAAAATCGCAATGCGATTTTTGTTTCGCGTTGCGTTTTTTATTTCGCGTTGCGATTATCTCGTTGCGATAGTTATTTCCGCGTTGCGATTTTCATTCTCGAAACTATTCTTCTTCTGCATTACTTCAACCAAAAGACAAAGCAAAGACAAATACTAACTTCACAGGCTAAACAGTTTAGCAGTATTGGCAGCAATCGAATGAATTTAATAAGAAATCTAAGTGAAATGGTTAATCTATTATTGAAATTACCAGTAAACTTATCATCAATCTCAATATGAAAAACCTAAAATAATGCAAAAATTTCAAAATAAAAATAAAAAAAACTAACCCTCGGAGGTTGATTTTCCATTTCTGGATGATTGTGAGGGATTTTTGACTGTGAATGGTTGTGAGGGATTTCGCCGGCGATGGGGACGAAAATCTTCGGAGATGGGGACGGATTTCGCCGTAGAGAGTGAGAGATGGAGATGAGACTGAGTGTTGTGTTTTTGGGTTTGAGGTTATGAGTTGCGATTACTGTGGACGATTCAGTTTCCGATTTATTAAGAAAAAATTCGTGTTTGGAATTTGAAAAAAAAAATACGCGTTAATACGAATGGCGCTATGTAAATCGCGTTGCGAAAGTCAGAATCGCGTTGCGAAAGTCAGTATCTCGTTGCGATTTTGTATTATCGCATTGCGATAGTCAGTATCGCATTGCAATTTTCCCAATTCGCGTTGCGATTTACTTATTTGCATTGCGAATTGGGAAAATCGCAACGACATTGTATACCATCGCAACGCGATTTCCAACTATCGCAACGCGATTTCCAACGCGAATTTGCGATAATGGAGATCGCGTTGCGAATTGGCGATCGCATTGCGATTTTGTTGGTCATTTTGGCAAATCTAAAAAAAATTAGTTAAAATCGTATATTATATGGGATTTTTGGTCACTTAGGTTATTTTCTCTAAAAAGAAAGCCAAAGGGCAGAGCAACCAGGACATAACCGTCATTTTCGGGAAATAAATTCTAAGCTTCACATCCTTTTCTTCTCTGAAAACGACTGAGAGCAACCTGTGGTCTACCTATGAAAATATAAAAGAAATTAGTATATCTTTTTTCTTAAAATATTAATGGATGGGATTTATACACCGACTCTGAATTCTGAAACCATCCTCTTTTCTTTATATAGATATCTTATGGCTCTCTTCTTTTTATTCATCTCTTCTTCCTCTCTTTTTATTCATCTCTTCTTCTTCCCTTGTGTTTCCAGCATATATAATTCAACGCCCTTCTTCAGTGATGGTGGATCTTCAAACTGTGTGCTGCTTGTGCGGCGACGTTGGTTTCCCCGACAAACTCTTCCGCTGCAACAAATGCCGCCACCGCTTTCAACACTCGTATGTCTTGTTTCCTTCCACCACCACCATCATCATAATCCATGCATCATCATCATCACTGGCGTTGATAACTGTATGCTCACATCTCCCCTAAGCACCAACCACCACCACCACCACCACCAAGTCAACATCATGGACTGTCATCATCATGCTATAATCATCTTAGTTTAGAGCATATATAATATAAACAATATTTCAAGTTTGCTTTTACAATTTTCACTTACGTTTTGTTACTTGCAACTATTTCTTGATCCTTGCAGGTATTGCAGTAACTATTACAGCGAGTTCGCGGAGCCAATTGAACTGTGTGATTGGTGCCAAAGCGAAGAAAGACACTCGAGGTATGGAAGCTCTTCAAAGAAATCACCAGCTGGAAACGGAACTGGAATAATTGTAAAGCGATCCGAGTATTCAGGTGACAAAATCAAGCAACAAGATCGAGACGAGAGTAGTGGAGACCACAAAGGAAAGAGCAGTGGCACTCCTTCTCCAAGGCCTACCACACGCAGGTACAAGCTTCTCAAGGATGTCATGTGTTAAAAAAATACTTCTAAAAAGACCCTTTGGTGTATTGATAGTAGTATATGTTTATAAGGTGTTATCCAGTACTGTCTTCTTTTGCAGTAAAGTTTTCAGCTTCACTTTTTCCTGTAAATTCCCCATAAAATGATGTAAACTTTTTATCAAAATAGATCGGTGGCACAAGTTTTTAAGCTATTTTCTTCAATCCGATGCTGTTCCGTTTGACCTACTGTTAGTTTATATACATATATATATATATATATATATAGGGTAAAGTTTTTTAAGGCGGAAGGATGCAGCAGCGATGAGAAAGGTTTCGTGCATGAAAAATGTTGGATATTTTCACCTAATTGAAAATATAGTTAAGTCCACCTGCTTCTGACAGAACAAAAAGTTTTGATTACTTAATTGAAGTCCGATCAGAGTAGCCTTGTTCGGATAAGAAAGGGAGATTACATTTATTATGTAGTAGCTAGTAGCTAGCTAGGGTTTGTTTTGTCACTTACAAAGGGTAAACGGGACGTACATTTCCCTTAGCTTGGTATAATCTGTCGACGAGGAAGGAGAATTCAATGCACTTAAATTGTTTGGGTTTTGGCCAAAGAATTCATGCCACCTAAAGCTGCAAACATTTATAGATTCATTCAAGGGACTTTAATTGCAAGTTGGTTTTTAGAAGAAAAAAACAAGAAAATATTTGCCTGCAAAATGGGTAATTTTATCATACACGGCATTCCCTGAAGAAGACGAAATAAAATCATGCTAAATGCTTTAACATGCCTGTACTACTGTTAGTCTTGACCCGCAGCTGTATCAAAATCAAACAAATATCTCCACACAGCTGAGAAACCAACAAACCCTTTCTTTTCTTGGGACAATAATGAAGCTCAACTCATCCACATGTCTATATATATTTATCTTCTTTTTTTATCTTAACCCTCAGTTGAGGGATTACTCGATGATTTCTTTTACCAAATCTCTCGTCGGATATCTTCATGTAAAGTTGATTAGAAGATGAAGGAAAGTCACCATAAACAAAACAATGATGACCCAATTTCTTTATCACTCGATACTTCCTTTCTTTCCAAACAATCATCAGTAGGTACCAGCCTCGCCTTGCTCTCCCCAACGCCTTCCATTATCCAACTTACAACCAACTCTTCACTAATCACTATATACATTTGTATTAGTATCTAACATGCAAGTGTGCTACGAAATATGAAGTAATCTTCTGCTCATTCTTTTTAAACACAAGGTTCATATCAAAAGTGCATGTTAGCAGGAACGAAGGGGCTACTGCCCCTAATTTTTTATTATTTATATAAATAAATATTTACTTAGACGCCCTAATTTTAATTTATTTAATGTTATCCCTCCTAAATTTTCGTTGTTAATTATATTTTACCCTCTTGAATCTGCATCTTGATTCCGTTATGTAAGAAGGATATAAAATCCAGAATAAGATTTATCTGCCCCTTAATATGCCCCGCCGATAATACATAGCCACGTATATTAATAACTTTTAATGGGTTAATTTAGCTGTTAGTTAATTTTTTATGTTTGCGTTAACCAGTTTTTGAGTGAAATAAAACACTAGATCCCTTAAGCAATGTCAGAGATTCAAATCTTGACCATTTGCGAATGAAGCAAATTATGTTAGGAAGGTCTTCTCCGCCTCTACAATATCCGATTCGAATTAGTTAATTAATAGATCAGATATCGATAGTTATATATATAAATAAAACTTTGATTCTCACTTTTTCTACACAATAAAATCTATTCTCATTCATGATCCAATTACTATTTATTGGAGTCTATGTCTACCAGATATGGACTGTCTTATAAAAATTTTAAATTCTTATGTATTTTAAATATTTTTTTATTTTTTATTGAAAATATATCTTACTCGTCTTAAAATTTTATAAATACACATCCCTAAAATTTTATAAAGTACTCATCCCTTAACGTAAAATTCTATGTCCATCTCTGAATCTAACCACGTTCATCTTTCGTTTCCCGACTTCGACTGTGGGCTATGTCATGAGCTCCAGTACTTCTCCTCTACTGTTCTTCCAACGATTCTCCCAGCAATCAAAGAACACCTTATGCATGTAAAAACACCATTAAATTTTTTTTGGAAAGAAATCACTAATTTTATTCAAAATAGGAAAATATCCTAAATTACAATACATATTAATAATCATAATCGTAAATTAAGTACATAATTAGGAGAATTTTCTATAATTATTGAAACAAAACAAGCAAATTAAGATCATATAAGCACCATACAAGGAAATATTAAAATCTAACCAAGAAAACTCAAACAAAGATAGATACAAACATATCTGATCGCATTAGCAAACAAACCACAATATGAGGATCAAGCTACAAAAAGACCACCAATTCGAGGGTCCAAAGTAGGGAATATCAACAATATAACAAATAAGATACATTTTGATCAGTCGTGACGATGTTTAATTAACCCTTAGAAAAAAACAACGACCGAAAAACTTGCCAAAAGACATAAGAAAACGTGACATACAAGCAGACTTATTGAAAATAAAAAAAAAAGAAAAAATAACAAGATACGATAGAATACTGATGATCGGCAAATAACATTAAAATTAATGACGTCGTCAATCAACAAAGACAAAAAAAAAAAGATAAACGACTTACCAATAACACTGTTAAAATTTTAAAGTTACTACAAAACAAATGTGTGTATATATATATACACACAAAACATGTCGCGTAATAACTGATATTTGAATATTTAAGCTTTTAATAATTTATTTTTTATACTTTTATATTTTTTGTTTTAAGTTTAAATTTAAAAAAAAAATTGACCTTCGAAATTTATGAAAAAAATATTTTAGCCAATCAATCATCTCACTAGCTACCATGAACCGCCACTCGTACCCTTTTCTGAGATTTTAGTGGCCTTAAGACAAACATAAAAATTAAGCTTCTATAATAATGTTATAAATAAAATTAAATTGCAAGAGTAAGGGAAAATAAAAAAATTATTTATAAATTACATTTTTTGCATTTAAAAAACAATATAATAAATACATCAAATTTCGAATACTGAACATCAAGTAATTTTATTTAACATCTAACTACTAACACAAAACAAACACAACCTTTTTTAAGAGAGTTAGGATTTGATTTTAGCCATTTTCATCTTGTAAAAAATAATAAAAAATAATTACATGGAAATTAAATAAATAATTTAAAACTTCTACATTAGCATTACCGTTAAAATTTTAACGACAAATAACTAAAACATAAATAAAACACAATATTAGATATGATTTACAAAGAAATAATAATTAGATGATCAAAATAGAATAAAATAGTAGGTAATAAATAAATAGGTAATTTTTGCTTTTCTTTCAGGGTTTCTTTGAGTTGTTTTACCTAGGCAATTGTGGGGAGTGTTGTTTATTTGCTGTTGGCGGGCTGTTTCCTACTATTGTATCTGTTATTTGCTCTTTCTTTGGGTAATAAAAATCAAATTATATAAAAAAAAATAAATAGGTAATTTACATTTTTTAAATTATTGTGGACTTTATAATTTTTGGTCCTGGGCAGATGTCCGTGCTTCCGAGGCTCAGATACAATTCTGTCGCCACGTCAACACTGTTCTATCACGTTAATATCTTAATAATTAACAATAAAAATTATTAATAAAAATATTACATTAAATTTTTTTATTTAAAGACCACAATAAATAACAAAATAATTTAAAAATCACATTATTTCTTTTGGAAAAATTTTGACGACCAGTATACCATTAAACCAAGCTGCGACGTCTACCAAATAATAAAACAATAGCTTTTAGTTTTGCCAAAAATGAAGAAGTTTGAGGCCTCGGATTTTGTGATATAAAAAGCACACGCAGATAATCTTGTAAACCGACACTTGGATGCCATTAACATCGAAATTGTCAACTCCAAACGACCCCGTAATCTCCTGCTGCATATTAATGATGACCAAAAGATTATCATTTAACAAATTTTAAATTAACGATTTCTGTTTACATAAAAAAAAGAAAATATTTTTTAAATACACATGATGGCAACCATATTATGACATGTGATCTTGGTCTTGGCCTCAATTAATTATTTCTACTTGGATAACACATGAGGATTTAGGATTATTTTAACTCATGCTTTATATTATTTTGGGGAGGTGGGTTTCATATATTTTTATAGCTGTTGAAAAAGTCACTTTTAATTGGCACATTAACCGTCAAATGCCATGTTTATTGAAAATTTTGCTTCTTTTTGTCCCCTTGGAGGATTTATTTAACCGCCGTCCTCCAATAGTGGAGGCGAATAGAATCCATGTTGACCACTTTACTAACCACTGCAGATTCGACTTTGACCACACGCGTGGATATGGCCCATATATATCTCAAACCAACGGCTTGATTAGCACAATACATAAACAAATGTGAAATTAGGGTTCAATCCATGGAGAGATTGGACTCTTTATCTATCATTGACTCGTAAATTAGTTTCTTTTTTATTATTATACCTCTCCCGTAAGTCACGTTATATTGTTTTTTAGAATTTCATATCCCTTAATTAATTATAATTTCATTATATGATTTATAACGTGATCTACAATCTATTATATGATGAGACTTATCAGCTTACGAGTAGTTGTAGTTGCCCTTTATCTGACACCAATACAAATAACTATTACAGCTCTACACTGACACCGATATAAAGGTTAGTATATAAATCCCTTAATAATTGATATATTTACTAAACTAGTTTACACATTTGATTTGCACTTCTTTTGGGTACAAAATATGTATGACTTAAATGTCAATGATAGTTTTTGGACAAAAACAAAAGTGTTTTTGTCGTGCATGCACCACTGAAAATATTGAATAGATACGTGGTGGAAGGTAGTCCTAGGTAGGGAAAGCAGGTCGGGAATAGACGTATGATCCTCTGTTAAGAGAACTAATTTTTAAATATTAAGAATTACGAATTTATAAAAATTTAAAGAGAAAGGTAGAAAAAGTGCTACTGGTTGACATGATTTAACACTGTTAGTGAAGTTATCAGTCATAGTGAGTTGAAAGTTGAGACGTGCACGATTTTTCGTTAAAAATTTATTCGATCCGAAAGTATAAATATTTGTGAATTGGATCGATTTAGGTGTTTCTAAAAAAAATCCAATCCGACCCAATTAAGTGCGGCTTGATTTGATTTGAATTTGTGCGGTTTTTAGATTCTAATTTTTTAAAATAATTCTTGAATTTTTTTCATAAAAAAATAACATATGTATAACAATAACAAATAGAATATATATTTTAATAAATGTAAGCTTGTAAATCTTACAAAGAAAATATATATTTTAACAAATCAAGAAATGAATCAGTTTCTCGTTAGTAAGTCACTCATAAAAATAAAACGACACATTTTATAAGTCATGCCTGACAATTTTCTCTCTACCTTAGAACTGAGGAAATACCAAAAGACTATACTATAATTCTTTGCTATTATCATTTATTGCACCATTTTTTTCATTGGCATCGATGACTAGAATTTGGAGCAAAATTATTACGTGCGTGTCGAGGAAAGCTGAATCTATATATGTATCAGGGTTTTGTGAGATTTTGTAGGGGCTTTTGATAGGTTTGTTTCAAACTTGTAAATTCAATATTCCATTTCATCGGTTCGGTTTGATTTGGATCGATTCTGAATTTTCAAATCGAACCGATCCGATCGGTTTTTTAAAAAAAAAACTAAACACACTAAATTGGTTTCGATTTTTTTTTGTTATTGATTTTTTGGATCGATTTTCGGTTATCTTTTTAGATCGGATTATATCTGAACACCCTAGAGCATATTACCCACTCTAGAAGCTGATGGAACGTCAAACATGCTGCTTTGCTCGCGCAGATGACCTGCAGTTTGAAAAAAAAAAGTAGTGGAATTTATTGAACCGATCATTTTAGGCAACTTCTCATTTATGATTGTTTGCTCATTCAACTATTCGATCGGTCTCACTATTACTTAATTTGTATTAAGAAAAATGTTCCTAAACCCTATAAGCAGACTTTCTGGGTTTTAGAAAATAGAAAGAAAAAAAGACTTTCTGGGTTTTCGCTTTTCATTCTGTTAGTTTAGGGTCTTTTGCTTGTTTGGGCTTCAAGGGCCCTTTAATTGTCTCCTTTCACCTTGATTTTCATTGTAACCCTCTTTTTATATTGAAAAAGTGTAATTATAATCGGGGTTTTTTTATTGTGAATATCTGTTCTGGTTTGATTGTATAGGTTGATATGTCTAAATTATATATTTTGTCTCAATTATGTAATTTTCTTACTAGTTGATAACATATGTTTGTAGATATAATCAAGGGTGAATCTATAAATATTTTTAAGGTAGACACATGTATATTAATAACATAAATTTTTCATATGGGATAAATATAAATAAAATTTAAGAATCGTAACCATCAGTAAAAATGAACAACTGATATATAAAAAAAAAAATTAAGTGTAGACTTGCGTCCACTTGAATCCCATGTACATCCACTACTAGACACATCTATTTGAATTTAAAATTATTAAAAATAACAATACTTCATTTAACTAATAAATCTACTTTATGAGTTCACGATACGTTAAATTTAAATATGCCATGTTTTGTTTCGATTATAAAAATGATCATATGCTGTGCTATGTGAAACTAGAGAACTACAATGTCTGCACGTGTTTGAATCCAATCACATATGTTGAATTAAGAAAATTATATCTAAATCGTTGATTTAAAAGATAAAAAAAATGTAAACAACAAAAATTAAGAACCCATTTTTATTTTCTCATTCTCGTTTTTACAATTATTCATCTTCCGAATCCTTATCCCATTTTCGTTTTTACATAGATCCTTTTTTTTTTAGTTTGGCCCCTCATGTATTCGTTTTATAATTTTTAAGTTCTTTTAATCACCCACTCTTGTTTCTCTCCAAATTAGTCTTTTAACAAAAATTACCGATAACGTAGGGTTCGGGTTGAGTATCCGACTAATCTAATTCGACATGAAAAATATATACTATCCACTTAAAATTTGACCCGACTAGTATTAGGATGATTTTGTCTAACTTGAAATTCGATCCACTCTTTACGATAAAACATGAACCCGATTCGATTCAACCCAAAATAAATATATTTATAACAATATTAAATTTATTGAATAAAATAAGGATCTAATTAAAAAATAACATAGAGATGAGTGTTATTATAATTATTCATAAATATATAATTACATTTTTCGGGTCGGATAGAATTTGATATTTTCACCATAAATCCTAATACGACTCAAACTTATATTCTAAAATATTTGACCCGAACTCGTTTTTTCTAAAACCTCGACCTAATAAAATTGAATAGAAGCTCATCAAGTTGGGTCTCGTGTCCATCCTGCAGACAATTGTGTTTAACTCTAATAAAATCATCAACACGGTCCCTAATTTCTCATTAAAATAAGGTATAAATTTAATGGGAAGCGAGTAAGAATTAAACATGAGTATTAACTTTGAAAATGGATTGCAACACTCCAATCAACAGCAATAATAAAAGACAAAAAAGTAGAGTCTCCTACATCACCCATTGCGGAGGAAAAGCTAGTTATTTAAATCGGGAAGGTAATGGCTCCCCGAACTGTTGCCCAAGTTCCCCACACAAGGATAATCCATCCCTCCACCAACTGATCACGTGCAGTGCACGTGAACCCCCCTGCAAAAATCAATATCATCCCAAATCATTTAGATTAGGTCCCCCCAGATTTTACGTACATGAGTGCTAAAACCTGCATACAAAAGTAGTATTCCCCGGACCGGACCGGACCAGGTTCGTCCATGAACGCTGGCCCAAAGCTTTTGGCAGTGCGTGCCAGTTGGTAGCATAGCCTTAATTAGAGCGGCCTGCACCTGGGACCGTGTAAGTTGCATTTAAAGATTAAGGGTCCCACTAACTTTCGGTCTTTCGATCCCCTTCACAATGGGTATATGATCATCTCAGACTCGGGAACAGAGGCTGAGGGCAATTAATGAAGAAAAAGTATGTGTTTGGGGGACCCTACAAAGCTGGAGGATGGGGAGCCAAGGGATTTGCTGCACTCAGCAATTATGTGACTCACCCAATCGTTGCTTTCAACTCTTTGTCTAAACACATGGAATGGAAAGTAGCAGTGAACACATAACTTACCTCATTAAATAATATATACTATTATACGATATTATTATTTATATATTTTTAACAATTTTCATTAAAAATTAATAATAATCTAATATATATATTAATTTATTGATTAAGATATGATAAAATTTGAACTTATAATTTCAAATAATTATCATATCTCAGTCAGTACATTTACAATCACTAGTTTTTTTTATTAAACTAAGGTGATTACAAAGTGATATATATTCTAAATACTCTCAAACATTTGACAATGAACACTCAATCACCCTAGTTGTTGTGCTCAAACTCATAACATTTAAGAATAATGATAATTCTTTTAATTATTAAAATAAATTAGTTCGTACTTTGAAAATAAATATTTAATTTGGCTTCTTAAAGGCAAATATATAATAGAGTTTACAATCTTGACATATTCTTTTCCTTCAACGAAAAGATACATAAAGTTGTTACACCACTTTATGCAATTTGTCCATAAGAATGAAATAGTTAAACAATACAGATGGGCTGATGGAACATTCATCATTATATAATATTATATAATTAAATATATCTCAAAGTCATACAATAATTGATAAATTATAGGATGGGCGAGTGAATTACAGTAAAATTTTTCTTTTTCGAAAAGGTTAGTTCATTTATACATATATTCTTAACAATCAAACCAGCACAAACGTCCCATCATATTCGAAATATTAAAGAAATGGTATGAACGTGTGACATATCGACAAAAATATTAGCTCAAACCCATCACTTCCAAGTAAATGATAAATATCTATCCATCAAACCAACAGAGTCATAATATTATATTAAAGGAAAATTTTTTAAAAATTTAAAAAAATTTAAAATATATAATATTTTTAAATTTTTAGAGAATAACCACACACTCGTCCTCTTCCATTTATCTCTACTTATTGCTACAAAAGTTAACCAACTTAAAAAAACAGTTAAATACGTGTAAATATTTTGTATCTTATTGAGTTATTTAATTATAAAATAATTTAACTTGGAAGGCTTTTTAATTTACACGGACCAATAATTTTGTCGATTTAATGAACGATGACATTGATAATTTATGTACACGAGACTGTTTTTTTTTTTTTTTGTTGAAAAATGGTACTTTGTATTAGAGAATTACAAAATAACCATCATAAGGACCTCATTAAAAAATCTTCCTAAGCTTAATCGGAGGAAAAAGAGTGCACTTTGGAGTGGGATAATAAAAGTAGCAAACTGTGAAATAACAATGACAATGGATGCCCTATGTAGCGTCAAACCCTATAATAACCAGTGAAGACCAAACGCAAACTAAGAAAACAACCTCCTAAATGAAAACAAAGCATAAACGAACAACAGCAGAAACGAATGAACGAGCAACGGAACAAAGAAAGCAGGGGCGAGCAAAGCCAATAAAAACTTGAACAAGCAGTAAAAAGCTAACAGACTCAGGAAACAGAAGCGAAATCGGCCAGCCTACGCAAAACAAACATCAGAATACACAGCAACAAAGGAAACCTTTAACTTATACCTCGAACAAACGCTACCGGATTTCGAACAAAATCATAAACCACTCGATACGACAACGGCCATAAGTAATTCGCCCAGATCCCAATATGAAGCAAAGCTTTTAAGAAAATCTGATCAGTACAAAAAGAAGTCCCATTAAATCTGGAGAAATTTCTACAAATCCAGATTACCCAAATCAAACCGAAGAATCCGATGCGCCAAAGCGGCCTCACTCTCCTCCTAACTCTTTGCGAAAACCATAGCTCTATCAACTGATTTACATTCTTAGGGAACACTAGATTAACATTCCAAAGAAAACACCAACGTTGCCAAGCTTTCCATACTACAGTACAATGGCAGAGAATATGATTTACCATTTTCGGCTCAACATTACAAAACAAACAGCTGATCTGATCGGAGCAATTAACACCCCTTTTGGCCAGCTCAACCATAACAGTAAGTCTAAGATGCACTGCTTTCCACACAAAGACAGATACTTTTGAAGGAACGAATTTAAACCAAACAAGGCTCCACACAGGGTCTTCCAACAAGCCTTCACATGCCACTTTGGTACAGTAAGTTTTTGGGTTGTATATACCGTCCAACGATCCTGACCAGATTACTCTATCGCGACCTTGAACGACACTAACCGCTCTATTTAAAACCAACATGAATTCACTCCAAATAGGCTTTTCCCATTCAAAAAAAAAACTCTTCTCATTTCAATCCTCCATACCCATCTACCAAGTACCAAACAACCAAAGTCTTTAATTTTTCCGCATTTTTTAACTGCCAGGCTGAAGATTCTCGGAAAAGAGGATCTTAAGGAGGATTTTTCTGTCCAAAAATCTATGTTGGACCCATCACCCAGAAAAAACCTCAAATCAACAAGAAAATTAGACACCAAAGGACCCAAAAAATTCACAATACTACGCCACACCCAAGAAGAAGTTCTATGATTAATAGCTTTTGGCAAGATTGCGACTTGGTCATAATTATACTTGGCTACAACGATCTTCCTCCAAAGGCTATCTTTCTCTACGCTATACCTCTATATCCATTTATTAAGTAAAGAACGGTTTCTAATAATAACATCAAAAAAACCTAACCCGCCATGAGATTTTGGTTTACATATGATGTCCCACTTAATCTAACGAATACTCCTATCCGACTTGGAGAGCCAAACAAAATTAGCTATGAATCTGTTGATCTGGGCAGCAATAGACTTTGGCATAGGGAATATTGGCATAAAATAGATAGGCAAATTGGCTAAAGCAGATTTAATGAGAGTTAATCGACCACCCAGAGAAAGCATTTTACCTTTCCAGCTTTGGAGCCTGCTAGTGACTTTGTCCACGATGGGTTGCCACAACATTTTAGAATTTTTCTGATGCCCTAATGGCAAACCCAAATACGTCGACGACAGTTTTGCCCAACCGTAATAAATAGATTCAGCCCAGCTCCCAACTCTACTATCATCCAAGTTAATGCCAAATAACAAAGTTTTTGACATGCTTAGCTTCAATCCAGCTGCCACTTCGAAAATTTTTAGGATACGGAAGAAATTTGAAATAGACTTCTCATTTGAATTAGAGAAAATGAGCAAGTCGTCGGCGAATTGGATATGAGAAAACACAAAACCTCCGGACCCAACTTCCAACCGCGACAAAGCCCAATGTCCAATGCCTTCTTAAACATACCAGTGAGCGCCTCTCCAACTATATTAAAGAGCAACAGTGACAGCGGACATCCTTGCCTAAGGCCCCTCTTGATAGAGAAACTATTAGAGGGAGAGTCATTGACTAAAACAACAATTGAAGGAGTTGAAATACAAAAGTTAACCCATTTTCTCCATCTTCTCCCGAACCCCATCTTCTTTAGAATCAAATTCAAAAACTGGCAATCGACTGTGTCAAATGCTTTACTAAAATATGCCTTGATCAAAACTGCTTCCTTCATGGTTTTAAACAACCCATCGATTACTTCATTTGCAATCAAGCTGCAATCAGCTATTTGCTTGCCAGCCATAAAAGCGAACTGATGTTCTCTTATCACCTCAGATAGACAACTGCCTAACCTCTTGGCCAATAGACGAGAAACTATCTTGTACATGCTGCCCACTAAGGAGATGGGTCTAAAATCAGCCGGGGAAATGGCCTCTAATTTCTTCGGAATTAGCGCAATATAAGATTTTTTAAAGGAAATATCTTCCACTTTGCCCCAATAGAACTCCTCCACAAACCTCATGACTTCGCCTTTAATATACTTCCAGAATTTCTTAAAAAAATCTAAACTGAAATCGTCCGGACCCGGCGCTCTTGTACCATCTAACGACTTTACAGCAACCCAAACCTCCTCTTCCGAAAAAGGGCTCTCAATGAACTTTTTAGAAGCTAAATTTATTCTCTTAAGCGGGATATCAAATCTCTTCAACTGAATAGTTTTAACCTCGTTAAAGCCAGCAGAAAAATAATTAACAAACGCTTGCTTAATGCCGGCCTGATTCTTATAAATCGCATTTTGGAATTTTAGTTTAGAAATCTGATTTTTGCGACCCCTTGAAACTGCTGAGAGATGGAAGAATTTTGTGTTTTTGTCCCCTCTTTGAACCACCAGAGCCTAGATTTTTGTAACCATTCACGTTCTTCCTTCCTCGCAGCAGTCCATAATCTATACTTTAAAGAGGAAATCTCATGCTGAAATTGAGAATTACTAGGATCTGAAAGCCACCTCTCTTCTAACACGTCAATCTTATTGCCAATCTCTTCCAACGAATCAGGATTCAACGCTCTGACTTCTCTCTCTCTATCTTTTGTCACAATCTTTACCAATAGCAAAAATTTGTTAATGCCGATACCTTCATTTGCTACGCATAAATTTCTGATTCTACCAGCCAGAATTTGGTCCTCCGCCCAATGGTTAAACCATTTGAAAGGTCTAAAAACGTTTTTAGACCTCTTCTCTTTCAAAACAATCGGTTTGTGATCGGATAAACTTCTAGGCAAAGAACATTGCACCAATAGAGGACACCAACTAAAAATTTCAGATGATAACACGAGACTGTTTACTCGGATGATTTTATTAATGTAATATTATTTTATTTATAATTTATATTAGTAAATAATTACAAGGGCAAATTACGAATGTTTAGTAAATGATGACACGTAACATTATCAATTGAAAAATATTTTATCGAGGAAGGATTCAAATTCATAAGCCGCTATAGAGAGATCCAATGCTTAATAATTGTATCGAGCTAAGTTAAGAAGAATAATCTTTAACTTAAAACATAATTGAAATCAATTATATAAATATATTAATTATGACATAAATTATAAAATATGATTGTACCTTCAATTAAAATATATTAATTTTATAAAAATTATTTATAATTTATGTTATAAAACTAAAAGTTTGATGAAGAAAAAGAATAAAAAAAGTAATAATAAAAATATACTATTTTTTCATGATTCTACGATATTGGAATTGTGCCATGTAAAATTATTTAATGGAGGAAAATCAATTTTATAATAATTAATTATTTTAATCATGGATTAATTTTAATTTAGATCTGTTTTGATTATAGAAAAGTACATACGGGGTAATTGAATTATGCCCAAATGATTTTTTGTGTGTGTAGGCACACGTTTTTGTCCGAGTCTATAAAAATATTATATTATATATTTATTTGTTTATTATTATTATTATTATTATTATATCTTTATTTTATGATTTTTGCATGCCCCGCACTCAACAACCTCGATTTAGTGAGATTCAGATAATAAACCAAAGTATTTGAGTCACATTAAAACACTAAAACCGAAGCATTTTGAGTCCAAGTAGGACTCTAAATCTGAGCTAAAAATAAGTTTCTTTAGACTATAAATAGACTCATGCATCAAGAGGAAAGGACAAAGAAAAACGTTGAACCAAAATCAGAGGAAAAGACGACGATTTGAAAAAACTGAGGGAAGAAAATGACAAAAAAATAAGCGTGAAGGATCCAAAGCAAGTATCTAAAAGCACGACGAGTGGCAAAACATTTTCATTGCAAATCCAGTTTCTCTACATGCAAAACATAGGAGATATAACAACTTTTGACTTATTCTTTTTTATATATTTTATTTATTTACTTTATATATATTTTTCATTTTCTCCTAAATTTAATATTTTTTATTTCGTTTTACATTGTTTTTTATATATATTTATTTTTTCATTTTTTCATTAATATTATTATATTAATATTGTTTATTATTCTTTTCTCATGTTTATTTTCATTTTTACAATCCAATACTTTTGACTTTTTATGGATACTTTCAATCGATCAAAGATAATTAATTCGAATTGAATTTTTAAATTTCAATTTTGATTTTCATGATTAAGACAACCGATGAATTAATTGATACTGAAAGGGCGTTCAAGGGTGCTAATCCTTCCTTGACCGTATCTGACTCCTGAACCAGACACGTTTCTGGTACAACGCATATCAGGTAAGATGGTGTACTACCTACCTAAATTCGTTTTAAATGGTTGGTGGCGACTCCAATTCATTTAATCCAAGTCGAAGCCCAATTCGAGGCCCAACCGAAAGACGGTTCCGACAGTTTGGCGACTTCACTGGGGACAGGTAAGTGAGTCAGGCCAGAATTAATTTTCGGTTGGTTTTTTAAGCGAAAACTATAAATTTAAATTCTAATTTATTTATTCAATTCTAATTATCTACCTTTGATTATTTTTCAAATAAATAGTTGTACTAACAATTTTTTTTAATGATTTCAGATTTTTAAAAAAGTTTTTATCTCAAGCTCTATACCCGAGCTCCGAACCCTATTAAGTGGGGGTGAAAGAGACATCTTCGTGAGAATTTATTCTCCGTGCGGGCCTAGCAAGTAACCCTCTGGATTCATATACCTTATGTCTTCGTGTGAATTTATTCACCGTGAGGGCATAAGGGAATGTATCCTCTCGAGTTTAACTTAGTCCACATAAGCTTGTAATGGGCTTAAGACTAAGGGTCTGGCAAGCCCAAGGGGGCACCAGCAAGGAGAACTCGGGTACCCTTTTAGAACCTAAATTGGGAGACTATAGGAAATTAGAGTCCACCCCATAACCCCATTGCAAACTCTAGGCTGTTTTGTTTTTATTTATTGCTTTATTTTATGTTCAAAGCATGTGAACTAGAAATGTATGCGGTTAGGACTAGTTCAAAATTAACGTGCGGGATAGAGATCACGTCCGGGTAAGAATAATAAGCATGTGGGGTAGGACTTTTCGTTTTCATCATCATTTTTTATTATCTTTATCTCACTAACTTTTTCCTTTAATTTTTGTTCTTTTACATTTTTTATCATTCACATCATTTAAAAGAGGTGTTGATCCACCAAAAATGTATTTTTTTTAAACATGAATAATCTGCATTAATGGACAAAGGGGTTGTAATACAAGAGATGAAAATGCAGAGGATAGTCTACAATACGACTATGTGTCACATTCAATCCAGAAGACGTGGTGCCCACAATTGAAGAGAGTATCACTCTGCTGCATTATAAAGGACACATAATGAACTGGGTCTACATCAAGCACAATGAAAGTCTATCTTTGAAGAACTGACTGGAAGAGGTTGTAGGGGCAAGATGAAAGGAGTCCCTTCAAATAAAACAATGGCAAAACGATAGCTGAAATTGGAGACCCTTACTGACAAATTCAAGAAACAGAAAAATGAACTTCACATAGTTCCTATCAATTGAGGGCTCCAATGATGTATTCGTTGGGAACAAGTTTAACAAAAGATAAATGCCAGAGATGTAGTCATTCGAGACTTCTTGGGCCAGTACAAAAAGTAACTCAACATTTGCACGGTTCATCCAGAGAAGCCAGAGCGGTTCGACAGGTTATTCAACCTGTGACAGACGAAGGCAGAAGACTAGTCAACATGTCAGAAGCTGTTAGGATATTTTTGTCTCTTAAAAGATAAAACACTTTTGCATCCAATAAGGATTATTTCTAATAACAGACACATTTTTTTTATCATTGCCTTGAACATTGCATGCATCATGCATTCATGCATATTTCACATTATTTTTCTTTTTTATTACATTCACATGTCTCATAAAAAAAGGGAACATTTTGATTCTATTCCCAGGACCTACAAAGAGCTTTACCAACAACTTCTTGACACCCATGTAGTGTCACCATACCTGGTGGAAACCATGAAGTCCCCCATACCCGAAGCGGTATGACGAGAATGCTCATTGTGAATATCACAGTGGTGTTCTAGGGCACACAATTGAGAATTGTTACGCATTCAAGAGAGTCGTGCAGAAGATGCGTAGCCAGAACTGGATCGACTTCAACAACTTGGGGGCATCCAAGTGAGGAATATCATTTCATCATTTGAGGCATTCTGTTTGAATTTGTTTTTCATTTTTTTTCTCAAGTTTTTGTAAAGACTTTTAAATAAATTTATGTTACTTTAAAGACGTTACACAATGGATCACATTTGCAAACTTGCAATTCTTTGAATATCGTCTGAATTAAGAAACTCTGTAAATGGTTCAAAGTTATAGATCTTTGATGAAGTAACATGATTTAAAATAAGGAATTTGACTTTACCCAGAATATGCACTTAAACACCGTACCCTGCTCTTGCAATAAACCAATATAACATTTTCCTTTCATAAGGCGCGGACAACATGGGGCATCCTTTTGTATATGACATTACTATACTTTTTATTTAAGACATTCAATAATGATCATTATCTTTACATATGGAATATTAGAGTAGGTAAATCTAGTTTAGGTCAGCTGCTTGGAAATTGAACTCTAAAAATGAGATTCCTTAACTTTCAACAACACCTAGACTGTAACAGGTTCTTCTTGACAAACTTAAGAAATTAAATCTGTAAAGCTGGGCTATTCCACTAAGGTAATTGGTTATAGAGGAAACTTGAAAGCCCTGGCCTTAAGAGTAGATTACGTTTAAACCATGACATTGCTCGAACACTTGGTAATTCAGTGTTTGCTCCACTGCTATTGCCAGCCGAAGACTTTGTGATGAGATGAACCCTTCAGTTAACTTGATATAACTGATTATAATGTTAAGTTGTCCATCTAAAGCAATTGGTTAAACGCCCTGACTTTATGGATTCAGCTAGCCAGATAACGGCAAATTAAATCAAATTTATCTAAGCAAAAAAATTTCGGTAATGATGAACTAAGGGAGTTAAGGAACACCTGTTATAGTCAACTTCACACGAGCACTCAGGAATTTCATTTTTAGATCGATATTTCTGTACTACCTTTGTTAGAGGAGCTTACGAGGCTTGAACAAATGGAAGATTTCAAAGGACCGAAATAAAAGGTATAGTAATTAATCATGCTAGTTGCGTCATTTTGTCTGCACCCAATTAAAATGTCAAACAAAAAAAACATGTTGCAATAACAAAAAAAATGACCTTTTTATGGCTGAAACCTTAGGTCAACCTAAAGCCAACTCATTCATTTGAACATTTGTCAAAGAGCTGTAACTCTGAAAGCATTAAAAGAGTTAATGATTCCTTTGATATACTTTGAACTCAGGTTTATAATTTGATTCAATTGCGAACAATATTTTATAGAATTTTTATCCTTTTCCCTCCTAAAATAAGAAAAAGGAGAAAACATTTTCAAATAGGAAAGTCTCAAATATGAAAGGTCTGTAAAGCCAAAGCTTGAAATAGGGCATGGTCGATTCCAACGACAAGACCAGCAGACAAAAATGAGGCTTCATTCAAGAGATAAAACAGAATTAATTCATGTTGCATGCATCGTAGACACACTTAAGAGCATAACATTTATCATTTTTAGCACACATATTTTTTTACAGCTTTTAGAGTCAAATTTCAACTTCAAGATGAAAGATAATCGATTCAAAAAGTACATTTGGAAATTGATGGTGGTTGCTCAACTTCACAGCGAATGGGTGACTGATGGTCAACAAATAAATTTTCAGTTTCATTTAAAGTCAATTTCAACTTCACAGTGAAGGATATTGGACTCGAGACAACACAAGCTCAACTTCACAACGAAGGGGTGACTGACTGTCAACAAACAAATTTTCAATTTCATTCAGAGTCAATTTCAACTTCACAGCAAAAAGATATTGGACTCGAGACAACACAAGCTCAACTTCACAGCGAAAGGGCGTCTGACTGTCAACAAACAACTTTTCAGTTTCATTTAGAGTCAATTTAAACTTCACAGTGAAGGATATTGGACTCGAGACAACACAAGCTCAACTTCACAACAAAGGGGTGACTGACTGTCAACAAATAATTTTTCAATTTCATTCAGAGTCAATTTCAACTTCACATCGAAGGATATTGGACTCGAGACAACACAAGCTCAACTTCACAGCGAAGGGGCAACTGACTGTCAACAAACAATTTTTCAGTTTCATTCAGATTCAATTTCAACTTCACAGCGAAGGATATTGGACTCGAGACAACACAAGCTCAACTTCACAACGAAGGGGCGGCTGACTATCAACAAACAACTTTTCAGTTTCATTCAAAGTCAATTTCAACTTCACAGCGAAGGATATTTGACTCGATACAACACAAGCTCAACTTCACAGCGAATGGGCGACTGACTGTCAATAAACAACTTTTCAATTTCATTCAGAGTCAATTTCAACTTCACAACAAAGGATATTGGACTCGAGACAATACAAGCTCAACTTCACAGTGAAGGGGCGACTGACTGTCAACAAACAACTTTCCAGTTTCATAGTCAATTTCAACTTCACGGCGAAGGATATTGGCCTCGAAACAACACAAATATTTGGATTTCAACTTCATGATGAATAATACCCAATTCGAGGCTCAACTTCACAACGAAGGGGGCATCCACGGTTTCAACTTCACGACGAAGGGAATCGTGCCCACCAAAGGCCTTCGAGTTCGACTACGCTCAGCTCTAAGGTACATCATTTGCAACATAACTTAAGTCAAGAAGGATTATCTGCTAATCGAAGACCCTCGAATTCGATTACACTCAGCTTCGAGGACACATCATTTACATCATAACTCAAGGCTAGAAGGGTTATCTGTGACCAAAAGACCTTTGAGTTTGACTATGCTCAGCTCCAAGGTACATCATTTGCAACATAGCTTAAGTCGAGAAAGGCTATCTGCTAAAGACCCTCGAGTTCGATTACACTCAGCTTCGAGGGCACATCATTTACGGCATAACTCAAGGATAGAAGGGTTATCTGTTAACAAAGACCTTCGAGTTCGACTCCACTCAGCTCAAAGGCATCATCATTTGCAGTATAACTCAAGGCTAGAAGGGTTATTTGTGACCAAAAGACCTTCGAGTTTGACTACGCTCAGCTCCAAGGCACATCATTTACAACTTAGCTTAAGTCGAGAAGGGCTATCAGCCAAAGACCCTCGAGTTCGATTACACTCAGCTTCGAGGGCACATCATTTACGACATAACTCAAGGCTAGAAGGGTTATCTGTCAACAAAGACCTTCGAGTTTGACTCTACTCAGATCAAAGACACCATCATTTGTAGCATAACTAAAGGCAAGAAGGGCTATCTGCCAAAGACCTTCGAGTTCGATTCCATTCAGCTCGAGGGCGTATCAACCGCGTTGCATCAGCAAGTAACTACTTTCCGGTCAAATTTTTACACCCAGGTCTCTAAATCGAGAAGAAGACCAAGGTCGACCAAGATTGGCAACAAAGAGTCACTTTCTGATTCCCCACGATTTTAACTTCAAGAAGAAGGATATCGTGCCCAATGCAACAAACACTATCAAGTCTCAAATCAAAGAGAACTGGAAAAAAATTGGTTATCTTTTTCATCTTTGTCATATTATTGTTAACACAAAAATGTGCAAAGAGGGGCAGTTGTAGACACCCGTTTTTGTTCGGGTCTACAAAAACATTTTATTATATTATATATTTATTTGTTTATTAGTATTATTATATTTTTATTTTATTATTTTTGTGGGCCTAATACTTAACAACCTCAATTTAGTGAGATTCATAAAATAAACCAACGTATTTGAGTCCTATTGAAACACTAAAACCAACGTATTTGAGTTCTATTAAAACACTAAAACCAACGTATTTGAGTCATATTAAAACACTAAAACTGAAGCATTTTGAGTCCAAGTAGGGGTCTAAATCTGAGCTAAAAATAGGCTTCTTTAGACTATAAATAGACTCATGCATCAAGAGGAAATGACAGAGAAAAATGTGAAACCAAAATCATAGGAAGGGGTAACGATTTGGAAAAATTGAGGGAAGAAAAGAAAAAAAAATAAGCGTGGAGGATCCAAAGCCAATATCTAAAAGCACGAGGAGTGGCAAAGCATTTTCATTGCAAATCCAGTTTCTCTACACGCAAAACATGGGAGATGTAACAACTTTTGAGTTATCTTTTATTTCATTTTATTTATTACTTTATATATTTTTCATTTTCATAATTTTAATATTTTTTATTTTTTACATTGTTTTATATATATATATATATATATATATATATATTCATTCATTTTTATTAATATTATTATATTAATATTTTTTATTATTCTTTTCTCATGTTTATTTTCATTTTTATAAACCAACACTTTTGACTTTTTAGGGATACTTTCAATCGATCAAAGATAATTAATTCGAATTGATTTTGATTTTCGAGATTAAGACAACCGATGTATTAATTGGTACCGAAAGGGCGGTTCAAGGGTGCTAATCCTTCCTTGACCGTAACCGACTCCCGAACCCGACACGTTTCTTTTACAACGCATATCAGGTAAGATAGTGTCCGACATACCTAAATTCGTTTTAAATGGTCGGTGACGACTCCAATTCATTTAATCCAAGTCGAAGCCCAATTCGGGGCACAACTGAAAGACACTTCCGACATTTTGATCACTAAATTTTCAAAAGTTATGAAATAGTTGTTAAATTTATCTAATTTTTACAAAATGATCAGTCCAATGTTATAATAATTATAAAATTTTGATAAATTTAATGATCATTTTATAATGGTTTGATAAAACTTAATGACCATTTTGTAACATATAGTTATATTTAATGACCATTTTTATAACTTATGAAAATTTAATAACCAAAATGATCATTTGAGCATAGTTAGTGGCTTCTGGTATACTTTATTCTTTAATTATTGGATATTTAATTAAATTAAGTATTTAAATTTTGGACTTGAAACTTCAATTAACTAATTAATTAAATATAACCTAAATTAAATAAACCAACAAAACAAAACCCATGCGCTAATTGAATTGCAAATGGCGGTAGGCGTTGAGCTAATTTGCATGCGCAAATTTGAAAGCCCATAGGCGGAATGCCAAAGCACGGAAGGTTTGGGCGCAAATGTTGCACAAAATACTTTCCTATTAAAAATAATACACAAATCATTCAAGGTGAACATCAAAGCAATCGAATACGCATCCACGTATGATTTTATGGTATAAAGTGTGAATTTTTTGTTTTCTCTGAACCATTGCTTGTTTCTTTCCTTTATTTTAATAATCAGTAAAATCAATCTTAATGATGATTGTCGTTGTTGTCAATATTCCTTTATTTTCTTGCATTCTTTTCTAACAACTCTATTTTTAGAATATAATTTTTTTTATCTTTATGATATATTTTCTCTACTTTTTGGTAAGCTTTTAGAGTTTTCCTTCGATTATTTGGTTGTTCTTGTCATTTATTTTTCTCAGGGTTGGATTTGACATTGTCACGACTGATCAAGATGTCGTTATTTTTTTATCTGGTTGTTCTCCCATGTTTTGAACTCTTGAATTTGATTTGGATATGCAACTTGCGTTTGTAAATAATTTTCTCACAGTAATTGGCTCTAATTTGCGGTTACTGGTAGTCTTTCAGTGGTTCTCTTTTTCATTTGCATGATCCTTATATGGTTTTAAGTGATTAGTTTTTTGTTTTAATGGTTATATGATAATATGCTCTGCTGTGGTTTATGAATATAGTTGTAAATTCTTATTGTAGTTTTGATTTTTCTAAAAAGAAAAATTAATTGCTTTTATTTTTATAAAAAAATTATATCAAAAACTTAAGAGCGGTAAAATTACAAAACTTAAGATTCAAAATTGGATTATAATAAAAGTTATAAAAAAATCTGAATTATATAAAACTTGAAGTTTTTACGGATGAGATCGCATCTTAATACTTGTCTGTTCATTCTGTTTACAATATACAGTGTACATGCAAATCCCACTCAAAAGTCACCTATATATGCTCAAATAGTCGGCCTTATGATCAACTTTAAACCCATAGATAAGTGTGGAAATAATCAATAATCATCGATTGATCTTCATATCTTCTATGCTTATCTCGTGGATAAATCACATAATGTAATCAACCAAGGTAACGTGAAGAAATAGGACTCAACTTCCTTCATATATGAACAATCTTGATCCACCAGGACTCTTCTTTCTTAGTTGTTTTTAAGCTTGATTGGATAAATGGTGCAACGATGTTACAAAACCAGCCAGATACAGTCATAGTAATGTTAGGAGAGTATTCCCCCCCCCCCGCTGAATCATTCGAATTAGCTTTCTGATGATATTCCAGCTTTGCTTAGCAATGAGGGCTTTGTTCATAATCTTTTCTATTTGACTGTTAAAAAAGCCCATTTTTTTAAATATATATATATAGCAAAATAAGAAGATGCCCCATAGATGTTAAAATAATGGCAGGGTTTAGGTTAAAACAGTGACATGTAAAAGGTGGGGGAAGGACCCACGATTAAATTCCTGGAAATTGCAAGGTGATTTAAAACAGTCGGAACAGCTTTTGCTTCGTAGAATGTAACATTATCTCTCGGAAACGATTACTAGAATGTTACATTACCTTACATATTACTGGGAATCTTATATTAGTGTGTTTAGTTTGTTTGATAGGAATGTATAATTACAATATTTGGTTAAAGAAATAAAAAATTAATGAAATGCATATTTTATTAAATTGTCTGTTGGGATTTTCGGAAGCTCGAATCGACAACCGGAACGGTTTGCAAAGAGGGGTCGGAACGGTTTTATGTTTAGGGAGTAAGGAGATTGAAAGATAGAGAATTGCACAGCGATTTATAGTGGTTTGACTTTCTCAATCAAAGTCTACGTCCACTACCTTAGCTCCTCACCAAGGATTTTCCAACAAATTCACTAATTTGTTCTTTCTTTTGAGGATAAAGAGTAACCTTACAATCTCCCTAGTTTTTCCGGCCTAAACTAGAACCTTTCCTTAGCTTTTACAAGAGATAAGCTAGAACCTTTCCCCTTTACAAAATGATAAAAAAAGTAAACAAATAAACCTCTCAAAGGTAGGTGTTTACAAGAATTTAGCTCACAAGAACAATATTTACAAGAGAGAATGAAAATAAGAATGAAAAACTTCTTCTCTTATGATTGATTGCTTGGATAGTTGTTCTCTTGCTTCTTCAAGTGTCCTTAGCTTGCATTTATAGCTTGGAATATGTTTGATGTTGTATATATCCGTTGGAGATGTTTTGGAGTCGTTTGGGGATTATTTTTATACTCAAAAGGCTGCCCATAACATGATGCATCGATGCATGATCAAGGTGCATCGATACCCCTTCATTAAATTCAAATAAACTAGCCGTTACTAGCCGTTGCAGCCTTGATGCATGGATGCATCGCAGGATGCATCGATGCATAGCAAGATGCATCGATGCACTAATTGCATTCGATGTTTGGATGCATGGATGCATTGCATGATGCATCGATGCATTAGTGCAGATGCATGGATGCATTGCAGGGATGCATGGATGCACTGCAGGGATGCATGGATGCACTTTGACACCCTTAGCATTTTGTTCAAATCCGAATTTAATGGACTTTGAATTTTTTGAAACCTTTTGAAAACTTTGAATAAATTCAATTCAAATCCAAAAACATTTTGCAAATTCAATTCAAGTCCAAAAACATTTTGCCTTAAATTGTTATATCAAAACATAGTTCAACAATCTCCCCATTTTTGATATAACAAAACATTTGAAAATTGTTTTTGGCAAAACTCCCCCTTAATAAAATGTTTAATTTCAAATCCGAATTTAATGGACTTTGAATTATTTTTGAAACCTTTTGAAAACTTTGAATAATTCAATTCAAATCCAAAAACATTTTGCAAATTCAATTCAAGTCCAAAAACATTTTGCCTTAAATTGTTATATCAAAACATAGTTCAACAATCTCCCCATTTTTGATATAACAAAAAACATTTGAAAATTGTTTTTGGCAAAACTCCCCCTTAATAAAATGTTTAATGAAAAAGATACTAATGTTCGAAAATATATGAAAATGTTAAGCTCCCCCTTTTCATTAAGAAATTGAATTTTTCAAACCAAACTTCTCCCCTTTTTGTTATATAAAAAATAATTCAATCTTTGAAGTTCTAAAATAACATTGGAGATAAGTGATAAAATTGACATTTAAAATCATTTGAAAAATTAAAGCTCCCCCTTAATAATAGCATTCCAAACAAAATTAAGCTTTTAAGTTCTGACACTTAAACAAAATATGAATTTCTACAAAGAATAACACATGTTAGAGGCACTGAAATTCAATATATCCAAGTCTTAAATACTTAATGCAATACCAATTGTTGAAATTTGATATTAATATCAATTGTTAAAATTAAGTGCATTTGCATAAGTTTCCAAAAATGTTATGCATTTTGAAAATTTGATATCAATTGCTAGAGAGATATCATTTTCATTTAGACGCATGCATAACATTCAAATTTAGGCCAAAATTAAAATTTATAAAATCAAAGCCTTTAAAATTTGATATCAATTGTTAGAGAGATTCATTTGAATTAAAACCAATTTTGACCAAATTCATTATGATGAACTAAAAATTATGAAAAATCATTAAAACTTTAAAATGTTCATCATAAAAACCTTTTAACATACATGAGATTAAACAAACATAATCATCAATATAAAAACTCATGCATGCTTAAAATCAAATGAGCAACCATACAACCAAAATTAAAAGCATTAAGCTTAGAGGTTACCCATTCCTTTTCAAGTGTGGCTAGAGCATCTTGAATATCATCATTTTTATCACATTGCTCCAACACACCTACAAGAGACATTTTATTTCGATTTTGGTATCCAAATTGCTTTGGATCCTTGAACGTTAGTTTCAATGCCCCTTGTTCCTTTCGGAACCCATAATGTCTAATTTTAAAACGTTTTCCTTTCCTCAAAAGGACAAGTATGTTCCAAATGACCATGAAAATGGCAATGTGACATTTTGCCATATTTAAAACATAATAGGTTGTTTTTAGAAATTAATTCTTTTTCTTTTGTTAAGCCTTCAAGCTTAACTTCTAACTCAAAATTTTTCTTTTCTAAATCATTTATTTTGATTTTTGAAAGTTCTAAATTATTTTTCAAAATTCATTTTGATTTTCAAAATCAACTTTTGCTTTCAAAATCAATTTCTTTAATTTTGAGTTTTGAAATTAATTTCGTATATTGGAATTCATGGTCTCAAATCCCAAATACAACCTATTATAAGCATCTTGTAACTCATCAAAGTAAATGAATTAAATTCATTGAGTTAGAAGATACCTCAACTTCTTCATGAGTGGCCATGAGGCATAGGTTGACTACTTCATCTTCATCATTGGAATCATCTTCATCACTCCAAGATTCAACAAATGCCTTCTTCCCTTTTTCTTTAGAAGAGGACATTCATATTTGACATGCCCTTTTCTTTGACAATTGAAGCACCGGAACTCTTCTTCTTGGTTGATTCATGTTTCACTTCCTTGGAAATCATGAATCTCTTGAGTTCCTTCAAGAGCTGACCATCTCTTCTTCTTGTTCATCATCTTCTTCATCCACCTCATCACTTGATTCTTGATAGTTTTCATTGGTGGATTTGAAGGTAATGCCTACCTCTTTCTTATCTTCCTTTCTTCATCTTCCTTACCATCATCTCATGAGTGAGAAGGGAACCAATTAGCTATTCGAGGGTGAGAGACTCTAGGTTTTTAGCTTCGATATTAAGCTGGAAATTTTCTGCTCTTCTCTACTCCAATCGTTGTACTTGCCGGGTGGAGAGGAGTACCGTCCATGAATTGGTTTCCAACCTCCTAAATTGTAGGATGGAATAAAGTACATCATCTTATTCTTCCAATGTGCATAATTTGCTCCATTGAAGAATGGTGGCTTGTGACCGGGTTGTGAATCCATAATAGGATATTCTTCAAGATAATAAGCACCAGAGGAAAAAGTCATTTCTTTGTCGGTTGCGTAGCGTTTTTCGCGTAGATCACTTTCCTATTTCACGACATAACTCGAATTTCGAAGGAATTAGCTCAAAAATTGAAAACAAATATTTTCTTACTGTTGAACTATGTTTTGATATAACAATTTAAGGCAAAATGTTTTTGGACTTGAATTGAATTTGCAAAATGTTTTTGGATTTGAATTGAATTTATTCAAAGTTTTCAAAAGGTTTCAAAAATAATTCAAAGTTCATTAAATTCGGATTTGAGCAAAAATGCTAAAGGGTGTCAAAGTGCATCCATGCATCCCTGCAGTGCATCCATGCATCCCTGCAGTGCATCCATGCATCTGCACTAATGCATCGATGCATCATGCAATGTATCCATGCATCCAAACATCGAATGTAATTAGTGCATCGATGCATCCTTGCCATGCATCGATGCATCCTTGCCATGCATCGATGCATCCTTGCCATGCATCCTTGCCATGCATCGATGCATCCTTGCCATGCATCGATGCATCCTGTCATGCATCCATGCATCAAGGCTGCAACGGCTAGTAACAGCTATTTTATTTGAATTTAATGAAGGGGTATCGATGCACCTTGATCATGCATCGATGCATCATGTTATGGGCAGCCTTTTTGAGTAGAAAAATCATCCCCAAACAACTCCAAAACATCCCCAACGGCTATATACAACATCAAACACATTCCAAGCTATAAATACAAGCTGAGGACACTTGAAGAAGTAAGAGAACAAATATCCAAGCAATCAAACACAAGAGAAGAGTTTTTCATTCTTATTTCATCTTTCTCTTGTAAATATTTTGTTCTTGAGAGCTCAATCTTGTAAACACCTACCTTAGAGAGGTTTTCTTGTTTACTTATTCTATCCTTTTGTAAAGGGGAAAGGTTCTAACTTAGCCCGTGTAAAAGCTAGGGAAAGGTTCTAGTTTAACCCGTGAAAAACTAGGGAGTTGTAAGGTTATCTCTTTGTCCTCAAAAGAAAGAACAAATTAGTGAATTTGTTGGAAAATCTTTAGTGAGGAGCTAAGGTAGTGGATGTAGACTTTTGTTGAGAAAGTCGAACCACTATAAATCGTTGTGCAATTCTTTATCTTTCAATCTCCTTACTCCATAAACAAAAACCGTTCCGACCCCTCTTTGCAAATCGTTTCGGTTGTCGATTCGAGCGTCTGAAAATCCCAACAATTGGTATCAGAGCCTAACTCGTTAAGAAGGTTTAACCACCTTGAGATGGTCCTAGAAGACACTCTACCAATTCCTGACACAACCGAGAAGATGGCTTCCACCTCCGGCTCGTTCCACATGGAAGACTCCCTACTAACGGACAAGCCTCCATACTTCAATGGAGTCAAATATAGTCATTGGAAGAAATTAATGAAGGTATTCATCCAATCTAATGATCTTGATGCATGGGAGATAATCGAGAACGGCTACTCTTCTCCAAAGAAGAAGGAGAAGAAGAAGAGTGACAAAGAACGGAAGAAATCTCAACTTAATGCCAAGGCCATGCACATGTTGTTTTGTGCATTTGGTCATGAAATCTATGAAGGGGTTTCTTCATGTTCAAGTGCCAAGGAGCTTTGGAATAAGCTTGAGGAAATCCATGAAAACAAGAAAGAAGAACCAACAAAGGTGGTGTCTCTAATGGCTTGTGAAGAGCCCGAGGTATCTTCTAACTCAAATGAATTTAATTCATATACGTTTGATGAGTTACAAGATGCTTTAATAGGTTATATTCGGAGTTTGAGACCATGAACTCCAATATAAGAAATGATTTCAAAATTTAAAATCGAAAACGATTTTCTTTTGAAAACAAAAATAGATTTTGAAAGCCAAAACGAAATTTTGAAAAAGGATTTAGAGCTTTCAAAAATAAAAACTGAAAGTTTTGAAAAAGAAAATCTTGATTTAAAAGTTAAGCTTGAATACTTAACAAAAGAAAAAGAAATCATTTTAAATAATTCATTTAGTTCAATAATTACAATATGCTTACATTGTCATTATCATGGTCATAAGGAACATACTTGTCCTTTGAAGAAAGGAATCGTTTTAAAATTAGACAAGTATGGGTTCCGAAAGGAACAAGGGGCATTGAACCTAACGTCCAAGGATCCAAAGCAATTTGGATACCACAATCAAAATAAATGTCTCTTGTAGGTGTGTGGGGGCAATGGTGATGAAAATGATGATATTCAAGATGCTCTAGCCACACATGAAAAAGGAATGGGTAACCTCTAAACTTAATGCTTTTAATTTTGGTTATTTGGTTGCTCATTTGATTTTAAGCATGCATGAGCTTTGGTTTTAAATGATTATGCATCATTGTTTTAATCTCATGTATGTTGAAAAGATTATTATGATGAATATTTTAAAGTATATTAATTTTTGAGAATTTTTAGTTCATCATAATGAATTTTGGTCAAAATTGGTTTTAAATGCAAATGATATCTCTCTAACAATTTATATCAAATTTCAAAATACTTTGATTTTATAAATTTTAATTTTGGCCTAAATTTGAATGTTTATGCATGTGGTATAAATGAAAATGATGTCTCTCTAGCAATTGATATCAAAATTTTCAAAATGCATAACATTTTTGGAAAACTTTATGCAAATGCACTTAATTTTAACAATTGGTATTAATATCAAATTTTAACAATTGGTATTGCATAAAGTATTTTAGACTTGGATATATTGAATTTCATGTGCCTCTAACATGTTTGTTATTATTTGTAGAAATTCAATATTTTGTTTAAGTGTCATAAACTTAAAAGCTAAATTTTGTTTGGAATGCATTTATTGAGGGGGAGCTTTGATTTTTCAAATGATTTTTAAATGTCAAATTTACTACTTACTCTCCAAAGTTATTTTGAACTTCAAAGATTGAATTATTTTTTATATAACAAAAAGGGGGAGAAGTTTGGTTTGAAAAATTCAATTTCTTAATGAAAAAGGGGGAGCATAACATTTTCATATATTTTCCAACAATTGGTAACAATTGATATCTTTTTCATTAAATAATTTATTAAGGGGGAGTTTTGCCAAAAATAATTTTTCAAATGTTTTGTTATATCAAAAAGGGGGAGATTGTTGAACTATGTTTTGATATAACAATTTAAGGCAAAATGTTTTTGGACTTGAATTGAATTTGCAAAATGTTTTTGGATTTGAATTGAATTTATTCAAAGTTTTCAAAAGGTTTTTTAAAAATAATTCAAATTCCATTAAATTCGGATTTGAGCAAAAATGCTAAAGGGTGTCAAAGTGCATCCATGCATCCCTGCAGTGCATCCATGCATCCCTGCAGTGCATCCATGCATCCCTGCAGTGCATCCATGCATCTGCACTAATGCATCAATGCATCAGGCAATGCATCCATGCATCCAAACATCGAATGCAATTAGTGCATCGATGCATCCTTGCCATGCATCGATGCATCCTTGCCATGCATCGATGCATCCTGTCATGCATCCATGCATCAAGGCTGCAACGGCTAGTAACGGCTAGTTTATTTGAATTTAATGAAGGGGTATCGATGCACCTTGATCATGCATCAATGCATCATGTTATGGGCAGCCTTTTTGAGTAGAAAAATCATCCCCAAACAACTCCAAAACATCCCCAACGGCTATATACAACATAAAACACATTCCAAGCTATAAATACAAGTTGAGGACACTTGAAGAAGTAAGAGAACAACTATCCAAGCAATCAAACACAAGAGAAGAGTTTTTCATTCTTATTTCATCTTTCTCTTGTAAATATTTTGTTCTTGAGAGCTCAATCTTGTAAACACCTACCTTAGAGAGGTTTTCTTGTTTACTTATTCTATCCTTTTGTAAAGGGGAAAGGTTCTAGCTTAGCCCGTGTAAAAGCTAGGGTAAGGTTCTAGTTTAACCCGTGAAAAACTAGGGAGTTGTAAGGTTATCTCTTTGTCCTCAAAAGAAAGAACAAATTAGTGAATTTGTTGGAAAATCCTTAGTGAGGAGCTAAGGTAGTGGATGTAGACTTTGGTTGAGAAAGTCGAACCACTATAAATCGTTGTGCAATTCTTTATCTTTCAATCTCTTTACTCCCTAAACAAAAACCGTTCCGACCCCTCTTTACAAATCGTTTCGGTTGTCGATTCGAGCGTATGAAAATCCCAACAATTGGTATCAGAGCCTAACTCGTTAAGAAGGTTTAACCACCTTGAGACGGTCCTAGAAGACGCTCTACCAATTCCTGACACAACCGAGAAGATGGCTTCCACCTCCGGCTCGTTCCACATGGAAGACTCCCTACTAACGGACAAGCCTCCATACTTCAATGGAGTCAAATATAGTCATTGGAAGAAATTAATGAAGGTATTCATCCAATTCAATGATCTTGATGCATGGGAGATAATCGAGAACGGCTACTCTTCTCCAAAGAAGAATGAGAAGAAGAAGAGTGACAAAGAACGGAAGAAAGCTCAACTTAATGCCAAGGCCATACACATGTTGTTTTGTGCATTTGGTCATGAAATCTATGAAGGGGTTTCTTCATGTTCAAGTGCCAAGGAGCTTTGGAATAAGCTTGAGGAAATCCATGGAAACAAGAAAGAAGAACCAACAAAGGTGGTGTCTCTAATGGCTTGTGAAGAGCCCGAGGTATCTTCTAACTCAAATGAATTTAATTCATATACGTTTGATGAGTTACAAGATGCTTTTAATAGGTTATATTCGGAGTTTGAGACCATGAACTCCAAATATAAGAAAATGATTTCAAAATTTAAAATCGAAAACGATTTTCTTTTGAAAACAAAAATAGATTTTGAAAGCCAAAACGAAATTTTGAAAAACGATTTAGAGTTTTCAAAAATAAAAACTGAATGTTTTGAAAAAGAAAATCTTGATTTAAAAGTTAAGCTTGAATACTTAACAAAAGAAAAAGAAATCATTTTAAATAATTCATTTAATTCAATAATTACAATATGCTTACATTGTCATTATCATGGTCATAAGGAACATACTTGTCCTTTGAAGAAAGAAAATCGTTTTAAAATTAGACAAGTATGGGTTCCGAAAGGAAAAGGGGCATTGAACCTAACGTCCAAGGATCCAAAGCAATTTGGATACCACAATCAAAATAAATGTCTCTTGTAGGTGTGTGGGAGCAATGGTGATGAAAATGATGATATTCAAGATACTCTAGCCACACATGAAAAAGGAATGGGTAACCTCTAAACTTAATGCTTTTAATTTTGGTTATTTGGTTGCTCATTTGATTTTAAGCATGCATGAGCTTTGGTTTTAAATGATTATGCATCATTGTTTTAATCTCATGTATGTTGAAAAGATTATTATGATGAATATTTTAAAGTATATTAATTTTTGAGAATTTTTAGTTCATCATAATGAATTTTGGTCAAAATTGGTTTTAAATGCAAGTGATATCTCTCTAACAATTGATATCAAATTTCAAAATACTTTGATTTTATAAATTTTAATTTTTGGCCTAAATTTGAATGTTTATGAATTTGGTATAAATGAAAATGATGTCTTTCTAGCAATTGATATCAAAATTTTCAAAATGCATAACATTTTTGGAAAACTTTATGCAAATGCACTTAATTTTAACAATTGGTATTAATATCAAATTTTAACAATTGGTATTGCATAAAGTATTTTAGACTTGGATATATTGAATTTCATGTGCCTCTAACATGTTTGTTATTCTTTGTAGAAATTCAATATTTTGTTTAAGTGTTATAAACTTAAAAGCTAAATTTTGTTTGGAATGCATTTATTGAGGGGGAGCTTTGATTTTTCAAATGATTTTTAAATATCAAATTTACTACTTACTCTCCAAAGTTATTTTGAACTTCAAAGATTGAATTATTTTTTATATAACAAAAAGGGGGAGAAGTTTGGTTTGAAAAATTCAATTTCTTAATGAAAAAGGGGGAGCATAACATTTTCATATATTTTCCAACAATTGGTAACAATTGATATCTTTTTCATTAAATAATTTATTAAGGGGGAGTTTTGCCAAAAATAATTTTTCAAATGTTTTGTTATATCAAAAAGGGGGAGATTGTTGAACTATGTTTTGATATAACAATTTAAGGCAAAATGTTTTTGGACTTGAATTGAATTTGCAAAATGTTTTTGGATTTGAATTGAATTTATTCAAAGTTTTCAAAAGGTTTTTTAAAAATAATTCAAAGTCCATTAAATTCGGATTTGAGCAAAAATGCTAAAGGGTGTCAAAGTGCATTCATGCATCCCTGCAATGCATCCATGCATCCCTGCAGTGCATCCATGCATATGCACTAATGCATCGATGCATCAGGCAATGCATCCATGAATCCAAACATCGAATGCAATTAGTGCATCGATGCATCCTTGCCATGCATTGATGCATCCTTGCCATGCATCGATGCATCCTGTCATGCATCCATGCATCAAGGCTGCAACGCTAGTAACGGCTAGTTTATTTGAATTTAATGAAGGGGTATCGATGCACCTTGATCATGCATCGATGCATCATGTTATGGGCAGCCTTTTTGAGTAGAAAAATCATCCCCAAACAACTCCAAAACATCCCCAACGACTATATACAACATAAAACACATTCCAAGCTATAAATACAAGCTGAGGACACTTGAAGAAGTAAGAGAACAACTATCCAAGCAATCAAACACAAGAGAAGAGTTTTTCATTCTTATTTCATCTTTCTCTTGTAAATATTTTGTTCTTGAGAGCTCAATCTTGTAAACACCTACCTTAGAGAGGTTTTCTTGTTTACTTATTCTATCCTTTTGTAAAGGGGAAAGGTTCTAGCTTAGCCCGTGTAAAAGCTAGGGTAAGGTTCTAGTTTAACCCGTGAAAAACTAGGGAGTTGTAAGGTTATCTCTTTGTCCTCAAAAGAAAGAACAAATTAGTGAATTTGTTGGAAAATCCTTAGTGAGGAGCTAAGGTAGTGGATGTAGACTTTGGTTGAGAAAGTCGAACCACTATAAATCGTTGTGCAATTATTTATCTTTCAATCTCCTTACTCCATAAACAAAAACCGTTCCGACCCCTCTTTACAAATCGTTTCGGTTGTCGATTCGAGCGTATGAAAATCCCAACAATTGGTATCAGAGCCTAACTCGTTAAGAAGGTTTAACCACCTTGAGACGGTCCTAGAAGATGCTCTACCAATTCCTGACACAACCGAGAAGATGACTTCCACCTCCGGCTCGTTCCACATGGAAGACTCCCTACTAACGGACAAGCCTCCATACTTCAATGGAGTCAAATATAGTCATTGGAAGAAATTAATGAAGGTATTCATCCAATCCAATGATCTTGATGCATGGGAGATAATCGAGAACGGCTACTCTTCTCCAAAGAAGAAGGAGAAGAAGAAGAGTGACAAAGAACGGAAGAAAGCTCAACTTAATGCCAAGGCCATGCACATGTTGTTTTGTGCATTTGGTCATGAAAATCTATGAAGGGGTTTCTTCATGTTCAAGTGCCAAGGAGCTTTGGAATAAGCTTGAGGAAATCCATTGAAACAAGAAAGAAGAACCAACAAAGGTGGTGTCTCTAATGGCTTGTGAAGAGCCCGATGTATCTTCTAACTCAAATGAATTTAATTCATATACGTTTGATGAGTTACAAGATGCTTTTAATAGGTTATATTCGGAGTTTGAGACCATGAACTCCAAATATAAGAAAATGATTTCAAAATTTAAAATCGAAAACGATTTTCTTTTGAAAACAAAAATAGATTTTGAAAGCCAAAACGAAATTTTGAAAAAGGATTTAGAGCTTTCAAAAATAAAAACTGAAAGTTTTGAAAAAGAACATCTTGATTTAAAAGTTAAGCTTGAATACTTAACAAAAGAAAAAGAAATCATTTTAAATTTCATTTAGTTCAATTTAGTTCACATAATTACAATATGCTTACATTGTCATCATAAGGAATAAGGAACATACTTGTCCTTTGAAGAAAGGAAATCGTTTTAAAATTAGACAAGTATGGGTTCCGAAAGGAACAAGGGGCATTGAACCTAACGTCCAAGGATCCAAAGCAATTTGGATACCACAATCAAAATAAATGTCTCTTGTAGGTGTGTGGGAGCAATGGTGATGAAAATGATGATATTCAAGATGCTCTAGCCACACATGAAAAAGGAATGGGTAACCTCTAAACTTAATGCTTTTAATTTTGGTTATTTGGTTGCTCATTTGATTTTAAGCATGCATGAGCTTTGGTTTTAAATGATTATGCATCATTGTTTTAATCTCATGTATGTTGAAAAGATTATTATGATGAACATTTTAAAGTATATTAATTTTTGAGAATTTTTAGTTCATCATAATGAATTTTGGTCAAAATTGGTTTTAAATGCAAATGATATCTCTCTAACAATTGATATCAAATTTCAAAATACTTTGATTTTATAAATTTTAATTTTTTGGCCTAAATTTGAATGTTTATGCATGTGGTATAAATGAAAATGATGTCTCTCTAGCAATTGATATCAAAATTTTCAAAATGCATAACATTTTTGGAAAACTTTATGCAAATGCACTTAATTTTAACAATTGGTATTAATATCAAATTTTAACAATTGGTATTGCATAAAGTATTTTAGACTTGGATATATTGAATTTCACGTGCCTCTAACATGTTTGTTATTCTTTGTAGAAATTCAATATTTTGTTTAAGTGTCATAAACTTAAAAGCTAAATTTTGTTTGGAATGCATTTATTGAGGGGGAGCTTTGATTTTTCAAATGATTTTTAAATGTCAAATTTACTACTTACTCTCCAAAGTTATTTTGAACTTCAAAGATTGAATTATTTTTTATATAACAAAAAGGGGGAGAAGTTTGGTTTGAAAAATTCAATTTCTTAATGAAAAAGGGGGAGCATAACATTTTCATATATTTTCCAACAATTGGTAACAATTGATGTCTTTTTCATTAAATAATTTATTAAGGGGGAGTTTTGCCAAAAATAATTTTTCAAATGTTTTGTTATATCAAAAAGGGGGAGATTGTTGAACTATGTTTTGATATAACAATTTAAGGCAAAATGTTTTTGGACTTGAATTGAATTTGCAAAATGTTTTTTGGATTTGAATTGAATTTATTCAAAGTTTTCAAAAGGTTTTTTAAAAATAATTCAAAGTCCATTAAATTCGGATTTGAGCAAAAATGCTAAAGGGTGTCAAAGTGCATCCATGCATCCCTGCAGTGCATCCATGCATCCCTGCAGTGCATCCATGCATCTGCACTAATGCATCGATGCATCAGGCAATGCATCCATGCATCCAAACATCGAATGCAATTAGTGCATCGATGCATCCTTGCCATGCATCGATGCATCCTTGCCATGCATCGATGCATCCTGTCATGCATCCATGCATCAAGGCTGCAACGGCTAGTAACGGCTAGTTTATTTGAATTTAATGATAAATGGGTACATTAAAAGAGTAAATATATTATTGTATTATTTTCAATTTCTATAGTTTTTATTAAATTTAATTTCATAAAATTTATATATTTTTTACAAAATTTTAAAGATAAATGGGTACATTAAAAGAGTAAATATATCATATATTCTTTTAATCATAATTAATATTTTAAAAGTGATGATAATACTTAAATAAATAAAAAGTATAACATGTTTGGATAGTAAAATAAGGAAAAATATAGATGTGGTTTGGGAAAATAAATTTTAACAAATTTGTGAAAAAAGACTATAGATTTTGAAATAAAAGTAAGGGTATTTTTGAAATAAATCTTTTGTTTGAAGGGTATTTTAGTCCAAGTTGAAGGGAAAACAAATACCTAAGCAAATAATGAGATTAACATTCCCGGTAAAAAGCCATAAATTTTAACTGTTGGGAATAAGTTTATTACTCTCCTATTGGGAATCTTTTCCATCCAAACGTGGGTATTACAATTTGGAAAAAAAAATTCTACCAGTAATCCTCAATTTCATGATCCAAACAACCCCTAAAGGCAAACCACCCTTTCCCATTAGGGATGGGCATGGATTTGGATCCGAAGGGTTCCAACTCTATCTGGTCAGAATTTTTTTTAAAATCAGGTTCATGTTGAGTCGGATTTTTTTAGAGGTTGGGTTGGGTTCGGATTTAGTGTAAAAAAATACTCAATTCAACTCGACCCGAGAAAAATATATAATTTTATCTTTATATTAGGGATAATTTCAATAATGTTCCTCTATATATTATTTTTTTCAATTGAATCCTCATTTTTATTAAATAAAAATAATATTTTTTAAATAAATATATTAATTCAGGTCGGGTTAGGTCAGTCGAGTTCGGGTTTTATCTCAAAAAGATCAGGTTGAGTTTAGGTCGGATGGAGGGTATATATTTTTTCGGGTTGAATTCGAGTTGATCGAAAATTCGACCCGACCCATACCCATCCCTACTTCCCACTGTTGATAAATATAACACGGTCATTTTAAAATTTAACTTTTTAATTAGTATATTATTTTATTGATTATATTTATTTTAAACAAAAATTTTATGAATTTAATATATATAGATATTCGTAAAAATATTTCTAGATTTACCGTAAGCATAATATGTTGACGAGGAATAAAACACAAACGCCTTATCATTTGGGCACAAAGTGCCAACTTTCTTCTCTCGAATGTGGCTACTCACTTTTATTACCAAATCAACATGCTTTCATTGCCTCCAACATCACAAAGTTTAAACAGCCTCTTTATCAAATCTTCTGTACGGACAATAAAAATACCTTGAAGAATCCGACACTAAAATCTTTAAAATAGGACTATTTCTTTTTCCCTTTAAACTCGAGTATTCTATAGTTAGATTAGTAAATTAAGGCATTCATAAGGTATGGTAATGTCGATGGTGAAATCATTTATATACTGTGTTTGAGATCCATCAATTCAAATGTTAAATTTGCAAGGTTGAGATCTAGTAAAGGTGATATTTTTGTCTAAAGGTAGGTCCCAACCCAATGGGTCACTTTTACCATCTTCAACCACTCTCAAAAGTCTACAAGTCGTAACAAAAATATAGCCGCACATAAATGAATGATAATGATGATATCAGAGACATTAAATTCATGTACCTATCAAATAATTTCAGTTATTAAACATATATTATTTTTAAAATTTTTTAAATTTTAATAATTATATTTATAAAATATGTGTCGTAAAATAAATTTTTTAAATAAATATTAATTTATAATTACAGTAGACTATTAAAAAATATTAATAATTGAATTCTGTTTTATAATCATAACTCTTTTTCGGTACGGCCGGCCTCCATGGAGGAGGCAAGTTGATCATTTCATCTCCACCTTAGCCCTACTCCTCCCACCTCCCCAACTTTGAATTTTCTTTAAAAAATCGTACCATGTGGCCTACTTTCCTACTTTTTCCTTGCTTATACATTTTCCGGGAAAAATTCCATTAACCAGACAAAAGTATAATAATACCATTCCCAAAATGTAAAAAGTAGACCCAAAGCAAAATAATAATAACAAAAATATTACATGTTCTATTACTCCAAATTTTCTTCATGTTAACACCAAATGATATTAAAGCAATATTGAAATTTCAGAGATAACAATAAGCCAGGAGAACAGTACATTCAACTTGTTATTGCAAAACCTGATTCCTTGGCTACCTTCTTCCAATATTTTCATTGTCTATAATATATATAATATTTCTGGTTCAATGGCATTACTTGTTAGCAATTACCCAGTTGAGAAAAAAAGTGTGCCGGACGATGATGAAGATGCCGTTCCATTGTAAGGTCTTTGCTTGAAACAATCCAATGACATTCGCGGTGGCGATACTGCCACCGTTACTGAAGAAGAAGACTGAATCCCAGAATCCGGCGGTGACCCTGCAGTAATCAACAAGCGAATTACAAAAAAAGAAAAAAAACAGATTTTGAAACTAAACAATTGTTTTCCTGGTTTATGAAGTGACTTACTTGGGGGATTATCAGATGAGGGATGCAGACCGTTTTCAAGGGGGAGGTGCTTCTGGTTTTCTTGACTGCTATTGGGTTGCTGTTGAGATTTTCGCCTCCGTCGATTGTGATCGGCCAATCTCTTCCGACAGCTACGCTTCCCATTGTCGAATTCCGACAGTAGATGGAATCTGTCGAAACGTATTCAGAAACCTAACGTTAGAGAGCTAGAGAACATCATTCTCAAACGATAATGCCCTAGGGATTTCCACAAGTACGAGAGAACTAATCATTGGACTAATAACATTATTCCCGGAGCATTTTCGTCAGCTTGTGCTTCAGCCATATTCGCATGAAAATAAGAGAAGAAGATTGCAATAACGTATTGAAAATATGAATGCGTGTGGAGGTTTTTTCAGTAATCTAACACTAATTCAGTTAATACCATCAGCAAACGGTACGTGAAACGGAAGGGAAATGGAGCTGTCACGGACAGAAATACCCTCGGGATCACCCCATGTAAAGAGTGGGCAATCATTGGCCGTCACAGACAGCTACAGGGGTGAGTCCGTCATTTCGAACATGTATCACTATCCTCAACCCTCCCTTTCAGAGAGCTTATGCAATAAGCACACACTAATATGATTTATTACTGCCAAAATAAGAAATGATTTTTTTTCTTCTTTTTATTTTAAAATTCTTCAACCTGCTGCACTGCTGGCAGAATCGTTGAGTCAAGCTAGCGGCGATGACGGTGGAAGCTTTGGAATGGAACTCGCAGACTTTATGGCGGCGATGGTAGTGCTTAGCGTGGGTAAGATCAGCGTTGCAACCCTCGGCTTGACACCTGGGGGAATTGGTTGGGCTGAGATATCCGGGTCTGGGCCGGCGATAAAGCCGATTCACAAAGTCATCCTCAGCGGAGGAGAAGTAAGTACGGCCACCCAAGTTGAGACCAATCCTCGCCGTGAAATCAACAGGTCTAGGAACTTCCTCCGTCTTCGGAACAAGAAAGTAACCGCCCCCATCTCCTCCAACGTAGGGAACAGGGTCCAGTGAGAGCAAGGAAGCGTGGACCGTGGAGTACGCCGACGCCCCAGAGTAGGAGTGCTGGTCATATAAAGAATGAAAATTGGAGTGTGGTTGGGGTTGAGCTTGATTATGGCCATGGAAATGGTTTTGGTGAGAAAAGGTGGTGTTGTTCTGATGGGAAAGGATAGTTTCGTTGAAAGGTTGGTGGTGGGTGGTGGTGGCGGTCGCATAGTGATGAAAAATCTGACGATTCGGGTCGAGTTCTTGGGTTGTCTCTTCGCCGGATAATAGTATCGATGACGGGTTTCCCCATCCGTATTCCAACATGTTCCGGCGAAGCTACGGTGTCGTTTTTGTTGTCGGTATGATTGCTTGCAACTGATGATCTGTCAACAACAAATTAAAAATAAAAAAGGAAAAGAAAAGAAAAATAAACCAGATAGAGAGAGAAGGAAAGAGAGAGTAAATGTGTCAGCTTTCACAAGTGATAGATAACTTAGGGTTGAGGCTTTAATGGCTATGTTTCTAAGAGAGAATGAACAGTAGCATAACTTTTCGAAACCCTAGCTGAACTCGGTATTCGCAGTGAGTTCAACTCGTTAATTCTGCATTCTTTTGCTTTTGGCAGCTCTCTCACTCTAGAGAGAGAGACTATATGTTGTGGAATTGTAATCTTTAAAGCTCACACATTTTTGACAGTCTTTAGCTTTAGATTCTTTATACAGCCTTGAAAAACAACTCTTCTCTTTCTTCTTCCTTTCTCTCTCTGTGTACGAGTCTCCTTTTTGCAGTGCAGATGTGATTGGTTAGTTTGGGAGAGGAAATTACAGTATAACCCACTTTGATGGCTACGTGTTTGTGAGGCCACAATGACACAATAGTTCTATCCCTTGTAAAATATGGGCGTGGCTTTATCATTTCTTCTCACCGTCTTTGGCCCAACTAAGTAGGATTTGCTTTCAACCATGTTTAGAAAATCCCTATCAAGAAATCTAAATCTTTCGGGCACAATCTCCCCGATTAAATATTATCTAAAAATAAGACTTCTGATGGACTCATGTGATCCATCAAAATCTAACACCTAAATCCGTCTATTTCATTAATTTATAAATAATTATAATGACTCTGCACATTAAAGATTGCTATGAATACTCTAGTTAAAACTGATATAAGGGATTGAAGTCCTCGTGATTTCTATATTATATTCTCCACCCTCAATAATCAACTCTATCATCTGAATATTCTCTCATCAATCGTAATTTTCTTATAAATTACGTAAAAAAATTGAACCGCCAACCATAGACAAAAACAAGTTTGGTTCTATCAACACTAGGCTAATCACCATAACCTTACGGCTGTGGACGTGATTGGTGCTTTTTTCTCCCCTCTCTTTGCAGTGCAAGGCTAACGCCACGCGGTGCTCTTAAAAACTCCGGTCCCACTTCACCTTCCTCTTGTCTGTCTGATTCATTCATTACCCAGAATGGGATTGGGAAAAACACAACTCTCAGTAATCAAAATTCGCACGAGAAGTAGTGTTTGTTTGCTGATGAAGTGGTAATTACGAGGCAATAACCGTGTGAACTGTACAACACTGAAACTTACAGCTTTGGAGGTAATTGGGGTGGATTTGTGGTGGTAGTACGGACCTCTGTCTAATCAATGGGGGGGGGTTTGAATCAATGTTTCATCATTTGAAGAAGGGATCATTCCTTGTTAGAGAAAGGTTTCCGCATTTTAGACCATGATTAAACAATAATGGCAGACTGACTAATGCAATTTTTACATGATAAAAATAAATGGACGAGTATAAAATATAACGTAACTGTAAGGTTAGAATAAAAAAGTAAAAATTAATTGTAATAAAAAAATTTATTCAGAGTATAAGCTTTTAGAGTAAGCTAAGTAATATTTTAGATTAAAACTAAAAATATTACGTCCTCTCTTAATAAATTATGTAAATTACAAAACTATTTCGATTGTAACTTAAAAGATTACAGTTATTTTTTTTATGATAGCCGAAATAATTATCAATTATAATTTTTTAAATTAAAAAAAATAACATTCTAAATAAAAACTCCCACAAATTAACCTTATATTAAAAAAGTGTCATACAGCAAAGTTAGTGAAAAAGAGAAATGATTAGGGGTAGGGTCCTTTATTAAAGCGGTAACATTCATTTTGGCGTTTAGAGGAGGAGATGAATAAGAAGGAAAGGAGAAAATGGGTAATAAGCAAGGAGTTTGTTTTATATGGAAAGGCGGCCCCCAATTTCCTACAAGCCTATTCAGACGCGTAATGGGACTACACTTGCATTAAACTTCGTAGGAGAGAGGGAGGGGGGGCTAAACTTGTTTGTTGAATTCAAAATATATATTTTATGTTGTTTACTCATTTTCAATCAAATAATTTTTGGCATAATTTTTATTTAAAAGATTAAATAATGTGTTTGTTGAACAAGATTAAATGTTTGTTGAAAATATATTTCCATTACAAAAATTAAATATTTGTATTTGTTTAATTTTGTGCCCTTTTATAATGTAAGTTAAATTAAACCCATGACATGAAAATTGTTTTTTAATTTAAATAATACTATTTTTGTTAATAATTTTACATTAATGTTTTATTATTAGATCGTTTATTTTTTAACTACAAACATTTTATATATATTATTTTTTACTCTTCTGAGTATGCCGAGTTACCTCTATTCAGGTCAAAGGTGCAGAGATGCTTCCGCCTCATTTTGATTATAGAGATTATATCATGATTTTACTATCGGTCTAACAGAGTTGAGATGCCTCCGCTAAGGTTGTAGTAACTATCTTTGGCCTTTGCAAAGCGTCGATATGTTACTACTGTCCAAACATCCCACCAAAAGGTTAAAAATCCCCTGCACAATAAATATATAGGTATAAAAACAATTTCACCTAGTATGACATTTGCGTATCTAATCAAAGACCAGGATAAATCAAATGTCCAGACTATGGACCTTGGTAAATAAAAGCATTGAGAACCATTCGTGTGGCACAAATATAAGCACAGTGATAACTTCATACAACCTAAAAATATACCGTTTAACTTTTGCAAAAATTAAGATAAAGATACAATTAAAACTTTGAATTTAAACGAACTTAATCGACAAGATCCTCCGCAACATATTTAAGCATATATATACCTTTGTTCATTTGTTATTATCCCCAAATTGCATCGAGAATCCTCTGATGGATGTATAGGCATTAAAAAACTGTGTCCAATTTAAGAATTAGGGGTCTTTCGCAACACGTTTAAGCGTTGAGGTTAGGGTTGCACAGAATTCGGATTTCAATCCGATCCGGATCGGTTTTTATCCGATCCGGTTTTTTCCCATAGAAAAAAAACCGGTTTATAAAATAACCGGTTCGGTTTCTAACCGGTTTGGAGGGCCTGATATCCTAACCGGTGTAACCGGTTTCGGTTTTAAAAAAACCAGTTTTTTTAAAAATCCGGTTATAAAAAAACCGATTTTAATATTATTAAAATTACATCGTCATCAATTGCAACAAAGTTTACGATAATTGAAATATTTAAATACTTCCAAGTTCGATAAATTAAAATACTTAAAAACTTCCAAGTTCGATAAATTCAAATACTTAAAAACTTCAAGTTCGATAATTGAAACAAAGTTTACGATAATTAAAATAAAGTTTAAAAATAAACTACATTGCCATCTCTTCTTCATCATCTTCGCCTTCTTCGTTTGGAGGGGATATTTCAAGTTCGACTTCTTCAATGTGTAAGTTTGCTTCCAAATCGGCATCAATTGCGTCTTCTAGGGTGGTAATATGTTGCTTACGAGCCGCTCCATCCAAATAATCCTTCAAACAAATGCATACTTCCACCGACTCGGGACTTAGTCTTGATCTCCGTTGCGATATAACCCTACCACTAACAGAAAAAGCGGATTCCGAAGCTACCGTAGAAGCTTGGACGGTTAGTAAATCACGGGCCATGGCGGCTAGAATCGGAAATTGTGCTTCTTTTTCTTTCCACCAAACCAAAATATCCAAACTTTCAAACTCTTCAAATGTCATTTTTGATAGAAAATCGCATGACATGTAATTTCCCAACTCGCTACTTGGGGTGGTAGTACGTGATCGTTTAGATTGGAAATTTACAAGAGTGTTAAAAAGATTCAAATTTATGTTACTTGGACGTCTACTAGATGATTCCGCATTCATTCTCATTTGATCGTGTATTACACTACTTGATCCGTATTTAGTTAAATAAATTGCAAACATGTCTCGAAAACATTTGTTAAAATAATTTATTTGGTTTTGGACAAAGTTGGGTTCATCATCGGTTAGATTAAAAGCAAACGCAATTTGTTCAATTAGTGTTTCAACCCCACCAACATTTAACGTTGGGTTTAAAGCGGCGGCACAAGTAAAAATGGGGGAATCTCCTTAAAATATTTTAAAAGTTTTTTCTTCATTGCAAAGCCAATTTCTTGAAAAACTTCGGTTTCAAATTCAAAGTCATTTAGTCGGGTAGCCAACAAAAATATTTGATTAAGAACCAACGGGCTAGTAGGGTAATAAACACCGGATAAAAAAGTTGTTGCATTTTTAAAAACCTCAAGCAAATCGGTTATTTTGGCTATAGTTTCCCAACTCGAATCCGGATAAATGTTTGAGACATGACCCCTCTCGAAAAGCCGATCCTGAAATGTTTGCAATGTTTCTCTTTGCCTTAAGGCAGTATGCATCATCATCCAAGTTGAGTTCCAACGAATTGGACAATCCAAGTTAGGACCCAAAGCTTTTTTATTAACGGACTTACAAAATCGTTTATAATCATTTAGTCTTTTGTTGTTGTTACAAAGAACCGATTTTATCATTGTTTTAAATTCTAATCTAATCAGCTCAATAACCTCCAAACCGGCTTGCACGGATAAATTAATTATGTGTGCAACGCAACGGGTATGAAAAAACGCACCGTCTAAAATCGGTGAAAGTAATATTTTCAATCTTGGAACCGCGTTTGTATTATTCGATGCATTATCAAAGGATATAGAACAAACTTTATTTTCTAATTTATAAAGACAAATTACCCTTTTTAAAAGTGTAAATAAATTAGCACCGGTATGCGGCTCACCGAATAATTCAAACGCGATTGTTCTTTTCATCATTTGCCAATTATCTTGATCTAACCAATGTGACGTAACGGCTAAAAAAGAATTTCCGGTATTATGAGGGGAACTCCAAACGTCACATGTAAGCGACACACCATAACTGTGTTCTTGGAATCCTAAAATCATTTTTTCCCTCGCCGTACGCCACATTTTTATAGCATCTCTTCTAAGGGTAGTACGACTTACTTGAGTATAACGTGGTTGCATTAGTTGTTGAATTGTTGTCGTGAAATCTTCATCATCAAAGTGGTCGAACGGCAATGCTTTTGTAATCACGAACTTTGTAAACGCTTCTCGTAATTTTTCGTTGTCGTAAACAAAAACACCACCTTGCGGTGTAAGATTCGATTGACTAGGATCCGATCTTGAGCGAAGTGCCTTGCATGATTTTGTTAAATGGTTCTTCAACGTTGTGTTTCCTTCCGATGCAAGAAACTTTAGACAAAGTTTACAACGCGCCCTCCTCGAGCCATTTGACATCTCACATAAATCGTAGTGATCCCAAATATCTTTGTTTCAAGTGTGTTCGATCACTCTCACGACTTCAAGGTTTCCCCCGACGGAAGATTCAGCCGTGTTACTCATGATGAACAAAAAATTACAAAAATAAGATTTGAGAGATGTTTAAGTGTTGTGTAATAAGATTTGAGAAAGTTGTAATCAACCAAATACATCCCCAACCTATTTATACATGTTTAGGGTGGTAAAATGATAATTTTTTAAAGAAAAAAATGGTAAAAAACGGTCACAAACCCCCCCAACGGCTATATTAACGGCTAGTTTTTTAAACCCAGACCGGTTTTTTTTCCGGATAAAAACCGGTTTTTTAACCGGTTTTTTTCAAACCGGTTTTTTATCCGGTAAAAAAACCGGTCTAGGTTTTTTTCTCCAAACCGTTTAAAATAACCGGTTTAAAAAAATCCGATCCGGTTAAAAAAAAACCGGTTTTTCCCAAATACGGTTTCGGATATTTTTTTCGCAAAATCGGATATTCGGATTTTTTGTGCACCCTAGTTGAGGTTCCCACCTCGTTCATTTGTTAGTTTAGACCAAAGCATCAAGGTGTCTCTGCTACCCCTCTATTGCCCCATCCATTGTCTCCGTGTAGCGTCAATTTGCTGTCATTTTCTCCAATCGTCTCATACAGAGCATCAAGGTCTTCCAATGTGTATATACACATACACTGAGATAACTCTTATCAAAATATCAATGAGTCTTTAAAATGAAAAATCGGATCATCCGTTATGCACTCTAGATCAAAGCCATGATTGCTCCACAAAGATGCCTTCGTGTCAGAGTTCTATAAAAATCGGATCATCTCTTAGTGTGATTAACACACTTAGGGACAAAGCCAAGTGCTTGGAACCAAATAGCTAATCAGAGTATGCCTAATAAAACTGCTAAGCTTGGAAAGGACATCGCTAATTTTAGGCAGTCTGAATCTGAGTCATTGCATAGATCTACATATTATTGTTATAATAAAAACTATATGACGCACTATCCAAATACATCGCGTGCATGTTAAAACTAATTCAAACACAGTTCCTATATGAGATTCTTGTTGGCCGAAAATTGACGGTTTAAACTTATTGTGCTTCCAAAAATGTTACTATATGGTCAAACAAATAGCCTAAATAAATATAGCAAAAAATATGAATATCACAACAAATTATAGACTTGAAAACACTGTTAAGTGCTTATGGCTAGTCCTTCAGCCATCGTTTATTCTGCTGCTTTATTGGCCTTGTAATTGTTTACTAACTGCATCTGCACATCCTGAGAAACTGGTAAATGCTCCTTGTATTCCATTGTGAATTCACCTTTACCCTATGAATACACAATTCAATACATATATGAAAATAAATTTACAGATCCACAAGAGGATAATGTGAATGGGTAAAATCCCGAGCGCTGTATCTATGAATCGATTTTAAGCCTTACCTGTGTCATTGAACGAAGTGATGTTGAGTAACCAAACATATTGTTCAATGGTACCTGGAAAGACATGAAAAATGATTTTTCAGCTGTCCAGAGAAAAGGTACATAGTGCAATGAAAGCACTGGCATGTAGGGCAAATCAATTTTTTACGAGCAGCATAGCATATGCATGAAATACACGGTATATGCACATGGCATACCCACATCAAAGAATAATTGAACATATCTTTATTTAAGCAAGGGATAAAGCAACATTTATCCTGACAACTTTTCCTTTGACAACATTTCCCACCTTGGTCCGTAAACATTTTTCCCGTAAACCTAAGTCTTCAAACTTGACAACTTTTCCCAACCTGGCCTCCGAACTTGGATTTCATTAAGGACTAAAATGTGGGACAAAATCGAAGTTTAGAATCAAGTTGGAAATGGTGACAAGTTCCAGGGCTAATGTGGACCCAAGGGACCAAGTTAGGAAAAGTTGTCGAGTTTCAGGACTAATGTGTACCAAAAAAAGGTTCAGTGACCACGCTGGGAAGAGTTGTCAAGTGCATGGACAAAATGTTTCTTTATCCCTTTAAACAACGACGACATTGGTGCTCAATGTCAGACAACCTGAAGGTCTACAAATAACAAACAGTTTACACGAGGAAAGGATTGATTCAATCTAAGGCACAGAAAATCAAGAATAAACATGAGCCTGAGTTTAACTCAACACAAGGGTAACAAGGTAATTCAGTATTTTGTACGGGCAAACTTAAAAGCAACTTCAAAATTTATCCACAATGATGAAAGGATTGATTCAATCCAATACAAAGAAGACCAACAAGAGCCAGATACAGCAGTAAGAAACTCCGCTAAGCCAAAGCTTTCAAAGGAAGTAAATTTCCACTTACATTGGCAGTAATTATAGAATCATCTCTATCTTGATCATTTCCAACTATAACACCTTTCCTCCTACACATAGAAGTGCAGAAACTCGGATGAAAAAGGTTGAAGATCAATGACTTGCCAAATCCAAAAGCCACTAAAGGAAAAAGGCATGAGACTAACTTGTTAATATCACCGGCTACTGTACCCTGAAATTCTGTTGGTACTTTTAACTCAATCAACATTATAGGTTCCAATATCACAGGCCTTGCAGCACTATAACACTGTTTCACAAGTCAAAATAAGAAAACCCAACAATAGTTTGCCAAAAAGAATAATTGGAAGAACCAAAAGAAGCATTCAATTCACAACAGATCATCATAAGCTCGTTAGACATACCTGTCTGAAAGCATATATAGCAGCTAACTTAAATGCAAGCTCACTAGAATCTACTGAATGAGAAGCACCATCAGTTATAACAATCCGGATATTTTCAACTGGATGTCCAATTAATGAACCCCTGTACATAAAAATAAAAGGGCAAAACCTCAAATCATACAGTAAAACTATGTAAAAGTGGTCTCTGTATTTATGAGTTTCAGAAACATGGAAACCAAAGATAATACACTCACGAATTTGCAGCTTCTCTGAAACCCTTCTCAATCGCAGGAATAAAATTTGATGGAATAGCTTGTCCAACAATCATGTTTTCAAATTCAAACTTAATTGGAGACCCTGGTGGAAGTGGTTCAACATATCTATCAATACAAGAAATCAACAGATCATGTCATTGAACAAGGTAGAAAAGACTAGACAACCCTGCCAAGTAATGGTTGTAGAAAGAAAATTAAAACATATTTTAACAACAGTTAACCCAGAACAGAAAAGAGCAGTATCAGACATGAAATTCAGGCATCAAGGAACTACAACTAAAACAGATATATCACTAAGATGTCAATAGCAAGATAAGCACTGGCCTGGGGGTGGGGTGGGGATCGATGCTTACCCACATACTCGTCCATATTGACCTTGTCCTCCAGACTGTTTCTTATGTAAATAATCAAATTCAGCACGTTGAGTTATAGTCTCCCTAAAATTCACACGAGGCTTTCCAACTGTTGCATCAACCTGCTATCAGGAAGTATAGGTTATTTAAAATGTGAAAATTCTAGTCCTAGTAAATCTCAAAACCTTTATCCTATATGCTCATCAAAAGAACGGGTGAAAACCTTGTATTCTCTCCTGATCCTTTCCACATATATGTCCAAATGGAGCTCTCCCATTCCAGAGATAATTGTCTTTGTAATAAACAAATAAACAAAATGACATTGTGAGTTCATAAATGAAAATTTGAGTAGTATATAGTATAAGAATCACTGAAAATAATTTTCCATATCACACCTGCCCACTTTCAGCATCCAAACCCACACGGAATGTAGGATCCTCTCTCTGGAATCGATTCAATGCCTTCGAAAACTAATTCAAGGAAATAAGATTCACCATTAGATAACACCTAATGATACCAATGACTGCATGCAGATCAGCATTTTATATGCGACCAGAAAGCACTCACTTGCCCTCCAGAATCTTTTGAAACCGGCTGAACAGCCAATGACATCACCGGCTCAGGGACATTCATAGAAGTCATGGTGTATTTAACAGACCCATTAGTAAACGTGTCACCTGGAAATACAAAGCCATACATTATGACAGTTCTGAAAGGGAAAAAAATAGCTTCATACACTTAACCAGCAATCAGCTCGGTATTTCTATTGCTCCGGTGTAGTCAAACTCCTAGAAAAAATTTAAACAACATTGCAAAATAAAATGCTAGCACTTGTGCAGGAATATGAAAAGTGAGTAAGACCTGAAGCACAGTCTACACCAAAAACTGCAACTATTTGTCCCGCATGTGCCTCTTGAATGTCCTGAATACAAAACCCCCAAAGGGAAAATATTAAATAAAGCCACTATTCAAAGATCTAACCATTCACATAATTACTAAGACTGATGTCAGGAAATGCCTAACCTCCATTTCATTAGAATGCATCCGAACCAAGCGAGGTACCTGGGACAAAATGATAAATATTTAACTTGCATACTGAACATCAGAGATCAGGTTAGCAGTTATACATCAAGGAAAAGAGGAGAAAAACAGACAAATAGCATTAGAAAGGGGAAAAATAGTATTTCAGCTTCATGGAAGTACATCACATAAACCAGAACACCAATAACAACACATGTTCTGACCTAAAAGAACCCTATAATTTATGAACATTTTAATTAATAAAAAATATCAAATATTTATTAACCACCTTGTATATTAGGCTGAAATTAACTTGCATATGTGGGAAAAAATTATCATAAATCATAGGTAACAGTATTTCAAATTTCAACTGATTCTTTTCTATCAAAAATCACAAAATTCTAACCAAATCATATTTTAGTTTGATATCTGTGGAAGCCCATCTAAGTCTTAATTCTTCTTAGCTCAAGACCAATACCATTATAAAAAGACACAATAAATAAAAGCTCCACAATAACAAATAGGACGTGTAGTTTCCCGCATATGAAAATGGAACCATGCGTTGCCTGAAAAGATCACAAAAATGGAAGCCCAAGAAAGGGATGAAAAAAGAACATGAAACAAGAAAACAAGCTTACCTTAATCTTCTTTCCTGTATTTACGTTGACAATAAAATCACCCTTTCTAACCACGCCCTCGTAAACTCTTCACAAATATAAATTAATGTTAACATAAGCACCAAATGTCACTAAACTACAACAACGGAATATGATGCAGTAGCATTACCTTAGATATGTTAGTTGACCAAACCTCCCTTCCTCCAACTTAAACGCTAATGCCACAAGCGGTCCTTCTGGATTTCCGGGTAACAGAACCTACACGGGAACCAGGGGGTGGGAGGGGGAGTTCCTTATCATATTTAGCAAAACTTTTTGTCTGGGAGTACATGTAGTGTCAATTTCATACCTTCTCCTCATTCTTTGTTTGATCAAGAGCATAGTTAGTGACTTCAATTGGGCATGGCAAGTAACAAAGGACACCATCCAAAAGCGGTTGTACACCCTGCATAGAAGAGAAACCATCAAATAAATGGCATCTAATAATCCAACATATAAATAAACATATTACACAATGTTGATTCCTTTCCAACAATATGAGAAGGGAAATTCATATGACTGCCTTATTGTCACAAGTTGGTTGAATGTGAATTTAACAGAAACCAAAGAACAGAATCAATAAAAAATACCTTGTTTTTGAATGCACTACCCATGAATACAGGAACAAATTTCCGTGCTATGGTTGCCCGACGAACTGCTGCCTGCACAGAGCAAGCTCCAAATTTTAGAACTCTTATCAACTTCATGGTGAGAATTATGTAAAAAGAAACAGGAGCATATAGAATTGTATTGTTATGACCAATGTTTCCGGGAACGCAGATTGGTACAGTAAGAGGAACGAAAACTGAAACGCAATTTGCTAGCCATTTTTGGTTCATTTAGTAGGAATGAAATATGATTTATTGGAATGTAAAATATTTTTTTAAAACTTATATATGAATATTATGTTTAGACGAAGTTATAATTCTGAAGTAAACAAATTCTATGGTTTGTGACTTGATTGTCTTACTCTAATTATGTAATAAACTATATGTTAATGGGAACACTAGTTTTACTGAATTGGATTACTAGTTTTACTGAATTAGATTGCTAGTGTTCCCGAATTCCAAACATGCATACCAATTCGAAAATCACTGAGGAGTTAGTGATTTAGGTAACATAGGTTAGTACAATATCAAAATTAAATGTTCTGTGGTTTACACTTGGGTAATCTAAACTAAGTTCACATTTTTAACATTTGACTATTTGAGGCAAGGAAAAGCTTCCATAACCCCTACAGCATATATAGATAATGATGAAGGATCATTGTACATTTCAGTGAAAGGCCATCACATTCCTATTCAATTATCAGAAATAAGTATCAACTCCAAATAGTTTACGGGCGTCAAGTAACAGCAAAGGCAAGCATGCTATTTTCTCAGCCATTTTATAAATTCAAAAGGGATACTAGACGATTAGCATCAAGTACAAGTCCATTTCATGTTAATAAAATATAAGTAAATAAAGCATCAATCTCCAAACAGACCTCAAGATCAGCAGGAGAAATAGGCTCATCATTTAGAAATGCTTCAGCAAGCTTATCATCCACTTCAGAAACCATTTCAATTAGTTCACGTCGCTTTTCAGCAACTATAGCCTCCATATCTGCCGGTACTTCTTCAGCAACAACTTTTTCTCTGAAATAATTGTTGTACGGCCAATAAAAAAGGAAAGGAAATGAAGGAAGGCTCTACGGTCTAAGAAAATTTAAGCAAACCAGTGAGATTGAAACAAACCCGCTGGAACCATGAAAATAGTAAGCTTTTTGCTGAACAAGATCAACAAGACCCTTAAAATTTTCTTCCAAGCCAATCGGAACTTGCACAGCTGCAGCATGATGCCGAAGCTTAGACCTAGCCTGCCAATAGACACAAAATGAACAGCATACCACTGTTAAATGTGTGAACTGTCAAGTTCAGTAACAAATATTCAGTTACATGAGTATATCCAAATGTACCTGGTTGAGAACTTTCCATGGATCAGCTCCCATTCGATCGAGCTTGTTAATGAAGGCAAGTCTTGGAACCTCATACCTTCTCATTTGTCGATCAACAGTAATTGACTGACTTTGTACACCACCAACGCTACAAAGAACTAAAATGGCACCGTCGAGAACACGCAGCGCCCTCTCCACTTCAATTGTAAAATCAACGTGACCCGGCGTATCAATTATATTAATCTAAAACAGCAGATAAAAATTTTTGCACAGCTTAATAAATGAGAAAAAGACACTGTAGTAAAATTGTGTCAAATTAATATATCTTCCGAACCTGGTAATCTTTCCAGGTGCAATACGTGGCAGCAGATTGAATAGTAATTCCTTTCTCTCTTTCTAAATCCATAGAATCCATCTTTGCTCCAACGCCATCTTTCCCGCGAACCTCGTGGATCTCGTGGATCCGGCCGGTATAATAGAGAACCCGTTCAGTCAGGGTGGTTTTACCCGAGTCGATGTGAGCGGAGATTCCGATGTTTCGGAGTCGCTCCATGGACTCTTTCCACCATGGATCTTTGTCATCCTTTGCTCGCGCGGCGCTGCCAGCTGAGAAGTGGCGGACCTCGAAGTTCCCGAGGAGGAGGGAGGCGGTCGGGGAAGGGGAAGAGGACGGCGCCGCTTTGGTGAAATACAAAGTGTAAAGGAGGCGCGGGACGGTGGATCTTTGGAATCGCGCCATGGTGGATTAGTGGATTGTGCTTGGTGTGGGTAAAACCCTAAACCCAAGATAAGGGGGGTTTAGTTTCCCGTTTGCTTTAGGTTTTGATTTGAAAAAAATAAAAGAAAAATGTGAGAATTTGGGTCTGAAAATTGGACGGTTTAGGTTCGGTGACAATTCTGATGGTCGGGTACTTTGGGTCTGCCTCTGGGCCCATTTGCTTTCCATGAGCCCATAGCTGATAATCCAAATATGTTTATTTTTTTCCCTTCAAAATTTGGGTTAATGTACCTTTTGACCTCTCACTTTCGAAGTGATCGCTCTTTTCCTAAAAATATATATTATTATAAAGAGAAAATAACCTCAGTGACCAAAAATCCCATATAATATACGATTTTAACCAACTTTTTCCGGATTTGCCAAAATGACCAACAAAATCGCAATGCGATCGCTAATTCGCAACGCGATCTCCATTATCGCAAATTCGCGTTGCATTTCGCGTTGCGATAGTTGAAAATCGCGTTGCGATGGTCTACAGTGTCGTTGCGATTTTCCCAATTCGCAATGCGAATAAGTAAATCGCAACGCGAATTGGGAAAATCGCAATGCGATACTGACTATCGCAATGAGATACTTACTATCGCAATGCGATAATACAAAATTGCAACGAGATACTGACTTTCGCAACGCGATTCTGACTTTTGCAACGCGATAACACATAATCTAAATGCGATTTTCAAAGCGCCATTAGTATCCTGGCCAAGTATTTTATTTTTAAATTCCAAACACGAATATTAATATATTGGAACACTGAACCGTCCACAGTATATCTCGTAATCACAACTCATAACCTAAAACCTAAAATCACAACTCAGTCCCATCTCCATCTCTCACTCTCTCACCCATCTCCGACGAAATCCGTCCCCATCTCCGGCGAAATCCGTCTATCTCCATCTCTCAGAGTCACCCTCACAATCAGAAATGGAAAATCAACCAAATCAACCAACGAGGGTTAGTTTTTTTAATTATTTTCTTTTTTGAAATTTTTGCATTATTATTAGGTTTTTAATATTGAAATTGATGATAAGTTTATTGGTAATTTCAATAATAGATTAACCATTTCACTTAGATTGCTTATTAAATCAACCGAGAATCGCAACGCGAAATGCAAATCGCAACGCGATTTTAGTTTCGCGTTGCGATTATCTCGTTGCGATAGTCAAATTCGCGTTGCGATAGTCATTTTCGTGTTGCGATTTTCATTTTCAGAAACTATTCTTCTTCTGCAAATTGAAACTTGAATAAATTGCATTACTTCAACCAAAAAACAAAGACAAATACGAAATTCACAGTGTTGCAAATTTAAGTTTGAAGAATAAACTACTACTCTTTATGTTTATTATTGTTTTTGGTATATCTTCACAGTGTAGTTTTTGGTATATCTAACTTAGTATGTTTATTGTTTTTGTAGAAATTTTATTCGGCTCAATTGACCTTAAGAAATAAAGTCAGTCTGGCCAAAAAATTGCGTCGAAGCTTTCACCTGCACAAAGAAAAATGTTTGAGGATACATGCTTCGGGCCATGGTTGAAAGTACAACATCCCGGTGGAGATGCGATGTTGACACACCTGTTTCTTCAAACCATGACTAGCGATCTACCAGAGACTATACAACGTCGTGATGAAGAGATATGGTTTGATTTTCCACCGGCGTATACGTGTTTTGGGCGGGAGAAGTTTTTCTTAATCACCGGTCTACGCTTCGGACACGATGATGTAGGTCGGTACACTAGACACATTACCCGCCCATCATGGCTATCCCGGGTTTTTCTTGAGCTGGAGAGGCCGAATCTACACGTAGAAGACCTGACAAGATTGTTGAATAAGAAAGATGGTTTTACTCGGATGGATGACATCGACGTTGTCCGAGTATGCCTTCTAATTCTTTTGCATGCCGGCTTTTTAGGTAGAGAGGCCAGACAACCTATTCCAAATGATCTAATCAAATTGGTAGAAGACCAAAATGCGTGGAACCTATTTCCGTGGGGCTCGTATTTATGGAAAGCTACATGGAATAAGTTATCGTCTGCCTTGGATGATCGAAAAAGTTTGCATGGCGATGGTTCCAAATACACTTTGACAGGCTTTATTTGGGCCTTTAAGGTAAGAATTTTTATATAATGTTTCTAAAATTATAAGTAATTATTTAACAATTACTAATGTTTGTTATTATATTGTTTGTAGATTTGGATATTTGAGGCTTTTCCCGCCATGAAGACATATGCAATAAAAACTTCAAATGATATTCCCAGGGCTATTTCCTGAAAGAGGAAACGAACCTTGCAATGGGAAGATTTACTATGGTATACGACAATAAATAATGTAAGTTAACATAAATACTACCATATGTTTATAAACAAGTTATTACTAGTACACGTTTAACTTTGTTTGAGCTTTTATATTGTTAGGAGGCCAACACTCCTCTACAGAGGCTGACACCCACGGAAGCTGAGCTTGCCACTGATTGGTGGCAAGCTAGTAAGCGTTTTTTTGATGGAACGGTTGATGTGCAGCCTCCACTTCGGGAGCCATCACCTCGCCCAGAGCTATCACCTCACCCAGAGCCATCATCTGATCGACCCGACTATACACCTCCACAACGACAACCATCACCTATTCTGTCACATCATCGAGCCTCTTCTCCACCATCACCGCAAGATAGGCGACCGGAAAAGATGCCACGACGTTTATCTCCCTGTTCTCCACCTCCACCTCAACGGGATGAGTTAGGGGAGTTACGTGATGAGGTCAATGCCTTGCGTGAGGAGGTCGGTACTTTACGCAAAGACGATGGTGCATAGCGTGTTGAGGTGTCTACATTACGCGGTGAGGTAGCCGCTCTACGTGAGATGGTAGCATTGTTGCAGAATGAGGTTCATACTCTACGCAACGAGGTAAGTTTAAGATTTTTCATACTCGTAATTCATTCGGTTGCTGCCAATACTGCTAAACTGTTTTTGTTAGTATTTGTTTTTGGTTTTGTTTTTGTCTTTTGGTTGAAGTAATGCAATCCATTCAAGTTTCAATTTGCAGAAGAAGAATAGTTTACTTTCGCAACACGAAAATGACTATCGCAACGCGGAAATGGCTATCGCAATGCGAAATGAAAATCACAACGACAAAATCGCAATGCGAAATGAAATCGCAACGACCAAATCGCAACGTGAAATGAAAATCGCAATGCGATTTGTGTTTCGCGTTGCGATTTTGTCGTTACGATTTCATTTCGCATTGCGATTTTGTCGTTGCGATTTTCATTTCGCATTGCGATTTTGTCGTTGCGATTTTCATTTCGCATTGCGATTTTGTCGTTGCGATTTTCATTTCGCATTGCGATAACCATTTCCGTGTTGCGATAGTCATTTTCGCGTTGCGATTTTAAGTTTCGTGTTGCGAAAGTAAACTATTCTTCTTCTGGAATGTTTATATATGTTGTCATTTTAAATGTTTATATAAGTGCTTACTTCTGGAATGTTATCTGAGCATTTTGTGAACTATGATAGAATAATGACTTGGGTGAATACAATGCTAGTTTGAAACATATTTGTCTTTGTTTAAATCATGTCTGTTTATTTACTGATTTATGTATTAATTTTTTTTAGCGGCCCGATAAGGTGGATGCTTTACGTCGGGTTTTCCTTGCACGACGAAGTTCACGCATCAGACGGCGTGGACGTGCTATTACGTCTCCGTTCACCCCAATGGTGCGAAGACTCCGCAAGAAGAAGCCCGACTCACATGTCATCCCTCAAGAGTCCCCTCCAATCGTTCAAGAGGCCCCTATCCTCTCTCAAGAGTCCCCCCCACCGTTCAAAAGGCCACTGTCATCGTTGAAGAGGTCCCTCCCACCATTCCAGAGTCCGATTCACATGGGGTAATATACCGAAGTATTGAGAAACCCCCACCGGTTCCGGACATGATGGATGAGAGTTAACTCTCGTATGAGTTACCGGCTAGTACCCTTCCGGTATCTGAAGTGGAGAGGAGACAACTACCGGAAATAATTGTGGATAATACCCTTTGGGCTAAGACCGCAGTTGATTTTTATCTACATTAGCGGAGCCAAGGGTGTTACACTGACATAAGCAAACTCAACGATGAAATGTTTTTGTTGCTTGATCGGTCTTGGTGGGGTGTGCTATTAGGGGTTGAAGACAGTGGCTATTTCGATGGAGAGGTAAGTCTTATATTTGTCTTATATATAATTTTGATTAATTTTTTTAAAAATTAATGTAATTCACTAATATATGTATTTTTTTTGTAAAACAGCATATCGATGCGTGGGTGTCACGTCTACTAATAATAAGGAAGCTTAGGAAAAATAAAAAAAATTCGCGATATACAATAATGCCGGCGGTTTTTCACGCAGTTCACTTGAAGAATCAACGAGATGAATCATTTTCGTTGGGCAATGGACAAGCTAAACTTTATCCTGCATGGTGGGAGGTCGATAAGGTTAGTGTTTATTTTTTAAATTTTTTAAAGGTGTTCATAAATAAGTGCGCAAATAAATGAATTATTACTTATGATTGTAGGTGTTTATCCCTGTTTTGGAACGTCGTCATTGGCTTCTCGTCCAACTTTAGCTCCCATCCCTGAAGATAATAGTGTATGACAGCATGATAAATTACATATCACTGTCTGATTTGAGAGATATGATCAAGGGATGGAGCTCTCATTTGGCTAAATTCTTGGATGAGATTAATTATTGGACTCATTCTGGACACAAGAAGCCAAAGAAGTTCAATGTCACAGTTGTCAGAGACGAGACCGCGCCACAACAATCGCCGGGAGCCAGAGAGGATTGTGGTCCTCTCGTATGCTTGTGCTTGGCGCGTTTGACGACGGGAAGCACAAAGTTTCTACCTCCCACCGATAGAGATAGAGCTGCAGTAGGCTTGTGGTTTCGGCATTATATGGCTAGAGCAATATATTCGAGACGCTGCCTACCTGCATCCGCCTTATGAAAGTGTCCATTGTTAATTGGTAAGTCAAAAGCAAGTTTTGTTAACATATATACTCCTTTTGGTTTGAAAATGTTTGGTTAAGTACCTAGAATTCAATAATTTGCTGTTTGTAGGTTTTAGATGTGTAGGAAGTCTTGTTTGAGCAAATGTTTGGTTTCTGCAGGTTAATCCTTAAGTGAGCTGCATGAAATGGATGTACGGGGTCATAAAGTTGTTGATTCATTGATTCAATTATTTATGAAGAAATAAGAATTATTATTATTTTTTGATTGTTTAATTGATTTGTAAAAAATGATTTGTAAATGTTGATTTGTTTAATTGGTGTGTACATAATTCTTATTTGTGCTTGTTTAATTGATTGAAATGTAATAGTTGATTTGTTGATTTTCAATCTGCATTATGTTGAAGGCAAAACAGACTATCGCAACACGAAACTGACTATCGCAACGAGAAAATCGCAATGCGAAATGAAAATCGTAATGCGAAATGAAAATCGCAACGAGAAAATTGCAATGCGATTTTCATTTCTCATTGCGATTTTCTAGTTGCGATAGCCATTTTCGCGTTGCAATTTTTCATTTCGAATTGCGATAGCCATTTTCGCGTTGCGATTTCCCCGTTGCGATAGTCAAATGAATGTCTAATAAGTGATAACAACTGAACAGATCATAGCAATGTTCAAACTCAAGTTACTAATACATGCCTAACTGAAAATGTTAAAAGTGCACACATAAAATACACATAATACAACGTTTTCATTTAAAAATCACCTAAGTTAACAGTCCCAAAAGGTGAAGCCGGTTGTGATTGGAATTTTGAAGATAATTACGATTTTCAGAATCTCGTTGCGAAAGTCAGAATCTCGTTGCGATTTTGTATTATCTCGTTGCGATAGTCAGTATCGCATTGCGATTTTCCAAATTCGCATTGCAATTTACTTATTCGCATTGCGAATTAGGAAAATCGCAACGCGATACTTACTTTCGCAACGAGATAATACAAAATCGTAATGCGATTTTCAAAGTTCGCAATAGGTTTTAGTTTCGCAACACAAATTTTTTGTGTATATATCTACGCAGAAGCAACAACTCATAACCTAAATCCCTAAATCGCAACTCATTCCATCTCCATCTATCACTCTCTCCGGCGACATCCGTTCCTACATCCTTCCCCATCCGGCAACATGTCTTAGTTTCGCAGCTCGTTTGTTTAGTAAATTAATTTACAACCATGAAATCATCTAATGTTGATCATGTTTGGATAGATTTGTGTTTTGGAGGGTCATGGGAGAATGTTCATGGTGTTTTACAATATATGCCTTTACCCATGAATCTTCAACTAAAACTGTCATTAAAAAAGTTAACTTATGAAACTCTAATGTTACGTGTTTCAAAGAAATTGAATTTAGAGCCCCTAAGTGGATTTAGGCTATCTTATCAGAGGAATGGTAAAGTTTATTTGTTAACCGACAATGAAGATGTTGAACGATTCATTGCTTACATTAGTGTTTCAAGTGATGATGTTACATTGTATGTTGTTGAACCTAGAAGTAGTATTGTTGGGTCAGTAGCGGGTAGTAATCAACTAAGTTTTTCTCAAAACCCACAACCTTTCTCTAATCCAAATCCCAATCAACTTTCAGCACCAAATTCCGGTTTTCATATTGACCAATTAGACGATGATGAGCCAACAGAAAAAATTGTGAGTACTAGTCAGTATTCGAAATTTGATCTTGGTCAATACCCGGACTTTGATGTTGGTCAATACTCGGATTTTGATGATGTTTCAGAAGAAGAAACAGACCCTGCGTGTAATGATTTTGATATTGGTCAATACCCGAATTTTGATGATGAAACAACTGTTGCCGAGGAAGATGTTGTTGATGATAATGAGGAGGAAGTGGAGGCTGTGAATGAACATGTTGAACATCCATTCTGTAATTCATATAATCCTGAAGAAGAAAAAGAAGAAGAAAAAGTCCCCGAAGAAAAGAAAATGCCACGGGAGTATAACTGGAATATGCCAGAATTACTTCAGATACCGGAAGAAGAGTTGGTAAAGAAAGCAGTTGATTGTTACACAAAAGTTATTCGTATCAAGAAAGATGATTGTTTTGATACAAAGGAAGACTTGAAGATAGCTTTGTATACGAAATGTGTGGAAGATGGCTATCAACTAAAAGTTAACAAATCAAGCAAAGATCGTTTCGAAACAAGGTGTATGATTGACAAAAACTGTACGTGGCGTATGATTGCAAAGAGGATAAAAGATTGCGAAATGTTTCAAGTTAGGACTTTTATTGATAAACATACATGTTCAAGAACCCAAGTTTTTCCTCACCATAGACAGGCAAACAAAAAGGTGTTGGGTGGTTTTCTGGCTGAGTTAATGTTTTTGAATGGCAGGGTATATCGGGGACATGAAATTATGACTGACATGAATGCTCGGTTCAAGATTAGTATATCATATTCTCAAGCTTGGAGAGCCAAATGTTATGCCTTGGAATTGTTGAGGGGGTCACCAGAAGCATCGTTTACCCAACTGCCGGCTTATTGTCACAATTTAAAGCTGAAAAATCCTGGGTCGGTAACTCATATCAAAACAGATAGAGATGGACGCTTTGAGTTGCTGTTTATCGCCATTGGTGCTGCGGTTAGTAAATCAATATAATTCTGTTGATTCATTTATGTTAGTTACATGCATTTCACATTTAAATGATTATATTTCTTGTGTATATTATTTTGTAGATTCGTTCGTTTATTACTTGCATGCACCCAGTTATTATAGTTGACGGAGCACATTTGAAAGGTCGATACCTTGGAGTAAACTTATTAGCAGTAGCCATGGATGCTAACAATGGGATATTGCCAATAGCTTACGGGGTTGGCAAATCTGAAACCTCTGATTCATGGACATGGTTTATGGGGCAACTTAGGGATTGCATAGGTCCTATTAGCAATCTGACAATCATATCCGATAGGGTAAACTCAATTGACAACGCTGTTAGAAGGTGTTTCTCAGATGCTTTTCATGGACTTTGTGGTGTTCATTTGTATAGAAATCTAAAATCAAGGTCTGCTGGTATAAAAAAGCACAAATGAACATACTGGAAGGCTGTAAAAGCTTATCGGGAAGTGGATTTCAATAAGCATATAAACTGTTTAAGACGTGTTTTGCCTCAGTGTGCTCAAACACTAGAAGATGTCGGGTTTGAAAGATGGTCAAGAGTACATCAACGTGGAGCAAGATATGGTTTCATGACGTCTAATAGTGCAGAATCAATCAACGCTCTAAGTCGTCATTCCCGGAAATTACCCATTACTATGTTAATGGAGTTTTTTCGAGCCTCTATTCAACAATGGTACTACAAGAAAAGAAACCATGCAGGTATTATTTCTTTGAATTCGTAACTTATCATATATTTTACTAAGTATTATTTATTTAAATTTACAGGAACATTGGAACATCGTGTTACACCATGGACTGAAAAAAAGATAAAGAAACGTGTTGTGAAGTCAACGTCATGGAGAGTTGAACCATGTTCAAACACTTTGTTTGAAGTACTGGATAATAACTTAAATGGGCTTGTCGATCTAAATGCAAGGACGTGTAGTTGTATGAAATGGCAAAGATCTGGTTATCCGTGTGGCCATGTTATAAAAGTTGCTCTTCATTTAAACCAAGATGATTCAAGCACATACGCTATGGATTGCTACACTACAGAAGTATATCGATAGACTTATGCCGAGATTGTCTACCCTATTCCACATCCTTCTAAGTGGGACATACCAGATGACTTACAAACAGTTTTGCCACCAGCCATGGACAGAAGGCTACCTGGCCGACCAAAAAGTCACGATCGTATACCGTCTAAGGGTGAAGAGAAGAAGAGATCGACATGTAGTCGGTGCAAGGAAAGTGGTCATACAAGGTTGACATGTGGATCACCAGTGCCATCACAATCATCTTTTCCTCTACCAAAATATGGATCATCATCAAAATCCAAAGCTCATATGGTGTCAAGAAAAAGACAATCAAAATCGCAATCATCTTTAAAATCCCAATCACAACTGGCTTCACCGTTTGGGACTGTTAACTTAGGTGACTTTTAAATGAAAACGTTGTATTATGTAGATTTTATGTGTGAACTTTTAACATTTTCAGTTAGGCATGTATTAGTAACTTGAGTTTGAAAATTGCTATGATCTGTTCAGTTGTTATCACTTAATAGGCAATCATCTTAATGTCTATCGCAACGCGGAAATTACTATCGCAATGCGAAATGAAAATCGCAACGAGAGAATCGCAATGCAAAATGAAAATCGCAACGCGAATTTCGTAATGCGAAATGAAAATCGAAACGAGGGAATCGCAATGCGAAATGAAAATCGCAACGCGAATTTAATTTCGCGTTGCGATTCTCTCGTTGCGATTTTCATTTCACGTTGCGATTCTCTCGTTGCGATTTTCATTTCGAATTGCGATAGTACTTTTTGCCTTCAACATAATGCAGATTTAAATCAACAAAATCAACCATTACATTTCAATCAATTAAACAAGCACAAATAAGAATTATGTTAACATCAATTAAGCAAATCAACTTTTACAAATCACCTTTTACAAATCAATTAAATAATCAAAAAATAAGCAATAATTCTTAGAGAAAATAACACTTCTACTATTGAATCAACTTTTGCAGCCATACATCATTTTCACGCAGCTCACTTCTGAGATTAACCTGCATAAACCAAACATTTGCTCAAACAACACTTTCTACACATCTAAAACCTACAAACAACAAATTATTGAATTCTAGGTACTTAACCAAACATTTTCAAACCACAAGCCTATAAACATACCAATTGTTTATGGACATTTTTATAACGCGGATGCAGGTAGGCAGCGTCTCGTATATATCGATCTAGCCATATAATGTCGAAACCACAAGCCTACTGCAGCTCTATCTATATCGGTGGGAGGTAGATACTTTATACTTCCTGTGATCAAACGGTCCAACGCCAAGCATACGAGAGGACCACAATCCCCTCTGGGTCCTTTCGTTTGTTGTGGTGCGGTCTCGTCTATGCTAACTGTAATATTGAGCTTCTTTGGCTTATTGTTTCCAGAACGAGTCCAATAATTTATCGCATCCAAGAATTTATCCAAATAAGAGCTCCATCCCTTAATAATATCTCTTAAATCAGCCAATGATATGTAATTTATCATGTTGTCATGTACTATTGCCTTAAGGGATGGGATCTGAAGCTCGACGAGAAGCCAATGATTACGTTCCAAAACAGGGATAAACACCTGCAATCATAAGTAATAATTCATTCATTTGCGCACTTATTTATGAATACCTTTAAACTCAATCTAAAATAAACACTAACCTTATCGACCTCCCACCATGCAGGATAAAGTTTAGCTTGTCCATTGCCCAACGCAAATGATTCATCTCGTTGATTCTTCAAGTGAACGGCGTTAAAAGGCGTCGGCATAATTGTATATCGTGTATTTCTTTTATTTTCCTTAAGTTTCCTAATTATTAGAAGACGTGACACCCACGCATCGATATGCTGTTTTACAAAAAAAGACATATATTAGTAACTTACATAAATTTAAAAAAAATAATCAAATTAAAATATAAGAAAAATATAAGACTTACCCCTCCATCGAAATAGCCATTGTCTTCGACCCCTAATAATACGCCCCACCAAGACCGATCAAGCAACAAATAGATATCATCGTTGAGCTTGCATATGTCAGTGAAACACCCCTGGCTTCGCTCATGTAGATAAAAATCAACTACGGTCTTAGCCCAAAGGGTGTTATCCAGAATTGTGTCCGGTAGTTGTTTCCTCTCCACTTCAGATACCGGTATGGTACTGGCCGGTAACTTATACGAGAGCCAACTTGAATCCATCATGTCCGGCACGTCAGAGGGTTTCTCAAGAATCCTACATATGACGCCATGTGAATCGGGCTCTTGAATGGTGGGAGAGGCCTCTTCAACGATGACAGTGGCCTCTTGAACGGTGGGAGGGGACTCTCGAGGAATGATAGGGGCCTCTTCAACGATAGGAGTGGACTCTTGAGGGATGACAGGTGAGTCGGGCTTCTTCTTGCGGTGTCTTCGCACTATTGGGGTATACGGAGACTTAATAGCACGTGCACGCCGTCTGATGCGTGAACTCTGTCGTGCAAGAAAAACCCGATGTAAAGCATCCACCTTATTGGTCCGCTAAATAATTAAATACAAATATCAGTAAATAAACATACATGATATTTAAACAGTGAAAACAAAGACAAATATATTTCAAACTTTCAACCAAAAGACAAAACAAAGACAAATACTAACTTCACAGTGTTAAAGAATACACAGTTTAGCAGAATTGGCAGCAACCAAATAAATTTACTTCAACCAAAACACAAAACAAAAAGACAAATACTAACTTCACAGTGTTAATAAACAGTTTTGCAGTATTGGCAGCAACCGAATAAATTTACTAAGCAATCTAAGTGAAATGGTTAATTTAAGTGAAATTACGAGTAAATTTATCATCAAGTTAAATATGGAAAATCTTAAACTTACCTCGTTGTGTAGAGTATGAACCTCATTCTGCAACGATACTACCATCTCACGTAGAGCGGCAACCTCACCACGTAAAGTAGACACCTCTACACGCCATGCACCATCGTTATCGCGTAGAGTACCGATCTCCTAACGCAAGGCATTGACCTCATCACGTAACTCCCTTGAGTCATCCCGTGGAGGTGGAGAACAGGGAGATAGAAGTCGTGGCATCTTTGTCGGTCGCCTATCATGAGGTGATGGTGGAGAAGAGGCTCGATGATGTGACGAGATAGGTGATGGCTCTCGTTGTAGAGGTGTATAGTCGGGTCGATCAGGTGATAGCTCTGGGTGAGGTGATGGCTCTCGAAGTGAAGGAAGTGGAGGCTGCTCATCATTCGTGCCATCAAGAAAACGCTGACTAGCTTGCCACCAATCAGTGGCAAGCTCAGCCTCCGTGGGTGTCAGTCTCATTAATGGAATGTTGGCCTCCTAAAAATATAAAAACTCAAACAAAGTTAAACGTCTACTATTAATAACTTATTTATATATGATAGTATTTGTGTTAACTTACATTATTTATTGTCGCATATGGTATTAAGTCTTCCCAATCCAACAGACGTTTCCTCTTCCAGGAAATAGCCCTAGGAATATCATTTGAAGTTTTTATTGCATATGTCTTCATGGCGGGAAAAGCCTCGAATATCCAAATCTACAAACAATATAATAACAAACATTAGTAATTGTTAAATAATTAATTATAATTTTGAAAACATTATATAGAAATTCTTACCTTAAAGGCCCAAACAAAGCCTGACAAAGTGTATTTCGACCCATCGCCCCGCAAACTTTTGCGGTCATCAAAGGCAGACGACAACTTAGTCCAGGTAGCTTTCCATATATACGAACCCCACGGAAACAGATTCCATGCATTTAGGTCCTCTACCAATAATATTAGCTCCTGAGGAATAGGTTGTCTGGCCTCTCTGCCTAAAAAGCCGGCATACAAAAGTAGTAGAAGGCATACTCGGACAACATCGACGTCATTCATCCGAGTAAAATCATCTTTCTTATTAAACAATTTCTTCATGTCGTCGACGTGTAAGTTCGGCTTCTCTATTGACTCATCAGGAAAAACCCTGGATAACCATGATGGGCGGGTGATATGACGAGTGTACCGGCCTACATCATCGTGTCCGAATTGTAGACCAGTGATTAAGAAGAACTCCTTCCGCCCAAAACAAATATACGCCGGTGGAAAATGAAACCATATCTCTTCCTCACCACGTTGTATACTGTCGGGTAGATCGCTAGTCATGGTCTGAAGCCACAAATGGGTCAAATTAGCATCTCCACCCGGATGCTGTACTCTCAGCCATGGCCCGAAGCAGGTTTCCTCAAACAATTTTCTTTGTGCAGGTGAAAGCTTCGAAGCAATTGTAGTGGCTAGGCTAACTTTATTCCATAATGTCAATGAAGCCGAAAAAAATTTCTACAAAAACAATAAACATACCAAGTTAGATATACCAAAAACTACACTGTCAAGATATACCAAAAACAATAAACATAAATAGTAGTTTATTCTTGAAACTAAAATTTGCAACACTGTTTTGTCTTTTGGTTGAAATGAAAATCGCAACGAGATAATGAGAATCGCAACGCGGAAATGACTATCGCAACGAGAGAATCGCAACGCGAAATGACTATCGCAACGAGAGAATCGCAACGCGAAATGAAAATCGCAATGCGATTTTGGTTTCGCGTTGCGATTTTTATTTTGCGTTGCGATAGTTATTTCCGCGTTGCAATTTTCATTCTCGAAACTATTCTTCTTCTGCATTACTTCAACCAAAAGACAAAACAAAGACAAATACTAACTTCACAGGCTAAACAGTTTAACAGTATTGGCAACAATCGAATGAATTTAATAAGAAATCTAAGTGAAATGGTTAATCTATTATTGAAATTACCAGTAAACTTATCATCAATCTCAATATGAAAAACCTAAAATAATGCAAAAATTTCAAAATAAAACAAAACTAACCCTCGGAGGTTGATTTTCCATTTCTGAATGATTGTGAGGGATTTTTGACTGTGAATGGTTGTGAGGGATTTCGTCGGCGATGGGGACGGAAATCTTCGGAGATGGGGACGGATTTCGCCTTAGAGAGTGAGAGATGGAGATGGGACTGAGTGTTGTGATTTTAGGTTTGAAGTTATGAGTTGCGATTACTGTGGACGGTTCAGTTTCTGATTTATTAAGAAAAAATTCGTGTTTGGAATTTGAAAAAAAATACGTGTTAATACGAATGGCGCTATGTAAATCACATTGCGATAGTAAGATTCGCATTGCGATTTACGTATTCGCATTGCGATTTTCCTAATTCGCATTACGAATTATGAAAATCGCAACGCGAATACGTAAATCGCAATGCGAATTAGGAAAATTGCATTGCGATAGTCAGTATCGCATTGCGATTTTCCAAATTCGCATTGCGATTTACTTATTCGCATTGCGAATTGGGAAAATCGCAACGCGAAATTGGAAAATCGCATTGCGATAGTCATAATCGCGTTGCGAATCTGGAAACCGATTTGCGATAATGGAGATTGCGTTGCGAATTAGCGATCACATTGCGATTTTGTTGGTCATTTTGGCAAATCCGGAAAAAGTTGGTTAAAATCGTATATTATATGGGATTTTTGGTCACTGAGGTTATTTTCTCTATTATAAAATAGTAAACCATGTGTTATTATAACACTAACCCCAAAAAGCTTCAGTCGATTATTTCTTTTTGGCAAAAGGGCACGTGAAGTCCCTGCACTTTAAAAGAAAGTCAACGTAGCCCTCGTATAATTTTTTCTTTTAGTGTAACCCTCTAACTAAAAAAAAAACTCAATGAATCCATTTGATAAATATTTTCTATTATTTACCAATGACTCCGTTAATTCTTGATGATATGGCACTTCAAGCAGGCCAGTGAATGTTGTTTTAAATGGGTAAATTACACCATTCATCACTCAACTATCTTCTCTCTCCCATTTTAGTCACTAAACTTTTATAACAACATTCACTGGCCTGCTTGATGTGTCATGTCAGTAGGAATTAACAGAGTCGTTGATTAATGACAAAAAATGTTGATCAAAGGGCCACATTAGGTTCTTTTTTTGAGTTGAAAGGTCGTATTAAGAGAAAAAAATAGTACGAGGACCACACTGAATTTTTTTAAGTATAAGGGCTTCATGTGCCCTTTTACCTTTCTTTTTCTTCTTTGGTTGTGAGACGGTCATATTAACTTTGATATTAATCGCCGTCATAGATTTTTCCTTATTTTTCTGTTACTTCTTTATATCATAACTTTGTTTTTCCTTTGTTTCTTTTAATTTGTAATAATTTTACTGTCATAACATATTTTTCTATGTTTTTATAATACAACTTTCTCAGTTTTTTGTCATTTGATTGTTGTTTTCGTTTATCTTTTTTTTTTCTATGGTTGGATTTGACATTGTCCAATATGACACTCATTTGTTATCATGATGATCTTCCTTACTTTGGACCCTCAAATTAAATTTGGATACACAATTGTGCTCGTGGATAGATTTCTCACGTCGCTTCACTTCGATTGGCGATTTGTTTGTGGTCTTTCAGTGGATTGATATCCTTTTGTGATTTGTTTGTTGATGCGGTCAGATATGTTTGTATATATCTTTTGTTCGAACTTTTGGGTTAATTTTTTAACCTTTTTTTTGTATAGTCATTGTGTGATATTAAGTTGTGTTTAATTTATGGGTGGTTTTTAGCTAGTGGTTATAGAAAAATGTCTTAATTATATATTTAGTTTATAGTCATAATTGTAAATTTTATTATAATTCTAGATATATCATCTTTTTAATAAAACTAATAGTATCTATAAAAAATATTATTTACTAAATTACAAGAAAAAATAATTTAAATCTTAAAATATATTATCGGAAGAGAAAACCACGAATCACGATAACAAATTATCAAATTTTAGAGAACGAAAACATACTATTAATAGAAAATACAAAGAACACATCTAAATTATATGCAAATTTTAAATTTTCGAGGACCATCCCTTTGGTCCACCCTGAGCAGCAGGAAATTGTTTCTCAAGCAGCCACCAAGTTGATCTGATCCGGGTTTTTCGTGTTGGTGACGATCAGCATCAGCTAAAAAATTTGTGGAAAGAGCAGTCAGGTGCACTGTACTAGGAACATGGAATGGTTGAATGGGAGAAAGATAGTGAGCAATATTTTAAAATTTTCTGGTGCATGCACGTTAATGGTACCTATCAGTTTCTTCGAATTCCTTTCTCTTTCACTTTGTCCTATTTGTTATCAGGATCTATTAGTCTTGCAATTACCACACACTCATTCCTTTATTTCCACAATTTCAATAGAAAGAATCCCCTTTTTCCCCTAGTCCCCACTCATCTACCCAGCAGCTCAACTAGGGTTATAAATGAGGAGAGTCGAGTTCGAGTAGTGATGAGTTCGACTTGATTCAAAAAGTATAAAACGAGTTCAACTAGACTCGAAAATCAATAATTGTATGTTCAGCCGACTTTCAAGTTCCTCCTCCACAAATGAACACATAACCAGTCGTGGATTTGATCTCATCTTAGTCAGATATCTAATTAGTATTATTATATTCTTATAAATGAAATGACCATCCAACTCAGTTGGTAGAGCACAAGATTCTTAACCTTGAGGTCGTGGGATCGAGTCTCATGGAGGACATTTTATAATTTGGAGGTCTTCTACGGAAGTTGCTCTCAACCTAATGTTGGGAGCAGCCTACTATCTTACCTCCCCTTACCCCATTACATATGGGAACAAGGGACAACCATTTTATATTCTTATAAAAACAAAAAATCCATTGAATAAAATATCAAAATTTGTGGTACATTTCAGATATCTCATCTTAGTCATGATTTGAGTTATGTGTGTATCTGCTCAACCGACATACAACATATGTTATATAAGACCTGATAAAATTAATCAAATGCCTCAGACTTCTAATGATATGCGCATACTTGGATTGAATAATAGATTCACTTGTAATTTTGTTTTCGCTGCGTGATAGTATCATAAAGAATATTCACAAATTTGATATCAAAATAACCATTTTTTTTAAAAGCTTATCAACATGATATTCTTGTGATAGCATTATACTATCAGTTTTCCTTATGATTTTAATACCCAATATAACATTTACTTCACTCATATATTTCATTTGAATATTTGAAGTAAAATATCTATTTATTTCAAATAATAACACACAATAATCACTGAAAATGAGTATGTCATCAACAAATAAACTTATAATCACACAACTATTATAAATAAAATTATCAACTTCAACAGAAATAAATCATCACTTATCAATATTTGATCAAATTTTTCATGACATTATTTAGGTTATTGTTTCGAGCCACGTAAAGATTTAAGAAATTTATACATTTTACTTTCATGGTCTGATACCATACATCTTTCAGGTTATTTCATGTACATTTTTTCTTTTAAGTCGTCATTGAAAAGATAATTTTTACATCCATTTATGAATCATATTTATCAAAGACTTAATTAAATATATCAAAATTATCAAGAATTACAACAGATATGATTCACTGAAACAAGTATCAAATGGTATACGGATAAAGATTATAAAATTAGGCAAGCAATTAAATAAATTTAAAACTAACATTATGTAGGACAGTCGAAATAAAATTATCCAAAAATTGAAAAATCGCGTTGGATAAGTACCTTTTTTATTAAGTTAAATTATATATTGAGTCACTTAATTTTTATTTTATTTTATTTTAATCATCTGATTTAAAAAAAAATTATATTTCACCATCCAACTTAGACTCTGTTGTTATGCTTCAATTATTTTCCTTTGATCATCGTGGTGACATAGGAGATTGATGGCATAACCATGATGATCAAACATGTGGATGCAATCAAATCACATCACCCCCTCCACGCAAGCATGACGATTATCATCAAACGAATCAGCTGTCTGATATCACCTTGGAAGAGTATTTTAATGAACAAATAGTAACCAGATTAAGAGCCTCTAAAGATCTACTACATCTTGTTTATTTAAATAACCCAACTATAACTAGAAGAATATGTCACCGAGATGACGATTAGTTAAGCCAACGTAATGGATTGATATCATTGCTCACGTCACTTATGCTACTCAAAAGGAACATTATATTTGTTTAATCCTAAACATTGCTGTTATTGACTTGTTTTTAATCTTCCTATTTGTTTACATGTCCTTTACCGCCTGGTATAAATGTCGAAGTGAAGATGATGCTCTGTTTCAACCTCAAACGACGCCAATGGAACAGCAGAATAAGAAGAAAGCGGGGGAGGCGGAGTCCGGTGTTCGATACAGAGGCGTAAGGAGGCGGCCTTGGGGGAAATACGCGGCTGAGATTCGGGACTCCACGAGGCGAGGTGGACCTCGGGTGTGGCTGGGAACTTTTGAGACAGCGGAGGAGGCTGCTCGAGCTTACGACAGAGCTGCTTTCTCTATGAGGGGTCCTTCAGCTATTCTCAATTTCCCAGATGAACATATCATTTCACCTAGGGGATTAACTTATCCCCCTACGGCTACCCTTTCTTCTTCTTCTTCTTCTTCATCGTCTTCTCTTCTATGTTTGAACAGGTGGAATGCAAAAAAGAGCATGAAAGACAAGTGCTGGAGTTGGAGTATTTGGACGAGAAATTGCTAGAGGAGCTTCTTGATTTTGAAAATAAATGAAACCCAGAAAGAATGAAGCATTTTCAGTATGTTCTCTGCATATATTTCTTGAGCCCGGGGAACCATACGGCGACTCCAAGTTAACTCGGATGATATGGTCGAGTTTTGGATATCCATTTTATGATTCGTTTTAGTTTGTCAATTGAATTTATCCTTTTTGTAGGAGAGCACGTGCTTTTGACCTTACATAGCCGCCACTTCCTACTGCATGAACTTTTCAATACAATTTCAATTTCAATAAAAGAATGAAAAAGCAGGATCGATTAATTGAAATCTCCCTTGTTTACAACAAAAAATAGAATGAAAAACACAAATAATTATTTCCACGGTTAACTAATCCAAGGCTTCATAATTTACAGGCCATGCCTGTCATCTTGTGTATCAAGGAGATCCTCCAACAACTTGTTGTCGAGGTACTCAAACTCAATGACTTCACTTCCCCGTTCTCTGTGTGGATTCCTTCTAGACGAAGAAGCTGAAGATGGTGGAAAGGATGGGGTCTGATATTGGTCCTCATTCGGGAAATCGAGGATCGCCGAGTGACGCCGGAAAGCAAAAGCAGCCCTGTCATACGCCCATTCTGCCTCTTCAGCCGTCTCAAAAGTTCCGAGCCAGTCGAGCTCCATTCCTCGTCGGATCACATATCTCAGCTGCGGACTTCTCCCATGGCCTCCGACGAATCCCCTGTATCGAACATCTCCATTCTTGTTCACCCTGTTCTTCCCTCCTTGAGATGCTTCCATTGTTTCAAGTGTATGCAATGGCCAAAAAAGGATTGTTTGGGAAAATGGAATTGGATAGCGCTTTATATATGGGTTGTGACGATTCAAAAGAGGGTCAGTGGCCCTTAATTGGCCACGACGAGAACACTGGGTCATTCTTGACGGTTGGAATATGTTCAATTTCTTTTGCTAGGAAATTTCCTCGGATGTAATGAAGAACATGAATTCGAGATGTTGCATGTTGTTTGAGCAGCTATTAATGAAAACAACATCTTTTTCATGGTAATAAGGTTTATTTTGCTTTAAAACAATTTCATAATGTTTCTCAAAGTTTTAGCGGGGGAACCCAAATATTGGCAGGGTGCAGGCGTGACGAGTTTCTTTTGTTTGGCGGCTCTATAGTGTAGTGATTAGCTTATTAATTTGAATTTTGCAGATTTAACCTTTCCATGCTGCAAATACCTGCCTTTCCTTAATGCTTTTTCACTGTTACAATTTTTTAAACCATACTGCCCATGAAAAATAATTGAAGGGATAATATTCATTGCTATTGAATTGAATAAATTATTGTTAGAAGGGTAAATAGACACTCGGTAATTTATAACTCGCACATTATTATTAATACGAAATAAAAATACAAATATGATACAAACATTAACCGCAACTAATTTATAAACAAAACTCCGCTATTCAAAACTTTGGGAAGCTTCAATTTCTAACTCTCGATTTTTTCTCTCACTTTTACTCGTATACATACTAAAGTAAATCTACACACATCGCACATTATTATTAATACGAAATAAAAATACAATATGATACAAACATTAACCGCAAACTAATTTATAAACAAAACTCCGCTATTCAAAACTTTGGGAAGCTTCAATTTCTAACTCTCGATTTTTTCTCTCACTTTTACTCGTATACATACTAAAGTAAATCTACACACATCTTTATAGGTGTAGTAAACCGCCTAATTTTGCTTCTAATTTCTTTGTTTTGCCACGTTATTAAGCTTCTTGCTGTGATTGAATTTTGCCCTTGTTTTTCTCATACAAGTTGTTGGCCACCTTATTGCCACATAATCTTTGTATTACCACATCACTTAATCTTAATTAAGCATTTAGTTTGCTGCTGCAATTTCATCACATTTTTTATCTCCATAATTTTCTTAACTATTTTAGATGTTGCTTGTTGCTTCATTTAAATACTTTTACTTTAAAGTTGCTTCCAAGCTTTGCCGACATCCAAAGCTTTAAGAAATCAGGTTTGATTTCTAATACTCTCCCTCAAACCAGATTCTTCATTCCAAGTTTTTCTTTGAGTTTGTAGAATACATCTCCTTTCAATGGCTTCGTAAAAATATATGTAAGTTGATCTTCAGTTCTGCAGTAGATTAATTCCACATTTTTGTTCTTCACCTGCTCTCGTATAAAATGATATTTTATATCGATATGCTTGCTTCGACTATGAGAGACTAGATTCTTGGCAAGTGATATTGTAGACTTGTTGTCGACATAAATTGTAGTTGATTCTTCTTGTGCCAAGTTTAGCTCTTTCAAAATATTCTTTAACCACATTGCTTGGCAAGTGTACGTTGTTGCGGTTATGTATTCTGCTTCACATATTGAAAGAGCTACCGTTTGTTGATTCTTTGAAGACCAAGAAAATGCTATAGAGATGGTATGAAATAAATACCCAGAAGTACTTTTTCGATCATCTAAGTCTCCTTCGTAATCACTATCAGAATAATCAACCAACTTTGAATTTTCTGAATGCATGTAGAATAAACCATGATATGTTGTACCTTTGACGTATCTTAAGATTCTCTTTGCCGCAATCCAATGATTTTGTTTTGGGTTCTCCATGAGTCTGCTCATCAATCCCACAACGTATGTAATATCTGGTCGTGTGATAGTCAAATACCTTAGACTTCCAATTATGTTTTTGAACGACGTCGTATTCACTGACTTTCTTATTGAATTCACACTTAATTTCATGCACGGTTCTATTGGAGTGGCTACCGGCTTGCAATCTTCCATTCTGAATTTTCTTAATAAAATTTTGCATACATCTTTTGTGATATAAATATTCCATCTTGCATTTGTTTCACCTCGACTCCAAGAAAGTATAACATTTCACCAATATCTGTCATTTCAAATTCTTTAGTCATAACTTTCTTAAAATCATTGAACATACCTAGATTATTCCCCATGAAAATTATGTCGTCCACATATAAGCACATGATCATGATATCACCATCTTCATTTTTTCTTCGTGTATAAGACATGCTCATATGGACTCTTCATGAATCCATTTCTCTGGAAGTATTCATCTATTATCGTGTTCCATGCTCTTGGAGCTTACTTTAATCCATACAAAGCTTTCTTCAATCGATAAACTTTGTCTTCATACCCTTTCTTTATGTATTCAGGTCGTTGCTCAATATAAACTTCTTCTTCTAGGTAGCCATTAAGAAATGTTGACTTCACATCCATTTGATAAATCTTCCATTTGTTTTGTGCTGCAACTACTATGAGAAGTCTAATGGTCTTGATTCTTGCTACTAGACTTCATCATAGTCTATTCTTTGTCTTTATTTGTAGCCTTTGCCAACTAGTCTCACTTTATATTTCTCTACTTCTCCTTCCTTGTTGGTCTTTGTCTTGTACACCCCGCTTGACTCCAATTGGGTTGTAATCTTTTGATCGGGTTGTTAGCTCCCATGTATCATTTCTTTTAATTGATGTAATTTCTTCATCCATTTCATTCTTCCATTTGTCATCTTTGTTTGCTTCTTCGTATGTTATTGGATCACTATTTACAAGTAAGCAGAAAAGTGAAACATTTTGTAATTCATAATCATTGTACCTTTCTGGTATTCTTCTCTCCCTCGTAGATCTTCGAACTTTAATGGGACGTGCTTCAAGACTTTTTTATTATGTTGCTATCACCGCTACTGCTTCTTGATGATGATGGTGTATTTTGTTGAGAACTTTGATCATCATTTTGTTTATCTTGTATGATAAGATCGTAATCATCTTTATCTTTAGTAAAAAATAATCTTTCAACTTTCTTTTCTTCTTTACTCCATCTCCAATATTCTCCTTCATCAAACTCGATATCTTTTTAAATTATTATCTTCTTGGTAATAGGATTATATAACTTGTAAACTTTACTCCTTTCATCATATCCGATGAAAATATATTTTTCTCTTCTATCATCAAGCTTATTTCTTGTTTTCTTAAGAACATGGGCATATGCGATGCACGCGAAAATATTGAGATGTCCAACTCTTGATTTCTGACCATTCCATGCTACATTTGGCGTCATATACTTCACACTTTTTGTTGGATATCGATTTAACAGGTAAACTGCACAACGTACTACTTCGGCCCATAAATTTCTCAGTAGGTGCTTACCTTTTATCACACCTCTTGCAATGTCGGGGATTGTGCGGTTATTTCTTTCAGCAACTCCATTTTGTTGGGGTATATATCTAACTGTCAGTTGATGGATAATTCCATGCTCTTTACAAAAATCCTCAAATAAATTTGATGTATATTCACCTCCTCTATCTGATTTGAGTATTTTTAAATATTGGTCGCTTTATTTTTCCACCATTGCTTTAAATTCTTTAAAATTTTCCAACGCTTCTGATTTTTCTTTCAAAATATAAATCCAACATTTTCTGCTAAATTCATCAATAAAAGTTAGGTAATACTTGTTACCGTCAAGTGATGGTATGTCAAAAGGATCAATTATGTCAGTATGTATTATCTCCAACGGCCTTCGGGCACACCAGGATCTACCAACTTCAAAGCTTTGTTTGTGTTACTTTCCTTTAATGCAAGCCTCACATAATTGATTTGGAAGGTTGATCTCTGGTAGTCCTTTCACCACGATAATAGCTTCAGACTTTGAAAATCCAAGATGTACATATCATAGATGCCACAACCATGAATCATCTTTGATTGCGTTCTTCATGCACCTAACTTCTCCCGACTCGATATCAATGGTAAAGAGGCAATTTCGAGTCATATCAACTTGGGCAATCAATTCTCCATCTTTATTTTTGATAGCGAGTGAACGATTTTTCATTTGCACTTCATATCATTTTTCCAAAAGCTATCAAGACTAATTATATTATTTTTCAAAGTAGGTACATAATAAACATCTGAGATGTACTTATTTTCACCGTTTTTCTGAGTAATCATGACTTTGCATTTTCCTTTGACTTTTGCGTACGAGTCATCACCAAAAGTTACTCGACCATTGACTGTTTCATCTAACTTCACTAACAGCTTTTTTCGACCACACATGTGGTTACTGGCACATTTATCGAGATATCAAATATTTTTCTTGAATTCTTCATTTCATTTGTAAGTGAATAATACATGAGATTTTTCAATTTTCTCTTATTCAGCTTCTGTTATATTATTTCTTTCTTCTTGTTTCGAAGCTGATCTACACTCATAACTAAAGTGATCTTACTTTTTGCAATTATAACTTTCTACCCGTGATTTATTTCCTTGTTGATATTTGCCTTATCCTCGGCCTCTAAATCCTCGTCCATGATATGATGTTTGGTAATTTTCACTTGTTTGGGTGGTTTCATATGATCGAACACCACGTATTCGTGCTCCTCGTCCACCTCTATTTCTTCCACGATAACCACCAAGGTTTTCTTGGCCTCGTGTGTAGGTGCTACTAGCTTTTCCCTCATTGAAATTCATCTTGCTTTGCAAAGCTTGCTCTAATTTTTCAGAATCTTCATTTTACTTCATCATCTGCTCATAGGCTTGAAATGAACCCACAAGCTCATCGATCGAAATTTGAGATAAATCTTTCTATTCTTCAATTACCACAACCATATAGTTAAATTTTTGTGTTAACAACCCAAAAATCTTTTTCACCACTCTAACCTTGTTAAGTGATTCACCATTTCTCTTCATTTATTTACTATCGCTTTCATACAACTAATATAATCATTGGCACTTTCTATATTTTTCATTTTCAACATTTCAAACTCGACTCTAAGAGATTATAAACGTACATTTTTTTGTTTATTCAGCACCTTAGAGAGATTTTTGCAAAATCTATCATGCTTGCTGTAACACCCAAACCCGTATCCGACCCGGATACGAATTCGAGGTGTAACACCCCCAACCCGTATCCGACCCGGATACGAGTCCGAAGTGTCACATTGACTTTTCAAACATTTATTCGTATAAAATAGTGAGTAATTCAAAAACTTGGATAACATTTAACTTATTCAAAACGTTTACAAAATATATCAGAGTTCATACAATTTATATCTTTAGACTACATGCCACTACACTCTATATACCGTATATATTTTCTGATCTGACAATTGGGTAAGGAGAACTGACCTGTCTTGCTCCTCTTAGCTCTTTACTCTTCTCACTTCTGTAACCTACGTGTGAAACAATCACACGCTAAGTCGTTGACTTAGTGAGGCATAAAACATATAATAAAACTCTAACTCGTAATCATGCTTGAACAATTTCTACTGACATATCACATACAAGCGTCATACCCACATATACATGTAATGATTCCTACTATGCACCTTTCATATATATATATATATATATATATATACATATCCACGCATACATATAATTATCTTCTTTCCTATCATTATCATATTATCACCTTTCATATTTCTATTCTCTTGTTCATATAATCAATTAAGCTCATATCATATATCTTATAGCATATACAATAATCACTAACACACATATAATATACAGTACATTCCATGTTATCTCTTATTAGCCCATGTGCACCTGTGAGAACTGTAGATATGTGAGTCTATTGAGGTTGTGCACCACTATGCTGTCACCACAGCTCATATAAATATCCCGAAGGACCTATCCAGAGGTCACAAAGACCCCGGTAACTATCCAGAGGTCATAAAGATCCTCGGTAACTGTCCAGAGGTCATAAAGATCCTCGGTAACTGTCCAGAGGTCATAAAGATCCTCGGTAACTGTCCAGAGGTCATAAAGATCCTCGGTAACTGTCCAGAGGTCATAAAGATCCTCGGTAACTGTCCATAGGTCATAAAGATCCTCGGTAACTGTCCATAGGTCTCGAAGAACCTAGGTAAACTGTCCATATGTTCCTTAGAACATAGGTATACTGTCCATATGTCTCGAAAGACATAGGTAAAACTGTCCATATGTTCCGTAGAACATAGGTAACCCTCGACTCTTGGCATGCCAACTATACCCTAGCTCTCATGACACAACATGGGCGTTATCATTTATTCATTTCAAATATCACATAAAACTTGTAATTCACTTTCCCATATCACGTATCACATAGCTTCTTTCATATTATCACATAGTCACGTAGTTCACTTACACGTAGATCATTTTATAATTCACATGTCACATATATCATGTTTTCATATAATTCTATCATTTCTCACCCAATCACATTTATTCATGTAAAATACTTATCATATCTTATTCACATAAGATCATATACTTCATATAATATATAGAAACACCTAGAACACTTTCACGTAGCTTATAGTCATAGGTCTTATCTCATAACATGTACTTGTTTTCAAATATATATTTCATATCATTTCTTATACCATCACATAATTCATTTACATACATAACATATCATGTAACATTATAATAGAAATACCTATAAGTCATATCACTTAGAGCACATATACTTATAGTCACATGCTTATATCTTACTTTATTTCTCTTAGATATATATATATCCTCACGATTTATCCTAATATAAATCATATAGCACTCTATAATTCGTATTCATATTCATCTATGGCAGACTTATACACACATCTCACTTCTATTACTTCTTTATATATAATCTAATCTGTTTACTTAAATCAATTTCATATAACTCCTATAATCTTCTCATATAACTTCATAACCTTTCTTATGTAATTACTTATACTTTATCATCTAACACATAAAAGAACAGATCAATCCATATAATCAAGCATACATACATGCATATTCCACTCATGCCTTTAATCATGAATTCATGTGTAACACTTTAGGAAATAGACTCATCGCAAGTCTTATTCCCATCGCACATCGTATACTATGAATATGCACTCACCTGGCCTCACTAGTCAATTCCAATCTCTTATATTCCCCTTGATCGATCTTACTTGCCAAACGTTCCGGATTGCTTTATGCGTAGAATCTACATAAATGTACATTTTGAGGCAATCATTAGATACCTACACCTTTTAATTGGATACTAGCAACTTAAACGAACTTATTAAACCAATATTAACATTTTTCCTTTAGGGGGGAATTGGTTCCCTCCTGTGGGGGTATCGGTTCCCCTCTGGCATTCTGAAAATTCCATGTTCGTTTGAGGGGGTATCGGTTCCCCTTGAATGGGTACCGATTCCCCTTGCCCAGAAATCACATTTTAACCCGAAAATTACTTCATTTTCTCTCAAACACTTCATATATCATCCCCTTTTCATTCTTAACTCTAGTACACATACTTAAACCAATCTATATTCATTTATTTCATCTTAAACCTCAAAATCCTATCTTCCATATGAGTTTCAAGAATCATACCAAATTTTCAATGTGTTCTAATTCCAATTCTAACACTTCATACTTCTTAATTAGATTGATGACAAGTCAAATTCATTCTTAGAATTTCAAAAACCTTACCATATCAAAATTTCATCTTAAAACTCATATTGCAAATTCCTTCATAATTCCTTTATCTGATTGTTTAAATCCCATATAAGCTTTCCTTAAGCTTATTTAATACCCAAAGAATCAAAACTAAGCTTAAAACTCAAGAATTAACCAACTGAAATTAAACTTACCTTTGCCTTGCTCTCCCACGTATGAAGAAGAAGAAAGGAGAAGAGCACTCTGGATGGTTCTCACATATCCCACGTTTATATTACCCTTAAAAAGGAATATAAAAATCTTTCTGGTCAAATGACCATTTAACCCTTAATTTCGTTTAAAAATTACTAATTAACCTTCATCATATATATCCAATAATCATTGAACTATTTCATTCTTATACTTTAGTCACCAAATTCTGAAACTTTACAATTTGGTCACTAACCCGGTATTGCGGATGTTACACGAGGTGTCACATTGACCTTTTAAAACATGTACTTGTATAAAATAGTGAGTAATTTAAAACGTTTATAACATATAAATGACTAATTTACATAAAAGACATTTTCATTATTACAAAACCAATCAGAGCGTGTATATTTCACTTATTTATTTACATATAACTATTTGAAACATTTATAAAACTGTTCATAGCTTAAACAATATATTCTTTTGAAAACATGCCAACTAGAACTTTATATACTAAAATACATATTATTCACCTCTTTTCTGATCTGACCTTTAGTAAGGAGAACTGACCTGTCTTGCTCCACATTGCTCTTTACTCTTCTCGAAACCTACGTGTAAATCACTTACACGCTAAGTCAAAGACTTAGTGAGGCATATAAACATATAAGGTAAACGATAACTAATAATCATACCTAAACAATTACTACTATCATTTCATACCACTCATACTTTTACATGTAACGAATATATGCATACATATATGGCATTATCATTCATATCTCTTATCTCATGTTCCTATGATCTCTTATGTCCATATCATATAACATATACCATAACCAATTGCACATATACATATCAAGTCATGTAAAATATATATACTATCATAAAACACGTACCCCAAGCAACTATATTATCATCTTCTTCTTTCTTATTTTATCACTATCATTGATTCCTTTCATCATATGGTCTTATAAGTTACCATTTGTACAATCAATATCACACATGAAATTCCACAAGGAAACAAACATATTATAATATCACTTTATAATATTATCTATTTAATAGCCCATGATACACATGTGAGAACTAAAGATATGCGAGTACATAGAGGTTGTGCACTAATGCTGTCACCACAGCTCATATAATGGCACCGAAGTGCCACGTATAATTGCACGGAGTGCCGCGTAGAATTGCACCGTAGTGCCATATAATAATGTCCATAAGGACCACATATCATTCCTTAAGAATCATATACATATACTAGGGATCAAGTATGTGTCTCACCAGACTTCACATGTTCCAAAGAATACATATATGTCCCGAAGGACCGCATATCATTCCTTAAGAATCATATACATATGCCAAGGATCAAGTATGTGTCTCACTAGACTTCACACATGTTCCAAAGAATACATATATGTCCCGAAGGACCACATAGACCCTCGACTCTTGCATGCCAACTATACCCCTAGCTCTCATGACACATAACATGGGCATTATCTTTATCCTTTTACATATTCATGTAACCATATATATTCATATAAGCTCATGGTTCATTCAATATATATGTAATCACGTAGTTCATGTCAATTCTCATATGAGTTCATATCATATAAACATAGGATTCACCCTCATGTATCACATATACTTTTCTCTTTATATAGCTCATAACATTTCTCATGTTCATATGACATGTAATCATTTTCATCTTATCATGTTATCACATAAACATATCATCTTACAATACATACAAAAACACATCAATAACATATATTCAATACCTATCATTTCATTATCCTTATTATTATTCTTATCATCACCATTATCCCTTTTACTTACCATATTCATATTAATAACACATATACTCATGCACACATATAAATCATAACCAATACATACTTCTATGAATTCATGTTTTTCACTATTGGAAATGGACTTATCGCAAGTCTTATTTTCCATTGAACCTCATATACTAAATAATGTGCACTCACCTGAGCCTTGTTGCTTTGAATCAATCTTAATCCTTAGATTGTTCCGGAACAAGCTTTATTCTTATCTACATCATAATAATACATGATACATATCAATACTAATTGATATCTTCTAAATTGTCACTTCTTAGGCTAAAAGAAAAGCCCATTTTATCTTTTAATAAAGGTATGCATCGATGCACTGCACAGTGTATCGATGCATTCCCTATCAGTGCATCGATGCACTACCTGTGCATCGGTGCATAAAATACATTCGATGTTTGTTTATTATTGGGATGCATCGATGCATTCCTTATGCATCGATGCACCAATTGCATTCGTGTTTTTATATTAAAAGAGTGCATCGATGCACTACTTGTGCATCGATACACCTTCAAACAATTTCTGGGTTTTAACCTTGATGCATCGGTGCACTATGAATATGCATCGATGCAATCTGCCCAGAATCCTCTTTTTGAACCCGAAAATTCATTATTTTTGGATTAAATCCTTCATATTTCAACCCCTTCATATTCCTAACTTACATATACATACTTAAACTCATTAATATTCATTTATCTCATCTTTAACCTCTAAATTCCATCTTTCATATGGAAATCAATAATCATACCCAAATTTTCATGTTATCCAAACTTAATTCTAACACTTCTAACTTCTTATTCTTATAGATGACAAGTCAAATTCATCCTCCAAATTCATTTAAACCTTCTTATTCAAAATTTCACTTAAAAACCCATTTTCTTTAATCTCTTCTAACCTCTTCATCTTTGAGTTTTCACTTATCTTTAGACTTCTTTAAGCTTTTTTACTTTCCAAAGAATCAAAACCAACTTAGAATTCAAATAATAATCAACTAATAAAAATTCTCACCTTTGCTATTAACTTCCACGCGTGAAGAAGAAAGGAGAAGAAGAAAACTCTGAAAACTCATTTCCCACGTTTTTATATCCCCTAAAAGAGAAATAAAAATCTCTTAGAAAAGACCATAATACCTTTATTACTTTCAAACTTTACTATTAAATCCAACCTCAAAATTCTCCAATTAAAATTCTGAACTTTTAACTTATTTCGAAATTGAACACAATGCTTCCAAAATTCACCTTTAGGTCACTAGCCTGATATTGAGGATGTTACAAATCTTCCCTCATTTTAAAGAAAATTCATCCCCGAATTTTCACTGCACATCCTGAGAAAACATATCTTCTAACGTTCTCATGCTTCTTTCTGAACTTAATCTTTTGTATCATCATTAATAACTTGGTTCTTATCTTTTCAATTATTCAACTGCCTTTTTACTTTATATCTCCTATCATGTCACTTATCAGATAAACAATAACATTAATTCTTATTACTCAAACTCATAAAACAATCAAATTCCTTATCAATCTTCAATTGTCTTTCAAGAATCACCAAACTTTTATTTCATCCTTACTTGACTGACTCCAAAACTTCCTTAATACATATGAATCTTTCTTCATTTTCTCTGACTACATCCACTTGACCAAGAAACATAACCTTAAATCTTCATCATAACTGATTAAACATACACTTTGTATAACTAAACAATTTCTCATATCACCTGACATACCTTTCTTACTTCTAGTTAAACTTATAATCTATATCTCAACATAACCTTTATCACATCTGATTCTTTAAACTTCATCCTCTCATTTCCTTCATAAATCAAAATCTTCTTATACACCAATCATATCTTTCTTTCATGTTCACATACTCTATTCCTATCACTTAAACTTTTCTTTGATTACCAATCTTTATTATATCTTTATAACTTTACTAATCAACTTCACTTATACATAACCTCATTCTTATCGTATATTGCTTGTATTTTCTTCCTCTAAAATTTTCTTTAAAACACATAAATATTCATCTCATTGCCTATATCATATCTATATGATCAAAATACACAACCACATCCAGATTCGTATCTCATTTGATTACCTTACTTTATGTTTCCTTCAAATCTGATAACTTTAACATCCATGCCATTACAACTAATTAATAACAACTTTTTAATCTAGGGCGTAAGCCCTGATCAAATTAATCATAAACATCATTTCAGTTAAAATCAACCCAGTGTAATTCACTTATTGAACCCATACTCTCATTCATATACAATATTATGCCTTGTCTCCTTTATTACCTTTCATTTCAATGATTAAAATAATAACCATAACTCAATCCACACCATACATAATTAGCTTACCCTGAAATCATCTTCTTCTAATCCTTTAACTTTAATACACTACTATCTTATAACTCTGTTAGTCAATATCGATTCTTCCAATCTAAAACGTAAACCTTCATCGAACCATTCATATACATTCTTTGCAGTCGGAATTATTTCAACAATAGTTTACTCAACTAATCAAATAAACATTCAATCTCACACACCATGTCACTTCCATTATTCAAGCTTAACATTCTAACTTCCTTTATTTATAAACTGATCATTGATGTACCCATACATAAACTCTTCTTATCAATCCTTAGTTTTACTCAAACATTTGAATCCTCACTTCCTTCACTCTATCACATTACTATAATCACAGCATACAACTGTATCCAGATTCACTTCATATTTGGTTATCATAACCTACCATATCTTGAAATCTTGAAATTTCAATACATTCCGTCCCATAATCTTGTTAGCCAACGCTAACTCTTTCCATCTTAAATAAAAAAACAGTATCTACCTCACTTGATACATTTAAAATACTTCTTATCCTTCACCTTATTTAATCTCTAGCAAAGCACTTATTCCATTCCCCCACTTGTTTCAAAAATCACCAGATTTCAATACTCATCTAATCCATTTAAAATACTTTTTCTGCTTCGATTTATATAACTTCTGAAAAAGCTTTTAACCCAATTCACAATGGTTGTCTTTAACCCTGACTTATCCTCAATTAACTCTTAGTTTAATCTTTCAAGATCAAACCTACTGTTGGAGTCTGTCAAACTCTCATCTGATTTGATTCTCTGACAGAGAATACAACTAATTCATGTCTGGTTTAAAGTTGAACCAGAATCTCTACCTTTCTTTGATGGTGCTAAAATTATATGAAGCACTAATTCTCTTAATCATCTGAGATTTTTTCCCCAATCCTTTTATTCTTAGCTCTCTCTAGAGCTTTAACACGATCAACCATTTCTTGAAATAATAACAATTTCAAAACCAGTAAAACTCTTTTAATTTAAGGCACAAATCTTAAACAATCAATCACATGTATCCTTTTTATCATTCTTAATCAGAATCAATTCAACAATAAATCTGCTTAACTTATCAAACTTACTTTCATACACATGCATGGGTAATTCCCTTGCTTCAAGCTCATATATTCGAGCTTCATTTATCCGCCATACTCTAACTTGTCAAAGTAGTAACGAAACTACTCAATTTAATTTCTCCTCTTTAGAGAAATAAAAACCTTCTATCATATCATCTAACCATAGGTCTGTAACAACAGAACCTTCCTCAAATCCATCCTTGAACTCGGGTGCTCTTAACTTTTCAACTAATTCGATACATTCATTCTATGAGTTAAAAAAATATAAATTGAAAATTCATCAGAATATTCTTCAACATGGTGAAGACATTCCCTAAATTTATACAGGCACTTCCTGAGATTTTTCGCTCTTCTCCCTGCCTGGCCAGGGCAGGTGAATGCTATTACCTTCAGTTTATTACCTTGTGCTTCACTTTGGAAGCTCTCATGATCATACATCTAATATAACATAACATTTTAATTCTATTAGCAAGACAATACACTCCTTACACTATCATATCAAAAATTATTCACTCAACCACTCTATGTTGGCATATATACTTTTTAAAACACTTTTCACTTCGATTTATGCCTAGAATCGGCTAAACCGTAGCTCTGATACCATTAATGTAACACCCCAAATCCGGAATCCGAGTGTCACATTGACCTTTTAAAACATGTATTTGTATAAAATAGTGAGTAATTTAAAACTTTATAATTATAATGACTAATTTACATAAAAGACATTTTCATTATTATAAAACAAATCAGAGCGTGTATATTTCACTTATTATTTACATATACTATTCGAAACTTTATAAAACTGTTCATAGCTTAAACAATATATTCTTTTGAAAACATGCCAACTAGAACTTTATATACTAAAATACATATTATTCACCTCTTTTCTGATCTGATCTTTAGTAAGGAGAACTGACCTGTCTTGCTCCACATTGCTCTTTACTCTTCTCGAAACCTACGTGTAAATCACTTACACGCTAAGTCAAAGACTTAGTGAGGCATATAAACATGTAAGGTAAACGGTAACTAATAATCATACCTAAACAATTATTACTATCATTTCATACCACTCATACTTTTACATGTAACGAATATATGCATACATATATGGCATTATCATATCTCTTATCTCATGTTCCTATGATCTCTTATGTCCATATAACATATACCATAACCAATTGCCATATACATATCACGTCATGTAAACCATATTATACTATCATAAACACGTACCCAAGCAACTATATTATCATCTTCATTTCTTTCTTATTTTATCAGTATCATTGATTCCTTTCATCATATGGTCTTATAAGTTACCATTTGTACAATCAATATCACACATGAAATTCCACAAGGAAACAAGCATATTATCATATCACTTTATTAATATTATCTATTTAATAGCCCATGATACACATGTGAGAACTAAAGATATGCGAGTACATAGAGGTTGTGCACTAATGCTGTCACCACAGCTCATATAATTGCACCGAAGTGCCACGTATAATTACACCGGAGTGCCGCGTAGAATTGCACCGTAGTGCCATATAATAATGTCCATAAGGACCACATATCATTCCTTAAGAATCATATACATATACTAGGGATCAAGTATGTGTCTCACCAGACTTCACACATGTTCCAAAGAATACATATATGTCCCGAAGGACCACATATCATTCCTTAAGAATAATATACATATGCCAAGGATCAAGTATGTGTCTCACCAGACTTCACACATGTTCCAAAGAATACATATATGTCCTGAAGGACCACATAGACCCTCGACTCTTGGCATACCAATTATACCCCTAGCTCTCATGACACATAACATGGGCATTATCTTTTATATCCTTTTACATATTCATGTAACCATATCATATATTCATATAAGCTCATGGTTTCATTCACATATACATGTAATCAAATAGTTCATGTCAATTCTCATATGAGTTCATATTCATATAAACATAGGATTCACCCTCATGTATTACATATACTTTCTCTTTCATATAGCTCATAACATTTCTCATGTGTTCATATGACATGTAAATCATTGTCATCTTATCATGTTATCACATAAACATATCATCTTACAATACATACAAAAACACATCAATACATATATTCACATATACCTATCATTTCATTATCCTTATTATTATTCTTATCATCACCATTAATCCCTTTTACTTACCATATTCATATCAATAACACATATACTCATGCACACATATAAATCATAACCAATACATACTTTTATGAATTCATGTTTTTCACTATTGGAAATAGACTTATCGCAAGTCTTATTTTCCATTGAACCTCATATACTAAATAATATGCACTCACCTGAGCCTTGTTTGCTTTGAATCAATCTTAATCCTTAGATTGTTCCAGAACAAGCTTTATTCTATATCTACATCATAATAATACATTGATACATATCAGTATACTAATTGATATCTTCTAAATTGTCACTTCTTAGGCTAAAAGAAAAGCCCATTTCATCTTTTAATGAAGGTATGCATCGATGCACTGCACAGTGTATCGATGCATTCCCTATCGGTGCATCGATGCACTACCTGTGCATCGGTGCATAAAATACATTCGATATTTGTTTATTACTGGGATGCATTGATGTATGCCTTATGCATCGATGCACCAATTGCATTCGATGTTTTTAGTTTAAAAGAGTGCATCGATGCACTACTTGTGCATCGATACACCTTTAAACAATTTCTGGGTTTTAACCTTGATGCATCGGTGCACTATGAATATGCATCGATTCACTCTGCCCAGAATCCTCTTTTTAAACCCGAAAATTCATTCTTTTTGGATTAAATCCTTCATATTTCAACCCCTTTCATATTCCTAACTTACATATACATAATTAAACTCATTAATATTCATTTATCTCATCTTTAACCTCTAAATTCCATCTTTCATATGGAAATCAATAATCATACCCAATTTTCCATGTTATCCAAACTTAATTCTAACACTTCTAACTTCTTATTCTTATAGATGACAAGTCAAATTCATCCTCCAAATTCATTTAAACCTTCTTATTCAAAATTTCACTTAAAAACTCATTTTCTTTAATCTCTTCTAACCTCTTCATCTTTGAGTTTTCACTTATATTTAGACTTCTTTAAGCTTTCTTACTTTCCAAAGAATCAAAACCAACTTAGAATTCAAATAATAATCAACTAATAAAAATTCTCACCTTTGTTATTAACTTCCACGCGTGAAGAAGAAAGGAGAAGAAGAAAACTCTGAAAACTCATTTCCCACGTTTTTATATCCCCTAAAAGAGAAATAAAATCTTCTCTTAGAAAAGACCATAATACCCTTATTACTTTCAAACTTTACTATTAAATCCAACCTCAAAATTCTCCAATTAAAATTCTGAACTTTTAACTTATTTCGAAATTGAACACAATGCTTCCAAAATTCACCTTTAGGTCACTAGCCTGATATTGAGGATGTTACAATTGCTTTGCGGTCTTTGCATCAGAAATTTTTTCAAAGGTAGATTCGTCTACACCTTGTAAAATAAAGAACAACACTCTTTTATCTTTTTTTGAGATTACTTCAGTATCATTTTCTCTTCATTTGATTGGGTTGCTTTTGCTGCTGCATTTTTACTTTGATACCACTTGTTGAAAGCGTAAATGGGTACGCGATAATTTATAACTCGTACGCTATTATTAATACAAAACAAAAATACAAATATGATACAAACACTAGCAACAACTAGTTTACAAATACAACTCCGTTATTCAAAGCTTTGCTAAGCTTTAATTTCTAACTCTCGATTTTTTCTATCTCACTTTTTGCTTGTATACATACTAAAGCTGATCTACACAGATATTTATAAGTATAGTAAACCGCCTAACATTGCTTCTAATATATTTGTTTTTCCACATTATTAAGCTTCTTACCGTGATTGAATTTTGCACTTGTTTTCCCATACAAGTTGTTGGCCACCTTATTGCCACATAATATTCGTATCACCACCTCAGTTAATCCTAATGAAGAATTTTGTTTGTTACTGCTGCATCACCACTTTGCTGTTGCAATTTCATCACGTTTTTTATCTCCACACTTTTCTTAACTATTCTAGATGTTGTTTGTTGCTTTCTTTAAATGCTTTTACTTCAAAGTTGCTTCCAAGCTTTGCCGACATCCAAACCTTTAAGAAATCAGGTTTGATTTCTAATAATTATACAGTTTTTTATCGTTGAGGTTTAAAAAGTTATGAAACAGATACTAACACAATAAGTTGCTAATAGAATAATCATTCAGCCGTTAACGTTAGATCATGGTTATATATGTGTGTGTGAATCCTTAATTTAGAAGAAAGAAGAAAAACAAAGCTTGGAAAAGAAGAACAAATGAGCAGAAAAATGGTCTGTTTTAATATCGTCCTAAGGGGTTCGTTCAAGTTGTAGAAATGGAGACCTAATTTAGGATTTCACATAGTTCCTTTCGAGTTATGGACACTGGCCATGGGAATGGAGCCAGTAAGAGTTCAAAAATAGACATAGAAGAAAATGATGGTAATGTAACCAATAAGAGATCGAGGATGATCTTATATTAATAATTTCCCTAAATAACCATGATTCAATTGTGACATTAAGGTTGATTTGTCTCGACTTGTAGATATTGCACCATTTTTAGTATTTGTAGGCAGTGCAATTTTCCATGCAAGATTGTATGTGAATTTTTCTTGAAACTTTGCGTTAGTCGGTGATTGTTATTGTTTAGTAGAGTTGGGGGCATGTTCAATGCTTGGTCTGTCTACAAATATGCACCAGAGTCAAAAATGGTATTTATAAATCCTGATTGAGTCAGGTCAATAGTAGAGTTGTTAAAAAAATTCAATATGTTGGATTAAATTTGAAAATTCAAATATTCAATTCGTTTTTTGATTTTTAGATAATTTGGATTGTATATAAGAAGAAAAAAAAGAATGATAAAATAAATTAAATTTTAATTTTGGATTATCCAAAATTTTGATGAAAATTAAACTTTTAGAATTTAGATAGCCTTCAGCCCAACAAATATATTTATTTTGAACCCTTTTAATAATTTTTTAATAGAATCTGCTAGTCTTATTAAAAAAAAATGAATATCCAAAATTATTATAAGACTTTACAACTATCATAGTAAATTAAATACATAATTTGACATTTTCCGATAACATTGAAACTAGTCACTTTAGATCATATAAGGACATACATGGAAAAGGTTAAAAACACAACCAAAGGAATTAAATAAAAAATAGATACAAGCAAATTTGATTGCATCGGCAAACGAACCACCAGAGGGGGTTAAGTTATTGAAAGATGACCAAGAACCATAAATTAGAGTCGAGCTTCGTGAGAAACTATCCACGATCATATAATCGAGTATCCAAATTTAATCTAAGAGTTCATATCTAAGAAGATCAAATGGATTACAAATAAGCACCATCTTGATCAGTCGTGACGTCGTCAAATCCAACCCTGAGAAAAATAAAAAAAATGGTCAAACGATCGAAAATAGACACCCCTGTAATCACCAATTTTATTCCAATATATTACTACAAAAAAGGAAAGCAAAAAAAAAATGAAAAAGAGGGACAAAATCCCTTAATATCTGGGGCATCCAATGCCCCGACTGTTGAACTGGTTACTACCACCATCTCTCTGCCATCTCCACTCCCATGCTACCATCACTGTGCCATCAACCGATCCCTGCTCAACCACAGAAAATCACATGCACACAAGCAAAGAAAATTGTAAAATTTTTAGATTTTTCAACGTACGATTGTAACCCGAGAATGGTTTATTTAAACACTCGAAAATCATTTATAAATGGAGGGACTCTCCCTATTTTTACAGAACAATACAATCAATCTTTACCCTTTCATTTTTTCCACAGAGAGCAATACAACACCAAATGATTTTAATTTTCGAACTAACAAGGAGAGAAGATGTTATCATTCGGCCAAAGATTCGTCGGCATTGGGGACTTCGATGGTTAATCCGAGCAGTGAGAAGGCTCGTCTTGGCCTTAGGAACGTCATACTTCAGAACCACCCCGATCCGACGACTGAAAATAGAAATCGAAGTGTTGGAAGTCGAGAAGTTTACGGCTTGTTTCATGGACTTTGAGGTCGGATCTCACAAAACGATGGTCAGATATGCAACTTCCACAACAAGATGAACGAACCATTAAAGTTTGGTGGCCAACGACCACCGACGACGATGGTCGACGGGTGACGTCGATGCTAGTCCTCGGTTGCTAGAGAGAAGGGAGAGCATTTTATGGGAGGAGAGAGAGAGTGAAGAAGAAAAATGAAGAAAAAAAAGGAAAAAGGGTTTTATAACCCAATCCAGCCGATGTCGTTTTGTCCCAATCCCATGTGTTTTGGTCTCGGTGGTCTAATCATGTGTGCAACCATCACTGTTTTCTCCCGTGTTCATTTTGGTCTCAATTTCAACTTAATTCACTTATTTTTAAAAATTTTGTCCTTATTATGATATTTACCATTTTTAATGTTTTAGTACTAACTTATTGGTTTATTTTCTTTCAGGCCCCTCTACTTTACGCGTGTTTTTGTATTTTGGTCACATGTAGTGATTGTTTTAATTTCATTTTAATATTATTGGTCTAATCCTGTAATTTTTGCATTTTTGTTTATTAGTGCATATTTGGCTTATAAAAAATGGTAAATCTTTCTTAGGTCCCCCATATTTAGCTGTGTATTCACATATTTGTTGCTGGATCGGGCCGATTCGATTTTATTCCGATTTGCTGGGTCTTCATGCACCATTGCCCTTTTTATTTTTCTAGAAATTGTTTATATCTAAAACTGGGTGACTCTTGCATTGAACCCCCATAACTTTGTCGTATTTTCTATTTTGGTCAATATTCCTTTGTTTCTTGTTTACTTCAAATTTTGGATGTTAATTTTATTAGTTTTCATTATGGTTGTTCATATGTATTTGTTTTTATAACGAATCTGATGCCCTTGTTTATATTATTTTTATTATGGTAACTCGTTCATGACATTATTTCGAATTGCATACTATTTTTTGTTCATATTGCATTTTAACCCTTTTATTTTTTTATTAATATTCTAACATTAATACGACCTTCTGGTGACCTGCTCTAGGGTACGATCCACATTATTTATGGCCCGGGTAAAATTTAATTTTTTTAAATTATTAATCTGCTAAATTTCTAACTTCTAACTTTTTATGTTCGAATCATTTTACGACCTCGCAACGACCGACCCTAAGCTATGACTTGCGTTATCTATGGTATGGGTAACATTTTAAATATTAACCCCTAACTTCTAATTTTATTCGATTGGTTTATTTTCTATTATTTACATTGATGCCCTTTAAATTTCTATTGTTTTAATTTATGCCTTTATTTTTCAACATTTATATTTTAGTCCTTTAAACACTAATTTTTGAATTTTTTGTAATTTCTTAATTTAAGCTTTAATTTATGTTTTCTTTTATTTTGGTCCTTTATTTAATGAACTTTAATTTCAACTTTACATTTTTAAATTCCTTTTAATTTAGTCTTTGATAAATCACTTTTCTTATTAGATTTAGTCCTTAATTTTTTTTTGAAATAGGGTACTCTGTATTAAAAACAATAACAAAGTACACCATCTCAAGGACCTCATTAAAACCTCCCTACCCCTAAATGGAGGAAAAAGAGTGTACCTTGAAATAGAAAGTATCTTATACAAGAATAGCTTAAATAACTAACATTTATACCCCAATCACGACCCATAAAGCTAACTCCAATACAGTTCAAACCATAAAAAACTAGAACAACAAGAGAAGCATCTGCAGAACTGAAGCAAAACCCTACAACAATTGAAAAGATCCGAAACACATCAGAGAGCAAAATTCACCAAACCTAATCATCCAAAAATAACTGACCACCTCTCCAAATGACATCAGACAGCTCAATTCAAAACCAAAACATAAACCCACTATAATCATGGAAACACTAGGCCTCGACCAGCGACACAAAGATACTCTTATCTCTACAAGCAACCCCAAACCAATTCTATAATAATCGAACACCAAGCAGCCGTCATAAATAATTAAGGAAAAAGATCGAAACCATGCAGCATGGTTCAAGGAACAATCCTCCACATGTATCATAGCAAAACCAACAGTCAGAGATAATCACAGACTAGCGAAAGAGAAGAGGATAATCATGCTTAGTGAAACAGTTCTAGTGAACCAGAGAGGGGAGGGGATCGATAGACTGGAGCAGTACTCAGAATAGAATGGCTAAAAACTTTAAATGCTAGCAGCCCAATTATCAAGGGCAGCTCCCAAAAAACCAAACAAACCAACATTTTCAAGACCAGGCAGATTCAAATATCAGAGGTGAAGAGTTACTCCAATGTGCGCTACTGACCCACATCGATTACCAAAAATAGTTATTCATACTCATCAATTTCCAAACAATAGGGAATCGCGACAATGAACAAAATCTTGAATGCTCGGAATCAGCAAGGGCTAAAGAGTATTAGCCCAAACACCTATATGAACCATAACATAATGAAATAGTTGATCTGCCGAAAAAGACTTGCCATGAAATCTACTATTGTTCCGACACAACCATACTTTCCAAATAATACTAAAAAACCCAATATTCCATAGAGCCCGAAATTTCTTTTTGATTTTTTGAGAAATCCATACCTGCAACAAGTCTTTAACATTCGAAGGAAACACCATGCAAATATGCCACAAGGAGCACCAACGTTGCCTAATATGCCATACAGCCTCGCATTGAACCAATATATGATTTATAGATTCTGGAAAACAATGACAGAAAGAACAAAAGGAATGATCAGAAACTGGAACACCTTGCTTTACCAGTTCAGAGATAACTGACAGTCTTTGATGCACTATTTTCCATACAAAACCTGACGCTTTTGGTGGCACAAATTTGCACCAGACATCTCTCCATATCGGATCTTCCAATTTGCCTATTGATGACGCCCTATGGAAAAATGATTTCGGAGAATAACAACCATCAACAGAGCCTGCCCAATTCAACTTATTTATAGTAGGGACCGTACTAACGACTTTGTTTAATACCTCCATGAAATTCAACCAAAGAGCTTTTTCCCATTCGAAAAGGCCTCTCCTAAGCTCAATCTTCCATACCCATACATCAGTCACCCAAATCCCAAACTCAAATATATTCCCGGACATTTTTAAGGCCAAACCAAATATTATAGGGAAGGAAGTTTTAAGAGAATTCATTTCAGACCAGTTATCATTCCAAAAATTGATTTTAACTCCATTACCCATTATGCAAGAAAAATCAGCATTCATATTCCCATCCTGAGAAGCAATCGGGTTAACAATGTTCTGCCAGACCCAAGAGGAATTTCGCGCATTGACCTCTCTTGGAACAATCGAATCAAGACTGTAATTGTACTTAACAACTATGATTTTTTCCCAAAGACTTTCGCTATCCGTACTAAACCGTCAAAACCACTTATTTAGCAAGGCTCGATTTCTTGTTTGAACATCGAAGATACCCAATCCCCCATGAGATTTCGGCCCACAAATAGTTTTCCATTTTAACCAGTGGATTGTTCTCTCATAATTACCCTTCCAGACAAAAGAGGCAATGAGTTTATCTATAGAGTCAGCAACTGATTTAGGAATATAGAATAATGACATGAAGTAAACAGGTAAATTCGATAATACAGATCTGATCAACGTAAGCCTATCCACAAAGGATAAGAATTTAGTTTTCCAGCTCTATAAGCGAGACTGTACCTTCTCCAAAACTTGTTTCCAAAGAGACTTCAAATTCTTTTTGTGTCCTAATGGAAGGCCCAAGTATGTCGAAGGAAGAAAAGCCCAACCGTAATTAATTGAATTCGCCCAATTTCTAATCCTGCTGTTATCTACATTGATACCAAAAATCTTTGATTTTGAAATATTTAATTTCAAGCCCGCCGCTAGCTCAAAAATTTTTAGAACACGATTGAAATTCTTTAAACTCTGATCGTTTGCAACCGAAAAAATCAACAGATTGTCTGCGAATTGGATGTGAGAAATATCAGTGTTTCCGAACCCTACTCCTACATTACCGCACAACCTAATGACAGTCGCTTTCTTGAGCATACCACTAATAGCCTCCCCAACAACATTAAAAAGTAATGGCGATAAGGGACAATCCTGCCTTAGTCCACGCTTAATAGAAAACCTGTCCGAAGGACAACCATTAACAAGAACGGCAATAGATGATGTCGAGATGCAGAAATGGACCCACTTTCTCTATCTTTTGCCAAACCCCATCTTCTTAAGAATCAGACTTAGAAAGTGCCAGTCAACAGAGTCATACACATTTCTAAAATCAACATTAAAAATCAAAGCTTCTTTTTTTTCTTAGAAAGGTCATCAATGACTTCATTTGCTATCAGGACGCAATCGACAATCTGTTTACCTACAATAAACGCAAACTGGTTCTCCCCCACCACCTCTTTGAGACAAGAAGCCATTCTCCTTGCCATAACCCGAGAAACTATTTTATTCAAACTTCCCACCAGCGAAAGTGGTCTATAATCCTCCGGAGAAACCGCCTCATCTATCTTCGGGATAAGAGATATGAAGGAATTATTGAAAGATGAATCCTCAATAAGACATAAACGACATGACATATTCCTTGATAACCAACCAAATTTTTTTAAAGAAATCCAGATTGAAACCATCCGGACCGGGCGCTCGTGACCCATCAGACGAATTAATAACAAACCAAACCTCTTCTTCAGAAAATAGTCTTTCAAGTAGCCTTCTTGAACCAACACTTAATCTCTTAACCGGGATCTCCTATTTTTTAACTGTAATTGTCTTTGCATCATTGTAAAAACCCCGAAAGTAGGAGACAAAGGCTTGCTGAATCTTACCTTGATTTTTTAAAACACGATTATTAACCTTCAGTTTAGAAATCTGGTTTCGTTTCGCTCTAGAAGAAGCCGTTAAGTGGAAAAACTTCATGTTTATGTCGCCTTCTTTGAACCATTTAAGTCTGGATTTTTGAAGCCACTCGTGTTCTTCTTTTCTCAAAAGTGCCCACAACCGAGCCTTCATAGCCACTAGATCAGTCTGATCAGAAATTGAGTTGGGGTTCGAAATACACATTTTTTCTAAATCATCGATTTGTTTCCCAATATTTTCCACATAATCTATTTTGTTATCACAGATTGATCTTTCCCTTTCTTTTGTCACGGCCTTAGTAAGCGACAACGACTGCAGAATGCCTTTACCTCTATTAGTCCTCCACACTTCCTTAATTCTATCAACAAGAATTGGATCTTCGACCCAACGGTTGAACCATTTAAAAGGCCTAAACACTTTTTTTCCTTCCTAACTTTTAATACAACCGGGTTATGATCCGAAACACTTCTTGAAAGAGTAAACTGCACCATCCCCGAAAAAAGGCAGGCAATATCTGAAGAAATCAGAAACATATCCAATCTACTAGCAGCCATACTCACTCCGCTCCTAAACCATGTAAATAAAATGCCAATGACTGGAACATCAATCAGGTCCCACCGTGAAATAAAATCGTCAAAAATACGCCTCGCAATAGGGAGATCAGAGGCCCATATTCTTTCAGAAGCCAACCTTACAACATTAAAATCCCCCTACAATAACTGGACAATTGAGGTTTGTAATAACATAACTAAGTTAGTCAAAAAAATTAGCTCTCTCGTTATGCGTATTTGGCTTATATACGTTAACAAAACCAATCTCTAAATTGTTGAACAACAATCTGCCTTTCACAGCCACAATTCTCCTTTGAATAACCTTGCTGGTAATCTTAAATACATTACAATCCCATAGAGTAATAAGACCTCCTAAGGCTCCAACAGCAGGCGCAAAAATCAAATCCCTAAAAAAAACCCCTCAACATCCGGTCTATATTTGCAGTAATCTCACCCACTTTAGATTCCTAAAAGAAAGCTAGACTAGGCTTATTTGACTCTAAGACCCGACTAATGGCTCTTAATTTTACATTTTGTCTCAATCCTCTAATGTTTCAACTAAAAACTGAGAGACTCATATCCAAATTGAAACTAACACACAAGAAAACCTAAAACAGAAATCAGACCCAATTCAACGCTTACCCGATTGATCGTTCTACTCCAATCTTTGGATCACCTCCTCTTTCGACACTGAGAAGACAACACCCAAAGCCTCTCCAACACAAAAAGTAGCCATCGCTTCCTTATTGAAACCCACCTGATCAGCTGTTGCATCCCTCGCAGAGCAATCACGAACCACTGAACTCCCTATAACAACATGACTTGATTTTTGTCTATTCGAAATCTTCTTTTTTCTTTTTGATACATTACTTTTGGTAGGACTACTATTATCAACCACATTTCTCCCATCCTCAGGTCTAGAAAAGAAAATAAATTCACTTGTATTAGAAATAGCATTGAAAGACTTCGAGGATTGATCATTTACAACCCTATGAAGATTTTCTGGAAGACCCTCACCCCCTAATCTGATTGATGACACTTCTTCGATGGGGATATCCAAAAACCTTGAGCAATTAGATAATGATTGGGTCTGCCATTCTTGCCCAACATCTCTATTAAGAGACAAATGCCCAACACTTTTATCCGCACACAATATCTGTAGCCCATTATTTTCCAAGACTGGAACTTCATGCAGATTTTCTGCCACCGCACCTCTCATATCCACCTCAGCTTCCACTACCTCCCATTATCTGCTCCCATGCTATTAGAATTAACGTTCCTCCGACAGAGTGAAGCATGCGAGGCAACATTACAAACATCATCCTCGGGACCAATACTATCGGCATGTTCATCTTCTAACAATGTTTCGTTACCCTCCTCCATAGCATCTGAACCCCATGTACCACCATTAGGCATCGACCCGTCTATGAAAACTCGAGGCTCTTCCTGAACTTCTATTGTAATTTTGAAGGAGTAAAAGCTACCATTGCAAACAATGGAAACTTTCTCGGGAATATCTAAAGCATATTGAACTTCCAGTAATATCTTAGCAACATTAAACCTTGTCCGCTTGCTAGTGTTTTCTTCAATCATTAACACTTTACCCCATATACTTCCCAACTCTCTGAAAAATTTATCACTCAACACTCTTAATGGAACATCCATCAAATGAATCCAAACTTTAATTCTAACTTTGTTCTCATAACCATCCAATAGTCCGAGCACATCAAACCAACGAGAAATCCATTCTTCTCTATTGTACCAACACACCTTTCGATCGGATTCACTTTTAAATTGAATGACAACCAGTAAATCATGCCAATTGCTTACTTTAATGTTAAACCCTTCTGCATTGAAAGCTGTCTGAATGATATCTTCATTGTACATATTTTTTATTTTCCCCACTAAACAAAACTTCCTCCACAAAACATCCAAGCTCTGTTGAGATTTCTATCAGCCACTGACCTCGGGGTCTTAGGTTTTCTCTCATTATCATGAAAAACTCTAATCTTAAAACCATCCAAAATCCTACCATCTGCTCTACGGACCGCTGTATCTGCTTCATATTTCCTTCTGAACCTAACAAACGCAAAGGTTGATTCAGCTGCTAGTCTTCTTCTGTTTCGGTACGCTATAAAAACATCGATCACGTCTCCATAAGACTGAAATGCCTCCTTAAGAGTTCTTGAGAAAATCCTTTCACTCACATTGTTTACGAACACAGAATTTAGTCCTTAAATTTAGACTCCTTTAAATTTGCTCTCTAAACTTTTAATTTAGGAGAATTTTTTATTTGGCCCTTGATTATGCTCGAGGTTCCAAATTAATTATTCAATTCAATCATTGACTAAAATTAATTAGGATTAATATTAGAGCCTCCATCTTAGGCCTAATCTCACATTTAGTCCTTAAATTAGGAAAATTCTTAATTTGGTCATCGCTTTTGCTCGAGGTTATAATTTAATTATTCAAATTGTATAATTGATTAAAATTGATAGTTTAGATCCTCAATTTTAGGTTTAATTTAAACTTAGTCCTTTAATCTAAGAGAATTTTTGATTTTGCCTTCACTTATGCTTGAGGTTCCATTTTGGCTATTCAATTCAATAATTTACCAAAAATGATTAGGATTAATATTAGAGCCTACACTTTTCAGGTTTAATCCCCTATATTCTTTAAATCTCATAATTTGACACTTTAGGTTAGGGGAAGCCTTAATTAATTCACCTAGCATAATTAAGTATAATAAAAAATTGTTTGCTTGCATTTGGAATTAAAGTAGTAAGACAATGTTGATTTACCAAGGAGTTAATGGCGTATCCTCCGCATTATGCTCAGGGGTGACTATTGGTGACTCCTGAAGTAGGTTGACATTCTTTTCGAAAACCCTGCCATGTTTCCAAAATTCGAAGGCAAGGTTCGATTATTGGGCATAATAATTGATCTCCCGCATTCATGCTAGGGGCAAACATTGTTAGCTTAAATAAACGAACATCCTTTTCAACTGTGCATCTATAGTGAATTCTCGATTAAATAACGTTCGAACTCAGAATTTCCAATTTTAAATATAGGATAATCAACTACGTATCGATTTTTGAGCGTTGTGGGAGTGATAATCCTTCCTCGCGCGTAATTGACTCTCGAACCCATTTTCTGGTTTTCGTAGACCCTAAACTTGGTATTTTGATAAAAACATATTTTATTAGAACTACCGTGTTTTTATGGTGTCCAGATCGCACCTTAAAATGATTGGCGGAGACTTCTCACATTTCAAAAATCTTTTCAAATAAAAATCCTTAAGTCGTACTAATTTTTTTTCAACCGGGTGAAAAACGGTAACTACAACCCCCAAGTAAGAGATTGTTCGAAAGTGAGTTGGTGTGAGATGCTTCGTAATTTTCATTAGCTTTGTCTGGTGGTCCATTATTGCTGGAGCTCTTGCCATTCGGACTGTGGTCCAAACTTCCTTTGTCAAACGGCCAAAATGGAGCTGGGTCATTTGTCACAACAATGGTCAAATTCCTTGTCGGGTCTAGGATTTTGTTCCCAGCTTTGTTTCGGAATAGCCCATTGCATGCTCCGTATTGATTTTCTCCAAAACTAATCAAATTCAAGGTAGGCATGGATTGATAAAGATATTTGAGAATGTGGTTGTAATTTTTACATAGTTTAAATATTTTTTATTAATTACTTAATTTTATATATACTAAATTTATATAATTTCATACTTTTAAATTTCTAATATAACATTTCAAATTCTTTAATATAAAATTCTTAAGTTCTTACTTGATTGGAAGTACTCTCAAATTAATGCTTGTAATCTGGGTCTTACCTTTACTGGCTTTGCTGCCCGCATTTTGCTGACTTACCCTTGCTTTCAGCATTTGTCAGATCATCATTCTTAGCCTTGCCAATTAATTCCCTAATATTCCTTCCATTATCTTCAATTCTCCTATTAATTTTACTTAATATAATGATTTTATTGATAATATATAAAAATTACGCGTTAACATAAAAATAATATTAATAAACAAAAAATATTTTATTCTCTAATCTGAGAGTGGCACAAAATTTATTTTAGAAAAATTAGGTGATCACCTTGTTCATGAGAATTTGCTGTATATAGAAATGAAACCATCATAACATATAAATTTATCGTCATTATAATATGACACCTGCATGTCTCTCGTTTTGAAACAAATTGTCAGCAAATTAAGTGCTTTTATCCCGACTTTCAGTATTTAATAAATATTATTATATAAAAAAGATTTTAAGAAATAATTAAATTAAGACACTTGCTAATAAAATTTTGGAATTTGTTATAATATGCAAATACAAAGGTGATCTCCTAACTAGAGCAACTTATACTTCATAAAGCCGGAGAGAAGAAAACAGTTGAGCTTGTCCCTCGAAAGTATGGATCCTTCCTCCCTTCAGGGACTAAATTCTCCACTAGGTTTGCTTCAATGTTTCTCATTAAGTAACGAGCTTTTTCTCGACCAAGCTTTCCTTTCTCATGGTGATGGCTCGAGAGCTCATAATGGATCATTTGATGAAGGAGAAGAAAAACAAGTCCCCAAGAAGGAAACATCATACCGTGGTGTTAGGAAGCGACCATGGGGGAAATACGCGGCGGAGATAAGGGATTCGACAAGGCATGGCATTCGGGTTTGGCTCGGAACATTCGAAAGTGCAGAGGCAGCTGCTTTAGCTTATGATCAAGCTGCCTTATCGACACAGGGTCCAAAGGCGGTGCTCAACTTCCCCATCGAAAGAGTCCGGGAGTCGCTTCGAAACATGAATTACTATTGCAAGGAAGGTACCTCACCGGCCATAGAACTAAAGCAGAGGAATTATTTACAAAGGAAATTGATGGACAAGAGAAATGAAAAGAAGCAGCAGCCGTTGCAGGCCAAGAATAATGTGCTGGTGTTAGAAGATTTAGGATCTGAATACTTGGAGGAACTTTTGAGCACCTCTGAAAGTAGTAACTCTTGCTTCAAAAACTAAATTAGCTTACAACAGCTTTCATGTATATATTCTCTTTTTTCTTCTCCATTGTTATATAATTGTCAAGGTAGATGTAATGTCATGCGGACTTTCTCCGGCTGGTGCGCTCTGTTTCTTCTTCTTCCTTTTTTCAGTTGAAAAATTAAAGCCTGAATAACTTGTCTCAAGCTTAGCTGCAATCTAGAGAATGTTAAGTTGAATATATTGGACGTTGCATTTCGTTAGCCAACTTTCATATTATTTATGAGACTAATTATGTACATATATAAAGAATCTATTGAGAAACCCTAATGATAGAAGTAAATGTTGTTTTTTTGTAGTGCTTGAATTGAAATAATTATGTCTATAAAGGATATGTGCAATGCCAATAGACTAATAAAAATTTCTGAAATATTAAGAAATAAAGTACTAGTGAATATATTGAATAATGTTTACATAGAATCATTTGATATAAAAATTATGATATATTTTAATAAAAATAATCATTTTTCTTAAAATTATTTTTTCAAAGATAAACTCATCCTACTTGTGCAAACTTCATTGCTCAAACGTGAGTTACCAAAAGAAGACAAAATTCTCTTTAACTACTAGTACGACTCCAAATATTCTCAAACAATTATTAGATAAAAAATTATTGTAATTGAAACAAACATACCATAATTTAATTTTAGACCAACCAAGCAACAACTATTATGCAGTCTAAACTACAGTAGTTATAATCTGGGACTTGGTTTAATTCGCACATATGATGATTTTATAAAAGGACACTAATTTTTGTAGTTGGATTCTGGATTTGGGACTGTCAGTCCCGAAATCTGTTTAAGGGTTGCTGGTAGTTAAGGCAATCAAGCACCTTATACCAATTTATTATGACAAAAGCACAGAAACAATTAATTTGTTATCATTATTTCCCATTCATTTAAATTAACATTTAAAGGAGAAAAAAGAAAAGCAAGTTAAACGGAGGAGGAGCTGGAATCCCTGTTTTAGTTTTTCCGTCATCATTTTCAACAAAATTTGGGGCATTGTGGATCGTCAAAGCTGGAGGGGATGGCGTGATAGAGAGTACTTTCAACGTGTCAGGAAAAAACAGGAAAGGTTGGAGGGACAAATGAGAAAGGATGGTTGAAAATGAGCAAAGATCATGCAAATCCCACCCTCCAATTTTCTATTTGTTATACGATCCCAACGGTTCCGTAAGATTTATTGATGGTGTCTGACCATTCAATTTAACTATTATCTGTTACTATTAAATGATTCATTAATTTACTTTTTCCGTTGTTCCAATAACTTCTTCGATAAAAAAAAAACAAAAAAGGCTTGACTAAGTTCGTTATGGAGCAGCGGTTTCATGACAGGTGGGTGTTTTGTTTGCTAAATTACGACATCCGAAAAGATAGCAAAGGAGTTTGGGGTTGTATACTGGCCTGGAATTCGACACGTCCTCTGGGTACTGTAATAGATACAAGGCTAAAACTTGTGAATCTGGATTTTCTCCCCCCTCAACACTGTGGATTCTGATAAGAATATAGTTTAAAATTTATGTGAAATAGAGACGTTGAATACAGTTCAAAAAGAGGATTGAAAATGGTTCCATAAAACGCATTTAATTGGTGTGGAATATAGTTGTTGATGAGATTAAATGAATTATGATAACTATAGGTGGTATATCTTTTTTTGTTTTTGCTTTTGTTTGGACAGATAGTAGTAATTGGTGACAGATTAGTTGTTGGCCAGTGTTAACATATTTGATCTGTATACAGAGATAGAAAAGAAAGGGATAAGGGTTGGGTGATTATTAAGTTGTATTTCTTCTCCCGATTTTGATCTAGAGAATTTATAGCGATTCTTGAAATTGATGTCAAGTGTAAGATCATTATGGCTACTTATAAATTATATGTTAAATGAAGACAATCAATTAACAATAGATTTGATTTTAGTGAGTCACGTAACGTAAAAATGACACAAGACACATTATGGTGATAGGGGTCCTATAGCCTAGGCGTGAGCAGTGACAAATATAAATTTTTTTATTAGGTGAACCAACATAAATATAATAAAAAATTATCTAATATAATTCATACATATTTTTTAAGTTAAAAATATAATAACAGCTATATTTTTAAACGGAATCTATGAAATATATTAACTAGACGTTTAGTATCTTTTGAAGTGAGACGCACACTTTGTTGAAGAGAGGTGCACTTTTTTAAATTAAAAATTAATTTACTAATATATATATATATATATATAACTTAATGAAATAATCACAATCAAACAACATCATTAGTAAAGGGATTGTTAAGTATTTTTTGAGCTCCCAAGTTCGAGCATCATGATTGTAAGAAATTGATCGTTCAATGTTAAATGATTGAAAGTTATCTTTAAACAATTACTATCGTGTACTTACCACATATTAATAATAATAAAAAGAAACTTAATAAAATGCGTATTTAGTATTTAAACTATTATTTTTATTTTATTTTGGTACTTAAATTTTATTTTTTTTTAAATCATACATAACGTTTAATTTATGTTTTAATTTGATATCATACCGTAAAAAAATTAACAGAACTGAAAAAAATATAATAATAGATACATATAAACAAAATTCCTTATCTTAGGAAAAGTATAACGTAAAAGAAAAATAAGTGCACCTAAGATAAGATGTTCTGTAAGCTTTCCAGTAAAAAAGAAAAAAAACCTTATCTTCATATTTTGGTTTTTAATAGTAATGATAGCATTTCATCTTCTATAAAACCACATTAAGGGGGGAAAACAAAAACTATCAGCCTCTAAAAACCATAAAATCTTGTATTAATTTGCTAATCCACGGTCACCATCTTGGTTCTCTTCTATTTTCATGTGTTGGGTATGTTCTGTCCAATTTTAGATATGTTCTACTTTCTCCATGTTCTACTTTCATGTGTCGGGTATATTTGATCAATAAAAAGACTTATCTTCAACGCTAAAGTTAAGGATCTGGAAAAAAAATAACTAGTCCTTTTCTATTTTCTATTCCATACTATTACTTATCTTTTGGATTTTTGATCTACTTTATGATGTCAAGGACTGTTTTGTGTGGTCCATTTGTGACACACAAGCAAGTAGACAAAAGAAAAAAAAAGGAAAAAAATTAAACTAAGCGCTGAAAGACACCTTGTTGAAATCGCACTCAATTAGGTGTTTTGGACTCTAGCGGGACCTTTTTCAAGCATTGGTCGGAGGTCATGTTAGTGCGAGACGCTCCTTTTTTAGACATTGGTCAGAGGTCATGTTAGTGCGAGACGCTCCTTTTTTGAACATTGGTCAGAGGTCATGTTAGTGCGAGACGCTCTTTTTTTTTAACTCGGGAGATCGTGACTTTTCGAAAGACGTTAGATATTTAAAATTTGTTCTTCGGGGATTTGCTCTTTATATCTTCCGTAATTATCTGGAAGTCAGAAATTCTATGGGGCGCATGAAGGACCTTTTAAGCGGTAAAACATTGTTTTAATAGTTAGCCTTGAAATTCACTTCAATTTCAGTTTAAATTCAACTGAGTTTGTTGGGCCTTGTTAGATTGTTATTCAACTCAGGGCCGACTATTAGGGTGTGCACTCCGAGCAACCCCTCATCTTTTATAGGGATCTAAGTTTTTTTTAGTATATTTTTTATTTTATAATCGAGTCCTTTAATTTTCTTTAGTTTTATTTTTTATCTTTAAAATTAAGACCCCTAATTTTTGTAATTCTAGTTTTTATCTTTAGAATTGAGGTCTTTAATTTTTTAAATCTCACTTTTTTATATTTAATCTCACTTTTTTATATTTATAATTGATAACCCTAAGGTTTTCAATCTCACTCTGTACTTTTATAATTGAGTTTCTATGTTTTTCAATATTACTTTTTACCTTTATAATTGAGGCATTTAATTTTTCAATCTCACTTTTTACTTTTATAATTGGGGCCCCTAATTTTTTATTCTTACTTTTTTTGCTTTAAAATTAAGGCTCCTAATTTTTTTAATTTGACGTTTTACCTTTATAATTGAATTCTCTATTTTTTTCAATCATACCTTTTAACTTTATAGTTTATCCCCTAATTTAATCATTTTCCATGATTTATTAATGTAATATTAAATTAATTATTCAAAGTAATAGAATATATTTTCGTTTTATAAGGGTCTATATTTCAATTTCGGTCAAGGTCCCGAAAATATCCGAGATGGCTTTGATTCAACTGTTGAAAGTTTGTTACAAGATAGGCATATAATCTGTGTACCGAGGCCAAGTCTCATATGGGTTTATTGAATATAATCAAGTCTGTAATGAAAATCTGATTTACTTCAAAGTTCTAATCAAATCTTTTCCTGACGTATTTCTTATTCTGTTCCTTTTATTCATAGGTTCATAGGAGATTTGGATTTTCGAATGGATTAACTGCAGAATACAAGTCATTTGTTTGTATCATCACCTCCAGTCATATGTCATTCACAATAGATTGGTGTTTATTGATTCTGAATTTAGTAGTGAGCCATTCACGTCGTAGTGCAGATTCTCAGGCTAATAGAGAAGACTGTCCAGATTAATTCATTACAGGAAATTGGTGTAGCTTTCTGATAATATAGTTAACACTAAGTGGTTTCTTGATTCAGGGACTACACATCATGTGTCGAATGATCAAGCAACTATTCAGAATGGACAATGTTATACCGGAAGGGGTAAAGTTCATATAGTTGATAATTCTACTCTTGTGATTAAACATGTTGGCCAGTCTGTAATTAATTGTTTCAATAAGCTTGTATGCACTCACTATTCTCTGCATCTTAGCACATTCATGGAGAATCAAACTGTTAAGAATCTGATGAGTCCGTACTAATTCAGGAGAAGACAGTTAAGAATCTGAATCCATATATAGCAGAAAAGATAATGTTAGCCCAGAGCTTCATATCAGCTTTCACCATATTCTGGTTATTCAAGGATTACAATTTACAGTATTTCAATCTGTTTCAATAAGCACGGTCCCTTAACACTTCAAGATCCATCTCTGTAGGGTCAGTTGCCTGAATCTCGTAGTGGATACCAGCCAGTTCCCTTCTAAGCCTGCCTTTTGATGTGGCATAAGCATCTTTGCACGGATTCGAGAGGATGAAGTGCACCTGATCAACAAAACACAATGGTTAAATAAGACCAGAGATCCACCATGTTAATGCTAAGATGCAATATGAAGAGAATCAAAGGCAAAATCTACCATGCAATGAAAAAAATCTTGCTCTTCTGACAATTCTCAGATGTAACAAAATCGAAGTCATAGACAGCGTATCGGCAGTCGGTTTCGGGCAGAGATGCAGTGAAGTCATCTTAGGTCTCAGCAGGGGCACCAATTTTGTCAACCACAACCTACCTTTCTTCTCATCGATCCTAAATATCACATAGCGATGAACTTTCTTCCTTCCCAGCTCCAGAAAGGTATCCTTGGTGTGATCAGTAGCATTTGGCTGGGCACACAATCATATTTGTTATACATTCATTTCACTGATAATCTAAGTTTTATAACATATATATATAATCATTTCCCGTACAGGATTTATAATGTTTTCTTTTTAACAAAGTAGCAAAATCGGTTTGTAAAATAGAATCTTGTTCGTAGTTGGAACATAAAACAGTAGAAGAACTATCAGATTAGAACATTTTTTAAACATCTCAATAGGTTAGACAGAAAAAGAACCCACGAAACCGAAAGAAGCAAAGCAAAACATAATGAAAAATACCCGACTAAATCCTCTGAACCACATGGCAGCAGAAAGAAGTCCAGCAAAGGAGAAAAAACACCAAGGAAGGTAGAAGCAGAGGCGGAGCTTTATCAAATAGAGGGGTGGCGCTTATATTATTAATAATCTACACGGAAATGAATTGGTAGGTTCACAATAAAGAGGACATTCATCATTATTATTTTGGTTATGAATATATCCACTACTTTATTAAAAGGAAGTGAAAAATTTAACGCCGCCTTTGGATTATTTCATATTAATTATATAAAATAAATATATATTATTTAATAAATTAAGAAAAGGCATTATTTTTTTAGGGAAGTATAAAATATTAGTTACTAAAGTTATAATTAAAATAATGAAAATGTCAAAGGAATCTTCTGAAAATGAAAATACGAAGAGAAAACAAAAACATGGAAAAAGTGGGGTTGCTGGGCGCTGCGTTTGATTAATGGAATTTGCATGCTTTGGCTGACTCAAAACGATGGAATCTCCAAAAGAGAAAAAGCAATCTTCATTTACTTTACCTTTCAAACCAAACAAAACAGGCAAATCTCTGCCGTCCATTAAAGCATCCACCATTCAGTAATCTCCTTCTACTACGTCTCTAGTCGCCGCATATACCTATTTTATAGGGTAAATTACATAAATGGTCACTAATGTTTAAATAATTTTTTCTCACTGAAGTTTCAAAAGTAACATATTGGTCATTAATATTTAGGGGTGTAAATGAACCGAGCTTGAACGAACAAGGTTATGCTTGTGTTCGTTTGTTTATTTTTGAAGGTGTTCATGTTCGATTTGTGTTCGTTTAATTTTTTAATATCGTGTTCATGTTCGTTTATTTATCTTCGAATGTGTTCGTGTTTGTTTATTTATTGTTCGCAAACGTGTTCGTTTATATGTTCACGAACTTGTTCATTTAATGTTCATTTAATGTTCATTTAGTGTTCACGAGCATGTTCGTTTAACATTCGTTTAGTTTTCGTTTATCATTCGTTTATATGTTCAATTATGCATGTCGCCGCCGTTTTTCGGGTGGGCCCGAAATTGGGTTTCGACTTGAATAAGTGGGTTAGAGTCGCCACCGATTATTTTAAAAACATTTAGGTGGATCAGACCATTCAGTAATCTCATTCTACTACGTCTCTAGTCGCCGCATATACTTATTTTATAGGGTAAATTACATAAATAGTCACTAATGTTTAAATAATTTTTTCCCACTAAAGTTTCAAAAGTAACATATTGGTCATTAATATTTAGGGGTGTAAATGAACCGAGCTTGAACTTGCCGAGCTTGAACGAACAATGTTATGTTCGTGTTCGTTTGTTTATTTTTGAAGGTGTTCATGTTCGATTTGTGTTCGTTTAATTTTTAAATATCGTGTTTATGTTCGTTTATTTATCTTCGAATGTGTTCGTGTTTGTTTATTTATTGTTCGCAAACGTGTTCGTTTATATATTCACGAACTTGTTCATTTAATGTTCATAAACATGTTCATTTAGTGTTCACGAGTATATTCGTTTAACATTCGTTTAGTGTTCGATTATCATTCGTTTATATGTTCAATTATGCTTGTCGCCGCCGTTTTTTCAAGTGGGCCCAAAATTGGGCTTTAACTTGATTAAGTGGGTTAGAGTCACCACCGATAATTTTAAAACATTTAGGTGGATCGGACACCATCTTACCTGACCTGTGTTTTACCAGAAATATTTCGGATTCGGGAGCCGGTTACAGTCAAGGAAGGAGTAACACCCTTGTACTGCCCTTTCGGTACCAATTAATTTGTCGGTTGTCTTTAATTGCAAAAATTTAAATTTAAATTAAAAATTCAATTCGAATTAGTTACCTTTGATCGATTGAAAGTATCCCTAAAAAGTCAAAAATGTAAGATTGTAAAAATAAAAATAAAAAAGGAAAAAGGAAAAAAAATATTAATATAATAATAGTAATAAGATAAATGAGAAAAAAGGATAAATAAATAAAATTGAGTAAAAGTAATAGAATAAAAAATAATGAAATAAAAATAATAGTAATAATAATAATAATAATAACAGGGTTAAATATTGAAAAAAATGTTAAGAAGATTAATATTAAAAAAAACCAAAAGGAAGAAAAAATATAATAAATTAAATAAATAAATAAATAAAAGGACCAAATTGAATGAAATTGGACTTTATGGACTAAAATTAATGCTAAAAATGAACTGTAAGGGAAAAACAAAAATTAGAGGGTTAATTCGCAAAATATAAAAAGTATAAATAAGGATTAAATTGAATAAATTGAAAATTAATAAGCTAAATTACAAACGGTGACCGAATTGCAATGCGCTTCAAACTTACAGGGACGACAGAAAGGATTTAAAAATCCTCTATTTGCACAATGGTCCTCGGTATATAAATACCCAAAAAACTCTCTTTCATTTCATTTTCCACATTTCCCACAAAACTCATCTTCCCCAACACTCCAAATTCTCTCAACTCTCACTCAACCGGTCGAAGGTCGGCCACAACCCGGTTCCTCTAAATGTTCTCCTCTACACCCTAAATGCAAATCTGAAGCCCGATTCCTCTAAAAAAACCCCAAATGTCATAGATCTAAGGTAAAAGTTTCGGCTTTTACCCTTTTTCGTTGGTGACCCTTCGTTTTTCGATGACCGTCGGTTTGGTAGCTTCTTGTCTTGCTCGACTCTCGATTTTTTGCGTATTTCTTTGCTTGGTGTTGTGGTTTACTGTTATGGTTTTGCTATTGTGGTTCTCGTTTTTCCTCCCTTAGTTGTTTGATGTTTTTGTTATGTGTGTGCTCTCGATATTCCCCGTTGTTATTTTCTGTGGCTCGATGTGGTTTTGTGTTCTTGTTGTGTGTGGTTACCCCGATCTATTCGATCCTTGGTTCCTGGCCCGTAGTTGTGCTTCCACCGTGGATTTTATAGCCTCGGTTTTGGCTATTTTGAGCCCCGATGATCTCGGAGTCGTGGGTTGTTAGTAGACCGAACATCCCAGGATGGTTCAGTCCCGAGGATCTCGGCCGGCCGTTTCCGTGTTGGCTGGCGCGTGGTCCTCACGTTAAACAAACCCTAACTCTCTTACAATATTGGCAATTGATCTCCATCTCGATCTAACGACCCCTTGTTGTGTGGCGCTAGGCTCAAACGTAAAACCCTAATCTGGGTGAGCTTGCTAAGTCATGCTTGTCTACCCGGTTGGGCAACCCATACCCTTGCTGGACCTGGAGTTGGACTTATTGGACCCTGGACCAAAAAAATAAAAATAAAATGAATTTAATAAAATAAATAAATAATAATAATAATAAAATAGATTTTAAAACCATATATTATATATAATTTTAAAAAGTTTTCAAAACTATATTTTATATAGTTTTCAAAATGTTTTTTAAAAATTATATAATATATACTTTCAAAATGTTTTTAAAAACTATATATTATACAAGTTTTCAAAATGTTTTAAAAAACTATATATTATATAAGTTTTCAAAATGTTTTAAAATAACTATATATTATATAAGTTTTCAAAATGTTTATTAAAAACTATATATTATATAAGTTTTTAAATTGTTTTAAAAACTATATATTATTTTTTAAATGTTTTCAAAAACTATATATATATATTCAAAAATCATTTTCAAAGCTATATAATATATATATTCAAAAATCATTTTCAAAACTATATAATATATATTTTAAAACTGATTTTTTTAAATAATATATTATATGTTTTCAAAAACCGTTTTCTAAAAATTATATATGATAGTTTTAAAAAATATTTTCAAATATTATTTAATAAAATGAAAAAGTAATAAAAATAAAAATCCGGACGAAAAGGAGTGTCTACAATGTCAATGGTACTTAAACTCCTTAAAATTCACAGTTTAAAATTTAACTTTTACCACGTGTTCAATTTAGTCCATACATTCACCAATATTTAAAATATAAAAAAAAGGAAAAGGAGAACCAGGTAAACAATCTTGTTCATGAACATAAATGAACGAGTTGATAAACGAGTTTGTTCTTGAACATAAATGAACCAAACACATATGTTCATGTTAGTCCATTTATTAAATTAACAGAATTTTTTTTGTTCATACACATTTATTTAACCTAACAAACGAACGTTATACGAACGGTTCATGAATAGTTCACTGAACGCTCTATTCATTTACACCTTTATTAATATTATCAATTTGTAACAAAATATTCATTCTCCGTTAACAGTTGTTACTGGGGTAACAAAATGCTGTTGTGGCACGCTGTATCAATCGCTACCTTTGCAAATGCTCCGACTGACAGGCCCTTATGTCCAAATACAAATGGTCAAATAATCTTTTTACCTTTGCTATGTTCTTTTCACTTCCTTTTTAAACTCAAATCTCCCGCTGCTCCCTTTTCTGTCTTTGAATTTCATCATCATTATCAAGAAACAAGGTCTTTTATGAAACTGAACGAATAACATATGGAAGAAACATGAGAGCACGATGGCAGCAGGAAATGCAATATAACCATGGCTGCTAAAGACGGGTGACTATTTTATTACAAATCAATAATGTTAGTGGCTAATATATTAATTTTGAAACTTAAATGATTTAAAGAAAAATTACTCAAACATTAGTGATCATTTATGTAGTTTACACAATTTTATAATTGAAAGTGAAAAATACTAATTCCATGCAAACTCGACCCAATGATTCGGTTCTGCCAAGTCCGGTCCATGTAGAACCGCTACATTATGGGTCGATAGCACTTGTTTGAGATGCAGCTGAGGGCCATAGCCAGTGTGAAAATGAAGACCATGAATGTCTCAGCTGCTTAGTATCTCCACTTCAATTTCTTTTGTTTATATATTCCCAGTTTCTGCAGTGTCAATGTTACTGCTCCAAGTGCTTTTGAGCTGCAATGCCCAAAAGTTAAAGTCTTACACCTTAATATATGTTGGTAGATGAGAATGAACAACACAATTCAAAACATCCTTCGTACAAACATCAACTCAACACATTGATTGATCGACTTGTTTAAGATTTTGTTCATGACGTTACATGTACTATGTACTCGTCTTATTCATTCAAATATTATATATAGTTGTCTTCATCGGGTTATGTTAGAGGGAGATTCACTATCAATTATTTCAAAGCTCAAATCAACTCAAGATGACAGTTGAGTGGTTAGTGTCAACATTTGGGATGCAAAAGATTTAGGTTCCAAATTCACGGATTGCTCTTTCCACTATGTCCCTAGAAATGAAATGTAGTGGCCCATGCTCTAGCGAAGGAAAGGTTGCTTCTTACCGGAGATTATATTTGGGTTGAAAAAGCACCACATGGAGTGGAATCTCCGGTTGCCGAAGACAGAAGATGGATCTATCCACCGTAGTTCTGGCCGCCGTCAACATTGTCTTGTTCGAAAGGTTGGTCTTCCTGTTTCTGCTGTTATTGACCGGACCCTTTTCGTTTTGTTCCCCTCCTAGCTTGGCTCTACATCGTCTCTCGATTTCCTATCACTTCCCATAATGATTTTTGAGAGTTTGGTATGTTTCCCGTTCGTCTTTTCCCCCCCTTTTGTACTTGGATATTACTCCGCATAATAATATGTCAGCTGGCACTTTGTTCAGAAAAAAACATTATATATATTTTTATTGGATAAAGTATATAAATGATCTCTGACTTTAGGGTGTTGTTTTGTTGAGTCTAATGATTATTAAAAGTTATAAAATAATCTCTCAATTATAGAGTGATGCTTTGTTGAGTCTCTCAACAATTAAAAGTTACATAATGGTCAATCGACTATTTATATGTTCTAAACTCGTCATTTTCTATTAAAAGATTAGTTGTCTGAATTGGATGTTAACAAGTTGAATGAGATATGATAAAATCGGATCTAGAATTGTTTGAGTTGTATTTTGTGAATTAACTCTCTATTTATATTATGTCATTAAGTCAATGTTTGAAACATTATGCTGTCAAGCTAGTGCTTAATAGCAACAATGATTCCATTAGACATCATTAAAATATAATTTTATCATATCCCAATCTACATGTTAATGTTCAGTACTCGGAAGACAATCAATTTTTTAATAGAAAATAACTAGATTGAAACATATGAATAATTGGGTAACCATTTTGTAACTTTTAATAATTGAGAGGCTTAACAAAACAACATCCCATAATCAAGGGATCATCTTATAATTTTTAATAGTCAATGGACTCAACAAAATAACACACTATAATCGGGACCATTTATATATTTTACCCATTTTTGTTCTAAAATGTCATATTATGCAAGTTTACCGACGTTGACTATATATAAATCTGGCAAGAAAATGATGCGGTAATCAAGGTTGGCCATTCCCCTTTTAGGCAAGACCCAATAGCCAAATGCATTTTGTGTTCTACGTGGTTGCCATTCCCGCCGCCGTTTCACTGGTCAGATTCAATATCTCGGAGTGTATGACCTGAATCTGGCTCAAGAAGAAGGAACAAAAGAATCATACCTTTAATTTCGAAAACTAAATATAGTTTTTGATTAAATCATAAATAAATAATTAAAATCCATTTAATAGGGTTTGTTACGAATTTTAAGCAGGTGACAGTATGACTGAAACAACATCCATAAGTTAATCAATTACTAATTTTGGCACATAAATCCCTTTAAATATGCCCTAAAATGAAATATATTTCGTCAAAACTTCACATTCATAAAGCTGCCACTCCACTACACTCATTTTAGAGTAAAACCGCTAATCCACAAATGGCGTCCATGGCTGCAATGTCCGCTACGATACCGATCAACGGTTCTTCCGTTTCATGGAGCCACCCTACATCTACTGCTCCGAATAACTTGTCGTTCTCGACTTCCGCTCTTTTCGGTGACAAGTTTGATTTCAGAAACGTCACAACTTCCTACCAAACAAAACGGACTCCGTTTACCATCTCGCCAAAAGCCGTTTCGGATTCCAGGAACTCCTATGCATGCCTTGAACCGGACACTAGTCGAGTAACTTTTCGTTTGTTTTTCTGATCTGCCGATTGACGTTTTTCTGTTTATTATTGTTGTTTTATGAAAGTTTGGAAAATTCTGATTGTTTGGCAGAGTGTTTTGGGGATTATATTAGGAGGCGGAGCAGGGACAAGGCTTTACCCATTGACAAAGAAGAGAGCAAAGCCAGCCGTTCCGTTAGGAGCAAATTATAGGCTAATTGATATTCCTGTTAGCAACTGCTTGAACAGTAACATATCCAAAATCTACGTTTTAACTCAGTTCAATTCAGCTTCCCTAAACCGGCATCTTTCCCGGGCATACGCGAGCAACATGGGAGGTTACAAGAAGGAAGGGTTTGTTGAAGTTCTTGCTGCTCAGCAGAGTCCTGAAAACCCAAACTGGTTCCAGGTTAGCTATTACTAGAATTGATTCTATTGTTTATGAATTATATATTTATATAAAAAAAACGAGTGTACAGGGGACAGCAGATGCTGTGAGACAATATTTGTGGCTGTTTGAGGAGCATAATATTATGGAATTCTTGGTTCTTGCTGGGGACCACTTATATAGAATGGATTATGAAAGGTTCATTCTGGCACATAGAGAGACTAGTGCGGATATTACTGTGGCCGCGTTTCCAATGGATGAGAAACGGGCCACTGCGTTTGGTTTGATGAAGATTGATGAAGAAGGGCGTGTAATTGAGTTCTCTGAGAAACCTAAAGGGGACCAGCTGAAAGCGATGCAGGTAGAATGATGAGATTTTCACATGATCAGTATCCAGGGTTATTATGATCTTTGCTTTTGGTTTTAATTTTTGATGGTGTTGTGTTTAGGTTGACACGACAATTTTAGGACTTGATGATAAGAAAGCAAAAGAAATGCCTTTCATTGCTAGTATGGGCATATATGTTGTGAGTAAAAACGTGATGTTGGATCTTCTTTCAAATAAGTTTCCAGGCGCCAATGATTTTGGAAGTGAAGTCATTCCAGGTGCTACTTCCATTGGGATGAGGGTAAGCATTCACTTCATGCATGCATGCATGGCTGTTTCCTTTATCATTCTGAATTACTCCTTGTATTATGTAATTGAGGAGCTGACCTTTGAAATCATTTGTGAATACATGTAGGTACAAGCTTACTTGTATGAGGGCTACTGGGAGGACATCGGTACGATAGAGGCATTTTACAATGCAAATCTGGGAATCACCAAAAAGCCAGTGCCAGATTTTAGGTATTTTAATGGATTCCTCACTACATTATCATTTTACCAGCTTGGCGGAATAACTTAGATACTTGTATTGTTCCCAGTTTCTATGACCGTTCATCTCCAATCTACACACAGCCTCGTTATTTGCCTCCATCCAAAATGCTGGATGCTGATGTTACAGACAGTGTTATCGGTGAGGGCTGTGTTATTAAGGTTTGTTCCTTGAGGATAATCTGCTTAGTTTTTTCACTTGGCATATGGTTTAAAATGGAAATTTGACTACGTACTTGGTTGATGACAGAACTGCAGAATTCACCATTCTGTTGTTGGTCTTCGATCTTGTATTTCAGAGGGTGCAATCATAGAGGATACCTTACTGATGGGAGCAGATTATTACGAGGTACTATAGTATACCCTCAGTTTTTTAGTTTTACATTTTTCATTGGTAATAATCCGTATTAATCTCGTCAGTGTCTTCTTCCTGCAGACTGAGGCTGACAGAAAGTTTTTAGCTGAAAAGGGGAGCGTTCCAATTGGTATAGGGAAGAATTCGCACATCAAGAGAGCTATTATCGACAAGAATGCTCGAATTGGAGACGATGTAAAGGTTTGTGTTTATTTATTTTTCCTTTCTATTCCATTAATTCAACCCATCTCCTTGGGAAAAGAGATGAATGGTGGGTGCAATTTCAGATCATTAACAGCGATAATGTGCTAGAAGCTTCAAAGGAAACGGATGGATACTTCATAAAGAGTGGTATTGTAACGATAGTAAAGGATGCCTTGATTCCTAGTGGAACTCTAATTTGAGGGTTTTGGTTGCTTAGAGAAGCCATTTTAAACACACTCCACTCCAATCATTTATGAACAAGAGATGACAAATTGAACATTCTGTATCTGATCAGATTTACTACAAATTGCGGATTATCAAGGGTTTAGGATAACAAAAGTTTCAACCTTATGCTAATTTGGTAGATGTATTATTTATATTTTAATGCATGAATTAATTTATTTTTGTAATTTTTAATTTGTCGTATAGTTTAGTTTGAATAAAGTGAAGAAATAAATATTATTTATTGTGAATCAATCATATTTTTTACTTATATTTCTAGTAGAGTTAATTGTAGAACATATTCTTAAACTATGATCCTATCTTCAATTGATCCTTAAATTTTAAAATATTTTATATCATTCCTCAAATTATATTCTTATTCTTAATTGTTTTTTAATTTTTAAAACATCCTATATCAGACTTCAAACTATCAATATCATTTTATTTTGATCATTCCTCAAATGAATGTAAATCATGCCCCAAAATAGTTGAATTGGTTTCAACTGTTAAAATTCTCGTAAATGAAAAGTAATATAAGATGGTCATACAATAAAAATGAGTGTTCCTAAAGAGACTCAAGACATAACTAATAATACAACTCTAGAAGAGTTTTAGATACATGAAAAAATGAAAATGAATATAATGAAGAGATCTCCATAAGTTATGCCACTACGAGAAACTAATGTAACCAAAATATAAAAATCGTCGATAATGATTTACAAACAATATTTCTATGGAAGTAAAAAAATAAAATGAGGATCTTAATTTGAAATCTATCTAGGAGTATTGATGTGAAAATAATTGGCTAAAATGGAAAGACATTATTTAAGTGAAGTTAAATCAATTTCGAAAATATGTATAAGTAGTCTAAACACCTAAAGATGTAATACAAGTGTATAAATGATTTGGGGAAATAATTATTATGCATGAGATTTTCAAACACTATTTTTAAAAATATGATGCAAGTGCATCATATTTTGTTTCTAGCTATAGATTGGGTACTTAAATATGAATTTTTGTGAAAAAAATTATTATAAAAATAATGTGGAAATAATTATTATATATGATATTTTCAAACATTATTTGATGTCTATACAAATATTGTGGAAATAATTATTATACACGAGATAAGCCGAGAAAGTATTTAGACCTAGCATATCCAGAAGATATGTGATTCGGTTCCACATGATAAGATGTCAACTATCTTGTACAAAGACAATGCAAAATGTGCTCAACTGAAAAGATGATACATTAAAGGAAACATATTTTTCTAAAGTTTTCTCCTTCATGATCATCACAAGAATAATAATATAAATATTCGACTAATCCGTTCAAGTGATTTTTTAAAAGATCTATTCATCAGTGTATTGTTTACTTGAAGATTTGAAGATTGTATTCAAGGTTGAATTGTAATACTAAAAAATCTTATGCGATATTGTCATGAGGGGAAGTAAATACGCGTTGTACTATTTTTTCCTTAATCAAGGTTTTGTCACACTAAGCATTCTTGGTAAGATTTTTTTTAATGAGGCAACATGTTATGTGTATTAAAGATGTGTGTACTCTTTTTCCTTAATTAATTTTTTTCTCACGAGATTTTTATCATAGTAAGGTTTTCATCTCCGTTGCAACTCCATGTTACACTTACATTGATAGCATGTTAAAAATATAGTTTGATATAATATATAAATTATTTATATATCTTAGATTTTTTTTCTTTGTATTTTATATTGATAATATATTTTTGTCCCATAGAATTTTATAAGTCCACCTCTCATAAAATTTTAGAAGTTCGCCTCCTCTAACAAAAAAAATCTTGTGTTCATCCATGCTTAAAGATACTAATCATGTTAATATTCAATTGTTTATATTTATATTTTTATATGAATGTTTTGAAAAAAAAATCTGATGGAGTATGAATGTGAAGCTTTATCGTCAAAAAAGTGTTTTGGTGGTTGTGTTGACAAAGGAAGAAGGTGAAGGTGACGAGAAAGATGACGATGATCATGTTAAAGAGGGAAGCGAAGAGGGAGATAATGTCAAAATGCATTTGACTATTGGGTCTTGCCTAAAAGGGGAATGACCAACCTTGATTATCAGATCATTTTCTTGCCAGAGTTATATATAGTCAACGTGGCTAAGCTTGCATAATTTGATATATAAATATATAATCAAGTTTTAGAATAATATATATATATATATTATTTGGATGAAGAAGACAAGTATATAGTACTTGTAAGGTCCTGAACAAAATCTTAAACAAGTCGACCAATCAATGTGTTGAGTTGATGTCTGTATGAAGGATGTTTGGAATTGAGTTGTACATTCTCAGCGACCAACATATATTAAGGTGTAAGGCTCTGACGTTTGGGCATTACAGCTCATTAAATTCACAAAATAATATAAACAAAAGAATTGAAGTGGAGATGTTAAGCAGCCGGACATAAATGAAAGCGACATTCATGGTCTTCATTCTCACACTGGCCATGGCACTCAGCTGCATCTCACGCAACTGCTAAGCTAACCCATTTATCCATGACTTCACATATTTTTTTAGAGGATAAACTACATCCGATATCTTTAAATTTGAGGCTTTATAATGTTTTTACCATTAAAATTTTTATTGTTTGAATTATTGCACTAAATTTTGGTTCTAACTTTAATTATATAACCATTAAATTTTAACGTCACAATGATATTGATGAATCTTTTAGTCACTATGATGACACAAACAAAATGGTGTCATTTTGCCGCAACTATTGATGCCCAAACGACTTCGTTTTCTACATTGAACTTTAGGGGAGTATCTAATAAAAAAAAACTTTAGAAAAAAACTTTAGGGGCGTATCGATTTTGTCATTAAACTTTAAAAATGTCTAGGCACTAGTCTTTTTCAACTGCCGTTTGCAGTCAATCATCTCATGTCACTGATTGTCTTTTTGCAATAAGATTGGTATCAAAATTTTCACATTTCACTCATATTTCTTCTCATATGATTGGTTTTTCGCGAAACTCACTAAAAAATTACCGAAATTCATCAAAAGATTCGATGTGCTAATACTCTGATATTCTCTTATGACCATTCAATGAGACTAATTTTGGGATATATTGTTCATCTTCTTGAAATATCGCCTCTCACTGTTTGGATTTTCGGGCAAACTGTAATCCCCTCAGACCGATGCGGGTAACCCGATCCAATCTGGAGTGTCACATTAGGGCCACCGGAGCGACCCACTGTAAAAATAGCGAAAAATTTAAAACTTTTCTTAAAACATGTAACGTATAAAATCATTTATTAGTATTCAAAAATAAAACAGATTTTCAGACTCCTATATAAAACAAAATACAATTACATGCCCCCTAATCACATGTATCATACTCTGAAAACAACGCCGGAAGAACTCCCTTACTGATGTCGATAGCTGCACTGGTACAATTCTTTTAACCTGCATTGTTGAGTAATAGAGTGGGCTTCGGAAAGCTCAGTAATACAGAACTACCAGATGATGCTACTTGACATGTAGATAAATGGAAAGCCATATAATTTCCTTATTGAATCATACGTATACCAGTTTGCGGAATAATTTGGGGTTCCCTTAGAAGTTCATCGAGTAGAAGCCATGAATCTCAGTTCATAAGAAACCTTTCAAAGTATGACATTTTCATGAGATCGAATAGGATGTCTAGTGTGTTCCAACAGTATAATAAAATCATAATAGGTACACTTATCAAATGATAGTTCAGTAAATCTCATAAAATCATAATGAAATTTAACTTTTGAAACTTGTAGTTTAAACCATTCTCTTGTACACCATTCGCAGTTCCTAGAACTGCGTCCATAGGGCTTACCTTAAGCACACAGCGAAAAGGAAGCCAACCTAAGGATAGGCTTTGGGGCCTGTATCCTTAAGTCCGTAAGTCCATAGGGCTTACCCTAAGCACACAGCAAAAGGGAGCCAACCTAATGGAACATCTTGGGGCCCGTGAGCCTACCCAAGAGTCACATTAAGTCCGTCAAAGTTTTCCAGCTTGATCAGAGCTGTACTTTATAAATCCGTATCAAAAATACAATTGCACCGTGACATAAATTCCATAAATCCATATATATGGTAATCAAATACCAGTTCAAACCAAAAATTAGATAGTCGTCTTAATCCATAAAACATCACAATAAATTGGTGCATCAATAAAACAGGAGCCATAGAATTCAGTGTACCACATTTTAAAATAAATAAAATAGTTTAGTAATAAATAGGGAACACACTAGAGAATCCAAGTATTTTCAGAGGCCATTGTAGTTATCATTATAGATAACATGAAACTTATGAAATTTGATCGAATTTCAGGAACAAGGTCCTATTGAGGAGAATCGATTACTAACTGATCTAGCCAGACATTTAAGGTTGATATATTAGAATCCCACTATATTTTCGTGTGCATTAGGAAAACGTTCAGGAACCTTTATACATAATAATTCTAAATTCAGATTTACTGCGAGTGATTCCATTACCCAAACAATCAGGGGGTATTCAGGAATATACTTTGAATTCATAGGATTTTCAGCCCAATTGAACCAAATGAGGTATTCAGAATCTTTTCCTTCTGCGTTACTTGCTTTTTCAAACATGACCGAAGTGATTTTAGATGAAATATAGAATCGAAGATTCAAGTCATTTACAATCTACGACTATCGATCATATTATCAAACAACTCGAGTTACACAACTCCCAAACTGATGCATGTCAACAAGTCAATTCATTATCCTTCCAGTGTATTCACTCTTTAATACCATAATGCAGATCCATAGATCATCCCCATAATCATCACTGAATAAATCATCCAACGGTCTTTATTTCATTTCCACGTTTCAACAATATCAGGAAATACTGACGTACTTGATCCATGTCTCATAACCCATAAGGACAATTCATCATGTAAGTTCAATAGTGTTTCCAAACTCATCCAATCACCTATTTAATCCTCAGTCATTGATGTTACTTAGTTCGTTTAGTAAGCAAGTATATCCCGATTACTTTAAAATTTTCCGGAATAATTCAGACGTTTCTGAATTTCAAATACACGTTGTACTTCATTTCAGTTCAATTTATTCATATAATAAAGTCATTATGGTATTCGTGGTTGATTTGACTCACGAATACCCACTTATTAGTACTGTATGCGCTCTAGAGTTGAGCTGAGCCAAGTACTTCTAGAATTATCATCGATCCAAATTTGAGAAGATGAACAAACATTCAAGTGGTACTTATATCATTCAGGTAATGATATAGCACTAACGTTGGTTGATCACTTAAGCTACGTTCCATAACTTTTAAGAGCAGTAAAACATCCATGTTTATTTGGATTCCTTAATTAATCCAAGACATTTACTTATTCTAGGCCAATAAGGTATTTTGGTCATTTTAGTGCTCAATATTTTTCTATTCATTTCAAAGCTTGAGTATATATATTCATTCATGAGCATTGTGACATTCTTGAGTCATTTCCATTCCAAGGGTATTTTGGTCAATTTACAAATCTAGAATATTTTAATCATTTCCTTCCGTTCGGTCTTATTATTTAATTCAAACTTATCATTTATGTCAGTCCCTTTGAACTATTCTGACAAAATATCACCATCGATAAGTTATTATTCTTCACGTACTTACTCAAGTCGGAGATTTCCAAGTTAAATGCCTTCTCAGATGTTACTAACGGATTCCATACAAAAATAGGATATCAACAATCAAATTAGTAATTTATCGGTTTAAAAACAAATTCTCATTTTACTTCCTCATTTAGAGTCAACTTGGACTATTTTTACCTCTCAAGGGCATTTTCGTAATTTCTTAATCAGATAATTTTGGTATTAACTCTTAACGAAAATAATTATACTTTAGAGATCCAATGATTAATTGCTTTCCCGAACATTCTTTGATCTCGAAATGATTCATTCACAAACTCTCCTAGGATTAAAACCGGTTATCCATAATTTCCAAATAAAACTAACATTTCTTATGCACATCAGTAGTTATATCAGATCAACATGTCTTTTCAGAGTTATTAACCAACTTCCAGGGACAATTCTTGTCATCCTACAATATAAGGGTATTTTCGTAATTTTACCCCACCAGAATATTCTCATAATTTCCCATCCAAGTACTTTTAACATTTAACCTTTGATGATATAAAATATAATTTACAAATCCATGTCTGATTTCTTTATCACTAATAACAAACTTGTAATTTAATTCTAACAATCTTTCAATCTCTTATATTAGTCATTCGATCCATATTCAGTTACCAAATTTCTACCACATTCATATCGAGTGTATAAATTAACCAACTCCACAAAAGTGACCAATATTATCTTATTCATGCATTTACAAATATTAACATGTTCCATAAAGCATAAAGAGGTAGTAAAGTATTACATCGATTTACGTGCAATACTGATCGACCATAAAAATTCCATTCGAACGCCATAGCCAGTGTGAAAATGAAGACCATGAATGTCTCAGCTGCTTAGTATCTCCACTTCAATTTCTTTTGTTTATATATTCCCAGTTTCTGCAGTGTCAATGTTACTGCTCCAAGTGCTTTTGAGCTGCAATGCCCAAAAGTTAAGTCTTACACCTTAATATATGTTGGTAGATGAGAATGAACAACACAATTCAAAACATCCTTCGTACAAACATCAACTCAACACATTGATTGATAGACTTGTTTAAGATTTTGTTCATGACGTTACATGTACTATGTACTCGTCTTACTCATTCAAATATTATATATAGTTGTCTTCATCGGGTTATGTTAGAGGGAGATTCACTATCAATTATTTCAAAGCTCAAATCAACTCAAGATGACAGTTGAGTGATTAGTGTCAACATTTGTGATGCAAAAGATTTAGGTTCCAAATTCACGGATTGCTCTTTCCACTATGTCCCTAGAAATGAAATGTAGTGGCCCATGCTCTAGCGAAGGAAAGGTTGCTTCTTACCGGGGATTATATTTGGGTTGAAAAAGCACCACATGGAGTGGAATCTCCGGTTGCCGAAGACAGAAGATGGATCTATCCATCGTAGTTCTGGCAGCTGTCGGCATTGTCTTGTTCGAAGGGTTGGTCTTCCTGTTTCTGCTGTTATTGACCGGACCCTTTTCGTTTTGTTCCCCTCCTAGCTTGGCTCTATATCGTCTCTCAATTTCCTATCACTTCCCATAATGATTTTTGAGAGTTTGTATGTTTCCCGTTAGTCTTTTTTTTCCCTTTTGTAATATTACTCCGCATAATAATATGCCAGCTGGCACTTTGTTCAGAAAAAAATATTATATATATTTTATTGGATAAAGTATATAAATGATCTCCGACTTTAGGGTGTTGTTTTGTTGAGTTTCATGATTATTAAAAGTTATAAAATAGTCTTTCAATTATAGAGTGATGCTTTGTTGAGTCTCTCAACTATTAAAAGTTACATAATGGTTAATCGACTATTTATATGTTCTAAAATGAAATATATTTCGTCAAAACTTCACATTCATAAAGCTGCCACTCCACTACACTCATTTTAGAGTAAAACCGCTAATCCACAAATGGCGTCCATGGCTGCAATGTCCGCTACGATACCGATCAACGGTTCTTCCGTTTCATGGAGTCACCCTACATCCACCGCTCCGAATAACTTGTCGTTCTCGACTTCCGCTCTTTTCGGTGACAAGTTTGATTTCAGAAACGTCACAGCTTCCTACCAAACAAAACGGACTCCGTTTTCCATCTCGCCAAAAACCGTTTCGGATTCCAGGAACTCCCATGCATGTCTTGAACCGGAAACTAGTCGAGTAACTTTCCATTTGTTTTTCTGATATGCCGATTGACGTTTTTCGAAATTTGATTGTTTGGCAGAGTGTTTTGGGAATTATATTAGGAGGCGGAGCAGGGACAAGGCTTTACCCATTGACAAAGAAGAGAGCAAAGGCAGTCGTTCCGTTAGGAGCAAATTATAGGCTAATTGCACGTTTTAGCGGTAGTTTTTTAGTCATACAACGGCGTTTTTAAGCGCCGCTAAAAGCACTTGTGGCGATAGGAAAAATGCCGCAAGAAGCGTCGGCCATACCAGCGTCGCTAAAGTTAGCGGCGTTTGAGAACAAAAAATGCCGCAAAAGGTCGAGATCTATAGCGGCGTTTTTGGAACAAACGCCGCAAAAGGTTGACATCTATAGTGACGTTTTGAGAACAAACGCCACAAAAGGTTGACATCTACAGTGGCGTTTTTGGAACAAACGCCGTAGAAGGTCAGATCTATAGTGGCGTTTTTGAAACAAACCCCGCAAAAGGTCAGATCTATCGCAGCGTTTTTAGAACAAACGCCGCAAAAGATCAAGATCTATAACGACGTTTTGGAACAAACGCCGCAAAAGGTCAAATCTATAGCGGCGTTTTTTGATACAAACGCCGCAAAAGGTCAAATCTATAACGGCGTTTTTTTTATACAAACGCCGCTAATTACCTTTTCTTTAGCTAAGATGATTTTGTATATTTCATTTTTGCTCTACATCACCTAAATTTAATATCATCTAACTTTATCTCATTAACAACAATCATACATTTTAATAAAGACACGAGTTATGCAGAAAAATACTTAACAACAAAATAAAATAAAATTTATAAACATTAAAATTAAATGTAATGTAGTTTAACATTGTTCTTTAGAATTTAGTCTACTTTCTTTCACTTTCAATTAAAAAAAATATTGTTTACTAGAATTTAGTCTTCATCGCTCCTTCGTGGAAAAGTAAGTAAAAAATCCCCTAGCTCCGGTTCACTCCTTGCGTGGACAGTTGAGTGATTAGTGTCAACATTTGGGATGCAAAAGATTTAGGTTCCAAAATCACGGATTGCTCTTTCCACTATGTCCCTAGAAATGAAATGTAGTGGCCCATGCTCTAGCGAAGGAAAGGTTGCTTCTTACCGGGGATTATATTTGGGTTGAAAAAGCACCATATGGAGTGGAATCTTCGGTTGCCGAAGACAGAAGATGGATCTATCCACCGTAGTTCTGGCCGCCGTCGGCATTGTCTTGTTCGAAGGGTTGGTCTTCCTGTTTCTGCTGTTATTGACCGGACCCTTTTCGTTTTGTTCCCCTCCTAGCTTGGCTCTACATCGTCTCTCGATTTCCTATCACTTCCCATAATGATTTTTAAGAGTTTGTATGTTTCCCGTTAGTCTTTTTTCCCCTTTTGTAATATTACTCCGCATAATAATATGCCAGCTGGCACTTTGTTCAGAAAAAAATATTATATATATTTTTATTTTATTGGATAAAGTATATAAATGATCTCCGACTTTAGGGTGTTATTTTGTTGAGTCTCATGATTATTAAAAGTTATAAAATAGTCTCTCAATTATAGAGTGATGCTTTGTTGAGTCTCCCAACTATTAAAAGTTACATAATGGTCAATCGACTATATATATGTTCTAAACTCGTTCTTTTCCATTAAAAGATTAGTTGTCTGAATTGAATGTTAACAAGTTGACTGAGATATGATAAAATCGGATCTAGAATTGTTTGAGTTGTATTTTGTGAATTAACTCTCTATTTATATTATGTCATTTAGTCAATGTTTGAAACATTATGCTGTCGAGCTAGTGCTTAAAAGCAACAATTATTCCATTAGACATCATTAAAATATAATTTTATCATATCCCAATCAACATGTTAATGTTCAGTACTCGGAAGACAATCAATTTTTTAATAGTAAATAACTAGATTGAAACATATGAATAATTGGGTAACAATTTTGTAACTTTTAATAATTGAGAGGCTTAACAAAACAACATCTCATAATCAAGGGATCATCTTATAACTTTTAATAGTCAATAGACTCAACAAAATAACACACTATAATCGGGACCATTTATATATTTTACCCATTTTTGTTCTAAAATATCATATTATGCAAGTTTACCGACGTTGACTATATATAAATCTGGCAAGAAAATGATGGGGTAATCAAGGTTGGCCATTCCCCTTTTAGGCAAGACCCAATAGCCAAATGCATTTTGTGTTCTACGTGGTTGCCATTCCCGCCGCCGTTTCACTGGTCAGATTCAATATCTCGGAGTGTATGACCTGAATCTGGCTCAAGAAGAAGGAACAAAAGAATCATACTTTTAATTTCAAAAACTAAATATAGTTTTTGATTAAATCATAAATAAATAATTAAAATCCATTTAATAGGGTTTGTTACGAATTTTAAGCAGCTGACAGTATGACTGAAACAACATCCATAAGTTAATCAATTACTAATTTTGGCACATAAATCCCTTTAAATATGTCCTAAAATGAAATATATTTCGTCAAAACTTCACATTCATAAAGCTGCCACTCCACTACACTCATTTTAGAGTAAAACTGTAACCCCTATACTCGGCCTATGCGTTTCGACTAAGTTTAGTGGATCACATTATGATTCTTAAAGACATTTTCTGAAACCGTTATTCAATCAATGTAAAATCACATTATAAATGTCATGAAATAAATTATACCATCAAAACCCAACTTGTAAATATAATACCAATAAGTAATAAATTAATTTAAAACAGGTCTTCAAAATCAAAATCACAATAAACCGAACAGTAATAGCAAAAGTGTCATCATCCTAAAATACGATACTTTAAAATAAGGTCCATGTCACCAAAATAAAGTCAACTAGCAAGATAAAACATTACAATCAGATATACTTCAAGAGATATGTTGATCCTCCAAGTGCTCGAACCGATGTATCTAACCAACAGTATCTGAAAGGGGGAAAACATTTTCGAAAGGTGAGCTAGGCTCAGTGTGTCCCAATATTACCTTAAAATCACAATAGGTACACTTAACAAATCATAGTCCAGTAAATCTCATAAATTCATAAAAGAGTTTAACTTTTGAAAATCATAGTTTAAACTCTTTTCTTGTACACCATTAGTAATTTCCAAAACTATTTTCCATATAGCTTACTCTAAGCACACAGCAAAAAGAAAGCCAACCTAAGGATAAGCTTTAGAGCTTGTATCCTTAAGCCTGTAAGTTCAAGTCCATATAGCTTACCCTAAGCACACAGCAAGGGAAGCCAACCTAATGTATCTTGGGGCCCCAAGAGTCACATTAGACACATTCTGTTTATTAGCTTGATCAGAGCTATACTAAAGTAATTCAATCTAAAAGTTCAATTGCACCGTGACACAAACTCCATAAATCATCACATTAAATTGGTGCATCAATAAAACAGTAACCAAAGAACTCAGTGTACCTCATATTAAAACCAATAAAATAGTTCAGTAATAATTAGGGAACACACCTCGATAATAGGTTCAAATAGTAGATCTACTGATTGCTGGTTTCACCACGCTCTGCTACAGTTTTCGAACCTAATTTATAATAACACTATATTACTAATGGGTAACATAAATAAATCTTTAAAATCATAAAATTTACGGGTCTTACGGGTGAATACTGGCATACATGGTTTAACTGATCTAGAAGAGCTGGGTCGAGCTGTTGAACGATCCAGAGAGTCTCTTGTACCTTCAAACAATAATAATTTATCAGCCCCAAAATCCTACTTAATTGTTCAAAGCTAAAATTCTTAAGTATATAAGCATTTTTAGGGTTTGACTATCAATTTGGAGGATTTCGGGTTTGAATTTGGCCAAACGGATTGCGGAATCGGAATCAGGACGTCAAAAAACATAAAGTATGACTTTTCAAAAATTTAAATTCTTGGTCAAAGTCAAAGTCAACCACTTTGACCGTCGATTTGGAGGTCTTAGGGTTTGAATTTGAAAAAACGGACTCCGGAAACGGATTCGGGACGTCGGAAACTATCAGAATAGGTATACTCGGAGAAGATTAACGGTCGTTTAATGGTCGGTCAAAGCCATTTTAAGTTTTGGTCAAAAGAGGTCAACAGCCACGGTCAACGGTCGGGTCGGGTCGGGTCAGACCGGTCAAACCGGTTCAGACCGGTCAGACCGGTTCGAACCGATCAAACCCGGTTCAAAACCGGTCAAACCGGTTTTCAGCTACTCACTCTCCCTGCGGCGGCGCGTGTGGCGCGTGAGGCCTCCTCCGGGGGTCTAAAAATTACGAAAAAATTTCTAAAAATTATTTTGAGCGATTTCGAGATACTTACAAAGATCGGTTCAAATTTTTGAACGGCGGAGAGCTGAATTTCAACTCGGCCGAATCTTTGACTGCTCCACCTCCTCACGCGCCGCCGTCGACGGTGAACAAGGTTGATACCGGCGGATTCGTAACGACACAAGGAACACGATGGTGCAGGAGGTGTCATAAACGGAGCAACGATCGGCGGTGAATTTAAGATTTTCCCGGCGATAGAGCTTACAAAAACGTCGAGACTTTGACTGTAAATTCCCGACGTTTGGCAGCGTTTCGCTTCAATTAAATTGAAAGATTTGTTCCTGACTCGATAACGAATACGATGGTTATTTCAAAACGACGATCGGAATTCGGACGGCGTCGGGATCTAAGTCGGAAATCGGCGTAGGGGGAAGGGAATTTGGGAGTGTGATTTTCTGTTTTTGAAACAGAAACCACACGTATATAACATATAACCCCAAACGTACCTAACTTTTTTGGGTAAATTCAGGGCTTATTCCCTAAATTTTCTTTAACTGTAAAACAAGCTCCAAGTTTTAAAATCTTTCAATTTAGTCCCCAATTTTTTGCCAATTTTCACATTTAACCTCGAATTTCAATTAAATACTATTTTATAAATATTCAGGTTGTTACAATTCTCCCCCTCTGCAATAAATTTCGTCCTCCAAATTTACCTTATGAGAATAGTTGAGGAAACTGATCCTCCATTGACTCCAATGTCTCCCAAGTAGCTTCTGAGGGACCTCGGTTACTCCATTGAACTTTGACCATTGGAATACACCTATTCCGAAGAACTCGCTCATCTCTTTCTAAGATCTGGATGGGCTCCTCCTCATATGACAAATCAGGTCTCAGCTCTACCTCATCAACTTGAATGATGTGATCTGGATCTGGACGGTATCGCCTTAACATAGACACATGAAAAACATCATGAATACGACTAAGATGGGAAGGCAACTCAAGCTGATAAGCAACAGGTCCAACTTTCTTCATAATAGGATACGGCCTAATAAATCGCAGACTCAGTTTACCCTTACGTCTAAATCTCAATACTTTCTTCCATGGAGATACCTTGAGAAAAACCTGATCTTGAACGTCAAACTATATATCCTTCCTCCTTTGATCTGCATAAGATTTCTGCCTATCAAATGCCTCTTTCAGACGGTCACGGATCAATCTGACTGTGTCCTCTGTCTCCCGCACTAACTCAGGTCCCAAAGTCTTTCTATCATGCAACTCAGTCCAACAAATCATGGTGCGACACCTACGCCCATAGAGTGCTTCATAGGGTGCTATACGAATGCTGGTCTGGTAACTGTTATTATAAGCGAATTCAGCCAAAGGCAAAAAGTTCTCCCAGCTACCATGAAAATCAATTACATAACCCCGTAACATATCCTCCAGAATCTGAATTACTCTCTCAGATTGACCATCAGTTTATGGGTGGAAGGAGGTACTATAATACAATCTCGTACCCAAAGTCGTATGTAGCGCCTTCCAAAATCTCAAAGTAAATCTCGGATCTCGATCTGAAATGATAGATAACGGAACACCATGCAATCTAACAATCTCTGAAATATACAACCTCGCCAACTTGTCCAACGTATAATTTACCTGTATAGGAATGAAGTGAGCTGACTTTGTAAGTCTGTCAACAATCACCCAAATTGAGTCCTTTTTCGAAGGAGTCATAGGTAAACCATTAACAAAATCCATAGTAATACGCTCCCATTTCCATTCAGGAATCTTGATAGGTTGTAACAAACCTGATGGATGTTGATGTTCCGCCTTAACTTGCTGACAAGTCAAACACCTTGCCACAAAATTCGAGATGTCCTTCTTCATGTCGACCCAATGATACCTCTCTCTCAAATTCCGATACATCTTATCTCCACCGGGGTGCATAGCATATGGACTACTATGAGCCTCCATAAGGATAGTCTACCTCAACTCAGCATCATCCGGCACACAATACCGACCTTTGAAGCATAAAACTTCATCCTGATCAAGGGCATAATCTGAACTTGTCCATTGCTCTACTTGCTCAAAGATGGAAAGCAAGGAGCTATCAAGGGGCTGCTTAGCTTTGATCTCATCAACCAAGGTCGGCTTAACTTGTAATTCTGCTAACAGAGTGCCATCGTCATATAAATTCATCATGGCCATTAAAGATCTCAACTCTGTTACCGCATTTTGACTCAAAGCATCTGCTACAATATTAGCTTTACCAGGGTGATAATCAATCACACAATCATAATCCTTTAGAAGCTCTAGCCAGCGTCGCTGTCTCAAATTAAGCTCCTTCTGGGTCAGAAGATACTTTAAACTCTTATGATCCGTGAAAATGTAACACTTCTCTCCATAAAGATAGTGTCTCCAAATCTTCAAGGCAAAAATCACTGCTGCTAACTCCAAATCATGAGTAGGATAATTACACTCATGCGGTCGCAGTTGACGGGATGCATAAGCCACCACCTTACTTTCCTGTATTAGAACACAACCGAGTCCTGAGTGTGACGCATCACTATACACTGTAAAATCCTTCCCGGACTCTGGTTGAATCAATACTGGTGCTTGAGTCAATACCGCCTTTAATTTCTCAAAGCTCTCCTGTTGTGCCTCACCCCAATCAAACGGTACATTCTTCCTTAGCAACTTTGTCAAAGGAGAAGCAATGATCGAAAAGCTCTCAACAAAACGTCGATAATAACCAGCCAAGCCCAAGAAATTACGAATCTTAGAGATATTCTTGGGTTGTTTCCAATTCAAAATAGCTTCAATCTTGCTTGGATCGACCTGAATACCTCGCGCAGAAATAATATGCCCCAGAAACGACACTTCTTGAAGCCAAAACTCACACTTGATTAGTTTGGCATATAGACGATGCTCACTCAAAGTCCGCAGAACAATCTTCAAATGCTAGTCATGCTCTGCCTCAGTACGAGAATAGATCAGAATATCATCAATAAAGACCACCATAAATTGATCCAAATATGGTCGGAACACCCGATTCATCAAATCCATGAAAGCTGCAGGAGCATTCATCAAACCAAAAGGCATCACTAAGAATTCATAATGACCATATCTAGTGCGAATGGCCGTCTTTGCAACATCAGATCCTTTAACTTTCAATTGATAATACCCCGAACGAAGATCAATCTTAGAGAATACAGTAGCTCCTCGCAACTGATCAAATAAGTCATCAATCCTGGGTAGTGGATATTTATTCTTAACCGTCATCTGGTTCAACTTCCGATAGTCAATACATAATCTTAGCGACCCATCCTTCTTTTTCACGAACAGAACTGGAGCTCCCCATGGTGAAGTACTATGCCGAATAAATCATCGATCGAATAATTCTTGCAATTGGACCTTCAACTCCTTAAGTTCTTTTGGAGCCATGCGATAAGGTGCCATAGAAATAGGTGCAGATCCCGGATAAGTCTCTATCTCGAACACTACCTCTCTATCAGGAGGTAAACCAGGAAACTCCTCTGGAAAGACATCAGGAAACTCTCTAACTGTACGGATTTCTTCGATCGTGGACAATGAACCTTTAGTGTTCAAAATACAAGCAATGAAAGTCTCATATCCCTTTCGGATCATACAATCAATTTCCATCGCTGAAACTATATTGGAGAGATAGCCACGCCGTTCACCAATTAACATAACAGTCCGACCATCTGAAGTCTTTAGAGTAGCCTGCTTGTATTCGCAATCCAGATTTACCTTGTGTTTATTCAACCAATCCATCCCAAGAATTAGATCGAACTTCTCTAAAGGAAGCTCCATAAGATCAGCGAGAAAAATTTCTCCCTGAACCTCGAGAGGACAACGCCGAAATACTTTATTCACTAATATCGCTTGTCCTACTGGACTCGTAACCGTAACATTATTTTCAGTGTTCTCAATCAGAATCTGAAGGTTTCGAGATACCGAGCTCGATACATAAGAGTGAGTGGAGCCATTGTCCAGTGAGCCATTGTCCAGTAATCGTAACATTAGTTTCAGTGTTCTCAATCAGAATCTGAAGGCTTCTCTGAGGGACTGAAGTACGAGTCATTTTCCCGGACTGTGCTGATAACTCCATCGGGCCTGAAAATTTCTTAGATCGTTCCTGTTCAACACGCTCTCTACCAGAAGCTAAAACCTCCACCTCTTCAGCATCTTTGGCTCTGCCCACCAGCACATCAAATATCTCATCCTGATGGGTTACAACTTGCCTACGCAGCTCGTATCTGAGTCCAAGGGCAAATTTACGACATCGATCTCTCTCAGTAGGTACCATACTGAATCCATACTTTAGGAACTTCAAGAACTTGATCTCATACTCAGAAACAGTCATGTCTCCCTGAACCAGGTCTTGAAACTGCTGACGTCTCTGAGCTAAGTAGCGTTCTCCCAGAAAAGGACTTCGAAAGCGATCCTTAAAGAAATTCCAGGTCAAACGATCGGTAGGAACACTACTGGTCACTGACTCCCACCAAGTGTAGGCATTGCCATCTAACATCGCCACAACACCCTGATATATCTTAGTTGAGTCTAAACCCAACTGATCCATGCGTCTCTCTGTATCCTGTAGCCAATCCTCAGCTTCAGTAGGAGCTCCACCAATTTGTCCCCCAAAAGTTCTAACTCCATTGGCAATCAAAGTCTGTGAAATAGAAACCTCAGATACAACACCAGTAGCTCTGACTGCTCCCTGTATTAATTGCAGAAACTGTCTACCAAAATTCTCATCCAATGCAACTCTGGTAGACTCGGACTCAATATTCGTCGCTCCTATGATCGGTGTAGTCATGCCAATACCAGCGGCAGGAGGCATATTCGTTGGGTTCGTAGGAGCATGATCACCTATCGGAGGTGGGGGATCTACCCGTATCTCATCGATTGGATTTGCAAATCTAGCCACTCGACCTCGTCCACGGCTAGTTCGACGACCACGTCTAGCACTCATTTTTTTTGGTAGATCTCGAGTTTACTACAGGAGATAAAACTTAGGGTTAGACAAACACTTGGAGTCTCGAACACAGTTAAAATCTTAATAACTTGTGACATGGCCTTCGTAACTTGTTTTGTAAAATATTTCAAAACCGTATTTTCAATGTGGACTCATACACAGTCCGAGGGTTAAAAACCAAAAGCTATGATACCAATAAATGTAACCCCCTAGACCCGGCCTATGCGTTTCGACTAAGTCTAGTGGATCACATTATGATTCTTAAAGACATTTTCTGAAATCGTTATTCAATCAATGTAAAATCACATTATAAATGTCATGAAATAAATTATACCATCAAAACCCAACTTGTAAATATAATACCAATAAGTAATAAATTAATTTAAAATAGGTCTTCAAAATCAAAATCACAATAAACCGAACAGTAATAGCAAAAGTGTCATCATCCTAAAATACGATACTTTAAAATAAGGTCCATGCCACCAAAATAAAGTCAACTAGCAAGATAAAACATTACAATCAGATATACTTCAAGAGATATGTTGATCCTCCAAGTGCTCGAACCGATGTATCTAACCAACAGTATCTGAAAGGGGGAAAAACATTTTCGAAAGGTGAGCTAGTCTCAGTGTGTCCCAATATTACCTTAAAATCACAATAGGTACACTTAACAAATCATAGTCCAGTAAATCTCATAAATTCATAAAAGAGTTTAACTTTTGAAAATCATAGTTTAAACTCTTTTCTTGTACACCATCAGTAATTTCCAAAACTATTTTTCATATAGCTTACTCTAAGCACACAGCAAAAAGAAAGCCAACCTAAGGATAAGCTTTAGAGCTTGTATCCTTAAGCCCGTAAGTCCAAGTCCATATAGCTTACCCTAAGCACACAGCAAGGGAAGCCAACCTAATGTATCTTGGGGCCCCAAGAGTCACATTAGGCCCATTCTGTTTATTAGCTTGATCAGAGCTATACTATTGTAATTCAATCTAAAAGTTCAATTGCACCGTGACACAAATTCCATAAATCATCACATTAAATTGGTGCATCAATAAAACAGTAACCAAAGAACTCAGTGTACCTCATATTAAAACCAATAAAACAGTTCAGTAATAATTAGGGAACACACCTCGATAATAGGTTCAAATAGTAGATATACTGATTGCTGGTTTCACCACGCTCTGCTACAGTTTTCGAACCTAATTTATAATAACACTATATTACTAATGGGTAACATAAATAAATCTTTAAAATCATAAAATTTACGGGTCTGACGGGTGAATACTGGCATACGTGGTTTAACTGATCTAGAAGAGTTGGGACGAGCTGTCGAACGATCTGGAGAGTCTCTTGTACCTTCAAACAATAATAATTTATCAGCGCCAAAATCCTACTTAATTGTTCAAAGCTAAAATTCTTAAATATATAAGCATTTTTAGGGTTTGACTATCAATTTGGAGGATTTCGGGTTTGAATTTGGCCAAACGAATTGCGGAATCTGAATCAGGACGTCGAAAAACATAAAGTATGACTTTTCAAAAATTTAAATTCTTGGTCAAAGTCAAAGTCAACCACTTTGACCATCGATTTGGAGGCCTTCGGGTTCGAATTTGACGAAACGAACTTCGGAAACGGATTTGGGACGTCGAAAACTATCAGAATAGGTATACTTGGAAAAGATTAACGGTCGTTTAATAGTCGGTCAAAGCCATTTTAAGTTTTGGTCAAAGGAGGTCAACGGTCACGGTTAACGGTCAACGGTCGGGTCGGGTCATACCGGTCAAACCGATTCAGACCGGTCAGACCGGTTCGAGCAGGTCAAAACCGATCAAACCGGTTCAAAACCGGTCAAACCGGTTTTCAGCCGCTCACTCTCCCTGCGGCGGCGCGTGAGGCCTCCTCCGGGGGTCTAAAAATTACGGAAAAATTTCTAAAAATTATTTTGAGCGATTTCGAGATACTTACAAAGATCGGTTCAAATTTTTGAACGGCGGAGAGCTCGATTTCAACTCGGTCGAATCTTTGACTGCTCCACCTCCTCACGCGCCGCCGTCGACGGTGAACAAGGTTGACATCGGCGGACTCGCAACGACACAAGGAACATGATGGTGCAGGAGGTGTCGTAAACAGAGCAACGATCGGTGGTGAATTTAAGATTTTCCCGGCGATAGAGCTAACAAAAACGTCGAGACTTTGACTGTAAATTCCCGACGTTTGGCAGCGTTTCGCTTCAATTAAATTGAAGGATTTGTTCCTGACTCGATAATGAACACGATGGTGATTTCAAAACGACGATCGGAATTCGGACGGCGTCGAGATCTAAGTCGGAAACCGGCGTAGGGGGAACGGAATTTGGGAGTGTGGTTTTCTGTTTTTGAAACAAAAACCACACGTATATAACATATAACCCCAAACTTACCTAATTTTTTTTTTGGGTAAATTCAAGACTTAGTCCCTGAATTTTCTTTAACTCTAAAATAAGCTCCAAGTTTTAAAATCTTTCAATTTAGTCCCTAAATTTTTGCCAATTTTCATAATTAACCTCAAATTTCAATTAAATACTATTTTGTGAATATTCGGATTATTACAAAAACCGCTAATCCACAAATGGCGTCCATGGCTGCAATGTCCGCTACGATACCGATCAACGGTTCTTCCGTTTCATGGAGCCACCCTACATCCACTGCTCCGAATAACTTGTCGTTCTCGACTTCCGCTCTTTTCGGTGACAAGTTTGATTTCAGAAACGTCACAGCTTCCTACCAAACAAAACGGACTCCGTTTACCATCTCGCCAAAAGCCGTTTCGGATTCCAGGAACTCCCATGCATGCCTTGAACCGGACACTAGTCGAGTAACCTTCCGTTTGTTTTCTGATCTGCCGATTGACGTTTTTCTGTTTATTATTGTGTTTTTATGAAAGTTTGGAAAATTCTGATTGTTTGGCAGAGTGTTTTGGGGATTATATTAGGAGGCGGAGCAGGGACAAGGCTTTACCCAATGACAAAGAAGAGAGCAAAGCCAGCCGTTCCGTTAGGAGCAAATTAAAGGCTAATTGATATTCCTGTTAGCAACTGCTTGAACAGTAACATATCCAAAATCTACGTTTTAACTCAGTTCAATTCAGCTTCCCTAAACGGGCATCTTTCCCGGGCATACGCGAGCAACATGGGCGGTTACAAGAAGGAAGGGTTTGTTGAAGTTCTTGCTGCTCAGCAGAGTCCTGAAAACCCAAACTGGTTCCAGGTTAGCTATTACTAGAATTGATTCTATTGTTTATGAATTATATATTTATATAAAAAAACGAGTGTACAGGGGACAGCAGATGCTGTGAGACAATATTTGTGGCTGTTTGAGGAGCATAATATTATGGAATTCTTGGTTCTTGCTGGGGACCACTTATATAGAATGGATTATGAAAGGTTCATTCTGGCACATAGAGAGACTAGTGCGGATATTACTGTGGCCGCGTTTCCAATGGATGAGAAACGGGCCACTGCGTTTGGTTTGATGAAGATTGATGAAGAAGGGCGTGTAATTGAGTTCTCTGAGAAACCTAAAGGGGACCAGCTGAAAGCGATGCAGGTAGAATGATGAGATTTTCACATGATCAGTATCCAGGGTTATTATGATCTTTGCTTCTGGTTTTAATTTTTGATGGTGTGTGTTTAGGTTGACACGACAATTTTAGGACTTGATGATAAGAAAGCAAAAGAAATGCCTTTCATTGCTAGTATGGGCATATATGTTGTGAGTAAAAACGTGATGTTGGATCTTCTATCAAATAAGTTTCCAGGCGCCAATGATTTTGGAAGTGAAGTCATTCCAGGTGCTACTTCCATTGGGATGAGGGTAAGCATTCACTTCATGCATGCATGCATGGCTGTTTCCTTTATCATTCTGAATTACTCCTTGTATTATGTAATTGAGGAGCTGACCTTTGAAATCATTTGTGAATACATGTAGGTACAATCTTACTTGTATGAGGGCTACTGGGAGGACATCGGTACGATAGAGGCATTTTACAATGCAAATCTGGGAATCACCAAAAAGCCAGTGCCAGATTTTAGGTATTTTAATGGATTCCTCACTACATTATCATTTTACCAGCTTGGCGGAATAACTTAGATACTTGTATTGTTCCCAGTTTCTATGACCGTTCATCTCCAATCTACACACAGCCTCGTTATTTGCCTCCATCCAAAATGCTGGATGCTGATGTTACAGACAGTGTTATCGGTGAGGGCTGTGTTATTAAGGTTTGTTCCTTGAGGATAATCTGCTTAGTTTTTTCACTTGGCATATGGTTTAAAATGGAAATTTGACTACGTACTTGGTTGATGACAGAACTGCAGAATTCACCATTCTGTTGTTGGTCTTCGATCTTGTATTTCAGAGGGTGCAATCATAGAGGATACCTTACTGATGGGAGCAGATTATTACGAGGTACTATAGTATACCCTCAGTTTTTTAGTTTTACATTTTTCATTGGTAATAATCTGTATTAATCTCGTCAGTGTCTTCTTCCTGCAGACTGAGGCTGATAGAAAGTTTTTAGCTGAATAGGGGAGCGTTCCAATTGGTATAGGGAAGAATTCACACATCAAGAGAGCTATTATCGACAAGAATGCTCGAATTGGAGACGATGTAAAGGTTTGTGTTTATTTATTTTTCCTTTCTACTCCATTAATTAAACCCATCTCGTTGGGAAAAGAGATGAATGGTGGGTGCAATTTCAAATCATTAACAGCGATAATGTGCTAGAAGCTGCAAAGGAAACGGATGGATACTTCATAAAGAGTGGTATTGTAACGATAGTAAAGGATGCCTTGATTCCTAGTGGAACTCTAATTTGAGGGTTTTTGTTGCTTAGAAAAGCCATTTTAAACACACTCCACTCCAATCATTTATGAACAAGAGATGACAAATTGAACATTCTGTATCTGATCAGACCTACTGTAAATTGCGGATTATCAAGGGTTTAGGATAACAAAAGTTTCAACCTTATGCTAATTTGGTAGATGTATTATTTATTATTTATATTTTAATGCATGAATTAATTTATTTTTGTAATTTTTAATTTGTCGTATGTTTTAGTTTGAATAAAGTGAAGAAATAAATATTATTTATTGTGAATCAATCATATTTTTGTACTTATATTTCTAGTAGAGTTAATTGTAGAACATATTCTTAAACTATGATCCTATCTTAAATTGATCCTTAAATTTTAAAATATTTTATATCATTCCTCAAATTATATTCTTATTCTTAATTGTTTTTTAATTTTTAAAACATCCTATATCTGACTTCAAATTATCAATATCATTTTATTTTGATCATTCCTCAAATGAATGTAAATCATGCCCCAAAGCATGATAGTTGAATTGGTTTCAACTGTTAAAATTCTCGTAAATGAAAAGTAATATAAGATGGGTCTATGGTGGAATTATGTGATACTCTCGAAACTAATGGGAATGTGCATGAAGTCTCGTCCAATTTATTTGTTAATTTGATCGATAAAGGTGATAACAGGTCTCCAGGCGAGGAGAATATAAGCGCTGTTCCCAGAATTGAAAAGTTATGGGCAAATGAATTTTGTTTTAATTCTATTTTCCCGTCTTTGTCTAGTGGGACAGCTGGGCTTGATTCAGGTTGTTTGAGGAGCGGATTTTCCAATGACCTGGAAGTTAGAAATGGGGCGCATGGTGGGTCTGAGGTGGCAGTGTGTGTTGCTAATGATGGTATCGTGCAAATGCATGTTGGGCCGAACACACCTCTTGATGTGAGTTATCTCAAGGTTTTTGATAATAGTATTAGGAGCTTGGATTATTTTAGAGATGTCGATCTTTCCATTAGTAAAATATTATTGGAGAATCACGTGGTCAATGCTTTCGAGGGACATTACTCACCTTGCGACAAGACGGTTTTTAAGGGCAATACAAAAGTGGTGGAGGAACCTAAGATCATGCATGACGGTTCAGTAGTGGCATTGGACGTTGCTCACGTTGAAAATGCTTTCGAGGGTTCTTTTACGCCTTTGGTCAGCTCGTCAAACAAGGGTATTGTCGTTGGATCGAATGTAGACCTAATTTCTTCCCGAAATGAAGATGAGGGGACTTTATCTAAGTCTCCTGTTGGGCGTGGTTATGAGGAGTCGTTGATATTGCCGTGTCGGTCCTTTACCAAAAAATTAAAGTTGAAGAAATTTGGTTCAATGTTGGAAATTCAGGGCAAAGTTCTTTCTAAAGCTGTGAAAAGAAGGCGAGATCGAGCGCTGAAGAAATTAAATTTGAATCAATCAGATCTTTTATCTGATTTATCGGGTACATCTATTTCAGATTCTGTTTTAAAGCAAAGGTGGGTTGAAGCTTTTATTGAAGCGCAAGAGGCATTGTCTGTAGATAGGCAACTCGGACTTATGGTCGGTAGTCCTGGAATGGTGGTTCTTTAGAAGCTTTTGTCTTTAGACTCGCGTTGATGTTATTTAGAGTATTGTTGGGGTTGTTTAGGCAAATGTTTTCGATCTTGGAGATCTTCTTAGTTTTGTTTGTTTGGCTAAAGGGGTTTGGATCGATTGTTGTTCGTTTCGGGGATGTTTGGGATAGCATTTTGGAGCTTTGGTCTTTCTATTCGTGGCCTGTGTAGTACCCTTGAATTTTAGGTTTTAGTTTGAAGTTTGAGGTCGTTCTTTGTTTCAGTTGGTTGTTGATATTCTGCTTTGATGCTTCTCCTCAGGAGGTTATGTGCTAAGTTGTTTTGTTGCTCTATTTTGTGGTCTTTTCCGTTGGTTCCCATCTCTGTTTGCAGCCGTGTTTATAGCAGCAGGTTAGATGTGTCTTTGTAGTAGCTTGTATCTCAGGCAGTGTTTGCTTTCTCAGGAGCTTGTCTCTGGCTTCCTGTTCTTTCCACCTCATGGTTCACTCTTTTTCCTCAGAATAGGTTTAGGGAGGTTTTTTAATGAGGTCCATGGGGTGGTGTAACTTGTATATTTATTAATACAAAGTACTCATCTTTCAAAAAAAATATAAGATGGTCATACAATAAAAATGAATGTTCCTAAAGAGACTCAAGACATAACTAATAATACAACTCTAGAAGAGTTTTAGATACATGAAAAATGAAAATGAATATAATGAAGAGATCTCCATAAGTTATGCCACTACGAGAAAATAATGTAACCAAAATATAAAAATTGTCGATAATGATTTACAAACAATATTTCTATGGAAGTAAAAAAATAAAATGAGGATCTTAATTTGAAATCTATCTAGGAGTATTGATGTGAAAATAATTGGCTAAAATGGAAAGACATTATTGGAAAGACATTATTTAAGTGAAGTTAAATCAATTTCGAAAATATGTATAAGTAGTCTAAACACCTAAAGATGTAATACAAGTGTATAAATGATTTGGGGAAATAATTATTATGCATGAGATTTTCAAACACTATTTTTGAAAATATGATGCAAGTGCATCATATTTTGTTTCGACCCGTAGATTGGGTACTTAAATATGACTTTTTGTGAAAAAAATTATTATAAAAATAATATGGAAATAATTATTATACATGAGATTTTCAAACATTATTTGATGTCTATACAAATAATGTGGAAATAATTATTATACACGAGATAAGCCGAGAAAGTATTTAGACCTAGCATATCCAGAAGATATGTGATTCGGTTTCACATGATAAGATGTCAACTATCTTGTACAAAGACAATGCAAAATGTACTCAACTGAAAAGGTGATACTATAAAGGAAACATATTTTTCTAAAGTTTTCTCCTTCATGATCATCACAAGAATAATAATATAAATATTCGACTAATCCGTTCAAGTGATTTTTTAAAAGATCTATTCATCAGTGTATTGTTTACTTGAAGATTTGAAGATTGTATTCAAGGTTGAATTGTAATACTAAAAAATCTTATGTGATATTGTCATGAGGGGAAGTAAATACGCGTTGTACTATTTTTTCCTTAATCAAGGTTTTGTCACACTAAGCATTCTTGGTAAGATTTTTTTTAATGAGGCAACATGTTATGTGTATTAAAGATGTGTGTACTCTTTTTCCTTAATTAATTTTTTTTCTCACGAGATTTTTATCTTAGTAAGGTTTTCATCTCCGATGCAACTCCATGTTACACTTATATCGATAACATGTTAAAAATATAGTTTGATATAATATATAAATTATTTATATATCTTAGATTTTTTTTCTTTGTATTTTCTATTGATAATATATTTTTGTCCCATAGAATTTTATAAGTCCACCTCTCATAAAATTTTAGAAGTTCGCCTCCTCTAACAAAAAAGTCTTGTGTTCATCCATGCTTAAAGATACTAATCATGTTAATATTCAATTGTTTATATTTATATTTTTATATGAATGCTTTGAAAAAAAAATCTGATGGAGTATGAATGTGAAGCTTTATCGTCAAAAAAGTGTTTTGGTGGTTGTGTTGACAAAGGAAGAAGGTAAAGGTGACGAGAAAGATGACGATGATCATGTTGAAGAGGGAAGCGAAGAGGGAGATAATGTCAAAATGCATTTGACTATTGGGTCTTGCCTAAAAGGGGAATGACCAACCTTGATTATCAGATCATTTTCTTGCCAGAGTTATATATAGTCAACGTGGCTAAGCTTGCAAAATATGATATATAAATATATAATCAAGTTTTAGAATAATATATTTATATTATTTGGATGAAGAAGACAAGTATATAGTACTTGTAAGGTCCTGAACAAAATCTTAAACAAGTCGACCAATCAATGTGTTGAGTTGATGTTTGTATGAAGGATGTTTGGAATTGAGTTGTACATTCTCAGCGACCAACATATATTAAGATGTAAGGCTCTGACGTTTGGGCATTACAGCTCATTAAATTCACAAAATAATATAAACAAAAGAATTGAAGTGGAGATGTTAAGCAGCCGGACATAAATGAAAGCGACATTCATGGTCTTCATTCTCACACTGGCCATGGCACTCAGCTGCATCTCACGCAACTGCTAAGCTAACCCATTTATCCATGACTTCACATATTTTTTTAGAGGATAAACTACGTCCGATATCATTAAATTTGAGGCTTTATAATGTTTTTACCATTAAAATTTTAAATGTTTGAATTATTGCACTAAATTTTGGTTCTAACTTTAATTATATAACCATTAAATTTTAACGTCCCAAAGATATTGATGAATCTTTTAGTCACTGTGATGACACGGACAAAATGGTGTCCTTTTGCCGCAACTATTGATGCCCAAACGACTTCGTTTTATATATTGAACTTTAGGGGAGTATCTAATAAAAAAACTTTAGGGGCTTATCGATTTTGTCATTAAACTTTAAAAATGTCTAGGCACTAGTCTTTTTCAACTGCCGTTTGTAGTCAATCATCTCATGTCACTGATTGTCTTTTTGCAATAAGATTGGTATCAAAATGTTCACATTTCACTCATATTTCTTCTCATATGATTGGTTTTTCGTGAAACTCACTAAAAAATTGCCGAAATTCATCAAAAGATTTGATGTGCTAATACTCTGATATTCTCTTATGACCATTCAATGAGACTAATTTTGGGATATATTGTTCGTCTTCTTGAAATATCGCCTCTCACTGTTGGATTTTCGGGCAAACACCTTAAACCTTTCAAATATGAGAAAGCCCCCGAACCCCCAAAAAGTGGTGGATTTTTTGTTTAATTTCGTCAATTTTTAAGCGAGCTTCGTGGAAAATCGATCTATGAGAAGACATGGGATTTGAAATTTAAACGTTTTGATACGCGTCTTGTCGTGAAAGGCGATCAATGATGGATGATGATTGACTATCAACGGCGGTTGGAAAGGTGTAGTGCCAAAAAGTGATATGTTTTAAAGTGTAGTTGAATAATCGATACACCCTTAAAGTTCAATGTCTAAACCGATATCGTTTTGGGCATCAATAGATGTACCAAAGCAATATTGTTTTGTCCATGTCATCACATTTTTTGAATTTTAACGGTTAACGGCCTAATAATATAATTAAAGTCAAAATCAAAGTTTAATATTATATTTGAAACAACCGAAAGTTTATCTATACTTCGTATAAAGCTGAGCGATATATGATATAGAGTTCCCTTTTTAAAATTCTAAAATTGAAAGAAATAATATATTTATATATATATATATTTGAATTTAAATTTTTAAATTATTATAAAAAATAATATCAACTGAATTAGTATCCAATTGATCTAATAAATTTGTAAAGAACAACCATTGTGAAGCGAAATATCGGCCAATAATGTAAAGTTCTTTGGACTTGGCAGACATGAATCATTGGGTCGAGTTTGCACGGAAATAGTATTTCTTTTCTTTCAATAATAAAATAGGTATACGCGGCGAATAGCAGACGTAGTAAAAGGAGATTAATGAATGGTGGATGCTTTAATGGACGGCAGAGATTTCCCTATTTGGTTTGGTTTGATAAGTAAAATAAATGAAGATTGCTTTCTTTCTTTTTTTTTCTTTTTGGAGATTCGCATGCAAATTGCATTAATTATAAGTAGTGGATATATTCATAATAATAATAATAACAATGCATGTCATCTTTGTTGTGAACCTACCATTTCATTCTATTTCCGTGTAGATTATTTATTAATATAAGCACCACCTCTCTATTTGATAAATCTCCGCCCCTGCTTCTGCCTCTTGCTTGGGCTCTTCTTCATTGCCTCCTTTCTTACTGATTTCTTTTTCTCCTTTTCCGGACTTCTTTGAGTTTCTCAGAGAACTCAATTATACGCCCTTCTTCATCAAATTAAATGTAGTAGCCCATTTCTCATCCATCAGAAATGCAGTTACAGTAATGTCAGCATTAGTCTCTCTATGTGTTATACTAAACTTTTCATAATCCATTCTATATAAATGGTCTCCAACAAGAACAGAGAATTCCATAATATTATGCTTCTCAAACAACTATAAATACTGTCTCACAGCATCTGTTGTCCCCTGTACACTCGTTTAAAAATAAAAAGTAAAAAATATATATATAATTCATGACCAATAGAATCCATTTTAGTAGTAGCTAACTTAGAATTAGTTTGAGTTATCAATACAAGAAAATCCAAACTGATTCCAAGTTAGCTACTACTAAAATGGATTCTATTGTTTATGAATTATATAATATTTAATTTTTAAAACGAGTGTACATTAGACAACAGATATTGTAAGACAGTATTTGTGATTGTTTGGAGAGCATAATATTCTAGAATTCTTGGTTCTTGCTAGGGACCATTTATATAGAATGGATTATGAAAGGTTTATTCCGGCACAAGACTAGTGCTGATATTACTGTGGCGGTGTTATTGGCGGTATTGTTAAGATTTGTTCTTTGGGGATAATCTGCTTAGTTTTGTCAATTGGCCAATGGATTAAAATGGAAATTTGAATACTTGGGTTGATCGATGGCAAAACTGTAGAATTCACCACTCTGTTGTTGGTCTTCGGTCTTTCATTTCACAGGGTGCAATCATAGAGGATACCTTACTGATGGGAGCAGATTATTACGAGGTACTATAGAATACCCTCAAAGTTTTTTAGTTGCACATTTTTCATTGGTAATAATCTGTATTAATCTCGTCATTGTCTTCTTCTTCCTGCAGACTGAGGCTGACAGAAAGTTTCTAGCTGAAAAGGGGAGTGTTCCAATTGGTATAAGAAAGAATTCGTACATCAAGAAAGCCATTATTGACAATAATGCTCGAATTGGTGACGATGTGAAGGTTACTGTTTTTTTACTCCATTAATTAAACCCATCTCGTTGGGAAAAGAGATGAATGGTGGGTGCAATTTCAGATCATTAACAACGACAATGTGCAAGAAGCTGCAAAGGAAACGAATGGATATTTCATACAGAGTGGTATTGTAATGATAGTAAAGGATGCCTTGATTCCTAGTGCAATTTCAGATCATTAACAACGACATTGTAAAACTTGATTTTATATTTATATATCATATTATGCAAGTTTACCGACGCTCCCTTTTCTGTCTTTGAATTTCATTATCATTATCAAGAGACAAGGTCTTTTATGAAACTGAACGAATAACATATGGAAGAAACATGAGAGCACGATGGCAACAAGAAATGCAATATAACCATGGCTGCTAAAGACGAGAGACTATTTTATTACAAATCAATAGTGTTAGTGGCTAATATATTAATTTTGAAACTTCAATGATTTAAAGAAAAATTACTCAAACATTAGTGATCATTTATGTAGTTTACACAATTTTATAATTGAAAGTGAAAAATACTAATTCCATGCAAACTCGACCCAATGATTCGGTTCTGCCAAGTCCGGTCCATGTAGAACCACTACATTATGGGTCGATAGCACTTGTTTGAGATGCAGCTGAGGGCCATAGCCAGTGTGAAAATGAAGACCATGAATGTCTCAACTGCTTAGTATCTCCACTTCAATTTCTTTTGTTTATATATTCCCAGTTTCTGCAGTGTCAATGTTACTGCTCCAAGTGCTTTTGAGCTGCAATGCCCAAAAGTTAAAGTCTTACACCTTAATATATGTTGGTAGATGAGAATGAACAACACAATTCAAACCATCCTTATACAAACATCAACTCAACACATTGATTGATCGACTTGTTTAAGATTTTGTTCATGACGTTACATGTTCTGTGTGTTGCGGAAGACGGCTATCGGATAGAGCAAAATCACAACTGATAATTTGAGAAAATAAAAAATAAAGATAAAAGAGACACAAAATTTACGTGGAAAACCCCTGAATAATATAGGGTAAAAAACCACGGGCAACGGTAGAAGAATTTCACTATGAGAAAATAGGAATTACAACCTCTCTCGATCTACCAAGGAGAAAACAATGATAATTCTCTCTAGATAAAAAGGAGAAAACAACTCTCAAGAAACTCTCTAAAATCTCTCTAGTATTGGAAGAAAGCTAGAATGCTTTGGGATGGTTTTGAAGCTAAATAAGCTAGGGTATTTATAGTTGAAGCTTTAAGGACTAATTTGTAAATATCCTAAATTACAATGGCTAAAATTAAGGTTCTACCATTTCCAAAATTCAGCAATAGCTGCTGCCCCTTTTTTTTTCAAGCAGCACCGAAAGCTGCATTTATTATGCACACTTTCGGTGCATAGTCAACAATCTCCCACTTGAAGATTTGATTGAAACAATCATATCTTCACACCATTCTTTCTACCTTGTACCATCATGTTACTTACGTCTCTGACAGGCCACAAGAGGATCGACACCAAGTAAATTTATCGGTATTGATCGCCTTCGTCATGAAATCTGCTATGTTGTCTTTGATATGGATCTTCTGTATATCTACCTTCCCTTCTTCCACCTTTTCACGAATGAAATGGTATTGAACTCGTATGTGTTTTGTCCTTGAATGAAATGATGGATTCCTTGCTAGATGCAAGGCGCTTTGACTGTCACAAAACAGAGAGACAAACTCTTGATTGTGCCCAAGCTCCTCCAATAGCATCTTCAACCAAATTGCTTCTTTACTGGCTTGTGTAGCTGCTACATATTCTGCCTCTGTTGTGGATGTAGCCACAACTGACTGCAATTTTGAAACCCAGCTTACAGCTCCACCAGCAACTTTGAACACATATCCTATAGTAGATTTACTTTTATCCAAATCCCCTACATAGTCAGAATCGACATACCCATTTATAAGTAAGTTTGATCCTCTGTAACATAATGCAACATTTGAGGTCCCTTTGATGTATGTTAGGATCCTCTTTACAATATTCCAATGCTCTTTGTCTGGATTCTCCATGTACCGACTAACCACTCCCACTGCTTGTGCAATGTCTGGTCTTGTGCATATCATAGCGAACATTAAATTTCCCACTGCTGATGCATACGGTACTCGAGACATCTCCATCCTCTCTTCTTCACTGCTAGGACTCATACTGGAGGATAATTTGAAGTTAATAGGAAGAGGGGTAGAAATTGGCTTACAATCTTGCATGCTAAATCGTGACAAGATTTTCTTCAAGTAATTCTTTTGTGAAAGCCAAATCTTCCTATTACTTCCGTCTCAGTGAATTTGCATCCCTAGAATCTTGTTTGCTGATCCCAAGTCCTTCATTTCAAATTCCCTAGCCAGTTGTGCCTTCAATTCTTCAATATGATCTTTGTTGGGTCCTGGAACCAACATGTCATCCACATACAACAGCAATATAACAAAATCGTTATCACCAGACCTCTTGAAATAAGCACAAGGGTCAGCATTAAGTCTATTGTATCTAAGGCACATAATGAAGGAATCAAATCTCTTATACCAACACCTCGGCGTCTGCTTTAGACAGTACATATATTTGTTCAACCTGCAAACCAAGTTCTTCTTTTCGTCTTCTTAAAAACCTTCAGGCTGGAGCATATAAATCTCTTCTTCAAGATTTCCATGAAGAAAAGTTGTTTTAACATCTAGTTGCTCTAGATGTAAGTTCAATGTAGCACACATTGCTAAAACTACTCGAACTGTTGTTAGTTGAACCACATGAGAAAATATTTCATTGAAATCAATACATTCCTTTTGAGCATATCATTTGACCACCAGTCTTGCACGATACCTCTCAACTTGATCGTCACCATTTTGCTTGATTTTGAAGACCCATTTGTTACCAATTGGCTTCATTCCTTGTGGTAGTGGCACAAGGTCCCATGTATTATTTTTATGAAGGGCTTCAATTTCTTCTTGCATTGCCATCATCCACAGTGAAGCATCTGAGCTTTTTATTGCCTCCTGGTATGTTGATGGCTCACCGTCCTCTGTTAAAAGGCTGTATGCAATATTACCTTCTATAACATAATCTGAGTGCCAATTGGGACGTCTTCTCACACAATCTGATTGACGAGTTGTTGGAGCTTCAAAACTCTCTAGTTCATGTTCATCATGTATTGGTTCTGCTTCAGAAGAATCTCCTTGTTCAAACTCTTTTTCCACATGTATCTGCGTAGTCTCTGACTTTTCAGCGCTACCATCTTCTTCTTTTCTTTGTATCTTATCTTCTACAAAGATAACATCCCTGCTGATGATCACTTTGCGGGCAGTGGGATCCCACAAGCGATACCCCTTGACTCCATCAGCATACCCCAAGAATTTGCATTTCCTGGATTTTGGATCCAGCTTTGAGATTTCTTGGGAGTTGTACATCACGTACACAATACTTCCAAATATATGGAGGTTTGAATAATCAGCTGGTTTACCAGTCCACATCTCCATTGGTGTCTTCAGCTCTATTGCAGTTGATGGAGCTCGATTCACCAAATAACAAGCGGTATTGACTGCTTCTGCCCAGAATGATTTTTCTAGGCCTGTATCCCTCAACATTGCTCTTGTTCTTTCTAACAAGGTTCTGTTCATCCGCTCTGCCACTCCATTTTGTTGAGGAGTGTTTGCCACTGTGAACTGTCTTTTGATGCCTTCTTTCCTGCAAAAGTCATCAAATTCTCCGCTTGTGTATTCTCCTCCATTATCTGTTCTGAAACACTTGATCTTATTTCCAGAATCAAGTTCCACCCGCGCTTTGAAGATTTTGAAAGTTGAAAACACATATGACTTCTTCTTAATAGGATACACCCAACATCTCCTAGAGTAGTCATCAATAAATGAGACAAAGTATTTTGCTCCACCTAGGGATGTAACTGGTGCTTGACATACGTCAGAATGTACCAATTCTAGAACATTTTTGCCTCTAGAATTTGACGTGTTGAATTTCAACCGATGCTGCTTACTTGTTATACAATGCTCACACAAAGAAAGTGATATCTTTGTTAAGCCGGGAAGTAGCTTTTGCTCCACAAGGACTTTCATTCCTTGTTCTGACATGTGTCCAAGTTTTTGATGCCATAGCATTGCAGAATCTGAACTACATGAGGCAACAGAGGCTTCTGCTTCTAGCAAAGTCTCTCCCTTCAGCATGTATAAGTTTGCTGCTATCTTTTCGCCTTTCAGCACCACAAGCGCTCCACGGAACACCTTCATGATTCCTTTCCGTGTTTCAATCTTGCTTGCATTATTATCCAACAATCCGTAGGATAATAAATTTTTCTTTAGGCCTTTCACGTGCCGCACATCTCGAACAACTTTAATTGTTCCATCATACATCTTCAATTTGATGGTTCTCACGCCAATGATTTATAAGGCATGATCATTGCAACTATACACAGATCCTCCTAAGACATGTTCATACTGATGAAACCATTCTCTTCTTGAGGTCATGTGATATGTTGCTTCTGAATCAATGAGCCATATATCTGCAAATCTTTTTCTTCCTTCCACGGTGGTTGACGCTTCACAGCATAATGCATCTCCATCATCTGAAGTGTTTGCGGTATTGCCTTATGGATTGGAGTTTTTATTTAGACTCCAACAATCCTTCTTCAAGTGACCATTCTTTCCACAGTTGTAGCACTTTAAATTCTTGTTGCTCCTCGACTTTGATCTACCATGTTTGTGACTGCTGCTTTGGCCACGTTTTGTTGATCTCCCTCTCGTCGTTGTCAACGCTTCTGCTTGTTGCAGATTTACTTGTCTGTCTTCCTTGTTCTTGCGCCGATTTTCTTCTTGTAGAACAACAGCTGCAACGTCATTGAAGACTAGACTGGTGACATTATTGTTTGTCAAGTTGATGATGAGTTGATCATACGAATCCGGTAGACTTTGTAGTAGAAGTTCAGCACGTTCTTGTTCTACTATTTTACAGCTTAAGGATGTAAGCTGAGAAAATAAAGTGTTCAGTGTGTTTAATTGCTCTATCACTGAAGTAGATTCTGACATCCGAAGAGTGTACAATTTCCTCTTAAGGAAAATTTTATTGTGCAACGATGTGGCCTCATACAATTTGGTGAGATGATCTCATATCTCCTTAGCTGTTTTCTTCTCCTCGATGCTTGACAATACTTCATCTGCTAATGCTAGATGAAAGTTTGCCATAGCATTTCCGTCCATCTCGTTCCATTTATTGTCATCTGCGAAATCCATCGGCCTTTCATTGATAGCCGCTAGACACCCGTCTTTCCTCAGGATGGCCTTCATCTTCAATTTCCACAGTGAGAAATTTCTCCCATTGATTTTTTCAATATCAAATTTTGTTGCCATAGCTTCTATTATTGATAGCTCCCACTATTTCACTATCGTGAATAGTTCTCTAGAACCTCAAAGAATTGGTAATACCTTCTTATTATCTTATGTTGGAGGATCCACCTTTTGGTGGCAACCACAAAGACAATAAGCAGATATTACACACTTAAATCTGGCTCTGATACCAATTGTTGTGGAAGACGGCTATCAGATAGAGCAAAATCGCAACTGATAATTTGAGAAAATAAAAATGAAGATAAAAGAGACACAAAATTTACGTGGGAAACCCCTGAATAATATAGGGTAAAAAACCACAGGCAACGGTAGAAGAATTTCACTATGAGAAAATAGAAATTACAACCTCTCTCGATCTACCAAGGAGAAAACAATGATAATTCTCTCTAGATAAAAAGGAGAAAACAACTCTCAAGAAACTTTCTAAAATCTCTCTAGTATTGGAAGAAAGCTAGAATGCTTTGGGATGGTTTTGAAGCTAAATAAGTTAGGGTATTTATAGTTGAAGCTTTAAGGACTAATTTGTAAATATCCTAAATTATAATGGCTAAAATTGAGGTTCTACCATTTCCAAAATTCAGCAATAACTGCTGCCCTCTTTTTTTTCAAGCAGCACCGAAAGTTGTATTTATTATGCACACTTTCGGTACAGAGTTAACACTGTGTACTCATCTTACTCATTCAAATATTATATATAGTTGTCTTCATCGGGTTATGTTGAAGGGAGATTCACTATCAATTATTTCAAAGCTCAAATCAACTCAAGATGACAGTTGAGTGATTAGTGTCAACATTTGGGATGCAAAAGATTTAGGTTCCAAATTCACGGATTGCTCTTTCCACTATGTCCCTAGAAATGAAATGTAGTGGCCCATGCTTTAGCGAAGGAAAGGTTGCTTCTTACCGGGGATTATATTTGGGTTGAAAAAGCACCACATGGAGTGGAATCTCCGGTTGCCGAAGACAGAAGATGGATCTATCCACCGTAGTTTTGGCAGCTGTCGGCATTGTCTTGTTCGAAGGGTTGGTCTTCCTGTTTATGCTGTTATTGACCGGACCCTTTTCGTTTTGTTCCCCTCCTAGCTTGGCTCTACATCGTCTCTCGATTTCCTATCGCTTCCCATAATGATTTTTGAGAGTTTGGTATGTTTCCCGTTAGTCTTTTTTTCCCCTTTTGTAATATTACTCCGCATAATAATATGCCAGCTGGCACTTTGTTCAGAAAAAATATTATATATATTTTATTGGATAAAGCATATAAATGATCTCCAACTTTAGGGTGTTGTTTTGTTGAGTCTCATGTTTATTAAAAGTTATAAAATAGTCTCTCAATTATAGAGTGATGCTTTGTTGAGTCTCTCAACTATTAAAAGTTACATAATGGTCAATCGACTATTTATATGTTCTAAACTCGTTCTTTTCCATTAAAAGATTAGTTGTCTGAATTGGATGTTAACAAGTTGACTGAGATATGATAAAATCGGATCTAGAATTGTTTGAGTTGTATTTTGTGAATTAACTCTCTATTAATATTATGTCATTGAGTCAATGTTTGAAACATTATGCTGTCGAGCTAGTGCTTAAAAGCAACAATGATTCCATCAGACATTATTAAAATATAATTTTATCATATCCCAATCAACATGTTAATGTTCAGTACTCGGAAGACAATCAATTTTTCAATAGAATATAACTAGATTGAAACATATGAATAATTGGGTAACCATTTTGTAACTTTTAATAACTGAGATGCTTAACAAAACAACATCCCATAATCAAGGGATCATCTTATAACTTTTAATAGTCAATGGACTCAACAAAATAACACACTATAATCGGGACCATTTATATATTTTACCCATTTTTGTTCTAAAATGTCATATTATGCAAGTTTACCGACGTTGACTATATATAAATCTGGCAAGAAAATGATGCGGTAATCAAGGTTGGCCATTCCCCTTTTAGGCAAGACCCAATAGCCAAATGCATTTTGTGTTCTACGTGGTTGCCATTCCCGCCGCCGTTTCACTGGTCAGATTCAATATCTCGGAGTGTATGACCTGAATCTGGCTCAAGAAGAAGGAACAAAAGAATCATACTTTTAATTTCGAAAACTAAATATAGTTTTTGATTAAATCATAAATAAATAATTAAAATCCATTTAATAGGGTTTGTTACGAATTTTAAGCAGGTGACAGTATGACTGAAACAACATCCATAAGTTAATCAATTACTAATTTTGGCACATAAATCCCTTTAAATATGCCCTAAAATGAAATATATTTCGTCAAAACTTCACATTCATAAAGCTGCCACTCCACTACACTCATTTTAGAGTAAAACCGCTAATCCACAAATGGCGTCCATGGCTGCAATGTCCGCTACGACACCGATCAACGGTTCTTACGTTTCATGGAGCCACCCTACATCCACTGCTCCGAATAACTTGTCGTTCTCGACTTCCGCTCTTTTCGGTGACAAGTTTGATTTCAGAAACGTCACAGCTTCCTACCAAACAAAACGGACTCCGTTTACCATCTCGCCAAAAGCCGTTTCGGATTCCAGGAACTCCCATGCATGCCTTGAACCGGACACTAGTCGAGTAACTTTCCGTTTGTTTTTCTGATATGCCGATTGACGTTTTTCTGTTTATTATTGTTGTTTTATGAAAGTTTGGAAAATTCTGATTGTTTGGCAGAGTGTTTTGGGGATTATATTAGGAGGCGGAGCAGGGACAAGGCTTTACCCATTGACAAAGAAGAGAGCAAAGCCAGCCGTTCCGTTAGGAGCAAATTATAGGCTAATTGATATTCCTGTTAGCAACTGCTTGAACAGTAACATATCCAAAATCTACGTTTTAACTCAGTTCAATTTAGCTTCCCTAAACGGCATCTTTCCTGGGCATACGCGAGCAACATGGGCGGTTACAAGAAGGAAGGGTTTGTTGAAGTTCTTGCTGCTCAGCAGAGTCCTGAAAACCCAAACTGGTTCCAGGTTAGCTATTACTAGAATTGATTCTATTGTTTATGAATTATATATTTATATAAAAAAAAAGAGTGTACAGGGGATAGCAGATGCTGTGAGACAATATTTGTGGCTGTTTGAGGAGCATAATATTATGGAATTCTTGGTTCTTGCTGGGTACCACTTATATAGAATGGATTATGAAAGGTTCATTCTGGCACATAGAGAGACTAGTGCGGATATTATTGTGGCCGCGTTTCCGATGGATGAGAAACGGGCCACTGCGTTTGGTTTGATGAAGATTGATGAAGAAGGGCGTGTAATTGAGTTCTCTGAGAAACCTAAAGGGGACCAGCTGAAAGCGATGCAGGTAGAATGATGAGATTTTCACATGATCAGTATCCAGGGTTATTATGATCTTTGCTTCTGGTTTTAATTTTTGATGGTGTGTGTTTAGGTTGACACGACAATTTTAGGACTTGATGATAAGAAAGCAAAAGAAATGCCTTTCATTGCTAGTATGGGCATATATGTTGTGAGTAAAAACGTGATGTTGGATCTTCTTTCAAATAAGTTTCCAGGCGCCAATGATTTTGGAAGTGAAGTCATTCCAGGTGCTACTTCCATTGGGATGAGGGTAAGCATTCACTTCATGCATGCATGCATGGCTGTTACCTTTATCATTCTGAATTACTCCTTGTATTATGGAATTGAAGAGCTGACCTTTGAAATAATTTGTGAATACATGTAGGTACAAGCTTACTTGTATGAGGGCTACTGGAAGGACATCGGTACGATAGAGGCATTTTACAATGCAAATCTGGGAATCACCAAAAAGCCAGTGCCAGATTTTAGGTATTTTAACGGATTCCTCACTACATTATCATTTTACCAGCTTGGTGGAATAACTTAGATACTTGTATTGTTCCCAGTTTCTATGACCGTTCATCTCCAATCTACACACAGCCTCATTATTTGCCTCCATCCAAAATGCTGGATGCTGATGTTACAGACAGTGTTATCGGCGAGGGCTGTGTTATTAAGGTTTGTTCCTTGAGAATAATCTGCTTCGTTTTTTCAATTGGCCTATGGTTTAAAATGGAAATTTGACTACGTACTGGGCTGACGACAGAACTGCAGAATTCACCATTCTGTTGTTGGTCTTCGATCTTGTATTTCAAAGGGTGCAATCGTAGAGGATACCTTACTGATGGGAGCAGATTATTACGAGGTACTATAGTATACCCTCAGTTTTTTAGTTGAACATTTTTCATTGGTAATAATCAGTATTAATGTCGTCATTATTTCCTTCCTGCAGACTGAGGCTGACAGAAAGTTTTTAGCTGAAAAGGGGAGCGTTCCAATTATTATAGGGAAGAATTCGCACATCAAGAGAGCTATTATCGACAAGAATGCTCGAATTGGCGACGACGTAAAGGTTTGTGTTTATTTATTTTTCCTTTCTACTCCATTAATTCAACCCATCTCCTTGGGAAAAGAGATGAATGGTGGTTGCAATTTCAGATCATTAACAGCGATAATGTGCTAGAAGCTGAAAAGGAAACGGATGGATACTTCATAAAGAGTGGTATTATAACGATAGTAAAGGATGCCTTGATTCCTAGTGGAACTCTAATTTGAGGGTTTTGGTTGCTTAGAGAAGCCATTTTAAACGCACTCCACTCCAATCATTTATGAACAAGAGATGACAAATAGAACATTTTGTATCTGATCGGACCTACTGCAAATTGCTAATTATCAAGGGTTTAGGATAACAAAAGTTTCAACCTTATGGTAATTTGGTAGATGTAGTATTTATTATTTATATTTTAATGCATAAATTAATTTATTTTTTCAATTTTTAATTTGTCATATAGTTTAGTTTGAATAAAGTGAAGAAATAAATATTATTTATTGTGAATCAATCATATTTTTTACTTATATTTCTAGTAGAGTTAATTGTAGAACATATTCTTAAACTATGATGCTATCTTAAATTGATCCCTAAATTTTGAAATATTTTATATCATTCCTCAAATTATATTCTTATTCTTAATTGATTTTTAAATTTTAGAACATTCTATATCAGACTACAAACTATCAATATCATTCCATTTTGATCATTCCTCAAATGAATGTAAATCATGCCCAAAGCATGATAGTTGAATTGGTTTCAACTGTTAAAATTCTCGTAAATGAAAAGTAATATAAGATGGTCATACAACGAAAATGAGTGTTCCTGAAGAGACTCAAGACATAACTAATAATACAACTCAAGAAGAGTTTTAGATACATGAAAAATAAAAATAAAAATAATGAAGAGATCTCCATAAGTTATGCTACTACGAGAAAAATAATGTAACCTAAATATAAAAGTTGTGATAATGATTTTACAAACAATATTTATATAGAAGTAAAAAAATAAAATGAGGTTCTTAATTTGAAATCTATCTAGGAGTATTGATGTGAAAATAATTGGCTAAAATGGAAAGACGTTATTTAAGTGAAGTTAAATCAATTTCGAAAATATGTACAAGTAGTCTAAACACCTAAAGGTGTAATACAAGTGTATAAATGGTTTGTGGAAATAATTATTATGCATGAGATTTTCAAACATTATTTTCGAAAATATGATGCAAGCGCATCATAATTGTTTTCAGAATATTTGAGATAAAAAAAACTTGAAACCAAGTTTTTGTTTCGACCTGTAGATTGGGTTTTTAAATATGACTTTTTGTAAAAAAAAATATTATACAAATAATGTAGAAATAATTATTATACACGAGATAAGCCGAGAAAGTAGGTAGACCTAGCATATCCAGAAGATATGTGATTCGGTTCCACATGATAAGATGTCAATTATCTTGTACAAAGACAATGTAAAATGTATAACTCAACTGAAAAGATGATACATTAAAGGAAACACATTTTTCTAAAGTTTTCTCATTCATGATCTTCACAAGAATATTAATATAAATATTCGACTAATCCGTTCAAGTGATATTTTAAAAGATCTATTCACCAGTGTATTATTTACTTGAATATTTGAAGATTGTATTCAAGGTTGAATTGTAATACTAAAAAATCTTATGTGATATTGTCTTGAGGGGAGTAAATATGCGTTGTACTCTTTTTTCCTTAATCAAGGTTTTGTCACACTAAACTTTCTTGGTAAGATTTTTTTTAATGAGGCAACATGTTATGTGTATTAAAGATATGTGTACTCTTTTTCTTTAATTAATTTTTTTCTCACGAGATTTTTATCTTAGTAAGGTTTTCATCTCTGATGCAAATCCATGTTACACTTACATCGATAACATGTTAAAAATATAGTTTGATATAATATATAAATTATTTATATATCTTAGTTTTTTTTCTTTGTATTTTTCTATTGATAATATATTTTTGTCCTATAGAATTTTATAAGTCCACCTCTCCTAAAATTTTAGAAGTTCGCCTCCTCTAACAAAAAATCTTGTGTTCATCCCTGCTTAAAGATACTAATAATGTTAATATTCAATTGTTTATATTTATATTTTTATATGAATGTTTTGAAAAAAAATCTGATGGAGTATGAATGTGAAGCTTTATCGTCAAAAAAGTGTTTTGGTGGTTGTGTTAACAAAGGAAGAAGGTGAAGGTGACGAGAAAGATGACGATGATCATGTTTAAGAGGGAACACTACAGCAAAATAGAGTTTTAGCGGCATTTTTTAGTCATATAGCAACGTTTTTAAGCGCCGCTAAAAGCACTTGCGGCGATAGGAAAAACGCCGCAAGAAGCGCCTGCCATACCAGTGCCGCTAAAGTTAACGGCGTTTGAGAACAAAAAACGCCGCAATAGGTCAAGATCTATAGCGGCGTTTTTGGAACAAATGCCTAAAAGGTCGATATCTATAGCGGCAATTTTGGAACAAATGTCGCAAAAGGTTGATATCTACGACTTTTTTGGAACAAAAGCCGCAAAAAGTCAGATCTATAGCGGCATTTTTGGATACAAACGCCGCAAAAGGTCAGATCTATAGTGACATTTTTGTAACAAACGTCGCAAAATGTCAGATCTATAGTGGCGTTCCGCAAAAAGTCAGATCTATAGTGTCGTTTTGTTGATAAAAACGTCGCAAAAGGTAATATCTATAGCGGCGTTTTTGGATACAAACGCCGCTAATTATCTTTCTTTAGCTAAGATTAATTGATTTTGCATATTTCATTTCTGCTCTACATCACCTAAATTTAATATCATGTAGCTTTATCTAACTAATAGCAACCATACATTTTAATTAAGACACAGTTATGCAGAAAAATACTTAACAACAAAATAAATTAAAATTTATAAATTTTAAAATTAAATGTAATGTAGTTTGACATTGCATCCCGAGCTTAGTTTGACATAGAGAAGCCCATTAAAATTTATACAAGTTCTTACAAAATTAGATTCACCTCTATACAGTTACCGGTAAAAAGAAAAAGGGCAACTTGAAAGAAAGAAAAGTTGCCTCCATACCCGTATGTGACATACGGCTCCACCTTCTGCAGCATCTCCATCACAAAGACACCACTGAAAACTTTCCTCAATCTCAGCCTGTACAAGATGTTCCTAGTTTTTGGATGCATATCATTTTTGCTGCAACAAAGGGGAAAAAATCAGACTGAAAATTTTGGAAGCAAAAATATTGAACAAGAACAAGATTCCCTCTATTTTTGGGCAAACAAAAAAACACATCCTTCATAGGAGCTTGACAAAATTTCCTACGCCTCCTCCACAATGCTCCTCCCTTCCAAAAGGGAGAAGAAAGAAAAGAACACAATGAAGGAAGAAAGGAACTATATAGGGAATACAAGGAAAGAAATAAAAACATTAGGCGTGATCTTACCATCCATCCCAATTTTCAGTCCAAATCGTTGGTTTGTTAGGGGAATTTGGTCAGGTATCAATCTGCAAGAGAGAACAAAGGAAGACAAACAAAAGAAGGTAAAGTATAATTAAAGAAAAACACAAATTTGTTGTTTCAGATATCAAGGTTGTAAACAAAATAGAAATTTAAAAACAAGAAAGCAAGCATCTTCCATGATTGGATATGCACAAGCATTACAAAGAAAACCAAAGAATTAAAGGTAAGTACCTTACTATATCACCCGGAGCATCATTTTGCTTGCACATCACCCATGGAACCCCAGCACCAAGTCCCAAAGCCATGTTAGCAGCCCACTTGACATACTCTTTCCCCTTCTGGCCATATGAACCCTCCACATTGCCATATTCATTCTCAATCTGATAAAATTTTATCCGAGTTAAAGAATCTATGGGAAAGAGAAATTCTTGTCCCAATCTTTGGATGCACATGGATTTGAGAGAGAATTAGAATCAAAATGAGTTTTATTACTGTATATTATTAAAGAGGTAAAATGGCCACTAGAATAGCTAAGACACCATATTTTCGGCTAAGACATTTTCTTTCAAGGACAAACAACTATTTATTTTGAGAGAGAATTAGAATCAAAATCAGTAACGAATTATAAAAATGAGCAAACATATAAATTTATTAGAGTCTTTACAAATACAATATATTCAAGTAAGTGCAAAGTTGTTCTAACGAGTTGATAATAAATAAACACTTAGGTAATTTTTGTTTACTGGTAACTTACCTTACAGTAAACGATATGTTAACCACTGCTTAGAAAGTAGTCTTGAGAGAAAAATAACACTAGACATAGCATCGTGGCAGTAGTTGAGAATCATACATTATTAAATGAATTATCTGATATCTAAATTACTTGTAGGGACTACCTGCATCTTTTATTCTTCAAGAATCAAGATAGGATTTTCTTCTATATAAAGAGTTCAGATTTAGTTTAAACAATGGCTATTGTGACAATTTGACTCTAGATAGGATTGTCCATCTATGACAATGATGAACCAAATCATATGTAGAAATCCATATCAAATAAAATAATAAAAATCCAAAATCCACGTTAGACTCACGAGTTGCTCGATTCAACCGTTAATGAAAAACAAACTTGACTCAATTGATTACTCTTACCACCCAAAATTTTGCTCGAGCACAATTAGGAAAAAATCAAGATATAAAAGACTTAATTAGAATTATCATTACCCAAAAGAATTATCAGTACCATCAAAATATGTATGATGACAATCATGCACACAACCTGCCTAAACATCCTCACATACACTACATCATGAATGCAAATAATCTGCCTATAAAATGCAATTCATTTCAACTAACCCTCATCATATTCAATCAATTAGCTCAAATGCAAGTCTCTCCTGCACAGATTGATCCCACCCGTCAATCAGCATGCTAATTAATTAGGTCCAAAACATGCCACACACCTATGCACACAAAACTATTAATTTACAAACTCCATCAGGTACTTCAAGAGTGATATGGCTTTGTTTCTATCGATATGTTTAAATTACAATACAAACCAATTTAGAGGGACCTAGAGGAACAAAATAGTGGGGAAAAAAAGAATCAGAAGGGGAAATAACGATATCATATTGTTTCATCTTGGAGACTGTTCCGAGCAGATGGTTGAAAGACACAATTGAGGGCAAGTTTCTCATTAAAATCATGAAATTGAAAAAACTCATAGCTTCATCAAGCTCAAAGGATCTCGATTTACACTTATCTAGGGCCGGTCCAATGAATTTTAATGCCCTGTGAGAGATAATAATTTTATGCCCCTATACTTGTATTGTATTTCTTGTTCTTGTTTTTTTTTCGTTTTCTATTTTGGGCACCCAATGGTTGTTTTTGAGGTAACATATTTAAAAGTAATCAATAAAACAAATATAGTAGCAAGTAAATAATAAAACAGATATATTAGCAAGGAAATATACAACCTGACCGTTGACCGAAGTTTATGTTGTTGACTTGTTCTTTCTCACAATCAACTGATCTGGAAAATTAATGATGAAATCAAAATAATCAGAAGGAATCACTCTAAAAAATGTCTTTAACGGAAATATTTAGCCACTGTTTTTTTTCCATCAAACTAAGTTTGCCACTACACAATCAAAATTCAAACAATCAAACTATAAGCACTAGATTTGTTAAACAAAGTGAACTAAACTCATAAAGCTTTGTTTCTAGATGAAATGGGAACTTAATACATTTTATGCCTAAGTTTTACGTTTTTTCTACAACTAAAACTACATTGCAGAAAACCCATTTCTATTTTACCTTAACTTCCTTGAATAAAGAAATGCAAATAGAAATAAAAAGCCATTGATGTAAATAAAGAAAACAAAAGAGGCATGCTTTTGAATATTCAAATAGAAAAACCCATAACCCAAATGACCCAGATTGGTGTAATCTCAATACTTTTCACCCAAAGAAAAAGAATGCAACTTTTTTTTAGGCTAGTAACATCATCCAAAGAATACCCATTAACTCATTTTGTCCAAAAACTCCAACGAAAACCCAACGATTATGTTTTTTTTTTAAAAATAAAGCTAAAAAGAGTGAAGGAAACCTGGAGGTGGGTAATCCTTTACAGAGTTCAGTGCTGCAAGACAAGGCTCCTTTGTGGAGCCAAGAATATGGCCAAATATATGTGCAAAACTGATGCCCCTCAAATATTGTTGCCCTAGGCTAAGGCCCAGGTGGCATAGGTATTGGGGCCGACCCTGCACTTATCTAGACCAATGTCTCCAGATGGGTTGGTTTAAACATACCCATATTCACATTTTCAACAGAAGCAGTGGAAAAAATTGAAAGGAAACACGTAATGGGCAGTTTAGAAAAGGAAAATGGAAGAGAATTACCTTTCGAAAGGAAGAATCAAAGCAGGAGTCGCGGAGGTTATTCCCTTCATCGTATGTAAATGTCAAATTACTGCCACGACCTAAAATCCAATCGAACCCTAAAGCTTGAATCCATAAATGACACTGGTGGTTTACTGACTGATATTTTGAAATTTAGCCCTAGGACGAAGACACCAGAAATTTAAGTCGCATAAAAGGGGAAAACATGTTCATCAACGTAGTTATAAAGAGATCCAATAGAAAAGGAAAAGAAAAATTACTGGTAAGACGATGACGAGGATTTTGAAGAGCCTCGACCAGGAATGGATCAACGGCTGACTCTTTGTCGTTGACAGCTGCGTCGGAGGCAGATGGGCTTGATTTAACGACGGTATTTACTGGTAACTCGAACAACTTTCTCCATCGAATGCCCAAACGAGAAGTTGCTGCAACTAAAGGTTAAGGGGAAAAATGAAAAAGGTTAAAAGGGAGTGAGACTTAAAAACTATACACTTGCGGCGTTTGTAAATAAAAACGCCACAAAAGTATGAGTCTATAGCGGCATTTGTATAAAAACGCCACTAAAATACAAGTCTATAGTGACATTTGTATAAAAATGCCATACAGTACTATTCTATAGCGGAGTTTGTCAAAAAAACGCCATTACACATGACCCTATTGCGACGGTTTTATAAAAATACTGCTACAGTACTACTTTTTAGCGGCATTTGTCAAAAAATGCCACTATACATGACCCTGTTGCGGTATTTTTATAAAAACGGCGCTAAAGTACAACTCTATTACGGCGTTTTTTTAAAAACGCCATTATTGATGAACCTATTGCGGCGTTTGTATAAAAACGCCACTAAAGTACTACTTTGTCGCGGCGTTTTTATAAAAAAAATGCCACTAAAGTTACCATTTTGTGGCGTTTGGGGTTTAAACGCCGCTATATGTTTAAAGCTAGTGATGTTTACTCCCAAAACGCCACTAAAAATGCCGTTGTAGAACTGTTTTGCTGTAGTGGAAGCGAAGAGGGAGATAATGTGCATTTGACTATTGGGTCTTGCCTAAAAGGGGAATGACCAACCTTTATTATCAGATCATTTTCTTGCCAGAGTAATATATAGTCAACGTGGCTAAGCTTGCATAATATGATATATAAATATATAATCAAGTTTTAGAATAATATATATATAATATTTGGATTAAGAAGACAAGTATATAGTACTTGTAAGGTCCTGAACAAAATCTTAAACAAGTCGACCAATCAATGTGTTGAGTTGATGTTTTGTATGAAGGATGTTTGGAATTGAGTTGTACATTCTCACCGACCAACATATATTAAGGTGTAAGGCTCTGACTTTTGGGCATTACAGCTCGTTAAATTCACAAAATAATATAAACAAAAGAATTGAAGTTGAGATGTTAAGCAGCCGGACATAAATGAAAGCGACATTCATGGTCTTCATTCTCACACTGGCCATGGCACTCAGCTGCATCTCACGCAACTGTAAGCTAACCCATTTATCCATGACTTCACATAATTTTTTAGAGGAAAAACTACGTCCGATATCATTAAATTTGAGGCGTTATAATGTTTTTACCATTAAAATTTTAATTGTTTGAATTATTGCACAAAATTTTGGTTCTAACTTTAATTATATAACCATTAAATTTTAACGTCACAATGATATGGATGAATCTTTCAGTCACTGTGATGACACAGATAAAATAGTGTCATTTTGCCGCGACTATTGATGTCCAAACGACTTTGTTTTATACATTGAACTTTAGGGGAGTATCTATTCAAAATAAAACTTTAGGGGCATATTGATTTTATCATTAAACTTTAAAAATGTCTAGTCACTAGTCTTTTTCGATTGTCGTTTGCAGCCAATCATCTCATGTCACTGATTGTCTTTTTGTAGTAAGATTGGTATCAAAACGTTCACATTTCTCATATTTCTTCTCATATGATTGATTTTTCGCGAAACTCACTAAAAAAAGTTACCAAAATTCATCTAAAGATTCGATGTGCTAATACTCTGATCTTCTCTTATGACCATTCAATGAGACTAATTTTGAGACATATTATTCGTCTTCTTGAAATAATGTCTCTCGCTATTGGATTTTCGAACAAACACTTTAAACCTTTCAAATATGAGAAAGCCCCCATACCCCTAGAAAGTGGTGGATTTTTTTTTGTTTAATTTCGTCAATTTTAAGTGAGTTCCGTGGAAAATGAGAAAAGAGAGGATTTGAAATTTAAACATTTTGATATGAGTCTTGTCGTGAAAGAGGATCAATGATGGATGATGATTGACTATCAACGGAGGTCAGAAAGGTGTAGTGCCAAAAAGTAATATGTTTTAAAGTGTAGTGGAATAATCGATACACTCTTAAAGGTCAGTGTTTAAACCGATATCGTTTTGGGCATCAATAACTACACTAAAGCGATGTTATTTTGTACATGTCATCACATTTTTTGGATTTTAACGGTTAACGGCCCAATAATATAATTGAAGTCAAAATCAAAGTTTAATATTATATTTAAAACAACCGAAAGTTTATCAGTATAAACTATACTTCGTATAAAGCTGAGCGATATATGATATGGAGTTCCCTTTTTAAAATTCTAAAATTGAAAGAAAACATATATTTAGATATATTTGAATTTAAAATTTTAAATTATTATAAAAAATAATATCAACTGAATTAATATCCAATTGATCTAATAAATTTATAAAGAACAACCATTGTAATGCGAAATATCGGCCCATAATGTAAAGTTCTATGGACTTGGAAGAAATGAATCATTCGGTCGAGTTTGCACGGCAATAGTATTCCTTTTCTTTCAATAATAAAATAGGTATACGCGGCGAATAGCAGACGTAGTAGAAGGAGATTAATGAATGGTGAATGCTTTAATGGACGGCAGAGATTTCCCTATTTGGTTTGGTTTGGTTTGGTTTGATGGGTAAAATAAATTAATATTGCTTTCTTCCTTTTTTTTCTTTTTGGAGATTCGCATGCAAATTGCATTAATTATAATTTTTGGAGATTTTCCACTTACTTTTTAATAAGTAGTGGATATATTCATAATAATAATGCATGTCATCTTTGTTGTGAACCTACCATTTCATTCTATTTCCGTGTAGATTATTTATTAATATAAGCGTCACCTCTCTATTTGATAAATCTCTTCCCCTGCTTCTGCCTCTTGTTTGGGCCCTTCTTCATTGCCTCCTTTCTCACTGTTTTCTTTTTCTCCTTTGCTAGACTTCTTTTAGTTTCTCAGAGAACTCAATTATACGCCCTTCTTCATCAATCTTCATCAAATTAAATGCAGTAGCCCATTTCTCATCCATAAGAAATGCAGCTACAGTAATATCAGCACTAGTCTCTCTACGTGTTAGAATAAACTTTTCATAATCCATTCTAAATAAATGGTCTCCGACAAGAACAGAGAATTCCATAATATTATGCTCTTCAAACAACCACAAATATTGTCTCACAACATCTGATGTGCCCTGTACACTCATTTAAAAATAAAAAGTAAAATATATACATATATAATTCACGACCAATAGAATCCATTTTAGTAGTAGCTAACTTAGAATTAGTTTGAGTTATCAATACAAGAAAATCCAAATTGATTCCAGGTTAGCTACTACTAAAATGGATTCTATTGTTTATGAATTATATAATTTTTAATTTTTAAAACGAGTGTACATTAGACAACGCATATTGTAAGACAGTATTTGTGATTGTTTGAAGAGCATAATATTATGGAATTCTTGGTTATTGCTAGGGACCATTTATATAGAATGGATTATGAAAGGTTTATTCTGGCACAAGACTAGTGCTGACATTACTGTGGCTGCATTCCGGATAGATGATAGTGTTGAAATGCACCGAAAAAGGGCATTAATTTAGTCAAAAAAGGGAGGTAGGCACCGAATTTTGCAATGTCAAAATTAGGTGAAAATGGTTGAAAATTAAATGGGTAAATTACAAAATTTAGTCATTGCAATTTAGGGTATTTATAAGATTAGTCCTTAAGCTGCAACTATAAATACCCTAGCTCATTTAGCTTCAAAACCATCCCAAAGCATTCTAGCTTTCTTCCAATGCTAGAGAGAATTTAGAGAGTTTCTTGAGAGTTGTTTTCTCCTTTTTATCAAGAGAGAATTGTCATTGTTTTCTCCTTGGTAGATCAAGAGAAGTTATAATTCCTATTTTCTCATAGTGAAATTCTTTTACCGTTGCCCGTGGTTTTTACCCTATATTATTTAGGGGTTTTTTCACGTAAATTTTGTGTCTCTTTTATCTTAATTTTAATTTTCTCAAATTATCAGCTGCGATTTTGCTCTATCCGATAGCCGTCTTCCGCAACAATTGGTATCCGAGCCAGATTTGAGTGTGTAATATCTGCTTATTGTCTTTGTGGTTGCCACCAAAAGGTGGATCCTCTAACATAAGAAAGTAAGAAGGTATTACCCATTCTTTTTAAGGTTCCATAGAACTATTCACGATAGTGAAATAGTGGGAGCTATCTGTAATAGAAGCTATGACTACGAAATTTGATATTGAAAAATTTAATGGGAGAAATTTCTCATTGTAGAAATTGAAGATGAAGACCATCCTGAGGAAAAACGGTTGTCTAGCAGCTATCATTTAAAAGCCAGCAGATTTCACAGATGACAACAAATGGATTGAAATGGACGGGAATGTTATGGTAAACTTTCATCTAGCATTAGTGATACATGCACCAGAGTCCATAATACATGCTTCTTTGGACTAATGTTTCTACTCGAACCTATTAAAAGAACAAAGTCTCGAAGATTCAAAGCATATTTATTTGGTAAGTATAATGTGAATGAATCATTAAACGATTCTAATGTTGCTCCCTTTAATGTTTCAGATTCGAGGTCGAATCTTTTTGAAGAAAGGGAGGATGATACATGCATCACAAGGCTCACATCAAAGGAAGAAGTAATAACTCTTCCAAATGATCCACTCGTCCAAGCATTGGAAAAGAAGATCAGAACAGAAGAAGACTTACGACGACTTTTTGAATGGGATCCTGATCTTATTTAGTCAAGATGTCTTCTGAATATACGACCGTCTGTCTCTTATCTTTCTAACGGTTCTTGAATCGCATCAATCCGATATCGGGAACTCAAGATATGGCTATTTTACTGAAGATGGTGCATGCAGAAAGTCCTATACAGGATTAAAACGGGATTTTGTAAATATCATGCACCACACACCCTAAAGCTAAGGATGATGAATTTACTATACCACTTGGCCCTATCACACGAGGCTGGACCAAACTTCTTAAAGACAAGCTTCAAATCGCAGTTCAAGCATTCATCCGTAAGGGTCTAATAGTAGCATATTTTCAACAACATTTTGAAGGGGATCCAATTGTTATCCGGTCAACATGTATTCTGGAGATACAACCGTCTGTCTCTTATCTTTCCAACGGTTATTGAATCGCATCAATTCGATATCGGGAACTCAAGATATGGCCATTTTACTGAAGGCGGTGCATGCAGGAAATCCTATACGGGATTAATACGTGATTTTGTAAATATTACGAATTTTCAATATTTATATTGATTATTTGTAATATAATTTAATATAGGATGATCAATTATCTTTTAGGATCAGATTTATTTTTAGGAATTAATTTGGGTTAAAACATATTTTTATTATTATTTTATTAGGAATTAGAGTTAAAACATGTTTAGTTTATTATTATTTTATCTCTAGTTATTTAGAACCTTTAGGATTCAGCCCCTATATAAAGGAGGTTCTTGTGAGGGAGATTAATCTTCACACTCCAATTTGCCTTTTCATTGCGACTATGAGGGTTGGTTAGAGTCATATTATCGTGTTTGTCTTTTCATTGCGACTAGGAGGGCTCGATAGGACATTATCCATCGATTTTCCACATATCCATCCACGCTATCATTCATCTTTACCGTTCACTTTCATAAGGGAGATCTTTTGATTTCTTGGTTTTTTTTTTTATTTTCAATTCTTTTATCTTTTATTTATCTTGTTTTAATCTTATTTTTTTTTATCTTGTTTCCAGCACACAAAAAAAAACCCTAAAGAACCTTAGTTATTACTGCCACCTTCACCATTCATCCCTCATTATTCTTCATCGAGACTAGATCTTTTTCTAGGTTTGATTCTTCAACAAGAGCAACGTTCATCAATCCGCCACCGCTTTCCTATCAATTGGTATCAGAGTTGGGCCGATTCTTGGAAATAAGCAAGCAATCTTGCTTGTTCTTGCACACAAAACCGTCAAGGTACCCCAACAGAGCTAGTCCAGAGAAGATTCATCGTTTCAGGTTCTTTTTATTTAATTTTAATTTAGATTCAAATCCTTCTTGTTAGTTTGCTATTTTTTTAAAAACAAAAAACAAAAAAAAAACCAAAAAAAAAGGCCAAAATTGCAAACAAAGGTATTTATGGCTTATTTTCTCCAGATATAATATTCATCATAATATAAATATCCAGTCCAAAATTCACCCAAATCAGAGTTCATTAGAGCCTTCAAATACGTTCTTCAAGTTTCATCGGCAGATTCGGTCTAGGATCTTGTCGAATTTCTTGAAAATTCTACAGGAGGAATTTTGTGGTGAAAATTTCCAGATTGAAACTTCATATATTGAAGATCATTTACACAAAAAAATCAGAATATTTGGAGATCAAGAACACCTTCGAACAAAGTGATCAAGAAAAATAGATTGTTTGAGGACTCACCGTTCAACAGAGTCCACTGGATACTACTGAAGGTATTTGGTTCTGAAATTTTACAGGTGGTTTCTTAACGCATCGAAAGACATTCAAGAATTTTCCCAAAATTTTTGGACACCGGTAACCCCCTCAAAAACGTTGCTCAAGTTGATCCAGAGTTTTCCAGGTTTCTGGGTTGGTTCTTTTTTTTCTTTGACTCTTAGTGCTTTAAGTTCTTTTGTTTTTTCTTTTTATTGTTCTTGTGCATTATCTAACACATTATCTTTCTTGTATTAGTAGGACTAAAGAGTTTGCATACTTCTTCCTTCTTTGCATTCTCGTTCTCTTGGAGTCTAACCCTTGTTTAGCCTCTTAGAACTTTTAAGTTATTTCTTATCGCCTTTGCTAGTAATCAAACTCCGATACGAACTGTGGAAGACTACTTGGTAAAGTGAGTTTTAAAGAGTACAAGATCGGCTTACTTGCCTCTCGTTGTGTTACTTTCTTGGAGTGACTTGTGAGGTTTCTTGCTTTGTTGAATTTACTTCCTTTTATTTTTATTTTACTTTAAAATCTTCTTTTCAGTGTTATAATTGCAGGATGGGTGACAATAACAATGAGACACTTACGGCTATCTTAGCCGTACTTGAACGACTCACAACTCAATTTGATCAACTTAATAATGCCTTGAGAGAATGACAAGAACTACAACTGGATCTACCAAACCAGAATCCAAGGCCAAACAATGCTGAACTTTTGGCCCCCAGGCGAGCACAACCACGTTTTCAAACACCCGAACTCTTTACAAAACCAAAGTTCACGATCCTGTCTTTTAAAGGAGACTACAATCCGGACAAGTACAACGATTGGGAAGGAAAAGTTGATCTCATGTTCGCATACCATGATTGCCCCCAAACTGAACAAGTTCCCCTCATTACTTTGGAATTCGAAGGATATGCTCACACTTGGTGGATGCAAACAAGGAAAAAGATTGAAAACTTCCAAATTCAACCAATCACTTCTTGGACTGAACTCAAACATGTCATGAGGAACCGATTCCTACCGACACATTATACACGAGAAGTTAAACAACGACTACACCGACTTCGACAAGGTAGAAGTTCAGTTGAAGATTACTACAAGGAGATGCAATCCTTACTAAATAGGGCTAACATAACTGAAGAAGAAGAGGACACCATGTCAAGATTCGTTGTCGGCTTAAACCCAAACATCACTGATCTTCTTGATCTCTATGGGTATGAAAACTTTGAAGATACACTAAAGAAAGCAATGACAATCGAAGCACAACTCCAAAAAAGATTCCGATTCAGAGAACAATACCAAGGTACTTCATTATCTCACCAAGGTAATCCTTCAATTCCTTCCACATCTTCTACTACATCTTCTCAAAAAAAGTCTAGAGATAACAAACCTGACAAGGAGAAACAACGACCAATAAAAAATGACACACTTCCAGCCTCTAAAGACGATACCCGAGCAAGAGACATCAAGTGTTTTAAATGCTTAGAAAGAGGCCATATTAGCCGCAATTGCCCAAACACGAGGACCCTAACCATACTAGGTGATGGATCTTACAATTCTGACTCCGATGACGACATCCCCGACATTCCAACACATGCTGAAGCTAAAGAAGATAGTGATGATTATGGAAGCGATGAGTACAATGGCACAATAATTAGTGATTCATCATACCTTAAACATCCAAGCATCCGACGAATCTGACATACAACGTTCCAACATCTTCCAAACACGCTGCCTAATCAAGGAACAACCATTCTCCATCATCATTGACAATGGTAGTTGTGTCAACGTCATTAGCTCCAACGTTGTTGAATCACTCAAACTTCCTTGCCAATGACATCCGAAACCTTATTGCTTACAATGGCTTAATTAGAGTGCCGAGATAAAGGTGGTTAAACAATGTCTCGTTAATATCAAGATGAGAAAGTATTGTGACGACGTATGGTGTGATGTAATTCTGATGCAAGCATCCCACATCCTCCTAGGACGTCCTTGGAAATACGACAATGACGTCACATATTATGGCCGGAAGAACACTTACACAATTCCAATAAAAGGTAAACCATTCTGACTTAACCCTCTACCCCCAAAGAGATTATCATAGATCAACAACGAATTCTCAAGGAGACAGGGAACTTAAAACAAAAGGCAAAAGAGGTCAAAATCGATAAAAGCCAAAAAAATGACCCACGAGTGGTGAGTGACCCTTGATGTGAAAATAAAAGAGTGTCTCAAAACATTTATGCGAGTGCAAAAGACTTGAGAGAGACCCTTTTTCAAAATAGGCCGTGCATTCTAGTCCGTTTCAAGGACTCCATTTTATCAACTATCACTAACATCACAGATTTGCCTAGTGTATTTTCTTCTCTATTGCAAGAGTTTCAAGATGTCTTAAGAAACCCACCGGATGGTTTACCACCTACAAGAGGGAATCGAACATCAAACCGACTTCATCCCTGGATCAACCATACCAAACCGCCCCGCTTACCGATGCAATCCTGAGGAAACGAATGAATTGGAACGACAAATAGATTCTTTGTTACAAAAAAGACACATTCGTGAGAGTCTTAGTCCTTGTGTGGTTCCCGTCATCCTAGTTCCAAAGAAAGATAGCACATTCAGAATGTGTGTAGATTACCGACCTATCAATCGAATAACAATCAAGTATAGGCATCATATTCCACGCCTAGATGATATGTTGGATGAACTACATGGTGCAGTATCTTCACCAAAATTGACTTGAAGAGTGGTTACCATCAATTCGAATGAAAGAAGGTGGCGAATGGAAAACAGCATTCAAGACAAAGTTCGGCTTGTATGAATGGCTTGTTATGCCCTTTGGACTCACAAACGCTCCAAGCACCTTCATGAGATTAATGAATCACGTTCTTAAGGAGTTTATAGGTAAATTTGTTGTCGTTTACTTTGATGACATTCTTATATACTCATCTTCTCTTGATTCTAATGTTATTCACGTTCGAATGGTTCTCGAAGTTCTTCGACGAGAAATTTATATGCTACATGGATAAGTGTGTGTTTTGCAAGTGATAAGCTTATGCTTTTAGGCTTTATAGTTAGTGTACAGGGTATCCATGTAGATAAAGAGAAGGTCAAGGCAATTCAAGAATGGCCCACGCCTATTTCCATCACTGAGGTAAGATCTTTTCATGGTTTAGCAAGTTTCTACCATCGCTTTGTCAACGATTTCTCAACCATTGTTGCACCATTAACCGAGATCATCAAAAAGTCAGTTGAATTCAAATGGGGACCACTACAACAAAAAGCTTTTGAACTTCTTAAAGATAAGTTATGTTATGCCCCTATTCTTCATCTTCCCAATTTTTCTAACACCTTTGAGCTAGAATGTGATGCTTCAGGCATAGGTATTGGTGTCGTCCTCATGCAAGAAATACAACCTATCGCTTACTTTAGTGAAAGGTTAAAAGGTGCACAATTGAACTACTCTATCTACGACAAGGAACTTCTTGCACTCGTTCGAGCACTCGAAGTGTGGCAACACTATCTTCTCCCTAAAGAGTTTGTTATTCACACGGACCATGAATCACTCAAATGGTTAAATGGACAAGGTAAGTTAAACAAAAGACATGCTCGATGGGTTGAGTTTATTGAATCTTTTCCTTACATCATCAAATACAAACAAGGGAAAGATAACATCGTAGCTGATGCATTATCTCGACGATACACACTTATCACTCAAATGCATGCTATTGTTCTTGGTTTTGCACATATCAAAGAACTTTATCCTAACGATCCAGACTTTTTTGAGATTTATAAACAATGTGTAAAAGGTGTTTTTAACAAGTTTTATCTTGTAGATGGCTTTCTTTTTCGCATGAACAGGTTATGTATACCACAAGGCTCTTTGCGAGAGTTCTTAGTTCATGAGTCACATGCCAGAGGACTCATGGGACACTTCGGTGTTCACAAAACACTCGATATGGTCATGGAACACTTCTTTTGGCTACACATGCGTAAAACAGTGGAAAAGATTTGTGCATCATGCATCACGTGCAAACAAGCAAAGTCAAAGGTAAATCCTAATGGTTTGTACCCGCCTTTACCGATTTCTTCTTCTCCTTGGATCGATTTATCAATGGATTTTATACTTGGCTGTGGTTGTGGTTGTGGTTGTGGACAGATTCTCAAAGATGGCACACTTTATTCCTTGCCATAAAACGGACGATGCCACACACATTGCTGATTTATTCTTTTGAGAAATAGTCCACCTTCATGGTATTCCTCGCACCATTGTGTCTGATCGTGACACTAAGTTCATAAGCCACTTTTGGAAGGTATTATGGGGTAAGATTGGCATAAAACTTCTCTATTCCACTTCTTGTCATCCTCAAACCGATGGATAAACCAAAGTAATAAATCGGATTCTAGGATCTTTGCTAAGAACGGTGGTAGGTAAGAATACTCGTAATTGAGAAGAATGTTTACTTTTTGTTGAGTTTGCTTATAATCGAGCCATTCACTCCACAACAGGTTATTCTCCATTCGAAATAGTTTATTGTTTTAACCCATTAACTACTTTGGATCTTATTCCCTTACCTTTAGATCAGATTGCCAGTTTAGATGGTGAAAAGAAGGCTTCCCTTGTCAAATACATTCACGCCAAAGCTAAACTCAAGATGGAGAAAACCTACGAGGCAATTGCAAACCGAGTTAACAAGGGTCGACGACATGTCACCTTTGAACCAGGAGATTGGGTATGGGTTCACATGAGAAAAGAAAGGTTCCCGACATAAAGGAAATCCAAGCTAGACCCTCGAGGCGATGGCCCATTCCAAGTCCTTGCAAGAATCAATAACAATGCCTACCGCATTGATCTTCCCGGTGAGTATAACGTGAGTGCATCCTTTAATGTTTCTGACTTATCTCCTTTTGAAATTTCAGATTCATGGACGAATCCTTTTAAGGGAGGGGGAGATGATACATGCACCACACACCCTAAAGCTAAGGATGATGAATTTACTATACCACTTGGCCCTATCACACGAGGCCGGACCAAACTTCTTAAAGACAAGCTTCAAATCGCAGTTCAAGCATTCATCCGTAAGGGTCTAATAGCAGCATATTTTCAACAACATTTTGAAGGGGATCCAGTTGTTATCCGGTCAACATGTATTCTGGAGATACAACCTTCTGTCTCTTATCTTTCCAACGGTTCTTGAATCGCATACATCCGATATCGGGAACTCAAGATATGTCCATTTTACTGAAGGCGGTGCATGCAGGAAATCCTATACGAGATTAATACGTGATTTTGTAAATATTACGAATTTTCAATATTTATATTGATTATTTGTAATATAATTTAATATAGGATGATCAATTATCTTTTAGGATCAGATTTATTATTTTATTAGGAATTAAGGTTGGGTTAAAACAATATTTTATTATTATTTTATAGGAATTAGAGTTAAAACATGTTTAGTTTATTATTATTTTATTCTCTAATTATTTAGAACCTTTAGGATTCAGCCCCTATATAAAGGAGGCTTCATTGAACTTTGTAAATCATATTTCTTTGATCAATAATACAACGAGAGTTTGTTTTTGCAAGTGCTGATTGCCTTGTGCCTTCGAATCTTCTTCTCCTGGAGTTCTTTCAAGTTCTTGTGAGGGAGATTAATCTTCACACTCCAATTTGCCTTTTTATTGCGACTAGGAGGGTTGGTTAAAGCCATATTATCGTGTTTGCCTTTTCATTGCGACTAGGAGGGCTCAATAGGACATTATCTATCGATTTTCCACATATCCATCCACGCCATCAATCATCTTTACCGTTCACTTTCATAAGGGAGACCTTTTGATTTCTTGGTTATTTTTTTTATTTTCAATTCTTTTAACTTTTATTTATCTTGTTTTAATCTTATTTTTTTATCTTGTTTCCAGCAAAAAAAAAAACCCTAAAGAACCTTAGTTATTACCGCCACCTTCACCATTCATCCCTTATTGTTCTTCATCGAGTCTAGATCTTTTTCTAGGTTTGATTCTTCAACAAGAGCAACGTTCATCAATCCGCCACCGCTTCCCTATCAATGATGATACATGCATCACAAGGCTCACATCAAAGGAAGAAGTAATAACTCTTCCAAATGATCCACTCGTCCAAGCATTGGAAAAGAAGATCAGAACAGAAGCATACCTGCCACGACTTTTTGAATGGGATCCTGATCTTATTTAGTCAATATTTATTCTGAAGATACGACCGTCTGTCTCTTATCTTTCCAACGGTTCTTGAATCGCATCAATCCGATATCGGGAACTCAAGATATGGCTATTTTACTGAAGACGGTGCATGCAGAAAGTCTTATACGGGATTAATACGGGATTTTGTAAATATTACGAATTTTCAATATTTTTATTGATTATTTGTATTATAACTTAGTATAGGATGATGCATTATCTTTTAGGATTAGATTTATTATTTTATTAGGAATTAAGGTTGGGTTAAAAATATTATCTTTAGTTATTATTATTTTATTAGGAATTCGAGTTAATATATGTTTGTTTATTATTATTTTATTCATTAGTTATTTAGGACCTTAGAACTCAGCCCCTATATAAAGGAGGCTTTCATTAAACTTTGTAATTCAAGATTTCTTTGATTAATAATACAACGAGAGTTGTTTTTGCAAGTGCTGATTGCCTTGTGCCTTCGAAGCTTCTTCTCCTTGAGATCTTTCAGTCTTGTGAGGGAGATTAATCTTCACACTCCATTTGCCTTTTCATCGCGACTAGGGGGTTGATTAGAGTCATATTATCGTGTTTGCCTTTTCATTGCGACTAGGAGGGCTCGATAGGACATTATCCATCGATTTTCCACATATCCATCCACGTCATCAATCATCTTTACCGTTCACCTTCATAAGGGAGATCTTTTGATTTCTTGGTTATCTTATTTTATTTGTAATTCATTTATCTTGTTTTAATCTTATTTTTTATCTTGTTTCAAGCACCAAAAAGAAACCCTAAAGAACCCTATCTATTGCCCCCACCTTCCCCATTCATCTCTTATTGTTCTTCATCAAGTCTAGATCTTTTCTAGGTTTGATTCTTCAACAAGAGTGACGTTCATCAACCCGCCACCGCTTCCATATCAATTGGTATCAGATTTGGGCTGATTCTTGGAAAGAAGCAAGCAATCTTGCTTGTTCTTGCACACAAAACCGTCAAGGTATCCCAACGAAGCTAGTCCAGAAAAGATTCATCGTTTCAGGTTATTTTTATTTAATTTTAATTTAGATTCAAATCATTCTTGTTAGTTTGCTATTTTTTTCAAAAAAACCAAAAAAAAGGAAAAACAAAAAACAAAAAAGCCAAAATTTCAAAAAAAAAAATTGCAAAAAAAGGTATTTAGGGTTGATTTTCTCCAGATATCATATTCATCCTAATATAAATCTCTAGTCCGAAATTCACCCAAATCAGAGTTCATTAGAGCCTTCAAATACGTTCTTCAAGTTTCATCGGCAGATTCGGTCTAGGATCTTGTCGAATTTCTTGAAAATTCTACAGGAGGAATTTTCTGGTGAAAATTTCCAGATTGAAACTTCATATATTGAGGATCATTTACACAAAAAAATCAGAATATTTGGAGATCAAGAACACCTTCGAACAAAGCGATCAAGAAAAACAGATTGTTTGAGGACTCACCGTTCAACAGAGTCCACTGGATACTACTGAAGGTATTTGGTTCTGAAATTTTACAGGTGGTTTCTTGACTTATCGAAAGACATTCAAGAATTTTCCCAAAATTTTTGGACACCGGTAACCCCCTCAAAAGCGTTGCTCAAGTTGATCCAGAGTTTTCTAGGTTTCTGGGTTGGTTCTTTTTTTTCTTTCTCTTAGTGCTTTAAGTTCTTTTGTTTTTTCTTTTTATTGTTCTTGTGCATTATCTAACACATTATATTTCTTGTGTTAGTAGGACTAAAGAGTTTTCATACTTCTTCCATCTTTGCATTCTCGTTCTCTTGGAGTCTAACCCTTGTTTGGCCTCTTACAACTTTTAAGTTTTTTCTTATCGCCTGTGCTAGTAATCAAACTCCGATACGAACTGTGGAAGACTACTTGGTAAAGTGAGTTTTAAAGAGTAAGATATCGGCTTACTTTCCTCTCATTGTGTTACTTTCTTGGAGTGACTTGTGAGGTTTCTTGCTTTGTTGAATTTTCTTCCTTTTATTTTTATTTTACTTTAAAATTTTCTTTTGAGTGTTATGATTTCAGGATGGGCGACAATAACAACAAGACACTTACGGTTATCTTAGCCACACTTACCCGACTCACGACTCAAGTTGAAAGATTTGATGAAATCGTGAGAGAATGACAAAAACCACAACTGGATCTACCAAACCAAAATCCAAGACCAAATAATGCTGAACTTTTGGTACCCGGGCGAGAACAACCACGTTTTCAAGCACCCGAACTCATTGCAAACCAAAAGTTCACGATACCGTCTTTCAAAGGAGACAATGATCCAGATATGTACATTGAATGGGAAGGAAAAGTTGATATCATGTGTCGCATACCATGACTGCCCCCAAGCTAAACAAGTTCACCTCATCACCACAGAATTCGAAGGATATGCTCGAACTTGGTGGATGCAAACAAGGAAAAAGATCCAGAACTTCCAAATTCCAACAATCACTTCTTGGACCGACCTCAAACAAACCATGAGGAAGCGATTCCTATCGACACATTATACACGAGAAGTTAAACTATGACTAGACCGACTTTGACAAGGTAGAAGTTCAGTTGAAGAGTACTATAAGGAGATACAATCCTTACTCAATAGGGCTAACATAACCGAAAAAGAAGAGGTCACCGTGTCATGATTCATCATCGGCTTAAACTCAAACATCATTGATCTTCTTGATCTACAAGGGTACGAAAACCTTGAAGATGCACTAAGAAAGCAATGACAAATCGAAGCACAAATCCAAGAGATCTCGATTCAGTGAACATTACCAAGGTACTCATCCTTACCAATAATCCTTCAAATCCTTCCTCATCTTCTACTCTATCTTCTCTAAAAAGCCAAGAGATGACAAACCTGACAAGGAGAAGAAGACCAGCAAGAATGACACACTTCCAGTCCCTAAATCAAATGATAATTTGTGAAGAGGTAGGAAAGCAAAAAAGAAAAAGTTGAGAAAGAGGCAAAAGCAAAAGAGGTCACTAGTTATAAAGCCAAAAGAATAATGACCCATGGGAGGTGAGTGAACCTAAATGTAAGAAGAAAAGAGTGACTCAAAATCTATGTGTGAGCATAAAAGAATTGAGAGAGAACCTTCTTTACAAACAACCTTGCATCCTTGTTCGCTTTAGGGAATCAATTATTTCGATTTCTAACATTAACAAGGATTTGCCTGGTGTGTTTTCATCTCTTTTACAGGATTTTCAAGAAGTGTTAGGTGATCTACCTAACGAACTACCACTGAAAAGAGGAAAACAACGCCAAACCAATCTAATTCAATGTTCCATCATACCTCATCAAACATACAATCTCGAAGAAACCAAAGAGTTGGATTTGTTACAAAAAGGCTACATCCAGGAAAGCCTTAGTCGTGACGCCATCTTAATGACGAAACATGATTTGAACAACTCTACAGGCTTTATAGTTCATGCCAAGAGTTGTCGAATAATATTAGGTGATCCTCCTGACGGGTTACCACTTGAAAGCCCTAATCACTATGCCATATCAATGAAGAGTCACGATTTACGGGAGTCCAAAGGTAAGCATTTTATTACTCATTTTAATGACAATGTAACGTACTTCTTCTCCTTTTTACAAGGTAAGGCTCGCGATGTTGTCATCCATACTAAACACAACTCCTTTAAGTGCGTAACAGACCGAGGTAAGCAAAATATAGTAGACAATGCACTACCACGGAAGGTATACTCTTACCTATCAAACGCATACTACTATTCCGAGAATTGAACATATCAAAGATGTATATCACAATAACTCGGATATTTTTGATATTTCTACCCATACTTTTAAAAGTGTTTCTAATGAGCTTTATCTTTTATATGGGTTTCCTTGCAAACTAAACAAGTTTTACAGTCCACAAATCTCCTCCAGAGAATTCTTAATTCATGAACCACAATTAGAAGACTTAAGTGATTACTTTAACAAACCAGTTGACATGGTTTTTAAACACTCATTCTCGCCATACAAGAATAAAACCATGGATAAATTATCTGAAGCAATCATGCAGAAAGCCAACAGTGGTCGACACCATGTTGAATTTCAACCTAAACATCAGATTACGAGACTTGTATGCAAAAGAGGATTTCAAGACTACAAGAAAACATTTCATACAAAGAAGAAACCTCGACTAAAACACATAAAGACACATCACATTGATCTTGGTAAATGTTTCACAAGTTTTTCTTTCAACATATCTAATTCTCTTTCTTTTGGATTTTTAGATTCGAGGACGAATCCTTTTGAGGAGTGGGGGAATGAGACATGCACCAGAGTCCATAATACATGCTTCTTTGGACTAATGTTTCTACTCGAACCTATTAAAAGAACAAAGTCTCGAAGATTCAAAGCATATCTATTCAGTAAGTATAATGTGAATGAATCATTAAACAATTCTAATGTTGCTCCCTTTAATGTTTCAGATTCGAGGTTGAATCTTTTTGAAGAAAGGGAGGATGATGATACATGCATCACAAGGCTCACATCAAAGGAAGAAGTAATAACTCTTCCAAATGATCCACTCGTCTAAGCATTGGAAAAGAAGATCAGAACAGAAGCATACTTACCACGACTTTTTAAATGGGATCCTGATCTTATTTAGTCAATATATCTTCTGAATATACGACCGTCTGTCTCTTATCTTTCCAACGGTTCTTTAATCACATCAATCCAATATCGGGAACTCAAGATATGGCTATTTTACTGAAGATGGTGCATGCAGAAAGTCCTATACGGGATTAATACGGGATTTTGTAAATATTACGAATTTTCAATATTTTTATTGATTATTTGTAATATAACTTAATATAGGATGATGCATTATCTTTTAGGATTAGATTTATTATTTTATTAGGAATTAAAGTTGGGTTAAAAATATTATCTTTAGTTATTATTATTTTATTAGGAATTAGAGTTAATATATGTTTAGTTTATTATTATTTTATTCATTAGTTATTTAGGACCTTTAGAACTCAGCCCCTATATAAAGGAGGCTTCATTAAACTTTGTAATTCAAGATTTCTTTGATTAATAATACAACGAGAGTTTGTTTTTGCAAGTGTTGATTGCCTTGTGCCTTCGAAGCTTCTTCTCCTTAAGATCTTTCAAGTTCTTGTGAGGGAGATTAATCTTCACACTCCAATTTGCCTTTTCATCGCGACTAGGAGGGTTGGTTAGAGCCATATTATCGTGTTTGCCTTTTCATTGCGACTAGGAGGGCTCGATAGGACATTATCCATCGATTTTCCACATATCCATCCACGTCATCAATTATCTTTATCATTCACCTTCATAAGGGAGATATTTTGATTTCTTGGTTATCTTATTTTATTTGCAATTCATTTATCTTGTTTTAATCTTATTTTTTATCTTGTTTCCATCACCAAAGAGAAACCCTAAAGAACCTTATCTATTGCCACCACCTTCCCCATTCATCCCTTATTGTTCTTCATCAAGTCTAAATCTTTTCTAGGTTTGATTCTTCAACAAGAGCAACGTTCATCAACCCGCCACCGCTTCCCTATCAATTAGCAGATGAAGTATTGTCAAGCATCGAGGAGAAAAAGACAGCTAAGGAGATATGAGATCATCTCACCAAACTGTACGAGGCCACATCGTTGCATAATAAAATTTTCCTTAAGAGAAAATTATACACTCTCTGTATGCCATAATCTAGTTCAGTGACGGAGCACTTAAATACACTGAACACGTTATTTTCTCAGCTTACATCCTTAAGATATACAATAGGAGAACAAGAATGTGTTGAACTTCTACTTCAAAGTCTACCTGATTCGTATGATCAACTCATCATCAACTTGACAAACAGTAATGTCACCAGTCTAGTCTTCGATGACGTTGCAATTGTTGTTCTCCAAGAAGAAAATCGGCGCAAGAACAAGGAAGACAGACAAGTAAATCTGCAACAAACAGAAGCGTTGACAACGATGAGAGGGAGATCAACAGAGCGTGGCCAAAGTAGCAGTCACAAACATTGTAAATCGAAGTAGAGGAGCAAGAAGAATTTAAAGTGTTACAACTGTGGAAAGAAGGGTCACTTGAAGAAGGATTATTGGAGTCTAAATAAAAACTCCAATCCATAAGGCAATACCGCAAACACTTCAGATGATGGAGATGCTCTATGTTGTGAAGCGTCAATCACCGTGGAAGGTAGAAAGAGATATGCATATATATGGCTCATTGATTCGGGAGAAACATATCACATGACCTCAAGAAGAGAATGGTTCCATCATTATGAACCTGTCTCAGGAGGATCTGTGTATAGTTGTGATGATCATGCCTTAGAGATCATTGGTGTAGGAGCCATCAAATTGAAGATGTATGATGGAACAATTAAAGTTGTTCGAGATGTACGACACGTGAAAGGCTTGAAGAAAAATGTATCATCCTACGGATTATTGGATAATAATGCAAGCAAGATTGAAACACGTAAAGGAATCATGAAGGTGTTACATGGAGCACTTGTGGTGCTGAAAGGCAAAACGATCGTTGCAAACTTGTACATGCTGAAGGGAGAGACTTTGTCAGAAACAAAAGCCTCTGTTGCCTCATGTAGTTCAGATTCTGCAATGTTATGGAATCAGAAACTTGGACACATTTCAGAACAAGGAATGAAAGTCCTTGTGGAGCAAAAGCTACTTCTAGGCTTAACAAATGTATCACTTACTTTGTGTGAGCATTGCATAACAAGTAAGCTGCACCAGTTGAAATTTAACACGTTAAATTCTAGAGGAAAAAGTGTTCTAGAATTGGTTCGTTCTAACGTATGGCAAGAACCAGTTACATCCCTAGGCGAAGCAAAATACTTTGTCTCATTTATTTATGACTACTCCAAGAGATGTTGGGTGTACCCTATTAAGAAGAAGTCAGATGTGTTTTCCACTTTCAAAAACTTCAAAGCGCGGGTGGAACTTGATTATGGAAATAAGATCAAGTGTTTCAGAATAGATAATAGAAGGAGAATATACAAGTGAAGAATTTGATGACTTTTGCATGAAAGAAGACATCAAAAGACAGTTCACAGTGGCAAACACTCCTCAACAAAATGGAGTGGCAGAGCGGATGAACAGAACCTTGTTAGAAAGAAAAAGAGCAATGTTGAGGGATGCAGGCCTAGAAAAATCATTCTGGGCAGAAGCAGTCAATACCGCCTGTTATTTGGTGAATCGAGCTCCATCAACTGCAATAGAGATAAAGACACCAATGAAGATGTGGACTGGTAAACCAGCTGATTATTCAAACCTCCATGTATTTGGAAGTATTGTGTATGTGATGTACAACTCCCAAAAACTTCAAAACGCGGGTGGAACTTGATTCTGGAAATAAGATTAAGTGTTTCAGAACAGATAATGGAGGAGAATATACAAGTGAAGAATTTGATGACTTTTGCAGGAAAGAATGCATCAAAAGACAGTTCACAGTGGCAAACACTCCTCAACAAAATGGAGTGGCAGAGTGGATGAAGAGAACCTTGTTAGAAAGAACAAGAGCAATGTTGAGGGATGCATGCCTAGAAAAATTATTCTGGGCAGAAGCAGTCAATACCGCCTGTTATTTTTGGTTAATTGAGCTCCATCAACTGTAATAGAGTTGAAGACACCAATGGAGATGTGGACTGGTAAACTAGCTGATTATTCAAACCTCCATGTATTTGAAAGTATTGTGTACGTGATGTACAACTCCCAAGAAATCTCAAAGCTGGATCCAAAATCCAGTAAATGCAAATTCTTGGGATATGTTGATGGAGTAAAAGGGTATCGCTTGTGCGATCCCACTGCCCACAAAGTGATCATTAGCAGGGATGTTATCTTTGTAGAAGATAAACTACAAAGAAAAGAAGACGATGATAGCGTTGAAAAGTTAGAGACTACACAGATACATGTTGAAAAGGAGGTTGAACTAGGAGATTCTTCTGAAGCAGAACCAGCACATGATGAACAAGAACCAGAGACTTCTAAAGCTCCAACAACTCGTCAATCAGATTGTGTGAGAAGATGTCCCAATTGACACTCGGATTATGTTATAGAAGGTAATATTGCATATTGTCTTTTAACAGAGGACGGTGAGTCATCAACATACCAGGAGGTAATAAACAGCTCAGATGCTTCACTATGGATTATGGTGATGCAAGGAGAAATCGAAGCCCTTCATAAAAATAATACATGGGACCTTGTGCCACTACCACAAGGAAGGAATCCAATTGGTAACAAATGGGTTTTCAAAATCAAGCGAAATGGTGATCATCAAGTTGAGAGGTATCGTGCAAGACTAGTGGTCAAAGGACATGCTCAAAAAGAAGGTATTGATTTCAATGAAATAATTTCTCATGAGGTTCGACTAACAATAGTTCGAGTAGTTTTGGCAATGTGTGCTACATTGAACTTACATCTAGAGCAGCTAGATGTTAAAACAACTTTTCTTCATGGAAATCTTGAAGAAGAGATTTATATGCTCCAGCCTGAAGGTTTTGATGAAAAAGAAAATAAGAACTTGGTTTGCAGATTGAACAAATCTTTGTACGGTCTAAAGCAGGCGCCGAGGTGTTGGTATAAGAGATTTGATTCTTTCATTATGTGCCTTGGATACAACAGACTTAATGCAGACCCTTGTGCTTATTTCAAGAGGTCTGATGATAACGATTTTGTTATATTGTTGTTGTATGTGGATGACATGTTGTTTGCAGGACCCAACAAAGATCATATTGAAGAATTGAAGGCACAACTGGCTAGGGAATTTGAAATGAAGGACTTGGGATCACCAAACAAGATTCTAGGGATGCAAATTCACCGAGACAGAAGTAATAGGAAGATTTGGCTTTCACAAAAGAATTATTTGAAGAAGATATTGTCACGATTCAACATGCAATATTGTAAGCCAATTTCTACCCCTCTTCCTATTAACTTCAAATTATCCTCCAATATGAGTCCTAACAGTGAAGAAGAGAGGATGAAGATGTCTCGAGTACCGTGTGCAGCAACAGTGGAAAGTTTAATGTTCGCTATGATATGCACAAGACCAGACATTGCACAAGCAGTGGGAGTGGTTAGTTAGTACATGGCGAATCCAGGCAAAGAGCATTGAAATACAATAAAGAGGATCCTGAGATATATCAAAGGGACCTCAAATATTGCATTATGTTATGGAGGATCAAACTTACTTATCAATGGATATGTCGATTCTGACTATGCAGGGGATTTGGATAAAAGCAAATCTACTACAGGATATGTGTTCAAAGTTATTGGTGGAGCTGTAAGATGGGTTTCAAAATTGCAATAAGTTGTGGCTACATCCACAACAGAGACAAAATATGTAGCAGCTACACAAGCCAGTAAAGAAACAATCTGGTTGAAGATGCTATTGGAGGAGCTTGGGCACAATCAAGAGTATGTCTCTTTATTTTGTGACAGTCAAAGCGCCTTGCATTTAGCAAGGAATCCAACATTCCATTCAATGACAAAGCACATACGAGTTCAGTACCATTTCATTCGTGAAAAGGTGGAAGAAGGGACGGTAGATATGCAGAAAATCCATACCAAAGACAACATAACAGATTTCATGAAAAATGCTATCAATACCGATAAATATACTTGGTGTCGATCCTCATGTGGCCTGTCAGAAATGTAAGCAACATGATGGTACAAGGTAGAAAAAATAGTGTGAAGATATGATTGTTCCGATCAAATCTTCAAGTGGGAGATTGTTGAAATGCACCAAAAAAGGGCATTAATTTAGTCAAAAAAAAGGGAGGTAGGCACCGAATTTTTCGATGTCAAAATTAGGTGAAAAATGGTTGAAAATTAAATGGGTAAATTACAAAATTTAGTCATTGCAATTTAGGGTATTTATAAGATTATTTTTTAAGCTTCAACTATAAATACCCTAGCTCATTTAGCTTCAAAACCATCCCAAAGCATTATAGCTTTCTTCCCATACTAGAGAGAATTTAGAGAGTTTCTTGAGAGATGTTTTCTCCTTTTTATCAAGAGAGAATTATCATTGTTTTCTCCTTGGTAGATCGAGAGAAGTTGTAATTCTTATTTTCTCATAGTGAAATTCTTCTACCGTTGCCCGTGGTTTTTACCCTATATTATTTAGGGGTTTTTTCACGTAAATTTTGTGTCTCTTTTATCTTAATTTTTATTTTCTCAAATTATCAGTTGCGATTTTTCTCTATCCGATAGCCGTCTTCCGCAACAGATAGAAAAACTTAGATACTTGTAATGTTCCCAATTCCTATGATTGTTCATCTCCCATCTACACACAGCCTCGTTATTTGCCTCCATCCAAATTGTTGGATGCTGATGTTTCAAACAATGTTATTGGCTGTGTTGTTAAGATTTGTTCCTTGGGGATAATCTGCTTAGTTTTTTCAATTGGCCAATGTATTAAAATGGAAATTTGAATACTTGGGTTGATCGATGGCAAAACTGCAGAATTCACCACTCTGTTGTTGGTCTTCGATCTTGCATTTCAGAGGGTACAAGCATAGAGGATACCTTACTGATGGGAGCAGATTATTACGAGGTACTATAGTATACCCTCAAAGTTTTTTAGTTGCACATTTTTCATTGGTGATAATCTGTATTAATATCGTCATTGTCTTCTTCTTCCTGCAGACTGAGACTGACAGAAAGTTTCTAGCTGAAAAGGGGAGCGTTCCAATTGGTATAGGAAAGAATTCGTACATCAAAGGAACCATTATTGACAAGAATGCTCGAATTGGCGATGATGTGAAGCTTACTGTTTTTTTTTCTACTCCATTAATTAAACCCATCTCGTTGGGAAAAGAGATGAATGGTGGGTGCAATTTCAGATCATTAACAACGACAATGTGCAAGAAGCTTCAAAGGAAACATATGGATATTTCATAAAGAGTGGTATTGTAATGATAGTAAAGGATGCCTCGATTCCTAGTGGAACTCTAGTTTGAGGGTTTTGGTTGCTTTGAGAAGCCATTTTAAACGCACTCCACTCTAATAATTTATGAACAAGAGCACATTTTTGTATCTGATCAGACCTACTGAAAATTAAGAGAACATTATATAAAATGGATATTTCATAAATATATTATTAAATAAATTAAGAAGAATAAAAAAAACTTTATATTGTTTGGAGAAACCTATAAAATATAAGTTACTAAAATTATAATTAAAAAAATGAAAATGACAAAGGAATCTTCTGAAAATGAAAAGACGAAGAGAAAACAAAAACATAGAAGAAGTGTGGTTCTGGGCGGTGCGTTTGATTAACGCAATTTGCATGCTTTGGCTGACTATAAAACAAAAACATAGAAAAATATTTATATATATATTTTTTTTTGTAAAATTTGATTTTATATTTATATATCATATTATGCAAGTTTACCGACGCTGATTATATATAAGTCTGGCAAGAAAATGATGAGATATATTCAAATTTATATTGTTCTTGTTTCAAATTGTTTGTTCTCCTAAATTGGTTGTTCGACGTTATCTCCCTCTTCAACATTATCATCATCATCTTCTTTCTCGTCACTCTCACCCTCTTCCTCTGTTAATACGATCACCAAAACATTTTTCTAACGATCAAAGTTTCACATTTATAAGCTATTCGATTATTTTCTTTAAAAACACTTATATAAAAATATATCAAATTTGAGAATATATAAATACAAGCAATTGAATATTAATACGATTGGTACCTTCAAAAGTCTTAGCCTCATTATAAGGGATTGTAAACAATTTATATATTATGTCAAACTATATTTTTAACATGTTTCCGATGAGAGTGTAACCTGGAGTTGCATCGGAGATGAGAGTGTATCAAGACGTAGTAATATGAAAAAAAAAATTATTTTATAATGATTCTTTTATGAACCAAACGTCTTTTTAAATATATATATATATATATATATATTCAACGTAATACATGTAGATAAAATATGCAATTAAATTATTTAAATATTAATTTATATAATATTATATAAAATGTGTATACTTATTTTAATTTTACAATGAATCTCCTCTCATATATATTTATGCTGAATTTTCACGTCTTAACACATTAATTTATGTTTTAACTCGATAAAGGTTATCAAAGGCAAAATTATTCTAATAATATGTTGAGAGAAAAAATTTGAGCGATAAAAAAAAATTATTTTTTTTCAAATAAAGTATTTATTATATTATTTATGGATTATAAGATAAATTTTAAAAGATGTCCTAATTACTCGATGACTTTTAAAATATCACTAGCTATCAATGTTATTGTGCATGCATGAAACATAAAGAAAACAACATATAAACGAGGCGGCTTCTAATGGGTATTACAACAAAAACTCTATTTGAGAATATAATTTTTTAATCACTTTGTATAACCGATTTTTTTAACACGTTATCTAAAAATTTTAGGAATAAATTACACGTTTAGAATTTAAACTATTACTTTTTTTCTATTTTGATATCTAAATTTTATTTTTTTTAAATCATACATAACGTTTAATTTATATTTTAATTTGGTACTCTACTGTTAAAAAATTTATCAGAACTGCTAACATGATACTATTTTTTTAATAATGTTAAAAATTTATTAGAACTGCTAACGTGATATTATTTATTTTTTTAATAATGATGTGACAATATCTTATAGTGATATGTCAACATCACCGTTAAACTTTTAACAACGGGTATCAAACTGAAACATAAGTTAAAATTAGGTATGATTTTGAAACAAAATAAAATTTGGATACTAAAACAGAAACAAAAGTAATAATTTTAGTACTGAACTTGAGTTTACCCAAAATTTTACCAGTTATCAATGCTCAAAAAAATAATAAAGATTAAAAAAAAATAGGCAACTCAGCCGATCAAATCTATTTCCCTGGAGAGAAGCAAAAGTGTCCTTTATGAGTACTAGTCTACCCTTAGGGTGCGTTTGGTTCACGGAATATAAGATTACCAGTGGGAATGTAAGATTACCAAGGAATAGCATTACTGGGAATGTTGTATTTTGTGTTTGGTTGGCTTAGCAGGAATGTAAGATTACCGTGTTTGGTTAAATGAATAAAAGATTATTGGAATGTATATTGACCAAATTGTCTTAATATATTTGTGTAATATTACAAGTTGGAAAATATTTATATATTTCTTTAAAAAAATTAAATTCATAATTTATATATTTTTTACAAAATTAAAAATAAAAAAAAGTTTAATGAAAGGGTAAAATTTATTTAAACCCTTGTGCGTTTGGTTCACGGAATATAAGATTACCAGTGGGAATGTAAGATTACCAAGGAATAGCATTACTGGGAATGTTGTATTTTGTGTTTGGTTGGCTTAGCAGGAATGTAAGATTACCGTGTTTGGTTAAATGAATAAAAGATTATTGGAATGTATATTTGACCAAATTGTCTTAATTATATATTTGTGTAATATTACAAGTTGGAAAATATTTATATATTTTCTTTAAAAAAATTAAATTCATAATATTTATATATTTTTTACAAAATTAAAAATAAAAAAAGTTTAATGAAAGGGTAAAATTTTATTTAAACCCTTGAACTTTATATAAAATTTTAATTATAGATTTTTTTTTGTAAATCTAAAATAATTTAAGGATAAATTTGTAATTTAACATTCGTAAAATTTTTATTATTCGATGACAGAATAAATATATTTTGAAAAAAAAAAATTTAAGGGCATTTTAGTCCAAAACGCCGGTAATCCAACAATACCTAAGGAAAGGGAGGTAATGACATTCCCGGTATATACCCCAAAAAATCCACTATTGGTAATCTTACATTCCGGGAATAGGATTCCCGGGCTAACCAACGGGGAATGTGGATTCCATTCCCATGGGAATCCCACATTCCCCAATCCAAACACCCCTGAACTTTATATAAAATTTTAATTATAGATTTTTTTTTGTAATCTAAAATAATTTAAGGATAAATTTGTAATTTAACATTCGTAAAATTTTTATTATTCGATGACAGAATAAATATTTTGAAAAAAATAAAAATTTAAGGGCATTTTAGTCCAAACGCCGGTAATCCAACAATACCTAAGGAAAGGGAGGTAATGACATTCCCGGTAATATACCCCAAAAAATCCACTATTGGTAATCTTACATTACCGGGAATAGGATTCCCGGGCTAACCAAACGGGGGAATGTGGATTCCATTCCCATGGGAATCCCACATTCCCCAATCCAAACACCCCTTATTTTATTGCAATTAATTGTCCCCAAGAACATAAGGTTAGGATTTTTATTTTATTTTTTTCAATGGCAGAAAATCATTTCTGCTGCTTCTTTATTGAAATCCGACTTTGTTCAACCTCGGACACATAAATTTAATTCAAAAATTTTAAAAATATATTCTGAATTGATTTTGTTTAAAAAAATAAATCTATATTTTTAATATATTAATTAAAGCTACTTATTTTTATTTGGATCAGATAAGTTTTTGTTTCAACTAAAAATTTAAACGAGTTGATTTAAATATATAAAAAAATATTGGCTTAATTATAAAATAAGTGCTAAAACTATAACATTTTTCATGAATAGGTGATTACAATATATTTTAAATGATCTCAGTATCTAATATTATAAATATTATTACTTTAGGTATCCAAATCGTAAGCGTAATTAATTTTTTCTGTTAAGTGACACGTATCACATTCTGGTAATTTTAAAAACTTTATTTAAATTTAAAAATTAAAATTATATATTTTTAAAAAACACACAAAGATTTCAAAATAGCCCCCAAACTTTGAAAACCTTCATTTCAATGTCTAAACCCATGTCGGTCACCGCCCTTTACCATCTACGAAGCTCCACCTGACCTCACCTACCCCGACGATTAATGCCCCTATGAAACCGTGACTGATCAACTGTCGATCGATGGCCAATCAGCGTTTTGTACCAACAAATCCTAGGATGAAAATCGCAATCCCACGCGATCCTGACAGCCAATCGATGACAACTACAACATCGTATAACTAGAAGGATGATAGGGACTAAGTCGACGACGATGATTGTGTCCGAAAAATGCGATGACGACAGGTTAGGGTTAAGATTTAGGATTTTTATAAATTCGATTTCTCTTTTTGTAATTTAAGAGAAATTGGTGTTTTTTAAATATGATATTTTTTTTAATTAAAAAAACAAAATTACCAGAATGTGGCACGTGGCACTTAATGGAGAAAACTATCGTTAGTTACGGCCCGAGCACCTAAAGTAATATGTTTGTAACGTTAGGCACTGAGATCATTCAAAAAATATTGTTGACACCTATCGTGAAAACGGTATAGTTTAGGCACTTATTTTGATGTGATCCTGTCTAGCACCAACTTTTTGCATGACATACTCACATCATTGAAGATCCATCAAAATCAATCTAAGGGGTTTCTTTCTTACTTTATATTATATTTACTCATTTATATACTATATATATTATTATGAGCATACATTTTCATTTTAAACTATGCTTGAATAATCATATGTTATCATTCACTTGCATATTATATGATTTTCACGCATAACATATGTTTTCACATCTTTACTTAGCTTTATATTATGTCTTACATATGTTTTATATTCATTTATTATGTTTGCATATCATTTACATATCATGGCAGCATATATTCATTCATTCATTAACTCATGACATGTTATTCTAGCTCGTGTTATGTTTACATTAGCTCACTAGATTTAAATCCATGTTTCTTTAGCTCATTTGCATGCATGCATCTATTTTCTAGCTCATACATGTTTTCTTAAGCTCATGAACGTCCTATGCCTTCTATCTAGCTTATATACATGTTATCTTAGCTTCTAGATGATCATTCATAGCTCATATCACTCAAACACCTCACGACAACATGCATTTTACATTAAATGAGCTCACACATTGCTTACTTGGTTTGTTTGTTAATTCCTATATGTGAAATACAAAGCAAGGCATATTATGGTAGCTTGGTTAGCTAAAAGGAAGCATAGCAGCTCACACTAGCTCATGAACATTATGGCAGCTCATATCATCACTTAAGGAGCTTCAACTTAGCTGGAGGAGCTAGCATGTAGCTGAACCTAGTTGGAGGAGAGCTTTGGACCAAATTGTTGAAAAGTGGACTAAAGGTAGCTGGAAGTTGCTAGGAGAGTAGCTGAGGAGCTGAAAAGACCAAAGCTAACTAGATTGAGTTCATCAAGCTATAACTCACCTAGTTTGCTAACAAGACACTCACCTAGCTTACCTTGAAGCTAGTTCATCTCTAGGCTGCCCATGGACTTCAAGACATCATCCTATGGTTGCAACCTCACCAAAGCCTTGCAAGAAGACCCATGTGCGTTCAAGTAGGCTTCCATGTGTATCATTCAAGCATGTGTTGTAACACCCCCAATTTAGGGGCTAAATTTTAGAATTATAAATTGATGATTTTAATTGGTATTTTGGAAGAAAATTGAGGATTAAATTGAAAGTTTTTAAAACTTGTAGCCTATTTTAAAGTTGAAGGAAATTCAGGGACCAAGCCCTGAATTTACCCTTGAATTGTCGCAAACTCATGTTAAATACGTGAGTTTTCTGTTTCAAAACAGAAAAACAATTCTCAAATTTCCTTCCTCCATTGCCCAACTTCCAAACCCGATCCCGACGCCGTCCGACCTCCGATCGTCAATTTAAAACCACCATCGTGTTCGTCATCGAGCGATGAATAAACCCCTTAAATTAATTGAAGTAAAGCATTGCCATACGCCAGGAATTTCAAGTCAAAGTCTCGACGTTTTTTTTAGCACCATCGCCGAGGAAATCTTAAATTCATTGCCGATCGTTGCTCCCTTTTCGACACCTCCCGCACCATCGTGTTCCTTGTGCCGTTTCGAGTTCACCGGTGTCATCTTTGGTCTCTGTAGACGGCAGCGCTTGAGGAGGTGAGACGGTCAAAGTTTCCGATTTGTTGAAATCGAGCTCTCCGCCGTTCAAAAATGTGAACCAAGCTTTGTAAGTGCCTTAAAATGCCATAAAATAATTTTTAGAAATTTTTGTGTGATTTTTAGGACTCCGGAAGCCACTGTACATGCCCCCACGCGCCACCCCTGAGAGTGGGCTTCGTCTGGCAGCTTGGTGAACCAGTTGAGCCGATCGACTGAGCCGATCGATCGAGCCGACCGAGCTGACTGAGTCGATCGAGCTGGCCGACTGAGCCGGCCGACCGAGCCGATCGAGCCGCTTGGATTGGACCGCTTGTACTGAACCGTTGACCGTTGACTATGTTGACCAGAACTTTGACTGGCTTTGATCGGGCATTAAACGACCTTTGACTTTGACCGAGTATACCTATTTTGACATTTTTCGACGTTCCAAATCCGATTCCGTTTTCTATTTTTGGAAATTCGAACCTGAAGACCTCGAAATTGTCGGTCAAACCCTTTGACTTTGATTTTGACCGAAAATTCCAAATTTCCGAAAAGTCATATTTTATGTTTACGACGTCCTGAATCCGAATCTGAAATCCGTTTCGCCAAATTCGAACCCGGTAAGCTATTTTTCACTAATTTATCACCCGATTCGATCCGTTTATCGTAATTAAGCTCCGTTTTTGATATAAATTATGTTGATATGTATCTGAGGAATTATTGGAAGTTGAATTGAAGATCAAAGGTGTTCGAATGGAATTTTTATGGTCGATCAATATTGCACAAAAATCGAGGTAATACTTTACTACCTCTTTATGCCTTATGGAACATCTGAATATTGGTAAATGCATGATTAAGATAATGTTGGTCTCATTTGTGTAGTCAATTAGTTTCTACACTCGAGCTGAATACGGTAAAAGGGTTCAATAATTGATTATGGTTTAGATGATTTTTATAAGAAATTAAGGGATTGTTAGAATTAAATTACAAGTTCTGTGCTTAGTGATAAAGAAATCAACATGGATTTGTAACTTATAGTTTATTTCATCAAAGGTTAAATGTTAAAGGTACTTGGATGAGAAATTATGATAATACTCTGATAGGGTAAAATTATGAAAATACCCTTAAGTTGTAAGATGTCAAGAATTGTCTCTGGAAATTGATTAATAACTCTGGAAGGATATATTGATATGATAAAACTAAAGATGTGCTTAAGAAATGCTAGATTTTGCTTACGAAATACGAATAACCGGTTTTTAACTCCTAGAGGGTTTGTGCAAGATATTAGAATTATATTAAGGAATTATTTCAAGATAAGAGAATGTTCGGGAAAGCAATTGATCATAGGATCTCTAAATTATAATTATTTTCGTTAAGAGCTAATATTGAAATTATCTGATTAAGAAATTACGAAAATACCCTTGAGAGATAAAATATTCTGAATTGACCCTGAATGAGAGAGTATTTTGAGGATTTGTACTTAACTCGATTAAGTACGAATTTAATTGTTAAGATCCTGTCTTTTTTCAGAAAAATTTATAATATTCCGTTTGTAAAATCTGAGAAGGCACTTGACCCGAAAATATTCGAATAAGGAGTAAATACTTGAAGAGTAATTTATCGGAGGTATTCTGTTGTCAGAATTGTTCGAAAAGACTGAAGTAAATGATAAGATTGAATAAAATAATAAGACCGGATGAAAGGAAAGGATTGAAATATTCTAGAATTGTAAAATGACCAAAATACCCCTGGAATGAAAATGACTCAAGAATGTCACCAAGCTCAGGAATGAATGGATATACTCAAGCTTTGAAATGAATAGAAAAATGGTGAGCACCAAAATGACCAAAATGCCCTTATGACCTAGAATAAGTAAATGTCTTGGATTAATTAAGAAATCCAAATAAACATGGATGTTGTGCTACCAGTAAAAGTTGTGGAACGCAACTTAAGTGATCAACCAACGTTAGTGCTATATCATTACATGAATGATATAAGTATCACTTGAATGTTTGTTCATCTTCTCAAATTTGGATCGATGATAATTCTGGAAGTACTTGGCTCAGCTCAACTCTAGAGCACATACAATACTAATAAGTGGGTATTCGTGATTCAAGTCAACCACGAATACCAGAATGACTTTATTATATGAATAAATTGAAATGAAATGAAGTACAACGTGTATTTGAAATTCAGAAACGTCTGAATTATTCTGGAAAACTTTAAAGTAATCGGGATAGACTTGCTTACTAAACGAACTAAGTAACATCAATGACTAAGGATTAAATAGGTGATTTGATGAGTTTGGAAACACTGTTGAACTTACATGATGAATTGTCCTTATGGGTTATGAACCATGGATCAAGTACGTCAGTATTTCCTGATATTGTTGAAACGTGGAAATAAAATAAAGACCGTTGGAAGATTTATTCAGTGATGATTATGGGGATGATCTATGGATCTGCATTATGGTATTAAAGAGTGAATACACTGGAAGGATAATGAATTGACTTGTTGACATGCATCAGTTTGGGAGTTGTGTAACTCGAGTTATTTGATAATATGATCGATAGTCGTAGATTGTAAATGACTTGAATCTTCGATTCTATATTTCATCTATAATCACTTCGGTCATGTTTGAAAAAAAGCAAGTAACGCAGAAGGAAAAGATTCTGAATACCTCATTTGGTTCAATTGGGCTGAAATCCTATGAATTCAAAGTATATTCCTGAATACCCCTGATTGTTTGGGTAATGGAATCACTCGCAGTAAATCTGAATTTAGAATTAATATGTATAAAGGTTCCTGAACGTTTTCCTAATGCACACGAAAATATAGTGGGATTTTAATGTATCAACCTTAAATGTCTGGCTAGATCGGTTAGTAATCGATTCTCCTCAATAGGACCTTGTTCATGGAATTCGATCAAATTTCATAAGTTTCATGTTGTCCAAAATGATTACTACAATGGCCTCTGAAAATACTTGGATTCTCTAGTGTGTTCCCTATTTATTACTGAATTGTTTTATTTGTTTTAAAATGTGGTACACTGAATTCTATGGCTCATGTTTTATTGATGCACCAATTTATTGTGATGTTTTATGGATTAAGACGACTATCTGATTTTTGGTTTGAACTGGTATTTAATTACCACGTATATGGATTAAGACGACTATCTGATTTATTGTGAATCTTGGGTAGGCTCACGGGCCCCAATATGTTCCATTAGGTTGGCTCCCTTTTGCTTTGTGCTTAGGGTAAGCCCTGTGGACTTACGGACTTAAACATAGAGGCCCCAAAGCCTATCCTTAGATTGGTTCCCTTTTCGCTGTGTGCTTAAGGTAAGCCCTATGGACGCAGTTCTAGGAACTGCAGATGGTGTACAAGAGAATGGTTTAAACTACAAGTTTCAAAAGTTAAATTTCATTATGATTTTATGAGATTTACTGAACTATCATTTGATAAGTGTACCTATTATGATTTTATTATACTGTTGGAACACACTAGACATCCTATTCGATCTCCTGAAAATGTCATACTTTGAAAGGTTTCTTATGAACTGAGATTCATGGTTTCTACTCGATGAACTTCTAAGGGAACCCCAAATTATTCTGCAAACTGGTATACATATGATTCAATAAGGAAATTATATGGCTTTCCATTTATCTACATGTCATGTAGAATCATCTGGTAGTTCTGTATTACTGAGCTTTCCGAAGATCACTCTATTACTCAACATTGCAGGTTAAAAGAATTGTACCAGTGCAGCTATCGACATCAGTAAGGGAGTTCTTCCGGCGTTGTTTTCAGAGTATGATACATGTGATTAGGGGGCATGTAATTGTATTTTGTTTTATATACGAGTCTGAACATCTGTTTTATTTCTTAATACTAATAAATGATTTTATATGTTACATGTTTTAAGAAAAGTTTTAAATTTTCCGCTATTTTTACAGTGGGTCGCTCTTGTGGCCCTAATGTGACACTCCATATCATATCGGGTTACCCGCATCGGTCTGAGAGGGTTACATGTGCACTCCATGTGACATCAAATTGGCACCAAAACACCAAATGATGCTTCCTATTTGGCCAAAGACTCTTTCCTCTTCATTTTGGCGCCCAAATAACTTTCAAATACATTAAAACCATCCTTAGGGCCGAACCACCACCTAACCATTCGGCCAAGAGCATGTATCTTCATTAAAATCATGTATTTTCATTAAAAATCATGTACTTTCAAAGGGGTTTCAACTTTAGCCGAACCATCATGTATTTATTCGGCCTAAACCCTTTGAAAAACTATAAATAGACTTTGGCATTTCATTTGTAATCATCTCATCTCATATATTAAAATTACTCTTGTGAGTTAATTTCTCTTCAAAGTTCTTTGTGAACTTTATCGATTAAACAAGTATAGTTCCTATACTTGTGGCGTCATTCCTTCCATCATGATTCCTAAATTCCTAGATTGATATCTAGTGGGTTGAAGACACTATCACCACCCCTCAAACAAGTTTGTGAAGATCGGGATTGTGCTCCTTAGCCTTAATTATCTTTGGCGTGTTTGAGATACAACAACAACACCATCTCTATTTCATCATCAACACCATCAACTTCATCCATCAAGACCATCATTTCCGCAGCCCTCTATGCCATCTTTATTTCATTTCATTTCTTATCATTATTATTTCATTTATTTTCCCTTACTAATCATATTCATTTTCTTATCTATGTTGCAGCCAAACTTATAAATTCAAGGACACCAGTACTTGTCAATCCTAGATCGGGACACAATAAGGCTATCTACTCTTTTCATCAAAGCATGTAGATCACCTTACATCATATTTTATAATAAAGCCAAAATATGATTTAATCCGACGTAAATAAGGACATAAATAATAAGATTAAATTTTTTAACAGGAAAAGTAGAATCTACGGCGTTTTTCCTGATATATCACCTTTTCCATTTATTTTTCCATGTCAGGCACCCTTCAGACTATTTTTCCCGATCTAACACCCTTTGCAGTAAGGCGCGCCCCTGCAGTGCGCTTTACGCTGATCTAGCGCCACGTGGGGTAAGACGCACCCCTAGAGCGCGCCTTATGCTGATGTAGGTTACACGTGTGTAAAGCGCGGCCCCTGGGGCGCGCCTTACGCCACGTAGGGCAATAGCACAAGTCAGGGGTTGCGCCTTACGTTTAATTCAATTATATAAAGCAAAGGGTTGCGCCTTAGCTTTAACTGATACAACACTGCGCCTTATATATTTATAGCTACTTTTCTCGGCTATAAATACCCTTTTCCCCTGGTAAACTCCTCACATTTCCCCTCTTAACTTATAAATTAATACAACAATTCCATCAACGAGTAAATAATTCTGACAATCTTTTCATATTTGATTCAGAAGTTCGTGCCATTTTTAGTTATAAGGTAATTTTGTTATAAATTTTTATTATTATACTTATTGTTTATTATGATTATTTGAAAACATATTATATGTTTATGTGTAAAAATTTTATTATGTTATATTTTTGTTCATATATTATTTATTTAATCAGGTTTATTTCAGTTGTTTTTTTTGCAGATATAATATCGTCGCACTTTTAAACTCAAAGAATGACGCGACTTTCAGCTACTGTTTATTATAATGGTGAAATTCGAGAAGATGAGATCGGCGTTGTTTTCGTACCAAATGAGCGTGTTAAAATATCATTCAAGAGAAACATAACTCTTGAGGAGCTGATAATGAAGATTTTGAGGAAGGTTCATGTTGGAAGTAGTAGAAGAATGTCGTCGTTGCAGTACATATTTCCAGCATCATTGTTTCCATTAACTTATACAGCGTTCGAACTTTCGAACAATGATGATGTTGAAGTGATGGATGAATCTCAAAGTAATTATTCAGACGCCGATATTGAGATGTATGTAAATTTTGTTCAAGTGCATGCTTGTCGGGGTCAGTCATTAAGCTCCCACTCTGGGCTGGCTAAAAAAGTTGATCAAGTTGACAACCTGACGACAGTAATGTGTAATGATTTTAATTCCATAATGGGTAGACATTCATCTGCAACTCCTTACGATATGTACCGAGGTGGGTCAACGAACAATCCGTATGGCAACATCGCGTGCAGTTCAAGGGGAAAACATTCATCTGCAAATCCCTCTGACCTTAATATGGAGATGCCATCGACACAACAATCTGTGAACTATCCATTTGACATGATAACTTCAAGCTCCAGGGGGAGGCATTCAACTGCGAGCTTTTTTGATCTCAATGTCGAAATGTCTTCCAGTTCAAGGGAAAGGCGTGCAAGTAGTAGGTTCTTCGACATAAATGTGGAGAGCATGGAGGAACCATCATCTCCACCAGAAGAACCACTTCGTGAGCCTGGTGCGGATGGTGTTGAGACTGGACTATTTATTCACCCAGAATCACCGCAATTCAACTCCGATGATGATGATGTAGATAAAGTTCCAGGAAATGTGGCACAAACTTACCCTCCTGCACACATGTATGAAGCTGATTATGGTGCAATGTACGGGCCAGAATTTGCGGATATGCCTCATCTCGGTGACTATGGATATTACTCATCAATAAATAATGGTGAGTTATCTTTAGACATGGAGTTTTCAAGAAAATAAGAAGCGATGATGGCTATCAAAAATTACAATATCTGTAATTTTGTTCAGTCCAGAGTCGACCGCTCCACGATCGAAAAATATGTATGCTACTATGCCCAACGCGAAAACGGATGCAATTGGATGGTTCATTATCGAAGAGGAAGAGGAAAAACAATAGATGAGAACTAACAGTATACAATGGTCCTCACACATGTTGTGCTTGAGGGGTCAACCAAGATCATCCCAACTTGGACTCTGAAGTGATATGCCAAGCCATCATGCCCATGGTAATAGAAAGCTCTCATATAGTTGTTGCAGTGTTGATTTCAGCTATACAATCGCAGTATGGGTACACTATCTCCTATAAAAAAGCTTGGTTGGAAAAACAAAATGACATTGTCAAACTTCATGGTGAATGGGATGCATCTTACAACGAACTTCCAGGTTGGTTTAGGCTGGTGCGGACGTTGAATCCTGGGACAATTGTGGACTTCGAAACCTCCTATGCATAACATAATGATTGAGTTCTACGTGATCGATGCCAATTCTACCGGGTTTTTTAGACTTATCCACAGTGCATTAATGTTGTCAAATACTGCAAGCCTGTGATCCAGATCGATGAGACTTTCTTGTATGGAAAATACAAGCAAGTTTTATTATTGACAGTTATCCAATATGGAAATCGCAACATTCTTCCAGTTGCTTTTGCTCTTGTCGAATGAGAAGATACAAATTCTTGGGCTTTTTTCCTCCGAAACTTACGTGCACATGTTATCACGAGGGAAAAAATATGTGTTATTTCAGATCGTAGAGCTGGATCAAAGTAGCAATGGAGTCTTTGGGTCCAATGTGGCAACCACCCTTTGTCCAACATAGGTATTGTCTCCGAGACATTGATGTGAACTACCATGGAAGGTACAAGAAGAATGATGAGCGTCAATTAATTGTGCGCATGGGTAAGTGAAACTGGTGTAGTTTGTTTTCTTTCGATCATTTTAATTTTGAAAACAAAACAAGTTAGTAAGTTATGCATTTTTTGATAAGGTTACGAACTACTTCCTCGAACGTTTGAATCAATGATTCAAGATTTGCAGGCGAAAAACGAGGAATGATACGATTACATCAGCCTCATCGATAAAGAAATGTGGACGAACGCATATGATAGTGGATATCGATATGGACACATGAAGACCAACTTGGTTGAGGTAATCAATTCAACCTTAAAGGGTGCATATCAGTTACCTGTAGCGACTTTGGTAAAAACTACATATTTTTGTTTGGGGGCGCTTTTTGCGAAGCTCGGGGGACAAGCTCAAACCTGGATGCAAGGCGGTCATGTCTATCACCCTAGATTAGTTGTAGATCTACAGAAAAAAATTTGTTGCATCAAATGGAATGTATATATCTGACTTCTCTAGAAGGTATGAAATGGTTTGTGTCATAGAGTTGTCGCGACCTCTTCAAGGGATTGAAGTTGTGTCGTTAAGAGTAAATCTACGGGACAGAACGTGCGACTGCGGGTTTTTTCAAGCTCTGAAGTATCCATGCTCTCATGTGATAGCAGCTTGCTTGCATACGCGTCAAGACTATAACTATTTTTTGGATCCCGTATACCTACTATCTGAAGTTTATAAGGTATACGAATTTGATTTCCCCCCATAGGTAATGACAAAGACCCTGATGAGGTTCAGGATTGGCTTCCGATTGTACCAAATCCAAGTTTGTTGAGGGAGCGTGGTCTTCCAAAATCCAATCAAATTCATTGCGATATGGATATTCGAGAAAAATCTAGACAAGACAGAAGATGTGGGCATTGTAGAAACCCATGACACACTAGAAAAACATGTCAACTTCTATTGTCATCAAGTAGCAATTGATGATAACATGATGTAGTTGTTTATCAAATAATAATTCTTGTACTTTAATTTGCATTTACTTAAAGTTAATGTCATTCGATAACCGCTGATGAACAGTAAAAAAATGATACAAGAAAACGAGATTGAACTTTGACGTTATATGTGATTATAATAAAAGATATAATAAGTGACAAACTAAAGAAAGTTTGAGAACACAATTATTAAATTTTATCAAACTAATAACAATTTGGTATTTGAACATAATTTTAAATAAAACAAACTTACAAAAAGTATTAAATGGTAAATGATAACCAAATAACAATAACTGATATTAAATGGTAATAAACAAAATTAACCAAAATAGATTAACAAAATTGTATAACAAATTTAACAAAATAAATTAAAATAAATCCAACCACATTAACGAAAAAAGTAAGTATTAAATGATAAATAATAAAAAAATATAATAAAAAATCCAATAAACAACTAAATACAAATATAATAAAAAACAAAATTTATCGATGTCTGCGACGCGAATGTGTTTCGCAAGACGGTGGTTGTCGGTCTCGAGGAGGATTTCTTCGTTTCACTGGTTGTGACTCCTCGTTGTCATCATCATCATCATCGTCGTCGTCTTGGGCAGCTACATTTTGTTAAGAAGGAGCTGATGATGATGAAGCACCTCCATAGAATAAGGACCCTGGAGGTGTATGACTGACTATCCCACCGGCCTGCGAAAACTGGAAAAACTCATAAAACCCAGACATCACCGAGTGTGAAAACTATACAGGAAGTGTCTGTGCTGCGGCCATAGGTGATGAGGCTACACCCACCAAATATCCAACATATGAACCCCAAGTAGGATCTGCAAACATAGACCCATAATATCCTCCAGGAGGTGTCATAAAACTTTGTGACGGTGGCGGCGGCGGCGGCGGCGGGGTCATAAAATCAGGTGACGGTGGCGGCGACGGCATATGGTAAATGAATGGCGATGGCAACTTCACATATGGTTGCGGAAGGTAAGTCGCTGTAGACGGTGACTGCTTTGAAGATATTGTTGGTGCAGTTGAGGATGAACCGAAAGCACCTGATTTCCATCCACGAGTCAGGGGACGATGGTGCTGTGTCGGTGAACGTCTATGTCGACGTCGCTGAAAGGTCCGCCCTCGTGCATCATCAGAAAGCAGAAATGGTTTCCCGTTACTGTTGAACCACTTGTAATAATCATCAGCAACCATCAAGAGGTCAGTAAAAATGGGCTCTCTACAGGGAAGGCGCCGATGTCGATCCTCCCACAGCATGACCCACTCGTGATGCCTCACCGGCCAATCTGTATCGGTCTTACTGCGTCTATCTGTTCTATGAAACTCATCCATATTGTGAGGTGCTTCCGGAATTGGTTGAAAACAACCAAATTACCGGAGCGCGCAATCAGTGGAGTGTCACTCGACGATCGCATAACATATCAAAGGGACCATCGCCATCCAAACATCTAATGGGTCTCTCAACTCAGGTGGGATCACCATCCTCACATCATCATTAGAATATGACACTCATTCAAACTAAAACAAATATATATAATTTTTTATCAAAATAATAATCTAATTATACAACTATAACCTAAAATCGATTTTTAAACATTAAAAGACATACATGTGTGCCAGCCTTCTGATCGATTAGCAGCCTCATTTTTTCTAAATCATCAGGTAGCTCCTGATGATTTTTCCTATCAGTAGACCACCTATTCAAGGAAAAAAATTATTATACATTGTATAAAATGATTAATATTCGAAATCAGTTTTATAATTACCTCAATAGTAGTGGAAATACGAATGGGTTCTTGACAACAGGACATAAAAAGGGCAATCGATACCACGCCCAAGATTGCAGTAGCAGGAGACATCCGCCAATAGCATTTTTTCTGTAGTCAATCGCACGACACATCTCCCTATACAGGAAAGCCAAAACTGCCGAGCCCCAACTGAGTGATCCGGCCAGATGAAAGTCGCCAAGATGTCGCAACCACATACAGTGAACTTGGTGGCGCGATTTGTCTGGCATCAACAACCCTCCTATCAGTTGCAGTATGCATGCCCGTGCATACATTTTAACTTCATCATCATAGGCGTCCTCACTCAACTCCCGAAAATTGGCATCTAACTAATTTAACAATATCCGACCACCGTTAAAACTTTTCGGGACACGTCTTAGATAGTCCCGGCACAAAGCAGTCCATGAATCGTGCGTCATCCCCGATATTACATCTCCATCCACCGGAAGCCCCAGATGCATAGAAGCATCCTCAAGTGTAATCGTGCACTCTCCGCACGGAAGATGGAATGTGTGGGTCTCCGGCCTCCACCGCTCCACTAAGACAACAATAAGGTCTAGTTCTATCTTACAGTGACCCTCATATCTACCTATGTGACCGAATCCAGCCTCTACTAAATACGGCATGACACCATTAGGTATCACTAACTTAAGGTTCCTAATAAAAGGATCTAATATATGGTCTCTCTCCTAAAATATAAATAATTCCAAAAATTAATTTTTAAACTAATAATCATGCATTAAATAAATAAATAAATTATCACTGATAATTTAAGTTAAATTAAAACATTAAAATGTTATCGTATCAGCAAAATGTTGAGATATATGATTTACATCCAAGCGAAGCATACCGCCTTCTATTTTATATCTACAAAAAATTAATTAAATACAATATTAAATAATTTAAATACTTAAATAAATTAAATACAAAATATTAAATATAATAAAATATACCTTAAACAGATAATATAGTATTTGAGAGAGGTTGAGAGAAGTTGAGAGGATTTGGTGTGATGAAAATGATTGAGGATAGGGGTATTTATAGGGAGGGATGAGGTGTGAACGGTCGGGGTAGGTATGTAATTAAACCTAAGGCGCGTCGCAGGGGGTGCACCTTTCTTACGCGTGTCAGATTTGCAGGTAAGGCGCGACCCCTGCCCCGCGCCTTACCCCACGTGGCGTCAGATCAGCGTAAAGCGCACTGCAGGGGCGCGCCTTACTGCAAAGGGTGTTAAATCGAGCAAAATAGTCTGAAGGATGCTTGACAGGGAAAAATAAATGAAAAAGGTGATATATCAGAAAAAAAAAACACCAGAATCTACGAAGAAAAAATAAGGGTTTTTTCCCCTTTTCCAAGTAATTTTTGACATCTTTGTCTGAACTTTAGGCTCATATATAATCACAAGGGCTCTAATTATTATTTTAATGATAATTTAGCAATACATTTCCTATTCTTTTATGAAATTTATCTCTAAAAACAAAAACTTTTGCCTAGCGATTATAATTTTGGAACTTTATGTTTTTATATCATAAAAAGATATTGTATTGTAATAAGTTGTATCATAATATCTAGATTATTCTGATATTTTTTATCTTTAAATCAAATTATATTGAATATTTTCTAACAGTTTGAGGTGAATAGAATGTAGTAATTGTTTTTAAAAAAAATTAATTTTATTAACAACGTATACACCTTGTAGATTCATTTACTCGAATTTAGGATTTTAAGAGAAAATAACACTCTTTTTAATCATTAAGATCATTTAATAAATTCAAAAGATATTGAATATATAAAGAGAGAGTGTTATCAATTATTAAAAAAATATTACTAATTAATATTATCTTGTAATTATCATAAATTATTCAAAAAAAATATATATCTAATTTATATCTTTCATAAATTACGAAAATAATGTCAATTAAATTAGATTCAATCAACTATATACGAATAATATTTTATGCTACACCTTTGTAATACTATGTAAGTTTTATGTCTATGTAACATGCATTAAAAATGTCCGCATAATTGAATGAAATATACAGGATGATATTAACTAAGTAGCTTAAATTTTACGAAACTTTTCATTAAGAAAAAAATTGTTTGAGAGGCACAATTGATCTTTTTATCAAAGAACAATTTTCTAATTTCCAGAAATAAGAAATATCCCAAATTTCTAACAATGCCAAATAAATTTTTTTTCTATCATTTATTTTCTTGTCTGCCAGATTTATAAAAAGAAAATGCAACTTCACGTGTTAAATTAAAAAAAATGGTCATTGATTAGGTGAAACAAAATTCGTATCGACTCGAAAAATAGATTTTTTTTTTAATTTGATTTGACTTACAAAAATTTGATGTGAATTGAATTGAATTTTTAATTTCATAAATTCATCTTGACTCGAATATTTTTTAAATTCGAGTCGAGTTATAAAATAAAACTCGAATAATTCAAAAAATTTAGTAATTAGTGAATTGATTTTCATGTTTCAGTCGAGTCTTTTGACTCTGTATGATATATGTATATCACATACGAAAAAAATATGAATAATTATATCTGTATTGTATATGGTTATAAAAACCGTTTAAAATTAGAACCAAAATAGTATAATATTATAAATATTTAAAATTAAAATTAAATATAAACTCGAACAACTCAACTCGGATTTTAAAAACTTGATTCGACTCGAAAAAAATTTCAAATCAAGTTTGAGTTATATAATAAGACTCGTCAACTCGAATAACTCAAAAATTTTTCATTCGACTCGATCGAACGCTCACTCATATCTTTTAAAAATTAAATCTTAGACCAATTAATTATAAATTTAAATTTTTTGAATTTAAATATATTTAATAAATTATTTTTAATTTGTTTGAGACTTATGAATAATTTATGGAATATGACAAGAGAAAATCTCCTGTTTTATGTTTCTATTCTTGGTGAGATATAAATCAAGTTCAACACATTTCTTAGCATCAACGATAATTCAATAATCAAATCGGCTTTCCTCCGTTATTTTTTTTTCCTTTCAATTCATTGATTTTCAATAAATTATAAATCTATCAAGAGATCTTAATGGAAAAAGTGAATGTTAACAAGTACTGGGGTTACGGATCAACACAACGAAAAGGTAACTACAATACAACACAGTACAGAAAGTTTCAAAATAACATGCTACTAGAAAACTGCATAACTCTAAACATCAACTTAGACTCACTATCAACAACATCCAAGAATAATAGATTCAGGGCTTCGAACAAAATCTTGAACATATGGAATCAACGTCGGTCATAAATTATTCGCCCAAACCCCTATCTGAAACATGGTAATATTAAAAATTTAATCCACCGAAAAAGAGCTCCCATTAAATCTGGTTTTGTTTCTGCACATCCAAATTTTCCAAATCAGACCAAAAAAATCCCAATTGTCATAAAGACCGAACTTTCCTTCTAATTTTTTGATTATACCATACCTCTAACAACTCTTTAACCTTCATAGGGAAAACTATATTTACCTTCCACACACTACACCAACGTTGCCAAACAACATCACAGTTACACAAAACATATTTAACTGCTTCTTGTTCTCGATTGCAGAAAATACAAATGGGTGATCATTGCATAGAACACCTCGCTTTTCCAACTTACCAACATAAACCAACTTAGTACAATATGATTTAGAATTGTAAATGCCATCAGTAGAACTGACTTTTTTAATCTATCCAAACATGGTACTAAACATACAACTCTATTCAGAACTTGGATAAATTTACTCCACAGTGTCATTTCCCATACAAAAAGAGCTATTCTTAATTCAATTTTCCATTCCCAGACTCCAAAAACCCAATGACCGAAATCATTAATCTTCCCAGATGTTTTAATAGCTATCCCAAATAATCTAGGAAAAGATTCTTTTAGAAAAACCAATTCAGTCCAATGATTGGATCATAAATCAATTTTGGTACCATTACCCATCATGCAACTTAGTTCATAAATAAATTCAACCCCGTTTGACAATACCAGATTGATAATATTACGCCAAACCCATGAAGAATTCCTAACATTTACAACTCTAGGGATAATCGAATAATGATCATAGTTATACTTAGCAACTATTATCTTTCTTCATAAGCTATCACCTTCCTCACTAAAGCGCTAAATCCATTTATTAAGTAGAACTCGGTTCCTAGATTTAACATCAAATATACCCAAACCTCATGAGATTTTGGCCCACAAATATATAGGAAAAGTGAATGTTATTCTTCTTAAATGTCTTTGGTTCGAACAATTGTATCTCTAGGATGTATATACATTATTAATAGTTAAGAACGATTTTAAATAGATAATATTTTATAACCAGTTCAAATTATTTTAAAAAATAAATTAATTTCATAGCTGTCCATTTTTAACATTTTGACCTACGTTAGATTGGAGTGGAGGGGAAAGGAAAGTTAAAGAAAGGGGGCAATTCTCTCGTTTATTGGATATATTTTTTAATTTCTTTTTTAAAAAATAAGAAAATAAAGTATTTCTCGTTTATTGGAGTAAATGAGATTTTTAAACGATTGTTACAGTCAGAACACTTAAAATTGTAACATTTGTAACATTAAACACTTTGGCCGAAAATTAGTTTAAGCACCTAAATGAGAAAAATAATATTGATTGGACACTTATTTTTATATTAATCCTTAGTTGAATATCAACACCTGGATAAATTCATCGCACAATGTATTTGAATAAGTTAGGCTTATTGGTACAATAAGCCCTTGAATTGCTTAGTAAGTGGTAAAGTTTACAACTATTGCACGCTATAAGTTAATACCCAACGTATTTGAATAAGTTAATACTCATTAGCCAAGTTTGTGTCTTTAGTTTTTGGGTTAAAGTTATAAAAGCAAAAGATCTCACATTGGTAAGGAAAATAAAGACTAAGCAGGTCTTTGCGTATAGAAGGAAGTTTAAGCTTTTATCTTTAATTAAGCAAAAGAGTGAAAGGACCTGTATTGCTTGAGAAACCAAAAGCAGGGGGACTTAATGACCATTTAAAGAACTTGTATCCTCTGGTTTTAAGTGCCTCAAAAAGTAAAAACAAGCGTTAACTTGTTCATTTCATTTAATTTTCTTTTCTTAATAGGTTGACTCAGATTAAAAACTGCAAAAGTCTATAATTGAACTATCCTTCTAATTTAATTTTTTTACTATTTGTAATGTCAAAAAATTACATTTGTGATATTATTGAAAAGATATAATATATCATCCCGCTAAATCAACTGGTCTTCGATTATTCACCGTGTTTTCTTAATAAAGCCTATAGTCAATGTCATGGGTTGCAATTTCCCAACTTAAAAAGTGAAAACTGAAGTCATAGCAGCCAAGACCACTAAGGCCCCGTTTGTTTCACGGATTAAAACATTCTTGGGAGGAATCTTTTTTTTCCGTTTAACTTACCCACGTTTGGATGATTATTATTCCCAAGTGAGGGTAAACATTGAATACCAACATTAGTTTTTTTTTTCTGTTTTACTGGGAATGTTAGTCCCCCAGCTCCCTTATGTATTTGAACATTCTCGGTCCCCGTTTTCTAAAATACCCTTCTCCCCGCTTGGTTATGGCTAGCGCCTTATCGATTTCCCTCTTTTAGCTTCAGCGTTCTATTGTTATTAATATTTCAGGCTTTGTTCTTACAATTTGATTGTGGTTTTGTTCTGTTATGCTCGGGCTTTTATCTATTCGAAATTTTCTTTATTTCATTTGGCTCGGAAGTTATTAGTTGTATTTAGATCAATATGAAGAAAATGGAATTATTTGATACTCTTTTTTTGGTTTTGTTTATGGTTGCAGTTTCACCAGTACCAAGTTGTTGGAAGGGCTCACCCAACGGAGAGCGATGAACATCCCAAGATTTACAGGATGAAGCTTCGGGCCACCAATGAGGTTTGAGCCAAATCCAAGTTTTGGTTAGTGATTATTTTCATGGACATCTGTGTTTTTTATTTGATTTAGTATCTCATTTGAATGAAGCTTTGAAGTTTTCTGACTTTTGGGTGTTGTTGAATATATTCATCAGGTACTTCCTGAGGAAGCTGAAGAAGAATAAGAAGAGCAACGGTCAAGTCCTTGCCATCAATGAGGTATATTTGCCTTTTATAATTCACTATTTATTAACTGATTTATTGTTGGGATGTTGTGTTGAAAATTGAAATTTCATTAGGTAAATTACCCTTTTCATTTCGATTAATGTTCAAAACTATTTTGCTGGAATTGTTGATGTTTAGCTCGTGTTTGCGCAATTTACTCTGTAATTTTGTTTGATAGAAGGGAACTTGTATAGCAAAGAAACATATGATCTTCAAGGTTTTCATGCCAAATTTATTTACACTTTTAAAAAGTTCATACATCTTTTTTTGGCCGATTGAGATTTCATTGAATGATTTATTTGGTCTCATAACTTTTGGGGGCTTCATATGTAAGATCGAATTAAAAAAACAGTTCATCAAAATCAGTTTGTAACTTTTTATAACTAGATGCTTGCAACTAGTTCTCAATATTTTACTTTGTTGTGATCTCTTAGCTCTGTACTGGGGAAACTTCATCAGAAAAAGAGAAGTTATTGTTAATGCTTGACACACAAGGGAACATGATTTCAGATTCATTCTTTGATTTTCATTTGCAATGCATGATATTTAAGTTAAATTCATCTGAAGATTTTTTAGAAGAACCCGACCAAGATCAAGAACTACGGTATCTGGCTCCGCTATCAAAGGCGTACATGTTATCACAACATGTACAAGGAATACCGCGACACTACTTTGAATGGAGTTATCGAGCAGATGTACACCGAGATGGCTTCTCGTCACAGGGTCAGGTTCCCCTACATCTAGATTAACAAGACCGCAACCATCCCGGCTAAGCTATGTAAGAGGGACAACACTAAACAGTTCCACAACTCGAAAATCAAGTTCCCATTAGTGGTCAAGAAGGTGAGGTCACCTACCAGGAAGCTGAAGATAACCTACAAGGCGTCAAGGCCTAACTTGTTTATGTAGTGAAGTTAAGGTAATTGTAGTTCTACGATTTTTCGTAGTGAAGGTCTTATCGGTTTGTTGACCAGTTATTGTTTTCGTTTGAGAAACATAGACTATCAGGAAGGTTGAACTTTGATCTTTTGGTTTCAATATCTTGTTTTGTTTAGTTATAACAGCTAGTTTGCTATATGATTGTCGTTTTCTTTCCTTAGATTCACTTCCGAATTACTATCAATCAAACTTTTAGATAACATGGAGCAAATCTTTGATAATATCTTCTTTTTATAAGAAATGTTGGTTGAATTAAAATAGTTACTGCTAGGTGTCGAAACGATTTTTAACGGGAGCGGGGGCGAGATTTTTGAAAACCGCATCATCTTTAGTTATTCTCTTTTCAATTAAATTTTAATTAAAAACAATGCAATTTTAGAAAACCTCTTGTTTCGAAAATTTGGAATTCCTTTTACGATAAAAACATATGGCTCGAGGAGTCGCCACCAATCTTTGATTAGGGTGTGATTGGGCACCCACAAACATTTTGTCATTTTAAATAAAAATTAATTTTAATTAAAACGACAAATTTACGATCTACGTTACTAAAATCCAAGTTCGGGAGTCGGTTACGTGTGGGGAAGGATTAACACCCCCACAATGCCCTAAATCGGTACCTAGTCGATTAATTAATGTCTTTGTAGCGAATTTCATAAGTTCAAGTTTAATTTGATTAATAATCCCTTTAAACAAAAAAAATGCAAATTGTAACATTGAAAAGCAACAAAATATGTTAATTTAAAATTACCAAGTCATTAGAAAGATAAAGGTTATTCGATTATTTAAAAATATCGAGACTAGATCTTTAGGTGAGTTCTAATGATCTTTTCTCAAATAATTTAAATAGCCGAATATTTCTTTTTCTTTCATTCCCAAATTTTAAAGTAATTAATCCAAATTTAATTAGGCATTACTGATGGGATACAATTTTAATTTAAAATTGCCAAAACAACTCTCTAGTAAGTTAGGAGAAGCCATTCCGACAATTTTAAATTAAAAGAATATTACCCTTAATCTGATTATGTAACGACGTCGGGTCATGCACACGAGGTTAACAAGCGATATTAAAAATTATCTAATTAATAAATAATATATGAAGAACTAACATGCACTAACATTACTTAACATATTAATATGCAACATACTAATGGGACTAAAATACAAAAAAAACATAACATACCAAACTATGAGAAAAACTATACATGTTACACTAATAACCAAATCACCTTAAACTGAATTTTTAAATCTAAAATATAAACAAAATAACAATTGAAATGAACATATGAGTAAACAATGAAACTGAAATAAAGCAACATTAACATGAAAGACTAAAATCATAATAAAATCTAAACACATAAACATGATTAAACTGAAACATACGAAAATTAAAATTAAAATGTCTAAAAAATAGAAATTAAATACAATACCACATGACTGAAATTAAATACGCAAAAAAACATGGAAACAAAACCAGAAATACAAGAAACATGCAAACGTTAATTTATGGACTCAAACGAAACATGCAACAATTCATAGGTTAAATGTCTAAAATAACAAAAACTAAATAACATAACATTTGAGACTAAAAATTAAAAACGCATAAAATAAAGGTGCAAAATTGGAAACCATGGAAACATTCTGTTTAGGTACTAAAATGCATGAAACCTGAAATTCGAATGGCTCCTCTAATAGATAACCCCTGCGTGAAATGAGACCCCTAGTTCTCTTAAACTCTGCCGTTTTGACACAGGCATATATATAATTTTAGGGTAAAAGCTAACCTAATTTCATTTCATTTTCCCCCAGCCGCAACCACTTCTTCTCCTCACCAAGGCGCCGCTCTCTCATCTCTACCCATCTTATTATCTCTTCCTCAACACAACAAACCAGAAGCTAAAAAACAACCATGGCCAACACTCTTTCGGTCGAAACCCTCATCCCAAGGCCCCCATCATCACATGCAAGCTTAAGGATTCTAACCGAGCAACGATCAACACAGGGACCGGTAACAACTCGACAAAGGTAAAAGCTTTACTCTCTTCACTGTTATTCTTGAAAATGCTTTGCTTTGTGCGGTTGGGTTGTTGCTAATGATAGTTTTGGATGTCATTTCACTTAGAGCTCTTCATTTTTTAGAATGATTATAAAAACGAGAAAAAAAAAACTTATGAAGAAATCGGGAAAACAACCTTAAAATGATTTATAGCCTTTCATTACTCTGCAAAAATCATGGAAGGATTCCCCGTTTACATTGCTTTCGAATACGGGGGAAATCCCTCTCCAGTTACACTGCTTTTTTCGTTCCAGAAATCCCTCCCCCCAAAACTACCTTTCTTGCTTCATCCCCTTCCAATGTAATGGTTCCTCTTCTTTGTCCTTTGTGTTCTGTTGCCTTGGTTTCTGTATTGCAGGGCGTGGACAGTGGTAATGCCGATGGTGTTGTCAGGCCGTGGTGCTCCACGCCGAGTTGGAAATGGCACCAGTTTTGTTATTATACTGCAGCAAAGCATGGGTACGAGGTCTTCACGTGGTTCACGAGATGTTGTTGGGTGTTCGAGGTTGTAAGTGGAGTGATAGGCACAAACTGATGCAATGGGAGTGCTGCTTCACATTGATGTGGGCGCTCGGTTATGCGTTTCACGTGGGACACACTTAGGCGCTGTGGAGCATGGGCAGTAGCATGGGCAGCCGGGCCATGTCTCAGTCTTCACGGGCGTGGTGCTTGGCAGTAGCATGGGCTTCCTTGGGAGGCATGATCTGTTGCAGTGGATGAGTGCTTCATATTGGGTGCACGTGGGAGGAGTCTGCTGTTGGGTGTCTCCTTCACGTGGGATACACGATCTATTGGCAGCATATGGGTAGTTGCAACCGGATCTGGGCTATAATTGGATTGAACTTGGGCATGTTCTTGAGCTCCGGGTTAGGTTGCTTGTAATTAGGCCCGATTTGGGCTTGTTTTGTAAATGGACCTTAGACACTTACATTTGGATTTTGGATTATACTTAGGCTTCGATTTATATCTTGAATTCCAACGTGTACAATTCCAATTCAATTAAACACCTCAAGCTTCCACGATCCATCACTTAAATTAGTTCCTCGTCGGTCACAAATTCCTTCAAATTAAATCTCGTTAATCTTCAAATGGATATAAATGACCCGGACAAAATTAGGGTATTACAGCTGCCCCTCTTTGCTCGTTGGTGTGAACACAAGAATGTGGCAAAGACAAAAATAATGACCTAATTTTGTCTGATTGCAACGTCATTTCCCTTCTTCAATCTTCTTCTTGACTTTTGTCTTCATCTCACTTGCACGAACCCTTTTAATGGATTGTTCCGCTTCTTCATATCCGAGAATCTTTGATTTCTCTGTACCCGAGAATCTTTAGTTTTTGTCCACCTCTGATGATCTGATGGTTTGCTTCGATATTCTTCTGAAAAGGCTAAAATGACAAGGATAACTTATTATCCTGGTGAAAAACATCCTGCCCGAAGGTCTTATGGAGGACCCGAAGGATTTATCATCTTGCTCTAAAGGCTTACAGATGACCCGAAGGATTTAATCATCATGCTCGGAAGGCTTAATGATGGCCCGGAGGATTTATAAATTGGGAAATTTTGAAACTCGCATTCTTCGTTTTCAAAAAATCCATCTTCTTAAAACATCATTTTTCATTTTCAAATTCATTTGAAAACATCCTACCCGAAGGTCTTATGGATGGCCCGAAGGACTTATCATCTTGCTCTAAAGGCTTACAGATGACCCGGAGGATTTAATCATCATGCTCAGAAGGCTTACTGATGGCCCGGAGGACTTATAAATTGAGAAATTTTGAAACTCGCATTCTTCGTTTTCAAAAAATCCATCTTCTTAAAACATCATTTTTCTTTTTCAAATTCATTTGAAAACATCCTACCCGAAGGTCTTATGGATGGCTCGAAGGACTTATCATCTTGCTCAAAAGGCTTACAGATGACCCGGAGGATTTAAGCATCATGCTTGAAAGACTTACTGATGGCCCGGAGGACTTATAAATTGGGAAATTTTGAAACTCGCATTCTTCGTTTTCAAAAAATCCATCTTCTTAAAACATCATTTTTCTTTTTCAAATTCATTTGAAAACATCCTACCCGAAGGTCTTATGGATGGCCCGAAGGACTTATCATCTTGCTCTAAAGGCTTACAGATGACCCGGAGGATTTAATCATCATGCTCGGAAGGCTTACTGATGGCCTGGAGGACTTATAAATTGGGAAATTTTGAAACTCGCATTCTTCGTTTTCAAAAAAAATACATCTTCTTAAACATCATTTTTCTTTTTCAAATTCATTTAAAAACATCCTACCCGAAGGTCTTATGGATGGCCCGAAGAACTTATCATCTTGCTCTAAAGGCTTACAGATGACCCGGAGGATTTAATCATCATGCTTGAAAGACTTACTGATGGCCCGGAGGACTTATAAATTGGGAAATTTTGAAACTCGCATTCTTCGTTTTCAAAAACTCCAACATCATTTTTTCATTTTCAAATTCATTTGAAAACATCCTACCCGAAGGTCTTATGGATGGCCCGAAGGACTTATCATCTTGCTCTAAAGGCTTACAGATGACCCGGAGGATTTAATCATCATGCTCGGAAGACTTACTGATGGCCCGGAGGACTTATAAATTGGCAAATTTTGAAACTCGATTCTTCGTTTTCAAAAACTCCAACATCATTTTTCATTTTCAAATTCATTTGAAAACATCCTACCTGAAGGTCTTATGGATGGCCCGAAGGACTTATCATCTTGCTCTAAAGGCTTACAGATGACCCGGAGGATTTAATCATCATGCTCGGAAGGCTTACTGATGGATTTACTTCACTATTCTTCTGTGAAGGCTTAAGATTGACTTTGCTCCAATCTCATGTGTGCAAGTCTCTCTTCATACACAAAAATCTTTGTTTTTCTTCTACATCTGACGGTCTTCACTTCAAAGCAATGCTTCTTCTGTGGATTAGACCTCTCTGTTCTTCAGGGTATGCCTCTTTAAATGCAACTCTTTGCATTTGAGGTTTGAAGTCTTCCTTTCAATCATCGAGATTTTAACATTCTGTATCTTCTCTTTTCAATGGAAGACTTGTTAAAATCATGTGTTTATGCATAAAATTTGAATGCAATTAAATGTATCCGTGTCATGCATTTTCTTTTATGCAGATGATGTTCTCATGAATGCATAAATGTTGAATCAATCTTTGTTTGCCTTCAAAGTGGCGAACTCAATCTTCTTCTATTTGATCATTCTTTCCAGGGTCTGCTTTCTATACTCGTGTAGCAACTCATAGTTTCCAACTTGTATTTCTAGACGAGCCCTTTGATCTTCTTCTATCTTCTTGTCGTCTTTGTTTTTTTTTTCTTCATTTCAGAGAAAATGTTTTCTCTCTCAACTTCTTGCTATGGTCAGAAATACGACTGTGTTGTCCCATTTCCGTCTTTGGCTCAATTATGCTTTCAGAGTTGTTCTTCCAAGACTCTGCCATTGATCGATGCTCAATTGACTTGCTTTACAAGGTAAGCTCAGCTCAAATTCCCGGTCTCCCCCTGACACTTCAAGTTGCGAGATTCATTCTCAATAAATTCTTGGTCTGAATCTTTTCACCTCAACAGGATATGGGTTCAGTCGTGCCCTAACATTATCTTATACCGGTACGGGTCTTCAAAATGCCCCATTACCTCAAATTGTAAGGCTCATTCTTCATGCCTCATTCTGAATCTCGTCATCTCAACATGATGTGGGTCCATTCGTGCCCCAACATATAATAACTTAAATGTTCTCATTCTGGTGTCACTACACAGTAGTGTTGTAAAATAGTTTGAGGGTTTTTCTTCATTCTACTTAAGAAGTGATCAACCCTTCTAACACAATGTCTTGCATTTTCATTCGGGCTGAGATATGTGTCCCTTCTGAATGATGAGATAATCTTCTTCTTACTGGGTTACTGACAATGTCACAAAGAAATGTTGGCAGTTCTGTCTTTCATCTATTCTGATCTCTTGGACCTTCTACTTCAAGGTCGCGAAATGCTTCATGTTATGGCACCGCTTATTCTCTTTCTTCCAATGCAGGCATAATGAGCCTCTCCAGCTGCAAGGACTTTTCACGTTTGAAACTTGTCCTGTTTGAAAATGTTTTTATCCATTCTCTTATTTTTAGGGAATGTGAAAAAAATTATGAATAAATTTCAAAAATGTTGCCATTTTCTTCAGACTCACAATCAAAAAAAATTATAAATAAGAGTTCAATGAATATCAAATAAGTCAAATTCTCTTTTAATCCTTCAAAAGTTATCTACATTTGAAAAGAGTAAAGATTAATGCCGACAAAAGGCTTAGGCTGACTTGGGAAGGTAATGTGTTTCAGGTTAGATTCATGCATCCTTGATCCTGGTGTTTTATTGATGTGATGAGGCAACCATTTTGCTTCTCTTCTGGAAATGTTCACTGGTTCTCAGCCTTCGTGAGCGCCTTTGGACTGTGCAATGCTTTGTCCAGAGATGTATAATATCACCCTTCTGTACAGTGGTTGACGATCTTTGTGTTCGAGCAGCCTTTTCAGGTTTTCAGCTCGAACTCTCCTTTGGTTTCAAGACGTTATCTAAAATTTTACGTCTTGAACCCTCCTTTTATTCTTCTTCTTATCATGCATTAAAGATTTTATTTTAAAAAATTATTTACAAATAAAATTAACCCTGAGGGGCAGAATGAAGTATGAAGATAGCCTCTCCACTTAGAAATCCATGCATGATTAGAAGGGACTTTTCAGGCACGTAATGTAGGCCAGGGCTCATGGTTATGAAAGAAAAGGATGAATAGGCCCAAACAAGTGTTTAAGGGTCATCGAACCAAGGATCAATTTGTTCTGCTGTCATCAACCTTGCTCTGCCTGATTTGAAACTGCTAGTGCATCTTCTCTTCTTCTTTTTTTCTTTCAATGGTTCACGATCTTTGGGTGAATAAAATTGAAATGTTTGAACCACTCGTCTTGAGGTGTTTGATCGATTTTCTTTCATTTTCTTTTCATTTTCCTCATTTTCAATTTTTTCTTTTCTTTTCTTTCTTCTTTTCTTTTCCTTTTCTCTTTCTACATTTCTCTTCTTTCTCTTCATAATGACAACTCAATTTGATCTTAGAGCGCATTGTATTTGGTCTGCCTCATAGTGTCATGACTTGCTTCTGTAACGAAATCCGGATTGATAATCTTCACTCGTGCGAGCAGATGTTCTTTACCTTTACCCTCCAGTGTGGAGGGTGATCCTTGGTTTGGGTTGAATCATAAAAAAACTATAGGCTCAAAAGGGGACCACAAGGGATATATATATATATATATATATATATAAGGATAAATGAAACAAAGTTGTTCATCATCTCATACATGGAAGTCTTCGTAAAAGAAGTATCCCCAGGGGGACGAATTTTCAGGATTAACCTTATCTACATGAAAATAATATAATTAATGCATGATAGAATTATTTCAATGATTCCTTTTATTTATTCTTCTTATACGTAGTCCTCGCATGCCCTTGGTTTGTTACACTCCATCTTGTCTTTATTGCAGGAAAGGTCCTCGTCATGCCCCTAGGATTTATTAAGGTTGGGGAATTGATGTCAATGATTAGTCTCTGTGTTATTTCGGGTAAGGAGTCCACCAATGGTTCTTTCGGCTTTGGATGGGACATAAAAGGTCTAATCTTGCCTATTTTCAAAAGCATATAATTAATGAAGTAGCAAAACAACCTTTAACTCATTTAATATTCAAAGAATTACAAGATTAAAACTTGATTCATTGCCCATGACCTTTGGAAAATGACGTAAGTTCATTTAAAAATCCTTTTAAAAAAATTGAGAAAAATGACAAAAACATGTTCAAACAAGATGTTGCAAATGACAAAAAGTTTCACGATGAACAAAATGATTTCTGTGCAGTCAGGATGCCCCCATTATTCTTCTGATGCAGTGGTGTTTGATTCGATCAGGTGCTACATATTAGGCTGTGGTGCCTCACTCGAGCTCGTCATCCATTGTTCCACCAATTCTTGTGCCAATGTCCCATTTTCAACGAGCCTCTCTATCTCCTTGAACAACATCCTACAATTCTCTGTAGCATGCCCCAATGCCTCTAAGTGGAAATTACAGACACTATCTGGATCGTAATTGTGGCCAGAAGGGTTTGGTGGTAATTTCATTGGTTTCGGTTTGAGATGTTGATATTTAATCAAATGTGGGTATAAATCTGAGATAGGAATTTGGAACACCTTCAGAGTATCTTTTGATCGTAGGACCTTCTTTGGGCGACTCGAGCAACCAACCGCCCCTTTTCTTTTGCGGTTGTGAGAGCTCTGGATGTGACATTCGTTCACCTCACCAGCCTTTCGCTCTTCATTTCTTGAGCTTTTGGAAGTGACTTTCAAGTTTCCCTTACTGATTGCATCTTCAATTGACTCTCCAGCCAACATAAGATCCTTGAAGTCATTCATCGAATTTCCCAACATTAACTCAAAGAAAGGAGCCGGAAGAGAATCGTGAAACATATGTGATATTTCCTCTTTTACCAAATGAGGTTGAACTTGTGCTGCCACTCCCCTCCATCTTAGGGCATATTCTTTAAAGCTCTCAGTAGCTTTCATCCTCATCTTCTGAAGGTGATGACGTTTTAGGGCTAAGCCTTTAACATATTGATATTGCCCTAGAAACGCATCAGCTAGGTTGATCCATGTCTTGATCTGCTCTTTGTTCAAACGGTTATACCACACCACAGCTGGCCCAGCAAGACTATCATGGAAGTAATGAATCAACAGATTATCATCATCTAAGTACCCTTCCATCTTTCTGCAAAACATCTTCAGATGAATTAGGGGGCAACTGGTGCCGTCATATTTTTCAAAGTTAGGCACCCTAAATTCATGTGGGATGACCAAATCAGGGACCAAACTGAGTTCTCTGGCTTCTAACTCTTTGTTAGTGGCATTAACAACCTTCATATTTTTAACGGCTTCATTCAACCACTTGAACTCGTTCTCAAACTGCCCATAATTGACGAGGCTCTTCCCTTGGTTTGAGTTAGATGCTCTGGGGCAAAGTATCACTCTTGATGCACTACTCTGATGAGAATGGTGTCCTTTATCAGTGATTTCCTCTCTGCCAACAGCCTTGGTTGCCAGCACCTGGATCATTTGATTCGATGCGCTTTGCAGATAACCCGATGCTTGATTCCTTTTATCTTGTTGTAACCCGAGTAACTGTTCTTTGCAGCTGATCTTGTGATTTCTCATTAGAATGCTCCCTTGCTTCCATTTGTTTGCTCACGATGATGAGGAACAATATGAATGAATGATCTTGTTATTACTGAACAAAATTTTTTCATAAGTTATTTCCGTGTTTCCATAATTAATGCATGTAAAATACTTAGACAAATACATGCAATGCAAATGCAAATGCACGAGGTGCTAATCCCGAAAGTGACCACTTATAGAACAACCGTTCACTTAGACAACAAGAATTCAATAAGTACACCATATACTCGAAATACAACTGTGAGTCTTCATCTCTTCATTTCCTTGAGTCGTACTCTTCATGGGATCTGGTATTGCACCTTCAAAATTGTCGGCGTATTCCATCACATTTGATGACGTCGGATGTCTTGAATCTTGAAATCTTCATTCTTATCTTCCATGCGATGTGGTCTTCTCGTCTTTGCGAAGGGTCTTCTCGTCATTATGAAGGGTCTTCTCGTCTTGATGAATGGTCTTCTCGTCTTGATGAATGGCCTTCTCGTCTTGATGAATGGCATTCTCGTCTTGATGAATGACATTCTCGTCTTGATGAATTCTCTTCTCGTCCTTGGTACAATTGTATCTATCCCTTAACTCAACATCTTGGCCTTTACAGTTTCTTCAATCAGCTTCAGATCTCTTCATTCATCGGGTGTCCTTCATGGATCGTTTGAACATCTCTGGATCTCCTGGTTTTGATACATAGGGAGACTTTCTTGCCTCATATGGTCAGCCTTCTTGTTAGTCAATCACTTGTGAATTAACACCCCTCGATGACATGAGGATGCAAATGCAATAAAATCACAATAAAATAGACATAGACGAAAAGGTTAGTACCATAAGATAACAACAAGATAGTGGATACCGTAAACATCACATAAACCTACCCACATGCTGGCTACCCAATCATGCTTTAGATCCTACCCGACATGATACCCACATGTTTTGTCATTCATAAAAGATCCTAACCGCATGGTATCTAATTCACATGTTTTGTGCGAAAATATAAAACCTAACCGCATGCTTTTCTAGTTCTCATACTTATGCAAAAATAAATTCGAGGAAAAGGTTAGAATGAGTTTCCCCTTCGTGTGCAGACAGAGATTCAACATAAGATGGGCAGTTTCAGTATTTCTAAAAGGGTCCTCGAATTATCCTTTGCTGGTGCCCCCTTGGCTTGCCAGACCCTCGATCCTCGCCATTATAGGCTTAAACGGATCAAGTTCAATTCGAGAGGATACATTTCCCTATGTCCATGCGAGGAAACTCAATGTTTCACTCGTAAACATAAGGCATGTACCCAGAGGTTACTTGCTAAAGCCCATGCGGAGAAAGTAATTTTTCTCACGTAAGCGTAGCGTTCACCCCTACCTAACGGGACAGAGCACAGTAAGAAGGCTCTAAATATCGAAACGGTTGTAACGACAGTGAGGGGAAACCCATAATTTTGCCTCGTCCAAGAAAAACAATAGACTAAACGAAGGTCAGAAAACTGAAACATGTAGAACACACATTAGTACAACTATTATTCATCACCAATTACAAATTAAGATGTAATAAAACAATTCAAACAAACAAGGGATCAAAGACCAAATTAAAGCAAACTTATAAATTTCGTTTGCAAAGATAATTAATTAATCGACGATCGGCCTGACTCTCTAAAAAAAATCCCCAGCGGAGTCGCCAAGTTGTCGAAACAATTTTTAACGGGAGCGGGGGCGAGATTTTGGAAAACCGCATCATCTTTAGTTATTCTCTTTTCAATTAATTTTAATTAAAACAATGCAATTTTAGAAAACCTCTTGTTTCAAAAAATTGGAATTCCTTTTACGATAAAAACATATGGTTCGAGGAGTCGCCACCAATCTTTGATTAGGGTGTGATTGGGCACCCACAAACATTTTGTCATTTTAAATAAAAATTAATTTTAATTAAAACGACAAATTTACGATCTACGTTACCAAAATCCAAGTTCGGGAGTCGGTTACGTGTGGGGAAGGATTAGCACCCCCATAATGCCCTAAATCGGTACCTAGTCGATTAATTAATGTCTTTGCAGCAAATTTCATAAGTTCAAGTTTAATTTGATTAATAATCCCTTTAAACAACAAAAATGCAAATTGTAACATTGAAAAGCACAAAATATGTAAAATTACCAAGTCATTAGAAAGATAAAGGTTATTCGATTATTTAAAAATATCGAGACTAGATCTTTAGGTGAGTTCTAATGATCTTTTCTCAAAATTTAAATAGCCGAATATTTCTTTCTTTCATTCCCAAATTTTAAAGTAATTAATCCAAATTTAATTAGGCATTACTGAGGGATACAATTTTAATTTAAAATTGCCAAAACAACTCTTAGTAAGTTAGGAGAAGCCATTCCGACAATTTTAAAATTAAAAAATATTACCCTTAATCAAAAAAAAACATAACATACCAAACTATGAAAAACTATACATGTTACACTAATAACCAAATCACCTTAAACTGAATTTTTAAATCTAAAATATAAACAAAATAACAATTGAAATGAACATATGAGTAAACAATGAAACTGAAATAAAGCAACATTAACATGAAAGACTAAAATCAGAATAAAATCTAAACACATAAACATGATTAAAACGAAACATACGAAAATTAAAATTAAAATGTCTAAAAAATAGAAATTAAATACAATACCACATGACTGAAATTAAATACGCAAAAAAAACATGGAAACAAAACCAGAAATGCAAGAAACATGCAAACGTTAATTTATGGACTCAAACGAAACATGCAACAATTCATAGGTTAAATGTCTAAAATTAAAACGCATAAAATAAGGTGCAAAATTGAAACCATGGAACATTCTGTTTAGGTACTAAAATGCATGAAACCTGAAATTCGAATGTCTCCTCCAATAGATAACCCCTGCGTGAAATGAGACCCCTAGTTCTCTTAAACTCTGCCGTTTTGACACAGGCATATATAATTTTTGGGTAAAAGCTACCCTAATTCATTTCATTTCCCCCCAGCCGCAACCACTTCTTCTCCCACAAGACGCCGCTCTCTCATCTCTACCCTCATTATCTCTTCCTCAACACAACAAACCAAAAGCTAAAAAACAACCATGGCCAACACTCTTTCGGTCGAAACCCTCATCCCAAGGCCCCCATCATCACATGCAAGCTTAAGGATTCTAACCGAGCAACGATCACACAGGGACCGGTAACAACTCGACAAAGGTAAAAGCTTTACTCTCTTCACTGTTATTCTTGAAAAGCTTTGCTTTGTGCGGTTGGGGTTTGTTTCTAATGATAGTTTTGGATGTCATTTCACTTAGAGCTCTTCATTTTTTAGAATGATTATAAAAACGAGAAAAAAACTTATGAAGAAATCGGGAAAACAACCTTAAAATGATTTATAGCCTTTCATACTCTACAAAATCATGGAAGGATTCCCCGTTTACATTGCTTTCGAATACGGGGGAAATCCCTCTCCAGTTACACTGCTTTTTTCGTTCCAAAATCCCTCCCCCCAAAACTACTTTCTTGCTTCATCCCCTTCCAATGTAATGGTTCCTCTTCCTTGTCCTTTGTGTTCTGTTGCCTTGGTTTCTGTATTGCAGGCGTGGGTGGTAATGCCGATGGGTTGTCAGGCCGTGCTCCACGCCGAGTTGGAAATGGCACCAGTTTTGTTATTATGCTGCAGCAAGCATGGGTACGAGTCTTCACGTGGTTCACGAGATGTTGTTGGGGTTTTCGAGGTTGTAAGTGGAGTGATAGGCACAAACTGATGCAGTGGGAGTGTTGCTTCACATTGATGTGGGCGCTCGGTTATGCGTTTCACGTGGGACACACTTAGGCGCTGTGGAGTATGGGCAGTAGCATGGGCAGCCGGGCCATGTCTCAGTCTTCACGGCGTGGTGCTTGGCAGTAGCTTGGGCTTCCTTGGGAGGCATGATCTGCTGCAGTGGATGAGTGCTTCATATTGGGTGCACGTGGGAGGAGTCTGTTGTTGGGTGTCTCCTTCACGTGGGATACACGATCTATTGGAAGCATATGGGTAGCTGCAACCGGATCTGGGCTATAATTGGATTGAACTTGGGCATGTTCTTGAGCTCCGGGTTAGGTTGCTTGTAATTAGGCCCGATTTGGGCTTGTTTTGTAAATGGACCTTAGACACTTACATTTGGATTTTGGATTATACTTAGGCTTCGATTTATATCTTGAATTCCAACGTGTACAATTCCAATTCAATTAAACACTTCAAGCTTCCACGATCCATCACTTAAATTAGTTCCTCGTCGGTCACAAATTCCTTCAAATTAAATCTCGTTAATCTTCAAATGGATTTAAATGACCCGGACAAAATTAGGGTATTACACTAGGACTTCACAGAAAGATTTAATGTCATTATCTAGTTGAGGAATTGTCGAAAAGATGTTTTACTGCATAGGTTTAACCATAATGTTTAACAAAGATTTTGTAAGGTTGAGGGATTAACTTTCAGTGTTTAGGAAGTTGAGGGATGAAATTCACAATTAAGCCATAAGCAAGAGGGATTAATCATTTTGTTGTTAAAGATTAAAAACAACTCATATTTATTTCTATGCAACAATTGAGTGTCCCATTTAAACCACCTTGAATTTATTTTTTTATAATTTAAATTTAATATTATGAATTAAAAATATTAAAATAACCATAAAAGGATTTTAGTAGAATTATAAACATTGAGGTATGAGTCTTTAAGTATATACATATGTTTGAGTTATTTTTTTAATAATATGATGTGATTATCATGTAATATTTATTTAAAATCTTTTTTAGTTATTGACAATGTACATGCACTTCATAGACGTATTTAGAATTTCAATTGTTAAAAAATATAGAACAATGACAATTTGGTAAAATATACATTCCAATAATTTTTTATTTCTTCAACCAAACACTGTAATCTTACATTCATGCCAAACCAACCAAACAAAGTAATGTAACATTCTCAGTAATCTTATTTCATTGTAATCTTTTATTCTCACTGGTAATCTTACATTCCGCGAACCAAACGCACCCTAAAGGAAAGATTAGTATTAATATGTAATATATATATATATATATACAGACACGCACGATTAAAACTAATATAACGATATATGTACTTCTTGTGTTCCAATAAGCTTTTTGAATTCTAAACGTGAGCAAATTGTAATAAAAAATTAGGATTAACTACACGTTTAGTATCTAAACTATTACTGTTACTCTGTTTTGGTATTTAAGCTTTATTTTTTTCAAAATCATACCTAACATTTAGTTTAAGTTTCAATTTGGTACCTTATCGTTAAAATATTAACAGAACTACTGATTTGATATTTTTTTTTTCAATGATGACATAGCATTACTTTATAGTAACGCGTCCACATTACCATTAAGTTTTTAACGGCGAGGTAGCAAATTAAAACTTAAACTAAATGTTAGATATGATTTTAAATAGAAAAAAATAAAATTTAGGTACCAAAGAAGAACAAAGATAATAGTTTAGGTATTAAATGTATAATTTATCTTGCCGGTTGAAAGCTTGGAGTTGAGCTGCTACATGAAAAGTTCATGCACCTGCTGTGAACATAAATCATTACATCCATCTGAATTGTATTTAAATATACATTTTCCCACGTTTTATTCGAGCACATTATATTTCCTATAAATTATGGATCTAGTGGATATACCTTTTGAAAAGTATGAAATTATATTAGTATGATGACTCTTTTGACTTTCTTGTACAGCCCAACTTTTGCTTTTTCTGTACTAATGTATTCATGTATACCCCCTATAAATACTGTTGTTTTGAGCTTATAATCTGTTATTTCCATCTCCATTATAGAGCTAACAGCCCAACTTTGTTAAGCTTTGAGAGAGAAAATAATGGGGAGAGCTCCATGCTGTGAGAAAATGGGACTGAAGAAAGGTCCTTGGACACCAGAAGAAGATCAGATTCTCATCAATTACATTAATCTCTACGGCCGTAGCAACTGGCGAGCACTCCCCAAACAAGCTGGTATATATTTACTTTTACTTGGTTTTAATCTCCATCAATTACTAGTTTTTGATCTTTTGCTGATGTTATCCTCTGTTATTCTTTTCGTTTTTTTTACCAGGTTTATTGAGGTGTGGAAAGAGTTGCAGGCTACGGTGGATAAACTATTTGAGGCCAGACATTAAACGAGGGAATTTCACCAGGGAAGAAGAAGATACCATTATCAACATACATGAAACGCTTGGTAATAGGTGAGCGTTTTATATATTGATTTGCATATTCCAAGTTTCATCTTTTAGTTCATATCAATTTTTACTTGTGCAGATGATTGATCCTATTGAACTATTTCTAGTTTGAAGATGCTGTTTATTCACAGATCTGCATTGGTTTCATAACCATTTTGTAATTAATTAGGTTATAGATATAATCATAAAAACATGTGCCACTGAGAAGATTCCGTGTTGAGAATTGTCGCCATGTTTCTTACAAACAATAAAAAAATAAATACAGGTCGATTCTGGTTTTCTTATATATTTGTTTCTTATTACAGATGGTCGGCAATCGCGGCGAGATTACCGGGACGAACAGATAACGAAATAAAAAATGTGTGGCACACCCACTTGAAGAAGAGGCTGAAACCGAACCATGGTTCCAATGACAACAAACGACAAACCAAACCCAACGTCGATTCATCCAAAGACATCAAGCAAGAACAACAACAACCACCCATGGATTTTCGAACCGCCGTTGTAACTGCCGCAGATACGCCAGGTTCCACACCGGAATCCATCAGAGAGTTTTCCACAGTAACCACAAGCGAAAACAACAGCAACACGTGCACGACCAAGATTGAAACACATGAAGATCATGTGTCTGAAATCGATGAGAACTTCTGGTCGGAAGTATTGTCGGCCGACAATTCAGGCATGGCCCTTGATTTTCAAATACTCAGTTCGGACACGCAACTTCATCATCAGTACTTTCTAAGCTCACAATTACTAAAGTTGGAACCGGTCAATGACTATGGTTCAAATATATATGATATGGATACTAACATGGATTTCTGGTATAATCTTTTTGCTAGAGATGGGGATTTATCAGAATTTTGAGTGGCTAGTTTAGTTACTGTAATTAACTTATGGATCTCGTTAATTAGTTGTAACCCTTTTGTTTCTTTATTTGTTTTCGAAATAAATTTTATTTCATAACAAATATAATTTGATAATTCTTAAATTAACGATATTTTTAGTGTGAAAATTCATCTTTTTATGTTATAGTCATTGTACCCGCAATCAGTTTGTTTAGTGAGATAAGATATTATTTGTTTCTTTATTTGTTTTCGAAATAAATTTATTTCATAACAAATATAATTTGATAATTCTTAAATTAACGATATTTTTAGTGTGAAAATTCATCTTTTTATGTTATAGTCATTGTACCCGCAATCAGTTTGTTTAGTGAGATAAGATATTATATTCTTTAAAATAAATTATGAGTTCGAATTTTAATATTTACAAATAAAGTAAACTAGATTGAGAATGTCGTCTTGGAGACTATGGCAGAAGTGGTGCTCAATGTGCAAGGTAAATTTTATCTGCCCTGGTAATGTGAAGGGTTTTCTAGTAGCTTGGGACGATCAGCCGATCAAATTAAATGACCATTTAAGCCCGCTTGGAAGTTATTTTCTTTGGGATTGTGTGGAGTATTTGGCTTTTCAGGAATGAGGTTCTATTCAACAAGAAATTAGGCTATGAGAACTATATATTTGAGATGTCATGCTTAAGAATTGGTCACTGGTGTAATAGCAAATGGCCCGAATTGTTTCCATCTGCGAATGAATTTTCAAGAGTTTTTTCAATTTTGAACTAAATTGAATTTAAAAGATTATGTGGCAGCAATGAGTCTAGTGCATCCTTCATATGTGTTGTGCTTATGGCAAGGTGCGTGTAATCATTGTTTGTGTTGATTGTAGGAGACTAAACTTGTACAACTAATGTGATTGTTGAGGATTCTATTGTGCAATGTGTTGTTATAAGTCTAGTGTTTTGTGGATCAGAGTAAATCCCTTTTGGAGTTTTTGTTGATGTTGCAGGGGAGTGATGTTAGCTTTATCTTAGCTCTCGATGTTACCATGGTCTTCGATGCTTGTTTTTCCTTATGCTTGAATCTGGTGCAGCGTTAATTGGCCTTTGATGCTTACTGTTGTTGGTTTTTGCATTTGATGGTTGTTTCCTCCTTAATGTTGTCACTTTGGAGCTTCTTTATATCGATGCCATGTTGGCTGCTTTGTTTTGTGGGTGTGAAGTCAAGGTTTATATTTTGGTTTGTTACCTGTTATGCTGGTGAATGAGTGTGAATGATTTTTGGTTCATTGTCATGGTTTGTTTTTGGGGTTTTGCCTCAAGTGCAGTTTAGTGAGGCTGACCTATTTGATTGTAGCTATGTAAACTATATGTGGATGGTGCAAACTCGTGACAACTCTTGGTGTACTCTTTTTCTTCTATCTAGGAATAAGGAGGGTTTTTAACGAGGCCCAAGATGTTGTTCTGTTTTGTATTTGCATATAATCAAATACAAAACCTTTTTTTCAATGTTGAGAAATACGAGAAATAAGAAAGCAATTATATCTTCATTTTTCATCGTTTAAGTCTGTAACACTCCTAACCCGTACCCGATCCGGATACGAATCCGAGGTGTCACATTGACTTTTCAAATCATAGATAATTAACAAATAAGAACAATTTAAAATTTTTACTCATAAATATAAAAGGTGAAAACCCTTAATTTAAAATAAGATAGTAAAATTCACATTAATATTTGCATAAGTACAAAAGTAGGAGTTTACAAAACATAGATCAAAGCATTTCAAATTAAACGTGTAGTACATGCCAACGATTTACAAACTTTCCAAAAATAAAACCTACATTCAATTTGTCGTGATCTGATCTTCACTGGAGTATGCTACCCTCAACACATCAACCTTCAGATTTCTTCAAACCTACGCGTGAGGAAATCACACATTAAGTCGATGACTTAGTGAGGCAAAACTAAAGAGTACTAAATTTTATATATGAAATCTTTATTTATTTCATAAAACATTCCATAAGAATTTCAAAGGATTTCCATAAAAAGAATGTATTTTATTATACATTATTAGTTTTATAACTTATTTCCAAATGCCCAACGTATACTACTGAGAACTCTAGGTATTTGAGTACATTGAGTTTGTGCACTAATGTTGTCACCACAACTCGTAATTTGCACCGAAGTGCCACATAATTATCCTGAAGGACCACATAGACCCTCAATTCTTGGCATGCCAATTATACCTCTAATCCTCATACATATACCTTGGGCTTTTAACCACATAAGTATTATAATTCATTATTCGAAGTATCTCTTATTCACATATACACTTTCACATTTCAGATACACATGTTCAAAGGTCACATTTCCATAATCATATACACATAATCATAAAACATAGCTTACATAATATAATGTGAATAAAACATTGTAAAATATAACATAAAAGAAAGTGAAAGGTTTTCGATCGAAAATATTGAGGTTGGCTTATCGTAAACCTTCCTCAATTCTAATACAAAACGAAGAAGTTTCACTCAACTTTGCCTCACTGAAGTCTTAAATTGAAACCTTAACGCTTTTGGATCAATACTTATAACGTCGAGTTAACCGAAGTTAAATTTGTTCAATGTCTACACCAAACAATCAAAATAAATACCATAATTCATATCACTTATATCCAATCATAATAACTTAAACTGAAAGAAATGCTTAATTTCTTATTTCATGTTCAATAGTATCGATACTCCCACTACAGTACTGATACTTCCCTTCTATGGTATCGATACCCCTTTTTGTACGGATACCATTTTGATATTTTGGAAATTTGTCTCGGAAATGGTATTGATACCATACCATTAGTATCGATACTCCCAACTCAGTATCGATACTTTACTCAACCAGTACCGATACTACTCTTCAAATTCAACTGATTTTGCCTTGAAGTATCGGTACTGTTCTTCCAGTACTGATACTCCATGCCCAGAATTGTCATTTTCAATTCAAAAATAAACCAAAATCTTCCCAACTCTCTTACTTTTATCCCTCATTAAGCCTTTAAACTCAAACTTATGCATCCAAACCAACCTGTCTTCATTTACGACACCCTAACATACAAAATCTCACTATAACACTTACATATAAAAATCATACCATGTTTTCAATCATACTCTTAATCCACTCTAAACTTTCTATCTCCTTCAATAGCCCATTGACAAGTCAAATTTAGCCATAAAATTATAAAAACTACACCATATCAAAAATTAATTTCAAAACCCATTTTAAAAATATATCCCTAATTAATTTCTCTTATTGTTTTAATCCTATACAAGTTTTCCTTAAGCTTATATAACACCCAAAATTTCAATACCAAACCAAAAATTGAAGGAATCAAAAAATTTACAAAAACTTACATTTGGTAGTGGAGTTCACGGGCACGAGGAATAGAGCAAGAATTGGATCCAAACTTTTCTCCTTATCCACGTGCTTATCTCCTAATAAAGGAGATAATTATCCTTTAAAATGAAAAGACCATAATGCCCTTTCCACTAATCCAAATTAGCTATCAAGCCCTACACCAAAAATTCCACCATAAATCCTTGAATTTTTAACTATTCTAATTCAACCACTGAGTTTCAAATTCTTACATTCTAGTCACTGACCCGATGATTGGGATGTTACAAAGTCTGCTGAGTTACATTGCTTTTATAATACTCAATTGCTGAATCAAGAAGTAATTGAAAAATGTTATATCCAACAGTCTTAACCGTGCTGAGCGAACAACCTAACAACCCTAGGTTTAGCTCATTTACATCACAACACACCCTAGAGAACGTAAGTCTGCATGAGTTACACCATACACACACTTAGTCTTCCAACATTCTTCATGCTTCTTCTTCTCCTGCTTGCTTAAGTAAACACACATTCACTTTCTCACGAAATATTATGAACGCTACTTTGGATAATGGCTTTGTGAGCCCATATGCAAGTTAATGAGCAGCAGGAACATAGCTAACACACAACTGATTCCCAGCTATTTCTCCCTCACAAAATGAACATTTAAATCCACATGTTTGGATTGAGCATGATGAACATGATTTTCACTTAAAGATATTTGTTGAGTTAATCAATCAACGAATATAGCCAAGAGGGGGTGAATTGGCAATTAAAATTTCGGTGGAAACTTTTGTAGAAAATTGAAAATAATTGCACAACGATTTAGAGTGGTTCGACTTTCTCAACCAAAGTCTATGTCCACTACCTTAGCTATCCATACTAATGATTTTCCACAAATTCACTAATTTGTCTTCTTTTGAGGACAAAGAGTAACCTTACAAATCCCTCAAGAATTACCCCAAATTCTTGAGAACACTCTCCCAAGAGAATAATACAAATTTTGCAAACTTACAGGAAAATCCTCACAAGGAAAGATGTTTGCACAATTCTAAAACAAAGAAGAACACTCAAGAATACAATTGAGCACAATAAGTGTTTTTGAAAGCAAGATGATATGAATGAATTCGGCTTGAATTGCTCAACTTGAGGTTTGATGCTTTCTCTTTGATTCTCTCTTGATTCTTATTGTTGATCAATGGTTCCCAAGCTTGTTTAAATACTCCTTCAATTGATTCTGAACGTTGGGGATGATTAGTGGAGTCAATATAGTCGTTTAAGTGTGAAAACAATTAATAAAATCAGTTAGGAGCGTATGTGCATCGATGCATAATCAAAGTTCATCAATGCATCAAGTGTAAAATTCAAATATTTTGACTGTTGGAACACTTAGTGCATCGGTGCACTAAGGGTGCGTGCATTGATGCATAAAATGCATTCGATGTTTTAAACAAGCCTGAGTGCATCGATGCATGGTCTGTGCATCGATGCATAAAATGCATTCAATGTTTTCATAAAAACCTGAGTGCATCGATGCATGTCAGTGCATCGATACATATAAAATGCATTCGAAATGGTGTGTGCATCGATGCATCAATGAGTGCATCGGTGCATCAATTCATAAATTTGATTTTTGGCTCGTTTTTGGTTCGAAATACTTTGTGAAAATTGTTTCAAAAATATTTTAAGTATAAAACACAACTTTACACTTTAGTAAGGATTGAAATTGAACTTTGAAAAACTTGGAGTAATATTTTGATATTCGAATAATTATATCAAATATACTTAGAAAATCTTTTGTAAAATCTTAAAATTCATTTAACTTAATTTGTTATATCGAAACATCAAAATGTTTTCAACAATCTCCCCCTTTTTGATATAAAAAAACTTTTGAGTAATTTTAAGATTTTAATAAAATCATTTTTGAAATCAAATTTGAAATTACTCCCCTTACTATGATACATTCTCCCCCTTTTTGTTAAATCAAAAAGACTCTAAAAGGATTTCAAACAAGAAAGGAAAATTCTAGCCAATTGATTTTAGTAAATATAGCTTAAGCTGCTAAGATCACAATCAAGAGAAAGGTTAGCCATTAGTATCATAATTCAATATTCATAAAAAATGTGTAATGGAGAATTGGTCATATATGTCTAAATGATGCAAAAATTAAGATAAAAATTCAAACACACCAAATAGGTATTAAGTTCAAATATCTAAGCATCCAAAACATAAATCCAAACATATAATCATCCAAAATCAAACAATCCAAGAACATCAAAAATGTTTATCAATCTAGGTACTAAATCCGAGAAGCATGGCAAGTAAAGATCTACTCTATCGGAGGATCGGGAGGAGGATAATGTGATCGCACTTCAAATGTGAGAACATCTATATGTTCACGCATCTCCCGTTGAAACTCAGTCAGTTGAGATTCCATGAAAGCAACCCGCAGATCAAATGACTCCATAAATGATCGAAAATATGGAGGCATTTGTTCATCTTGTTGTGCTGGTTCCGGTGCGGGCTCATCGTCTGGTAAGTGTGATCGTCAATATTTTGTATTAGTTGTTGAAGCTCGGGATCATCGTCAGCAGCTGGTGCCGGATGAGGTGGAGCATGAGAAGAACTAGGTGCAGGTAGAGCTCGTGAAGAACTAGCTCTCGGAGTTTGCTCAGTGGGTCTATATTACCATTGACTCGTTACCTTATTTTGTTTCCATCCGGCTTTCTTTAAGGAAGTTAGGTTGATTTGGTTTTAGAGAGGCATGGGAAAGTCAACCGAGACCTTAAGACCTAACTTAATAAAAAGTTTAGAAAGAAGACAACCGTAAACTAAGGTTTCTATATTTTTAGAGGGACAGTATCGACAAGCTCACCAAAGATAATTTGTGGCAAATTAATTTTCTTATTATGTTGGATACAATGTATCCACCATAAATCTATGACTCTAAGTTTGGAGTACCTACCTCCGGATGGTCTAAACCACCAAGAGATCATCAAATGAAGGAAACAATCGTGATGAGTTCGTAAGGTACTAACACTATCATTAGACTTATAGGGAGTAACCAGAAGATCTTTTTCATTATCTATCCCATCATCATCTAAACCGAAAACATCAACAATTGTTTTTGAATTGATAAAAAGGACTTCTCTTAAGAGATAGGATCGTATACCTATGGTAGCGTCTTGACTAGCATTTTGAACACAAATTGCATTTGAGTAAAAAATGTGAACTAATTGCTGATAGACAATGGGCTGAATTTGACATAATTTATCAAATTTCCAGGAACGAAGAACAGGGAGATATGTAAAGTTAATATCTTTCATTGCTTGAATGGAAGGGATACGTTTCTCTCGAATTTTTTAGGATTGAAAATGACTAACGAACCTATCATATAAATCAACTCTACGACGAATGGGTTGGTTGAAGCAAGAGTTAAGAATGGTTAACTCGGGTTCGTTTGGGTTTGGATTTTTTGGTGGAGGAGGAATAGGAGGGCGGTTAGATCGACTTGAAGAGGACCTATGTCGTTTTAGATTAGACATGGTTTAAGGAATGAAATGGGATAGGTAACCTGCAATTTGAAAAACATGTATGCAATATAATCAATCCCAAAACTCAATTGAGTCAGCATTATTTCAAGGTTCTCTAAACCGAATCCTAATGGGTAAATTTTTTGAATTTTTTTTTGAAAACAACGTTTGAAAAATCAATTTGTAATTTTCAAATCAACATAATGAAAACAAAAAACATCAAATTTAAAATTAAATTAAGATTCACAATTTTTTTCTCTCGAAATTCTTGAAAAATTTAGTTTTTTTGATGTAATTGATTATAGAATCTAGTTTCTAAATATTAAAGAATCAATGTCCGATGTAACGTTCATCCTAGAAATAATCAAAACTAATTCTAAGTTCATAAATCAATAAAACAGAGGTTTTGAAATATTACCTTGAAAATTTTGGATTGAGAGGAATGTGATGTTGTTTTGCACGATTTAATGATACAAGCAGGATTTGGAGTTGAAAAATGATAGAAATCCGTCAAAAATACGTTTATTTGAGGCAAATGGAGAGTTTAGAGAGAGAGAGAGGGACGAACGGCGGCTTGGGAGTGTTTAAGAGTGTTTGAGAAAATGAAGAAGAAATAGGGTTTTAACCAGAAATAGGGTTTTAACCAAAAACTTGACTGATGCATCGATGCCTGCCATTGTGCATCGATGCACATTCAAGGAGTGCATCGGTGTATCTTCATGATGTATCGATGCACATTCAAAGGGATGCATCGATGCACATTCATAGTGTATTGATACATTATGCACAAAAATGTCAAAAATCTGTTTTAAACACTTAAAATGCTAAATAATTTAGCTCTAGTGGTATTGGCAACTCATATATTGAAAATTAATCATGTTCAATCACTAAATTTTATCCTTAAACTACATTTGAACATATAATTAATTTTCACCAAAGATCATAAACTCCCCCTAACTATTAGTATGGAATGCATTCAAAAATGTTATCTTATAAGCATTTTCAAATCTAATTTAAAAGAGCTAAATTTATTTTAAACACTAAGTGAAGATAGGAAAGTTAAACCTAATTCTCTCCTAAGTGTCCAAAATATTTCTTTGTCTAAAGGTTTTGTAAAGATATCCGCTAATTGGTGCAAAGTATCAACAAATTCTAGAACTACATCTTCTTTAGTTGCATGGTCTCTAATGAAGTGATGTCTAATTTTAATGTGCTTAGTTCTAGAGTGTTGGATGGGATTTTTAGTGAGACAAATAACACTAGTATTGTCGCATTTGATAGGAATGGTACCTACTTCAATTCCATAATAAAAAAGTTGTTGTTTCATCCATAAAACTTGTGCATAATAACTACCGGCAGAAATGTATTCCGCTTCAGTTGTAGATAATGCAACACAATTTTGTTTCTTTGAAAACCAAGAAATCAGCATATTTCTAAGGAATTGGCAAGTACGGGAAGTGCTTTTCCTATCTAATTTGCATCCTCCATAATCCGCATCAGAGAATGCATGCAAGAAAAAGCTAGAGTCTCTAGGATACCAAAGTCCTAAACTATGAGAGTCCTTAAGGTATCTAAAGATCCTCTTAACAGCTATTAAATGTGATTCCTTAGGACATGATTTAAATCTAGCACATAAACAAACACTAAACATAAGGTTCAGTCTACTTGCGGTTAGATAAAGCAAAGATCCAATCATTGACCTATATAATTTAACATCCACACATTTACCTCATTCATCTTTGTCAAGCTTTGTTGATGAGCTCATTGGAGTGACATGAGGTTTCCCATTTTCCAGTCCAAACTTCTTGAGCATATCCTTGACGTACTTAGATTGATTGATGAAGATGTCCTATTTTATTTGCTTGATTTGGAGTCCCAAGAAAAATGAGAGCTCTCCCATCATGCCCATCTCAAATTCACTTTGCATTAGCCTAGAAAATTCTTGGCAAAGAACATCATTAGTAGAACCAAATATTATATCATCAACATAAATTTGAACTACTAATAAATCTTTACCTTTATGCTTTAAAAACAATGTAGTGTCAACCTTCCCTTTTGAAAAACCTTTTTCAATTAAAAAATTTGGCAATCTTTCATACCAAGCTCTAGGAGCTTGTTTTAAACCATAAAGTGCTTTTGTCAATTTAAAAACATGACTTGGAAATTTTGAATCTTCAAAACCAGGAGGTTCCACATACACTTCTTCTTTTATAAAACCATTTAAAAATGCACTTTTAACATCCATTTGTTATAATTTAAACTCATTGAAACATGCAAATGCTAATAACATTCTAATTGCTTCCATCCTAGCTACGGGAGCATATGTTTCATCATAGTATATGCCCTCTTCTTGAGTATACCCTTGAGTAACAAGTCTAGCCTTGTTTCTCAATATATTACCACTTTCATCAAGCTTATTCCTAAATACCTATCTAGTACCTATAGTAGATTTATTACTAGGCCTTTCAACTAATATACATACTCTACTTCTTTCAAATTGATTTAACTCTTCTTGCATAGCCATAATCCAATGTTCATCATTTAATGCTTCTTTAATATTCTTAGGCTCTATGCATGAAATAAATGCAACATAATTACATATATTTCTAAGAGAAGATCGAGTTGTTACCCCTTTGGATGGATCACCTATTATTTTACCATCCTTGACATAGTTGTATTCCGTTGGGTAAGAGGCTTCACTTCTTCAATGGTTTGATTCTCGAGAGGATCTTATGTAATACCCCAAATTTTGTCTAGTGACTAAAATATAAGTTTTGAAAGTTTAGTGGCTAAAGTATAAACTTTGAAAAGTTTAAGGACCAAAATTTGTAATTTTAAAAAGAGTTATATATTTTAGCCTGTAAGTGAACATTTTGGATTAAAACACATATTTTAGTGAGAATCATATTTTTGATACGAGAATTATGATAAAAGCTAGAAAGAGTAAAGTTCGGTATTGAAATCAGATAACCGGATCGAGCTGAAATTTTACAAAAATTTGAAGGATGTTAGAAAATGGTTGGAAATATTATTTTTCATATTTTATATCAGATAAATTTGGCTCAGAACAGTACGATTTTTCAGATTTGTCCGAACAGTGGAATTTTTGTGACTTAAATGCAATTTTTGAAAATTGCATGGCCAATTTCGAAAGTCAAAGTCAAGTTGTATTATCTTTGACCAAGGAATATTTTATTAGAAGATAATACAATGGCATTTGGTAATTTTCAAGATTTATTAAGGGTATTTTTGAGATTTCTCATTAATTGAATTTTAAATTCAATTAATTAAATTAATGCCAAGTGTCCTTATCTATTAAAGACTAGAAAAATCAAGAGAAGCAGCACATTTCAGCTTCTTCCTTCATTTGGTCGTGAGTTGAAGTCTTAAAATAGGTAAGGATTTTTATTTTGATATTTGAAGCAATATACTTGATTTTTTTTTATTTAGCTATTAGATAGAGAATTAATCTACATGAAATTCTCTATAAATTGGTACCAATATTACATGGTGAAGATAATTATGTGATGAGATTTTGTGATTTGGGATTATGAAGAGTTAAGTTATTTTAAAGAATTGGTTGTAAGAATTGATGAAAAATCTAATGATGAAGTTAAAAAAACAGTTTAGATTTTTGGAATCTGGTAGTAAGTTTGAAAATTCACCAGACATTATATAAAAATTATTTCGAGGTGATTTTTATATATTGTGTTTGTATATCAATCTAGTTTTGTTTAAAACAAACGATAATAAATTTCAAGGTGTATACAAAAAGATATGAATTTTTAACCGAGGAAAGGTCAGAAAAACGGGCAACAGATTTTGCACAAAACAGATTCTATAGGTCAACTTTGAAAATTCACCATAAATTGTACAGAATGAATTAAAAGGATTTCTTTATATGGATATATTTGTATTTGAGTATAGTTTTCAATAGAAGAAACTGAATTAAATTATAGTGTGTATATCAACACAGAATACTGATTCTTTTAAGGTAGTGCAAGTTGTCTGAATATGAAAATTTTAGAATTTAAGTTGAAATGGATTAGAAGATGAAGAGTAGTGTCTAAATGTTGAGTATATTTTTGGGTGCTTGGAATTGAAGTTAAATGGAAAGAGACCATTTTTAATAAATTGGAAATGTTGAGAAGAATTCTAAAAGAATTCATTTTAATGGTTAGATGGTGGAATTCGAAAGGTTCCAAAACTTTGGGGACTTATTTGCTAGTTCTTAAATGAAGAAGTATAATTTGGGTATTTTATTCAAGTGCTTGAATTTTTGTAATTAATGTACAATTATCATAATGGTGAAGGACCATTAATTTTAGAAAGAATTTAAAATATGTGGTTTGATTTTATAATTGGTAAAAGTTGAAGAATCATATTGAGAATAATTATTTATGGAATTGAATAAGTGTTTCAATAAGTTTGAAGTTATAATGGAGTTAGGAGTTTGGTTGATATTGATTTAGTTATCGATTTTATTTTATAGATTTTCAAATGTCAAAATGAGCTTATATTAGTACGATACTAATATGTAGTTCGAACAATTTTTGTGTTATAATTTGGTATTGTCAGACTACGTTAAATCTAGCAATCCAAATGATTCGAAAGGAAAGGACAAAGCTCGTGATTAGGATTATTATATACAAGTTCTGTAGTGAGGCAAATGTGAGTGCATTTTACTTACTCTATATGACATGAGGAAGACTTGCGATGAGTCAACCTCGAATGACTTGAAAATAAATTGATTTCAATTTATTTTATTATATTTCATATTATTTTGTTTGATGATTTCTTATGAATACTTTACTATTTAAATGATATTTGAATGTGATGGGAAATTTAATTGTATGTCTATTGAGATTTATATTGTATTATACTTGATTTTTGTTAATGTTTAAAAAGATTTTGATGAGTGAATGATGTATGATACTTGATTTTGATGATATTTGAAAAAGATTCTGATAGGTGAATGATAAATGATTTAAAGAAAGTGCCCATTGTAAATGCATTGAAAATCATTGGTATAGAGGTGGAGCATTTAGCACGTCTGACGTCTTTGTGACTGTGGTGCTACGATTGATGATGATTTATAACATCTGACGTCTTTGTGACGGTGGTGCTATGATTGATGATGATTTAGCACGTCTGACGTTACAGATGTAACGGTGGTGCTATTTATGTGTATGCTCGTCTGACTCGAATACCTAATAGTCTTAATGGTTTACATTGGGCTATGAAATGAAAAAGTGAAAAGTATATGCTATGAGATGAAAATGGATTATACAAGCTACGAAATGAATTAAATAAATGATACATGCTATAAGAATGAAATAAGAAAGTTCTGAAAAGTGTTTGATTACAAAAGAATATGGATTGATTATTCTGTCTGATATGATTTATTATTATTTTGTGAAAATCATCAGATGATTCTTTTCAGGTTTATGATAAAGTTCATCATGAGATATTCGGTTTGAACTTCTAAAAATTTAGTCTGCTTTATTTTTAATGATTATATATATTTTTGATATTTTCTTTATTTATTCTCACCTTTACTATTACTGCCTCACTAAGTTATACTTATCGCGTGATGATTTTCATGCATAGGGTCTGATTGAGATACGAACGATTTATGAGGAGACTTCCAAGCATCATGTGCAAATCATCTATAATACCAGTAATCAGTAAGACATCATTGAATTTTCTTTTGACAAGCAGTGGCATGTATAATTATGTCAGTAGTTTCTATTTATCGTAGTTATTTTAAATAATTTGTAATAGTAAACTAGAACTACTTTAGTTTATTTTACTTAGATTAGTTTTATCAGTATTTATGCATGAAAAGAATATATATTATGTTATTATGTTTTTAGAAGATTTCACGAAAAGACATGGTTTAGAAAAGTTACTTATTAACAAATGAATTTATTTTCCTATGTCAAAGAAATAATTTGTAATTGAGATATACTTTAAAATAGATTTTTAAAGTTAGATTAAGAGTGTTTTCAAATGAAACAAATTTTTAGGCAAATTCAGTTCAGTAAATGTCTTTAAGTTGATGTGATATCTTTGACTCGTATATCGAGACATATACGGGTTAAAAGTGTTACATCTTAAGTTTCCTCATCTTTTATTTCTTCCTTTGATGATGGTTCTCCAACATCATGTGTAACATCATTTGTGTTTATAATACCTACATCATAATTTTCACAAGAATCATTCCTCGGAAGGGGATTATCATCGAAAACAACATGTATAGACTCTTCTACAACTAAAGTTCTTTTATTAAATACTCGATAAGCTTTAGAATTTAAGGAATAACCCAGAAAAATTCCTTCATCACTTTTAGCATCAAATTTGCCAAGGTTCTCTTTACCGTTGTTTAAAACAAAACATTTACATCCAAAAGGATGAAAATAGCTAATGTTAGGCTTTTTATTTTTAAAAAGTTCATATGGAATTTTCTTCAAAATAGGCCTAATCATTACTCGATTAATAACATAACAAGAGGTATTTGTGACTTCTGCCCAAAAATATTTTGGCAAATTATTTTCACAAAGCATGGTTCTAACCATCTCTTCTAAAGTTCAATTTTTCCTCACAACAACTCCATTTTGTTGAGGGGTTCTAGGTGCTGAAATATTATGGCTAATACCATTAGAATTACAAAATTCAGTAAATCCAAGATTTTCAAATTTAGTTCCATGATCACTCCTAACACTAGTTATAGAGTAACCTTTTTGGTTTTGGATTACTTTTGAAAACGTGATGAATTTTTCTAATGCTTCATCTTTAGTACTTAAGAATAGAACTCAAGTATATCTAGAATAGTCATCTACCAAGACAAATGCATATTGTTTTTACCCAATCTAATAGTCCTAAATGGCCCAAAAAGATCTAAATTGATCAATTGTAATACTCTACTAGTGGATACGTCATTAATGGATTTAAAAGAAACTCGCTTTTGTTTTCCTTTAGCACAAACATCACAGATTTTATCATTATCAACTTTTAGCTTTGGCAACCCTCGAACTAAATCTCCTTGAATTAGTCATTGCAAAACACTCGTACTAGCATGCCATAACCAACTATCATGTTCATCCTTAGCAACTAGGCATAAATTTTTCATATCTATAGAATCTAAATGAACCATATATATGTTTCCTATTCTATGACCAATAAGCATAATCCAATTAGATGCAATGTCAATGACTTTACAACCATTAGTTTCAAACATGACATTGAATCCCTTATCGCACAATTGACTAATACTCAATAGATTATGCTTTAATCCATTCACATATAAAACATTCTTAATTTGTATGGAAGAGGTATTACATATAATGTCTATACCTTCAATGTGACCTTTTGAGTTATCACCAAACGTCACCTCTCCTCTATTTTTGGCGTTGAGCTCTATGAACCGGCTCTTGTCTCCGGTCATGTGTCATGAGCATCCACTATCAAGGTACCATGAGTTTGAGTTTGTTTCTCGTTCCTTGTAGCAATGCTCTTTTTCCTACAAAACATAGATTAATTTCTAATTTTTGGTACCCAAATTCTTTTGGGTCCATATTCATTAGTTTCCAAAATCCTAGTCCCCTTAGGTATCCATTTGTGTAGGATATCATTATCTTTAGTAGTAATGAGTTCTTTAGGAACCCATATACTTCTAACAATTTTTCCATTATATGTTCTTCGGGGACCTCTATGATTATAATTTTTAAAACTTTTTCTAACAAAGTTGGAGTTTGAACTTTCTCCATTTCCAAAACGTTTTGTTCCAACTTTATCAAACGAAGCTTTAAGATCAACAATTTTCTTTTGATGATCATCATGAACTTTTGAAAGTAAGTTATGCAAATCATTGTTTTTCTTTTCAAAATCATCAATTTTGATTTGTAATTCTTTAATCTTACTTTCAAGCTCCTTGTTGGTTTTGGACATAAGACTATTTTCATTTTTCAATTTTGAAATATCATTTTTGTATTTTGAAAATAGAATATTATAATATGAAGTCAACCCATTATAATCCTCTAATAACTCATCATAAGATAAATCATCTAAATCGAATGAGTTAGAGGTTACCTGAGAGTTTTCCCCGATAGTCATCAAGCATAAGTTTGCTACTTCTTGTTCCTCTTCATCGGAGCCTTCTTCATTGCTCCATGTAGAGCCTTGTGCTTCTTCTTTAATTGACCATTTTTCTTTAATTGAGGGCAATCGTATTTGACATGCCCCAATTTTTTGCATTCGTAGCAAATGATCGGGTCCTTCTCCTTTGGTTCAGTTTTGAAGCCTTCATTTCATTTGAATTTTCTTCCTCGGTTGGGCCTCATTAATTTTCTGAACCGATTGGCAAATAATGACATTTCCTCGTCATCGTCATCTTCATCCGAATCACTCTCATCTTTTGTGGATTTGAGAGCAACTACAATGTTTTTCTTCTTTCCTTCTCCTTTGGTGTTTCATCAATATTATCGAGGTGTACTTTATCTTGAAGCATCATTTCATGAGAGAGGAGTGAACCGATTAGTTCTTCAAGGGTTAAGGACTTTAAGTTCTTAGCATCGATGATTGTCGTCTTCTTTGATTGCCATGATTTTGGAAGTGAGTAAACCTACTTCCTCACAAGCTTTTCATTTGGAATGATCTCTCCATATGATTTGAGACCATTGACAATCGTGGAAAATCTATCTGTCATAGCTTTGATGTCTTCATCCGGTTTCATCCTGAAATTTTCATAGCTATGAGTTAGAAGACTAATTTTAGATTATTTTACCTCGTCGGTGCCTTCATGAGTGACTTGTAGTTTGTCCTATATTTCTTTGGCGGTTGTACAAGATGAAACTATTTCATATTCATCTGGTCCAAGAGCACAAAAAATAATATGGATGGCTTTGGAGTTGAGCTGGAACATTCTTGTCTCTCATTCACTCCACAATCTTGGATGAGTGGAAGGTTTGATGTATCCATCTTCTATGACATTCCATGCTCCCATGTCACTTGCTTGAATGAATTACATCATTCTATTCTTCCAATAAGCATAGTTAGCTCCATTGAAGAAAAGAGGCTTGTTGACGGGCATTGAATCGAGAACGAAGTCAGAGTTTGAAGCGTCGGCCATTGATGACTTGAATATCGATGTAACTCTTCTCGAATCGAATCAAGAGGTGATTAAACCTTCAAAATAAGTGAGGCTCTGATACCAATTGTTGAGTTAATCGATCGACGAATATAGCCAAGAGAGGGGGTGAATTGGCAATTAAAATTTCGGTGGAAGCTTTTGTAGAAAATTGAAAATAATTGCACAACGATTTAGAATGATTCGACTTTCTCAACCAAAGTATACGTCCACTACCTTAACTATCCACACTAAGTGTAACATCCTCAATACCGGGTTAGTGATCAAATTGTAAAGTTTTATAATTTGATGACTAAAATAGAAGAATGAAATAGTTCTATGATTATTGGATACATATGATGAAGGTTATTTTGTAATTGTTAAAGGAAATAAAGGGTAAAATGGTCATTTGATCATTTAAGGAATTATATACACGTGGGAAATGGGAGAAACATCCAGAGTTCTCTTCTCCTTTCTTCTTCTTCATGCGTGGGAGAGCAAGGCAAAGGTGAGAGTTTTATTAATTGATTATTATTGGAATTTTAAGTTTGGTTTTGATCTTTAGTTGATGGATAAACATAAGGAAAGCTTGGGTTACAGTAAAAATCAAAGAATGGAGGGGTAAAGAGAGATTAAAGATTTGGAGTTTTTATATGAAACTTTGGAAAAGAATTGATAAGTAGAATTTGAAGTTAAATTTGACTTGTCAATGGTTAAATTAAGAGATTTGGAGTGATAGAATTTGATTTTGAACATATAGAAATTTGATATGATTCTTGAATTACATATGGAAGATAGGATTTTGAGGTTTAAGATGAAATAAATGAATATAGATTGGTTTAAGTATGTGTACTAGAGTTAAGAATGAAAAGGGGATGATATATGAAGTGTTTGAGTGAAAATGAAGTAATTTTCGGGTTGAAAATATGATTTCTGGGCAAGGGGAATCGGTACCCATTCAAGGGGAACCGATACCCCTTCAAACGACAGAATTCCAGAATGTCTTGAGGGAATCGATACCCCCATGGTAGGGAACCGATTCCCCCTAAAGAAAAATGTTAATATTGGTTTAATAAGTTCGTTTAAGTTGCTAGTATCCAATTACAAGGTGTAGGTATTTAATGATTGCCTCAAAATGTACATGTATGTAGATTCTACGCATAAAGCAACTCTGGAACGTTTGGCAAGTAAGATCGATCAAGGAAAGATAACAGATCGATAGTGACTAGTGAGGCCAGGTGAGTGCGTACTATTAGAATATACGTATTGTGTATGGAAATTTGACTTGCGACAAGTCGGTTTCCCATATGTTGAATATATGATTGTATGATTATGTTTATATTACATGCATATGTTTAGTTGTATTACATGTTAGGTGGTATGAATTTATATGATATGTGTTATATGGCAATGATTTATATGATAACAAGAGAAAGGATATAAATTACATGAGTTAGATATATATATATATATATATATATATAGGAATTGTATAACCAACTTATGAGATTAAATGAAAAGTGAGATAAGTTAAATAACATTGATTTATAGGGCAATATAAGAATGATATATAAGGAGGAGACATTGACAGAAGTGATTATATGAATATGTAAATAAGTTATATGGAGAGGATATATGAGCGGAAATGAACATATACATGAGTCATATGGTAAAGATTTATGAATCTATAGGAAAATGTTATGGGAACTATGTGATGATAAGTTATGAGAAAATATTTATATAGGTAACAAGCTATGTGATATACTTGGTGTATGAGAATCATATGAGAATAAGAGATGACAATGAGTTACATGCCAGATGAACACAAGAGAAGTGTTATAAGCTACGTGACAGATGATTATGAAATCATACGAAAAGTGACATGTACATGTGAATACATGTTAATGAAATAAGCTATGTGAACTAGTATAAATAGTATATGTGATTACATAAGTTATATGATATAAACATGTGATATAAGATATAAGCTAAAGAATTATAGGATATGAGATAAGACAGACATATGTGGTTATAAGAGACATGATATGAAAAATAGGAGAAAAGGAAAATGTGATATGTGAAAGTGAACTATATATATATATGAATATGAGAAATGATATAAGCCATGTGACATGATCTATATGACTACATGAATATGCAATATGTGGTACAAGTGATATGAAATGTTATAAATGATAATGCCCATGTTATGTGATATGAGAGCTAGGGGTATAGTTGGCATGCCAAGAGTCGAGGGTTTACCTATGTTCTACGGAACATATGGACAGTTTTACCTATGTCTTTCGAGACATATGGACAGTATACCTATGTTCTAAGGAACATATGGACAGTTTACCGAGGATCTTTATGACCTCTGGACAGTTACCGAGGATCTTTATGACCTCTGGATAGTTACCGGGGTCTGTGTGACCTCTGGATAGGTCCTTCGGGACATTTATATGAGCTGTGGTGACAGCATAGTGGTGCACAACCTTAATAGACTCACATATCTACAGTTCTCACAGGTGCACATGGGCTAATAAGAGATAACATGGAATGTAATGTATAAGATATATGTGATGTATATACTTAGGGTGATATGTCATGTGTTGCTTGAATTATAATGATGTTGATAAAGATAATAATATACATGGGCAATGCAATTAGAAGACAAACGAAAAGTGAAAGTAATACAAGAAGATATGTTGCGTGTGTGTATGACATGATTATATATATTGTTATCATGCAATAGATACATGCATATTGAGATGTCATGATTCAATGGTATGAATGCACGTTCATGAATTTATTGTTATATGTTTAATTATTGCCTCACTAAGTCAACGACTTAGCGTGTGATTGTTTCACACGTAGGTTTCGAGAAGAATAAAGAGTAATGCGGAGCAAGACAGGTCAGTTCTCCTTACCAAATGTCAGATCAGAAAATGTATGTACTGTTTACAGAGTGTAGTTGGCATGTAGTCTAAAGATATAAATGGTATGAACTCTGATATCTGTTGTAAACGTTTTGAAGTAATTTAAATGTTATCAAAGTTTTAAAATTACTCACTATTTTATACGAATAAATGTTTGAAAAGTCAATGTGACACTTCGGACTCGTATCCGGGTCGGATACGGGTTGGGGTGTTACATTTAATGGTATCAGAGCTATGGTTTAGCCGATTCTTGGCATAAATCGAAGTCCAAAGTGTCATAAAAGATGTACATGCCAACATATATTGAAAAATTTCTGATCTGATGGTGTAAGGAATAGGCTGTCTTGCTAATAGAATAAGAATAGTTTAATACAGTAGAAATCCGATCGTGATAATTTCGAAGTAAGTGAAAGGCGATATTCCTGATTGTGATAGCTATTCACTTGCCCTGGCCAGGCAGGATGAAGAGTGGACACCTCAGGAAATGCCTAGTAAGATCAAAAGTTGATTTCAGAAAGCTGAAATCGTATCTGAATAATGATAGGAAGTTTTCATCGTTTGGAATCGGAAAAACGATATAGAGTTATTATGTGGATAAGATAGAATATGATATTATAAGATGAAAAGTACTGGGATTATAAGATTATAAGATATTGTCAGGATATGATAACCAGATCTGCAATGGATCTGGATATAGTTGCATATTTGGATTATAGTAATGTGGTATAGTAAAGGAAAAGGAAGTAAGAATTTGTATATTTAAGTAAAGCTGAGGATTGATAAGAAGAGTTTGAGAATGTGTATATCAATGATCAGATTATAAGACACAGGAAGTCAGAATGTTGAGTTTGAGCAAAAGAAATTTCAGGATGTATGAGAATTAAGGTGAAATTGATAAATTGAGTAAGCAAATGTTGAGATAATTTAGATTGGAAAGAATGTATATGATTGGTATAAGAGGGCTTGTGCCCTAGACTGAACAAAAGTTATTATCTAGCTGTCAGAGTAAAGGTGCTAGAGTTATAAGATTAGAGAAAAGATATAGTGGAGTTAATTGATTATGATGTGAATTTGAATATAGTTGTATATTCTGAGCAGATAGCTATGATGTAGAAACAGAGATAAGTATTTGCATAGAACCTTCAGGAAGGAAAATACAAGTATAAGAAATGATAAAGAATGAAGTTATGTATAAGAAATGGGTTATCAGAGTAATGAGGATGCAATGAAGATTGATACATAAAGATGAGTATAAGTGATAAGACAAGAGTATGTGAATATGAAAGGAAATATATGATTTATGTATAAGGAATAAGGAGTAAAGAAATGAAAGGGATTGATTTAAAAGAATCAGATACGATAAATATGGAAGTACAGAGGACAGTTTTGATATAGAGTGATGAGATGAATGTTATTGTCAACGTGATGAGTGACATTATATGGAATTTTAGAAAGGTCAAAGGAAAAATGCATAATCGAATGAGAGAAAAGACAACAATGGATTGGTATTACTGGTTATTGCTTATATGATAAACAACAGAAGATGAAGGTATAAACGAAAAAGATAGTCGAAAAACTAAAGGATTAAAAAGTAAGTTTCTGATGATGACAAGAAAGAATAAGTCAGGGAAGCAACATAAGAACATTAGAAGATGTGTTCCTATTAAGATGTGCAGTGAAAATTCGAGGACGAATTTTCTTATAAGGAGGGGAGATTTGTAACATCCTCAATACCGGGTTAGTGATCAAATTGTAAAGTTTCATAATTTGATGACTAAAATAGAAGAATGAAATAGTTCTATGATTATTGGATACATATGATGAAGGTTATTTTGTAATTGTTAAAGGAAATAAAGGGTAAAATGGTCATTTGATCATTTAAGGAATTATATACACGTGGGAAATGGGAGAAACATCCAGAGTTCTCTTCTCCTTTCTTCTTCTTCATGCGTGGGAGAGCAAGGCAAAGGTGAGAGTTTTATTAATTGATTATTATTGGAATTTTAAGTTTGGTTTTGATCTTTAGTTGATGGATAAACATAAGGAAAGCTTGGGTTACAGTAAAAATCAAAGAATGGAGGGGTTAAGAGAGATTAAAGATTTGGAGTTTTTATATGAAACTTTGGAAAAGAATTGATAAGTAGAATTTGAAGTTAAATTTGACTTGTCAATGGTTAAATTAAGAGATTTGGAGTGATAGAATTTGATTTTGAACATATAGAAAATTTGATATGATTCTTGAATTACATATGGAAGATAGGATTTTGAGGTTTAAGATGAAATAAATGAATATAGATTGGTTTAAGTATGTGTACTAGAGTTAAGAATGAAAAGGGGATGATATATGAAGTGTTTGAGTGAAAATGAAGTAATTTTCGGGTTGAAAATATGATTTCTGGGCAAGGGGAATCGGTACCCATTCAAGGGGAACCGATACCCCTTCAAACGACAGAATTCCAGAATGTCTTGAGGGAATCGATACCCCCATGGTAGGGAACCGATTCCCCCTAAAGAAAAATGTTAATATTGGTTTAATAAGTTCGTTTAAGTTGCTAGTATCCAATTACAAGGTGTAGGTATTTAATGATTGCCTCAAAATGTACATGTATGTAGATTCTACGCATAAAGCAACTCTGGAACGTTTGGCAAGTAAGATCGATCAAGGAAAGATAACAGATCGATAGTGACTAGTGAGGCCAGGTGAGTGCGTACTATTAGAATATACGTATTGTGTATGGAAATTTGACTTGCGACAAGTCGGTTTCCCATATGTTGAATATATGATTGTATGAGAATCATATGAGAATAAGAGATGACAATGAGTTACATGCCAGATGAACACAAGAGAAGTGTTATAAGCTACGTGACAGATGATTATGAAATCATACGAAAAGTGACATGTACATGTGAATACATGTTAATGAAATAAGCTATGTGAACTAGTATAAATAGTATATGTGATTACATAAGTTATATGATATAAACATGTGATATAAGATATAAGCTAAAGAATTATAGGATATGAGATAAGACAGACATATGTGGTTATAAGAGACATGATATGAAAAATAGGAGAAAAGGAAAATGTGATATGTGAAAGTGAACTATATATATATGAATATGAGAAATGATATAAGCCATGTGACATGATCTATATGACTACATGAATATGCAATATGTGGTACAAGTGATATGAAATGTTATAAATGATAATGCCCATGTTATGTGATATGAGAGCTAGGGGTATAGTTGGCATGCCAAGAGTCGAGGGTTTACCTATGTTCTACGGAACATATGGACAGTTTTACCTATGTCTTTCGAGACATATGGACAGTATACCTATGTTCTAAGGAACATATGGACAGTTTACCGAGGATCTTTATGACCTCTGGACAGTTACCGAGGATCTTTATGACCTCTGGATAGTTACCGGGGTCTGTGTGATCTCTGGATAGGTCCTTCGGGACATTTATATGAGCTGTGGTGACAGCATAGTGGTGCACAACCTCAATAGACTCACATATCTACAGTTCTCACAGGTGCACATGGGCTAATAAGAGATAACATGGAATGGAATGTATAAGATATATGTGATGTATATACTTAGGGTGATATGTCATGTATTGCTTGAATTATAATGATGTTGATAAAGATAATAATATACATGGGCAATGCAATTGGAAGACAAACGAAAAGTGAAAGTAATACAAGAAGATATGTTGTGTGTGTGTATGACATGATTATATATATTGTTATCATGCAATAGATACATGCATATTGAGATGTCATGATTCAATGGTATGAATGCACGTTCATGAATTTATTGTTATATGTTTAATTATTGCCTCACTAAGTCAACGACTTAGCGTGTGATTGTTTCACACGTAGGTTTCGAGAAGAATAAAGAGTAATGCGGAGCAAGACAGGTCAGTTCTCCTTACCAAATGTCAGATCAGAAAATGTATGTACTGTTTACAGAGTGTAGTTGGCATGTAGTCTAAAGATATAAATGGTATGAACTCTGATATCTGTTGTAAACGTTTTGAAGTAATTTAAATGTTATCAAAGTTTTAAAATTACTCACTATTTTATACGAATAAATGTTTGAAAAGTCAATGTGACACTTCGGACTCGTATCCGGGTCGGATACGGGTTGGGGATGTTACACTAAGGATTTTCCACAAATTCACTAATTTGTCTTTCTTTTGAGGACAAAGAGTAACCTTACAAATCCCTCAAGAATTATACCCTAAATTCTTGAGAACACCCTCTCCCAAAGAGAACAATACAAATTTTGCAAACTTACAATAAAATCCTCACAAGGAAAGATGTTTGCACAATTCTAGAACAAATAAAGAACACTCAAGAATAATAAAATTGAGCAAAATAAGTGTTCTTGAAAGCAAAGATGAATATTGAATGAAATTTGGCTTGAAATTGCTCAAACTTGAGGTTTGATGCTTTCTCTTTGATTCTCTCTTGATTCTTGATTCTTATTGTTGATCAATGGCTCCCAAGCTTGTTTAAATACTTCTTCAATTGATTCTGAACGTTGGGGATGATTAGTGGAGTCAAGTGTAAAATTCAAATATTTCGACCGTTGGAATACTTAGTGCATCAGTGCACTAAGGGTGCATCGATGCATAAAATGCATTCGATGTTTTAAACAAGCCTGAGTGCATCGATGCATGGTCTGTGCATCGATGCATAAAATGCATTCGTGTGACAGACATACAGTAATGCTTCAACCATGCTTCGAAATTCACGAGCATTTCCAAGTAGTTCTCTGGTATCTCGTTGGAGTTTGTTAGACAGAATCATAGGAGTGCTGGTAGGTGTAGCTTTGACATGTCAGTATTTTCTAACAACTCTAAAACAAACTTATTCTGGAACATGACAGTGCTCTTGCCTCTTGACTTATGTCGATGATTAGTGTTTCTCTCTTGCCTCAGTTGTTGGTGTTGAGTATGTGGTGGTTGTTTGGAACACATTTATTCAATTCTTTGCCAAGAAATCCACAAAAACGGTGATGAATTTGCACTATGAGTTGCAATCACTGAGGAAAGGTGATGATTCGATGTGTGTGTATCTCACTCGTATTAAGGAGGTTTGTGATGCTCTTGTATCGTGTGGCAGTCCGGTTTCACACGTGGAGCATATTGTTAGTATTTTGAAGGGTTTTCCAAGAGAGTATCAATCATTTATGGTTGTGATCATGTCTAGCCTAGATACACTTCTGCTTGATCGGATATACTCCATGCACACACTTAGTCTTCCAACATTCTTCCTTGACAAGAGAGGAGCACTAATCGTCGACAGAAGCCATGAGGCAAGAGCACAGTTTTAAGCCATGAAATCTTCAAAGGCCTCATTAACAACATATGCATCGTTAGCATCAACGATGAATTCAGGTGGAACCGACATCGTACCATTGAGAAGCCGCTCCATATGATGACTACGCACCGTAAGAAGAATTTGTTGCTTCCAAAGAAGGAAGTTTGTCTCATCCAAGACAACATTGACTTTCTTATTCGTGAACATGGCGATCAGCGATGACTCAAGGAAGACGCAACAAGAAAGCAGAAACCCCAGAACCCTTAGCTAAAGATACCATGTTGGGAAATACGAGAAATATGAAAGCAATTATATCTTCATTTTTCATCATTTAAGTCTGCTGAGTTACATTGCTTTTTAGCACTCAATTGCTGAATCAAGAAGTAATTGAAAATTGTTAGATTCAACAGTCTTAACCGTGCTGAGCTAACAACCCTAGGTTTAGCTCATCTACAGCACAACACACCCTAGAGAACGTAAGTCTGCTTGAGTTACACCATGCACGCCATGCACACACTTAGTCTTCCAATATTCAAAAAAAAAGATTGAGAATGTCGTCATTGTTCCTGCAAAATTTAATTCGAAATAATCGATTAATAAATTGAATACCAATAATTATACCAAAAAATTAATAAAAAGCCACACGGCATTTTAAAATGTCCACTACATATCAATTAGACAACGGCTAGTTAATTTCTTTTCTCACACTCACGAATTAATTATAATGTCATTCTAATCCACATCAAAGGCAAGGGATTCCGTAGCAGATTTGGAGTCGTCAATAAATATATATAAATTGAATTATAATTTCATAGAATGAAACTTGATTTTCTCAACGCAATCATTGTGCTACAATGAGATTATTTTCTCAAACAATACATTACAATAAAACATGGAACCACGCACGACTCAACTTTAAGGTTTATATTGTTTTTATCATTATTTTTATTTCAATTCAATTATAAAAATGAACTTTGAATTTTACTGCAATGTAAGCACTGGATCGTTGAAATCTAAACTACATTATGATATGGGTGAATCTTTCTTTCAATGTAATGATGTGGCCAAGATGGTGTCTTTTTTATGTCTCTATTAATGCTGAAAATAAAGCGGCTTAGATTTTAACAGTCTAGTGCTTATGTTACAACAAATAAAAGTCTAGATTTATAATGGAATAGAAAAAATTCTGTTGTAAAAACGATCATCCAGCTGCTCTCAATCTAGTGTTGGGGGCAATCTACTATTTTACCTCCCCCTTACCTCATTACATATGGGAACAAGTGACAACCATTCTGTTGTAAAAATGATATGACCCTAAAATTAAGCGGTATTTGATGTAATTTATCCTAAAAATTTACAATTGACTGATTGGTTTAAAGAATTAAACGTTAAATATTTTAATTAACTTCTAATGTTCGAATTCACACCAAAGTTGTATCCTATTTCTCCATGTTACTTCGGTCTTCTCGTCCTCCATAGGCTAGGACCGTTTTGAATACTGTGGTACCTGTTGTTACACACGCCGAAAATGTTTATCTTCTTACTGAGTTTACTTGGGACGAGGTGTATCATTCTTTTCGCCAAATTCATCCCAATAAAGCACAAGGTATTGACGACTTACCTGCAAGTTTTTTTTTGGCTCATTTTGGCATGATAGACGATATAACCTGCGTCCTGCGTGACTTTTGGTGGTTCAGGCGTCCCACAGAGCGAGTTGGGCCTCTTCTTGCTTGGTCGACGCTTTGCAGTTCGAAACGAGTAGGTGATCTTGGGTTTGGAATTTATAACGCTTCAATCTTGCTCTCCTCGGTAAGCAATTGTGACGCCTCCTTCGCCACCCTAGTAGCTTGGTAGCAAGTGTCGTCTCTGCCAAGTACTATCTCGACGGTGGTCTCTTTGGGGCTCAATTAGGGGCTCGACCTTCTTATGCTTGGAGGAGCGTTTTCCAATCTAGGGCTTCTCCGCGTTCTGGTTTTTATGATCGTAAGTCATCACCGATCTTTTTTTAGTATAACTATCTTTTACTAAAACTCCTATTATGGTGACTATATACGCATTTCTAAAAAAAAAATTAGTTGACCCTGTCCCATATGTAATGGGATAAGGGGAAGTTAAGATAGTAGACTGCCCCCAACGCCAGATTGAGAGCAGCTTCTGTAGGAGACCTCCGAATTATGAAATGCCCTCCGTGAGAATGAATCCCACGACCCCAAGGTTAAGAGTCGTGTGCTCTACCAACTGAGCTGGATGGTCATTTCATATATGCAGTTCTATAATATGTATTAAATGAAAATTGAGCCATGTTTAAGTTGGTTTAGTTATTTGTATAAACCATGTAAAGTATGACTTTGTATGTTATGATCTTTGAGGTTTAAACATACTATCTTGCTATAGTGGGTAAGGTTATGACTTATATATGTCAACCCATGAAGAACATGATAAGTTTATAGATGAACATGTCTAATTCGTGATGGTGATCATGTTTGAGGTTTATATGTTTGCTTTATTTATGTTTTCTGACCGCCAATATTAAACTCTTTGCAGATTAGCTCCTAAACTATGATATTGCTTAAAAGACTATCTGATAATCCAATTTGAAGTTGGATAATCACTTCCATAGATAATTTTTGTGACTGATTCAAATCCTTCAAATTTTTCATAGATTTGTTTTGTTCTACCTTCTCCCAATCTTGGACAACCATGATAATGAGATTCTCGAGCTTTGAACCTTGGCAACACTTTTTTAAAAATTTGATTATTGTTGTCAACAATTCAAAAGTTGAATTCTGATATGTTTTACGGTCAAGAATGAAGTTCCTATTAGGCAATTACTGTTGTATTATTTCAAAAAATAAGTTTAAGTATTGCTTCACTTCAATTAATGGAACTGACAATTTCAAGAAAAAGAACATCTCGAACCATTACTTGAACAAACCATTCGTGTTTCATAATCTTATTACGTGATGCTTTTCAACATTTAATTTTTAAATGTTAAATTGTTTAGAGACTTTTAAATGGGATTGGTTGACTGTGACGTTGGACTCTGGCATTGTGGTTTAGACAGACAGGGTGAAGTATGTAATGGCTGATTCCTTACAGATAAAAACCAACAAGCGCTACAAATTACGTGCTATAATTTCCTGACGCTCCATTTCAGCTCGGAAACTTGCAATAAATTCCTCAGCTTTCGCATCTATTCCATACAGCATGGGCGACGACAATCCTACAGATTTCTCAGCACCATGCTTTTCACCTTCATTGCTTGTTCCCGTCTCATCAATGAGCTTCTTCCCATTCTTCTCCTCTAACGGTTGCTGCTGAATATACCCCACCACTTCACTCACCGCCGCATCTTTAAACAGCTTATCTATGTAAACCGGCGCCGCCGCTTTATTCCCGGAGAGATAGTAGCGTCGGTACCCAAAAGGAAGAGCACTACGTCTCTTCTTGCTCTTAAACTGAAGGCGTTGTGGCCTTAGGAAAAGTGAAGGGCGTGTGGAATTGGAAGCAGGTATTTGCAGGCGGGTATTGTTGTTGGGTTTTTTGATAGCTTTGGATTTGTGAAGCTTGTGTAGTCTGGTTTGGAGTATGGAGGTGAAGCATTTCCATGCCTTCTTGGCTGGAGGAAGCCTTATTCTCAAGCAAGACATGAACAAAGAGATGGAAACAATGGGAGGAGAGATCTGCAAAACAAGAGAGGGTTTAGATTATAAATCGGGTAACTTCAACTTGTCATGTGATTCGTATTCTTTAACTTTGTAGCTTTATGGGACTCGCTTAGCTATTACGCTATTTGCTTGATGCAAGAAATATTAACCGGGTAAATTATACTGTGTATCGTTTAACTATCTTTTCTCTTCTATTTTAATTATCAAAGTTTAATTTTTTTAATTTAATCATTAAACTTTTGAATTGCACTTGTTTTAATTACTCAATCGTTTAAATTATAAAATATGAGATACATGAATTATTTTATTATTATTTATTATTACATGTCATTGTATCAATATTTAACACCAAATAAGATTTAAAAGAAAAAATAATTAAATTAAAATCCCAAAACCTAATCCTAATTCTTATCCCAATCCCAAATCCTAGATCTAACCAACCACCCAACCCTCACCGGCCGCCCCATATTGTCTCATCCTTAAACCCTCATCAACCACATCAAATTCTCATCGATCCCACCCGCATTATCATAACCCTAAAGTGCTCATAAACCATCACAAACCTTAAACTCTAAACTTTTATTGACCTTACCATCACAAACCCCACAATCTTTATAAAAAAAAACCCTAAGCCCCAAAGTTCTCGAGTTCTAATACATCTAAGTCTCTGATCGTAGATCGCAACGGTTAAAGCATGAAACGTCTAGTGGAGAGTAATATATCTTAATTGAATAACAATCGGACGGTGAAAGGGACGCAAATCGAGACTATTTGATTCGGGCTTTAATTTAGTTTGTGTTGATTTTAGGTTGGTTTCACTTACATCTAAACCAAAGGATTTAAAAAAGAAGATGAAAAACTTTATTTGACACTAGTATCAACATGATTGGTAATCGGAACACGACAACACACAATGATGATGGTATCAACACTAGATTTGTGGAGTTTGAGTAATTTTTTGATTGATCATACAACATATTCACGTTCATAAGAGTCAGGCGAGTTTGGTTTGATATTTTGAGATTCATTGACCTCCACCGACAATGGGTAGAATGACGACCAATGTGGTGGTCAAATTCTGGATTCGTTTATATTGAGAGAGAGAAAATGAGAGGAGTAGGAAGAAGAATAAGAAAAAGAAGAAAGAAAACACGAAGGAAAATGGAAAAAAATTATAGGGAAATAAAGCGATGTCGTTTTATATTAAATTTGGTCTTATGTAGGGATCCAAAATGATACTATTTTGGTGTAAGTTTCCATGTCGTAGCGTAGTTAATTATTTAACAATGGTGTGATTAAAACGGGAACAATTCAAAAAATTAGTGATTAAATTGAAAACGTTTGAATTTTATGAGAAGATAAACGAGTGACGAACATCTTAGTTTACCCATATTAATAAGATAGTGGAAGATTGGTAGTTGGAAAGCAAACTTTATTTATTTATTTAAGGTTAATATAGCAGCTTAGATCCTAAGCTAATTCAACCGACAAGTTGGGAAAAAAAACATTCTTCTTATAGTTAATTAATGGTTAAAAAAAGGCTTTAGTTGAAATTCCACGAATGTATGTTTAATCGGCACAAACAACATTTTTGCTTGCAACCCACTTGTTGGTTCAAAAGATTCTCATATAGGTTATCTTGCCTTTGCATTTTCTCTACTTTTCACAATATACCTCATCCAAGTTGAAAGTATCGTAGCAGCCAAGGCCCACTCGTCATTGCTGATAAAATGTTGGAGAGCATATCATTTTCTTTATATCTACTTTCATAAGACTAAGTTGTAATTATTGTTAAGGTACATAAGTATTAAATATAAGAAAAAAAATTGAATTATTACTTTTAATTAGCCTTAATATAGCTCCTCCTGCTAATATGGGAGTAAATGAGCAGAACATTCGATAAATTGTTCTTGAATCATTCGTATAAAATTCGTTTATATTCATTTGGTAAGCTAAATAAATAAATATAAATAATTTTTTATGTTTATTTAATAAACGAATAAACACAAATAGAGATATGTTTGGTTTGTTTACGATTACGAACAAATTCGTTTATCGACTCGTTCGTTTATGATCATGAACAAACTTATTTATTTTTTATTTTTTTACATTTTAAAATTGATGATTATATGAACTAAATTAAACACATGATGAGATTTGAAGTTTAAACTATGAAATTTAAGGATTTTAAGCAATAGTGGTATAATTTTGTCATTTTTAATTGGCAAATAAACATGTTCGCGAATACTAAAGGAACAAATGCGAACATCCTCAAAATTAAATAAACAAAAATAAACATAATATTAAAAATTTAAACAAACACAAACCAAACATAAACAATTTAAACAAACAAAAGAATATGAATATTAATTTATTAGTTCAAGCTAAATTCATTTACATCCGTACTACTACACAAAAACCGTCTTGTAATTTCCAATATCTGTGTTGTTGGCAAAGAAAACAATACTCGCAGTCTCCGCAGTGCCGGCTCCAGATTTCCAGAAGCCGGTCCTCTCACCGAATGCAATACGTAATGAACCTAATTGGAATAGAAGAAACCATATGCACCGTTTGAATTAAGCAAAAACATTGAGAATTAAGCTGATTTTGAGTCAGAGGAAGCTGGAAGAAGCAACAATTTTATGTTTCAAATGGTCCTTCAATACCTTGAAGAACAGTCATACAACATTAACCAAGACTATCTTCCCCTATGGCTTCAATAAACCCATTAGTACTAAATACAAGCATCATTAGCAATGAAAAAGCGTTGGGTTAGGCGTGCCGCGGCACCTTCTGAGACCAACCCTTGAATCATCAGAGTCTTCACTTCCCACGCCGAGTAAGGGAACCCTTTCCTCGCGTACGAGTTCAGCAAGGCTGCACTCGCCTGCTTCACCAGTTCATTGAACACGTCCCCTTCTTCATTCACGGCCCTTGTTTCAAACAATGTCATATCGGATCTGAACCGTTCACTCGCCCTCGACCTGAACACCTTCGATACCGTCGATCCATATGGAACCATCCTTGGCCCAGCCTCTCTCCTGCTGCTCCAGAACCTGAGGATAATCAACAGCACTCGACATTATGCATCCCCAAGAGTCAACTCGGTGCCATAACACACTGAGCTGTGAAAAACTGAAACAAATAAGCATTTGATGTTCTTACCGAGGAGTGCATCTTCCTCGGGTTCTAGAGTAGAGAAACCCAGAGTGTGATCTTAGAGTTGTGGTCGTAGACGCGGCTGCAGAGTAAGAAAGGAAGAGTCGACTCAGTACGAGAGAAGTAGCCATCTTCATAACTTGGTTGGAGGGGCTAGAAAACTTCCATTGTGAGGGACGAACCGAACGGCTTTTTGGGATCTGATGAGGAAATTATTTGTCGGGAAGTGCCGCCTGCTACTACTTCAACCTTGTTTTTTTTTAAGGTATATTTCATAAATATATCGATATTTAATGTGTACTGTAGGATATGGAATTGTTTTTGATAGTCAACGAGATAATTATTTGGTTGTAGGATATGTGGATTCAGACTATACAGGTGACTTGGATAATAAAAGATCTACGACAGGGTATGTTTTTACTCTTGGTGGAGGACCTATTTGTTGGAAGTCTACTGTTCAATCTGTTGTGGCTCTATCTACAACTGAAACTGAGTACATGGTAGCGGCTGAAGCTGCAAAAGAAGCTTTATGACTCACTGGTTTAGTGAAGGAGTTGGGTGTTCAGCAAGGTGGAGTTCAGCTGCTCTGCGATAATAAAAGTGCTATTCACTTAGCTAAGAATCAGGTATATCGTGTTAGAACTAAGCACATTGATGTACGTTTTCACAAGATCAGAGAGTTGGTTACATCTTGAGAGATTTTGTTTTAGAAGGTACACACTGATGAGAATGCCGCTAATATGTTCACCAAGCCAGTTACAACAGACAAGTTCAAGCATTGCTTGGATTTGTTGAATGTTTCAAGTTGTTAAAGAAATAAGGTAACCCAACCCACATTGAATGTTTCCTAAGGGGTAGGATATTCGCCAAGGTGGAGATTTGTAAGGTATGGCTCATAAATCCCGCAGTACGGTATAGGGTTAATTTTGTAATTATGTACCAGGGTTTTCTATTATAAATAGAGATGTAACATAAACCTATTATCACTGAATAAAATTTTTTTAGTGACGCCTAGACACCGAGAACGTAAGCACATTGTCGAACCTTATTAAAATTCTTGTGTTCTTTCGTTTACTTTATCCGATTTATCAACATTTTCAGTTCAGACTTGACCGACTGGTCTTTACTTCACGTGGCTGCAGTTTTCGAGATGGATTATTTTAAGAGAAAATCGCCTCAGTGACCAAAAATGCCTTATAATATACGATTTTAACCAACTTTTTTTGGATTTGCCAAAATGACCAACAAAATCGCAACGCGAAATAAAAATCGCAACGCGATCCCCAGAATCGCAAACCAGTTTCCAAAATCGTAACGCGATTCTTGACAATCGCAATGCGATAGTACAAATTCGCATTGCGATTTTACAGAATCGCAACGCGAATATGAAAATCGCAACGCGAACACATAAATCGCAACGCGAACACATAAATCGCAACGCGTATCCGTAAATCACAACGTGTATCCGTAAATCGCAACGCGTATCCGTAAATCGCAATGCGTATCCGTATATCGCAACGCGTATCCGTAAATCGCAACGATAATCAGTAAATCGCAACGAGAATCTGTAAATCGCAACGATAATCCGTAAATCGCAACGAGAATCTGTAAATCACAACACTGAAATTTTGGGTATATAACTACGCAACAGCAGCAAATCATAAACTAAATCCCTAAATCGCAACTCATTCCATCTCCATCTATCACTCTCTCCGGCGACATCCGTTCTTATATCCAACGACATCCTTCCCAATCCGGCAACAGGTTTTAGTTTCGCAGCTCGTCTGTTTAGTAAATTAATTTACAACCATGAAATCATCTAATGCTGATCATGTTTGGATAGATTTGTGTTTTGGAGGGTCATGGGATAATGTTCATGGTGTTTTACAATATATGCCTTTACCCATGAATCTTCAACTAAAATTGTCTTTACAAAAGTTAACTTATGAAACTCTAATGCTACGTGTTTCAAATAAATTGAATTTAGAGCCCCTAAGTGGATTTAGGCTATCTTATCAGAGAAATGGTAAAGTTTATTTGTTAACCGACAATGAAGATGTTGAACGATTCATTGCTTACATTAGTGTTTCACAAGATGATGTTACATTGTATGTTGTTGAACCTAGAAGTAGTATTGTTGGGTCAGTAGCGGGTAGTAATCAACTAAGTTTTTCTCAAAACCCACAACCTTTCTCTAATCCAAATCCCAATCAACTTTCAGCACCAAATTCCGGTTTTCGTATTGACCAGTTAGACGATGATGAGCCAACAGAAAAAATTGTGAGTACTAGTCAGTATTCGAAATTTGGTCTTGGTCAATATCCGGACTTTGATATTGGTCAATACACGGATTTTGATGATGTTTCAGAAGAAGAAACAGACCCTGCGTGTAATGATTTTGATATTGGTCAATACCCGAATTTTGATGATGAAACAGCCGTTGTCGAAGAATGTATTGTTGATGATAATGAGGAGGAAGTTACGACTGTGAATGAACATGTTGAACATCCATTCTGTAATTCATATAATCCTGAAGAAGAAAAAGAAGAAGAAAAAGTCCCCGAAGAAAAGAAAATGCCACGGGCGTATAACTGGAATATGCCAGAATTACTTCAGATACCGGAAGAAGAGTTGGTAAAGAAAGCAGTTGATTGTTACACAAAAGTTATTCGTATCAAGAAAGATGATTGTTTTGATACAAAGGAAGACTTGAAGATAGCTTTGTATACGAAATGTGTGGAAGATGGCTATCAACTAAAAGTTAACAAATCAAGCAAAGATCGTTTCGAAACAAGGTGTATGATTGACAAAAACTGTACGTGGCGTATGATTGCAAAGAGAATAAAAGATTGCGAAGTGTTTCAAGTTAGGACTTTTATTGATAAACATACATGTTCAAGAACCCAAGTTTTCCTCACCATAGACAGGCAAACAAAAAGGTGTTGGGTGGTTTTCTGGCTGAGTTAATGTTTTTGAATGGCAGGGTATATCGGGGACATGAAATTATGACTGACATGAATGCTCGATTCAAGATTAGTATATCATATTCTCAAGCTTGGAGAGCCAAATGTTATGCCTTGGAATTGTTGAGGGGGTCGCCAGAAGCATCGTTTGCCCAACTGCCGGCTTATTGTCACAATTTAAAGCTGAAAAATCCTGGGTCGGTAACTCATATCAAAACAGATAGAGATGGACACTTTGAGTTGCTGTTTATCGCCATTGGTGCTACGGTTAGTAAATCAATATAATTTTGTTGACTCATTTTTGTTAGTTACATGCATTTCACATTTAAATGATTATATTTCTTGTGTATATTATTTTGTAGATTCGTTCGTTTATTACTTGCATGCGCCCAGTTATTATAGTTGACGAAGCACATTTGAAAGGTCGATACCTTGGAGTAAACTTATTAGCAGTAGCCATGGATGCTAACAATGGGATATTGCCAATAGCTTACGGGGTTGGCAAATATGAAACCTCTGATTCATGGACATGGTTTATGGGCATCTTAGGGATTGCATAGGTCCTATTAGCAATCTGACAATCATATTCGATAGGGCAAACTCAATTGACAACGCTGTTAGAAGGTGTTTCCCAGATGCTTTTCATGGACTTTGTGGTGTTCATTTGTATAGAAATCTAAAATCAAGGTCTGCTGGTATAAAAAAGCACAAATGGACATACTGGAAGGCTGTAAAAGCTTATCGGGAAGTGGATTTCAATAAGCATATAAATTGTTTAAGACGTGTTTTGCCTCAGTGTGCTCAAACACTAGATGATGTCGGGTTTGAAAGATGGTCAAGAGTACATCAACTTGGAGCAAGATATGGTTTCATAACGTCTAATAGTGCAGAATCAATCAACGCTCTAAGTCGTCATTCCCGGAAATTACCCATTACTATGTTAATGGAGATTTTTCGAGCCTCTATTCAACAGTGGTACTACAAGAAAAGAAACCATGCAGGTATTATTTCTTTGAATTCGTAACTTATCATATTTATATATTTTACTAAGTATTGTTTATTTAAATTTACAGGAACATTGGAACATCGTGTTACACCATGGACTGAAAAAAAGATAACGAAACGTGTTGTGAAGTCAACGTCATGGAGAGTTGAACCATGTTCAAACACTTTGTTTCAAGTACTGGATAATAACTTAAATGGGCTAGTCGATCTAAATGCAAAGACGTGTAGTTGTATGAAATGGCAAACATCTGGTTATCCGTGTGGCCATGTTATAAAAGTTGCTCTTCATCTAAACCAAGATGATTCAAGCGCATACGCTATGGATTGCTACACTACAGAAGTTTATCGACAGACTTATGCCGAGATTGTCTACCCTATTCCACATCCTTCTGAGTGGGACATACCAGATGACTTACAAACAGTTTTGCCACCAGCCATGGACAGAAGGCTACCTGGCCGAAAAAGTCACGATCGTATACCGTCTAAGGGTGAAGAGAAGAAGAGATCGATATGTAGTCGGTGCAAGGAAAGTGGTCATACAAGGTTGACATGTGGATCACCAGTGCCATCAAAATCATCTTTTCCTCTACCAAAATAGGATCCTCATCAAAATCCAAAGCTCATATGGTGTCAAGCAAAAGGCAATCATCTTTAAAATCCCAATCACAATTGGCTTCACCTTTTGGGACTGTTAACTTAGGTGATTTTTAAATGCAAACGTTGTATTATGTGGATTTTATGTGTGAACTTTTAACATTTTCAGTTGAATTAATGACTCAGGCCAACCATTTTGACTAAACCAACTCTTGTTATTCAGTTGTTATCACTTATTAGGCATGCATTTGACTATCGCAACACGGAAATTACAATCGCAACGAGAGAATCGCAATGCGAAATGAAAATCCCAACAAGAAAATCGCAATGCGGAAATGAAAATCGCAATGCGAAATGAAAATCGCAACGAGAGAATCGCAATGCGGAAATGAAAATCGCAATGCGAAATGAAAATCGCAACGAGAGAATCGCAATGCGAAATGAAAATCGCAACGAGAGAATCGCAATGCGGAAATGAAAATCGCAATGCGAAATGAAAATCGCATTGCGATTCTCTCGTTGCGATTTTCATTTCCGCATTGCGATTTTCATTTCGCATTGCAATTCTCTCGTTGCGATTTTCATTTCGCATTGCGATTTTCATTTCAACATAATGTAGATTGAAATCAACAAAATCAACCATTACATTTCAATCAATTAAACAAGCACAAATAAGAATTATGTTCGCATCAATTACACAAATCAACTTTTACAAATCATCTTTTACAAATCAATTAAACAATCAAAAAATAAGCAATAATTCTTATTTCCAATCATCTACTATTGAATCAACTTTTACAAATCAATTAAACAATCAAAAAACAATCAATTAAACTATTGAATCAACTTTTGCAGCCATACATCATTTTCACGCAGTTCACTTCTGAGATTAACCTGCAGAAACCAAACATTTGCTCAAACAACACTTTATACACATCTAAAACCTACAAACAGCAAATTATTCTATTCTAGGTACTTAACCAAACATTTTCAAACCAAAAGTCTATAAACTTACCAATTGTTTATGGGCATTTTTATAACGCGGATGCAGGTAGGCAACGTCTCGTATATATCGATTTAGCCATATAATGCCGAAACCACAAGCCTACTGCAGCTCTATCTCTATCGGTGGGAGGTAGATACTTGATGCTTCCCGTCGTCAAACGCTCCAACGCCAAGCATACGAGAGGACCACAATCTCCTCTGGCTCCTCCGTTTGTTGTGGCGCGGTCTCGTCTCTAATAACTGTAATATTGAGCTTCTTTGGCTTCTTGTTTCCAGAACGAGTCCAATAATTGATCGCATCCAAGAATTTAGCCAAATGAGAGCTCCATCCCTTAATAATATCTCTTAAATCAGCCAATGATATGTAATTTATCATGCTGTCATACACTATTGTCTTAAGGGATGGGAGCTGAAGCTCGACGAGAATCCAATGTTTACGTTCCAAAACAGGGATAAACACCTGCAATCATAAGTAATAATTCATTCATTTGCGCACTTATTTCATAAAACCTTTAAACTCAATCTAAAATAAATACTAACCTTATCGACCTCCCACCATGCAGGATAAAGTTTAGCTTGTCCATTGCCCAAATCAAATGATTCATCTCGTGCATTCTTCAAGTGAACGGCGTTAAAAGACGTCGGCATAATTGTATATCGTATATTTTTATTTTTCTTAAGTTTTCTTATTATTAGAAGACGTGTCACCCACGCATCGATATGCTGTTTTACAAAAAAAGACATATATTAGTGACTTACATAAATTTAAAAAAAAATTAATCAAATTGAAATATAAGAAAAATATAAGACTTACCCCCCCATCGAAATAGCCATTGTCTTCGACCCCTAATAATACGCCCCACCAAGACCGATCAAGCAACAAATAGATATCATCGGTGAGCTTGCATATGTCAGTGAAACACCCCTGGCTCAGCTCATGTAGATAAAAATCAACTGCGGTCTTAGCCCAAAGGGTGTTATCCAGAATTGTGTCCGGTAGTTCTTCCCTCTCCTCTTCAGATACCGGTATGGTACTGGCCGGTAACTCATACGAGAGCCAACTTGAATCCATCATGTCCGGCACGTCAGAGGGTTTCTCAAGAAGCCTACATATGACGCCATGTGAATCGGGCTCTTGAATGGTGGGAGGGACCTCTTCAATGATGACAGTGGCCTCTTGAACGGTGGGAGGGGACTCTCAAGGAATGATAGGGGGGGCCTCTTCAACGATAGGAGTGGACTCTTGAGGGATGACAGGCGAGTCGGGCTTCTTCTTGCGGTGTCTTCGCACTATTGGGGTGTACGGAGACTTAATAGCACGTGCACGCTGTCTGATGCGTGAACTCCGTCGTGCAAGCATAACCCGACGTAAAGCATCCACTCTATCAGGCCGCTAAATAATTAAATACAAAAATCAGTAAATAAACAGACATGATATTTAAACAGTGAAAACAAAGACAAATATGTTTCAAACTTGCATTGTATTCACCCAAGTCATTATTCTATCATAGTTCACAAAATGAATCAGATAACAAAGAAAAATATGTTTCAAACTAATACCCTGAAGTTAGTATTTGTCTTTGTTTTGTCTATTGGTTGAAGTAATGCAATCCATTCAAGTTTCAATTTGCAGAAGAAGAAATAGTTTACTTTCGCAACACGAAACTTAAAATCGCAACGCGAAATGAGAATCGCAACGAGAAACCAAAATCGCAACGCGAAATGAAAATCGCAACGACAGAATCGCAATGCGAAATGAAAATCGCAACGACAGAATCGCAACGCGAAATGAAAATCGCAATGCGATTTTGGTTTCGCGTTGCGATTTTGTCGTTGCGATTTTGGTTTCGCGTTGCGATTCTGTCGTTGCGATTTTCATTTCGCGTTGCGATTCTCTCGTTGCGATTTTAAGTTTCGTGTTGCGAAAGTAAACTATTTCTTCTTCTGCAAATTGAAACTTGAATGGATTGCATTACTTCAACCAATAGACAAAACAAAGACAAATACTGACTTCAGGGTATTAGTTTAGCAGAATTGGCAGCAACCGAACAAATTTACTTTCAACCAAAAGATAAAACAAAGACAAATACTATTTCACAGTGTTAAAGAATACACAGTTTAGCAGAATTGGCAGCAACCGAACAAATTTACTTTCAACCAAAAGACAAAACAAAGACAAATACTATTTCACAGTGTTAAAGAATACACAGTTTAGCAGAATTGGCAGCAACCGAACAAATTTACTTTCAACCAAAAGACAAAACAAAGACAAAGACTATTTCACAGTGTTAAAGAATACACAGTTTAGCAGAATTGGCAGCAACCGAATAAATTTACTAAGCAATCTAAGTGAAATGGCTAATCTAAGTGAAATTACGAGTAAATTTATCATTAAGTTAAATATGGAAAATCTTAAAATTACCTTGTTGCGTAGAGTATGAACCTCATTCTGCAACGATACTATCATCTCACGTAGAGCGGCAACCTCACCACGTAAAGTTGACACCTCCACACGCCATGCACCATCGTTATCGCGTAGAGTACCGATCTCCTCACGCAAGGCATTGACCTCATCACGTAACTCATCCCGTGGAGGTGGAGAACAAGGAGATAAATGTCGTGGCCTCTTTACCGGTCGCCTATCATGAGGTGATGGTGGAGAAGAGGCTCGATGATGTGACGGGATAGGTGATGGCTCTCGTTCTAGAGGTGTATAGTCGGGTCGATCGGGTGATGGCTCTGGGTGAGGTGATGGCTCTCGAATTGGAGGAAGTGGATGATGCTCATCATCCGTGCCATCAAAAAAACTCTGACTAGCTTGCCACCAATCAGTGGCAAGCTCTTCCTCCGTGGGTGTCAGTCTTTGTAATGGAATGTTGGCCTCCTAACAATATAAAAACTCAAACAAAGTTAAACGTCTACTATTAATAACTTGTTTATATATTATATGAAAGTATTTGTGTTAACTTACATTATTTATTGTCGCATATGGTATTAAGTCTTCCCAATCCAACAGATTTTTCCTCTTCCAGGAAATAGCCCTGGGAATATCATTTGACGTTTTTATTGCATATGTACGCATGCTGGGGAAAGCCTCGAATATCCAAATCTACAAACAATATAATAACAATAATTGTTAAATAATTAATTATAATTTTAGAAACATTATATAGAAATTCTTACCTTAAAGGCCCAAACAAAGCCTGACAAAGTGTATTTCGACCCATCGCCACGCAAACTTTTGCGGTCATCAAAGGCAGTAGACAACTTAGTCCAGGTAGCTTTCCATATATACGAACCCCACGGAAACAGATTCCATGCATTCAGGTCCTCTACCAATATTATTAGCTCCCGAGGAATAGGTTGTCTGGCCTCTCTGCCTAAAAAGCCGGCATACACAAGTAGTAGAAGGCATACTCGGACAACATCGACGTCATCCATCCGAGTGAAACCAGCTTTCTTATTAAACAATTTCTTCAGGTCGTCGACGTGTAGGTTCGGCTTCTCCATTGACTCATCCGGAAACACCCGGGATAACCATGATGGGCGGGCGATATGACGAGTGTACCGGCCTACATCATCGTGTCCGAATCGTAGACCAGTGATTAAGCAGAACTCCTTCCGCCCAAAACAAGTATACGCTGGTGGAAAATGAAACCATATCTCTTCCTCACCACGTTGTATACTGTCGGGTAGATTTGATGTCATGGTCTGAAGCCACAAATGGGTCAAATTAGCATCTCCACCCGGATGCTGTACTCTCAGCCATGGCCCGAAGCAGGTTTCCTCAAACAATTGTCTTTGTGCAGGTGAAAGCTTCGAAGCAATTGTAGTGGCTAGGCTAACTTTATTCCTTAATGTCAATGAAGCCGAAAAAAATTTCTACAAAAACAATAAACATACCAAGTTAGATATACCAAAAACTACACTGTGAAGATATACCAAAAACAATAAACATAAAAAGTAGTAGTTTATTCTTGAAACTAAAATTTGCAACACTGTTTTGTCTTTTGGTTGAAATGAAAATCGCAACGAGAGAATGACTGTCGCAACGAGAGAAATGAAAATCGCAACGAGAGAATCGCAACGCGAAATGAAAATCGCAACGAGAGAATCGCAACGCGAAATGAAAATCGCAATGCGATTTTGGTTTCGCGTTGCGATTCTCTCGTTGCGATTTTCATTTCGCGTTGCGATTCTCTCGTTGCGATTTTCATTTTTCTCGTTGCAGATAGTCATTTTCACGTTGCGATTTTCATTTATCTCGTTGCGACTCTTCTGCAAATTGAAACTTGAATGGATTGCATTACTTCAACCAAAAGACAGAACAAAGACAAAGACAAATACTAACTTGAAAATCGCAACGAGAGAATAGCAACGCGAAATGAAAATCGCAACGAGAGAATCGTAACGCGAAATGAAATCTAAGTGAAATGGTTAATCTATTATTGAAATGACCAGTAAACATATCATCAGTTTCAATATAAAAAACCTACAATAATGCAAAAATTTCAAAATAAAAAAAATTAAAAAAACTAACCCTCGGAGGTTGATTTTCCATTTCTGAATATTGTGAGGGATTTCTGACCGTGAATGGTTGTGAGGGATTTCGCCGGAGATGGGGACGGAAATCTTCGGAGATGGGGACGGATTTCGCCGTAGAGAGTGAGAGATGGAGATGGGACTGAGTTGTGATTTTAGGTTTTAGGTTATGAGTTGCGATTACGGGATTTTGTCTTAATATTCGTTTTTGTAATTTGAAAATAAAATACGCGTAGCGATTATAATGGCGCTTTAAAAATCGCGTTGCGATTTACGGATACGCGTTGCGATTTACTGATTATCGTTGCGATTTACGGATACGCGTTGCGATATACGGATACGCATTGCGATTTACGGATACGCGTTGCGATTTACGGATACACGTTGCGATTTACGGATACGCGTTGCGATTTATGTGTTCGCGTTACGATTTTCATATTCGCGTTGCGATTCTTGAAAATCGCAATGCGAATTTGTACTATCGCATTGCGATTGTCAAGAATCGCGTTGCGATTTTGGAAACTGATTTGCGATTCTGGGGATCGCGTTGCGATTTTGTTAGTCATTTTGGCAAATCCAAAAAAAGTTGGTTAAAATCGTATATTATAAGGCATTTTTGGTCACTGAGACGATTTTCTCTTATTTTAATAAAAAGTTTTGAACATGTTTCCCCCCCCCCCCCATTAATTTGATCTTCAAAGACTCCTTTTTCTAAAAACTACAAAATTAAAGTATATATCCAAAATCCTAACTCTTTATATTTATTAGTACGTATAAACTTTATTAGCTGTCACTGGTTCTGGCTATTAAAATGACTTTGTTTTAATATTCGTGGACCAGATGAAGTGATGCAGATGAGCCAAGGATGCAGAGAAAGGGCAACCTTATCTTTTTGAAATCCCGGAAAAAAGTGTAAACTCACATGTTATTTTTATTAAAATTATTTTTCTGTTACTGATTTTGGTAATAAATCTGCATTTGCAAACCTCCATTGGTATAATGATGCCTAATTAAATAATGACAAAGTTGCCTCTAGTCTCATTCCCTTTGCAAACCCAGATTTATAACCAATCTTTTGTGCAACTTTCAATACTGATGAGTAGGTTTATAATGCTCTTACTTCACCAACAAAAGCTAAAACAATTCGGATTTGAACCATTGTCTGCAATTTAACTTGCAATTACCAAACCTTGGTTCTGAAAGGCAATCTCATTGTCTCCCGCCTTACTTTATTTAAAGGTTTACCTATTAATTCAACAATTCTACACTATACACTATACACTATACACAAACCAAATTATCTCAAAAGAGATTTGTAAGGTGTTTAAACTTTTATTATCAAAAAATAAAAATAAAATGATAGTTATTATTCATAAATGTCTAAGATTCGAGTACCAGAGAGTTGCAAGGTGTTTGAGCTTTCATTATATATAAAAAAATCAACAGTTCTATGGCGTGCCAACCTACTAGTCCACACAAATGTAGCATCCTTTATTATTAGTTATAACTTCAAGATTCCATTGTTTCAAGTCACTTGCCAAAGCTTTTAGATTCAACCATGGTTTCAATTTGACCATATAAATATCAACTCCATCCTCATCCTCATCCTCACAAGAACTAACACTTTTGATCCTTCCATCAGGCAACAATTCTACAATAAATTCATCACCATCACCAAACAAACATTTGCCCCCTTCATTCGTTTCAAATACACATAAATTGCTCGAACTTTGTAAAACTAAATTTAACATTTCTAATTTTTCCTTCTTTAACGTCGCCAATCAGGGCCTTGAGCTCCTCCATTTGTTTGAACTTTGTAAGAACTATTGCAAAAGCAAAAATGGTATTCTAAGAATACTCAGTTTAAAACTTGATATATATATATATATAAACAGTAGTCTTAGGAAACAATCAAGTACTACTACAAAGAAATTGGTATTTACGAGATGAAAAACTAAAACATCAAGAACTAAAAAGAAAAATCAAACATGATAGAACAACAAAACCTTAGTGATTTAGTTAAAGCACACACAATAGTGATGTATGGAAGAGAAAGTTGGTCATGCCATCAGCCCATTACCGAGGAATTTGCATCCGCCACTGGCCATTACCGAGGAATTTGCATAAACCCGTTATGGTTCCATCTCTCTGACTTTGACCTGAAGGCCAAAGCAGTTGGGAACTTATGACCAATTTTGCTCGTGGAGTTAAATCATACCAAATGTATAATGTTAGTGGTGATTATGTCAAAAAATATAGGTTAGTGACCATAGTAGAAAAGTAAAATGTTTGGTGACTATTTTTATAGTTTATCCAAATATAAAACCAAGGAGGTTTAACAAAAAAGAACACCTGTACAACCCCAAACTCTAGAAAGAACGAACAAAGCATTTCGGTTAAACCCCGGCAATGGTTTCTTTGTCGACTCGATACTTCGTTCATAAGATCGAGTACTCCTTCACTCTCAGCTGGAAGGTCGCATCTTCTCTATCTTATCTTTCCTCACATTTAGTATTTGATTTGGAATTTTTCATTTTTAGGTTTTCTCTAATGCATATGAGCAAAACTTATGATTCCGGATTTTGATGATTTGGAAACGAATTTCGAGATCTTTTGATGGTCGTTTTATTGGGTAAATGTGGGAACTTTTCCTTTTTGGGGTTCGGGTAGTTCACTCATGTTTTCCTTTTTGGGGTTCGGGTAGTTCATTTTGGATTGTTATACAGTTTTTAGTTTGGGGTTTTGAGCATGGTTAGTTTCACCGTGATAATGGTTCTGGTTTTGGAATTCCATAATCTGTTTTAACCTTTATGTTCTATGCATTTTTTGCACATAACAAAAATATTTGCATCTTGCGAAATTCTTAGCAAATGTATGAAAAAACATCGAATATAATGATGTCAACTCCGTATATTAATTGATATTGATATGTAAATGCTTTGCTTGGAACCTGTTTTTAGATAGAATATTAAAATCAGTGTTCAGATATAGGTTTGATTAGGCAAAGGCTATAATGGAGTCGCATACACTATGGAATGCTTTATAGTCTTGATGCAAGTATGATTCTTCGAAACCTATTTGATGGGGAATAAATATGACAATCTAAGTCCGTCAATGTGGGGTTTGTTAAGGTTAAAGATCATATTTAAATTGGGTAGCGGGGGGAAAAATATATCTGATTTTTGGTCTCTGGTGAAGATAGTGAGATCAATCCCTCTTGGTTCTTTTTCAATTTGTACCACTTTTTGGCCAAAGCTGAAGTCTTTCTGTGGCGGTGGCTTATCAATAATTCAAGAATAAGCCTGCAAATGCAAATTTCATTACATTAAGAAAATCCTGCAGTAGAGAATTAGAGGGTGTAGGGTTTAGACCATTTTTCACATCACGAAATATTCTTCACTTATATTTTGGAAATTTAAAGAGGATTAGAGGAATATTCAAAAATAGAATAAAGGTTCATCAGCTATATTTGTAAAGTCTTCATGCTTAGTTTATGATGTAGAGATACTTATAATTGACAATGGAGCTTTTTAAAATTTTAGGTGGCTTCTATGGTTAGTTCGTGCTTCCATTTTGTTATGCTGCATAAATTTTATTGGTATCAGAAACGCAGAACCTTTTATAGGTATTTTCTAGCTTGCATTCTTGTACTATTCTAACAGGAAACTTGATGTGGACCAGAGCTATAAGAGAGGTCAAATCAGTGACCGGGAATTACAGGATGCTGTTTAGAAAAATGTATTTCAGGGGAAATTGACTTACCTACACTGGAGTAAAGGAGAGGCGATGGCCCCAACTATTGACGAACAAGGGGGTACTCTTCTTGTACGGAAGATTGCATCCGCAGACCCAAAGTATTGCTTGCGCTTACAGCACCTAAGAAATAAACTTATGATTTCATAACTCTGGTTTGAGTTGGTTCATTGCGAACCATAATTAATCCATTTAAACATCTGTGCATCTAAACTCTGTGAAGGTTATGCTGTTCGTTTAAGTTTAATTATTATATTCATTCTGAGCATCAGTTTAGAACATATAAGTGAAGATAAGCAGAGGTAAAAAAGTATGTAAACTTGGCATCCTCTCTCATGAGGTTGATGATTCAATCAATGCTCTCCGAACCAAATCTTGTTATGATTTTCTTTCTCTCCATTCTTTTGTGTTCAATACATCTTTCATATTTACTCATCGGGTTTGGATATGATTTCAAGAGTTCCTAACTTCATGCTTTTTCTGTACAGTCGCATTTTTGTTGGGGATGTCATTGTCATGAAGGACCCTGACAATTCTGATAACTATCTCGTCAGAAGATTGGCTGCCACTGAAGGATATGAAATGGTGTCTAAGGATGAAAAAGATAAGCCATTTGTTCTTGAAAAGGACTAGTGCTGGGTATTGGCAGACAATGAAAAATTGAAGCCCAAGGTATAAGATGTTAGTAATACAACCAATAAAAGTTTTGGTTGTTATTCTTGTATAAATCTATAAAACAAACAGTTATCTGGTTTGCATATTTGATTCTAGAGGCTGCTCGTTAGCTATTACATGCATATTTCTCATGCCATTCCTAATAATAAATAACAAAAATTATTCAACTTTTTATATGGCTTTGAAGAAGCTGATCCATGTTCCCCATTATGCTTTGCCTTTTTTTTTTTTTGAGATGATAGGAAGCTAAGGACAGTCGGTTATTTGGTCCTGTTCCCATGACTGACATAGTTGGCCGAGTTATATATCTTCTGCGAACAGCTGTTGATCATGGTCCTGTTCAGAATAGGTAACTCCTTTATGGTAATTATTTAACTAATAACCATTGATTTCATATTAGGTAAAAGTTTTGCTAATTGTGTTGTGTTGAAAATTTTATGTCACTCTTAACAGTTATTACAGTATGCGAAAGGATTCTCCAGTGTTGGAAGTAGAGTTGGATGTTGATGACATGGTGAAGAATCACAAAGCCTAAACTGTGTATCCCTCTTTATTACACTTTTTTTCCTCTGTGGGTATCCTTTTAGTTTAACATCGACGTGGAGAGAATAAAAAATCAAAGAGGGTATTTAGGCTCATGTGTTATTCTGGAGGGTTGCCGTTTGTTCGTGTAAGATATAAGGCAATTGGGAGAATTTTATAATGTTATCTTTCCTTCGGAAGAACACGAAGGGCTGTCTCCCATGGTGTTGGATTTTGAGTTCAATTATATTGAACAATTGCTTTTGTAATTTCTGTAGTTTCTAGTTTGAATGACTTAGCTAACACTTTTTTGGGAAGAGGAAAGATAAGAAGTTGTAGGACTTAGATGCATCAGTATATTTGGTTGGTCACTGTTGGAGTCTAGGTGGTCTTCATTTGTTCCGAGCCTCAGGTTCCTGCCCTCTTTGTGTCTTATTTTCTTTTCTTTCTTCTAAAAAAACAGAAAAATATATGTTGGAATTAAAAGTTGATCAATCAGAATCGAATACTAACGACCTCATTGGCGGTCTAACGTACATGACGCTTTTAATGATGTAGCGTGGGGTGGTAAAGTTGAAGCAGAAGGGAGCCCCACCATCACAAAAACATCGATGGTGTAAGCAACACATGGCTTGCCTTTCTCTCCTGCTCATCCTATCAATGAAAAACTCTTTTATCATTTTTGTTAATAAGATTTCAAATTCATGCAACAAATATGCACTTATATTACATGATTGAATCCGATAAAGATAAGAAAGTACCGGATAGACCCTGTGACAGACAATTGGAAGATTAGGATTAAGGGGCTGTTTGGTTCAAGAATTGTGGGATTCTCATGGGATGGGAATCTCATATTCTCATGTTTGGTTGGCCGGGAATCTCATTCCTGGTAATGTTTTATTATCAATAGTAGATTTTTTTGGGGTATATTATCGGGAATGTCATTACTTCCCTTCCCTTAGGTATTGTAACATTACCGGCGTTTTAGACTAAAATGCTCTTAAATTTTTATTTTTTTTTAAAAAATATCTTTCTTCTGTCATTGAATAATAAAAATTCTACGAAGATTAAATTACAATTTATCCTTTTACAAATTTATTCTTAAATTATTTTAGATTTACAAAAAAAAAAATCTATAATTAAAATTTTATATGAAGTTCAGGGGTTAAAATTTTTTTTACCCTTTCATGAAACATTTTTTATATTTTTAATTTTGTAAAAAAATTATATAAGTATTATTAATTTAATTTTTTAAAGAAAATATATAAATATTTTACAATTTGTAATATTATACAAATATATAATAAGGACAATTAGGTTAAATATACATTTCAATAATCTTTTATTCCTTTAACCAAACACGGTAATCTTACATTCCTGCTAAACCAACCAAACACAAAATACAACATTCCCAGTAATTTTATTCCCTGGTAATCTTTTATTCCCTGGTAATCTTTTATTCCCACTGGTAATCTTACATTCCGTGAACCAAACGCACCTTAAGGGTTATAAGTGAGTTTTGTCTTTAAAGCGGAATCTGGCAAGGGGGGCTGAGTTGTCAGGCATTTTCATGCAAACTAAAATCACAGATCCACGGTGGGAACATCATTTGGCAGATGGCTGCGTGGGTGGTGGTGATGGTGGTGGTAGGACATGTGTGTTTTAATTTCTAAAACAAAGGGGGGCAGTTAAATGATGCAGATCCAAACTTCTCTCTCTCTCTTTTGGATATTGTCGTTGTCTTAACTCGTTCAAGCTTAGAATTGATGAAATGGAGAGAGTGAGACATGATGAAACCTAAGCCACTTAAATTGGGATTAACCTATTATTAATGCATCAAATGGAAAAGAAAAGTAATTTTCTCTTTGTTATACCTCTTACGCTAGTCGTATCTATGCTGTTATTCTTTTTCAAGATTTCCTCTAGGAGTCATTTCTTTGTCTATCAATATCTCCAAAAGAGTTCCTCCATTAATCGAGTCTTTAGAGACTTCGATTACTCATTTGATATGATTTTTGATATCAAAGTCAAATTTATTGTTAAGCAAGCATATATTCTCGTCTTGTCAGCCTACAAATAATCATATGACCCTAAGTCTAATACCATCACTAAAGGTCGATAAAAATTTATCATGCAACAATGAGAGAGAGACCTCTTCTTCCTTTTTCTCCCCTTCTTTCTAAAAGAGGACATAATATATATTTTATCATCCAAAGACCGGTCACCTACCGTAAAATCATTAACTGCGACTTTCCGCCCAAATCAAAAGAAATAAATTACAATATATCGTTGAATGAAAAATCCTATGTAAAGAGTGCGAAGAGCTAGATATGCTCGTTAACAAGGCTCGAGATTTCATGGAGAACTGGTGTCCTAAGATGAGCAAAATTCACAGGGTAAGTTCAAGTTTGATCTTTACTGAATACATTTTTCCTTGGAGTAATGATGCCTAAGGGAGAAAAAAAAGAAGTGCTTGAAATAAGGATTTCCTTTCCGGTTGGTTTGTCTATGTTTGTTATGGATTGCTATAAAATCTATATCTTGCAGATGTAACAGTCAAATTTATAAACTTTTAAAACCATGCAGGTTCTAGTGAAACTTTTTTAATAAAAATGCGAGGCTCTTCACTTCAGATATGTCGCATATTATATAGACTATTGCAGTCATCACCATCCACTTCAAGTTTAACCAGTGTGCAGGTATGAAAAAAATCAAAATCTTCTTCTTCACTCCATGTGCAAGTACAAATTTTGTCTTGCTTTAAGAAACTATTAATGGCGGCTGGAGGGCAACTGCTGAGTTAGCTTTTAGTAGTGAGACTAATTGAAGAACTGTTTCAGCACTGCCTGCGGGAATCAAATGTGTGAAGCAGGAGAGACCATCAATGGTAGATGCTTTGAGAAGTAAAAAAAGATGATGCTATTCCCTGCACCGATCATCTGATAAATGTTATGAAATCCCTGAACTTGACGTCAAACCATGATGTGCATGCTAAACTTGTTTCGGTCTCTTCTCCTTCAAATCATATATCTTCTCAAGATTTAACCTATATTGATAGTTTCCATTACTTTGCAAACAGCAGTAGTTCCACAACAAGGTCTTCTCTTGAAGTTGGAAATGGTTTAGAGAAGCAGAAGATTAACATCTCCTCTAGATTTAGTGGAGAATGCACTGGAGATCGACAAGTATGACCGCAATCTCTTGATCGATCATATACTCACAATAGGGCTGAATCAGCCTCTAGTGAAAATACAGTGTTGATTCCACTCCTGCTGCTAATGACATGTCAAGGGGGTCAGAAGAATGAAATGAATGAGTTAGCTGAAATTTCATCCGAGGGCCTTGGCACTTTTTCTTCAACAAATGAATCTGGAATTTCTCCCTGGATAACAGGAAAGCAGTTGCAGGTTTCCGAAACAAAAATAGAAGAGACACTCAATGGAAACCATAATTATAACAGAACATACTCCAGTGCATTTTCTGGGTCAGGGTGTGATGATTTGACCACAAGTTCCCATGTGAAGAAACTACTAGACAACCTTCAAAGCCTGTCAAATGAAGTTCAAACTAAATCTGCTACAGAACTGCGCCTTCTTGCAAAGCACAACATGGAAAATCGTATAATTATAGGCCACTGTGGTGCTATTACACCATTACGTACTTTCTCTATTATACTCGGAGGTAAAGATAACTCGAGCATGCTGTTACAGCTCTTTTAAATCTTTCGATTAACGAAGATAATAAGGCCAAGATTGCAAAATCTGGAGCAATAGAGCCACTAGTTCGTGTTCTAAAGTCTGGAAATGATGGAGCCAAAGAAAATTCCACTGCGTCATTGTTCAGTCTTTCTGTCTTGGAAGAGTGTAAGGCAAGGATCGGACGTTCTGGTGCTGTCAAAGCCTTGGTGAATCTTCTGTACCCGGGAACATTGAGAGGGAAAAAAGATGCTGTTACTGCTTTGTTTAACTTATCAATCTTTCATGAAAATAAGGCTCGTATAGGTCAAGCAGGTGCAGTAAAGTACTTGGTTGAGTTAATGGATCCCGAGAGCGAGATGGGCACCCCAAGAGCTAAGGAAAAGGTATGCTGCTTAGTTTTTCCTCTTTTTTCTGTTCTGGTGCATGCATTTTCTGGATGCACATGAGAAAGTGCATGATATGCTTTTTTAAAATACTTTTGCAGGCACAACAGCTTCTCTGTCACTTCGCAATCAAAGAGAGTGCAACGGGGAAGGGCAAGACATGAAAACTGTCAAATTTTGTCATATTTTTCTTCTGATTTTTTGGTATACTGAACTAGGCGCATCTCTTGCAAGTTACACGTTGAGCAAAGCCGACATGTTACATAGTTCAGAAACTTGCAAAAGCTTCAAGTTATCAAAATGTGGCTCAAATATTAAGCCAAGAGGAGACAGAACTAGACAATGCATACAAAGGTTCAGGTTTTCGACTGCTGTCTTGATATGATAATATGTTATTTTTCCTAATTTTTGTCACCAAGAACTTGAAGCATGGTCCAACACTCCTATAGGTATGATTGTTTTGGAGAAAAAGAAAGTACCCAAGGCAGCCTCTGATCCACTGGAGTTGTGTATTGTCCCAAATTACACAACAGCTTGCATTTTGGGTACGATGATACTTCGCACCAGCCAGACTCCTCGAGTTATTGTTCTTAAACTATTAATCTTAGTCGTCTATTTTTACGTATAATGTTTGAGAAGAGACTAAAATGTTAACTATTAGGGAATAGCTATTAGTTCTCAATCATAATGTTAACTATTAGTGAACATATATTGGTGTACGAATGGATATGGTTAGGACTGGGGATTTGAGGTGCTCCTTGTGGCCATATTCCTGCCGGTTCAAGGCTTTATCAATATGTGGAATATATTAACTATTAAGGGGACACAAATAAATGGCCAGTTTTGAGCTAACCAAGAACTTGGTTCATTCCCCTATTATCGATTATGAATAGTAACTAAGTTGGTGTGCAGAAAAAGAAAAAAAAAGAAGATAAACTTAGATATGTGTAAACTACATTGATTATCTTTTTTGTTTTAGACCAATTTTATTTTGATGACTGGTTTTAAAAAAGTAATATTTTGATCATTTACGTTATCGGTTCATTACATTTTGATCATTGGGCCGTTAATTTCTGTTGGTTTGGTGATATGGCATGTTAGTAAAAATGATGAGATTTTAACTTGAAAACTTAATTATTTTTTAATTTAATTAAAATTTAAAAATAATTTAAAGCCCAAATAAACTTGAAAACTTAATTTTAAATGATTCTGACTTGGTCATACTTCAAAATCAATTAAGACCATTTTTCAAGAATTTTTCTGTTAAAAGGATCAATTCCTTCCATCAAAAGATAGACCCCTTCTTTAAAATGATCAATCTCTTTACACAAGGATCGATCTCTTTCATGTGGAAAACAAAAAGAATCAATCTTTTCTATGAAAGGATTGATCCTTATGCTGACAACAACCAAAATTTTAAAAAAAATATCAATCCTTTTCATAAAATTATCGATCTCTCGTGTCGTAAATATTTTATTCTTTATATATTACGGCTTTATTGCAATCCTAACTGCTAGTAATCATAAAGAAGTTATAAAAATAAGCTCAAAACATCTCAATCTAACAAGAAACATTTTTGACGATAAATATTAATCAAAAAATAATTCTAGAATGCTAAATTGTTATGTTTTTCATTATAAAATAATTATGAGCTATCATTGTCAAAATTACTCAAATATTCTTTGAGTGAAAGCTCGTAATTTCAAACATACAATCACAATAAAGATTATTTTCAGTTTACATTATTTGTAATTATTTTCAGTTGTAAATAAATTTAATAAATTTGAGAAATTTTTAATATAAATAGTTAAGGTAGTAAATATAGATTTAATTTAGAAGTCGAACCATTTTAAATTTTTAATTATTAAAATTGTTTGGTTCGTACATATTTATTCATAATTTTAATCTTTTGTATTTATATTTTTACCATTATCTTTTTACCTTGTAAACATCTAAATAAATCCATACAAAAATCTCCACTAGATAATATTAAAATTATATTATATTTTCATAAATTAAAATTTATTGGATCGAAATCTCATGCCCATCGTTACTATAGACAAAACCACATAATTCCACACTCCAAACCTTTTAAAGAAAATACAAGAAATAAAATTAATATAATTTAAAATATATTAATATTACTCAAAAAATAATTATCGTCCTTTAAATAAAAGTAATATCAACTATTTCACTCCACCCACTTAAAAATTTTATGTTTAATTTTTTTAATGTCCAATAACATATTTTTTTTAACTCTCTCTCTCTATACATATATCAAGATCAGGTACTAGCATTAAACTTTGCAAAAATGAATGAGAAAATAATAATAAAGGTTTTTCGGTATATAAAGGAAAATGATGATTTTTTGAAAATAATAATTTTAGGGCAGATGATTGAAAATTTTGAGAAAAAGGAAAAAGGGTATTGTGTTCAATGAAGAAGGAACTGTCATTCGAAGCTACAGTGGGTTCAAGAGAGAGAAAATCATTTCTTTCCCTTGAATTTTATTTTACCCCTATTTTTATTTTTATTATTATTATTTTTAAATAAATCCCAGTCTCCATCTAAACCTACTTCTCTCATTCACCCTTTTCAATTTTAATTTCCATTTCATTTCCACAAAGTTATCTTCTCTTTTTTAAGAATTAATTCCACAAATAATAATAAAACCCCATTAACAATCATTAAAAATCAAATAACTTTAATTAAAAATTTATTTTTATAAAAAAATTAAATTTAAATATCATATATATCAAGAGTTAATGCTTTTTAATATTAAATAATTAATAATTTTTAAACACCTCATTTTAATAAGATAAACAGAAACACCCCAAATCAAACAAGTATATTTCAGCAAAACAGTTCTCTCTTTTTTACCATCAATCTAATCAGATCATCCACGTATCTACCAATCAGATATCTTAAAACTACTACTTCATCCCCAAACTCTTCTTTCTTGACCTGCCTAACTCTCAAATATGGAAATTCTGTCCATTCTAAATCATTAGTCGGCAAACTCTTCCACTCTTCCTTGTCTGTTAAGCACTTCTACTTTTTTTCTTTGGTTTTCTTCTTCGTTGTGTTGTTTCATATCAACACTGTCATCTGCCAGAAAAAGAAAGTATACTAAAACTAAAAGCTTTTAGTTCACAGTTTCTTTAACTTCGGTAGGTCTTAATCTTATGGTCACACTGAAAAAGTTATTTTTTTAATAAAAGAAAGGTGAAACCCCTAGTTTGTAGGTGGTTGAGAGAAAGAAGATCAACTTATCACGGTAAAGGACAACACCCGCACACACGCACAAATATATATATTTTTGAAGAGCTAATAGAATACTGTGTTTGGTCCATGGATTCAATTCATTATAGCTCCAACTGTGGAAACCCCAGCCTCATCAACGTTACCGATAACGGTGCTGCCTCGTCTTCTTCGACTTCAAGCCGCTACGAGAACCAAAAGCGCCGTGATTGGAACACTTTTGGCCAATACCTCAAGAATCATAAGCCCCCACTGTCTCTCTCCAGGTGCAGTGGAGCTCACGTCCTGGAATTCCTTCGCTACCTCGACCAATTCGGTAAGACCAAAGTCCACACTCAAATCTGTCCTTTCTATGGACTCCCGAACCCACCGGCCCCTTGCCCTTGCCCGCTCCGTCAAGCCTGGGGCAGCCTCGACGCTCTCATCGGCCGCCTCCGAGCTGCCTTTGAAGAAAACGGTGGAAAACCCGAAGCAAACCCTTTTGGGGCACGAGCTGTGAGGCTTTATCTTCGTGAAGTTCGTGATATGCAGTCAAAAGCAAGAGGGATTAGCTATGAGAAGAAGAAACGTAAGCGACCGCGGGCTCAACAGATCCCGACTCCACCATTACCGCCACTACAGCCGCCACCACCAGGTGCAAGTTAGACTACATACGCATCAGCAAAGCAAAAAATATCCAAACCCCATATGAAAGATAAAATTTCACTACATATATGGGATATTTTCTCTTTACTTTAGCCATAAGGTATGTATGTGGTGTTATTTTGAGTATATTTTTTAGGGTATTTTTACTTTTCTATGCTTTGTGTTTGCTGCTATGCTATCTAGTTAGACTGGTACTGGTACTGTTGTAGAGATCTTTGTGGATTCCTTGAAACTACTTTTGATGCAAACAGTATTGAATCCTCTGTAATGAACTATTAGTAGCAGTAATACTAAAAGAGAATTGTACTATCAGTTTGTTGCTTAAATGGAAATCAGAGCTTCTAATTGCTGGGTTTCTTCATATATGCAGTTCATCTGTCTGAATCTTTCTTCACTTTTAACCCCATTTTTCTTATATTCCAATTCTTTTAATGGGGAATTCCCTTCATTTCATTGCTGTTAAGACCTCGAAAGAACTTTACAATGAGGATCAGCTCATGTGTCAGATTTATCTTCAGCTATAGTTAATTGTTTTAGTGGCTTTTTACAGATACCGGTCATTTTTCAGTTTTCACTCACTGCTACTCTCTTTATATATATTTTTTCCTGACTTCATCTGATCGCCACTTTAATTTTACTGCTTTGACCGTCCGGAATTAATTGATATACTGTAATAACAACATCAAATTAACCATAGGGATTGGTTTTAAATTAATTATTAGCTTCTTACTACTGCTTACCATCGTTTTCTTTCTTATTCTTTTGATTTTTAACTTGAAAGCTAGCCAGAAAATGATTATATGGTTATCACAGTATTTGGGCTGATTCGCCACCACTGGTCGGTGGTGCTGTCATTTCAGTGTAGAAAAATGGTTGATACACAAGCAATACGTACGTGTATTTACATTGTATATAGTATAGATTTTATTACATTATATATAGTATAGATTTTATTACATTAATAATTCATATTTTATCTTGATAAGTTTATATATATATATAGGTATCTTCTTGTTATTATGTTTTCATGTAGTATTTATGTTTCAATCATATTTCTGATGCCATGTTCTTGTTATGTGATTGTGCTTATGTTTCACTACATAGGCATACTAAGGGATGAGCCGAATAATATGATTGCATTTGAACAGTATCGCGTTTAATTATAAACAAGAGATGGTCATGAGATAGGAGTATAAATAATGTTGAATTTTAATGTTCAAAATATTTTTGAGTCTTAATTCGATTGTAACATTTAAGTGGATATGAGTTCGAGTTTATTTAAATATGTGATATCTTTCAATTTTAAAATTCAAATGGTTCAAACATCATTAAAAAATCAAACATAATCTTAATTTGACTAACATGATTCTTATTATAATATCTTAAAGTTTATAAATTTAAATATACTTTAAGCACACAATTTTGTAAAAGTTTTAGGATAATTTAGATATTATGCAAAAGAATTAAACACGTTACTCGCTATCTTGAAATTCTATATATCACAATATATTATCATAAAGAATCATTTCTCGCTATAATATCTAGCAATACTAGTAAAAAGTTGGTTTAATGAGATGAAATACTAGATTCTTTAAGAAATGTTGGAGGTTCGAACCTTGACGTTAGCAAATAGAGCAAACTAAGTTGGGAGATCACTCTCATAATGGACATCTACAAAACTTGATCTAGATTAGTCGATCAATAAATCAGATATTAGCGATTAATTCAAAAAAAACTAGCAATTGTTAAAAATAGATTAGATACCAATAATTTCCAATGATTTTAGTCTATTTTTTACATTTATGAAATTAAAATGAAAAAAAATGAAAATTGCATAGTTTTTTTAATTTTTAAAATTAAAATTACATAGATTAGAATAATTTCTTTTAGAAATTGACCATTTAAATAAAATGACGTGTTTATGGAATTTATTAATCATGGTTATTGAAACTATAATTATTACTAAACTTTGAAAAGAGAGTAAAATTATTAGGATTAAAATGAAAATTTGAAAAGAGTTTGAAGCTAAACTGTGTTTAGCTTATTCTAAAATATAATGTAGCTTCTTGTAGATGGGAAGTTTTTAAAAATTAAATTTTTAAATGTCTGATTTTTTAAAATTTTCATTTTAGTCTTTTTAATTTTATCTTTTATTTTATTTTGCTGGTAACTTTAGGTTTAATGTAGCATTCATCCTAGATACATAAATAAATTCATGGGATCTACATTTCACTAATTTTTCCCATTTTTCCTAATAATTGATTATAATAATAATTGTAGACACATGTAAGTTGTGGCTAAAATTATAAACTAATCTTAAAGGCTGAATATTAAAGGAACACAGTCGAACAAAGTAATTGAAAACAGGATAAAACATTAAGTGCAATGATTTTCTGTTAAGTATACATTTCAATTATGGCAACATTCAATTGAAGAATCATGAAATTACAATTAATCATTAATTGAGTTTGACTCTTATTATTATTGGTGTAATATATGAGAGAGCATAGGATCGTCAATATCTGTAAATTACGGAAAGAGGTATCAATTACCGACTTCAATGGATAAAATTGAGATAATAAAACTGACATCGGTAACATATTTAAAATAATATACCAGTATGTTTTGATAATCAAATAAATTTATATTTTTTAATAGTTTAAGGTGATTATAAGTATTATTTATTTAAAATTTATCTTAATAAGTGACGACGTACATATATTCTACAAATAAAACTAATGACCAAATCCCCTCTTGAAAATCGAATCTTCCAATTATTAATAACCAAATAATATATTAAAATTTTAATTAAATTAATGTCGGATTATTATGGTATAATGAGGATCTGGAACCATTAGAAGTTACCTGAATGCTGTTGCAATCGGTTGTAAACATTTTGGGTTGTTAATATAGTTAAGTCGGTCAAAGAAAAAAAAATCAATATTTTTAAAGGATGATATTCTTGTAAAAAAGTTTAATATTATTTTTCGTACATGGCACTTTTGGATATTATTTTTGTAAAAGTATATTTTATAGAAGAATTATTATTTTCATAAATATTTTTAAAAGATGAGATAATCAATTTATTGAAATGAATAATCAATCAATAAAATGAAAATTTGATATTTTTTAAATTTTTATAATATATTGCTACATGTAAGTTATAAAACAAACTAAAATTAAGCAAAAAAAACAAAAAGGGTAATTCTGTCCTTTTACATTACTAAAATTAAATTCATCTGACATATTTGCGAACCAAACTGAATATGAAATTGGATTCCAATTCAATTTTCTGCCAACCAAACATGTTTCAGATTCAAATTCCAATTCCCTCATAAACATTTCAGCGAACCAAACGTCACCTTAGGGTACCTTGCTTATTTTCCCCCATATTCTTTTATTTCCCTCATCTCCCTTAATTTATTTATTATTTTTGTGGCAGATTTATAAATATTTTTGAGGATGGATATACATACATTAACAATATAAAAATTTTAAATGAAACGAGCACAAATAAAATTTTAAGATATATATCATTAATAAAATAAATAACTAATTAAAAAATTTATATCTTAAAGTAAACATAAAGATATAGATCGTCACTATTGATGTCTTAAAAGAATGATGGTTATAGCTTCTCTCGTTGGGTCGAGACTAATAAAGATGCATCCGAAGGCAGTACAAGAGAATTTGATGGATAAATTGCTAATGGAAAACAACTTGTTAATGCATTAAAATTCGGGATTTAAGGACCCAACATATGAAATCCAAAGAGGAGATGCTGGCCAAGGCACAAAATGAAGCCAAACTTTGTATGGTTTGATTTGCGTTTACTTCGGGATTAATATTATTGTATTTTATCGATATTATATAGTTTATAGGTGCTATATATTAAAGTTATATATCGTTATTATATAGTTTAATTTAATAGTTAATTTTAATTTTTTATTATTTTATTCTTCAACGTTTTATTTTGAAATAAAATTATTCCTGATTGAATAAAAATATTAATTAACTAATGATAAATACTTAACACTTAAATCTGACGTGACAAGTTATATGCGTAAAAAACTTAAATTTATTATAAAATACGGAACTCCAGTATCAAATAATATAATAAACAACAAAATACGCATAATAAATTTACGTGATCACTTAAAAGGGTCTTACAAATCCAAATACCCACTAGAAGTCGCAATATATTTTACTATGAGATAAATTGGTTCTAGGACTCTATTCTGATTAAAGTCCTAAATCTAACAATCTACGTACGAAAAATAATTTTAAATAATAAACTCTACGAAACTAATTAACACACATATATACTCTATTATATTTCATAAACATACAATCACCATAAAAGCAAGAAGCAAATGGGCATTTATCATAGCTTATAATTCAAAAATTCATTGCTTAGTAACATGAGTATGCTCACAGTTTATCCTAACCAGGTTTCAGAGTCATTTTCCATTTGTGTACACATAACATAAATATATCGTAATTGTATCACTAACATATTAACATTACTCGTCAATTAATTATATCATACCATAATAAAAAGTTACACGATTAAAGAATAGAGGGTACGAGAATCCCGCATCCTACGGGCTACGGTCAATGAGATGATATGATGGAATTGACGAGTAACAGTGACAATAAATACAAAGCACATGAGATTGGACCCACCAAGCATGCTACTCCCACGTGCACACCTGTCACCTCTGTCGGCTACATTTTTTAAATCTTTTATTATAAAATATTATTCGTTTAATTTTTTTTAGTAATTAGTATATATGTTCAATCGTTAGAATTCAAAAATTTTAGATAAAATAATATTTTCTTTAATAATTGAAGTTGTTTAATAATTTTTCAGTTGGTTTATTTAATTAATCTAAGATGATTATAGGTGGTAGTATATATATTAAAAACTCTAATTTTTTTATTTATAAAAACGTTCAAATAATAATAAAATTAGTTATATTTATCGGTGATTTTATGAATGGACGATAGTGACAATAATATTAGTAATAAAAGGACGAAATTGAAGGTAAAAGGAAATAACATGGACATAATTGAAAAGGAGGTGAAGGATGAAATTGAAGGGGAAAAGAACTAACAAGGAAGACAAGGAAATATTAGGGACCAATTTGAAAGACGTAAAATTGAAGGAAAATGAAAATAATAAGGACTGAAATAACTTAAATTATATATATATATATATATATATATATATAATATATTAAACATGTGTTAATATGAGTCCAATCAACCGATATCTATATAAACACTATCTTCAATCATTAAATAATTATGATTTAAAAAACCTCTTTTAAGAGAAACAATATGTAAACTCAAATTTTCTACAACTATCTATTATTTGCAAAACCAATACCGTGTGCGTGCGTTTGATTTACAGAATGTAAGATTACAAGTAAGAATATACATTATCGTATTTGGTTAAAGGAATAAAAGATTATTGAAATGTATATTTGATCAAATTGTCCTTATTATATATATATATTTTTTAACAAGTTGAAAATATTTATATATTTTTTTAAAAAAATTTAAATTAATAAAATTTATATACTTTTTTACAAAAATGAAAATATAAAAAGGTTAATGAAAGGTTAAAATTTTAACCCATGAACTTCATATAAAATTTTAATTTTAGACTTTTTTTGTAAATCTAAAATAGTTTAAGGATAAATTTGTAATTTAATCTTCGTAAAATTTTTATTATTCAATGACAAAAAAATAATATTTTTGAAAAAAAATATTAAGGGTATTTTAGTCTAAAACACCGGTAATCTAACAATGTCTAAAGAAAGGGAGATAATGACATTCCCAATAATATACTCAAAAAATCTACTATTGATAATCTTACATTACCAGAAATAAGATTACTGGACTAACCAAACAGAGGAATATGAATTACATTCTCATAGAATACCACATTCCCTCATTCAATCACCTCGGAAGGTTAACGAAATATATAGATGTACCTTTGATTTCCCAACTAAAAAAGGAAAGAAGATGCAACAAGACAATTAGAGCCGAGCTCTTCGTTATAAGTGAACCACTATACTCATAGGAGCTTTGTGATAGAAGATGATTGTTTGTCCCTTCAGGGGATCAGTTGTCAATTATCGGCACAACGAAAACGAGCCAAGAGTTGTTCATTGATGGACTAACACCAAACACGAGCTCAAAGCAATCTCCTGCACCAGACCTGTCATGGAACACCAGCACGCGACCGGCGAGGAGTCATCCGTGACAAAGGGGGCGAACGAGAGAAATAAAAGAAGCATAAGAAAAAATGGAAGAGAAAAGACTGATGGAAAACACGAATGAGGGAAGATCGACGATCAGTTCAAAGGTCGCAACCGCCAGCAAATTGGAAAGAGGGTTGAATATATTTTAAATTATAGGGTTTTCAATGAGAGAAAAATCAGACTTTATCTTCACTATCTTTGAGTTTTGGTTGCTCAAAGGTTACAATATTGGTTCAATAGATTAATAGAAAATTAATCTTTTTAAACAAGATTTTATATTTGAGTTTTATGAATAAAAAATCAATGTTAGTAGGAATTATAAAAAAGAAAAACTCAACATGTTGAACTTAATCGAAGGGGAGATAAGATATTAGGCTGATCCCAACATTAGGTTGAGAGCAGCTTCCGTAGGAAACCTCCAAATTATGAAATACCCTCCATAGAACTCGATCCCACGACCTCAAGATTAAGAACTTTATGTTCTACTAACTGAGCTAGATGGCCATTTTCGAAGAACTATTATATGTTTAACCTATATATTAATTTTAAATAATAATAATATGAAAACTAACTTAATTATCCAGCATATTATTAAAATCAACTTTGAACCAAACTTCACCAACCCTTGCTAATGAGCCAGTTAAGTGTGACCTCTGTGAAAGTACCTTTTAAGATATAATGTCAAAAAATACATCTAATGTTTAAGTAATTATTTTGAGTCATATTTTTTTTATTTTTAAAGTATTTTGTCTCTAACGTTTTATTTTAAGATAAAAAGACTCTTAATATTTGACTAAATAGTTATATTAATATTTTTTATTATTATTTTGAATATTTTAACTCATAATATTTTATTTTAGGGTAAAAAACCCATATTTTATAATATTGATTGCTTATTGATTAATGATTTTTATGCGTAAAAAACATTTTTTTTCCAAAATAAAATATTGAGGGTTAAAATATTTCGAGAGAAAAAACATAAATTAAAATATTTATTTAATTAAACGTTAAATATGAATATACCTTAAATTTATGCCTAGGTTAGAGGTAATGATGTGCCCACTTCATTTACCAGTTTGGTAGACAAGCGTGTCGATAGCTATTTTACAACATATGTCCTTTTCACCAACAAAGAATACACTTAAATCTCTACTAGAATAAACCATCTTCCACCACTAAGAATACACAAATTGTCAGGGGTCCCAACTTACAGAATTTTGACTTAAAATATGCTCTTTAATTACACATGTATAAATACTTTCCCCCAGGAATGGATATAGGGTAACGCGATTTCATACAGGATTGATATGATTATGCTTATTATTCTACTGAGAAAGAAAGGGTAATATTTACAAAATATTGCACTACCGATTGATGACTGAAAATTTTAGTTTTATTTATTTAATGTGGGAAGAAGGATAATAAAATTAATCATTTAAATATTAATGAACGTATTTAAAATTAGTATATAATTAAAAAACGAATCATTTTTTAACAAGTGAATGAATCTAAAATTTACTAAAATAATAATAAAATCATAAATTAAGAGTAACCTTATTCACCCAACTAAAAATCGTGATAAATTGACAACTTTAATAAACCTTGGGATTTTTGATAAGTTCTATGAAAAGATGGTTTAATATCTTTCATAAAAGGTGGTTAAATTTTTACGTTTTGTAAAGATAGAATTAGAGTTATAAAATTAGAGTTCGAAGTTGCAAATTCAGCCAAACTTGATATCATCATCATCAGCATGCAGTAGTACGCGAGTACCTCAGTCACGTTGTCTAAGCACGGTGCCCCTGATTACGAAGGTTGTGGTCCTGAGTCTCGGCCTAGCTCACTATTTACGTCCGGCAACAACCGGTAACTATTTCACCTATTCCTAACCAAAAAAGCAAAGCAATTATCACCCTCTAAGCTTTAGTTGGAGGACCACTCTACCCGTTAGTAAAGATGGGTAGGGCTATAAATGAGACGAGACAGATAGCGAGTTATTTGAGATCGACTCGATCAAGGCTCGATAAATACTCGGATCGAATGAAATCGACTCGAGCTCGACTCGAGTTTTTAACGAGCCGTAACAAGCCAAAACGAGCTACTCGATATTCGACTCAAAAAGCTCGTGAGCAACTCGAAAAAATGTTATATTATAATTTTAAATTTTTTAAAATTACATTATTAAAAATATAGTAAAAATACATTATTGATAATTATAAAATTTTAAAAATATATTAAAAATTTTATAATACAACTGCCCTCAAATTTTAATTTTAATATATTAAAATTATTTATCTAATGACAAATATTTAATATATTTCTAATGATAATATTTTTAATAACTAATTTTTTAAATTGTTGTTATATTTTGAAGTTTTGGGTTTAAATATCATAAATATCAAGGATTTGAGCATTTAATATCAAGATATTATATTGTACTTACCTCATAACTAATTTTTTATTTGACAATAAATATAATAAAATAAAATAAAAATATGATTCAATTTAAATATTAATAATTTTAAAAAATATATCAAAATAGAGTGTAACCGATTTTATAAAGCATTAAGAAAGAAAAAAAACCATTTAGACTTACATTAATATCTTAATTAACAAAATTAATGGCATCAAATCATATTTGAGAGAAAATAGTCATCCCTACTATTAACATGTACCATATAAAGTAAAACAAGACAGATATATATGCATTACTAGATTATACACTGGAAAAGAAAGAAAGTAATAATTTCAGAGTTGAAAAATCAAAGCAGTAAATAAAGAGAAGACTGAGAAGAGAAGAGGAGGAGAAATCAAAAAGACTCAAGCTTCTTATTAGATTTTTGTTTTTTAGAAAGCAAAAGAAAAACAAGTCTACATTCTCTCCTTTCACTAAGCCATCTCATTCCTTCTAATCATGTGATAGGGTTTAGGGTTTAAGGTTTAAGTTATGCACATGAAGGAAACATACAAATTATGCAAAATGATGTTATGTGACTCCTAAATAAATCATTCACATACTTATACATAAACATATCAACATGCAAAATAAATATACACAACTAATTAAAGAAAACAATCCTAAACAAGGACTAAATTAAGAGAAACCTAAATGTGAGGACTAATTTAAGCTAAATATAGTAACTTTAGAATGATGATTAAATTCACGTAAATGTAAAATTAAACATACAAAATTGGAATTAAACCAATGACTTAAATACAAAATGCGCATCAATTATAGGGTCTTATATGCAATTGATCCTATTCGGTTTAAGCTAAAATAATATGGAAAATAACATAAATGACACTTGAACATTTAAAACAAATAAGAAAATTTAAACAAATGAGGGACTGTTTTGTATAAAACGCATAAATCTAGAGGGCCTAAAGCTAATTTACCCCTAAGGTTATGGTGGCTAAACGCTAATTAACCTCAAAGTTAATTAGGGTTTAGAACTTAAACTAAACCAAACCTAAACCTAAACTAAATGTTCCCATGAAGTCATTCATGACGACAACTCGAAAAATGTTTAATGGACACATAATGACTCGATGAGCTTTTGTTTCTTAAGTCGGAATCAAACTCTAAAATTCATTCCTTGGATCTGGGTTTTTCTTCTTCTTTAACTCCATGGTAATTAGTATACAGATTCGATAGCTCATTGAGTCGTAAAAACCAGATCCTTACAACTCGTTTTTACTGAGAATATATTCTGTTTTGTCCCCATCCGCGTTCATTTATTGTGTACGTACTTGCTTTCTTTTTATTTGAATTTTCATTTTTTTAATTGTTCATTAAGACCAAGTTTCCCATTTCCTTGATAATGTAATTAGATCACATTAATGTCTATCTATTTTTGTCTTTTGATTGCTGTGTTTCAATCAAAGTGTTTTTACTCAACAGTGTGCACCTACAGTAGCTTAATTGCAATTTGGCCCACTTGATTATATGTTAATCACCATTTTTTTGTATAATCTATCCCCATTTTCATCTGCTTTTTCAAGCTTCGTAGCTACCCCCAGAATAAAAACACCAGCCTTTGGGTTTGAAGAACAAAAAGCTGTTGGTTTTGATGTCTGGGTTTGTGATGAACAAACAAGAGCATTGTAGTTAGATAAAAGAATCATGAGCCTCAACTCAAGTTCATGGTTTTAGATGATGAAGTGTTTGTAAAATTTCCACAACCATAGGTATCTTTCAAATGGCTACTGGGTTCCGAAATCAAGGGAGCTTGAGGAAACAGCTTGCTCTTGCTGTGAGAAACATCCAATGGACTTTAAAGGGTACGATGAAAGGATGGAAAATAGAGAGTATATTTAGCAGAAGATGGGAGCTTGCTGGAGAAGAGTCACAGAAGCATGAAAGACAGGAATCCCACGTCTTTAAGATAGAAGCATGTGCTCCACAAGTGAACCTATAAATTAAAGCGCAAAATCAATTGTTGAATTTACGGAGCCTCGCGGTGAGCTTTAATCGAGCTCAAAATTGAGTTTGATTCGAGTTTTTGAATTTTTTTTAGTTTGAGTTGAATTTTAATGTTATATTTTGAGTTTGAGTTGAGCTTAATATTTTTTAACTTACGAGTTTTCAAGTTGAGTTGAACTTACTTAAAATGTTTTCGAGTTCGAGTCCAGTTTAATAATAAAGAGTTCGAGTCGAGTTCAGCAATACTCAAGTTTAACTCGGTTCCTTTATACCTCTAGGGATGAGTATAGGTCGGGTTTACGTCAATCCGATTCGAAAAATATATATCCTCTATCCGATACGAACTTCATTTTTAAGATAAAATCCGAACTCAATCCGATCTGACTCGAAATAATAAAAATACTATTTTTATTCAATAAAAACAGTGATTTAATTTAAAAAATAATATATAGAGAGGTATTATTGTGATTATTTTTAAATATATAAGGTAAAATTATATTTTTTCTAGGTCGGGTATTTTTTACCTTAATCTCGAATCTGACCCGATCTGAACATCACCTTTAAAAAATTTGACCTCGATTTTTTTTTAAAAACCTAATCGGGTTCGAGCCCCATGCCCATCCCTGCCAGTTAGTAATGCTTCCTAGCTAGCTACGTACCATCGCCGTGCCTCACATATAGCAGCGGATCAACAAATATTTTTAAGAATAAATACACATATATTATTAATATAATTTTTAAATGAGATGTACAAAAATAAAATTTTAAAGTAGATACTATTAATAAAATAAATAATTAACCCAAAAAAATTTAAATTTCATAATAAATACGTACTCACTCTCAAATTGTTACAGATCCGACACCGCCTCTGGTTCCCACTCTAGTGAAATAAATCCAATATTCAATTACTAAAGTATAAGAATCCACCGACGGACGAAGCCCGAAATATTACAAAGGAGGCCGAATTAGAAAGAGCGAAGCCCATCATCTCATGTAGTAAACCTTGTAATAAGGCAGTATATTTCCACATATATTTGGGAGAAGTATATTTACACCGATAAATTAAAGTAATTTTTTAATAGTATAAAGTGATTACGAGTAAATTTTTATATAATATTTTTTAATTATTGATAAGGTACACACAGCTTGCAAATATAGTTGCTTGAATTTAAGATTTTAAAAGAGAACAATATTGCCTTAATCACTAAAGTCACTTAATAAATTAAATTAAATTAAATTAAAATTTTGAACATTATATTTATATTCATATATAGAATTGTACAATGAATATTAAGTTCTTAAATAAATGAATTTATAATTAAAATTAAGTCACCGTAGTAAATTATAAATAATATAGATGGCTAAGACATGACAAATGTACAACATAGTGAAATAACTAATACATAGCACACAAAGATAATATGATTGTAACACAAATAAAAAAGTTAAAATCACATTGAAAATATTATTTACGTGTAAACTTTCTAAAATTTATAACCATTACTTTAAATATAAACACATATACATATCACAAACATAATTTTATCTAGATAAAATAATTCGAATAAATTATTTAAAATATGTCAAAAAAAATTTATACACTATCTAAATACATATTTTCATAATTGAATTATAATGATGAGTCATAAAAAATATAAATAAAATAAAGGCACAAAACTAATAATCAATCTTTAGTTAATTCAATACCTTAGAAAATTAAGCTCAAATTTTGATAACCTAATTCTGTAACACCCCAACCCGTATCCGACCCGAATACGAATCCGAGATGTCACATAGACTTTTAAAAACGACATTCTTACAAAATATCAAAACATTTGAACTCTTTTTAAGAAAATACGATAATATATTATTGAATCATGTTTGTTATAACCAATTTAAAAAAATATACGTTTTATGAACAGTAAAATATGGTATGAATAGTGAACAGTACCGTATGAACATTATCATGAACAATAGTGAACAGTGTCGAATGTTACAATTTTTTCAGATTGCTTGAGGGGAACCGATTCCCCTGCTACAGTACTTTCGTAATATACATATAAATTCATAAAAATCTAAGTTTTAATCTGTATAAAATTACCATTTACATATATACGTATAAAACATTTCAAAACTTGATCAGAGCGTATCCAATATACATCTTTTTAATTTATTACATGCCAACTAAATTCTTTCTAACAAAATACATGTAATTCGATATACATTTCTGATTTGATATTCGGTAATGAGAACTGACCTGCCTTGCTTAACTTTTATCATTATTCCTCTTCTCGGAACTTACACGTGAAACAATCACAGGCTAAGTCGTTGACTTAGTGAGGTATATAAAACATATAATAAAACCATAAACATTTCATATAACAACCTCATTATCATGATCTCTACCATTATCATTAACCCATTTATCATATGATCTTGTACTTATCTTTTCTGTGTACCATATAACATCATATAATTCCTGTGAAACATTTCATATCACCAAAAGCATATACATAACATATATTGTAGTGATTATTATCTCTTTATTGGCTCATGTACACAAAGAATTCAGTGTAAACAATAATAACATGATATCATATAATAATGCAAATACTTTTGATATCTGTTATAGGCTCATGTACATTATTGAGAACTCAGGGTATTCGAGTACATTGAGGTTGTGCACTATTGCTGTCACCACAGCTCGTATAAGTCCCACTGAGTGGCATACGAAATTTGTCCCGAAGAACCTATCCAAAGGTCATAAAGAACCTCGACAACTGTCCATAGGTCCCAAAGAACCTAGGTAAACTATCCATATCTTCCTTAGAACATAGGTAACCCTCGACTCTTGGCATGCCAACTATACCACTAGCTCTCATATCACATAACATGAGCATTATCATTTATACATTTCATATCACTTGTTCTTTCACATAGCTCTTTATCACATTTCATATGATCACTTATTTCTTTCTATTCTGTCACATACCATATGTATGTGTAAACATATATCTCATATCACATGTGCATATCATCATGTAGTTTATTTTCGTATAATTCATATCACTTATCATATGATTTCATATTCATATGTCACATAGCTCGTATCACTTTGCATGGGTTTACATAATTTCCTATTACCTTATAAGTTAATACTACTTATTTTATCTCACCTTTTCATTTATTTACATAAGCCATTTAGTACTTACAAGAATATATCCACTCATATAATCAAGTATACACACATTTCATATCATTCATTTCGTTTTCTATATCCTTATTACATAACTTATTTTATTTCTCATGTTCTTATGCAAGCACATATATATATCACACAACACATATAACAACATGTTAAACATATCACAACATGTTAAACATATCACACACACACATATATATATATATATATAATCATGTAACTCATGTCACATACAATAACATTTTAATAGATACTTCTTACCATAATAACTCCGTCACTGGCTCATCGCAAGCCAATGTTCATTCTATAAGCATAAATTAAATTGCACTCACCATAGCCTTGCTTTGATTCAATCCTAATCCTTTGATTATTCTGAAACTTGTTTAGGCTCAATATCTACATAAATATAACATTTTAAAACAATTATCAGAAGCCTAAACCTTAAACTTGATGTTAATAACTTAAGCCAGTTTAAGGAACCAAAATTTCATTTTTCCATTAGGGAGAATCGATACCCCCAGGGGGTATCTGATCCCTCTGTACAATATGGAATTTTTGTTCAAGCCCAGAAATTACTGTTCATTGCATGAAAATTCACTATTTCCACTTCAATTCTTCATGTTTCATTCACTTTTCTATTCTTAACTCAAATATACATACTTAAACTAATTTATATATATTTAAACCATCTTTATCTTCCATATCTCATTATGATTCTTAAAATTAAGAATCATACCAAATTTTCAACATGTTCTAATTTCAATTCTATCACTTCATATCTCTTAATTAAGATGATGAAAAGTCTAATTTAACTTCAAAGTCAACTTATCAACTCTATTTCAAGATTTCACTCAAAAACTGCAAATCTTTAATCTTCTCTAACTCCTTTATCCTTTGATTTTAAGATAACTTAAGCTTTCATTAAGCTTAGTTATTATCTAATGATTAAAACCCAACCTTTAATGCAACAAATAATCAACAAAATTGAAAACTAACCTTTGCCTTAGAGCCTTCACGGGAGGAGGAAGAAGAATAGAGAAGAGTTTGTAGATAACTTCTCCCACTCCACGTGAATCATTCATATAAAAGGAGGAAAATATCTTTCTTTCCAAATGACCATTTTGCCCTTTAATTCCTTTGATAATTACTAAAAACTTTCAGGAAATATTCCCAAATAAATAATTGAACTATTCAATTATTCTACTTTGATTACCAAATTCTGAAATTTTACAATTTAGTCACTAACCCGTAAATTGGGATGTTACAACGAATTTTCATTGCACACTTTGATAAGAACATATCTTTTAATCTCCTTTATTTAATCTTTCATTCCTTTAGTTATTCAACTAACTTTTTCCCTTATTCATTCATCTACTGTCATTTATCATATAAACAGTAACTGGTAACCTCATCTATTTATGTCTTTCTCTCATTCGATTCTGCATTTTCCTTTGATCTTTCTAAAATTCCATATAATATCACTCATCACGTAAACAATAACATTTATTTTCAATCATGATTAAACATAAACTTTACGAAATCAAACAATCTTTCACATTACCTTGTACATTTTTCTTATTTCTCCTTCGAATTTATAATCTACATTTACATATAACCTTTATCATATCTGATCCTTTAAACTCCATCTTTATATAATCAAGATCCCCTTATCCACAACTAAATCATATCTTTCACCATTGTTTTCATACTCTATTCATCTCACTTATATTCATCTCTAATTACCAATCTTTATCACATCTTTATAACTTTGATAAGCATCTTCACTGATATAGAACCTCATTATTTACCATCTTTTGTACTTGTATTTTTCTTCCTCAAAGTTCCCTTTAAAATCTATAAATACTTTTCCCTTGCCTTCATCATATTTATATGATCCAAATACCTAACCATATCCAGATCCATATTATACTTGATTAACTCACTTTATCTTTTCTTCCAATCTTGTTACTCTATCACATTTATTCTTACAGCTAGTCAATAATAACTGTTCAATTTAGGGCACATGCCTTAATCAATTAGTCATATACACCTTTTCCAATCTGAATTACCTCAACAATAGTTTACTTAACTTATCAAATCCATATTCATTCTCATATACTATGAAATTCCTTTGTTCCCATTTAACATTTTAACTCAACCGCATAGCAACTAAATTACTTCATCTAACTTTTCCACTTTAGAATAGTGGATATCCTCTAACATTATCCAGTTGCACATTTAATTTTATGAACACATTCCTTAACTTTCAATATAGGGCACAACCCTTATCAACTCGATCATATTCCTTTTTTTCAATCGAAATTTTCCTCAATGATATCTTACTCAACTTTTCAAACTCTTACTCTTACTCACACACAATATTATTCCTCTATTTCAAAGTCAAACGTTATAACTTCCTTTATCTTATAAATTGTTCACCGATATATTCATTTTTAAACTTTTCTATGACTCTTTATAATCTCTGGAACATTCAAATCCTTATCTCATTCACTACATCACATTACATAATTAAAATATACATTGTATTCGAATCCACTTCATATTTGGTTATCATAACCTCACAATATCTTATAATTCCAATACATTTCCATCACCTAATTTTTGTTAGCCATTGCTAACTCTTTCCATCTATAATGCAAATCCCTTATCATATCCACACTCTTGCTTATACACAATACTATTTACATTTCTAATATTCTTTTTCACATATCACTTCTTCAATAAATCTTTCGTGCTATCATAAACTTCACTTCATTACTTTAATTCTTTCATTACTTGTTTCTTTTATGCTTTTACATCCATTTCATATCATTTATACTTTTCCTTCCTTATCCTTTTTAACTTTTCTATCAATCCTTAGTTTCCATTAAACATACAAATCATTTAACCTTAATACACTCACTATCACACTACCTTATTATTCGATTTATTTCTTTCAATCAAAACATAAACCTTTATCAAACTATCCATATATATATATATATATATTCTTTCCAGTCAAAATAATTCATTCGCTATTTCTTTCACTTATCAAACTTTCATTCTCACTCGTCCATAATACAATTTTTTTGGTTCGAATTCATCCATTCCATTTACCTTTGTCTTATAACTGATCACTGATATACATATTATTAAACCCCTCATTGATCTTTTAATATTCTCCAATTAACATCAATCTCTTCCACTTTATCTTGCCCATACTGTAAAGAAACTATTCTATTTCAGGACGATAAAGTTCCTTTAATACTATAATTTCCAATCCGTTTGGACTGATTGGCTTTATTCTCTAGCGGAGAATACAACTAATTCATATCTGGTTTAAAGTTGAAAACCAAAATCTCTATCTTTCTTTGATGGTGTTTAACTTTATGAAACACTAATTCTCTTAATCATCTGTGATTTTTGTTCTCCAATCCTTTCAGTTTGAGCTCTTGCTAGAGCTTTAACTCGATTACCCATTTCTTGAAACGAGAACAAATTCAAAACCAGTAACACTCTTTTAATTTAAGGCGCAAGCCCTAAACAACCAATCACATGTATCCTTCTTATCCTTCTTAATCAAAATCAACTCAGCAATAAATATGCTTAACTTATTAAACTTATACTCATACACATGCATACGTAATTCCCTTACTTCAAGCTCATATAATTCGGGCTTTATTTTTCTTATGAACTGGTCATCCATGTACTTATTCTTGAACTCTTTTACAAATAATAACCATGTCACTTGATCCTTTAACATTCTTATGGTGACATTTGTCCACCATACTTCTAGCTTGCCCACATACTAACGAAACTACTCAATTTAACATCTCCACTTTGGAGAAGTGAAAACCTTCTAACCTTATTTTCATATCATTTATCCAAAGGTCTGTAACAACATGACCTTCCTCAAATTCACCCTTGAACTCGGGTGCTCTTAACTCTTTTAACTATTTCGGTACATTCATTCTATGAATTAAAGAAGCATAAAATTGAAAACATACTAAAATATCATTCCACGTCATATAATATTCTCTAATCTTATACAGGCACTTCCTGAGGTTTTCACTCTTCTCCCTGCCTGCATGCCCAGGGCAGATGAATGCTATTACCTTCAATCTATTGCCTTGTATTTCACTTTGGAAGCTCTTATGATGATACATCTAATATAACATATCACTTTAACTCCATTATCAAGAAAGTATACTCCTTACACTATCATATCAAAAAAAATTTCACTTTGTGTTGGCATGTATACTTTTAAAACACTTTTTACTTCATTTTTAGCATAGAATCGGCTAAACCGTAGCTCTGATACCATTAAATGTAACAACCTAGCCTGTATCCGACCCGAATACGAATTCGAGATGTCACATTGACTTTTAAAAAACGATATTTTTACAAAATATCAAAACATTTGAACTCTTTTTAAGAAATTACGATAATCTATTATTGAATCATGTTTGTTATAACCAATTTAAGAAAATAAACGTTTTATGAACAATAAAATACGGTTTGAACAGTACCATATGAACAATAATAAACAGTACCGTGAATAGTACCGAATGTTAAAATTTTTCCAGATTGCTTAAGGGGAACCGATTCCCCTGCTACAAGATACCAATTCCTTGCTACAGTACTACTACAGTACTTTCGTAAAATACGTATAAATTCATAAAAATCTAAGTTTTCATCTGTTTAAAATTACCATTTACATATATACGTTTAAAACATTTCAAAACTTGATCAGAGCGTATCCAATATACATATTTTTAATTTATTACATGCCAACTAAATTCTTTCTAACAAAATATATATAATTTCGATATACATTTCTGATCTGATATTCGGTAATGAGAACTGACCTGTCTTGCTTAACTTTTATCATTATTCCTCTTCTCGGAACCTACGCGTGAAACAATCACAGGCTAAGTCGTTGACTTAGTGAGGTATATAAAACATATAATAAAACCATAAACATTTCATATAACAAAATGCATACATGCATCTATACCATCATCATCCACAACAACCTCATTATCATGATCTCTACCATTATCATTAACCCATTTATCATATGATCTTGTACTTATCTTTTCTGTGTACCATATAACATCATATAATTCCTGTGAAACATTTCATATCACCAAAAGCATATACATAACATATATTGTAGTGATTATTATCTCTTTATTGGCTTATGTACACAAATAATTCAGTGTAAACAATAATAACACGATATCATATAATAATGCAAATACTTTTAATATCTTTTATAGGCCCATGTACATTATTGAGAACTCAGGGTATTCGAGTACATTGAGGTTTGTGCATTATTGTTGTCACCATATCTCGTATAAGTCCCACTGAGTGGCATATGAAATTTGCCCCCGAATGACCTATCCAGAGGTCATAAAGAACCTCGACAACTGTCCATAGGTCTCGAAGAACCTAGGTAAACTGTCTATATGTTCCTTAGAACATAGGTAACCCTCGACTCTTGGCATGCCAACTATACCACTAGCTCTCATATCACATAACATGGGCATTATCATTTATACATTTCATATCACTTGTTCTTTCACATAGCTCTTTATCACATTTCATATGATCACTTATTTCTTTCTCTTCTGTCACATACCATATGTATGTGTAAACATATATCTCATATCACATGTGCATATCATCATGTAGTTTATTTTCGTATAATTCATATCACTTATTATATGATTTCATATTCATATGTCACATAGTTCGTATCACTTTGCATGGGTTCACATAATTTCCTATTACCTTATAAGTAAATACTACTTATTTTATCTCACCTTTTCACTTATTTACATAAGCCATTTAGTACTTACAAGAACATATTGTTGAGTTAATCGATTGACTGAATCGGCCAAGAGGGGGTGAATTGGCAATAAAAATTTAGGTGGAAGCTTTTGCAGAAAATTGAAAGAAATTGCACAGCGATTTAGAGTGGTTCGACTTTATCAACCAAAGTCTACGTCCACTACCTTAACTATCCACAATAAGGATTTTCCAACAAATTCACTAATTTGTTCTTTTTTTTTAGGCCAAAGAGATAACCTTACAACTCCCTCAAGAATATACCCCAATTCTTGAGAACACTCTTTTCTTAAAGAGAAATACAAATTTGCAAACTTACAAGAAAAACCTCACAAGGCAAATATGTTTGCACAATTCTAGAACAAAGAAAGAACACTCAAGAATAAATACAATTGAGCACAATAAGTGTTCTTGAAAGCAAAATGAATATTGAAAGAAAAATAGGCTTGAAATGCTCAAACTTGAGGTTTGATGCTTTCTCTTTGATTCTCTCTTGATTCTAATTGCTTGATGTTTCTTGTTGTTGATCAATGGCTTCTAAGCTTGCTTAAATACACCTTGAATCACTTCTGAACGTTGGGGATGATTAGAGAAAATAATATAGCCGTTTTAATGTGAAAACAATTAATAAAACAGTTTGGAGCGTGGGGGGAATCGGTTCCCTAAGTGTAAAATTCAAATATTTCGACCATTATACAAGGGGGAATCGGTTCCCTCCGAGCATACTGGAATTCTCGGAGCCAAACTATTCAGGGGGGAATCGGTTCCCTCTGAGCAATCTGGAATTTTTGGCTTTGAAATGATTCGAAATACTTTGTAAAATTATTTTGAAATTGTTTTAAGATTAAAACTTAATTTTACACTTGAGTAAGGATTAAAAATGATCTTTAAAAGATTTGGAGTAATGTTTTGATATTCGAATAGTTATATCGAATATACTTAGAAAATCATTTGGAAAATCTTAAAATTCATTTAACATAATTTGTTATATTGAAATATCAAAATGTTTTCAACAATCTTCCCCTTTTTGATATAACAAAACATTTCAGTAATTTTAAGATTTTGAAATCAAGTTTTGAAATTACTCCCCCTTACTTTAACACTAACACTTCTCCCATTTTTCATACATTTAACACTTCTCCCCCTTTTTGTTAAATCAAAAAGACATTTTAAAGAATTAAACAAGGTTTTGAAATCATTTAGCCAATTGATTATATTTTAAGCTGCTAAGATCACAAGCAAGAGAAACGTTAGCCATTAGTTTCATAATCAATATTCATAGTTAATGTGAAATGGCAAAATTGGTCATATATCTAATCATGAAGTAAATGATACAATAATGAATAAATTTAATCACACCAAATAGATAATTTCTAACCATTCATAAATCCAAACAAATTCAAAGTCAATCAATCCACAAATTCAAACATTCTAAAATATTCAAAAAGTTAAAACAATAAGTTTGGAGTTCAAAGCAAAACATAGAATCACATATCAGGATCAGGAGGAGGAAAACGAGCTCGCATAGCGGCCATTTCGTGAGTGAGGTCATTAATACGCGCGTTGTTTGCTTCGTTGTTTGCACGCATCTCCCGAAGAATTTCTAATTGTTGAGCTCCCATTGTGGATAAGTGGGACTCTATAGAAGTAAAGCGCGAATCCATGGTAGCATATCGGAAATCGAATATCTCCATAAAGAATTGAAAATATGGAGGCATTTGATGCGTTTGTTGTGCTTGCTCCTCGGGCTGCTCAGGCTCATCTTCGGCTTCATCGATGTCTCGCATTAATTGCTCAAGCTCGAGATCTTCGTCAGCTTCGGGTGGAGCTTGTGAAGAACTAACTTCTGGAGTATTTGCAGAAGATCGAACCCATTTACCGATTTCCTTATCCTTAATCCATCCCGCTCTCGTTAAGGAAAGAAGGTTAATTTGTTTCTTAAGGGGAAAAACGACATCTAGACAAACTCTAAGCCCAGCTTTGGAAAACAGATTACTCAAAATGCAACCGTAAACTAGGGATGAACATAGTTTCTTGTTAGGAACAAGATTTACGGTTTCAACAATTTCAGCAAAAATAATATGAGGTAGGTTAATTTTAATATTGTTTTCTAAACAATGTAACCACCAAAGATCTAAGGCTCTATGAGTAGAATAACAACCTCCGGATGGTCGAAACCACCAAGAAATCATTAGATGAAGAAAACGTTCATGAAGGTCTAAGACACTTGCACTATCCCTTCTTTTATAACGAGATCCTAAAACCTATTTTTCATTTGAAATACCATCATTATCTAATCCGAATGTATTGGCTATGTAAGCCGAGTCAATATATAAGAATTGTCCTAGGAGGTAGGAACGAATTCCTATGGTTTCAGTTTCAGTTTGGTTTTTAACACAAACAACATTAGAATAGAAAATACGAACAAGTTGATGGTAAACGATGGGTTCAAGGTCAAAGAGTTTATCAAATTTCCACTCTTGTAAAAGAGGAATATATTTAAAATTAATAGCTAACATAGCTTGACGAGAAGGAATACGTTCTTCCCGGATTTTGTAAGAGTCGAAATATTGATAATACCAAAAACGATGATTTCTAGGACCAGGATGATTGAAACACGAATTTTGGATAGTCAAGTTAGGATTAATGGGATTAGGATTAGAAATTGGAATAAGAGGAGGATTTGTAGGTGGATTTGGTTGACGGTGTGAGCGACTAGATGATGACCTAGCACGTTTAGGATTGGATATGGTTTAGGAAATCAGAATAGAATTGATAACCTGTAATTTAGAAAACACATGTATGCAATTCAATCAATCCCAAAACTCAATTGAGTCCTCAATCTTTCAAGGTTCTCTAAATCAATCCTAATGGGCAAAGTTTTTGAATTTTTTTTGAAAAATATGGTTTTGAGAAACAATATATGTATAGTTTTCATATCAACAACATAATTTAATCAAAACACAATAATTTGAAAATTAATATTTTTTTAATTTCGAATTTTTTTTAAAAAAAATGGAAAATTCTTGTGTTTTTGATGAAATTGGTTGTAATATCTAGTTTCTAATCACTAAACAATCAATGCCTGATCTAAAGTTCATCCTAAAACTAATTAAAACTAGTCATATGTTCAAAATCAATAAAATAGTGAGTTTAGAAAATTTTACCTTGAAGGATGAGATTGAGTGGATTTTGATGTTGTTTGCACGATTTTAATGATGATTGCAAGTTTAGGAGATGATATTTGAAGTGAATTCCGATTAAAATCGATGATTTAAGGAAAGAATGGAGACAGGGAGAGAGTTGAGAGGGAACGGCGGAAGAGAAAGGAGAGAATTTTTGAGGATTTTGAAGGGTTCTGCCGTGTATAACCAGAACCCCAGGGGGGTATCGATTCCCCTATGGGGGGTATCGATTCCCCTATGGGGGGAATCGGTTCCCCTTCAAAGGGAGAATCGGTTCCCTAAAGGGGGAATCGATTCCCTCAGCACTAAAATGCTAAAATCCGATTTTAAACACCCAAAATGCTAAATTAATTTCCTCTAGTGGTATTGGCAACTCATATATTGAAAATTAATCATGTTCAAACAATTAAATTAATTTTTAAACGATATTTGAACATAAAAATAATTTTTCATCAAGAATCATAAACTCCCCCTAACTAATAGCAAGAATGCAATCAAATATTATTATTATAAGCAATTTTCAATATTTATTAAAAGTGCTAAAATTATTTTAAACGCTAAGTGAAGATAGGTCAGTTAAACCTAATTCTCTCCTAAGTGTCCAAAATATTTCCTTATCTAAGGGTTTTGTAAAAATATCCACTAATTGATGCAAAGTATCAACAAATTCTAGAGCTACATCTTCCTTAGCGACATGGCCTCTAATGAAGTGATGTCTAATTTCAATATGTTTAGTTCTAGAGTGTTGGATGGGATTTTTAGTGAGACAAATAGCACTAGTATTGTCACACTTGATACAAATAGTACTTACTTCAATTCCATAATCTAAAAGTTGTTGTTTCATCCATAAAACTTGTGCACAATAACTACCAGCTGAAATGTATTATGCTTCAGTGGTAGATAATGCAACACAATTTTGTTTCTTTGAAAACCAAGAAATTAGCATATTTCCAAGGAATTGGCAAGTACCGGAGGTGCTTTTCCTATCTAATTTGTATCCTCCATAATCCGCATCTGAGAAGGCATGCAAGCTAAAGCTAGAGTCTCTAGGATACCAAAGTCCTATACTAGGAGTGTCCTTAAGGTATCTAAAGATCCTCTTAACAGCTAGTAAATGTGATTCTTTAGGACATGATTGAAACCTAGCACACAAGCAAACACTAAACATAATATCCAGTCTACTTGCGGTTAGATAAAGCAATGAACCAATCATAGATCTATATATTTTAACATCCACACATTTACCTCCTTCATCCAAGTCAAGCTTTATAGAAGAACTCATTGGAGTGACATAGGGTTTCCTATTTTCCAATCCAAATTTCTTGAGCATATCCTTGACGTATTTAGCTTGATTGATGAAGATGCCATCTTTTCTTTGCTTGATTTGGAGTCCCAAGAAATATGAGAGTTCCCCCATCATGCTCATCTCGAACTCACTTTGCATTAGCTTAGAAAATTCTTGGCAAAGAACATCATTAGTAGAACCAAATATTATATCATCAACATAAATTTGAACTACTAATAAATCTTTACCTTTTCTCTTTAAAAACAATGTAGTGTCAACATTTCCTTTTGAAAAACCTTTTTCAATTAAAAAATTTGACAATCTTTTATACCAAGCTCTAGGAGCTTGTTTTAAACCATAAAGAGCTTTTGTCAATTTTAAAACATGATCCGGCAAATTTGAATCTTCAAAACCTGGAGGTTGTTCCACATACACTTCTTCTTTTATAAAACCATTTTAAAATGCATTTTTAACATCCATTTGATATAATTTAAATTCATTGAAACATGTAAATGCTAATAACATTCTAATTGCTTCCATCCTAGCTACGGGAGCGTATGTTTCATCATAGTCTATGCCTTCTTTTGAAGTATAGCCTTGAGAAACAAGCCTAGTCTTGTTCCTCACTATATTACCACTTTCATCAAGCTTATTTCTAAATACCCATCTAGTACCTACAGTAGTTTTATTACTAGGCCTTTCAACTAATGTCCATACTTTATTTCTCTCAAATTGATTTAATTCTTCTTGCATATCCATAATCCAATGTTCATCTTTTAATGTTTCTTTGATGTTCTTAGGCTCTATGCATGAAATAAATGCAACATAATTATTAATATTTCTAAGAGAAGATCGAGTAGTTACCCCTTTGGATGGATCACCTATAATTTCACCATCCTTGAATAGTTGTACTCTCTTGGATAAGATACTTCCCTTTCTTCAATGGTTGGATTCTCAAGAGGATCATGAGTTTCCTCATTTTTCGTTTCTTCCTTTGATGATGGTTCTCCAACGTCATGTCTAACGTCATTTGTATTTATAACACCTACATCATCATTCACACAAGAATCCTTCCTCGGAAGGGGATTATCATCGAAAACAACATGTATAGACTCTTTTATAACTAAAGTTATTTTATTAAATACACGATAAGCTTTAGAATTTAAGGAATAACCCAGAAAAATTCCTTCATCACTTTTAGCATCAAATTTGCCAAGGTTTTCTTTACCGTTGTTTAAAACAAAACATTTACATCCAAAAGGATGAAAATAACTAATGTTAGGCTTTTTATTTTTGAAAATTTCATATGGAGTTTTCTTTAAAATTGGCCTAATCATTACTCGATTTACAACATAACAAGCGGTATTTGTGGCTTCCGCCCAAAAATATTTTGGCAAATTATTTTCACAAAGTATGGTTCTAGCCATTTCATCTAAAGTTCGATTTTTCCTCTCAAAAACTCCATTTTGTTGAGGGGTTCTAGGTGCTGAAAAATTATGGCTAATACCGTTAGAGTTACAAAATTCAGTAAATCCAAGATTTTCAAATTCAGTTCCATGATCACTCCTAACACTAGTTATAGAGTAACCTTTTTCATTTTGGATTACTTTTGAAAATGTGATGAATTGTTCTAATGCTTCATCTTTAGTACTTAAAATTAGAACCCAAGTATATCTAGAATAGTCATATACCAAGACAAATGCATATTGTTTTCCACCCAAGCTAGTAGTTCTAGTTGGCCCAAAAAGATCTAAATGGATCAATTGTAAAACTCTACTAGTTGATACATCATTAATGGATTTAAAAGAAACTCACTTTTGTTTTCCTTTAGCACAAGCATCACAGATTTTATCATTATCAAATTTAAGCTTAGGCAACCCTCTTACTAGGTCTCCTTGAATTAATCGTTGCAAAACACTCATACTAGCATGTCCTAGTCTCCTATGCCATAACCAACTATCATGCTCATCCTTAGCAACTAGGAATAAATTAGTCATATCAAAATAATCTAAATGCACCATGTATATGTTTCCTATTCTATGACCAACAAGCATAATCCGATTAGATGCAATGTCAATGACTTTACAACCATTAATTTCAAATAAGACATTGAATCCTTTATTGGATAATTGACTAATACTCAATAGATTATGCTTTAATCCATTCACATATAAAACATTTTTAATTTGTATGGAAGAGGTATTACCTATTGTACCAATACCTTCAATGTGACCTTTTGAATTGTCTCCAAAAGTCACTTCTCCTCCATTTTTGGCGTTAAGCTCAATGAACCGGCTTTTGTCTCCGGTCATGTGTCTTGAGCATCCACTATCAAGGTACCATGAATTTGAATTTGTTTCCCGTGCCTTGTAGCAATGCTCCTTTCCCTACAAACATAGATTAATTTTTGATTTTTGGTACCCAAATTCTTTTGGGTCCATATTCATTAGTTTCCAAAATCCTAGTCCCCTAAGGTATCCATTTGTGTAGGATATTTTTATCTTTAGTAGTAATGAGTTCTTTAGGAACCCACATAATTCTAACGATTTTCCATTAGAGGTTCTTTGGGGACCTCTATGATTGTAGTTTCTAAAACTTTTTCTAACAAAATTGGATTTTGAATTTCCACCTTTTTCAAAATGTTTTGTTCCAACTTTATCAAAAGAAGTTTTAAGATCATCAATTTTCTTTTGATGATCATCATTGATCTTTGAAAGTAAATTTTGCAAATCTAAATTTTTCTTTTCAAACTCTTTTAGTTTGATTTGCAAATCTTTGATTTTACTTTTAAGATCATTGTTGGTTTTTGAAATGAGTTTGTTTTCATTTTTCAATTTTGAAACATCATTTTTATATTTTAAAAATAATTTCTCATAATCCGAAGCCAACCCATTATATTCCTCTAATAACTCATCATAGGATAAATAATCAAAATTGGATGAGTTAGAGGTTACCTTAGAATCTTCCCCGAATGCCATCAAGCACAAGTTAGCTACTTCTTGTTCCTCTTCATCGAAACTTTCTTCATCGCTCCATGCAGCCACATGAGCCCTGTGCTTGTTCTTTGATTGACCCTTTTTCTTCAATTGTGGGCAATCATATTTGACATGCCCTGGCTTTTTGCATTCATAGCAAATGATTGGGTCCTTCTCTTTCGGTTCATTTTTGAGGCCTTCATTTCGTTTGAATTTTCTTCCTCGATAAGGTCTCATCATTTTTCTGAACCATTTGGCAAACAATGCCATTTTCTCGTCATCGTCATCGCCGTTCGAATCACTCTCATCTTTTGTGGATTTGAGAGCAACTCTAATGTTTTTCTTCTTCTCCTTTTCTTTTGGTGTCTCGTCAATCTTGTCGAGGTCCACCTCATCTTCGAGCATCATTTCATGAGTGAGGAGTGACCCAATTAGCTCTTCAAGAGTTAAGGACGTTAAGTCCTTAGACTCGATGATTGCCGTCTTCTTTGATTGCCACGATTTTGGGATGGAGTAGACTAACTTCCTCACATGCTTTTCATTTGAAATGATCTCTCCATATGATTTGAGACCATTGACAATCGTTGAAAATCTATCCGTCATAGCTTTGATATCTTCATTTGGTTTCATCCTGAAATTTTCATAGCTATGTGTTAGAATACTAATTTTAGATTTCTTTACCTCATCGGTACCTTCATGAGTGACTTGAAGTTTGTCCCATATTTCTTTGGCGATTGTACACGATGAAACTCTTCCGTATTCATCTGGTCCAAGAGCACAAAAAATGATATGGATGGCTTTGGAGTTGAGCTGGAACATTCTTGTCTCTCATTCACTCCACAACCTTGGATGAGTGAGAGGTTTGATGTATCCTTCTTCTACGGAATTCCATGCTCCCATGTCACTTGCTTGAATGAAGTACATCATTCTATTATTCCAATATGCATAGTTAGCTCCATTGAAGAAAGGAGGCTTGTTGATGGGCATCGAATCGAGACCGGAGTCGAAGTTTGAAGCGGAGACTATTGATGACTTTGATTATCGATATAACTCTTCCCGAATCGACTCAAGAGGCGATTAAACCTTAAAATGAGTTAGGCTCTGATACCAATTGTTGAGTTAATCGATTGACTGAATCGGCCAAGAGGGGGGTGAATTGGTAATAAAAAATTTTGGTGGAAGCTTTTGCAGAAAATTGAAAGAAATTGCACAACGATTTAGAGTGGTTCGATTTTATCAACCAAAGTCCACGTCCACTACCTTAGCTATCCACACTAAGGATTTTCCAACAAATTTACTAATTTGTTCTTCCTTTTGAGGCCAAAGAGATAACCTTACAACTCCCTCAAGAATATACCCCAATTCTTGAGAACACTCTTTTCTCAAAGAGAAATACAAATTTGCAAACTTACAAGAAAAATCTCACAAGGAAAATATGTTTGCACAATTATAGAACAAAGAAAGAACACTCAAGAATAAATACAATTGAGCACAATAAGTGTTCTTGAAAGCAAAATGAATATTGAATGAAAAATAGGCATGAAATGCTCAAACTTGAGGTTTGATGCTTTCTCTTTGATTCTCTCTTGATTCTAATTGCTTGATGTTTCTTATTATTGATCAATGGCTTCTAAACTTGTTTAAATACTCCTTGAATCAATTCTGAATGTTGGTGATAATTAGTGGAGTCAATAGAGCCGTTATTGTGTGAAAACAATTAATTTTTTGGGTGGGAGCGTCTCATGCATCGATGCATGACCATTATGCACCGGTGCATCAGTGTAAAATTTCAAATATTTTGACCGTTGGACTCCTAGTGCATCGGTGCACTAAGAGTGCATCAATGCATGAAGTGCATTCGATGTTTGAAAAATAGCCTGGTGCATCGATGCATGGATTGTGCATCGATGCATCAAATGCATTCGATGTTTTAATTAAAGCAGAGTGCATCGATACATGGAGAGTGCATCGGTGCATGGAATGCATTCGATGTTTCAATTTATTCATTGATGCATCGATGCATGGTATTGATGCATCGGTGCATGCCTTTGAAAAAATTGATTTAAGGCTTGATTTTGGTTCAAAATAATTTGTGAAAATTGTTTAAGTACAAATCATAATTTTACACAATTAGTAATGATTAAAATTGATCTTTAAAGACTTGGAGTAATAATTTGATATTCGATAAATTGAATCGAATATGAATTGTAAAATCATTTGTAAAATCTTAAAATTCATTTAACTTAATTTGTTATATCGAAATATCAAAACTGTTTTTAACATCTAACTTTTCCACTTTAGAATAGTAGATATCCTCTAACATTATCCAGTTGCACATTTAATTTTCTGAACACATTCCTTAACTTTCAATATAGGGCACAACCCTTATCAACTCGATCATATTCCTTCTTTTCAATCGAAATTTTCCTCAATGATATCTTACTCAACTTTTCAAACTCTTACTCTTACTCACACACAATATTATTCCTCTGTTTCAAAGTCAAACGTTATAACTTCCTTTATCTTATAAATTGTTCACCGATATATTCATTTTTAAACTTTTCTATTACTCTTTATAATCTCTAGAACATTCAAATCCTTATCTCATTCACTACATCACATTACATAATTAAAATATACATTGTATTCGAATCCACTTCATATTTGGTTATCATAACCTCACAATATCTTATAATTCCAATACATTTCCATCACCTAATTTTTGTTAGCCATTGCTAACTCTTTCCATCTATAATGCAAATCCCTAATCATATCCACACTCTTACTTATACACAATACTATTTACATTTCTAATATTCCTTTTTCACATATCACTTCTTCAATAAATCTTTCGTGCTATCATAAACTTCACTTCATTACTTTAATTCTTTCATTACTTGTTTCTTTTATGCTTTTACATCCATTTCATATCATTTATACTTTTCGTTCTTTATCCTTTTAACTTTTCTATCAATCCTTAGTTTTCATTAAACATACAAATCCTTTAACCTTAATACACTCACTATCACACTACCTTATTATTCGATTTATTTCTTTCAATCAAAACATAAACCTTTATCAAACTATCCATATATAAATATATTATTTCCAGTCAAAATAATTCATTCGCTATTTCTTTCACTTATCAAACCTTCATTCTCACTCGTCCATAATACAATTTTTTTGTTCGAATTCAACCATTCCATTTACCTTTGTCTTATAACTGATCACTAATATACATATTATTAAACCCCTCATTGATCTTTTAATATTCTCCAATTAACATCAATCTCTTCCACTTTATCTTGCCCATACTGTAAAGAAACTATTCTATTTCATGACGATAAAGTTCCTTTAATACTATAATTTCTAATCTGTCTGAACTGATTGGCTTTATTCTCTAGCGGAGAATACAACTAATTCATATATGGTTTAAAGTTGAAAATCAAAAAAAATTTCACTTTGTGTTGGCATGTATACTTTTAAAAACACTTTTGACTTCGTTTTTAGCCTAGAATCGGCTAAACCGTAGCTCTGATACCATTAAATGTAACAACCCAAACCGTATCCAACCCGAATACGAATCCGAGATGTCACATTGACTTTTAAAAACGATATTCTTACAAAATATCAAAACATTTGAACTCTTTTTTAAGAAAATATGATAATATATTATTGAATCATGTTTGTTATAACCAATTTAAGAAAATATACGTTTTATGAACAGTAAAATATGGTATGAACAGTGCCGTGAACAATGTCGAATGTTAAAATTTTTCCAGATTGCTTGAGGGGAATGATTCCCTTGCTACAGGGTACCGATTCCCTGCTACAGTACTACTACAATACTGTTACAGTACTACTACAGTACTTTCATAAAATATGTATAAATTCATAAAAATCTAAGTTTCCATCTGTATAAAATTACCATTTACATATATACGTTTAAAACATTTCAAAACTTGATCAGAGCGTATCCAATATACATCTTTTTAATTTATTACATGCCAACTAAATTCTTTCTAACAAAATACATGTAATTCGATCTACATTTCTGATTTGATTTTCGGTAAGGAGAACTGACATGTCTTGCTTAACTTTTATCATTATTCCTCTTCTCAGAACCTACGCTTGAAACAATCACACGCTAAGTCGTTGACTTAGTGAGCCAAATAAAACATATAATAAAACCATAAACATTTCATATAACAAAATGCATACTTGCATATATACCATCATTATCCACAACAACCTCATTATCATGATCTCTACCATTATCATTAACTCATTTATCATATGATCTTGTACTTATCTTTTTTCTGTGTACAATATAACATCATATAATTAATGTGAAACATTTCATATCACCAAAAGCATATACATAACATATATTGTAGTGATTATTATCTCTTTATTGTCTCATGTACACAAAGAATTCAGTGTAAACAATAATAGCACGATATCATATAATAATGCAAATACTTTTGATATCTTTTATAGGCCCATGTACATTATTGAGAACTCAAGGTATTCGAGTACATTGAGGTTGTGCACTATTGCTGTCACCACAGCTCGTATAAGTCTCACTGAGTGGCATATGAAATTTGTCCCGAAAGACCTATCCAGAGGTCATAAAGAACCTCAACAACTGTCCATAGGTCCCAAAGAACCTAGGTAAACTATCCATATGTTCCTTAGAACATAGGTAACCCTCGACTCTTGGCATGCCAACTATACCACTAGCTCTCATATCACATAACATGGGCATTATCATTTATACATTTCATATCACTTGTTCTTTCACATAGCTCTTTATCACATTTCATATGATCACATATTTCTTTCTCTTCTTTCACATACCATATGTATGTGTAAACATATATCTCATATCACATGTGCATATCATCATGTAGTTTATTTTCGTATAATTCATATCACTTATCATATGATTTCATATTCATATGTCACATAACTCGTATCACTTTGCATGGGTTCACATAATTTCCTATTACCTTATAAGTAAATACTACTTATTTTATCTCACCTTTTCATTTATTTACATAAGCCATTTAGTACTTGCAAGAACATATCCACTCATATAATCAAGCATACACACATTTCATATCATTCATTTCGTTTTCTATATCCTTATCACATAACTTATTTTATTTTTCATGTTCTTATGCAAGCACATATATATATCACACAACACATATAACAACATGTTAAACATATCACATCATGTTAAACATATCACATATACATATAATCATGTAACTCATGTCACATACAATAACATTTTAAGAGTTACTTCTTACCATAATAACTCCGTCATTGGCTCATCGCAAGCCAATGTTCATTATATAAGCACAAATTAAATTGCACTCACCTTAGCCTTGCTTTGATTCAATCCTAATCCTTTGATTATTCCGGAACTTGTTTAGGCTCAATATCTACATAAATATAACATTTCAAAACAATTATCAGAAGCCTAAACCTTAAACTTGATGTTAATAACTTAAGCCAGTTTAATGAACCAAAATTTTATTTTTTCATTACGGGGTATCGATAACCCCCCAGGGGGTATCTGTTCCCTTTGCATAATCTGGAATTTTCGTTCAAGCCCAAAAATCACTGTTCATTGCACGAAAATTCACTATTTCCACTTCAATTCTTCATGTTTCATTCACTTTTCTATTCTTAACTCAAATATACATACTTAAACTAATTTATATACATTTAAACCATCTTTATCTTCCATATCTCATTATGATTCTTAAAATTAAGAATCATACCAAATTTACAACATGTTCTAATTTCAATTCTATCACTTCATATCTCTTAATTAAGCTGATGACAAGTCGAATTTAACTTCAAATTTAACTTATCAACTCTATTTCAAGATTTCACTCAAAAACTCCAAATCTTTAATCTTCTCTATCTCCTTTATCCTTTGATTTTAAGATAACTTAAGCTTTCCTTAAGCTTAGTTATCATCGAATGATCAAAACTCAACATTTAATTCAACAAATAATCAACAAAATAGAAAACTCACCTTTGCCTTGGAGCCTTCACAGGAGGAGGAAGAAGAATAGATAAGAGTTAGTAGATAACTTCCCCCACTCCACGTGAATCATTCATATAAAAAGGGGAAAATATCTTTCTTGCCAAATGACCATTTTGCCCTTTAATTCCTTTGATAATTACTAAAAATTTTTAGGAAATATTCCCAAATAAATCATTGAACTATTCAACTATTCTACTTTGATTATCAAATTCTGAAATTTTACAATTTAGTCACTAACCAGTAATTTGGGATGTTATAAATTCTCTTTCCCATATTTGTAATGATAAAAAAGAAAAAACGAACACAATAGAAAAATAAAATCACAAGTGCCAAATTTAAATTTAAAATTAAAATCTAAATCTATTATCATTTTTAGTTTGCGTCTATATATCTTTATAGAGTGTTTTGATTCCTAATGTTTAATAGGGTATAAATGTTTCATAAGGTATAAACATCTCTAACATTTAATTATATAATCACTTTAATTCTTTTTTTTATTTTAATATTTTGGTTCCAACGTTTCATTTTAAGGAAAATAGAGCATTAATTGTTTATTCACGGGTGGATGGATGTGGTTCTTGAGAGGAGCAATTGCACACCCATTATTTTAGGAAAATTGTTAAATTTAGTTTAGTTTATTAATAGAAATGAAAAAAATAATTGGATTTACATACCCATTTTTTTTAGAATAGAGTATTAACATTTTGAATCACATTTTTTTAATTTCTAGATTTGTCACTGCGTTTATTAACCAACGATTTTTAAATATAGATGGATTTTTTGTCTAAAAATAAAATATTAAGGTTAAAATACTACAAAAAAATATGGATTGAAATAACTATTTAGTCAAATGGTATGACACTATCTAATATTAGAAGTGAGCATTCGATCGAGCCGAGTCAAACTTTTTTTGAACTATTTGAGTTGACGAGTCATATTTTATAATTCAAATTTTATGTTTTCTTTAGTCGGGTTTATAAAATTTGAGTCAATTCAAATGGAGTTGTTCGAGTTTTTGTTTAAATTTAATTGTAAATACTAAATATTTATAATGTCATGGTGCTATTTGATTTCAATTTAAGTTTTTTTTATAACTATATACAAATATATATATATATATATATATATATTCAAAATATATCATACAAAGTTGATACTCAAACTTGAAAACAAATAAACTAGTTACTAAAATTTTTAAACTATTCGAGTTATTATTCAAATTATATTTTATAATTTAAATTTTAAGAAAAAAATAATCAATTTGAATTTATAAATTACATTTCTAATTATTTCAAATTAATTGTTGTTAAATTAAATAAAATTAAAATAATTAAATAATTGTAGGTATTGCAGTGCCTACCGACACATTTAGAGAGGAGAATCCAAAACTAGAATATTCCATTCTTTACCCAACCAGGAAATAATGAACGGACGAATGAAGCAGAAAATAAAGGCCCCAATATAGCATACGCCACTCCACTTATCTCGCGCCTTCTCTTCTTCATTCCCAAAGCTAAGCATCTCATCGCACACAACAAATCCAAAAATGGGATCGCTTCCTCCGCCACTGAACCTCCATTCTCCGCCGCACAAAACTCCCCACCATGAAAGAATTTCCGAAACTGCTCTTTTTAGCCTCTTCAAAGCCCAACAAGATCACCTCAATTACTTCTTCCAGAACCTCGATCTGTCCCAAGCATTGTTTTTCACCGAAACCCTCCTTAATTCCCGCGGCACCATTTTCTTCTCCGGCGTCGGGAAGTCCGGATTTGTCGCCAATAAGATCTCCCAGACCTTGGTTTCCCTCGGCATCCGCTCCGCTTTCCTCTCCCCTCTCGACGCCCTCCACGGCGACATTGGTGCACTCTCCTCCGCCGACATCCTCGTCCTCTTCTCGAAATCCGGATCCACTGAGGAACTCTTACGTCTCATCCCATGTGCTAGAGCCAAGGGGGTTTATCTCATTTCGGTCACATCCGTTCCCAACAATGCCTTGGCGAACGCTTGCGATATGAACGTGCATCTTCCGTTGGAGAGGGAATTGTGTCCGTTTGATTTAGCGCCGGTTACTTCCACGGCGATCCAAATGGTTTTCGGAGACACAGTGGCTATCGCACTTATGGGAGCTAGGAATTTGACTAAGGAGCAATACGCGGCCAACCATCCTGCTGGCAGGATTGGGAAGAGCCTTATTTTTAAGGTTTGTTTGAATTGAATGTTCAAAATTTTTCACGATATTTAATTTCTTTTGGCTACGAAATTCTGGATCATTAGTGGGTTTTTATTGATCTTATAATTGAAAATTAAAGATGGTTCTTTATGTTTACCATTGAATAGTTGATATAAGAAACAGCAGATTGAAAATTTGTTTGATTTATTATTTATACTTCTATAGTAGTAAGTATGATGGATTTATGTGAACTTCTGTTTCTTGGTTCATGTCGTTCTCAATTTAATCCTGATTGATTTACATTTGAAGCTGAAATCTTTTCTGTTTTTAGTCCATTTTCTTTTCAGATTTTGCTTTCTGCTTCTGTACTTCGGTTTCTTCATTGTTTAATTTACATAATTGATTGTGTAGGAAGCTTGAAAATCCAGAAAAGAATCCAGCTTTTTTTTTTTTTAAAAAAAAAGAATTTGTTGGACTTTTAGACATGGATTGGTTTTTTTTTTGTATGCAGGTTAAAGATGTAATGAAGAAGCAAGATGAACTTCCAGTTTGCAAGGAAGGTGATTTGATAATGGATCAGCTGGTGGAGCTTACTAGTAAGGGATGCGGGTGCTTGCTGGTTATAGACGAGGAGCATCACTTGCTTGGCACATTTACAGATGGTGATTTGCGTCGTACTCTTAAGGCTAGTGGCGAAGCCATATTCAAGCTCACTGTCGGCGAAATGTGCAACAGGTAAACCTAATGCCAAATGTTCGAATCAGTAAACCATGTCGTTTTCAATTAAACTCACTTGAATCTTAATATCAGGGAACCAAGAACTATCGGTCCGGATGCAATGGCAGTGGAAGCCATGCAAAAGATGGAATCACCGCCTTCTCCCGTACAGTTTCTGCCTGTTGTCGATCATCAAAATACCTTGATTGGTATTGTCTCATTGCATGGATTAGTTTCAGCTGGTCTTTGAAATATGGAGCTTTCCATCCTTCCATAATTCTTTTTTTGTCTTTGTTAAAGTAGAAATTGAATTCAACCCGATGATGGCTTCCTATGTATCCTTGGGATTATTATGTATCAATTTATTAATTCAATATTATTTTGTTGAGGAATTTCTTGCTTGCTTACTGCAAAGCTTGCAGAAACCACAGTAACTGACAGCATCGTGATACTTCATTGTACATGTTCAGTTCAATTAGAAGACAATCTATTTGATATGAGGACAAAAGAAACAGCACATGCTATTCTAATTCTGTCTTATCTTTTCCCCGTTTGCAAGAATTGAATTTTTTTTAGCCGTATGTAGGAATTTATGTTAGGAATGAAATTATAAAATTTTAAGAAAATAAATTTATAAAATTTTACAATTTTAGGAGTGAAAATAGATTATTCATATAAAACTTTCAGGAGTAATCGCACTCACCCGCTACCATCTTGGCCCATTGCTGCCCTTTACGGACCCCTGCTCGACGGGTTTTCATGGAACTGAAGCTTGAAGCCTTGACCCAAGGGAGTATTCTGAATCCTGTTACACCATATATTTTATTTGTATTGGAAATAGATTAAAAACACGTTTTCAATCAAAGCAGCGACAGACTAGCAAACCTGGATTTGTATAGAGGGTGTTCCAGGTGAAGATTCATGATATACTGCCATATACATAAAAATAAAAAATGGTTTAATAATCAATTACACCTTAAAAAAGCAATTGATTACGACATATTTCCAAAATTTCCTACCATCTGAAGTTACATTATCTGAGCTTGTTCAAAAAAATAAAGTCAATAACCTGAACCTTTTCCCTCAAAGCTTTTATATTCTACTAAAGACATCACAAAAGTTTCTGTCCCTCAAACAATGTTTTCTGTCTCTTTTTTTCACTAACAGGTAAAAATTCCATAGAAGCAACACAAACAGCAGATAACGAAAGGTGATTGTCTCTATCTCAACCACAATTTGACTATGAACAAATGCGGCTACATACTTGAAAATCATTGACGCCTATGCTAGTTGTAGAGTCTACGTTCAGGTTTACTTCTTTTTTCGTCTCTTAGAAACTGGGCTCTTAGGTAGTTTTTCAGAAGAAGATTTTAGATGTTCCGCTGTTCCATGCTTATCTTTTAGAATCTCAGATAATCTGGCTTCTCTTTTAGAAGGCATCCTTAGTGTAGATGATGTGATTTCACTTTCACGAGGTCTCCTCTGGGAAGATAATGTGATTTCTCTTGCACGCTGACTAGGAGAAGGCCTTGAATTTAGCGTAGATAAGAGGCATCCTTCTCCTCCATCAATAAGGTCAAGGTCTATTGTGTCATCAGATTCTGAGGAACTCGACACGCTGTTACTTGATGACGACAAAGCTTCGGGCACCACTACTCTGAGTAACAAAGAAGTATCATCTTGAGCGATACTTGGAAGTGGAGTTGATACTGCCTTCTCTTTTGATTTTTGTCCATTTGGGCATTGTGATTGCTGTATACGGGCCTTTATTTCTGCCTTTATAGAAGCAGCAGCAGTCCAACCATTGCCATACGACGTTCCTGCATCTTGGAGCTTCTGCTCTTTTTGTCCTTTATCTTCTGTGAAAGAGTTTTCCTTGGGTGTGTAGTTGTGAAGACCCAAATTAAGGTCCTCTCTGGCCCATGTATACACTGCACTGAATTTCCCTTCTACTGCTTCAACAAGAACATTTAATTCACTCATTTCATACTGGTAGAGAAAAATCTTTTCTGTCCATGTGCAAGAACAAAGCTGCTTTGCATGATTTAAACATGAGTATCTATCAGCAGAACATGGACAGTGCACTGCTGAGAGGAACAAATCAAAGTAGCAAAGGCTACATTCCTTTTTTCCAGTAGAACTAAAGTTTTTCTCCTTCCTCTTTGTCTGAAAGGAGCCACAGAGGTATTCCCTTCTCATACCTTCCTGCTCGACACGTGACTGCTTGTACCATGCAAGACATAAAGGCCAAAACATAAAGCAGGAGGATAAACATCAATTAACAATAAGCCTTATTTCTCCATTAAAGTATAAAATGACAATAAAATCTAGACATTCCAAATTTGACCATACAAGTGCACACAAAATGTGTAGAACCTGACCCCCCGATATCTTCAGATGAAGAGTTCTCTTCTTCCTCTTTCCTTGGGGGATATTGGGCTAATGGACTAAAGCATGAATAATAAATGTTACGAAATCAAGGAAGCTCAAGACATAGATTAAAATCTAGACTACAGAAGATAATCAGAAGCGTACCTTAAGTGTTTCAGCTAAGATCCCATTCTTTCCACAATAACCTTTCCACCTTAAATTGTCAATGGTATTCTTTTTTAATAGAGAGAGTTCCCATTGTGCCTTCACTGCTTCTCTTGCTGCTCCAATCAACAATTTATCAAAGGAAATTGACGTCTTCCTTCCCTGGGATTGATAGAGTGCTACAGCATTCTGCCCATGAGGTAACCAATCAAGAGGAGCAAAATTTACCGTCTCGGCAATATTAAACCCACAATCAAATGTTGAATGATAGGCTCCTGAGAAAACCAGAACAAACTCTCTAGGATATTGAATACAACGGTAGACAGGTACACCCTCAGACTTCAGAACGAAGGGAGAAAGTCTTGTTATCTGCATAAATACTTTTAGCATTAGGGCATAAACGAACTCCCACAAAATGTTTCATCCTTAGCTCCCTTGAAGTCAGAAATATTAAAGGGCACATTCAGTATTACAGCATTCTAGATTAAAAGGTATGCTAAAACTTAATTTTCTGTTAAAATACTTATCTCCATAGTTGGAATACATAGGGATGTGATACATTGTGATACAGAAAAGGAAAAATGACTTGGAAAATAACAGCATGAATCGCTGCATGCTTATTTTGTGCAAACCATGGAAAAACCTCTTAAAGAACAAACCAAGTTAATACCTTTATTACTCACCGCTCCTTCACACTGCTTCAGCTGTTTGCTTAGAAAATCTGGATAGTACTTCTTCATAAGAGTCTCAAACTTGAAGGCATATCTCCCAGGGACAGAATACCAAATTTTTGGAGAACCCATATGCATGTAACATATTGAGTTTAAATGGTGTTCTTCAACCTTCTGCTTGAAAATGCTTAAAGTTAAAACAAACATGAAAAGCTATTGTGATTGTTATTTGCAGCAAACAGATAAAAGTATATAGATAAACAAAAGTAATCCTTACCCAAGAAAGTGATGAAAAGTACATTCCTACACGTAGCCGAGGTGCTAACACACCAGAAGTCTTATCACTTTCAAAAGAAAGAAGAGAACCAGGAAGTGTAGGTACATTATTTAAGTTCCAGCCTGACTGAATGTAGATAGGGTTACATGATTCTCTAGGCTTTGATACTAGCGGAAATCCACTGCCAAAAGTTGTTGTATCCAAATCACCATATAGCACCTACAAAACATGTTATTAGGAGCACAAGCAAATACAGAGTGAAGAAAACAATGGGAAAATAACATGATTCTTCCATACCTCTAACCTTCCAGTGGGATTTTCAACAATCTTTCTATATTCACACTCAATGCTCTCCACTGATGGATCCCCCTGTTTGCAATTACCACGGTGACCTACATCCGTATGTTTGGATGTGAAATAGTACTGTATGAAATCATCTGCATGTTTTTTAAATCTTTTAAGAGTGAATTCTGGACCAGGTTCTTCCTCCTTTTCAGAATGATCTCGAAACCTGTCAAACTGTTGAATCTGGGTAACAAACTTAGAACTTTCCCAAATGCTCTTTTCCTTAATTAGGCATGGTGGTTGCCATGAAGGAGGAGGAATAATACGACAAAGTCCATATGGCTCGACTTTAAGACGTATGCTCTCAATGTACTTTATCGTGTCAGTGAATTCCTGGAAATAAGATTCAAGTCCTTTAAATATTTAAAACTTTTACCAACCGAAGGAGTTGACATTAACGAAGTTGTAACAAACAAGTTGAAGCAGAAACAGTGAAACACAAAAAATATTGCAACTTCTTTCAATGTGGTAGAAAAAACCTCTTCAGATGGTCGAAAAACAGGCACCTCTTCAAGGACATCTTCTTTAGCACCTCCAGGACACTGCCTTCTTGTTGCCTGTTTCATTAATAAATGGTCATGAGGAGCCAAATCATGAGGGTAACAAGCAAGTATAACAAACCATATAGATACTAAAATCTTAGTCTGGTGTAGAAAGGGAAAAACTATTGCTACGAGAGAAAAAGAAATGGGAAGAGACATAAATGTGACCTTATAAGGTTGTACAGACAGATATTCATTTGCAATGTGATCAATCGTTTCATTAAGTATCCATGGTCTATTCTGAACAGATTTCTTCAACTTTTTGGCATCAATGGCCTCTGCCTGCACCTTATCTCGTGTGGACGAATCCTTTGAGGCTTCGACGTTCTCGTTTTCATCACAATGATCAACCTTCTTCAAGAAGAAGGCTGAAAGGCTCGCAAAACCTGGTGGAGCTGAAATTCTTGCTGAGTTATCATTTCCAATAGGAGTTTGGCGGTGCTCTGTCCCCATCTCTAAACTAGAAAACAGAGAGAGAAAAAAAACAATTACATTTTAACTGATTAAAACATCCATATAACAACTACTACTTGTTAACAACAATAAACAGCTTGATTAAAAGACCTTGAAAGCCAATTCAATTGAAAAAGAAAAGGAACCCATAAATGAAATCCAAACAACATCCTGGAGTTTCATAGAAACTTCACTACAATCTACGCATAAAGAGACAACTTCTACTCAATTAATGTTGTAAGAGAATTCACATTAAACATAGTCCAAGGGTTTCGTGCATCTAAAAAATACAACAAAACAAATAAAACCCATAATAAAGGAAAGAAAAAGAAAAGGTTTCAGCACTTACCCTAAGTGGGGGGAAAAGCCAGCGGGAGTAATCCCAATTTCAACTGCAATTTGAACAGACGGATTGAAGAAACTTGGAAGAAGTAAGTCAAAGCACAAGAGAAAAATCGGAGTGGGAAAGGGGGAAAGGCCGGATTTGATTTCGTAGGTTTATTCCTACTGTGTTTAGAATGAGACTGGAACTGCAATCGACAGATGCTGAAATTCAGCCATACCCACGTACGTTCTTTTTTAATTTATTTTCCTTACTTCTATCTTTATAATTCCTGTTTCTACAATTTAAAATCTTAAAATTAAGATAATAATTTAGGTTTTTTCTTAATGTGATGATTTTCTTCGGCACATTAAATGTGATTATTATTTTAAAATGAATATATACACGTAGGAAACATAATTAACTCGTTATTTTCTTTTAGTCGGTCAAAGAATTAAATCAAATTAAATGCAAATTCATTCCTGTGTTTTGATCAATAATATCAGAATTTTCTGAACGGGTTCATATCGAGTTATTTTGAAATCAAACTATATTTAATTTAGATTTTATTTGGATATATATTTTTTAAAATCGTTAATTTTATTTAAAATATAAAATATCTTAAATTACAATAAATATTTAGGATCATAATCATAAAATAAACATATAATTAAGACAATTTTCTATAATCATTGAAACAAAACTAACAACTTAAGATCATATAACTATCATGGTAAAGACTAATATGTGATCAGTTATATTAGATTAATCAGTTAGTTTGTTGAGGAGTTTGTTAGACGATTAGACTTTTACTCTTGTATTGGACTATATAAACTGATGTATGATATAGTTTTGGGCTATGGCTCTTTAACGAGAATAAATCATCTTTTACAATTTTTTTTTGTTTTGCTTTACTGTTCAGTTTCTTCTTCTTCTTTCGTTTCTACTCCATTCATCATCATTCATAGCTTTGATCACTGGAGTTATGAAATTCAATATGGTATCAGAGCCATGTTTATGCTCATTATTAACGTTTTTTGAGATTTTTTCTATCAGATCTATAGTTTTCAATTCAGACACATCGCGTTTATATGCCCTAATTTGTTTTATTCGATTACGGTGTATTTGTTTATTGCTTGTTTTGTGCATCATCTCATTGGATCTTCCTTCAATTTGTTGGTTTCTCAATGCATTGGTGAGGTTTATCCTTGTTTTGATGCTTAATATGTGTTCGAGCTTTGTGAGTTTTGCTTTGTTTCTCTGTTATTTAATGTATGGTTGTTGAGGAGGTTTGTTACGTTTTGTTAATTTGTGCGAGTTGACTGCTTGCTTCGCTTCTTTTGGTGTGTTGCATGTTGTTTTCTTATGATTGAGCTTGTGTGCCTGATCTTTGGCTCAGTATGACTATTACTATGGATGAACCTCATTCTTTGCCTGTCAATACTCAATCTGCTAGTAACAACATTTCTAGTATTCTGCATATGTCTGCTAGCAGATTATTTTTGACAAAAAAGATTAACGTAGTTCTTGATGACAACAATTACTTGATTTGGCATCAGCAAGTTTACTTGACCATAAAAATTAATAAGTTGTTACGATTTATAGACACCAAGGGTTCTGCTCCACCTCAAAATGTTATTCATGATGATGTTGTTAGCATAAATCCTGATTTTGAGTGGTTTGAAGAACAGGATAGGGCTATTGTTACATGGCTTTTGTCAACAATTAGTGAGAGTGTTTTACCTCATTTGATTGGGCTTAATATTGCTTTTGATATATGGAATACATTGCATAGATTATACAATGGTAAAACCATGTCTAGACTAATGTCATATAAGAGGTTTTTACATTCTCAAAGGAAATGAGACTTAAGTATGAGAGATTTTTAATGAAGATAAAAAGTATTTGTGACAATCTTGCGAATTATAGTGAAGTGATTTTTGATCATGAACATATAAATGCCATCCTTAATGGTCTTCCTCCCGAGTATGAATATGTGATAATTGTGATTGCTTCTAGTATTAATTCTTCTGATATTTCTGTCGTTAGTACTATCTTGTTAGATGCTGATGCTTGACAAGTTAATATGATAGATACGGTTCTTGGTTCTACTCATGTTGCTACACAATAGTCCTCAGCTTCTATCACTCCTGGTAATGGTTACTCAGATCCTGGAAGTAATAAGAGTGCTCGCAGTGATAGTACTGGGTTCACTTGTAGTAATAGTATTGGGTTCACTTATAGTAATAGAGGTAGAGGCAGTGGTCGAAATGGCTCCAGGCCACAGTGCTAGCTGTGTGGTCGTCTTGGTCATCTTGTAGATATGTGTTACTATAGGTTTGATATGAATTACAAGAACGAGTCTGCCTGAGCCACACAAAGTAATAAAGGTTACTCTATGGATCAGGCTAATGTTTGCACTCATAATGTGCATAGTGGTTTCTCTACTGGTCCTTTTAATTTTGTTTGCTGTGCTACTATTCCTCATTTAAATACCTTTCATATGTTTGCTCAAGTTACTCCATAGATTCATGTTCACCATTCTCATCCAGTAACTTTTTCTAGTTCTCATAACACTACTGGTTCTTCAATTTGTAGGTGGTGCTTCTGCTAATCTTGTTGTTTCTGCTGCACCAGTTCAAGCTCTCACTGCAACTCAAGTTCATCCAGCGACTCCCGAGGTTGTTGATGATAATGCTTGGTACCCTAATCCAGGGGTTACACCTCACCTCACCAATGGTTTTAGTAATTTGCAGGCTGGTTCTGCATGTATTGGTTCAGGTAAGGTTCAAGTTCGTAATGGTAGTCTTATTCCAATTAAATATTGTTGAAAATTCAATATTAGCCTAAATAAGTTCATACCTAAATTAATTTGATGTCATTGCTTACATCAATTTAGTTTTGATGTCATTGCTTACATCAATTTAGTTTGGTGAAAATTAAGTATTTTTCTCATGTTTTAATTTTAATGGTTTAGATTATTTAGTGCTTATTTTAAAGAGTGGTTTAGATTGTTTCTTGTAACCTATAAATACCCTACTTGTATTTGAGTTTTATCACCCAACAATCAAAGCTTAATTATAAGCATTTGAAAGCTTTCTTAAGAGTTCTTCCCTTTTGCAATTTTGTGAGATTATTCTAAAGAGTTTTTTCTTCTTCTCGACCAATTAGAGTTTTTACTCTATTTTGATTCAACAATTGGTATCCGATCCACGTTTTTAAGGTCTTTTAAAATTCTGAGTATGCTCTGTGGCTGCAGTTTTTAACTGATCTTCCACATCAGAAAATATTTCTTGAGTTATTGTCGGGGTTATTACAAACCTTGTGGAGCTTCTTTGTGTTTAGAGTAATTTAGTACTCTGCACGTTTGTTACTCAAGCTTGTTCGGTGTAGTCAAAGCCTTGCCGTTAAGATGGGTGATCTTCAAGTAGTTGGAGGGATCAAGAAGCTCAACAACAAAAACTACAACACGTGGGCAACATGTATGGAATCATACTTACAAGGTCAAGACCTTTGGGAGGTTGTCGGTGGTGGTGAAGTTACACAACCGGCGACAGAAGATGCCAATGGAATATTACGAAAGTGGAAAATTAAAGCAGACAAAGCAATGTTTGCTTTAAAGACCACAATTGAAGAAGAAATGTTAGAGCACATTCGGGATGCTAAAACACCAAAGAAAACATGGGACACTTTTGTTACACTCTTTTCGAAGAGGAACGATACAAAATTGCAACTTCTCAAGAATGAACTTCTATCAATGGCGCAACGCGACATTGCGGTTGCCCAATACTTTCACAAGGTGAAGTCGATATGTCGCAAAATTTCAGAATTAGATCCGACAGCTACTATTGGGGAAGCCAGGATAAAAAGAATAATTGTCCATGGTTTGAGACCCGAATATCGAGGGTTTGTTACCACTGTACAGGGATGGCCGACACAACCATCGCTTGTTGAGTTCAAAAATTTGCTTGCAGGTCAAGAAGCCATGGCCAAGCAAATGGGATGAGTCTCGCTGAAGGGTGAAGAGAAAGTGCTCTACACCTGCAAAAATAGAGGCACTTTTCAGCGGTATACTGGCAGTGGATCTAAAAAGGATGGTGACTAGGTGAAAAATTACCAAGGAAAGGGAGGCCCTCATTCAGGGGGAGCATCCAAGAATCGCGGTAATAGTAGAAAGTTCGATGGCAAGTGTTATAACTGCGGGAAGATGGGTCACATGGCAAAAGACTGTTGGACCAAGAAAAAGCATGTTGAAAGTAATACTGCTACTTCTTGTTCGAAGGTGAATAGTGAAGATGGTTGGGATGCTGAAGCGTTATTTGCTACGGCGGAAGAAGAATTAGCTCTCACGGTAACAATACCAGAACGGATTGACTACAATAATGATTGGATCGTAGATTCTGGCTGCTCAAATCATATGACGGGTGACAAACAAAAGTTGCAAAACCTGTCTGAGTATAATGGAGGTCGTGTGGTGGTGACAGCTGACAACTCAAGGTTACCGATAACTCACATCGGTAAGACAATAGTTACGCCTCGATATAATACTAACCAGGTGCAACTCCAAGATGTTTACCATATCCCAGGAATGAAGAAAAATTTGTTATATGTGGCTCAACTAACATCATCAGGCCATTATGTCTTATTTGGTCCCCAAGACGTGAAGGTTTATCGTGACGTCAAAGTCTCAGAAACACCAACAATGGAGGGACGACGTTTGGAATCAATTTACGTGATGTCAGCAGAGTCTGCATATGTAGACAGGACAAGGAAAAATGAGACATCAGATCTATGGCACATGCGGTTAGGTCACGCTAGCTATTCCAAACTAAGTGTGATGGTGAAAAAGTCGATGCTTAAGGGGCTTCCTCAACTAGACGTGAGAACAGACACGGTCTGTGCGGGATGCCAGTATGGTAAAGCACACCAATTACCATATGACGAGTCGAAGTTTAAAGCAAAAGAACCGTTGGAGTTGGTTCACTCTGATGTGTTCAGACCGGTTAAGCAACAATCAATTAGCGGTATGCGGTACATGGTAACATTCACTTATGACTTCTCCAGGTATGTGTGGGTTTTCTTTATGAAAGAAAAATCTGATACTTTCTTAAAGTTTAAAGAGTTCAGAGACTCCGCTGAAGGAGAAGTGGGAAAGAATATATGTTGCTTGCGCAAAGACAACGGAGGAGAATATAGATCAAACGAGTTCTCTCAATACCTAAGGGAATGCCGAATACGTCATCAGTACACTTGTGCCAACACGCCACAACAGAATGGTGTAGCGGAAAGAAAAAACAGGCATCTTGCAGAAATTTGTCGAAGTATGCTAAATGCAAAGAATGTACCTAGAAGGTTTTGGGCTGAAGCAATAATGATTGTAGCCTTTGTGATCAACAGACTTCCTCAACCAAGGTTAGGATTTGTTTCACCCTTTGAGAAACTATGAAACATAAAACCTACAGTTAGCTACTTTCGAGTATTTGGCCGTGTATGTTATGTGCTTGTTCCTGATCATTTACGGAGCAAATTTGACAAGAAAGCTGTTAGATGTATCTTTGTGGGATATGACAGCCAGAGAAAGGGGTGGAAATGTTGTGATCCAATTAGTGGAAGATGCTACACGTCACGAAATGTGGTATTTGATGAAGCAACTTCTTGGTGGTCCTCAGAGAAGGAGGTGTTGCCAGATTCGAGAGAATTTGGAGACAAGCTACAACAAAAGATGGGGGAGCATGATGTTCAACTCCAAACAAGTTCAGATGAATCAGAAGATCCAAATGGCGACGATGTCGAATAAAGAGTGACTCAGAATCCTTGGCAAACTGGCGTGTATCAACAACCAAACGAAGAAAGTGGGCCTAGTGAAACAGAAGAATCAATTCCACAATCTCAACTCCGAAGGTCAACAAGAATACGAAAGCCAAATCCCAAATATGCCAATGCATCCATAATTGAAGAAGCAACGGAGCCTGAGACGTTCGAAGAAGCATCGAAGAGTTCTGAGTGGATGACAACTATGAAAGAAGAGATCGATGCATTTCAGCAAAATCAAACTTGGGATATTGTACCAAAGATAAAAAATGTGAAACCCATATCTTGCAAATGGGTTTACAAGATAAAGCGCCGTCCAGATGGGTCAATCGAGAGGTACAAAGCGCGATTGGTAGCTCGTGGTTTCTCTCAACAGTATGGACTAGACTATGATGAAACATTTAGTCCAGTGGCGAAACTTACAATCGTACGAGTCTTACTTGCACTTGCAGCCAACAAAGACTGGAACTTGTGGCAGATGGATGTGAAGAATGCTTTTCTTCATGGAGAACTAGATCGAGAGATCTACATGACCCAACCAATGGGTTTTCAGAGTCAAGATCATCCTGAATATGTGTGTAAGCTGCGAAAAGCACTCTACGGATTGAAACAAGCACCTAGGGCGTGGTATGGTAAGATTGCTGAATTTCTAACGAAAAGTGGTTATTCAGTAACACCTGTAGATTCTAGCTTGTTTATCAAAGCCAATGAATGTAAGCTAGCTATCGTGCTAGTGTACGTGGATGACTTAATCATAACCGATGATGATGAGGCAGAAATTCTTCAGACGAAGGAGAATTTATTAGTTCGTTTCCAGATGAAGGAACTTGGACAACTTAAGCACTTCCTAGGTCTAGAGGTTGATCGCACACACGAAGGAATATTTCTATGTCAACAGAAATATGCTAAAGATTTGTTGAAGAGGTTTGGAATGCTCGAATGCAAGTCAACTTCAACGCCAATGGAACCAAATATCAAAATATGTGCACATGAAGGAAAAGATTTGGAAGATGCAACAATGTATCGACAATTGGTAGGTAGTCTGATCTACTTAACCTTGACCCGACCTGACATTTCTTATGCAGTTGGTGTGATGAGTCGGTATATGCAAAATCCAAAGAAGCCTCATTTGGAAGCAGTTCGACGAATACTGAGATATGTGAAGAATACAATTGACTATGGTCTTTTGTACAAGAAAGGTGAAGACTGCAAGTTAGTTGGTTATTGTGATGCTGATTATGCAGGAGATCATGACACCAGGAGATCAACAACTGGATATGTGTTTAAGCTTGGCTCTGAAACAATTTCTTGGTGTAGCAAAAGACAACCAACGGTATCATTGTCAACCACTGAAACTGAGTATCGAGCAGCAGCAATGGCAGCTCAAGAGAGTACATGGTTGATACAGTTGATGAATAATCTACATCAACCAGTAGATTATGCAATTTCGTTATATTGTGACAACCAATCGGCAATTCGGCTGGCGGAGAATCCTGTCTTTCATGCAAGAACTAAACATGTGGAAGTATATTACCACTTTGTTAGGGAAAAAGTTTTGCAAGAAGAGATTGAGATGAGGCAAATCAAGACAGATGAGCAAATTGCTGACTTGTTTACAAAAAGCTTGAGTGTTGGAAAGTTTGAACATTTCCGTCGTCAGCATGACGTGATTCAAAGAATGGAGGCTAACATTGAGGGGGAGTGTTGAAAATTCAATATTAGCCTAAATAAGTTCAAACCTAAATTAATTTGATGTCATTGCTTACATCAATTTAGTTTTGATGTCATTGCTTACATCAATTTAGTTTGGTGAAAATTAAGTATTTTTCTCATGTTTTAATTTCAATGGTTTAGATTATTTAGTGCTTATTTTAAAGAGTGGTTTAGATTGTTTCTTGTAACCTATAAATACCCTACTTGTATTTGAGTTTTATCATCCAACAATCAAAGCTTAATTATAAGCATTTGAAAGCTTTCTTAAGAGTTCTTTCCTTTTGCAATTTTGTGAGATTATTCTAAAGAGTTTTTTCTTCTTCTCGATCAATTAGAGTTTTTACTCTATTTTGATTCAACAAATATACTGGTCAATCTGATATCTTAATTGACTCTAGAAAATTTCAGTTAAATAATGTTCTTTTTTACCTAACATTACTAAATTTTTTTATCTGTTTCTAAGTTCACACAGGACAACATATTTTCACTTAAATTTCTGCTCGATGCTTGTTTTGTTCGAGATTTGCATTCTAGAAAAAAATTTCTTTAGGGTCATCAAGTTGGAGGACTTTATCGGTTTAGTAATACTGATAAGAATAATTTTGTTGATATCAATGATTTGTCTACTATTAGAGATAAAATGTCATGTCATTTAGCTGTTACTGATTCTTTAGAAATGTGGCATAAGCGGTGGACACCCTTCATTGGAAGTCTTGAAAGCAGCGCTGTCTAGATGTAATGTTTCAGTTCCTTTAAATAAATTAGATTCAGTTTTATGCAATGCTTGTCAATATGGGAAGTTCCATAAGCTGCCATTTGGTACATCTCGTATTGAGTATGCTAATCCTCTGGAACTGGTTGTAGCTGATGTATGGGGGCCTGCCTTAGTTTTTTTTGAATGGGTACAAATATTATGTTGCTTTTACCGACTCGTGTACTAGATACACGTGGCTTTATTTTTTGAAACAAAAAGCGCAGGTACGAGAAGTGTTCATTCAATTTCACAAGGAAGCCGAAAGACAGCTTGGAGTGAAGTTCAAATTGCTACAAACGGACTGTGGAGGGGAGTTTTCTGCACTTAAATCCTATCTTTCTTCTGAAGGGATATATCACAGGATGTCATGTCCTCATACCTCGGAGCAGAATGGCCTGGTTGAGCGTAAGCATCGACAAATAGTTGAAGTCGATCTCACAATGTTAGCCCAAGCTTCAATGCCTTTAAGGTTTTGGTCAGATACTTTTTCTAGTGTTGTCTTTTTAATTAACAGGACTCCAATCGGTGCTTTGTCAGGTATGATGCCTTATGAGAAATTTTTTCATAAACTTCCAGATTACAATTTTCTTAAGATTTTTGGCTACTTGTGTTATCCGCTGTTAAGACCATACAATAGGAATAAGTTTCAGTTCAGGTCTACTGCTTGTGTGTTCCTTGGTTACTAATCCACTCACAAAGGTTACAAGTGTCTTGAGCCTGGTGGTAGGATATATATTTCACGACATGTCAAGTTCAATGAGTGTGTGTTTCCCTTTTATAAAAGTAGTAAAAGTTTTTTCGATGTGAAAATTCTTATGTTGACAATATACTTCATGTCAACACTAGTTGTCTTGTGAATCGATCAACCTCTAGAGTTGTTTTACCTCCTATCCCAAGACAATTTTTTCTCAACATAAAGTAGCAATTGAGGTAGAGGGTGATGTTCAAGATCATTGTAAAAATATTTGTAGGTCCCGTTCCAATAATAGTCACGTTGGTCCTTTAACACAAAATAGTTCAAGGGTGTGGTTATGTTAGTCTACACATGTTTCATCTCTAGTTGATTCTCTCTCTCATATTTCATCACCCATTGCTCATTCTTCACCTATTGTTCCACATATATCACCGTTGATTTCTCCACTTCCATCCTCACCATATATTCCTATAAGCATCTCACCACCATTTACTCAAATACCATTATCATCTTCTACTCAATTATTGCCATTCACACAATCACCATCATCATCTTCCACTCAAATTCCATCTTCATCACCCACTCCACTATTATCACCTACATTACCACCTCTATCATCCACTCAATCATTTCTTCCACCATCCACTCAACCACCACCTCCATCATCTGTTCCATTATCATTGGTTCCTATTGTTCAGAATTCTCATCCCATGATTACAAGAGGGAAGACTGATGTGTTCAATCCTAAAGCCTATGTTGTGGAAGGTGACAGTGAGCCTTCAAATGTTTAGAAGCTCTACAACAGTCTTCTTGGAAAAGTGTTAAAAGTCAAGCAACAAGGCTAAACTTTCGGTGCCAACTTGCTGCCAAATTATTGAAGAATGAATTTTTCGGTGCAATAGGTCAAAAGTTGCAGCTAAATGGTTGAAAAAAATGGTAAAATCTCAAATTTTGTCATTATACTTTAGGGTATTTATAAGATTAGTCCTTAAGCTTCAACTATAAATATCCTAGCTCATTTAGCTTCAAAATCATCCCAAAGCATTCTAGCTTTCTTCCAATACTAGAGAGATTTTAGAGAGTTTCTTGAGAGTTGTTTTTTCCTTTTTATAAAGAGAGAATTATTATTGTTTTCTCCTTGGTAGATCGAAAGAAGTTGTAATTCCTATTTTCTCATAGTGAATTCTTCTACCGTTGCCCATGGTTTTTACCTGATACTATTTAGGGGTTTTTCACGTAAATTTTGTGTCTATTTTATCTTCATTTTTATTTTCTCAAATTATCAGTTATGATTTTGCTCTATTCGATAGCTGTCTTGGTATCATAGTCAGATTAGAGTTTGTAATATCTACTTATTATCTTTGTGGTTGCCACCAAAAGGTGGATCCTCCAACATAAGAAAGTAAGAAGGTATTACCCATTCTTTGAAGGTTCTAGAGAACTATTCACGATAGTGAAATAGTAGGAGCTATCCGAAATAGAAGCTATGGCAACAAAATTTGATATTGAAAAATATAATGGGAGAAATTTCTCATTGTGAAAATTGAAGATGAAGGCTATCCTGAGGAAAGACGGGTGTCTAGCGGCTATCAGTGAAAGGCCGAAGGATTTCACAGATGACAACAAATGGAACGAAATGGTCGGGAATGGTATGACAAACTTTCATCTAGCATTAGCAGATAAAGTATTGTCAAGCATCGAGGAGAAGAAGACAACTAAGGAGATATGAGATCATCTCACCAAATAGTATGAGGCCACATCGTTGCACAATAAAATTTTCCTTAAGAGGAAATTGTACACTCTTCGGATATCAGAATCTACTTCTGTGACGGAGCACTTAAACACTCTGAACACGTTATTTTCTCAGCTTACATCCTTAAGATGTACAATAAGAGAACAAGAACGTGCTGAACTTCTACTTCAAAGTCTACCTGATTCGTATGATCAACTCATCATCAACTTGACAAACAATAATGTCACCAGTCTAGTCTTCGATGACATTGCAGCTGCTGTTCTACAAGAAGAAAATTGGCGCAAGAACAAGGAAGACAGACAAGTAAATCTGCAACAAGCAGAGGCATTGACAATGATGAGAGAGAGATTAACAGAACGTGACCAAAGCAGCAGTCACAAACATGGTAGATCGAAGTCGAGGAGCAAGAAGAATTTAAAGTGCTATAACTGTGGAAAGAAGGGTCACTTGAAGAAGGATTGTTGGAGTCTAAATAAAAACTCTAATCCACAAGGTAATACCACAAACACTTCAGATGATGGAGATGCTCTATGTTGTGAAGAGTCAACCACCGTGAAAGGTAGAAAACGATTTGCAGATATATGGCTCATTGATTCGGGTGTAACATATCACATGACCTCAATAAGAGAATGGTTCCATCATTATGAATCAGTCTCAGGAGGATTTGTGTATAGTTGCAATGATCATGCCTTAGAGATCGTTGGTGTGGGAACCATCAAATTGAAGATGTATGATGGAATAATTAAAGTTGTTCGAGATGTGCGACACGTGAAAGGCCTGAAGAAAAATTTATTATCCTACGGATTGTTGGATAATAATGCAAGCAAGATTGAGTTACGGAAAGGAATCATGAAGGTGTTCTGTGGAGCGCTTGTGGTGCTGAAAGGCGAAAAGATAGTTGCAAACTTATACATGCTGAAGGGAGAGACTTTGCTAGAAGCAGAAGCCTCTGTTGCCTCATGTAGTTCAGATTCTGCAATGTTATGGCATCAAAAACTTAGACATATGTCAGAACAAGGAATGAAAGTCCTTATGGAGCAAAAGCTACTTCCAGGCTTGACAAATGTATCACTTACTCTGTGTGAGCATTGCATAACAAGTAAGCAGCACCGGTTGAAATTCAACACATCAAATTCTAAAGGCAAAAGTGTTCTAGAATTGGTTCACTCTGACGTATGACAAGCACCAGTTACATCCCTAGGTGGAGCAAAATACTTTGTCTCATTTATTGATGACTACTCCAGGTTATGCTAGGTGTACCCTATTAAGAAGAAGTCAGATGTGTTTTCAACTTTCAAAAACTTCAAAGCGCGGGTGGAACTTGATTCTGGAAATAAGATCAAGTGTTTCAGAACAAATAATGGAGGAGAATACACAAGAAAAGAATTTGATGACTTTTGTAGGAAAGAAGGCATCAAAAGATAGTTCACAGTGGCGAACACTCCTCAACAAAATGGAGTGGCAGAGCGGATGAACAAAACCTTGTTAGAAAGAACAAGAGCAATGTTGAGGGATGCAGGCCTAGAAAAATCTTTCTGGGTAGAAGCAATCAATACTGCCTGTTATTTGGTGAATCGAGCTCCATCAACTACAATAGAGCTGAAGACACCAATGGAGATGTGGACTAGTAAACCAACTGATTATTCAAACCTCCATATATTTAGAAGTATTGTGTATGTGATGTACAACTCCCAAGAAATTTCAAAGCTGGATCCAAAATCCAGGAAATGCAAATTCTTGGGGTATGCTGATGGTGTAAAGGGGTATCGCTTATGGGATCCCACTGCCCGCAAAGTGATCATCAGCAGGGATGTTATTTTTGATAAAGATAAACTACAAAGAAAAAAAGATGATGATAGCGCTGAAAAGTCAGAGACTACACAGATAGATGTGGAAAAGGAGGTTGAACAAGGAGATTCTTCTGAAGCAGAACCAGCACATGATGAACAAGAACCAGAGAGTTCTGAAGCACCAACAACTCATCAATCAGATCGCGTGAGAAGACATCCCAATTGGCACTCAGATTATGTTATAGAAGGTAATATTGCATACTGCCTTTTAACAGAGGATGGTGAGCCATCAACATACCAGGAGGCAATAAATAGCTCAGATGCTTCACTGTGGATGATGGCGATACAAGAAGAAATTGAAGCCCTTCATAAAAACAAACATGAGACCTTGTGCCACTACCTCAATGAAGGAATCCAATTGGTAACAAACGGGTCTTCAAAATCAAGCGAAATGGTGACGATCAAGTAGAGAGGTATCGTGCAAGACTGGTGGTCAAAAGATATGCTCAAAAAGAATGTATTGATTTTAATGAAATATTTTCTCTTGTGGTTTGACTAACAACAGTTCGAGTAGTTTTGACAATGTGTGCTACATTGAACTTACATCTAGAGCGGCTAGATGTTAAAATAACTTTTCTTCATGGAAATCTTGAAGAAGATATATATATGCTCCAGCCTGAAGGTTTTGAAGAAAAAGAAGAAAAGAAGAACTTGGTTTGTAGGTTGAACAAATCTCTGTACGGTCTAAAGCAGGCGCCGAGGTGTTGGTATAAGAGATTTGATTCATTCATTATGTGCCTTGGATACAATAGACTTAATGCAGACCCTTGTGCTTATTTCAAGAGGTCTAGTGATAACGATTTTGTTATATTGCTGTTGTATGTGGATGACATGTTGGTTGCAGGACCCAACAAAGATCATATTGAAGAATTAAAGGCACAATTGGGTAGGGAATTTGAAATAAAGGACTTGGGATCAACAAACAAGATTCTAGGGATGCAAATTCATCGAGACAGAAGAAATAGGAAGATTTGGCTTTCACAAAAGAATTACTTCAAGAAGATCTTGTCAAGATTCAACATGCAAGATTGTAAGCCAATTTCTACCCCTCTTCCTATTAACTTCAAATTATCCTCCAGTATGAGTCCTAGCAGTGAAGAAGAGAGGATGAAGATGTCTCGAGTACCGTATGCATCAGCAGTGGGAAGTTTAATGTTCGCTATAATATGCACAAGACCAAACATTGCACAAGCAGTGGGAGTGGTTAGTCGGTACATGGTGAATCCAGGCAAAGAGCGTTGGAATACTGTAAAGAGGATCCTGAGATACATTAAAGGGACCTCAAATGTTGTATTATATTACGGAAGATCAAACTTACTAATCAATGGGTATGTCGATTCTGACTATGCAGAGGATTTGGATAAAAGCAAATCTACAACATGATATATGTTTAAAGTTACTGATGGAGCTGTAAGCTGGATTTCTAAGTTGCAGTCAGTTGTGACTACATCCACAACAGAAGCAGAATATGTAGTAGCTACACAAGCCAATAAAAAAGTAATTTGGTAGAAGATGCTTTTGGAGGAGCTTGGGAATAATCAAGAGTATGTCTCTATGTTTTGTGACAATCAAAGCGCCTTGCATTTAGCAAGGAATCCAGCATTTCATTCAAGGACAAAACACATACTAGTTCAGTACCATTTCATTCGTGAAAAGGTGGAAGAAGGGACGGTAGATATGCAGAAGATCCATACCAAATACAACATAGCAGATTTCATGACGAAGGCGATCAACGCTGATAAATTTACCTGGTGTCGATCCTCTTGTGGCCTGTCAGAGACGTAAGCAACATGATGGTACAAAGTAGAAAGAATGGTGTTAAGATATGATTGTTCCAATCAAATCTTCAAGTGGGAAATTGTTAAAAGTCAAGCAACAAGGCTAATCTTTCGGTGCCAACTTGCTGCCAAATTATTGAAGAATGAATTTTTCGGTGCAATAGGTCAAAAGTTGTAGCTAAATGGTTGAAAAAATGGTAAAATCTCAAATTTTGTCATTGTACTTTAGGGTATTTATAAGATTAGGCCTTAATCTTCAACTATGTTGAGTTAATCGATTGACTGAATCGGCCAAGAGGGGGGTGAATTAGCAATAAAAATTTTGGTGGAAGCTTTTGCAGAAAATTGAAAGAAATTGCACAGTGATTTAGAGTGGTTTGACTTTATAAACCAAAGTCTACGTCCACTACCTTAACTATCCACACTAAGGATTTTCCAACAAATTCACTAATTTGTTCTTTCTTTTGAGGCCAAAGAGATAACCTTACAACTCCCTCAAGAATATACCCCAATTCTTGAGAACACTCTTTTCTCAAAGAGAAATACAAATTTGCAAACTTACAAGAAAAACCTCACAAGGCAAATATGTTTGCACAATTCTAGAACAAAGAAAGAACACTCAAGAATAAATACAATTGAGCACAATAAGTGTTCTTGAAAGCAAAATGAATATTGAATGAAAAATAGGCTTGAAATGCTCAAACTTGAGGTTTGATGCTTTCTCTTTGATTCTCTCTTGATTCTAATTGCTTGATGTTTCTTGTTATTGATCAATGGCTTCTAAGCTTGCTTAAATACACCTTGAATCACTTCTGAACGTTGGGGATAATTAGAGAAAATAATATAGCCGTTTTAGTGTGAAAATAATTAATAAAACAGTTTGGAGCGTGGGGGGAATCGGTACCCCCTATGGGGAATCGGTTCCCTAAGTGTAAAATTCAAATATTTCGACCGTTATACAAGGGGGAATCGGTACCCCCTGGGGGGAATCGGTTCTCTCCGAGCATACTGGAATTCTCGGAGCCAAACCATTCAGGGGGGAATCGGTACCCCCTTAGAGGGGAATCGGTTCCCTCTGAGCAATCTGGAATTTTTGGCTTTGAAATGGTTCTAAATACTTTGTAAAATTATTTTGAAATTGTTTTAAGATTAAAACTTTATTTTACACTTTGAGTAAGGATTAAAAATGATCTTTGAAAGATTTGGAGTATTGTTTTGATATTCGAATAATTCTATCGAATATACTTAGAAAATCATTTGGAAAATCTTAAAATTCATTTAACTTAATTTGTTATATCGAAATATTAAAATGTTTTCAACAATCTCCCCCTTTTTGATATAACAAAACATTTTAGTAATTTTAAGATTTTGAAATCAAGTTTTGAAATTACCCCCCTTACTTTAACACTTCTCCCATTTATCATTTAAAAACACTTTAACACTTCTCCCATTTATCATTTAAAAACACTTTAACACTTCTCCCCCTTTTTGTTAAATAAAAAAGACATTTTAAAGAATTTAAACAAGGTTTTGAAATCATTTAGCCAATTGATTATATATAATATAAGCTGCTAAGATCACAAGCAATAGAAACGTTAGCCATTAGTTTCATAATCAATATTCATAATTAATGTGAAATGGCAAAATTGGTCATATATCTAATCATGAAGTAAATGATGCAATAATGAATAAATTTAATCACACCAAATAGATAATTTCTAACCATTCATAAATCCAAACAAATTCAAAGTCAATCAATCCACAAATTCAAACAAAATATTCAAAATGTTAAAACAATAAGTTTGGAGTTCAAAGCAAAACATTGAATCACATATCCAGATCAGAAGGAGGAAAACGAGCTCGCATAGCGGCCATTTCGTTAGTGAGGTCATTAATACGTGCGTTGGTTGCTTCATTATTTGCACGCATTTCCCGAAGAATATCTAATTGTTGAGCTCCCATTGTGGATAAATGGGACTCTATAGAAGTAAAGCGTGAATCCATAGTAGCGTATCGAAAATCGAATGTCTCCATAAAGGATTGGAAATATGGAGGCATTGGATGCGTTTGTTGTGCTTGCTCTTCGGGCTGCTCCTCGGCCTGCTCAGGCTCATCTTCGGCTTCATCGATGTCTCGCATTAATTGCTCAAGCTTGAGATCTTCGTCAACTTCGGGTGGAGCTTGTGAAGAACTAGCTCCCGGAGTAGAAGATCGAACCCATTCACCGGTTTCCTTATCCTTAATCCATCATGCTCTCGTTAAGGAAAGAAGGTTAATTTGTTTCTTAAGGGGAAAAACGGCATCTAGACCGACTCTAAGCCCAGCTTTGGAAAACAGATTACTTAAAATGAAACCGTAAACAAGAGATGAACATAGTTTTTTGTTAGGAACAAGATTTACGGTTTCAACAATTTCAGCAAAAATAATCTGAGGTAGGTTGATTTTAATATTGTTTTCGAAACAATGTAACCACCAAAGATCTAAGGCTCTAAGAGTAGAATAACGACCTCCGGATGGTCGAAACCACGAAGAAATAATTAGATGAAGTAAACGTTCATGAAGGTCTAGGACACTTGCATTATCCCTTCTTTTATAACGAGATCCTAAAACCTGTTTTTCATTTGAAATACCATCATTATCTAATCCGAATGTATTGGCTATGTAAGCCGAGTCAATATATAAGAATTTTCCTAGAAGGTAGGAACGAATTCCTATGGTTTCAGTTTCAGTTTGGTTTTTAACACAAACGGCATTAGAATAGAAAATACGAACAAGTTGATGGTAAATGATGGGTTCAAGGTCAAAGAGTTTATCAAATTTCCACTCTTGTAAAAGAGGAAGATATTTAAAATTGATAGCTAACATAGCTTGACGAGAAGGAATACGTTCTTCCCGGATTTTGTAAGAGTCAAAATATTGATAATACCAAAAACGATGATTTCTAGGACCAGGATGATTGAAATACGAATCTTGAATAGTCAAGTTAGGATCAATGGGATTAGGATTAGAAATTGGAATAGAATGAGGATTTGGAGGTGGATTTGGTTGACGGTGTGAACGACTAGATGAAGACCTAGCACGTTTAGGATTGGACATGGTTTAAGAAATCGGAATAGAATTGATAACCTGCAATTTAGAAAACACATGTATGCAATTCAATCAATCCCAAAACTCAATTGAGTCCTCAATATTTCAAGGTTCTCTAAATTAATCCTAATGGGCAAAGTTTTTGAAAAACTTTTGAAAAATATGGTTTTGAGAATAAATATATGTATAGTTTTCATAATAACAACATAATTTAATCAAAACACAATAATTTGAAAATTAATTTTTTTTTATTTCGAAAATTTAGAAAATTTTGAAAAAAAATATTGTGTTTTTGATGAAATTAGTTGTAATATCTAGTTTCTAATCACTAAATAATCAATGCCCGATCAAAAATTCAACCTAGAACTAATTAAAACTAGTTATATGTTCATAAATTGATAAAAAGAAGTTTTGGAAAAATACCTTGAATGATTTCGGATTTGAGTGAGATTAGATGAAGTTTGCACGTTTTTTATGATTCCAACAGGTTTAGAGGATGATATTTGAAGTGAATTTCGATTAAAAACGTTGATTTGAGGCAAGAATGGAGATTTGAGAGAGTAGAGGGAAGAAACGGCGTGAAGGAATAAGAGAGGGTTTGAGCAAATATTGGGTTCTGCCCGTGTTAAAACCAGAACCCTAGGGGGGTATCGATTCCCCTGTGGGGGGAATCGGTTCCCCTTCAAAGGGGGAATTGGTTCCTTTAAGGGGGGATCGATTCCCTCTGCACCAAAATGCTAAAATCCGATTTTAAACATCTAAAATGCTAAATTAATTTCCTCTAGTGGTATTGGAAACTCATATATTGAAAATTAATCATGTTCAAACAATTCAATTAATCTTTAAACGATATTTGAACATAAAATTAATTTTTCATCAAGAATCATAAACTCCCCCTAACTAATAGCAATGAATGCAATCAAAAAAATTATTATTATAAGCATTTTTCATTTATTATTAAAAGTGCTAAAATTATTTTAAACACTCAGTGAAGATAGATTGGTCAAACCTAATTCTCTCCTAAGTGTCCAAAATCGTTCCTTGTCTAAAGGTTTTGTAAAGATATCCGCTAATTGGTGTAAAGTATCAACAAATTCTAGAACTACATCTTCCTTAGTGACATGGTCTCTAATGAAGTGATGTCTTATTTCAATGTGCTTAGTTCTAGAGTGTTGGATGGGATTTTTAGTGAGACAAATAGCACTAGTATTGTCACACTTGATAGGAATGGTACCTACTTCAATTCCATAATCAAAAAGTTATTGTTTCATCCATAAAACTTGTGCACATCAACTACCAGCTGAAATGTATTCGGCTTCAGTGGTAGATAATGCAACACAATTTTGTTTCTTTGAAAACCAAGAAATTAGCATATTTCCAAGGAATTGGCAAGTACCAGAGGTGCTTTTCCTATATAATTTGAATCCTCCATAATCCGCATCAGAAAAAGCATGCAAGCTAAAGCTAGAGTCTCTAGGATACCAAAGTCCTAAACTAGGAGTGTCTTTAAGTTATCTAAAGATTCTCTTAACAGCTAGTAAATGTGATTCCTTAGGACATGATTGAAATCTAGCACATAAGCAAACACTAAACATAATATCCGGTCTACTTGCAGTTAGATAAAGTAGAGATTCAATCATTGACCTATATAATTTAACATCTACACATTTACCTCCTTCATCTAAGTCAAGCTTTGTTGAAGAGCTCATTGGAGTGTCATGAGGTTTCCCATTTTCCAGTCCAAACTTCTTGAGCATATCTTTAACGTACTTAGCTTGACTGATGAAGATGCCATATTTTCTTTGCTTGATTTGGAGTCCCAAGAAAAATGAGAGCTCCCCCATCATGCTCATCTCAAACTCACTTTGCATTAGCTTAGAAAATTCTTGGCAAAGAACATCATTAGTAGAACCAAATATTATATCATACATAAATTTGAACTACTAAAAATCTTTACCTTTATGCTTCAAAAATAATGTAGTGTCAACCTTCCCTTTTGAAACCCCTTTTTCAATTAAAAAATTTGACAATCTTTCATAGCAAGCTCTAGGAGCTTGCTTTAAACCATAAAGAGCTTTTGTCAATTTTAAAACATGATCCGGAAAATTTGAATCTTCAAACCTGGAGGTTTTCACATACACTTATTTTTTATAAACCATTTAAAAATGCACTTTTAACATCCATTTGATATAATTTAAATTCATTGAAACATGCAAATGAGCAACAAGTCTAGCCTTGTTTCTCACTATATTACCACTCTCATCAAGCTTATTCCTAAATACCCATCTAGTACCTAATAGATTTATTACTAGGCCTTTCAACTAATGTCCATACTTTACTTCTCTCAAATTGATTTAACTCTTCTTGCATAGCCATAATCCAATGTTCATCATTTAATGCTTCTTTAATATTCTTAGGCTCTATGCATGAGATAAATGCAACATAATTACAAATATTTCTAAGAGAAGATCGAGTTGTTACCCCTTTTGATGGATCACCTATAATTTCACCATCCTTGACATAGTTGTACTCTCTTGGATAAGATACTTCCCTTTCTTCAATGGTTGGATTCTCAAGAGGATCATGAGTTTCCTTTTTTCGTTTCTTCCTTTGATGATGGTTCTCCAATGTCATGTCTAACGTCATTTGTATTTATAACACCTACATCATCATTCACACAAGAATCCTTCATCGAAAGGGGATTATCATCGAAAACAACATGTATAGACTCTTCTACAACTAAAGTTCTTTTATTAAATACACGATAGGCTTTAGAATTTAAGGAATAACCCAGAAAAATTCCTTCATCACTTTTAGCATCAAATTTGCCAAGGTTTTCTTTACCGTTGTTTAAAACAAAACATTTACATCCAAAAGGATGAAAATAACTAATGTTAGGCTTTTTATTTTTGAAAATTTCATATGGAGTTTTCTTTAAAATTGGCCTAATCATTACTCGATTTACAACATAACAAGCGGTATTTGTGGCTTCCGCCCAAAAATATTTTGACAAATTATTTTCACAAAGCATGGTTCTAGCCATTTCTTCTAAAGTTCAATTTTACCTCTCAACAACTCCATTTTGTTGAGGGGTTCTAGGTGCTGAAAAATTATGGCTAATACCGTTAGAGTTACAAAATTAAGTAAATCCAAGATTTTCAAATTCAGTTCCATGATCACTCCTAACACTAGTTATAGAGTAACCTTTTTCATTTTGGATTACTTTTGAAAAAGTGATGAATTGTTCTAATGCTTCATCTTTAGTATTTAAAATAGAACCCAAGTATATCTAGAATAGTTATCTACCAAGACAAATGCATATTGTTTTCCACCCAAGCTAGTAGTTCTAGTTGGCCCAAAAAGATCTAAATGGATCAATTATAAAACTCTACTAGTTGATACATCATTAATGCCATAACCACTATCATGTTCATCCTTAGCAACTAGGCATAAATTAGTCATTCAAAAGAATCTAAATGCATGTATTGTTTCCTATTCTATGACCAACAAGCATAATCCGATTAGATGCAATGTCAATGACTTTACAACCGTTAATTTCAAATAAGACATTGAATCCTTTATCGCATAATTGACTAATACTCAATAGATTATGCTTTAATCCATTCACATATAAAACTTTTTAATTTGTATGGAAGAGGTATTACCTATTGTACCAATACCTTCAATGTGACCTTTTGAATTGTCTCCAAAGTCACTTCTCCTCCATTTTTGGCGTTAAGCTCAATGAACCGGCTTTTGTCTCCGGTCATGTGTCTTGAGCATCCACTATCAAGATACCATGAATTTGAATTTGTTTCTCATGCCTTGTAGCAATGCTCCTTTCCCTACAAACATAGATTAATTTTTGATTTTTGGTACCCAAATTCTTTTGGGTCCATATTCATTCGTTTCCAAAATCCTAGTCCCCTTAGGTATCCATTTGTGTATGATATTTTTATCTTTAGTAGTAATGAGTTCTTTAGGAACCCACATACTTCTAACGATTTTTCCATTAGAGGTTCTTTGGGGACCTCTATGATTGTAGTTTCTAAAACTTTTTCTAACAAAGTTGGATTTGAATTTCCACCTTTTTCAAATATTTTGTTCCAACTTTATCAAAAGAAGTTTTAAGATCATCAATTTTCTTTTGATGATCATCATTGATCTTTGAAAGTAAATTTTGCAAATCTAAATTTTTCTTTTCAAACTCTTCTAGTTTGATTTGCAAATCTTTGATTTTACTTTCAAGATCGTTGTTGGTTTTGGATATGAGTTTGTTTTCATTTTTCAATTTTGAAACATCATTTTTATATTTTAAAAATAATTTCTCATAATTCGAAGCCAACCCATTATATTCCTCTAATAACTCATCATAGGATAAATCATCAAAATCGGATGAGTTAGAGGTTACCTTAGAATCTTCCCCAAATGCCATCAAGCACAAGTTAGCTACTTCTTGTTCCTCTTCATCAGAACTTTCTTCATCGCTCCATGTAGCCACATGAGCCTTGTGCTTATTCTTTGATTGACCCTTTTTCTTCAATTGTGGGCAATCATATTTGACATGCCCTGCTTTTTGCATTCGTAGCAAATGATTGACCCTTCTCTTTCAGTTCATTTTTGAAGCCTTCATTTCGTTTGAATTTTCTTCCTCAATAATAAGGTCTCATCATTTTTCTGAACCGTTTGGCAAACAATGTCATTTCCTCGTCATCGTCATCGTTATTTGAACCACTCTCATCTTTTGTGGATTTGAGAGCAACTCCAATGTTTTTCTTCTTCTCCTTCTCCTTTGGTGTCTCGTCAATCTTGTCGAGGTCCACCTCATCTTCGACCATCATTTCATGAGTGAGGAGTGACCCAATTAACTCTTCAAGAGTTAAGGACGTTAAGTCCTTAGACTCGATGATTACCGTCTTCTTTGATTGCCACGATTTTGGGAGGGAGTAAACTAACTTCCTCACAAGCTTTTCATTTGAAATGATCTCTCCATATGATTTGAGACCATTGACAATCGTTGAATATCTATCCGTCATAGCTTTGATATCTTCATTTGGTTTCATCCTGAAATTTTCATAGCTATGCGTTAGAATACTAATTTTAGATTTTTTTACCTCATCGGTACCTTCATGAGTGACTTAAAGTTTGTCCCATATTTTTTTGGCGGTTGTACACGATGAAACTCTTATGTATTCATCTGGTCCAAGAGCACAAAAAAATGATATGGATGGCTTTGGAGTTGAGCTGGAACATTCTTGTCTCTCATTCACTCCACAACCTTGGATGAGTGAGAGGTTTGATGTATCCTTCTTCTACAGCATTCCATGCTCCCATGTCACTTTCTTGAATGAAGTACATCCTTCTATTCTTCCAATAGGCATAGTTAGCTCCATTGAAGAAAGGAGGCTTATTGACGGGCATCGAGTCGAGACCGGAGTCTAAGTTTGAAGAGGAGGCCATTGATGACTTTGATTATCGATATAACTCTTCCCGAATCAACTCAAGAGGCGATTAAACCTTCAAATGAGTTAGGCTCTGATGCCAATTGTTGATTAATCGATTGACTGAATCGACCAAGAGGGGGGTGAATTGGCAATAAATATTTTGGTGGAAGCTTTTGCAGAAAATTGAAAGAAATTGCACAGCGATTTAGAGTGGTTCGACTTTATCAACCAAAGTCTACGTCCACTACCTTAGCTATCCACACTAAGGATTTTCCAACAATTCACTAATTTGTTCTTTCTTTTGAGGCCAAAGAGATAACCTTACAACTCCCTCAGATATACCTCAATTCTTGAGAACACTCTTTTCTCAAAGAATACAAATTGCAAACTTACAAGAAAAACCTCACAAGGCAAATATGTTTTGCACAATTCTAGAACAAAGAAAGAACACTCAAGAATAAATACAATTGAGCACAATAAGTGTTCTTGAAAGCAAAATGAATATTGAATGAAAATAGGCTTGAAATGCTCAAACTTGAGGTTTGATGCTTTCTCTTTGATTCTCTCTTGATTCTAATTGCTTGATGTTTCTTGTTATTGATCAATGGCTTCTAAGCTTGCTTAAATACACCTTGAATCACTTCTGAACGTTGGGGATAATTAGAGAAAATAATATAGCCGTTTTAGTGTGAAAACAATTAATAAAACAGTTTGGAGCGTAGGGGGAATCGGTACCCCCGATGGGGAATCGGTTCCCTAAGTGTAAAATTTAAATATTTCGACCGTTATACAAGGGGGAATCGGTACCCCCTGGGGGGGGGAATCGGTTCCCTCCGAGCATACTAGAATTCTCGGAGCCAAGCCATTCAGAGGGGAATCGGTTCCCTCTGAGCAATCTGGAATTTTTGGCTTTGAAATGGTTCGAAATACTTTGTAAAATTATTTTGAAATTGTTTTAAGATTAAAACTTTATTTTACACTTTGAGTAAGGATTAAAAATGATCTTTGAAAGATTTGGAGTAATGTTTTGATATTCGAATAATTCTATCGAATATACTTAGAAAATCATTTGGAAAATCTTAAAATTCATTTAACTTAATTTGTTATATCGAAATATCAAAATGTTTTCAACAAACTATAAATACCCTAGCTCATTTAGCTTCAAAATCATCCCAAAGCATTCTAGCTTTCTTCCAATAATAGAGAGAATTTAGAGAGTTTCTTAAGAGTTGTTTTCTCCTTTTTATCAAGAGAGAATTATCATTGATTTATCCTTGGTAGATTGAGAGAAGTTGTAATTCTTATTTTCTCATAGTGAATTCTTCTATCGTTGCCCGTGGTTTTTACCCGATACTATTTAGGGGTTTTCCACGTAAATTTTATGTCTCTTTTATCTTCATTTTTATTTTCTCAAATTATAAGTTGTGATTTTGCTCTATTCGATAGCCGTCTTTCGCAACAAAAAGTGATGTGGAGGCTGAATATTCTACCCTTTTGAAGAATGGTACCTAGGTTTTGGAAACATTGCCGCCCACTCGTAAATCAGTTGGGTGTAAATGGTTGTTCAAAGTGAAACGAACACCAGATGGCTCTGTGGATCGGTTTAAAGCCAGACTTGTGGTAAAGGGCTATTCACAAATTGTGGGAAGTGATTTTCGACGATCAGGCAAATTGACATCAACAATACTTTTTTAAATGGTGATTTGTGTTGAGTTAATCGATCTACGGAATCGGCCAAGAGGGGGGTGAATTGGCAATTAAAAATTTCGTGGAAGCTTTTGTAGAAAATTTAAAGTAATTGCACAGCGATTTACAGTGGTTCGACTTTCTTAAACAAAGTCTACGTCCACTACCTTAGCTATCCACACTAAGGATTTTCCAACAAATTCACTAATTTGTTCTTTCTTTTGAGGCCAAAGAGATAACCTTACAAAATCCCTCAAGAGTATACCCCAACTCTTGAGAACACTCTTTTTCCCAAAGAGAAGATTACAAATTTGCAAACTTACAAGAAAACCTCACAAGGTAAGATGTTTGCACAATTCTAGAACAAAGAAAAGAACACTCAAGGATAAATACAATTGAGTACAAAAGTGTTCTTGAAAGAAAATGAATATTGGATGAAAAATAGGCTTGAAATACTCAAACTTGAGGTTTGATGCTTTTCTCTTTGATTCTCTCTTGATTCTATTGATTGATGTTTCTTGTTGTTGATCAATGGCTCCAGAACTTGTTTAAATACCCTTGAATCAATTCTGAACGTTGGTGATAATTAGTGGGGATAATAGAGCCGTTTAAGTGTGAAACATTAATTTTTCTAGGTGGAGCGTCTCATGCATCGATGCATGATCAAGTATGCATCGGTGCATTCGTGTAAAATTCAAATATTTTGACCGTTGAACACTTGATGCATCGTGCACCAAGTGTGCATCGATGCATGAAATGCATTCGATGTTTGAAAATAGCCTGATGCATCGATGCATGGCTTGTGCATCGATGCATCAAATGCATTCAATGTTTTGAAAATATTCAGAGTGCATCGATGCATGGAGAGTGCATCGGTGCATGGAATGCATTCGATGTTCAATTAATTCATCGATGCATCGACTGATGCATCGGTGCATGCCTTTGAATAATTGATTTAAGGCATGTTTTTGGTTCAAAATACTTTGTGAAAATTGTTTCAAAAATAGTTTAAGTACAAATCACAATTTTACACATTTAGTAAGGATTAAAATTGATCTTGAAAAACTTGGAGTAATAATTTGATATTCGTTAATTGAATCGAATTTGTAAAATCATTTGTGAAATCTTAAAATTCATTTAACTTAATTTGTTATATCGAAATATCAAAAAATATTTTCAACAATCTCCCCCTTTTTGATATAACAAAACATTTGAATAATTTTAAGATTTGTTTAAGAAATTATTTTTGAAATCGATTTTGAAAAACTTACTCCCCCTTACTATAGCACATCTTAAATTTTCTCCCCCTTTTTGTTAAATCAAAAGACTCTATATAAACGTTTTAAACAAGAATTTGAAAAACATTAGCCAATTGATTTATTAATAAAGCTGCTAAGATCACAATCAAAAGAGAGATTAGCCATTAGTTTCATAAACAATATTCATAATAAAATGAAATGGCATAATTGGTCATATATCTAATGATGCAAAATAAAAAATTCAAACCAAATATATTAAAATTAAGTTCAAACATTCAAGCATCCAAACATCCAAACAAACATAAACATTCAAATCAAAAGTTTAACAATCCAAGTTCTTAAAGTTTAAAACCAATATCATCAAATAACGTTTAATCATCCATAGCGGAATCGGAGGAGGAGGATATGAGCTCTAACTTCAAGAGTAAGAGCATCCATACGATCACGCATCTCCCTCTGAAACTCAGTAATCGTAGACTCCATGGAAGCAAAACGCAGATCAAACGACTCTAGAAATGATTGGAAATAAGGTGGCGTTTGATCATCTTGCCGAGCTGGTACTTCCTCGTCAATATCTCTCATAAGCTTTTGAAGCTCTGGATCATTATCAGCGTCAGGAGCTGGAGGAGGAGGAGGAGCACGAGAAGAACTAGTAGCAGCTCGTGAAGAACTAGCTCCCGGGGTTTGCTTACCGGGTCGAAAAGACCATAGTCCGGTGTTCTCATCCAATTTCCAATCCGATTTCTTTAAGGATGTGATATTGATTGGGTTTTGGAGCAGAATAGGATTGTCAAAGGAGACATCTAGGCCGAGTTTGATAAAAAAATTGCTTATTAGACAACCATAAGGTAGGGTTTATACATGCTTTGAGGGAATGATGTTTATGATATCGACAAGCGCGCTAAAGACAATATGTGGAAAATTGATTTTCTTTTTGTTCTTTATACAGTGCATCCACCATAAGTCTGTAGTACATAGTGTGGAGTACCGACCTGCGGATGGTCTAAACCACCAAGAGATCATTAAGTGAAGAAATCGATCGTGGTGAGACCTAAAGGTACTGACACTAGCATTAGGGAGATATGGATATTCCACATCTTCCTTCTCATTAAATAAACCCTTGTCATCTAAACCAAAATGAGATGCGATGGATTCAGAAGTAATAGTGATATATTGTCCTAAAAGATAGGATCTAATCGCTATAGTACCGCCTGAGTTGTGTTCTGAATACAAACCGCATTGGAATAAAAGATGCGGACAAGTTGGTGAAAGACGATGGGTTGAAGAGAAAAGAGTTTATCAAACTTCCATCGGCGAAGAATTGAGAGGTATTCAAATTCAAGTTTTATCATAGCTTGTAGAGAAGGAATACGCTCTTCCCTAATACGATAGGATTGGAAGGAGTTCATGTACCTAGAGTACAATTCATCCCTACGGTTTTCAGGCATGTTAAAACAAGTACTAATGAGGGATGAAGGAATATTGGATGGATTTTGAGGTCTAGGAGCGGGAGGACGGTTTTGGTGAGACCGACTCAAGGATGATCTAGGGCGTTTGGGATTAGACATGATTAGGGAAGTTGAAAAAGAAATATCACCTGCAATTTAAAAACACATGTATGCAAAAATTCAATCCCAAAACTCAAATGAGTCCTCAATAATTCAAGGTTCTCAAACATAATTCTAATGGGCAAAGTTTTGAAAACTATTTAAAATTAATATCATAATACGCATAGTTTTCATGAAAACAACACAATTGAGTCAATAATTTTCGAAATAAATTTTTTTTTAAATTCAAAATTTCCAAATAACTTTGAAAAATTATGCGTTTTTGATGAAATTCGTTGTAGAAACTAGTTTTGAATCATCATATAGCCAATGCCTGATAATTATTTCAAACTAGAACTAATCTAAACTAGTCCTAAGTTCAAAAATTTAATGAAATAGAGTTTTTGTGAAAATACCTTGAAAAATTCGGATTGAGGGGAATGAGGAGATGTTTTTCGCGATTTAATGAGTGTAGCAGGTTTGTAGGATGAAAAACTTGAAGAATCCGATGTTTTCCCGAAGATTTTGAGCAAAAATAGAGATTTGAGGTGAGAGTGGGACGAACGGCCGTGAGTTTATGTTTTAGGTTTTGAGAAAAATGAAGAAGATGAAGATTTTAAACCTAAAACCCGACGGATGCATCGGTGCATGGTCTTATGCATCGATGCATATTCAAGGATGCATCGATGCATTGTTAAATGCATCGGTGCATGAAGCACAAAAATGTCAAAAATCCGTTTTAAAACACTTAAAATGCTAAATATTTGGCTCTAATGGTAATGGCAACTCATATATCAAAAATTAATTATGTTCAATCAATCAAATTAATCTTCAAACTTTATTTGAACATAAAATTAATTTTTATTAAGAATCATAAACTCCCCCTAACTAATAGCAAGAATACAATCAAAAATTATTATTATAAGCATTTTTCAGTATTTATTAAAGTGCTAAATTATTTTAACACTAAGTGAAGATAGGTCAGTTAAACCTAATTCTCTTCTAAGTGTCCAAAATCTTCTTTATCTAAGGGTTTTGTAAAATATCCGCTAATTGGTGCAAAGTATCAACAAATTCTAGAACTACATCTTCCTTAGTGACATGGTCCCTAATGAAGTGATGTCTTATTTCAATATGCTTAGTTCTAGAGTGTTGGATGGGATTTTAGTGAGACAAATAGCACTAGTATTGTCACACTTGATAGGAATGGTACCTACTTCAATTCCATAATCAAAAAGTTGTTGTTTCATCCATAAAACTTGTGCACAACAACTACCGGCTGAAATGTATTCCGCTTCAGTAGTAGATAATGCAACACAATTTTGTTTCTTTGAAAACCAAGAAATCAACATATTTCCAATGAATTGACAAGTACCGGAGGTGCTTTTCCTATCTAATTTGCATCCTCCATAATCCGCATCAGAAAAGGCATGCAAGCTAAAGCTAGAGTCTCTAGGATACCAAAGTCCTAAACTAGGAGTGTCCTTAAGGTATCTAAAGATTCTCTTAACAGCTAGTAAATGTGATTCCTTAGGACATGATTGAAATCTAGCACATAAGCAAACACTAAACATAATGTCTGGTCTACTTGCAGTTAGATAAAGCAAAGAGCCAATCATTGACCTATATAATTTAACATCTACACATTTACCTCCTTCATCTAAGTCAAGCTTTGCTGAAGAGCTCATTGGAGTGTTATGAGGTTTCCCATTTTCCTGTCCAAACTTCTTGAGCATATCTTTGACGTACTTAGCTTGATTAATGAAGATGCCATCTTTTCTTTGCTTGATTTGGAGTCCCAAGAAAAATGAGAGCTCCCCCATCATGCTCATCTCAAACTCACTTTGCATTAGCTTAGAAAATTCTTGGCAAAGAACATCATTAGTAGAGCCAAATATTATATCATCAACATAAATTTGAACTACTAATAAATCTTTACCTTTATGTTTTAAAAACAATGTAGTGTCAACCTTTCCTTTTGAAAAACCTTTTTCAATTAAAAAATTTGACAATCTTTCATACCAAGCTCTAGGAGCTTGTTTTAAACCATAAAGAGCTTTTGTCAATTTAAGAACGTGATCTGGAAATTTTGAATCTTCAAAACCTGGAGGTTGTTCCACATACACTTCTTCTTTTATAAAACCATTTAAAAATGCACTTTTAACATCCATTTGATATAATTTAAATTCATGAAAACATGCAAATGCTAATAACATTCTAATTGCTTCCATCCTAGCTACGGGAGCGTATGTTTCATCATAGTCTATGCCCTCTTCTTGAGTATAGCCTTGAGCAACAAGTCTAGCCTTGTTCCTCACTATATTACCACTTTCATCAAGTTTATTTCTAAAAACCCATCTAGTACCTACAGTAGATTTATTACTAGGCCTTTCAACTAATGTCCATACTTTACTTCTCTCAAATTGATTTAATTCTTCTTGCATAGCCATAATCCAATGTTCATCTTTTAATGCTTCTTTGATGTTCTTAGGCTCTATGCATGAAATAAATGCAACATAATTACAGATATTTCTAAGAGAAGATCGAGTAGTTACCCCTTTTGATGGACCACCTATAATTTCACTATCCTTGACATAGTTGTACTCTCTTGGAAAAGATACTTCCATTTCTTCAATGGTTGGATTCTCGAGGGGATCATGAGTTTCCTCATCTTTTGTTTCTTCATTTGATGATGATTCTCCAACGTCATGTCTAACGTCATTTGCTTGTACAATACCTACATCATCATTAACAGAAGAATCCTTCCTTGGAAGGGGATTATCATCGAAAACAACATGTATAGACTCTTCTACAACTAAAGTTCTTTTATTAAATACACGATAAGCTTTAGAATTTAAGGAATAACCCAGAAAAATTCCTTCATCACTTTTAGCATCAAATTTGCCAAGATTTTCTTTACCGTTGTTTAAAACAAAACATTTACATCCAAAAGGATGAAAATAGCTAATGTTAGGCTTTTTATTTTTGAGAATTTCATATGGAGTTTTCTTTAAAATTGGTCTAATCATTACTCGATTTACAACATAACAAGCGGTATTTGTGGCTTCCGCCCAAAATATTTGGCAAATTATTTTCACAAAGCATGGTTCTAGCCATTTCTTCTAAAGTTCGATTTTTCCTCTCAACAACTCCATTTTGTTGAGGGGTTCTAGGTGCTGAAAAATTATGGCTAATACCATTAGAATTACAAAACTCAATAAATCCAAGATTTTCAAATTCAGTTCCATGATCACTTCTAACACTAGTGATAGAGTAACCTTTTTCATTTTGGATTATTTTTGAAAATGTGATGAAATTTTCTAATGCTTCATCTTTAGTACTTAAGAATAGAACTCAAGTGTATCTAGAATAGTCATCTACCAAGACAAATGCATATTGTTTTCCTCCCAAGCTAGTAGTTCTAGTTGGCCCAAAAAGATCTAAATGGATCAATTGTAATACTCTACTAGTTGATACATCATTAATAGATTTAAAAGAAACTCGTTTTTGTTTTCCTTTAGCACAAGCATCACAGATTTAATCATTATCAAATTTAAGCTTAGGCAACCCTCTTACTAAGTCTCCTTGAATTAACCGTTGCAAAACACTCATACTAGCATGACCTAGTCTCCTATGCCATAACCAACTATCATGCTCATCCTTAGCAACTAGGCATAAATTAGTCATATCAATAGAATCTAAATGCACCATGTAAATGTTTCCTATTCTATGACCAACAAGCATAATCCGATTAGATGCAATGTCAATGACTTTACAACCATTAATTTCAAATAAGACATTGAATCCTTTATCGCATAATTGACTAATACTCAATAGATTATGCTTTAATCCATTTACATATAAAACATTCTTAATTTGTATGGAAGAGGTATTACCTATTGTACCAATACCTTCAATGTGACCTTTTGAATTGTCTCCAAAAGTCACTTCTCCTCCATTTTTGGCGTTAAGCTCAATGAATCGGCTTTTGTCTCCGGTCATATGTCTTGAGCTTCCACTATCAAGGTACCATGAGTTTGAATTTGTTTCCCGTGCCTTGTAGCAATGCTCCTTTCCCTACAAACATAGATTAATTTTTGATTTTTGGTACCCAAATTCTTTTGGGTCCATATTCATTAGTTTCCAAAATCCTAGTCCCCTTAGGTATCCATTTGTGTAGGATATTTTTATCTTTAGTAGTAATGAGTTCTTTAGGAACCCACATTCTTCTAATGATTTTTCCATTAGAGGTTATTTGGGGACCTCTATGATTGTAGTTTCTAAAACTTTTTCTAACAAAGTTGGATTTTGAATTTCCACCTCTTTCAAAATGTTTTGTTCCAACTTTATCAAAAGAAGTTTTAAGATCATCAATTTTCTTTTGATGATCATCATTGATCTTTGAAAGTAAATTTTGCAAATCTAAATTTTTCTTTTCAAACTCTTCTAGTTTGATTTGCAAATCTTTGATTTTACTTTCAAGATCGTTGTTGGTTTTGGATATGAGTTTGTTTTCATTTTTCAATTTTGAAACATCATTTTTATATTTTAAAAACAATTTCTCATAATCCGAAGCCAACCCATTGTACTCCTCAAATAACTCATCATAAGATAAATCATCAAAATCGGATGAGTTAGAGGTTACCTTAGAATCTTCCCCGAATGCCATCAAGCACAAGTTTGCTACTTCTTGTTCCTCTTCATCGGAACCTTCTTCATCGCTCCATGTAGCCACATGAGCCTTGTGCTTATTCTTTGATTGACCCTTTTTCTTCAATTGTGGGCAATTATATTTGACATGCCCCGGCTTTTTGCATTCATAGCAAATGATTGGGTCCTTCTCTTTTGGTTCATTTTTGAGGCCTTCGTTTCGTTTGAATTTTCTTCCTTGGTAAGGTCTCATCATTTTTCTGAACCGTTTGGCAAACAATGCCATTTCCTCGTCATCATCATCATTATTAGAATCACTCTCATCTTTTGTGGATTTGAGAGCAACTCCAATATTTTTCTTCTTCTCATTTTCCTTTGGTGTCTCTTCAACTTTATCAAGGTCCACCTCATCTTCGAGCATCATCTCATGAGTGAGGAGTGAACCGATAAGTTCTTCAAGAGTTAAGGACGATAGGTCCTTAGACTCGATGATTACCGTCTTCTTTGATTGCCATGATTTTGGGATGGAGTAGACTAACTTCCTCACAAGCTTTTCATTTGAGATGATCTCTCCATATGATTTTAGACCATTGACAATCGTTGAAAATCTATCCGTTATAGCTTTGATGTCTTCATTTGGTTTCATCCTGAAATTTTCATAGCTATGCGTTAGAATACTAATTTTTGATTTCTTTACCTCATATGTACCTTCATGTGTGACTTGAAGCTTGTCCCATATTTCTTTGGCGGTTGTACACGATGAAACTCTTCCGTATTCATCTGGTCCAAGAGCACAAAAAATAATATGGATGGCTTTGGAGTTGAGCTGGAACATTCTTGTCTCTCCTTCACTCCACAACCTTGGATGAGTGATAGGCTTGATGTATCCTTCTTCTACGGCATTCCATGCTCCCATGTCACTTGCTTGAATGAAGTACATCATTCTATTCTTCCAATAGGCGTAATTAGCTCCATTGAAGAAAGGAGGCTTGTTGACGGGCATCGAATCAAGACCGGAGTCGTAATTTGAAGTGGAGGCCATTGATGACTTGGTAATCGATGTAACTCTTCCCGAATCGACTCAAGAGGCGATTAAACCTTCAAATGAGTGAGGCTCTAATACCAATTGTTAAGTTAATCGATCTACGGAATCGGCCAAGAGGGGGGCGAATTGGCAATTAAAAATTTCTTGGAAGCTTTTGCAGAAAATTTAAAGTAATTGCACAACGATTTACAGTGGTTTGACTTTCTTAAACAAAGTCTACGTCCACTACCTTATCTATCCACACTAAGGATTTTCCAACAAATTCACTAATTTGTTCTTTCTTTTGAGGCCAAAGAGATAACCTTACAAAATCCCTCAAGAGTATACCCCAACTCTTGAGAACACTCTTTTTCCCAAAGAGAAGATTACAAATTTGCAAACTTACAAGAAAACCTCACAAGGTAAGATGTTTGCACAATTCTAGAACAAAGAAAAGAACACTCAAGGATAAATACAATTGAGTACAAAAGTGTTCTTGAAAGCAAATGAATATTGGATGAAAAATAGGCTTGAAATACTCAAACTTGAGGTTTGATGCTTTCTCTTTGATTCTCTCTTGATTCTAGTTGATTGATGTTTCTTGTTATTGATCAATGGCTCCAGAACTTGTTTAAATACCCCTTGAATCAATTCTGAACGTTGGTGATAATTAGTGGGGATAATAGAGCCGTTTAAGTGTGAAAACAATTAATTTTTCTAGGTGGAGTGTCTCATGCATCGATGCATGATCAAGTATGCATCGGTGCATTCGTGTAAAATTCAAATATTTTGACCGTTGGAACACTTGATGCATCGGTGCACCAAGTGTGCATCGATGCATGAAATGCATTCGATGTTTGAAAAATAGCCTGATGCATCGATGCATGGCTTGTGCATCGATGCATCAAATGCATTCGATGTTTTGAAAATATTCAGAGTGCATCGGTGCATGGAATGCATTCGATGTTCAATTAATTCATCGATGCATCGATGCATGGACTGATGCATCGGTGCATGCCTTTGAATAATTGATTTAAGGCTTGTTTTTGGTTCAAAATACTTTGTGAAAATTGTTTCAAAAATAGTTTAAGTACAAATCACAATTTTACACATTTAGTAAGGATTAAAATTGATCTTGAAAAACTTGGAGTAATAATTTGATATTCGGTTAATTGAATCGAATTTGTAAAATCATTTGTGAAATCTTAAAATTCATTTAACTTAATTTGTTATATCGAAATATCAAAAAATGTTTTCAACAATTTGTCTGAAGATATCTACATGGATCAACCGGCAGGGTTTGAGCGACGAGGACCAAATGGAGAAAAATTGGTTTGTCATCTAAAGAAAACTATTTATGGTCTTCGACAAGCTCCTCGGGTATGGTATAAAACACTGACAACTGCTCTTACTGCCAAGTTATGGTTCACTACATCCAAGGCTGATCCCTCTCTTTTTATTCGAAATAGTGATTGCTCTAAGCTACTTTTAATGGTCTATGTGGATGATATTATCATCACATGTAGTGGTCCAAGTGAGGTATATGATGTTGTATGAAAGATAAAATGCATAATTCTCTTTAAAGATATAGGGCAGATTGAGTTTTTCCTTGGAATAGAAATTCAACAGTGTCATAGTGGTCTAATGCTCAGTCAAAAACGATACATTGGTAAGCTGCTTGAAAAGGTTAAAATGTCATGTTTAACCCCTACTCTTACTACCATGGTTCAGGTTGAATGTGGTTGTGTTTTTGAGGATGTTCAAATGTATAGGAGCATTGTAGGTGGTTTGCAGTATCTTACGTTGACAAGGCCAGATATTGCCTTTGCAATCAACAGGGTAAGTCAGTACATGAATAATCTTGGAGAGTCACATTGGTGGGCTGTCAAGTGCATTCTCCGATACCTGCGAGGCACGATGGAGCACGGTTTGTTGTTTCAGCCTTCTGGAAATTTTGAGCTAGTTTGCTATGCTGATGCCGATTGGGTAACGTCTGTTTAAGATCAACGTTCAACCAAGGGGTATTGCATTTACCTTGGTGGAAACCTTGTGAGATGGTGCTCCAAGAAGCAAACCGTTGTGTATAGATCCACCTCGAAAGCCGAGTATAGGAGAATTGCTAATGATGTGTACGAATTAGTTTGCATTAAACACTTATGGAAATTGGATTAAAGGTGCATGGGACACCGATAGTTTAGTGTGACAATTCTTCTGCTGTTTCTATGACAGCAAACTCCACTCATCATGCTCGTGTCAAGCATGTTGAGATTGACATCTATTTCGTTTGAGAAAGGGTTCTTGTAAGACAACTTTTGGTTATTTTTTTGCCTTTAGTAGAGCATATTGTTGACGTGCTTACAAAACCCATACCTTCAGCCTATTTTTCTCGGATGCATGCTTGGCTTGGTGTTGTTTCTTTGTATGATTTTTTCAGAAGAGAGAAGAAAACCAGGAAAGTATCAGAGTAAAGACTAATGTGTGATCAGTTGTATTAGAATAATTGGTTAGTCTATTGAGGAGTTTGTTAGACTGTTAGGCTTTACTCTTGTATTGGGCTATATGAACTGATGTATGATATAGTTTTGAGCTATGAAACTTTAACAAGAACAAATAATCTTTAACAAATATTATTTTCCTGTTTTGTTTTATTGTTCAGTTTCTTCTTCTTCTTTCGTTTCTACTCCATTCATCACTATTTATAGCTTCATTCACTGGAGTTATAAAAGTTCAATAATAACGACCATACAAGGAAAGATTAAAATATAATCAAGAAAACTCGAACAAAAATAGATACAAACAGATCTGATTATATCGACAAATGAACCACAAAAGGGGATCAAACTATTGAAAGACCACAAAAAATCATAAATAAAAAACGTGTCATACAGGCAGACTTATTGAAAATAAAAAACAAGAGTAAATAAAAGGATAATAAAGAATACTAACGGTTGGCAACCAACAATAAATTTGGTGCCTCCAACTATTATCAAAAGTAAAAAGAATAAAAAATAGACGACTTATCAATAAGAGAAATTAGTTATATGATAATGGGTTTTACTACTTTTTATTTGGGTATTTAAAGGAATGATAGACTCAATCCAAATAATTAAGAATTAAATCAAATTAAATACAAATTCATATTACTTTGGTCTCGTTTTTTATATATATTTTATATTGGGATAAATAGGAGTGTTAAAAAATACTCAATCCGATTGACCCTCCAACCTGAATTTAAAAAAACCAAACAATTTTCTTTAAAAAATACATGACTCGTGATTCTTTTTCAGATAGTAGGGTCGGTTCTAAGCTGAATTTTTTATAATTGGGTACCTACCCGACCTGGTAGTTTTAATATATATATAGTTTAAATTATATTTTTATTTTAGGTTACTTAATATTTTTACCTTAAAAGTAAATTTAAATCCCTAATTTCTTTTTAGGTTTGTATTATGTACTTTTAAGTTTTTTTTATTAATTTATCAATATGATATTCGAAGGAAATAATCACGATCAATATTAATATTTTTGATATTTTCTTTTGGAAATAAACTTTAATATATATATATATATATATATATATATATATATATATATATTCAAATATTTATTCGTAAAACTAACTTTAAATCACTAATTTTTGTGTATGAATTGTGTGTATTATGAACTTTTAAAATTTATGTATCTTTTATGTGATTTAAAAAAATTAAATTAAAAAAAAGAAAATATATGATATGGGTATTTGTGACCCGAAAATACGAGTACATGAATTTTACAGATATCCAAACTTAATGGGTCGGGTCATGAACCAAAAAATATGCTACCCTGTACTTCGGTTACTTGAAGTACCCAAATTTAAATACCCCTAGGGATAAACATGAGACCTAGAGTCGATCCTATTTTATCATATTATTTTAAATAAATTTATATTCATGTCATGTATAAAATAACTGAATAAAGAGTCCTATCAGATTCAGATATAGAATGAAAAATATCTAACCAGATTTGATCTAAAATAAAAATTTAGTTATATATTATATATTTAGAGATAACTACAATAATGCTCATCCTTCTATACTTTTCTAATTATCTCTCTATTTTTACTAATGCTTATCTCTTTATACTTTTTCAATTATCTCTCTGCTTTTACCAAATTAAAAAGAAAATTGAAAATAAGGATAATTAATATAAATATTTTTTTTATTTTTTTATTATCCCTAGTTTTTAATGAAAAAGGGAGTTTTTTCCCTAATTTTTTTGAGTCGGGATAAGTTTTAATCTCAAAATTTAAGTCATGTTCATATCAAATGAAAAATCATCAAATGTCGGGTCAAATTGAACTCAAATAGAAACTTTAAATTTTTATATTGAGTTCAAGTCGACTGAAAATCGAATTCATGTCTATCCTTAATCTATTGATGACTTATTCTTCAGTTAGAAGAATTTTGTTGTGGATTTGCTTGAAAATAATAATGTGAGTGGTGTTAAACTTATTACCACACATATTGTAATCTCTCCTAACCTCAAAAATCACGATGGTCTAAATTTGTTGAGTGCTTGTCTACATAAAAGTGTTGTTGGAGTTTTGCAGTATGTTTTAGAAACTAGGCCTACTATTTTCTTCTCAGTTAAAAAAGTTGTTCAAATTATGAAATAACCTAAAGATATCCGTTGGTCTATTGTCAATATCTTAGATACATGAAGGGACACTTAGTTATGGATTGTGGTTTTTGTTCCCAGTAAGATACAACTGTTACTCTTACTTCATTTTTAGAAGTTGATTGGGAAAGTGATGTGAATTATTAAATATATGTAATTGTGTTGAATTTATATTTTAATATAATAAATTTTGGTAGAAACAATTTTGAATTTAATCGAGTATATTAAATATCTATAAAATATTTCAAATTCTAAATGAGTTTGAAAATTGTTTTTAAAATCTTTTTCAACTAGGTTGGATTTTTTCAAATTCATTCACGATTATTTTTGTATTTAAAAGTTAAGTTTCTCAAGATTTTTGGCTAAAAGGATTGACCATTTCTTAAAAAGGATCGACCACTTCTTAAAAAGGATTGATATTTGGATTCTAGTAACCATTGGATTGGTCCAACGCATAAATGAATCAATCCTTTTCTAGGAAAGGAAAAAGAAATCGATTCATTCTCTCGAATGATTAATCCCTTTGAGGTAACGATCGAAAACTTTGAAAAAAGATTGATCTCTCATGTACTAAATGCAATATTTCTATGTAGGCACAACTCTTTAGCTTCCCAACGACTAATAATCATAGAGATGATATAAAGAAAAAGTCAAAGCATCTTATGATATAAAGACAAAGTCAAAGCATCTTAACAATAAGATGAAATATTATTGACAGCACATACTAACTTCAAAGGGTCATTTAGAGCTTAATCGTTGTAAATTTTATTGTATAATGCTTGTGAGTTTCATTGTCAATATTGCTCAAGTATTCTTTGGGTGAGAGTTTAATTTGTACAAACATATTTATCGAAGTGACGTTTTTTCTTTAATTTGATTTATATGTATTTAATCTTAAAGATAGTGTGTACTCAAGGTTTTGCGATATAAATTTTGAGAGAATTTGTAAGGCTACACATTGCCCTTAAAGGTGATCAAATCTAGTGAACCTTAGAAATCCTTAGTGTAGATAGTTAAGATAGTGAATGTAGACTTAGTTTAGAAGTCGAAACAATCTAAATGGTTGTGTAAAATATTCTATCTTTTGATTGCTTACACCACAAATTTTTAACACCCAATTCACCTCCCTATTGACATATTTTGGTTGATCAATCGAGTTAATAATTGGTATGAGAATCTGACTCATTTGAAGGTCTAATAACATCTCGAAAAGATTCTTAAAGAACTCTGCCTATTTCTACATCAACCAATAAAGACAACTTCTACCTCCGATTTTTACAACATTAAAGATTGTTAAAAAAAATCTCAAGACCTTACTATTTCAATTGTACAAGTTATTCTTATGAAAAAAATATAATAATATTATTCATTCAAGCAACTAATTCAATGATATGAGATATTGTTATAGAATAAAAAAGACAAATGGAATGATGAAGAATAAAAAGAAAGGAGAGTTTCTTGTGCCTAAGAATAAAACGAAATGGAATGGTGAAAATAAAAGATAAATTTAACTAAACATTAAGATCTTGGACCGCATGAATATAATAGAGTATCTTATTCAAATGCCAAATATATTTAGGAAAAGTTGGAGGTCACTTATTAAAGTATCAATCAAGCTTCAAGAAAAGATGATGTTTGTTCGATTCATTTTAAGTGAGGGCAGTTTAATATGTATACCAATGATGTTTGCAAATGTTGTGAACACTGTAATGCTAATACTGCCGAAAATTCCTCCCCCCGCCCCTTTTTTTAATCAATGATAAAACCTTAAACTCATTGTTGGTAAACATTCAATGTGCATCGATTATATCCATAAGATTTGGCATTTTACTTAGGTGTGTATATATTCTTAAAATATTTGGCCATAAAAGCTTAAACCCTTGCAATCTCTAGAGTTCGAACTTAAGACTTCTAAAGATAACAACCGTCCTTTTAGCCAACTTAATTTATGCATATATTTTTAAAATATCAAAAATTTAAAATATCAATATATATATATATATATGATGAAATACTCGAAAACTCTATAGTATTATTGAAACTAACCCCTAACCTAGAATTTTATAAATTTATTTTTTCTTAAAATTTTAGTAATTCGTCTCCCTTAACCTAAAATTCTGTGTGTGTTCCAACTTACCTCAACTGTAAATTCTTCTCATTGATTGAGTTTGCAAGTATAACCATCTATGGTAGCTGATATCGTTACATCAGTTGTAGTTCATATACTAACTGGAGAGAGAGAGAGAGAGAGAGAATATGTAGGACCTGCAATCTTTTTGAGTCCTATGATATGACTTCTAAAGGGTTATATGGAGAACTGGATCTTTGTTTCATGCTCCTCATAATTAGGGCAATTGATTGTTGAATGATTATTGGCCCATGATGTTTTAGACTTTCATGGCCATTAATAGCCTCCAGGAGTTTGTCTTATTTATGTCTTTAGGTGGATAGCTTTCATTAATGCATGCCTCGTCAATTTGCTTGAATTACAAAATGCATGTCGCTTGAAATTGGCCTGTATCTAGTATATACTACCAAATCCTTTGGCTTCTTTGGCATAATCCATTTGATCCGATTGAAAATACTTGTTTACTATCTTTTGCTGAGTTGTGTACAAGTTGGATGCTTATAGAAATATTAGATGTGAAACTTGAATTTGATCTGTTCTTGTTAGGGTGAGAGCATTGACGTGCATGAACAAGTATGTTCGTTTACTAATAGTTACTCTAGTTTCGGATTCGGTTTCATATTCAAGACATTGCTGAGTTGATTATTGATATCCTTATCTGAAAACACTTCAATAATGGTATGAATTATTTGTTGGAAAACAATACTACTGCAAAACAATTCCGTTAATAATGACTAGCAAGTAATAATAAATTAATGAAAGAAATTGAACTATGTATTGTGTTGTGGAAAAAGGTATTGTTTTAGAAACAATTTCGTCCAAATTGATGTAATTTCTAAAGTGGACGTTGACCCCTCAAGATTAACACAACGTTCCAAACCTTGTGCACTCGAAGTGAGGAAGTGGAACTCACTTGTGCTGCTCTCTTTGACATAATATTTTTTGATAAGGAAATACAAGATACATAAAAATTTGTGTCTTTGATTAGGGATTGAACAATCCCTTTTATAGGAGAGGTAGAGAAATGAAATTATCAAATGACAATTACCCACCTTAACCACTCATTAAATATAGAAAACCCAATCCCTAAAATAAACTTTCACAATGTGAATTACTAACATTATTAGTATAGTTACCTTGATTTAGAGTCAGCATTTGTTTCTTTAAGGAAAAATGAATTATAGTTGTTATACCTCCTCCACGAAGGGCAGTTCCTGCTGCATTCGCTTACCGAACGTTAAGACCTCCAGAGTTTGTTGAAATCTCTAGAGTTTCATATCTTTTGAAATTTGTTGAAGTCTTCGGAATCTCATGTCCTTCGAGAAGCTACAATCCCTTGGCGTGACTTGTTAGAGTCAAATCTATCGTCTGACAATCATATTTATCTGTCATCCTACATATAGCCATCATGACATTAGGCCTGACACTACTACTAAAAATCAGTATACAAGTCATTACGCATGACTATATCAGATGAAAAATTCTCTCTCTCTCATAATCTCTATCTCTACATCGTATATCATCTGTTTCAGCTCAATAAAACCATCAGCCATAACTTTCCACTCAAATAAAAAAGATGAACCACCTAAAACTACCACAACCCTGCCTTTTGCATCAACAATAACATTGGATGCTTTGGATAGAAAACTATCCGAAACCATGCAAGGGATTAATATAGCACATGATCTGCAAATGATTTTATTTTTATATAATCTTCTTATGTCCTGTACTAGAAATGTAATTGCTGTTTTAGAACATAATTATTATAATTTTGTTTGGACATGAAGTTTTCATGAGTGATGTGAAACAAGGCACCCAGACCAAAAGTGTGACTAAATTAGCATCCAAGCACCTTCATCTATCCAGCCAAAATTTGAGCCCTTTTTATCAAAGAAAACAATAATGTTTTTTTTGGTGGTTTTCATCCAAGTGGGCTCATCAGTCATCTGAATGTTGACCACTAAGCACAACAACCCTGCCTAAACCTTCCCAATCCCAGACCAGCCCATGGAGCTGATGTTACCTCCTCTTAAGGACATATATATATAATTTTATAATCAATAGAGAAAAAATTTAAATTAAATGAGAATTTAAAATTTTTATGAGAGATGATTATTCATGGTCGTTCCCCCCTTATCCATCCCTTCCTCCTCTATACGCACCTAATACCATCAGTTCTTGCTAGCAGACACCAAATCACAGATCTGATATGATCAATTCGATACATTTATACTTTGTTATATACATATCGATCATGTCAAGTGCATGTAGGGATGGATTGATGGAGGTGGGTGGAGTAGCCGACTTCCCTGAAAATTTTAAATTAGCATATATTTTAGATATATTCTTTATATCTTAAATTGATTATATATTTTCGTCCCTCTAAAATTTTATAAATCTATTCCATTATAAAATTTAAAAATTCATCTCTTAATATAAAATCATACGTCCGTCATGTACGAATGATTCATGAAAATTGATTAACTGAGAATATGAGTGGAAATATTGAAATTATGTACAGTCTTAATAAGGTGAAACTATCCGTGAAAGATTCGAATAACAATATTGGAAGGCATCAGCGTCAGAATGAGAGATAAATTACATAACAACAGCAGTTTTTGAAAGCTTCCTGAAATACACGTGTATACAGTTTACAAATAAATACACAAAATCCATTTTATCTGAAATTTTCGAATCTCTTATAAAAAAAAAACAAATATTCTTCTTACGTAAAAGGGGGGGGGGGCCGAACTTGCCGTGTTTTTAAAATATTTAGGAAATATCTCACGCATACTTTATTTTGTTTCCCGGCTAATTATTATGATTAATTAATAATTATAGTGTCCCGTTGCTTTTAGTTTAGAATTACACGAAAAGAAACGGATCAAAGGATCCAATTAAATTAAAAAGACATAAACATTAGCTGTTGTTTAATGATTTTTCTGACCTGGAAATAGCTTAGATCAACAGAGTCTAGTTAGGCTGATAGGGTTTTTAATTTCTAAAAAACAGATTCTCTGTTGTTTATATGTTGCTGTCTTTATGATATGAGATGCATGCATGCATGGATAGAAGGTCGAGTGGGTGGAGGGCATCGTTTTAGAAAATTTAAATTATTATATTTTTAAAATAATTTTTATGATTTTTGTTGATAATTTATTTTTATCTATAAAAATTTTAAAAGTTCGCTGTCTTAAAATAAGATCTTACGTCCGTTATGAGTTCATAATTTATATAAGTTTTGTTCTAATAATTTAATTTTTTTCATATCGTGTTTAATATATTTTGTGGGTGTGTACTATTTCACTTTAAGGTGGGGATTGAGAGTTTGTTTGTTATTTGGTGGATGCATATGATGCAAGTGTTGTTTTAAGGAAATTTGTTTGAGGCCTGGTTGGCTTAATTTGATGATTATTCATTCAAGTTTATGATCTGTCGTTTCATCAAACTTTTTGCCTTTGTAATTCTTTTCCATTGTTATGCTTTGAGATTCATTTTATTTCCGTTTAGGGTTTCATTTAGGGTGTATTGTTTTTTTCTCTCATAAGATCACTGATTCTTCGTTGGAATGATTATTCAATGATGGGTGTACTTTGGGCAAATGAAAAAGTTTTCATCTTATCTAATCCTCCACGAAAAGTAAGAAATTATGCAGGTTGATGCCCATTTTATCTGGGTTATTATTATTATTATTATTATTATTATTATTATTATTATATGTTTTTGGTTACAAGCCTAAAATCGGACCCAACCTATTACAACCCAGCAGCCCAAGACCCAACCAAACTAGGGTTTCATCCTTTTCCCTCTGTCGCCGCCACCAATGTATCACAACCGTTGGATCTGATGAATGATCCAACGGTCCAGCTTCAACCCGAGGACTCCAACCATCCATATCTCACGCTTGAGATGCACACGCATCGATCCAAGAGCCACCACGCGTCGATCAACCTACACGCGCCCGACCAAACTGCTCATCCTTGACTCGCTGGTTCCCAATGTCTACCATCGCCACCAGATTTTACGCTGGTCACCGAAAGAAGACAAAAGAGGCCTCAGGTAAAACCATTTTACCCCCTATTTAACCCATGTCACCGCCATATTTCACTCCTCGGCCAGAGCATCGAAAGAAAAAAAAGGAAAACAAACAAATAGGTTAAAACTTTCAAAATGCAACCAAAAGAGGAAAAAGAAGATTTCGAACGATAATAAAAGAGAACGAGGGGGGATTTCGGGAAAAAGGAGGTAGATCTCGAAAAATAATCAACAACCAAAGAGGGGAGATTTGAAAAAGAGGAGAGGGTTTGTCGAAGAACAAAACAAGAAAATAGAAAGAGAAAAGAGAGAGACTTACCCTTGGAGCCGAGACTCTCACCATCGGAGCGAGAAATTGTCGTCAAAAATCGAAGGTAACCCTTTGTTTGTTCTAGATCTAGGGCCAGGTGTTGTTTTTAGGGTGAATGCATGTCATTTTCGGGTTGGGGAGAGAGAAAAGAGCATCTTGGGTTGGTTTTCTAAATCTCCGACCGCCGTGTATGGCGGCTGAGTGCTCCGATAAGTGGTGGCCGGAGGCTTTCGGCCTTCCCCAACGAGGAAGAAAGGGGAGAGAGTTGAGCCAGCTTGGCAAAGAAAAAGGAAATGAGGCAAATGAGAAAACCATGCCATTTTTGGCCATAGGTTAGGTATATATACTCACTCCTGGACGACATCGTTTTAGGCGCATGGGAAAACCATCTCCGCATCCCTTCGGGTTTTATAACCATTTCGAATTAGCCACTAAATGCATATTTTGATTGTTATGATATGAACTTCAAGTTTATTCCTGTTTACATTTTAGTCATCATGCATGTTCTGAGGAGCTTTGGTTTAATAATTGTTTTGGTCCTAAAATTTTGGGTCTAATACTCTTTAATCCTCAATTAGTTGTGTGTTAACACGTGATATTCGTGTGTGTAGGCCCCATATTATATTATTTAAATTGCTTACCTGTTACCTATTATATGTTTTTTTTACTTAAACATAATGTTTGTTGTATATATATATTTATATGTTAAGTAATTTTTCACGCTTTATATTACATATGCGTATATGGTATATATACGTAGACATGTAGCCTATATTTTCCATATTAACCTTATATGATGTTCGGCGTATTATTTTAATTTTAATATTTTTGTTTTGTTTTATTGACATTTTCAAAACTTTCCTTGTGTTCGATATTTTTATTTCCATTTCGTCTCATTCATGTGTTTATTCTTTGGGTTATTTTAATTTAATCCTTGTGAGCAACCTCTATTTATGATTTTAGCTTATCGTTTGGCATTTAATCTATTTCGACCCTTTATTCTTTATCATTTAGTATTACAATTTGTTTTCGCCCACTCTAACCCATTTTACATATTCTCTCAAATGCTTAGTAGTATAATATTCATTTGTATATTCATTTTTGATACGTATATGGCTATATATTACAAATAATTAGTAATGTACGTTATGCATTGTTTTTATATATTATGATATTATTAATGTATATATATATTTATCTTGATGTTATGAATAAGGTTTATGAATTTTCTTGTATTTCGTTACATACATATTATTTGTTCACATTTTAAGACGCTATTTATTTGTGCGAATAATTTATGGAGATGCGCTTTAAGTGACAAGAAGTGTGTCTCCGAGAACTATTCATACAAAATGGTATATTTTTATTCAAGAAAATGTTTAATATTTTTTATTTAAAAATTTGAGGCAATTTCATTTCGTAAGGAAATCTAGGGAAACACGCTTTAACTAATGAGGAGTGTGTTTTTTAAGATGGTCTGTACAAAGTAATACCCTTTTCGAATTTTTTTTGGATCATAATTTAAATTTATATTCAAATTTGTAAGTTTCAATATTTAGATGACATATAATTGCTTAGATATTGATTTTGGGCGTTGTGGGGTGCTCATCATTGCCCACACGTTAACGACTCCCGAACCCTTTTCAAAATGAGTTTCTGGTTAAATGGATATCACTTTTTATCTTTTAAAATCATTTTTTTAAAATTATTTTAAAAGATATTTTTTAGGTATTCGACCAACTTAACCCAAAAGTCGATGGCGACTCCAAATTTGTTTATTTATGCACTTATTTTAAAACCCAGTATTTTCCAATTAAGTTTGATCGCTCCCCTTCTTAGACCCAAAAGCTTAAAGACCGTTCCGACAACACATATTTTAATCAATTCAAGGTAAAAAAAATGGATTGCTCCCTCAACAAATTTGGGTTTAAGTTCAGTTAAAAGATTACGATTCAAGATAAATTCATGGAGAAGTGAAATCCCTGTGTTCAACATTTAAAAATTGATTTATCGATAAAAATACATATACTTAATATCTCGCCCAAGAAAAGGACCCACGGCTTAGTAGCCCTTCCTTTATTTTCTTAATAAAAAAATAAAATTAATGTTTATACAATATTTAAGTTATCTAAATCCCGTACCATCTCTAATTTAAAGTAAAAAAACTAAACACTTAAATATATATTTGATTTTGTGATTTTTTATATTACTTCAACAAGAATATTAATGGCAATTTTTAAAAGTTAAAATTTAAAATAAAGAAAGAAAAATACTGAAAGCCCGTGATACCCAAACTGGCAAAGAATATCATATAAAACTTGATACAAGGCATTAATGCTGATTCTTTCTGAATATTTTCTAATTATTCTTAACATTTGACCTTCTAATTAATTATTATTATTTATAATCAATTGTACATGTTTCAATCCACTGGAATTTATAATTCTTAAGCTCATATCTGCAACTGTAACAATATTAAACTTAGTATATATTATACAGAGACAAACAAAGGATGGGTTAATCAGCAGCGGTATATTGTAATGGAATCAATTGCCTTGAGTAGAAGAAAATAAATTGCATGACAAGAAGTTGGGTAATTGATTAATTGTAGGTCCTCCCAAAATCAACATAGAAGAAGAAAAAAACAATATCCATCTAATAGTTTGGGGTTTAGATTTGGATGTGTGTGTGGATCCCATAGTTGCATACAATGTGCAATCTAACATCTAGGGCTGTAAATTAGACAAGATATATAAATCTAAATTATTTGAGTTCGATTTGGTTAAAGTTTGGTTAATACTCGATTTGAATTTAACTCAAGTTCTTAACGAGCAAAAACAAGATACTTGATATCCAACTCTAAAAGTTCACCAACAGCTAAAAAGATAATATATTAAAATTTTAATGTTTTAAAATTAAATTATTAATAATATCAGCATTTATATATTGTTGTTTTTTAAATACAATATAAGATTTTCATGTACTTAATGTTTATATTTGAGCTCGAGCTTGAGCTTCAACCGAGCTAAGTCTGAAAATATTTCAAGTTCAAGTTTTGTCAATTTCAAGTCGAACTTCAATTTTTAATATTGAGTTTTAATCAAACTTGACAATTTTAAAATCACGAATTTTCAAATCAAATCGAATCCAACTTTTAACTTTTTAAATCGAATAAAATTCAACAATACTCAAATTCAAATAATCTCATTTACAACCGTACCAACATCCTTAGCAGTTCGCACCTTAGTACCTATACATCGAACCACTTCATTTATATTTATATATTGCAATATCGTCTTTCCTTCTTTAACTTTTTTGTTTTATTATGGAAGATGGTGGGCCATTTGATTTACATGTATAGAATCCGAGATTGATTGATAGATAGCTTGCCTGTGAAAACATTGTCCATTTTTTTTAACTTTCGACAATAAGACATTACAGGACACGCGTCTTCTTTATATATACATCGAAAATTCGAATAATTAGATAATTAGGAAGAGAATTATGAGAGGATGGGGCAATCTCATCCACGTAAAAGCTGAGATGTTGGTACTGGTAGAGTTAATGATGTTGGATAAGTGGGTCTTTTAACATTGAAATTATTACCAACAAAACGAAAAGAATTCTTCATGTGATAGTTATGCTTATGCATGATATTCTTTATCTTTTCTTCTTCACTTTGTGGTGATTCATATTATATTATCCAGACAATAATCCAGGTGTCGATGCATGAAGCATGCAACGTCACCATTCTTTCAAATCCAAATAAAATAATATTTTCACTAATAATTGTACATATTTATTACTGTTGAATGATGTCCTAAATTAATTAAGTTAATGACCAAACAATTAGTAATAATTAGGTTCAAGTAAATACAATTGTCGAAGTAGCTTTTATGACTGCCAATCATGTCAATGGCTGCCTGATCAACGATGCTTCTACTTGTAAATAACAACTTCCCACATTTTCAAGCTACCAACCGAATCTTTTGACGTGCTTTCAGTTTTTTTTCTCCATAATAATTATATAATTTTTCTACTTTGAATACGACATAAAGCTATACATGATTTTATTTCTCTTGTCATGAGATTAAATGTCTAATGGATCAACATTTCAATATTTTTTGATGTTTTTTATAGTATATATTAATTGAAATTAATATAATCGAAATTGTAACAGGAATATGGTGTTTATATCAACTGTTATAAGTTCATTTTTTTATTTAAATAGAGAATTGTAGTCAATGGCTGGACAATCGTTAGTTAATATAAATATTTTCTCTTTGTGAGAAAAAAATGATAGATGCAAGGGATCTTTTCCTTCTTTCAGTCTTGATCGAGAAATCTTATGGTAACTGATTTGAGTGTTGGTATCATGTAATAAACTGATAATAACTATTTGTAGACTAGTAGGATAGACAAGCTTGTTTAATTTGATTGACCGTCGATTGACTCTAACACATCATATATGTTAAAACACATGTAAAAAATACCTCATTCCTTCTTATTATTAACCATTTCAGTACTCTATATTTATATACAATTTGATTACATCAACTAGCATACTAACTAACGTCTAACCAACTGCTAACTAATTAACAAATATGCTAATTAATTTCTAACTTCTCAACACTCCCCCTCAAGTTGGTAGTCTAAAGACATCTTTGACTCCCAACTTGGAAATTAAATACTCATGCTGATGTGCTCCCAAGGCTTTGGTTAAAACATCTGCCAATTGATTTGCTGATGGAACATAAGCTGTGTTGATCACCCCTTCTTGTATTTTTTCTCGGATGAAATGACAATATATTTCAATATGTTTGGTTCTCTCATGGAAGACTGGGTTTATTGCTATTTGCAGTGCTGCCTTACTGTCACAGTAAAGTCTGGCTGGTTGAAATTTCTTTGCACCCAGCTCTATTAACAGACCTCTTAGCCACACAATTTCAGCTGCCACCATTGCCATGCTTCTGTACTCTGCCTCTGCTTATGACCTTGCTATAGTATTTTTCTTTTTTGACTTCCAAGAGATTAAAGAATCTCCCAGTTTAACACAAAATCCAATAACTGACCTCCTTGTCATCAAACAAGCTACCCAGTCAGCATCACAAAAAGCTGTTAGCTAACATTGTCCTGAAGAAGACAACAAAATTCCTTGACCATGATTCTTTTTTTATATACTTAACCACTCGAAGAGCAGCTTCCAAGTGTGATCTTTTTGGTTACTGCATAAACTGGCTTAAATGGTGTACCACAAAAGTGATATCTGGTCTTGTATGAGTGAGATAGATCAACCTTCCTATCAACCTCTGGAAGACTTCTTTCTCACCCTGCAATACTTCATCATCTAACTTCTCTTTATCACTTTCAATCAAATCATAGCCAGTAGAAGTAAGCTTTACATTCTGTTCCATAGGAGTACAAACAGGTTTTACACCTCCTAATCTTGTTTCTTCTATTAACTCTAGTGCATGCTTCATTTGGTTCAACAGAATTCCTTCACTATATCTAAGTATCTCAAAACCAATAAAATACTTAAGTTCCCCTAGATCCTTCATTCTGAAACTAGCATGCAAGATAACTTTCAACTCTTCTATCATGGCATCATTATTTCCAGTAATCAACAGATCATCAATATATATAAGCATGACCACTGTATTTGTTCCTTCTCTCTTTGTAAAAAGTGAGTAATCGAACTTAATTTGAATGTATCCAGCATCAACCAATGCTTCAGTCAACCTCATGTTCCACTGCCTAGATGCTTGTTTAAGGCCATAAATTAACTTTTGCAGCCTACACACCGTGTTCTCCCCCTGGCTGTAGAATCCTTGAGGTAGCTGCATGTAAACCTCCTCAAGCAAATTGCCTTGAAGAAACGCATTATATACATCCATTTGAAACAAAGACCAACATTGCAAGGAGGCAAGTGCCAAAACAGTTCGTATCGTGACAAGCTTAGCAACAGGCGAGAAGGTTTCAACAAAATCTACACCTTCTCGCTAATTGTACCCCTTTGCAACCAAACGTGCCTTGTAACGTTCAATCTCACCATTGGATCGAAACTTGACCTTATACACCCACTTGCATCCAATGGGAACCTTACCCGGTGGCAAAGGAATGACACACCAAGTGTTGTTTAATTCTAATTATTGAATCTCCTTTTGCATGGCAATAACCCATAAAGGATCTTTAATGGCATCATTATAACTAGTAGGCTCAACAATAGAAGTGGAAGAAAGAAAAGATTGAGCGTAAAGTGGTAGATGAGAATAGGAAATATGATTTGAAATGGGATAATTGGTAGAAGTGGATGATTGGCAAGAAACATACTCATTTAACCATAGTGGAGGCTTTGACACTCTAGAGGACCTCCTAACAACCGGATCAATAGGAACAGTAGAAGAACGAGAAGTAACAAATGTAGGAGACACTTGATCACCAACACTATGACTAGATGAAGAAGACAAATTAGAAAGATTATTATGTGCTGAAGACGCATCTGACATAGGCAAGTCAGTGACAAAAAACTCTGAATCGGGTATAATAGGTTGAGAAGGAAATAACCTAGACGCCAATTCAGGTGAATGAAAAGGAAAAGAATGCTCATGAAACCTAACATCCCTACTAACAAAAAAGGTCTTAGAAACAAGACTAAACATCAAATAACCCTTTTGAGTATCCGAATATCCCATAAAAACTGAAGGAAAAGCTCTAGGGAAAAACTTATCACGAGGCTTAGTATTAGTAGAATAACCTAAGAAACCAAAGACCTTTAAATGTAACAAAGAAGGAGGCTTATGATGAAACAATTCATATGGAGATTTCCAATTAAGAACAGCAGAAGGAAGCTTATTAATTAAATAACAAGCAGCCAAGACACACTCTCCCCAAAACTTAATAGGTAACCGAGACTGAAAACGAAATGCACAAGCTACTTCTAACAAATGTTTATGCTTCATTTCAGCTACCCCATTTTGCTGAGGAGTATCAACACAAGAGGACTGATGAACAATCCCAAAAGAAGAGAAAAGAGAATAACAGTCTTTGCTGAAAAATTTAGACCCATTATCACTACGAATGATTTTAATAAAAGCCTCAAATTGAGTAAAGACCAAAGAGAAAAACTTCCTTAAAGAGACAATAGCATCTGACTTAAGTTTCAGTAAATAGACCCATGTCATTCTTGTACAATCATCAACAATTGTCAGAAAAAACCTATGACCACTATGAGTAAAAACTCTATATGGGCCCCACAAATCCATATGAATCAGATGAAAAGGGAGACTAGACCGAGACTGACTAGTTGGAAAGGCAACCTAGCTTGTTTGGCTAAAGGACAAACCGAGCAAGAATGAATTACAGAGGAATCCAATTTACAATCACTCAATGACATATGATGCAATTTGAGAAAAGAAACATGACCCAATCGAGCATGCCAAATAGAGGTTTTATTATTAACAGAAGGCATACAATGAGTTTTAACATTGAAAGGTACCTTAGAAGCAATACTAAGAAAAGAACCAAGAGACTGAAGAATATACAAGCCCCCTTATTTCTTACCAATCCCCAGCATCTTGCCATTGAAGAGGTCCTGAAAGATACAAAAATCAGGATAAAACTGAACAACACAATGTAAGTCTGTTGTCAGCTTGGAAACAGATAACAAATTGTGAGTAAATGAAGGAACATATAGTACATTTTCTAAACAGTGAGAATAATCAAACCAATATGTGTTATAGGAAGAGTTTTACCATTCGTAAGATGAACAAATCGTGAGGTACATGCAACAGGATTACTCAAGCATTCAAAACTAGACAACATATTGTCAGTAGCTCCAGTGTCAAGAATCCAGATAATTGAATTACTTTTAGAAACAGGTAAATCGCCATGAATCATACCTGCAAAGTTAGCAGCAACAACATCACTAGAATCATGAAGATCCTTGTTGAGGAGCTCCAGCAGTCGATTATACTGGTCCGTGGTAAACATCGGAGCCAAAGAAGTAGGCAACGGGGAAGACTCAGAATGAGTATCATTCTGATCAAAGTTAGCCACCATAGCAGAAGAAGTCTTCCTTGCCTTTGTGAACTTGAACTCAGGAGGGAAGCCATTGAGCCTATAACATTGCTAACATTTATGGCCACGAATCTTACAAAAATCACAGACTCCATTAAACCTTGCACGACGAGGATTAGAAGAATTGGAGTACATCGTCGTCGCATCAGAAAGTGGTGAAACGCCATAAGACATATATCTTTGTGACTCCTCCTGAACCACCATTGAATATGCCCGATTAACAAAAGGGAGCGGATCCAGAAGAAGAATCTGGCTCCAAATCGCAAAATATGTCTCATTCAGTCCCTTTAAAAATGAAATAATCATCGTTGAAGAACATGATTCAAGGCTTGCGAAGAATCGACACGGTTACACGAAGAGACAAGAACTAAGGCACTGTACTCATCCCAAAGTAACTTCAGACGCGAATAATAGGTGGAAACCGATGAATCACCTTGAGTAAAGAGAGCAATCTCTCGATGTAAAAAGAATATTCGTGAGCCATCAACCTTGCTGAAACGCTCTTTCAAATCTTTCCAAACAAGTGCATCAGTGGAAGCGAATACTAATCCAGCAGAGAGGTCAGCACCTACAGTGTTCAAAATCCACGAGAGAACGATTGCATTACACCGATCCCACTGCGATTGCAAAAGTTCAGCGAAATCATCCCGAGCACAATCACCGTCGATGAACCCTAACTTACTCTTTGCTAGCAACACGATTCGAATAGAGCGGCTCCAGAGATTGTAATTCTCAATTCCCGTCAGCTGATGCAAAACCAGTATAGTCCCAAGCGTGTCTGACGGATGAAGGTAAAGAGGATGCGTGAAATCAATCGATTCCATAGAAACTGAGAGAGAAAACAGGGAAGAAAGAGGGAAAAAATTAGAAAAGTTTAGCCCCCACACGAGACCTTTCCTCTGATACCATGTTAAAACACGTGTAAAAAATACCTCATTCCTTCTTATTATTAACCATTTCAGTACTCTATATTTATATACAATTCGATTACATCAGCTAGCATACTAACTAACGTCTAACTAACTACTAACTAATTAACAAATCTGCTAACTAATTTCTAACTTCTCAACAATATAAGATCTATTAAAAATCATGTTAAAAAGTTATAATTTTTCAAAAATATAAAATTTCAAGTATTTTATGTTCAAAGATACTTTTCTAAAACCTCTATTGCGGAATTCTCTCAATTAACTCAATAAATTAATTCATATCTTTTACAATTAACTCATAATAATTTACATTTATAGGTATGGTGTTCTAGACATCTATCTAATTATATATTCCCAAATGAGTAAGGCAGGTTATGCCAAATCAGCTTGAAATCCCTTTTGGTGAGCAATTTTAATTAAACAACTTGAAATCCTCCACAGCTTTGTTGACAAAATGATCAGATATTTTATTCAAATGACAAACAAAAGGCAAAAATGATGGATTTGAAAAGACCAGGTTAATAATGCATGCAGATTTATTATAGTTAATGATACAAAAATAAAAGGGATAATATATTCTTTTTAAAGTTTTTTTATTCAAGATTTTATCTTTTTCTTATTTTGTAATGCGAGTGTTCAATTACACAACAATAAGTATTTGATGTTATCAGGGACAGACACAATTTTATGTTGTGAGACAAATTTATAAAATTTTAAGGAGAAACGTACTTATAAAATTTTAAGAGGATGAACACATATTTTTAATAGAAAATAAAAATAAAAAATCTAATCTATATATAATTTGATAATTTTAAAGGGAGTGGTTGTCCCCATCCATCCCTGGATGTTATTCTCCATGCCTAGATTTTTAAAGACATTAGACCATTAGAGTTAGAGGGTTAGGTGTTACAAATCCAAATGTATATTTGTGTAAAACAAGATCTAAGAGGAAAATGTTATTATATCTTTTTAATTTTAATATTCGTTTAATTTTTTATTTTTATATTAATCTTATTATTTAACTTTTAAATTAGTGTCGAATAAAGAGTCTTTATATGTTGGTCAGCATAAAACCCTACCCGTCGAATTAAACTACACACACTCCCTCCCTAACTCCCTCCCTTTTCTATCGTTTACTCTCTTTGAATTTTTGTGTTTTTTCCCCTTGTAGAGTATTTTGAGATTTTAAAATTTTAATTTTGCTTTTTTCTTTTAGATTTATACTCAAGGGATTATTTTGAGATTTTAATTTTGCTTTTTTCTTTTAGATTTATGCTCATATGAGGTGTTGAAAAAAAAAGATTGGTTCATATAAGGTGCCGGGGGAATTATTTTTTGAGATATAGTGTTTGTTACAGTACTAGTAGGAAGATGCAGGGATTACCAAGTGTCTTAGAAAGATGTCTAGAAGACAAGTCTGCCTTACTACTCTACTAGACTTGACGTTCCAACTGTATGCAGTCTGGAGAAGTCGTTATGTCTTCCAAACATCTTATCAAAGACGCTAGGTGATCCAATTGTCTTCTCCCATACATTAGTCATCCCACCCTAATTAAAAATAATAATAACATCCCACATGAGCTTATTTTTTCCACCGCATGATCCCATCAAATTTGCCCATGCTAATGTATTAAAACATTTATTCAAATAAAATAAAATTTTGGCAAAAGCTATACTTAAATATGTTTTATTTGTTAAAATAAATTGTTCCAATTATTGATAAAAAGCTAATAGTATCAATCAGCAACACTCTCATTAACTTTGACACAAATTTCAAAAGTGGATATCATATAAAGCAAATAAAGATTACCTTTTCTCGTATCTTTGAGAGAAAGGTACTCATAGAAGATGCTTTCGAATATTTGACACATGAAGTAGAAAAAGAGATTTAGTTAATAGGGAAAGCTACATAAATCTTGGCGAATTTTTGTATACTTCTTCATGGTTTTAAAAAAAGGAAATACATTTCATTAGAGTTTATATTTTATAGAAAAAATAATTTTTAATTTCAAAATGATAGATAATCGAATATATAATGTTGTTTTACTAAGTCCTCTAACTATTAAGAATTACAAAATGGTTCTCTAATTATATTACATTGCTTTGTGAATCTCTAGACTATTTAAAGTGAAAAGTAGTAATCCGACTATTGATATGTTTCAAACTCGTCATTTTCTGTTAAAAATTGACAAACATCTGAGCTAGACGTTAACCTACTGGATGAGATATGTTAAAATCTAATTGTTGAATCTCAAACATCTATCATATCTCAATCAGTATGTTAATGTCCAACTCAGACAACCGTAATTTTTTATCGAAAAAGGATTAGTTTTGAACATATAAATAGTTGGGTGATCATTTTTTTTCTTTTAATAGTCAAATGACTCAGCAAAGCAATGTCATATAATCAGAGGATCATTTTATAATTTTTAATAATTGGGCGACTCAACAAATAAAAAATTTAACTCAGATTTTTAATAATCGAAGGACCATTTGTAAAATAAAAAATTTATCTCAGGTTTTTTTTCTCCTTAATGTAAAATTTGTAATTAGAATTTAATATTTTCGAGAAATAAAAATCAATATTTATGATTTTAGTACTTTAGAAATTAATATTTAGAATTTATATTTTTGTTATATCACTTTCGAATTTTCTTCGTAAGTGTTGTATTTCTTTTGAATCTCTTCTGGAAGATTGATTTTAGTCCTTTAGGATTTAATATTTATCATTTATATTTTTGAACCAAACACATATATCAACACCATGTTGGAGTTTCAGACAAAAGAATATTTACGCCAAGAAGACCGAGATTGATTTACAATCCCTAAAATACAATCCTAAAATGACTAAGAAGCTCGATCTTTTCAAAAGACACTAAACAAACGAAATAAGCTTACACAATTCAGTTAGGTTGTCCAAATACTAAATTAGATTAACTATGGATGGCAACCAAACTGAATAACATTTAGAACATAAAATCAAATATCACAATCTTGCATTTCAAGTAAGCTTAACATGGAATGAACTTAAAGGTATACAACATGGAATTAGAATGGTGTAATGTACATGGAATATTATAAGTCTTTATTCACTTCAATTGAGCATATCATGGCATAGTTTAAGGATAACTGAAAGTAACAAAAGTACATAATTGATTATCAATCTACATAGCATAGTTTAATTAGCATTTAGCTCATTAGGACACAAGTTACAACATATACTAGATCCTCTACAATATGACTAACTTGAAACAAAATATGGTTATATTCTCCAACATCGTCAAAAGACCGAAGTCTTAAACATGTATTTGAGTTTAATGGACTCCATGACATGTCAATTATATCTGACACTCTTCTTAATGTCTAATGGAAAAATCATGATGTAATTATGCTTTCTTACGTGACAATTTACTAAGCTAAACTTGTAATAACATAGCTTTTTAACCATGGATTAGTACTTAGCATGTTTGAGCTCTAAGCTCCATATTAAACTCGGATTATACATCGAGCCTTTCATTTGCAAGCACAACATAATAGTAATCTTAAATCTTAAACTTAAATAATCATTCTCACCTAGTTTATAGTCGAATACTCTCAATATTTGTAACCATAATTTGACATGCTTATACACATGAACATCATGGCAATATGCAACCAATACTCATATAATTAATATCAATTGAACAACCTAACGATAAGCTTACTAAACATGTTGTTACCGTCCAATTAAACTCTAATCGAGAAAAAGATTACATTTTGAGATTCACGGCAGCAATGAATCTTATATATTATTCAAATTAACATAATTGACAATCGACTCAATCGCGACTACACTCATCACAAATTCGAAACTGCATAATGTCTCATATCACAATTTCATAATCATCAATCTTGGACTTTTCTTTTCAATTGATATTGACTTCCACCAAAGATGTACCTAACATGATTACAGCATAATGTTCATAAAAAAAACACCTTAAATTCAAAACCCTAAACCCTAAATCACTAAAACCCTAAACATAAAAGAAGTTTAGGCTTTGGACTTCCACTAACCCAAAAATCAAGATAAAATTATCTATGAACTTAGAATCATCTAAACTTCACACGAGAACCTTAAATAGAATTTTGAAACGCTAATTCAAATTCTCTCCTTTAGAGCTACAAAACTTGGATTAAAGAATAAAACATGCTAAACTAATACTACATGTGTGTACTACACGAATTCAAGCTTGAAGTTGAGTTTGAATGGCTTGAATCAAACAAAAATAATATTAAACCGATTTTAGGGATGTTACATCGATTTAATTTAATAATTTGATAATTTGGCTTGAAAATGCAAATATGTTTTGATCTAATCATAATTTTTGTTAATAAATTTAAGCGTTAATTTGTTAATTGACTTCAATTTGGACCTTAATTCAAGATTGCTTAATAAATTATGACTTTAATTCTTTCTTTTTAATAAATTATGGCTTTAACTTCTTAGTTTATTTCAATTTGGCCCTAATTTAATTTTTTAATTAAATTTTAACCATCAACTTCTAGTTGTGTTCATTTCAGTACATTTTGCACCTTTTTTTTCATGGTACATGAATTTTTATTTATATTCTTTTAGTATCTAATATATTATAATATTTTTTAAGTAACCCTTTCCCTTGCAACCATTCATTCTCTTTATTAAAAAAAATGAGAAAACACAACAATATTTTAAAGCTACATTTTTTATGATGTGGGAAGGGTGTTTTAGCAATTCTCATATGTAATCTACTCTTAAACTCTAATTTATACTTAGTTTAAACATAAACTTTCAAAATTGTCTTTTCCTGAAAAAGTTTTTAAAAGATATAAAATAATAATTTTACATATATTCAATCCTACCTAATTCAAAACAACAACAACAATTTTATCTTTTAAAATACATTTCAAGACAAAAATAATTTTAAATTAAATTTAAATCAACCTAACCTAACCTATTATTTCTCAATAACATAGGAAGAGGAACGAAATAATAAAAATAATTCAGGGGTTAATTGAGGAGTGGCTACTGGCTAGGGACAGTTGTCCTTAATTTTTTTTTTTAATTTTCTTATATTTTAGATTATTTTGTGTATTTTCTATTTATAATCTATTTTTGTATTATCTTTTAAAATTTTATAAGTTAACTCCCTTTTAAAATTTTATAAGTTTGCCTCCTTAACATAAAATTTTACGTTCATTTCTGGACATATTCGACAATATTTTTTAAGAAAAAATATTCATATTATTTAAATATATTAAAAAATTCCAAGATAATCATTAAAATCACAATGTATCGTAGATTAAATGGCGTAAGTATGGAGTACACATACATCATCAAAGTATATATTATTTTTGTCGTTGTAGGCAACCGATGAAGAATGAGATGATACGGATAACGACAATTCCTAATTAAGAAGAAGTGTCCAAGGAACATGAGAGAAACCCACGTGGAGTTGTGAAGATAAAATAATTGAGCACAATATGATTACACGAGTTCACATGAAAAAAAATACAAAAAGGATATGCAACTTTCTAATTAATAATTAGACATTGAAATATATGATAAAGAGATAGTATCAAGGGACGGACCTAAGGATATAAATTTATAAAATTTAAAAGAAGATAAATTTATAGTCTTTAAAAACATAATTTAAACATAAATTATAAAGAAAATATTTGAAATATATTAGAATTTAAAATTTATAAGAGAGACGATGGTTCCTATCCGCTCCTCCTTCGATCTATTTACGATGGTACCCTAAAAGAAGAAGAGTGCAAGCCCTTAACTTATGGAAGTGTATAAGTAAAAGAGGACACACGTTTGAAAGGGATGGATGGAATAAAGACTAAGAGGGCTTGAAATTATTGGTTTTACAAAAGAGGAATTCGAATCCGTCACTCATTCTCCAACGTCTAACTACACTTGTGACCTAACTCAACTTCACCTCATTGGAACATAAACCCTAACCCTAGAAATTTCATTATCATTTCCCTAGGCCTCTCTCCCTGTTTTTTTATTTGATACTTCGATGTACAAAAATCTTTTATACAAAAAGAAAACATTGCAAACAAATAAAATAGAATGCATGGAAAGGCTTCAAGAAAAATGACTCAGTATGAAATTAAAATTAAATTTATTTAGATTTATTTTTGATGATGTGTTATCGAATAATTCTTTGATAATGATAAAATCATATATTGTTAGAATATCAATTATTATTATTATTAATATTAAATTTTATTTTACATTAATCCTTACGCCATCTCTCCCTCATTACGTGTATCTTAATTTCTGCGTCACATGTTACGTCACCTTAATTTAGTTTTTCGTTTTCCTTTTTGCTTAATATTACATCGAATCGTCATTAATTTATTTTTTTATTTTCTGAAAAATTCAACAATATAGTTATATTGGAAGCAATGTTTGAGCTTTGTTATATACTTATTACTTAAATCATGTTTCTAGGATATATATATATATATATATATATATATATATGTCAATATTTTGATGTGTTTTCTATTTATTAATATTTTCAGTTTAAAATTATCAATAGACATCTAAAATCATTTAATAATAAATCTAAAAAGAATTTACTTATGATGATATTTACTCATAGTATAATTGAGAAATAATTTACATATAATTTATATACGATAAACCTAGCCGCTCATTTTTTTTTTTTGCTTTTTTTCTTAGCGAATAAAGTTTTTATTTATAAAATTATGAAACCAAAGTCAAATTAGAATGCTTCGTTAAAAAATCTTCATATGACTTTATTTACATTATTTTTATTTTGAAATATAATATAAGGATACTTGTGATATAAGATAAAATACTAACCGTATACTCATTAATTCAGAATTAGATGACATTCTAACAAATGAGTCAAGCTTGCTTGGAAGATTATATAGTCAGATGTCACTAATTTGTAAGAAAACTGGATGACCTAATTGCTTATCACTACTACTTATTCTTTACTTGTTCCCGTTAATCATAAATGCCTTAGTCAAAATATTTTTCTTCCCAGGTCGTTCGGTATATGGGAAACATTTATTAATATTGATGTAAAATTAACTTTTCTTCACAGTTGACCTACAATTCTTTTTTATATATTACTAATATTTATTTAGTCTAGCCTTCATATTTCCATCGATATAATTTTTTTTGATAAAAAAATTATATCGATGGAAAACCCATTAAGTGATCTCAATAATAAAATATTTTTATTTTTAAAAAAATCTTGAGTTCGAATAATTATATTTGCAAGATATATATACATTATTAATCAGTAATTTTTTTAAATAAATGTTATTTTATAATCATCTCAAACTATCTAAAAAAAATTATGTACATAAAAGTTTAATAAATTAATTAAGCTTTAAATTACCATTGGTTTCCGAAAAATAATTGAACAGACCACAACCTATTTTCTTGAACTGTCGCATTCTTCCCGTTATTGGTGCAGCAGTAATCTTCTAATGCCGAAAATGACCCTTCATCTTAAGAGCCACCCAACTTGGCCCTCCCACCTTTCACAACCGAAATATTATATATTTTTTTAATAATTTAGAATTATTCAAAGATAATATATGTTTATAATTTTATAAATTATTGAAAACACACCTTCTACAAACGTAATTTTTTAAACATAATTTTTTTTAAAAATAATATATTTTTATCAATAAAACCACAATAAATTTTATATATAATTAGTTATTAATATAGGGTCGCATTCATTAAATAATTTAATTAATTAACATCGGAAGTAAAGGAGATTGTGTTCCATTATTTCAATGTAATTGGAAGTTTTGGGTTGGTGGCAATCCACTCTTCATCTGCTACCAAATACTATCACCAATTATTATCATCGAATGACACTTGTGACAAATATCTTTTTGTCCACATTTTCTACTTATACTATTTATTTTGTCTTTCTCACACTACTCCCTTCAAATTTCACTATGGTTATTCATTTTCAAAAAGATTTCGTAAGCATTTTAAAAACTTTATTTGGTAGTTATCACAATCCAAAAATGATAATAGATTAGATGAGTCTGCCATACTCGACAAGCACCGCTAAATACCATTAATTTTATTTATAAAAATTTTAAATTTTAAAGGACTCCATGTATAATTATAAATTATTTAGAAATTTAAAGGTAAATTATTTAAAATAAAATATTAATTACATTATTTTTTATATTTTTTTGGGTAAACTATACCATTGACCACTTAACTATTGTTCCTTTTTATTCTGACCACCATTTTTGAAACTTTGTCAATCAGGTCACCCAAATATTTAAATACATTCTATCAAGCCACTTGTTATTGACATTTAATGGAAGAGCTAATGTAGCAGTTAATAAAATAGATATAATTATATATTTAGTCATTATTCTTTACTCAATCTATCAAATTGTTAATAATTTTATTTAATTCAATATAATTAATCCTTTAATCATATGATGACACATATCATGACATCACTGGAGGGCATTTTCAATTTAATTTATATTTAATTTTAATAATTTTTCCTTCAATCGAATGGTGACATGTGTTACCATATGATGGAAGGAAAAAAAATTGAATCAAGAAACTACTGGAGAAGGTTGAATTTGGGTCTCCAAAGTCGATTAAGCAACCTCTACCACAACGCCAACACTAATTCTTGATATAATATTTACAACATTTGTTATTTATCTTATACTATAATGAAGGAAAAAAAAGGTAACAGTAAAACAACTCAAACGTTGGCCTATTACTAGGGATAGGCACAGGGCAAGACATGCCAGTTTTTTTGCAGCCTCGTCCCTGACCCGGATTATTTATACTCAACCTCGCTTGACCCGATTAAAATATATTAATATTTTAAAATAGTTAAAATAATATATTTATAATTATTTATTATATTTTAAATGGTTAAAATAATATATTTTACCTTAAACCCGACCTGATTCAAATATATATATATATAAAAGGATAAACTAATAATTTACACCGGATTGGATCAGGTTGATAATTTCTCACCTTAAACCCGCCCCCATCCGGCCTTGAAGCTATCTATTATATAACCCGCCCTAGACTCGAAATTTCAAAAAAAAAACACCTCTATTGGATCGGGTCAAGTCAGGTTTTTTTTTTTTTTTGAAATTTTGGTTCAGGGGTGAGACGAACTGGGTTATATAATAGATAGCTTCGGGCATGGTGGAGTCAGGTTTAAGGTGAAAAATCACATACCTTCCCCAACCCGGTGTAAATTATTAGTTTATACATTTATATTTATATTTATATTTATATATATATATATATGAATCAGGTTGAGTTTAAGGTAAAATATATTAATTTAACCGTTTAAAATATTCTAAATGATTATCAATAGATTATTTTAACTATTTTAAAATATTAATATATTTGAATCGAGTCGTTGCGGAGTCGGATATAAACAACATATTTTCAAGTCGGGGTCAGGGCAACCAAAAAACCAGCATGCCCTACCCTTTGTCTATCCCTAGTAATAGACCAAGGTTCGAGTCGTTTTATTGTTACTTTTATTTTCATTTTTTCTGGCCTTCATTATAGTATAAGATACATAACAAATGCTATAAATATTTTACTATTGGTCTTGACGTTGTCGTAGAGGAAGACTTTTTTTACTTTGGAGACCCAAGTTCGACTCTTCCTAGCAGTCTCTTTAATTCAATTTATTTTTCTTCCATTAGATGGTGTCACGTGTCACCATTTGATTGGAGGAAAAAAATACTAAAATTAAATATAAATTAAATTAAAAAAGCTCTCGAATGATGTCATGACAAGTGTCGTCATATGATCAAGGATTAAATATATTGAATTAAATAAAAATATGACCAATTTGATAGATTGTGTAAGGAATAAGGATTAAATATGTAATTATATCAATTTAATTAACTGCATTAAATGTTAACGGCAAGTGACTTGATTAAATGCATTTAAATAGTTGGGTGACTAGATTGACAAAATTTCAAAAATAGTTGTCAGAATGAAAAGAGACAATAATTAGGTGGTCAATGATATAGTTTACGCAAAAAATTATGAAAAATGATGTAATTAATATTTTATTTTAAATAATTTACCTTTATATTTTTAATTAATTTATAATTATACATTAAGTCCTTTAAAATTTTAAATTTTTATAAATTAAATTAATAGTGGTGCTCAACGGCACCCGTCTAACATTGTAAAATTTTCCTAATAGATTAATAATTTTATTGCATGACATATGATTTTCTAATTATATTATTACAAAAAACTGGATAAGTTCATTCTTTATTTTTTGAAAAAAATATGATTAGTGGACCTCGTATCAAATACAAGACATCAGGCTAATTGCTTTATCAGCCATTCGAAAATTGCAGCAATTGAACAACTATATAGCATAAAATCTCCAAAATGTTCTCTCTTCATTTTCTCTCAATTGTAAGTCGTTCATTTTTTTTTGTATTTATTGATCGACTGCGACACTAAATTTAATATTAGTTATCGACCGTCGATATTTTTATTGTTCTCTTATTTTTTTTTCTTGTTTATTTTAATAAGTCTGCATGTATGACACGTTTTTCTTTGTATGTATGACACTTTTTCTTTTGTATTTTAGCACGTTTTTCGGTCGTTTGACTATTATTTTCATTTATTTTTTTCTAAGGGTTGATTAGACATCGCCACGACTGATCAAGATGACTCTTATATGATATTTTGTTTATTTTCCCTACTTTAGATCATCGGATTATATTTGGATACTCGTTATGCATTCGTGGTTAGCTTTTCACGTTGCTCGAGTTTGATTTACAGATTATCAGTGGCCTTTCAGTAGCTTGATCTGCTTTTGTAGTTCGTTTGCTGATGCGGTCAGATCTGTTTATATTATATCTTTGTTCGAGTTTTCTTGATTAGATTTTAATCTTTCCTTATATGGTCCTTATGTGATCTTAAGTTGTTAGTTTTGTTTTAATTATTATAGAAAATTATCCTAATTATGAATTTAATTTACGATTATGATTGTAAATATTTATTATAATTTAAGATATTTCCTATTTTGAATAAAATTAATAATTTATTAAAAAAATAAAAAAGAAAACTGCAGCAATTATTATTAAATAATCATTCTTATAATAATAAATTGCAGCAACTATTTTAGATTAGTTTCGCCTTCCTGATTTGCTGTCTCTATTCTTTGTTACACCAATCAAAAGGTTGACGTGGTCGGGGACATCAAGTTTTCTGAGCCCTTTTCTATTTATCAAACTATATACGGTCCCCCGAACCCCCACCATTTTATTATTTTACATATATACGGATTAACTGATGGTTGTTAAATATATTAACATTCTTTATAAATTTTAATTTTTTTATATTTTATATTATTAGTGATTAAATTTTATATCTTTTGAAATTTTATAACCCATTTTTAAAATTTTTATGTAATTTTTTTGACATCATGATATCTTCTTAAATGTCACATTCTTTAACATAAAATATTATGTTTGCTCTTAACATATGTATGCATCAAAACATTGTATTTCTATAATTTAATTAATTATACGTAGGAGTGACTATCCGACCAAGTCGAGTTAACATTTTTTTGATTTAGTCGAGTTGATAAATCTTATTTTATAACTCAAATTTTATTTAAAAAAATTCGAGTCAAGTCTAGTTTACAAAATTTGAGTTCTAATTTAAATAACTTTATATAACCATATACAGTATGTGTGTGAGATTATAATTTAATTAATCGAAATTTTAAGTCCTAAGTTGGCCTTATCTTTATAAATTTATGATCTTTTAGGTTTTATTACTACAAAATTATGAAAACTAATCTGCTTATTAAACATATTCCATCATACTTATGATAGTTGTCGCTCTTAAGATTTTGGTTATAAGTTCGAATTGTGAAGAACGCATTAGTCATCGAAGTAACCACGAATTTAAAATATACAACTCGGCTCGAACATGCGAAGTTGAGCTACACTAAATAAGAATAGTCCTGATATGTTGTGAAGCAGTACAAATATATGTGATTGTCTTCATAACATAAAACCAATGTTTAAGCCCTTTAATTCTAGAACATTCCTATCATAAATACAACTTAAAGTAATACATAATGTAAAACGCAACGGTCTGGTTCGATCAATGGTTCAGTCTAATATTGGTATTAAATTGAGCTTCGAAATTGAAAAAAAATAATTCAGTGTCGATATTGGGTCAAGGTATTGATACCAAGTTGAGCTTTGAAGTTGGTAAAATAATTCAGTATCGATATTGTTTATATAATATCAATATTATTCTAAGGTAGTATCGATATCATCGGTGATGAATGTTTAAGATTTTTCAATTTAATCCTTGATTGCTGATGATGATTACGATATCCTCGAATGTGTTGAATTGCATGATTTAGTTACTGATGTGTATAACTAAAACTGTGATTGCAATTTAGTCCCTAAAATCATAACTTGATTGATTAATTATCTAGTATTCGAATTAGGTTAAAAGTTAACAATTTCATTTCTGATAAACAGAAATAACATCATTGATTCGATTTTTAACTAGACCATGTTCGTGACATTACATTTATCTTTAGGTGCAATATGATTTTTAGAAATTTAATCCTTTTTCGTACCCCATCATATTTTTAAGGTTTAAGCAACATTTACAAATCAATTAGGGCATTTCAAGATCATTTACTGAGCTTTTACATATAGGTATCAATAGGAAAATATCGATACCAAATAGGTATCAATAGGAAAATATCGGTACCAAATTGACACATTGAATTTTTACCAACTACTGCGATATATATATCAATTTGGGAGTATCAATATTAGATTAACAATATCATTACTCTAAAAATGAGTATAAATACTACCTTTAGAATTTACCTTGATTTTCAGTAAAATTTCATATCGGTATCGGTATCAAACCTCAAAATATACATTTTTGTCTCTAGCATTTCATTCAAAAAAAGATTCTAAACACCATATTTGAGGCCCTATATGATTTCTAAAGTTCATGGCATCATTATCACATCAAATGATATTATTTTTGTGAGCGTCTAACGTAATTTGCCACCAAAATCATCATAACATGTTTATCAATAAAAAACAATCTAAAAATCTATATTTGATATACAAACATCACATTTATGAATTTGATGAAATATTTCAAAGTTAGTCGCGTAGCACATTTAGGCAAAACACAAAAAGAAAGTCTCTTAATCACTTCTTCAAACTTTCTTCTTCTCTTTCGTTTTAGAGGACTCTCCTACTTCTTTAACTAATCAAACGACGATTAAATAAAGTGATATAACAAACAAAGATTAATGAAAAGTATAACTACAAATTTAAAACTAAAAAGAAAACTCATTGATTGAGCTCTTTCCTCTGTAAACCCTTCTTAAACCCCAACTAGTTTTATAACACTCTCATGAAGGAATGTTGAGCATTTCATTAACTTCTTGAAATGATGAGGGTGAATTTACATTTCTCACGAGTTCATGATGGATTAAATTCACCAAGCTTGATCCTTTCTTCTACCAAATGCTATATTCTTTTCAAGAAAAAGAAGATGGGAAGAAATGCGTGCCAAATCCATTTTTATCCTATTTTTTCAATAAAAAATTGAATGGGATTCGGCTTTAATTTTCTTAAATAGTAAAATTACACCTTTGGCTATTCCGTTAGATTACAAGTTTTTAAAATACTACGAATAATACATTTTAAAAATAAAAAAATATATATTAAAAAGTTTTACCATCGAAAGTCCATACATAATCACATTAATAAAACTGAAGGAGTATATATTTTGCAGTTTCTTCAATATATTCATATGTTGTATCCCGTGAAATCCAGCCCTTTGTTATTTTAATATTAATCAATTGATTAAAAGTACTGGCGAATATTCGATTTCTTATATTACGTGTTTTATTTTCATCCAATAATTATTCTGCAAAATCTCTCCCTTCTTTTCATTTCCTCTTGTTTGGACTCAAGTGGCCCAATGAATAGCAGCTATTTGCTGAGCAGTACATATAGAATATAAAGGGTAAAAATGCAAAAGCAAGATGAATGAAACTTATAGGGCACACAAACTAGAGTTGTCTTGAAAACTAAAGTAAAAGATGTATGATGAAGAAAATGTTGATAAAGTAAAGAGACTACCATTAATCACACAAATTTAGTTTTACACGGTGTAAAAATCTTTTAGTTTTATATAAATTTAGAATCGTTGGATGAATGAAAATAAACGATTGAGATTAACAACAAGAAATAATAAGATATTCAATGAAAAAAGAACAAATGAGTTAATATCAATCATCTATTTTCACTCATCTAACGGTCCTAAATCTGTGTAAAGTGTGCAAGTGGATCATGACCATATATATATATATATATATGAATGAATTGAAGGGGTGACGAGGATGATCACTCTAATGAAAATTTTAAATTATCATATATTTTAGGTATTTTTTTAAATTTCTATTGATTATATGTTTTTGACTCCCCTAAAATTTTATAAGTTTGTTCCTTGCAATTTCATAAGTTCTTCTCATAATATAAAATCTTGTGTTCGTCCATGTATCCTCACACTCTTGCCTTTTTCAATAAAGAAAGTATTTTTATGATTTTGGGTATTTATTATTTTACACAAATAATCCATTTAAATAAAAAGGGGAGTTTTGGAGTGTTTCTCTAATGAATAAATAAAATCATTTGGTTTCTCTTAACCTAATTAAACACCTCAGATAAATAAAGAAGATTTCTTGTAATATTGGTTTTGCCAAATTATAGTTACACAAGCATGGCCACTTTACATGATAGAATATTGTAAGAAATTCTAGTTGGCAAAGGCACTTCATTGTCATTTGTCATATCCTAAACTATAATGGCTATATATATTTATATACCCAATACAGCCTTCCCCTTCCATATAATATTTTCTAGAAAATCATCCCATACCTTCTTTTGCATTCAACCCCTACCTTAAATTAATCAAAGATTTTCTTCTCCAATTTCTCCTACCTTTCCCTTGTTAACAACATAAAAAAAATGGGGCTAAGGGACATTGGAGCTACACTGCCTCCTGGCTTTAAGTTTTACCCAAGTGATGAGGAATTAGTGTGCCATTATCTCTACAAAAAGATTGCAAATGAGGAGGTCTTGAAGGGTACTTTGGTGGAAATTGATTTGCATACATGTGAGCCATGGCAGCTTCCTGGTATACGCTCTCTCTCTCTCCTTTATTTATGGCTTTTGCTTTGGAATCTTATTCCTTCTAAATTGTAATTCTCCCCTATACTCCCATCAAAGCTAAAGAAATCATGGTCGATGGAATAAGTTTGTCTTTTTTGTCGTTGGTGATTTATCTCTTCTAATTTGGATGGAGAGTCGTGATCGATGAATAACAGTCGTTAGCTGGTGTTTATCTGTGGGAGATATGAAGATATAAGAGAGAAGATGATAGTCAAAAAAAAGATGAAATAAATTAGAAGAGATGAATCATCAACAGCCAAATAAACTTATTACCGTCAACAAACATCAATCATTGCCTGAGGCAAACTAGTAAGGTGATGTTGTTGGTGTGCTTTAGCATGTCTGAAAGACAGAGAAAGGAAGACAATTATTGAGTCGTCTTTGATCTCTGGACCCTGGTTCAAGGCACTGGAAAACATGCTTTGCCCTCTGCCATGTTAGCTGTTAGAATTAATTAGAAACAGCAAACAGGTAAACAAATTTTCCCTTGAAAAGAAAATAATGAAAGCGAGAGAGATGGGAAAAACATGGGTTTTCTTAGAATATATACTCACACTGTTTCTCTCTCACACACGCACATATATAGTAAAGAGAGAGAAAGAGAAGTTCATATACATGCAAGTGTATGTATGCTTATAGATATGCATGTGTAAATATGTAATTAATTAATTTATCTTACCAACTTTGTTAGTGAAAACTCCAAATAAGTACTAGATTTTACAACCTGTGATTTGATTTAAGTTATATATAATTTGGAGTAAGTATTGGCTAACAAAGATGATGGAAATATATTCCTCAAAAACCAAATACAAGTGGGTGATTTCAGGTTTCCATTATTCTAAATATCTTCCTCTTCTCAAATAGGGTCTAAAACTAGACTTTGTTGATACAAGGGGGTGGATGGAGTTTGAGCTATTTTTTTAAGTAAAAATTACATAAACAAGTTGTAATCAAACAGAAGCTAAAATTTGCATGTTTACGTGGTGGTTATTCACCCAAGTTTGCTTCTGTGCTTTAATATTTAATATTATTTCGTTTTTTGGTATATTATTTCTTATATATATATATATATATATTATTACTTTTAATACATATTATCTTTCTCTCTATGCGGTAGCTTTGGTGTATTTTTTTATTTTTTATTGATAGAAACAAGTTTAACATTATTTATTAAATTGAAGAATTAATTGTTGGTAATTTAATGATTGAATAATTAAATGTTGATTTTAAATTATATATATAGTATTTTTTAAATAAATATTGAATATAATTAAATTATTTGATAAATATATATTTTAAAGGATGATATCAGGGATGGATCGAGGGGGTTGTCGCCCCCTGAAAATTTAAAATTATCATATATTTTTATGTATTTTCTATTGAAAATATATTTTCGACCCCTAAAATTTTATAAATCTGTCATCTCCTAAAATTTTAGAAGTTTTTCCCTAACCTAAAATTATGCATCCGCCCCTAGATGATATAATTAAAATAAGTAAAAATAATATAGAAAGATTATTTAAGTAAGATTAGGAGTTCAAATTCTGACATTTGTAAATGGAGCAATCTGGAATGATCGTCCCATAATTGGCTTCTACAAAATCCAATCCGAAATAGTCAATCAATAGATCAGATATCGATGGTTAACAAAAAAAAATCCCTAAATTAAATTTTTTTTAAAAAAAAAACAATAATTTTACCTTGAACTCTTCTAACTCCTATTTACTACTCAATAGAGAAGATTATTAGGCATTTAAATTCTTTCAAATTGAATCATTTAAAGTTTTTCTAGCATACAGATCACGTAAATAATGGCTCTCAAAATCCAATCCGAAATAGTCAATCAATAGATCAGATATCGATGGTTAACAAAAAAAAAATCCCTAAATTAAATTTTTTTTAAAAAAAAAACAATAATTTTACCTTCTTCTAACTCCTTACTACTCAATAGAGAAGATTATTAGGCATTTAAATTCTTTCAAATTGAATCATTTAAAGTTTTTCTAGCATACAGATCACGTAAGCTAGCTTTTGAGTGTGGTTTTGGACTAACATATTGAGTTAAATTGAAGCCACTCTCTTTCTCTGTCTCCTTAAATAATTTCTTTTAGCACTTAATTAGTTCATTGAGGCCTGGTTATTCTTAATTTGTTTTCTTTTTGTTTTTAAAGGGAAAATCCATGCTTCTTTCAAAGATCTCATGATAATATATATAATTATATAAATCAATCAATAAAGAAAAGATATTAAAAATAAAAAATTGTAATTATCCCTTTAAAATATTTTAAAATTTTATCTAGGGTATTCCAAGTATATAATAAGACAATTTTTTGCTTTGTTAACGAGTGGTACTTCTTCAGCTTCCGTGACAGGAAATACGCGACAGGGTTTCGGACTAATCGAGCAACGGGATCCGGGTACTGGAAGGCAACGGGGAAAGATCGAACGGTGATCGACCCGATAACACAGGAAGTAGTGGGGATGAGAAAAACACTGGTATTTTATATGAACCGAGCTCCGAATGGAATCAAAACAGGTTGGATCATGCATGAATTTCGTCTCGAGACCCCACATATGCCCCCTAAGGTCAGTTTTCCCTCCCTCGCTGCTCATCTTTTTCAACCGTGGTCATCATATTTCTACTTATAATGCATTGTCTCGAAAACGACTGTGAGAGAAAGAAGGGTTGACAATTGGGGCCATTTGTATGTGAACAAAAAATATCGTGTTTTCTCCATGGAAACTCAAACAAAAGCTAGTGGGCATCTTCTAGCTATCCACTGCCTTTGTTCCATGTGTTTTCATAATCAAGTTCTTATGCATAAAAAATATATTTGAGGCTTATCTTCAAGCCAAAATGGTAATTTCATGGGAACTATATATGTATGTGCATTGTCACATTTTCATATTATATCACTAAGCTAGATACTTTCGATATCTTTGCTTTTATTCCACTTTTTCTTGGAAATTAATATAGTAATTTTCGTCAACTTTTGAGATTCTTTAATAAAGAAATGTAGATAGATAATATATCATAAAAATATCATGTACAGTGACTTTCATTTTAGATAATTAAAAAAATGAAAATTATTTTAGAACATGTAAGATGGGTAATTGAAAAATTCGATTTTTTTATGTTAGATATTCATTTTAATTGTGTCCACCTTGAAACTTCGTTAATTTATGTTTGTCCTCTAAGAAAAAATTTTATTGTTAATATATATATATATGTCCACTCTAAAAAGTATTTATGGATCCGTCTTTGTATGACAGGAAGACTGGGTTTTATGTAGAGTATTTAATAAGATCAAAGGAGCAGAAAACAACACCGAAAGGAGCCCCCACATGATGTACGAGACCTCAACTCAAACAAGCATGGCTTGCGGCGGGCATCAACAAATCAGCAGCTCTGTATCCACCACACCCGCACATCATCAACACCATGGCCAAAGCTTGTTAACCCTACTTCATTCCTCTCGGCTAAAGAACAATAATAACAATAATGATAGCTTCAGCAATTATGAAGTTAGCTCGAAAGTCGTCGACGATGATTACGAGTTCTTGTGGGACATGAACATGGAAGAAAACAGCTTGGAGGATCGTCATCATGTTCATGGCCATGGGGTGGCCGATTCCAACTTGGAGGATGTAGGATTTGAGATTGATAATAGCATGGTTTTCCTATGAAGATATAGACATGATATTTCATATGATTTAGGGTAAAAAAGAAGAAGAAAACAACCCCATTTGTTTATTAGTGATGTTTGTGTGGTCTTTGCCTTTGGATATACAGCTCATGTTACATTGGATGATAAAAGAATATCGGCATGTGTAGTTTTTTTTCTTTTTTAGGATTAGGGTTCATTTTTATTTTGTATACAACATTGGGCATTGTAAAAATTATATGTAAGAACAAAGTATATATAATTTATTTTTCAGTGATATTTTCAAACTAAAACTTCACTTGCATCGTATATAAAATTATGATAAATATTTATTTTGAATAATTTAAAATGATTAAAAAATATTTATTTAAATTTTTCTTAATCGACAATGCATAGACAAATCAATTATTAAACTCAAAACCTTAAAGAAAAAAAAACCTTTTTATTAATCTTATATAATTTTTTCTTCAAAATAATATATTGAACAATAATTGGAAGTACGAATATACACTTGTATTATTGTTATTAGACGAGATGTGGTCCATTTTAAGCATCGGGATTGCAATAATTGAGGGTTCCTCCTCCTGATCTGACCTGGTGGGACCCAAGGGGATGCTCAGATTACAGTTCATCGATTTGACAAGTAAACAGTACCAAGAATCATTTCTGCCTTTCTGGATGCAATATTTTTTTCCTTTTTAAAAATATTTTTGAGAATATAATACTTTTTTGAAAATATAAAAATTGTTAATGAAATATTTTCCCTTTTTTTAAAAATATTTTAGTTTATGACTCTGTTTCCTTTGATGATTCGAAAAAGTATATGAATAAAATTTTAATTGAAGTATTATAATTATAATTATGCAATTTATATTTATTATTTTTACTCAGTAACTAACAATATTTTGCATGAACTAAACAATTTTAATGATTAAAAAATTATTTTTATTTTTTAATATATCGAGTTCGAGAATCTCGTAAGTAGAGATGTATAAATGATCAATATCAAATGATTAAAAATTAACAACCAACTTTTAAATTCATGTTTGAAACCAAGAACACATATCAACACTTCATTCGTGTAACATCCTAAACTAAGTAATAACCAACGATGGATTTAATATGTCATATTGGGCCTTCTAAGTAATACATGTCAAAAATATAAATATATATCACTAATAACATTTAAATGACAATAAGTAATACATGTTGCAAACCAAAACACACTTTTAATGTGACATATCAATATATATCACTAATTAAATTATTTTTATTAAATAAATATGAAAAAATATAATGATTTATCCATAATTAATCTTTTATTATTATCTAGTTTAAATTGTAATAGGAATATAATTAAATTATATTTTTATTAAAATTTATAATTATTTTAGATTTTTTTTAAGATTAGAACACTTATATAAATTTAAAAATTCATCCCAGCAACAACCATCAAAACCAACCATTGACGACCTTATCCTGAAATAATGTATTACATCCACCAACGAAAAATTATGTATTATGTGCGCTCTAAACTCATCCATAGGTAAATTAAATAATCATCCAATTTATTAATAATATTTTAGGTCTCAAATTTTGTCTTAATAAAAAGACTAAAACAACAAGACCAATATACTTTAAATGAAATAAAAAGTAAATTTTTATTTTAATATTTTGTTGATTTTATAAATAAACAAAAAAAAGAGAGAAAGTGATAATTGTTCCTTCTATCTGTTGATTAATAAGAGAAATATGTTTGAAATTTTATAAATTCTTCAAAAATAATATTATTTACGTCAGCTCAAATCCAGTATTTTCCATAATTTTGAGTGGAAATAAAAAGGGAAAGAATTATTCAAAATCTCTAACAAAACCACCCAAAAGAATCGCCGTCTGCAACTGAAACTAACAGAACGACAATCTTCATTGTCGCTTAACTTTGTCTCTTTCCTTTCTGTCTCCGTCTCTTTTATCTTTTTAGCTTATGTACACTCCTACAAACTGAAACAGCTTTTAGCATTCTGAAAAATCTCTAAACAACATATATAATATATTCATATATGTTTCCTTTTTTGTTTGTCCAGACTTGCTCTTTCCTCTTTTAGCAAATTTCCTTTCAGGTAATTAAAGAATACTAAACTACACCAACATGCACAAGTTCTCCACCTTCTGTCCTTGTTTTAAATGTGTCATTTATTAATTAATCATCTGTTCATTATTATTAAGTTGTAAAGGCATTGAAGCTTTGAAAGATTGAGCTGGGAAACTGGATTTGTTTCTCTTAATAATAAATCTTTTTTTCAATACTACCGGTTTGTGTTGATGGGAATAAGTTTATGTCGTCGGTAATTGACGATTCACCCTTTTAATTTGGACGAAGAACGATGTTTGCTGATGTTTTTGTGTGAGAGAGAGACGATCATAAATAAGAAGAAGATTGTGTGCCAGCTTATGGAGGCCATCCCTCTTGTCTGATATTTATAGTGCTTCTAGTTGGTGGTATAGACATAGGGTAATTATAGTTATTTGTAGGTCAATTGAGCCTGTTAGAGGCCTACGTCCGCAGGATATGGACTCCTTGGAGGCTCTGATAAACAAAGGGTTTTGTCTGGTTGGCATTTTCCGGAGATTATTCTCCGGAAGTATAACAGTTTGTTAATTATGTCAATGAAGCACTGCCAATGCTTGTTTAATGGCTTCTATTGGATTCAATGCCCTGTTATAGGATAATGGTTTAGTCCTCTATGTGGTCTTATTTCATGCATTCATTCATTAAGAATCAATAGTTTTTAATTTATTAATGGCTTGTGTTATATATATATATATAAGTAATTCTGAATTTGTAATGCTTTTTTGTTTTTCAAGTTTTGGACATGCAACTAGAGAAGATTCAAGAAAAAATATTTAAAATTTGAGGTATTCTGTTTGCATGAACTATTGATTTGTTAGTTTGGATGATCTGAAAACGATATGACAAGGGTAAGAGCTGACGTGAATCCCAAGAATCGATTAATCACTTGGATTATAGTGTTGGTATTCTGTTGCGGTTGCTTCTATGCATATACTCGAAGCCGCAGTTCATCGGCTGTCGAGTACGGAAGTAAATCTTTGAGGAAATTCGGATCTTCATACTGGAGTGGGGAGGATGATACTAATGCCGATTCTTCAACTAGAATCGAAGAAGATGCCGATGATGGTTTCATTCCAAAGAGTTTCCCTGTGAGTGAGACCTTGATATTAAGCCAACTTGTTTACAGCTTTGCAGCTGTATTAGTTTATGGAGTATCTGATATCACAATTGTTTTGGTTTCAAAGGTTTGCGATGATCGACATTCGGAGATAATACCTTGCCTGGACAGGAATCTTATATACCAAACAAGATTGAAGTTGGATTTATCTGTAATGGAACATTACGAAAGACATTGTCCGTTGCCGGAAAAACGTTACAATTGTTTGATTCCTCCTCCACCAGGATACAGGGTGAAGTGTTGCAGTCTAGTTTTCTTGCATTTCAAGTGAAGTTCTTATGTTTGTTATCATATGCAGATTTAGGTATTATAGTGTTTTCGGTTTCTTTATTGTTGCAGGTCTCGATCAAGTGGCCAAAAAGTCGGGATAAAATATGGAAAGCGAATATACCGCATACTCATCTCGCAACCGAAAAATCCGACCAGAGATGGATGGCTGTCAGGGGTGACAAGATTGTTTTCCCTGGTGGAGGAACTCACTTCTATTATGGAGCAGATAAATATCTTGCTTCAATGGCAAATGTGAGTGATTTTTGTCCTCTAAAAGCACCGACTGTTTGATATATTGCAATCATCATATTCATGTGTTTCAACTGGCAGATGTTGAACTTTCCAAATAACATTATGAGCAATGAGGGAAATGTCCGAACAGCTTTCGATGCGGGATGCGGAGTTGCCAGTTTCGGAGGATACCTGCTATCACATGATATTCTTACAATGTCTGTAGCACCAAATGATGCTCATCAAAACCAGATTCAGTTTGCTCTGGAGCGAGGAATCCCTGCGTATCTTGGTGTTTTGGGGACGAAGAGGCTTCCTTATCCAAGTCGATCTTTTGAACTTGCACATTGTTCTCGTTGCAGGATCGATTGGCTTCAAAGGAATGGGATCCTTCTTCTAGAGCTAGACAGGATACTGAGGCCTGGAGGCTATTTTGCCTTTTCATCCCCTGAAGCATATGCACAAGATGATGAAGATTTGAGAATTTTTCGAGCAATGAGTTCCCTCTTCGAACGGATGTGTTGGAAAATAGCAGTAAAAAGGGATCAAACTGTTATTTGGGTTAAACCCTTGACAAATGACTGTTATATGCAAAGAGAGCCCGGTACTCTACCTCCAATGTGCCGATCCGATGTTGATCCTGATGCCGCATGGGGCGTTCCAATGGAAGCTTGTATCAGTCCTTACACTAATCGTGAGTACTTTTTTCCCTCTGCCCCCTTTACTGAAACTAGACACTTCTCATGTTTTCGACCCTGACAGAAGTTCATAGAGCAAAAGGGAGCGGCTTGGTTCCTTGGCCTGCACGTTTGACAACACCTCCACCCCGTCTTTCAGAGTTAGGATACTCCGATGATATGTTCGTAAAGGACACGGTAATCTCTCACGAGACTTTAATACCTTTTCATGTCTGCGTGATGTATGCCTTATATGATGCATACAGGAAGAAACTATCTTCATGTGTTGCAGGAACTTTGGCAACAAAGAGTCGAACACTATTGGACTATTTTCAGTCCGCATCTCAAGCCCGACACGTTTCGAAATGTGATGGACATGAAAGCAAACCTGGGTTCATTTGCAGCTGCTCTGAATAACAAAGACGTTTGGGTTATGAATGTAGTGCCCGAAGATGGACCCAACACTCTCAAGATAGTATATGACAGAGGACTGCTAGGAACCCTGCACAACTGGTATGTAAACCCCTTTTTATATGCCTTTGAAGTGTTGCATTCGTTGCTAAGAATCGTGTCCCTGGAAACCGACAGGTGCGAAAGCTACTCTACGTATCCGAGAACTTACGATCTGATTCATGCTTGGACCTTGTTCTCCGATATAGAGAAGAAAGGGTGTAGCATAGCGGATTTGTTGTTGGAGGTGGACCGTATCTTGAGGCCGAAAGGTTACTTCATTTACAACGATAAACGGTCGATAGCGGAGGTGATAAAGAAGTATTTAGGAGCATTACATTGGGAAGAAGTGGCAATGGTGGACTCCCAGCTGGTTGAGCAAGATGAGGACGATGTAGTGTTCATAATTGAAAAGAAAATGTGGCTTACAAGTGAAAGCCTTAAGGAATCGGAATAAAGACTGATTTCAATTCAAATTCCAATTATGATTTTATATTGTTTAGTTTCATTACTAGAGGCTTGTGTTAATGCCAATGATTTTTTTTGGGTAGCTTTGTTTTGTTCATTTAAACTATCTGTTTATCTTCACTGTAGAACATAAATGGACATTCTTTTGTCTTATTTTCATCCCTATTCTTTACCAAATTATTCTTCCTCGAGTTCTTAGATCAAGAGCAATTTATTTCGATAAAATGCAGGTTTAAACATCTCTGGAAGAGTTCCTTGTCCTTGGAAATAAAATATGGAATGAATTATGATATAATACAAGTATATATGTTAATTATATGCAAGTTTCTGTGAACCATTTGTCCATAGTGATGATTATCATGTAGTTTATTTTTATAGAAATTTAATAATATTAAACATGACATTTGGTATATACATGTGTGTGTTAATTATAAATAATATATATTTATTTTTAAAATATTGTTTAATACATTAATTATATTAATATATGATAAATGTAAAATTTAGATAAATTTCAAGAGAAAGAGTTCAATAAATTTTATACCAATGTCTTTCAATTTAATATTGAAGGATAATATTATTTTTTAATAATATTATTAGTCAATAATCTTTCATGAATCAAACATATGATATCATAGATTCCAATAATGTTATAAGTCATATTCTCCCCTGATACTATTTGAGATTATTTGGGAATTGCTTTTAAGCATGTTATTATATTGTTCTAATTAATTTAATAATAAATCCTAATACATATTTGAAATCAAACAGATCAAACCTTTTCCTTGCCATATATACTATTTTAATAAAATAAACTGACATATCTTGATTTTATCTTGTATCGAAATCATCCTTCAAAGCTAAATCCAAAATCTAAGAAGCATGAGTTCCAACTTCTTGAAGTTTTAACTCAATTTTAAATTAGAAATATATTTTGGGTCGAAGGAGGGTTTGCACTGATGTTGCTGTCTGTCGCTAGCACCATGGTTTCTTCAACGTAACTAGGACAAGGATTCGTAATAGAGAACTTAAATGCTGTCAAGATGGGCCTACAAAATCCGAGTTAAAAAAATTGTTCAAAAGACTAATTTATTGTGTCTCCATTCCCAGGATCAGGCAGATTTCAACTTGGCTGATGCGGCGGCAAGATGAGAAAGGATTCTATGGCCAACAAACACAAGGAAAACTCCCAAGAAACCCAGTACTTTCAGTGTTTGGAATAGATCCAACTGCACTCACAACATACAAATTTAAAAGCCTTTAGAAATTATACATGAATGAATGAACGAAGCTTACAAGTGCATGATAAAATACTAACCTTTAACCAGAAAAACACGTAGAGCAATAGAACTGCTCCGATGCCAACATGGAAGAGAACGGCAAATGTGGCAGGTATGGGTTTGGTGGGAAAGTTCTTCATGTTCACCCCTAGTCGTAATAACTGTCAAAAGCAAGCAAGATCAATAACGTTTGAAAATAACAATGACTTCATTATTAACGTAAAATATTACTATGACATGCAAGAACTAGACCAGAAATAGTAAACAGTATATATATCATTTGTATGTGTGAGCGCCTTCAAAATTGCAATACTTGATAGCTTAGCAGTTATACTGACAATGAAGTGCCGGGTTCTACCGAGACCACTTAACAAGGCTCCAAGAATGCTATCCATAAAAAAAAAAAGCATTAAATTTTCCAGGCTAGATAGAAAAAAAAATACAACAAAGCATCCCAGAACAGAAACGCAGAAGTTACGAGAAAATACATGGGCTGGGTCCAGAATAAATGTTGATTTAACACATGAATTAAAACTTTCAAACAAGTTTAGGGTAAGACCAATCAGACCAGGATGCAAGGCAACACCAAACAATTTGACCGAGAATAAAAGACTCAAATAAATCAATTAGAAATTCAGACACTGGTAATTTTCTGGTTGAATGAAAAATATAAATAAGTAAAATTGTGAAATACAGGACTAACCCCAATAAAAAATCCAAGCAATGGCAAGATAGTAAGACCCAGGAAAGCAAGGGAAAGCTCTTGAGGTGGACGCTTTTCAGGAGCTCTAAAGATGTGTGTTATTTCTGCTTGGGGTCCATATCTTGAGTAAGGATCTACAGGCTGCGGAGGAGGGCGGGGTGCCTTCTCAGGTGCTTCAGGTAGATCTAACTCGATGTATCCAATAGCTACTAATAAAGAGTTCTCCTGAAGAGAGCAAAAGATGTATATTTATTTGTATGTGTTTGTGGACTCGTATAAATTGAACATTTCTGAAAGGAAGAGCAAAGCAACACTTACCATAGCAGCATCACCAACAGTGAGTTCCATGTCATATTTACCTGAGAGATAGAAGAACTTCTCAACCAGCCCAAGGAAATTCTACAAGACAAGCAATATAGGATTAGTAATTTAAAGAAAACACACATTGAATAAAGCACATATGCCTGAATATTAAATATGTTAGTAAATACCATAAACTATAGATGTGTTCTTGTTTCCCAATGAAAAACAGGCATATCACATGCCATATGAAGTAAGAGAAGAGACATCTCAAACAACATTAAATGTTTTTAATCTGTAACACACATCCAGAAAGATGTTCACCCCATGAAAGAAAAGATACTTAACTAGAACTATCTCAAACTGTTTTCCAGAGTTTCCAACCACAAAAATGTGCTCGACCTTGCTCTCATGTCTCAACTTGAGAAATGCCTGCAAGCCACAAAATTAGCAACAAACTGCTGCAAAGCAAACCACACATTGAAAATGAAGACAAGCAGAACTACCAACCTGATGTGGCCTAAAAGCACGTCCACGAGGAGTGGTCAACTGAAAGGATAGACGCATCTTCTGGAGGTGGTTTGCTGATAATGATACATCATTTTTAGCAGTTAAGTCTAGCCTGTATATGTAGGACGTAGGCAATGAATTAAACTTTACATTAAAGTTCAGTTGAATTAAAAGCTAAAACACTAGGAACCAACTATTAGAAGTGTCATCAGATGTTCCTAAACAATTATCAATTATATAAATTACATGTATTAAAATAACCAAAACAATATGCGAAAAAATACATACTTGTTCTGTGATTCTACACTCCCAAGATCACTGTCAAGAACTGCAATTTCTGAATTTTCAATTTTGACAAGTCCCGTGACAAATATTGGTACTTTTGTTTGGCTTCCCATAACATAAACTTTTTCATCCTCAGGTTCTTGAAGGACAACCTAAAAGATTCAAACTTCATGTCTTAGAAAGATCAATGAACTTAAAGCTTCAATCCAATAATATATGACAATGATACCTCAAAAACAAATGTGTAACTTCCAACATCAATACTCTTTAGCAAGTCGTTCAAGATATGTAGCCCAGATCCTTGGTCAAACTTAAGTTCCTGCATTTCATGAAATTTATGAACAATAAATCAAATTAAACAGAAATAAAGGAAAATGCAAAAGAGACTTTGTAAGAAGAAAGTAAATCCAATAAAATGACCACTACTTGAGGAAACAACATACCTGGCTTTCAACTAGAGATGCATCCTTAGAAACAGAACTAAAAGCACCCACAAGCTTCACGGTTAGAGGTGGTGCATTTGAACCAAGCACAGTAGTAACTCTAACCTGTTTTATTCAATGAGCAAAAATAAAATAAAATAAAATTCATCAATAACAAAACCCCAAACGAGATGGATATTTTCAATTCTGGCATAATCAAGGAGGGTTAAGTATAAAAGGCAAATGAAAAGCAGGTTCAATTACATAATAATTGACCAGCAATATGCACCATAAATTGGACACAGATGAATGAGACATGAAGATGATTACAGTTTGATAAAAAGGCCAGAAAAGAAGTTAGCATACACTCCATCAGATGACACAAGTATCTTCATGAAGATCTAAAACTGATATGTATTTAAGTAGCAAAATGGAAATGCCACTAATCTCAATACCATCAATCCTTGGATGGTAGGTTTTTGCCACTATAGAGGAATTAAAGTCGCTGCTCACGATTGTTCATGTTAGGGATTTTAACTTTGGACAAACCTTGAGTGAGTCTTTTTTGGTCAATGAAAGCACAGCTGATGAAAGTGATAAGATCAATGGGATAGAAACCCTGCATGCCAAGTGAAATTTAATATCTATTAAGTTCCAGAGCTTCATTACATAAAACCAAAGAGAAATGGTGACAGCAGCACACAAAACTACTACTTTTCTCTGTCACGAAAGGCATAAAGTAACTATGAAAACAATTTTACAAACACTGAGCTCAATTCCAGATTATGCAAAATGAAGTTCACAAAAGGCATGCGCATAACTTCTTGCTCTCTTTCAAGGATCAACTAGAGTTACTAGAGAACATATTATTCAAGGGTGACAGAAATTCAACCAAGGTTAAGATTTCACTATAATAAAAGGCTATTTGGATAATTAAATAACAGGAATGGTAGCCAAAAAATATATATCTATCATCAAATTGTATCAAATAAATGAAATACGTTAAAAATGCTTAAAGAAAAACCTTGCCTGTTGCTTTCCAAACAAGCTAAGGCATCTATTTGGTAGAAGAAATCTTTAGCATCGCCAGGAACTCCAATACCAAGGAAGAATTTAGCTAATCCGAGTATTTTGTCCCGTGGAAGCTGCAGATATAAACCAGAAGTATTAGATTGCACTCTGAGAAGAAAAGATAAGTGGGCTAAAATGAATGATAATTGAGTTCTCTCTACAGACATCGATATTTCCGGTAGTCACTGCAGCAAATGCTGTTAGCCCTCTAAGAACTGAAGAGGTGATTGATAAAGGACCTTGATATTCATAACCATCAACAAGTTTATCATCAAAGTAAAGGGTCCCATCATCTGAAAAAGAGAACTAATAGAAATGAAGAACTAAAAAAGAAATATAAAATTGAGTAATAATATTCACTATTTTTTAATTGAGAGATGGTGAATGGAAGTAAAAGGGAATAAAAAGATTTCGAAGAAAACAAGAACCAGAAAAAGAAAAAAAAACACAATGAATCTAGGAAGAGGAGAGATATACATACCATATTTCTCAATGCTGTCAAAAAGCTTGCTTATATCATTTTTTAGAGTACTAATCTGCCAACAATAAGCAAACATATGATACATTATGAAACGCCCAGACTTGACACGCACAGAGAAGAACAAAATAAGACTTTGGGTTAAAGCAATATCCGCTCAGTGGAGCTGAGATAATTCAATATCAAAAGAAATAAGCATAATCAAATAATTCACTTGCTTCAACACAACAATTTGATAACTAAATAAGCATCTAAAAATAAATAAATATCTGGTAAAATGTACTAATCCTTGCTCATAATGCTTTAAAAACATGTGTACTTAGATGCATACACATTTAGAAGCTAGATATCCCACATGACATGGCTAAAAGTTCAAGTAAATCATGGTACAAGAAAAAAACCAATGAGAGAACATCTTATCATCCACATAGAGCTGAAAAGTGATTCAGATTCATAAACTAGTCAATCTCACCAGATCAAAGCAAGAACATTTATACTTACCAAAGATTGGTCAAGTTCTGAAGATGCTAAAGAAACAATTCCAGCGAGAGTTTCAAGTGCTATTCCTGCAAGAATATGACAAACCCAAATAAGCAACTGGTGCACAATCAAACAAAACAATTAATAAATGTGAAGAAAGCAAACAACGGTTACCAATGAGCTAAGACCAAAGACAGAACAGAAAGCAATATGGTACTTGTACCAGACATTGCACTTGAGGGAAAAAGGTTTTAGAACCCAGAAAAATAGTTACCAGCAGCAAAAGCACTAGACTCAGGATTACTTGAACTATAACGCCACCTGCCATCACTCTGGCTGAAAGCCTGGAACATAAAACCATCCATGGCAAACATATATTAATAACAATGCAAATTGGAGTTGGCTCAAGCAGTGAGCCTCCTCCCCAAACCTGAACCTCACCACAACAACTAGTTCCACTGAAATGGTAGGCATCAGTCTGCCTGAATAGATCTGGCGAGGTCGAGCACTTTAACCTCCCCATAAAACTAAATCTAGTTATAACAACAAACCTTGACTGAGCGGAACACTCCTTCAGCATCAGCAAGATGAATATCATCTTTGGAACTCTGATCCTGAATTGGCAAACCAGGCATTAGAAGGTAGGGGCAAAATGAGAAACAACTTAAAAGCTATAGCATTTATAGAAAATAAGCTGGACTGGATAAAAATCATAAAATTTGTTGGAGGTACTCATAAAATTGATTAAATAGATGCATAGAAAGAAGTACATCATAATAACCAGTATTTTGAATGCAATCATTACCTTGATAAGTACCAAACCTCCTACTGAATAGTAGAAGTCAAGCAACGAACTTGCAGCACTGACAGCAGCATTAAGACTTGAAATAATGCCCTTTTGCAAATGAGGAAAAAGGCGGCAACAATAAAAATTAAGCACCTGGGTTAAACAAAGTGAAAAGCTCTTAAACCACATGTCAGCATACCAAATTCAAATAATACCTTAGAAGCTGTCTCGTGTATCTTGCATTCTGCTATGCTATTTGCTTTTAAAGCATAGAAAAGATCCTTTGAGGTTGATGTTGATGACCCAACAGTTTCAGAAATTGAACGGCAAGCTGAAGCGGTTACATCAGGCTTCTTTTCAATTCCAAAAATCTGAAATGTTCTTAGTGCCTCGTATGTTTCTTCCAAGCTGTTTAGACCAATTACATCAAATAAGATACTTCCTAAAACCTCATTCTCGTAGGTCTCTTTTCAACTTCCAATTCAAATAAAAGAAAAACCAAGTTCTCATCAATTTTACTTTTCTTGGAAAAAAATGTTTATGTTTAACTAAGTTGTTATCCATAAACTGAAAAATTAAGTACTAGATTTTTAGTATTGAATTTATAAGCACTGAATTTGTATCATAGAAAAACGAATGTAAACGTTGAATTTTGATAATTATTAATTCCACATGTTTAGCTTCATTACATTTTCCATTATAAGGGACAGATCGAAACAAATAATAAAAAGTAAATTAAATATTTCACTCGTTCTAATTAAATAAAGAGGCCATTAAGTTTTAAACATAAACTTGCCAAAAATGGAGAGTATCATATTATAAACAGATGTAGTCATGCATAACTTACTTATCACGATATGAATTGAGTTATCAAATGAAAAATTTTAACCACTGAATTTTTTTACTCTTTTCAACGAGTTATCAAAAGCATCCTAAGTTGAACATTTCCTTCGAATATATTTCCTTAACAACCAACGGAGATATATAGGTTAAAGAAAACCTTTTGAATGATCCATGATCGGGAGTGAAGAGCTCAAGAGCGGCAGATCGATGAGAATCGGAGACTGGTTGAAAGAGCGAAGCCGCTTCGCAGATCGATACAACAAGCAGCAGAACCAGAAATCCAGCTAGACTTCTGGCCATTTCCTGCAATTAAAATCCAACAATAGTCAGCCAAACTCCTCAAAACTGAAATGGATTTTTCACAAATACCAAAAAAACTTATAGGATTTAAAAAATAATTCAGAATAGATCGGAAATAAACTCTGAAAATACTAGGGTTTATTAGATCGCTAACGTACTATAAATGTAAAAGAAATTCGTCCCTTTTCTTTTTGGTGAAGTCTTCGCAGTCCTTGCTGTGCGTGATTATGGAGTGTGGCCGAGCTAAGAAAGGTAGTAGTAGAAGTAGGGATAAAAGTAAAATTACCAGTTTGTCCCACCAATTTTTCAGGCTAGGCCTAAAAGGTTAAGGCCATAACTTAATTTGGGCTTGAACTTCAACCCACCAGCCATTTGCCTTATGGAGACTGTTCTATTGATTTTATATGGTCTAATGAAAAAAAAATACAAATTATATCCTTTGCTCATTTGAAATTTGAAATGTATATAGTATCTTTTGCTTAAAGTAAATGTCTAATATTATATTTATTATCATTTTAAGTGTTTAGTTCGAAATAATATTAAAAACTTTAAAAATCAATTAACAAATTACATTTTGACATATTGCCTAATTTTTAATTTACTTTAATTTTTTTTTTTAAATTAATATATTTTCAAAAAAATTAACTTTTTTTACTTTTATAAATATCTAAAATTCATAAAATCCCTAAAGCTCATTTTGCCATTAATTATCATCACCATCGACCCACCCACTTATTTGCTACCATTACCCTCTCACTTACCGACCATCATCCACGCTTTTGTAGATTTCAAATTATAATTGCAAATTACAAATTTTTAAATTAACCTAATAATCCAAACATTCAAAAGAATATCTTATTGGACAAATCTTCATATTTCCGCAAAATATTTTCTGATTAATTTAGGAAAATAGAAAAGGATGAAACTGTAATTGGCGAAGAGCAGTTGACAATTCAATCACTATCATTGAAGCCACGTCTCTTTGCTTACCCAAATCTCTCAACATCTGATCATTCCCTCTCTACCTCTCACCTCTCTTCCTTCTTCCCCCAAATATCCCCTCAAAAAGTTTTCAAATATCCCCCAGGAAGATAAACCCTAACCCCCATATCACGACATGTCGTTCGACGACGAAGAGTCATTCGAACACACCCTCCTCGTGGTCCGTGAAGTAACTGTCTACAAAATCCTGCCTCGTTCCACCTCCGGTGGTTACAAATGCGGCGAGTGGCTCCAATCCGACAAGATCTGGTCGGGTCGGCTTCGAGTCGTCTCCTGCAAGGACCGATGCAAGATCCGATTGGAGGATCCCAACTCGGCTGAGCTCTTCGCCGCTTGTTTTATATACCCTGGCCAGCGCGAGAGTTCCGTTGAGCCCGCGCTCGATTCTTCCCGGTACTTCGTGCTCAAGATCGAGGACGGCAATGGGAAACACGCCTTTATTGGGCTCGGGTTTAACGAGCGAAACGAGGCCTTTGATTTCAACGTTGCATTGTCTGATCATGAGAAGTATGTTAGTAGACAGAACGAGAAAGAGGCCAGTGAGACAGATGCTAATGATTCTATTATTGATATTCATCCCGCAGTCAATCATAGATTGAAGGTAGAAAATATCGGGTATTTATTTGCTTTTAGTAGCTTTAAACGTTTAATTTTGTTTGATCTTAGAATGTGGGTTTGCTTATTCTTTATTTTGGTTTATCATATATGTGAGTTATTGCATAAAATAATAGGGTTGAATTTTTTACTTTTGTTAGTATTCTAAAAGTTTAAATTTTTGTTGAGTTGAGAATGTAAGACTGGAAGCGAGGAGGTATTTTTTTTATCCTGTTATTAATGAATTTTTGGCGTCATATTTGGAAGAATGTAGTTTTATGGGCTGGAGCAAACAAATAAGTCAATTGATTTATTCTATTTATAAAGTTAGTTTGAATATTTGGATAAGTGCCAAGTTCTTATTTTTATTTTGGTGTTACTGTCTTGAAGAATCTTATTAAGGAGAGTTTGTTATGTTCATTTCTTCTATTATTATTAAGGATGTGCAATTTCTTTTTTGCCAATGTGCTATGTGAATTTGATTTTGAGGGTTTTTCCCCTTCTGGTTTTGATATCATTTTGCTGAATTTGGATTTTGATGTTACTGTTTTGAGGAGTCTAAAATATTGTGAAGAGGTGGTACAATTTCAATTTTTGCCAATATGCCATGTTAAATAAGTAATTTCTTATATTTGATTTTGTAGGTTCTGTTGTTTCGATATCTTATCATACCGATTAATAATAAATAAGCTTCTCTATTGGTTTGATCATTTATCTTTCTCGTTTGGTGACTTTTGGTTTCTGCTCTAAAGAGAACAAGTCAATCTGTTTTGCTGTTAAGCAATAAGGTTTTTAAGTGCTGTGTTTGAATTCGTTTTAGGTGGATTTTGATCTTGTGGTGTTTTGGGTTATAGGAAGGGGAGACCATGCGAATTAATGTGAAGCCCAAGCCATCTAGTGGAACTGGCATGCTTTCAGCTACTGGATTGTCAGGGGGGTTCTCTGGTAGTGGTAAGCCTAAGACTTTGGGCCTTGCCCCACCACCCAGTGGTTCTGGAAAAATTCGGTCTCCTATCCCACCCTCTCCCAACGACCCTGCTGCTGCTTTTATGACATCTAATAGTCAAGGTGTAGGTCTAAGAGCACCCGAGGAAAACACAAGACAAACTGACCCTTTAACCAATTTTTCTCAACTAGAGGTACGGCTATATTTTAATCCTTCTGATGCATCCTTCATCGTGTTTTTCTTAAATGTAGCATTGCTGGGAATCGGTTATCATAGTGTATTCAGGAGCACCCTTTTTCCCTTTATGCATAGTATATTCTCCACATGCCTTTTCTTTGTTTGATAGAAATTATACTCGTAGCTTCTCGTTTTCCAGATGATTCCTTGTGGTCATTGTTTTTAGGTGTTGTATGTATTTTCCCCCATGACTTATCAATGTTCCCTAGTGGTAGAAATAATGTGGGTATAGGTTTCGAATCGAAGCTCAAATATTAAAAACAGAATATATTATGACCTTTTAAATGTACACGGTGAAACCATGTATGGAATGGAACTCGTCCTGGATGATAGTGTTTTATATGTTTGGAGGTTGTCATATTTCTTTGTGACAGGAATTCATTTCTGTATTCAAATTTAACTACATTGGTAACATTTACAGAGGGATCTTCCTGCTAGTGGATCTGGATCGAGGAAGACCACGGCGTCTGGATGGGCGGCTTTCTAATAGTATGCGAAGCGAGATCCTTCTATCTGATGTTTTGGATATTTGCAGAAAGATGAAGAAATAAAGAAAAGAGATTAAGCAAAAAGAAAGGACAAGATACCGAATACTTCCATGTTTCCAGTATCCTATTGATGCCACATCCCTTTTGCTTGAACTCGTATGTTATTGTTTTATATTATTTAAATATATTTTTATCAAAAAAAATATTATTTAAATATATCAGAGAAATTTATTTATTTTTATGTATAAATTGGCTGACTTTTCAATGATGGCAATAATAATTAGTGATATTGTCATGTTGTGTTTAAGGTGTTATGTAGGTTGTGAGATGTTAATAATTTATATTGTATAGATTGATATGCCTCTTATTACAGTTGTATCATGTAATTGTGTTGTGTTCGAAATTGAAAATTGTAACCAATAATTTTATTAATATATGACAATTTTAAATAATATTAAAACTTTCATTTCACAAATATATATATATATATATATATATATATTAACATGGCAAAATTTATGTAAAATGATTTATTAATATTATGTCATGTGTCAATTATTGATTGGTCTATTAAAAAAAATCTAAAAGATAAATATATATATTAAGCACAAACAAGATAACCTCAGTGATTAAGAAATTGTTGTTAGTCCTTGGGGTTCTAGGTTTTTAATAAGTGTTCAATGTCAAATGATTTAGTATTTCTGAATTGATACTACAATGTATTCATCACAAATTAATAAAAAAAATTGTAACTCGATCTATAAGTTAAACCCAAACTTAAGTGGTCATATGTCCCATTCAGAGATTTTTTTTTAACAACTTATAGAACATTAAATATAATATAGAACAAAATATTAATAATACAGATATATCCAAAACGATAGCAAATACATGTCACCAAATATAACCGAAAAACATATAGAGATATATGTTCGTACAAAATAAGTAGTTGATCTCTCCTGATGCCAAATCTGTTAGCTTACGGTCTGTTGTTATCTGAAAAAGGTAAAAACTACAGAATGAGCTAAAAAGTCCAGTGTGCTCCATACAGTGTATAAAAACATATTAACAAAATATTATAATAAAATTTGTTTATGCAACATGTTTTGAAAACATGAACACTACCCCCATCCTTTCACAATTTGTTTGTGTAGGTTCCCCAGAACCATACACCCCGCACAACCAGTAAGGCCCTGAGCACACAGCCGAGTAGCCTGCTGATAATCTTCCTCCAATAATATTCCCCCCAATGATAGTAATTAACATGAATGTATTCGCGTAAAACAATGAATAATTCTTTAAAAACATAAAAATGTTTCAAGCTTGAAAACCATAAACAGAAATACAGAAATCAAAAATCAAATCAGTAATGTATGGTAATTTAGATGTTGGGTAATCAGTATTCAAAAAACGGTATAAAATACCGTAACCAGAAATCATATCAGAAATATGCAGTAAATCAGAAATCAGATACACAGTATTCATATATTTATATACTTTAAAACAATAATATAGCACTATCAGGAAACACACCTGTAACAGTCTGAGAAATCAGATAGGGAAGCATACTATTGGGTTTGTCGATTAAGCTCTGCTGTAGCGCTAGAACCTACGAATTGAAAAAATCCATATTGGAATCCTAATATAAATAATCTTAATATTTATTTAAATAATATACGGAAACATACGGGTAATTCTCGTAGTACGCGGTTCGGGCTGATCTGACGAACGAACAATTTCGGACCTAACTGATCCTCTCTCAGTTGAAACACTAGTACATTCATAAAATATTTTATTGAATCAATTCTTTAACCAAAACTCAATTAAATAATCAAAATATTAAAATACTAAGCCTTTTTGGGTTCACATGCTCGATTCAGGAATTTCGGGTCAGAATTTGGCAAAACGGACTTCGGAATCAGATTCAGGATGTCGAAAAACATAAAGTATGACCTTCCGGATATTTAAATTCTTGGTCAAAATCAAAGTCAAAGGGTTTGACTGGCAATTTGGAGACTTTCGGGTTCAAATTTGGTGAAACGGACTTCGGATTCGGATTTGGAACGTCGAAAAATGTCAGGATAGGTATACTCGGTCAAAATCAAAGGTCGTTTAATGCCCGGTCAAAGCCGGTCAAAATTCTGGTCAAAAGAGGTCAACAGTCAACGGGTCGGGTCGGACCGGTTCGGATCGGATCGGTCAAACCGGTTTCAAGCTGCTGCCGAAGCTTCCCCACGCGCATTGGCGGCGCGTGGGGCGCGTGTGACGTCCTACGGTATCCTATAATTCACAGAAAAATTTCTAAAAATTATTTTGAGCGATTTCGAGATACTTACAAAGCTCGGTTCAAATTTTGGAACGGCGGAGAGCTTGATTTCAACAAATCGGAAACTTTGACCGCTTCACCTCCCCACGCGCCGCCGTCTACGGAGACCAAGGATGACACTGGCAGACTCGGAACGGCACAAGGAACACGATGGTGCGGGAGGCGTCGTAAACGGAGCAATGATCGGCGATGAATTTAAGATTTTCTCGGCGATTGTGCTAAAAACATCGAGACTTTGACTGGAAATTCTCGGCGTTTGGCAGCGTTCTGCTTCAATTAATTTAAGGGGTTTGTTCCTCGCTCGATGATGAAAACGATGGTGGTTTCAAAACGACGATCAGAGGTCGAATGGCGTCGAAATCGGGTTTGGAAGTTGTGTGAAAAAAAAATTTGCCAATTGCACGTCTAAATAACCAGAGCCTGCCGACATTTCAGGGGTAAATTTAGGGCTTGGTTCCTGAATTTTCTTTAACTCTAAAATAGACTACAAGTTTTAAAAACTTTCAACTTAGTCCCCAAAATTTACTAATTTATAAAATTAAAACCTCAAATTTCATTTAAATAATATTTTCAAATTTTCGGGTGGTTACAAAAATAGTATATAAATTGTAGATAATATATGTGTTGCCTTATCTAAATAAACATCTCATTTTGATTTTATTCTTTTTGCATATTCTTGAAATGTTAGTTTTTGCATGCTTTTATGACACGATTTTTTTATCGTTATGACAGTTTATCGTTTCACTTTGCATTCATCATAGTAAATATATTGATCAGGAAAGGTTGGCTATCTTTTATAGTTAAATTTCCTTTTGTGATGGTTTATCAATGCTTTCAAAACTATTCTCTCAATCTGTTATATTGATTCTCTCAATCTACAAACCTATATCAATATTGTGTTTAGGTTTAACTACAGACATGAAGATTATTGATAGTTGTTATTTTTTCTTTTAGAATATGAGATTAATTTAAAGAAAAAGTTATTTTATTTTTCTTCACATCCTTTGAGTTTCAATGTTAGGATTGTGGTGTCCTTGTTGTACTTACTTTTTTTTACTTATGGAAGCCTAGTTTTATTTGAAAAGAACAATATTTATATTAGTTTGTTAATTGAGAGAGAGAGAGAGATTATACAAGCCTATTACAATATTTTTTTAATATAATTTATTTCTTTTAAATTATGATGTTGCCTGAGGAATAACGTCAAATCTTGCAACACCAACCGATAATTAATAATTAATAATAAAATTTATCTTTTTCTTTAACAATTATTGTTTAATTATTATAAATATTTAATTTTTTATAATTAAATATAAAAATTAAATTTATAAATTTTTGGATTAATCACTGATATTCGATCTATTGATCAACTAACTCAGATCAGGTATTGCAGAGGCAAGAGCGACCCTCTCAATCAATTTGCTCAATTCGCAAATGCCAAGGTTTGAACTCTTGAACTTGCTTACGGAATCTAGTGTCTGATCTCACTAGACAACAACCCTATATATTTTTTGTATAACCAGTGATCTTCGATCTATTGATCAATTAATCTGGATCGGGTATTGCAGAGGCGATGATGACTCTCCCAACTCAGTTTACTCCATTTGTAAACATCATGATTTGAACCTTTAATATTACTTAAGGGATATTGTGGCTCATCTCACTTAACCAACTGAAAATTTATAATTTTTATATAACATAAAATAATTTGAAATAAAAAATCATTAAAAAGTAAATACAACATCCACCGACCAAATAGAATATTATCATCATAGTAACTAACAATAATTGAACATAGTCACTTATTAGATTCTTGGAGTTGTCTCATGAAAGGCGGGCTAATATACGGCGTTATCAGATACATTAAAAGATATTTAACAAATTCGATTTAGCACTACCGGAAATATTGAGTAATAATAATGTAGTAGGTGTAAATCATGAAGAAATATTAAAAAATTTGACAACCGACAAACTTAGCTTGTCGGTTTGTATCGATTCAAATAAAAAATGTATCGATCCATAACAATATAACTGGTAAAAATATGACAAAACCGGTAAAACGCTACCGGATCTGTTGAAAGTGTCGATAATTTAATATAAGTATCGACACTTTAGGAATTTAAATATGACAAAACCAGTCTCGAAATGACAAAACCGGTAAAGCGATACCGGATATATTGAAAGTTTCGATACTTTAATATAAGTATCGACACTTTAGGAATTTAAAAGAGAAACAGTTTTAGCGCCTATAAAGTGTAGATAATTTATAAAAAATGTATCGATCCATAACGATATAACAGGTAAAAATATGACAAAACCGGTCTCGAAATGACAAAACCAGTAAAGCGCTACTGGATATATTGAAAGTGTCGATACTTTAATAAGTACGCGTAATAAATTATCGATACTTTCAAAGAAATAGGTAATTATCCTATCGAAAGTATTGAAACCTGACATAAAAGTATCGATACTTTGGTAGTTGTATCGATTAAATATAAATAACATATCAGGTGAAAATATAAAGGGCATAGCTAAATATCCTCTGAAAAAATAGATAAAACACGGATGAGTTTTTGAAATCGAAGCGTAATTGTTGCTGCATTTCAGAAGGCGTTTCTAAAGCGAAGTTTGTTTGTTTGTTGCTGCAGTCGAATCGAAAAGTACGTTGTCGAAACCCTAGTTTTTTATTATTACAGTAATCAGAAATAGGGTTTTTATGTGTTATTTAGGGTTTTCTAAGTAAAGAAGCATTTAGGACCGATTACAGGTAGAAAGTGATACTCTAGGTAAAATATAAATATCGATACTTTTATTAAATATTATAGGTAGAAAATGATATTATATGTTGTATAAATGTGCCAATACTTGGAGTATTGAGTATTCTCATTCGTTTGAAGGAAATAGGGATTAGGGTTTTTGGGTTTAGTTTAGGGATTTCAAATCGAAGCCAATGAGGATCTGGGACCGATTATATAATATTATAGGTAGAAAATAAATATGGATATTTGTTTATAATATTATAGGTAGAAAATGATATTGTAGGATGTATAAATGTGTCGACACTTGTTGTAGTGGCCATTCAATTTTTTTTGAAGGAAACTGTTTTACTACAAGAGTAGTTATCGATATTTGTATATTGAATAAAGTGTATGTAACATGTATTTGATTTGATTTGATTTGCGTAAACTGATATATGAAGGAAAAATGAAGTCAAAGGATCTTGGAATTGTTGGTGGCGAAGATGACTTTGAAATTGAGGCCGAGATTCGAAAGCAACCAAAGTGTGGATATATGTACTTCTAGTAAGTATCAATGTCTTTTTGTTATTATTGTTGAAATGCTAATTGTATTAAAATATTTAAGAACTTTAAATTGATTACAAATTTTAAATGTTGACAGTATGACCAAATGCTAAAGGATGAAGGAAGCTGGCAAACACATCGGTTCGATATGTAAATTGAAATTGACATTGAGTATTATTTAGCGTTAATGTATTGATTAAGAAATATTTATGCTTAATATTAGGTGAGAAATGATGTGTTGGAGAAATGAAATTCGATGAGTGATGCTGAGAATGAACCTTACATCGCACAATCAAAGATGGATAGTGAATAATACAAAGAATAGAGGAAATCACATGAAAAGAATGTATTCATTAAACTTGTAAATACGTTGATACAAAATATATAAGAACAATAACATTATGTATTGTTAAAAAATGTAGGAAGTGTCGACAATGTGCAACATTAAAAGGGTGAATTTATTAATTGAACACATTAAGGAGAATGATCAGTTGAATGTGCTGGAAGAAATGGGGTTTAGATCGTTGGTAGAAGTAAGGGATCGACCTATTTGGAGGGAATTGTGTCAATCCTTGATGGAGCAATTTGATGTCATTGCTAAATATGGTGATTATTCATTTCCTCTTGGGGTCTCATGTGCTGCAGTCGTCTTGGGGGTAGGAAATGAAGGCAAAAGTATTGTAGAAGTCTCTAAGAGTAAGAACTAGAAAGCACTTACCTCCAAATATGGTTTGAAGTAGAATGTGACATATGCTAAACTTGAAGAGGAAATCAAAAGTGGATCTTACAGGGGGGATGACCTGAAGGCCCGAGTTCTATTGTACCTTATCGGGATCTTTCTTTGTCCAACGGGTGATACGTCAACGAACAAGGACTATATGAAGCTCATTTGCGATGAATTCTTGAAGGGTGAATTCAATTGTTCTGCATATATCCATTCGAGATTGATTGAATCAATAATCACCTTTAAAAAGGGAAGCCAGAGATACCTCAAAGGTTGCATAGTAATCTTAGAGGTAAATGAGTTGAAGAACGTTTTTGTTTTTTTATATAAAATGATAGTATAGTTATTATATAAAATGATAAATTTATTATAAATGCAAGTTGCACTGCTCGATTTTTGGTCGGACTGTGATTGTGTGTCGGCTTATGAAAGAACCAGAGTGGCACACATCCGTGTATGGGGGAAGGAATAGGTGGTTAGAGTGATGGAAAAGTTAAAGTTGGATAGACCGAGGAAGCAAGAAATGGTAATAAATGTAATTAAATAATATTAAGAATATAATCAATGTCTTAATATTGTAATTTAATTTTGAAGGTTATTGGAAATGAGGTATAGGAGGCAGTGGAGGTAGAGGAGAAGGAAGAAGAGATGGTTGTAGAGGGGAATGACAGTCGGGGGGATGACGGTGAGGGAAAACAGAGTAAATTCGACATTTTGATGTCTGAATTGGCTGATATAAAAAATTCCTTTTTGATATTTTGCAAAGACAATCAAGAGTCAAAGAGACACTTGAGAGGCATAAGGGGGAAGTGGAAGGAAAAATAGATGGAGTGGTGAAAGAAGTTGAGGTCTTGAAGGGTGAACTTAAGAGGGTGACGGGTGAAAAAATTGATGGAGTGGTCAAGGAGGTTGTGGAATTGACGAGTGAACTTACGGGGGTAAAAGGGGTGGTTGAGAAAAAGTTGGATGAAGGGGAAAAACGAATGGTGAAATAAAAGAGATGAAGAGCTATGTAGAGCAAAAATACGATGAACTGAAAAAATATGAAGAAGAAAATATGGAGGAAGAAGAAAATATGGAGGAAATGAGGAGGAAGGATATCAATGTGATCTATACACATGAGAGTATTGTAGATGCAGATTTGGATTCAGAATGTCCTACACCCCAGAAGAAAAAACAAAAGGTAAGTTGAATAAAAGAAAACTTAATTTTATTTTTATCATGTTGTTGTGACAAAAATTTGTATGCAAATTGTAGGTTGAAAAAGTGGATATTCCAAGCGGAATTGATGAGCTCGAAGCTGGAATGTGTGATTATTTATGGAATAGAGGGTTAGAATAGGAGTAAGTGAAATATATTGTTTTTTGAGTGATATTTAAATATTTCGTGACAAGATATTAATCCTAATGATTCATACTGATATTCTGTAATCTAAATGGGAAATCAATATGCTAGTGTATCTAACGTTACAACGTTGAAGCTTACGGAATGGGTTGGCGGTGTGGTAAGTAGAAAGTACAAAATGTTAAAACCTATTGAATATGCTCTGATTGTGTAATTAATTTTGTTAGGTTATTGATTTGCTCACCTGGATAGTATGCTACGATTCGAAAAAGTCACTCCGGAGGATTGGCTACCTTCCATAAGCGGTGAGTTAAATTAATAAATTTTGAAAAGTAGTGTTAAATACGGTAAATTAATAATGATTGTCGCGTAATTGCAACAACAGTCATTGGACACCAACAACAAAGTAACTATTAATGGTATTGCGAGCTTTTGGGGTCCCATATTGGATAACTATGTGAAATTCGCCGACTGTGAGAATGTAAGACTCCATACGAATTGTAAATGATGTTTTCATATATATAATGTTAAATTTTGTCAAATTGGGTGTGAAATTTGTTGCAGATCATGATCACAATAAACTACCATAATTCACATTGGTATCTATTGGTGTTGGAAATGGTAGATCATGTTGCAACGGTAGATGATAATCTGTTTACATCTGAAGCAGCTAAAGAGAAAGTGAATGATACTAAGACATTGGTATGTATGAAAGGAAATTATGTAAATTATAATGCATAATTTGTTTGGATCATAACTTCATATTTTTAATGCAGATGAAAATATTATATAGTTATAATAAGAAACGCAATTGGGTATAAGTATGTGACTCTCTAGGAAAGGTCCCCTTGAAAAATTTTAAATTTGTAGATCATAAAATGAATGAGAAATTGAATGGGTATGAGATGTTATCATAAATAGAAAAGTGTAAGATTTTTAAATTCAATGACCAAATTAAATAAATTAAAAAGTGAAGGAATTAATTGAAAGATGTTGGTATAAGATTAATTAGCAAATGAAGGAAGAGTAAAAGGATAAAATGGTCATTGAACAAGTGAATAAATAAAATATTGTTTTGGTTATCTTATAACCCACGTGGAGCACAATTATGGGAAACAGAAGTTTTCAGACAATTCATTCATCTCCATCTTCTTCTTTTCTCCCAAACGTGAAGTCTCAAGCTCAATGTGAATTTGATTTCTTTTGGTTAATCCTTCAAATTAAAATAGGAGTTTGATTCATGAAGCTTTAAAAAAGATGATGGAGATGAAAAAGATCATAAAAACTCAAATATTTGTAAGTTATGAAGGATTAAAGATAGGAAGTGGATAAGTGAAATTTTGAATAAAGATGTATAAATGGATTTAGAAGTTGAATTTGACTTGTCACGGGTATGAATAATAAGTTATAAGTGTTAGAAATAAGTTTGGATTACATGGAAATTTTGGTATGATTCTTAGTTTTAAGAATTTGAGGGAGATATGGGAAATTCTAAAGTGTTGGAATGATAAAAGTTAGTTAAAATGGTTGTAGTTGAGTTTAGTAGTACGAAAGGAGTTTTATATGAGGAAATGTAATGAAAAGTTATGGAATTTTCGAATACCAGTTTATTATTGACATGTGCATCGATGCACTATAAATGAGCACCGATGCACTAAGACCAAATTTGAAGGTACATCGATTCATTAAGGGGTGCATCGATGCATGAAAATTTCGAATCTAATGTGGGTATCGATGCAGTGCATCGATACACCCCTAAAGGAAAATTAAATTTTTGGTTCATTAAATTAGTTCAAGTTATTAGTATCAAATTATAAGGTTTAGGCTTCTTATAATGGTCTTGAAAATTATAATTCTGTAGATATCGAGCCTAAACAAGTTCCAGAACAAGTGACAAGTAAGATCGATCGAAGAAAATGAAAGAGATATAGGTGAGTGCATATGCATAGCATGAATATAGTATTATATTCAGTTCTAGACTTATGATAAGTCTAGATTTAATATTTTGATACATGATTACATTTCATATTATGATACATGACATGAATTCATATTATATGCATTATGTAACATGAATATGCAGGAAAAGTGATATGAACTATGTGATAAAAGTATGGAAATGATATGTCTACGCGATATAAACTATGTGAATAGTGAAAGCCCATGTTATGTAGATGAAAACTATAGGTATAGTTGGCATGCCAAGAGTAGAGGGTCTACGCGGTCCTTCGGGACAAATTCTACGCGGTCCTTCGGGACAAATTCTATGTGGTCATTCGGGACATATATGTATTCTTTGGAACATGTATGAGGTCTTTTGAGACACTTACTTGATCCTTGGTATATGTATATGATTCTTAAGGAATTTATATGTGGTCCTTAGGGGCAAATCTTATATGGCACTACGGTGCATTTTTACGTGGCACTTCGGTGCAATTCTATGCGGTCTTTCGGGATAAATTCTACGTGGCACTTCGGTGCAAATTTATACGAGCTGTGGTGACAGCATAGTGCACAACCTCACAGTACTCATATACATCGGGTTCTCAGTATTGTATCATGGGCTATTGAATTTATTGAACTTATTGAACCTATTATATGAATTCATGATGGTTAATTTGATCAGATTATGGGTAAGATACATGATTCTGCAATTTGAATGAATGTAATATATGATTTCATGATATTTCATTTTATTATGACATTTTTATCATATTTTATTGTCATTATTATTATGCCTCACTAAGTTTATGACTTAGTGTGTAAGTGTTTTACACGTAGGTACCGAAAAGCAGAAAGATCCATTATAAGCTCAACATAACAACATATCTCCACTTGAAGGTCAGATCAGAAGTAGATTAGATAATATGTTTTATCATGTGATAAATATATTGACATGTAAACAAAGTAGGTAAATTAAGTATTTATGCTCTAATCGAGTTTTGTGATGTTTTAAACGTATTTATGTAAATTAAATACATAGTAATGAATGGTTAAATTTTTACGAGTTTTATGTACATTTTACGAAAGTCACTACTGTTCATAAATACGTTTTTATCTCAAAATTTTATACCAAACACAATTAAACAATATATGATCGTATTTTCTTAATATAAGTTCAAATGTTTTGAAATTTTATAAGAATATGGTTTTAAAAAGTTAATGTAACATCTCAGATTCGTATCCGGGTTGGGTACGGGTTGGGGTGTTACAAGAAACGCAATTGGGTAGAAGCATGTGACTCTCTAGGAAAGGTCCCCTTGAAAAATTTCAAATTTGTAGATCATAAGATGAATGAGCAATTGAATGGGTATGAGATGTTATCATAAATAGAAAGCTTAATTTATGCAGGTTTCATAATTGAAATTTTTCGTATTCAAATTTTGTAACAGATATGATTGCGGCATTTTTGTGATGATGCGGATGGAATTGATCGGTTCTACAGGGGCAACTGGTGATTTTGTAAGTGGAATTAAAAATTAGTTTGCGGTTAAATTGTTAAAAGTCATAGATTGAATGTTGTGGTTTACAATACTTAACGTACTGATAATTTGAATATAAGTTGATGGACATTGGGATCGTATGCGAATATTAAACGATCTCGTAAGCCACAATCAAAATAAACTAAGAGATGAGATGACAAAAGCTGCCATGAGACACAAGAATAACAAAAGGAAGCGATGATGTAAATGTAGGGTTAATTTTTTATGAGATTTATAATTTTGTATACGATTTATAATTATGTATGAGATGAGAAAAGTTAGCAATAGGTTGTTGTATATGTTTCTTATACACAATAGGAGTCATGTTATTACTTACGATATATGAAGATCGTTGTTTGCATTATTCCAAATGTCACTAACATAATTGTCATCATGTGCGAGACTGAATGGTCATTCCATATTTAGGTATGTACAATAACTACAAAATTTAAAAACTTTAAAGTAATAGGTAAATTTACAATGTAGGTGGTAAAAATAGACTTTTTTAATGACAAAATTAATAAACACAAAGATTTGTTTTCAATATTTTGTCCAGTATGGTTTCCAAACGCAAAATTTCCAAAAAAAAGTGTGTCGATACATTTATTGTAAGTATCGATCCTGAAAACATCGAAGCAAATTATTATAAGTAATAGGTAAAATATATCGTTTTAATAAGATAATAGTAATAGCCATTACTATTCATGGTACTGTTCATACCGTATTTTATTGTTCATAAATATGTTTTTATCTCAAAATTTTATACCAAACAAAATTGAATAATATATGATTGTATTTTCTTAATATAAGTTCAAATGTTTTGAAATTTTATAAGAATGTGGTTTTAAAAAGTTAATGTAACATCTCGGATTCATATTTGGGTCGGGTACGGGTTGGGGTGTTACATTTAATGGTATTAGAGCTACGGTTTAGTCGATTCTCGGTATAAACCGAAGTCTAGAGTGTCTTATAATATATACATGCCAACAAAATAGTGAAAACTTCTGATCTGGTATAGTAATGAATATGTTGTTTTGCTAATAGAATGATATGGTTATGTCTTAATAGATGTCTTGACATAATAGTTCTTGAAGTGAAGCGGAAGATGATCGGCCCACTGAAAGTAGTAATTCACCTGCCCTGGTCAGGCAAGGTGAAGAACAGACACCTTCTGGAGTGCCTGTAGCTGATCAAGATGTGTTCTTTAGAACGTTAGATGCAATATTGACGCGTTTCCAACCTCCTGCTCCATCAACTCCCAGAGTAAATGTAACAAAGGAGTTGAGAGGATTAGGAGCTCCCGAATTTAAGGGAGAAGTCGAGGAAGGTCCGGTTGCAGCAAATCTTTGGTTAAATGATTTGAAAATCATGTTAGATGGTCTCCACTATTCTGACGTGGAGAAGTTGGATGGAACTGTGTCTTTACTTAGAGGGTAAACTAGAATATGATGGACGAATGTCACCATGAGGATGTCAAGTGATCAAGTAACTTGGTCTCTGTTCTTGGAAGAGTTTAAGTTCAAATACATTGGAGATAAATTCATCAGGAAAATGAAGCAGGAGTTTATGAATTTGAAGCAGATGAATCGCTCCCTATACGAATATGAATGTGAATTTAATAAGTTGGGTCGGTTTGCTTCGGAGCTTGTGACGACAGAAAAATATGTTTGTGAATGGTTTGTTGAGGGCTTGCGCCCTAGATTGAAAGATATGATGATAGTGTTGAACTTGTCCTCATTTCAAGAGGCAGTTAATCGTGCTAAAGCTCTTGAAAGATCTCAGAATGAGAGATTTGGGGACTCAAGAATTCAGACATCTAAGAGGACTGGTGCTTCTTCAAGCACAACACCACCAGAAAGAGGAAGAGATTCAAGATTTCGACCTCAAGCTAGATCAGAATCAATTGCATCATTGGCTAGAGGAGCAAGGCATATGATAGCTTAACAGACGCAATCTGTGGGATCTGGTACTGGGAGAGCCACTCAAGGTCAAGTAAGACAATGTCAGCACTGTGGGAAGAATTATTTTGGAACTTGTCGAATGGCTTCTGGAGTCTGTTTTCGATGCGGAGATGCCAGACACTTTATTCGGGATTGCCCATTAATGATGGGTGAGTCTGCACCGTCTGAAAGAAATATTTATATCTCATAAAGAGGACAAGGAAGAGGTAAAGGGAGGAATCAATCTGAATCCTCTGTACAACTTGAAATTTGCTCTACTGCACGGGTATACAATTTAAATACAAGTGACGACCGTGATGATTCCGATATTATAGCAGGTACTTTTCAGCTGTATGATAAATTAGTATTGGTGTTGATTGATCCGGGTATCAATTATTCCTATATTACCAGTAAATTAATAAAAGAATTGAGAATTCTGTTAGAAGCTATGAGTAATGAGGTAATAGTAATTAACCCTTTAGGGCACAGTACTCGGGTGAATAAGGTTTATAAGAGATGTCCCATAAGGATTCAAGGAATTGAATTTCCTGTTAATTTAATGAAACTACCTTTTGATGAATTCGAAGTAATTCTGGGAAAGGATTGGTTGTTTCGTTATTATGAAAATGTTAATTGTAGATTGAAAATGGTAACTTTGAGAAGCCCAAAAGGAACATAAGTGAACTTGAGTAGTGAAAGAATTAATCCTTTAGCAAATGTGATATCGGCAATGGCAGCTAAGAAGTTGTTGCTACAAGGATGTCAAAGTTTTCTTGCGAATGTGATAGATACAAGAGCTAAAGAGAAAGAGTTAGATGAGATTCCAATATTTCGAGAGTTCCCTGATGTTTTCCCTGCGGAATTGATATGATTACCTCCAGATAGAGAAGTAGAATTTCAAATTGAAGTAATGTCGGGAACAACTCCTATTGTAATGGCACCTTATCGTATGGCTCCAAAAGAGTTGCAGGAATTAAAGAAGCAATTACAAGAGTTGCTAGAAAAGGGATTTATTCGACCAAGTGTGTCGCCTTGGGGAGCTCCAGTGTTATTTGTTAAGAAGAATGATGGTTCAATGCGTCTCTGCATTGACTATCGACAACTCAATAAAGTAACCATCAAGAGTAAGTATCTCATTCCCCGAATTGACGATCTGTTTGATCAGTTAAAGGGAGCTTCAATGTTCTCGAAAATTGATTTACGTTCTGGTTATCTTCAATTAAAGATTCAAGACAAAAATATTTCCAAGACGACATTTAGAACGAGATATGATCACTATGAGTTTATCGTGATGTCATTTGGAGTTACGAATGCACCGGCTGCTTTCATGGATCTCATGAACAGAATATTCCAACCTTATTTAGATCAGCTCGTGGTGGTGTTCATTGATGATATTTTAGTGTATTCAAAGTCCAAAGAAGAACATAGTTCACACTTAACGAATGTGTTACAGATTTTACGAGAAAAGAAACTTTATGCTAAACTCTCTAAATGTGAATTCTGGTTGAATGAAGTGACATTCCTTGGACATGTGATTTCTACATAAGGAGTTCAAGTGGATCCTCAAAAAATTAAAGCCATTTTGGAGTGGTAAGTTCAAAATAATGTGTCTGAAGTTTGGAGTTTCCTTGGACTTACCGGTTATTATCGGAGATTCGTTAAGAATTTTTCGATGATAGTGCTACCTTTAACAAAGTTGATGAGAAAGAACGTACCATTTATCTGGACTTCAAAGTGCCAATAAAGTTTTGAAGCTTTAAAGAAAATTTTGATAGAAGCTCATGTATTGGTTCAACCTGAATCAGGTAAGAATTTTGTGGTGTATAGTGATGCGTCCCATAATGGCTTGGGATGCGTGCTAATGCAAGAAGGCAAGGTGGTGGCCTATGCTTCGAGGTAATTAAAGCCACATGAAAAGAATTATCCGACACATGATCTGGAAATGACTGATGTAGTGTTTGCTCTCAAGATTTGGCGTCATTACTTATACGGAGAACGTTGTTACTTGTATACGGATCATAAGAGTTTGAAATATTTGATGACTTAAAAAGAGCTTAATTTGAGGCAAAGGAGATGGGTTGAGTTTTTAAAAGATTATGATGTAATAATTGACAACCATCCTGGAAAGGCTAACGTAGTAGCAGATGCTTTGAGCAGGAAAATGTTTGCAGCTTTACGAGCTATAGATGCAAGATTATCTTTAACTGGAGATGGTGGTCTATATGCAGAATTAAGGCTTAAACCAACGTGTTTATATCGAATTGGAGAATTACAAAGTAAAGATGAAATGTGTTTGAGAATAATAGAGCAAGTAAAGAATGGAGAAATTCAAGATTTTGAGGTTAAGTCGGATGGGAATTTGTATTATAAAGGAAGAATTGTGATACCCGACAATGAGGATTTAAAGAAAGATTTATTGACAGAGGCTCATTGCAGTCCATTGACGATGCATCCGGGTGGAACCAAGATGTATATGGATTTGAAAGATCGGTATTGGTGGCCAGGGATAAAACAAAGCATCACCGAATTTGTGTCTAAGTTCTTAGTATGTCAACAAGTCAAAGCTGAGCATCAAGTTCCATCAGGATTTTTACAACCGCTTTCTATTCCACAATGGAAGTGGGAAAATGTGATGATGGATTTTGTTTCGGGGTTACCCTTGACTCCGAACAAAAGAGATTCAATATGGGTGATTGTTGATTGATTGACTAAGTCAGCTCATTTCCTTCCGGTTAGAACATATTTCTCTATGGAAAAGTATTCAGAGTTGTACATTAAAGAAATTATTAGATTACATGGAGTGCCTGATTCTATAGTTTCTGATCGTGACCCTCGATTTAATTCGAGATTTTGGAAGTCCCTACATGAAGCATTGGGAACTCGCCTAAACTTTAGTACGACTTTTCATCCTCAAACTGACGGGCAATCAGAAATGACTATTCAAATCTTGGAGGATATGTTGAGAGCATGTGTAATTGAGTTCAAAGGGTCATGGGAGAAATATTTACCATTGGCAGAATTTGCTTATAACAATAGTTAACAGTCCAGTATCAAGATGGCACCCTATGAGGCATTATATGGAAGAAAATGTCATACGCCATTAAACTGGTATGAACTCAAAGATCGAAGTGTTCTTGGTTCGGATTTGATTCAAGATGTGGAAGAGAAAGTTTGAGAAATTCAGAATAATCTCAAAATGGCATTCGATCGACAAAAGTCCTATTATGATCTTAAAAGAAAAGAAATTGAATTTGAAGTTGTGAAAAAATTTTCTTGAAAGTATCTCCTTGGAAGAAAGTATTGCGGTTTGGACGTAGAGGAAAGTTGAGTCCTAGATTTATTGGACCTTATGATCTTAAACAAATAAGCTTTGTAATCGTTTTTGGTCCTTTCTTCACCTAAGTTTATTTATTTATCAATATTTGATATTTTCTTTTCCGCTCATCAAAATTTGTGACAGTCTAAAAATTAAGCAAACCTATAATAGGAATGCATTGCGATTAACTGATGAAACTCGGAAAGAAAGGGTACTTCTATGTATTAGCATAGATTAAAAAGAATGTTTAATTAACTTACTGATTAATAACTAAGTGAAGGATATAAATCTATGATTTAAAAGTTTTGTGAGTATGTATACTTAAATTATTCGAATTTTACTAAAATAATTAAATTTATTTATTTTGAAATCTAATTTAATTATTCTGAAATTTACATTATACTAATTTAAATAATAATATTTCACAGAACACAAATTTTAATATTAAATTTCAAAATAAACTTATCCTATCTCATCTTCATTTTAATTTTTTTAAAGAAAATATTTTATTATTATTTGAATTTGATTTGTCTTTTAAGGCTCTAACTACACGTAAAAGTCTCATTTTCTTATTTTTCATTCTCATTTCTTATTTAAAACCCTCAATCTACTGTCAATCGGCCTTCTAATACATACATACTAATCTATCGATCGTTCGCTTCCTCCTTTTCTTCGACTGGAGACTGCGACGTTGAACAAGAAAGTAGCAACAATTCGATTAATCGATTCACACATTCAATTCTTCCCGTAAGTGATTCTGTTCTTCGATTGATCTTTTGATTTATACTGTTAACCATCTGTGTTGAAAGAATTTTATTTTTCTGAATCAAATTCTCTTGATAATCACCACAATTCGTGTGTATGTGTTTGTTCTTGTTTTTTTTCTTTTCTTTTCTAAGTATACAGTTATTCGTAATTTCGTATGTGTCTGTTTTTGTTTTTTTTTCCTTTTTTAAGTATGCAGTTATTCGTTTGCGTATGTGTATGTTCTTAATAATCACAGTTTCTCTTATTTAATTTTATGTTTTCATTTTTCTGGCTTCTGGGACAATATTGCAGCTGTTAATCATCAATATTTTGCTTTTGAAAAATCTTATTTGACATTATGACTTCTGAAAATCAGTCATCAACTTCTTCAAAGCAAGATATAGCTTGGAAGTATTGCATTGACATGGGCAAAGGTAAAGTAAAATGTATGTTTTGTGACAAAATCACTTCCGGAGGTATTTATAGGGCTAAAAAACATATAGTGGGTGGATACCGGAATAGTACAAGATGTCTAAAATGTCCAGCTCATGTACGCAAGGAGATTAGAGAATACATGGAGAAAAAGTGTCAAAATAAAAAAGAAGCGGAAGTTTTATATGATTTTGATGATGTAGATAACTTTGGGGATGACGAGGATGATGAAGTTGGTACATGTGTTCGCAAAAGTGGTAATAGTACTAGTAAAGCATCAAAGAAGCAAAAGGGCATTAAAGGACCAATTGATATGTTTTTCACCCCACCACCCGAACAAGTTGTGAAAAACAGAAAAGATGGGAAAATGAAGCAACCAAGCATCAATGAAGCATGTAAAAAACAACTACGGGAGAAAGCATGTATGGAGTTGTCAAACTGGTTCTTTGATGCTGGATTGGCATTTAATGCAGCAAATTATGATAGTTTTAAAGTAGCAATGGAAGCGGTGGCGCAATGTGGGACGGGTTTCAAACCTCCTACGTACCATGAAATTCGATTTCCTTTTTTAACTAAAGCGGTTAAGGCAACCAATGAGATGGTGAAACAAGTACATCACGAGCATTGGGCTAAATATGGTTGCTCAATCATGTCAGATGGATGGAGAGACTCGGTTGCACACAAAGACATTATCAACTTTTTAGTCAATTCTCCAAAAGGGTCGGTTTTTATCAAATCAATTGATGCTTCGGACATTGTGAAGAATACCGAACAATTGTTTATTATGCTTGATGATATGGTTGAGGAGGTTGGTGAGAAGAATGTCGTTCAGGTGGTAACCGACAATGCTTCTGTATATGTAGCAGCAGATGATGAAACGTCCATATTAAATTATTATATTTGTATATATTTATATAATTATATAAGACTTGAAGTTTTATACTATTTTAATTTTTATATCTTTATAGGACGTTTATTGATGGCGAAACATCCACATTTATACTGGACTCCATGTGCTGCTCATTGTCTTGATTTGATGCTTGAAGACATATGAAAGATTTCGAAAGTTCGTGTCACGTTAAAGAGAGCAATGGCCTTAAACGGGTTTATATATAGCTGTACAAGTGTTGTAAACATGATGAGGAAGTTTACCGGGAAAACAGAGTTGGTGAGACCCGCGATAACCAGATTTGCCACCGCTTACATCACTCTTTGTTCAATACAAGTTCAGAAGGCAAACCTTAGAAAGATGTTTACTTCTGATGAATGGAGGAAGTGTAAATACTCAAAAGAGCATGGCGGTAAAAGAGTCGCATCCATTGTTTTGATGCCTACCTTTTGGAGTACAATTGTGTATATCCTTAAGATGAAGGGTCCTCTCGTAAAAGTGCTTAGGTTAGTTGATGGTGAAAAAAGGCCGGCCATGGGCTATGTATATGAGGCCATGGATAGGGCAAAAGAAGCAATTGCAAACTCCTTTAATAATGTGGAGGACAAGTACAAAGATGTGTTTGCAATTATTGACAAAATGTGGGAATGCCAACTCCATCAACCATTACACGCGGTCGGGTGTTATTTGAATCCTCAGTTATTCTACTCAAATCCCCAAATTCAAGAAGATAAGGAGGTGATGATCGGGTTGCTTAAATGCATTGAGAGATTAGTGCCGAGTGTTGTTGATCAAGGTAAAATAGAGGACCAATTGTCACTTTATAGGAACGCCGAAGGTATATTTGGGATGGCAACATGCATACGTCAAAGAGAAGCAAAGTCACCAGGTTACTTTCTTTATACATATATAAAATAATATAAATCAAATTTAATTTTTGCTTGTTCTAAAACTTATTCTAAAATATATATTTACAGCCGAGTGGTGGGCTTCTTTTGGCAATGATGCACCGGAATTAAAAAAGTTTGCCATCAAAGTCCTCAGCCTTACGTGTAGTGCAAGTGTTTGTGAGCGAAATTGGAGTATTTTTAGCCTCGTAAGTAACTCAGATATCATTTAAGAAACATCATAAGTAATGTTTTTGACTCTTGATTATTCTGTTATAATTTGGTAGCTTCATAACAAAAGAAGAAACCGACTTGCGCAAACTCAGCTCAATAATTTAGTCTATGTGAAATATAATCGAGCGTTAAAGCGACGTTATAATCATCGTGATGTCATTGATCCAATCTCTTTGGATGACATTGATGAAAGTAACGAATGATTGCTTGGTAGAATGGATGAGGATGAAGAAGAAAATGAAGATTATGTGTTTGATGATGACGATTTGACATGGAAGGATGTTGGTATAGCTTCCGGAGCTTATGAGCGTGACCATAATACTAGAAGAAAGAACGTTGCTAGTTCAAGCTCGAAAGGAAAGGAAAAAGCTAGACCACACCTTGTAGATGAAGATTATGAAGATGATGAAGTTGTTATGCTAGAGGAGAGTGACACTGAAGAAGAAGACATTGGGGATTGTGAGACGGATGAGGAGGAAGATGATGACATACCACTTGACGATGATGATGAGGATTAGTTTGATGTTTGATGATGATTATTAGTGACTTTATTTGATGTTTTGTTTTTGCATGTTGAATGTTTTTGTTAAACTTAGTACTTGATTATGCTTGTTGATAACTTTTATGACGTTAGGTTGGTATTTTGAATTTGAGAATAAACTCTATTGAAGCCTAATATTGGGTATCTATGATATTTGAGTTTGATTGCATTAATATATACATGTGTTACAATTTTTTGGATATCATGCGCCTGGCCTTCGTGAATCCCGTGCCTTTCATGCGCGTCGTGCCTCAAGGCTCCAGGACACTTTGCTCCTCGATGCGCCTTGAGCCTTTGATAACTTTGGGTGGTGCACTTTCACATAGATATGTATCATTTAGGTGCTATGTGAAGGGTGTGAAAAGTTCCTACATACAACATTTTTTTATCTAATGACAATTTATTCTTTCTAACCTCCAAAGTGATGAACATTACCCATTTTTTTATTCTTCTGTTCCTAATGTCAGGAATCTGCAAAGACTAAGCATCCGCAGCTTTATTATGAGTCAAAATTATATATGCTTCTTCAAGGAGGAAGTAAGTTCTGTGTCTCTGCAGTGCTTATAGCTTATCCCTATATGTTTGTATATAAAATGATTTGATAATTTGTATTACATCATAATTTGGCATTATATGAGAAAAAACAATACCAAAAAAAATGCAAGCTTTGATCTGATGGAAGCCAGCTTTTCTTTATAAAATATATAAAACAGTCTTCATTTTTGCTACTGTTATCGGTACTTGCTGATATAGAAAGGTAATAGCGGGTTTTCTTTCCTTTCCAAAATTTTTTGCAATATTAACTTAGTCCTAAATTGATTTGTTCGCTTCTTAATTATAAACAATTCTGTGGACATGCTGGAAGGTTGATGTTTTATCTTGAATGTTCCTTTTTTTTAATAGAATTATTTGGAAGCACATTGTTCTTATGTATAAAAGATGGTTCTCCTTGATATAGAGGGTATTCCCCACCTTAAGTAGTTTGGAGTTGAGACGGATTACAATGTCATGGTAATTGACCTTCTTGGACCTAGTTTGGAGGATTTATTCAATTACTGCAATAGGAAACTTTCCTTGAAAACAGTGTTGATGCTTGCTGATCAAATGGTAATTATACGACGCTTTTGTGATAAACAGTTAGTTTTCAGGTTTTTATATTTAATTCTCTTTTCAACCTCTGTTTTCTCCCCTAGATTAATAGAGTAGAATATATGCATTCAAGAGGCTTTCTTCATCGTGAAATAAAACCTGACAACTTCTTGATGTGCTTAGGACGCGCGGCACATCAGGTATTAGTTATTGTGTTTTCTTGTATATTATGTTGGCATAACATGCACGTACTCATTAAACTGCTGGCATAACCACCTTCAATTTTGTGTTTCTGGTTAGGATAACAATATTTTGTCGCTGCTGGGAATAAATTTGTCCGGTATCATTATTTTTCTTTTTGCTTCTGTTATTATAGGTATATTTCATTGACTATGGTCTTGCAAAGATGTATAGGGATCTTCAGGCTCATAAGCACATCCTATACAGGTCAACAACAACAACAATAAAACCCTATTTTCATATGCAATGGGGTAAGGGGGAGGTATGGTAGTAGGCTGCCCTCAACTCTAGGTTGAGAGCATCTTCCGTGGAAGACCTCCGACAGTCAGAAAATTAAAAATAAAAATAAAGTGCAATGCATGTATAAATAAATAAATACATAGTTGAACAGTCTTCATATGCAGTCTTCATATGTGCGTATATAATGGGAAGTAATCCCAGCAAATATATCACTGCGTAAAAATCTCTGTATATAGACAGAAACATAAGACCCGACTAAATTAAAAAGAGTAAACCTGGAGAGAATGATACACAGAAGTCAACGATAGCAAGCTACGAGAAGGAATAAAGTCAAATGGGTTAAAACCTAAATTAAGGCAACACTACTTCGCTACCCTAGTTTTAAGCCTTCATAAATTCCAATGACAGAAACATATAAAAATTAGAAGTCATGGAAATTACTATAAAGGCATTAAAAAAAGATAGAGATGTTACATCCTATGGCTGTGACCCGCACTACTCGGGTACCCTGGTCTTAAGTCTCCATACTTTCCTATCAGAGGTCATGTCCTTTGTAAGTGCTAAATCCTTCAAATCAGAACTCAAGCAGTATTCCCACTTCCGCCTTGGTCGTCTTCTACTTCTGGTACTGTCAACTGTAATCGACTCTACCCTCCTAACCGCATCAGACGATTGTCGCCTAAGTACATGCCCAAACCACCGTAGTCTTCCCTCTTTCAATTTTTTAGATACATGTACCATCCCCAAGGACATCCTAATAGCACAGTTTGGTGTCATGTTCCACATAGTCTTACCACATGCCCATCGAAGCATTCTCATTTCTGCGGCCTCCATACTCCTTACGTGATCCTTCTTGATTGTCCAACATTCTGATCCATACAGCAGCGTTGATCTTATTGTCATTCTATAAAATTTTCCCTTAAGTTTTAGAGACACCTTCTTGTCACACAAAACTCCAGTAGCAACCCTCCACTTTAGTCATCCCGCCTTTATACGGTGTGTAACGTCATCATCTACATCCCATCTTTATGTATCATAGACCCTAAGTACTGAAAACAATCCTTTGAGGGGAGAACGTGTCCTTCTATACATACTTCTACATCTTAATCATTTTGGTTCTCACTGAAGTTTGAACACCCTATACAGGTGATATCTTTATACTGAAATTCAAACTTGAAGATCTCAATATTATATAGTTCTCAATCTAAATCAGTACATGACTATCGGGTTTTAGCATACTTGATAAGAAAGTTACTTCATGGCCTATAATCAGCTGGGTGTTTGTTTTACTCATGGCCAAAGCATGCTGCCGTAGCATTTCCCTCTCTCTCTTGCTCAAGTTTCTTTCTTTCTTTATTTTCTCCTGTCTTTGTATCTATTTCTGTAGTTTTATCTAAGCGGTAAACATGTACCTAGTCTTTGGTTCTATCCAACCAAGGCCAAAGTGCATTTGTTTGTGAAACAACTCAGCAATTTCTTTGCTGCAGAGAAAATAAGAACCTAACTGGCACAGCTCGTTATGCAAGTGTGAACACTCACCTTGGAATTGGTAAGTAATGTTACTCTGTGACAACTAGCAACAGTAAATATCTCATAGGTGCAATCTTACTTGTTTCTTTTATTAACATAAATTCTTCTCTTTATTGACAGAGCAAAGTCGAAGAGATGATTTGGAATCCCTTGGTTATGTGCTTATGTATTTCCTGAGAGGAAGGTTGTGCATATCGTGGCCACATGCTCAGTTCATTTAGTGTTTTATGCATTCCAGATAATGTTTGATTGTTGTTATTGAATCTTCTTTCTTAGTTTTTCACGTTGTTTTGATTCAATTTGCACAATTTCATTGCATCAGCCTTCCCTGGCAGGGGCTAAAAGCTGGTACCAAAAAGCAAAAATATGATAAGATAAGCAAAAAGAAGGTATCCACCCCTGTAGAGGTATGATCGCTTATGCCTTCCTTGGACAGTTTGTTCCCTCTAAGAAATTTGGTTTGTCTTTGATCTGAAATATTCATGAATGTTTAACAGGTGCTTTGTAAGTCGTATCCATTTGAGTTTGTGTCTTATTTTCACTACTGCCGATCTTTGCGGTTTGAAGATAAACCAGATTATTCATATTTGAAGAGGATTTTCCGGGACTTATGAATAAGAGAAGGTTAGTTATCATCATTGTGGATGCCTTAATAATGATCTTTGTATAATATTCTGATGTCCATCACTCTCTCACACATACATGTTTTTGCACATACAAACACAGGATTTTCTCAAATTAATTTCTCCTTTGAATGCCAACTTAAATGTTGTTTTAATATTTTTTTTTGTATGGTTCTCAAATTTGCATTGCTGCAGGTTACCAGTTTGACCATGTCTTTGACTGGACCATGTTCGCGTACCCAAAGATCGGTGGCAGCTCCAGAGTACGAGTAAGTACTGCTTGTAACCTTCTAGCTCCCGGTTATCGTTATCTTGGGAATATTTTACTCAGCTTTTCAATCTGTATCTCAGCATTCCAGTGGAAGGGCAGGTTTAACTGCAGGCCCAACCATTGAAAAACCATAAAGAATCTCAGGTTTGCTTTCAAAATTAGATTTCTCATTAGAGACAGTTGTCAACCTGAATGTTGGAACTCAAGTATTTTCTTGGTTTAGAAGATGGTCATTTGAAATTAGAGAAAATAACCTCAGTGACCAAAAATGCATTATAATATACGATTTTAACCAACTTTTTTTAGATTTGTCAAAATGACCAACTAAATCGCAATGCGATCGATAATTCGCAACGCGATCTCCGGTATCGCAAATCAATTTCCAGATTCGCAATGCGATTCTGACTATCGCATTGCGATTTCCAAATTCGCGTTGCGATTTTCCGACTATCGCAATGCGAATATGTAAATCGCAATGCGAGTATGACTATCGCAACGCGAGTATGACTATCGCAACGCGAATATGTAAATCGCAATGCGATTATGACTATCGCAATGCGATTCTGACTGTCGCAATGCTGAATTTCAAATTCGCAACAGATTTTAGTTTCGCAACACAAATGTTTTGGGTATATAACTACGCAACAGAAGCAACTCATAACCTAAATCCCTAAATCGCAACTCATTCCATCTCCATCTATCACTCTCTCCAGCGACATTCGTTCTTATATCCAACGACATCCTTCCCCATCCGGCAATAGGTTTTAGTTTCGCAGCTCGTTTGTTTAGTAAATTAATTTACAATAATGAAACCATCTAATGTTGATCATGTTTGGATAGATTTGTGTTTTGGAGGGTCATGGGAGAATGTTCATGGTGTTTTACAATATATGCCTTTACCCATGAATCTTCAACTAAAACTGTCATTAAAAAAGTTAACTTATGAAACTCTAATGTTACGTGTTGCAAATAAATTGAATTTAGAGCCCTTAAGTAGATTTAGGCTATCTTATCAGAGAAAATGTAAAGTTTATTTGTTAACCGACAATGAAGATGTTGAACGATTCATTGCTTATATTAGTGTTTCGCAATATGATGTTACATTGTATGTTGTTGAACCAAGAAGTAGTGAAGTTGGGTCAGTAGCGGGTAGTAATCAACTAAGTTTTTCAACTCCAATTTATGGTGCTCAAAATTTAATGGTTCCACCACAATTTCATCACCAAGCAAATTTTGTTTCACCACATTTCCAATACCAAACACAATCTCAAAACCCACAACCTTTCCCTAATGCAAATCCCAATCAACTTTCAGCACCAAATTCCAGATTTCGTATTAACCAGTTAGACGATGATGAGCCAACAGAAAAAATTGTGAGTACTAGTCGGTATTCGAAATTTGATCTTGGTCAATACCCGGACTTTGATCTTGGTCAATACTCGGATTTTGATGATGTTTTAGAAGAAGAAACAGACCTTGCGTGTAATGATTTTGATATTGATCAATACCCGAATTTTGATGATGAAACAGCCACTGCCGAGGAAGATGTTTTTGATGATAATGAGGAGGAAGTTACGACTGTGAATGAACATGTTGAACATCAATTCTGTAATTCATATAACCCTGAAGAAGAAGAAAAAAGAAGAAATCCCCGAAGAAAATGCCACGGGAGTATAACTGGAATATGCCAGAATTACTTTAGATACCGGAAGAAGAGTTGGTAAATATAGCAGTTGATTGTTACACAAAAATTATTCGTATCAAGAAAGATGATTGTTTTGATACAAAGGAAAACTTGAAGATAGCTTTGTATACGAAATGTGTGGAAGATGGCTATCAACTAAAAGTTAACAAATCAAGCAAAGATCGTTTCGAAACAAGGTGTATGATTGACAAAAACTGTACGTGGCGTATGATTGCAAAGAGGATAAAAGATTGCGAAATGTTTCAAGTTAGGACTTTTATTGATAAACATACATGTTCAAGAACCCAAGTTTTTCCTCACCATAGACAGACAAACAAAAAGGTGTTGGGTGGTTTTCTGGCTGAGTTAATGTTTTTGAATGGCAGGGTATATCGGGGACATGAAATTATGACTGACATGAATGCTCGGTTCAAGATTAGTATCTCATATTCTCAAGCTTGGAGAGCCAAATGTTATGCCTTGGAATTGTTGAGGGGGTCGCCAGAAGCATCGTTTGCCCAACTGTCGGCTTATTGTCACAATTTAAAGCTGAAAAATCCTGGGTCGGTAACTCATATCAAAACAGATAGAGATGGACGCTTTGAGTTGCTGTTTATCGCCATTGGTGCTGCGGTTAGTAAATCAATATAATTTTGTTGACTCATTTTTATTAGTTACATGCATTTCACATTTAAATGATTATATTTCTTGTGTATATGATTTTGTAGATTCGTTCGTTTATTACTTGCATGCGCCCAGTTATTATAGTTGACGGAGCACATTTAAAAGGTCGATACATTAGAGTAAACTTATTAGCAGTAGCCATGGATGCTAACAATGGGATACTGCCAATAGCTTACGGGGTTGGCAAATTTGAAACCTCTGATTCATTGACATGGTTTATGGGGCATCTTAGGGATTGCATAGGTCCTATTAGCAATCTGACAATCATATCTGATAGGGCAAACTCAATTAACAACGCTGTTAGAAGGTGTTTCCCATATGCCTTTCATGGACTTTGTGGTGTTCATTTATATAGAAATCTAAAATCAAGGTCTGCTGGTATAAAAAATCACAAATGGACATACTGGAAGGCTGTAAAAGCTTATCGGGAAGTGGATTTTAATAAGCATATAAATTGTTTAAGACGTGTTTTGCCTCAGTGTGCTCAAACACTAGAAGATGTCGGGTTTGAAAGATGGTCAAGAGTACATCAACTTGGAGCAAGATATGGTTTCATGACGTCTAATAGTGCAAAATCAATCAACGCTCTAAGTCGTCATTCCCGGAAATTACCCATTACTATGTTAATGGAGTTTTTTCGAGCCTTTATTCAACAGTAGTACTACAAGAAAAGAAACCATGCAGGTATTATTTCTTTAAATTCGTAACTTATCATATATTTTACTAAGTATTATTTATTTAAATTTACAGGAACATTGGAACATCGTGTTACACCATGGACTGAAAAAAAGATAACGAAACGTGTTGTGAAGTCAACGTCATGGAGAGTTGAACCATTTTCAAACACTTTGTTTGAAGTACTGGATAATAACTTAAATGGGCTTGTCGATCTAAATGCAAAGACGTGTAGTTGTATGAAATGGCAAACATCTGGTTATCCGTGTGGCCATATTATAAAAGTGCCTCTTCATCTAAACCAAGATGATTCAAGCGCATATGATATGGATTGCTACACTACAGAAGTATATCGACAGACTTATGTCGAGATTATCTACCCTATTCCACATCCTTCTGAGTGGGACATACCAGATGACTTACAAATAGTTTTGCCACCAGCCATGGACAGAAGGCTACCTGACCGACCAAAAAGTCATGATCGTATACCGTCTAAGGGTGAAGAGAAGAAGAGATCGACATGTAGTCGGTGCAAGGAAAGTGGTCATACAAGGTTGACATGTGGATCACCAGTGCCATCACAATCATCTTTTCCTCTACCAAAATATGGATCATCATCAAAATCCAAAGCTCATATGGTGTCAAGCAAAAGGCAATCAAAATCGCAATCAAAATCAAAATCCCAATCACAACCGGCTTCACCTTTTGGGACTATTAACTTAGGTGATTTTTAAATGCAAACGTTGTATTATGTGTATTTTATGTGTAAACTTTTAACATTTTCAGTTAGGCCCATGTATATTAGTAACTTGAGTTTGAACATTGCTATGATTTGTTCAGTTGTTATCACTTATTGCACATTCATTTAACTATCGCAACGCGAATATGACTATCGCAACGCGAATATGACTATCGCAACGTGAATTTGAATATCGCAACGGGATAATCGCAATGCGAAAATGACTATCGCAACGCGAATTTGACTATTGCAACGGGATAATCGCAATGCGAAAATGACTATCGCAACGCGAATTTAACTATCGCAACGCGAATTTGACTATCGCAACGAGATAATCGCAACGCGAAATGACTATCGCAACGCGAATTTGATTATCGCAACGGGAATTTGACTATAGCAACGAGAAAATCGCAAAGTGTATTAGATTATTGCAACGCGAATATGATGCAGATTGAAATAAACAAATCAACTTTTACATTTCAATCAATTAAACAAGCACAAATAAGAATTATTTACACATCAATAATCAACTTTTAATCAATTAAACAAGCACAAATAAGAATTATTTACACATCAATTAAACAAATAAGAATTATTTACACATCAATTAAATAAATCAACTCTTATTATATTATTTTTCTCATCAATTAAACAAATTAGACTTTTAAGAATCAATTACAATAAAAAAAAGTGTACCCCAGACAGTTGTTTATGCACATCAATTTCACGCAGCTCACTTCAGGATTAACCTGCAGAAGCCAAACATTTGCTCAAATAACACTTTCTACACATCTAAAACCAACAAACAGCAAATTATTATTGAATTCTAGGTACTTAACAACACTTGCATTTGACTTACAAATTGTTTATGGACACTTTCATAACACTGATGCAGGTAGGCAGCATCTCGAATATATCGCTCTAGCCATAAAATGCCGAAACCACAAGCCTACTGCACCTCTATCTCTATCGATGGGAGGTAGAAATTGTGTACTTCCTGTCGTCAAACGCTCCAAGCACATGCATACGAGAGGACCACAATCCCCTCTGGTTTCCGGCGTTTGTTGTGCCGCGGTCTCATCTCTGATAATTGTAACATTGAACTTCTTTGGCTTCTTGTTTCCAGAATAAGTCCAATAATTAATCGCATCCAATAATTTATCCAAATGAGAGCTCTATCCCTTAATAATATCTCTCAAATCAGACAATGATATGTAATTTATCATGCTGTCATATACTATTGTCTTCAGGGATGGGAGCTGAAGCTCGACGAGAAGCCAATGAGTACGTTCCAAAACAGGGATAAACACCTGCAATCATAAGTAATAATTCAAATTGCGCACTTATTTATGAACACTTTTAAAATATTTAAAAAAAAATAAATACTAACCTTATCGACCTCCCACCATGCAGGATAAAGTTTAGCTTGTCCATTAGCCAACACATATGATTCTTGTCGTTGATTCTTTAAGTGAACTACGTGAAAAGACGTCGGCATAATTGTATATCAAGTATTTTTTTTCTTCAAAGCCTTTACTATTAGAAGACGTGACACCCATGCATCAATATGTTGTTTTACAAAAAAAGACATATATTAGTGAATTACATAAATTTAAAAAAAATTAATCAAATTGAAATATAAGAAGAAATATAAGACTTACCCCCCATCGAAATAGCCATTGTCTTCAACCCCTAACAACACACCCCACCAAGACCGTTCAATCAACAAATGCATATCATCGTTGAGTTTGTATATGTCAGCGTAATACCCTTGGCTCCGCTCATGTAGATAAAAATCAACTGCGGTCTTAGCCCAAAGGGTATTATCCAGAATTTTTTTTGGTAGTTGTTTCCTCTCCACTTCATCTGCCGGAATGGTACTGGTCTGAAACTTATACGAAAGCCAACAGTCATCCATCATGTCCGGCACGTGAGGGGGTTTCTCAATAATTCGATATATTATGCCGTGTGAATCGAGCTCTAGAATATTGGGAGGGACCTCTTCAACGATGACAGTGGCCTCTTGAATGGTGGAGGGGACTCTTGAGGGATGATAGGGGCCTCTTGAACGATAGGGGAGGCCTCTTGAACGATGACAGGTGAGTCGGGCTTTTTCTTACGGATTCTTCGCACTATTGGGGTGAACGGAGACTTAATGGCACGTGCACGCCATCTGATGCGTGAACTCCGTCTTGCAAGAAAAACCCGACGTAGAGCATCCACCTTAGTGGGCCGCTAAAAATAAATTAATACATAAATCAGTAAATAAACAGACATGATATTAAACAGTGAAAACAAAGACAAATATATTTCAAACTTGCACGGTATTCACCCAAGTCATTATTCTATCATTGTTCACAAAATGCATCAGATAACATTCCAGAAGTAATCACTTATATAAACATTTAAAAGGACAACATATAGGTTTAGTGCAGGTTCAATGACAACATAAAGAGTAGTAGTTTATTCTTGAAACTTAAATTTTCAACACTGTGAAGTTAGTATTTGTCTTTGTCTTTTGGTTGAAGTAATGCAATTCATTCAAGTTTCAATTTGCAGAAGAATAATAGAATCTAAAACTTAAAATAGCAACACGAATGACTATCGCAACGCGAAAATGACTATCGCAACGAGAGAATCGCAATGCGATTTTCATTTCGCATTGCGATTCTTTCGTTGCGATAGTCAAATTCGCATTGCGATAGTTATTTCCGCGTTGCGATAGTCATTTCTGCGTTGCGAAAGTAAACTATTCTTCTTCTGCGAATTGAAACTTGAATGGATTGCATTACTTCAACCAAAAGATAACCAAAAACAAATACTAACATCACAGGGTTAAAGAATAAACAGTTTAGCAGTATTGGCAGCAACCGAATGAATTTACTAAGCAATCTAAGTGAAATGGTTAATCTAAGTGAAATTACGAGTAAATTTATCATCAAGTTAAATATGAAAAATATTAAACTTACCTCGTTGCGTAGAGTATGAACCTCATTCTGCAACGATGCTACCATCTCACGTAGAGCGGCTACCTCACCACGTAAAGTAGACACCTCAACACGCCATGCACCATTGTCATCACGTAAAGTACCGACCTCCTCACGCAAGGCATTGACCTCATCACGTAACTCCCCTAACTCATCCCGTGGAGGTGGAGGTGGAGAACAGGGAGATAAACGTCGTGGCATCTTTGTCGGTCGCCTATCATGAGATGATGGTGGAGAAGAGGCTCGATGATGTGACAGAATAGGAGATGGCTCTCGTTGTGGAGGTGTATAGTCGGGTCGATCAGGTGATGGCTCTGGGTGAGGTGATGGCTCTCGAAGTGGAGGATGCTCATCATCCGTGCCATCAAAAAAACGCTTACTAGCTTTCCATCAATCAGTGGCAAGCTCAGCTTCCGTGGGTGTCAGCCTCTGTAATGGAGTGTTGGACTCCTAACAATATAAAAGCTCAAACAAAGTTAAACGTGTACTAGTAATAACTTGTTTATAAACATATGGTAGTATTTGTGTTAACTTACATTATTTATTGTCGTATACGATAGTAAATCTTCCCATTGCTGTAAGGTCTGTTTCCTCTTCCAGGAAATAGCCCTAGGAATATCATTAGCAGTTTTTAATGCATATGTTTGCATGGTGGGAAAGGCCTCAAATATCCAAATCTACAAACAATATAATAACAAACATTAGTAATTGTTAAATAATAATTAATTATAATTTTGGAAACATTATATAAAAATTCTTACCTTAAAGGCCTAAATAAAGCCTGACAAAGTGTATTTGGAACCATCGCCACGCAAACTTTTTCGATCATCAAAGGCAGACGACAACTTATTCCATGTAGCTTTCCATAGATACGAACCCCACGGAAACAGGTTCCATGCATTTAGGTCCTCTACCAATTTAATTAGATCATTAGGAATAGGTTGTCTGGCCTCTCTGCCTAAAAAGCCGGCATGCAAAAGTATTAGAAGGCATAATCGGACAACATCGACGTCATCCATCAGAGTAAAACCATCTTTCTTATTCAATAATCTCGTCAAGTCTTCCACGTGTAAATTCAGCTTCTCCATTGACAGCTCAGGAAAAACCCGGGATAACCATGATAGGCGGGTAATATGTCTAGTGTACCGACCTACATCATCGTGTCCGAAGCGTATACCGGTGATTAAGCAAAACTCCTCCCGCCCAAAACACGTATACGCCGGTAGAAAATAAACCATATCTCTTCATCACGACGTTGTATAGTCTCTGGTAGATCGCTAGTCATGGTTTGAAGAAACAGATGGGTCAACATAGCATCTCCACCCGGATGTTGTACTTTCAGCCATGGCCCGAAGCAAGTATCCTCAAATATTTTTCTTTGTGCAGGTGAAAGCTTCGACGCAATTGTTTTGGCCAGGCTTAATTTATTTCTTAAGGTCAATAGAGCCGAATAAAAGTTCTACAAAAACAATAAATATACCAAGTTAGATATACCAAAAACTACACTGTGAAGATATACCAAGAACAATAAACATAAAGAGTAATAGTTTATTCTTCAAACTTAAATTTGCAACACTGTGAATTTAGTATTTGTCTTTGTTTTTTTGTTGAAGTAATGCAATTCATTCAAGTTTCAATTTGCAGAAGAAGAATAGTTTCTGAAACTTAAAATCGCAACACGAAAATGAAAATCGCAATACGAAAATGACTATCGCAACGCGAAACTAAAATCGCATTGCGATTCTGTCGTTACGATTTTCATTTCGCGTTGCAATTCTCGGTTTCAAATACTAAAATTGAAACTTGAATGGATTGCATTACTTCAACCAAAATACAAAACAAAGACAAATACTAAATTCACAGGGTTTAAAGACTAAACAGTTTAGTAGTATTGGCAGCAATCGAATGAATTTAATAAGCAATCTAAATGAAATGGTTAATCTATTATTGAAATTACCAGTAAACTTATCATCAATTTCAATATGAAAAACCTAATAATAATGCAAAATTTTCAAAATAAAAATAATTAAAAAAACTAACCATCGGTGGTTGATTTGGTTGATTTTCCATTTCTGACCGTGAATGATTGCGAGGGTGGCTCTGAGAGATGGAGATAGATGGATTTCGCCGGAGATGGGGACTAATTTCGTCGGAGATGGGGACGGATGTCGCCTTAGAGAGTGAGAGATGGAGATGTGACTGAGTTGTGATTTAGGGTTTTAGGTTATGAGTTGCGATTACATGATATACTGTGGACGGTTCAGTGTTCCGATATATTAATATTCGTGTTTGGAATTTGAAAAATAATACGCGTTGCGATAGTCATAATCGCATTGCGATTTACATATTCGCGTTGCGATAGTCATACTCGCATTGCGATTTACATATTCGCATTGCGATAGTCTGAAAATCGCAACGCGAATTTGGAAAATCGCAATGCGATAGTCAGAATCGCGTTGCGAATCTGAAAACTGATTTGCGATACCGAAAATCGCGTTGCGAATTATCGATCGCATTGCGATTTAGTTGGTCATTTTGGCATATCCAAAAAAAGTTGGTTAAAATCGTATATTATAAGGCATTTTTGGTCACTGAGATTATTTTCTCTTGAAATTATTCCCCAAAAAAAAGAAGCCATTTATGCAATGGCAAAATTAATACGTGGATGAGGACTATATAATTTTTTTTTTCTAATTCTGATGGCATGCTTGCCTCTTTGCATTCGATCACTGGAATGCCTTACGGGTTTATTGTCCTTGATAACAACATACAGTGGGCCGAGAGATTCGAGATAGATTCTCCGATGCCGTTGAAGCATTTTCCAGAAGAAATATTTCAAGTACTAGTCCTCATCTTGATCATTCTAGACGCAAGACTGTTGATGATGTGGCTTTGTCGAAGCATGCGGTGAGCTTGAATTTACATCAAATAATTTTCTTTTATATACACTTTTCTGTATGAGAATCTCTCCAAAAGCGAAATCATACTAATCAAAAAGGTTTATTAGCTAGCTACCAATGCCATTTTTAGATTTTGAACAATCTTACCGTTGGTTTGCACTTTCAGCTCCCTGTGTTGGATAAAAGACAGTTCTTCTCGATATGGTAGCACTTCAAGAAGAGCTGTAGTAGCAAGCAGGCCCAGTTCGTCCGTTGAAGCCAATGACGTACTACAAAACCGGCTAGCATCGAGTAGCGGCCGCATGTCTACCACACAAAGAATCCAACATGCATTTGAATCCAAAACATATAGTCGTGCCACCCCTGTTCGAGGAAGCCGTGATCATCCTCTTCTAAGTTTTGAGCTCCATTCCATTAGAAAATAATGGGGTCGTATGTCAAATCTTCAGCCAATGTTTTCTAAAGAACTCTGTCACTGTAAACGGGATATTTCACCAGATTCACTGCCTCTACAGCTCATTTACTTCCCTTACCCCCTTTGCCAATCTTCTTTTACCCCATTCTCAATACAAAAGTCATTCAGGTTTGGGATTGGTTAATTACATTGAAACAATTGTAAGTGATATGATTTCCTAAAACACCTAATTTTCAATCTCAATTCGACCAAACATTTGCAGAATTTATTTGCACATGGCACCAAATGGATAGAATAGTATCCATAGCATTACACTGCATTAACCCAGAAAGCATGAATGATCAGTCATATCTACAAAAATAGTGCATAGGTATTAATACTAGAGATAACTTGGTATTCGTGAAGGAAAAGTTGAGGTTCTGTTTGTGTCTTTAGCTCATGGATTTCTAAGAGCTGCCAGCCGCTTCTCGAGCTCATCAACACCCGAACTGCAAGGAGGAATAAAATATTTAGCAAACAAAGAAATAATTCAATCTCATTCAGTTTTAGGTAACGAATTGAAACATTTCTCCTTAGTGTCTATTACTTGAGTGAAAAAAAGTTGGGTAATAACAAGTCAAGTATTGTTGTTATAAGGATGAAAACGATAGCCAGGGACATCTAATAGAGCCCATAATGAAGTACAGTACAGACTACAGTGCATTAAGTTCAAATCTAAGTTGAGGAGCTGCATAATATACACGGGTCTCTTACAACTGCAAAATTCAAACGAACTGAGAAGAACTTGGGAGACAATAGAAAAATACCTGCCAACGCCCTCAGAATTCTTTCCCGCAATCCTTCCTTTAGGAGCTGATGACAACTGCAAGAAATTTGTGTGGGAATCAGACGGTTGCACAAAATATGTATTGGCTCACTTGAAACCTTTACAAGAAGGGGGGAAACCAAAAAATACCAACCTGTGAGGCAACATCAATACCAATTTCGTCTAAAACCTGAAATTAAGAAAATTTTGAGGTTATTGTCATATCTTTGTTTAGGGAGGTAAACGAGTCAAACAATTTGACTTCACTCATTTTCACGCCCAAGAAAGCTTGTGCAAGCACACAGGATATCCCTTTCCTGACCGTCATGTTCCAATCCCTAAACCCAAGCAGCTTTGATTTTTGAAAAAAATGGGAAAGAACCACACCTGATTTGTTAGGTCCTCACTCTCATCTTCTGCCTCGTCATCGTCCAGAGCATCATCTATGGCATCTGACATCATTTCAGTCTGCAAGCACAAAACTAAACTGTTAAATCCATGAACATGAACTAAAGGAATGAATAATGAACTTTTCCCACATAGTATATTCTCAAAAAAAAAAAGGCATGATCTTACAGTCATATCCATCTGAGCAGACTGCTTCTGAAATTCCCGCATAACCTTTGCTTGCCTTTCCGGAGCCATTTGCTGCAAGGAAACTCAGTCATCAGTGGTTTAAAAATCAATGATTACTTTAAAAGGGGAGAATGATTGTAATATGTGAATTCATAAAGATGATTATAATATGCAAACATGTATGTATACACAAACAGGTAGCTGTGCATGAATAGATATCAACCAACAGTTTATGCTATAGGAAGCAAGTTCCCCTCTGAAGGAAAAGAACAATTTGGTAAACTAGTTACTGAGGATAAAGATGTATAAAATCCATCTCATCATACATGTAATACAACACATATATATGTTGTAACCGACCTTATTCATAGCCGACATTGCCTTGGTGGCACCTTTCATGCCAACAGCAACTGAAGATTGAGCATGCATTGCCTGAAAAAACAAACAAGCGTTGTTAGCGGCACCATGCAACAGAAGAAGGAAACAAAAGGCATGAGCGACATGAACCTGCGTATGAGTTGCAATGCCTCTCATTTGAGCTCGACTACTTTGTAACTTAGCTATCTGTTGCCTAAGTCTTACTAGCTGCCGGGCTAGAGTTTTAGTTGCTGCCTGCACATTATATATGGGGAGAAGAAGGGTATAAATCAAAAATGGGAAGACCCGTGAATGTGACCAAATTACGATACTAAAATTACCTCATTTCCGGTTTTAGCAGTCTTTTTTATTTCAGCAACAAGTTTCTTTTCCTGCCATTAGGATAAATCATATTAGAGCTAACCATAAAAATCCTCAAAGAAGATGATTAGTATTCACTAGTTGGTAATTCGACAAACCTCCAACTGTAGAGTTCCTATTTCCTTCTCTATACCTGAACCAAGGCAAGATATATATCGAGTTTTCAGATCAAAGTAATGCTCCAACTCCAAAATAAACTCTAAAACTAATGCAAGCATAATACCAACGAACTGCAACAGTCCACACTTGAACAAAAAAAATAAAATCTCTAAATCAACTGATACAGAATTATAATCATAATTGTTTTTTTTAAATAATAATAAATTACCTCTAGTAGCATGCGCCATTTCTCTCTTACTCTCGCGAAGAGCCTCTGCAAACACAGGAAAAAAAATATAATTAAAACAAATTAATTGTGAAAACATGATCATGAGGCTTTGACAAGTCAACGCGAATTATAACCGAAGAGGGAAGAATTTGCTTCAAAAATCGATTGCTGTGAAGTGAAAAAAAATTCAATTAAAGCAGATTTCCAGAAATAAAGAAAAAAAAAGTTCCATAAAAAAGTGGGAGATTAAAGGATCAGACAAAAGGGAATTGGTTGATTGAATGATTAGGGCTCCAAAAAAAAACAGAATTAAAATTACCTTTGGGATTGGGCTTTTTGCTGAAGATGTTCATTATCCTTTTGCTGTGTTGATGCTTTCAGATATCTTAACAGCAATGGGTTCCAAAGTTTGAAAGAAGAAGAAAAAACAGAGACTTTTGGGTGAAGAAGTCACCTCTAATCTTGCAGGGTAAATGAATTGTGAATTAAATATAGGGTACGTGTTTAGTTATAAATCATCAGTTTTATTCCGTTTAAATACTTTAACTTTCATTTTTTTCAAAATCATATTTAATATTTATTTTTATTTCATTTTAATACATTTCGATAAAAACTTAGCGGTACAACTGACACGAGAAATTTTAACTATATTTTAATTTTTAAATAATTATTTATATTATTATTTAATTAATTTTATTCAACTAATCAAACTAAACTAACCAAACTAAAATCATAACTAAACCAGACACAACCAACAACCGAAAGCAAAATAGAGAAGAGAGAAAGAAGACTTATCTTCATGACATTTGTGACAGTTAATAATAACTCGAAAACGAAAATGGTGAAGAGTTAAAGAACAAAAGGAAAAGAAAATAAAACAAAAGGGTGAAGAGTTTTACCTTTGGGTTCCCAACAGTGATAGCTCTGGTGGTCATATGGCCAATTCAAATGGTGAACCATGAGAAAATGACGAAATGACAAACATAGTCTAATGCCAGGCCCATCGGACGGTGGACAGCGGAAATCAGAGAATGAAGAAATCAAAGAGCCAATCATCAATTTGGGGGTCGAAAAAGGTGCGGGTTGAAAAGTTTAAGCTTCATCAGCCAATAGATGCAACAGTTGGCAATGGACGACACGACAACCAATAAAAAGTGGCGACTATAAACTCGACAATCGATGGAGCTTCTCATCGATTTATGGGTAAGATTAAGTAGAGAGAGGCGAAATTTTTTTTTTAATAATAGAGATGGGAGTTTCTAATAAGATGATGACACATGTCACCACCATATTAATTGAATAAAATTAATTAAATAATAATGTAAATAATGATTTAAAAAAATGTAAAAAATTAAAAAATAATTGAAAATTGCTACATTAGTTGTGTCGTTAAGTTTTTATTGACAGGGTAAACAAAAAGTAAACATTATGTATGATTTTTAAGAAAATAAAAGTTCTGATACTAAAACGAAACAAAATTGATAATTTAGGTACTAAACATGGGGTAAACTACACGTTTAGTACCCAAACTATTACTTTTATTCTGTTTTGATACCCAAATTTTATTTTTTTTCAAAATCATACTTAATGTTTAGTTTATGTTTCATTTTGGTACCCCATCGTTAAAAACTTAACGATAATGTTGTCGAGCCACCCTAAGATAATGTCGTATCATCATTGAAAAATTAAGAAAAATATCACGTCAGCATTTATGTTAATTTTTTAACGGCAATGTATCAAATTGAAACCTAAACTAAATGTTAGGTATGATTTAAAAAAAATAAAGTTTAGATACCAAAATGAAATAAAATTAATCATTTAAGCACTAAAAATGTAGTTTATCCTATATTTAATTAGTGGACCTATTTGCAGACAGGGGCTTCATTTCCATGAAAATACAATGAAATCTCTTGGAATTTTAAAGTTTTAGGACAAGTAGCTTTTAAAGTAATCAAATCTATCCAATTAATACTATAAGAATTTAAATTATTGATTTTATCTATAAAACTTAACGTTTACTCTTGTTAGATAAAATATATCGAGAATATAGTTCAATTTTAAAGTTTACAAGCGTATTACTCACATTATTTTTTAAAAAATAAATTAAAGCGCCTCTATATGCTTTATGAAATACAATTAATGTTTTAAATATTATATTTATATTAATATATATTAAACATCATACTCTTTTCTTTTACCCATTAAAGTTTAAGGTTTGAACAACTGCATGTACGTAGAGTATGTGTACATTATAAAAATTCTAAAAATTATTAATATACATTAAATATTATACTCTTTTCTTTTATCTATTAAAGTCTAATATTCGAGCAGCGACATGTACGTAAAGTATGTATAGATTATCGAAAGTATAAAAAAATTATAAATATATATTATATTATAATCATCTTATACAGATTCGGAAGCATCAGTTTTTGCTTACAAGCTGCGACAGTGAAAGAGTCAACCCAATCAGGAGTCCTCGTCATGAAATTAGGAGCAGAGACAGCGCTTAATTCTTGTGTAGAACCTTACCAATACGCAATTCTACCCTTTGAAATGATATCTTCCCATGACCACAAACTATGATGTAATAATTGAAACTTCAAAGATTATATTGTTGAGAACGTAATTATAAATTATGAAAAGATTAACTTTATATATATACCATCAAACAAACATAGAAAATACATTTGCCAAAAATGAGTCTTGCAAAAGTTGGTGATGAAGAAAGTTGAAAAAACAGAAAGCACGAAACGAAGCATTCAAAACTACCAATATTTTTGTATGGATTGGTGATTGTGTTTTGGAACTAATAATGACGGAATGTCCTTTTAACGTAGACGATGATGAAAAAAAGAGGGCAAAATGCAGATGGGTTTCCCAACAGATATAATTGCATGTGGATGTATCATCTGTAAATTCTTCACCCTCCTGGGTAAACTCAGCTACCCATACAATCACAAAAATAAAGCACCAAGTGGAAGAAAACATTTTGAAGTTTATTCTGGGTTTTATTTGTTTGCATATGAATGAGTTTAAAGCACCACCAGGATTTCCATTGTTATAGACTTGACTTAGGCCTGAATCTACATCAAACAATCATGGTAAAGAAAGAAAGACCATTGTTGGATAAGTGAATTGATTGTTTTGTCTCTGTTTTTGTTCTTGGTTTTATACGTAGATGATAATGAATGAATTGTTCACGTCCACATCAACTGCAATGCAACTCCAGCTGTTTTGGCCGTGTGCAACCGTAACGTTTTTATCCATTTTATTGTAACCTTCATGGAACCCTGATTCATGATTAATGCTCTAAAACTGCAGCTTTTTGCTCGAGAGTTGCATCAACTCATGAATCAAATGGCTCCTCTGCCTTATGTCTTTAATAGCATCAGCTAGAATCTAGTTAGCTTAACTAGCCAATCCTAGCCCAAAACATTGCAGGAAAAACGAGAAAATAGTTTTCTTTTCTTCTGCAAAAATTCAATAAGATGTCTACTTGTCATTGATTCATTCGTTAAAGCAGAAAAGGAAACAAAGGTAATTACATGATTGTACCCACTGAAATTCTAGTGAACTGCCAAAAATTTCCATTCATTCAAGCAACCTGTTTCTGTAATATCTATTAGTATTCTTTTTTCCCATGCATTTTGATGACAATCAATCAAACAAAAACTATGAAAAGAGCCCAAAATAGAAATAAAACAAGAAAAGAAGATGATAACATCCTAGAATGAGAAGTCCCAATGAAGATGACAGGCTTGGAAATGTCTGGATTGCAGCATTTCTTCAATTCCCCAAAGTTTTTCCCATGGCTCCATTTCTCATCAACACACAGTTCTGGATTGCCATTTAACCTTAACTTTTCACCAACTTTAGCAGTGAAATTAGCAGAAAAAGGAACTCTTCCGCTAAGATTGTTGTTTTCCAGATTGATTTCATTCACAAACTCCAGAAACCCGAACTCCTTGGGCACTTTCCCTTGAAGCTTGTTGTTGTCAAGGCTCAGATAACACATGTTTCTCAAGTGCACCCCCATGGAAGCTGGAATTTCACCTACCAATCCCACGTTGGAAAATCCTATTCCTACAATACCCCCTAGGTTCACCCATATTTCCGGTATCTCCCCTCCTAATAAATTCCCACTCAAATGCACCTCCTTCAATCCGGGCATTTCGGCAAGAAACGGAGGAACCCCAAAGTTACCAAAACGGTTATAACTCAAATCCAAAAACTCAAGAGCTTTTAAGTTACTCAAGCTCTCTGGGATTTTACCAGAAAACCCATTAGAACTCAAGTCCAGCTTCAAAAGCTCAGGGAGATTACCAACCGTACAAGGTACATTTCCATTGAATCCATTGCCGCTCAAGTCGAGAACTTTCAGCTTCTTTAACTTCGATAGACTAACAGAAACGTTGCCACTGAGCTTGTTTCTCGACAGTTTAATCTCTTCAGCGTTAACCAAATCACCAATTGCATCTGGGATGCTCCCATAAATTCCATTTCCAGTCAAAACCAACCTCTTCAAGCTTGTGAAATTTCGGATGATGCCACTGATAGGACCAACAAAAGCAGGGTTATTTATAAAGACAAGCTCTTCAAGAGAGGAACCAAAAGTAGTGGGGATCTCGGGGATAAAAACTTGAGTTTTGGTGAAGCACTGGTAGAAGAAAAGCTTGCGCAGATGTTTGAAGGAAGTGACAAGGAGAGGGCTGAAAGTGGAATCGGGATAGCAAGGAGGGTTTGGTGTAAAATCAGAAACGTACCCGAAACTCAGTTCCGTGATATGAACGGTAACGTTTTTCGTTGTGGGGTCGGTGAAATAATCACAAACAACGCCGTGAGGAGGGTAAGAGCAGAGGTCATCGGGAAAAAGAGTATGCCAAGGGATGGCTGAGTTGATGGAGGAGAGAACTCGATAAACCAAGTCCTGCTCAGCCGAGTTGAGGACAGGTTGCTCCTGCTGCAATGAAATGGTAACCAGAGTGGACACAAGACTGAAGAAAAGAAGGCGCTTGAGAAGAACAGCCATCATTCTTGAGGGTGAAAAGATGAAAGAGAGCAAAGCAAAAGAAGAAGAAGATTTCCTATTGATTTGCTGGCGCCTTGCCATTGCATATATTTGTGAAGTTCTTGGACTGTAGTGTGTAGACTGGCTCTGCCAATTACCCAGACAACCTAGCTCTGCCCCCTCTGAGCCTCTGACCAACCTAACTTCAAAAATTTTCTTTTACCTTTTGTAAACTTTATGCTCAAGTAAACAAAAAGCAAAAGAAAACAAATAACAAAGACAGATAAATCATTGATCGAAATGTATAAAAAAAGCTCCCCCCTTTTTTTCTCTTTGGACACAAAGGAGTTCGGTTATACATATGTTTTCAAGGGTACCATCCATGAACTATCAATGTTTTCCAGGCCATCAGCGTTGGTAACAGTGAAAATAAAAAAACGTTAGCCGACAGGATAACCTGCGGAACGAAGGTAAAAGCCAATTGGTGAAGCGCCGCAGCAGCCGACTTAGTGTCTCAGAAAATGCACTATGAAAGCGACATTTAACTGACGAGGCATGCCTGCTACTACGTGTCGAGATGGTAGTGGTTTGAGACATGGAATCGTGTCTTCTGTACGGAAGGGGATTCGTTTTCCGGAAATGATAGTCCATGTCGACTCCCCATTTTCCTTACTTCTCATTGTTACGGTTTAAAATGCGTTTAGTACACGTAATATAATATTATTAGTAAGAATAAAAGATTATTAGAGAATATAATTATTAAGAATATTGTATTTTGTATTTTGTTCACGGAATATAAGATTATCAGTAAGAATAAAAGATTATTAGAGAATAGAATTACTAAGAATATTGTATTTTATATTTTGTTAGTTTAGTAGGAATATAAGATTATTGTGTTTGATTAAAGGAATAAAAGATTATTGGAATATATATTTTACCTAATTATCCTTATTATAGATTTATTTTTTTAACAATTTGAATTCTACTATAATATTACTATAATTAATTTATATATTTTCTTTAAAAAATTTAAATTCATAAAATTTATATATATATATATTTACAAATTGAAAAGATAAACATGTTTAATGAAAGGGTAAAATTTTATTTTAATTCCTAAACTTCATATAAAATTATAATTATAGATTTTTTTTTTGTAAATCTAAAATAGTTTAAGGATAAATTTGTAATTTAACTTTGATAGAATTTTTATTATTCAACGACAGAAGAAGGATAATTTTGTAAAAAAAAATTAAGGGCATTTTAGTCCAAAACGCCGGTAATCTAACAATACCTAAGAAAATGGGTAATCACATTCTCGGTAATAAATCTCAAAAAATCCACTGTTGATAATAAAATATTACTGAGAATAAGTTACCGATCAACCAAACAAGGGAATGAAGATTTTATTCCTCTGATAATGTTGTATACCTTAAACCAAACGACCCTTAGGGTTTTTCTCATAGTTGTGGGAAAAAGTAGACTTTGCTATTTGCTCTTTTATTTTTCTTTTTCACTGGTTGACGAACCAAACCTACAGAGACCGGAAAGTGCAAATTAATTTTTACTGTTTCTCTTTTTCACCTCACTAGGTAAGTAAACTAGGTCCACAGTAATTTTGTAAAAGTTATTTCCCCCATTTTTATACGTGTTTTTCTAATTATAATCACAACACTTTCAAAATAAAACATAGATAATTAAAATTATAACACTTTCAAAATAAAACTACGTAAGTAAACTTAGAAGAATGCTCAAGTTTCATTTTCAGTCCTTAAAGTTTTTTCAATGAGATATTAATCATAGGATTTTTTTTAAATAAAAGCAGCTAGTATTATTAAAGAGTGAATATCCAAGATTACAATAAGAGTTTATAACTATTATCGTAAACTAAATACATAATTTGTATATTTTCCTAACATTAAAACTAGACACTTTAGATCATAGAATAACCTACATAGAAAAGGTTTAAAACCCAACCAAAATACTCGAACAAAAAATAGATACAAGCAAATTTAACTGAATAGGCAAACGAACCACAAGAGGGGATTAAACTATTGAAAGACCAATGAAAATCGCAAATTAGATCTGAGCGTCGTGAGAAACTATCCACGACCGCAAAATCACGTATCCAAATTCAACACGAGGGTCCATAGCAGGGAAGATCAACTAGATTCCAAATAAGCGTCATCTTGATCAGTCGTGACGTCGTCAAATCTAACCTTGAGAAAACATAAAATAAAAGAACGGCCAAACAACTGAAAAATGTGTCACAAAAACATAGATAAACATTCTACGAATGTATAATTATTCTTATAAAAAACTAAAAAAGAAACAAAAAGAGAAGAGAACCAGTAATCAACAACTAGCATCAAAACAAATGTCGTCACCGACTAAACAAAATCAAAGAAGAAAAGTTGATTTGATTTATAGAAAATGGTATAAACTCAAAAAAAAAAGGAAGGGAGAATTGCTAGGGTTTCCTCTTTAACCATATGTGTTAATGTCATTTCAAAATAAAACATAAATAACTTTTTATAAATATTTCTACTCATGCGTAAATAAATAAAACAATTTCATATATTTTGGAAATAATAAACAACTATTGAAAATATTTTGATGTTTCAATATAACAAATAAAATGTTAATGAATTTTAAGATTTTATATACAATTTAAATATAATATTCGATTCAATTAATCGAATATCACAAATATTACTCCAAGCTTTCAAATATCAATTTTTACTCCTTACTAGATGGAAAATTGAGATTTATACTTAAAGTATTTTTGAAATAAGTTTTAAAAGTATTTTGAACCATAATCGAGTCAAAATTGAGTTTTTAATAGGGAAATACTGATACCTCTTTAACGAGTATCGATACCCTTAAACATCGAATGCAAAAGAGGTATCGATACCCTGTAGGGTATCGATACCCCTTTATATAGTAGTACCGATACCTAGCCAAGAGGTACTGATACCCCTCATTTTGATTTTGACTCCGAGAAATAACAGAATGCAAAATGGGTATCAAAACCACGACCGGTATCGATACCTCTTTACATAGAAGTATCGATACACCCTTGAGAGATATCGATACCTCTGAGTTTGCAACGATCGAAATATTTGAATTTTATAAAGGTAGTATCGATACCCCTATGAAGGAGTACCGGTACCCATATGCTCCCAACAACTTTTTGAAGTGGAAAACATACAACAACGACTCTATTGACTTCATGATCATCCCCAACGTTCAGAATTCATTCAAAGGGTATTTAAACAAGTCTTGAAGCCATTGATGAATAACAAGAAACAAGTTTTGAGAAAGAATTCAAAGAGATAAAGCCTTAAACTTAAACTTATTGTTTGAGCAATTCAAGCCAAAATCCTTTCAATATTCATTTTGCTTTCAATAACACCATTTGTGCTCAATTGTATTCATTCTTGAGTGTTCTTTCTTTGTTCTAGAATTGTGCAAACATCTTACCTTGTGAGGTTTTCCTGTAAGTTTGCAAAGTTTGTAATTTTCACTTTGAGAAGAGAGTGTTTCAAGAATTTGGGGTATAATTCTTGAGGGAATTGTAAGGTTACTCTTTGTCCTCAAAAGAAAGACAAATTAGTGAATTTGTGGAAAATCCTTAGTGTGGATAGCTAAGGTAGTGGACGTAGAGTTTGGTTGAGAAAGTCGAACCACTCTAAATCGGTGTGCAAATCTTTTCTATTTTCTGACAAAGCTTCCACCAAAATTTTAATTATCAATTCACCCCCTCTTAGCTATTTCATCATATCGATTAACTCAACAACTATTCAAAGAGGGAAATAATAAACATGTATGTACTAATGTAATCATGTTTTCTTACATAAAAATCTTTATTTGCGATGATGATTCTTACAACCATCATTCTAATCTTATGGTAGGAAAATCCATAGAATAACACGCAAGAGTATGAAATTATCTTCAATTAATATGTGAATCTTTTCTTAGGATTTTGCACACATTAATAATCGCTTCCTTTTGACCATCAATAGAAGCTAGTAAAACGTAGAGAGTCAATGATAAAATTAATCTTAAATGTATAACTATTAAGACAACTATCATAACATTCTCTTAAATACTCGGATCAACCTCATATATGTAATCATTTCCTTTTATTTAAAGAATTCTATGATTGTCAACGATCTCTAGATTAGGTGGTTAAAAGCTTTCAGTCGACATCTTTCATCTCCTTTAAACCGTGAGTTTAATAATCATTAGAAGCATAATTCTCCTTCCGCCTCCCCTAAATAGAAATCGTTCGACAACTAAAAAACGAATTCTATGATTAACAGGCCTTAATAATGGTGTTTGACTTATGGGCCTTATTAGTAGTGTTTGATTAATGGGCCTTAGTAGTATCACTTGATTTATGGGCTTTAGTAGTAATACTTATTGATGGGCCTCAATTATAATGTGTATGTTAATGGAAATGTTTGCTTAACGTGTCTTTAGTGACAATGCTTGTTGATAGGTCTTAGTGACAATATGATAAAGACTACTCTAATAACAGTACTTATTAGGATTACATCGCCTTAGTGTAGCGGGTACTACCCCAAAATTATTCACCTTAATGGCGTTCGGATATTATTCGCCTTAGTGAAACAGCAACAAAGTGTACTACTAACCTTTTAAAACCAACCTAAAATGAATTACAAATTTAAAGCAATTATCTATATCTTTTATAATTAGTGAAAAATATATGGTTTAAACTTTAGATAAGAAAAATATGAATATCATTTAATTATTAGAAAAGCGAGACTGTTAGTGTGTATATATATTTTTAATAGAGAAAATCGCCTCAGTGACCAAAAAAAAGTTATAATATACGATTTTAACCAACTTTTTTTGGATTTGCCAAAATGACCAACAAAATCGCAACGCGAAATAAAAATCGCAACGCGATCCCCAGAATCGCAAATCAGTTTCCAAAATCGCAACGCGATTCTTGAAAATCGCAATGCGATAGTACAAATTCGCATTGCGATTTTCCAAAATCGCAACGCGAATATTAAAATCGCAACGCGAACACATAAATCGCAACGCGTATCCGTAAATCGCAACGTGTATCCGTAAATCGCAACGCGTATGGGTAAATCGCAATGCGTATCCGTATATCGCAACGCGTATCCGTAAATCGCAACGATAATCCGTAAATCGCAACGAGAATCTGTAAATCGCAACGATAATCCGTAAATCGCAACGAGAATCTGTAAATCACAACACTGAAATTTTGGGTATATAACACTGAAATCATAAACTAAATCCCTAAATCGCAACTCATTCCATCTCCATCTATCACTCTCTCCGGCGACATCCGTTCCTATATCCAACGACATCCTTCCCAATCCGGCAACAGGTTTTAGTTTCGCAGCTCGTCTGTTTAGTAAATTAATTTACAACCATGAAATCATCTAATGTTGATCATGTTTGGATAGATTTGTGTTTTGGAGGGTCATGGGATAATGTTCATGGTGTTTTACAATATATGCCTTTACCCATGAATCTTCAACTAAAATTGTCTTTACAAAAGTTAACTTATGAAACTCTAATGCTACGTGTTTCAAATAAATTGAATTTAGAGCCCCTAAGTGGATTTAGGCTATCTTATCAGAGAAATGGTAAAGTTTATTTGTTAACCGACAATGAAGATGTTGAACGATTCATTGCTTACATTAGTGTTTCACAAGATGATGTTACATTGTATGTTGTTGAACCTAGAAGTAGTATTGTTGGGTCAGTAGCGGGTAGTAATCAACTAAGTTTTTCTCAAAACCCACAACCTTTCTCTAATCCAAATCCCAATCAACTTTCAGCACCAAATTCCGGTTTTCGTATTGACCAGTTAGACGATGATGAGCCAACAGAAAAAATTGTGAGTACTAGTCAGTATTCGAAATTTGGTCTTGGTCAATATCCGGACTTTGATATTGGTCAATACACGGATTTTGATGATGTTTCAGAAGAAGAAACAGACCATGCGTGTAATGATATTGATATTGGTCAATACCCGAATTTTGATGATGAAACAGCCGTTGCCGAAGAATGTATTGTTGATGATAATGAGGAGGAAGTTACGACTGTGAATGAACATGTTGAACATCCATTCTGTAATTCATATAATCCTGAAGAAGAAAAATAAGAAGAAAAAGTCCCCGAAGAAAAGAAAATGCCACGGGCGTATAACTGGAATATGCCAGAATTACTTCAGATACCGGAAGAAGAGTTGATAAAGAAAGCAGTTGATTGTTACACAAAAGTTATTCGTATCAAGAAAGATGATTGTTTTGATACAAAGGAAGACTTGAAGATAGCTTTATATACGAAATGTGTGGAAGATGGCTATCAACTAAAAGTTAACAAATCAAGCAAAGATCGTTTCGAAACAAGGTGTATGATTGACAAAAACTGTATGTGGCGTATGATTGCAAAGAGAATAAAAGATTGCAAAATGTTTCAAGTTAGGACTTTTATTGATAAACATACATGTTCAAGAACCCAAGTTTTTCCTCACCATAGACAGGCAAACAAAAAGGTGTTGGGTGGTTTTCTGGCTGAGTTAATGTTTTTGAATGGCAGGGTATATCGGGGACATGAAATTATGACTGACATGAATGCTCGGTTCAAGATTAGTATATCATATTCTCAAGCTTGGAGAGCCAAATGTTATGCCTTGGAATTGTTGAGGGGGTCGCCAGAAGCATCGTTTGCCCAACTGCCGGCTTATTGTCACAATTTAAAGCTGAAAAATCCTGGGTCGGTAACTCATATCAAAACAGATAGAGATGGACGCTTTGAGTTGCTGTTTATCGCCATTGGTGCTACGGTTAGTAAATCAATATAATTTTGTTGACTCATTTTTGTTAGTTACATGCATTTCACATTTAAATGATTATATTTCTTGTGTATATTATTTTGTAGATTCGTTCGTTTATTACTTGCATGCGCCCAGTTATTATAGTTGACGGAGCACATTTGAAAGGTCGATACCTTGGAGTAAACTTATTAGCAGTAGCCATGGATGCTAACAATGGGATATTGCCAATAGCTTACGGGGTTGGCAAATCTAAAACCTCTGATTCATGGACATGGTTTATGGGGCATCTTAGGGATTGCATAGGTCCTATTAGCAATCTGACAATCATATCCGATAGGGCAAACTCAATTGACAACGCTGTTAGAAGGTGTTTCCCAGATGCTTTTCATGGACTTTGTGGTGTTCATTTGTATAGAAATCTAAAATCAAGGTCTGCTGGTATAAAAAAGCACAAATGGACATACTGGAAGGCTGTAAAAGCTTATCGGGAAGTGGATTTCAATAAGCATATAAATTGTTTAAGACGTGTTTTGCCTCAGTGTGCTCAAACACTAGAAGATGTCGGGTTTGAAAGATGGTCAAGAGTACATCAACTTGGAGCAAGATATGGTTTCATGACGTCTAATAGTGCAGAATCAATCAACGCTCTAAGTCGTCATTCCCGGAAATTACCCATTACTATGTTAATGGAGTTTTTTCGAGCCTCTATTCAACAGTGGTACTACAAGAAAAGAAACCATGCAGGTATTATTTCTTTGAATTCGTAACTTATCATATTTATATATTTTACTAAGTATTGTTTATTTAAATTTACAGGAACATTGGAACATCGTGTTACACCATGGACTGAAAAAAAGATAACGAAACGTGTTGTGAAGTCAACGTCATGGAGAGTTGAACCATGTTCAAACACTTTGTTTCAAGTACTGGATAATAACTTAAATGGGCTAGTCGATCTAAATGCAAAGACGTGTAGTTGTATGAAATGGCAAACATCTGGTTATCCGTGTGGCCATGTTATAAAAGTTGCTCTTCATTTAAACCAAGATGATTCAAGCGCATACGCTATGGATTGCTACACTACAGAAGTTTATCGACAGACTTATGCCGAGATTGTCTACCCTATTCCACATCCTTCTGAGTGGGACATACCAGATGACTTACAAACAGTTTTGCCACCAGCCATGGACAGAAGGCTACCTGGCCGACCAAAAAGTCACGATCGTATACCGTCTAAGGGTGAAGAGAAGAAGAGATCGACATGTAGTCGGTGCAAGGAAAGTGGTCATACAAGGTTGACATGTGGATCACCAGTGCCATCAAAATCATCTTTTCCTCTACCAAAATATGGATCCTCATCAAAATCCAAAGCTCATATGGTGTCAAGCAAAAGGCAATCATCTTTAAAATCCCAATCACAATTGGCTTCACCTTTTGGGACTGTTAACTTAGGTGATTTTTAAATGCAAACGTTGTATTATGTGGATTTTATGTGTGAACTTTTAACATTTTCAGTTGAATTAATGACTCAGGCCAACCATTTTGACTTAACCAACTCTTGTTATTCAGTTGTTATCACTATTAGGCATGCATTTGACTATCGCAACGCGGAAATTACAATCGCAACGAGAGAATCGCAATGCGAAATGAAAATCCCAACATGAAAATCGCAATGCGGAAATGAAAATCGCAACGAGAGAATCGCAATGCGAAATGAAAATCGCAATGCGAAATGAAAATCGCAACGAGAGAATCGCAATGCGAAATGAAAATCGCAATGCGAAATGAAAATCGCAACGAGAGAATCGCAATGCGAAATGAAAATCGCAATGCGAAATGAAAATCGCAACGAGAGAATCGCAATGCGAAATTATAAACGCATTGCGATTCTCTCGTTGCGATTTTCATTTCCGCATTGCGATTTTCATTTCGCATTGCGATTCTCGCGTTGCGATTTTCATTTCGCATTGCGATTTTCATTTCGCATTGCGATAGTCATTTTTGCCTTCAACATAATGCAGATTGAAATCAACAAAATCAACCATTACATTTCAATCAATTAAACAAGCACAAATAAGAATTATGTTCGCATCAATTACACAAATCAACTTTTACAAATCAATTAAACAATCAAAAAAATAAGCAATAATTCTTATTTCCGATCATCTACTATTGAATCAACTTTTACAAATCAATTAAACAATCAAAAAACAATCAATTAAACTATTGAATCAACTTTTGCAGCCATACATCATTTTCACGCAGTTCACTTCTGAGATTAACCTGCAGAAACCAAACATTTGCTCAAACAACACTTTCTACACATCTAAAACCTACAAACAGCAAATTATTGAATTCTAGGTACTTAACCAAACATTTTCAAACCAAAAGTATATAAACTTACCAATTGTTTATGGACATTTTTATAACGCGGATGCAGGTAGGCAGCGTCTCGTATATATCGATTTAGCCATATAATGCCGAAACCACAAGCCTACTGCAGCTCTATCTCTATCGGTGGGAGGTAGATACTTGATGCTTCCCGTCGTCAAACGCTCCAACGCCAAGCATACGAGAGGACCACAATCTCCTCTGGCTCCGCTTGTTTGTTGTGGCGCGGTCTCGTCTCTAATAACTGTAATATTGAGCTTCTTTGGCTTCTTGTTTCCAGAACGAGTCCAATAATTGATCGCATCCAAGAATTTAGCCAAATGAGAGCTCCATCCCTTAATAACATCTCTTAAATCAGCCAATGATATGTAATTTATCATGCTGTCATACACTATTGTCTTAAGGGATGGGAGCTGAAGCTCGACGAGAATCCAATGTTTACGTTCCAAAACAGGGATAAACACCTGCAATCATAAGTAATAATTCATTCATTTGCGCACTTATTTCATAAAACCTTTAAACTCAATCTAAAATAAATACTAACCTTATCGACCTCCCACCATGCAGGATAAAGTTTAGCTTGTCCATTGCCCAAATCAAATGATTCATCTCGTGCATTCTTCAAGTGAACGGCGTGAAAAGACGTCGGCATAATTGTATATCGTATATTTTTATTTTTCTTAAGTTTTCTTATTATTAGAAGACGTGTCACCCACGCATCGATATGCTGTTTTACAAAAAAAGACATATATTAGTGACTTACATAAATTTTAAAAAAAAATTAATCAAATTGAAATATAAGAAAAATATAAGACTTACCCCCCATCGAAATAGCCATTGTCTTCGACACCTAATAATACGCCCCACCAAGACCGATCAAGCAACAAATAGATATCATCGGTGAGCTTGCATATGTCAGTGAAACACCCCTGGCTCCGCTCATGTAGATAAAAATCAACAGCGGTCTTAGCCCAAAGGGTGTTATCCAGAATTGTGTCCGGTAGTTGTTCCCTCTCCTCTTCAGATACCGGTATGGTACTGGCCGGTAACTCATACGAGAGCCAACTTGAATCCATCATGTCCGGCACGTCAGAGGGTTTCTCAAGAAGCCTACATATGACGCCATGTGAATCGGGCTCTTGAATGGTGGGAGGGATCTCTTCAATGATGACAGTGGCCTCTTGAACGGTGGGAGGGGACTCTCGAGGAATGATAGGGGGGCCTCTTCAACGATAGGAGTGGACTCTTGAGGGATAACAGGCGAGTCAGGCTTCTTCTTGCGGTGTCTTCGCACTATTGGGGTGTACGGAGACTTAATAGCACGTGCACGCTGTCTGATGCGTGAACTCCGTCGTGCAAGCATAACCCGACGTAAAGCATCCACTCTATCGGGCCGCTAAATAATTAAATACAAAAATCAGTAAATAAACATACATGATATTTAAACAGTGAAAACAAAGACAAATATGTTTCAAACTTGCATTGTATTCACCCAAGTCATTATTCTATCATAGTTCACAAAATGCATCAGATAACAAAGAAAAATATGTTTCAAACTAATACCCTGAAGTTAGTATTTGTCTTTGTTTTGTCTATTGGTTGAAGTAATGCAATCCATTCAAGTTTCAATTTGCAGAAGAAGAAATAGTTTACTTTCGCAACACGAAACTTAAAATCGCAACGCGAAACCAAAATCGCAACGCGAAATGAAAATCGCAACGACAGAATCGCAACGCGAAATGAAAATCGCAACGAAAGAATCGCAACGCGAAATGAAAATCGCAATGCGATTTTGGTTTCGCGTTGCGATCTTGTCGTTGCGATTTTGGTTTCGCGTTGCGATTTTCATTTCGCGTTGCAATTTTGGTTTCGCGTTGCGATTTTAAGTTTCGTGTTGCGAAAGTAAACTATTTCTTCTTCTGCAAATTGAAACTTGAATGGATTGCATTACTTCAACCAAAAGACAAAACAAAGACAAATACTATTTCACAGTGTTAAAGAATACACAGTTTAGCAGAATTGGCAGCAACCGAACAAATTTACTTTCAACCAAAAGACAAAACAAAGACAAATACTATTTCACAGTGTTAAAGAATACACAGTTTAGCAGAATTGGCAGCAACCGAACAAATTTACTTTCAACCAAAAGACAAAACAAAGACAAATACTATTTCACAGTGTTAAAGAATACACAGTTTAGCAGAATTGGCAGCAACCGAACAAATTTACTTTCAACCAAAAGACAAAACAAAGACAAATACTATTTCACAGTGTTAAAGAATACACAGTTTAGCAGAATTGGCAGCAACCGAATAAATTTACTAAGCAATCTAAGTGAAATGGCTAATCTAAGTGAAATTACGAGTAAATTTATCATTAAGTTAAATATGGAAAATCTTAAACTTACCTCGTTGCGTAGAGTATGAACCTCATTCTGCAACGATACTATCATCTCACGTAGAGCGGCAACCTCACCACGTAAAGTTGACACCTCCACACGCCATGCACCATCGTTATCGCGTAGAGTACCGATCTCCTCACGCAAGGCATTGACCTCATCACGTAACTCCCTTGACTCATCCCGTGGAGGTGGAGGTGGAGAACAGGGAGATAGGAGTCGTGGCATCTTTGCCGGTCGCCTATCATGAGGTGATGGTGGAGAAGAGGCTCGATGATGTGACGGGATAGGTGATGGCTCTCGTTCTAGAGGTGTATAGTCGGGTCGATCGGGTGATGGCTCTAGGTGAGGTGATGGCTCTCGAATTGGAGGAAGTGGATGCTGCTCATCATCCGTGCCATCAAAAAAACTCTGACTAGCTTGCCACCAATCAGTGGCAAGCTCTTCCTCCGTGGGTGTCAGTCTTTGTAATGGAATGTTGGCCTCCTAAAATATAAAAACTCAAACAAAGTTAAACGTCTACTATTAATAACTTGTTTATATATTATATGAAAGTATTTGTGTTAACTTACATTATTTATTGTCGCATATGGTATTAAGTCTTCCCAATCCAACAGAGTTTTCCTCTTCCAGGAAATAGCCCTGGGAATATCATTTGACGTTTTTATTGCATATGTACGCATGCTGGGGAAAGCCTCGAATATCCAAATCTACAAACAATATAATAACAAAATTAGTAATTGTTAAATAATTAATTATAATTTTAGAAACATTATATAGAAATTCTTACCTTAAAGGCCCAAACAAAGCCTGACAAAGTGTATTTGGACCCATCGCCCCGCAAACTTTTGCGGTCATCAAAGGCAGACGACAACTTAGTCCAGGTAGTTTTCCATATATACGAACCCCACGGAAACAGATTCCATGCATTCAGGTCCTCTACCAATATTATTAGCTCCCGATGAATAGGTTGTCTGGCCTCTCTGCCTAAAAAGCCGGCATACACAAGTAGTAGAAGGCATACTCGGACAACATCGACGTCATCCATCCGAGTGAAACCAGCTTTCTTATTAAACAATTTCTTCAGGTCGTCGACATGTAGGTTCGGCTTCTCCATTGACTCATCCGGAAAAACCCGGGATAACCATGATGGGCGGGCGATATGACGAGTGTACCGGCCTACATCATCGTGTCCGAATCGTAGACCAGTGATTAAGCAGAACTCCTTCCGCCCAAAACAAGTATACGCTGGTGGAAAATGAAACCATATCTCTTCCTCACCACGTTGTATACTGTCGGGTAGATTTGATGTCATGGTCTGAAGCCACAAATGGGTCAAATTAGCATCTCCACCCGGATGCTGTACTCTCAGCCATGGCCCGAAGCAGGCTTCCTCAAACAATTGTCTTTGAGCAGGTGAAAGCTTCGAAGCAATTGTAGTGGCCAGGCTGACTTTATTTCTCAAGGTCAATTGAGCCGAAAAAAATTTCTACAAAAACAATAAACATACCAAGTTAGATATACCAAAAACTACACTGTGAAGATATACCAAAAACAATAAACATAAAAAGTAGTAGTTTATTCTTGAAACTAAAATTTGCAACATTGTTTTGTCTTTTGGTTGAAATGAAAATCGCAACGAGAGAATCGCAACGCGAAATGACAATCGCAACGAGAGAATCGCAACGCGAAATGAAAATCGCAACGAGAGAATCGCAACGCGAAATGAAAATCGCAATGCGATTTTGGTTTCGCGTTGCGATTCTCTCGTTGCGATTTTCATTTCGCGTTGCGATTCTCTCGTTGCGATTTTCATTTCTCTCGTTGCGACAGTCATTCTCTCGTTGCGATTTTCATTTATCTCGTTGCGACTCTTCTGCAAATTGAAACTTGAATGGATTGCATTACTTCAACCAAAAGACAGAACAAAGACAAAGACAAATACTAACTTGAAAATCGCAACGAGAGAATAGCAACGCGAAATGAAAATCGCAACGACAGAATCGTAACGCGAAATGAAATCTAAGTGAAATGGTTAATCTATTATTGAAATGACCAGTAAACTTATCATCAGTTTCAATATGAAAAACCTACAATAATGCAAACATTTCAAAATAAAAATAATTAAAAAAACTAACCCTCGGAGGTTGATTTTCCATTTCTGAATATTGTGAGGGATTTCTGACCATGAATGGTTGTGAGGGATTTCGCCGGAGATGGGGACAGAAATCTTCGGAGATGGGGACGGATTTCTTCGCCGTAGAGAGTGAGAGATGGAGATGGGACTGAGTTGTGATTTTAGGTTTTAGGTTATGAGTTGCGATTACGGGATTTTGTCTTAATATTCGTTTTTGTAATTTGAAAATAAAATACGCGTAGCGATTATAATGGCGCTTTAAATATCGCGTTGCGATTTACGGATACGCGTTGCGATTTTATGTATTATCGTTGCGATTTACGGATACGCGTTGCGATATACGGATACACATTGCGATTTACCCATACGCGTTGCGATTTACGGATACACGTTGCGATTTACGGATACGCGTTGCGATTTATGTGTTCGCGTTGCGATTTTCATATTCGCGTTGCGATTTTGGAAAATCGCAATGCGAATTTGTACTATCGCATTGCGATTTTCAAGAATCGCATTGCGATTTTGGAAACTGATTTGCGATTCTGGGGATCGCGTTGCGATTTTTATTTCGCGTTGCGATTTTGTTGGTCATTTTGGCAAATCCAAAAAAAGTTGGTTAAAATCGTATATTATAAAGCATTTTTGGTCACTGAGGCGATTTTCTCTTTTTAATATTATGAACTCATTTAATTTTTAAATGTTATATGTATTTTTCTCGTTATCCTAATTCATCGGGATTCAACCATAACCACATAAAGATATTGAAAATCATGGTTCGACGTATCTGTTTTTATAAATGCAATTTAAAATGAAAAACGACAATAACAAAAGGACTTTCCAAAGGGAATTCATATATATAAAATGTAAAACCTTTAAATTCACACACATATATGATAGTTGAATGAGTGGAAATAGAAAATTAAGATTAACAGTAAGAAATAAAAAAATTATTCACAAAGAAAAAAATAAAAAAATTAACCTCATACTTCTATTTCTATTCAATCGACGATCATAAATATATATAAAACTATAATAATTTTACATTATATATGAAATCCATTAACTCATAAAAATTTTGTTGGGATTAATATATTACATATACATCGTCGATGAATTATATGATAACATATTATCATAAAATTTTAGAATTATTATGAAGTTTTAATTTTTTAAAAAATAATTTTAATAATAAATCATCATTGATTATATATATAATTATACATGATCAATAAATTAAATATTTACTTATTTTATTATTGTTGATTTTTGTGGTTTTGACAACTACAAGTCAATATCATTATGTACGTATTTAATTGTAATTATTATAATTATAATAGGCTAAAATTATAGCCTTCTTTAGTTTCTTAATGTCAAAGTCATAAACTTTGTTATTTTCTTAATGTCAATATCCATAGCCTTTGTTAGAAGAAAAGAAAAGAAAAGATATATTATGGATTCTTCTATATTTTTTTAAGAAAAAAGTTATATGTTTGTTTCTTGATGAAATAGTACATAGAGACAATCTCAACCACAAATGTTAATCACGTGTCACTTACCCATATTGTATCTGTTGACGAAAACGGGTAAAGAAAACAAAAGAACACGAGAATTTTACGAGGTTCAGCAATGTGCTTACGACCTCGGTGCCTAGGCGGCGCTAGAAGTTTTATTCAATGATATTTTAGGTCTATGTTACATCTCTATTTATAATAGAAAACACTGGTACATAATTACAAAATCAACCCTGTATCATACCGTGGGGCCTGCGCCCCCGCACCCCCAACCCACATAATTCGTAACCCCACAACGAGACTTTCTTTGTAAGGACAGTTGATGTTCGCTTCACTCACTCACTCCGCTCCATCTCCTGTCCTCTTTACTAGTATATTTATGAGCCATACCTAACAAATCTCCACCTTGGCGAATATCCTGCCCCTTGGAAACTTCAATGTGGGTTGGGTTACCTTGCTTCTTTAACAACTCGAAACATTCAACAAGTCCAAGCAATGCTTGAACTTGTCTGTCGTAACTGGCTTGGTGAACATATCAGCGGCATTCTCATCAGTATGTACCTTCTGAAACAAAACCTCTCCAGATGCAACCAACTCTCTGATCTTATGGAACCTTACATCAATATGTTTAGTTCTAGCACGATACACCTGATTCTTAGCCAAGTGAATAGCACTTTGATTATCACAAAGCAACTGAACTCCACCTTGTTGAACACCCAACTCCTTCACTAAATCAGTAAGCCATAAAGCTTCTTTTGCAGCTTCAGCCGCTGCCATGTACTCAGCTTCAGTTGTAGATAGAGCCACAACAGATTGAACAATAGACTTCCAACAAATAGGCCCTCCACCAAGAGTAAAGACATACCCTGTCGTAGATCTTCTATTATCCAAGTCACCTGCATAGTCTGAATCCACATATCCTACAACCAAATGATTGTCCCGCTGACTCCCAAAAACAATTCCATGTCCCACAGTACCCTTTAAGTACCGAAAGATCCACTTGACTGCTTCCCAATGTTGCTTACCAGGTTTAGACATGTACTTACAAACTTGACTAACAGCATGAGCTAAATCAGGACGAGTAAATACCATCACATACATCAAGCAGCCAACAGTATTAGAATATGGAACCTTTGCCATATCTTCAGCTTCCTTATCTGTCTTAGGGTACTGTTCTGATGAGAGCTTAAAGTGATTCGCCAATGGAGTGCTAACTGGTTTCGCGCTACTCATCGCAAACCTTTCTAGCATTTTCTCAACATAACCCCGTTGAGATAGCCGCAGTTTCCTTGAGTCTCTGTCCCTGCAAATTTCCATTCCAAGAATTTTCTTTGCAGCACCTAAATCTTTCATATCAAATTCCTGACTCAATAAAGTTTTCAAACCGATAACATCATCCATGTTCTTCGCAGCAATCAACATATCATCAACATACAGTAATAGAAAAATAAAAGAACCATCATCAAGGCTCTTAACATAGACACACCAATCATACTCACATCGGTTGTAGCCAATCTTGATCATATAGGAGTCAAACCGTTTATACCACTGTCTCGGAGACTGTTTCAACCCGTACAAAGATTTCTTCAATCTGCAAACTAAATGCTCGTTTCCAGGTTGAGTGAAACCTTCAGGTTGCCGCATGTAGATCTGCTCCTCTAAATCACCATGCAAAAAAGCAGTTTTAACATCCATCTGCTCTAAATGCAAATCTTAACTAGCCACCAATGCAAGTACTGCTCGGATTGAAGTGTGCCTGACCACAGGAGAAAAGATTTCATCATAATCAACTCATTTCTGCTGTGAAAAACCCTTCGCTACCAAACGAGCCTTGAACTTCTCCCCCTCTTTTTCTGTTACTGCTGGTTTCTTCTTATACACCCATTTGCAACCAATCGGCTTCTTACCCTCAGGAAGGAAAACTAACTCCCATGTGCGATTGTGATTCAAAGACTCAATCTCCTCAACCATGGCTGTCATCCACTTGTCATTTTCTTGACTAGTAACGGCATCATGAAAAGTAACCGGATCAACACTGCTAACAATAAGTGCAAAAGATACCAAGTCTTCAAAACCCAATCTGTTCGGAGGCTTTATATTCGTCCGTCTCACCCTGTCTCTGGCGAGACTGTAATCCTGCAAATCATCCGTAGTGGAACCACCAGAAGTCGGTTGAGAAGTTTATGGTTTCTCAACTGGAAACTGCTCGAAATCCACCACTGTCGTGTCTTGCTTCTGCTGCAACATGGACTGTTCATCAAAAAAGACATCTATACTAATCACAACTTTCTTCGCAACTGGATCCATAACTTGAATCCTTTGACACCTTTCTTGTAACCCAGAAAAATAAAATCCTTCGATTTTGCATCAAGTTTGGATCTCTCATCAGCAGGTACATGCACATAAGCAGGACAACCAAAAATCCGTAAGTTATCAAAACTAACATCATGACCAGTCCATACCTCTTCTGTAACTTTCCCAGTCAACGATGCCCTTGGTGATCTGTTGTGGTGTCTTGCGCACTGTAAAATGCCTCTGAATCCCATGCTCCTTACAGAATTATAGGAACTGTGAATCTGTGTACTCCGTACCATTGTCAGACCGCAAACACTTGATTTTTCATCCTGTTTGGTTTTCTACCTCAGCTTTCCACAGCTTGAACTTCTCAAAAACTTCAGATTTATGTTTCAAAAAATACACCCAAACTTTCTGTGAAAAATCATCAATAAAAGTAACATAGTACCTAGATCCACCCAAAGACGATATCGTGGAAGGCCCCCATACATCAGAATGCACATAATCAAGAATCCCTTGAGTTGTGTGCTTCGCAGTCTTAAAACAGACTTTAGTCTGTTTACCAAGAACACAATACTTGTAAAAATCGAGCTTACAGCTTTTGACACCATGCAACAAGTTTCTCTTGTGTAATTCTGTCATACCACGTTCACTAAGATGAGCAAGGCGCATATGCCACAATTTTGTCGTATCATCACAGGACTCAACAGAGTGAACTCCACCTGCAACGGTACTCCCTAACAATATGTAGATATTCCCTGTAGTCATCTTGCCTTTCATCACAGGCAATGCTCCTTTAACAATCCGAATGGTTTCCCTATCCTCGTCAGCCTTAGGGATAAAACCATTCTTGTGCAAAAGTGCCCAAGGAAATCAAATTCTTCTTCAAGTCTGGGATATTTCGAACACCACTCAACGTCCGAACGGAGCCATCGTGCATCTTAATTCTGACATCACCAATACCAACAATATTGCAACATCGATCATCACCCAAATAAACCGAACCAGAATTAACCGGCCTGTATGTCAAAAACCATTCCTTATTTGGCGTGATGTGATAAGAACATCCAGAATCAAGAATCCAAGCATCCGTCAATTGTGTCGTTGAAATAGAAAGCATATCACCCTCACTACAATCAGAATTATCATCCTCGACCACGTTCACAGACTTAGATGAGCCATCACGCTTCTCATCAGTATGCTTTTTCAACTTCGGACAGTCTCGCTTCATATGTCCCGCCTCCTTGCACTTGTAACAGTGAATCGTCTTCTTATCCCTGGATTTGGATCTGGAATTTCGCTTCCCGGACCCTGCATTCTCTGGCTTCCGTCCACGATCTCGATTACCCTTGACATATAAGCTATCGGCTTGAGAGCTTTCCCCTGCATTCTGCTTCCGCTGGTTGTGAGCCAACAAGGCTGCAGTAATCTCCTTAACGTTGATAGTCTCTTTCCCATATGTAAGAGTAGTCACCATGTGTTCGTAAGAGGGAGGCAACGAACACAACAGAATCATCGTTCTGTCTTCATCCTCAATTTTCACATCAAGCCGAGCCAGATCAGAAACGATTTGATTGAAGACATTCACGTGTTGCGCCAAATCGTGATCGTCCTGCATCTTCAGCCCATACAGCTGCTGCTTCAGATACAGTTTTGTTTTTAAGGATTTGGACATAAACTGACTTTCCAACTTCCTCCAAATTTTGTCTGGAGACGATAGATGCATGACGTGATACATGACCTCGTCCGCTAAGCATAATCGTATGGTTCCTGCCGCTCGCTGCTGCAATTCTTCCCAATCTTCCTCATCCATCGACGCCGGCTTTGTAGGTCGCAAAGCCTTCAAGATCCTTTGCTGCGCCAATAGATCCTTCACCCTCGTTTGCCATAATCCGAAGTTACCCTGACCATCGAATTTCGTGACTTCGAATTTTGCTCCTGAGCTCTGATACCAATTGTTGACAAAAACGGGTAAAGAAAACAAAAGAACACGAGAATTTTACGAGGTTCGGTAATATGCTTACGTCCTCGGTGCCTAGGCGGCGCTAGAAGTTTTATTCAATGATATTTTAGGTCTAGGTTACATCTCTATTTATAATAGAAAACACTGGTACATAATTACAATATCAACCCTGTACCGTACCGCGGGGCCTACGCCCCCGCACCCCCAACCCACATATATTTATGAGCCATACCTAACAGTATCTTTCCCGTAATATCATTGGTCATTATCATGTGTTTTTTTCTGCCAAAACGAGAAAATAAACTAAAAATGAATCAAGACACTACATCAAAATTGTTCTACAACAGCGTTTTGAGAGTAAACGCCACTAACTTTAAATATATAACGGCGTTTATACTCCAAATGCCACAATTTGGTAACTTTAGCGGCGTTTTTATACAAAACGCCGCAACAGAGTAGTACTTTAGTGGCGTTTTTTATACAAACGCCGCAATATGTTCATCCATAGTGGCATTTTTTAAACAAACGCCATGACATAGTAGTACTTTAGCGGCGTTTTTATACAAACGCCGCAAAAGAGTAGTACTTTAGCGGCGTTTTTATACAAACGTCGCTATAGACACGTAAGTTAGTGGCGTTTTTATACAAATGCCGCTATAGACACGTAATTTAGTGGCGTTTTTATACAAACGCCGCTATAGACACGTAATTTAGCGGTGTTTTTATACAAACGCCGCTATAGACATGTACTTTAGTGGCGTTTTTATATAAACGCCGCTATAGACTCTTACTTTAGTGGCGTTTGTGTATAAAAACGCTACTATAGACTCGTACTTTAGCGGCGTTTGTAAACATAAATGCCGCTAAAGTTTAAAGTTTCCCTTTAACCTATTTTTTTCATTCTCACTCCCTCCCTTTCTGAAAAATAAACATGTTTCATCTTCTCTCTTCCCTCTCTACTTCACCACCACTTAATTCAAATTTCCTGCTTCACCACCACTGCCACTGCTCTCAACGCTTTGCCTCACATGCCACTGCAGTCTGAGTTGCTCCCAATACATTTAGACCGAAAGCAAAATGAGATATAAGTCCAGAGAGAACTGGACTGAACCCGAACACGACAAGTTCCTCGAGGCTCCCCATCTGTAAATTCTAAAACTGTTTTTTCTATCTAATTAGTTATACGAAATTTTTCTTGTCTTTCGAATTAGGGTTTTTTCCTCTCTCTTTTTCTTTTGGAAATTGATTGCGATAAATTGATTGTTGGTTTCGCTCTTGCTATTTCTGCTCTTGTTGATTGGTTTCGCTCTTGCTTGATTGTCATTTTTTCTTTTGGCAAAATGGTTCTTCGTCAAACCAATTTGAATCCTGAAAGGCCCGATTAGTAAATTTTACTACATTTTAGGGTTTTTATATGCCCATTTCTGGTTATGGAAGTGGTTAAAATTGTTTGCTTGATTTGTTTATTTTGTAGTGATTTTAGCCTGCGTTGGAAATAAAAATGCTTATAGTTGATCTATAATTCATCCTTAATTCTTATTAAGTTTTGCTATAAATTAGAAATGACTATAGCTTATAGTATGTTTAGTAACAAAGAGATCAGTACTGAGATAAGCTTTAAGTGGTTTATAAAATTATAATGTCAGATTTTGTTGTAGGATTGGGGTTTCCGTGTTAAAAAGTCAGGTTCTGAAGCTTGTAGAGAATTGTGTCTTCGCATTTAGACAATTCGAATCTTGAATTATGATTCTCATCATTGTTTAGATTTGAATTTCTCTCTTACCACTATCATCCAAAAGATTTTTTGTTATGTCCAGCTCTATTCTCTTTTCAACGTGAATCAACTCAGACTTTCTCCTTGGTGCCATGAGCATATATTGTGAATAATAGTAAGGCTATTTTGTTTTCTTTGTCTGGCTGCAGGCTGAAATGCAGAAATTGAGGGTTGAAATGGCTTCCATGAAGAGGGATGCTGAGCATTATTCACGCCAAGTAATGTTCAAATTTATTCCTCTGTTTTCCTTACTTCAAACACATTTATGCATGCACCTTGTTCTATATGCATGTTCTAATCAGAAATGAAGTATGGCTTTATCGATGGTTTGGTTTATGTTAAGTGTATATAAACTGAAAGTGTTTATAATGACTACTAAACTTAGTACTAGTAGAGCCTTAACTTTTATTGCTTGTTTTACAGCTAGTTGTATGCCAGTTGCCAAGTTAATGCGAGGTCTGATTTGGTGAGAAATGGTAAAGAAATTTTTGAAAATAGCTTTCACTTTTTTCTGGGATTTATTTAATTTTTCTTCGGGGTTGTTTTTATATATATATTTGAGCTATATAGTGGATTTTATTTTGTGGGTTTTCTTCGTTAAGGTGAAATATTCTGTCTTGGCTAGTTAATACGAGGTCTGATTTGGTGATGCTTTGAACAGTTCGCTTTTATATATATAAAGGTTTGCAAGTGAGATGAATGTTGAATGTTTAAACAATTGGTGTTAGTTGAGCAAGTCACTGGACTAAATACCCAGAGGCCTTGATTGTAGGGGGGGAAAAGTCAAATCTAGAGATGCACACAGTGAAAATAGTTGATAATTTGTTTTCTGATGAACTTGCAAACATCTGTTGCATATGTCAACTTGTAGGACCTGTAAAATGTGAATAAATTATTCATATTGTTGTCTACCAACTAAAAGTTCATACATATCGCAATATTTCCTGTATTTTTAACTTAGCATATGTGTAACACATCACAATTTTACATTTTACTTCTCTCTACACAACCATGCTCCTGCGATTAAGTTGGAATTGCACAATTTAGCAATAATAATGGGTTTTGAATTGTTAAGGACTAACTAAAATGTTTTGTACAAGTAGTTACTGATTGTATAAAGAACATCGATGTTTGTTGGAAATTTAATTATAAAAAAAGAATAATAAATGGAAGAGCTACATATTAGTATTTACATGGATTGCTCTGATAGAAAGAATATGGAAAGTGAACATTGTGGCTTACCCCACTAGAAAAGAATCTGTTATAAAATGTATGCATCTATATAATATCGCCTCATTCATACTAGATAGAAAGGAGTATGGCTGTCAGGGCTTCAAATGTTAGTCTTGCTTCTTCGAATATTATTTGTTCTTAAAAAAATTATGGCTGGATTTTGATGTTTAAGGCTGGTTGGTGTTGGAGAAGCTTATTTCATAAGTCTTGCAGGTCCATTTATTGACGACAATGTTCCCATTTCTCAGGTCTTGTTCCTAACTTTGAAAACCTATCCTCTCGCGTACACTACACTATCAATCATGTTAATTCTCTATCATACTCCATAGAACTTCATGGCTTGCAACATTTTATATGTGCATACCCACTGGAATTGATGTTGGATATGTTTATGGTGGACTGGTGAGTTTGTATATCCCTTTTGTTCTTTCTCACTTTATTTTCCGTCTTGTTCTTACTTTACAGATACGTCTGCTGGATGTTTGAGAATTAATCAAAAAATGTTTTTACTTAGGTTGGGGAACATCTTAACTGGCGCTATGCATTCTGGGGAGAGGCACTGTTAATGTTACCATTTGCTGTTTTTGGCTTTGTAGTGAAACCATTGCAGTTGAAAGGTAAACTTTCTGGCCTGTTTGCACTTCAGCGTTTGTTATTTTATTATCTCACAACATTTTAAATATTAAACATCTTTGAACTTTGAATCGTAGGTTTTTCTTGTGTTGAATCAAAAAAAGAATCAACACCCGTGGAGACAATTTCTGTTGTAACTGATGGTACGCACTATTTATTCTTCTTCTTCTTTGATTTGTTGTTGGTCCATTATTTACTGAGAAGTCACTTTCAGTTATCACATGGGTGGAGCCAGGAAATCTATAGTACGGTGTCATTTATTTTTAGAGTGGTGTCAATATTATTTTAAAGGGGTGTCAATTATATTTTTAATATTTTTATATTAAATTTACAAAATATTTTGCTTAAAAAAATAATTTGGGGTGTAAATTTCATCAAATGACAACGCCCTTGAGTTACCTGGAGCGATGCACCTGTTATGTATATATGCATGTCATAAGTAGAAGGTTTAAATAAGGCTAGACAGAATATAAAGGAAGTGTTAGATCTTTGGTATAGCACCTAATAAAACTAGATTTTAGCATAATCAGACAAAAATAAAATGTCAAGAGAGAGAAAGAGAGAAGTGTTCTGACCTAAGTTAGATGATTTGTTAATCTTCCCTCTATTTTCATTACCCAAATATTTTACCTAAAAAGTGGTTCAATGTGTCTCTAGGCGTGTAGCCAAAAAATGTAAGTAATGAAAAGTTCTTTTATGATGCCAATTCCTGTTCTATGCAGTGAAACAAAGATCACAATCCAAGTTCATCTTTATTCTATATTATTCTCTGAATGTTCTGTACAAGTTTTGTGAAGTTTTAATCCTTCATTTTCTTTTGTTCTGCATACAAAAGGTACTAATCCATTGACATCTAGTTTGTCCATACTGCTATTCCAGCATCTCTGGTTTGTTGTTCCAGTGGAATGACCCCCGTGTCCAAATAGTTTGACAAGATTAGTGAATAAAACATTAAGTGAGTGGGTCTTCAAACCATGCCTTTAATTAAATCTCATGTGACTTTATTTGTGTCATTGATCCTTATGATGAAGCAAACTGCTTCAAAACAATATTACTTATTCTTTGCAAATAGAAATTCTATTAAAGGGAACTGAGAGGAGACATCAGAAAAGAAAGATTTAAAAGGGTCATTGGATTCTATTTAAGAGTGTTGGTCACACTGGAATCACCACCCTTTTACATAATATACTTGTTTACAAAAAAGTTTGAAAACGGAAACAATTTTATCTTATTAAAGTCTAAACTAAGATTTTAATTTTCAGACGCATAATTTTCAGTTTCCATAATTTAGTTTATAAATTTCTTTTAGTACTCTTATTTTTCCTTCTTTTGCAGCCTGTATATGTCAAGGATGATTTTTCAAGGGTAAGCGACGAATATCGAAATGGAGTCGAAACTAAAGCAAGGGAAGCAAAGAGAGAAGCAACATATCAGAAAAAATGTGAAGACTTTCAAAATCAACTTCAAGCTATGATGCAGATGACACGACAAAATCAACCCCCGAGTCCACCATCTTAGGTGTTATTATTGTTTATTCTAGTTAACAATGTTGAACTACATTATATTTTACGTTAATGTAAACTTTGATTTATTATTATAGATTTTAAGTATCTTGTTATAGATTTCAAGTTTGTTGTTATGGATGTTAAGTTTATTGGATAATGGTTTACATGTTAAATTTGGGTAACAAAAGAGTAGAAAACAACATTTGAAAAATTAGTTTTAATTCGCGGAGTTTGTATAGAAAACGCCACTAAATACATAGTCAATAGCGGCATTTTACATTCACAAATGCCACTATATTACATAACATTTAGCGGCATTTTTGGGAACAAACGCCGCTATATGTCAAGTCATTTAGCGGCGTTTTTGGCACAAAACGCCACAAAAGAAAAGATAAATAGCGGCGTTTGGAAAATACGCCACTAAATATCATAACATTTAGCGGCGTTTGTAATAAAAAATGCCGTTAAATATAATTACCTTTAGCGGCGTTTGTAAAAAAAAGCCGCTAAAAAACATCACCTTCAGCGGCGTTTGTGAACGAAAAACGCCGCTACCTTTTGCGACGCTTGTTTCAACGACGCTTTTTGCGGCGTTTGTTTTTGCGCCACAAAGGTTTTTAGCGGCGTTTAAAAATGCCGTTGTATGACCAAAAAAACGCCGCTAAAAACCTGTTTTGTTGTAGTGAGAAAATAATGACTCATATAATATATAATTATTTAACTTTATAACTATGTAGGTATTATTTATCAATCTGAGAAATGTCGTAAGTTTAGATAAGGCGAGTGTAGTTAATATCATGTCCGAATTTATATGTATGTTTATTGTGATATTGACCTAAATTTAATTTTAACTTAGAATCATTCATATACATGTAAATTTCGATTCGATATCAATCACACACACTTAATCTGAACTTACGATATTCCTCATATTAACAAATTGCTCGAATAATTTCTCCCTTACTTTAAAGGTTTCCACTTCTTGCCCTTCAAAAAGTACATAAATACAAAATAATAACAAATCAATACACTATAATCAAAAATCAAAACTCTGAATTAACGTGTATACCATAAATTTAGTTTAGGATTTAGAGTTTAGGGTTTAACCTTACCATACCTTGAACTTAAAATGAATGACACCAAATGATGGGTAATCACTTATGAATCAAATAATTAGGCTTGGTTTAGTGAAAACTTAATGAAATTTAAGATTGACTTTTAGTTTATTAAACATACAAAGGTCCAACATTTACGTGTTTTAAAATTTTAATGTAACACACTCAATCTAGCCTGACCAGAAACCGAATCGATAATGTTATACTAATTGATCAGAAACGATATTGATAACATTTTTAATTTAATTCAATTATCCGATAATTAATTAACCAAGTTATGATTTTAGGGACTACATTGTAAATACAATCTCTATTAAACTCGTTTGTAACCATTTTATACAAATCAACTTGCTTAGGGGTCATACCATAATTATCATCAATATCATATACCAAATTGAATGATTTAAACATTCAAGACAGATGATATTGACATCATTCATGCGGTATTAGTATTATCTTAGAACAATATCGATACTAGACGAAATGATATGTTAAAGGATTTTAAATTTTAATATATACATCTTCAATTTTTTTTTAAAAAATGTCAAATTAGGTTATTCAATTTCATGTATTTCTATTACTATTTTTATCTATTATAATATTATGAATATGGTATAACTAAAAAATTATTATTATTATTATTATTATTATTATTACTAACAATTAGTATTATGAATGATTATAGAAGCTAAATTGATAGAATTTATAAGTAATAATGATTAAATATACAATTAAATTAATTTTATTAATTATCACATCAACAATTCTGTTAAATGTTAAAAATAGTGTCTTGATTGATATAATTTAAATAATTAAATGATTTAATTGATAAAATCAAAAGATCAATAGTCAAAATAAAAAGGACAAGAATTAAATGATCCTATATCAATGGTTAAAATGAAAACGTACAATAATTAAATGATTATAAGTGTAGTTTAGCCTAAAAAGAACACGGATAACACAAATGCCAAAGAAACTAAAAGTTGAGGACAGAAATAAAGATGAGCGAGGAGGCAGAAGATAACGGCATATGAGGCAAACGAGCCTTACATTGATGATGATCCAACAAGAAACTGAACATGGCCAACTTTTGGTCTATTCTATAAATTCCAATAACTTGCTTCCCCCATAACCCAGCAGATAACCAAACCCGAAAACAGTATTAGCTTAACCCAAAAAAAATCATACCATGGAAACTGGAAACGCTGAGATCGGTGGTCATCCTTTGCTGAGGGGAGGTAGGAGAAAAACTGGGTACACCCATGGTTTCTCTTCAGCTCAGATCCAATCACTTGCTGCCATCTGTGAAGCTTTGATCCCTCCCCTCCCACTCGATTCACCCGCTGATCAGGCTTCTTCCCTCCATGATTTCTACAAAGCTTCTGGGGCTGAGCCCCCAATTCCGGACGAGGTAATTTTAAAAAGCCCCCAATATATCTGTTCATCTCTGGTTGTAGTTTATAGAGTGTTTTTGAAATGAACAGGTGGCGGAGGTGTTGGTGAAGAGGGTGGAGCCGAGGGTGATCTCTTTTGTGAAAGTGGTGCTGACGGTTGTGTCGTTCAGATTGGGGACACTGTTGCTTTGTGGGCGGGATTGCTGTGACCGGAAATGGCCATTCATTCACAAGCTTTCTGAGCTGCCGGTGGAGAGGAGAGAAAAAATACTAATGAAATGGTCAGGGAATGGCCGTCATCCCTTGCCTTTAAGAGCTGTTTTCGCTTTGATCAAAACGTACTGCTTGTTCGTCTTCTTCTCCATGGTAAAATCTCTTTTGCCTCTCCTTTATCCATCTTTCCTTCTTTCTATCTTCTTGTACTTCATAATAATAAAGTTTTACACGTTTAATTAATTAATATTTTAATAATACGACCCTTAATTTATTATTATAATTCTAATATGAAAATAATTCATATACAAATTATTTGAGTGTGTAAATTGAGTTTAATTATATGTGTAGTAGTATAAGTGATTAGTAGAGTAAAAAAACGAGAGTACTTTAGCGTTGCCGTGTAAGGAATGGACGTTTGACAAGTAACATGAATAATTTCCTGATTACTATTGAAGTCAGTTTTTGAATCAAGATGATTTAGTCGTTTTTTTCGAAAAATCACGTGTGATCGATATATTTATCATTTTAATATCGGTCAAATTATATTTTTTGATCTAACATCCGTAGTAGTAAAACGTGTTCTTTATCCCGCGTTATATGTTGATTTGACGCTACGTGAGGTATAATACATCCCATGTATCGTGCTATACGCTGACATGTTTACACGTGGATATATCACGGCTCCTAACCCACGCTATAACTGTTTATCTGACACGTGGAGTATAGCACGGTACAGGAGGCGCTATACCTTTAATTACCCACAATCCTCCCCATAAATATCATCATTCTCCATTACTTTCATTACACCATATTCTCTCAAATTCTCTCTCTAATTATCTCAAATTTATAACAAAATTTATAACGAAAAATCGCACGAATTTTTAAATCAAATATGAGAAAATTACTATAATTATTTCTCGTTGATGGAATTATTGTATTAATTTATAGGTTGAGAGGAGAGATGTGAAGAGATATGAGAAACTTAACCGGGAATGAAGGGTATTTATAACCATATAAGGTGCGATATTTGCATCGCGCTATATATAATTATTCAGATAAAAGGTATAGCGCGGATTAATTTTGTCAGATACACAGGTATAGCGCTGAGCAGAGACGGCGCTATACTCCTATGTGGCATATAGCGCGGATCAGGGGACGCGCTATATCCACGTGTAAGCCATGTTAGCATATAGCGCGATATAGGGTGCGCGTTATACCCCACGTGGCGTCAAATCAGCATATAGTGCGGGGCAGGAAGCACGCTTTACTGCTACGAGTGTTAGATCAGAAAATATAATCTGACCTGTGTTAGATAGAAAAATATAATCTAATCGGTGTTAGATCGATAAATATACTAATCACCGATAATTTTTTTAAGAAAAACACCGATGATTTACACCTTGGCCCGAAACTGAAAAATACGCTTCCAAAAATATCCCTCTTTAAAAAAAGTCAGCTGTAAATGTTCCCATGCTTTGTATTTGACACGGTACCCAACCAACTTGGATATAATATCAAGTACGTATTTAATAGGGGTGTTCTTAACTGGATACCCGATGTCGGGTATCCGATTTTTCGAATAGTACATTTGTCGATCTGTGTCCCGGTTCGTGACTCGAATACCCACTAATTGAGGATCCGTAAAGTTTGGGTACCCATAAAATCAAATATCGGGTATTCAATTAATATTTTTTAAAATTTAATATTCTTTTTCTTTTTTAAAAAATTCACATAAGAAACACTTAAAATTTAAAAATTCATAATCCATAATCAAAAATTAAATATATATATATATATATAATAAATTTGAAAAAACATTAAAAATATTAAATCGATAGTATTTTTTTTACTGCGAATCTCATTTTGACAAATTAATAAAAATATTTTTGAAAATTTTAAATTTTAAAAGTACACAATACAAATCTAAAAAGAATTTAGGGATTTAAATCTAGTTTCAAGGTACAAATATTAAAGAATCTAAAATAAAAATATAACTTAAAATTAAAAAAATATTAAAACTACAGTGTTAGGTCTGGTAGCCGGTTATGAAAAAAAATTGACCTAGACCCGACGCAACTACCCTGGGAGAAATCACAAGTCGGGTACCCGGCCTATTCGGGTAATTATTTTTAGAAAATTTCCCGATTTTTAAAGGTCCAGGTCAACTGGTCCGGTAATTTTGAACACCCTTAATATTTAGTCATCTAATTATCACTTTGGTTCCGTTTTAATCATTAAACTATTCTTTTTAAATCATCATTGACATTAGTTATGGTTTCATTTTGATCACCCATCGTTTAATCATTCAACCATAAGATAGTGCCTTGTCATCATTAAAAACACCACGTTAGTATTTCTATTAATTTTTTAATGGCGGGTGACCAATATGAAACCAAAACGTAACATTAGTGATGATTTTGAAAAAAAGAAATAATTGGATGACCAAAACGAAATCAATGTAATAGTTGAATAACTAATTACGTATTTTATGCTAAAATATATAACTCGGCTTTGGGACATTCTGGGCATGCCAACATTTAACTTAGTTTTACAAATTATATAATGCTCACTATTTATTTGAATATATTGATGTGTTATCATCTTATTCGTTATTAACATATAAAATTATGTATCATTAAATATAAATAAAAATTATATTTGTTTCTTCTATATACTCAATTCAATTCAAAAATTATATATTGCTTTATAAATTTATAATTAATTAAAATTTTAAACTTTAAAACATTCTAATTGAATTCTTAAAATATAGTACTGTATCAATTTAATCTTTCTATCAATCGAACCCTGATTACAAGGAATCGTGAAGATAATGATTGATATTTGATGTGTGATCAATATGCATGAACAATGTTTGTTTTTTAAATGATCATCTGTGTCGCAGACTGATGAAAAATCAGAAAACCCAGCATGGAAAGCAATAGGATACAACGTCGACAAGCGGCAGAGAAGGGTATCATCTCCTGAACCCCAAGGGCGACCACTTCAAAAGAGTGTTATAGAAACAATGCACGAAGATGATTCCACCTTCGTTCAATCTCTCACTGATAAAGGCCTTCAAGTCACTGAAGATCCAGATAACGACGTCTACAAGATCAAATGTGATGTCGTGATAGTCGGTTCCGGTTGCGGTGGAGGCGTTGCTGCTGCAGTTCTTGCAAGCTCAGGCCAGAAAGTGGTGGTTATTGAGAAAGGGAACTATTTTGCATCTACAGACTATACTTCTCTAGAAGGTCCCTCTATGTTTGAGCTTTACGAATTCGGGGGATTTCTGACTTCCACGAACGGGAAGTTTATGATCATGGCTGGCTCAACAGTCGGAGGAGGCTCTGCTATTAATTGGTCCGCATCGATCAAAACACCGAAGAATGTTCTCAAGGAGTGGTCTGCGGATCATAAAATTCCGTTATTCAGCAGCTCTGATTATGAATTTGCGATGGACGCTGTGTGCCGAAGGCTCGGCGTCACAGAAAATTGTACCGAGGAAGGGTTCCAAAATCAAGTTCTTAGAAAAGGGTGTGAGAAACTTGGGTTGAAAGCGGAGGCAGTTCCGAGAAATTCACCGGAGGATCATTACTGTGGTTCTTGCAATCTTGGATGTAGAACAGGAGACAAAAGAGGAACTGATACTACATGGTTGGTTGATGCACAGAGCTGTGGTGCTGTGATCCTCACAGCGTGCAAAGCAGACAAGTTTATAGTGGTGAACAACAACAACAACGATGCAAGGAGAAGAAAGAAATGCTTGGGTGTGATCGCCACATCTTTGAACAAAAACTTGACCAAGAAGCTACACATTGAGGCTAAAGCAACAATTTCATCTTGTGGATCTCTATTTACACCTCCTTTGATGATCTCTAGTGGGTTAAAAAACCCACATATTGGCAGGAATCTTCATTTGCATCCAGTACTAGTAGCTTGGGGATACTTTCCAGAAGACGAATCAGGGATTCAAGGCAAAAGCTACGAGGGTGGAATCATAACTTCTTTCCATAGAATTGTTTCAGAAGAATCCAAATCAAATGTCCATGCAATCATCCAAGCTCCGGCACTGGGACCAGCCTCATTCGCAGCCTTATTTCCGTGGGTGTCGGGACGGGAGCTGAAGGAAAGAATGGTAAGGTATCCAAGATTGGCACATCTTTTCGCGCTGATCAGGGACCAGGGTTCGGGACAAGTAATGGAAGAAGGCAAGATAAAGTACCGGTTGAGTGAATTGGATAAAGAAAATCTAAAGTTAGGGTTGAGACAGGTTTTAAGGATTCTGATCGCAGCCGGGGCAGTGGAAGTGGGAACACATCGAAGCGATGGGCAGAGAGTTAAATGCAAAGGCCTGACGGAGGAAAGTTTGCAGGAGTTTCTGGATGACGTTACCGTGGTAGGTGGGCTTAGTTCGAAGGATGAATATTGGACCATGTACGTTACGGCTCATCAGATAGGAAGTTGTAGAATTGGTGCAACCGAGGAAGAAGGTGCAGTCGATGAGAATGGTCAGAGTTGGGAAGCTGAAGGTTTGTTCGTTTGCGATGCTAGTGTCCTGCCAACTGCAATAGGAGTCAACCCCATGATCACAATACAATCCACCTCCTACTGCATTTCCAAGAAGATTGCAGAATTGTTGAAGGCAGCATAAATAAAAACCTTTGATCACCACTCATAAACATGAAGATGTAATTCAAACGCGTGTAATAAAACTATATGTATGGATTGAACCTCAAGGAATCTCAATAAAACTTTTCTTTTTGCAATATTTAACATCAGTCACACAAGAATTTCCAAATTATAATTCTCAGATAAAAGAAAAAGGTTATAACAACTTTGAAAGATTCAGCAAGGGGCTTACTCTCAAAATATGTATGTTATGGTCGAAAGATTCATGAAATTGATGGATCAACTTCAAATTTCACCTTAGTTCTCGAGCTCTTATCGATAAGCTTATATGTTTACCGGGTTGGAGAATACTTTGAATATTTTGAATAATCAACTTCAGTGCTCCGACAAGTATAAACTGAAATGTGTTGTGGCCTTGATTTTTGACGAGACTCAAAACTGGTGGGAGACTACCATCCTGATGGTCTCTGTAGGGAAAATGACACGGGACTTCTTTGTGAAAGAATTCAAGAAGTATATCAATGATAATTACTTCTTTGGAAAGAAGGTAAAAGTTCTTGTACCTAAAGCAAGGGAACAAGATTGTGGATTAATATGTTGAAGAATTTTTTCGATTTTGTTGTTATGGTTCTGAATACATTAAGACTGATGAAGATAAGTATCAGATATTCGTTAACGTTTTTAGTGATAATCTTCATTCCTTGTTCATGGTTCTAGGGTTTCCTGATTTTCAAGAGGTGGTGAATAGGGTGATTGTTACTGAAATTGCTCAGGGAGCCAAAGATAAAAGGAATGGTGACTCTAGGAGATCCAATAAGAAAGCTCAAGAATTCTCCCGTCCGTCTTTACCACATAAAAAGATACGATAATTTCAAGGGCCATCACAATCATCTTTCAACCAAACAAGACAAAGCATACTAATAAATTTGACTCTATGTCTCTTTCAGTATCTAGAGCATTGGAGGTTCTAGAAAAGAATCACACATCATATAACAGTTGGCGGCTTGTTATGGCCAATTATTTTTGCAAATATCGTGTGGAAGCATTGGAGATGGAGAAGTGGGACTATCTTCAACCAAATGAATGTTATTTCAGATTGAAAGCTTCAAGTCTTTTAGTAAAATTATAAAAGAAGGTGAAGCAGCTGTATTGAATTAGCAGCAGCCTGGAGAAAGAAGAATTGAAGTTTTGTGTAGGTGGAAAAAGTCAGGAAACTTGAAACTCAACGCAGATGGTAGTTGGAACCAAAATAAAAAGATTGATTAGAGATTCAAATGGCAACTGGGTGACTGGTTTTGGTTGCAAACTACGTAATTACAGTATTGAATTGGCTGAAATCCAGTCATAGTAATAAGAAATTGCAGAAAAGTTAAAAGAAAACGAATATAGGTAACATATAGAAACAAGAGATACAAAGAGAGTTGACGGGACTTCACTGAAATTTTGCATTTTACATTATTGAATGTGAGAGAAAATTACAAGGGATTTCATCAGATTGGACCGGCTTCCAAGGCTGGATCTTTAGGTGAAGCTTTGTCGGGTGAAACTTCAATGGCTTCCTGCAAATCCTTTTGAGTCTCGTCTGTATTATAAACAAAAGAATTGGCCACAAACAGGAAGAAGATGAAGTTGAGGATACCCAGGGAAGCCAACAAGGCATAATAATAGTCTATGCGAGAAATGTTGAGGTTGTTCAAGATCCATCCTCTATGGCCGTATCTCTTTGTCAGATCAGAAACCGTGGTCAAAATGAAACTGCCAAGGAAATGTCCAACTCCTAAGCTGGTAGTGAAATAGGAGGTCCCAAGGCTTTTCATCCCATCTGGTGCTTGGTCATAGAAAAACTCAATCTTCGCAACTTCGGCGAATGAATCGGCAACCCCCATCAAAGCGAACTGTGGTAGGAGTATGAAAATACTGAGAGGAACTATGTCGTCTTTATTGAGTTTATGATTCTCTCGCGCGACACTGATCCTCTTCCTTTCAACGAAGCAAGCAGTTATCATAACGGTGATCTGCAGAACAAGGCCAATTCCCATTCTTTGAAGTAATGTGATCCCTCTGGGGTTCTTGGTGTAACGCCTCACTGTTGGGACGAACAAGCGGTCGTATATGGCAATGCTGATCAACATGAAGATGGTAACGAATGCAGTGAGACAAGCCGGAGGGATTTTGAAATGGGGTCCCATTGTAAGGTCAAGAGTGGTTCCTTGTTTGACAAACAATGTTGCCACCTGAGCTAACATGGTGCTTGGAATGAATGTTGCTGTCAAAATTGGGATCATTTTCGCCATCCGCTTGGTTTCTTCAACTTGGGTCACTGGACACAGCATCCATGGTGAGTTTGGCCCTCTCTTTACCGCAGCTTTGTCAAGGAATCTGTCATTCGAGCAGCGGTAGCTAGTCAGTCCAAGTAATTTATTCTGGTAAAACATGGGAAGTTAAGAAGTTGAAATAGAGAAATCAACCTTAATGAGGGGGTGTGATCAATTCTGAATTTCATAGATTTTGAGTAATTTTCCAAGCTAAGCTCATGAAGCTCTTTAGGGTCACTTGGAACAGGCACATTCCACTTGCTGACTGCAGCCACAAGCACTTGGAAAATCCTGGTAAAAGAACCCAAAGGCAATTTGTGTCTGTAATATGGAGTTCCCACTAAGAACACCAAGATAGAGACCATTAGACCAACTGTTGGTAGGCCATAACCAATGTTCCACCCCACATTGTCTTGTATGTAGATCAAGAAAGTGTTGGAGAAGAGGGTGCCGAAGAAAATGCTGAACATCCACCAGTTGAAAAAGGATAGCTTTTGAACCCTTTCCTTGGGCTCGAAGTCATCGAACTGGTCTGCACCCATGGTGGAAATGTTGGGCTTGGTTCCGCCGGTTCCTATTGCAATTATGTACAGTGCACAATAGAATAAGCCTTTCTGCAAAAGTGAGGCTCTTACGTTGCAGTCTTCTTCTTTGATCCCATTACCACATGATGGAGGCCTCAAGGCAGGCACGGAAACTGCCAAGGTTAGCAGCGACATTCCCTGTTTATTTTCATCGGTATCGAATACAATTATTATCATCCATCTAAAGTTCTTCAAGGGAATATATACATAAGTAGGAAAACGAAGAAACTGAGCATTTTATTCAAGGAAAGGTAGTATTACTGTGAGATAAATGGCTGATGCAATAACAAAAGTCCAGTAGCGACCCAGATGAGCATCCGCAATGTAAGCGCCTAAAATCGGGGTCATCCACACTGTTCCGACCCAGTTGTTGACGTTGTTTGCCGATGTTACAGTTCCTTCGTGGAGCTTATTCGTCAAATACAGCACCAGGTTCGATGCTATACCGTAATATGCCATCCTCTCAAACACTTCATATCCTGCAATATTCCGTTAAACCACCAATAACTGACGAGATTAATTTATTCCCAACAACAAACATGATTTCATAGTAGTATATAAACACCTACCAACAATGAAAGAACAAGCTTTCCATCTACCAGTGTTTGATCTCAACACGGGCCTGCCCTTGAGATCCACACTTCCATCTTCAGTATACTCTTCTGCTGACCCTCTTTCTTCTTCTACCTTTGACATTGTGAAAGCAAGGATAGGATTAAAGCCCTATCGAAGATCATGTGGCCATATATATATACAACTTTATATAGTAAATGGGTAAATTATATAATATTTACTTAATAAAAGGAATAATTTTCTATTGCCCAAAGAAAATGAACAATTCTCTCAAACTTATCGACCAGCATAGCAATTGGAATAGTTATAGATTGTCAGTGTGCACGATTTCACTGATGTAAGAATAACAACAAACTTGGACGAATATGAATGTCAACGGATATCACCATAAATACATATAAAATATTTTTTTTATTTATATCACCTGTTCTTGTTTTTTACATAAAAAAATATTTTGTTTTTTCTATAGAGATGAATGCAGAATTTTATGTTTAGGGATAAACTTATAAAATTTTAAGGAACAAACATAAATTATCAATATATTTTTTAAAAACTTATTTAAATTATATGAGAATTTAAGATTTTTAGAAAATAATATGTCACCTTCAATCTATCCCTCTGTATACATTTAGGGGGTGTTTGGTTCAAGGATTGAGAGATTCTCATGGGAATCTCACATTCCCATGTTTGGTTGGTCGAGAATCTCATTCCCGGTAATATTTTATTACCAATAGTAGATTTTTTGGGATATATTACCGGGAATGTCATCACCTCCCTTCCTTTAGGTATTGTAACATTACCGGCGTTTTGGACTAAAATGCCCTTAAATTTTTATTTTTTTTTTCAAAAATATCATTCTTCTGTCATTGAATAATAAAAATTCTATGAAGGGTAAATTACAAATTTATCCTTAAATTATTTTAGATTTACAAAAAAAGTCTATAATTAAAATTTTATATGAAGTTCAGGGATTAAAAAAAAATTACCCTTTCATTAAACCTTTTTTATATTTTTAATTTTGTAAAAAAATTATATAAATATTATGAATTTAATTTTTTAAAGAAAATATATAAATATTTTACAATTTGTAATATTATACAAATATATAATAAGGACAATTTGGTCAAATATACATTCCAATAATCTTTTATTCCTTTAACCAAGCACGGTAATCTTACATTCCTGCTAAACCAACCAAACACAAAATACAACATTCCCAGTAATCCTATTCCCTGGTAATCTTTTATTCCCACTGGTAATCTTACATTCCGGGAACCAATCGCACCTGTTGAACTTCTACTCCCAATAGTTGACATCTGCTATTTTCCTAGGGTTAATTCTTGATTTGGTCTTTAAAATATTTTTTTTCTAATTTAGTCCTTAAAGATTTTTTTAGTTCATATCTGAATTTTAGGTAGCACCCGTCAAGTGGTTTAGTCCTCTCCTGTTTAAGAAAACCAACTCTTAAAATTCGTCACTGGCTTCTTTTATAGTATTAGGTTAATGCTTGATTTGTTCCAATTAAGTATATTGTTTTTTCCAATTTAGTCTTTAAAATTTGTTATTATTAAAATTTAAAATAATTGTATTTTTTTAATTAAATAGAAAGATATTACATTTTAAGCTAAATATCAGAATTTGAACTCACACAAGATTTGACAATATGAACATCAAACTCTCAAAATAATTATATTTTAATATCTATTATATGACATTACTGAAGTATTTTGAGTATTGAGTTATGTTTTTGTATCGATCTATGTTATTTACTAAATAAAATTAATGAAACCAAGTTGTGTTTTGATACTATTATACTATCATGTTAGAATGGTAAGTAACATAAATAATGGTCACTAATTATGCGGAGTTGGTTATCTATATTTAGTGAGTAGTTAGAGTGAGTAATTGTTATTTTACGATTTTATTCCTCTACCACTTTTGTAAAGAGATAATTCATCTCCATAATGAGACACAAAATTTATAATTTCGGTATTTCTTTCTTGAAAAAAAAATTATATCAAAGAGAGCAATACAAGCGGGTTTCATTTTCTTATTTCAGGTGTACGAGGTTTGAAATATTGTGTTAATCTTGGAGAGGTAACAATCCATTTCGGGATTACACCAATCCATGTGAAATTACTACCATAACACGGTGATTATATCATTCTAAATTAATCTCCAAACTTTTTGAACATTTTGATTTCATCCCAAATTATATGTGTATACTAACCACATCCCTTGTTAATAAAATAGTTAGGCCAAGTTGTATTCTTATATACTTGGAAAAAAATTAGGTTAAATATAGTTGAAACTAATTACATATTTGGATGAATTTGAAGAAGAATTTGAAATGTTTAAAAGTTTGAGGATCAATTTAGAATAAGGGTCATAGTTTGGGATGAAATTGGAATGTTTAAAAGTTTAAGGACTAATTTATAATTAGAGTCATAGTCTGAGGATGAAATTAGAATATTCAAAAGTGTAATGACAATTTAAAATGAGAATATAGTTTGGGGATATATGATGCAATTAACTCTTCTTCTTCTTCTTTTTCTTATTATTATTATGTGAATACTAATATTTTTATTTTACAGTATTACTATTTTCTAACAAGAATAAGTTTTCATTAATTGGTAAAGTAGTCAGTGATGTTTATGTTATCCTGTTTTGTATAGATTTAAATCCCTACATATACCTTGAAAATTTAATATATTTCTATTTAATAAAAGAAATAAGCTTTCATTTTTGCTAGACAAAGGTTAAAGAACTGTCGACTCTCCAATTCCATTATAAACAATTCATTAAAACTATATCTTGGAGTTAATTGTAGAGATGGATCGAATTCTGCGTCCTCGGGTATTTGATTTTTTTTTTCTGGGTTTTTACATCATATTCTATACGGTTCCTTTCTAATCATATTCTGCATCTTGGTGTATTTGGTGTTTAGATTGTCAATGCTGAACTCATTGAGTAGCTTTAGTGATTAAAGTTAGTATCATTCTCCCTTAAGATTCCGTGTTTGAGTAGTTGCGTACGCGTTATAAATGGTTAAAAAGATTATGAATAAATCCTCGTACATTATTAAAAAATCATTGATAATTTTAATCAATGTCCTATACAGCCAATTCATTTTATGTGCCCTGAAATATGCTATATTAATGAATACTCTCTGAAATTGAGAGGAAGGTGTTTATCAATGGAGACAGAGGAATGATGAAGATGGTGGAAGAATGATGGAGGATAGAAATAGAAAAAAAGAGATACTAGATTAGAAGAATATTAAAATGTTGAGGGTTATTTTTTAGAATTAAATTAAACTAATACAATAGCTTGAGGACAAGTAATTTCTGCAAAAGTATCCAAGAATGAACAACATTGGATAGTACATAAAACACTGATTTCTGCCAGGCAGTGTCTGCTCCATAGATTTTAAAGGCAGAGTTATAGAGCTCTAATTTTCTGCCCTGCCATTGCTGTTTTTAGTTTCATTTCTATCATCCTGAGTTCCAGTGTTTGTTCAACTTTTATATATTTATTACATATATATTTTTTATTTTATTATGGATTTCTGGAAACAGCCACAAGTACAAAAGCCCATTTTCTGGGAAAATGGGCATAAAAATCGATTTCAGCTGAAGCTTTAAGACAGGTAGTAAATGGAATTTGGGAGCTTGAATGTTCTCTTTGCCTCTGGCAGCCCCTTTATACTGCTCCATTGATCTCCAACAATTCCTCATATGCGGTATCATTGGTCCACTAACTTTTTCCTTGCCAGGGACTTGTATTGCTCCACATGCATGTATTCATCATCAAGACCCCTTCAATTCATTCAAAAACATTGGATCAATAACTAGGAAACTGCAGTTTTCGAAATCGAAACTTGAGAATTTTGGTAAGTTGCATTTGCATACCTTAAGATGAGACTAGCCCATCCATGGTATCCGACCTTGATGAGGTTGTCGACTGTGGGAGATCGAAGGGTTTCTTTTCTTGAGGAGACTAGAAAGATTTTGATCCCTTTGTCTTTGATCTCATGGAAGAGCTTGAATGTGTGGTCTAGAGCTGGTGCCTTGCTCTCTTTCATCCATGACTCCAAAGAAGATGAGTTCAACTTCTCTCCCCTGGTTTAGTTCATCAGATTCATCATTATGTAATCAAGCATTGAACAATGACCATGTCATTAAGGACATAGTGGACTAGGGTGGAAATTTTAATTCTTACCCAAAACCATGTTTCTTGAAGTAAGGGATGGTGGAGATCAGTGTGTCGTCGACGTCGAGAATCCATGCATCTTTGCCATCACCTTTCAATGAGCAACAGCGGCTCAAGTATAGTTTCACTTCCTCGATTGCTCGGTCGGAGTCGGCCGTGTACTGAGACGAAGTCATGTACTTCTTGATGTGATCGACGCATTCTTGGGGTGCTGCTTCGAACTCCCTTATGTTGTTCAGCTCCACATTGATCCTCCAACTTTCACAATAGTTTTTCCAGGGATCTTGTGTTGCGTCAAATCTCCATTTCGGGTTCAAAATGTTCCAGTCGGCAGCTGCTAGGCCAGTGAAGAGGCATGTCAATGCCAGAAGGAGCACAGTTTCCCTTGCCATTTTGCTGAGAAAAGGTGAGGAATGAAGATTGAGATGAACTCGGATCGTTGAATGAGGAGCATAAAAAAAGGAAGTATCACGTGGGGTGAAGGCCTGGACCCTGGAATGGAGCCATAATCCAGCCTTGGATAATCACATTCAATGATTATTTATTAAACGGAAGATGGTATATTAGTTGAGGGATAATGGATATATGGACAAGCTAAATGTCGGTCAAAATTATGGTACCCAACTCATGTTTCCACGCCGTGCCATTTGGGTTCTCAGCTGGCATTTACCAGTTTAGAAATCACATAATCGATAAAAGACTGACGTAAAATTTTATATTAGAGATGAACTTATAAAGTTTTAAAAAGAACATACTTATAAAATTTTAGAGACAAAAACAGATTATCAATAAAAATATATATAAAGAAGTCGCCCCACCAGCCCCGTTCGATCCATACAATTTCATTTTAAGCCTTGAATGCCCTATATGATTGCTGGTTTCTCAACTATTTCAGAGCCAACAGGAATAAATATGTCCCGCAATTCTTGCCATAAACACGGAAAGAAAAAAATGTGATTGGATGCAATTAAATATTCTTTCATACCCGGAAACTAAAGTGATTGGTTCAGACAACATAATGAAAACAGCATTGCTGATCACATGTTGGGGGAAAATGTAATCATCTCAAACATTTAAACCCAGAAACTGCCTTTTGTTTTTGTTGCTGAAGTTTCATGTTACAACGGTTATATCATAGGAAATTCAATGGGGATGACAACAGAAAACAAAAGGGTTTATGTACTTTATTAGGAAAGATGAGAGCCAAAAGTTCATTGTGTTGAACTCAGTGTATCATATGTTCACGCGAAAACCCGTCGTCGAAGTTGAGAGAATAGCTGTGGAAGTCATAACTGAACTGCGTGCTGCTTCTTTGCAGTCTCAGAGCTTTCCTCCATTGTGACTTGAGCTTCAAAACAAACTGCTTCAACACATGTAACTTTGAGCAGCAACACAAAGTCGGCCGTCTTTCTACACCGATAAGCTTGACGGCATACTCATCACTTGCTACTTTCTTTTCCCACTTCAAGAACTGAATCCTCTTCATGATCTGCGTTTTCGTAATTTTCAGTTATAAAAACTCTCCCTTTATATCCACTCAAAGTGGAGAGCTTGCAAGTCTAAAAGCAACAAGAATAAGATATATAGTTTCAAGGACAGCATGAATTGAGCCTTTGGTGCATCTAACTCCCCTACCAAAAGACATCACTGTCTTAGATGTTAGATGGCAGTTAGCCATTTGTCTGAAATCAGAACCACCACCACTCAATGTTCTTTCCACTTTGCTTTTACCATCATTCCTAGGTCATCAATCGTCTCAACTTGGAGAGAGTAGTGATATGATGTATGAGATGAGCACCTTTTGGGTTGGCTTAACATTCCAAAAAGTTGCTTATGTTTATCATGTGTGCTTTCTCTTCTAGTTTACGCAATAAAAATTTTCTGGGAAAAATCTAAAAAATGATGAAAAGAGAGACTACGAGTAGGTTTGCTATGATTAAAAATTTATACCGTCCATGCCTAAGTCTGGCCCTTCTAGTGCCGAAAGGAGAGGCAAAGAGAAAGATGCAATAAATCAATGGCCCTTCTAGTGCCCAAGTCTAATCCTGTTTTCCCCCCACAAAAATACTCGCTTTATAGGAGGATTAGGAAGGCCCACAAATTGGGCCGTAAATGAACCGAGTTGAGCTCGAGTATTATTAAGCTCGACTCGGTTCAAAAAGTTTAAAATTGAACTCGACTCGAAAGCTTACGAATTTAAAATTGTCAAGCTCGACTCGAAATCAAAAATTGAAACTCGACTCGAGCTCAAAAAAACTTGAATTGAAGATTGAACTAGAGTTCGGTTCAAACTCAAAACTTGAACCTAGATACATGAAAACTTTATATTGCATTTGTAAAGAAAATAACATATAAATATTAATATTATTAATAATTTAATTTAAAAATTAAAATTTTAATATATTTTTTTCAAATTGCTCGCGAGCTTTTCGAATCGGATATCAAGTAGTTATCTTCGACTCGTTAAGAATTTGAGTCGAGTTCGAGTTGAATCCATTCGATTTGAGTGTTGGTCGAACTTTAACCAAGTCAAACTCGAGTAGCTTGTGAACTTAGCTCATCTTATTTATAGTTCTACCCACAAAGATGTGAGAATACCTTGTGAGGCAGATAATGCATGGTATGATCAATACTTGGTAATAATAAACAGTAACAAAAACTGGCACCGCCATCAACACTGTATGCAACAATAAGTTTGTTTATTTGAAGAAAGCAAAAAACAATAACTTCGTCATCATATGTATACGCTTGGTGTTTTATATCATTTTTTAATTCTGAACACGATGTTGAACAACAAAAATTTAGACCAAAACTAGCTCTCACTACAAGTATATTAAAATGAAATGACATTTTCAGCAATAGATACAAGAAAAAGGGAGCCTTATTGAAGATCAACACGATAAATTTCAGCAATCAAACACCACAGCGCCGCCACGTATTATTTGAGAGCCACAAACATGAAAGATGTAGAGACACCAGATTCTCTCAGCAAGTTCACCTGGAAATACAGCATACTATCTACTTAGATATTTTTATACAAATCTTCCTCCATTCTAAAAGTTGAAGTTTCTTCCAATATCCAAAAATGAAAAAGTCCATCGCTGTCCAATAAACAAAAAAGTAATTCTCTTTTGTCTTAATTTTCACATGCAGGGTACAACCAAAGAATTATAATCGGATGATCATATTTGACAGTGAGGGTTGACTGACAGCATTGAAAATTGTATGCAAACTATGTATAAGCAGGAATTAAATTCGAGTCTAAGTTTTAGGTTGGTTATTTAAAAAAGCTTTCTCAATCTACTTGAAATAATACCATAAGGCCACCAGCTAACAGCTAAGTTAATCTTGTGACATTTTTGGTATATAGCCATTTTAGGTTCCAGACTCAGCAAGGAATGTAAAATTTACATTGCAAGAAGTGGAGTCTATATAAAAGCATCCATGAGGAGTATATGTATCAAATTTTTGGTATACTCACAGTCCTTATGCTCATTGCTATCTTGAATACAATTGCAGCATCTGCAAGACAATATATATAGGAGATGTAAAGGCTTTCCCTTAACTTACAAATTTGAGGCATATTATAATGAACAATTAAAAAAATTGAGTTACAAATGCCAAACCTTATCATCGAAGGTTTTCCTTGAAATTGAATCTCAATATCACTCAAGTAAAATCTATATAGGGTTGGCCTGCAATTCCAGTTACAACCATCTTGAATCATGGAGCAGGCAAACTACAAGCATTCTCAGAAATGTCCAATGATCCAATGGAAATTGACTCTTTCCACCATCAATTTACTCAATACGGACAAGATTTCTACTTCCAATATGATTTCTGCCATTAAGTTCGTTGAGTAGATGTATACAGTAGGCATTATATTTAAACTAATGTAACTTTGTGCAATCTCTAAAAATTTAAACAAGCATAAACGAAGTGTTATTGTTCACAATGCGACATGTATAAGATGTCCTAATTATCTGTTACAACAAAGATGGTTCATATTATCCAAAGCCACACACAGATAAATAGTACCAGAATGGAAGTGAAACTGCTGCCAGAGCTGGAGATGATTTCCACAATAGATGAATTTGACCACCCAACAGTTCCATCAGATAATCGAGAATATCACCTTCCTAACTTGGACATCCAAAATAAACAATAAACAGTGATGCAAACTACAAGATTAGAAGCAATAAAAAGATGGATTTTTGGAGCTATAGTCCAGCAATAACAACATTCAAATAATACTTCTCATTTAGGCAAAATATACAATAACTTCAGAGCAAATTTACACTGCAACTGAATATATAAAATATAGTTTTTCTATTTCAGGGGCAAAACAAATTCATTTGACTCTTTTATGTTACAAATGCACTAATTGCATAGCACATCATATTCAATATGCTTACTAAAGATGTCCGATAGGTGAGAGAAAAAGAACTACAAAGATTTGATCCTTCCTAGAGAAATGGTTTTTTTTGCTATAGCTAACTACAACAATGAGGCTAATAGTAGCTTTCTGCTTTCAGTATGAAAATGAAAACTTTTCTAAATGTTAAGGAGGAAAGAAGGTCGTAAAACTGGTATGAAGAAATGCAGTTAAACTATACATAAAGCTTAGGAACCATTCTACCAAACAATTAAGGGTCAGGATCATTTTAATGATAATCAAGGGTTTGAAGAACTCAAAGGAAAGCAGCAGGCACAGAATTATTGACTTCTGCTTCTGCAGCACAAGGGATTAACATGGAACTGTGGCCTGTAAATCGTACATCTCCTAATTATGCAACGATAGAAGCATAAAAACCATCTTTAATATTTAACTAAAATCCCACAAAAAATAAAGAATGTTAAAGTAAGAACACCCAAATTAAGATCCTCCAGAATATGCATGCATAAATAATACATGACACAGCTCATAAACACAAGTAAATATGGTTGTGCTACTAGAAAAGAGGCATATGAAACAATCACTGATCTTAAAAAAATACCTTCGATTTTTTTATTTCCTCTGTTTGAGATATTTCGAAGACCGAGCTAGCAAGTACATGATATTGCTTTGAGATGGGAACAGAATCATAAGATACTGACATCAAGTGTTCAATTATGCAATTCCATCTGCTTGCAATACTTCCTAATAACAAGAGCTCCTGGTTTTCAAGAGATAAGGAGGGGGAAACGAGGATTTATAAGTAAAATTAGAGCTTAAGGAAACAAATACCTCCAAATAGAGACTCAATAAGATAACATTTATAATTTGAAACGACACAACATCTACTACCACCGCACCAATATATGTTCTAAACCAATCTTGCCCAGGAAAAGATAAAATGGTCATGCTAAGATGTGAAATTAATTAATCATGACCAGTCGACAAAATGAAAACTGAAACTATGCACTTGTAAGTAAGAAGGAATTTTCTGCTGCAATCAAGTTGCAGTTTATTTCAAACTAACTGAACTTTATAACAAGACCGTCTTTTTCCCAATAATTAAACAAACTTTCAAGTCCCATTACTTTCAATATAACTTCAACCATACAACAGTATCATGAACATCAAACAGTAAACGGAAGAAACAAAATATGCTTTTCTAATCCTGATAAATCATAAACAAATATACCTTGAAATGCATCATTCAAACTCCAAATAAACAGAAGGCAAATAATTCAAAGCATGGCATACCAAAACTTCATGCTTTCCCAACTTTAAAATCTACCAAAGCTATCATTTAGATGGACATGTGACATGACGGCCAAAAAAACATAGCACCATAAAAAAGCAAGAACTAGACAAGGAAAAGCCATGAAAAAACATGTGTCACTCGGTGCTAGGCTGCACATCAACTACAGTAAAGCAAGCTTACATCATTATCATTCATATCAAGTTGAGCGAACTTACAATTGTCTCATGCAAATCATCTTCACTACTTTTTTCGGAAATGTTCAGCTGCCCAAATACTTTTCGCCATTGTTTGTTGGCACCTGAAAATATTAAACTTGCACCAGACACCAACCTAATAGTTCGCTTATCAAGAAAGTATGACAAAGCCCTTGATTTCCATTGGTTCCAAGTGACAAAATCAACTAATTCTTCTGCAATTCTATTTGCAAAAAATCAAAGTACATCGGGTCAGACCTTTATGAAAAGTGATACAATAAGCACTTGATTATTGACGAATCTTGCAGACCTCAAGTACCACAAAGAAAATTGTTAGTTGAAATAGTAACAAGGGAGATCCAAGAGTTACAAAGAGAACAAAAGGATAGCCTGTTAGACTCTAAAAGGGTGATGGGAAGAACTTAAACAGTTTCCATCGCCCCTTATGCACTAAGCATTTGCTAATATATCCGTATTTCTGTTCTTACATGATTTTCAACATGGAATTCATAACAATAAATATCTGTACTTACGGCAACAAAGCTGGAACAGTTTCATGACTCATTTGCTCCCTAAATAGGCTGCAGTCAGAGTCTTTCCAGCTGCTATTTTTTACAACATTAGCAAGAACATCGACTCCTTCCTCAATAATCGATATGCATGACACAGAAGATTGTCTCCTGAAGAGTTCGTGAACAGTAAGTTCAGTAAAATTTTCTGTTTCCATAGACGGAGTTACATCTGAAAATGTACTGGTATCCATCATACAAATCCTGTTTTGCAATGTCAAATCATTCAAATATGCATTGAGACAGTCATGTTCTGTCATTGAAAGGTCACTAAGATCTATCTCAATGATTGCTGTAAGAACAGCTTGTAGATGTGAATCCCTCAATGGTAAATTATGGAGCAAGTGTTCCAACAAAAAACTTCTTGCCCTTCTAAGAGTAGCAGACGACAAATGTACAAGACCCTGACACCATAAGAAGAAAATGATATTAATAACGACAAATCTCATTGAATTTCAATTAGTATAGAAGAAAGTAGGATTTATGAAGACCAGAACCTGAGGAAACGCTGGATGAGAGGTCATTTCAATAAGAGCTGCATCAAGTTCCACTATAGACTCTTGATATACATCAAAGCATCTTAAACGCCGAAAAGCCTAAACAATATAGTGAAAGAAACTTCAGTTGACATAGTTAGCGTTGCCTATTTCAGATATGGGGGGAAATTCTAATGGAAAAATCATAAATTTCTTGAACAACCAATATCTTGCACAAAGTAGAATCAGTCAATGAATGAACTTGTAGAGAAAGAGAAAAAGAGGGTACAAAGCACAGACATTTTCAAAGAAGTGGGCCCATTGGAAGGCTCGCTTGATGTTATAGGAGTCCCAGTGGGCAAGAAGACCAGACGATTGGTACCCAGATGCTAAAATCAGGATATCAACAAACCCTTTTATCAGTTTTATCATTTCTTCCAACGATATGTCTGGGTGATTCCATCCCATTCTTCTTTTCTTCCGTGGACTCTGTTATCAATGACACCAGATCTAGCAATGAGACAGCAGGTTGCGAAGAGGTTAGAAGCCAAGCAGGGTTTGAGTTGCAATAGAACTGATGATGAGACTTCTCAGTTTTCCAGCCACAGCGTGAAGTCTCAAAAGGCTTAAGAAAGCCTAAAAAATGAGAAAGTGAAGGTAGTTTGACTTTGTGGAGCCAAATGATTGACAGTCTTCAAGTTTCTGCCTTGGTTCGTTGTTATGTTTAGGTCAGGGTCGCAACATAAATGGACTTGGCAATTGGCATACCCCAACAAGGAATAAGGAGGGAGAGTTATGTCGGTTATGGACAGTTCACCTTTCTAATGATATCGGTCAATAATTTAGAGATTATCGTTCATTGATATAAAGTTTATAGTCGAAGTCTCTTTCCTTGTACGTTAATGGGTTTATATATTGACTTTATTTTTGACTTTCTTTATATTCGTGTATCAAATCTAAAGTTATGATTGTTATATATAAATTAAGTGTATAAAAACAGTCATTAGTTAATAGATTCGATACGAAAAAATCAAACGACTTTAATGATAAAAGAATTATTGTTATTACTTCATATCTCAAATTCGAATACAATAAATGCATGTTGCCCCACGTTGGAGTATCTTAACAATCCATAAGGTATCTATTTCGAGTGCAGCTTTGTCTCTTCCGAGCCGCTTGACCTTAAGCAGGCCACAACTAACCCTAAATCACTTGTGGAACGTCGTTTTCCTCCTACAATGTTATGAATATCATGCCTAGCATCATTTTGATAGAGGACATTTGCTCGACAACATGCAATCAAGATGCGATTATTGTTTCTGTTTCAGAATTGGCAACATTAGAACAAATATCAGAAGAATCATTCTGACGTGATAAAAATGGTGCAAGTTCGAACATATGAACATGTGAAGTTCCAAACCCAAAGGATGTGCGGGAACTGCCAACACCAGGGATGGACTGATGGGGGTGCAACTAGAATTTTCAAATTCCTTAAATTTTTTGTTTTTTCTTTTATATTTTCTATTGATTATCTTATTTCTCACCCCTAAAATTTTATAACTTCACACCTCCTAAATTTTTAAATTAACTTCTTAAGTTCGCACCCTCTCACATAAATTTCTACATCCGACACACTACTTAAGCTGAAAATGATGAATCAAAGCATGCTAAAACATTTTTAATTCATGAAAAGAACTATAAAAAGGAATTCGGGTTTACTATTGTTCAATCAAAATATCTCTTGTCATAAGAAACGGAAAGATAACATTAAAACTACAATCTCAAGCAAAACCATCGAAATGTTTCAGACAATAGCATTGGAAGCACTTGCAATTCTAGGCCACAGATCAGCACACTCCTTTCCTATAGGACCAGTGATAGCAGATCCTGAGGGGGGGGAAACCAAATCAATGATCCAATAAATAATAATTTTCGACACTGAACTGAAGATTAATAGTAAAGACATTGATAGCCCGTGTTGCTATGGCTATTCGATTTTCAGTTCCTAACATGGAATGAGAATACAGTCTTCGAAGATCCTCCATATCAATGAAACAATTAAAGAAAAACAAGAACAAAACCATACAGGAAACTTAAACTGAAAAAAAAGAACAATATTCTGTATACTGATTCAACACCAAAACAGAGACAATGCAACATAAATGTCAACTTGGAAAGATAGAAAATAGAATCTTAAAAACATCAGTGAATGGTCACTGACGCATGTTTTCCTTTTCAAAATTGAGGTGCAACAGCAGCTAATTTTCAGGAATATTCACTTTATTTCACCTGACATTGCAAAAGCAAGTAACCAGAGAAAAACCATCCAAAATAGTTCATTTGAACAGGAACACATATCAACACAAACAGCTGAATTTAGCATCTAACCCCCACAATTCAACAAGAAGCATTGTTAATAACAGGTAATTGGATATACCAGATGGAATGAAGACAATGAATGGTTTACCTTTCATTTCTCCCTTGGGGTTGACAATGACACCAGCATTATCTGTAGATGGATAAATAAGTGAAAATTAAGTTTTGAAGCAGTGTCAAATGAATTGAAGTAACACGCAATAACTTAGTTCAAATATACCAGCAGACAGGCAACACAAAGCTAAAGAAAGATAACATCATGCCGTTCAAAACTGGCAAAATTCCCCTTAATCTATGCTTCTCATTAAGAAACCAACAATCAAAGTCAGCAACCCCATTAAAAAGGAGAATAGAAAAAGAAAATGTTTGGACTTAGGACCTTCGAAGTACATGTAGACGCCATCCTTTCTACGCCAAGGCTTCCGCTGTCTGACGATGACAGCTGGCAAAACCTTCTTCCTCAAATCGGGCTTTCCTTTCTTGACGGTAGCCATGACCATGTCGCCGACACAAGCCGATGGAAGCCTGTTGAGACGCCCTTTGATTCCTTTCACAGAAATGATGTACAAGTTCTTGGCTCCCGTGTTGTCCGCTCAGTTCACCGTCGCCGCAACCGGTAAACCCAGCGACATCCTGAATTTGTTCCCCGCACTGCCTCCCCTTCCTATTACAATTAAAAAAAAACAATTGACTAAGATCAGAAAGAGTCTTGTTCGGATAATCCGAAAGTACGAGAAAATAACGGACAGAAAAATACCTCGCTTCGACATTTTGGATCGACTCCGCTCCGCTCCGCCGTTTGTCTCGACCCCTCTGGAGATAGAGGACTGCTTGATTATATACGCTGCCCTAGGGTTGAACTGCTTTCTTACACTTTTCTTAACGCAAAACGCTTCGTTTTATTTAAACTAGGGGTATCCTCTCTTTCTTCCTCTAAAAGGATAATTAAAAATGAAATGAAAAAAACAGTTGAAGAAGATGATAAAGACCAAAGCAATGCACAGCATTTCACTGCCCAGCTCTCGCCTCCTGTTACACTCTACGTCCAAAACTACCTCAAAATTGGCATGCCACGTTAGCCCTAGAATGTTCTTCAACAACAGTAATAATAACAGCGGTAACAGAAATGGTAATTTGAATCCAATCAACAGCATCTCCAAGCTCCTCTGGGGCGCATCCCTCCCTCCTGGCCTCCTAATCTCCTCCGTCCGTGCAACATGGACCTCGACGTGGCAGATCATGATGTCCCAACTGGCTCCCTCCGATCCCTCCGGCGGTTACACCAGGCCTCCCTCGAAATTCCGCCTCAAATGCCAAAACCCAACCTCCGCAATCACCAAGCTGCATCTCTACGTGAGCCTCCCCTGCCCATGGGCCCACCGAACCCTGATCGTCCGTGCCCTCAAGGGCCTCGAAGAAGCCGTCCCCGTGTCCATCACAACTCATGGCTTTGACGGCTCTTGGGAATTCAAAGATATCCCCGACAAGGATAAGAGTATGGACAATGATATCCCTGTTCCAACCATGGATAAGGTCAACGGGTGCCGGAATTTGAAGGAAGTTTATAAGCTGAGAAAAGGCGGGTATGATGGGCGAGCCACGGTGCCAATGCTGTGGGATGTAGACAACAAAGAAGTAGTTTGCAATGAGAGCTATGATATTATTGAGTTATTCAATTCGGGTCTGAACAGGTTGGCCCTGAACCCTGGTTTGGATCTCTCGCCGGTGGAGTTGAAAGAGGAGATTGAAGAATGGAATCGGGAGATTTACCCCAATGTTAATAATGGAGTTTACAGGTAAAAAAAATGACGACTTTGCTTGAGAAAATTACTCTTTAATGTTTAAAACTTTAATGGTTACATTGTAAGAAAAAGAAAGCCTTGGAATTTTTTAAAACTACTTTAGTTTGTAGTAGTATAATGGGGGTGATCTTATTACATTGTAGATGTGGATTTGCTCAAAGTCAAGAGGCATATGATGTTGCAGTGACTGGTTTGTTTAGCACATTGGATAGGATTGATGATCACTTGGGCAGTTCCCGATACTTGTGTGGAGACAGATTGACTCTCGCGGATATTTGCTTGTTTACTACATTGATTAGATTTGATCTTGTCTACAATGTTTTGTTCAAATGCACTAAGAAGAAGCTGCTCGAGTACTCCAATCTTCATGGTTACATGTGCGATATTTATCAGGTAAATATCGAGTACTTGTGATGAAATGTTCAGATAATAGTTGTAAATTAACATAAGTTTATGTCCGAATTCCCAATTCAACAACGTTCACATTAAACAAATCATGTACCATTTGCATTTTGGCTGGTTAGATTTTGGAGAGACAATTAGAAGGAAACGGGATTTGGGTGCTAGACTGAGCATTAAGGCTCAATTCGAAGATGTCTACCCGAACTGGCTGCAGTTTAAGTCTGTAACCACTCGAACTAAGCCCGAGTGACGAGTTGATGTGAAAGAATAAGGTGACATGGATCACTTCATTTCTAGTGCTCCATTAGCTTAACTTCGCCCTGAGACCTTGTTCCCCATATTTGGGGAGTGAATTAGTTGATAATGCTTGTGAAGAGCATCTTGTATCACTTTTTGTATGAATTAGTTACATACTCCCCTAACTCAAGCTACTCTGTTTAGGCGCTAAAAATAGCATGGATTAGGATTCTGTTTACGTTGAAATTTTGTGAGTCCTAATGTGCAGTATGTAAAATTGTAACGTTTTATTTCTTATCAGATTCCGAAGGTTGCTGCCACTTGCAATTTTCCAGAAATCATGGATGGCTATTACCAGTTGCTTTTTCCGTTAAATCCTGGCGGCATTCGGCCGGTTATGCCCTCAGGGTGTGAGCATAATTTCCTCTCCAGGCCACCAGAGAGGGAATCGATGTCTTCAGTGGGTAAAAGTGTGCAGCATGTTTTGTAAGTTGGTTCCCAAGTCTAAACACGTGTACGGCTTTTGACATTGGTATATAATGTTGATTGTTAAAATATGGTATTCATCAGATAAATTATGTGGAATTCTGCTACTTTTCATTCCTTCTTCCGTCACCAACTTGCATTCCGAAAAGCAAATAAGAAGACAAACTAATTTTGGAAAACAGATGCTAATTGTATAAAAAATGAACTCATTCCTTGTATGCAAAACTTGTTTCCTGGAAGCAAATATATATTTATAAATTTTAAGCTTAAAATTAAAAAAAAAAATAGATGCCAAGTTAAATGAAGTATAATTTAAGAACAGACAATTAAGTGTTTTTTTCAACAAAAACAAGTCTTGCAAAAGTTGAGTTTCTTAGGGGGTGTTTGGTTCAAGGACATGTTTGGTTGGCCGGGAATCTCATTCCCGGTAATGTTTTATTACCAATAGTAGATTTTTTTTGGTATATTACCGTGAATGTCATTACCTCCCTTCCCTTAGGTATTGTAACACTACCGACGTTTTGGATTAAAATGTCCTTAAATTTTTATTTTTTTTCAAAAATATCCTTCTTATGTCATTGAATAATAAAAATTCTACGAAGGTTAAATTATAAATTTATCCTTAAATTATTTTAGATTTACAAAAAAAGTCTATAATTAAAATTTTATATGAAGTTCATGGGTTTAAAAAATTTTATCCTTTCCTTAAACCCTTTTTATATTTTTAATTTTGTAAAAAAATTATAAATATTATGAATTTAATTTTTTTTAAAAATATATAAATATTTTACAATTTGTAATATTATACAAATATATAATAAGGACAATTTGGTCAAATATACATTCCAATAATCTTTATTCCTTTAACTAAGCACTGTAATTTTATATTCATGCTAAATCAACCAAACACAAAATACAACATTCCCAGTAATCCTATTTTCTGGTAATATTTTATTCCCACTGGTAATCTTACATTCCGTGAACCAAATACACCCTTAGGAGCTGTTTCCAGTCCGACTACAAGAATTTTCTTTTCAATTTTAGCAATTTCTTTGTTAGCTAATCACGCATTTGACTTGGATGAAGAAAAACAAAGTATAGCTGTACATGAAACCAATTAAATATTAACTCGTGATAATATTGATCAGTACAGCAGGTTCAGGGCATCCAAGACAAGAACCTGAGGGATGTTGTATATAATAACAATACTGTGTTTATGAAAGTTCAGAGCAAAAAATCAATTTCAAATGTCCCTGTCAAAAAATTATTAATCAACATCTTTAAAGCTAAGCACTTGGATTTGAAGAAAGCAGAGGGAAAAAAAGAAAAAACCAACTTCCCAAAGAAATAAAGGTAAGCCTTAAAGACAGTTGGGATTAAAGCCATATATAGCCATTAGCAAGCAATACCACTCTTGTGAGTTTCTAGCTAAACCCCATATCTCAGCATCCTTAGGTTTAGAAACCCTCCTTTTTAAAATCATCTCTTCCATGTTGTGACAGAGAAGAAGGGCTAAAATTTTCCAGCTCTCAAATGGGTTTCCCCAGAAAATACCATATCTGTTTGGTTTCCATCACAATCCTTTTGGGGTACTTTTCTCATGTTTCAACAGCTGCAGATTACACCAACTTGGTGTTCAAGGGCTGTGCTGACCAAAAATTTCAAGACCCATCCGGGATTTACTCACAGAACCTTAAAACTCTCATGCAAACTCTGGTTTCGCAATCATCACATACAACTTTCTCCACTGCTACTTCTGGTGGGGGCGCGAATGAAATCAGTGGCCTTTACCAATGCAGAGGAGACGTAACGACGAGCCAGTGTTACGGCTGTGTCAGCAAGATCCCGGAACTGAGCGATAAACTTTGTGGCGGAGCAGTAGCTGCCAGGGTTCAGCTGAGCGGGTGTTATCTGAGGTACGAGGTTGCCGGGTTCAAACAGGTTCCTGAAACTCAGTTTTTGTACAAGGTTTGTGGGTCGTCATCTCAGGCGAGTAGGAGAACCGAGTTCGAGAGCAAAAGAGACACGGCTTTCAACATGACGGAAGATGGGGTAAAAAGTGGTAGCAGCTTGTTTTACACTGGGGATTATCAATCTGTGTATGTTTTGGGTCAGTGCGAGGGCGATTTGGCAACAAATGACTGTGGGGACTGCGTGAAGACAGCTTTTGAGACGGCGAAACAGGATTGTGGCGACTCGTTTTCAGCGCAGGTTTATCTGCACAAATGCTACATTAGTTACAGCTACTATCCCAATGGAATTCCAACCATATCGTCAGGTAAAGCTGCAGAGAACAAAAGCAGAAGAAATCAATGGCCAAATTTTGTTTTCTTTTTACCTTGCTTGAAAAATAATGAAATAAGTCGGGTGTGTGTGTGAAGAAGACAGGTGGATTTCCATGAGTGTTACGTAGTCAAAAGCATTGGGGCCCTCTGGGGTGTGGGTGTAGTCTTGTAAAGCTCACTCTTTTATTTATATCTTTCAATTATGTTAGTATAGGACTATAGGTCCCAATAGAGTCTCCATTGTTGCTGTTGCTCTTTTTTTCCCATGAAGAAACCGATTTGGGGTTTGGGGTTCATTGTTGTTTGTAGGGAGTGGAGAGACAAGGCAACGAACACAAAAGACGGTGGCGATCGCGGTCGGAGGAGTCGCGGCTTTGGGGTTCATAGTTGTTTGTTTGATGTGTCTGAAATCAGTGTTGAAGAGACGAAGTAAGAAACATGAAGGTCAGCTTTCTAAAACTCCTAAAAAAAATATGTTTTGAGCAGGTTTTTTCATTTTGATTTTACAAGATTATGTTATGTTTTACATGGTTCTTTGTGCAGGCTATTGAGCTCCTTTGGGGTGGCTCCAATATTCTAGAAAGAGAGGAGCTTTCTACAAAGATGATACCACTGACCTTTAACTTGGGGTACATCCAATTATAGAGGCTAATAGTGTGATTACACAGATTTGTCCCTTTGCTTTTATTATTGTATATATGCAAACATTTTGGCAAATGTTACTGTACAAGAATATTTACCTAACCATTCCAAAGTTTGTTCTATTTGTTATTAAAAATATTAATATAAACAAAATAAGACAGGGAAATCACTCATAAGCCACTAAACAAGAATATAAAACTAATACACTGAACCTCAGTAAACATTATATCTGAAATTTAAAAAATCTTAAAAATACAATTTTGTACCATTTTACTTGTTTGCACCCAATAATAAAAACTTATAACCAATAGATTGATCCATTATAAAAATTTGCTAACGTCACAGGAGTTATTTTTAAAAAATGTAAACTATAAATTTAGTACCTCAATTATCACTTTTGTTTCGGTTTAGTCACCTAATTATTTTTTAAGGTAAAATACACGTTAGAACCTAAACTATCTATTTTATTTTAGTACATAAACTTTCATTTGCTTCAAAATCATACTTAATGTTTACTCTTTGTTTCATTTTAGTACACCCTTTGTTAAAAAATTTACGGTAACAATTTTTATGGGTAAATTACATCATTCATCACTTAACTATCTTTTCACTCTTATTTTGGTCACTAAAGCTTAAAAAAAATCAATTTAACTACTCAACTTTCAAATTGTTCATGTTTTAATCAATGTAATTTATTTTATTAATAATTTTTTTGAGTTGAAATTTTTTATTATTATTTAATTAATATGTAATTCAAATAAAAACCTTAAAATTGAAAGTTAGAGTGATTAAATTAGGAGTAATTTGAAAGTTGAGTAATTAAATTAAAAAAATTAAACGTTAGTGACCAAAATCTAAGTTAGAAGATAGTTGAGTGATGAATGATGTAATTTACCCCTAAAAGTGCCATTTTAAATAGTTCAGCTAAGCTTTTAACGGCGATGTACCAAAACGAAAAAAGTAAATGTTAGGTATGATTTTAAAACAAATGAAAGTTTAGGTACTAAAAAACAAAATTGATAGTTTAGGTACTAAATGTGTAGTTTATCCTTTTTTAAAAAATTATATTTAATGTTACATTTTTATTTAAAAAATTAAAAGAACGATTGACACTGTATTTTTCAATAATAACGTGACATTATCTTATGATGACATATAAGTATCACAATTAAGTTTCTTAACGAATGACCAAAATAAAACTAAAATTAAATGTTAGACATAATTAAGAAAAAAAGTTAAGTGACCAAAACAAAAAATGGTAGTTGAGGTACTACGCATATAGTTTACCCTTTCGAAATTTGGGTTTAGTACCTTTCCAAGTCCTACACACCAAAGGAGTACAAGTTGGAAACGAATTCGTATGTTCTACTCAAAAGTCAATATACATGTCAATGTCTAAGAAAAATATCTGTTTAAAATAATAATAATAAATTAAAGCAAATGCTCAAACTTTTATTACTACTTTACAATCCCATCGTGGAAATGATTGCAAAAAGTAGACATTGCAATATATAGCAGCCTTATTAGGTACCCACCATTATTTAGTAAAACACTAACATCTATAAAATTTAAATTTGTCTATTTTATTGTCCATAAACATTATTAAAAATTTTGACATTCACTGTCTAACATAAACAGTCCAGCTCTGAGTTGGATTTACAATTTAAACACTTTTATACATTAAAGATTGTAACTTAAGCATAGAAGAAAAGGTTATATATAATCATTAAAATTCAAACTAAAATTGCCTGATATCTTTTATGACTACATGATCCGACTAACTTAAACCCCAATTTTGTTCATCTTTTTTGCCTTTTCTTTGGTGGGTAGTAGAAATAAAGAAAGCAGGCACATCACTGACAATTGCGTATCACAAACAATTTTCTTTTTACTTTATCTTTGTCGCTAAGGAAACTCTTTAGCTGATTGCCATGTATACGTCCAACTAGCTCTAGTGTTGCATCCTTAACAATGTTCATCAAACAAATGCGTTAAATCGAAGTCTCAGAAAAATATCAGGGCCAAAACCATTATTTTCTGGTTTTCTGGTCTCAAAGGGTCACACCAATTTCATCAATCATATAAAGTATTGCCTAGTGCACCACAGTGGAGCTTGTTTCAAATTCGACAATCTCCGATACTTTCTCCCCCCACCTATCTTAAAAGGCAAATAAATCATCTTCAATAGTTTTCATTAGGGCCCAACCTCTCTTAGCTCTCCACCAAACAGGATGTTTAACATAAGTCGGCAAGCCGCTGTGAGATCAGATTACCTCACTTTTTGGCTTTTTGCGCCACGACCATGTATAGAAAGAAGATAGTTGTAACTATAAACTGTAGCAAACCAAAACCCCTTTTATTTTGTAAGATTGGACCATCCATTCCGATCTCATCATGCAGTTCATCAGCTCTTCCTACTGCTGCATGTCATCTAAAATCACTTTGTGCATCTCATTTCCAGTTACAAGGAAGCTAACGAAGTGGAAGGTGCCCTGGCAAGAAAAGTAGCAGAGTATCAAGAGCTTACGACTTTCTTCCCTAATGTCCTGCTTCTGTTTTGCCCTACATAGGATGATGGTTAATATAGTAGAGCTTAAACTAGGAGGGTTTTGGCCAATATGTTTATAGGAGGGTCAGTGAATTGGCCAAAAAGAAAACTACCAGTAATTTCTTCTATGGTATTTGCATCCCCACCAAGGCAAATGACTCGCATTATAATTTCATCCCCAAAACTGCATTTTCACAAGGCTAAAAGTGAAGTCACCAAATGGTGTCTATTACATGCCAAAGGTGGGAAACATAAAGACATGAATCAGTGGTGAAAAACTAGTAATCCTTGGTGGATGGATTATAGCTTGTTGAACAGAAAATTATTATAGGTACTTCTGGACAACATATAATCTTGTTCTGATCTGAAGCTGAATAGAGCAAAAGATTGAACAGAGTGGTTCTAGTGTAAGAGTATTCTCAGAAAATTTAACCCTTAAACAATTTTTATTTTTATTTTTTGAAAAAAAAGGCATCAAAGACCTTAAGTTCGATGCCTAACTCCCATATTCCAGGAGCCGGCAGGAGGTCATGATCAACATTCTGGGTCTTGTTGAAGAAAATCAGAACCATAAAGGGAACTATCAAACCAAGCAAGTGCTTACTTGAACTGATGTTTAACCTACTCCACCTCCCAACTCCCAACTATTCATGACCAATGTTAATGGTAAACACCATAATGGACTATATATGGACTATAAGATTCCAAGACAGAAATAGGAACTCGAAAACTGCAACTTAGTCCACAAATACTGATTCAAGGCAAGGCGATCAAGTAAATGCGTTTCAGTACAACTTTCGAAAATGCAAACCATAAAAAATGGCCATTTGAACTATGATTTATTCATTTTATACATTTCCAAACTCTACTCTGATGATAAGAGAGTAGTTTTCATATAACATACAAACTAGTGCACTTTGCAGCTAGCTCAAATTCCCAATCACTCCTCATATCATCATCATCTGCAATGGAACATATATATTCCAAATCATCTAATATCGTTCAAAAGTGCCTCAAATGAACACACCCAGTTTTCAGTTACTTTATCACATCAAAACCAAACTTCCAATTTCAAGTTTATACGCATAAACTTGATAAAACAAGCCCAATATCAACATTTCCACAAGTAATTAAAACTTAAAACACCGAAAAAAAGTATAATCTTATTTAAAATTAAAAGCAAACAAATCAGAAGGGTTTTACTGTAATAATCTCCGGAATAATAACCTTAAACAGGCACAAAATTGATAAACACCAATGCTCTGACCTGATACAACTCGACCAATTTACTTATGGGCGGGTCCAGTGGGCGGGGCACCGAGGAGACTAGCTTGCTGGAGCTCGAGCTCATTGAACTGCTGCTCGCGGTCCATTTCGATGATCAAAGGGACAAATAAGATCAAGAAGGTTGTCCCAGCGATCCAGGCGGCTTTGCCGGTGCTGCAAAGGAGTTTCTTCGAGACGAAAGCGACGTCGTTCGCGGCCAGCTTACCTCGGGAAACGATGGCGTAGGAAGTGAACTTGGAGAGGATGCCGGAGTCGGATCGCCTCTCGCTGCTTCGCTTGGGTTGGGCGGCCATGGTCTAGTAGGAGTTGGAGGGTTTTCGATTCACGTTAAAGCCTGAAAGAGCGAAGCACTAAACGGCGTAAAAGTTGATCGTTTGCGATTTTTAAGTGTTTTTATTTATTTATATTTTTAGATTTTATTTCAATTTACCTTTTAAATTTATTTAATTTCGCACTTATTCTGAATAATTTTATGATAATAGTAATCAAATCGTTTTTATCTAAATAGCACTTAAACAATTTTAATTTTAAAAAATATTTTTTATCACATAGACCAAAATGTGTTCAGCTGATCTTATTTTATCGAATGCGCTCCATGTTGCCAGTGCCTTTGTCCTTGCTACATGTCTCAACACTACTTCTTGATTGGTTCTTCAGCTGATCTTATATTATCACATAGAGCAAAATGTGTTCAGCTGATCTTATTTTATCACATAGACACAGATCCTGCATAACCCATTTTAGTTACCAAGCTCGTATTCACCGGCGTCATCGATCCATTGGTTTCCCATAAACTTCATCAGTGATGTGATTATTGATCAAATGTCTCTGCAATTATTATTCTTCAAAAGTCATCCTATATTATCGTACGACTCCGACGTATAATGAATCAATCTGCCCCATTAGTATACATTAATGTCAGATAAATTATCGATAACGATAATAATGACGATGATGATTATCATATTGAAGATTGTTTAATACGAAGAAATTCAATGAGCAATAGATGACGATCATACTAAGTAAGAGAAATTATTTTTTCGTTTCTTTGCGAATATTGATCTCAATATTTTTAATGTGAAAAATCATAATTTTATTTTATATAACATAGTCATTTTAAATATTTATAAAATAAAGTGTAGATTTTATTTAAAAATTAAATATTATTTATTCAAAAATAAAACTTATAAAATATTTTGATAAATTAAAATTATAAAATAAATGGATTCATTCAAATCGATTAAATAATATAAAAAACTCCCTAAATATTTGTTTGACAAATTGTAAATTTAATCTTAATCGTACTTAGAGGGAAGGAAAAATGAGAATATAGGAAAAGAAGGAAAGTGTTCATAGTGAATCTAGAACCAATGACCTAAGGAGGTATAAAGGAACAAAGATGGGCAACTTAATCAACCGATCATATGCTCTTGCTCTTAGAAAAAATTTTAAATGGGAGGCACATATAGGCACGGGTGGATGTACTAAGCCCCCTAGGGGTCAACTGTATCACATTATTTAAAAAATTATTAAATTTAGTTTAATACGTTGAGGAAAAAATTTGCATACTCTTTACTTTTTAAAAATTTAAAATTGTGTACTCTAATTTTTATATTTCTGGATCCATCAATTATATTTAAATAATTATCTTTTTAAAGAGTAAATCAAGAAACAATGCATTGATACGTGCATTCGTACCCAAAAAATTACCACTTTTAAAACTAATAGTATTTAAATAATATTTGAATAATAAAACTATTTAAATATTATATTCATAAAATTGGGCAAAACTCTCGAGATAATGCATTCCAACAATTAATTGCTGAGATAGGGTGAAATCTACAGTTCGAACGTAGGTCACCAGGCGCTCCGGGCGACCAATGAGGTCGCCATGCTGTCCCCGCGAGCTGTGGTGAGCTGCTACACTTTGCATGCGTGCAGGTCGTCATGCACGCCCAGCGTCCTGCTGAAATGAAGGTCGCCATGTATGTCGGGCGACCTATAAGGTCGCCATGTGATCCCGACGACCAAACTGGCGAGATTCCTGCCGCCTGCTCCCCTCATGCTTGCCTGCTCCCCACTGCTCCCATGTAGCTTTAATAGCTGCATTATTGCAGCATCATTTCGCTGCTTCATGCAGCATCATTTCGCTGCTTTATGCATCATCATTTTCGCTGCTTCATGCAGCAATTATTGTTGTATTGGAGGCCCGTGATTTCTTCAATTATTGTTGCATGAATTGAAGCAGCCGAGGCTTAAATATATAGGGTGAAATCTGGGGTTAACGAAGCATAAAAGAAAGAAAGAGAGAAGAGTGTCGAGATAAAGGAAAAGAAGAAGAAGAAAGGGAGGCAAACATCGTGAGATAATTTTTTATTTTATTTAAATTAGTTTATTATTTTAAATTATTAGTTTGTTAGTTTAGGGTTTAGGGTAAAACACAAATTTAGTTAATTAGTTTGTTAGTTTAAGTTATATTATTGTTAGTTTAAGTTATATCATACATAAATAAAAAATTATTTAATTAGTTTGTTTGATAGTTATATATTAAAAAAATAATTAATTAGTTTGTTTGTTAGTCGTTAGTTATATATAAAAAATATTTAATTAGTTTGTAGTTAGTTAAATATTTAAGTTATATTTGTTTGTTGAATTTATATTATATAAATAATTTAGTTAATTAGTTTATTAGTAGTTTAAGTTATATTATAATTAAAAAATAATTTATTAGTTTAAGTTATATAAAAGAATAGTTTATTAGTTAATTAAGGGCACATTTAAGTTATATTTTAAAAAGTTTAGTTTGTTAGTTTATTATATTATAAGTTATTATTTTAATTTTTTTTAGTTGATTTATATTAGATTATATTAAATGATTTTATAAATATTGTTGTTTATTTTTTTTACATATTCATTCGAATGGCTGACCAAATTCCACTACTGAGTCTTGACAATGAACATATTTCAACTCATTTGGGAATAATAGTGTTATTCTTATTTAGTAAAATAAAATATTTGTTTAATGAATTATTTTAAATATTTGAATATTAATTTATGATTGTGATAAATTTTTTGAATTATTTAATTGCAGGAGGATGAGCAGCGAGTCCTTCGTCATCGAATACATAATCTGCCCAAGCCACATCGATTGATAGAAGAAAGCTTGCAACAGGCTAGATTTTGGTATGTAACATTTGTGCGAGAATACAAGTTGGTCCCAGGTTTGATCAATGTGTTGATTGAACGTTGGAGACCAGAAACGCACATGTTTCATTTGTCGTGTGGAGAATGTACGATAACTTTGGAGGACGTGGTAATGCAACTCGGGGTCCAAACAAATGGGATGTAGGTGGTAATGACAAATGAGTAAAATAATGTGGCACAACTTTGCAGTGTGTTTCTTGGGAAAACATCGGTATCACCAGAGTGTAAAGGATGACGTGTGAAGTTGTCATGGTTGAAGAGTCAATTTCAGCTCCAACCAAATAGTATGGAGCAAGAAATTATATATGCAACACGAGCATATATATTGTAGTTGATTGGAGGAATTTTGATGTCGGATAAATCCGGTAATTATGTTCACACTCAGTATCTTCTTTTTTAAAGAAATTTGTGAATAGTAGCCAATATAGTTGAAGATCAGCGATATTGGTGTTCTTGTATCGTGAGATATGCAAGGCGTCATTAATCGTGAATGATAATAATACAGCAAAAATCGGTGGATGTCTGATGCTGCTACAATCATGGGCTTGGCATAGACTTCCATTTTGACACCGATTAGTCGAACTGCAGTTGACTTTCTACTTACCGGAAGGTAATATGAATTCTCTATTTTAATATAAATTATTAATTATAAATTATTTATTTTGATTAAAAATATTGAACAAAATAACCATATTTTTGTTTTGATTGATATACATATAGAGACATAAAATTGAAGGCACGGGGTTGGTGCACAACAATATTAAAGAGTTCAGGCTGAAGATCGACATTAAGTTCATACGTTTGCAAAATGGAAATCCTTCAATACATGACTTGAATGCCCAAAATAGTCTATGGAATATTTTATTCCTGGCACAAGTTGACCTTTTTCGTCATATGCGGGCATGGTTTGAGACTTCACTATGGTTCCTGGGATAAATCGCTTCATTGCTTGTAGCAAATGTGGTAGCTCATTGTACGATGTATCCCAATCTCCATACGTCAGCTTCATTGCCTTCATCTTCGCATTCCACACCTTGCCATATTTTACTTGATATCCAAATTGGCTTCGAATAGATGCAGCTAACACTGAACAAGATATCCTTGGATCCTTTTCAACTATCACCTTCATGTATTCACATATTACATCGGAGTCCAATAGTCGGTGGTCTTGTTCAATGGAGTTTCGCAAACATGTGTAAGGACCATTATACCTTGTGATGACCCAAGCATCGTGCCTTTGAATTTTCGATACTCTGATCTTCCACTTGCACTCTGGGCTATATTTTACACACTTCGCGTATGGGGTTTTCTAGTTGGACTCTACAACATGGACATCAACATGGCATTTGATGCAGTACTCTTTAATCGCCAGCGTAGCTTCATTTTTTCCTCTGAATTGCACCCTAATTGAAAATTCACCAGAATTATCGAATGATTCAACCATTTGGTACGGAGATAAATGTGGCATTTCAGATGGATTTTGAGTCACACCTCTTTATAACCCAGGAACATCACATATGTTACGCACATCAACAAATAACTCAATGACTGTTATATTGGTTGACTCGTGTAAACCAATCATGGTTCCAATATCATCATCTTCTTCAAGTGGAACTGCATCATATCTGACTGGGTTGAGGCATATCATAAACCTGTACCTCAAACCATCAACTGCAGCTCAAAATTTTCTTTCTATCTTCTGTTTCATTTCTATAAATGTGATGTCTTTTTTGAACATCATATTTATTGATTTTTCAGATTGAAAAACAACTCTGCCATAATTTGTCCATTATAATGGACAATCGTGAAAAAGTTGTTGCTCATTTTCTCTACAAATAAAAAATATATAAATTTAGATTAAAAAAATTAGATAAGATAATTTCATAAATCATTAAATAAATAAATATAATATAATATACTATTATATTATATTAATGATAAAATAAAATTTATTATTTAACTTGATTGATTACTAATATTACTAATAATGATTTAATAATTATTATTAATCTAATGATTTGATATTTAATGATTTAATAATAATATGATTTAATAATGATTACTAATAATTATTTATTATAAATATTTAATGATTTAGATTTTATACTAATCATTTAGTAATGATTACTAATAATAATGATTAGTTTGATAATATTTTTTATTTTTTAAAATATCAAACAAATTTTTTAATTAATTGTTATAAATTTTAAGATTATATTTCATTCAATTTTTACTCCTTACTAATTTACACATAATCTAATACAAATTAAACAAAATATGTTTTTAAAACAACACTAAATATTTTTAAACACAATATTTTTTTTAAAAGAGAATGAATTAAACAAATTAATTTTATATAATCTAATATAAACTAACTAACTAATTTACACATACACAAAAACAAAAAATAATAAATTATCCGTGTATTTATGCCTTCTTCCTTTCCTTTCTTTTCATTTCTTGTTTCTTTCTTCGAATCAATTTGTACGTGGGCAAATATTGTGGAATAATACCTTGTACGTGTAAACAAAATATTTCTTTAAACAACAATAAATTAAACAAATTAATTTTATATAATCTAATATGTTATAATATAACTTACACTAATAAACTATTTCTTTATTATAATATAACTTAGTTAAAATAACAAACTAACAAACTAATTAAACTCTAATTAATTAATTTACACATTTACTTTATTATATAACTTAGTTAAAATAAAAAACTAACAAACTCTAATTTTACATAACTAGTTAAAATAACAAACTAACAAACTAAATAAACTATTTCTTTATTATATTTCATTCAATTTTTACTCCTTACTAATTTACACATAATCTAATTCAAATTAAACAAAATATTTTTTTAAAACAACAATAAATATTTTTAAACACAATATTTTTTTAAACGAGAATAAATTAAACAAATTAATTTTATATAATCTAATATAAACTAACTAACTAATTAACTAATTTACACATACACAACAACAAAAAATAATAAATTACTCGCGTATTTATGCCTTCTTCCTTTCTTTTCTTTTCCTTTCTTATTTCTTTCTTCGAATCAATCTGTATGTGGGCAAATGTTGTGGAATAATGCCCTGTACGTGTAAACAAAATATTTCTTTAAACAACAATAAATTTAACAAATTAATTTTATATAATCTAATATATTATAATATAACTTAAACTAATAAACTATTTCTTTATTATAATATAACTTTAACTTCAACAAACAATCTAATATACGTTTAAACACACTAACAAATTAATTAATTTTTTTTACTTATAATAACTTAAACTAAAAAACTAATTAACTAATTTTTATATAATATAATATATAACTTAAACTAACAAACTTGTTGAAAACATTTTGATATTTCGATATAACAAATTAAGTTAAATGAATTTTAAGATTTTACAAATGATTTTCTAAGGTATATTCGAATTAATTAATTGGGTATCAAATTATTACTCCAAGTCTTTCAAGATCAATTTTAATCCTTACTAAATGTGTAAAATTGTGATTTGTACTTCAACTATTTTTGAAACAATTTTCACAAAGTATTTTGAACCAAAATCAAGCCTTAAATCAATTTTTCAAAGGCATGCACCGATGCGTCAATCCATGCATCGATGCACCATTGAATAAATTGGACATCAAATGCATTTCATGCATCGATGCACAAGCAATGCACCGATGCACTCAGGCTATTTTCAAACATAGAATGCATTTTATGCATCGATGCACATTTGGTGCACCGATGCACTAAGTGTTCCAACGGTCAAAATATTTGAATTTTACACTGATGCACTATAGTCATGCATCGATGCACTATAGTCATGCATCGATGCACCGACGCTCCCAACCAGTTTTATTAATTTTTTTCACACAATAACGGCTCTATTGACTTCGCTAATCATCCCTAACGTTTAGAATCATTTGAAGGTGTATTTAAACAAGCTTAGAAGCCATTGATCAATAACAAGAAACATCAAGCAACTAGAATCAAGAGAGAATCAAAGAGAAAGCATCAAACCTCAAGTTTGAGCATTTCAAGCCTATTTTTCATTCAATATTCATTTTGCTTTCAAGAACACTTATTGTGCTCAATTGAATTTATTCTTGAGTGTTCTTTCTTTGTTCTAGAATTGTGCAAACATATTTGCCTTGTGAGGTTTTTTCTTGTAAGTTTACAAATTTGTAATCTTCTCTTTGAGAAAAAAGTGTTCTCAAGAATTGGGGTATATTCTTGAGGGAGTTATAAGGTTATCTCTTTGGCTTCAAAAGAAAGAACAAATTAGTGAATTTGTTGGAAAATCCTTAGTGTGGATAGATAAGGTAGTGGACGTAGACTTTGGTTGATAAAGTCGAACCACTGTAAATCGTTGTGCAATTACTTTCAATTTTCTGCAAAAGTTTCCACCAAAATTTTTATTGCCAATTCACCCCCTCTTGGCCGATTTCATCGATCGATTAACTCAACAATTGGTATCAGAGCCTCACTCATTTGAAGGTTTAATCACCTCTTGAGTCGATTCAGGAAGAGTTACATCGATTATCAAGTCATCAATGTCATTCACTTCAAATTACGACTCCGATCTCGATTCAATGTCCGTCAACAAGCCTCCTTTCTTCAATAGAGCTAACTATGCCTATTGGAAAAATATGATGATGTACTTCATTCAAGCAAGTGACATGGGAGCATGGAATGTCGTAGAAGAAGGATACATCAAGCCTCTCACTCATCCAAGGTTGTGGAGTGAATGAGAGACAAGAATGTTCCAGCTCAACTCCAAAGCCATCCATATCATATTTTGTGCTCTTGGACCAGATGAATACAGAAGAGTTTCATCTTGTACAACCGCCAAAGAAATATGAGACAAGCTTCAAGTCACTCATGAAGGTACCGATGAGGTAAATAAATCTAAAATTAGCATTCTAACGCATAACTATGAAAATTTCAGGATGAAATCAAATGAATATATCAAATCTATGACGGATAGACTTTCAACGATTATCAATGGTCTCAAATCATATGGAGAGATCATTTCAAATGAAAAGCTTGTGAGGAAGTTAATCTACTCTCTTCCAAAATCGTGGCAATCAAAGAAGACGACAATCATCGAGTCTAAGGACCTAACGTCCTTAACTCTTGAAGAGCTAATCGGTTCTCTTCTCACTCATGAAATGATACTTGAAGATGAAGTGGACCTCGATAAGATTGACGAGACACCAAAGGAGAAGGAAAAGAAGAAAAATATTGGAGTTGCTATCAAATCCACAAAAGATGAGAGTGATTCGAATGACGATGAAATGGCATTATTTTCCAAACGATTCAGAAAGTTGATGCCCAACCGAGGAAGAAAATTCAAACGCAATGAAGGCTTCAAAACTGAATCGAAAGAGAAAGACCCGATCATTTTCTATGAATGCAAAAAGCCAGTGCATGTCAAATATGATTGCCCATAATTGAAGAAAAAGGGTCAATCCAAAAAGATACACAAGGCTCATGTAGCTACATGGAGCGATGAAGAAGGTTCTGATGGAGAGGAATAAGAAGTTGCAAACTTGTGCTTAATGGTTATCGGGGAATATTCTAAGGTAACCTCTAACTCATTCGATTCGGATGAATTATCTTACGATGAGTTATTAGAGGATTATAATGATTTGGCTTCGGATTATAAGACTCTATTTTCAAAATACAAAAATGATATTTCAAAATTGAAAAAACGAAAATAGTCTTTTATCCAAGACCAACAATGAGCTTGAAAGAAAGATCAAAGAATTACAAATCAAAATTAATGATTTTGAAAAGAAAAATACTGATTTGCAAAACTTACTTTCAAAAGTTCATGATGATCATCAAAAGAAAATTGATGATCTTAAAACTTCTTTTAATAAGGTTGGTACAAAAAGTTTTGAAAAATGTGACAATTCAAAATCCAACTTTGTTAAGAAAAGTTTTAGAAACTACAATCATAGAAGTCCTCAAAGAACTTCAAATGGTAAAATCATTAGAAGTATATGGGTTCCTAAAGAACTCATTACTACTAAAGATAAAAATGTCCTTCATAAATGGATACCTAAGGGGACAAAGATTTTAGAAACTAATGAATATGGACCCAAAAGAATTTGGGTACCAAAAATTAGAAATTAATCTATGTTTGTAGGAAAATGAGCATTGCTACAAGGCACGGGAAACAAATCCAAATTCATGGTACCTTGATAGTGGATGCTCGAGATACATGACCGGAGACAAAAGTCGGTTCATAGAGCTTAACGTCAAAAATAGAGGAGAAATAACTTTTGGTGATAATTCAAAAGGTCACATTGAAGGTATTGGTACTATAGATAATATCTTTTCCATACAAATTAAAAATGTATTATATGTGAATGGATTAAAGCATAATCTATTTAGTATTAGTCAATTATGCGATAAGGGATTCAATGTCATGTTTGAAATTAATGGTTGTAAAATCATTGACATTGCATCTAATCGGATTATGTTTGTTGATCATAGAATATGAAACATATATATGGTGCATTTATTTTCTATTGATATGACTAATTTGTGCCTAGTTGCTAAGGATGAACATGATAGTTGATTATGACATAGGAGACTAGGACATGCTAGTATGAGAGTTTTGCAACGGCTAATTCAAGGAGACTTAGTAAGAGGGTTGCCTAAGGTTAAATTTGATAATGATAAAATCTGTGATGCTTGTGCTAAAGGAAAACAAAAGCGAATTTCTTTTAAATCCATTAATGATGTATCAGCTAGTAGAGTATTATAATTGATCCATATAGATCTTTTTGGGCCAACTAGGACTACTAGCTTGGGTGGAAAACAATATGCATTTGTCTTGGTAGATGACTATTCTAGATATACTTGGGTTCTATTCTTAAGTACTAAAGATGAAGCATTAGAAAATTTCATCACATTTTCAAAAGTAATCCAAAACGAAAAAGGTTACTCTATCACTAGTGTTAGAAGTGATCATGTCACTGAATTTGAAAATCTTGGATTTAATGAGTTTTGTAATTCTAATGGTATTAGCCATAATTTTTCAGCAGCTAGAACCCCTCAACAAAATAGAGTTGTTGAGAGGAAAAATCAAACTTTAGAAGAAATGGCTAAAACCATGCTTTGTGATAACAATTTGCCAAAATATTTTTGGGCGGAAGCCACAAATACCGCTTGTTATATTATTAATCGAGTAATGATTAAGCCATTTTTAAAGAAAACTCCATATGAAATTTTCAAAAATAAAAAGCCTAACATTAGTTATTTTCATCCTTTTGGATGTAAATGTTTTGTTTTAAACAACGGTAAAGAAAATCTTGGCAAATTTGATGCTAAAAGTGATGAAGGAATTTTTCTGGGTTGTTCCTTAAATTCTTAAGCTTATCGTGTATTTAATAAAAGAACTTTAGTTGTAGAAGAGTCTATACATATTGTTTTTGATGATAATCCCCTTTCGAGGAAGGATTATTGTGTTAATCATGATGTAGGTATTGTACAAGCAAATGACGTTAGACATGACGTTGGAGAATCATCATCATCAAAGGAGAAAATGAAAGATGAGGAAACTTATGATCCTTTAGAGAATCCAACCATTGAAAAAAGGAAAGTTTCTTACCCAAGAGAGTACAACTATGTCAAGGATGGTGAAATTATAGGTGATCCATCCAAAGTGGTAACTACTCGATCTTCTCTTAGAAATATTTGTAATTATGTTGCATTTATTTCATGCATAGAGCCTAAGAACATCAAAGAAGCATTAAAAGATGAACATTGGATTATGGCTATGCAAGAAGAATTAAATCAATTTGAGAGAAGTAAAGTATGAAAATTAGTTGAAAGGCCTAGTAATAAATCTACTATAGGTACTAGATGGGTATTTAGGAATAAGCTTGATGAAAGTGGTAATATAGTGAGAAACAAGGCTAGACTTGTTGCTCAAGGGTATACTCAAGAAGAAGGACTAGACTATGATGAAACATACGCTCCCATAGCTAGGATGGAAGCAATTAGAATGTTATTAGCATTTGTATATTTCAATGAATTTAAATTATATCAAATGGATGTTAAAAGTGCATTTTTAAATGGTTTTATAAAGGAAGAAGTGTATGTGGAACAACCTCCTGGTTTTGAAGATTTAAAATTTCCAAATCATGTTCTTAAATTGACAAAAGCGCTTTATGGTTTAAAACAAGCTCCTAGAGCTTGGTATGAAAGATTGTCAAACTTTTTAATTGAAAAAGGTTTTTCAAAAGGGAAGGTTGACACTACATTGTTTTTAAAGCATAAAGGTAAAGATTTATTAGTAGTTCAAATTTATGTTGATGATATAATATTTGGTCCTACTAATGATGTTCTTTGCCAAGAATTTTCTAAGCTAATGCAAAGTGAGTTTGAGATGAGCATGATGGGGGAACTCTCATTTTTCTTGGGACTCCAAATCAAGCAAATAAAAGATTGCATCTTCATCAATCAAGCTAAGTACGTCAAATATATGCTCAAGAAGTTTGGACTGGAAAATGACAAACCTCATGACACTCCAATGAGCTCTTTAACAAAGCTTGCCTTAGATGAAGGAGGTAAATGTGTAGATGTTAAATTATATAGGTTAATGATTAGATCTTTACTTTATTTAACTGCAAGTAGACCGAACATTATGTTTAGTGTTTGCTTATGTGCTAGATTTTAATCATGTCCTAAAGAATCACATTTACTAGCCGTTAAGAGGATATTTAGATACCTTAAGGACACTCCTAGTATAAGACTTTGGTATCCTAGAGACTCTAGCTTTAGCTTGCATGCCTTCTCAGATGCAGATTCTGGAGGATGCAAATTAGATAGGAAAAGCACCTCCGGTACTTGCCAATTCCTTGGAAATATGATGATTTCATGGTTTTCAAAGAAACAAAATTGTGTTGCATTATCTACCACTGAAGCGGAATACATTTCAGCTGGTAGTTGTTGTGCACAAGTTTTATGGATGAAACAACAACTTTTTGATTATGGAATTGAAGTATGTACTATTCCTATCAAGTGTGACAATACTAGTGCTATTTGTCTCACTAAAAATCTCATCCAACACTCTAGAACTAAACATATTGAAATTAGACATCACTTGATTAGAGACCATGTCGCTAAGGAAGATGTAGTTCTAGAATTTGTTGATACTTTGCACCAATTAACGGATATTTTTACAAAACCCTTAGATAAGGAAAGATTTTGGACACTTAGGAGAGAATTAGGTTTAACTGACCTATCTTCACTTAGTGTTTAAAATAATTTTAGCACTTTTAAGAATAAATGAAAAATGCTTATAATAATAATTTTTTATTGCATTCTTTGCTATTAGTTAGGGGGAGTTTATGTTCTTTGGTGAAAATTAATTTTATGTTCAAATAAAGTTTAAAGATTAATTTGATTGATTGAACATAATTAATTTTTTATAAATGAGTTGCCAATACCACTAGAGCCAATTAATTTAGCATTTTGAGTGTTTAAAACGGATTTTTGACATTTTTGTGCTTAATGCATCGATACACTTAACAGTGCACCGATGCATCCCTTTGAATGTGCATCAATACATCAACTGATGCACCGATGCACGCCCTTGAATGTGCATCGATGCACAAGAGCCATGCATCGATGCATCCGTCGGGTTTTGGGTTAAAATGCCTCATTTTCTTCATTTTTCTCAAACCCTAAAACTAAAAACTCTCCCGTCATTCATCCCTCTCTCACTCTAAATCCTACTCTTGCTCAAAATCATCAAAAAATCATCAGTTTCTTCATGCTTTTCATCTTTAAAACCTGCTTATATCATTAAATCGTGAAAAATAACTCCTCATCCCTCTCAATCCCAATTTTCAAGGTAATATTTCAAAAACCTTTATTTTATTGATTTTTTATTTTAGAAGTAGTTTTGATTAGTTCTAGGATGAACATTATATCGGGCATTGATTGTTTGTTGGTTCTAAACTAGATTTTACTACCAATTTCGTCAAAAACAAACAATTTTTCAAGATTTTTCTTTGAATTTCGAATATTATTAAATAGTTTTCAAAACATGTCCATTAGGATATGGTTTAGAGAACCTTGAATTATTGAGGACTCATTTGAGTTTTGGGATTGATTGTGCATACATGTGTTTCAAATTGCAGGTGATATTCCTTATTCCGATTTCCTTTAATCATGTCAAACCCTAAACAACCTAGGTCATCTTCAAGTCGGTCAAACCAAAACTGTCCTCCCGTTCCTCAACCTCCTAATAGCCTATTAGGATCTTGCTTTAATATGCATGAACGTCGGAGAGAAGAATTGTACCATAGGTACATGAATTCTTTCCAATCTTATAGAATTAGGGAAGAATGTATTCCATCTCTACAAGCCATGATAGACTTTAAATTTGAATACCTCCCGATTCTTAACATGGAAGTTTGATAAACTGTTCTCTCTTAAACCTGTCATCTTTCATTAATTAGTTCGCATTTTCTATTCTAATGCGGTCTGTATTCAAAACGAAACTCAATGTGGAACTATAGGAATTAGATCTTACCTTTTAGGACAATATATTCTTATTGATTCCGCAACTATAGCTTCAAAATTTGGGTTAGATGACGATGGTGTCTATGACGAAAAAGAATCTGTGGATTATCCATATCTCCCAAACGGTAGTGTTAGTACCCTTCGATCTCATCACGATCATTTTCTTCATTTCAAGATCTCATGGTGGTTTCGACCATCAGTGGGTAGGTACTCCACACTACGTATTAGGGATTTATGGTGGATGCACTGTATAAAGAATAAGAAGAAAATAAATTTTCCACATATTGTGTTCAGCGAGCTTGTCGATACCATAAACATTATCCCGTCCAAACATGTCGAAACCTTAGTTTATGATTGTCTTCTAAGTAATCTCTTTATCAAACTGGGTCTAGATGTCTTCCTCGACAATCCTATACCACTTCAAAACCCTATCAATATCACATCCTTGAAGAAATCAGATTGGAAATTGGATGAGGTAACTGGTTTATGGGCTTTTAAACCCGGTAAACAAACTCCGGGAGCTAGTTCCTCATGAGCTACTTCTAGCTCCTTTCGTGCTCCTCCTCCTGCTCCGGCTTCTGACGATGATCCTAAATTTCAACAGCATATACAAGACATCGATGATCTGTACCCGATGACGAGCCTGCACCGGAACCAACTCCACAAGAAGATCAATTGCCTCCATATTTTCATTCGTTTTTTAGACATTTGATTTACGGTATGCATCCATAGATTCGCGCTTCGCATTCAATGAGTCCCAGCTCTCTACCTTGGGAGCTCGACAACAAGATATGAATGATTGTTTGGATGCACTCACGCTTGAGATGATAGCTCGTTACCCTCCTCCTCCTCCCGATACTTCGATGGATGAGTAGACTTATATTGCTTTGATTATTTTTGGTTTGAACTTGAATTTAAATTGTTAAAACATTTTGGATTGTTTTTCTTTGATTGTTGGATGTTTGTTTGATGGATATTTGAACTTTTATTTCATATATATTTTGGTTTGTTTCAATATATGCACCATTTACTTTTTAGTTGAAATATGGCCAATTTACCATTTCACATGAATATTTATTTATAAAACTAATGGCTAATCTCTCTATTGATTATGATCTTAGCAGCTTAAGCTTTATATTAATCAATTGCCTTATGTTTTTCAAAATTCTTGTTTAAAAACATTTTATAGAGTCTTTTTTGATTTAACAAAAAGGGGGAGAAGTGTTATAGTAAGGGGGAGTAATAGTAATTTTGATTTCAAAAATAATTTTCTTAAATAAATCTTAAAATTACCCAAGTGTTTTGTTATATCAAAAAGGGGGAGATTGTTGAAAACATTTTGATATTTCGATATAACAAATTAAGTTAAATGAATTTTAAGATTTTACAAATGATTTTCTAAGGTATATTCGAATTAATTAATTGGATATCAAATTATTACTCCAAGTCTTTCAAGATCAATTTTAATCCTTACTAAATGTGTAAAATTGTGATTTGTACTTCAACTATTTTTGAAACAATTTTCACAAAGTATTTTGAACCAAAATCAAGCCTTAAATCAAGTTTTCAAAGGCATGCATCGATGCATCAATCCATGCATCGATGCACCATTGAATACATTGAACATCGAATGCATTTCATGCATCGATGCACAAGCAATGCACCGATACACTCAGGCTATTTTCAAACATCGAATGCATTTTATGCATCGATGCACACTTGGTGCACCGATGCACTAAGTGTTCCAACGGTCAAAATATTTGAATTTTACACTGATGCACTATAGTCATACATCGATGCACCGACACTCCCAACCAGTTTTATTAATTGTTTTCACACAATAACGGCTCTATTGACTCCACTAATCATCCCCAAAGTTTAGAATCATTTGAAGGTGTATTTAAACAATCTTAGAAGCCATTGATCAATAACAAGAAACATCAAGCAACTAGAATCAAGAGAGAATCAAAGAGAAAGCATCAAACCTCAAGTTTGAGCATTTCAAGCCTATTTTTCATTCAATATTCATTTTTGCTTTCAAGAACACTTATTGTGCTCAATTGTATTTATTCTTGAGTGTTCTTTCTTTGTTCTAGAATTGTGCAAACATATTTGCCTTGTGAGATTTTTTCTTGTAAATTTGCAAATTTGTAATATTCTCTTTGAGAAAAGAGTGTTCTCAAGAATTGGGGTATATTCTTGAGGGAGTTGTAAGGTTATCTCTTTGGCCTCAAAAGAAAGAACAAATTAGTGAATTTGTTGAAAAATTCTTAATGTGGATAGCTAAGGTAGTGGACGTAGACTTTGGTTGATAAAGTCGAACCACTGTAAATCGCTGTGCAATTACTTTCAATTTTCTGCAAAAGCTTCCACCAAAAGTTTTATTGCCAATTCACCCCCTCTTGGCCGATTCTATCGATCGATTAACTCAACAAAACTAATATAATATAACTTAAACTAACAAACTAATTAACTAAATTTTAGTTTTACCCTAAACTAACAAACTAATAATTTAGTCTAGTGGAATGATATTTGTATTTTGATACAAAATCATAATCTTGTAGCTTTCTTGAAAACCAACGTCTGACCCTATGCAAGAGGCTAACCTGTCGGTCACAGAGGTGACCCAGGTGGGAGAAACTACGACAGCAGCAAGCAATAGTAATAAGCAGGCTCGTCAGTCAGCAAGAGAAGAAGCTACTAAGGAGAGGTCATGGACTAAATCTTGGAGTGACACAGTGGCAGACTCACCTATCTTTACCGGAATGTTTCATAGTTCGGCAAGAATTGAAGAAGAAAACTTTGAATTGGATGATGAAGAGGAGATCGAGCATGACAGTATACCTACAATAAAGATTCCCCCAGAGGAAAAAGAAAGAATCAGAAAACCATGGCGTAAAGCTCTAATCATGAAAGTCTTGGGAAAGAGCATTGCCTACAAAATCTTAATCAGTAGAAATACATCCATGTGGAAACTTGAGAGCGAATTCGACTGCATTGATTTGGGAAATTTGTTTTATGCGGTTAAATTCCATATCATGAACGATAGAGTAAAAGTCTTGACTGAGGGACCATGGAAAATCATGGATCACTACCTAACAGTTCAAAAATGGAAACCAAATTTTCTTGCAGAAAATGAAACATACATTCGACAGCAGTTTGGTCCATGTCCTTGGACTCCCTATAGAATATTTCGACGAAGGCATTCTTGTCAACATTGGAAAACTCGTGGGTACCCCTCTAAAAGTATACTATCGAACAACATGGATGACAAGAGGAAAATTTACAAGAATTTGTGTGGAAGTAGACTTAAACAAACCATTACTTTCTCAGATAAGAATAGGAAACACGATCTTTAACATTGAGTATGAGGGACTACACTTAATATGTTTCATGTGCAGAATGGTGGGTCTTAAATCGGATGCATGTCCTATCAAACACTTCGAAAACCCCCAAACAAAAAAGGAAAAAAGTTATGCAACAAGCCTCAGAACCAAAAAAAAGCCCAAGAATAAGAATTACACAAGGAACAATAGAGATAAGAAAAAACAGTTATGAAGGGAAATATGGACCATGGATGATGGTCCAAAGGTACCAAAGAGGAACACGCGGAAGTAACAGGAATGAATACAACATTAATCAAACAGACCATAAAGGAAACCGCTTTCTAGTGTTAGGAGAAAGAGACGATAACGAAAATATCAGAGGGGAGGAAAAAATGGAAAATGATAAGGGAACAAAGGAAGAACAATTCCTTAACAATAATCAACCCAGGACAGAAGAAAATTCTCAATATAGCAAAGTAGCAGCGGATAAAGACAAAGGGAAAAAGAAAATCTCAGATAACAAAAAATATGGAAAGCAAGGATTCATCTTAGGGGAGCAAACAAAAGCTGTAACAATACAAAAAGTAAGTCCAAGAGAAAACATAATCGCTACAGGAGGGGACGAACATACCAACGTGAAAGTCGCAGGAACAAATTACAGAAATAAGGTTACAAATAATCTAGAAAGCAGCAGGATAATTAGTCACGAAGATAACCAGTTAATTGAGGGAATAAGCTTTGAAACCTAAAGTCACACGATAAAGGAAAATGAAGGAAAACCGAATCAACAAAATAGGCAGACAACAAGTGCTGAAAAAATGATATGACTAGTCAAATGATAACAGATGGAGAGGAGCCTGATCTACAGGAAATGCCACTTATAAAAAGTTAATCCTATAAAGATGATAAGTTGGAATTGAAGGGGTGTGGGTAACCAAGATTTTATAAGAAACTGCAAAGAAATTATCCGGGAAGAGAAACCAACTATTATTAGTCTAGTGGAAACAAAAGCAACAATAGGGATTGGGAAAACGCTACAAAAAAATTAAGTTTTGACAACAGCTTCGAAGTGTCGGCTAGTGGTTTACGTGGAGGGATCATCATTCTTTGGAACTCGAATCTTGTAGACATTAGAAGATGCTACAATACTGAACAAGCTATTCATTGCGAGTTAAAGGAGGATAGCAAAATTTGGTTAACATCGTTTGTCTATGTGCAACCCCACACAATCAAAAAAGAAGAATTCTGGAATGATTTGGGTAGTTATTCGGATACCATTAATAAAATGTGGATCGTCATGGGAGATTTTAATGACATTGCTTCTTTAGACGAAAAGGAATGTAGCAATTCTGACTGCATTGACCGGATCATTAAATTTCGAGATTGCTGGGATAGATGCAATCTTCTGGACTCGGGATGGGCGGATAATAGATTCACCTAGGTGAGAAGACACAAAGGACGGGTTATTCTTCAAGAACGTTTAGACAAAGCGTTAAATAACACATATATCTTGGATCTTTTCCCAAAAATTCACACGTTTACTCTCCCCAGACATTATTCAGATCACCACACAATTATGGTTAACACAAGCCTGACTCATATTATGGATAAGGAAAAGATACATTGTAGATTCGAGGCTTTGTGGCTAACTCACCCTGATTTTGACATTATTTTCAACACAGCTTGGAACAGGAAAAAACACTCCATTATAGAGGCTATTGAAGAAACAGGAAAGAAGATTAAAAATCTGGAAAGTAACAACTTTTGAAGATATCTTCAAACAGAAGCGATCATTGCGTAACCGTTTAAAAGACATTCAGAGATCCCTGAATTATATTAATTCAAAAAGACTATATAATTTGGAAAAGAGGCTCAACGATGAATATCAAACGATCTTAAACCAAGAAGAGATTTTGTGGCTTCAAAAATCTAGATTAGATTGGGTTTTGAAAGGGGAGTGTAATACAAAATTTTTCCGCATTACTACTAAGATTAGACGGAAACAAAACAAAATTGTTGGATTATTCATAGAAGATAATTGGGTCACTGATAAACAAAGTCTCGTCAGGAATATCGTATACTTTTTCAAAAATCTTTTCTCTAGAAAATAAGTAGGTGATCTCACTGAAAGTTATGACAAATTCAAACCCCAGCTGAATGAGGAGGAAAAAGCTGCCCTGATTAAAGATGTAACGAGTAAAGAAATCAAATCCTCTGTGTTTTCTATGAAGGGTTTGAAATCCCCGGGTCCGGATGGAATCCAACCTATTTTTTACAAAAGAAACTGGGACACGGTTAAGGAAACTCTGATGCAATTTGTGAAAACAACCATGTCTATTGGAGAAATCGACACAAGGATTCTGAAAGTGTACTTAGTGCTTATTCCTAAAACTAAAGTGGCAGACATACTAACATTATTTCGTCATATAAGTCTGTTTAATATTTCCTATAAAATCTTAGCTAAAACTCTTGTACACCGGTTGAGACCTATATTACAAAGAGTGATAGGGTCGTATCAAAATAGTTTTCTTGCTGGTAGAAGCACTACAGATAACATATTGGTGGTACAGGAAGCGGTTCATACCATCATGCAACTCAAAGGAAGGAAAAGTGCATCAATCATGAAAATAGACATTCAGAAAGCTTACGATAAAGTTAATTGGGACTTCCTACATAAAACACTACAAGATTTTAACCTTCCCGAAGAAACAATCTCCATCATCATATTCTGTGTCAGATCCAGCAGTATTGATCCGTTATGGAACGGAGAAACGACTGAAAGCTTCAACCCAGAACAAGGCCTTAAACAGGGAGACCCTTTATCCCCATATCTCTTTATTCTTGATATAGAACGACTGTCACACATGATTTTAGAAAAAATGGACAAAGGAAAATGGAAAGCTTTTAAAATTACGAGAAATGGAACTAACATAAGCCATCTTTTCTTTGCAGATGATCTTCTACTATTTTTTGAGGCCAAGGCAGACCAAGTGATCGAGGTTAGAAAATGCATGACAAAATTTAGCAATGCCTCGGGTTTAGAAATGAAGCTCCAGAAATCGAAAATTTTCATATAGCCAAATATGAACATCGAGGTGGCAGATTACTTGAGTCAACTTAGCGGGGTTCCCCGGACAAATAACTTGGGAACTTATTTGGGAGTCCCTATCATTCACAAAAGAGTACATACGGAAACTTACGCACCAATGCTTGAAAAGGTTATGAATAAGCTCGCAAGTTGGAAGGGGAAAATACTTTCTTTGGCAAGAAGAAAAACACTCATCCAAGCAGTTTCGGACGCAATTCCGGTCCACATTATGCAGACAGTCTTATTACCAAAGGGGACAAACAATAAATTAGATAGCCTCAACCAGAATTTTCTATGGGGAGGCAGGACAGAATACTCGCATAACTATCTGGTAAGCTGGGATATTTTTTGCAAGCCGAAGGATTTTGGGGGACTCAGATTACGTAAAGCACGTGATATGAACCTCGCTCTCATGACAAAAAATGCATGGCAGTTGTTTAGAAAACAAAACGCGATTTGGTGTAAAGTGTTTAAGGAGAAATACTTGAAACAAAAATAACTTCATGAAAGTTGGAAACAAAGCCAAGAGTTCAAATACTTGGAGAGCCATTCTTAAGACACGAGAAATAATGGAGAAAGGATGCAAACATCATATTCGATCAGGATATCAAACTAGACTTTGGCATGATTGGTGGGAAGGAAAATCAACTCTCATTAAAGACTATCCAGAGAGAGAAAATGAGGAAAATGTTACTGTGGCTCAAATCATAATAGAAGATAAAACGTGGGATATACAGGAATTACATAATGTAACTATTGACCAAATCAAGAGTATACCGATTCAAATGACAAGAAATAGGGGTGAGCAAGACAAAATTAGTTGGGGATTCTCAAAGGATGGTAGTTTTACAGTGAAATCTTCTTTCAAAGATATTATAAATAGTATACCTAGGGAACAACAGAACCAAAAACTCGACTGGATCTGAAAGACGAAGACCACGAAACGAAATCAAGTATTCATTTAGCTTTGCTATCTGAACAGACTGAATACAAATGATATAAGAATGAAGAAGAATATGACAGAGAACTCAGACTGCATAAGGTGCCAAGGCGAGATGGAATCGATAGAATATATATTAAGGAGATGTATTACGGCAAAAACAATATGGGATGGAATTGGAGCAAATCAATATGATGATCAATTCGATAACAGAGAGTTTAAAGACTGGCTCTAAAACAATTGTAGATCCAGAAAGATGGGACAACATGACATTCCATGGGGATCCTTATTTTCAACAACACTTTGGGATTATGGAAAGGCAGGAATGATTTAGTCTTCAACAAAAACAACAAGAACCCAGACCGAATTATTCATTACAGCATAAAACCTCGCAAGGAATATCAAAGCAGCAAAAGAGAACTCACGGGAGAAAATCACCAAGGAGCCACGATTGGTCAAATGGAGGAGGCCGCCTCGGGACTGTTGGATTTTAAACTCGGATAGAGCCTGCAAAACAAACTCCGGACAAGCGAAAGTAGGAGGATTGATTAGAGATGAGAACGGGAATTGGATAAAATGGTTTATGATAAATATAGGGAGAACTGCCAGCATAATGGCAGAACTGTGGGGATACGACAGGGACTCATGCTCGCCAAATAATCAGGAGTTAATAAACTCATTGCGGAAACTGACGCAAAATTGGTAATCAAAGCCTTAACAAAGAAAGGGTGGATGATATTCAAAAGGAAATGATTTACAGGGATGTGAAGAGCTAAGAAAAGAAGGCTGGATACAAGATATTAGACATATATATATATAGAGAGGGGAATCGATGTGCAGATCGTCTCGCTAATCTAGCATTTGAGAAAGAGGGGAGTTCACATTCTGGAAAACCACCAGAAGAAATAATAAAGCTATTAGAAATGGATTTAAGAGGAGAATGTGTTCAAAGATGGTAGGCTATTATCCATAGCCACTTCATTTGTACAAAAAAAACAATAAATTAATAATTTCATATAATAAACTAAATTAAACAATAAACAATTACCTCACGAACGATGTTTGAGCCTTTTTCTTCATTTCCTTTCTCTCAACAAAATTTTATTCTTACTTCTGTTTTTACCCTAAACTCCCATATCCTATATATAAAGCAAATGAGCTTTGGTGAGCTTCAATAAGTTTGAGCGTTTGAAGGCTCGATATTAGCGTTGAAAGCTGTAATTATTTGAGCGTTGAACGCAGCAATTCAGCAGTAATAATTGTTGCATTTAGTAGTTGAATTAACGCTGCAATAATGCAACTATGACTGCAGGAATCTCGCAGCTATGATTGCAGGAATCTCGGAGCTATGGCATGCAACGCATGCATGAGGGAGCAGCGGGAGCAGGCGTGAAAGTTTAGTCGTCGGGCGTGCATGGCGACCTAGCATGTCGCTGGGCGTGTATGGCGACATACCCCGAGAGCATGCGACGTGCATGGCTCATGCATAGCTCACACGGATGCCCCGGCGACCTCCTACGTCGCCCTGAGTACATGGCGACCTACTCTTGCACTGTGAAATTCACCCTATCTCAACAATTAAACTCGCTAAAACAATATCTCATAAAAATATTCCCACCACAATATCTCGTGAAATTACCCCATAAAATTGTCAACAAAGTTTTAACATTTTAAAACTATTTTAAAGAATCAAATAACTTTAGGCATGAGTTCGTAATAACTACTTCTTGATTTCCTCCGTCAGAAGTAGGGATGGCAAAAAAACCCGAACCCGACGGGGAAAACCAAATTAAACGGATCGGGTTCGGGGATGATAAACAGGGATGAGGATGAGAATGGAGAAAAATCGTTTATGCTAAACGGGGACAGGAACAGGAACGGGTTTAGTAATCTCCGACCCGATAAATATTAAAAATAATTATTATATATATATATATATAACATTAATAAATTTAATTTAAATTAAAAAATTTATATATAAAATTTATATATTTAATTTAAATATATATACTCGGCCCGATACCCGTTTAAATAACTGTTTATGCTAAATGGGGATATCCGTTTCCCTGCGATTTTTCTCGATTACCCGATGGGAATCCCCGTTTAAATCCCCACAATTTTTTAAGCGAAGACGGGTACGAGTTTTTTAAACGGTGACGGGGACCAATACCCGACCCGTTGCCATCTAGAAGCGACATTGATTCAGAGACCCATCCAGGTGTCCGAGTCACGTGGAGCCCCGAACCCAAAATCTGTCTTACTACATAGCTTTCAAGTCAAGAAAATGACTACTCACTTTACTCCCACCAGGTAGCCCGTTACGCACAGTTACTTCCACCCCATTATAACCAAAGAGTAAATTGAGCCGAAGCCATTTGAATTTGAAGAAAGAACAAAGAAAATACACACAAGTAGGATTTCTCACCTGGGTTATCCTCCCTCTCCTAATTTTTCTTCCATTTTAATATAAATGGTGGAAAAGTACTGTTCTTGGCAATCTTCTGCTTCTGTGATGTTAATAATAATCGCAGTAGATTTTCTAATATGAATCATCTGTTGATTTTTTTTGAAGTGTACTCAAGGGTGAAAGTGAGGGTTCAAGAGGAAGAAGAAGATCATTTTCCTCCCCAAAACGACGACCAATCCTCTATGTATTTGAGGCTCATCGAATCTCTATCAAAACAAGGTTTTTTTTTTATTAAAAAAAGGTTATATCTACTTGCTTCAAGTATTTTGAACATTTTCTTTTAGCAGAAAAGGAGAATAAAATCAAATCCCCACCTTCAAATTCAGCTCCGAGAGTCACAAAGGCATATCATTATCAAACCAGTCCAACACCAAGATCTTTATCTGCGTCCAAAGGTTTGATTTTTACATATGAATCGTTTATGAAAATACGTTTCTTATTATATTTATCAGACAGTTTTTCCATTTATCAGATGTCGGAACAATTAAGAACAAGAAGCAGATCGGGAAGAATTTCAAATCAAATGTAAAAACTAGTTCAGTTCCACCCCCTCGGTCTGTTTTGTCCAGTCCTGGTAAAGCTTATTCTTCTATTTAACATCTCGGTTTATCTTAGTACTGTACGAAGGAACTCAAATATGTTTGTTTAAATCTTTGGTTTCAGACAATGATGTGATGATTGGGAACATAAACGAGTTGGATTATGAAAGATCCTCAGCTTCGAAGAAACGTGCAGTTGACATTGTTAACCCTAGTTCAGCTCCCAAAGCGAAGACGGAAAATGTTAACCGGAATCCAATTATTTCACGATGTTCCCCCAAGACTGACATTGTCAGCCAGAGTCCAAAAATAACGCGAAGTTATCCGAATCGTGGTCTTACCGGAAGAATACGGAAGAAGGACCCTCTGCAGCACGTATAGGAGATGGAAAATCAAGTTCTCTTGGAATTTTAACAATTGTATGACCATGCTGCAATGTTCTTTATCTGAATCGAAAGAGAGTTGTTAAGCTAACCAAAAGCCTTCAACCTGTTTCCGAATTCCAATCAATCTACTGTTATCACAAATAATCATTAAAATATTTTAAAATACTTTTTTAGACATTAAATTTTTAAAATTTTTAAAATAAGAATTGTTAGTTATATTATAAAAGGAGTATCGTAAAAGTGGCATGATATGTTACATTAATGTACAATATGTCATTTAATTCATTAATTGTAATTGATAATATATTTCAATATTTTTTAATATTTATGTTGAACTTGATCGATCAATCGAAAATCTTTAAGATGGGAGGTTAATTGACTTTTATAAAAGATATAATGTCAAAAATGTCATTAAAGTTTGACAAAATAGTTATTTTGTCTTATATATACATATATATATATATATATTAAACATTTTGGACTCTAATATTTCATTTTAGGGCAAAAAAGTACTTAGTGATTGATTAAATAGTTACTTTAACACTTACAGCTTTTAGAGCATTTTAACCTTATCATTTTATTTGTAGCATCTCAAAAAGCGGGTTAGTGACTAAAATATAAATTTTGAAAGTTTGATGGTCAAAATAGAAAATTTGGGGAAAGTTTAAAGATATAAGTGGTATTTTTCCCAAAAAGGATTTTATTCCATAAATGGATTTATTTAGTGACCAAATTATAAATTTGGAAAAGATTGGTGACCAAAGTATAAATTTTAAAAAGTTTAGGGACCAAAATATAATTTTAAAAAGTTACAAATGGGTCAAAAAAAAAGGAAATAAATATATTATTTTCCATTTTTAAATGTTGAAAAATAATATTTAATGGTTTAATTTCATATTTAGTTTGGATTGTTGGATTAAAGTGACTGAATTGTAAGTTTTGAAAATTACAAGGAAAAATGGTAAAGTGGAAAAATATTTTGTCTATCTTTGACTGTGGAAGATGATAAGGTTGTTGTAGCTTGGTATTAATGTAAACATCAAGTTTATTAAGGGTAAATTAATATAGATATTTTGAATTCAAAGGTAAATTGGTAATTTAGCATTTAATGAATTAAATATTAATTAAATATTAAAGAAAGATGAAGAATTAGGAGATGAATTCATTCATCTTCTCCGGCACCAACGTTAGCTTCTCCCCAAAGGTAAGAAAATATTTGTTTTTAATTTTTGAGCTAATTCCTTCGAAATTCGAGTAATATCGTGAAATAGGAAAGTGATCTACGCGAAAAACGTTATCATTTGGTACCAATATTTTTTTTATATTCTTGTTGAATTTTAAAAATCTCAAATCTAAGGGTTTATGTTCCTGATAAGATTCATGAAATTGATGAAAATTCTTGATTATTTAGATGTTGTATATTCATTTTTAAGCTTGATTCATGGTTATAACATGTTCAATCTTTCTAGAAATTATTCTTGAAAATTTGAACATGATGAATTTGAGTGAGAAAAGTTATGGAAAAATTATATAAGGTCTAGAAATGATGTTGGAAGTATTCTACAAGCTTTAAAAAATTTGGGGACCATTTTGTAAATTTTGAAAAGTTGGGGGACCAATTCATAATTTTTAGAAAAGTTATAAATGATTGTATAATTGTCTAATAGTTGATGTATTATGCTGGAAATTGATGTTTTGGATTTAAAATGAGCAGTTAGATGTGAAATATGACCATTGAGGAAGTTTGAAAATATTGGTGATTAAAGTGCAACATTCACATAGTTAGTGTATCAATACACTAAAAAGGGAAATGGAAATGGATCTTTCTTTTAGTCTAAGAAATGAAGGATTGAATCGTAATATTTGGAATGCTGATATGGATATTATATGTATGATTGTGTAGATATTGAGCACAAGCAAGTTCTGAAATGACTGCAAAGTTCGGATCAATTCAAAGAGATAAATCATAGAAGTGGATTGGATATATAAAGTGTCAAGGTGAGTGCAATTTAATTTGTACTTATGTTATTGAACAAATATTGACTTGCGATGAGCCAGTGACGGAGTTACTGTGGTAAGAAGTGACTCCTAAAATGTTATTCAATTTGTGATTGATATGATGTTTATGTGGCATGAGTGTATGTGATATATATTATTGCATATGTTACATGAATTGTGTGAATACATGTTAGTGTGATAAGCTATGTGAACTGGTATAAATAGTGTATGTGATTACATAAGTTATATGATATAAACATGTGATATAACATAAGCTAATGAATTATATGATATGAGATAAGACAGACATATGTGGTTATATGAGACATGATATGAAAAATAGGAGAAAAGGAAAATGAGATATGTGAAAGTGAATATATGTTTACAAGACATGATATATGTGCTTACATAAAAACATGAGAAATGATATAAGTTATATTATACGATCTATGTGATTACATGCACATGTAATATATGTTACATGATATGAACCTATGTGATACATGTTATATGATATGAGATATATATGTTTACACATACATGTGGTATGTGACAGAAGAAAAGGTATATATGATCATAAGAGAAATGACGTGAGTATATGAACCTATGAAACATAAGAATAATGCCCATGGTATATGATACGAGAGTTATAAGTATAGTTGGTATGCCAAGAGTCGAGGGTCTACGCGGTCCTTCGGGACATATTGTAACCCCCTAGACCCGGTCTGTAAGTTAAACCCAAACCTAAGTGGTCACATGTCCCATTCAGAGTTTTTTTTATATATATATATCTTACAATACATTATAATAATAATACAGATATATCCAAAAACGATAACAAATACATGTCACCAGATACAGCGAAAAACATATAGAGATATATGTTCGTACAAAATAAGTAGTTGATCTCCCTTATGCTAAATCTGATAATTTACGGTCTGCTGTTATCTGAAAAAGGGTAAAAACTATAGAATGAGCGAAAAACCCAGTGTGTTCCATACAGTGTATATAAAAATATACTGATAAAAATATTCCAGTAAAGTCGGTTTATGCAATCATGTCGTTAAAAAAATATATGAACACTACCCCCAGCCCGTCACATCAGAATGTGTAGGTTCCCCAGAACCATACACCCAGCCCACACATCAGATAAGGCCCTGAGCACAAAGCCGAGGAACCTGCGGATATACTTCCTTCAACAATACCCCTCCAATGATTGTTCATGAATGTATTTGAATGAAAACAATAATTAATTCTTTAAAACTTAAAAGTGTTCATGCTTAAAAATCATATACAGAAATACGGAAATCAGAAGACAAATTAGTAGTATACAGAATTTCAGATATCGAATAATCAATATTCGGAAAATTGTTATAAAATACCGTAACCAGAGATCATATCAGAAATATGCGGTAAATCAGATATCAGATACATAATGTTCAGATATATATTTTAAAACAGAAATAATTAATACTGTCGGGAAACACACCTGTAACAGTCTGAGAAATCAGATAGGGAAGTTTATTACTGGGTTTGTCGATCACGTTCTGCTGCAGCGCTAGATCCTACGAATTGGAAAAATCCATATTGGAATCCTAATATAAATAATCTAAATATTATTTAAATAATATACAGAAACCTACGGGTAATTCTCGTAGTACGCGGTTCAGGCTGATCTAACGAACGGATAACACCAGACCTAATTGATTCTTGCTCAAGTGAAACACGAGTACCTTCATAAAATATTTTTATTGAATAAATCCTTGACCAAATCTCAATTAAATAATCAAAATATTAAAATATTAAGCCTTTTGGGTTTACAAGATCGATTCGGGAATTTCGGGTCAGAATTTGGCAAAACGGACTTCGGAATCAGATTCAGGACGTCGAAAAACATAAAGTATGACTTTCCGAAAATTTAAATTCTGTTAGGATAGGTATTTTCGGAAAAGATTAACGATAGTTTAATAACCGGTCAAAGTTCTGGTCAAAGGAGGTCAACAAAATGTCAACCATTTTACAGAAATAACACCCCTTTTCGAATTAATTCCCAGAATAGCACCAAAATTGAATAAATTCCCAGAATAGCACTGGTCAACGGTCAACAGGTCGAGTCGGGTTAACGGGTCGGGTCGGGTCAAAGGGTCAGGTCGTGACCGGTCAAACCGGTTCAAAACTGGTTAAACTGGTTAAACCGGTTCAAAACTGGTTAAACTGGTTAAATCAGTTTCCAGCTTTCACTCGCCCTGCAGCGGTGCGTGTGGGCGCGTGAGGTGTCCTCCAGGGCTCTAAAAATCACGGAAAAATTCTAAAAATTATTTTGAGCGATTTCGAGATACTTACAAAGATCGGTTCAAATTTTTGAACGGTGGAGAGCTCGATTTCATCAAATCGGAAACTTTGACCGCTTCACCTCCCCACGCGCCGCCGTCGACGGAGACCTAGGGTGACACCGTCGGACTCGGAACGGCACAAGGAACACGATGGTGCAGGAGGTGTCGTAAACGGAGCAACGATCGACGATGAATTTAGGATTTTCTAGGCGATTGAGCTAAAAAAAACGTCGATGCTTTGACTTGAAATTCACGATGTTTGGTAGTGTTTCGCTTCAATTAAATTGAGGGGATTGTTCCTGACTCGATAACGAACACGATGGTGCTTTCAAAACGGCGATCGGAATTCGGACGACGTCGGGATCGTCGTCGGTAGTTGAGGTTGGGAGAGGGAATTTGGGAGGAATTGGTTTCTGATTTCCAGAAACAAACTCCCGTAATATACACCAAACTTACCCATTTTTCTTGGGTAAATTCAGGGCTTGGTCCCTGAATTTTCTTTAACTCTAAAACAAGCTACAAGTTTTAAAATCTTTCAATTTAGTCCCCACAAATTTACAAATTTTCACAATTAAAACCTCAATTCCCAATTAAATATTATTTTGAAATTTTTGAGTTGTTACAATTCTCCCCATCTACAAGAAATTTTGTCCTCAAAATTTACCTTATGAAAACAAATGAGGAAATTGAACCTCCATTGACTCCAATGTCTCCCAAGTAGCTTCTGAGGGCTACGATTACTCCACTGAACTTTGACCATTGGAATACGCCTATTCCGAAGAACTCAGTCATACCTTTCTAAAACCTGAACAGGTTCCTCCTCATATGACAAATCAGGTCTCAGCTCTACCTCATCAACCTGAATGATGTGATCTGGATTTGGACGGTATCGCCTCAACATAGATACATGAAAAACATCATGAATACGACTGAGCTGGGAAGGCAACTCAAGCTGATAAGCAACAGGTCCAACTTTCTTCAGAATACGATACGGCCCAATAAATCGCGGACTCAGTTTACCCTTACGTCCAAATCTCAATACTTTCTTCCATGGAGATACCTTGAGAAAAACCTGATCTCCAACCTCAAACTCGATATCCTTACATCGCTTATCTGCGTATGACTTCTGCCTATCAAATGCCTCTCTTAAGCGATCACGGATCAGTCTGACAGTATCTTCAGTCTCTCGAACCAAGTCTGGACCCAAAGTTTTTCTATCATGCAACTCTGTCCAACATATAGGAGTACGACATCTATGTCCATATAGAGCCTCATACGGTGCCATACGAATACTCGTCTGATAACTATTATTGTAAGAAAACTTAGCTAATGGCAAGAAATCTTCCTAACTACCACGGAAATCAATCACACAACCTCGTAACATATCCTCCAACACCTGAATCACTCGCTCAGACTGTCCATCAGTTTGAGGATGAAAAGCTGTACTGAAATTCAAACGAGTACCCAGAGCCTCGTGCAAAGCTTTTCATAACCTGGAAGTGATCTCGGATCTCGATCAAATATGATAGACAACGGAACACCATGAAGTCTAACGATCTCAGAAATGTACAACTTAGCCAATTTATCCAGAGAATAATTAACCCGAATAGGGATAAAGTGCGCTGACTTGGTGAGTCGATCAACAATCACCCAAATAGAATCCTTTTTGGAATGAGTTAGAGGAAGACCAGTAACAAAGTCCATCGTAATACGCTCCCATTTCCACTCAGGAATCTTAATTGACTGTAACAATCCAGACGGATGCTGGTGCTCTGCCTTAACCTGCTGACAAGTCAAACACCTCGCCACAAAATCTAAAATATTCTTCTTCATACCAGTCCAAAAGTAGCGCTCTTTGAGATTATTGTACATTTTGTCCCCACCAGGATGCATAGCATAAGGACTACTATAAGCTTCCTGAAGAATAATCCGTCTCAACTCATCATCTTTAGGGACGCAGTAACGACCGTGAAAGCACAAAATACCATCTTGATCCATAGTATACTCCGAACTCGATCCTTATTTAACTAATTCAATAATGGGAAGCAACGAGCTATCAAGGAGTTGTTTGGCCTTAATCTCCTCGGCCAAAGTAGGTTTAACCTGTAACTCTGCTAACAGACTATTATCATCAAATAAGCTCAAGTTGGCAAATAAGGCTCTGAGATCTGATATCGCCTTACGGCTCAAGGCGTCTGCCACTACATTAGCCTTCCCTGGATGATATTCTATCTCAAAATCATAGTCCTTTAAAAGCTCCAACCAACGACGCTGTCTCAAATTCAATTCTTTCTGAGTAAGCAGATACTTCAGACTCTTATGATCAGTATAGATATAACACTTTTCTCCGTAGAGGTAGTGTCTCCATATCTTTAAAGCAAAATCCACAGCAGCTAATTCCAGATCATGAGTAGGATAGTTACGCTTATGCGGCTTTAACTGATGTGACGCATAAGCGACAACCTTCCTATCTTGCATCAAGACACATCCTAATCCAGAATGAGAAGCATCACTGTAGACAGAAAAATCCTTCCCAAATTCAGGCTGAATCAATACTGGGGCTTGAGTTAGAACAGTCTTCAATTTCTCAAAGCTAGCCTGTTGGTCCTCAGACCAGACAAATGGAACATCTTTCCTTAATAGTTTCGTCAGAAGAGCTGCAATAAGGGAGAACCCCTCAACGAAACGACGGTAGTAACCAGCTAAGCCCAAGAAACTACGGATCTCAGAGATGTTTCTGGGTTGCTTCCAATTCAGAATAACCTCCACTTTGCTCGGATCCACCTGAATACCATCAGCAGAGACGATATGTCCAAGAAAAGTCACTTCGCTGAGCCAGAACTCGCACTTGCTCAACTTAGCGTATAGCTTATTCTCCCTTAGAGTCTGAAGAACAATCCTTAAATGCTCCTCATGTTCTGTTTCACTTCTAGAATACACCAGTATGTCATCAATGAATACAACTAAAAACTGGTCCAAATAAGGTCGAAACACCCTATGCATCATATCCATAAAAGCAGCAGGGGCATTAGTTAACCTGAATGACATCACTAAAAACTCATAGTGCCCATATCGAGTACGGAAAGCAGTCTTCGGAATATCCGAATCTTTCACTTTGAGTTGATAATAACCAGATCTCAAGTCTATCTTTGAAAAGATAGAAGCCCCTCGAAATTGGTTGAATAGATCATCGATCCTGGGCAGAGGATATTTGTTTTTAACCGTGAGCTTGTTGAGTTTCCTATAATCAATACAGAGTCTCAATGTCCCATCTTTCTTCTTGACAAAGAGAACTGGGGCTCCCCACGGTGATACACTGGGTCGGATAAATCCCCTGTCCAACAACTCCTGGAGTTGGATTTTCAGTACCTTAAGCTCCTTTGGGGTCATACGATAAGGAGCCATTGAAACCGGGGAGGAACCAGAATAGACTTCAATCTCAAACTCGACTTCTCTATCTGGAGGTAATCCAGGTAACTCCTCGGGAAAAACATCGGAAAATTCCTTGACAATTCGGATGCCTTCAATATCTGATTGAGATCTCTTAGTGTCCAAAATATAAGCAAGAAACGCCTCGGAACCCTTCCTGATCATCTTCTCCGCTACCAAGGCAGACACAACATTCGTCAGAAATCCACGTCGTTCCCCGATCATTACAATCTTTCGATTATCTGGGGTCTTCAGAACAACTCTCTTAGTCTCAAAATCAATATTTACTCGATGTTTTTCCAACCAATCTACGCCGAGAATCAAATCGAACTCTTCAAAAGGTAACTTCATCAGGTCAGCCAGAAAAATCTCCCCCATTAATCTCAATAGGGCACTCTCTAAAAATACGATCCAACACGATGGATTTGCCTAAGGGACTTTGAACTATCACCGAATGCTCAGTATTCTCAACAGGAATATTTAGACCCTTAGAAACAGAATGTGATACATAGGAATTTGTAGAGCCACTATCAAACAATGCAAAGTATGGAACTGAATGAATAGTAACAGTATATGCAGTCACATTAGGCCCATCACGATCTTGTCGAAGTCTGGCAGTGTAAACCAATGCAGGCTGTCTGGCCTCAGATTTGACTGGACCCATACTCTGAGATGCTCGGCCTCTACTAGCCGATCCAGGTGCTCTCTCTTGAGTACGACCACCCGCAGGAGTCTGAACAGTACTCTGAGTACGAGCGGGAATACGAGCTGGTGTCTGAATTACAGTAACTGACATTAGACAATCCTTTATAAAATGGTCACCAGAACCACATTTAAAACAGGTGCCAAATTTTCTCATGCATTCCCCAAGATGATGTTTCCCACAATAATCACATGTCCGCAAAGATTATAACCCAAAAGATCCACCATGTCTAGAAGGCTGAACAGCTGAAGAACCAGATGCAGCAGGTCTGACACTCACACCGCCTCTCTGAAAGGAATCACCCCTGACTCTTTTGCTAGGTTATGCAGAAGAATCAACAGAACCAGAAGGCCTCCTGAATCGATTCTGGGCTCGATCACTCTCTCTCTTGTGCTCTATACCCAATCGCTCTATTTCCTCAGCAGTCTTGGCTATCTCAACCAAGGCGTCAAAATTCCTCTCTCGATGGGTAGCGACTCGACTCCTGATCTCATACCTGAGTCCATTCTCGAACCTCAAGCATCGATCTGCCTCAGTGTTAACAAGTACAGGGGCATAGCGACTCAATCAGATGAACTCAACCTCGTAGTCCATAACAGTCATATTACCCTGCTCCAGATTCTGAAACTCCTGGCGTCGTTCCTGCAGATATCTCTCTCTGACGTAACGACTCCGGAAACGTGTCTTAAAAAGTTCACATGTTAACTGGTTTCTCGGAATACTACCAGAAATTGATTGCCACCATCTGAAGCTTTCTTTCTTCAACATAGTTAGGGCCCCCTTTAACTTTTGCTCAGGTATGAGGTCCATCTCATCCATAATCCTCTCTGTGTCCTCCAGCCAATACTCATCGTCTGTTGGAGGTCCACCAGTAATACCCTCGAATGGAATTACACCAGCATCGACCAAAGAATTTGAAATATCCACTGCAGTCATGTTACTAGGGGCTCTAGCAGCTCTCTGAAAAATGAGGAAGATAGCTCTGTTAATGGCATCTTCATTCATCTCAGTATCCTCATCCTCAGTGACGGGAGGATCTTTCACAGGAGTAAACTGATCATCTTGAGAAAGAGTCGGATCTACTAGCGGAACAGGAGGATCATGTGGTGACATCGGATCGTCTATCGTAACCGAAGGTCGAGTGATTCGCCCTCTACCACGTCCACGTCCTGTCCTACGACCTCTAGCAGCATTCATCGTTGGATCTATAAGGCTCTACAGAAAGAATTTAAAACATATGTCATATTAGCATCAGGGATCTCAAGAAAACTTTTAAATCATAACATAAGGTGACACGTTTTTTTTTCTTCAAAATTTCTTAAAAATCCAAAGTTTAGGACCCATATACAGTCCGAGTGTTTAAAACCGAAGGCTCTGATACCACCAAATGTAACCCCCCAGACCCGGTCTGTAAGTTAAACCCAAACCTAAGTGGTCACATGTCCCATTCAGAGTTTTTTTATATATATATCTTACAATACATTATAATAATAATACAGATATATCCAAAAACGATAACAAATACATGTCACCAGATACAGCGAAAAACATATAGAGATATATGTTCGTACAAAATAAGTAGTTGATCTCCCTTATGCCAAATCTGATAATTTACGGTCTGCTGTTATCTGAAAAAGGGTAAAAACTATAGAATGAGCGAAAAGCCCAGTGTGTTCCATACAGTGTAAATAAAAACATACTGATAAAAATATTCCAGTAAAGTCGGTTTATATAATCATGTCGTTAAAAAAAATATATGAACACTACCCCCAGCCCATCACATCAGAATGTGTAGGTTCCCCAGAACCATACACCAATCCCACACATCAAATAAGGCCCTGAGCACAAAGCCGAGGAACCTGCGGATATACTTCCTTCAACAATACCCCTCCAATGATTGTTCATGAATGTATTTGAATGAAAACAATGATTAATTCTTTAAAACATAAAAGTGTTCATGCTTAAAAATCATATACAGTAATACAGAAATCAGAAGACAAATTAGTAGTATACAGAATTTCAGATATCGAATAATCAATATTCAAAAAATTGGTATAAAATATCGTAACCAGAGATCATATCAGAAATATGCGGTAAATCAGATACATAATGTTCAGATATATATTTTAAAACAGAAATAATTAACACTGTCGGGAAACACACCTGTAACAGTCTGAGAAATTAGATTGGGAAGCTTATTACTGGGTTTGTCGATCACGTTCTGCTGCAGCGCTAGATCCTACGAATTGGAAAAATCCATATTGGAATCCTAATATAAATAATCTAAATATTATTTAAATAATATACGGAAACCTACGGGTAATTCTCGTAGTACGCAGTTCAGGCTGATCTAACGAACGGATAACACCGGACCTAATTGATTCTTGCTCAGGTGAAACACGAGTACATTCATAAAATATTTTTATTGAATAAATCCTTGACCAAATCTCAATTAAATAATCAAAATATTAAAATATTAAGCCTTTTGGGTTTACAAGCTCGATTCGGGAATTTTGGGTCAGAATTTGGCAAAACGGACTTCGGAATCAGATTCAGGACGTCGAAAAACATAAAGTATGACTTTCTGAAAATTTGAATTCTTGGTCAAAATCAAAGTCAACGGGTTTGACTGACGATTTGGAGACTTTCAGGTTCGAATTTGGTGAAATGGACCCCAAAAACGGATTCGAGATGTCGAAAACTGTCAGGATAGGTATTCTCGGAAAAGATTAACGATAGTTTAATAGCCGGTCAAAGCCGATCAAAGTTCTGGTCAAATGAGGTCAACAAACTGTTAACCATTTTACAGAAATAGCACCCCTTTTAGAATTAATTCCCAGAATAGGTGAAACACGAGTACCTTCATAAAATATTTTTATTGAATAAATCCTTGACCAAATCTCAATTAAATAATCAAAATATTAAAATATTAAGCCTTATGTGTTTACAAGCTCGATTCGGGAATTTCGGGTCAGAATTTGGCAAAACGGACTTCGGAATCAGATTCAGGACGTCGAAAAACATAAAGTATGACTTTCTGAAAATTTGAATTCTTGGTCAAAATCAAAGTCAACGGGTTTGACTGACGATTTGGAGACTTTCAGGTTCGAATTTGGTGAAACAGACCCCAAAAACGGATTCGGGACGTCAAAAATTGTCAGGATAGGTATTCTCGGAAAAGATTAACGATAGTTTAATAGCCGGTCAAAGCCGGTCAAAGTTCTGGTCAAATGAGGTCAACAAACTGTCAACCATTTTACAGAAATAGCACCCCTTTTCGAATTAATTCCCAGAATATCACCAAAATTGAATAAATTCCCAGAATAGCACTGGTCAACGGTCAACGGGTCAAGTCGGTCAACGGGTCGGGTAGGGTCGGGTTAACGGGTCGGGTCAACGGGTCGGGTCGTGACCGGTCAAACCGGTCAAAACCGGTTAAACCGGTTTCCAGCTTTCACTCGCCCTGCGGCGGCGCGTGTGGGCACGTGAGGTGTCCTCCGGGGCTCTAAAAGTCACTGACAAATTTCTAAAAATTATTTTGAGCGATTTCGAGATACTTACAAAGATCGGTTCAAATTTTTGAACGGTGGAGAGCTTGATTTCATCAAATCGGAAACTTTGACCGCTTCACCTCCCCACGCGCCGCCGTCGACGGAGACCTAGGGTGACACCGGCGGACTTGGAACGGCACAAGGAACACGATGGTGCAGGAGGTGTTGTAAACGGAGCAACGATCGACGATGAATTTAGGATTTTCTAGGCGATTGAGCTAAAAAAACGTCGATGCTTTGACTTGAAATTCACGACGTTTGGCAGCGTTTTGCTTCAATTAAATTAAGGGGATTGTTCCTGACTCGATAACGAACACGATGGTGCTTTCAAAACGGCGATCGGAAATCGGACGGCGTCAGGATCGTCGTCGGAAGTTGAGGTTGGGAGAGGGAATTTGGGAGGAATTGGTTTCTGATTTCCAGAAACCAACTCCCGTAATATACACCAAACTTATCTACTTTTCTTGGGCAAATTCAGGGCTTGGTCCCTGAATTTTTTTTAACTCTAAAACAAGCTACAAGTTTTAAAATCTTTCAATTTAGTCCCCAAAAATTTACCAATTTTCACAATTAAAACCTCAATTCCCAATTAAATATTATTTTGAAATTTTTGGGTTGTTACACATATACAGAGGTCCTTCGGGAAAAATACATAGGTCATTCGGGATAAATTTCACATGCTCCTAGTGGGACCCCATACGAGCTGTAGTGACAGTATTAGTGCACAACCTCAATGAACTCACATACCTTAAGTTCTCACAGGTGTACATGGGCTAATAAAGAGATTAAACAAATATACTGAATGTGATATGTATATGTGATTTGATATATGGAATAAATTACAGGATTCATGTATTGGTGTATTGCTTGGTTAATGCATGATATATTGATATTGATAATGATATATGTATATGTGTATTAGTTATATGAAATGATATATGTTTTTAGTTATATGAACTGTATTTCTTTATGAAATGATATATGATGTGTATAAATGATAAGTATATAGATATATGATAAAAGGTATTAATGATAATAATAGGATAATGATAAGGAATAAGATAATCATATATGTACATGTGTGAACTTAATATATGAATGGAAATATGATTGTGTATAATATGATAGTAGTAATTGTTCATGCATGATTATAAGTTAGAGTTTTTATTATATGTTTTATATGCCTCACTAAGTCAACGACTTAGCATGTGATTGTTTCACACGTAGGTTTCGAGAAGAGGAAGATTGATAAAAGTTATGCAAGACATGTCAGTTTCTCCTTTCCAAAGATCAAATCAAAAGAGAATTGAATAATATGCATTTTGTAATAATGATAGTGGTTGGCATGTAAATAAAGATTTGAATCCGATATGTTTTAATCGGTTTTATAAAATTCATATAAATGAGTTTTGTAATGTTTTAAACGTATATATGTAAACGGTAAATATTTAGCGACGAAAGGTTAATTTTTAAGAGTTTATGTATGTTTTACGGAAGTATTGTAGCAGTACTGTATCGGTATCCTGTAGCATGGTATCGATACCATAGCAACAATCTGGTAAAATTTTAGCATTCGGTACTGTTCACGGTATTGTTCATTACTGTTCACGGTAATGTTCATTAATGTTCACAGTATTGTTCATTAATGTTCACGGTAATGTTCATTAATGTTCACAGTATTGTTCATTAATGTTCACGGTAATGTTCATGAAAACGTTTTTTTTTCTTCAAATTTGTTATAACGAACATAATTCAACAATATATGATCTTTTTTTTATTAATATAAGTTCAAACGTTTGGTTATTTTGTAAGAACATCGTTTTAAAAAATCAATATGACATCTCAGACTCGTATCCGGGTCGGGTACGGGTTGGGGGTGTTACATTATTATAGGATAAAAGGTTTCATATTTAGAGTGTTTATCGTTTGTTAACTAACAATTTCTATCAACAGAGGGACCTTTTTGACTCAAAAATAAAACATTAGAAGTCAAAATGCTAAAATAAAGATCAAAATGAATATTTAATCAAACATTGGAGACATATTTTGTCATTATATCTTTAAAAATGGTATAATATCAGAAAACACCCATGATGTTTGATTAAATATTCACTTTGGTGTCTATTATTTTTTTAACATTTTAATAAAAAGGCCACTAACATTTGTTTAAGCAATCATTTTGGTCATATTCTTTCTTTTTGGAGCATTTTAGCCATTAACATTTTATTATAGGTTAAAAAAACTCTTATTTTAGAGGGTTAATCATTTGTTGACTAACAATTTCCATCCACATGAGTTTTTTTATCCTAAAATAAAATGTTAGTGGTTAAAATGTTAAAAATAGAGATTAAAATGACTATTTAATAAAATTTTAAAAGTGTTTTGTTACTAAAAGAAATAAATGAAAGCTTACATTTTATAAAGCAATGGTTAATAGATTGATATTTGAATAAAAAACAACAAATTAGCAGCAACCAGCAAGCAAGGTACTAGATAAGCCCAATTAATTTGGTCCAAAACGAACAAGGAAGGCCCAGTTGTCTACCTTCCTAAGGTCCCGCCACCTGGCACTTCAAACCCTCCTTAAAATCCCAACGGCTCAGATCAAAACCACAGTGAAAAATTTAACGGCTCAGCTTCACTTCCAGTTCCACGTAACCCAAAGAATAAAACCCGCCACGCCCTGTTGCCCTAGCTTTCCTTTCTCCGATTTGTTCTCTATCCTTCGTCCGTCTCTCACGAAAAAAATATTGAAAAAGAGAGAGAAACTCCGAAGAACTTTGTAAAAAAACCTTCTTAAATTTACTAAAATCACTCCTAATTGTTGATTCTGGAACTCGCCTCAGAAGACGACGCCGTCTTCTCCTTCTTCTGGTACGTGTCCAACCATTTCCTTGTTTTCTCTCTACATCAATTTATCCAATTTAGGGTTTTGGTCTGTTAAAACTGTTTAAGATTTGGTTATCGATTTATGTTCAAGTTTGAGGTTTATAGAATGAACTGTTTTACCTTGTTCTTAATTGCTATTAACCAGGTTTGGTTCTAGCCTTTCCCGGCGATAAACAACTTTATTCTTCCTACAAATTAGTATTAATTATAAATTCAGTTAAGTTAATGTTACTTTTCTGTTATTTCACGATCATTTCTCTAAAAACTAAAGTTCTCTTCCTGTATGTTTGTTGTGTGTTGGAATTAGTAAAAATTAGGAATTTATTAGTGAAAAACATGCCTAGTTAAATCTTTTGTTATTTCATTTTGATTTACATTAGCTTTGTGCTTATCTCCAATGATTTTATGTAGATTTTTTTTTTGTTGATTTTGGGTTGGTATTGTTTTCATGTAAAATAATGCATGAAATACTTCTCTTGGTTGTTAGTTTGAGTTTGCATACTCCAGATCAAAGTTTCTGAGCTCAAATGGGAGATAGTGAAGCAGTAGCTGCAGACTCATCAGCAATGAGGGATTATACTTTAGCTGCTTATAATTCTATTGGTTCTGGTGCTTACTCCTCTGAGGTTACAGCAGATCCTACTGCTTCTGGTGGTGACCCAAATTCTGCTGGTGAACAAGGTCAAATCAGTGTAATATATGACAGTAAGCCTGCTGGTGGATCAACAGATGAGAATGCTCTTGCAGTTGGAAATACTGCAGCAGATGAATCAAAAGCTGCTGGTTCTAATTATCCTTTAAATGGAAATGCTGTTAGTGAAGCAGGAAATGCAACAACAGTTGAGAATGGAGGTGTTTTTGATACTGTAGGTGGAGTTTCATCTGTACCTGAGTTTGTGGATGGATCTGGTATGTTTTTCTCTGGCATGTTTGTACATGTAGCTTCACAAGGTACTTCTATTATTTATGTTAGTGTTGAAGGGTGCATTATGTAATGTGAATTGCAAACCTGCTCAATGGTAACCTTAACTCATTCTCTACATGAAAATCAATTGTTGTTAGGGAATAATCTTTATTTCCACGTATAATTCTAAACTGAATTTTTTTTATTGTCTTTGTGCTATGTTCTCACCTGCAATAAAGAAACAAAGAAGTTGGCTTAGCAAATGAATTTTATATTTCGTTTCATTTTTTTGCTATTTGTATCTCAAATTTGCAAGCCTAGAGTATGCCATAATTCTTAGAAGCTCTAATAGCAAGAGAACGGCCTTACTCCCTGGCACTCTTCTATGAGGCTTTGTTCCTGATCAACTTGACTTGGATCATTGTTCTTGGGACCTCTGCAGTATACTCTTAGTTTTTGACTAAAAACAACTTATTCAACATTATACCTTCCCTTCTTAGTATTGTTATTATAGTATTTAAATTTTAGTGAATCTGAAACTCACTTGCTTTTTTTTCTCACTTCTAGCACCAACTCTGTCTGGTGAAGAGGAACGTTTGTGGAGTATTGTGAGAGCTAATTCGTTGGATTTTAATGCTTGGACTACATTGATCGAGGAAACAGAGAAGCTTGCAGGGGTATGTGAGCATGAACTTTTGTTGGATGGGGGATAAGTGAACAAACACTGTAGGCTTCTAAATGTTGGAAATTTTGTTAGCTAGTTATATGTTTCATGGATTTAAATTGAGGCTGTGCGTGTGTTTTAGGTCACAGACGTAATGGATTCTTATTATGGTTAATTACATTAAATATTGCGATGAATATTTGCGGCTGAGAGACAAGACTGCAGAATAGCAACTGTGATACTAGATTGCCACTGCTATTTAAATCAGTGATATGTTGCCAATTTGGGTGGGTGGGTAGGAGATGGGGAAAGGAAAGTAAAATAATCATAAGATGTGAAATTATTCGTTTACCCTCTTAATCTTTACATAAGTAATTTTATAATAAGTATATAACTGAAAGGTCATTATAAATTATAATCGATCTTTGTCTTTCCTTTCCACTGTTTAACCAAGCAAAGATTGCAAAAACTCTTTCTCTTTCCTTTTTCTTACTAATTTTAATCATCCAAACAAAAAACACATATGCCAATATGCATATATCAATTCCTTTCCTTTACCCTCCTTTCCTTTCTTTTTCCTTTATAATTGTTTTCCAAATATAGTAAAATGAATATAATCCGGGGAGGGACTGGAGGGCCACCTTAGTAACTTTGAGAAAATTGATGTAATTTTGTTTAAAGGTTTCTTTAGTGGGGTTTGAGGGAAGATCACTCATCTCTGTGTTATTTTATATTTTCTTTTTCCTCTTCGCTTCTAATAATCACCCCAAACTTGGTGGTTTCCGTGTGTATGAACTCCTGATGTTCATTATTTTTCTACGTTTTTTGTCTTGTTTGCCAACTGATGTTTTTGTCTATATCTGCTTGCAGAACAATATCATGAAAATTCGAAAGGTTTATGATGCCTTCTTGGCCGAGTTTCCTTTGTGCTATGGTTATTGGAAAAAGTATGCGGATCATGAAGCACGCATAGGCTCCATGGACAAAGTTGTAGAAGTCTATGAAAGGGCAGTTCAGGGAGTGACATATTCTGTGGATATTTGGGTCCTATATTGTGCTTTTGCCGTTGAAACATATGGAGATCAAGAAACCATCCGAAGGTAATACATGCTAATGTGTGTTGTTCTTCCTGGTTTCCATTAGGTCTTGATTGTCTGCTTTTATCAGATATGAGAATCTGCTGATTGTTGTTGCTTTCTAATATAATTTTGGTATGCATTCAACTGCGAGTCCTATTCATGGAAAAAAGGCTGGATAGGGATGTACTTTTTGAAGTCTTTTTCTCCTGTTTATTCCCTTGTTTGTGAGTCTAATGTAACAATTTTAGGATATTGACTATGTTCCTGAGCTCTTTAGACTTCCTATTACTATTACTCTTTGAAGCCCATATCATAGTAATGTAATCATCTATGAATTATTACTTTAACTTTGACAAGTTGAGTTGCATCAATATGGAAAATGCTGCTGGAAGATATCATCCCTTAAAGGTCTAGATGGTCTCTAATCTATCATTGCTTTATCTTGGACATTTGATTTTTATCTGGAAGATAAATGCAGCTTCTTTACATGTCTAGAGTGAATTGTTCCTTCTGCTTCGACATTGCTTCCACTGTCTTATGTATGTAGACGTGCTTGCATTGCCTGTATGGTCTTTGTTGTACCTGATAATTATTCTGTTTCATGATGTTTCAGGCTTTTTGAACGAGGATTAGCATATGTTGGAACTGATTATCAATCTTTCCCTCTTTGGGATAAATACATTGAATATGAATACATGCACCAGGAGTGGAGTCGTCTTGCTGCTATTTATACTAGAATATTAGAGAACCCTAATCAACAGCTAGATAGGTATTTTAACAGGTAAGCTCTTTTTGTGTCTCTTCATGTCTATTTTTTGTGTTATTGGCATGTTTACATTAGGTTACCATGTTGCTACAATATCTGAATTCTTTTAGTGAAATTGGCCAAACTTATGCAATAACCTTGCTATCGTGGTTCCGTTTGGTTGTCACTCTTTCTCCTTGCTCTTTATATTCACACCTTTTGCTTCTTAAACATTGGTATAAAGAAAGGGGGGAAAAAGAGGAAAAAGAAATAGATAAAAGTGGCAGTAAATCATGCTTTTTTGGTTGCATATGGGTATGATAAATTTGGAAATTTTACTTTTTATAAATGCTTGCAAAGCTTGAACTCAATCCATTAAATCCATTTTTGCTTTTACATATAAAGTTAAATCTTTTTCTTCCAGTATCAGAAGTAGATATGAAATGGAGTCACGGTGAAATATTCTCTATTCACTTATTAAATTTGAAGCAGTAGTGGTATATTTCTCTTAAGTTGTTTCTTCGTACCAGTTCAAATTTATTTCAAAGTCACATCATGCCCATTTAAAGGACAATTTTTTATATTGCTAGAGTATTAACGTATGTTGATTTTTTTTTTGGTATTCTTATAAATTCATTTAAGAGAATGCATATGTACTTCTGAAGGAGACACTACAAAGTTTGGGACTTGTGGGCACTAGTTTGAATCTTGGAGTGGGGGTAATGAGGTTTATGTGGTGGGAGAGCTACCTCTCATTGGATAGTTTAAAATGCATTGCATTTTAATTTCACGTTACCTTCTAAAATAGTGATTCTATGGATGATTATGCACATAGTGCATCATGTTATTTCGCTTATTGTTCTTTCAACTTCATTATCCTCTGATGTCAATGGTATTACAGCTTTAAAGAGTTGGCTGGAAGTCGACCTTTGTCAGAATTAAGAACAGCCGAGGAAGCTGCTGCCAATGTATCAGGTGCAGTTTCAGAGGCTGATGGACAAGTCAATGAAGGAGAGGTTCATCCTGATGTTGCGGAGCAAACTCCAAAAACTGTAACTGCTGGCTCAACAGAAGCAGAAGAGTTGGAGAAGTCTGTTGCCATTAGAGAAGAGCTATATCAGAAAGCCAAAGAGCTCGATTCTAAGATCATTGGTTTTGAAACAGCTATTAGAAGGCCATACTTTCATGTTCGGCCCCTCAATGTTGCTGAGCTTGAAAACTGGCATAACTACCTGGACTTTATAGAAAGAGAGGGTGACTTCAATAAGGTATTTGAGTTCGTTTTGTTCATCTTTTATTTTAGCTATGGTTCGTAGTGTTCAGTTGTCCTGTTTGTTATATATTGACTTACAGTTAAGTAACATCTGCTGCATCATTTGCCTTATTGGCTAAATCGTTGGGTGAAGCAACTTTTTTAAATGGGAAATGTACTGAGACTAAAGCATGGACCTTCGATTTGGTTTCTTTGAGGCTAAGTACTTCAAACGCTCATTTTTCAGTGGACATTTTTAGGTTTGTAATGTATTGAACAGTGAATTCATTTTATATATTTTAAAGTTCCAATGTTATGCCTGCAGGTGTGTTCTTGTCTTCCTAACCATTTATGTGTCAGGCAATGGGGGTCCCATCATATTTGAGGGGCCTCTCTGTTCCAACAATGGAGTATTTCTTATGCATTTCTCCTTGTGCTTTGTATCGTCCTTTGTTGTCTTGGTGCACCAGATATCTTTCTAATTTTTACATTTTCATTGGTAAAATAGGTGGTCAAATTATATGAAAGGTGCCTTATAGCGTGTGCCAATTATCCTGAGTACTGGATACGATATGTTTTATGTATGGAAGCCAGTGGAAGCATGGATCTTGCTAATAATGCCCTTTTGCGTGCTACACAAGTTTTTGTCAAGGTATGAAGTGATAGATTGTGTTTGATAAAAATTGCTATGTGGATGAGTTTTACCACCCTTTTAGAACAGCTTTTCAAGTTTCAATTGCCAGAGTGAAACTCTCATTTAAATATTTTAATCAGAATTATTCTTAAAAAAGCTTGTACGCAATTTTTTTCTATTTTTTTTGGGTTTGTTTTTGGTAGAATAAAATCCATGAACCTTTTTTACAATATCATTAGCAACCTTCGAATAAAAAGAAGTAAAAAAGGTAAAGGTTGATCTCGAATGTCAAGACAATGTTGATGGTAATGTGGGAGCAGTATGGTTTTCAGTCAAATTCTCTTGTAATTTTTAACCTATTGGGATGGGAGATCATTGCACATTTTTAAAGATGGCACAGTTAGGAATTTGGAACCTTTTTTCACAAAATATTATTTGATGGAAACTAGCACTTTCCACTTGTGTATTCACCTACTGATTCGGTGCCTTGAGTGAATTAATTGAAGAAAGAACCCATTATGTTTCATTTATTTTTTTTTTCTCACAGTTTGGAAACTATTTGAGACATGGCCTAGTTTTTACTATCACATACAGCTCTTGTTTATATTTTTTTACAGGACGTGTATAATATCTAGGTGTTTGTGTGGCATCTTAAATGATGGCATCATGCTAGTTGCAACAATTTGCTTTGTGTTGCATTTCACTGGTATTTTATTTGTTATCGATATTTGACAGAGGCAACCAGAGATCCATCTTTTTGCGGCTCGATTCAAGGAGCAGAATGGGGACATACAAGGTGCTCAAGCTGCATATCAACTCGTTCACAGTGAAATATCACCTGGTCTTCTTGAAGCAATTATCAAGCACGCAAATATGGAACACCGTCTGGTATGATTATATGGTTGTTGATGTGTCTTGTTGTAAAAAACTTTATTTGTTCCTAAGGGGTTGTTTATCTTGATTCTGCAGGGGAAAATCGAAGATGCCTTCTCTTTATATGAGCAAGCTATTGCCATTGAAAAAGGAAAAGAGCATTCTCAAACATTACCGATGCTGTATGCACAATACTCTAGATTTTCATACTTGGTAGGTGGCTGTGTTTGTGATGCCTAATCGCTCCATTTTGTTACGGATCAGTGAAATGGAAATGGATTTTTTCTTTGGTTTAGGGGTCAATGTCAATATCATTAGTTGTTTTTTTTTAAAGAATGAGATGAACTTTATAAATCACCTTTGGCTGAACCTGTGTCTAAATATCTACTTTTCTAATATTATATTACAAATGTTCTAAATATTTTATTGTTAATGTTCTAGTTTCAAAACTACAATAGGAAGTATGTTATATGATGGCATTACTCTGTGACCACTACGATATGGGCATTTGTGTTCTGTTTATAGATTGCATAACAACCAATGCCCAGTTATCATTCTTAATTCATCATGTATTCCACACCAGAAGCCAGACTTTTGTTTTAAATTTCTGTAAACACACCTGCGTATCTTATGATATTTAAGGAGGTTTCCATGTTATTTGATTTGTGTAGGACTAAAAGGAAATTTTATTTAACTCATTTTTGTTGTCTGTTTCCTTTTGCCTGATTGCCGTTTACTTCCAATTGTTTATTGTCTTTGCCAAAATCTCTCTAACCTTACATTGTTATTCCCATTTTTTTTGTTTTGGTAGGTTTGTGGAAATGCAAAGAAGGCTAGGGAAATTTTAGCTGGGACACTTGATAATGTCCAACTGTCTAAACCGTTCCTTGAGGTTCTCTCTCAAAAGCACTCAGACACGCTACTTTCTCTGAACATTCTCCTCTGGTATCTGATCTATGATTTTGCTTTTGTTTTACATGTAGGCCTTAATACATTTTGAAACAATTTTGCCTCCACCAAGGCAGATTGATTATTTAGAGTTATTAGTTGACAAGTTTATAGCCCCAAACTCAGATGGCAGTGCTGCAGACAAGGAAGATCTATCTAGCATATTTTTGGAGGTAATAGGGCTGCTTCTTTTTTCTAAAAAAAAAAAGAAAAGTAAAAGAAGTTGCTTGCTAGTGACCTGCTTATTGACAATATTCAATGTAATTTCTACATTTGGCATTAAGTGCTTGGTGATTAAAATGCATTCCACCTACACTTTGTTTATGTAATTTTTTGTTTATGGATTAGACAGTGAGTTGTGTGGAGGTCTGGTTTGGCTGTGAAATGGAAATTGCTGATAATCATAATGTCAATATAATTTTTCTTTAAGGGTATCTTGAATTTGATTGAAGAAATCGAGATTGATTGCTTTCGAAATGTCTCAAGTTTGTTTGAGATTTCCTCACAAGATTGTTCAATGCTGTTTTGCGAATTCTTAAATATTGTAATAAAGTTTTACTGGTAACTTACTGTTGGAAAATAATTTTGCAGTTCTTGAATCTCTTTGGCGATGTACAGTCTATTAAAAAGGCAGAAGACCGGCATGCTAAACTCTTTTTACCTCGTAGACCCATGTCGGAATTAAGAAAACGTCATGCAGAAGAATTTTTATCTTCAGATAAGACAAAGCTTGCGAAATCTTACACGGGTGCCCCCTCACTTGGTCAGTCTTTGATGGGTGCCTATCCAAATGCACAGAACCAGTGGCCAGGAGGTTATGGCGCACAGCCTCAAACTTGGCCACCCACTACACAGGCTCAGACACAGACACAGCCTCAGGCACAAACTTGGAATTCTGGCTACAGCCAACAGGTAGATTGCACTTGTATCTTTTAAATATAACTGGAACATCGTTCTCTTATTATCCTAACTGTTCTTCCCTTTGAGTATGTTTGATATTGTAGGATGAGATGGTTTTAACTTGTCCTATTTTATTTGATGATACTCTACTTGTATAGTTGGGTGTCTTTTAGTTTGTATCTGCAATTAGAAGATCTTTGTATTCTCTGACAAGTTTAAATGGCTACTTTGTATTTGATTTATACAATGTGACATTCATTATAGCCTATTGAGAAATGTTGTGTGTCACAGTTCTTCCTTGGTATTTGCAAATGGCCTGAGGTCGATTTTTTTCTGTTGTATGGTTATTCTATATTCACCTTCAATGGCTGTGATGACCTTTGGCTTGTGCTTATTGTTGACTTGATTTCAAGATAAGTTAAACATGGGATTTCAGAGCTGTAGAAGAAATAAAAGTGTGCATTTAGAATTTGTGTGATCATAAGTTTTGGATAAGTAATATTGTGCAGGTTTAAATGTTCAGCTGAAATGTTAGCATGTAATTCATGACTGCCTTTAATCCATTGTTGAGTTCATTTGGTTTTTATAGATTTTATACTGTGTTCCTTGCTGTCATTGTCATGATTGATTGACAATTTTTTTTTGGCAGGCTGCATATGGTGCATATGGTAGTTATGGTAGCAATTATGCAGCTCCACAAGCACCCACAGCAGTTCCACAAATTGCAAGTTATGGTGCTTACCCAGCTACTACATATCCGGTTCAGGTATTTTCTATTAGTTCTTCCCTAACGTTTCAGATCTGTTTTGTCAATCTATTACAACCATCACTCTGTGCAATGCATCAAGATCAATTTCATCAAGGCTTTGGTTGGATAACTGGAAAAAGTTGTTGAGATGGAGAATTGGAGGAAATGAGTGAAAATGGATAATATTTATATTTTCATTTCATTGATGTTCTTGATCGGAAATTTTGAGTTTGGAGCTAATATTTGTTTTGCTTATTGAGTAGGGCTTTCCACAGCAAAGTTACGGTCAACCAACAGCTGCCACGAGTTTAAACCCAGCCCAGCAACCTCCTGCTGCTGCCGCAGCTCCTCAGGCTTATTATGGACCTCCTTATTACTGAGATGGCAATAAAATTGAGTATCCGGTTTCATTGCTGCCCCATTTCTCTCTTTTGTTTTCTTAGTGTTCATCGATGAACATTTTTGGGTGTTGGGTGGGGGGGTTAGATTTTGAGTATAGTTATATGTTATATATATTTGACGGATAGTAAATTGTGGTTTAGGTACTATGGTGTACCCTTTTCCTCCAGTTTTAGATTTTATTTGTGAGACTCGTACAAATGTTTTAGTAATTTGTAATGTGCGATCTGTAAATTGCTTTCGTTTCCTTTTTTGTGTGTTTTAAGAAAGAATAAATTTGGGCCAACAGGTTTAAGGTTAGACATATTTGAAGACCAAGCGGAGAAGCAGCTTTTAAAAATTGCAATTTTTTTAAGAAATATAAATTGTATTAATTTGATTTTAGATTATAAAACGACGACGCTATGGTTTACTAACCCATGGGCTCTGCAAAAATCGACGGCTGTGATGTACGCATTTTGCCCGTTAGGATTCTTAGGGAATAAATAAATGGGTAAAGTATGTAAATAGTCCCTTAACTTTTAGGGTGATTGTATTTTGGTCACCTACTTTTGAAACTTGAAATACAATTATCGAACTTTTATTTCGTTTTCATTAAGGTCTTTGTTGTTATCTCCCGTTAGTTTTTGTTGATGTGATATTTAATCTCGTCAGCCCTCTTCTTTTTTTCTTCTCCTATCACACTTCGGTCAGCGGTGGCTCACACCGCCATCACCATCATGACTGGCGTCGCCTCCTGATCGCACTCTGACCCTCGATTTATACTCACCGTTGAACACCCATCCTCGATCACCGTCATCGGTGATTGTCACAGTCAGTACCAGTAGGATCGTCGCCCTATTCCGACCAAAATCTCGCCAATCACTCATCGAGGCTTACCTCCATTGCATGAAGAGGCCCTCGAATCTCATTGAAAACCCCCAACGAACCTTTTATGTTTTCATTATTTTTGGCCGATTGGACCGTATGTTTGCCACACCACCATCATTGTTGGAGTCCTTACATCGTTCCGATCAAAACCTAGTAGATCGTGCCTCCTCGCTATCGTCTCTCATTCGTCCGTCGTTGGTCAAGAAGAAGAGGAAGAATAAGGGGGTTAACAGGGAGTTGACAGGGGTTAGGTGTCACGTCAGTAAAAACTAACAGGAAGTAATGGTAGAGACCTTACTGAAAATGAACTAAAAGTTCGATGATTATATTGTAAGTTTTAAATGTTGGGTGACCAAAATGCAAGTGTCCTAAAAGTTTGGGGACTATTTATATATGTTACCCTAAATAAATAAGAATTTTATTGATTGTCAGATTTCAGATGTATGGTCATATGTTTTTTTCGGCATAATGCAAGCAAATACCCCTAACGTTTGATTATATATGCAATTGTTCCCAAATCATTTTTTTTTTGGAATATTTGACCTCCACATGTTTCATTTTGGGTCAAAAATCACCCTCGTTGGATGAAAATCATTAATCAACTGATGGTCAACGCCTGAAGCTGACTAATCAAGAACATGTGGAGGGAGATGCTGACGTGGCATGTACACATGTGATGCCACATCATCGATTTTTTTTAAATTAATTAATAATAAATAATTATTTTTTTTACTAAATTAATATCACTCAATCAAATGTTGTCACGTGGCACATGAATTTTTTATTAAAATAAGAAAATAGAGATTACTAATCCTCCTGAAATTTTGCAACTCATTGGACTAAAGGATGAAAGCCTTGATGCAGCCTTGATGCTTAATCATCAGGCCAAGTCATTTGGTTGTTACTGAATGACTAATAACAAGATTTAAAGTATATTGTTGTTATCAAAATCACCATTAACTCAAACACTTTTTTTAAATTATAGTTAGATTTAAATTGTTATAATTATTTGAGTAAATTTAAATTCATATTTAAAATTTTAATTAATTTTAAATTTATAAACTTTAAAAATGACCTATGGCAAATGTGGAATCTTGGTGAAGAATGCAAGCCGGCTGGATGCTTATACCTCTTCAAGGAGTAAAGACGAGCAGCACTTCAATTTGGATAAGAACGAGCCCGATTTCTTTATAACTGTTTAATATAAATTTATTCATTTGTTTATTTTTATTCAAAATCTTTAATAAAAGTATCCAACAGGAACCATTCCTGCTCTAACAAAGATCATAATTCATAAGTTCAAAGGAACAAACCTTGAGAGTTACTACCATCGTATATGCTAATAAGATGTTCTAGACAGATTAAACAAAGCCTACAAATAACACAGAAGACACGACAGATAAAAGTACTGGAAAACCAAACCTAGTTGAAATCAGGTATTACTATTCTTTGGCGGTCTTGTTGATGAGAGACTTGTGAATGTGAGGGATCACACCACCTCCAGCAATGGTGCCCTTGATAAGGGTGTCAAACTCTTCGTCTCCCCTAATAGCCAGCTGCAGATGCCTTGGGAACTCGAATACCTCAGCGGTCAGGTATTCGAGGATTGAGGCCAAGTAAACATCAGTTGTTGCCCCAACTCTCCCATTTGCAGAAGCCCTGGACTTGAGATTATGGTGGATACGACCCACTGGGAACTAATAACAAGAAACAGTGAAGCGTACTGAGGAACCATATGACAAATACCAGGTGGAAAGAAAACCCTCATTTTTATATGGTCTTATCAGGCAAACAACAAAGACTACAATTATAAACAGATCGAACCAAGGACGTAGAATCCTGATAAATTTGTTTAACTCATAATACAGAAACAATTTGAACTGGTTAAAGATTAAAAACTACACCATGTGTATAGATCCTTCGCTGACTGAGTTGCATCAACTTTTTTTATGGATGAACGTGCTTTCATTACCCAAAAGAAGCAAGAATCTGAAGAACAAATAAGAGCAACAGGACTGAGTCCCAATTTGCATGCAGATAATGATGACGATTCTCTTGTTGTTCTAAATTGCTTTCAAGAATCACAGTAAGAGCATCATCTTATTCTTGGATGCCAAAATCATAACCCCAAGCTCTTCCTCCGGGAAAGTGATCCTTCAAACCATAGGTAAATCGATATGGGATAAACTATAGGTTTTTTTTAAAGTTTATAAATTTAAAAATAATTAAAATTTTTAATATGAATTTAAATTTACTCAAATAATTATAACAACTTAAATCTAATTATAATTTTAAAAGAAAGTACTTGTGTTAATGGTGGTTTTGATGGCAACAATATACTTTAAATATTGTTATTAACCATTCAATAACAACCAAATGACTTGGATCGATGGTTTTCATCCTTTAGACCCAAGTTCAAATCCCATAGTTGTAAAATTTTTGCTCTTTTCTTAATTTAATAAAAAATTCATGTGCCACGTGACAATATTTGATTGGGTGATATTAATTTAGTAAAAAAATAATTATTTATTATTAATTAATTTAAAAAAATAATGGCGTGACATCACACGTGTACATGTCACGTCAGCATTTAGTCTACGTGGATCTGTCACGTCATCATCTACCATGATATGGACATGTCACGTCAGCATCTTCCTCCACATGTTCTTGCTGAGTCAGCTTCAGACGTAAAACATCAGTTGACTAACGGTTTTCATCCTACGATGGTGATTTTTGACCCAAAATAAAACGTGGGAGGTCAAATGTTAAAAAAAACGATTTGGACACGATTGCTTATATGGTCAAATGTTAGGGGTATGTGTTTGTATTATTCTTTTCCCCAAAAAATCTCTTTGGTTTTATTTCATTTAAAAAAAAACTTACTGAAAATATATTTGATTAAAAAATTAGTATATTTTAAAAAAATGAAAGTACGTAAAAGTTTTTAAAAAAGTAAAAAGTTAAAAACAGTAACTTTTAATTTAAAAAGGGTAAAATATAGTAATGGTCACTGAATTTTTTTAAAGTTTTCATTTAAGTCTCCTAACTTTTAAAACTTGCAAAATAATCCCTCAATATTTAGTCCGTTTACAATATGATCCCCCAACAGTTATGTAAAAATATTAATATCATCCTTTAATCTAGTCAAATTTTCCATCATCGATCATTGTTCATATTGTCATCGGTCACAGTCGACCATCATTTCTTACGATTGTTAGATCTAAAATTTATAGTTCACTTATTTTTTGATCTCTTGAAAGCGAATCTAATATCATCAAAAATACTTCGAACTCCACAATCCTTATTGAGTACCTTTCAAATTCCTTTAAAATAAAGGGTAAACAGCACTAATGATCCATTTTTTTATCCTGACTTATTTTGGTCATCAATTTTGAAAAAAAATTATTTTAATCACTTACATTATGATTTATTATATTTTAATTACTAGACCTTCAGATTTTCTATAATTTTTTTTTCACCCTCTAGATAAAAAAAATCTGAAATATATTGTTCTCCCAAAAAAGTCCCTCTCCTCTAAACCTTGCCCTCATCTTTGCTGTCATTGTTGTCGCCATTGCCTTTAGTCGCCGCCGTCTTTAACCGTTGTTCGATCTCTTTATATTTTACCAACAAGTCGTGACCGCCCCAGAGCCACCATCATTTTGGCAGCTGGCAGCATACGCAGCATGTAGCTAATGGAAAATCTTGGTGAATACCTTCGTCTGTTTTGCTTATGTACAAGATGCCTTGAAGTTGGTTTGGTGCCGTTTAAATGTTTAAAACAGTGCGTTAGCAGGCTACCCTATTTAAGGACTGTCCCGTTTAGTTTCCAGACGTGTTGGGTTATAACGTGGTGCAAAAACGCTGCAAGTGGCTTCTGGATTTTAGGCCAATAAGCTGCCATGTTACCTTCTTCTCCATATTTGTACTCATCAATCTTCCGGTTCTGAACCTGGTCTAACGGATCTTCGGTCCGTATCGAGCTACGACACGAGACAAGAATCAGTTTGGGAAGATCAATGAATTCATACCTAACATCACTGTCAAACTTTGGCAGATATAGCTTGAAGGCATTGAAAACAACAGATGTAGTCGATCGAATACAAGTTAGCAGGAATTGACAATTCCTTGCTAACATCAAAGGCTTGTGTACCAAATAAGCTTTAACTACACCCTTCGGTCACGACCCGTTGGTAAAATTATGGTTGTAAATAAATAGAGCGTTTGATAAATTATTTGTGAATTGTTCGTATAATGTTTGTTCCTTAAGCTAAGTAAACGAGTATGAACAAATTTTTTATGTTCATTTAATAAAAGAACGAACATGAATAAATATATGTTTGGTTCGTTTATGACCACGAACAAACTCGTTTATCGATTCATTTATAAGCTCGTTTATTTGGTTCTCTTTTTCCTATTATTTTTTTATAGTTTAATGTGAATGTATAGACTAAGATGAACATAAAGTGAATTTAAGAGTTCAAACTGTAAGTATAAGGAAATTAAGGACTAGTGGCGTAATTTCACCATTTTTCTTTTACTTGAAAATAAAAGAGTAAAATGAGAGAAAAATTAAATGGACTTTAAATGAAAATGTTCACGAACGTTAAATAAATATGTTCATGAAAATTAAATGAACATGTTAGCGCACACTAAACAAACGAACACAAACATTTTATGGGGAAATGAATACTGCATTCGTCGAATAGATAAAAAGCAATGAATGAAAAATTTTGGGATCCAACAATTGTCGATGACAACATTCGATGGAGATCATGGTAGTCAATGATAACAATGGTGAGTGGTAACTAACGATGAAATGCTTCTATCAAATTCAAGGACCAAAATGATATTTTATCTAAAGTTCAAAGGTAAAAATGATATTTCATTTGAAGTTTGACTCAAATTAAAAATCAATCTCTTTACTAACATGTTACATTATATAACTAACATGAGTTAACGATTTAATGATCAAGATGTAATAATTAATAACATAAGTGAACAAAATTTAATAAATCAATAACGTAAGTGATTGAAACATAATTTTTCAAAATTGATGACCAAAATGAACAAAATTAAAACAAAAGTGATCATTTCAATAGTTTATCCTAACATTTAAATTTTCTTACTTGGTAACGATTTTTGAAAATAAAAAAATAAAATTGAGATGCGCATAATCACGCGCGAAAATGTTTGCTTTTCTCTACTCAAGTCTCTATCGAAGTAAATACTTACCATTTCATTTCAAAATTAGGGTAAAGTATAGTAATGGTATTGAACTTTTCTAAATATTTCATTTATATCCCAACTTTTAAAATTTTAATACAGTCCCCCAACATTTAGTCCATTTGCAATATGATTCCTGACGTAACTGTTGGGGGACCATATTGTAAACAGACTAAATGTTGGAGGAATGTATTGAAAGTTTTAAAAGTTTAACCTAAATGAAAACTTTTGAAAAGTTCAGTGACCATTACTATACTTTACCCTTTAATAAATTGATTTGGATTGAGATCCTTTCTTATTTTGTAAACCTAACCTTCATCCAGCTGCTCTTTTGATACCCAAATAAACGAAACATATCGGCAAGTGCTTTTCCCTCCGCCATTTAAAGTCTTTTTAAATAAAATATATGTATATATATAGACTAGGGTTTCTGATACTTTAACCATCGGATTCAAGACTTTTAAACTGGGGACTGCATTTGGTTTATTGGGTGAGGAGTAAAGATTAGATCTAGATCTTCTTTCGTTGCATGCTTTTGTTTTGAGGTCATCTAATTGAACCACTCATCACAATGGCCGCTACTTCTTACCCTGGACCCGTTCAGGTGATTTTTCCTTCTCATCTTTTTGTTTTCCGCTGTTCGTTATTTTGTTAATCTGTGTTTTTGTTGTTTTAAAATTTCAGGTTGGTTCATACTTCGTTGGACAATACTATCTGGTACTTCAGCAGCAACCTGATCTAGTTCATCAGTTTTACTCAGAGAACAGTACCGTGGTTCGGGTTGATGGCGATTCCTCCGAATCTGCTTCTTCCATGCTGGTAACTTTCTAATCCTAGTAATTTACTGTATAATGAATTTGCCTGGGCATGGACACTGCGTTCTTGTTCTTAATTATATCTGATAAATGTCTTTCTATTTGCCTTTTAAAATGTTTGGTTGTGTGATTTTTTAAGTTCATGTTCATGTAACAGTTGCAACATGATTATATAGATATCTGATTTGGCCTAGTATAAGCCAAGTTTGGGAGAGATGGGATGAAATTTTTTTCTTTTGTAGGCCATTCTTTTATCTATGCCATTTTTCTTTGTAAGAAAAAGGGATTCTATTGATCATTTGGATTTTACAATCCAAAGTTTACTGTTAACTGGTTTCTTTTGCCGATTTGAGTTATGAATATTGGTCTCTATGATAATTATAAAAGATTTATCAAGCTTCTTTTATCAGTAATAAACTTCCTTATATTTTACATCATAATGGGTATTTTTTGTAATTTATTGGTTTCTTAATTTCTCTCTGCAGCAAATTCATACCTTGGTCACTTCACTAACTTTTACTGCAATCGAGATCAAGACGATTAATTCTCTTGATTCCTGGAATGGAGGTGTTCTGGTGATGGTTTCTGGTTCTGTTAAAATCAAGGATTTCAGTGGGAGAAGGAAATTTGTGCAAACCTTTTTCCTCGCCCCTCAAGAGAAGGGTTACTTTGTTCTTAGTGATATATTACAGTTTATTGATGATGAAATGACTTCAAAACATCCAGCCTCCTCATTACAAGAAAACAAGCATGATTCTCAACTAAATCTATCAAGCACTGCTGCAGAGCCACCCTGTACTGTGTGCAAGCTTTTTTTCTCAATTTAATCTGAAATTTTTATTTCAAGCTATATTATTTTTTGGACTTAATCTCCACATGTAAAATTGTAGATGACTATGTTCTAACTAGTCTAATGCTTTTCAATTACATCTTTGTTGTTTCTTATGACCTTAAGTTGCCTGCTTATAAAAAAACAGCGTATTGTAGTTTTTCTTTTTTGGTTAGTAGATTTCCACATTTAAGTCTTAAATTAAAAATAACAAGTTAATTTTTGGGAAACTATTCTTCTTTCTGCTGGTCCATGTTATGTGCTTTTCTGGCGGCACAGATTTTACTTTGTTTTATTTTCGGTTTGGCCTAACATGTTGGATTTAACAGTTTCTGACTATGTTTTGGAGGAAGAGGCCAGGGAGTATGTCAACTCTGTTCATATAGATGATGATCCAGTTGATGAATATAGTCTTCCTGAGCAACCGCAGGAAGAAGATTTTGAAGCTGAAGTTGTGGAAGAGGAAGCTCCTGCTACCCATCACAGTGTGGTGAGCACTGTGCAAGAGACCCCAGCTATGCCTTTGGAGGAGCCTGTTGGAGAGGCTCCAAGAAAAACATATGCCTCTATTGTAAGTACTCCCCTGTAGCTTATTATACTAGTACTATTTTTTTATGTGAGCCTCTATGTTTATGACTCGCTTATTGAGGGTGTCACACCCGTTGCCTATTCTTGACATGTTGAAATAGCTATCATTTTATCTCTAAGTGTCTTTATTTTCTTTATCCTTAATGTAGCCAGAATATCCTTTGAATTATACTCGAGTGTGTGGCATACAACATCAGTTTTATGTTACCAAAACATGCGCATGCATGTGAAGAATAACATGCTCAAATATGAAAAAAAATTAAATTAAGTAAATAGAACCATACATGTGACTGAGAGAAAGAAATTATGGACACTTTCCGTGAATTGTCAAGTGAGAGTCAAGTATGATCTCTCCTTTCCTCTGAATTAACTTTTTTCTATCTAATACTTAGACCACAGGATAATGGTGTTTTATTTTTTTGAAATTTAAATATTTTTTATTGATTAACCTTATTTGGTGTTAAAAATGTAGTTGCGTGTTCCAAAGGAGCAATCCATTTCATCTGTTCAACCTCGACCATCTTATAATAAGACTCCCCGGAGTACTTCAGATTGGGAACATATACCAGAGCCTGCTAGTCAACAGTCACATCATGCTTGGGCAGATGTGCGTGAATCTACAGCAGAGAAAGCTGTGGAGGAAGGCTTGGTTTCTGAAGAAGGTTACTCTAGCTCTATCTACATTGGTATGTTTTGTTTATTTTAGGACTTACAGTGGTTTAGTTTTGTATTAGATGGTTTGCTTTGCCTATTTATCAATTTCCCTTCTTTAGCCTTTGCATTGATTAATGGGAAAATCTAATATGGACCATCCTGGCATTTAATTTGACCCACTGAGCATTAGGGTTTCGTTTCTACATCTGAGAAATTAATACTTTAGAGGCTGGATATTTATATCATTCCATTTCTCAAATACCTTTACTGGTTGAAATGCTTATAGTACTTGGATTAGGATTTGCAATCTGATCATTGATCTTCATTCTTTCAGATGAATATACTGGTGAATACAAATCTGTCTATGTGAGAAATTTGCCCTCTACTGTTACTGCTACTGAAATTGAGCAGGAGTTCAAGAATTTTGGCAGAATCAAGCTTGATGGTGTGTTTATCCGGAACCGCAAGGTAATTTGCTTTTCTCCTCTTTCTGCTTATCTTTGTATATTACTTCAAACAAACTAAATTTGCGTTAGATGCATGCAGGATGTTGTTGGTGTTTGCTATGCTTTTGTTGAGTTTGAAGACATTTGTGCTGTTCAGAATGCAATCAAGGTATGGATTTTAATTGTTGTTTGTGCTTTCACACAAGCGAATATGTTGGACTGCAGCTAGTAGCTTAGTTACTTTCAGTATTTCATTTTAGAGTTTCAAAAGCTCAACATTTTCTCATTTTTCCTTCTAAGCTCCTCTCTGAATTATTTTCATTGTATGTTTGTAACTACTTGTTTGACTTGTGTTTGTCTGTACCATTGAGTTTACTGTAAAAGGAGCTTTGAACAATCTTTTAACACTACCCTTGTGATTACATTTTATATTTTTTTTCGTGGTTACCTATATTGTTGGATCAAATTTAAGATACATCCATGTACCTTTATGATGGTTTTTTTCCGTTGCTTATGATGGATGAGATGGAGATGGCTAGCACAGCTATGAAAGTGTTTCTTGAGTAAATACAGGAAAAAAAGGAAGCGGATTTCTAGAGAGGAGAGTGAAGGAAATAAACCTTCCTTTGTTTTTCCTTTAAATCAAAATTGACTTATAGCACCCTCAACGGTTGAAGCTTTATAGTTTCATTGTATGAATGACTTTTTATATACCTAGGTGGTTCCATGACGTGACATTATTTTCTTTTGTAGCTAATTTGTATATTCATTGCCATCCTGAAGCTTTTATGGTTTTCCTTTTGGCTTCTGTACTTATTTGTTATACTAATACTGACCGAGTTGTGTTCCTTCTATAGGCATCTCCTATACCATTGGGGGGAAGACAAGTCTACATTGAGGAGCGCAGACCAAATAGCAGCAGTATACGTGGAGGAAGTATATGCCCTAATACACACTCTTTTATGCACTCTAGCATTTCGTTCTATATTTTCAATAAAGTGCACTTTCATGTTGCTGCTTTTGGGTATCTTCAGAACATGCACAAAAGCATTCTTGTGATCCAAAATTACTCTTCGCAAAATTTTTGAGTGACAAAATTCTTGTGCTGGTTGCTTCACTAAAGTTTTGCATATCTATGATAATCTTCTAGGTGGATATGGTTGGGTGATAAACAAACTTCCATTATAACTCATAACTATGATAGTCATTAATTTTGTCAACTCCATATACCAAATTTACCATCTTGAACATTAAGAATGTGATTCTATAGTGTGTAACATATTAGGATTGCATTACTTCATTCTTCTTCCTTATGCCAAGGAACCAAAAAGAAAAAAAAAAGAAACTATTCTTCCTGCTTGTCTTAAACGTGCATTTGTTGTAATTTTTTTTTGATAGAATGCATTTGTAGTAATTGATTTGCATGGATGGGTTACAAATGGTAGTCAACTTTAGCATTCTCATAGTGAATTTGCTTGGAGTATTGCTTTGTCGACATGATTTTGCCATTGAAAATGACCAGGAAGGGGAAGAGGTAGAGGCAGTTATACACCCGAGGCCTCGAGAGGTCGCTTTGGTTCTCGTAGCTCGGGTAGGGGAAACAATCAAGAATCTGGCGACTACAGATCAAGAGGCAACGGTTTGTATCAGCGAGGTTCTAGGTGAAGTTTTCAATTTCAACTTCTTGCATGAATCTTGGGGGGTGATTTCTAATTAGACATTTCCCATCAGTGGCTTCAGAAAATATGCTTGTACTTCCAGTTTTTTTTTTTTTGCCAGTGTTATTTCTCATAAAAGAATTGTTTGATGGGTGTATGGTTTTCTCCTCTTGAATGCTTTTTATTATGCAGTTCAATTGGAACATCCTTTTTTATATTTTTGAGCTGTTCTATGCACAACTAGATTTGTCACACCTATATTTTTGAGTGAAAAGAAGTTACATTTTTAAGTTTCTTTTTTACATAATATATCAAAATTCAATCAAGGAGTAGTGCAATCCAATTAATGTTAATAATGTAATTCATTTAGTTACATCTCTAATTAGAGGGTTCATTTTTTTTTATACACATTTGTAAGTAGAGATGTGTAGAAATAATATTTTATCATATATGTGTCTAGCCTCATTTAATTAAATTAATAACTATAAGATTATTTGCACAATTTATTCGATTACATTTATAATTGGAAATTTAATTATTTTTAATAAAATTAATCGAAATTCTCTTTAGACCAACTTGAATATGTTAATTCGGGTTTTAAGATGTAACGAATATAGTTGCAAAATGCTCTTCTATGTATATAGATATATTTTTTATGCATTTCATATTTGTTGTATCAATGAGTATCTAATTAATATTGTATTTATTTCCATATTTCATTCATATATAATTATATTTATAAAAATATATAAAGTTTTGAAAACAATAAAAGAAATGAGCATATTTAACAATTCTTTTAATTAGTAAATGGTAATTGGAGTATAAATATAATTATATATTCTTTACGGTAATATTTAATTTTTTTTAATAGTTTAGAATAATTATAAGGTGTATTCATTTAGAATATTTCTTAATCACTATACATACATCCGGTAAACATAACTATTTTAATTTAAAACTTTTAAAAAGAGCGATATTTCATTTACTATTAAATCCGTTTAATGAGTTGTAAAATATATTTTATTAAATTATCAGCAACATTAAAAGGTTTATATTGCGAACATGAAAGAAATTCAATTGGCATCATTTTCAACAACAATAATAATAATGACAAAAAAAAACTGCCCTCATCAAGACTTCACTAATTAATATGTCAAAAATCTAAAACATGATGGTAACAAATACCAACCAAACCAGAGGAGGTGAAAGAAAGGGAGGAAAGTAAGGGTACAGGTGTCGCGAGCTGGAAAGTTAAACAATGTCACGTGTCAGCTAACCAGCTGGATAGGCCCGCAGACTTATTATGATTCGGTTGTATTTAATCATGCCTGAACTCTATGTTTAACGCTCACACTTGGGTCCCACCTTTCGAAATTGAATTATGATATTTAAAATTCAGTGATCAAATTGAATTATAATATTTGATTTCTTTTCTTTTTCCTTTTTCATAATTTTAGATAACATTTTTAATCATTGTTATCATCGAGCCGCCATCAACTCTCATTTCCATTTTCTTATAAAAAATGTCACATAAAAAAATACTATAATACGATATATGACATAGAACGATTCAAAAAAATTATTAGATTTAATAGTCAATATTAAATAAAAAAGAAAAAAATTGAGTACATATGTTTAATTGAATCTAGAAAGGTATCGTATTTTTAAAGACCAGAGGATTTTGGACATCGTTAAAGCTAATAAGAAAAATAGGAAATATAGGGAAGCGTGTAGTCAGTGTGTCTCCTGCTCCTAAAACAGCAGCGTACGCCCTCTCTTTCACGCAAAAAACAGCTCACTCACTCCATATCTTCGTTTCTTAAGACATTTTAAAATATAAATTTACAAAGTTTATTGGTGTAATGTTTTAGGTTTGATAGTGTAATGTTTTCGATGCAACCATTATTGGTGTCGTTGTTATTAACGGTACTGAACGATCGATCATCCATCGTCGTCCATCTAGGGTTGTGAGCTTGAGTTATATTGAGCCTGACTTGACTCGACTCAAAAAGTAAAAATTTAAGTTCGAATTGATTAAAAAATTTATGAGTTTAAAATTGTCAAGTCTGACTCGAACTCGAAATAACAGACGGAAGTTTGACTCGACTCGAAAGCCTCATGAACTTAAAATTTTCAAGCTTGACTCGAAATAAAAAATTGAAACTCGACTAGAGAATGGCAAAAAACCCTTAAACTCAAAATATTATTAGACTTAACTCGATTGAAGTTCGAACTCGAACCTAAACCTTAAATTCATGAAAGTCTTATATTGTAATTTTTTTAAAAATAACATATGAATATTAATAATAATATAATTTAAAAAATCTAAAATTTTAATATATTATTTTTCGAGTTGCTCGCAAGCTTTTTGAGTTAGGTATCAAGTAGTTCACTTCGGCTCGTTAAGAATTCGAGTCTAGTTCGAGCTCGACTCGAGTCTATTTAATTCGAGAGTTGATCAAACTTTTATCAAATTGATCTCAAGTAGTTTATAATCTATTTCGTTTTATTTACAGCTCTAAGTCCATTCACTAATTGATTATCGACCCCAAACCCATAAATCCTTAATTAAATCCATCCCTTATTATTTTCCCTTCACAAGATGCACACGATTCATGTCTATGGAGTTTCATGATCATAATGATTTGAGATTATGATTTAGGGGATTCATATTGAAAGAAGGTTGTACTTGTCTAGCATCGAAAACATTTGAGAATATAGATAAAATAAAGGTAAACAACGAGGAAAGTGATGGTGACAAACGATGAACGAGTGACTGATGATGAACGAGTGACTGTTCAATAACGATAACAGATGTAGTTAACGATGATTGATAATAGAGTTTGAAATATGACAATTTAAGATTTTAAAGTTTTTTTTATATATAATTCTAAAGAAATTTGAGGGTTTTTTAAAAACTTATAAGTTTTTAAAAATATTTTTTTTAAAATTTTTATAAATGTGATATGTGTCTTTTTTTTAAATAATTAATGATTTATTTTATCGATCGTAAAAAATCAAACGGTAAAACACCTAAAATAAATTAAATTTATAAAAATTTGGCATAAATAGTTAATGATACGTGTCATGTTTTAAGTGGTTAATGATTTATGCCAACGGATATTAGTATAAGTGGTTGAAATTCAGGAATTTAAGTTTATAATATTAAATTCGAATCTTATCACCGTTATTCATGATGTACACTATAAAAACACTTGAAATAATAACGTAAAAAACGTTAACCATGTAAAATAAACAAAGTATATACTAATTTAAACAGTTAATTATTGGTTAAACTAAAATGAAAGGATGGCAAGAGACAGTTGCTGGTTGTGTTGTGAGTGAGTACGTGTTGATGTTACGTTGAGCTGTCGATTTTTGCATTCCATTCAAAACCCGTGTGCCGTGGTGCTTTGCTTCAAGTTTGGGTTTACTTTTAGGGTTGGTCTGGTCCCTAACCTAATTAATTGTCGTGAATTCATAGGAATAGAAGGATGGGTGTGGGTCCCTTCATATTTGGGCCCCGCCCTTGTCGGCTTGTCGTTTGGGTGGTGCTTGTAAATGGACCCCTTCTTCTCCTTTGTCGCGATATGAGATTAACGTTAACCATTCAAATATTTTAAAAAATTCAGTTAAGTTGTAAATAAACTGAACGCACACGAACAAATGTATATTCATGTTCGTTCATTTCATAAATAAACGAACATAAACGAACACGAACATATTTTTTTTTTGTTCATGTTCGTTCATTAAGGAATATAGTTTGTTCATGTTCGTTCATTTAAATGATAAACAAAAATAAACGAACACAAACGAACGAACATGATAAATGAATATAAAAGAACACAATAAATGAACAACACAAACATAAAAAATAAACTTATTCGAACACGACAAATAAATGTAAAAAAATTAAACAACAAGAATAACAACTTAAAATTCTTTAATATAACCTGAAACTTAAGAGTTAATTTGTTCGAATACGACAAAAACATACATAAATCATAAATAAACTGTATGAACATAATAAAGTCTTAAAGTTAATTTGTTCAACAAAACAATATTCTTGAAATCCAAACAATTTCAATAATATTTGTAACATATTCAACTTGCCATCTGTTTGAACATAATGAACGAACATAAATGAACGAACATAAACGAACATATAATCGAACGTTCACGAACGTAAATGAACGAACGATCTCTTTGTTCGTGTTCGTTCATTTAATTAAACGAATGCAAAATCTTATTCACGTTCATTCATTTAATAAATAAACAAACATAAACGAACTTCCCGCTGCACAGTTCATTAACGGTTCACTGAACGTTCAGCTCATTTACATGCCTATAAGTTATTACTTTTTCATCTAACTAAAAATATTATAATTATATAAAAAATATTAAAAATATAAAACATGAAATATTTCTAAAAAAAATAATCAGAAACTATATTTAAAAAAATATAAAAAATATTTAAAAAAACATTAAACATTATGAAAAATTCTAAAAATATGATATTTTGATAAAATTATAAAAATTATAATTCAAATCTTAATCACTTTAATTAACAAAACATTTTTAATTAACTAAACCATAGATAAATCACATTCCAACTATATGGTTTCATCATAAATTTTAAATATTTTAATATTTTTTGATGTATATATATATATAATATTTTTTTTTATTTTTTATATTTTGAAAGGATTTTTTAATATTTATATTTTTAAAAATATTTTTATTATTCTAATAATACTTTATCTTCTTCTAATATTTTTTTAAATTTTGATATTTTGTTTTTTCTATAATTTTTAAAATTTTAGATCCTTCAATGTTTTTTTTATATTTTTAATAATATTTAAAAAATTTAATTATTAAATAAAATTTTAAAATTTTTAAAAAATAATATAAAATTTTAAAAATTAATTTTATAAATAATTTTAATTTTTTTTATAGAATATTTTAAATAAATTTAAAATGTCATATGACAACATCATGTTGTAACACATGATACAAATGATTAAAAAATTAATTAATGAATAACATTAGTTATTTAATATATTTGATCTTAAATTTTATGATAAATATTTTCTTAAATATAATTAAAATTTTCAGAAATTTAGAGTCTTTTAATATATTTGATCTTAATTTTTTTTAATATAATTTTACTCAAATAACCAATTTTTTTCTGAAATGGCTGAGTGTTTAATGTTTTGATATTTGTTACCATGGTTATTTAAGGTTAAGCAATGTATAATCAATATCCCTAAATAATACACACTGGTTCTAAAATAAGACAAAGCAAGGAAATCAGATAGACAGAGATACCTATTCCCCAAAAACAGCATATCTAAAAATAAAACAACAATATCACTCATTTGTCTTCATATATGCTGCCTTTTAGCTTCATAAATGGAATTTCCCTTTTTAAGAGCTAAATTCTAAAATCAACAAATATCTTCAAACCCTCTATCTATGTTGTTTGTCTGATATCCCCAGATATTAGAAATAAAAACTATAAGGAGAGAAAATGGGGTCTGATTAGGGTAGTAAATGAGTTGAGTTTAAGAATTGTTGGGTTTGATTTGATTCTAAAAGTTTGAGTTTGAGTTTGATTTGACTAAAAAATTCACGAATTTAACATTGTGAAACTTAACTCAAGCTCGAAAAAATTTAAATTTGAAACATTCTTAAACTTAACTTGATTGAAGTTTAAATTTGAACGTAAACCTTAAATACATAAAAATTTTATATGTTAATAAAACTGTAACAAATAAATGTTAATATTATTAATAATTTAATTTAAAAAATAAAATTTTAATATATTATTTTTTGAGTTACTCACGTGATTTTTCAAGTTATATATTAAATAATTCGCTTTGACTCATTAGAACTCAAATCAAATTTTTTCAATTCAAATATTAATCAAGTTTTAGTCAAAATCAAACTTAAATTACTTACAGTTACATGTCTCATTCACATCCTATACGAGATTAAGCAAAAACAAGGTCTATAAAGATGGCGGATTAGAGAGAAAAATGATATTTTTTTCTTTTTGTAAGACTTTAATATAAAAGAAGATTAATGGAGGAGGAGAGCATAAAAGCAGACAAGGTAGGGGCCCAACTCATCACTACAAACCGCAGGCGGCGGCAACAGCAGCACCATACCCAACCTAACCAACCTTTCCTTTAAAACCCTATTTTTTCTTGTAACTTTATATTTTTATTATTTTTTCTTCTTGATTTTCCTTTCATTTCCAGTTTCCCAATACCCACCAAACTTTAAGCTTAATACCCCTCCTCCCAAATTCTCCATCTTTGCCCTCTGCCTACAAATTTGCAAGCTTTACCTGTAATTCATCTCTTATATTCTACAGTTATAAAATTCAAAACTTGGGGTGAACCAAGGAGTTGTTCTAATTTTCAATGGAAGGCAGTGGTGTTGGTGGTTCTGAAAGTGGGTCTATGTCTACAGTTTCAAGGGAGGACAACATGGTGGTGTCCTCAGTGGATTCTTCTTGCCCTGATGAGTCTGAGTTGGAGTTGGGTCTTGGTTTGAGCCTTGGTGGTTTTAAGACCCACCAAGTTTCGAAAGGTGCTCAATTTGCTAGGATTTTGACTTCTAAGGATTTCCCTTCTGTGATTCCTGATGCTTCTCCATCGTCTTCTTCATCATCTTCTTCATCTTCTTTAACTAGAGCTAATGTCACTGCTGGGACCAAGAGGACTGCTGATTCTGTGGCTGCTGCTAATGGCTCTAGGTATGTTTTAATTTATTAGGTCGTGCCCTGAATTATGCTCATGCTGTTGGATGTAATTGGTTTTTACCTGAATCTATCTGTTTTCTATGTAATTCTGTTATAACACTTAGTTACCCTTATAAGCAGGGATGGACTGCACCCTGGAAATTTCAAGTTCCTACATAGTTTTAAGTATTGATGATCTAATTTCGCACCCCTAAATTTCTAATATGATTCGCACTGCTGACATAAAATACTGCATCCGTCATAAGGTATGTGTGTGGCTCTCATCAGTTGCAGATTTTGGTACTTAAATCCAAGATCATGAGAAAGACAGTTAACCAAAGGGAAAGTAAAATTTGGTACTTGAATGTGCTAATGTTGTCAATAGATTACCATTATAAGAATATGAATGATTATTCCATTCAGAAAAGAGATAGCAATGGAGACAACTTTATTGTTAGGTTGTTGAAGATTTCGTAGGCTTCCACTTTCCTTGAGATTGATCATTTTGGTGGCTAACAAATTATTTATCGATTCTATCTTTTAAGATATAAATGTTGATAGATAACACAGTCCCGATCGTGGAAGTTCATTCCGAATTCAATATATGTTGCTATTTGCTTGGTGATATTAGTGAAATACCAGTTTATATGGAAACCTGTATGTCTTGGGCACCTTATATACTACTAGGCTTTGTCTTTGGCGAGGCGAAACCAATGCCGTCGAGATGGTTCTAATGTCTACAATTGTTCTTTTGGTATAACCATTTTGGCACCATATAATAACTATTCTTACTGTTAACTTATTGTGGTCGCTGGATGTTAAATCGCATATTGCGAGCTTCTAGACCTTTTCTTACCATATGTTATTTTTTCTTGAATTTGGAACAGTCAAGTCATGGGGTGGCCTCCTATCAGAGCTTATAGGATGAATAGTATGGTTAGCCAAGCAAAATATCTGGCCGCTGAAGGATTTAACTCAACAATGGAGAACCATAAAAGTGAAACCTCTATGGTTGAGAAGAGTACTGCTGGCTTCGACAGATACCAGAATAACAGCAGCATTAAACTCAGAAAATCCTTGTTTGTGAAGGTGAATATGGATGGAATCCCGATTGGAAGAAAGGTTGATTTGAATGCACATGAATCCTACGAAAAATTAGTGAAAACTTTGGAAGATATGTTTCTGAAAACCACCCCAAGCATCAATCCAGCTGGTGAGATTTTCTTTGTTTTTTTTCTTTCTTTCTTTCTTTCTTTCTTCTGTTAACATTCAGAAGATGAGTTAAGTACTCATCTATCGGTTGAAGGGATGTCCTCTACTATACGATGAAAATGTCTTAAATGATACATGGGATTTAACGAAAATGATTGTGTATGCTTAAGACTCACTACTTTGCATTATGCAAAATCAAAGTGTGTATGGGATCTAAGCACCCTAGCGTGCGAATTTTGGCATTGTGAATGGAGCAATCTGGGTTGTCCCGATAATGAGTCTCTGTAGTATCTGATCCTGATTAATCAACCAATGAGTCAAATAGCGGTGGTTATAAAAAGAAGTAAAGCATTTGAAAGACTATTTTTTATTAGATGATTATCGGAGCTTGTCTCTCTTTGATGAATGTTGTCATGATTTTTTTGATCAGGATCAACGACTCTAGAGCTTGGTATGATGAAAAAAATAACAAGACCTTCCAAACTGCTGGATGGATCATCTGATTTTGTGCTTACTTACGAGGACAAGGAGGGTGATTGGATGCTTGTCGGAGATGTTCCTTGGGAGTACGTAAACTTCTCTATTACGTGTTACTTTACATTTTTATTTTCATATGGTTTTGCTCGTATGACACTTCATAAACGATTTTCATTCCTTTTTTTCCTGGACTGAAACAAAATGTAGAACTGCCAAGACTTTCACTTTGTACAAATGTGTAAACAGAATCTCAAAACTTATAGTGTTTATTATCTTTTAGCCATCAATTGGTTCAGACTGAAAACCGAGGAGAATGAAAGAAAAAGATAAAAAATATTCATGCATGTGTCTATCCTCTAGTGCCCTCAAAATTATTATAGTCTCTAGAAGAATTGCTGTATATATCTTGGTGCATCATCTTGTTCTGTTTTAAATGTAAAACGAACGGTTCAACTTAGAACTTTGTGAAAGTAAGTGAGAACAACATGAAGAGGCTAAAGGTGCGGTTATTTGCCTATCAGTAACAGAGTAGATATAGAGAACTGTTATCATGGATTAAATGGTGTCTTCTCGTAACACATTGTGAATCTTCTCTTGTTCGGTACAGGATGTTCCTTAGCTCTGTCAAGAGGCTTAGAATCATGAGGACATCCGAGGCTACCGGATTGGGTACCTAGATTCGTATTCTCTTCTAATCATGCTTTCATAGCTTTCAAATCATATCTAAGGTTGCTTTAATTCATAATTTACAGCACCACGGTTGGAAGAGAGGAATCACAGACAAAGAAGTAAACACATCTAGAATGTTGAATATTGTTCTCTCAAGCAATATGGCAACACATGAAACAAAAAAGGGAAGTACAGAATAGTCGAAGCACTTCGACGGAGTAAAGTTCGAACTCCAAAGAATCTCAGGTTTGTTTCTGGTTACTGTATTATTTTGTTACATGTTTTCCTTCGATCTTTCGATTACAGTCTCAAGTAATAGTTACCATACTTACTGAAAGGCACCAATGTATCAGTTTTCAATGCAATATTATATACAAAAGTACCTAGTAAAGTGATGTATTTTTTTGTTGTTGCTGTAAATAACAGAGCCATTTTACTGTAAATTTTTCTCTTTGGGAAGAATTCAGAACTGTTATGTATGGATTGTGAAGAATTTCCAGTTTCCAAGAATTGACCTATTGGATCTTTACCATTAGAAAAACATTTGAGTTTTGACAATGAGAATTAACAATTTCAGCTTCAATGGATTTCAATGTGAACCGGTGACTGCAAGCATTAACAAAAGTACAATGCTACATACGAAGATGAATATAGTTTAGTTTTGGCCGGGAGTTGAGGGCTGCCCTTAAACGTCGCTATTTATTTTATGTTAAGGGGCGAACTTATAAAATTTTAGAGGGTGAAAATAGATATTCAATAGAAAACACTTGAAGTATATGAAAATTTTAAATTTTCAGGGGATGGTTATCCCCGTCAGCCCCTCTCGATCTATCTTTGTTTACAGGTGAAGTGTTAAAAACTTGCTTTTCACTGTTAGACGTATTTCCGCCATTGTTGCTGTAGCTTTTCCTTATGGTTTTGCCTCAGCAAGCATTGTAATGACATCCTTCGTCGAATATCTGTCTTTGGGGAGCTTGGCATTGCAAAGAAGTGCTATCCTAACAACTAAGAGAGTCTCAATGAGTGACTGGCGGATGGCAATCGTGATGGAGATAAGCATGCCCTCGTGCATCTTCGAGAGAGAGTAAAAAATGTTTGGTCAAAAGGTACCGATATAAGCAAACGGTATCAATTCAGCCGTCTAAATGTCAGATCATACTATAAAATGATAATGTTAGTGATCATTTCATTATTTTTAGAATTTCAACGCTAAAAGAAAATTGCTTATACTTCAATGATCATTTATATAATTTACCCTTAAAAAATAATTAATTTTTAAATTTCAAAACAAATAATTTAAATTATACAAGTTTTAAATCAATTCGAATAAATAGTTCAAACTAAATAACTTAGCTAGAATTTAAAATGATCAACTTGCTTTTTTATGGAGAGTTGGGGAAACATTTCATAATCAGCTGTGAACTAGCAAACATTGATCTGTAGAGTTTGAGAAACATTTGACTATGAATTCGCAAACAAACGAGAAAAACAACTTATAGAATAAATAAATAAACCAAACATACATTCCTCGAGTTTCGTAAAGGAATATATATCGGCATTACAATATTTTCTTTCTTAAATGCAACTCAAATGACAACTGAGCCAAAACATCGGATAATGAACTTGCTTCAGTAACTACACAATTGTACCTGTGATACCAGGATCTGTATGTTGAATTTGTTTGGCAGTCCCTAATGAAATAAGTAAAAAAAAGAATCAGGGATGACCTGTGGACCTTGAGAAAAATTAGCCACAATTGAGATTTCTATATGTATATATAATGACTGTAAATTGCTTCCTTTGATCAAGCAGAGAGAAGGATTTATGGTGATGAACCCAGAATAAATGCATGTATCTCATCCCAGCTAGAGACCGTGTATAAAGTGCCAGAAAGCTTTTTCCAATTAGAACAACTATCTTCCACCACCTCTCTCTGTTTCTCCACCAAACCGGAGAACAATGGCACAAAAGAAACGCCAAACTGTTCCCCCAATCGTCTTAGGGTGGGATTTGAACCCATCATGATACCTATGTCTGCTTTGAGCATGCAGAGTAAGTCACCGACCGAGCCTCCAATATAAACTGTCAAGTGCTGGCTATCTTGGTCTCTGTTGTTTAATATGTTATTGAAAGTCTGGAGCTTTTCCATGGGAGACTCTAACTTCTTAATGATTTCCCCTGTGGTGATGGACTCTTCACAAGCTAACTCATTGGAGCAAACATTTAGAGCTTTTACATCCCCTGATAAGAGAATTAGGAGGCGTTAAAAATGCATTACTTTGGAAACTGATGGTCTTTGTATATTCAAGTCATCCTAACACTCACAGATAGCATGGAAGCATGATAAGCAATAAGCCTACTTTGGATATGATTCCTGATATATAATACTGCATTATACACTATGACATCCAAACTCCCTATTTGGCTTGCAATATCTAGTCATCCTTATGTCTAGAGTGTAGACTCTATATCTTTTATCCACCTCTTCAAATTAAATATTAAATATTTGATTTTTTTAATGTGTAATATAGCATGGCTTCAGTGTTCAAGTGATTACCTGTTGAAAATGCCGAACGAATGAGATCCCCACACCAACAATAAGAAAGTACATGCAAAGAAGCAGTGAGATTTTCATTTTTCATGATTCTCCCGATAAACCCTTTACAACCATCTTGAAGGATCAAACCTTGGCCAGCCCTTTTTATATCCTCTTGATTCAAACCCTTAAGTACTCCTGACTGAACCACTCTTGAATTTGCAGCCTTCTCAAAATGTGCAAATTGCTCAAGTGCTTCACAGAGACCTTCATAACTGAAACTTGTTGCTGCACAAGTAAAGAACACAAAATGCTCACTTAGCAATGTCCTCTAAATACTAAAAATTCGCAACAAATTCTCACCAAATCCATGCTAGACTAAAAGATTGGCAGTCATTTATCAAACCTGTCTCGGTTGTTTTGATGCTTTCTATACACTGTTCAAACTCTTCGGTATACCGGGCAGAAAGGACATCCCATATGCTCCTCAAATCGGCAGATGACAACCGAGCAAGTTGGGTTTCAGATCCACCAGAGTCTGCCTTTGGCCTTGTTATGATTGCAATCTCTGCTAATATAGCAGAGGAATCAAAAGCAGCGCAAGTCAAGTCAAAGTCGCAAAATATGAAGAGTTCACCACCCACTGCAGGGTCTAGAGTCCGAGACAAAGGGACCACCGTTTCCTGTATAATTGGTTGAGACGAGAAAAATTCTACTTCCAGTCTCATAGATTGATGGTAGACTTTTTCTATGACATCCAGCTCTTCACCTGTTAAAGTTACACTTAGTGTATCCAGCAGCTCTTCAATTCGAAAAGCATAAGCCTGAAATCAGAATTGAGTAAAGTGATTCTTTTCCAAACAACCAAAGGAAATTTTCTAGTTCAGTTAGCAAAAGTACTAATAATCTGATGTACCTCAAAATTTTGAGAGCAATAATGACCAATCCACTTCTTGTAAATGTGACTGCCGTCATTAGGATCTAGAAGAGCTTGGATCTCTTTATTCATAAAGGCAAAGAGCCTCATGCAAGGTGCAATAGCGCCAAGTGTATAAGCAGCAACTTTTGTCTTCTCAAAAGGGGTTGCAAGTTTACCGGGGACTCTTTCTCCTTCAATTCTACCAGAGGCTGTTGCCAACAAAAAATCCGTATACTTAATAGTTGTATTTGTCGGAATTCTCTCCTCTGGTAGTTCAAAGCCCCATTCCTGCATTGTAGGTCATTGTCAAAAGAGACTAAAAGTAACCGCCACTACATACCTAAATGAAGAATGAAGCGATCCAAGTTAAATTACGTAATCTTATATATGAGGATCTTGGCCTAGATAGTGTACAATTTGTCTATGAATTGTTATCTTATACATTAGTTCTAGGGTTAAAAACTCCACAAGAGCCCATACCAACAAAAAGGAAAATCCACAAGCAATTTCATATTTGCAACATGCCTGTTAAACTATAAATAACAAAGTCGATACTGAACAACTTACATCTATGCATTTACTTAAAGAAAACGAGGCAATTAATCTAACCCATTTACATCATCATTGATGTATAAGGAAAGGTTACATATATCTTTAAGCATATTAGAAATTTTCCTTCAACAACATACGGCTAATTGGCAAGTTAGCAGCATCAAATACAACTAATAAACCTGAAAATTTCCCATGGCATGAGATATGAAGTTTTGAAAAATATATTACTAACACCAATTAGTAATCAATCAGAAACAAATAAAGTGTCTAGTTCGCCACAAACGCCAATTAAAATGTTATTCGTGTTTTTTTCCCTTTTATCCAATGAAAATAGCAATAATGATCGTGAGCAGCGCTAATCCTAAGTATCATAATTTCAAAATAATAATAATAACAACGATTCGTTTTTTATTTTATAAAATGAAACTATAGAAACATCAATAAAGAGGAAAAAATAGCTTACTTGGACGAGAGAGTCGTTTGAATTGAGCTTGCCTTGAATATATTTCCTTAGCTTTCGTATTGCCTGCTTGTCTTCGTCATCATCAGCGCATTCCTCCGCTAATTCATACCTGAAATTTCCCAAATAAATATAATAAACGAAAAAAACTAAAACAACTAGCGTAATGATTAAGCTTTTAGCAGTGATTCGTAGTGACTCACGCGTGAACAAAGGCATTGAGTAAATGAACATGCTGAGAGATATAGTGCTGGAAAGAATCGGCACTTAAATTCCCAGCTGCAACGCAAACGAAGAAAGGAGTGTAATTAACAAACACCGATTCGCTCCTGAATTTGTTCCACAGCTTCCTCGCGATTCCCCCTTCGACGTCCATCCCTCCCATTCCTCGCCGTCGTTTTCGATGAAAAAAAATAACACGGATGATCGGATCGGAAGAGAAATGGTTTATAAGCAAAGAATGAAAGATAAAACAAGGGAAAAGGGAGCAGTTTGTATTGGAGATTTGGACCCAGTAACAAATAAACAAGAAAAAGAGAAGAGATGGTGAATTGATTAATTTATACGTTTGATTTCCTTTAATTATAATTTTCAAAAAATAAGTGTGAAAGAGAGGATGGTGAAGAATTTGATTAGAGGCCGGCGGTCAACGGGAAGGGATACATCGAGATCGAGTTCTCGTGAGAGAGATAGAGAGAGAAAAAGGAGGCTCGGTGACTCAGTCCGATCTGTTTCTTACTTTCTTTCCTCTTTTTCATCGAACAAACTACGGCACATATAATGCAATTTACAGCTCTCTTATACGCGTTTGCATTCCGTATTATTTTTCACGTAAATCGCGTAAAAATAAAAATATCATATACTTTCTTCTATAAATAAATCAAAGGATTAATTGCACTATAAATTTTCAAACTATGCTCAAGAATCTCAAAATTTTTAAATTGGTCCCAAATATTTCTAATTGAAGTTTAAAATATTAATATCACAATAATTGAATTCTTTTTATAAATTTAAATATGACATGAAATATATTTATAATCTCAAATCTATCGTATCTTAGGGATAACTTTAAATTGTTTTTAAGTATTAAAACAACAATCCTTTGTAAATTTCATTGAGATTATCTTTTAACTTTTTTGTTATTAAAAAACATATATAGATAACTACATACTTAAACCTTCTATTTTAATTTACCTAGTTTCCCCCTTTCTATTATTAGTTACAATTTGCTCTCTTAGATTGATATTCGATAAATTTAATTTGATATTTTAAGGCTTAAATTAACAGTTGAGCTAGGATAAGATATAATTGATATAATATTAAACTCCTGAAAATTAAAATTTATGTGATAGTTTTGGGATGTTGGAAGAGATATAAGGGGCAAATAGAAGTTTTAGGTAATAATAAAATGAACTAAAATAAGTGTTGGAAAGGAAAATGAAGTGAAAATCATGGGTCAAAGTTCAAGCATACCGACAATGGAGAGCAACTTGCAAAGAATAATAATATTAGTAGCTTGCTTTCAGCCTTTCACTTTTCTAAAAAGTTCCCTGCTCTTTAATTCTATGTGAAAATTTGGCCTTTACCAATTTACCCCACTCCCAAGTCACAACATAAGTTTTCTTTTTCAAAAAAAAAAAAGTTCAGTGGAAATCGGATTATTCACATATTTAGGTGTTAAAATCGTATTAAATTTATGTTAATATATTTAATTATTAGTTGAGGCTTCGAATATTCATTACTGTGTTTCTTTTCTCGTTTAATAGCTCTGTTTTATATATTTTTATAAATTAAAAATAATTAATTATTTATAAAATAATTAATTATTATGGTTCTTACACGTGTGGAAGAATGGAACACGAATGGGCGATTATTCTTTATTGTGTTGGCGAGGAATGGTTATTTTGAAAGGAAAGGGCAGTTGATATTGAAAGACAGCGAGGTTAAGGTTAGGTCTTAGGAGCCAACTTTACTTGACTCAATCCTTCCTCATTTATTTGTTTAACCCCTAACCCTATCTCCACTCTACTTTTCTTCTTCTTCTTCTTGGTTTAAAGGTCAAAGGTTCCACTTTATTTATTTATTTTTTAAATATATATATATATATATATATATATATATAAGAAATTAAAAACATGTTAAAATTTATTAAAATGCAAAAAAAACTATATGAAAAATATTTAATTTACAAAGGAAAATGTTTAAAATACTTTTGAAAACAAAAAGTAGGTTTGCATAAAATAAAAAGATAATGTACAACAAAAACAACACAACCCGAACATGGAAATCCAAAGGAAATGAAAATTAATAAATCAAAATTTTCTTTCAAATACACGCTTTATCTTCCAAAAAAATTCCAGTAACTATTAATAATCTTCATGTCTTTATTCAAAATTACACACGATATTATGTAAGTGTAGAGATTGAGAAAATCAATCTAAAAGATTGATCCACTAGTGGTTTTGGATGCATCGACAAACAACAACAAATGAAGATTTAGCTATACAAGACTGTCGATCTTTCATGATCAAGAGGTGTGTCATGATTAATGCAAAATAAAACGCCAAACTATTAGAACGATAGATAAAATTGTGTCGTAAAAGCAGATGATCAATCGTAACATAAAAAGCATGTAAAAAACAAATGTTTCAAGAATATGTGAAAAGAAAGAAATCAAAACAGAGATGATGTTTATTTAAATCTACATAAAAAATGATGATCTATACTTTTAAAGAAAAACTAAAGAACTACTGTAAAGAGGACATTAAGGCAACGAAACTTTATATTAATATCATTTTTTGTATGAGATTGATTTATATTTATATATAAAGTTTTATATTTATTATACATAAAATTTATTGAATTTATATATTTTAAAATGTATTGAACCAATTTTATCTTTTTAAAATAAGTAATCTAAAACTAAAATTTTATTTATAAAGACATATCAAATCAAAATATATACATCATATTATACATAAAATCAAAATGAATATATAATTATAAATTTTAACATTTGAAATAAATTTAGGTAACATCAAAACTCATTAAGTGGTTTTAGTGGTAAAAAAAATGTTATTCTCTTCATAGATCATAGATTTTAAAAAAATTGGGTCTGTGCACAAACCAATTTATCTCAGTAGTTAAAGGAATCGTTGTTGTTCCTAGAGGTCATGGGTTCGAGTTCTAGCGATTGCAAGGTTGATTGAACATTTATTGTCAAATAATTAGAAGTACTTAAAACATATACTGACTTAGGTTAATAAAAAATGTATTTTAAAAAACCGAGTCCATAAAATGTATAAACAATATCAACGAATTTAAAAAATTTAAATAAATATTACGTTAAAAATCACCCATACTATTTTAAAAACATTAGGTAACATCAAACCCCATTTAATATATTTCGCAACAATTCCGCCGTGGATGAATATATTTAGATAATGATTAAAAATGGTATAGTTGAGGATAGAATCAAAATACGTAGCTGTCCACCATGACATGGGCTGTCCTATGCCTGAGAGAGTTCCAATGGGGAGAGCCAAGCGAGGATGAAGCCCTCATCAATTTAGCTACTTGTCTTTGTCATACAAAGTTTATTCGTTCATCGCTATCTCGAAATTTGATCGCAATTTCAATCACAAAATATCAGTTTCTTTTTGTAATTTTACTCTGGGTAAATCATTCTGTTCCTCGTCCAATTATTAAAGTCTTTCTATTTTTATCATCAACCTTTTTTAAAACTTCAAAGATTTCTGATCGGTTTCATCATATTTAGAGGTTATTTTTAAAAAGAAAGGGAAGAAATTGATTCATATCACATTAATCACAAATATAAATCGAACGACAATCATTATCTCTCAATAATTGTAACGAGGGGGTAAAGAATAAAAAGAAAACGATCAGGTTCTAGTTTTAATTAAAAAAAAAGATAGAGAAATAAATAATATTACGAGCAAAGTGAGAGAAAAAAGAAGGTTAAATTATTCATATTTATATTTATAAAGGGTAAAACTTATTTTTTTTACGATTAAATTGATAAAATATATATGCATTAGTGACTAAATATATTGTCATGTCACTTATATAAATATCACGTCAACAATCTCTTTAATGATGTAAGGATGAGTGACCAACATGATCAATTACTCCAATGTTAGTGATAAAATTGAAAATTGATTTTAATCATGACCAAATTAAAAATATGTTAAAAATGTAATTTACCCTTTTACTTATATTTCCTTTACTATGTTAACAATTAAGATTTAACTTCTCTATTTTAATTTAACATAATTTGATCCTTCTACATTTATAATGTTATTAATATGTTCAAATTTACAGCAATGTTAATTGCTGTTGGTAAAATAGTGAGACATATTTTTTTAGTATCAATGAAAATTTAATAAACTATATGAAATCAACAATAAATTTATATGTTGAACCCACTGAGTGTCTTTAATAGTAAATGAGAATGTTATTCATTATAGAAGATCCTGTTTGAACGATTGGATTTGCAGTGTGTGCGTGATGTCTTAGGCTAAAAAGATTCTAAACAGATACTATTATATAATCATAAAAAAATATTTTAATAATAATAATAATAATATTTATATGTCAGTAGAAAGAGGACGAAATAAAAAATTTCATGGAGAAACCAAAACTAGAATTAAACCTTTTTCCATTGATCTCAGTTCGAATAATAATGCTTTTGGAGAGGTTCCTTGAGCTAGCCCAATGGCTAAGAGGCAAACAAAGCATATCAAAATGGGCCTTTTATTGATTAATCCACAAGACCTGACCCATTGATTTCCAATCGTTGTGGTTCGTGTCAACTCGGTCTGCATTGTGATTTTTATTTTCAGGGTCTGCATGGCGCATATGACATGGCACAACAACAGGCAAAAAAGCCTATCACTCTCCTCTAATCCAAATTCTCAAAACGAATGGCTCTCCTTTTAACACATCCATCACTCTCAACACACAAGTATCTTCTTTAACTCTCTTCTAAAACCCCCCATCTTCCCCTCTCCCTTCTCAACACTCCCAACAACAATGGCAACTCTTCAGTCTCTGGCTTTGGCCTCTCCTGTCTCTCGCTCTTTGCCCAACCAACCACGCTCTCTCTCAGGCATTTCTTTATTTTTCAACTCCTTTTATAATGTGGTTGCTTGTGTACTCTAATTTCAAGGGTTAGTGGACCATTGGTTCCTTGCACTGGTTTACTTTCCTTTTATGTTTATGAAGATTGAAGAGACAACTCACTGTGAAAAATGACTAGAATTAGGCCATCTCAATTTACTCAGTGCTTTCTCTTGTTCAATATGTATTAGTTTTTGTGTATGTTTAGATTTTGCTAATGAGCTGTATACAGTATACTGATACTCTTAAACATGCTTATTTGCAGCTTTCTGGTAACAAGTTTATTGCATTTAGATGAGTTTGTCTAATGTTTTTTTTAATGTATTGTAGGAATACCATCTTCGGTTGCTCACCGGAGCTCGAATTCGCTTTTTAATGGGCAATCTTTAGGGGTGGCTCGGTCACCATTACCGCCAACGACATGGAACTCTAGGAAATGTGGACCGATAGTAATGATGGTGAAACCGAAAATTCAGTTCATTCAAGGAACTGATGAACAGACAATACCGGATGTGAGGTTAACCAAGTCCAGAGATGGTACAAATGGTATGGCGATATTCAGATTCGATCAACCCTCCGTATTCGACTCATCCGGTGAAGTCGGTGACATTACCGGGTTCTACATGATTGACGAGGAAGGAGTTCTTCAGTCGGTTGATGTAAATGCCAAATTTGTGAATGGGAAGCCTGCAGGGATTGAAGCAAAGTACATAATGCGAACTCCCCGAGAATGGGATAGGTTCATGAGATTTATGGAGCGATATTCCAATGAAAATGGCTTGCAGTTCATCAAAAAATGAGGCAATTATATTCTTCTCTTGCACTATTCCACAGTCATCAGCATTCTTCCTTAGTGTTATGTAATTTTGTTTAAAGTATAACTCCAATGCAGATGCCTATATTGGGTTAGATCCCAATATAGATTTCTTGAAAGTACCTTATTGCGCTTGCATATGCCCAACAAAATTCTGTTTCCCCTTCTTTTTTGGTTTTCAAATCGTTTACTTTGTTTTCTTGTGTGCTAAGATGCTTGCTAGTTCCTTTGATGACTTACTCTGGTTATGTTTATAGAATGTTGGTATCTGATAGAAAATGTTTCAATTTTCCACTGATGACATTTGCCGATGTTCTATTAATCGCTTGTGAAGCAGATTGGTTAGGCATATGAATGTTCTTGGCTGCACTCTAAGTAATAAAAGTGGTTATTATTATTTCTTCACTCTTCATTTTTGATGATGAAGAGCTTTTGCCAATATTTTTGAATTTCTACGCACTTAAACATGTTATATGCTCAACACAAATATTGATATACCATGAATTTTTCCAAGCTATTCCAATGAGAAACTAAAATAAGAACTAGAAAAAAGGTAGGTGGCTGAGCTGTTGCTACTTCCAGGTGACTGAGATCGGACTTCGAACCCTGTGGAAGCTATTGTGAGCATTAATCCATGTCAATCCCCCTTCTGCAAAGCTTATCTTCTTTGTTCGAGTTTTCTTCCTTGATGTTATCCACATTCTGTAATTTAAACTTTGATTGATATGCTTGAATATCAACCTTCTGGGCTTGATGCTCACTTTAACTCCCTCGGGAGACTTCACTTGTACCGAATAAACGGAATAAGGATTCCCCACATTTGTCAGTCTCCTTGTGATCAGCTTACTCTTCATTCCCTGCTTGAAAGCCACTGATATGGAAGGGTAATTGAGGCTGAAACCCCTGTTCATCTTTAAAATCCCACTGCAACTAACATTCCTATGTGTGATTGTAAAGATTTCTGATCTTGTGTATCCAAGGGTGCAAAGATGAATAACATATTCATCTGGCCTGATATCATAGATCAATCCCGGATCGATGGCTCTATTGGGGTTTACATGTCCAGCTCCAATGGCAAAGACAGCAGCTGGTTTGTTGCCATCCATTATTGGTTTTCCCCTATGGTCGTTTGCATCAGCTGATGTCATAATTGCAGATTTAATGGCTGCCGGAGTCCATCCTGGGTGTGCCGAGTGAATGAGAGCTGCGATGCCGCTAGCATGAGGGCATGCCATGGAAGTACCAGACATGACAGTGAAATTAACTCTTCTAGTATCTTCTGGAAGGCCAGTGGGACCTAAGTTTTGAGGCCAAGCAGCAATTATATTAACCCCTGGAGCAATCACATCTGGTTTGAGGATTGAAGCATCGTATAGGTTGGGCCCTCTGGCTGAAAACTGTGCTACTTCTGGTGCTCTTGACCTTCCTACAACAGTTCCACCAAATATGATTCGAGCTCTCGGATGACGGGTAGTGTTCATGTAAGTTTTTAGACGCACTGCCTCTTCATAACCGATCTCAGTTGCCGGTAAGACTTGAGCATCAACTGAGTCTTCCTCGAGGTTTATCTCTGTATTGGCTAATATCATGGCAGCACCACCTGCTTCTTTGACTGCTACACCTTTTTCTGCCCTTCCATTCACACCTCTGTCACAAACCACCATTTTGCCTTGTACTTTTGCCTTTGGAAGAGACCCTCTGAAGCAAAATTCGCTTCCACTGTTTCCACCAGTGACATAGACCAGTTCAAGTTCCTTTTCGGCGCTTGGTAACCGTTTCCCTGGGAACAAAGATTCACCATACACGTATTCTCTGTTGCCCATACGAACTATCGCTGGAAACTTCCGGTCAAGTGTGCCAGCACCAATGGTAGCAATCCAAGGAGCTATATTGGCAACTGAGCTTTGAAGTGGGCCACTGTTACCTGCAGCACAAATCACTGATATCCCATGCTCGACTGCTCGGAAACTGCCGATAGCTATGCTATCATCAAAAAGTGGCAACGGGAAGCCACCTATAGATAGCGAAAGCACATCAACCCCATCCGCAATCGCAACGTCCATTGCAGCTAGGATATCAGAACTGTAACAGCCGTTGAACCAGCAAACTTTGTACACTGCAATGTGGGTTCCAGGAGCCATTCCACGGGCCACACCGGCACCGTTACCAAGCACACTTGCCATTGGAACAGAAACTCCTCCGGCTGTGGATGATGTATGAGTCCCATGCCCGGAGGAATCCCTGGGTGATATATACTCATCAACCATGTTTGCTGATGGGGACGCTGAGGAAACATGATGACCTTTTATAAAGAACCTTGCACCAATGAGTTTTCGGTTACAACTCGTGGCCTTGAAATTCTGCCCTTCTTGGCATATCCCTCTCCACTTTTTCGGAACAAGTGGCATTCCGTCATCGGCGAAACTAGGACTTTCGGGCCAAACACCGGTATCAAGCACCCCGATAATTGTTCCACGACCGAATCCGGATTTAACCCACGCACCATTTGAACTGTTGCCAAGTCCCAAGAACTTGTAAGAGTAAGTGGTATGAAGCTGATGCAGCCGGTCGGGTCTAACAGCAACAACATCAGGCAAACTTCGCAACGACTCTAGTTCAGTTTCACTCAGCAGAGCTGCAAACCCTTCAATGGCGGAACCATAAGAGTAAAGGAGACGAGAAGAAGGGTCTTCCTCGGAGGAAAGCGTTTGTTCGAGAAACGAGAGATGCCAATGAGGCTTAGTAGGAAACAAGGAGCTGGTTACACCTTGTGGGTGCAACTGAACAATGTAAGTCTGCAGAGTGTCTCCATATACGGAAACCAAACAGACACAAAGAGCAGAGAAGAAAAGCTGTATTTTGGGTTCCATGGAGAAGAGACTGATACTTGGAATCTGATGATCTTGCAGCGGATCCGGGGGGGTATTTGAAGGTGGAGAAGAGAGTTCAAACATGGAAACGGGAACATGTTTGAGGTCTGGGTATGAATATGAAACTCGTGAAACATAAGAGCTCTTCCTCACGAGAATCCTTTGTTGTGGCAGAGAGAGAGGAGGCTCTGGGTTTTCTTGGAGGAGCTGAAAACACCAGGCTCTTGGCCTCACGAGATGTTATGCTTGATTTTAATACATTCCCAGAATTCTAAAACTAAAACCATGGTTTTACTTTGAATATCTTCAAACATCATTCCATCCCATCAGTTTGTTTAGTCTCCTCGAACGGAATTTTTTTTTTTAAAAAAAAAGAAGAAAAAAGTGTGAGAAAGACGTCGATAAATCGCCATTAAATGCTGGCTCAAGTGCATTAATGCAGACGCCTTCATCGGCCTCCCCCTTGCCCTGGAGTGTTGTTTGAGCTCTCTAACTTCTTTTATTTTATTATCCTTCCAAATTCAAACAGCAAGTAATATGCTAAGTTCAAACTGGAATCCAGTAGAATAATGTTTTGGATTCTTGATCTGGAAAAACAATAAATGCCGAAATATGTGAATAATCAACATTCAAAGGGAGGGGTTACGTGTTGTTGGATCGGATAAGAAAAAGCTTTTTGAAATAAGCGTGCGTGGGAATGGCAGGTAAATTTACGATGGGAAGGAACAACGAATGCTAATTCCGGACGGATGGTGGAGCACGGGTGGGCAGTTCGTCTCTTAAAAATTTTAAACTAAAATATATTTTATATTTCTTTCCTAATAAATTTATAAATTCGTTCCAAAACCCATGATACAAGTCCAAGAATTGGGAAAATATGGGCCTAAAGCCATGTCATTCGTATGGATGGATGGGATCCATTTCATTTTAGCACTAATTTAGACAATGATAAATATAGATTTTGTGAATGGTGGGGCGGAAATGAAGGTAAAAATTAAATTAAATTTGTTTTATATAATAAAATAATCGTAGATATAATTTTATATTCATGTTATCCTCTTTGATTCTTATATATATATATATATATATATATATTGTTGGGGCAGATATTATATGAGAACAAGTACAATTACGTGAAAAAAGAAAAGGTTGCACCTACAAGAAATTTCCTAATTCGAGAAAAAGAAAACAAGGGCCTAAATCAAGTATAAGGATTGGAAAAATAGGGTGCCTAAACTCATGTCATTTGTATGTAGGTAAATTAGTGAGACAGATTTTTATAGGGACCTGTATCATTTAATAGTCCATTGAATAAGGATAGATGAGTTTTGTGCATGATTAAACGAAGATAAAAATAAAAATTAGATCCTTCATGAATGATGAGACAAATGTGAATATGATCGTATACTCATTTCATCCTCACTCGTCTCGTCTCATACCCACTTGTTTCGTCATTCGTTTTGTCTCATTCCTACTTGTTTCGTCATTCGTCTCATTCTCATTTGTTTCGTATTATTATTTGTATTTAGATATTATAATAATTTTTTAAATATTTTTAAAATTATATTTTAATTTATATATTAAATAATTATGATAATTTGTTAGTTTTTCGAATGATGATAATCGAAATATTGTTACATATGTGATGAAAGCTAAAAAAAATAACATATATTTCATTTTTTTTATATAAAAAATAATTCCTATTTAATTAATTAATATTTGTAAATATTATATAAAATAAATATAACGGGAATCAAGTAATGTGAGTGGCAGAACAGAAAAGAATTTGACCTTATAAATCGTGAGATGAAAATAGTTTTATATTTTATATCTACGGAAATAAAGACGAAATTTCTTATTAGAAATAAATGAAGGACATCCACCCAATTAACATGACCAACCTTCCTGTTTGTATGTTCATTAACCAAGCAAATAATGAATAACATTTCCAAAATGTTTCTTCCTGAAATTTATTGAACAAATACTTATTATTTCTTGTATGCATTGATACTAAAGGAACATTAAGCAGAAAATACTGACATCTCAGCCAAAATAAACATCACAAAGAATCTAAGCAAATACACAAGCAGGAAATTTTATGTTGGTCGGTGCATAAAATATGTATTATATATATGCAGGAGCGTGGCTGAGGGTGTGCAAAGTACGCGACGGCGCAGGGCCAAAAAAATAAAAGTCCCGAAATCGAGTATATCTATTAATTGTTGCCATTAAGAAACATAAAAATAGGTATAGAACAGTGATTAGATCATTGGACCCATGACTTTATTGATCCTAAGTTTGAATCTCGTTAACAAGAAAAATTATTTTTTGGAAAAACAATACAAGTGGGTTTGCTCAGTGTAATACAGCTGTAAATTTTTTATTATTTCAGAAAAATACGTTCGAGATCTAAGGACTCATTTATAAGAATTTGCACAGGACCTCCAACAACCTAGCCACGCCCTGTATATATGTTTTGGTTTAAAACATGTCTTCTGGCCTGATATGCTGAGTGATAACAGCTATAGTTGATGCACACGCAGGCCCTTACAAGGTTATACTTGCAAGCCACCAAACCCAAAACATGAACTCTTTGCTTTTAAACTCTGGAGACTGCATTAACTTGTACTTATCATCTGTTCATTCTTCCAAGAATTTTTCGCAGCTTCAGCAGGTTGATCTCTCTGCTCATCCTTTGGTTTTGAGAAGAAAGGATCCCATTCATGAGCTCCGGCCTCTCGTTGTCCTTCATCTAACAAATCATATTTCCAACTATTTTCCTCCACAAAGTTATCGTATTCCGTACGACCTTGGATAATGTTCCTCCTCAACCTTGTTACTTTGTCGATGACTGCCTGTACAGCAACATCAAAAGCATCTCGAAGAGTCTCCAATTTAGAGCGAGGATCCACATATACTAGCCTGGGAATGAGATTTATGACTGTCTCTCTCATGATCTTCACTTGCTCAGGAGATATTTGATTGAGTCTCTCTTCAATGCTAACATTTCTCTTACGAATATCATCCTCGGGGATGAACACTGAGTATGTAGTATAATCTTTGGGGAGATGCCAAGTGTATTGTGTGTATGCCGACCCAGGATGGAAGAAGACGGGAATACAACCAGCCAACATTGAGTCAAAAGCAGATCGCCTTGTGTAAGAATCTCCTTGAGGTTGTAGGCAGAACAAGGAGCTCTGGAACATCTGCATTATACTGCTGGGTGAATGACATTTGCTCTCCCCAAAATCACATTCCAACAACTTGCACACCTTTGAACTCCTACACTGATCAATAATCTGGCCTCTTATTGACTTGAGATTACCAGGACGTGGTGCACCTGCAAAAGAGAATAGCCATTTCCTCTCCAATTTTCTCATCCGATCTTGCCAGACAAACACTTCCTCGTCCTTTGCAGGATGGAAGTAGGTAGGATATGGAATGCCAAAATCATTTGCATTCCAGGGGCTTGACTCAACCACAAGCATAGACATATTCCTTGCAGCAGGTAAAAACAGAAGCTTATTACCCCAATCAGATTCCTCATCGCTCAATCTCCTGAAATCCCACGTAATCCTACCAGCCACAAGGAAATGATCCTTCCCTCCCATTATTCCCCACTCAGGCCTCTTCATCAGCCAATCAACCAAATCAAGCGAGGCTGCATCCCTTGCTGAGATATTATAACCCCAAAGATACCTTGCAATATCAAACCCCGCATAAAATGGCACAAATATTGCAGCTGCGATCGAGGAATCATTGGTCAAGCACTCATACTGCTTCATCCGATTACTGAATATCACATCGACTGCAAACTGATTTGTAGCATACCAGCCAGTATTCTCAAACACCCCTTCCACATTCTCGAGTGGAGGACCAAGCCCTTCATTACTAGTAAACTTACACATATTAGTCCAAAGACTCAAACTCCTACACTCCTTAAGCATATCCTCATTAAATCTTGGAGGAAGTTTATGCACATAAATATACCTTCCACCGCACGGATCGCTCTTATTCTCCGCTGTTCTCAAAGCTCTCATAAATGGGTAAGCCACCACCTTTTCATCAGCCGTATTCTCGCCAATTTTTACAGGTGCTGGTTTCTCCTCCTCTACATGAACATCAGTCACCCGAGCAGGCACGGACTCCACCTTAATGTAAGGAGATTCAAATTTTACAGGTTTTGATGCAACAGAGTCCTCAATTGTAGGGCTACTTCCTAGAACTACAAAATGGAAATACAAAAGCAAAATCCAGAAAAAAACTGATAAAGAAGCTAAAAAGCAGAGCCGGGTTCGTTGACTGTTATGGGGACCCTTCTCCATTGCGTCGAAAGGACCCAGCGCCACAGGGCGGCGTCTCATCAGAGTTCAATCGCAAGCTGATCAAAAGAACCCGCATAAAAAGAAACCCAACTTTCTCACTCGATTTCAAATTACTAATCGAAAATAAGAAAAAATTAAAACCGCAGAACCCTAAATCTCAATTATAAGCTAAAAAGAAGGCTACAGTAAGACCTAAGCTTGGACCAGAGATCCCAAAGGGGAAGCAAAAAAGTAGAACATTAGAACTGAATAAATACACAAATGCTACAGAAATTGAATCTATAGTAATTATCGACAAAGAACAAAAAGCGAAATTTGGAGTTGAGAGCAACGAATGCATATAGATTTATAAGCAAGAATCATGACATACCAAAAATGAGAGATTTTCGGGGATCTTGATCTTGTAATGGATCTACGTTGGCTAAATTTATCCACTAAATTGAACTGAAATGTTGAAGAGAAAAAAAGATAGAACTTACCAGGAATTTTCCTGGAAAATATTTCGACTGTGAAAGGGTGGGGAAGACAGAGCGCGCAAATTAGTAGTGTGAGCCGGGGGACTATTTGTCTGTTGTCCGTATTGGCTGGGATCTCGCCACGTGGAACCATATGGTGACGTGTTTGAAAACTGAATACTGTCAAATTCCTTAAACTACGTTTGCATGGATGTAAATTGGAAAGTGGGTCAATGAAACGGCTGGATTTAATTTCAGGAACGAAGTTTCATCGCCTAAGAAAGATAAAAAATTTACTACTTTCAACTCACAATTTTTTTTTTAAAAAAATATTAATAAAAACTTTTACCCACCTTTTTTTTAGATTATTGACATTTATAATTGATTTTTTAAAAAAGTAATTTTTATTATTTCTTATGTTCAATTCAAATAAAATAATTGATCAATATAAAATTAGTTACAAATCAGCAGAATTTTATACACTAAATCTGTAAAATAACTTATTATATACTTTTTGATAAATCATTTTGTCGCAACCGTCTTTCGGTTGGGCCCCGAAATTGGGCTTCGACTTGAAAAATGTGGATTGGAGTCGCCACCGATCATTTATTTAAAAATAAATGGGTTGATCGGATACCCTATTTCTTACCTGATCTGCGTCTTACCAGAAATATGTCGGGTTCGGGAGTCGGTTACGGTCAAGGAAGGATTAGCACCCTTGAACCGCCCTTTCGGTACTACGTAATTTCCAGTTGTCTTAATTAAGAAAAATAACAAGTTAAATTAAAAGGTAAAGTTTCGATCCTAATTACTTACCCTTGATTGATTTGAAAAAAAATCGAGAAATGTGTTAGATAAACAAGGTAAAGAAAACAAATAAGATACAAGGGAAAAATAAAATAAATAAAATAAGTAAGTAAGATAAGAAAAAATAGTAAAGTAATAATTATATATAGTAATATTTGAAAAAAGGAAAAATATAAATATATATATATATATATCAAAGTATTAATAAAATAAATAAGCTATATATGTACACCAAATACTTAAAAATAGAAAAGCTACCCTCCCAATTCACCGAAAATGGAGGGCTCTAGTAAGAAATAAGACAAAAAAATGGGCCCTCTAGGTTAGTAGTATATAATATAATGTTTAATAATGATAATGATAAAGACACAAGGTTTTTTTTAAAAAATAATAATATAATAATAATGAATAATAAAAAAAACGAAAATAATAAAAAATAATATAAATATATAAAGTTATAAGATATATTACATAAATAAAGAAATAATCAAATAAAAATAATTAAGAATATATATATTTAATAATATGTATATAAATAAACTATTAAAAGTATAAAAAATATATACGACTAGATAAAGATAATTTAATATATATATAGTAATATTAGACTTATAAGTAAAATATTAAAGAAATATATATATAATAATAATAATAAAATATAGTAAAAAATCAAATGAAAATAATTTAATATATATATACATATAATAATAATAACATGAATAATAAAAATAAATGAATAAAATATCCATATAATAAATAAAGGGACTAATATAGATTTTTAAAATGCTCTTTCCCTCCTTTAACCGAAAATTAAACCGGTTTTTAAAAATAAGCCTCGGGGTAGATCTAGGTTCGAAACTTCGAAACCCCACCCATTTTGGTCATCGGCGCAACCCACGTTTTGGGTTATTCGAACCAAATCTCAAGAAAAATAACGTGCACATGCAAAAGAAAGAAAAAAGAAAATGCTACCTTTTATTTCATTTTCGAATCCTTTACAATAGCTTTGCCTTTGTATCTTCCCGTGCTTTTCTCTATGTTTTGTGTATAAATCGTGTCTTACAATGGTGAGTTATAATAGCTATTTATAGTGATTGTGGATCATATCTTTAGGAATTTAAATATAGTAGAACTCTATCCTATTTTTTGAATCCTAGCAAAATTCTATCCTATCTTTAGGAGTTTGAATTCTAGTAGGACGAAAAGGTGTGTTGACAGCTGCCCCTCTTTGCCCATAGTCGTGTAACGGGGATAGGGCAAAGATTAAAAGACACACTTTTCGTTCGGTGGAGTTGAAAATTGACTCTGATGTTTCAATAACTCCCTGTCGAATTGAGTTACGGATAACTCCTCCGTCGTGAAGTCGTGTTCATCTTGGAATGATATGAAATTGAAGCCGTAGTTCGGAATTTGAATCAAAACGTGGCTTCTCGTTGCCCTTCGGTCTTCTTCTCGGTTTAAAGACCTTGGATCGGAATCGAACTCAGAAATCTTCATTGACATATAGCTTTTGTTTGAAAATGGTTGCTTGTCACTAAGGCACGGTTAACCCAGGTCCTCTTCTCGACTTGAAAACATCGACTGCAACCAGAAAGTAGTGCGATTGATGTGTCATCGAGCTGAATGGAATCGAACTCGACAATTTTGATGGCAGATAACCCTTCTAGCATTGAGTTATGCTGTAAATGATGTGCCTTGGAGCTGAGCGTAGTCGAACTCGAAGGTCTTTGTTGACATATACTCCCTTTTTGAGTTGGATATCCTTCGCCGTGAAGTTGAAATCCAATCTAAAGATGGATGATGCTTGTGTGCAAGATTCCCTTCGTCATGAAGTTGAGCCTGAAATTGGATATCCTTCGTCGTGAAGTTGAAATCCAAGTAAGTAGCATTGTTCAGAGTCCAATATCCTCCGTCGTGAAGTTGAAATTGAATCTGAATGAAATTTTGTTGACAAGCAACGGTCCCTTCGTCGTGAAGTTGAACTTGCGTTGTCTGGAGTCCAATATCCTTCGTTGTGAAGTTGAAATTGGCCCTGAGATTGGGAAGTTGTTGTTGACAAGCAGCGGTCCCTTCGTCGTGAAGTTGAACTTGCATTGTCTGGAGTCCAATATCCTTCGTTGTGAAGTTGAAATTGGCCCTGAGATTGGGAAGTTGTTGTTGACAAGCAGCGGTCCCTTCGTCGTGAAGTTGAACTTGCATTGTCTGGAGTCCAATATCCTTCGTTGTGAAGTTGAAATTGGCTCTGCGATTGGGAAGTTGTTGTTGACAAGCAGCGGTCCCTTCGTCGTGAAGTTGAACTTGCGTTGTCTGAAGTCCAATATCCTTCGTTGTGAAGTTGAAATTGGATCTGAAATTGAGAAGTTGTTGTTGACAAGCAGCGGTCCCTTCGTCGTGAAGTTGAACTTGCGTTGTCTCGAGTGCCACGATATCCTCCGTCGTGGAGTTGAAATCGCGGATGGCCCCTTCGTTGTGAAGTTGAGCCTTGACTTGAATATCCTTCGTCGTGAAGTTGAAATCCAAGTATTGTATGTTGCGGGTGGACACAATTTCCTTCGCCATGAAGTTGAAACCGTGGAGACCCCTTTATTGTGAAGTTTGGCTTCGAGCTAGATATCCTTCGTCGTGAAGTTGAAATCCACTCTCGAGCAAATTGTGTCGCTTTGAGTTCAATATCCTTCGCCGCGAAGTTGAAATTGACTCTAGCTAAAACCTGAAAAAGTTATGCATATATGTGATGCTATGGATGCAATGCTCTTAGGTGTGCCTAAAATGCATATGCAACATATGTTATCTTGGGGCTCTGGAGAGAAATCTCGATCTCCAGTTGCCTGTCTGGAAACTTGATTCTTGAATCTTCAAATTTTGATCCCTGATCTTGAATTCTTCAAATGTTCAAATCTGATGTGCACATTCTATTTTTGATTTGAGAAATGCTTCTCGACCATCTCAAGTATGTGCCTGAGCTGAGTGTAACGGTTCAGATGATGCTTTAAGAGAAGTTGTCTTGAAAGAGATAGAATTCGTTTCAAGGGAAATGATCTCAAAGATATATGTTGTTTCATGAGAAACGGTCTCAAGGGAAACAAAATTATGTTTTAAGGGAAATAAATTTGAAGATTTTGTGTTTCAAGAGTAACTGTCTCAAGATAGACGAAATTTGTTTCAAGAGAAACTGTCTCAAGAGAGACAAAACTTAGTTCCAAAAGAAACTGTCTCAAGGGAGACGAAATTTGTTTCAAAGAAAACATATTCAAATATTTTGTTTCAAGGGAAACTATCTCAAGAGAGACGAAATTTATTTCAAGGGAAATGTTTTCAATGTTTATGTTTCAAGAGAAACTGTCTCAAGAGAGACAAATCTTGGTTTAAGAAAAACAATCATGAGTGAAATAAATCTTCTTTCGAGTAAAACAGTCCCAAGTGAGACAAAGTCTGTTTTAAAAAAGCAATCTCAAATGAGATAATCATCTGCATTAAATGACACTGTCTCAAGCGAGACAGAATTTATATTGGAAATGTCAAATCTGAAAATGAATGTCGATCTTTCTATCTGTCGATTTGGTTGAAGTGTAGCTTCTTGCTGCTGAGCTAAACAACCGACATCAATCTGTAAAGGTGCTTTTGAATCGAGTATCCTTCGTCTTGAAGTCGAACTTGACTCTAAAGCTGTAAAAATTATGTACGTGGAAAGAAAATGATAGATATGATGCTCTAAAATATATGCATAAGATGCATGTAACATGAATTGGTTATATTTTATCTCCTGAAAAAGGTCTGATAATTTGCATTAGGATGTTGAATCCCCAAATATGCCCCAATATCAAAAAATACCCCAATATTTGATGTTGAATCTTCAAAGATGCCCCAAATGTTCCTCATTTCTTGCTTCATCATTGATTCTGAGCACGAGCTTTATGTCTAAGAGTCACATGTCATTTACCAAGATCCACTCTAGAGAGACTGTCTTGTTTGAAAAAAAATGTTTTTCTTTCTCTTTTATTTTCAAAGTTATGAAAATATCAATTAAAAGAGTTTTGAAAGATGTTTGATCTAAAGTTTTGAAAATATTGTCACTTTCACGGTTTTACAATTGAGACAAATCATAAAACTAGAGTTCATCGGATATCAAAGAATTAATTACAATGTTAATCCTTCAATAAATTATAGCTATTTGACATGTGCCAAGATCAAAGCTATTTTTGGGAAATGGTCAAGCAAAGAAAGGATAAAAAGTCTCAGGTTATTGTGTTTGGTCAAAGGTTTGGCATTTTTGTTCATTTGATGCTAAATGGTTTGACATTTGATGCTCAAAGGTTTGATGGGGTAGCTTGCATGCTCATATACTAGAAGTGTTCTCCGACTCCCAGCTTTTATGGTCACACTCGGATTGTGTGATGTCTTATCGAGGAATTTGTGTGATCGCCTCAATTGCACAATTTTTATATTCGAGCCACCTTTTCAGGTTTTCAACTCGAGCACTCCTTTGGTTTCAAGACGTTATTCAGGATTTACGTCTTGAACCCCCCTTTGTTATTTTTCTCTATCATACATTAATTACATTGTTTTTTGCAAACAAAGATTAATCCTGATGGGCGGGATGAAATCTGAAGATAGTCTCTCCTGTTTAGAAATCCATGTATGATTAGAAAGGACTTTTAAGGCACGTAATGTAGGCCAGGGTTCATGGTTATGAAAGAAAATGATAAATAGGCCCAAACAAGTGTTTCAGGGTGTTGAACCAATGATCAATTCATTCTGATGCCTTTAATCTTGTCTTGCTCAAAATGTCTCTTTCTCTTGATGCTCTATGATCTTCGAGTGAAGTGATTCGGGAATGATTGTGCTTGATCAATCTCGTAGCTTGAAGCTTGATGTGCCATTTGTCTTTAGGGAATCTTTGCATGTGTTTTTTGTCCCTTTTTCTTTTTTCTTTTTGTTCTTTTTTTGCTTTTTTTTTTGCTTTTTTTTCTTTTTGCCCTTTTTATTCTGATTAAATATTTGCACTTGGCATCTGGTTCACCTTTTGGTAACTCCTTTGGATTGATGTCTTCACTCATGTGAGCAGATTTCTTCCACATTGCCCCCCAGTGTGGAGGGTGATCCTTGGTTAGGGTTGAATCAGAAGAAAAATACTATAGGCTCAAAAGGGGACACAAGGGATATATATTTTCTCCTGTTGTGAAGGGATAAAGAAAGAAAGTCGTTCATCATTTCATACATGGAAGTCCTCACAGAAAAGGTATCCCTAGGGGGATAGATTTTAAGGATTAATTCTATTCACATGAAAACAGTGTAATTAACGCGTGATAGAATTATTTCGGATGAATTCTTCTTTTTTCTCGAGATGTCTCAATGTTCAAGCTCCCCGCAAGATGCCCCAAGTTGTGTCTTTAGAATAAAGCTCATGTTCAGATGAACAACTCAATGCCTTGGGTTAAAATGTCAATTTTGAGTCTAAAAAGGCAGTGGTGTGATCTTATTGACTCAAAGAAAAGTATGGGTGTATCAAAAAGATAAAGGCAATGTTCAAGAATTTCAAAGGGAGGTAATGTCAAAATTTGGTCTTTTTGGTAATGTCCATGAGTTATTTTGGGCAAAGAATCAAGGTATTTTATTCTGGGGTTTGAGACAGGATAAGAAATGTCTAATCTTGTCATATGTCAAAAATCTATAATTCTTGAAGAATTAAAAGAATCCTTAATTCATTTAATATTCGAAGAACTAAAGATTAAAACTCGTTCAATTGCTCCACCTTAGAAAGTAGCATAAATTCAATCGTTTAACAGATTAAGCAAACATGAAAGATCAGAGACGTGTTCAAACAAAACAATCCTCTAAGTGCAAATGGTATAAGTCATGTCCCCTTCTTCGGCTTTTTATGCCCCTGAATCCATCAGGTTTTGGATCTTGCGCTTCAATGCCTTATAGTTCTCAGAGGAATGTTTGGGGCTTCTTATGTGGTAACAGTTAACAACTTCAACATCGTAGTCCTTAGGATACGAGGATTCTTTTCTTAGATCATCATGGCCGGCTTTGTCCTATCATCAGCTAATTAGGCTCTTTAATGTTACAATCTTGCTTCCATGTGGTTAAATTCGCTTCATCGAGTCCTTCATGACTTAATTTCATGTTTGTGAAAATGCTTAAAATTGTAGATGAAAATGCAAAAAGGCAAAAATGCAAAATGCAAGAATGCATGAAATGTTCGAGGCATTGATCCAGAAAAGTGTCCATTATTATAAATAATCCTTATTCAGAAAAAAATGTTTTATCTTGTAAGAGATATAAAAACAATAAAAGGTATGTTCGGACTAAATCTTCTAGACATCCATCCGAGATACTTTCTTCCATGACTCGACTGCTTCTTTGATCATCTTCTTATAACTGTCACTGTGATACATAAACTCTGATATAGATAATCCATATGTTGCTGGGACAAACTGATGTGCCCCATACTGTCTAAGTGCCAACAACGGAGCATACCCAACTGCACCTCAAAGTCCAAATAGGGTCATAGTGTCAGAATTCCCACACTTGAAAAGAACATCACTGAGGAACAACCAGGGGGCTCTCCAGGTAATATCCCGGTCTTGAAGATGAGTGAAGACTTTCATCCATTTCTCTTTTAAAGCGCCTTCATGTCATGTCATGGTGATGAACTCTCTCAAAGGTGAATACGTAGTGCTAAATCTACAGTAGGCAACCCCATTAGTCTTCCAGAAGTGGATGTGAATCCAGACTTGAAGGAACTGAACACATCCAATGAATCTACCTCCGCCAGCTCTTCGGTAATGGTTGAGAGACCAAAAGGTCTCGGCTGAGATGGTCGGTGCTGGGTTGACTCGTTTCGGAAGTTGCTCAAACAGTTCCACCACGGCTGCGTCAATGCATCCCAAAACCTTTGGAAAGATGATCAAGCCATCCAGACCTAGTGCAAAAAGGTCTATAGTCTTCCATTCATCAGGGTGGTCCTTCATTAGTTCTCTTATGTGGATCCACTCAATTCCTTGCCCGTTACCTTTGTTTCGGAGTCGGTCAGTCACCCATTTTTCATCAACTCCTGTAATCTTAGCCAGCCCGTTCTTGAAAGGCTCACTCTTGATGTGTTTGATGTAGGCTCGCTCCAGTTTAATGCTTTCACAGTGCAATAGTGTAGTATACTCCTCGATGGTAGGTACCATGTCCTCCTGGTTAAAAGTGAAGCAACTGTATCCCAGGTTCCAAAATTGAACCAAGACTCTGATTAAGGGCTCATCGGTCTTAACATGAAGCAAAAATACAATGTCACCATACCGCTGACTGAACTTCTATTTCCGATCATTCTTCCAACTATCTCAGATGTCTCGAAGTTCTTTGCACATTATTCTGTTTTAGGCTGATATAGGCGTAGCTAACCAGCTCTGACACATAGCTTCCTTGAAGACTGTCTCCCTTTTTCTTCTAAGTCTTCTCAGACCATAGTCGTACCTCGGGGTTTTTAATCTCTTGTATTACAACACCTTTGTCCATGGATTCAGATTATTCGAATTTTAACAAAAACGTTTTAGTGGATCAATGACCTCTTTTATGATGCAAGTGATGAAAATAAAATAAAATAAAATAAAAGAAAGATGAAAAGAGTTAGTGAGGTGAAAAAAAATTAATAAAAAGCGATCATAAAAATGAAAGTCCTACCCCACATGATATCTACCCCACATGCTTATTATTCCTACCCGGACATGATCTCTATCCCGCATGCTACTTTCAAACAAATCCTAACCGTATATTTGTCTAGTTCGCATGCTTTGAACAGAAACTAAAGCATGAAACAAAGCAGCCTAGGGTTTGGAATGAGGTTTTGGGGTGGGCTCTAATTCTCCATGGTCTCCCGGTTTAGGTGCTAAAAAATGGTACCCGAGTTCTCCTTGCTGGTGCCCCTTGGGCTTGCCAGACCCTTAGTCCTAAACCCATCACAGGCTTGTGTGGACTAAGTTAAACTCGAGAGGAAACATTCCCTTATGCCCATACGGAGAATAAATTCACACGAAGGCATAAGGTATATGAATCCCGAAGGTTACTTGCTAGACTCATACGAAGAATAAATTCACACGAAGGCGTCGCTTTTACCCCCACTTAAATAGGGTTCGGAGCTCGGGTATAGAGCCTTTAGATGAAAAATCTTTAAGGGCTGAAATCATTAAAAAACGGTCAGTACAACTATTTACTTCGAAAATATAATCAAAAGTAAGCAATAAGGATCGAAATGTTACCTTAAAATTTAAACTTACCCTTTTCATTAAAAAAAACAACTGGAAATTACTTTAGCCTGACTCACTTACGGTCCCCAGCAGAGTCGCCAAGCTGTCGCAACCGTCTTTCGGTTGGGCCCCGGAATTGGGCTTCGACTTGAAAAATGTGGATTGGAGTCGACACCGATCATTTATTTAAAAATAAATGGGTTGATCGGATACCCTATTTCTTACCTGATCTGTGTCTTACCAGAAATATGTCGGGTTCGGGAGTCAGTTACGGTCAAGGAAGGATTAGCACCCTTGAACCGCCCTTTCGGTACTATGTAATTTCCAGTTGTCTTAATTAAGAAAAATAACAAGTTAAATTAAAAGGTAAAGTTTCGATCCTAATTACTTACCCTTGATTGATTTGAAAAAAAATCGAGAAATGTGTTAGATAAACAAGGTAAAGAAAACAAATAAGATACAAGGGAAAAATAAAATAAATAAAATAAGTAAGTAAGATAAGAAAAAATAGTAAAGTAATAATTATATATAGTAATATTTGAGAAAAGGAAAAAATATAAATATATATATATATCAAAGTATTAATAAAATAAATAAGTTATATATGTACACCAAATACTTAAAAATAGAAAAGCTACCATCCCAATTCACCGAAAATGGGGGCTCTAGTAAGAAATAAGACAAAAAAATGGGCCCTCTAGGTTAGTAGTATATAATATAATGTTAATAATGATAATGATAAAGACACAAGGTTTTTTAAAAAAATAAAATATAATAATGAATAAAAAAAATGAAAATAATAAAAAATAATATAAAGTTATAAAGTTATAAAGTTATAAGATATATTACATAAATAAAGAAATAATCAAATAAAAATAATTAAGAATATATATATTTAATAATATGTATATAAATAAACTATTAAAAGTATAAAAAATATATACGACTAGATAAAGATAAATTAATATATATATAGTAATATTAGACTTATAAGTAAAATATTAAAGAAATATATATATATATATATAATAATAATAAAATATAGTAAAAAATCAAATGAAAATAATTAAATATATATATATATACATATAATAATAATAACATGAATAATAAAAATAAATGAATAAAATATACATATAATAAATAAAGGGACTAATATAGATTTTTAAAATGCTCTTTCCCTCCTTTAACCGAAAATCAAACCGGTTTTTAAAAATAAGCCTCGGGGTAGATCTAGGTTCGAAACTTCGAAACCCCACCCATTTTGGTCATCGGCGCAACCCACGTTTTGGGTTATTCGAACCAAATCTCAAGAAAAATAACGTGCACATGCAAAAGAAAGAAAAAAGAAAATGCTACCTTTTATTTCATTTTCGAATCCTTTATAATAGCTTTGCCTTTGTATCTTCCCGTGCTTTTCTCTATGTTTTGTGTATAAATCGTGTCTTACAATGGTGAGTTATAATAGCTATTTATAGTGATTGTGGATCCTATCTTTAGGAATTTAAATATAGTAGAACTCTATCCTATTTTTTGAATCCTAGCAAAATTCTATCCTATCTTTAGGAGTTTGAATTCTAGTAGGACGAAAAGGTGTGTTGACACATTTTTTTTCAATTTATGCACTAAATCTGTAAAATAATTTATTATATACTGTTTGTAAAATTTTTGTTAGACTAATTTCAATAAACAAAACAAAAACTCAATTATATTATAATTAAATTATATGGAATTTGAGCTAAATAATTATATTTCATATGTTTCATATCATATTTTATATTTAATTTTTATTATTATTATACTCTAAAAGTACGTAAAGAAAATTTACACTCTGAAAGTAAGTAAAGAAAAATATTATCGGCGATAAAAGATTTTAGAAACATCAAGGAGCAAACCCATAATAACGCAAAAGAAGCATCTCAAGGTAAATTTTAGAAAATTTACACTCAGAAGCTCCTGGGAAGGATCAGGAAAGCCGAATGCAATGGCCAGATCAATAGATAAATTTATATATAGAGAGACACACAGAGAGATATGATTACAAACAATTTTCAGAATTACACTTTTTATTGTATTTTGCTGGAATTTATGTGTCCTAGGTTAGAATTTGGCTCAAATTCGATTTGACTTCACAATTAAGAGAAAATTGAAGAAAGAACAAAATCTAGTTTGATTGAAAGTAGAAACATATATACTACCAATTGTGACATTGATAAAAATATAATTTTGAAATAAAGAGATTTTTTAATTTTTTATTTGATATTTTTTAGTATTTTAAACTCTTTGAGAATTTTGTGGAACATGTTTCACATCATGAATCAGATTTGATGTTACACGTTATTTGATCTAAAACGATTGTCATGCATGCATGAATATGCATGGCCGGTCGTCTCTTTTCCCCTCTTTAATAATATTGAATATATTATTTATTTTATAATTAATTGACTTCTTTGAATTCTATTTACTAATTGAATTAGCTTCAATATTTCAAATAATTTTATACCAATTCTCCTGAACATAGCCAGTATATATATATATATATATATATGATATAAGATTTTATTTCACAGAAACTCTCTTGTCCTTGGCAACGTTGCCATTGGATTATGTATCGGCCACGTTCGTTAAGTAAAGTAACGTCCGCTCAATGTTTAGGTAAGTCTGCCTTTTTATAGTATCAGGTTATCTGCATTTTTATTCCTTTAACCCTTCAACACCCATTTTTCAGTTCTTTGCTCATCAACAACCCAGCAATGTAAGTCTCCCAAATCACTTACATCATCATTTTCCATTGATCCTTTTTGCTTCTTTTTTGTTGTGTTTTGGTTATATTTGCATTTGAATGAGATGACAGGGAGAACAGATTGAAGCCAATGGATGCAGAGCAGCTGAGGGAGTATGGTCACAAGATGGTTGATTTCATTTCTGATTATTACAAAACCATTGAGAATTTCCCTGTTCTTAGCCAAGTTCAGGTCTTTATACATACATCTCTAATCATTTCTCCCTTTTGTCTTGCTTTTTTGTTTTGCTTTAGTCTGGAAGATAGTTTTAAATTTCTAACGGTCTATGGTGGAGATATACATTTGAATGTAAATGTATGTCACTAAAACAGCGGTTTAGATGCTTGTCTTTCTTTTTTACATGGAATAATGTTATTTTTCTTAGTTGTGCTTGTTTATTTGTGGTCATTTATATGCAGCCTGGACACCTTCGTAACTTGTTACCGGATTCTGCACCTAATCAACCGGACTCGTTTCAGCATGTTCTTGACGGTAAAGTTTCTCAATTGATTCTTGAATTTCTTAAATCACCTAATAAAAATATAGAAGTGAGTAATAATAAAATGTGTGTCAATGGGTGCATCACCATGTGATTTAGGATGTATTCCCCTAAAGGATTACTCTAGTTATTGCATTGTATTCTTTTTCATGAATCAACATTCTTCTGATTGCAGACATTCAGGCAAAGATATTGCCCGGGGTTACTCACTGGCAGAACCCAAATTATTTTTGCATACTATCCTTCCAATAGCAGTGTTGCTGGATTTTTGGGAGAAATGCTTAGTGCTGGTCTCAATATTGATGGTTTTAGTTGGATTACATCTCCTGCTTCAACTGACCTTGAAATGATTGTTTTGGATTGGCTTGCTAAGATGCTTAAGCTACCCGAAGATTTCCTTTCAGCAGGCAAGGACTTGGGATTTTATATATATATATAATTCTGATACAGAATGCAATTTTGGGTCTAGGCATTTTCATTGAATTCTTTCTAGCACCACAAGAATGAAAGTGTAAAATATCTCTAAAGTTTATGGAATGAGGTCGGTAACTGTGTTGCAGGACAAGGTGGTGGAGTGATTCAGGGCACGGCAAGTGAAGCTGTTCTAGTTGTTTTATTGGCTGCTCGTGACAATATTTTGAGGAGGGTTGGAAAAGATGCACTTGGAAAGCTTGTAGTTTATGCATCCAATCAAACACATTCTGCCTTGCAAAAAGCCTGCCAGGTATCGATGTGAATTAGAGTCCATCTCTAGCTTTATTTCTTTACTCCTTTATGTGAGATTAATGAGATTATGATGATGTTCAAATGGTGTACGATTACTTGATCTATGTATATTATTTAGCCACTGTAGTAAATGCTCATGTTATCTGTTTGAGCTAATCGAATTACATATTTAGCATTTAATTGCAGATAGCAGGAATCCATCCTGAGAATTGAGGCTGCTAAAGGCAAACTCTTCTACCAACTATGCACTTTCATCAGAGTTGCTGAGTGAAACAATTTCACATGACCTTACCATTGGCTTGATTCCATTCTTTTTATGTGCCACTGTAAGAAGCAAAATGACATCTTTTGCTTTACAATATATACTTGTCCTTTTCACTTGCCCAAAATCACAATTTGATTGAGATATTATGAGATGATTATCTTTGTAGGGTATTTCCTTTACTTTATTGAACATAGAAGCCTATTAGGACAGTGTCATATCTGTAAAGGTTATGATCCATATTAATAACTCAGCGTTTGATTCATTCCTTGTATGGTAATTTTTTCTCAGGTTGGCACAAGTTCTTCAACTGCAGTTGATCCTTTGTTTTCACTAGGAAAGATTGCTAAGGTAATGTAAAATTGGAGGAAACTTGCTCTGGAATCTAGACCAATATAAAAGTTATGTTTGATTGGTTGATGCATAAGTTATAAGTAACTTCATATATCATTTAACTTTAGGCATGAAATTCTGTCAATAGCGATAAGATGGAAATATCAAGCCACCTATGTGGACTGAAACATGAAGCACAAGCCTTTGAAATTTACGAAAATGATTAAATATGTAACTCATTTACAGAGATTGTATAAAACCTCTACACAAGACTTATGTTACCCGGACTTGGGGTGAGTGCCAGGGGTATGTATAATGTATGTGGTACGCTCATTACTCCAAGTCTTTTCATGTTTAACATGACATATGAGCATTTAACATGACGGCCATTTTCTAAATGTGGCTATTACATGACCAACAAAATAACAGATGGGTGTATAGAAGTGCATTAGTTCAGGCCCTCTCTACAAATCCAGAGTTTCTGAAGAATAAGGTTAAGTGTTGTTCTGTGTTGAGGAAAAGTTTGATTTCATCCAAATCTGGATAAGCCTTTAGTTACCTTCTCGTAAATTGGTTGTGCACACCAGATATATAAGATACATTTGTCTCAAAATGTGGCCGACTCTGAATGAGTCAGGACCCTGTTTCTTATGTACACTCGTAAATCTTCCAAATCAGTGGCAGCTTGTCTGCTGGAGACACGAGGATTGGTGGTGTCGTAACCGGTTTTCGCCCCGGGAACGAAAAAAAGAAATGGTGGATAAATAAATGGTTTTTATTGAAATATTTTAGAGTCGCCATCGACCTTTTGGGTTAGGTAAGTCGAATACCTAAAAATTATATTTTAAAAGCGTTTTTAAAAAAACATTATTTAAAAGATAAACTGATCTACGTATAACCAAAAATTCATTCTTTTAGTAAATAAAATAGATTCGTGGTCGATTACATTTGGGGAATGATTAGCACCCCATAACACCCAAAAATTGTACCCGTTGATTATATATTGTCTCTATTAGTGGAAATCTAAGAATTTGAATATAAATTTATTTTACGATCCTTTTATTCCATATTTAATCGTATAATTTTATTTAAAGAAAATTCTAAGAAAAATAAAAAATATTCCAATATTTTCAATCGAAGAGAAACTATTTCTTAAAATGTTTTAGGACGAATACTTCTCTTTTCGACCGAAATAATAAAAATGTGATAATTCTTCCGAATAAATAATATTAAAATAATTTGATATAACCAAAAATTAAATAAATATATTTTTAGTTTTTTTATAAGTAATATATTTATTATTTTAAAATATCAAAAAAAGGATATTTAGTTATTAAGATAATATTAAAAAATAAATAAATATTATTCTTTAATTAAATTATAAAATTAATTAAATTAATTATCATAAGATATTATGATTATGAATAAAATAATATGAAATTAACGAAAATATTAAAAAACGTTTACCAAAAATATTAATTAGCATAATATATTTTAAAAATTGATATTATGATTAATTAATGAATAAAATACATAAAAAATTGGAGTAAAATATTATTATTAATTAAAATAAAAAAACATGAGAATAAGATTTAAATATGATAAAACTTTATAGACAAAAGTTAGTGCTCTATCTTATATTAAATTAAACAAATTTAAAATTGAGCACCCATAAATATAATGCTCTTATTAAAATAAAAAAAGAATAAAAAATTAATGTGGTTATAAAATAATAAACGTGGGATTCAAAAATTTGGACAAAAATTAGTGGAATATATTATAATGTTTTACTTTTCTAAATTTTTTATTATTATTTTTACTAATGGAATCAATTTGTGTCATTATTATTGTTTAATTATTTATTATATGTATTTTATTTTAAATACTAATATATATATTATTAGAATACATATGTGACTAAAATAAAAGTAATAAATAATTATTAGATTTAGAAATTTTAATTATAAAAATAAAATTACGATTAAATAATAACCAAAATAATAATATATAAAATATTATAATTAAAAGGACTAAATATGTTATTTACCATAAAATATATAAACATGAGAAAGTGACTAAATTGTAAATAGGCTCATAAATTAGAGGGATTATTTCGTGATTTCCTTATTTTACGTGAATAAAGTAATGAACTCCAAAGCTTAGGAACTTGACACATGGTTTACCCAAAAAAATTATAAACATGAAATTCATCTTCTTCCTCCTTATTTCATATGCAGAACACCCCAAAAACTTCTAACTATCTTATTTTCTGTGTTATTTATTTATCTATTTAACTTACTTTTTTTGAAAATAAATAAAAATAGAATATAAAGCTAAAAAAAATAAAATAAAATGTAGAAATAACATTTGTAGAACTTTTTATTTCTGACTTTCTTTGTGTATTTTGCTAGATTTCTCCTCTATTTCTCTTGATTTTTGTGTGTGTAAATTTTACATTTTGTTCTGGGGGTTTTTATAGCCCCAGTTTACATGAAGAATCAAAGATGATTTTTCCTTGTAAATTTTACATGTGTGGTTGTTGTAGGGGACCAGCTATTGTTGGTGGAAGCTACTGGAATTTTTGTTGAGGGGTGCTGCAGGTGCTAATTGGAGCAGGGAACCAGTTGGACCAAGGTAAAAATGGCTCGTTGATATGGAACAGGAATGGAGCAAAGACATAAAGCACCATTTTTAGCTTGAATTGTTCAAACTTTTGAGCTATGCGTTCTTCTTATTATGAACTTTTTGCTCACTTCGAACGAGTTCTTCTTCATATGAGTTTTTCTCATTATGAACTTCTTCTGGAAATGTTGATGCTGATCTATTTCCATATGTAATAGAGTTGAGGAAAATGTTGATTAAGTTCTTCAGATTATGAACTTCTTCTTCCTCTTTAGATGAGTTCTTCTTATTACGAACTCTATATGGAAATGTTGATCCTCGAAAGAGATGTGGTTGATTCAACTTCATATGTGATGAATTAAGACAAGGTTAAACAAGTTCTTCTCATTATGAAATTCTTCTTCCTCTTCAGATGAGTTCTTCTCATTATGAACTTTTCCTGGTAATGTTGATGCTGATCTATCTCCTTCTGTGATAAAATCAAGTGAAAGGTTGAAAAGTTCTTCTCATTATGAACTTCTTCTTCCTCTTCAGATGAGTTCTTCTCATTATGAACTCTTCCTGGCAATGTTGATGCTGATCTATCTCCTTCTGTGATAGAATCAAGTGAAAGGTTGAAAAGTTCTTCTCATTATGAACTTATTCTTCCTCTTCAGATGATATTTTCTCATTATGAACTCTTCCTGGCAATGTTGATGTTGATCTATCTTCTTCTGTGATAGAATCAAGCGAAAGGTTGAAAAATTCTTCTCATTATGAACTTCTTCTTCCTCTTCAGATGAGTTCTTCTCATTATGAACTCTTCCTGGCAATGTTTATGTTGATCTATCTCCTTCTGTGATAAAATCAAGCGAAAGGTTGAAAAGTTCTTCTCATTATGAACTTCTTCTTCCTCTTCAGATGAGTTCTTCTCATTATGAACTCTTCCTGACAATGTTGATCCATCGAGTGATGAATTCGAATCTTTGTTAATCCTTGGAATTCCTTTCAAATATTTAACATTGATAAAATGAATGGAAATGTCCCTATTTTTTACAAATGCCTAAATATGATGCATGATATAATTTTAAAATTATGAGCTCCTGTATTCTCATCAATTGATGTTTCATTCTCTTAACGAGTCTTTATCTTTGCTAAGATTTCTTCTTTGCTTGGATTTGACTTGCTCTTTTCATAAATTCTTCATTTAGATCAATTTCCCAAAGCACCCATCAATTTCTCTTTGCTAAGAGTTTCTTTTTCTGCTTTATTTGTCTTCAAATGACTTTATGGCAGAATAAACTTGTTCGCCTTTCAACAATGATTGCAATTGTTGACATTGAGATTTACCTTGGATTCCATGCACTCAATAGTATTAACATAAAGTGATAGCCAGAAATCTTTTGCTTATTTCAAAATTATGTTAATCCATTTGCATGACTTTCAAAAAGAAATTGAATTTCGAAAATATAAACTTGGAATCTATTAATAAATATATAGAAATGTATTTAAAGTCATGACAAACATAGGAATGATAAAAATTCAAATGACTCAACAAATTATTAGCATAAGTATTTCTAAACTAATCAATTTGATATAATTTAGAGCACTGAGGTAAGCTTATGTTTGGAAGATCTCAAACGTTGCTCGAATGCTTGTAGATGTAAAGCTTCTCCCAAAATATCAATCTCTTAATAGGGTTTTAATTGCCAGATGCCTAATATTAACATGCATTTGAACAGCCCTTTCAGGTTTTCAACTCAAATCCTTCATTTGGTTGCGAGACGCCCTTTGTGGGTTTTCATCTTGATCCTCATTTTCTATTATTATTTTTTTCTTTCTTTCTTTTTCCTTTTTTTCTTTTTCCTTTTCTTTTTTCTTCTTTTTTCTTTTCTTCAAGTATAATATTTCTTGACAGAATCTGAGTTTATTGGGTTTCTCAGAACTTTTCCATCCATTTATGCCAAGATCAACGCTCCTCCGGAAAAAGCCTTTTTACAACATATGACCATTCCCAATTAGGCATCCATTTCCCACGTAAATCTTTATGTATAGGCAAGATTTTTTTTCCAGCACTAGATCACCCTTTTAGAATTCTCTTGGATGTACTTTCTTGTCATGAGGCTTCATCATCCGTTTCTGATACATCTGTCCATGGCAAATAGCTTTCAATCTCTTCTCCTCAATAAGGTTCAATTGATCAAATCGAGCTTGGATCCATTCAGATTCATCCAAGTTTACCTCTGTCAAGATTCGAAGTGATGAAGCCTTTTATATTGCCATTTAGAATGAAGATGTGTGTAAAGCGAATGAAAAAGTCATGTTGGATTTGTAATTTTTTTTTCATTTATATAATCAACTAGAAATTCCCTCTAATCCGTGGCTTTCCTCCGGATCACTGAAACTATGGATGGTATTACGACTGTATGGCTTGGAAAACCTGCAGTGCTATATAAGAAATCATATCGAGTTGGCCAAACATTTAGATAACCTGGTTGTTCAAGATCCAAGATTTGAGGTAGGTGTGCTCTTATATATATATAATTGATGTAGATCTTAAGAGCCACCTATAAGTCATTGTGACTGGAAACGGCATGCTGATGAGCAAAGTTTAAATGAAATGATCAAACAGTTCCTGCTTTATGTTACAGATGATTCATCTAATACCATTTTAGAATATTAGACATTCACATACATGAATATAGCCACCATGGGCAAGTTTTAACTGAAATGATTAAAATATTAGACATTCACTTGATTGCTGTGAAGGACCTTAGTTAAACAGGAGTGTCAGAGCAAGTGCTTTGTGGCAATGACTCTATCCCCTACGAGCACCATCTAATGTTTAGAAGTTCATGATATTAATAATGAGCAGATACCGACAATAAAGTCAGCCATTTTGGATCTGTTTAGATTTAAAAAATATATAAACTAATAAGGCAAACTTCCTTGATATATATTGTCTAATCCTTCTTAAACTAGGACATGTGACGAATTGGAACTAGAGCTATAGCTGTACTGCATCTTAATCAGGTTGCACATTACAATGTCTGCTTAAAGCATTGGAAAACTGGGTATATACAGTTGTCGAGAGGTCGCAAGAGTTTTCCTTTTTATCGGATCCCAAGTTCATGATTATCATAATCAGGCAGATGATGTAAGATTAGTTGTCTAATGATACCAACCAACTCCATAATGCTGTATCTATAATCCAATCTGCTGGCTTTTCATTTTTCATGTTTAGCCTTTAGTGAAACTCTCTCGTAAAGTCTAATTTGATGCCCTGATGCAACAAAACAAACAGAATATAGCCTTGTCCTTAAGAGAGTCACAATTCTCAAGACGTTGGACTAATAAGAAAGATAATTTCATTTACTATTCTTTTGCTCATACACGAGTTGATGTCTATGGTTGATTTATGTTAAGAAAAAAATGCAGTGTTAATGATGGATCACTTGTATATCTCATCTGAGCAGGTCGTCGTCCCTCGGATATTTTCATTAGTTTGATTCCGTTTTCTGCCTCCTAATGATGAAGATCATGGCAACAAATTGAACCATGAACTTTTAGATACTGTAAACTCAACAGGGAATGTCTTCATATCGCACACGGTAAGTGTTCTATGTAGGGTACCTGAACTAGTGGTATATGCATTGTTGGCACATTATCTAAGAGCAATGAGGATATTTCATTAGTTGATTCCGTTTTCTGCCTCCTAATGATGAGATCATGGCAACAAATTGAACCATGAACTTTTAGATACTGTAAACTCAACAGGGAATGTCTTCATATCGCACACGGTAAGTGTTCTATGTAGGGTACCTGAACTAGTGGTATATGCATTGTTGGCACATTATCTAAGAGCAATGAGTTAAATGATAAATGCAGGTTTTATCAGACAAATAGGTGCTAAGGTTTGCGGTTGGTGCTCCATTGACAGAAGAGAAGCATGTGAATGCAGCATGGAAAGTTTTGCAAGATAAGGCCACTTCCTTAATTACTGGGGGAATCCTTCTGCTAAATTTTCTCTTTATCAGTAATTTGGAATCAATACTGTATTTAATTTTAAAGTTATATTTGTTTCAAAGTTAAACTGTTTACCCCTTCATAATTCAATAAGAGAAAATAATTTCAGTGATCGAAAATGTCTTATAATATACAATTTTAACCAACTTTTTTGGATTTGCAAAAATAACCAACGAATTCGCATCTCGAAATCGAATTCGCAACTCGAAATCCAATTTCGCAACGCAATTTCCGAATTCGCAACACAGAAGTAGAATTCGCAACTCGAACATGGAAATTTTTGCAACTCGAATTCGCCAATTTCGCAACTCGAATTCGCCAATTTTGCAACTCAAATACCCGATATAGGTAAACACGGTAAAAAAATCCGAATTCGCCAATTTGAAAATTGAGTTGCGAATTTGGCAAATTCGTGTTGCGAAATGTAAAATCATTTCGACGGTTCGTTTGTTTGGTTAAAGTTAAACGAACGAACATGAACATACACTCGTTCGTGTTTGTTCAATTCATTTACAGGCATATGTTTAGCTGAGTGATTCATACGTGGACTTAGCAACTGAGATTTTTCTTTAAGAGGCGAGATTTTACATTTCGCAACACGAATTTGCCAAAATCGCAACTCAGTTTTCAAATCGGCGAATTCGGATATTTTACCGTGTGTACCTATATCGGTAATTGAGTTGTGAAATTGGCGAAATAGAGTTGCGAAATTGGCGAATTCGAATTGTGAAAACGAAATTCGCGTTGCGAAAATTTCCATGTGGGAGTTGCGAGTTCTACTTCTATGTTGCGAATTCCAAATTTGAGTTGCGGATTCGGAAAATATGTTGCGAAATTGGATTTCGAGTTGTGAATTCATTGGTTATTTTTGCAAATCTAAAAAAAATTAGTTAAAATCGTATATTATAAAGCATTTTCGGTCATTCAATAATTCTTCTCTCCCCGATCCTATTGTAAAGAGGTGTATAATGATTGATTTGGACGGTCAATATTTTTTTCTAGAATTTTTATTTAAACATATTTAATATAGATAAACCGAAATTTCTTGTTTTAATATCAGAAAATAAAATATTTATATTTATATATTTTTATAATTAAATTTAAATTAAAATATTTTATTATAAACTATTAATTCGGGTCAGAATAAAGTAATCCAAATTAGAATTTTTTTTAAGTATAATTGTGCTGAACACGTACAAATACAACAGAATTTAAAGCATACCAATTTGGAAGTTATTTCTACCGGTGAGCTACCACAACAGCAATGAAGATAAGCACACAAATAAGAAGAGTGGAACCGATACTAACATTAGAATGCTACCAAACTCTGCTGTGCGCACCCTGCTAATTGACCTTGAACCTGAACAACAACACTCCTCTCCTAACTTCAAATCTCCAGAATAGAGATGAACCCCTGAATTCTTGATTCTTATGACGCTCCCCAGCAAAACGCAGCTATTGGTCCCTTGGACGTTGCTGTTGGTATGGATGTTGATGCAGCAGCAACCTTCCGGCGGTTCGCCCGAGCTGCTGCTGCCACGGCGGATGAATGTCGTTGCCCCGACATTGCTTCCTTCCAAGTTAATGCGGTTCAACGACCCTAAGCTGATTTCTGGAGTCGTCCTGGTGCTGGTTCTTGACATTGTTCGATTGGGGTTTTGTTTTTTTTTTCTTCTGATGGCTTTGTTTTTGAATTGTGTGGGGAAATAATAATAATAATAATAATAAGAGATTCCGAGTCCATCGCCAATGCTTTTGCTTTGCTTGCGCCGTGAGGCCACTTTCCGCCCGCTACAAGAAAAATACAAGGTTCCATACTTGTAGTGAAAGGCCAAAACACGAAAATGACAATGACAGCAAATAGGAACAAGAAAACTTGGCACTGAAACATGAATATTATTACAAGAGTAAAATACACCTCCGATCCCTCAATTATGTGTTTGGTAAAGAGTTACTATTTTTCTAAATGTTACAAACTAGTCAATCAATTAGAATATTATTACAAACAGATCATTTATAGGTTAAAAATGAAACATTTCTATTGAAACATGGTATAATAACAATTTTAATACCAAAAATGATTCATTCTATTAATTTAATCCTAATTTGAAACAATTTAATGAAGTTAACCCTTCATATTTAAAATTTCTATAAATTTGATCCTTTTACAAATTAGCTTACCCTTATTCCCATATGTAATGGGGTAAGGGGGAGGTAGGATAGTAGGCTGCCCCCAACGCCAGGTTGAGAGCAGCTTCCGTGGGAGACCTATGAATTATGAACTCGATCCCACGACCTCAAGGTTAAGAATCTTATGCTCTACCAACTGAGCTGGACGGTCATTTCCAAAAAAAAATTGATCCTTTTACAATATTGTTAAACCAAGAGAGCACATCAAATTAAAGTTGTAGTTAAATAATATTTAAATGACTATTATCGAACATATAATTACTTAAGATCACCTAATAATAAATTAGGTTGGAGATCTGAAAATTGGGTGACAAGGGATTGAGACTGGGTTCAACTTGATCCTTTCTCTTAATTTAGGCCATGGAAAATGTGAACAAACTTCAACAAATTCGAAATATTACAATATCGATCATTAGAAAATCTCGTAAAACTTTGGGTGTTCCCTTGCATAAAATTGAATTTTATGTGTTCGTCTCTGGCAGTAATGTACCATTTGATTCAAATTGCATGTTATGGAATCTTTAGTTGCATTACTCAAACATGGAGTGTGCTACATGCAGATATATTTAACAAGATTTCATATACTAAAAATTGATTTTAAAGAATCGAATCCGCCAAGTATATTGCCTGTTGAATGTCACTTTCTTAGGGTAGCTGCAGCAGTATATTGGATATAATTGAAGGAGAAGAGAGATGATTTGAAAGCAAAATTCATAGGAACGAAACAAAATTTATATTCTTCAGTCTACAACTGAATTTTTGCCAGTATTAGAAACTTCGACTCTACAGCTTGTCCTAATTACAGTGGAACATTTGTCCTAAGCACTACCTTATTGCACATCTTTGAACAAATATTACCTTCAGTGAATTATTTATTAACTCTACCATTCCTCCGGCTTATTTTCCGTTCCGCTACTAAGGTATGCCGAGTTGCTAAGCGTTAACTGTGCATGAATACCCCAAATTCACTCAAGGGGGTAATGAGTTAACTACCTTGACATGGAAATTACTTTTCCTCTACTCTGAGGTTTTGGTTTAATATCTTGATGTGCAAATCTGTCGGTCGAAATTACTTTTCCTCTACTCTGAGGTTTTGGTTTAATGTCTTGATGTCCAAATCTGTCGGTCGCTATTCGTAACCGAGTTTGTCAAGTGCTGTGAGAGAAAAGCAGCAATACCTTGTTCACTCTTGGATAGAGCCTTAGCTTCCAATGCCCGAGTTGAAGAATTTTGGGACAGGCGATCTGTTTCAAAATTCTGGTATGCCACTGGATCTTGATGAATACTCGGTTACCAACTTTAGAAACATGGATGATTTATCCTCGAGGAGACGTTGCGGTGTATCAAACTCTGCTACTCGACCTGCAAATAAGTTCCCAATTCATTGTACATAGATGAATAATACTGAAGCATCTCAAACTTTAAGATGAAATACTCAAAGATATGTTTTACATACCATCACTTAGCACCAAAACAAGATCACTGTCGATTACTGTTGGAATACGATGTGCAATAGTACAGACTGTGCAGTTCTTGAACTCCGTCCGGATGATCTTCTGTATGAGATTGTCAGTGGCAGTGTCAACTGATGCTGTCGCTTCATCTAGTACAAGTATTCTTGCCTGTTTGAGCAAAGCCCGGCCCAGGGAAACAAGTTGTCGCTGCCCCACGCTCCAGTTATCTCCGTTTTCTGAAACTGCATATTTTTACATCAAATAAAAATGATCAATCAACAACATGGAACTTCAAAGGGCTTTTGCCTCTCCTTACATCAATGGTGTCCAGGAGGGATGGTACAAACCTAGTGCATCAAGCTTGTGTTCTTTCTCACGAACCATGTCTCCAAGCTGAGACTTCTCAAGTGCCTGAGACAGAAAATTTCAGTACTTAATTCGGTGCACATCGTTCAACATGATCATATTACAAGATTCAACAAATCATATTTCAGCATGGCAAGATTGTTACTTGAGAAAAGATGATATAGACATTAATGTTCGAGAATTGTTTTGGTGCTAAGTGGTATTTGTAAATCAAGTGTATTTTTCTAATAATGATGATGTTCGTTAAGTGTTTCAAACTAGATCAAACGTATAATTTATCAGTAACAACTTATTCTAGAAACTGATAATCTCAGTGAAAAGAACGACAAAATCTTCAATAAAAGAATTATAAACTCGGAAATTATTTAAAATTACTAGAACTATTAATTATTTCAGAGGTGAAGAACATTGAGAATGTGTATAAAGAGATAAATGATAGAACTTGAAAGAAGAAACCTGTGAACTCAACAAAACTGGTGAGCATGCAAGTGAAACTCATACCTCCCAATTATCATGATCTGAATGCTCTTCAAGAGGATCAAGATTGCATCTAATAGTTCCTTCAAATAAAGTAGGATCCTGGGGAATGATACTAAGACGGCTACGAAGGTCATGGAGCCCAATTGTTGAAATGTCGATGTTGTCTATAATGATTTTTCCACCGGCTGGTTCAATCAATCGGAACAATGCTTGGATCAAAGTGGATTTACCGCTGCCAGTACGCCCAACAATTCCAATCTTCATGCCGCCAGGAAAGGCACAGGATACCCCATGAAGCACCACAGGAAGATTTTCACCATATCGAACCTTCAAAACAAGGATATAAAAAGAAATGAAAAAGTCAGCATGTGGTGCCTGTAATATTTAAAGAGAAAATGTTTAATCCTTTTTCTCCAGCATCATTGGAAAAATAAAACCATGCATCCCCCATTGATCACACTGTCCTCTACAATCTCTCCCCCTCCTTTTTTGGGATGAAAACAAAAAACATTAACAAAATCCAAATTTCCCAAATAATTGAACTTCATCAAGCAAGGGAGAAGAGAATACAAAGATGACAAAACCGATATTCAGTTTTTAGCAAGAGGAGTTCTTGAAATGACACGAGATTGTACAATATCATGCAATGAAGTACTACTGGGAAAGAGCCAATGAAGAAAGGGACACATATTTATGTTACAAGTAAAAAGAAAGTACTGCATGTTGTCATGAAGAACAATTGGATATGGTATACCTTTAAATCAACCAATTCAATTGTTCCATTTTCGGGCCATGAGGACGGAGGGCAAGAGTTTTCAATAACAGGAGGAGCTTCACTCTGAATTTGGCTGTACTGATAAATCCTCTCTATGGAAATAATTTTATTCTCAAGCTTGCAAAAGCTAAGTATCCACCGAGATAGCCGTGCATTTAAGTTAAGGCCATATGTCACAGCAAGGCCAGCCATACCTGTTTAGAAGCCGCAGGAATCATTAACACCAACATTTACGATGACTAACAACATTTTTTTTTCATTTTTGTGATATATCTGATATAGTATTGTACTAATGAAGTTTATCTGGCTCTCCACCTCTTGAAGGATCAGAGGGAAATTTGTCTTCCGTATCCTAAAGCATAGTAGAAAAAGGAATGCACAATAATGTAACTGAAAGTACCCAAGAACTCTAGGGGCCCTCATAAAAGACACGCTGCAAAGCAATCACTTCAGTATAACATATCCCTTGACCCTTGTGAAAATGAAAAAAATGATGGGGCTAGGATTTTAGGATTGGCTGTGCACTCTGCAGAACAAGATTTTAACAAGGTAAAATAAAGAATTTCCAAAACTAAAACACACCAATCGTTTACTTGTCTTTAAATTTGTAAGTGAGATATCAGTTTTACTTTAAATTTGCAGTGCATATCACTCAGGACCACTCGATTTTTTTACAAAAATAAGCAGATAAATAAAATTATAATTCAAAATATTTGCTTACTTGGATCAATAGTTCCATGTGGAAAACTCACGAGCAAAATCATGCAAAAAGCAAATACAAAGGTTGAAAGTAACTCCATCCGCAGGCAGCAACTCATCAGACTTGAAGAATGAGAAAAGCAGAATAGACTAAAAGAAATAAACTAGTAAATAAGGTGATTCCATTTCTCTCGATCTATGAGAGCAATCGAACTCAACAACAGAAATTTTAGGTAAATAGAAGCAACTACCTGCATCCACAAGCAAGCAATAGTCATCGGGACAACAAGCAGAAGAACTTGCCAAGTAACTTCTGTCATCACGCCAACAATCCCGAGAAGCTGTATTGTTGTTGAAGCAAACCCACCAAGTCTAAAAGGAATATCAAGGTCCACAACACTTTGATCAATAGACACCTGCGATTTTACAATCGACCAACATCATATAATCTGAATAAAAGAAACTGGACAACAACAAAAAAGATTATTTTGCAACTAACAGTTAAAAGAAAGAACTTACTCGATTCAAGATGCGCCCAGAAGGAGTTGAATCAAAAAAAGACATTGGAGCACGAAATACACTTCTAAGCATATTGAGAAACAGTTTTTGTGCAGCTGCTAGACCGAACGTAGCTACCAGAACAGCCCTGACAAATATAAACCAAGAACTCCCAAATGCAAGGGCCATATAAACAACAAGTAGGACCATAGAACTGACTTTTGCTTCGTCTTCTTCAGTCTGGGGATTAGCCCATGCCATCCACCAGTTACTAGCTATTTGAAGGAACTGAAATAATGTTTGTGCAACAACAATGAGCGGTATCAAAATGCCTTTATATGCAGCTGCCATATATGATAAGTACACCTTCATGCTGACTCTTCCTTTTATCCTTTCCTCTTCTTGAACAAGCTGTTTTTTCCTCCTCTTTGCTTTCTTTTTCTCTTTAATTGCTTTCTGGTCTGAAGCTGATGCACCATCTTCAACTTCCTTGACCAAACTGTCAATATTATTTCCAGCTGAATCACATTTCTTATTCAGTATTTTTGGCCCATCGAGAAGCAAATTTTCATCTGAATCTTCTGATGAGAAACTTGGAATATCCATTGCTTCAATTGCTTCATGGTGAGCTGAGACCAGAGCATTGAAATCCGTGCCTGCTTGTAAAAGTTCATCATATTTTCCTGCCTGTATGATGCGACCTTCCTTAAGAACCTGAAATATGATTGATGACATGAGAATAAAATATTCTGAACACCATACTAAAACAATCTATTAAGAAAAAAAGGGAAGCAGAAAATTATAGTGGATCCCAGAAAATGCAACAACCGAATCTTGAACTACAATTACTCCAAAGAAAACTCATCATATGAAAAACAGTTGAATGGGGAACGAGGAGCTTTCAGTCAAAAAACACATGTTCAACAGCTTTAAGCTTGGCTTCCCTGTAAAGGTACAATTAATCTCACATGCTACTATTTAGACCACCCTTTCTTTTTTACTGTTCAGATGTCAAAAACAAATATATCTAATTCATTAATTAGATAATAGTTGAATCATTACTGACTTTGCCTTAGTATTTTTGACAGTGTGCTGCTACCTCCTATGGTGTCTCATGTAGCATGTCATTACAATCTAATTCAGATAATCATTCAACCCAGCTACTTTAGCATTCGATCATTCATATTCTAGAACCTCCAAAACTGGATGTGAATTGGATAAAGAGAGCACATGAACTCAATGAAAAATAATATTCTATGGCTTGGGAGGTGACGAGAGCGCACGGCCTTGAACAAGGCTTAGTCCAGAAAAATAATATATATTTTCTCAATGAAAGGGAAGGCAATGCACAAGCAAAGCCATGAACTCGAGTTTGCAACCAATAAACATGTCTGTGTGGCCAAAAACAGAACAATAGAAAATTATACATGCCACCAATGTCATTTTAGAACCTTCAAGAAATAAATCCAATCAAAATACATGAGGAAATTAATATATAAAACATGTATACAGCATCCACTTTATCAAAAACTTGGATTTTTTTAACAATAAAAACTAACACCTCAACAAGTTACACTATCTAAAATGTTTTGCTTCAATTTTCTTCAGATCATATAGAAACTTAAGCACACAATGTGCTACGGCTTGAATTTTAGTAAGCACCATGCATTCATCCCATGATAAAGAGTGCACTTAAAGCATACAACATTGCATACTAGAGTGCCAGCTAAAAAAAACATTCCATACCAGTATCAAATCAGCAGAGGGCAGAAACTCAACTTGATGTGTCACAAAAACAACAGTCTTACTCGCTAGTGCTGTCATTATGTATTCCTGCAGTTCCAAGTAAATGACATGTCAGCCAAATTACATTGTTATGAACAGCAATATATGTGGTATATTGACTGAGTCATACCTTGAATAGTTCTGAGCCGGTGTGAGCATCAACAGCACTGAAGGGGTCGTCAAGTAAATATGTATCAGCATCTTGATAAAGTGCCCTTGCAAGCTGCACACGTTGCTTCTGTCCACCACTCAGATTGATACCCCTATCTCCAATTATGGTCTGATCTCCATGTGAAAAAAGTTCAAAATCTTTCTTCAGTGAACAAGCATGGATAACGTTCTTGTATTTAGCTTTATCCATCGGACTACCAAAAAGAATGTTCTCTTCAATATTTCCAGACTGTATCCAAGCAGACTGAGAGACATAGGCAGTAGTACCGCACGCTCGAACCTGTTTGAACATCAAATCGAAATATAGCAAATCTAAAACCCTTCCCATTGTAAGAGGGAGAAATTAAAAATAGCAAAGAATAAAATTTGAGGTGGAAAATGGTTTAGAAGTATTATGAACCAGACTTACTTCACCAGAGATTTTAGGGATCTCCCCGAGGATGCAAGAGAGAAAGCTTGACTTCCCAGAGCCAACCATGCCACAAACTGCCACATGCATCCCGCTTTCTACTTTCATTTGTATTCCAGATAATGTGGGCCTGGAAGAAGAGGAAGGATCCCAGCAAAACTCACCATCCTTGATCTCTATAGCCACCTTTGACATTCCTCGAGGCAGAACAATGGTGGCGTCTTCCTGCAGTTCTTCTTCCTGCAGGAATCCTGATATTCTATCAAGAGAGACCTTTGTCTGAGCCATCATAGACACCAGGTCTGGAAAATTCCTAAGTGGCTCTTGAAGGATTCTGAAAGTGGCAAGTGCGGAAAGAACACTGCCTGCTGTGAGTTGACCTCCCAACAATATAGATGTGCCAAATGTAACAGCTGCAACAAATATTGGGGAGCTCCAGAAAATGAACGTAATAAAGGCCTGTGAATAGAGAGCTTTTCGTAGCCACCTGAATTCTACATCCCGCATCTCCTCCAATTTAACACGGTACCTCTCCTCCCAGGCTTGTAATTTCAGAATCCTCATGTTCCTTAGACACTCGGAAGTCTTCCTCATTCTTTCATCCTTGGCAGTCATTAACTTGTCTTGATAATCTTCTTGGACCTTTGCCAAAGGAACAGTAACAATTATGGATACAACGGTTGCAACCAGTGTGGCAATGGAAGCAATACCTACATTTTTATATAATATCGCAAGAGCAAGAATTATTTGCAAAGGAAGCATCCAAATGTCATGGAGATACCAAGAATAATCCCCCACTCTTTGAACATCAACTGCCATGTAATTAACAATTTCTCCACTGGTATGACTTTGTTTAGCTAAGCTTGAGAGCTTCAACCCCTTTTGATAGACCATTGCCGTTAGAGCTGATCTAACATGCATACCCAAAATGTCAACCCCGAGATACCACTGCCTGGTCGTCAGTGTCTCTATGAGCTTGGATACAAAAAATATTCCAGCAAGTACATAACCTTCATGAGGGAAAGTCTCCTTCCCTCCTAGGTAATCAACAAAGTAACTTATCATGTATGGGCCCACATAGGAAACAATAGTGTTCAGCAAAGCAAATACAGCATTACCAGCTGCTTCCTTCCAGAATGACTTCAAAATTGCCCAAGCCAAAGAAGGTTGCTTTGACTGGTTTTCAGCCTTCAGTTTTTCCCAATTCGAATTCAAAACCTTATAATTAGTCTTGGCTCGATCTTTTAGTGCAAGAAGGGGAATGTCCTTAAGCTCAAGCGGTCTCTTTGCACCAATTGAAAGAAGTGGATTAAGCCAAGAAAGTATAGCCAAACTAAAGAGTCCAGCATCACTATAAGGAGTTACCTTAAGACAGCCTGCCTCTTCTTCAAGCAAAGGCTCCTGAAGATCAGGATTTCTATACACTTCTATACCGGTTGCACCCCTAATTCCTACAAAGCAAAGAAATGCAAGAGCTGGGGTCACAGCAAAATTGGCCAGTACATGTGAAGTCAAGTGGTTCGAACCATCCACTAAGAATGATCTCCCATCAACGTACAGATTACACAGGCAAATCACAAAAGAAATAACCCACCATACCCTCAACAACAAGGGGAATTTCTCCAACCCCTTAAACTTACAATGGATAGCTGAAAAACTCAACACAGACCAAGCTAAACCTTGAGCAGCAGACAAGGAAATAACAGACCAATCCACAACTTTCCCATCAACAGCCTCCCTTATTAAACCAAATCCATCGAATCCTAGCACCACAACTTGCACAAGCAGTACATAGAAACAACAAAATACAGAGAATTTAAACCCAGTACCGACTATAGCGCCCCGAACTTCACCATCAACACTAATGCTTCTCCTGGTTGGGCTTGAATTCCCAACATAATCCTCCTTAAGAAATCGAGTTTGATGGATAAAGACAAGTATTTGCCTTGCAGATATTAGGAAAAGGAAAACTATGAGAAGTGTCAGATTGATGCAAATGGAGGATAGTTCCAATATGGGCAAACCTTGGTTTGTCCCCAGAAGGAAGAAATGTAGTTGTCCGGCGGATAATGAAGAAGAATAAGCTGTAATGCTATTGAGAAAAGGAGTGAAGCCCATTGTTTGGAAAGCTGGGTTGTTCGTGAAGGAGAGACGTGAGAATCAAGCTGAGTCGGTGGCTTTGTCGATGATGTCGATGAATCAAGTAAGAAGAGAGATCAAATCGTGTGAAGAAGAGCATCTCACCATCTGAAGCAATGGAAAGAGCAAAAGAACAACACAGAGAAAAAAGGGTTATTTAGAGACGGAATCTGCAGACCCACGCATGAAAACAAAATAGATTTTAACAACACGAAAAACGAAGACTGAAACGAAAAAAAAAGGAAACGATTCCTTTTATTTCCACTCTCCCCGTCTCATCTCTCTCTATGATATCTGGTGGAGAGAGGCGATGGAGTCAAATAAAGGGGACCAACAATAAAAATGAAAATTGAATGAAAACCAAAATCTGAAACTAAAATACCAAAAAAAACGAGTTTCTAAACAAAACTGAACCTGCGTTTTTGTCCTTTTATCAACCAGAAGATGATGCCTGGGCTCTCTTCAAAAGCTCTCTTTTTTTTTCCCAAAAAAAAGCCAATCCTTTGTTTTCAGATATATTAAAGGAGTACCACTCCTACGCCATCATTCCGCAATCCAAATGAATTATATCATTGAACTGAATAAGATGCTGAGCAGGCTAAACCCAATAAACCATATAGAATGTATAGAAAAGAAAGACAAAAACGCTGGAAGAAACCTATGAAATGTGTCTATGCTACATATATAATATATGAAGAGAGAGAGATGTTTAGTGTCTCTCAGTTTCTCTTTGGTTTCGTCTCTCTTTTCGTTGTGGAGAAATCTTAAAAATGCCCTGTTTCTTTTTTCTTTTAACCTTTCTTAGCACTTGCCGTGTGAGAACCTACGTGGAGTAAGTCTACAAAAATGAAGGATCTGTTTTAGTTAAGGGTAAATTACAAATTTTACCATTCAACTTACTCTCACTCCTATTTTGATCAATGAAATCTAATAATTTTCAATTTAATTATTTAATTTTTGAATTGTCTCGATTTGATCACTCTACCATAATATCATAAAAGGTGTAATGACATGACTTATTTTTATTAATATTTTATTATGACATTGATTATTCCATAATTATTAGAGTTTAAGATTAGTTGAGAGCTCTGAAGGAAAAGATAACACACCAAAAATACACAGATTCTTTCATTTATAGATTAAGTTCAATGTTAGGTTTATGAACTTTTATGGTATTTTATGTTAAATGGACACCACAGTTGTTTCCAATAGTGTGAAACAAAGTTTGGTGAAAACATTGAGACCCAACAATCATAGCGGATAATGATTTGTCGACGATCGAAATAACGAACGATGCGATGATAAAAATATGAATAAGTTTAATAGAGGAAGAGAAAATAAATAAAATAAAATATCACATCGTTTTGGTTTAAATTTAATTTTTTATATGGAACTAAAATGGTATCATTTTGAAATGTCATTATATTGTTTGTTATTTAACAGTGAAGTGATTAAAAAGTATATTTCAAGGGTTTAATAACTAAATTAAAAATTATTATTAAGGCTCCTAATTTGTAGGTTGTTGATTATATAAATTAAAATATGTTTTATATATAAAAATCAGCATATTTTGATGATCATGGAAAGGAGGCCCCCCTATATTGTCTTGATAAAGAAAACGTTAGATCGTGATTTGTTTTTGTTATTTTCTATTGATTTGATCGAATAACAAATTTTAAAAAAAAAAGAAAATAAAAAGAAAGAATTGGGTTTTTGTTTGGCTTCGCTTTTCATTGTGCTGAGGTGGTCATGTGGTGGCAATGGCGGTGACTAGGGGTGTATTCGATTCGGTTCGGTTTAGTTTTTTATTAAAAATTGAATCGAATCGAAATAAACGGTTTTTTAATATTTAAACCGAAACCGAAACTGAATAGTTAAAAAACCGAAAAAATCGAAATCGGTTTTTTCGGTTCGGTTTGGGTTTTTTAACGGTTCGAGTTTTTCGGTTCGGTTCGGTTTTTCGGTTTTTCAATGAAAAAATCACTTGAAACTATAGTTTTTTTTTACAAAAATTACCTATTCGGTTCAATATGGAACAAATGGGTTCCATATGGAAAACCCGAACCGAATCGAATCAAAAAAATGAAGCTTTTAAACCGAACCGAAAACTGAACCGTTTAAAGCCAAACCGAACCGAACCGAACCGTTTTACTCGATTCGTGTCGATTTTTCGATTTTCTCGATTTCGTTGCTCACCCCTAACGGTGACCGGTGAAAGTGGGGCTGATTTTTTGACAAAATTTAAATTTAAATTTAAATTTATTTAAAGGGAGATGAATGAGACTTTATAAGAAAAAAAATTGAAAGCGTTCCTAATAAGTTTAAAATATATAAATTAAAAATATATAAAAGAATAAAAGTAAGTAACCTAGCAAACTGATTAAATATATTTATTCGAGACTGGTTTCGTTTTAATATTCGGTAATGAGGATACGACTGGTACCATCGTTTTAAAACTCATTATTAGATACAATGGTAACAAATTGTATTTAGATTTATGTATTTATTCAATCCTAAGAGCTTTTTTAACTATATTTATAGAGTAAATAAATTTGATCGATTGATCAAGTTATTCATATTTGATTTTTTATATTTCTGTAGATTATATATTCTACGCCCATCAGAAGCACTCTTCTTCATTTTTCTCCTCTATAAATAGGATTAGGATTAGGATTAAATTTAGAATTTGTAAAAAGAAAAAAAAACTCTATTAATAATGAAAGTAATATTTTTAAATATATATATAATTTAATGTAATAAGCTCTACTAATATGGTATAGAATAATTTTACTTAATTTTTTGGACTTAACCCAATAAACATTAGTAAAATCGAATTATTATTTGATATGGCTCTGAATCAAAAGTCCTTTGAAGGATTAACCAAATGCAGAGGGCAAACGATTATTTATTTGATTTTATTTTATTTTTGCTAAGTTAAAGTAAAAATAATAATATTAATATTTCATGGCAGATAACAGAAGCAGTCAGGTAAGAAAATGAAAAGAAAAGGGTCAGTAGTGGACCAAACTGTAAAGTTATGGGCGCCAACCTTTGTGTTCAACTTTATCTGCGTGTCCACTTTTCATATTTTCTTCGGCACTTTTCTAGGAAATTAAATGATTAAAATATTACAAAAAATAGATGAACCAAATGTATTGTTTGTTCCTCTGGATAAAGGTGGATAGGGCACAAGGACGATGAACCTCTTTTCCCGGCTCTTCTACCATTTCCATGTGGATTCTCGATGGCCTTCTTTTTCCAATAAAATTTGAAAATATTATGGGAAGAATTTGAAGAATACATTAATTGAAAATTTAATATAGAATTTAGATCATTTATTACTATACACTTAAATCTGTCATAAGAGAATGATAAAATTTATAAAATGTATTAAAAAATAAAATTCATCATATAGACTAAAAGAAAATTGTATATAACTCGTCATATCCTTATGACAAATTTAATTATTTATTATATTTTATAAAACTCATCATTAGTTTTACATATACATTAGCAAATGACATAGATCCCAAATTAATTTTCAAACACTTGTATTTCTTTAAAAAATCCACCTAAATTATTTGACAAGCGAAATCCCTTCTTTTCATTCTTTATAAATAAACTATATAACAAAGATATTATTTATAAAATATATAATAAAGTTCTATATATAGCATTCTAAAAAAACTATTTTTGATATTATATATAAACTATATAAGTTGTTTTATATAAATAATATATAATACTCATATTAATTGACTGGAGGTCGAATTTATCTCTCATTTCTGCCTATAAACAATAATTATAATCTTAGGGTGCGTTTGGTTCACAGAATGTAAGAATACCAGTGGGAATGTAAGATTATCAGTGGAAATGTAAGATTACCAAAGAATAGGATTATTGAGAATGTTGTATTTTGTGTTTGGTTGGTTTAACAGGAATGTAAGATTACCATGTTTGTTTAAAGGAATAAAAGATTATTGGAATGTATATTTGACCAAATTATACTTATTATATATTTGTTTTTTTAACAAGTTGGAAAATATTTATATATTTTATTTAAAAAATTTAAATTCATTAAATTTATATACTTTTTTTATAAAATTGAAAATATAAAAAGGTTTAATGAAAGGGTAAAATTTTATTTTAATCCCTGAACTTCATATAAAATTTTAATTATAGACTTTTTTTTGTAAATCTAAAATAGTTTAAGGATAAATTTGTAATTTAACCTTCGTAGAGTTTTTATTATTCAATGACATAAGAATGATATTTTGGAAAAAAAAATTAAGGGCATTTTAGTCTAAAATGCCAGTAATCCAACAATACCTAAGGAAAGAGAAGTAATGACATTCCCGTCAATATACCCAAAAAAATTCACTATTGATAATAAAACATTACCAGGAATGAGGTTCCTGACCAACCAAAACAACCCCTTAGTTTTAATACCACAACGTGGTATGGATCAATATATAAGAATTAGGTACCTGAAGAAAAGGGAATTCTTCGGCCCAAGCAGTTTTTTTACTATCCTTCTCGACTCTTTGTCTAAACCAGAAGAGGTAAACGACCCACAACTAATATAATCCTTATTAGTTCTCATCAACAATTGGTGTGATATAATTCAAAAAAAAAAAACAATTGATGTGGTGAATGTGAAACACACATCGAATAAAAAGAAAATCAGTCAAAACAAATTCTCCAAAAATGATCTTAATCGAAGTATACACTCATATCAATACGAAAAGGAATAAATGTGATCATAAGAGAACCTCAATCCTCAACATTGTCTGTCAATAAATCTTATCTTCGGAGCGTAATCTCTATGGGAGCTGTAGTAAAAAGATTATGATTTATGAAGGATTGAGAAGTCAATTTTGAATATTAAAATCCAAGTTTTTTATGAAATTGTTGATGATCTACTCGTAATCTCAGATCACATAAATAATTTCTTACTGTCAGAGAATATTGATATATAGTAGAAATGTTGTCAATGTGCTGCAGAGAAAGACTTTCCGAAAAATGAAAGGGTTAAAAGAACAATTAAAACCATGTGGTCTTGTATATGAGTTCTCAAACCATCCAATAGAAGTGAAAGAGTATCAACCTGTTACCATGGGTGATGGCAAACATACCACCATGATTGACATGTAGTTTCTTAATAGTAAATCAGTCCTATACATGTAATGACATCTTCGAGAGGTCATTGATGAGGAAAATCAAGTTAATATTATTTAAAATTTATTATTGATAAAATTATAAAAAAATAAAATATTTCAATCATGTAGCTTTTAAATATCTATATTATAAAATTTAATTGTTTAAAATATTAAAATAAACATATTAAAAGAATTAATTGCGACAAATTTAATGAGATGGAGGTAGTATCATTTATAATATTAAACATTAAAAATAAAGCCATGAAAGAAATCTCATTTAAGAAGCACTTGAGTTTTCTTTATTTATTAATGTTCGTATAACTTTACAGAAAACTTTAACAATCGAAATAAAGCTACTGAAATATCTTTGAGTTGAAGTTGTCAAGTTTGTTTCTTCAATACGTAGATTGCTTATCTAATCTCCACACATATTGTGCTTTTTATTCTCTCTTGATCTAAGAGTTAGGTTTAGAGACATGTGATTCACTTTCGTACGTGGTAGCCTATACCTAAACCCTAACTTGCTTCATTCCGTTCCTAAATAGTGCTGCCATATTTATTCAAATACTTAGGTTAGCTATATTTCAAAATTATAAGATTTAGGGTTTTGTAAATGTCACCTTTAACCCACCCTATGCAAAAATATTAAACGCCTGCCTAGCAATCTTTGTTGGCTTTTTTAATCCTTATTTTCATAATTTATTACAAGTGAAAAGAAAAAAACATGACAAAAATTATATTAATATTAATTGAACATTTTAGATTAAGTTTATAATAATACGTGGTAATTATAAAATTGTATATTTTTAAGAACTCTTTTAAGTTATTGATGATGCAAACACAATTTGCATATGTAATTGTTTGAACCCAGATTTTCTAAGGAGAATAACACTCTCTTTTAGTAGGGATGAACTGAAGGGGACGGGCGAGGAAAATCGCCCCCTGAAAATTTAAAAATATCATATATTTTAGATTTTTTATATAATTTCTATCGAAAATTTATTTTCGTCTTTGAAATTTTATAAATTCGTTATCTCCTAAAATTTTAGAAGTCCGCCCCCTAGTACAAAATTTTGCATTCGTCCATACCTTTTGCTACTGAAATCATTCAATAAATTTTTCAAATTAAGTTTGAATTATTGCTCGTTATCTTTTATTTGTCGAATGTTGTTGATTTTTTTGTTATTCTTTTCTTATGTATAAGATTTTATGATAACATTAATGAACACAAGTATTTTAAATAAAAATATATTTTTTAAAAAATTAGAATTATACAATAAATAGTTTATACGTAAATTCATTAGTTTTATGTTTGAATCTTAAATAATAATATTTTATTGTTTTATTTGTTGACATGATGATAAAAGTATGAAAAAGCCCGTTTAATAGGAGAAAAACGTAATATTATTTAGATCAAAATATTATTATTTTTCAATTTAATGACTAAAAATAAATACTTATGAAATAAAATGACCATTTCGATAATTTACTCAATTTTTTAATAGGAGAAAATGTATATTAAAGTGCGATACGGGTGAAACCGACTTCTGTATGAACTACTTTTGGCTGTTTGGGTAGAAATCAAAGCCAAATTGTTGTTCTCATTTTAAACCACAAAATTAGGAATTTAATTATTGACTTAATTTGTTTTAATTAATTTATTATGTTACCGGCTATATCTTATCTAAAAAACTGAGCTAATTTAACAAATTAATTTGTTGGAATTTAACATCAGTCCACTTCCCTGGCTGATGGATGACGACTTGAACGCACATATGCACCGAGTGATTGATGATGACGTGGCAACCCTACTCTATAAAACCTGAGTTCGCTTTAAATAATAAAACAAATCTTTCGCGTTTTATTATTTGACTCATCTTTTAAATACTCCGAAAAAGACGAAATGAGCCAGAGATTGCCTTCCATTTTTCCATTTTGTTTTGTTGAAGAGCATGACGTATGTTTGCGCAAATAATTATTTTTTTGGCAAATTGTATATTCGATTTTAAGATGTGAATATAAAGATTTAATTTCTTTTCTCATTTTAATTATTAACGAATAAGTGTTAAATGTAAAATAAAATATATATAGTTAAAATTGAAATACTGGTAATGAAAGAAAATAATTCTACAAATAATATTAATATGATGTTAAGTGTTTTATTATTTTATTTTCTAATTCTTAAATTTTATTTTAAAAATATATAAGATTATCTAAATATTAGTTATGAAATTATTATTTTTATTGATAATACATTTAAGATTATTAGATGAGTGAAAATAAACGACTGTGATTAACTCTTTATTTTATTTTCCGTTGAATATCTTCTCATTTCCTACGATTAATCTCAATCGTTTATTTTCACTCATTCAACAGTTATAAATCTGTGTAAAACTAAAAAAAAATTGTATAATTGAATTATATCCATTAAATAATAACTATAAATTTTAAAACAATGAAATGTTATTTTTATTGTCATGTTTTGTCCTTTTAACATTGAAGTTAGGGATGGACTAAGGCACGAACGATCATCTTCCCTAAAAAATTATACTTTTTATATATTTTATATATTTTCTTTATATTTTTATTGAAAATATATTTTCGTCATCTAAATTTTATAAATTTATCTTATCTTAAAATGTTATAAATTTACCTTATAACATAAAATTTTAAGTCCGTCTCGATTGAAATGCAACTAAAGTGGAAAGGGGGTGATGGAAGCAAGCAATGTACATGGTATTCACATGCAATATCATCCATAATAATTTTTAAATCTTGTATTGTATTTTAAAACCTCAATTTTAATAACAATGGAGGGGATATAAACAAAGTAAGTATGATTCGTGCATGCTGTATCACCAAAGAGTGTTGAAGCAGAGCATATTCCTCTTGTATTCCTCCCTACTCCCCTACTCAGATATTAAGTGATAATAATAAATTATATGGTGAAATAAGAATCAAATTATTGAGACATGTGCCTTGAGCTACCTTTGTTTTATAATAGAATCTAACTGACAAGGTATTAATATTTTTTAAAGAAAAAAACAATTTTGATTTAATTTAGCTGACATCCTGAAGTTAGTGAATCTTAGAATTTTAAATATAATTATTTTTATTCAAAAATTTAAAAATTATAATTAATTTAAAAATATTTATATTATTTAATAAAATTTTAATTAAATTTAATGCCATAAATCAATTTAACTAAAAATTATAAATATATTCCAATTTAAATTGTATTCAGTATTATTGTAAAGGTACTTTGATCTTGCTACGATTTTATAAATATTTATATAAACAAATAAAAATATTTACTTGAAATTTGAATGCATAACTAATAATTTTTATCACTCCATCAATAATCATTTGACTTAGTTTTTTTCAAATGTAATTTTTTACATAAATATATATTTTTAATATATATTTAAAGTGTTTACTTAAATCTAATATCACTTGATTTAATGATATAAATTTAATTGACAAAAATAAAAAATATATTGATTCATAAGATTATGATAGTTTAATTTTATTTGTTCTAATAAATTAAAAATAATTAAATCTTTAAATTATAAAAACTTAAATTAAACTTTCAATAATATAACTAGTTTTAATAAACTTTTGGAAAATAAAGATTTTTTTTACAATATGATTATTTTAAAAAATTAGAAGTTTATTTAAAAACTATTTAATTGAAAATAATTTTTTTAACAAATTTAAAATTTTATTATAAAAATAAATATTTTTCACACGCGTGTCTCAAAAATACTTTTTTTAAAATGTGTCTCAGAATACTAGTATAGAAATGAAGGGGGACAATTTTTTATTTTTCAGAAAGGAGAGAATTGTGATGCTTTTAAGTGTTGATAATATTTTAGTTACACATTTAGAATATTATAAAAAAGAATTGTATTTTAATAACCTATGACGATTATAAGGTAATATTTTTTCAAAAAATATTAGTCATTAATAACACGTATATGCTTTATAGATACAACTATTCAAACTTAAAATCTCTAAAAAAAATAACATTATCTTTAATCGTTTTCAAACTATAATATGTTCCAATACTTATTTTTTTGTTTTCTAGAGGGACATTACGCTTCCAGAATTTGCATTAATATTGTGCTTGTAACCAGAAACAAGAAACTGAATTGCATGGTTGGTTCACGTGCATGTTATTGGATTTCGGTGCTTCAACCACGTGGAAGCCATTCATGTATTACGTGTTTATATATTTTCATCTCTCCTATATAATTGTTTCAAAAAAAATTATATAATTTTTAATAATTGATATTATAATAAACAGTAACTCATTCATATATCTCATCGTAGGTCGTTCAAATTATAATATGCGAGTAAAATTATTTTAGCCTTCATTATTGTTATTATATAAAATATTATTTTAATTTTTATTAAAAAAATCTTAAGCACTATTTTCATTATATATATTTCCAAATCGATTCTATAGTTGGAAAATGAAGGAACGAATTTGCCAACTTATCTACTTTGTAGGCCCATATATCTTCACACACACGTTATTGGCCCACTACAGTTTTCCACAAATTTGGGTTTTATGCTGGCCCATTTATCATCAGTTTACGTGCATTTTTTTTATTTTTTAATAATATAAAATATTTTTACTTAACAATTTACAATTAATATATATTCTGTAAAAATAATTATTCAAACTTAAAACTTCGAATAAAAATAACATCTTTTTTTACCACTTATATCACATCAAATGACAAGTGATTGCCGAGTATGCTGCCTGGGATTATGCAGCCAGAAAATTCGCCATGCGTCTATTCTGGACAGTTGCATAAAGACAACGTAGGTTGTAGCCATTTTCGAAAAAGGGAATCAAAATGAAAGGACACTTTGCCGTTTTCTTTGGGGATTTGAGACAGATACTGACCAGAAACTTGATGGTTGAGGTTGACCCAGCACCCACCCAAACCACTAATCTCAACTACATCTCCACTGTTCTGACTCGGACTGATGTAATGCCCCACTTCCATATTCACAATTCACACATATGTTATCTTCAATCCCATATCTTTTATAATTTACATAATTTCCATGAAAATAGGAATGGTCCAAGGGGTGACTGGTGTTTGGTTATACTCTTGTAAATTTTAAACTTTTGTATAATTTACATTTTATTTTATATTTAAATTTATTTTCTTAAAATTTTATAATTATGCATCTCTAGCTTTTTAATATAATTATATAAATTCATACTTATGATATAAAATTTTGTCTGTCCCTTACTAAAATGTTACATGGATTTAAATGCAAATAAACACCAACCTCAAGTCGAGTTTTGAATAATTCAGATTATTTAATTAAATATTTTTAATACTTGATTTGAATAACTCACAATTTTAATTAAACTTTTATTTCTAGGTATTTCTCAGTGGTACAAGTTATATAGACATTGAAGTCATGCTGAGATTAGCCCAGCATAAAAGCCATGGCTAATGGTGTGGTTCACAGAGTCTCCTTTTATTTTCGTAAACCACTCAAGTTATTATCTTATTGGTAGTCTTGAGGTATCCGAATTTTTATGACTAGGGGAAAATAAAATTTTTATTTTATGAGTGGATACATATATATTTATTACATAAAATTTTTGTTTGAGGTAAATAAAATCTTAAAATTGACATAATCAATAAACTAAATAATAAATCGAAAGAAATTCAGATTTTAGGATTAACACTTATCCATCTTGGCCCTACTCGCATCCGCCACTGATTGCTCGTGACGACATTGCAATTAACAGTCTTTTTAAGATGATAACATCAATAATTAAAAACTAAAACGAAAAAGAAAATTTAGATGAAGGATTCCCCTAGTAAGGAAGTGGCCTTGTCTTGCAAAACTTTACATGCTGCGTTCACATGCTTCTCTTCAGTCAATGGAGCACCAACCGCAAACCTTAGCACGTATTTGCCTGATAAAACCTGCATTCATCATACAACTCATTGCTCTTAGATAATGTGCCAACAATGCATATACCGGTAGTTCATATACCCTACATAGCACGCTTACCGTGTGCGATATGAAGACATTCCCTGTTGAGTTTACAGCATCTAAAAGTTCATGGTTCAATTTGTTGCCATGATCTTCATCATTAGGAGGCAGAAGACGGAAACAAACTAATGAAAATATCCGAGGGACGACGACCTGCTCAGATGAGTTATATCAGTGATCCATCATTAACATTGCATTTTTTCTTAACATGAATCAACCATAGACTTCAACTTGTGTATGAGCAAAAGAATAGTAAATGAAATTATCTTTCTTATTAGTCGAACGTCTTGAGAATTGTGAATCTCAAGGACAAGGCTATATTCTGTTTGTTTTGTTGCATCAGGGCATCAAATTAGACTTTACGAGAGAGTTTCATTAAAGGCCAAACATGAAAAATGAAAAGCCAGCAGACTGGATTATAGATACAGCATTATGAAGTTGGTTGGTATCATTGGACAACTAACCTCACATCATCAGCCTGATTACAATAATCGTTAACTTCAGATCCGATAGAGGAAAACTTTTGCACCCCTCGACAACTGTATATATCCAGTTTTCCAATGCTTTAAGCAGACATTGTAATGTGCAACCTGATTAACATGCAGTACAGCTATAGCTCTAGTTCCAACTTCCAATTCATCATATGTCCTAGTTTAAGAAGGATTAGACAATATATATCAAGGAAGTTTGCTTTATTTGTTTATGTACTTTTTTAATCTAAACAGATCTAAAATGGCTGATTTATTCTCGGTATCTGCTCTATTAATATCATGAACTTCTAAACATTAGATGGTGGTCATAGGGGATAGTCATTGCCACAAAGCACATGCTCTGACACTCTTGTTTAACTAAGGTTCTACACAGCAATCAAGTGAATGTCTAATATTTTAATCATTTCAGTTGAAACTTACCCATGGTGACTATATTCATGTATGCAAATGTCTAATATTCTAAAATGGTATTGGATTAATCATCTGTAACATAAAGCATGAACTGTGATTATTTCATTTAAACTTTGCTCATCAGCATGCCGTTTCCAATTACAATGACTTATAAGGGGCTCTTAAGATCTACATCAATTATTTATTATTTATATTATATACATGTATGTATGTATGTATGTATGTATGTATGTATGTATGTATATATAAGAGCACACCTACCTCAAATCTTGGATCTTGAACAACCAGGTTCTCAAAATGTTTGGCCAACTGGATATGATTTCTTATATAGAACTGCAGGTTTTCCAAGCCATACAATCGTAATACCATCCTTAGTTTCAGTGATCTGGAACTTGCCATATCTTCAATGCATAATGTTGAAAAGGCATACCTAAACCGACGTCCAAGAGGAACTTGCCAATCTTTGTAATCTACGACCATGTTTGCTTGCGAGGCCTGAAATTGGTAGTAAAGGAACTTTAAATCTTCAGTGTAATAACCGACTAAATTTCTTCATGTTTAATCCATTTCTCAGTTAGCAAGAGGAGAAACCATCGACTAATTACAGTTCTGAATATTATAACAAAGGCTGTAGCATTGAATGAAGCTCAAACTGTAAAGATATGCACAAGCACAAAATATGGAGTGTGTCTAAATCATGTTAACTGATAAGCTCTATGTTTTTCAAAGGATTCATACTACACATTTTTTTAAAGTTTTCAGATTCCACCAATCCTTAGGTCTCCAGTAGACAAGCTGCCACTGATTTGGAAGATTTACGAGTGTACATAAGAAACAGGGTCCTGATTAGTTCGGAGTCACATTCTGAAACAAATGTATCTTATATATCTGGTGTGCACAACCAATTTACAAAAAGGTAACTAAAGGCTTATCCAGATTTGGATGAAATCAAAATTTCCCTCAACATAGAACAACACTTAACCTTATTCTTTAGATACTCTGGATTTGTAGAGAGGGCCTGGACCAAAGCACTTCTATCCTGTCAAAGGGAGTAACAATGAAATATGAGCATTTAACATGAAGGGCATTTGCTAAAACATGTTTACGAAACCAAGAATTATTATTGTTGAAAATTTGTTTTCGGTGGTGCAAGTTGTTGCACTGAAAGCACCGAAAAAAATTGTCAAAATTCGGTGTAGCAATTGTTGAAAAACATAAATGGTAAAATTGCTAAATTAGTCCCTATACTTTAGGATATTTATAATATTAGTCCTTAAGCTTCAACTTTAAATACCCTAACTCATTTAGCTTCAAAATCATCCTAAATCATTATAGTTTTCTCCCAATACTAGAGAATTTAGAGAGTTTTCTTGATAGTTGTTTTCTCATTTTTATCAAAAGATAATTGTTATTGTTTTCTCCTTGTAAGATCGAGAGAAGTTGTAATTCTTATTTTCTCATAGTGAAATTCTTCTACTGTTGCCCGTAGTTTTTATCTTATATTATTTAGGGGTTTTCCACGTAAAATTTGTGTATTCTTTATCTTTATTTTCTCAAATTATCAGTTGCAATTTTGCTCTATCCGATAGCCGTATTCCGCAACAATTGGTATCAAGAGCTAGATTAGAGTGTGTAATATCTACTTATTATCTTTGTGGTTGCCACCAAAAGGTGGATCCTCCAACATAAGAAAGTAAGAAGGTATTACCCATTCTTTAAATGTTCCAGAGAACTATTCACAATAGTAAAATAGTGGGAGTTATCCGTAATAGAAGCTATGACAACGAAATTTGATATTGAAAAGTTCAATGGGAGAAATTTCTCATTGTGGAAATTGAAGATGAAGGTCATCTTGAGGAGATGAAGTATTGTCAAGCATTGAGGAGATGAAGTATTGTCAAGCATTGAGGAGAAGAATACAACTAAGGAGATATGGGATAAAAAAATCAAAGAAATGCAAATTCTTGGGGTATGCTGATGGTGTAAAGGGGTATCGCTTGTGGGATTCTACTTCCCGCAAAGTGATCATCAGCATGGATGTTATCTTTGTAGAAGATAAATTACAAAGAAAAGAGGACAATGATAGCGCTGAAAAATCAGAGACTATACAGATACATGTGGAAAAGGAGTTTGAACAAGGAGATTCTTATGAAGCAGAACCAACACATGATGAACAAGAACCAGAGAGTTCTGAAGCTCCAACAACTCGTCAATCAGATCGTGTGAAAAGACGTCCCAATTGGCACTCAGATTATGTTATAGAAGGAAATATTGCATACTGTCTTTTAACAGAGGACGGTGAGCCATCAACATACCAGGAGGTAATAAACAACTCAGATGCTTCACTGTGGATGATGGCGATGCAAGAAGAAATTGAAGCTTTCATAAAAATAATACATGGTACCTTGTGCCACTACCACAATGAAGGAAGCCAATTGGTAACAAATGAGTATTCAAAATCAAGCGAAATGGTGACGATCAAGTTGAGAGGTATCGTGCAAGACTGGTGATCAAAGGATATGCTAAAAAAGAATGTATTGATTTCAATGAAATTTTTTCTCTTGTGGTTCGATTAACAACAGTTCGAGTAATCTTGGCAATGTGTGCTACATTGAACTTACATCTAGAGCAGCTACATTTTAAAACAGCTTTTCTTCATTGAAATCTTGAAAAAGAGATTTACATGCTCCAGCTTGAAGGTTTTGAAAAAAAAGAAAAGAAGAACTTGGTTTGCAGGTTGAACAAATCTTTGTACGGTCTAAAGCAGACGCCAAGATGTTGGTATAAAAGATTTGATTCCTTCATTATCTGCCTTGAATACAACAGACTTAATGCAGACCCTTGGGCATTGTTGTTGTATGTGGATGACATGTTGGTTGCAGGACCCAACAAAAATCATATTGAAGAATTGAAGGCACAACTGGCTAGGGAATTTGAAATAAAGGACTTTTGATCAGCAAACAAGATTCTAGGGATGCAAATTCACCGAGACATAAGTAATAGGAAGATTTGGCTTTTACAAAAGAATTACTTGAAGAATATATTGTCAGGATTTAACATGCAAGATTGTAAGCCAATTTCTACCCCTCTTCCTATTAACTTCAAATTATCTTCCAATATGAGTCCTAGCAGTGAAAAAGAGAGGATGGAGATGTATCGAGTACCGAATGCATCGACAGTGGAAAGTTTAATGTTCGCTATGATATGCACAAGACAGACATTGCACAAGCAGTGGGAGTGGTTAGTCGGTACATGGCGAATCCAGGCAAAGAGCATTGTAATACAGTAAAAAGGATCTTGAGATACATAAAGGAGACCTCAAATGTTGTATTATGTTATGGAGAATTAAATTTACTTATCAATGAGTATGTTGATTCTGAATATGCAGGGGATTTGGATAAAAGCAAATCTACTACATGATATGTGTTCAAAGTTGCTAGTGGAGTTGTAAGTTGGGTTTTAAAATTGCAGTCAATTGTGGCTACGTCCACAAAAGAGGCAGAATATGTAGCAGCTACACAAGCCAATAAAGAAGCAATTTGGTTGAAGATGCTATTGGAAGAGTTTGGGCACAATCAAGAGTATGTCTCTCTGTTTTGTGACAGTCAAAGAGCCTTGCATTTAGCAAGGAATCCAATATTTCATTCAAGGACAAAGCACATACGTGTTCAGTATTATTTCATTCATGAAAATGTGAAAGAAGAGACGGTAGATATGCAGAAAATCCATACCAAAGACAACATAGCAGATTTCATGACAAAGGCAATCAATGCTGATAAATTTACCTGGTGTCGATTCACTTGTGGCCTGTCAGAGACGTAAACAACATGATGGTACAAGGTAGAAAGAATGGTGTGAAGATATGATTGTTCCAATCAAATCTTCAAGTGGGAGATTATTGAAAATTGGTTTTCGGTGCTGCAAGTTGTTGCACCGAAAGCACCGAAAAAAATTGTCAAAATTCGGTGCAGCAATTGTTGAAAAACATAAATGGTAAAATTGTTGAATTAGTCCCTATACTTTAGGGTATTTATAATATTAGTCCTTAAGCTTCAACTATAAATACCCTAATCCATTTAGCTTCAAAACCATCCCAAATCATTATAGCTTTCTCCTAATACTAGAGAATTTAGAGAGTTTTCTTGAGAGTTGTTTTTCTCCTTTTTATCAAGAGAGAATTGTTATTGTTTTATCCTTGTTAGATCGAGAGAAGTTGTAATTCCTATTTTCTCATAGTAAAATTCTTCTACCGTTGCCCGTGGTTTTTACTCTATATTATTTAGGGGTTTTCCATGTAAAATTTGTGTCTTCTTTATCTTCATTTTTATTTTCTCAAATTATCAGTAGTGAATTTGGTCTATCCGATAGCCGTATTCCGCAACAATTATGACATATTGATGAGACAGTTTTGCTAGTTCATACGTATATACACCTCTGCTATTTTCTTGGTCAATGAAGCATCCCAATCATCCAAAACCAGTATAATATAATATATTACTAAGTGAAGCGCAGAAAAGTCGAACAAGTCACAAACCACGCACATCAGACAAGTTTGAAACTAGCCAACTGAAGCAAGCAGGCCTTGGGTTAGATATATAAACAGCACATACAGATTCATGTCAGTAGTTACACGAATTGAAAGCAAACTTTGCAGTAATTTATCTTAGTGAAACTTAAAAAGAAATTACCAAAATGATAATGTACATAAATCAGATTGTCAACCAATATGCAGGCAAAATGCAAAGGGTAATGAACAGAAATTTTACTTTTGTTGCTATATGCAAACAAAAGAGATGGCATACCTTTACCCAAAGTGCTGAACAATCAAAATTAGTTAGAAACCACTTATGTGCATTCATGTTGAATGAATCAGCCTCTTCAACACCATCCATGTAATGACGGAATTCCGGGCATACACAAGCACTTCCAGCATATGCAGCATCGACATGGAACCACATTCCATTACTCTGTCCAGAGGCAAAGCACACAAGAAGAGTTAAATTGTAGTGCTTCCAAATGTACCACATAATGACATGTATCATATAATAAAAACTTCATGAAGATAATCTAGTTCTATGTACTCGGGTTCTTCATTTTTTCTAAAGCATCCATGTTCGACACCTATGTCCGACAAGTCTTGTGTGGGGGTTTTATACAATCTCTGTAAATGAATTACATATTTAACCATTTTCGTAAATTTTAAATGCTTGTACTCCATGTTCAGGTCCACATAGGTGGCTTGATATTTCCATCTTATCGCTATTGACAGAATTTCATGCCTAAAAGTTAAATGATATATGAAGTTACTTAAAATTTATGCATCAACCAATCAAATGTAACTTTCATATTGGTCTAGATTCCAGAGCAAGTTTCCTCCTCAAATTTTACATTACCTTTGCAATCTTTCCTATTGAAAGCAAAGGATCAACTGCAGTTGAAGAAGTTGTGCCAACCTAAAAATAAAAATATTCAGTGATCAAAATTTTGAACCATATATATGAAAAACAAGGAATGAATCAAACGCTGAGTTATTAATATGGATCATAAACTTTACAGATATTACACTGTCCTAATAGGCTTCTATGTTCGATAACGTAAAGGATATATCCTACAAAGATAATAATCTCATAATGTCTCCATCAAATTGTTATTCTGGACAAGTGAAAAGGACAAGTATATATTATAAAGCAAAAGATGTCATTTTGCTTCTTACAGTGGCACATAAAAAGAATGGAATCAAGCCAATGGTAAGGTCATGTGAAATTGTTTCACTCAGCAACTCTGGTGAAAGTTCATAGTTGGTAGAAGAGTTTGCCTTTAGCAGCCTACAATTCTCAGGATGGATTCCTGCTATCTGCAATTAAATGCTAAATATGTAATTCGATTAGCTCAAACAGATAACATGAGCATTTACTACAGTGGCTAAATAATATACATAGATCAAGTAATCGTACACCATTTGAACATCATCATAATCTCATTAATCTCACATAAAGGAGTAAAGAAATAAAACTAGAGATGGACTCTAATTCACATCGATACCTGGCAGGCTTTTTGCAAGGCAGAATGTGTTTGATCGGATGCATAAACTACAAGCTTTTCAAGTGCATCTTTTCCAGCCCTCCTCAAAACATTGTCACGGGCAGCCAATAATACAACTAGAACATCTTCACTTGCCGTGCCCTGAATCACTCCGCCACCTTGTCCTGCGACACAGTTACCGATCTCATTCCATAAACTTTAGAGATATTTTACACTTTCATTCTTGTGGTGCTAGAAAGAATTCAACGAAAATGCCTCGACCCAAAACTGCATTCTATATCAGAATTTTTTAAATAAAAAAAAATCCCAATTCCTTGCCTGCTGAAAGGAAATCTTCAGGTAGCTTAAGCATCTTAGCAAGCCAATCCAAAACAATCATTTCGAGCTCAGTTGCAGCAGGAGATGTAATCCAACTGAAACCAACAATATTGATACCAGCACTAAGCATTTCTCCCAAAAATCCAGCAACGCTGCTATTGGAAGGATAGTATGCAAAATAATTTGGGCTCTGCCAGTGAGTAACCCCTGGCAATATCTTTGCCTGAATGTCTGCAATCAGAAGAATATTTATTCATGAAAAAGAATACAATGCAATAACTAGAGTATTTATTTAGGGGAATACATCCCAAATCGGATGGTGATGCACTCAATGACTCATCCTTTTTATCATTACCCTTTTCTATATTTTTATTAGGTAATTTAATAAATTCGATAATCAATTGAGCAACTTCACCATCAAGAACATGCTGAAACGAGTCTGGTTGATTAGGTGCAGAATTCGGTAACAAGTTACGAAGGTATCCAGGCTGCATATAAATGACCACAAATAAACAAGAACAACTAAGAAAAATCACATCATTCCATGTAAAAAAGAAAGACAAGCATCTACACCGCAGTTTTAGTGACATACATTTACATTCAAACGTAAATCTCCATAGACCCTTAGAAATTTAAAACTATTTTCCAAACTAAAGCAAAACAAAAAAGCAAGACAAAAGGGAAAAATGATTAGAGATGTATGTATAAAGACCGGAGAGGCGGACGATCGTCTTCTCAGGTATCTCCCTTTTCATCTTCCTTAACCTCCTTTTAATTCTTGTTTCATCTTCCTTGACCTCCATTTTCATTTTCACCGGCTCGACAGAAATCAGAAACCTTCGATTTGGTTTGATTTTGAATCCGTTTAGGCACTACTGCTGATGATTTGTTTCCACTCTTCAACAAGTACGGGAAGGTCATGGTCTCTGCCTCTGATTTCTCTTCCTACATTGCTTTCTGGTACTTATGTTTTTCTTTTTCCCTTCGTTCGGTTTGATCTCAAATTTACCTTTTCTGATTTGTGCTCCCCCTATTTAGGTGTATATGGAAATTTTAATTTTCTTTGATTTGTTGCCATTATATCAGCATTTTGAGGTCTAATTATTAACTAAATTTTAGTTAAAATGACGTGTTTGAATCAGATTACTTAGTCGGCTGGGGGACATAATTTGTTAATCAGCTTGTTGGTGCAAATTCGTTCAAATTACTAACAGTTATATGAAGCATGCAACTGAATTTTGCTACTCCGGGTTTACTGGTTTGAATTTATCGGGTAAAAAGAGTACCCTTTTCAGTATTTCAAGTTTAGATCAATTTTGGGCCCTAGTTTGAAGGGGGTTTCATTTCTAAATTGTGTTTTTGTATTATAAAATGGAAATGAATGAGAATTTATTGACTTCAATTTGTAATGACTATTGGATGATGTATTAGAAGCTGTGATTTTAAAGCCTATCAATTCTTCTGACACTGTATTTTAAGTTGAATATGAAGTTGTGCAAATTGGTTGTAACTTACTTGGTTAAGCAGAAGGAATCATCTACACGTTGATAATATTGTCACTATGGTGTCTAGGGAAATATTCAAAAATTGGTTGTTTGAAGCGTGCTTTTTTATTGTAATATAAAATTTTGTTTTGAACTGAGTAATTTTGTTGGGGTTAACAGCACAGTAGGAAAAAAGAATTGATTTATGTGTAACTTTTCTGCTAATATGCATGGTGCAATCACTTTGTTTTAAGATTTGTTTCTGCTTATAGTGATAGTCTGACACATCCATTCATTCGAGCCAATGACACTCAAGACTGAGGTATAGTATAGGTTTGAATGAACTTGAGTACATAGTTGTCTAGAGTATGTATTCTCTTTGTGTCTTCTGTTATTCATGACTGAGGTCTCAAATGTGCAATACTGTTGGAACTTGTTCTAGTTCATTTTTGAAGTCTCACAAAGTGTGGGTTTCTATTGTGAAAATGTTGAAAGCTGCTGTTTTGACTAGATGTGAGATGGCATTTAAGTTTATCTCCTGTGGAATCTTATAGTTCTATATTCCTGGGAAGGGGGGGAATGTTTAGGCTTGATGGGGACCATAGGGTGTAAAGGATGGTTAAAATAGAGTAGAAATACACTAGAATAATTTTTATTTGATGCATCTTTGATGTTTTGTATGTTCTTTGTTTCAGCTATTTGGTTGCATCTATGGGGCATCAACTGCTATGGAGCTTTGGTCTTGCATGTCTCGATGTTTATGCTTTGAGGAAAAAGAGAGATCTTCAGAATCATGTTCTAATGAGCCTATTTGCTGTAGGTGATTGGGTATGCAACTTTTCTCCAAGAATCCCCACTAATCTCCTTTAGTCCCACTAACCGCCTGGGATGATTGAGTACACTAGGTACTAAGAAGATGAGTATGCTATGCATGTAGTTCATCAGTTGAGGCACCATTACTCTTCGTTTAGCGTTTGATGAATCATTTTTTGTTTGCTATTTCGCAGGAACAACAAATGGTTATCCCTGGCCATCGCGAGGAAAGCTTACAGAAAGAGCTGAACCGTTGCATTCCCACAGCTGCTGCGTTCGGAGGCATGTGCATCTATGCACTCACAGTTCTGGAAGACCTTATGGGAGCAATTGGATCAGGAACCGACATACTTCTTGCGGTCACAATCATTTATCAATATTTTGAGACCTTCGAGAAGGAGAAGGCCATTGAGCTTGGCTTCTTAGGATTGTGAGCTTAGGCTTTGACTAAAGGAATAGTAGCATATATACCTTGGAACATAATTTTGTTGTATGGTTAGATGCACAAATGATGAGAATACTTGTTATGTTCCTTTAGTTACTTGAGGAGAGCCTTTAAAGTTTTGCCTTAGATTGTGCATTAATTTCACATTGATTTATTTATGAAATCCAATGCTAATTTTCTTTACTTTGTATTGTTACTGCATTAATTTCAGAGGTAGTTCAAAGACAATAGTAAAACTAAAGACGTATGCAATAATAAATTAGCAACTTTCTTGACTAAAAAAACAAAGCATAGTTTTTTGAAAATACATATTTTGATCAACTTTTATAATATATTTTTAATCAATTATTAATATTATCTAAAATACATATTTTATAAAATATAATTATATATAAAAAATGAACCTTTAAAAAATAATAAATAATAAAACATATTTAATATGTATAGCTTCTTTATTAAAAATAAATTCTGAAAATAATTTTCAAGAAAATTACTCAAACAGGTAAAACATTTTACAATGTACCATCCAAACACTGAAAAATATTTTCTGGAAAATGATTTACATTTCTGTAATATATTTTCCAAATTTCATTTTTCGAAAAATATTTTCAGTGAAACAAACAGACTCTAAAGAGCCAACTGGTTGAGAATATACAGAAGCAAAGATCCTTTTTTTAATGAATAAAATAAAAGTAAGTATCATCCACTGGACGTTACTTAACGAACGTCACGTGGTCGATACAAAATCCAATGCCAACGTTCCCAAGGACAAGAGAGTTACTGTGAAAGGCCGGCATAATTGGGCTATTGGACTCGTATCTGGGGTCAAGAAATTTTAATATAAACTTATATCATATAATAATGGCGTAATGTCAAAATTTTACTGGAGTTTACTTATCTCATGCATTACCTTATTTATTTATCTCGAAATTCATCTCTCATTTGATGAAAATTGTTAATTAATTAATGATTAATATTTATTATTGATGTGATAAGTTTTATACCTCAAAAGTAATGATATGGTATATATCATGTAATCATTTATGTACATTCATTTTATGTTATGTCATCATTTTAAACATATGACATCATTTATGTACACAATGCATGTTCTATGTCATCACTTATGTACACATGGTGTGTGTCACATCATCTCTTTGAACACGTGACATATACCACATCAACACTTATATACATATGTCATGTGCCACATCATCGCTTTGGACACATAGGAGTTGTCACGTTAATGATAAGTGTTAACTGTTAGTTAACTAATGATTTTCATCTAATCGGGAGGTCGTTTTACCTCAAAATGAAACGTTGGGCTAAATTTGTTCCAAAAAAATACTGACTAAAACTATTATTTTATCAAACATTAGAGATATTTTTTTGACATTATGTCTATAATATATATTGGCTATTCAAGAGCAATAATTAGAAAAATAAAGAACATATTCATTTATATTATAAATTAATAGAAAAATATATTTACTAATATCTGTATAAATTAAAGTTTTTATTATAAGTAACTTAAGACCTTAAACACGTTGATATTCAATTCTTGCAGCATGGTTTTTGTAGTGGAAAGAGGAGAAAATAAAACAATCAAACCAATACCAACTCCTAACATGTCATCGTGTACTTCTTTAGTACCTTATCTGACGGTAGTAATAACATGTACAGACGCAAAATACTTATTTGAGGGTAATAATAATATGGAAGACGCAAAATTTTATATTAAGAAATTAAATTTTTAAAATTTTAAAAGAATATAAATTTATAAATTATAGAAGCAATAAAATATTATTAATATAAAATATTTAAAAATGTAATAATTTAAATTTTTACAGGTGACACTATCCATCATGACCCTATCAACAGCTGCTTAATAAACATTAATAAAAACGTACACAAAATAGAAAAGAGACGATCGACTATGTATGTACGACAATAGTTTTAAGTCCAATACCGTGGAACATAAAATCTGATTCATTATGTGAAACATGCTCCACAAAAATTCTTCACTAGTTTGGAATATTAAAAATTATTAAATAAAAATATTTCTTTATTTCAAAATTATATTTATATCGTATACTACGATTAAAATCAAACAATGTAGAAAATAAATAAATTCAAGTAAAACGTAATGAAATGTGTATTTCCGAAGATTGCTTGTAAGAACTACTATCATCGTTAAAAAAATAACGGAATTGTGGAAGTGATATTTTTTATTTTTTCAATTGTGATGTGATATTATCTTCTGATGACATGTCAACATTACTATTAAGTTTTTAACAACATTGTACCAAAATGAAACCTAAACTAAACATTATGTATGGTTTTAAAACAAAATAAAGATTAAGTACCAAAAAGGAAAAAAGTAATAGTTTAGGTATTAAGCACGTAGTTTACCGTTTTAAATTTCACGTCAACTCTATATTCAATCGCGCGTTAACACTTCGACGATCGCGCGATTTCCATACCAGTTCCCCTCCCGATCATACCACCAATGTCTCTCATCAGCTTCTCCCCAAGTCTCTTTTATATATATATATATATATATATATATTGATCTGGTCATTGCATTCGGCTTCTCTGATTATTTTATTTTTTTAAAAAACTGTTTGATTATTTTATTTAGTTAGGATAAATGTCGATATTTTAATGGGTTTGTGAGTTTTTTTTCGAATTCTTTGTTAGATGTATGAATTTAGGGTTGGGTTGTTCATAAGCCTACAACTTTATTTGATTGTGTGTGTTGTAATATATTTTAAATTGGGTTTAGGGTTTGATATTTTTGTTAGGGTTTAGGGTTTGATTTGTTTTTTGAAAATTCGTTTCTAAAATCCCAACATAAACCTTCACAGAAAAATCAATCCCTAAACCCAATTCAAAATCTATTACAACACATACAATCGAATAAAATTGTAGGCTTATGAATAACCCAACACTAAACCCATACATCTAACAAAGAATTCGAAAAAAAAACCCCACAAACTCATTAAAAGATCAACATTTATCCTAACTAAATAAAATAATCAATCAATTTTTAAAAAATAAAAATAAACTCACCGTCCCTACCACTCAACCGTGTAATCGATTCGAGATGAAATGCTTCGTTTAATTTTGATGGAGATAGAATCAAAGGAGAACCGATTCGTTAAATTAGGGATATAAACCCTAATATTTGGGGAATAATCGAGGTAAAAGGAAAACTAAGGTCGAGGAAAGAATCGGGATACATCTAACAAAGAAGGTTGAGGAAAAACCTAGTTTATGAATAACAACACGTGTTTTGTTTTTTTGATGAAATTCAGATGGAAGAATCTTATTAAATATAATTTGTTTCATCTATTACTTAAGCAAATAACTTAGCGGTGGCAAAATGAGAAGCAATACACTTAAGAGACCCATGTTCAAATCCCTTTCATGCATTTCATCATTTTTACTCTCTGATGGGCTCGAATTAATAATATAAAAATATAAATAATAAATTTTAAAAAATGATGTGGTAGTGCCACGTCAGCGATCTCGATGACGTGGATATCCACATCAACTTTCTCCTTTATGCGTACGAGCTACGTCAGCACTCGGCGTTGACCGTCAGTTGACTGACGGTTTTCATCCAGCGTGGGTTATTTTTAATCCAAAAATAAATGTTCGATGATCAAATGTTCCAAAAAAACAATACAAGTAAATTTGACATGACGTTAGGGTTATTTTGTTGCATTATGTCTAAAAAAATAACATAATTGTTGAAGTGATATTTTTTATTTTTTTCAATAGTGATGTGATATTATCTTTTGATAACATGTCAACATTACTATTAAGTTTTTAACAACAGTGTATCAAAATGAAACCTAAATTAAACATTAGATATGGTTTTAAAATAAAATAAAGTCTGAGTACCAAAAAGGAAAAAAGTAATAGTTTAGGTATTAAGCACGTAGTTTACCCTTTTAAATTTCACGTCAACTCTATCTTCAATCGCGCGTTAACAGTTCGACGATCGTGCGATTTCCATACCAGTCCCCCCGATCATACCACCAATGTCTCTCATCAGCTTCTCCCCGACTCTCTTTATATATATATATATTGATCTGGTCATTGCATTCGGCTTCTCTGATCCTTCCCAAAAGCTTCTGAGCATTTTCATTTATCTTCGAAACCCAATGACTTCGAATCATTGCAATGCTCGCTTAAAACTATGTCATTCTCGTTTCTCCGATTCTTCCATAACGCGGTTCGTTTTGTTATTTAAATGGAGATTATGGAACTTCAGTGATCATCAACGACCCTATCTTTCCAAACCTGTTTTAATCATTTCATGGCGCCAAGAAAGATGAAGTTGCAGGTGGTTTCAGCACAGGAGAAGGATATGAAAGTGAGGGTGCAGTTCCAACGAGTGAAACCAAAGATGGGGAAGAGAAAAGAAAAAGGCGAATGCTTGAGAGAGGAGCAAAGGGAAACAAGAGTGAAATTTGGAGAGATGGAAAGACAATGCGATCGACTGAAAGAAGAAACTGAAATGATGATCAGACAAACAGCCAGGACTCAGATGAAGATAGCTTTGATGTTCAATATCTTGAAAGCTCGGGAAGGTGGAGACTTGATTGAAGCCGCTGAGCTCACTATGTTTCTTCGGTTCGTTTCTCTAAGCCCACTTCCCTTTATAAACTACTACTATATATATATATTTCCGTTTCCCATGTAAATGTGGTTAACTGAAACCGATAACCTTGTTTTCTACGACAGAGAAATTGTGGCCAAGGAAAGAGCAAGTTCGAAGGACGGTAAAAAATGAAAAATGCAGGTGGATTTTGTGATACAAGTGTTTTGGTATATATGTAAACGAAGAACTTGAAGGTTGAAGTTTGATGTGGGAGTGATGAAGTCAATTAGCATGGTCTGGTTTTTTTTCGTATCTTTGTTGCTGCACTTCACCTTGAGGTGCTTCGTTTGTTTTGTTAAGGGTTTGCTACTTGATGTCTAAAAAATCTTTTGTGGCCAATAATATTTTCTTTTTGTCGAATGAAAAAAAGCTTACTTCTTTTTCTAAGGGAGTCTTTTATTATAAAATATTATTATGTTTACAATTTTTATTAGCCATTAACTGCAATTGTTCAAATTTAGTAAAAGAAAAAAAAAACTTTCATTTTACCATTAAACTCGTTTAATATTTTGTGTGTGGATAAAATGTGTATATTCTATCCAAAGCAAAGAATATTACAATCTCAAGAATACCTAACAAAAACCAAGGCACTGATCTCACCACGCCCCAATCAATACACAGTTGGGAGCTCAATCTATCCCTAATTTATCCATAAAATTTAGCTTGCACAACCTCCCTAATGGAATGCACTATACAGTCACCAGTCAATATAACATTTCCAAAACATCTTATATTCCTTTCAACCCACACAAAGTAAATGAAAACATTCCAAAAAAGCCTAAAAAGAGTGGTTGAGCCAGACTTACCTCGCACATGAGAACACATCCATACCACCTCGTACTCCCACCAGGCAAGCGTTCGACGATGGACACCACACATAGTCAAAATAGTCTCCCAAACAAAACCCGAAAAGGGAAGCCAAAGAACACATGAGCACGAGACCCCAACCACATTCATCCTCGTATGGAGGAGTCTATCACGAGTAGGCAGCTTGTCAAGTAGCGCCATCCACACTGATATCATGTCTCGGAACGTGCATCGAGAACCAAATCAATCGATGCCATGAGATCTTTGCTCCCTTGACCCTGAGCTCAGCCTAAATCCGCCTCATATCACAATCGTCCAAGCAATTATCCAAATTACTAAAAATAGTAGCAGCCTCCCCTAAAGGAAAATATTTTCCTTAAGCTCCAACTAACCTCCCCTCAAGGCTGGAAACTCCACACAATCATCCTTCACAACATAGGTTCTAACCCAATCAACCCACAAAGATCCCCTAGCACCAAGCAACTTCCTCAGCAACTGAATAAAGCATGCATTATTCCAGCAAGTTAGTTCCTTCAACCCTAAGCCACCTTCTAACTTAAGGGTGCAAATATGATTCCATCCAACACTGGCCCCCATACATGCTCTGTCTTTTTCTTTCTAAAAGAATCGCATGCAAAGCTTATTAACCCGATTCACCATAACTTTTGGGAGGAGGAATTGTCAACACCAAAAGTTAGCAATGCTAAACAACACCATTCGGATTAATTGAAGCCTACCAGCAAAATTGAGTCTTCTATTAGCCCAATGCTCCAATCTAACCTTCACATTCTCGATCAGTCTTTGGCAATCTTTCTCCGAGAGCTTCCTTGTAACAAGGGGAACCCCAAGGTACTAAACCGGGAGGCACCCTTTCTTAAACCCCAAACTCCCCACAATCCTATCAAGAACCTCAACAAGGACCCCTAAAGTATAAACCACACACTTGGCTAGATTAAGCCTTAAACCCGACCAAGTATAAAAGCATTCTAATACACTTTGAATTCCCATCATCGAGTCTACACATCCCTTAGAGAAGATGTAATACCCTAAAATTTGAATAGTGACTAAAGTGTAAGTTTTGAAAGTTTAAGGGATAAAGTATAAACTTTGTAAAAGTCAGGGACCAAAAATATAATTTTGAAAAGTTATAGATTTTAGCCCGTAAATCAACCGTTTGGCCAAAAACAAGGTTTTTGTGGGAATCAGATTTTCGGTACGGAATTTGTGTTAAAAGCGATAAAGTTCGATATTGAAATTAAATCGAACTGGAATTTTGTGAAAAATTGAAGGATGTTAGAAAATGGTTGGAAATACATGGACAAAGTGAAAATTCAAAGTCAAGTTGATTCATTTTTGACTAAGGAATATTTTAATTTAAGATAATGCAATGGCATTTGGTAATTATCAAGTTTCATTAATGGTATTTTTGAGATTTCTCATTAATTGAATTTTAAATTCAATTATATTATTAAAGTGCCATGTGTCAAGGTTAATAAATACTAAATTAATCAAGAAAATTAGCACAAAATCAGCTCCTTCTTCAAGGTTGGCCGAAACCACCATTTTTCCAAGGTAAACATTTTATTTTTTATTTTTAAGCTTACATGATTGATTTTTTGACTAAGTTATGAATTAGAGAATTAATCTACATGCAATTCCCTATCATTTGGTACCAATATTTCATAGTGAAGATGCTTATATGTTGAGATTGAAGGTTAGGGTTTATGTAAGGTTTTTGGAGTTTGAAGAATTAATGAAAGATTATTATGTTTTTTATGTTGGAGATTAATTTTCAAGCATGTATGATGTTTAAAATCCAATGTAGAATGATTTAAAGCATTTGGCCTAATTAGGGTTTTGGTGCTTGGTTGGATTTTAGTTCAATTAGATGTTGTGTTGATTAGAGTAGTATGAATTTGAAGTAAGGAAGTTGAATTCATGCTTGGAATTGAATGAAAAACTAGTCTTATGATCATAGTGACATTCGACAATTGGGGAAAAATAGTAAAATATTGAAAATTTTCCTATGGTCTAGAATTGATATTAGAAGTGTTATATGTGACTTGGAGATCAATTTGGAGCCTTGAGTTAGTAAAAGGGTTAATATACAAGTTTTGAGAATTGTGGGATATTATTGCAAGAATGTAATATTTGAAGGGTTAATGCTGATTTTTTATAGTTGAAAATGTTGGAAAGTTGTTTGGAACCAAATTTCAATTTTGATAAAATTTGAGGGTAGAATTCGAAAAGTCTAAATATTATGGGGACTTGATTTTAAGTTTATTAAATGTGGAAGTATCATTTGAGTAAATTATTGTAATGCTGGAAATTTATTTAATATTCTGATTTTTGGGTTTAATTCTAACGTTGAGATTTAATTCTAAGTTTATTTAGATGTGTGGTTGAATTTGAAAACTCTAAGAAAGTTTATGATGAAATTGCAAGCTTTTGAATGTTTAAGTGTTGATTTGAATATTTTATTGAGGTGCTGGAAATTTTATGTGATTAATGTGAAATGATCATAATGGTGAAGGGTCATTATGGATTAAATAGGAATGTTGATACGAATTCTAAAAAAAATCATAATAAGTGGTTAGATTATGAAATTAGTAAAAGTTGAAGAGTTTATAGTGAAACGAAATATTCATGGAATTTAAGGAATATTTTGAGAAGTTTGAAATTACGATAGAAGTACGATTTAATTTTATATCATTTTAAGTATCAGATTTATTTTTATCAAATTTTATATTTAAGTTTAGACTATGTTAGTTCGATACTAACGAATAGTTTGACTATCTATGTTATTATATGACGTCGTCAACCCACGGTAAATTTAGTGATTCAAGTAGCTTGAAAGGGAAGGAAAAAGTCTAGGGTCGAGAAAATTATCGTGGAGAATATTTGATAGCGAGGCAAAGGTGAGTACATTTCATTTGTATATATGTTTCAACCAAACATCGGCTTACGATGAACTAGTATCAAAGTTACGTTAAGAAGTGACTCTTAGTATTATGTGAAGTGTGATTCAAGTTTATATGTTTATTTAGTAAGCTAATAGAACTAGTGAACAAGTCTAGGACACTAATTTGTAAAATATGTCTAGAAATTATGTTTTAAACACTAAGTTTAGAAAATCATCAAAAATTCTACAAAAATGATTAGAGGATGAATAGCATACCATTGGATTATTCTATCAATTTAGTTTCATTTCGAACAAACGTAAATTGATTTCGAGAAGTAGACAAAAAGATATAAATTTTTAATCAATGATAGGTAAGAAAACAGGATAACAGATTCTGTCCAAAGCAACTTCTGTCAGTCAACTTCGAAAATTTGCTATAAATTGTACAAGTGGAACTAGACAAAGTGTCTTATATGATTAAATTTTTATTTGAGTCTAGTTTTCAATGGTGCAAATGGAATAATTTTTCAATATATATATTAATACAAAATAATATTTTTTTGAAGGTAGTGCAAACTGCCAGAATATGAAATTTTAATAAATTGTGTAGTGGAGGCAATTTTTAAAGCTTAGTGAGGTTTATATTTTATTTATAAGTAAATTGTTCAAATGAGTCTAGTTTATTTATTTAATTACTCTGATTGAGGACGACTTGCGATAAGTCAACCTCATTTTATTTTCCAGTATGATTTATAAATTTTCATTATGAAATATTTCTATAATATTTTTTTCATCAAGCTTTATGAATGATTTTGGGTATGAACTGCCCAAATATGATATTTACAGTTATCATATGATTTTCAGTTATAAAATATTTATAGTTATCAGATGATTTTCAGATACCAGATGTTTATAGTTATCAAATGTTTTACAGTTATCAGACGTATATAAATAACTGTAAAACAAGACCTTGAACTAGGCAACTAGCACTATGAGTGGTGAAGTAAATTTAAATAAAATTTAAAATTTATATTATAAATAAAATTGGGTCAAACTAAACTCGAATAGGTACCATACAGGAGCTTGAGATGAACCCAACTTAATATATCAAATTATAAAAAATATATACGGCTCTTTTATAATTATAAGGGTAAAGTATATAAATGGTCACTAAACTTTTCAGATGCTTGCATTTTGGTCTATCAACTTTTAAAACTTACAATACAATCACCAAAAATTTAGTTCGTTTGCAATATGGTCCCCGACGTAATGGTCGTTTCACTGCCATTAGGGTAAATTATATAAATGGTCACTGAACTTTTCAGGTGCTTGCATTTAGGTCTCTCAACTTTTAAAACTTACAACACATTCGTCAATTACATTCTAAACCCCAAAATCCAAAATACTTCAATTACATTCTAAACCTCAAATTCTAAAATACTCCAATTATATGCCAACCCCAAAATTCATAATCCATTCTCAAAATCTACCACAACAAACTGAACTTGAAGTAACAACCCTAAACCCTCAAAACATAATCATTTCAAAAAAAAATTAACTGATTATAAGTGAACAATAAATGATTATGTTGGATTTAGGGTTATGTTGGACCTAAATACTCAATTCAGTTTATAAAATAGTTGACTCAAAATCTTTTCGATTTGAGTTTATAAAATTTAAATCAAGTCGAATTGAATTAAATTTTCGAGTTTATGTTTAAATTTAATTATAAATATTTATCATATTATAATATTATTTGATTCTAATTCATTTCAGTTTATAAAATAGTTGACTCGAAATTTTTTCGATTTGAGTTTATAAAATTTAAATCAAGTCGAATTGAATTGAATTTTTGAGTTTCTGTTTTAATTTAATTATAAATATTTATAATACTATAATATTATTTGATTCTAATTTAAATAGTTTTTTAACCATATACAATACATATATTTCTTTATATTTTTTTCATATGTGATATACATATATCATACAGAGTCAAGGGACTTGACTCAAACTTAAAAATTAATCCACTAATTACTAAAAATTTTGAGATATTCGAGTTGTATTTTACAATTCGATTTTAACTTGAAATTTTTTAACTCGATTTTAAGTTGAGAAAGTTTATCATTTAGGGTTATGTTTTGAGGGTTTAGGGTTGTTGCTTCAAGTTCAATTTGTTATGGAAGATTTTGAGAATGGATTATGAATTTGAGGTTGGGCATGTAATTGAAGTATTTTTGGAATTTGAGGTTTAGAATGTAATTGAAGCATTTTGGAATTTGGGGTTTAGAATGTAATTGATGATTGTGTTGCAAGTTTTAAAAGTTGGGGGACCTAAATACAAGTGCCTGAAAAGTTCAGTGACCATTTATAAAATTTACCCTAACGGTAGTGAAATGACCATTACGTCAGGGACCATATTGCAAACGAACTAAACGTTTGGTGACTGTATTGTAAGTTTTAAAAGCTAGGGGACCTAAATGCAAGCATCTGAAAAGTTCAGTGACCATTTATATACTTTACGCTAATTATAATTTCACCGATCAAATTAATGTCTAGTTGAACCCAGAAATTGCATTGAAAAGTACGGTTTTTAGGCTTGATGCCAAAACCAATTCTCTTACTGTACGTCTTTGATTGAGGGTCTATTTCAATGCTTGATGAAATTGATTCTGATAGTATTAAAAATAATGGTGTCGATGAAATTAATTATTGCATATTTGAATTCAAAAACTTGAAGTGAATTATAACAAGATCATTTTAAAAATTAGTTAAAATGTATGCATACATTAATAAATTATTTAAATTATATTTTTAATATTCAATTATAAATTAATAAATTCTTATTGTTGATTATTAATTTCTATTGATCTCATTAATTGAAATAATAAAGTGATTTTTAATATTTTATTATATGATTTTATTATATTTTTAAATATAAAAAATCAAGCAACATGGATAATATACTAGGGGCCGCTGCACTTATAAAGCCCACGGTTTGTAAATCGTCCGTCTTTCTGAGCTTTGCACGCACTCGATACCATATTTCACTTCAACTTGCTTCAATCGCGCGATATCACTCGACACTGCGTGGGTGTGTATAAATATTTCAAATCTTTCTGATACTTTCATGGCGCCAAGAAAGATGAAGCAGCGAACGAAACAAGTGAAAGAGAAGATCGAAAAGGAAAAGGAAAAGGAAAATGGCGAATGCTTGAGAGAGGAGCAAAGGAAAATAAGAGCCAAGTTTGCAGAGATGGAAAGACAAGGCGACCGACTGAGAGCCGAAACAGAAATGTTGATGAAACAAACAGCCAGGACTCAAATCAAGATGGCTCTCATGTTCAATATCTTGAAAGCCCGGGAACATGGACATCTCATTGAAGCTTCAACACTCGCTCGCTTTCTCCGGTCTGTTTCTCCGACCCTAATTTACGTAAAGCTATTTTTCTTGCTTGCTAATCTTGTTTGCTACGTTGGAAATTTTGGTGGCAGTGAACTTGTTGCCAAGGAAAGAGCAAAAGCAGGTTCAAATGACGTCTAAAATGAAAAACAACCTGGTGGCTGCCAATAAAAGATGCAAGCAGGGCCGACAAGAGTGAATTTTCTATGGATAAATGAATATGTTTTCAGGAATAAGTTTCTGTGTAAATTTGACTGAAACATGTGTAACATGAATAATTCCATGCAAGTGATGCATTTAAACCAAAAGAAAAGAAAGAGATGGGGTTGGCTCTCATGGTCGGGGAAATCTGCTTTCGGGTATAATTCAAAACAAAAGATGAACAGCGATGAATCAAATCAAAACATAACCAAGGAAACAATAAAAGAAGGAAATTAAAGTTACTGATCAACGCCATAATGCAAATGATATTATTCATGCATAAACCTCCATCGTCGTAGTTTCTCTTTTAACATGATAAAGCAAACATTTCCAAGAGGTCGAAATACTAGGCTTTAGAAGCAGTTTTTTCCAACACATTCTAGTTTCTAGTTGTAAATAAAATGGCAATAGGGCACATACCTATTCCAGATAATGGACAAGCATGAAAGTTCTTCACAGGTCACCCCTTCGGTTCACACATGGCCTCAAACGTGCATCTTCAGCACACATCGGAGGCAACCCCCTTCATGCATCAGATCAAATGCCTTGTTAATCTCTCCAATGGTCAAACTGTGGGTAATATACTCATCGATTTTGATTTCCTGCAATAGGAAGAGGAGTTTGATAAAAAGAAACTGCTTTTACAACAGATTTAAATATAAAATGCATACAGCCTATGTTTACCTTCTTCATGTACTTGTCCACAAGCCAAGGCACTTGGGAACGGCTCTTGAAACCACCAAAAGCAGTCCCTTTCCAAACACGACCAGTCACCAATTGGAAAGGACGAGTAGATATCTCCTGACCTGATGCTGCAACGCCGATGATGACTGATGTTCCCCAGCCCTGAAAGTTTTTCAGGTTCCATTAGAAGTGCTCAACAGTTTACATATGCATTACTGTTCTGTTATTTAAAGCACAGTAATTACCTTGTGACAGCATTCTAAAGCAGCCCTCATGACGGAGACATTTCCAATGCACTCAAAACTGTGATTACAAAATCATAGATATAAGCATGCAGAAATATCAGTAAAACGTTACTTATTACAAAAAAAGGTAAACAAGACATTAACCTACCACTTTCTAGCAAATTGCATAATTGATTTCACAATTCTCATTCAAGAATGTTTACTGAATATCTCATTAATATTCATCAAATACTTTGAGCATTATTATTTGTAAATTTCTTACCTAGATCAAACTTTTTGCTGTCAATATCTACGCCAATAATTCTCAAGGCACCAGCTGATTTTGCACCCTCGGCAACCTGCAACATTGTGATAAAAAGAATTGGTAAATAAACAATTCAACATCTGACACCACAAATAAAACAACGGTAGCAATAACAAACATCTTGAACAGACAGCCAAAAGATGCCCGGAAACTCATAATAAACAGTCTATATAAATTATGAGATGACTATTTGACACATACCGCAAGACAAACAGTCCCAAGGCCAAATATAGCAACAATAGCCCCTGGTTCAACTTTGGCTGTGTTCCACACTGCTCCAAGTCCTAGCAACACAAAGTATCAATATAAATATGAAAGTTTTTTGCAAAATGTGCGGCTCACGTTTATAAAACCGAACATATATATTGTCAAATAAAAACTGGAATTGATATCCGCCTAGATAATCACATATGGAATTCCAAATTCCTCAAACAATGAGAAAGTTAACAAACCCTACCAGTTGGAACACCACATCCAAGAAGGCATACTTTTTCCAAGGGAGCTTGTGGATCAATCTTTGCAACACTAACATCATGTACGACGGTGTACTGGCTAAAAGTTGAGGTACCCATGAAATGGAAGATTGGCTTTCCATTTATCGAGAAACGGCTCTTGCGATCATTCATCATGACTCCAGCCCCAGTGGCCATCCTGACTTTTCCCCATAAGTTTGTCTTCCCTGATTTGTAAAACTTGCATTCTCTACACTCTGCCTGATAACAAGGGATAACATGATCACCTGATTGAACTTCAGTTACATCTTCACCGACGCTTTCTACAATCCTGTGGTGAAAATTTCAAACAAACCTCCCTCTACAACAATCAAAAAGGTCATAAACTATAAGCAATGAGAAAGAAAGAAAGAACAACCTACCCCGCAGCCTCATGACCAAGAATGCATGGGAATAGGCCCTCAGGGTCCTTACAAGGGAAACAGAGCATGTTAAACATCAGAACTAAGCGGTGGAATTGGCAATAGCAAAAAGAGTTAAAAAAAATTGAATTTGATTAGATTAAGAATTATCACTGACACTGATAGGGGAAGATATATATATATATATATATATATATATTCACATCAATTGAAACACTCCAATCTCACATTTCAAAAAAAAAAAGTGAAATGAACATAGCATAACATTATAGACATCTTTCTTATTCAAAAGGAAGAATAGAGTTACAGGGTCAGCAAAATACTACAATTTAGCATTGAATCTTCCTAATATAGATTAGAAAATTAATAATGCAATCGTTTTTCTTTAAATTGTTGGGAATAAACTACTTATACATAGAAATCAGAAAATGCAATTAAAAAAAAAGAAGAGGAAAAACCTTTCCGCTCCAAGTGTAGGCATCAGTGCGGCAGAGAGCAGTGAAGAGAACCTTGATCCGAACTTCTCCGGCTTGCGGCGGAGCCACCTGGACATCCTCGATGACCAGCGGCTTGTTGGGTTCATAAGCCACCGCAGCTTCACAATAACAAACCGCATCCACGATATAACCATTAGGGTTTCAAAACAACTAGCAAATGTATCATCGGAAAACGAATACGAGATAAAAAGCATGTACCTTTGCAAGTGATAACTTGGCCTACTGTAGCCATTTATGAAAACAAAAGGTTATTTTTAGAAGATGATTTTTTTTAAGTTGAGAGGGGAAAAAATGGACAAAACGTCTATTAAAGCTCTGTTTGATTCAGATTTGCAACGAATCAAATCAATTTATATGGGAATCGGTGGTGTTTGTTTGCCTGTGGATGATAATTCTCATCGCAATATCACTGCCTCCATTTTTTTCTTGTGAAAGGTAAACCCGTCCTCCGCTTCAATGTTTTTATTGGTTTAATGTACCTTTTTGCCCCTAAATTTGGCTTTGAACTGTAATTTAGCTATTGATTTTTTACCCATTTTTTTTTAGTGAGAGGGGCTAAAAGCCATTACAAAAGACTAATGTCTAATATAGAAAGGCCATGAAGATCCCTAAACAAACAGTCATCAGTTCCCTGAAGTGGTTTAAAAAAAAACACTAGTTATACCCTCAACAGTTCGAAACAATGATATACAAAAATGGATCATTCCAATGTCTTCGAACACTAAATATATAAAAGAAAAATCTAAAGTATATTTAAAACGGACGAATGAAAAATTGATCTTTCCTTAACTGCAATTCCACCTAGCACAGATATCCGACAACCAAAGAAACGTCATATAAAAACAAACGAAGAAACCGCATATCGAAAAAAACAACCAATCAAGAAATCATGTAGAATTCCATACCAAAAAGAAGACCAATAAAAAAATTTATACCGAAAGTTCAAAAGCATCAGGTACCCTTTATTAGAAAAATTTAGATGATCCTATTCCAATATGTAATGGGTGGGATAAGGGAGAGGTGGGGTAGTAGGCTGCCCCCAACGTCAGGTTGAGAACAGCTTCTGTGAAAGACCTCCGTTATGAATTGACCTCAGTGAAACTCGATCTCACGATCACAAGATTAAGACCCTTGTGCTATACCCTTTATTAGAAAAAAGACCATAAATATGTGACGATATGGATGATGGTTTTGAAAGGTGAAAACGCAAAGGCTCCGAGATTGAAACTTTTACTTCTCAAATTATTATTATTTTTGTTAGCTTTCACCTTAACAACTAATATTATTATTATTTCACAAAGTTTATTATTATTAGTACTTTCATATACTTTTTTCAAGTTCGCAAAATATAGAAAATAATAAAATCTTGAAAATTTATTAAAGAAAATCTAAAATGTATAAATAAAAAAAATATTTGTGTATCTTAATTATTCACAAATATATTTGATAATTATCAATTTTTATATATTTTTAATTTTCAAATAAAAATCCAAAAAAAACTTTTTGTAATTTATTTATATTACTTCATTTTTAGGAAAAACAATATTAAATTATTTATTTACCACGTTACATTTTTTAATAAGGTTAGTGAAGATATTAAATAATTTTTTAACGATAATGATAAAAATGAAATCAAAACGTAATATTAGTTAAGATTTTGAAAAATACACAATTAAGCAACCAAAACAAAATCAAAATAATAATTGGGTGATTAAATGTATAGATTATCCAAAAATATAATGCATATTTCAAATGCTGTTGTACTTTGCAGGGAAGTGAAAAAAGATGTCAGAGGTTGGAATGTCAATGTATGTTAGTAGTGGCGATGGAATCCAAATGACTGTGCCACAGCAGAAGAATCAAATCAATGGTTTAGCAGTCCATTTTGTTTCTTTAAATGTATTTGGAACTAATGTATGCAACACAAAAACAATGGAATATAAAGCATAAAAACATCATATGGGATGAGTCTTGAGGACAAAATAAAAACACATCCTTAAAAAGACATCACTAAATCCTAATGTCCAATACCCAAGGGACCTTAAAATCCTAAAACTATAGTTCAAAATATTTCATCCCCACTATGCTTTTACTTTCTTACAGCAAACTATCTGCTTTTGTAGGCAACCTCCTGAAGAAACTCAATGCCCGAGATGGCAACTTGCTTCGGAATCTTGGGGGCCTCAACGCATACATTCCCCATAATGCCACCATCACCTTGAATGGCACTGCATAGAATCCCACGGCTGCAAACAAGCAGATTATCACAAACAAGAATGTGGCCCTTGGATCTCTCCAGCTCAGCAATGCTTGGAACCTTTCCCCTTGTGTTGCCATGTCTCCCACCACCGTTTGAATCCTTCCTGCCACACTCCGTAGCCTATCGTACCGCATTTTGACCACATCTGCGCTTCGGCCAGTCGGGAATGAATCGAATTCCTCGTCAAGTTCATCTGGATAAACACTCTCGGCATGGGACAGTCGAGTGTCCATGTGGGGCGGATGACGAGGTCGGAACCTGTATCGCCATAGTCCCATGGTGGCCATGTAAAGCAGGGATGCGGGGATGATGAGCTCGGGTAGTGAAACTAATAAGAGAAAGGCTGCAACAAACAAGGATGAGTACACTGGCTTGGTCCAATTTCGCATAGACTCTAACCACCGGCTCATGACAACCAGACCAGAGATCACACTCATTAGTCTGAAAAAGTTAGCTTTGCTCCTTCTCATGCTCCACATATGGGAGTCATGATCAAGCATGTACTCAACAACCTCACGCCCCAACGGTGGCTCCGCTCTGCTTAGCCGGGATGACACCACATTCATAGCTTGGTACCTTAGGCTCTCCATTCGATTCACACTCAAAGGTTGTATATAATGCATCTTTGGTAGCAAAGGTAACGTATACATATGCAGCATGTTTCCCATGTTAGCACAAGAAAAACGCACAGCTAAATGAAGCTCACCCATTTTCTTGACACCAGATGTATGCAGCATGAGGAGTGGATATGAATGAGTATAAACTCGATCGGACTCAAGCGTTGATAGCCGGATTCTAACCTTCCCAATCCGAGAGTCACGAGGAACACCGTTAGTAATGATGTTTTTATCAGTGCGACAGTTGTCAAACACACCAATGGTAATAACCGTGCAAGGATCGAAAACTTCCCAAGTGTATTGCTCATTCCATTTCGGGGACAAGCTATCAACCACAGTTCGGGTCCTTACCCATTTCTGACCGTACTTGGCAACACAATAAGCATCAGCGGTGCCACCTTTTCCTTCCTTGATTTTCACTGGCATAAGTCCTGTTGCACCCAAGATCCCCATTTCGAGTACACCAATGTGAGGCTTCCATAGCTGTTTTGAAGTTGGCCTAACATCACTGCTATACATAGTGGCCTCATCCAGAACATGGTATCCTCCGTCAAGTGAGACCCGAAGATGAATTCTCGAACCAAATCCCATCACAAGCTTAGCCTCAGTGGTGCTGCCAAAATGGTTATCAAGATTAAACCACCTAGAAACCACTTGTCTGTCATCGGTTCTTCTTTCGACAGCAGCCACGGGAAGCAATACTCTGCCTACAACCTCGTCCCGCCCAGGGCCAACTCGATCCTCAACAGTCAGCAACAGGTAATCCTCAAATGGCTCTGCAACTACAAACAAGAAATCTTCATTCCAAAACGGATTGGATAAGCTTCTGTTGGGACTAACACTTGAAATTCTAGTCCTTGAGACTTGATTCCCCACCTGGACTTTAGCTGAGAGCTCAGGGTACCTCAATAAAGTTGACCCCTTTTCACCCAAAACATCTTGTGCTTCAATCACTGATACCCTCAAATACCAAAGCTTTGGTGACAAATAAACCTTGGACTTAATAGAGCAAAGCCCATCAAAATGAACATTTGCTGCCTTTGAGTGCCAAGCCTCAGCAAAGGCCTCATCAGCCTGAGTCCCAAACCATATGGAAACCATGACTTCCCCTTTGGACTTATCTCCTTTCTTGTCTTCCATTCGGTACCATTGCGGTGCCAAAGGACTATCCGGAGGAACCCTCCTGGGGACTTCATTTAAATCGAACCAAACTCGACCCAAATAATCATCGTTGTTACCTTCTTTAACAACAACTTCCACCGTTGATGACTGTATACAATCTTTAGAAAAGGCGAAAACTTGGTCCCAATCAGCATGGTTTAAACTGACCCTCTTGGTGACACCTCTATAGTTCCCTAGCTTGACTTCAGCCACAATCTCACCACCACCACCGAAGAAAGAAACACCTCTAGCTTTCACTACTCTAACGTAAAGATACTGCATTTGTTCAACAAGGTCATATGTTGAACTAGTTTTGTCCTTGTTCAAAGGACCACCACCAAGGTGGGGTCTAGTCTCCTTTAGTGAAAACTCATTAGACCCATTTGAGAAAAGATTCAACCCAGCACCGGCACCACCACCAACAACGCCGCCTCCTGAGGCAGCGACGGGGACTGCGGGACCAGGACCCAGTAGTTATCACAACAGGCTTTAACTCACCTGGGTTTGGCTCTACAGGTTTTGCATGGTTTTGACCCTGCATTGTTGGCTTGTTATCTTGGACCAGCTGTTGTTGTTGCACCACCAAAGCTGGGTTCTGTTGGTGAACATTCTTCTTCTTTGAAAACCCCGATGAGGAAACAGGAGCCGAACTGGAAAACATCATCCCATTGTTATCAATCCCCGCCTCTTTAACTTCCTCCCTCTTTGAAACGTAAAGCTTTAAGGTTATTTCTCCTCTTATGTGAGAAAACAAGCTTCTTTTATCAAGGGTATACATTTGGGGACCTTCTTCGCCTTCTTTAGCAATACTGGAACCAGAAACCCTCACTTTCCCGAGAAAATTCCTGCTGTTACTCGACCTCCTCTCGTTGAAAACATTAACCTCAACAGCCCTGTAAGGAAGATCAGCAACGTCGTTGATATGAAACACAAGCTTCTCATTCCAAATGGGGTTCAAGTCTTTCCTTTTGACTTGAGTCCGACGCCTTTGGCTCTCAAACTCAACCTCCACAAAAGGCGAAGATGACCCTTCACCGTCTTTGGGCATCAAGTTATGAGCCGCTATCACCTCCACCACCAGCTTCTCCTTGCCGGTAGTCACCGCACCATTCATGGCTAAAGCTTCAGCAGTGCGTAATTCGTTTCCCCTTGCAAAAGAGAAGATAAAAAAGCAATGAAAAATGAAAGAGACAGGGAAATGACAACCAAGACAAATGCAGAAGAGCGTGCAACAAAGCAGAGTTATACTCCTTGCAGAGGGAGAGATTAGGCGACGGAAAAGCAAAGTAATGGCAGTGAGTGACTTATACTGTCTCGACTGACACTGTTTCAATCTGGTGTCCATGTTTAGTATGAAGCGCGTGAGAATCCAGACCCACCAACCTAAGAATGGTTTCTGCCAGAGTGGATATGGTGGGCCCCCGACTTTTACAACATTCTATGTTAAGTTAATGTAATTAACTTCAACGTTCAGGTATTGATTAAATAATTAATTCTCAGATCTACTCAGGACGAGTCGAGTCTTAATTTAGTTTAAAAGCATAATGCTTTGTTGACTGTCTTGACTCTCTATTAAAAATTTCGGACAATATAAAAATATATATAAATTACAAGCTAAATATACAAGGTTTATGATATTCGTGTTCTTAATTTTCTTTCAGAAAAAAATGTGATTTTTTATTAACTTGTTATATTTAATGTGATTTTTATTAATTTTTTATTAAATAACTTGAATGTTGATATTTACGATATTGATAAGGTAGTTCACGACGTAAATATGATGATTCGTGATGTTATATAATAATTCATGGTTAACGATTATATGATGTATGAACTTGAATGATTTTTTTTGTTGAGTTAAATAGTCTAATTGATTCTTTTAAAGGTTTGAGGACTTAATTATTTTTTAAATAATTTGGTTTTAAATTAAAATATAAAAATATTCAAATATTAAAAAATGTTAAAATAAAAAATAAATCAAATATATTTAAAATATTATTAAAAAAATATATCCTACATTATTGAAGACACCAGGTTTTGTCCTGCCAACCGAGGAGTCTTCATGTAACCAAAAAAGAAGAGTTGGATTAGGACTTAAATACTAGTCTAAAATAGAGTTTGATTAGTACTCAAATACTAGTCTAAAATAGGTTTTTTAGTACTATAAATAAGCCTTATAATTACCACACCAGGGGATACGATTATCATACGAGATTACGCACACAAAAAAATACTCAAAGCAAATATGCAATAAGCCCCAAAGATTCACTTATAATTTTCAACAAAGAAATAAAAGAGGATATTTTCAAATCAATCTAAGGTAAGTAATCATGATCAAATTTTACCTTTTTATTTAAAATTACAATTTTCTTAATTTAAGACAACTGAAAATTATGTGGTACCGAAAGGGCGGTTCAAGGGTACTAATCCTTCCTTGACCGTAACCGACTCCCGAACTCGACACGTTTCTGGTACAACGCAAATCAGGTAAAATGGTGTCCGACCCACCTAAATTCGTTTTAAAGTGGTCGGTGGCGACTCCAATCCTCATTTTCCTAAGTCGAAGCCCAATTCCGGAACCCAACCGAAAGACGGTTGCAACAATTATAAAACGATCAACTATAAATTATTAAAAAGTAAATATTTAAATATATTTAAATATATTTTAAAAAATGTAATATATGCATAATATATACATGAAATACGTAGATACATATGAAAATTAAGTATATTCATATAGTCGAATTAACAAAACGAGCATACTTTTAATTTCAAATATAAATCAATCATTACTATAGATTACATACACTTTTATATCATATATGTAAACATACTAAACATTATTTCATTGTCATACATTCATATCATTAAAACTTATATCAAATATTCTTATTGAATTAGTTGATACTTAACAATTTTACTTTTGGGTATAAATAGAAAACATAGCAATATATTCACATTAATATACATCTAATCATATTTCGAACAATTTCAATATTGATTCGTAATATCTTGCATAATTTATAATAAATCAATATACGGAGCATACTTACCTTGCTCTAAGTTTCTAAATTAATACTTTTATGGCATTACAACCTATAAAGCAATTGGATGCAATACCATTAGGAGCAAAATTATCTTTCCCCTCCTCTAAGTATAAATTGTTACAAAAAGTGAGCACTTACCTTACACATAATCATATGAAGCACATTTTATACAGTAGCTTATTATACGATGTGCAAGAACTTGTGAATGGTCTTTAGAATTATCCCAAGTATATTATATGTGTTATTGATATAAATAATTGATAATGTTTTTTAATTATAAGGACAATATCGGGGTTAAAATAGGCGCGTGGAGAGAGGGAGATTCTAAATATATTTTTGGATGTGGTGGAAGGAAGTAAGCCCTGAAGTAATAGGTCAATAGAGCGTTCCAGAATCCATCAGACAATCCTTTGTTTTTCTTTCTTTTTTTTTCTATTAATATTTTTCTCTCTTTTTTGGGACAATATATAAACCCACGTCACTTCTCGATGTCCGAGGTTCTCTCCGACTCTCCCTACCAACATATTAGCAAGGTTTTTTTTTATATTAAATGACATTCATTTACGGTGATCGTTATATTTATTAATTTAATAACGATTAGATTATATTTTTAGATCTAAAACTCTTTATAGTAAAGCATGCCTCTTGCACCGTGTTATATGTTGATTTGACGTCACGTGGGGTAAGGCGCGCCCCCTGCACCGCTCTATATGCTGACATGAAATACACGTGGGTATAGCACGGCCCCTAGGGCGCGCCTTACGCCACGTAGGGGTATAACGCGGGGCAAGGGTCGCGCCATACCTTTAACTGATATAATTATATAAGACGCGGTGCAGGTACCGCGCCTTGTATAATTATAGCAACTTTTCTCGGCTATAAATACCCTTCTCCCCAGTTAAGTTCATCACATCTCCTCACATCTCTCCTCTCAACTTATAAATTAATACAAAAATTTCGTCAAGAAGTTAATAATTCTAACAATTTTCGCATATTTGATTTAGAAGTTCGTGCGATTTTTCGTTATAAGGTATTTTTTTTATAATTTTTTTATTTTACTTATATTTTATTATGATTATTTGAAAAAATATTATACTAATTATTTTCAATTAATTTTTGTGTTTGTAAAATTGGAAAGCGGGAGCATATGTCGAAATATAAGGTATTTTTTTTATAATTTTTTTATTTTACTTATATTTTATTATGATTATTTGAAAAAATATTATACTAATTATTTTCAATTAATTTTTGTGTTTGTAAAATTGGAAAAGCGGGAGCATATGTCGAAAAAGTTTTGCGGTGCAGGTAATAATATAAAATTATATTATTTAAATTATTTACGTTGATGTGTAAAAATTTTATTATGTTATATTTTCGTTCATATATTATTTATTTAATCAGGTTTGTTTCAGCTATTTTTTTGTAGATATAATATTGCCGCACTTTTAAACTCAAAGAATGACTCTACTTTCAGTTATTGTTTATTATGATGGTGAAATTCGAGAAGATGAAACTGGAGTTGTTTTCGTATCAAATGAGCGTGTTAAAATATCATTCAAGAGAAACATAACTCTTGAGGAGCTTATGACGAAGATTTCGAGGAAGATCCATGTTGAAAGTAGTAGAAGAATGTCGTCGTTGTAGTACAGATTTCCAACATCATTGTTTCCATTAACTTATACATCGTTCGAACTTTTCGAATAATGATGATGTTGAAATGATGGTTAAAGCTCAATGTAATTATTCAGACGCCGATATTGAGATGTATGCACATTTTGTTTAAGTGTGTGCTGTTCGGGGTCAATCATTAAGCTCCCACTATGGGCTGGCTGAACAAGTTGATCAAGTTGACAGCCCGACTACAGTAATGTGTAATGATTTTAATGTCATAATGGGGAGACATTCATCCGTAACTCCTTACGATATGTACCGAGGTGGGTCCACAAATAATCCGTATGGCAACACCGCGTCCAATTCAAGGGGAAGACATTCATCTGTAAATTTCTTTGACCATATAGAGATGCCATCGACGCAACCATCTGTGTAGTTTCCATTTAACACGATGGCTTTAAGCTCCAGAGGGAGCCATTCGACTGCGAGCTTTTTCGATCTCAATGTCGATATGCCTTCTAGTTCAAGGGGAAGGCGTGCAAGTAGTAGGTTCTTCGACCTAAATGTGGAGCACATGGAGGAACCATCATCTCTACCAGAAGAACCGCTTCGTGAGCCTGGTGCGGATGGTGCTGAGACTGGACTATTCATTCACCCAGAATCACCGCAATTCAACTCCGATGATGATGAAGTTCCAGGAAATGTGGCACAAACTGACCCTCATGCACACATGTATGAAACTGATTATGGTGCAATGTACGGGCCAGAATTTACGGATATGCCTCATCTCGGTGACTATGGATATTACTCATTAATAAATAATGGTGAGTTATCTTTAGGCATGGAGTTTTCAAGCAAAGAAGCGGTGATGGCTATAAAAAATTACAATATCCGTAATTCTGTTCAGTCCAGAGTCAACCAATCCACGACCAAAAAATATGTATATTACTGTGCCAGACGCGAAAACGGATGCAATCGGATGGTTCGCGTATCAAAAATGAAGAGGAAAAACAACATATGGGAACTAACAGTATACAACGGTCCTCACACATGTTGTGCTGGAGGGGTCAACCAAGATCATCCCAACTTGGACTCTGAAATGATATGCCAAGCCATCATGCTCATGGTAAAAACAAGCTCTCATATAGTTGTTGCAGTGTTGATTTCAGCTATACAATCGCAGTATGAGTACACTGTCTCCTATAAAAAAGCTTGGTTGGCAAAACAAAATGTCATTGTCAAACTTCATGGCGAATGGGATGTATCTTACAACGAACTTCCAGGTTGGTTTAGGCTAGTGCGGACGTTGAATCCTGGGATAATTGTGGACTTCGAAACCTCCTATGCATACCATAATGATCGAGTTCTTCGCGATCGATGTCAATTCTACTGGGTTTTTTGGAGTTACCCACAGTGCGTTAATGCTGCCAAATACTGCAAGCCTGTGGTCCAGATCGATGGGAATGATGAGGAAATGATGTATTTGTTTATCAAATAATAATTCTTGTACTTTAATTTGTATTTACTTCAAGTTAATGTCATTCGATAATCGCTGATGAAGATTAAAAAATGATATAATAATACGAGATTGGACGTTTGCGTTATATGTGATTATAATAAAAGAGATAATAAGTGACAAACTTAAGAAAGCTATCGAATACAATCATTAAATTTTATCAAACTAATAACAATTTGGTATTTCAAAATAATTTTAAATACAACAAACTTACAATAAGTATTAAATGGTAAATGATAACCAAATTACAATAACTGATATTAAATGGTAATAAACAAAATTAACTGAAATACATTAAAGAAAGTCAAACAAATTTAACAAAATAAAGTAAGTATTAAATGAGAAATAATAAAAAATTATAATTAAAAAGTCTAATAAACTAAATACAAATATAATAAAAAACAAAATCTATTGATGCCTACGACGCGAATGTGTTCCGCAGGGAGGTGGTTGTCGGTCTCGAGGAGGATTTCTTCGTATCACTGGTTGTGACTCCTCGCTGTCATCATCATCACCATTATCATCATCGTCCTCCTCCTCCTGAGTAGGTACATTAGGTTAATGAGGAGCTGATGACGATGAAGCACCTCTATAGAATAAGGACCCTGGAGGTGTATGACTGACTATCCCACCGGCCTGCGAAAACTAGGAAAACACATAAAACCCAGACATCGCTGAGTGTGAAAACTGTACAAGAGGTGTATGTGCTGCGGCCATGGGTGATGAGGCTAAAACCCGTCAAATATTCAACATATGAACCCTAACTCGAATATGCAAATATATAGACCCATAATAGCCTCCAAGAGAGATCATCTGTGACGGTGGCATCTACGGAGTCATAAAACTAGGTGAAGGCGGCAACGTGGTATCTGGTAATGGAAAGGCGATGGCGGCATCATATATGACTACGGTATGTAAGTCGTTGGATACGGTACTACGGTATGTAAGTCGTGGATACGGTGGCTGCTGTGAAGGTTCTGCTAGTGCAGCTGAGGATGAACCGGAAGCATATGCTCTCCGTCCACGAGTCGTGGGACGATGGTGCTGTGTCGGCGAACGTCTCTGTCGACATCGCGAAAAGGTCTGCCTTCGTGCATAATTGGGAAACAGAAACGGTTTCCCGTTACTTTTGAACCATTCATAATAACCGTCAACAACCATCAAGAGGTCAAGTAAAATGGGCTCTCTACGGGGAAGGCGCCGATGTCGATCCTCCCACAACACGACCCACTCATGATGCCTCACCAGCCAATCTGTATCTGCCTTGCCGCGTCTATCTGTACTATGCAACTCGTCCATATTGCGAGGTGCTTCCGAAATTGGTTGTGAAAACAACCAAATTGTCAGAGCATGCGATCAATGGAGTGCCACTCGATGGTCGTATAACATATCAAGGGGACCATCGTCATCCAAACATCTGATGGGCACCTCAACTCAGGTGGGATCACTGCCTTCACATCATCAGTAGAATATGTCACTCATTCAAACTAAAACAAATATATATATAATTTTTATCAAAATATTAATCTAGTTATATAACTATATTCTAAAATCGATTTTTAAACATTAAAATTTATACTTGTGTTCCAGCCTTCTGATCGATTAGCACCCTAATTCTTTCTAAATCATCAGGTAGCTCTTGATGATTTTTCCTATCAGTAGACCACCTATTCAAGGAAAAAATTTATTATACGTTTTATAAAATTATTAATATATGAAATCAGTTTTATAATTACCTCATGAGTAGTGGAAATACGAATGGGTCCTTCACAACGGGACATAAAAATGGCAATTGATACCATGCCCAAGACTGCAGTAGCAGGAGACATCCGCCAATTGCATTACGCATGTAGTCAGTGGCTCGACACATCTCCCTGTACAGCAAAGCCAAAACAGTCGAGCCCCAACTGAATGATCCGGCCAGGTGAAAGTCGCTCAGATGTCGCAACCATATGCAGTGAACTTGGTTGCGTGATTTGTCCGACATCAGCAACCCTCCTATCAGCTGCAGTATGCATGCCCGTGCATACATTTTAACTTCATCCTCAGACGCGTCCTCACTCAACTCCCGAAAATTGGCATCTAACCAATTTAACGGTATCCGACCAATGTTAAAACTTTCTGGGACACGTCCTAGATTTTTCCGGCACAAAGTAGTCCAGGAACTCTGCGCGATCCTTGATATAACATCCCCATCCACCGGAAGCCCCAGGTGCATAGCAACATCCTCAAGTGTAATCGTGCACTCTCCGTACGGAAGATGGAATGTGTGGGTCTCCGGCCTCCACCGCTCTACTAAGGCAGAGATAAGGTATGGTTCTATCTTACAGTGACCCTGATATCTACCTATGTAACCAAATCTAGCCTCTACTAAATACGACAAGACACGGCTAGGTATCACCATTTTAAGGTTCCTAATAAAATGATTTAATACACGGTCATTCTTCTAAAAATAAATAATTACAAAAATTAATTCTTAATCTAATAATCATGCTTTAAATAAATCAAAAAATTATTGATAATAATTTAAATTAAATTAAAACGTTAAAATGTTACCGTATCAGCAAAGTGTCGAGATATATAATTTCCATCCAAGCGAAGTAGACTGCCTTCCATTATATATCTGCAAAAAAATTATATAAGTAAAATATTAAATAAATTAAATACAAAATATTAAAAATATAATAAAATATACCTTAAACAGAGAATATAAGAGTATTTGAGAGAATTTGGTGTGATGAAAGTGATTGAGGATGGGGGTATTTATAGGGAGGATTGAGGTGTGAAGCGTCGGGTTATGGGGGTAATTAAACATATAGCGCGGGACAGGGGCGCGCCTTTTTGACACATGGCAGATACATAGGTAAGGCACGGCCCCTGATCCGCGCTATATTCACGGGTATCCCATGTCAGCATATAGCGCGGTGCAGGAGGCACGCCTTACCACACGTGGCACCAAATTAGCATATAACGTGGTTCAGGGGGTGCACTTTACTGCTAAGGGTGTTAGATCGAGAAATATAGTCTGACCGGTGTTAGATCGGTAAATATACTGGTCACCGGTGATTTTTCGAGAAAAACACCTAAGTACTATCGACATTAATTTTTATTAAATTAATTGTAAATATATCAAAATTGTTATTATTAAAATATATAACTATAATTTTATAACAGTTTGATAATTTTAATGTTTAATTTATAATTTCAAAATTTAATGATAAAAAATTATTTAAGTATAATTTATGTATTTTATCCTTGTTTTTCTTAAAAATGATATATTTTTTGAACAATTTCAATTTAATAGGAGAAAGAATGGGAATTTTGCCCGTATGAATCCACAACCTAAAAAATAAGAGAGATAAATTGATAGCTTTTAACCACCAGTTTTATAGATTGTTGATAGGACTGTAAATGAACCGAACGAACACAAACGGAGGTTTGTTCATGTTCATTCATTTAATAAATAAACGAACACGAATATAAATGAACAAATTTTTTTTGTTCATGTTCGTTCATTAAGGAATATAGCTTGTTCATGTTCGTTCATTTAAATAATAAAACGAACATAAACGAACACGAACGAATGAACATAAACGAACACAATAAACGAACATAAACGAACAACACAAACACACAAAAAAACTTATTCGAACACAACAAACGAATGTAAAAAAAGTAAACAACAAGAATAACAACTTAAAATTTATTAAAATAACCTACAACTTTAGAGTTAATTTGTTCGAATACAACAAAAATGTACATAAATCATAAATAAACTATGTGAACATAATAAAGTCTTAAAGGTAATTTGTTCAACAAAACAATCTTCTTGAAATCTAAACAACTTTAATAATCTTCGTAACATATTCAACTTGTCCTCTGTTCGAACATAAATGAACGAACATAAACGAACATATAATCAAACGTTCACGAACGTAAATGAACGAACGCGCCCTTTGTTCATGTTCGTTCATTTAATTAAACGAACGCAAAATCTTGTTCATGTTCATTCATTTAATAAATAAACGGACATAAACGAACTTCCCGCCACACGGTTCATGAACGGTTCGCTGAACGTTTAGTTCATTTACATGCCTAATTGTTGACAAAAAAATGATACATGTTGAGTGAAAGTGTTATGTAGTATAAAAATGTGTGACTTTAAAAAACGTGTCCGATGGAGTAACAACAAGTTACTATTAAATTATAATTATACTAGAAAAATAATATAATATTTGTTTGGATTTTCGGACGCTCGAATCGACAACCGGAATTGCTTACAAAGAGAGGTCGAAACGATTTTTGTGTTTAGAGAGTAAGGAGATTGAAAGATAGAGATTTGCACAGCGATTTATAGTGGTTCGACTTATCAACCAAGTCTACATCCACTACCTTAGCTCCTCACCAAGGATTTTCCAACAAATTCACTAATTTGTTCTTTCTTTTGAGGACAAATAGATAACCTTACAACTCTCTAGTTTTTCCGGGCTAAACTAGAACATTTCCCTAGCTTTTACACGGGATAAGCTAGAAATTTTTCCCTTTACAAAAGGATAAAAGATGTAAACAAGAAAACCTCTCTAAGGTAGATGTTTACAAGATTTAGCTCACAAGAACAAAATATTTACAAGAGAAAGATGAAATAAGAATAAAGAACTTTTCTCTTGTGTTTGATTGCTTTGACAGTTGTTCTCTTACTTCTTCAAGTGTCCTTAGCTTGTATTTATAGCTTGGAATGTGTTTGAAGTCGTATATAGCTGTTGGGGATGTTTTGGAGCCGTTTGCGGATGAGAATCAATTAATAAAACAGTTTGGAGCGTGGGGGAATCGGTACCCCTCATAGGGAATCGGTTCCTGTAGTGTAAAATTCAAATATTTCGACCGTTACACAGGGGGAATCGGTACTCCCTGGACATTCTGTTTTCTCTCGGAGCCAAAAACCTGCGGGGAATCAGTACCCCTGAGGGGGAATATGTTCCCGGGGAATCGGTACCCCCTGGGGGGGAATCTGTTCCCTCTGGGCAATCTGGTTTTTCTTTAAGCCCTTTAAAAAGAAAATATTTTTGGCTCGATTAAGGCTCGAAATACTTTGTAAAATTTGTTTAAAAAGATATTTTAAGATTAAAACATAATTTTACACTTGAGTAAGGATTGAAATTGACATTTGAAAAACTTGGAGTAATATTTTGATATTCGAATAATTTAATCGAATATATAATTTAAAATTCAATATAAAATCTTAAAATTCATTAAAACTTAATTTTTTATATCGAAACATCAAAATGTTTTCAACAATCTCCCCCTTTTTGATATAACAAAACATTTTAGTAATTTTAAGATTTTCTAATTGAAAATCATTTTTAAAATCAAGTTTGAAAAATTACTCCCCCTTACTCTAACACTTCTCCCCCTTTTTTGTTAAATAAAAAATAATTCAATCTTTGAAGTTCAAAATAACTTTGAAGAGTAAGTAGTAAATTTGACATTTTAAAAATCATTTGAAAAATCAAAGCTCCACCTCAATAAATGCATTCCAAATAAATTTATGCTTTTAAGATATTGACACTTAAACAAAATTGAATTTCAACAAAGAATAACAAACATGTTAGTAGCACATGAAATGCAATAAAGAGTAAGTAGTAAATTTGGACATTTTAAAATCATTTGAAAAATCAAAGCTCCACCTCAATAAATGCATTCCAAAAATTTATGCTTTTAAGATATTGACACTTAAACAAAATTGAATTTCAACAAAGAATAACAAACATGTTAGTAGCACATGAAATGCAATATATCCAAGTCTAAAATACTTTATGCAATACCAATTGTTGAATTATGAATAAAGTTTTTCAAAAAAAATGTTATGCATTTGAAAATTTTTGATATCAATTGTTAGATAAATATCATTTTCATTTAAACCACGTTCATAAACATTCAAATTTAAGTCAAAAATTTAAAATTTGTAAAATCAAAGTATTTGAAAAGTTGATATCGATCGTTAGAGAGATATAATTTGCATTTAAAACCAATTTGACCAAAATTTTATTATGATGAACTAAAAATTCTTAAAAATTAATATATCTTTAAAATGTTCATCATAATCATCTTTTCCACATACATGAGATTAAAACAATGATGCATAATTATTTAAAACCAAAACTCACGCATGCTTAAATCAAATGAGCAACCAAATAACCAAAATTAAAGTATTAATTAGAGGTTACCCATTTTTTCATATGTGGCTAGAGCATCTTGAATATCATCATTTTCATCACCATTGCTCCCACACACCTACAAGAGACATTTAAGTAGATTTTGGTATCCAAATTTCTTTGGATCCTTGGACGTTAGTTTTAATGCCCCTTGTTCCTTTCGGAACCCATACTTGCCTAATTTTAAAACGTTTTCCTTTCTTCAAAGGACAAGTATGTTCCATATGACCATGATAATGGCAATGTGAGAATTTTGCCATATTTAAACATAATAGGTTGTTTTTAGAAATTAATTCTTTTTCTTTTATTAAGCTTTCAAGCTTAACTCCTAACTCAAAATTTTCTTTTTCTAAATCATTTATTTTGATTTTTGAACGCTCTAATTTATTTTTCAAAATTTCATTTTGATTTTCAAAATAAACTTTTGCTTTCAAAATCAAATTATCTTTAATTTTGAGTTTTGAAATTAATTTCGTATATTTGGAATTCATGGTCTCAAATCCCAAATACAACCTATTATAAGCATCTTGTAACTCATCAAAAGTAAATGAATTAAATTCATTTGAGTTATAAGATACCTCGAATTCTTCTTGAGTGATCATGAGGCATAGGTTGACCACTTCATCTTCATCATTGGAATCATCTTCATCACACCAAGATGGAACAAATGCCTTCTTCCCCTTTTTCTTTAGAAGAGGATATTCATACTTGACATGTCCCTTTCTTTGACAATTGAAACATACCGGGGGACTCTTCTTTTTGGTTGATTGATGTTTCACTTCCTTGGAAATCATGAATCTCTTGAGTTCCTTCAAGAGCTTGACCATCTCTTCTTCTTGTTCATCATCGTCTTCATCCACCTCATCACTTGAATCTTGATAGCTTTCATTGGTGGATTTGAAGGCAATGCATACATCATCCTCCTTCTTCTTCTTCTTGTTTTTCTTCTCTTCCCTTTCTTCATCTTCCTTCACCATCATCTCATGAGTGAGAAGGGAACCAATTAGCTTGTCGAGAGTGAAAGACTTTAGGTTTCTTGCTTCGATAATGGTTGTCTTCTTTGATTGTTACTCCTTTGGAATAGAGTAGATCATCTTCCTCACAAGCTTCTCATTTGAGATTACTTCTCCATATCCCTTGAGACTGTTGACAATCACGGAAAATATATTCGTCATAGCTTTGATGTCTTCATCAGGTTTCATCTTGAAGTTCTCGTAGCTATGGTTGAGAAGACTTTTCTTTGATTCCCTCACTTCGACGGTTCCTTCATGAGTGACTTGGAGCTTATCCCAAATCTCTTTGGCACTGGAACAAGATGAGATTCTTCCATATTCATTTGGGCCTAAAGCACATAATAGAATATGTATTGTAACACCCCAACCCATACCTGACCCGGATACGAGTCCGAGATGTCACATTGACATTTTAAAACCTTTATTCTTGTAAAATAACCGAACATTTGAACTTATATTAAGAAAATACGATCATATATTGTTCAATTGTTTTTGGTATAAAATTTTGAGATAAAACGTATTTATAAACAGTGAAATACGGTATGAACAGTACTGTGAACAGTAATGAACAGTGCTACATTGCATCGATGCACTGCTACAGTGCATCGATGCACCAAAATTTCAAAGCAAAATTGTGCATCGATGCATTGCTTGCTACAGTAACTTTCGTAAAACGTTCATAAAACTCGTAAAAAGTTAACCGTTCATTACTATACAATTGTCATTTACATAAACACGTTAAAACATTACAAAGCTCAATCGTATGACTTTTCAAAACCGATTAGAACATATTGGATTTAATCCTTTATTTACATGCCAACCACTTTCCTTATTACAAAATACATACTATACATTTCTTTTCTGATCTAATCTTTGGAAAGGAGAACTGACATGTCTTGCATAACTCTTATCAATCTTCCTCTTCTCAGAACCTACGCGTGAAACAATCACACGCTAAGTCTACGACTTAGTGAGGCATATAAAACATATAATATAACCATATAACATTTCGTATAAACCAAAGGTATACATCTGCAAATACTATAATTAATCCCTTTTACTTACCATATATTCATCATATAACACATATATCATTATACTAAGGAATAACATATCATCATGTAATTTCTATAACATATTTTATATTACTAAATATACATATCACATATATCATTTCAAAACAGAACACACATCGTATCATATCAATTGATTTATTTACTCTCTTTAAAGTCTATGTATTAGCCCATGTATACTTTTGAGAACTTAAGGTATGTGAGTACATTGAGGTTGTGCACCACTATGCTGTCACCATAGCTCGTATAAATGTCCCGAATGACCTATCCAGAGGTCATATAAAACCTCGACAATTGTCCATAGGTCCCGAATAACCTAGGTAAACAGTCCATATGTTCCTTAGAACATAGGTATACTGTCCATATGTCTCGAAAGACATAGGTAAACCCTCGACTCTTGGCATGCCCAACTATACCACTAGCTCTCATATCACATAACATGGGCATTATCATTTATGCATTTCATATCACTTGTTCTTTCTTTTCTGTCACATACCACAGTATGTGTAACCATATATCTTATATCATATGACTTTCTCGCATATTCTCATTCATATGTCACATAGCTCATATCACTTTGCATGGTTTCACATAAACATATATATCATATTTTGTTCACATATATTTCCCATATATACATCACATAACACATATATCTCGTCGTTCTTTCACATAGCTTACTATCATATTTTCATATCATATGTCTTATAATAAATTCTTATATCATCACTTGTTTCCTTTCTACCTATTCACAATCACACTAACATGTACTCGCACCTATCATTTAACATATACACTCATATAATCAAGCATACATACATTTCATGTCATTCATATTACATAATGTAGTCATGTAAATCATGTCACATACAATAACATTTTAAGAGTTACTTCTTACCATAGTAACTCCGTCACTGGCTCATCGCAAGCCAATGTTCTTCTATAACATAAGCACAAATTAAATTGCACTCACCTTTTCCTTGCTTGCTTTGATTCAATCCTAACTCTTCGATTGTTCCGCAACTCGTTTAGGCTCGATATCTATATAAATATAATTTTCGAGATAATTATCAAAAGCCTAAACCTTATAACTTGATGTTAATAACTCAAGCTAGTTTAATGAACCAAAATTTCATTTTTCCTTTAGGGGTATATCGATGCACTATGGGTGCATCGGTACACAAAATAGTTTTGAACTCCCATGCATCGATGCACCCCTTAATCCATCGATGCACATTCCAAAATTATCTTAGTGCATCGGTACATACTCATAGCGTATCGATACACCTGCCCAAAATAGCCCGAAATTCATCAATACTTCACCCAATTTTCATATATAAAATCCTTATCATGCTACTAAACTCATCTATAACAACTTTAACTAATTTCTGTCATTCCAACACTTTATAATCTCTCATATTTCATCCAAATTCTTAAGGCTAAGAATCATACCAAATTTTTCATGTTATCCAAACTTAAATGTAACACTTCTAACTTCTTATTCTCATAGATGACAAGTCAAATTCATCTTCCAAATTCATTTAAACCTTCTTATTCAAAATTCCACCTAAAACCCCATTTTCTTTAATCTTTCATAACTTCTTCATCTTTTGATTTTAAGATAACTTAAGCTTTCCTAAAGCTTAGTTATCATCTAATGATCGAAACCCACTCTTAAAATTAACAAATAATCAACAAAATATAAAACTCACCTTTGCTCTAGCTTGGGCACGTTGGAGAAGATGAAGAAGATGAGAGTTGTTTGGAAACTTTGTTTCCAGACATGCTCCACATGGGTTATTATAATACCCATAAATTGTTATTTAATTATTTTTCTTGTTCAATGACCTATTTTCCCTTTGACTCTTTCAATAATTACTAACAACCTTTCAGGAAATACTTTCAAATAAATCATTGAATTTTTCAACTTTTCCACTTTAATCACCAAATTCTGAAATTTTACAATTTGATCACTAACCCGTAGTTTGGGATGTTACAAATCTCCCCTCATTTTAAGAAAATTCATCCTCGAATTTTCATTACACACATTGATAAAAACATATCTCCTAATGTTCTTATGTTGTCTCCTTTACTTACTCTTTCCTTCTTTTAGTTCTTCAACTAACTTTTTCTTTTATTCATTCATCTATTGTCGTTTATCATATAAACAATAACCATTAACCTCATCTATTTCTGTCTTTTTCTCCTTCGATTCTGTATTTTCCTTTATACCTTCATATCATGTCACTTATCACATAAACAGTAATATCCATTTCTATTACTCAATATTATAAATCCATCTTTAATTCCTCATAACAGTAACCAAATTCTTATTCCATCATCATTTGACCAAAATACAACTTTAAATCTTCTTCAACTGTGATTAAACATATACTTATAAAATCAAACAATTTTTTCATCACCTTGCATACTTTTCGTATTTCTATATCGAACTTATCATCTACACTTTCATATAACATTTATCATAATTAACCCTTTAATTTCCTTTTTCCATTTAATTTCATTATCTCTTTACTCCACCATAAATCAAAATCTCCTTGTAACATTTATCATATCTTTTCTTCAGACTCTCATACTCTTATCATAACGCTTATACTTATTACTGATTATCGATATTCATCGCATCTTCGTAACTTTGATAATTCCCTTTATTTATACAGAACCTCTTCCTTTATCATCTCTTGTACTGATACTTTCTTCCTTAATCTTATACAAATACTTATTTATTTGTCTATATCATATCTATATGATCATAATATATAACCAAATTTGAATTCATCATACTTGATTAACTTACTTTATCTTTTCTTCCAATCTTATAACTCTATCACCTTTACTATTACAATTAGTAAATATCAACTGTTCAATGTAGGGCACAAGCCCTAATCATCCAATCATATATCTTCTTTTTCTTCAAAAACTTCCTCCACTGTATTGTACTCAACTTTTCAAGCTCAGACTTTTATTCACACATAGTACTATTTATCTGTTTCAAAATCAAACGTTGTAACTTCCTTTGTCTTATAAACTGATCACCAATATACTCATTCTTAACCTCTTCTTATCAATCCTCAACTTTACTCAACCATACGAATCTTCACTTCCTTCACTATATCACATTATTATGATCAAAATATACAATTGTATACAATACATTTTCATCACAAAATCTTGTTAGTCAACGCTAACTCTTTCCTTCTATAATACAAACCCTTATCATATACGTACTCTTGCTTATACACAGTACTATCCTTTTATTTCAAGTTCATAACTCTGATTTCATTCATCTTATAAACATATCACTGATGTACTTATTCTTGAATTCTTCTACAATTCTAACCACATCATTTGATCTTTTATCGTTCTTATGGCGACATTTGTCTACCATACTCTAGCTTTCCCACGTAGTAACGAAACTTATCAATTTAACTTCTTCACTTTGAATAAATGAAAACCTTCTAACATTTTCTTCATATCATTTATCCCAAAGGTCTGTAACAACAAAACCTTCCTTAAACTCACACTTGAACTCGGGTACTCTTAACTCTTTTAACTATTTCGATACATTTATTCTATGAGTTAAAGAAGTGGAAAATTGAAAACACATTAAAATATCATTCCACATCATGAAAACATTCCCTAAAATTATACAGACATTCCCTGAGGTGTTCGCTCTTCTCCCTGCCTAGCCAGGGCAGGTGAATTGCTATTGCCTTCAGGTCTATCGCCTTCGCTTCACTTTGGAAGCTCTCATATATTCATGTACTCATATCATTTCTTCTATCACATATCACGAAAGTATATGATCATCTAATTCATATCATATAATATATGTCATTTACATATATTCACATATCATCTATCATATCATATAAACATATATATCTCATAAATCATTCTCAGATATTCACTTATCTTATATAACATAACAATTTAACTCTATTAACAAGACAGTACACTCCTTACCCTATCAGATCATAAAACTTTCCACTTTATGTTGGCATGTATACTTTGAAAACACTTTTGACTTCATTTTTAGCCTAGAATTGGCTAAACCGTAGCTCTGATACCATTAAATGTAATACCCCAACCCGTACTCGACCCGGATGCGAGTCTGAGATGTCACATTGACATTTCAAAACCTTTATTCTTGTAAAATAACTGAACATTTGAACTTATATTAAGAAAATACGATCATATATTGTTCAATTGTGTTTGGTATAAATTTTTTAGATGAAAACATATTTATGAACAGTGAAATATATAAACAGTACCGTGAACAGCGTCATGAACAGTGCTACAGTGCATCGATGCACCAAAATTTCGAAGCAAAATTGTGTATCGATGCACTACTACAGTGACTTTCGTAAAACATTCATAAAACTTGTAAAAATTTAACCGTTCATTACTATACAATTATCATTTACATAAACACGTTTAAAACATTACAAAACTCAATCGTATGACTTTACCGATTAGAACATATTTGATTTAATCCTTTATTTACATGCCAACCATTTTCCTTATTACAAAATATATACTATACATTTCTTTTCTGACCTGATCTTTGGAAAGGAGAACTGACATATCTTGCATAACTCTTATCAATCTTCCTCTTCTCAGAACCTACGCGTGAAACAATCACACGCTAAGTCTACGACTTAGTGAGGCATATAAAACATATAATATAACCATATAACATTTCGTATAAACAAAAGGTATACATCTGCAAATACTATCATTAATCCCTTTTACTTACCATATATTCATCATATAACACATATATCGCTATACTAAGGAATAACATATCATCATGTAATTTCTGTAACATATTTTATATTACTAAATATACATATCACATATATCATTTCAAAACAGAACACACATCGTATCATATCAATTGATTTATTTACTCTCTTTAAAGTCTATGTATTAGCCCATGTATACTTTTGAGAACTTAAGGTATGTGAGTACATTGAGATTGCACACCACTATGTTGTCACCACAGCTCATATAAATGTCCCGAATTACCTATCCAGAGGTCATATAAAACCTCGGCAACTGTCTATAGATCCCGAAGAACCTAGGTAAACTATCCATATGTTCCTTAGAACATAGGTATACTGTCCATATATCCCGAAAGACATAGGTAAACCCTCGACTCTTGGCATGCCAACTATACCACTAGCTCTCATATCATATACATGGGAATTATCATTTATGCATTTCATATCACTTATTTTTTTCTTTTTTGTCACATACCACAGTATGTGTAACCATATATCTTATATCATATGACTTTCTCGTATATTCTCATTCATATGTCACATAGCTCATATCACTTTGCATGGTTTCACATAAACATATATATCATATTTTCTTCACATATATTTCCCATATATACATCACATAATACATATATCTCATCGTTCTTTCACATAGCTTTCTATCATATTTCATATCATATGTCTTATAATAAATTCTTATATCATCACTTGTTTCCTTTCTACCTTTTCACAATCACACTAACATGTACTCGCACCTATTATTTAACATATACACTCATATAATCAAGCATACATACATTTCATGTCATTCATATTACATAATGTAGTCATGTGAATCATATCACATACAATAACATTTTAAGAGTTACTTCTTACCATTGTAACTCCGTCACTGGCTCATCGCAAGCTAATGTTCTTCAATAACATAAGTACAAATTAAATTGCACTCACCTTATCCTTGCTTGCTTTGATTCAATCCTAACTCTTCGATTGTTCCATAACTCGTTTAGGCTCGATATCTACATAAATATAATTTCTAAGATAATTATCAAAAGCCTAAACCTTATAACTTGATGTTAATAACTAAAGCTAGTTTAATGAACCAAAATTTCATTTTTCCTTTAGGGGTGTATCGATGCACTATGGGTGCATCGGTACACAAAATAGTTTTGAACTTCCATGCATCGATGCACCCCTTAATGCATCGATGCACATTCAAAAATTATCTTAGTGCATCGGTACATACTCATAGTGTATCGATGCACCTGTCCAAAATAGCTCGAAATTCATCAATACTTCACCCAATTTTCATGTATAAAATCCTTATCATGCTACTAAACTCATCTATAACAACTTTAACTAATGTCTATCATTCCAACACTTTATAATGTCCCATATTTCATCCAAATTCTTAAGGCTAAGAATCATAACAAATTTTCCATGTTATCCAAACTTAATTCTAACACTTCTAACTTCTTATTCTCATAGATGAAAAGTCAAATTCATCCTCCAAATTCATTTAAACCTTCTTATTCAAAATTCCACCTAAAAACCCATTTTCTTTAATCTTTCGTAACTTTATTATCTTTTGATTTTAAGATAACTTAAGCTTTCCTTAAGCTTAGTTATCATCTAATGATCGAAACCCACTCTTAAAATTAACAAATAATCAACAAAATATAAAACTCACATTTGCTCTAACTTGGGCACGTTGGAGAAGAGAAAAAGATGAAGAAGATGAGAATTGTCTCTCCACATAGGTTATTATAATACCCATAAATTCTTATTTAATTATTTTTCTTGTTCAATGACCTATTTGCCATTTGACTCTTTCAATAATACTAATAACCCTTCAGGAAATGCTTTCAAATAAATCATTGAACTTTTCAACTTTTCTACTTTAATCACCAAATTCTGAATTTTTACAATTTGATCACTAACCCGTAGTTTGGGATGTTACATGTATAGCCTTAGAATTAAGCTGAAAATTTTTCTGCTCTTCTCTACTCCAATCGTTATACTTTCCGGGTGGAGAGGAGTAACCGTCCATGATTGAGTTCCAAGCTCCTAGATTGTAGGATTGAATAAAGTACATCATCTTATTCTTCCAATGTGCATAATTTGCTCCATTGAAGAAGAGTGGCTTGTTGATCGGTTGTGAATCCATAATAGGATATTCTTCAAGATAATAAGCACCGGAGGAAAAAGTCATTTCTTTGTCTGTTGCGTCAGGAATTGATAGAGCTTCTTCGAGGATCGTATCAATGTGGTTAAACCTTCTTAACGAGTTAGGCTCTGATGCCAATTATTGGGATTTTCAGACGCTCGAATCGATAACCGAAATTGCTTACAAAGAGGGGTCAGAACAGTTTTTGTGTTTAGGGAGTAAGGAGATTGAAAGATAGAGATTTACACAGCGATTTATAGTGGTTCGACTTATCAACCAAGTCTACATCTACTACCTTAGCTCCTCACCAAGGATTTTCCAACAAATTCACTAATTTGTTCTTTCTTTTGAGGACAAAGAGATAACCTTACAACTCTTTAGTTTTTTCGGGCTAAACTAGAACTTTTCCCTAGCTTTTACACGGGATAAACTAGAACATTTCCCTTTACAAATGGATAAAATATGTAAACAAGAAAACCTCTCTAAGGTAGGTGTTTACAAGATTGAGCTCACAAGAACAAAATATTTACAAGAGAAAGATGAAATAAGAATGAAGAACTTTTCTCTTGTGTTTGATTGCTTTGATAGGTTTTCTCTTACTTCTTCAAGTGTCCTTAGCTTGTATTTATAGCTTGGAATGTGTTTGAAGTCGTATATAGCTGTTGGGGATGTTTTGGAGTCATTTAGGGATGATAATCAATTAACAAAATAGCTTGGAGCGTGGGGGGAATCGGTACCCCCTCATAGGGAATCGGTTCTTGCAGTGTAAAATTCAAATATTTCGACCGTTACACATGGGGGAATCGGTACCCTTTGGATGTTTTGTTTTGTCTCGAAGCTAAAAACCTGGGGGGAATCGGTACCCCCTGAGGGGAATCGGTACCCTCTGGGGGGAATCTGTTCCCTCTGGGCAATCTGGTTTTTCTTGAAGTCCTTTAAAAAGAAAATATTTTTGGCTCGATTAAGGCTCGAAATACTTTGTAAAATTTGTTTAAAAAGATATTTTAAGATTAAAACATAATCTTACACTTGAGTAAGGATTGAAATTGACATTTGAAAAACTTGGAGTAATATTTTGATATTCGAATAATTTAATCGAATGTATAATTTCAAACAATATAAAATCTTAAAATCCATTAACACTTAATTTGTTATATCGAAACATCAAAATGTTTTCAACAATATTTATGAAAATATAATTTAAGAAAAGAACAAAGACTATTGATAGACAACATAATGTTAAAAAAAATACAGAAGACGTGTGTCTAAATAGTCGTTGTAGACACTCATTTTCATCCGGATTTTTTTATTTTATTTTATTTTTATTATATATATATATATTAATATAATATAATATATTTTTTGAAAATATTTTTTTAGAAAACAATTTTTGAAAATGTATATATTATATAGTTTTTGAAAACATTTTGAAAATATATGTAATATATAGTTTTTGAAAACATTTTGAAAAAATATATATAATATATAGTTTTTGAAAACATTTTAAAAAACTTATATAATATATAGTTTTGAAATCATATTGAAAAACTTATATAATATATAGTTTTGAAATCATTTTTAAAAACTTATATAATATATAGTTTTGAAATCATTTTGAAAAACTTATATAATATATTGTTTTGAAATCATTTTGAAAACTTATATAATATACAGTTTTAAAAAATCATTTTTGAAAATTATATAATATATAGTTTTGAAAACATTTTAAAAAATATATAATATATAGTTTTAAAATGTTTTTGAAAATATATATTATAATTATTTATTTATAATTATTTTTTATTTTTTATTGTTTTTATTTTTATTTTTATTTTTGTGGTCCAGGTCCAATAATGAGTTCATGTTCGGGTCCAACAGAAAACCCAATCGGGTCAGCCTAATCCAGCAGACCCGGATTGTGTGGGCCTGACCCAACCCAGAATCACGAACTAGGGTTACACGTTTTAGCAGGGGCACCACCATAAGAGGAATCAGTCACACGCGCGGAGACCACGCGCCAATGGGTTGGCCGAAGCGTCCGGCCGAAGAACTGGGGACTGAACCATCCCAAGGTTCTCAGTCAACCCACAACCGCACATCTCGTCCCGTTAGGGACCCAAAATAACCAATACCCGGGCTATGAAAGCCCCCCGGTGAGGCCAATAAGGGGACATCAACAGCGAGGCCAAACAACCAACGGGGGGAACATCGAAATACAAAACCAAGCACAACCAAGAGAACCACAAAAAATAGCAGCCACACCAAAACCACGAGCATCGTGTACAAGGTGGAAAACTGAAACATTCATAGCAAAAACCCCGAACAAAAATAAGGCATCAATAGACAAAAACCAAGCGAAAACCAAATATAACAAAAAGCCAAGGGCTTTCGTCGGAGGTCGCCACGGAAGACGAAGAGTCTCACGGAAAAAAGGTAAAAATTCGAACGTATTTTTGTAGATCTACACCGATTTGGCGCTTTGTTGAAAAATCGGGCTACGAAACAATGTTCACGAGGTTGGGAAGAACGTTTTTGGCAAGTTTGATTTTTTCCGGCCGTCAGAGACGGCGGTCGGCTTGGTGGCCGATTTCCCTCTAGCGAGGAGAGAAGCCAGAGCTTCTCTCTCTTAAAGATAGAGTGAAAATGCACAAATGAGAGGTTAAAGGCCATTTGGGCTGGTTGAAAGAGTGTAAATACCCTCCCCAAAACGACGTCGTTTTGGGGAGGGATCCATGCGTAATTTCAAAAGCGGGTAAATCTCGTTCACGGTCCCTATAACTTGTATCTTTTACATTTTAGTCACTGAAGTTAATTTTTAGTATTTTTAATTTTGATTTCCAATTATATGCATGTTTTAAATATTATCTTTGGGTTATTTGCACTTATGGTACATGAATTGTTTAATATTTTGTTCTTAGTTTTGATTTATTTAAAATTGTTGTTTCATCCCTTTAACTTTATGTTATTTTATTTTAGTTTTTTTTCTCTTTTTAATTTTAGTATGTTTTTATTTATTTATTTTCTTTTTTTATTATTTCATTTTCACTATTATTTTATTATCCCTACTAATATTTTTTTACTTTTTTTTTATTTTTTTCAAACCTTTTTTAGCCTTTTTTCCCCTCCTTTTATTTATTTATTTATTTATTTTTATTTTTCAATTTAACATTTTTTTCAGTAATAGTCTCAATCGATCAAAGGTAAGCTTCGAATTGGATTTTTAAATTTCAATTTTAATTTTAATTTCAATTTTTGCAATTAAGACAACCGACAAATTAATTGGTACCAAAAGGGCAGTACAATGGTGTTAATCATTCATTGACTGTAACCGACTCTGAACCCGACACATTTATGGTAAATGGCAAATCAGGTAAGATGGTGTCCGATCCACCTAAAAAAATTTTAAATGATCGGCGACAACTCTAACACATTTTTAAGTCAAAGCCAAATTTCGGGCCCACTCGAAAGACGGTCGCGACAGTTTCCTTGACACACATTCTTTTTAAGAGTATTTTGGCTCATAATGTTTAATGTTGGGAGTAAAAAAGTTCATTTGATAATGAAAATCGTTAGTCAACAAGCGATCAACGCTCTAAAAATAGTAGGTTTTCATCTAAGATAAAACGTTAAGAGATCAAAATACTTAAAAAAATAAAGAGTAATGGCTAAAGTAACTAATTAGTCAAACGTTATGGTTTTTTTTTTACCTAAAATGAAAGTTGATGGACAAAATGAAAAAAAAAGTCTAAAATGAATATTAATCAAATGTTAGAGATATTTATTTATATTATGCATTGATAGAATTCTTAAATATGAATGGTTAAATTTTTTGAATTATTTTAAATTAGGACTAAGTTAATAGAATTTATATGCTTTAGATATTAAAATTATTATTATACCAAGTCACATCATTATTTTATTTTACATTTAACGTCAATAACATGTTTGTGATAATTATTTAATTAAGTGACTAAGTTGTAATTTTCAAAATAAAAGTAACTTATTCGAATAAACTAATAATTTAGTGACTTAGATGGATTTTACTCTTTTTTATGTTTTTAAGAACTATCTGTTGGTTTTGGTCTTTGCAGTATTAAGGCGCGTGTTGTGGGATATGGTTGTAAAACTAGGATCCAGTTTTTGGGGCAGCCTTGTCAGCACCATGCCTCTCAAAAGCCCCACTCCCAAGTTCCTTATTTTATTGGGTCCCACTCAATACCATAATGCCACGTAGCATTTCATGTCCCCGGGCTTGTGTATATGTTATTTCATGTGAAGTCCTATTCAGAGTTCAGAAAAAACAAAGTGATTTTTTGATCAAGCGGCTGAGGATCAATCGGTTCTCCCCTTGATTCCACGTGTCAAATGTGATTAAACAATTTGGTTCGTAGTTTCAATTTCCGAAGATTGTTCCTTGTTAAAGAATTAAATCCAAATGCAAAGGTTAGTATCGTCTTAATAATATTGTTATTTATTTAATACCATCGTCTTAATATTAAATTAAAGCAGCGATAATTATTACTCAATAAACTTATGGTGGTTAAGCAAACGAATATTCCATAATATTAAATTAAAATAAAATTAATTAATATAATAAACTGTCATATCATTATCGTAAATTATCATTCAATAAATTGATTTTATTCTCAATTTAGAGGCCGCATTCACTAAAAAAAACCATTCGTCATATTGATTTTTTAACTAAAATTTAAAGATATCGAATACCTTTAAATCTTATAATTAGTGTTTGGTTTATTAAATTTGATAAGAGCATGTTGATTATCGATTTACCTTGCGATATGTTAGTAAGAGACTCACTTTAATCGTAATTGTAATTAAGTATTAGGTTTGATGTTAAACAAATCATTACTTCCATTATAAAAAAAAAACAAAAACAAAAGCATGAATACCGAGTTCATATATAGTTTTAAAGTTGGAAAACTAAATTCGGTATTGATGCTAACACTATAGTATCAATACACACGTATGAATAATAATAATAATACTATATGAACAATATAGATACTACCAAAAACAAATTTCAACATTAAGTAAGTTAGTCCCTAAACGATATATGATGTTGTGGAATGATCTGGAGCATGTTGCATTGATCAAATTGGTTCCTTGTTATACATGTATGGGACTATGATGATAATTTAGATTTTAAAGTTATAATTTGATTACTTAAATATTCGATACTTGAATTAAGTTAAGAGTTACTATTTCTAATTAATTTTGCGACATCGTTGATATGATTTTCGATCAAATCGAATTGAAGGTGTTACAATATACTTACATGATTTATATTTTAATACACATAGATACAAATACACATATCAAGATAAATCATAATGCAGTCACAAAAATTTCACACATAACATAGACGCACTTTAATCACAAATAGTAGGATTAATAGGTAAATAATCAATCAAATAATTACACATTCTTTTAGAGATATATTTATCGAGCTCGTACAATGCTTACGCACATATCAAATAAGGCTTAAGATTGGCATTTGTACCAAAAAGGTTTTTTTTAAAAGTAATGCAATAATTAGGATCTAACATCAAAAACGGATATCACCAAAAATCATAGTAAAATAACATTGGCAAACTATCATGCAATACCCACAGTCAAAGGTAGAGCCAATTTTAGTTTTATGAGGTAAACTTGTACTTACAAAACACAAGCAGACAGAAACAATTTTGAAGTTCTTGTCACTTAAAATTAATGATCCAAGTAAGACATAGCGAAAATAAAAGAGATGGTCAGTATAGTTTAGCCAAGATTTAAAATGAAAGTCGGTCTTTATGGTTACAAGTTACTTTTGGCAGTAAAACGAATTCGGGTTAGAACAGAGTTAAGAGTAGGATTAGGTTTGGCTTTTCTTTGCAGCAACCCTACACTGACTACTCTGTGTAAAGATAAAAATCCTATTAGTATTGTATTTTTCAATAAGAATATATGAAAAGGAGAGAGACAGGAAAAGATCGTCTGTCTCTCTTGTCTAAATGGTTATAATACTTTAACCATGTCTCCCAACTCCCAACCCTCAACCCTATAAACGTCTATAACACATTGTATTCCTAAATAAAAGTAAATAGATTTAAACTTTTTAAAAAATAATATAACAAAATAAGTTTTTCAAAGGTTTGTGACAATTTTCACTCTTTTCTTTATCATCCTTGATCTCTTTTCTCCTTTATTTTTATGATCGACAGTGACATTAATTTTAATGTTGATTGCCGACTGCATATATTTATTATCATTTCTTTATTTTATTATAGCATATCTTTATGTTTTTCTTGTTTTTTTAAATTTTAATATTTATGCCTTTATGGTATGGTTTTCTATGTATTCATAACATGTTTTTCCTATTTTTATGACACGTTTTGGTTGTTTGAGTGTTGTTTTCGACTATTTTTTCTCAAGGTTGGATATGATATTGTTATAACTAATTAATATGGGGCTTATTTGTTATCATGTTGTTATACCTTGCTTTGGACCCTCAAATTAGATTTGCATTCATGGATAGTTTATTCATGTCGCTCAACTCTGATTTAATATTTGTCAGTGATCTTTCAATAGCTTAATCTTCTTTTGTGGTTCATTAGTTGATGTAGTTAGATTTATTTGTATCCAACTTTTGTTTGAGATTATTTGGTTAGGTTTTTAACAGTTTCCTTGTATGATCATCTTGTGATCTTAAGTGACTAATTTTCTTATGTAATAATTATAGGAAAATATTCTTATTATGTGTTTAAATTATGGTTATAAACCTTCATTATAATTTAAATATTTTATATTTTTAATAAAATCAGTTTTTTATTCAATTTTAAAAAAAATATAATTATTAAACGAAAATAAAATGCATATAAACTTTAAAGAAGAAAATGAGATTCAACTATATGTATTAATTTAATAAAATATTTATCAAAAAAACCTTAATAAAATATATCTACGTTACTTATTTTGGGGAACTTAAAAAGCAGTAAAAAAGGAGCAATGTCTGCCTGCTTGGAGTTTGCACCGCTGCCGGACGTGGTGTCGTGCCTGCCTGCTCGTTTCACTTCTCTTCTTCTTATTCTCCTTTTTAATACCATCGATTTCAATTGTCAAACCAACATATATAACTATATTAGTTTGCATTTTTTGTATGATCTATTTCGAGGAGTAACTTCATACTTGATTATTTTCAATGAATTTTACATTTTAATTGATTCATCAATACATTTTCCGGTACTTTTTCGATAATTTGTATTTTTTCAATGATGACTACATAAACAAAACAAGATCGTCAACGAAAAATAAATGAGTGTCAAGATTATTACGACTCGATTTTACTTATCTCTAATATCATTCCTTTACATGTTTAGAGACTACGTGATATAATTGTTAATGTATCGAAGGTGGATTACTTCTTCTAATACTTATTGTTGGTTGAAACGATGTCGTCAACTTCCCGTTTCACAATACTTGAATAAAGAAAGAATAAATACAGTACATAATCAAATGAATCAACTAAATTAAGATACTAAAATCAATCAACATGTCTTCAATAAAACTTCATTTTAAGCATTGTATATGTTTTGTAAGTTTATTTTAATTGTCGTTCAATTTTTGTTCATATTTTCTCTTAGTTTATTGATAATAAATACATATCGAAAACATAATTACTCGAATTTAAATTTTCTTAAAAAATAATATTAATTAATGGTTCATGACATCTTATGAATTATTTTAGAGTTGAAATTTTTTAATAATGCATGAAGTTTTTATTATATGTTTGATATATGATATTTTAATAATTATTTAACAATATTTTGATACAGTCACGAAAAAATAAAATATGGACTACTATAAAATATTCTTCCCCTAAAAAAGCCCATAAAATCCTAAATTTATGTGGCTGCAAAAAGATAAGCATTAGAAATGGCCCAAAGGACCAATCTCAGCCCCTGCCCAACTATCTTCGAAAGGATATTTCTTCCAAAAAAAAATATTGGTAAACGGTATATTTCATTTGTTGATGACAAAAGAGATAAATGAGAAGGTCGTAAGATAAATTACATGTAATGTTTTTTTTTTATAATTAATTCGGGGTAAGTATAAGATAGAATCTGTTTAAAGATAACTATATTCGTAAATTAAACATATAATCAAGATATTTTCTATAACAATTAACACAAAAAACTAGCCACTTAAAATCATACCAGGAAAAGATGAAAAACTAATTAAGACAAGCTCAAACAATAGGTAGATATGAACATATCTGACTGCTACGATAAACGAACCACAACAGAGGATTTATCTATTGAAAGATCACCGGTAAACGACAAATAAGAGCCAAACATCTTGAAAAAACTATCTACAACAATAGGTTGTGTATCCAAACCCAATTTGAGGATCAAAAACATAAAAGATCAACAACATAACAAATGAATCACTCGTTGCAACGTCAAATACAACCTTGAGAAAAACAAATGAAAAGAATGGTCAAATGACCCAAAAAATAAAAATAAAAAACGTGTTAAACAACAAAGAAAACATATCATAAAGACAAAAACTATCGTTTCATAAAAGCATAGTTACTAGAAGTAAAATAAAAGTAAAAATGCGAGATAAGAAAATAAAGAAATGTCAATGACGACAATTAATACTAAGAATGGTGTTGTCATCTATTAATCAAATATGAGAAAAGAAAACAAGTAGTAGTTTAGAGAAAAGAAAAGGAGCGATTAATTTGAGATTTAATTAATGGTAAATTTTAAATGTAAAAACAATAGTGTATATGTATTTCATAGGTGCCATAGATAATAACCTAATGATGATATGAATCATTTCTCTTTCAAGTTGAGAAAAGAAAAATCAAACTAGGGGTATGAAAGAGCAAGAGGAATAAGCAATGTGGAAATGAAGGCACTTGAATGGGGCTCGAAAGCAACAAACGTAATGCGACTTAATCTATGAAAACTACGGTTTAAACGCAAATCCATGTGAATATGGAACATTTGGACCACCTGCTTCAGCCTTGAACTCATGCACGGCAAACAAAGTCATCCCTACTCTAAGGGCATAGGTTTGGGACCATACCTACCATTACTCATTTAACCTCAACGACTAATTTGCATATGTAGTGAATTTGATAGATTTTAAGTCTGCGAAGTTAGAATATCAATATAAAATATAAAAATATTTAAATTATATAAAAATTTAAAATTTTTATAAGATACTATTATGATAATTTAACATGAAATTGATTCTAGCTCAATCTGACAGTCCAATAAGGTTGTATTTATTTTTATAAAAAAATCGAATTCTGGATATTTGGTAAGGTCAGGTCGAGTTCAAGTGGAGGGTGTAAAACCTTTAACTCAATCCAGGGTAATAGTGTAATTTTTTTGGTATAAATTTATGAATAATTTTTATAATACTCCTAATCTATTTAGTTTTTCTAAATTAGGTTCTTATTTTATAAGGGGCGGATCAAATTTATACTTCAAAAAATTGGGTTAGATCGAGTTCGGATAGAGGAAATATGCTCTTGGGTCTAATCGGATCGGATGAAGGGTATATATTTTTCAAGTTTGATCGAATCGGGTGAAGGGTATATACTTTTCAGGTCGTATCTAATTGGCCAAAAACTCAACTCAACCCAACCCGTTACCATCTCTAAGCGCACTCCTCAACATTCATTCGATCCATCTTGATATATTTAAGGAGTTTAGAAAATTGTTTGATGACATCAAAGTCCTTTAATAGTTTTAATATTAATTTTAGCTTTTTAAATATTTAATAAATATTGGATGAGTTTGTCATGTTTGACGAGCACCGCTGAACACCATTAATTTAATTTATAAAAATTTAAAATTTTAAAGTAATCAACATATAATTATAAATTAGTTAAAATTTTAAAAAATAAATTATTTAAAATAAAATATTAATTGCATTATATTACATAATCTTTTTTAAAACCCTAAATTAGAAAACCCTAAACATTTTTTCTTATCATTGAAGCTACCGCCGTAGTTAGTCTTTTTCATCGGTGAGCTAGTCGTCACCGTTTATCATTCCCCGTCGTTCGAGCAAATTTTAAATTTTATATATTATTATAATTTAATTCTAATTTTGAAAAAATTAACCTTCAGTATTTTCATCATTATTTCTTTCACCGTCGTCCTTCACTGATGCATCGGTCAACATTCCTTCGCTAACATCGTTATCCATTATCGTTTTGCAATTAATAATGACACCAAATTCATACCCAAAAAAAAAATCTTCAATCTCTATTGTCATGTATATTCTATGCTCCGATTTTCCTTTGGCACTTCAATAATCTAATGAAATCTCCACCGACGACGCCTAGTTCCAGTATCATCCACCTTTTTGAGCCTTAGGTTGATGTTGTAAAGATTCAATTAAAATCAAATTAATAAAATTGGCATAAGTTACTAGGATTAAATGTATAATTATATTCATTTTAAGGTAAAACATATAATTATATAAGTTACACTAACCGGGCTTGAACGGCGGCCATGTAGGGAGGGATGAATGGCAACGACTATCTCGTCGGCGAAAGAAGCTAACAGCAGCGGCGACTTCAATGGTAAGAAAAAATATTTAGGGTTTTTTAATTTAGGGATTGATATTTGATCCAATTATTGTTTAAAAAAAGATTATAGGAAATAATATAATTAATATTTTATTTTAAATAGTTTACTTTTAAAATTTTAACTAATATATAATTATATGTTGAGTCCTTTAAAATTTTAATTTTTTATAAATTAAATCAATGGTGTTCAACGATGCTCGTGGAGCGTTTAAAATTTTTTCATAAATATTAAAGCATATATATAATTTAGAGAAAATAACCTCAGTGACCGAAAATGTCTTATAATATACGATTTTAACCAACTTTTTTTGGATTTACCAAAAAAACTAACAAATTCGCAACGCGAACTCCAATTTCGCAACCCAGTTTCTAATTTCGCAACGCGAATCCCTAAATCGCAACACGAAAGTCAAATTCTCAACGCGATAGTCAAATTCGCAACACAAAAGTTAAATTCGCAACGTGATAGTCAAATTCGCAACGCAAATTTGTGAATCGCAACACAGAAGTCAAATTCGCAACGCGGAATTTCAAATTCGCAACTGAATTTCAAATTCACAACTGAATTTCAAATTCGCAACTGAATTTGAAATTCGCAACGAGATTTTCGAATTCGCAACATGAATTTAATTTCGCAACAGGTTTTAGTTTCGCAACACAAATGTTTTGGGTATATAACAACGCAGCAGCAGCAACTCATAACCTAAATCCCTAAATCGCAACTCATTCCATCTCCATCTATCACTCTCTCCGGCGACATCCGTTTCTATATCCAATGACATCCTTCCCCATCTCTAATTGTTTTTTACATAATTTTATTTCTATATAATTTTTCAATGATTTCTCCCCCAAATTATCAACTATCAACTTAATAAAGGTATGTTTTTCTCTAAGTTAGTGATGATATCTAGTTTATAGCTCGTTTGTTTAGTAAATTAATTTACAATTTCTAGAATGAAATCATCTAAAGTTGATAATGTTTGGATTTTTTTTTTGTTTTGGAGGGTCATGGGAGAATGTTCATGGTGTTTTACAATATGTGTCTTTACCCATGAATCTTCAACTAAAACTGTCATTAAAAAAGTTAACTTATGAAACTCTAATGTTATGTATTGCAAAGAAATTGAATTTAGAGCCTCTAAGTGGATTTAGGTTATCTTATCAGATAAAAGGTAAAGTTTATTTGTTAACCGACAATGAAGATGTTGAACGATTCATTGCTTACATTAGTGTTTCGCAAGAATATGATGTTACATTGTATGTTGTTGAACCTAGAAGTAGTGAAGTTGGGTCAGTAATCAACTAAGTTCTTCAACCCCAGTTTATGGTGCTCACAATGTACAACGTTGTTATCAACCTCAAAATTTAATGGTTCCACCACAATTTCATCACCAAGAAAATTTTGTTTCACCACATTTTCAATACCAAATACAATCTCAAACACAATCTCAAAACCCACAACCTTTTCCTAATCCAAATCTCAATCAACTTTCAGCACCAAATTCCAGTTTTCGTATTGATCAGTTAGACAATTTTGAGCCAACAGAAAAAATTGTTAGTACTAGTCAGTATTCGAAATTTGATCTTGGTCAATACCCAGAATTTGATCTTGGTCAATACCCGGACTTTGATCTTGGTCAATACTCAGATTTTGATGATGTGATGGAAGAAGAAACAGACCCTGCATGTAATGATTTTGATATTGGTCAATACCCGAATTTTGATGATGAAACAGTCGCTGCCGAGGAAGATGTTGTTGATGATAATGAAGAGGAAGTTACGACTGTGAATGAATATGTTGAACATCCATTCTGTAATTCATATAACCCTGAAGAAGAAAAAGAAGAAGAAGTCCCCGAAGAAAAGAAAAAGAATAAAATGCCATGGGAGTATAACTGGAGTATGCCAGAATTACTTCAGATACCGGAAGAAGAGTTGGTAAAGATAACAGTTGATTGTTACACAAAAGTTATTCGTATCAAGAAAGATGATTGTTTTGATACAAAAGAAGACTTGAAGATAGCTTTGTATACGAAATGTGTGGAAGATGGCTATCAACTAAAAGTTAACAAATCAAGCAAAGATCGTTTCGAAACAAAGTGTATGATTGACAAAAACTGTACGTGGCGTATAATTGCAAAGAGGATAAAAGATTGCGAAATGTTTCAAGTTAGGACTTTTATTGATAAACATATATGTTCAAGAACTCAAGTTTTTCCTCACCATAGACAGACAAATAAAAAGGTGTTGAGTGGTTTTCTGGCTGAGTTAATATTTTTGAATGGAAGGGTATATCGGGGACATGAAATTATGACTGACATGAATGCTCGGTTCAAGATTAGTATCTCATATTCTCAAGCTTGGAGAGCCAAATGTTATGCCTTGGAATTGTTGAGGGCCAAAAGCATCGTTTGCCCAACTGCCGGCTTATTGTCATAATTTAAAGCTGAAAAATCATGGGTAGGTAACTCATATCTAAACAGATAGAGATAGATGCTTTGACTTGCTGTTTATCACCATTGGTGCTGTGGTTAGTAAATAATTATAATTTTATTGACTCATTTTTGTTAGTTGCATGCATTTTACATTTAAATGATTATATTTCTTGTGTATATGATTTTGTAGATTCGTTCGTTTATTACTTGCATACACCCAATTATTATAGTTGACGAAGCACATTTGAAAGGTCGATGCCTTGGAGTAAACTTATTAGTAGTAGTCATGGATGCTAACAATGGGATACTGCCAATAACTTACGGGGTTGGCAAATCTGAAACCTCTGATTCATGGATATGGTTTATGGGGCATCTTAGGGATTGCATAGGTCCTATTAGCAATCTAAAAATCATATCCGATAGGGCAAACTCAATTGACAACGTTGTTAGAAGGTGTTTCCCAGATGTATTTCATGGATTTTGTGGTGTTCATTTGTACAAAAATCTAAAATCAAGGTCTGTTGGTATAAAAAATCATAAATGGACATACTGAAATGCTGTAAAAACTTATCGGGAAGTGAATTTTAATAAGCATATAAATTGTTTAAGACGTGTTTTGCCTCAATGTGCTCAAACAATAGAAGATGTCGGGTTTGAAAGATGGTCAAAAGTACATCAACTTGGAGCAATATATGGTTTCATGACGTCTAATAGTGCAGAATTAATCAACGCTCTAAGTCGTCATTCCCGGAAATTATCCATTACTATGTTAATGGAGTTTTTTCAAGCCTCTATTCAACAATGGTACTACAAGAAAAGAAACCATGCAGTTATTATTTCTTTAAATTCGTAACTTATCATATATTTTACTAAGTATTATTTATTTAAATTTACAGGAACATTGGAACGTCGTGTTACACCATGGACTGAAAAAAAGATAACGAACGTGTTGTGAAGTCAACGTCATGTTCAAACACTTTGTTTGAAGTATTGGATAATAACTTAAATGGGCTTGTCGATCTAAATGCAAAGACGTGTTGTTGTAAGAAATGGCAAACATCTGGTTATCCATGTGGCCATGTTATAAAAGTTGCTCTTCATCTAAACCAAGATGATTCAAGCGCATACGCTATGGATTGCTACACTACAGAAGTATATCGACATACTTATGCCGAGATTGTCTACCCATGTCCACATCCTTCTGAGTGGGACATACCAGATGACTTACAAACAGTTTTTCCACCAGTCATGGACAGGAGGCTACCTGGCCGACCAAAAAATCATAATCGTATACCGTCTAAGGGTGAAGAGAAGAGGATATCGACATGTAGTCGGTGCAAGGAAAGTGGTCATACAAGGTTGACCTGTGGATCACCAATGCTATCACAATCATCTTTTCCTCTACAAAAAAGTGGATCCTCATCAAAATCCAAAGCTCATATGGTGCCAAGCAAAAGGAAATCAAAATCGCAATCAAAATCAAAATCGCAATCACAACTGGCTTCACCTTTTGGGACTTATTTACTTAGGTGATTTTTAAATGCAAAGGTTGTACTATGTGTATTTTATGTGTGAATGCATACATTTTCAGTTAGACATTCATTAGTAACTTGAGTTTAAACATTGCTATGATCTGTTCAGTTGTTATCATGTTGGGATTTTCTCTTGTGTTTGATTGCTTGGATAGTTGTTCTCTTCCTTCTTCAAGTGTCCTTAGCTTGTATTTATAGCTTGGAATGTGTTTGATGTTGTATATAACTTGATGTTGTATGTTGCGATCAACGCGAAAGTCAAATTCGCAACGCGAAATAAGCGTTGCGATAGTCAAATTCGCAACGTGAAATTGCAAACCAAAAATCGCAACGCTTATTTCGCGTTGCGAATTTGTACCTTCAACATAATGCAGATTGAATTTAAAACAACAAATCAACTTTTACAAATCAATTAAACAAGCAAAAAAATAATTATTATTTACACATCTTAAACAAATCAACTTTTACAAATCAATTAAACAAGCAAAAAATAATTCTTATTTCCTCATCAATTAAACAAATCAAATTTCAATGTAAAATTTAATTAAACAAGCAAAAAAGTGTACCTCAAACTGTTGTTTATGCACAAATACATCAATTTCACGCAGCTCACGTCAGGAATAACCTGCAGAAACCAAACATTTGCTCAAACAACACTTTCTACATATTTAAAACCAATAAACAACAAATTATTGATTTCTAGGTACTTAACCAAACATTTTCAAACCAACAAAGAGTATATATGTTAATAACACTTGCTCAAATTTACCAATTGTTTATGCAAACTTTCAGCACGTGGGTGCAGGTAGGCAACGTCTCGCATATATCGCTCGAGCCATAAAATGCCGAAACCATAAGCCTACTCCCCTAACTCATCCCGTGGAGGTGGAGAACAAGGAGATAAATTTCGTTGCCTCTTTTTCGGTCGCCTATCATGAGGTGATGGTGGATAAGAGGCTCGATGATGTGATGGAATAGGTGATGGTAGAGGTGGAGAAGAGGCTCGATCAGGTGATGGCTCCGGGTGTCGAGCTGTAAAATCGGTCCGATCAGGTGATGGCTCTCGAAGTGGGGGATACTCATCATTCGCCCCATCAAAAAACCGCTTACTAGCTTGCCACCAATCAGTGGCAAGCTCAGCCTGGTGGCAAGCTCAGCCTCTGTGGGTGTCAGCCTCTGTAATGGATAGTTGGCCTCCTAACAATATAAAAGCTCAAACAAAGTTAAACTTGTACTAGTAATAACTTGTTTATATATGGTATTATTTGTGTGTTAATTTACATAATTCATCGTCGTATATGGGAGTAACTCTTCCCAATCCAATATGCGAATCCTCTTCCAGGTAATAGCCCTAGGAATATCATTTGATCTTTTTATCGCATATGTCTGCATGCTGGGGAAAGCCTCAAATATCCAAATCTACAAACAATATAAAACACAAATATTAGTAATTGTTAAATAATTAATTATAATTTTGGAAACATTATATAGAAATTCTTACCTTAAAGGCCCAAGTAAAACCTGTCAAAGTGTATTTAGAACCATCGCCCTGCAAACTTTTTCGGTCCTCAAAGGCAGACGACAACTTCTTCTAGGTATCTTTCCATAGATATAAACCCCACGGAAATAGGTTCCATGCATTTAGGTCCTCTACCAATAATATTAGGTCCTCAGAGATAGGTTGTCTGCCCTCTTTGCCTAAAAAGCCGGCATGCAAAAGTAATAAATGGCATACTCGGACAACATCAAGGTCATCCATCCGAGTAAAATCATCTGTAACAAATAATCTCTTGAAGTCGTCGACTTGTAAAATCGGTTTCGACTTTGCCAGCTCAGGAAAAACCCGAGATAACCATGATGGGCGGGAGATATGACTAGTGTATCGGGTTACTTCATCGTGTCCGAAACGTAGACCAGTGATTAAGCAAAACTCCTCCCGCCCAAAACAAGTATACGCCGGTGCCAGAGGAAATGAAACCATATCTCTTCATCACCACGTTGTATCCTCTTGGGTAGATCGTTAGTCATGGTCTGAAGAAACAAACGTGTCAACATAGCATCTCCACCCGTATGTTGTACTTTCAGCCATGGCCCGAAGCAAGTATCCTCAAACAAATTTCTTTGTAGAGGTGTAAGCGTCGACGTAATTTTAGTGGTTAGGCTTAATTTATTCCTTAAGGTCAATGCAGCCGAAAAAAAATTCTACAAAAACAATAAAAATACCAAGTTAGATATACCAAAAACTACAAATTATACACTATAAACAGACATGATACTAAACAGAGAAAACAAAGCCAAATATGTTTCAAACTAACACGATATTCACAAGCTGTCATTATTCCATCATAGTTCACAAAATGCATCAAATAACATTCCAGAAGTAAGCACTTATATAAACATTTAAAAGGACAACATATAGGTTTAGTGCATGTTCAAAGACAACATAAATGGTAGTAGTTTATTCTTGAAACTTAAATTAGCAACATTGTGAAGTTAGTATTTGTCTTTGTTTTGTCTTTTTGTTGAAGTGATGCAATTCATTCAAGTTTCAATTTGCAGAATAAGAGTAGTTTCTGAAACTTAAATTCACAACGAGAAAATTGCAACGCGAAACTAAAATCGCGTTGCGATTTTCATTTTCGTGTTGCGAATTTAAGTTTCAAAAACTATTCTTCTGCAAATTGAAACTTGAATGAATTGCATTTCTTCAACAAAAATACAAAACAAAGACAAATACTAACTTCACAGGGTTAAAGACTAAACAGTTTAGCAGTATTGGCAGCAACCGAATGAATTTACTAAGCAATCTCAGTGAAATGTTTAATCTTTATATATATTGAAATTACCAGTAAATTTATCATCAATATAAGAAAAATCTAATAATAATACAAAATTTTCAAAATAAAAATAAGAGATTAAAAAACTAACCATCGGTGGTTGATTTTCTATTTCTGACCGTGAATGGTTGTGAGGGTTGCTCTGAGATATGGAGATAGACGGATTTCACCGGAGATGGGGACGGATTTCGTCGGAGATGGGGACGGATGTCGCCATAGAGAGTGAGAGATGGAGATGAGATTGAGTTGTGATTTAGGGTTTTAGGTTATGATTTGCGATAATACTGTTTACATTTGTGTTGCGAAATTAATATTGTGTTTCGCGTTGCGAATTTGACTTTTGTGTTGCGAATTTGGCTATCGCGTTGCGAATTTGACTTCTTTGTTGCGATTTACAAATTCGCGTTACGAATTTGACTTTTGTGTTGCGGATTTGACTATCGTATTGGGAATTTGACTTTTCTGTTGCGATTTACAGATTCGCGTTGCGAAATTAGAGTTCGCATTGCGAATTTATTGGTCATTTTGGTAAATTAAAAAAAATTTGGTTAAAATCGTATATTATAAGGTATTTTAGGTCACTGAGGTTATTTTCTCTATAATTTATTGGGATGTTTAATTCGAGTAGCGTTGAGCGCAGCTGGTCCATGGTATTGGTCGTCACATGGCGCGCACCATGCCCATGGTAGCTGTTAGTATTGGTTCATGGAAAAATCCAAATTATATAGTGGGCCTTGCTTTAAGCTGTTATCCAAATTTCAAAAATTGTCTATAAAGAGTTGGTTGTGAAGACAAACATTTGAAGCCGCTCTCTTGATTAAGATAGTGATGGCAATGTCAAGACAATTCCAATGTAAGAAAAGAAATCATCTTGTTGGGTTCAAATAAAACATGCGTTTAATACAACGTCTCTTTCACTGCAAATACATTAATTTCAGTTTATACTTGTTTGTATTGGATATTATGGAGCAGTGATATCTCTGCATGTGTTCAGTTTTCATTACGAATATGCTCTACATTAATTTATACCATTCAAAATTCCACGCATTAATTCACCTTCTGCTTTCCCTTGCACACTTGCTCATGTTCTGCTCAGATTTGATTCCCCCATTTATTTTATTATAACTTTATTTGTTAGTTACAGTTTTTACAGTTAAGTCAGACCATATTTTATGAAGTTTTCTTTAGCCAGCAGACGAACAAGCCCGTTTGCTGATTAAAGTCGAACTGAAAAAGGAAAGACAATTTAAGGGGAAAAAAACAGCGATTTTCAAATATTTAAGATTAGCAAAAGTGTAAATCTTAATTATATTAATACACTAACATTAAAATATTAATGTTTAATATAAAACTATAGGATTTACGGTAAGAATAAAATAAAAAAAACAAATAATAAAATGAAAGATGAAAGATTGTTTATGCTTTGGTGCTCTCTCTCTCTCTCTCTCTTCTTTAGAGTTTATGTTGTTTTTTATAGATTAGATTAATTTTTTTCTTTGATTTTGTTTAGTCGCAGTTTTGATATTGGTTACCAATCGTCGATTTTTTTTTCTTTATTTTTAATTTTTTTAATATGAATAATTATGTTTACACTTTTTTGACAAAATATGTCTTATTTTATCACTCTTTTGTCTACATTTATTTAAGATATGCAATACATGTTGTATTACTTTCTTATTACATATTATAAAATTACAAAATTTGTAGAATGAATAAGAGAAAAAATAAAAGATAAATAACTACCAATATGAGTGAAAGATACGATCTTATTTTTCAATTATTTGTACATTATAAACTTTATAAAGTCACTATTTATACAATTATAATTGTAGCTATAAAGATAGTGTTACACTAAAAAGAAAGATCAAGGATTTAATGAGTTAAAAGTTGGAATGACATTCATATTTAATAAAACTCATAACAATATTATTTTTCTAATAAATTTTAATATATTGGCTATTAAAACTGAAATAACGCTTTTGTATCATATCAAATTACACTAATATTTAAATTATATAATTTTGAATTACACTTTTACTAAAATTTCGCAGGGTATAATAAGCACAAGGAAGAGTCAACAAAAGGTTGACTCATACAGATGTTTTATATTAGGTTGGAACGTCAGAACCAATTGACTTTCTATTTGGGGGAAGCACAAGTAACTACAAACCATCACATGGCAGTGAAAATGAACATTGAAATTAATTAAACATTGGACGGTTTTGATGAGTCTTATGCCTAATTATATCTCAAGGTCAAAACCATGACCGCCCTTGGATAATACCTGCCATAAATATACGTGTTATGCATGCATGTGCTACTAAAAACACAATAACCAATTATAAATAATATATATATATATATATATATATATATATGGGAAAGCTAACCCTCAAAACATTTCTTCTTCTCCTAGTATAATAATTAATTAACTAAATAGTGTAGTTTTGCGAGGAAAAATGAAAATAATTAGTGGAAAAACTGGGATTTTAATAAATTATTATTATGTCTGCCTGTGCTTTAAGAGGACCAAAAAGGCATGGAAATAAAGGTGGACAGGGTAGGAGTAGGCCACTTATCAACGTGGCGATGTGCATGAATCTTCTTCATTCTGAAACAAACACGTAGACATTTATTTCCTTGCTACTCCAACAACATTAGATCCGGTAATAATATTTGTGTATTACTTTTTAATATGTATTATAAAATTTGCACTTGGTGAGGTATATCCATTCTAAAAAATCTCGCAAACAAAATTTGGTCGTTGGAGTAGTCCAACATAATAATGTCATGTATTTTTATCAAAATAATAATGTCACGTATTCCATTAATAAAACTAGTATTCAGCATGTATTTTTATATCAGAAAATTAATAAATATCAGAACAAATATAAAACAAATTATAATATATATGTCAAACTTTATATAATTAATATTTTCTTAGTAACCTTTCTTAATCATTGATAACATATACACACTTGCAGATAGAATTGCTAGAATCCCATAATATCAAAGGAGAACAACACTCATTTTAACTATCGATGTCACTCAATGAGTTCTAATTAAATAATTATATTTTAGATTTACAATATAAATATATTAAACCAATAATTTTAACATATTATTCAAATATATTTAAAGTGAAAGATCAATTAGATTATAGTTGACAGTAAGAGGTGTTAAATAAAATGGTTAACCGTAATTAACAAATAATTAAGCTTACCATAATTCGGGAAGAACATTACTTTGTCTTGATCGAATCGTCATTAACTTATATGGTATTATATATAAGAGAATACTTCATGTGACTTATAGTAAACTATACCTCTATATTAAGGGAATCTCGAAGGGTTTTCCTTCCAACACGTGTCCTTCCTAAACCTTTTAAGCAAGTTTTATGCATCAGATACTTCGGCAGAACATGAGACGGGTGATTACTGACCTACCAACTTGGCATGGAAGTGTTGTTTCATGTTTTTTTATTATTATTTGATTCTTTAGTTTTAATTAATTTGATTTTTATTCATTCTTTTAATTATAATTTTTTAAAAGATGGGGTTTCATGATGATTTATAAGTTTGTTTATACTTCATAAATAATTTGAAAAAAAATTAAATTCATTATTAACTAACTATTTTATTATATGATTTATATTGACACGTATATTAATTTTTTTATTTATATTTAACTTAAAATAATCGGTATTGACAGGTCAATGTTGCACTTATATTTAAATAGAGATATAAAATACGATTTTGTTATTTTTATTTAATTTTAAATGAATAATTAAAAGGGTTAGCACCCATTAGCGTTGTCAACACGTTCCCAATCGGTTGAGTATTTATACTGAACTAACTGTAATTTTTTTAATATTTTTTAAATGATGTATTTAAAATAGTTATTTCATTTAGTGTGATGATGAAAGAAATATTATTTAATTTCAATTGATATTGATTAATTTATACATTAACCTAAATAGAATAATTTTAAACTAGTTAATTGCATCAAATGTCCTCAAAGTATGACCCTCATTTTAAACAAATCCATAAACTTTTAAATGTTTCAATTTCACCCCTAAACTATGACTATCATTCCAAATTAGTCCTCAAACTTTTGAACATTTCAATTTTATCCTCAAACTATGACATTCATTCTAAATTGGTCCCCAAACCTTTTGGACATTCCAATTTCATCCTAAACTATACATATATACTAATCACATCCATTGTTAATAAAATCATTAGGCCAATTTATATTATTTTATTTTTGAAAAATAAAATAAAATTTAGGTTAAACTATGATTGAAATTAATTACATATTTGGATGAGTTTAAGATGAAATTAGAATATTCAAAAGTTCGGGGCCCGGTTTAGAAAGAGAGTCATAGTTTAGGAATGAAATTAAAATATTTAAAAAAATAAAAATTTATTTAGAAGGAAAGTCCTAGATTGAAAATGAAATTAAAATGAAAATTATAATTTGAAGATATGTTTTTTTTTAACTGACCCTATTCCCATATGTAATGGGGGTAAGGAGGAAGTAGGGTAGTATGTTGCCCCCAAAGTCAGTTTGAGAGCAGCTTCCGTGGAATACCTCCGTTATGAATTGCCCTCAGTGAGACTCGATCCCACGACCACAAGGATAAGAGCCTTGCGCTCTACCAACTGAGTTAGATGGACAATTCTTGAAGATATGTGATGCATTTAATTCAAAATTTTATAGCAGAAATATGACCACAACAATTTTTTATTTTTTATTATGTGGATAAACACAAAGAGAAACCGTATTAAAATGCTGCGGGCTTTTGGGGTTTGGATGAGGGGCGGCACCTAGAATTCCGAGAACCCTATTCACATTATTATTAAAACCCCATTTTAAGTGTTACAAAATATAATAATAAAGGGACAGTAATTGCCACAAGCAAAGCTTTGGTTGCGCCAGGTGCAAGGCCCCTAACATGCTTTCTACATTACTTCTATTTCATTCGTATTTTACCCACCCCATCAACTCAATATGGCTGTTGGCATTTGTTCTTTAACTACATATTTTAGGTTTTTCGGTTTTAGTTCATGCATATGCTACTTATAATTTTTTAATTTAGTTGATATCAAAACTTAATACAATATTAATTTAATATTAATTATAGTTGATTTAATAAAATAAAGTATTATATTTTTGTTTAATGGCACGTGAGACCCTTAAAATTTTTTCATGAAAGTAATGTGATTCTTGAACTAATTTTATATTTAAAGTGGTAATCGAATTCAGAAAAGCCCAATGTGGTCCTTTAATTGATAATTTTCGTCTTTGATAGTTACGATACTGACTTGACAACTTATAGTACTAACACGACTCACGATAATATATAATACTCAGCCTATGGTGATTGATGATGTGATCTAAGTTGATTTTTTGGTAGAGTTCAATGGTCAAATTAATTTTTTAGACTTCAAGGGCTTATTTGATTTTTTAAAAAGAAAAATATTTTTTTGAATTAATGTAAATTTGAATAAATAAATTATTAATGAATTAATTTTATAAGTAATTAAAAATAATCGATGTTCTTTCTATGTATCACCATAACCGCTGTTTGTTATATTCTTTTTGTAAGGGGAAAGATGAAAGAATTGTTTCGTATTTAATCTCGAACTAATATAGATAACAATTTAATATTTTTTTATTACTCTACTCTACTTATAGTTCAGTCAACACTCTTAATATTTCCATACATATTATTTATAGTATACAAGTTATTGAATAATCATAGTTCATCATTTTTGAGTTTAAGAATAAAAATATAACTTATATTTAATGGTTTATGAGACTCTTATTTTTTTTAAATATGTGATTCTTTTAACTTATTATATATATATACTTTATGATTTTTACATGAAAAATTCAATATGACGTTTTGACTAACAATAATTATTGTTAAAAGTTACAATATTAATATGAAGATTCACAATATTGATATGATGTTTAACATGTGAATGATAATATAAAATAAGTATTTAACGGATTATTTTTAAAATTTAAAGACTTATTTAATCTTTACAAAATTAAAATGAATAAATTATTTAAAATATAAAAAGATTTAAAAAATTATGAAAACATTTAAAAAAAAGTAAAACTACTGAAAATATTATTAAAATTTTGAATAAAAATTATTAAATTTAAAAATATTAGGAGTTATAAAATGAAAATTATTAGTTATTAAAGAATTAAAATATTTATAAAGCACTAAAAATTCTTGAACACTTTTATCGAAAAAGACTTCAACTATTACTCCTTAGTTTGAGTTTCCTTGACCATATTTTCAGTTGAATCAACCTTGCATTAGAGTAATAGTATATTTCAATTAGGATTGCATTATATGATCACGATTCTACCATACATGTATTTTCTATTTCACCATAAATCAATTTTATGATACGTATACTTACGACATCTCTCTTTATGCATTACGATAATGATTTCTCAAACGACACAACCTTTACCTCAATAATGTTATCCTTTGATCAAATTATTCCATGAATTGAATTTTACTTAACTGTCTACGATTATATTACGTATATCTGGCGTAAAAATTTTGTATAAGGGTATCACCTTCGTATTAAATATTTAGATTTAAGTCTCCTCATTCTAAAATGTGGAATAAAATAACACGACTGAAACATAATGATCATATGCTTGTAATGTATTGTATGTCCCATAATAAGTCTTATTCTTTTACTCTCTTTTTATGGGGTCGATGACTATTCATAACTATTATTTTAACATCAAAAAAGAGTTTGATATCACACCATATTTTTTGTTTAAAGATTAAATAAGTCATTAAACTTGTAATTAAAATTAATTATGTCTTTAAACTCAACCAAAAATTTAATTGTACCATCGAACTCGACAAATAGAATCAATTTAGTCTCTCTATCATATCACAATTCATAGATGAATTGTCATGTCAGCATCACATACGCTTATGTCATCATATCTAATTGTCACGTTAGCATTGTTAATTGGCATATCAACATCATAACGATCAACGTTGACTAAAAAGTGAAATTTATGCGATTGAATGAGTTTGAGAATATAATTAATATAATAAAAATTAAAAAAAAATTATTGATTGAAATTATTACAGAAAAAACAACACCTTAAACCCTTAAATTATTGATGGAATATCCCTTATTAATGACTTTCAATTATTGAGATACACTCTTTTTTGTAATAATTTATCAAGTTGTTAGCTTTCATGCTATCTAACATGTGATTACATAAAACACAAATTAATATATAACGGTGTCAACTAATTGCAAGGTGGCTTGACTTGTTTAGTTTTAAGATTTCTATAATATTTTCAGTTAACCGTTAGCCATAATTATACTGTACCCTTGCTTCTCTTGGAACAAATATCTTAATGTTTTAATAATAATAAAATTGTAAGTGAATAAACTTAAAATTAATATAGTATAACAAATAATGCAAAGTATGAACATAATTTTAGACATGACGGGAAAATATATAATGTCGTAAAACTATATATTTAAAAAATAAATATAATATTAAATGAGCTATTAACGTGTAAAATTTTGTTTAAATTATAATACTTTTTATACACAAAAATAATACGAATACAATCAGAGATGGATGTAAGATTTTATGTTTAAAGTGTGAACTTAGAAAATTATATTAAAAATTTAAAGGTGAAAAATTATAAAATTTAAGAGGACGTGAAATTAGATCATCTTATTGTCACCCTTAAACTGTCGTGGTGTGCATTCATTTACACCATTTGGGAATAAAGGAATCGTAGGATTTTCAGAGGCATTAGCAGATCAGAGGATGATATAGTTTAAGCAGACTATAGGTCTCCATTTAAGCAATAGAACTATCAATAGATTAGATAGCACTAATTTATTTCTTTGTAATCAATGGGGTATAGCTTGATTTTTGTTGTATAGGTTCTCCTTATTTTGTTCCTTTCATTGGATTGTTTTTGTAGCAGGTTCCTGCCTTCTTGGATAATAAAACTTACTTATCCAAAAAAAAAATTAGATCATCAATAAGAAAATACAAAAAAAAATCTAAACTACATAAGAATTTAAAATTTTCAATGGATACAATCCAACATTACCTCGATCCATTTTGAATGCAATATTTTTCACATTAAGGGGTTGTTTGTTTACTTCAGAATGATTAAGCGTTGAATGATTCAAATGCTGAATGATTCAGAGGCTCTGTATGAATTAGCTCTGAATGTGACATATTGTTTGATAATGGCTCTGAATCATTCAGAATGTACTTATGTGCTGAATCATTCAACACTGTTTTGTTGAATCATTTAGAGGTGAGAAACAAACACGCTGAATGCTAAACCAAACAAATAGCCCCTAAGTTTTTATTTCAAACGATTTCAATATACATGTTCGTATGATTCTCACAATCAAATATATATAATAAAATATAATCAAAACTAACTTAATTTCGATTACACTCATTTAATTGAAATTTTAAACAACACCGATATAATTATTCAATGATCAACTCTCCTTTCCCTTTGAATTGGAAGCTCTACATTGATCTTGGGCTTCAATCATCATACACACACAATCGAAGGGTACAATAAACAGTCAACCAAAATAATCAAATATTATTAAGGCTGATGAAAATGAAAGTAATTACTTTTAGCATTTTTTTTCCTGCCTTTATGACACATTTTCTCTTCTTTTAGCATGTTTTCGATCTTTTTATCAGTCGTTTGAGCATTCTCTTTCTTTAATTTTCTCAATGTTAGATTTGACATTGTCTCGATCGATCAAGATGCCACTTTTTTTTATCTTGATGATATTCTTTGCTTTGGAAACCCATATTGAATTTGGATACGCAATTTGATTTCGAATATAGTTTTTTCATGATATTTGACTCTAATTTACGATGGTCGGTGTTCATTTAGTAGTTAGATCCCTTGTTGTGGTTTGCTTGTCAATGCAATCAGATTTGTTTATAATTGTATCTATATTTTGTTCGATGAGTTTTTAACTTTTTCCTCGTATGGTCCTTACATGATCTCAAGTGGCTAGTTTATTGTATCAATTGTTATAGAAAATGTTTTAATTATGTGTTTAGTTTATATTTATAATTATAAAGCTTCATGGTAATTTTAAATATTTACTCTTTTTCTAATAAAACTATCTCCTATTTGAATGAAAAACTGAACTTAAATTAAGTAATGAGTTTTGTGAATCACTCCTCCAAATATACCCAGTTCTTTTTAATTTAAGCTCTTTAGCAAGAGAAAGTGACATCTCTCATGCTGGATCTTGCTGCAAGATATACAAACAAAATCATGCAAATAAAATATGTACGTCAGATAGATAACTATATGTTTTAATTTGTTCATGAAAACTAAGTGACAAACCACAATATTTATGCCACAACTCACAACTGCAACCAGCAAAATGCATCTTACAGCACAAACCATATTTCCTCAGATTTTATTCTTTCAAATAGGTTGTAATATTCATATTTCCCCCTCCCCCCAAAAAAATCCGTCCACAACACTGTAATCACTAATACTAATCCAATTAACTTCAAGGGTATGAAGAATCAGCAAAAGAATCCTTCCCTCTAAAATAAATAGGCAATTTGGGTACCAATCATTTCTACTAAGATTTATGTTCCTCTCAAATCCAAACACATGACACTAAACATTCCAATTCAGATTAATTGATATTGTCTTGTAGCTTCGAAGGTTTTGGACTAGAAGATCTTCTAAATCTTTCCAAGCTTCTAACTAATGACTTGTTAATGGAAATTAAATTATTTAATATGTAAAATATATTATTTTCAATGTGCTCATATATAATATTTGTTGAGGACTTTGATTGAGGCTTTGCCATATATTCTTCGAGAGCTCTCATGTTGTCATGTGCTTTCATATTCCTTCTATCTTGTAATTTATAATATGCATGTAATTGAAACTATCATTTGACTATTAGTCTTTTATTAGAATAATCAGTTAGGACCAAAACACTTATAATTTAATTATTCAACAGATCGAAATTCAATTTAATTTAACAAATTAAAACGATTTTAAACTTGGGTTAAATTTTTTCTATAATCATATATATTTTTTATACAAGTGGAAGGTACAATTAAATATAGGAGAATTAGGCTTTGAATAGTGGTTAAAGTTTTATATTATACTTTTGCATATGGAATATTTCTTAAAATTTTACCTTTTACGATATTCTAATAATAATAGTAATACAAAATGTGAAAGTAGTAGGTGACATTAGTGTGCATGTATTTTTTATACATATGCTACTTTGAGCTATTCAAAAAAAAATATGCTACTTTGAGAGAGAGAGAGAGAAATGGTGAGCTAATTTTTTTTAATGAATGATAATTATGGAGATGGGACTTCTTGTAATCTTTTGGGGCCCTCTATTAATCATGATACGAGCCTAAACTTTGCATAATTTTTAATAAAAGTTTATATTTTTTATACTTTAAAATTTAAAAATATTTCTAGACAACCCTAAAACCTAAAATTATAATCACACAAATCCATATATATTATGAAGGTAAAAATAAGTGTTGAGAAAGCTTCCCCTTTATTTCGCTCGACTCATATTAAAAGTAGAAATAGGGGTTTGAGAGAGAACTTAACCCTCTTTAATGGTAAATTTTAAAATTTAATTAGTTTGAGTCTGATTTATGGTTTGTTAGTAGTCTTTCAGCAGTTTGATCTTTTTTGTGGTTCGTTTGCCAATGCGATTAGATATGTTTGTATCTATCTTTGTTCGAGTTTTTTTTATTAGATTTTAATCTTTCCTTGTATGGTCCTTATGTGATCTTAAGTTGTTATTTTTGTTTCAATTATTATAGGAAATTGTTCCAATTATGTGCTTAATATACAATTATAATTATAAATCTTTATTGTAATTTAGAATATCTCCTATTTTGAATAAAATTAGTGATTTCTCTAAAAAAATTAAAATTAAAAAATAATAAATTTATATTTCACCTAAAAATTAATTTTATTTCGACATCTAAAAATTTATAATTTAATTTTATGCAAAAAAATTTCGTTTCACCCTAATTTTAGGATAGTTGAAGTCAATGAGCCAACCAAGAAGGTCCTAGACAAATATATATATATATATATATATATAATATGGGGCAAGATCCAATTACATAGTATTTATATATTTTTTAGGATCGTTGGATGAGGAGAATCAAAGGTTGAGATTAACAGTATGAAATGTGAAGATATTAACTGGAAAAAAATAATGAGTTAATCTCAGCTTTTGATATCTCCTCATCCAACGATCCTTAAAAGGTGTAAAACTTAAAAAATTTACACTAAGTGTAAGTGAATCCTAATCTATATAATACATATGGAAAGATTAGAAGCATATGTAGAGATTCTACCAAACTTAGTAAAATAATGGATTATAAAATAATATTATTAAAAATAATTATATTTAAATATACTAAAATCTATAAATTTTCAAGTTAATTAAAATTTCACGAACTTGGATTGGACGGAGGGTTTGAACATTAGCTCGGTAAATGAATCAAACGAATATCAACAAAATTAAATATGTTCATATTCGTTTGTTTAACTTTAACTGAATAAATAAACGAACACGAACAATTAAACGAATACATTTTTTTGATTGTGTTCGTTCGTTAAGAAATGTAGCTTATTATGTTTGTTCATAATCATTTGTTAAAATGATAAATGAACGTAACGAACATAAACGACTCAACATAAAATATATAAATAAACGAACATAAATATAAGTTTAATTAAGTAAACGAACATAAACGAATGTATTATCGAACGTTCACGAACGAGCCCTTTATTCATATTTGTTCATGTAATTAAATGAATAGAAAATCTTATTAATGTTCGTTCATTTAATAAATAAACTAACATAAGTAAATTTTTGGCAGAATGATTCGCTAAACGTTGAATCCGTTTACATCCATAATTAAAATAGTGTGGAGGGGTGAGAGAGGAAGGCAATTGATATTCATATATTATGTGGCAATGGATGACAACTACAACTTTTGATTAAGCGTGACTAATATTTATAATTATAGATGTTAGCAAAATTAGCTTTCGGAGTGTATACTTTATAAATAAGGTTGGCATTGCCATTATATTATCGAAAAGGGCTTATGAATGAATATTTCGTACGCGCAAACTCGAATTTCAGTCCTACCAAAAGCAACCTACACCGCCGACTGCCCAAAAAAAGGATTTATAATCCAAGCCAAAAGGTTAGAGAAAAAAAACAACGTTGGGTGTGGAGCGATGCAAGGCTGTGCATGGGATCTGCCTATCATTAACTTTCCTCCTCCTATCTTTTGCACTTTTAGCTTCTTCTCTTTCGACCCTACTTTACTTGAGCCTTAACATTATCAATCGACCACAGATTATAATTCTCCAACTAAATCAGAAAAGATAAATTACCGTCAACCAATACAATATAATCGTTCCATCAACCATAATAATAAACAAAAACCCTAAACCTCAAAAGAAGGAATATAATGCGATGCATTGGAGCGTGTCAAAGTCACAAGCATTCACCGAAAGCGACATTGTTTATCGGCCTTCCACGTACCTTGAATGTTTCAGAATCGTGTGTTCATATACTTTGAACCTCTAGATTATACATCCCTCTACTTTACCATGCATAAACAATATTCTCTCTTCCCACTCACATATATATTTATCCAAATTCCTAGCTTTTTTTCCCTCGTTGCTCGATGTGCGTGATAAATATGTGTGCAATATAATATTATACCCTTTTCTTCTTTAAAATAGATTATAACGCCATATTTTTTAGAAGAAAAAAATCAGGCAAATGAATCATATGAAGGTTCAAAGGTCTAATCATCGTTGTGATCCCAAGGCCATTGAGCAAATTTGTTGAAGACGTGGTAAGTCGGCAGAAAGGGGCTTTTGTGGGTCGAAACTGCCTTACAAGTCGCAATCCCTACGGCTATTGAAGGGGGGCTCATGTGGGGGCACTCTACCCCACGATCGTGACACTGTAAACCAACTTCACTCGTCTAATCCACGTGGGAACATCGCCTACATACTACTCAGCACCCTCTCTTTTCCACGTTGGCATAGATTTTGAATTATTTAATTTATTCCCCCATTTTTATTTTTTTTATCTGTCATGAAAGAAGTCTATTCTAGTGGGTCCATTAGAATCATAAGAGGATGTAATGTCAATTTCTTTGCTTCCTAATTCTCTACTTCATCTTTGGTTAATTTAACCCATTTTACCTCAAATGTGATCTTATCAAACTTCGCTTACTATTAAAGTTTATTAAGTTGGTAGTAGGGTGAATAACAACTTTATTTATTTTTTTTTTAAATTTCAAATTATTCAAGTTAACAAATTTTTAATATAAATTTTGAATCTGAATTAATTTTAAATTTACAAAGATCGATTAAACGAAAAATTGAAAATTAGAATAGAATCGTTTTTATTATTTTTTATAATTTGATCACGATCAATACTTTTTTCCTCAAAAATATATTTTTTTAAAAATAATATTATAAAAGTATCATATAATTTTTGATGATATTTGATTTAAAATAATATTATACATCTCATTTATCCATATAAAAAAGAATACTAAGTACTATATATGTATATTATATCTTCGATTTAAATTTTATAAGCTCGACTTGATAAAATTTTAAATTAAATTTAAATAATAAAACACTACTTATAAATTCGATTGAATATTTATCCCTAATTGGTGGAGCATATACAATAATTGATATAGAAATAATATGGAATCTCAAACTTGCAATTAAATTTACAAGCACATTTGATGTTGGGAATCAAAAGCATTGAAACTCCGTGTTCCCATTGGTAACCCAAGTTTCCTCTCTTCTTGCTTATTTTATACCAATCTACTTTGTTTAAGCATAATATGAATATAAAATCTATTGAATTATTCCATAAAATAACAAAAGGTAACCATTGGCTTATGATTTGAGACTGACCCCTTTATTTTAACATGGCCCTTTCATTAGCAGCTCCCCTATTTAAGCAGCCCCCATCCCATCCTCTCCCTCCAAACCAACAACAACAACAACCAATTCTCTCCTTAAAAAAATCAAAGATCATCTTTTCTTCTTATTATTTCTCTCTAATCTCAACTCTTTCTTGTGTTTATAAAAGCTTAGTCAAAGACAATGGAGAATCTGTTTCGTCTTGTTGATCAAGACCAAGATTTGTTTCAGCCTAAATGGACTTTGGTCAATGGTCCGATTATCGTTGGTGCAGGACCATCGGGGCTGGCAGCCGCCGCTTGTCTAAAGGAACAAGGGGTGCCCTTTGCTGTGGTCGAAAGAGCTGATTGCATTGCATCTTTGTGGCAAAAACGAACCTACGACAGGCTAAAGCTTCACCTTCCAAAACAATTCTGCCAACTCCCTAAACTAGCTTTCCCAGAGGACTACCCGGAGTACCCAACAAAGAGACAGTTCATTGAGTACCTCGAGTCATATGCCAAGCATTTTGATATCAACCCAAAGTTCAATGAGTGTGTTCAGTCAGCTAGGTACGATGAGACCAGTGGTTTCTGGAGGGTGAAGACAGTTGGCTCGAACAAGACCGAGCTCGAATACATTTGCCGATGGCTTATTGTGGCCACCGGCGAAAATGCTGAGTCCGTGATGCCAGACATTGAAGGATTGTCTGAGTTTGGTGGTGACGTTATCCACGCTTGTGATTATAAGTCTGGTGAAAAATTCAAGGGGCAGAAAGTACTTGTCGTCGGCTGCGGTAACACCGGGATGGAAGTTTCTCTTGATCTTTGCAACCACAATGCTTCACCTTCAATGGTGGTTCGCAGCTCGGTAAGTCATCAGAAAAAAAAGTTTCCTTCTCGGATATTCTTTCAAGAAGAATGAATTCTAATGTTCTGTTTATTTGTTTTTTTCCCATACAGGTTCATGTCTTGCCAAGAGAAATTTTCGGGAAATCGACATTCGAATTGGCTGTTTTGATGATGAAATGGCTACCCCTTTGGCTTGTTGACAAGCTCATGTTGATTCTGGCCTGGTTGGTTCTGGGAAACACTGAAAAATATGGACTCAAAAGGCCATCAACTGGTCCATTGGAACTCAAGAACACACAAGGGAAAACCCCTGTATTGGACATCGGTGCATTGGAGAAAATCAGATCAGGTGACATTAATGTCGTCCCTGGAATCAAGCGTTTCTCACGTGGTCAAGTCGAGCTCTTTAATGGCGAAAAACTCGATATCGATTCGGTTGTTTTGGCTACCGGATACCGCAGCAATGTTCCCTCATGGCTTCAGGTGAGAAATATTCTATTTTCCTTGCAGATTTTAATTTATAAGTCTATACATAGATTAGACCAATGGACTAATGATGTAACATGATGATACAGGAAGGTGAGTTCTTTGCTAAAAATGGATACCCAAAGGCACAATTCCCACATGGGTGGAAAGGGAAAGCTGGGCTTTATGCAGCTGGGTTCACCAGGAGAGGGCTCTCAGGTGCTTCCTTAGATGCCATGAGGATTGCACAAGACATCGGCACTGTGTGGAAAGAGGAAAATAAGCAGCTCAAAAAGAGAAGCATTGCTCGCCATAGACGCTGCATTTCACTTTCACAGTTCTAAAAACTTATAATAATCCTCACCAACAGCTAGGAAATTAGCTTTATTCTTGTAAAAATAATGATACTCACCAAAAAAAAAAATGGGAAAGAAAACAGGTAGCACAGGCTGACAGAGCCCTCTCCAAAGGCCCAAGTTTTGTTTTCTTTGGGCATTTTGTATAACGAGAATGATGGGGCATCTAATTTTTACTTTTGGTTCTTTTAACAGTGTTTGTACCATAATTCCTTAAGTTAAATGATACAGCTTCCTTTCTCTAGATTCCATCATTGCTGGGTCTCTTTAAGGTTCCATTCATAGTAAAAAGGGTGAAAGTGTGGCATTAAAACAGTTTTGCAGTTCCCAAACTCTTTATCTCATGGAAGGGTGCATTACAAATAAGCATCAAATGAAAAGGGTAAAGAAAGGCCCACTGATTCAATGCTTGAGATTTGCAAGTTGCCCCCCCCCCAAATAAGGTTCTAATCGAAAGTAGGACCCTATGGAACCCAGCTCCCACCCTTACCCACTACACACCACTATTCCCTTCATTCCTAAAATTCTTTGTATTATTGTTGTTATCTTTTTTTCATTGACCAAACATATTGTAAATGAATAATCCAAGGCGGCACATGGATTCGAGCAGACCACCCTCAAAGCTCTCATGTCCTAATTATCTGTTTTATGTATATTAACTCAGAAGCTCATTAAAAAGAAAAAGGGGAAAACCTTAGAAGTCCATAAAGCTCTGTTTACTTGTAAGCGAACTACCTGTTTTAAGTATATTATTTCATTGGCTGCTATTGTAATCTTATTACAAATATATTATTCAGTTAGTAGTGTGGGATTACCAAGTTTAGAGCAAATCTGGGATTTTAACTCTTTTCTTCACGAGGAGCAAACTTTCTGCATGAGATCTGTCTCCAGGCATCATGAATATTATTAAACACGTAGATCTGGTAATTTTAAATACAAAACTAAAACGTTTTACAAATTGTTAATATATTTCTTTAACAGAATAAAGTTAAATCATGCCAATGAATACTCAGTTCTAAAACGGATAAGGCAAATTCATATCTGTGAAGCTTATTACAGACAAAAGACTAATCAAACTCCTCTCCACATAACAACTGCGCCCGCTATTTGGAATTTTTACAATACATCAAACATTGCTTTCACCGAACACAAAACTCAAACTTCCCTAAGCTTGTGTTTCCCAACACCCTCTTGTATCCACTACACACTGGAGTCGAGTTTCCTTCTGAATTTTATGTTAAAGGGCAAACTTTTAAGATTTTAGGAGATCCCAGCCTTGAGCCAATTGGTATTGTCTGAGATTCAAGTCCTTGCATTCTCCCATTTCAAAACCAAGTAAAAGCCATGGGGCATTTTCTCTTCACAGTCCCAATATATACAACATACAAGAGACAGCCCGCATTGAAACTAACTCAGAAATTAACAACAGGGTGCTTTGGACAACACTGATATACATAGTAATGCATGTTTCTAGTCCCTTATAATTTGTACGTAACTGCTAACACACACATGGGATGGTTACCTTTTTCCTTTGTCAAAAACCCCTTTACAAGGGACCCATCCGCTTCATCTAGGACAAAACCATAACCTGCAACTCAGAACTTGTTTCTTCACATGCTTGTGTCCTCCGGCGAGGTGGACCTAAACCAAGCAATGAACATTACTAAGAACATGCAAATTTATAGGGAGGGGAAACAAATAGTTTGTCCAATGGCCTAAGCCTTGAATCGCTCTGTAACATGGAAGCAGCACCTACAAAATCACAATTTCTCCGGATTGATCTTGCCAAGTTGTAACAGCATCACACCCAGGGATGGATGTAGGATTTCTGTTAGGGCGAATTTCTAAAACTTTTAACGAAAATAAACTTATAAAATTTTAAGATGAAAACATATTATAAAAAAATTACAAAAAAATATTTAAAATATGAAAAATTCTACAACGCTCGTCAAGTGTAGAAGAGCACGATTAAAGATTATCACTATTAAATTAATTTATAAAACGTTAAATTATAAATTACTAAACGTATAATTATAAATTAATTAAAAATTTAAATGTAATTAATTAAAATACAATATTTATAAAACAATAGTGTTTATAATCTTATTTTAATTATAATTAGATCAAATATTAATTTGAGAAATTTATAAACCCTAAATTATTTTCATAGCTTTAAAGCCATCATCGTTGTTACTGTCGTCGCCACCGTCGTCGTAGCCATCGCTGTCATTGTCGTCGTCCCCACCACCGTCGTCGCCGCCATCAGTATCATCTTTCACCGTCAATTTAGTCTTTGTCGTTCGACGCTGGTGAAAGATGATACCGATGGTGGGACGACGAAGGTGACAGCGATAGCGACGGCATGAGCTTCAAAGGTATGAAAATAAATTAGGGTTTATAAATTTCTCCAATTAATATTTGATCTAATTATAATTAAAATAACATTATAAAACTAATATTTTATTTAAATTAAATTACATTTAGATTTTTAATTAATTTATAGTTATACGTTTAATACTTTATAATTTAACGTTTTATAATTGCTTAATACTGAAATAATTAGGGTAATTTAACATTATAAAAACTAATATTTTATAAATATTTTATTTTAATTAAATTACATTTAGATTTTTAACTAATTTATAATTATACGTTTAGTACTTTATAATTTAACGTTTTATACTGAAAATAAATAAGGGTTTATAAATTTCCCAAATTAATATTTGATCTAATTATAATTAAAATAACATTATAAAAACTAATATTTTATAAATATTTTATTTTAATTAAATTAAATTAAATTATATTTAGATTTTTAACTAATTTATAATTATATGTTTAGTATTTTATAATGTAACGTTTTATAAAGGCTTAATGCTGAAATAAGTGTCTAAATTATGCATCGAAAAACGATTTAGTGCCTAAAGATTTTTTCCTAAAAATAGGTACCTAACGATTTTTCCATTACCATTTTAGGTGTTTGGACATTAACTGTCGTTAAAAATATCTGTTAAGTGACATGTGTCATATTTTGGTAATTTTGATAATTTTATTTAAAATAAAAAACAAAAATTATATTTAAAAAAACTTTAATTTTTTCATATCTTAAAAAAACCCAAGACTTTTAAAACTTTAATTTTAATCTCGTTACCACCTCCAGCCGCAACCAACATTGTTAATTAGTTGAACACCCAACGATGTGTTACTCGCCAGTAGCCCACGAACAAAATCCTCATACTTTCGCAACCAATCGAACACCCAAAAATGGTGTAAATGAAATATTTCAGTTTAGGGCTTTGAATGATTTATGTTTAGGAATTTATAGATTTAGGGATATTTATTGTTCGACCGGTTGCAAAAATATGGGGTTTTCATCGTGGGTGGCTGGTCAGTCACACATTGTTGGATGTTCGACCGATTAACGGTGTTGTTGGCGGTCGGAGGCGGCAAAGGGATTAAAATTAAAGTTTTAAAAATTTTGTTTTTTTTAAGATTTGAAAAAAAATAAGTTTTTTAATTTTAAATAAAAAATTTCAAAATTATCATAACGTGACGCATGTCATTTAACGGAGATTTTTAACGGTGTTAACGTTTGGGTACCTAAAATGGTAATAGAGAAAACGATAGACACTTATTTTTAGTAAAAAATTCTTTAGACAAAAGTTTTTCGAGGCATAATTTGAACATTTATTTTTATATTAAGACTTTTATAAATTAATTTAATAGTGATCATCATTAACAATACTCATACGTATTAGTCGAATATGGCAACGTCATCTTTAAAATATACAATAATTTAAAAATTTTAAGAGGAATTATCCCATCCACACCCCTCCGTCTATTCCTGACTTGGTTTATCCTATCCAGGGACTAAGGGTGTAAACGAGCCGAGTCGAGTTCGAGTATTGATGTGCTCGACTCGAAAACTCTGAAATGAAGCTCGACTCGACTCGAAAACTCGCAAGCTTAAAATTTTCAAGCTCGGATCGAACTCGAAATCCTGAACTGAAGCTCGTGAGCAGCTCGAAAAGGCTCGAAATGAAGAAAAAAAAATCTTAAACTTAACTCGATTGAAGCCTCAAACTCGAATATGAACCTTAAATATATGAAAATTTTACTATATATTTTTTAAAAAAATCAATACATAAATATTAATATATTATATTTTCGAGCTGCTCACGAGCTTTCCGAGTTAAATATCAAGTAGCTCGTTTTGGCTCGTTAAGAACTCAAGTCGAGCTCGAGCTCGAGTCCATTCGATCCGAGTATTTATCGAACCTTAATCGAATCAATCTCGAGTAGCTCGCGATCTATCTCGTCTCAAATAACTCGCAATCTGTCTCGTCTCATTTACAGCCCCACCAGGACTCACATAGGACAAAGGACAGACAAAATATTTACTTCCATTACTAGTTTTTATGGTTAGTTCGAGGGGAAACTGACTTGACAGGCTTTTCAAGAATGATGTTGTGTTTTCAGTGTCAGGTTTCATCGACCAGTTGAGATCTCCGAAGTTTCAGACGAAAAGGTATATCAATGTACAAGTTGAGGCCCAAGTAAATAGACTCCTTTATGTTGTATATACATAACAAAGCCCAAGTTTAAATGCCCATTCCCGTCAATCCATCTTAAACAACTACAAATAAGAATGACACTCCCTGATAAAAGTCTGGCCTACATGTATCGGTTTCGAGGAAGAGTTGCTTCATTGAAGCCCATGTATGACTCGAATGCAAAGTTACAACTTGATAGGTTTATCGACACTAGAGGTAAAGCTTTCTACTCTTAATGAATTAATACCTTAAAATTTGTGTGATTCTTTTGAGATGAATTTATCAAATTCAAATTTGAGAGAATAGGCTTATTAAAAAATTCTTAACGATTTTTACAATTCGATTTCAATGGTCTTAATATAGATAAAATTGATGAAATCACTTATGTAGGTGTTAAAAGTTAATCGCATTTTATGAATGACATTGTCTCGTTTTTTCAGAGTACTTAACAACTAGAGATGTATTAACTAAAATTGTTTATCTATACGAAATTCAAATGGAGTAAAAATTAGTTGTGTTTTATGAGTTACTCTTCTTCCAACAAGTTTCACATTTACTTATTAGTACTTAAGTGTCTAATCTTTTTGTTGTTCTTTTCATATTTTACTTAATTTTTTTTATCTTTTTTTTTACATTAGTGAAAAAAGACAATACAAATTAATTATGCATGTTGATTAAGAAAAGACTTGTAAGAGAATGTTTATAGTCTCCTACCTTGCTCTCATTGAGTAGTAGAGAATTAGACCTAATACATGCTTACTGTTACTATTCACTCGACTTGCTTCGTGTTCATGTTAATATATATATATATATATATATATATATATATATATATATATATAATAATAATAATTCTTATTTAAGAGAAGAAAAATAGAATTTTTATTCCTAATAAGTATTAAACTCATAATTCAAGAAAGAGGGAAAGTGTCAACCGAAAACTTTTAACCAATTACTCTAGAAATTATTAATATATTAATATATATCTTTGATACATAATTGTGTGTTTTTTCAGACAATTTTGTTTATTAAAGTATTTTTATAATAGTGTGAACTTATTCTATTTCTTCTACATAATTTATACCATCATACATTAAACTTATTTTATTCATTCTTATTTAATTTTGTAATCTGTATTAATTATTTGTTTTACAACTGTTTTGCTTTTAACAAATTATTAAAATATTAATTTTCAGTTGAAATTTTGAATAATATATATAATTTTTAAATACTTTGGAGTGATTATGAAATTTTTTAACTTATTGACAATATATATATACATCAATAATACAACTACTCAGAATTCAGAAATTTTAGGAGAAACAGTATATTTTTACTTTCTCCAGTAAATTTTCCACCGTTGAAGCCGCGTTTGTTGAGCCATTGACAAAAGCTAATAGGGACGAAACTTCCCACGCGATGTTTCAGTGAACTTATCCAATCCAATAAACTTCGAATTAAATGAAATTATTATTATTAATGATAATGCTCACCTATGATTACACGAATTAATGGTTGATATGTTTGTTTAAGTTTCAATTTAAATCAGATCATGATTGACCAAATAATCCAGCTGTTTGTTTTTTTAATAGTATTTTTGTAGACACACTTTTCTTGACTGAAAAAACATATATATTTATATATTATATATTATATATATATTATATAAGTATTATTATTTTATTAAACTGATACATTCATATGTATTTTATTTCTGTAACAGGCCTTTACAACGTAATGGCCCGTCTTCAGCAGCCCAGATGGCCCAACGGACTGGTTCAGACTAGGGTTTACAGAACCCTAGCAAGCTATATCTCTCATCTGCGCTGCAGCACATCCCAACGTCCGAGTTTCATGGCCGCTCGTTTCTCATGCAACAACCTCCGTTGAAAACGCTCCACGCCGGTCGTTTCGCTCAACAGACAACCAACAAGCCAAGAATATTAGTTTTATTAGAACTCTATCCCAAAAATAGAATAGATTCTAGGCTATAAATATGTGTTTGTAAATCAACGAAGGGGATAGAGGATACAAAACATAAATTACACAAAAACTACGAGCAATATTGGGTTGATATCGAAACATTTTTTTCAAGATTCTCGAAAGCAACAGAAGGTAAAGTCTATACCGTGTACGTTTTGAGGCTTGCATGCTTGTTGTTTTGTTGTTCCTATCTCGGAAAATACCAAAGAAAACTGTTTTGGCCGATGAACTTTTAGGGGAAGGATCGAGATTTTGATCTCAAATCTATCCTCCCCCGAGGCCTATCTCAAAAAACCGGTTTGAGATTTGAGTCGAGGGAGAGAAGGGCTTTCAGAAAAACCAAATTTTTTTAGGTTTTGCCGCCGATGAACGGTGGCCGTCGCCGTTCAACGGCGGCGGCGAGGCGGTGTATGGTTGCCGGATTCTGGAAACCCGCCGTGTTCTTCATATATGAAGAACAGGCTAGAGAGAAAAGGGGAAGCATTCATTTGAAAGAGGAAAGAAATAAAATTTTTAAGCCCGGATTTTGACACATATATGCCCCAGAACCTGCGTGTTTTTAAAGAAAATGGGGTAAACTACCCTTTTGGTCCCTCGCAGCTTTTAAAGAGTTATTTTGACCCCGAATTTGCTTTTGAATTGATCTCTAATTCTGATTTTCTTTCAATTTAGCCACTTAACTTGTTTTTGATTCAATTTAATACTTATACTAACCTTTTTTATTTATTCTATATCATGTAATTATATATATATATACGTATTTTCTATATATTTCATCTATATACTTAGTGTTAATACATATATATTATTTTAATTAACTTTTTTTTTTCTTTATCTAGCTACTACATCTTATAATTATATTTCTATTAACATTTTTTTTTGTATTTACATATGTATATACATATATATATATATATATATATATATATTCATTTTACCTATTATTGATATTTTTCCTTTTTAATACTTTAACATATATATATTTCTTGTTTCATTCATTAATTATTTATTCCATTTTTATTTTATTTATTTCCCCTTTTACTTTTTACTATTTATTATTTATTTATTTATGCTGTTATATTTTTTTTATTATATACGTATATGTATTACTCATTTTTTACTCTTTATTTCTATATATCTGTTATGTATTTTTTATATTCTACATATATATATATTTTATTTAGTATTTTCATCATTATTATTTCATTACTATTTTTACTATTATAATTGTTATTTTTATTATATGTATATTACGCATATTTTTTTTCTTTTTTTCATTTTCATTGCTTTATATTTTTTTTATTATGTGTATTTTTTTATCCATTTATATTTTATTATTTTTCTTCTTTTTCTTTATTTGTATTTTCGTTTTTTTTCCTTTGCATATTTTATTTTATATTTAGTCATATTTCATTCTTTTTTTTGTATACATTGTTTTTTTTATATTATTTCGTTTGTTCGCCTTATTTTTCTTTTATTACTTTCATTACCTAACCCTTTTCTTGGCTTTTTGAGAGAACTTCAAACAATCAGTGGTAAGCAATTTGGATCAATATTTTACCTTTTAATTTAACTTTCAATTTTCTTAATTAAAGACAACTGGAAATTACACAGTACCGAAAGGGCAGTTCAAGGGTGCTAGCCCTTCCTTGACTGTAACTGACCCCCGAATCCGACACATCTCTGGTAAGACGCAGATCAGGTAAGAAATAGGGTATTCGATCAACCCATTTATTTTTAAATAAATGATCGGTGGCGACTCCAATCCACATTTTTCAAGTCGAAGCCCAATTCTGGGGCCCAACCGAAAGACGGTTGCGACAGCTTGGCGACTCCGCTGGGGACAGGTAAGTGAGTCAGGCTAAGGTAATTTCCAGTTGTCTTTTTAATGAAAATGGTAAGTTTAAATTTTAAGGTAATATTTCGATCCTTTTTACTTACTTTTGATTATATTTTCGAGTAAATAGTTGGACTAATCGTTTTCTCATGATTTCAGACTTCAAAGTTTTTTTCATCTAAGGCTCTATACCCGAGCTCCAATCCCTATTTTAAGTGGGGGTGAAAGCGACGCCTTCGTGTGAATTTATTCACCGTGCGGGCCTAGCAAGTAGCCTTCGGGATTCATATACCTTATGTCTTCGTGTGAATTTATTCACCGTGCGGGCATAAGGGAATGTGTCCCCTCGAGTTTAACTTAGTCCACACAAGCCTGTGATGGGTTTAGGACTAAGGGTCTGGCAAGCCCAAGGGGGCACCGACAAGGAGAACTTGGGTACCGTTTTTAAAACCTAAACCGGGAGACCATGAAGAATTAGAGCCTACCCCAAAACCACGTTCCAAAACTTAGGATATTTTTACCCTAACCATGTTTTTTTTTTGCGCTTTTTCCTTCCGTCATTTTTTATTTGTATTTTTATTTTACTAACGTTTTTGCCTTTGTGTTTGTTTTCTAGCGTTTGCATCATTACAAGAGGCTATTGATCCCTAAAAAGCATTTGTTATACACAAAATAATTCGAATTAATGGACAAAGGTGTTGTAATACAAGAGATTGAAAACGCTGAGGCACGACTATGGTCCGAGAAGGCTCAGAAAGAGAAGGGAGACAGTCTTCAGGGAAACTATGTGTCAGAACTGGTTAGTTATGCCGCTGTCAGCCTGAAACAAAATAATGTCCAAGAGCTGCGAAACATTTGGGACAGTTGGAAAAATGACAGAAAGCAGAAGTTCAACCAACGATATGGTGATATCGCGCTCTTGCTCCATGTCAAGACTGATGAGCCCTTACTCCGAGCATTAATTCAATTCTGGAACCCTGGATATAGTTGTTTCACCTTTAACCAGGAAGACATGGTGCCTACTATCGAAGAGTATACTACTACTGCACTGCGAAAGCATCAAACTAGAGAGGGCATATATTAAACATATCAAGAGTCAGCCCTTCAAGAACGGACTGGCCAAGATTGCAGGGGTTGATGAAAAGTGGGTGACTGATCGACTCCGGCACAAAGGTAGCGGGGAAGGAATAGAGTGGATCCATATAAAGCAACTAATGAAAAACCACCCTGATGAGTGGAAGACTATAGACCTGTTTGCACTGGGTCTGTACGGTTTGATCATATTTCCGAAGGCTTTGGGGTGCATTGACGCTGCCGTGGTGGAACTATTTGAGCAACTTTCTAAACGAGTTAACCCAGCACCAGCCATCTTGGCTGAGACCTTTCGATCACTCAACCATTGCCCGAAGAACTGGCGGAGGAAGATTCACCGGGTGCATTCAGCTCCTTCAGGTCTGGATTCACAGCCACTTCTGGAAGACTGACGGGGTTGCCTACCGCCGTTTCAGCACCACCTATTCACCCCTAGGTGAATTTATTACCTTAAAATGGCATGAAGGCGCTTCAAAAGAAAAATGGATGAAGGTCTTTACGCATCTTCAAGACCGAGATATTGTCTGGAGAGCCCCTTGGTTATTCCTCAGTGATGTTCTTTTTCGATGTGGTGACTCCGACACTGTGACCTTACTTGGGACTTTGGGGAGCAGTCGGGTATGCTCCGCTATTAGCACTTAGACAATATGGAGCACGTCAGTTTGTCCCAGCAACATGCGGGTTGGCTAGGTTAGAGTTTGAGTATCACGGCGACAGCTATAAAAAGATGATCAAAGAAGCAGCCGATTCGTGGATGAAAGTATTCCGGATGGATGTTGTAGCTGCCAGAAGCATGCTCACTCCGGATTATGTGGAGTGGCGAAGATTAAGAAAGAATGACAACATCCCTGTGCCAGACTGTGATGACACCCGGACCATGGAAGAGCATCTCAGGCATGTCCCTTCTGAACTCGAGATAGCCAAGACCGAGTTTGAAGCAGTGAATAATGAGCTGAAGCAAAGGATAAAGGAACTTGAAGCTGAACGTTATCAGTGGAAGCTTGATGCTGACTCTCAGAAAGATCGGGCAGAAAAATTGGAAAAAGAACAAAAAAGGGTCCGTTTTGAGCTCGAAGACTTGAGAAAGGGGTATCAAGATAAGGTCAAGGATAACTCCAAGTTGAAGGTAACCTCTGAATACTGGAAAGACGAAGCTCATAGCCTGAAAAGGAAGTTTGAGGGGCCTGATGAGAAAGCTTGGAAAGAACAAATGAAGACTGCCCAAAGATGCTTGGCAGATAGTCAATATCAGAACCAACGCTTGAGAGTTCGGATAGCTGACTTAGAAAAAAGACATGAGAAAGATGACAAGACAATAGCTGAGTTAGAAGCTATTATAGATGGGTTTAAGAGGCAAGCAAACGAGCTTCAGATAGTGCCTTTCGACGGAGGATTACAATGGCGTTTCCGTTGGGAACAAGCACAACGAAGGGTGAGGGCCCGAGACGCAACCATCCGAGATTTCCTGGATCAAGTGCAAAAAGCAGCCCGTCATCTTCACGGCCTAGCAAGGGAAGCTGGTGTGGTTCGACAAGGCATCCTACCAGTGACAGAGGAAGGCATAAGACTTGTCAACCTACTGGAAGCTGTTCGGGGTCTAGAGGACTTAGTCCGAATGTACCTTTAATCTGTTTCTATGTCTCTTAAAAGATAAGACATTTTTGTCTGAACAAGGGTTATTTATAATAATGAACACTTTTCTGGATCAATGCCTCCAATTGCATACATCATGCACTGCATTTCTTGCATTTTATATTTCATGTCTGTTTATTTTATGTTTTTCCATGTTTTTACATTTGTATTAACTAACAGAACATGTCTCAGACACCGAGCTTACCACCACAAGCATCAGATACACATCACCCGCACAATACTCGAGCAAAAAAGAGACAAATGGAAGCCAGAATGGAGAAAATCGAAGAGCACATGGCAAGACTTCAAAAGGAACTAGAAGATAAGATGGCTCAGAACAGTGAAAGTACTCTTGAGTCCATCAAGAAAAATCAGGAGTCCTTGGTCGACCAAATCGTAGCCAAGTTGTCAGGTCTACAGCAAGCTAGTGCATCAGGGGGCATCTCGTCCGAGGGGGTGGCCATACCACCAACCCCACAAGTGGTTCTCTCACCCGGAATATTACCCGGGGACGCATCTGCTACTAAAGGGAAAGCAGCACTACCCGGGGACTCATTCGCTACCAAAGCGAAAGTTGCACCTGCTGTGAAGATACAAACTTCTACAATCATCCCTGATGATCATCCGGATGATTATAATGTCCCAGACTTTGACGAGGAAGATAAAGCCAAAAAGATGGAAGAAAAGATAAAAATATTAGAAGACCAAATAAAGATGGTCCAGGGAGACCATGATTATTATGGAGTGGACGCAATGGAGCTAAGCCTAGTTCCAGACTTGGTGCTTCCACCAAAGTTTAAAATTACTGAGTTTGAGAAGTTCGACGGGAACAGTTGCCCTTCAGCCCATATCACTATGTTCTGTCGAAAGATGACAGGATATGGCGGGAATGACCAACTCCTGATCCATTGTTTTCAGGAGAGCCTGTCCAGTTCAGCCATTCGGTGGTACAACCAGCTTAGCCGAACTCATATCAAGACGTGGAAAGACTTAGCCAAGTCTTTCTTGGAGCAGTATAAGCATATCAACGATATGAGACCAGACCGGGTCATGTTACAAAGCCTAGAGAAGAAACACAATGAGAGTTTCCGACAGTACGCACAGAGATGGAGGGATTTATCTATGCAAGTTCATCCACCTTTGGATGAAAAGGAAACTAGAAAGCTATTTGTACAGACCTTGAAGGCACCTTACTTCGGGCATTTGGTAGCAATCACGTCGGGGAGTTTTTCAGATTTAGTCATGGCCGGCGAAATGATCGAGTTGGCCATTAAACAAGGAAAGATTGAGGGAGGAGACTCCAGTAAAAAGCCTCCCATGAAAACCAAAGAGCGAGAGATCAACAATGTAAACACCTACAGTGTCAGCAAAGGGGTTACGATCTCAAGCTCAAATTCCACAGCAGCTGTACCATCCGGTACTTCTAGACAAAACCAGAGAGAACCAAGAAGAGAAAGGGAAAGGGAACAGTTTGACCCCATTCCCATGACGTATAAAGAATTATACCAACAGCTCTTCGACACTCATGCAGTGTCGCCTTATCCTATGAATCCAATAAATCCCCCTTACCCGAAATGGTATGACGAGAGCGCTCACTGTGAATACCATGGCGGTGTGCAGGGGCATTCGATTGAAAGTTGTCTCGCATTCAAAAGACTTGTGCAACGAATGCGAAACAAAAATTGGATCACTTTCAACTCCGGAGCACCAAACGTCGCCCAGAATCCCTTGCCCAATCATCAGGAGACAGGAATCAATGCCGTTACTATCGAAATGGGCAGGAAAGTTAAATTGAATGTTTCAGAGGTCAAATCTCCTTTGGATTGGGTATGGAGCCAAATGGTGAAGGCATGGCTTCTTGCGCCATATCCAGATATGACAGAAAATGAAGATGGTAACCATTGTTGTTACCACAACGAAGAAGGACATAAAGTACAAGATTGCCCAGAGTTCAGATCGTTAGTCCAACTCATGATGAACCAGAAAGAGCTGGAATTTTACGAAGAAACTCAAGATTCTTTGGAAGCAGATGTTTGTGCCACCGGAGAATCATCAGATAGAAAATTTGGTAGGGGTAGTCCTTTGATAATTACCCCTAAGGCAAGCATGACAGTGACAACACCAGCCAAGGTGGTAATCTCCGCACCTCGGCCTTTTCAATATAAGGACAATCGGCAAGTGCCATGGAAGTACGAGTGTCAGGTGAGTACTTCCGGAGGAGGTAATAGTAAAGTGGGGCAAAGACCACTGGAGCCGTTCAAAGGAGATGTACTAGTTGTCAATGAACCTATAAAGGAGGAAGAAGCTAAAGAGTTCCTCAAGATCTTGAAGCACAGCGAGTACAACATTGTAGAACAGCTCCACAACTTACCTACACGTACTTCAATGCTAGCACTATTTTTAAGTTCGGAAGCACACCGAGAAGCGCTGTTGAATGTCCTTAATCAAACGTTCGTGCCACAAGACATACCAGTCAGCAAGATGGACCGACTGGTGAACAATATTCAAGCTGATAATCTCATCTCGTTTTCAGATGATGAGATTCCATCCGGAGGAAGAGGCCGAACAAAGGCGTTACATATTACTACCTACTGTAAGGGGCACGCTTTACCAAGTGTCTTAATCGATAATGGTTCAGCCCTAAACGTGATGCCTTTGATTACATTGAAGAGGCTACCAATAGATACCTCTCATATGAGAGCTTGTCAGAATGTGGTCCGAGCATTTGATGGGACCAAAAGAGAGGTAATCGGAAAGATTGAGGTATCATTGACCATCGGACCAGCCACCTATGATGTTGAGTTCCTTGTGATGGATATCATGCCGTCCTATAGCTGTCTTTTGGGAAGGCCGTGGATTCATCAAGCAGGTGCAGTACCCTCCACGTTGCACCAGAAAGTTAAATTTGTCATTGACGGGGCCTTGGTAATTATCAACGCTGAGGAAGATATCGTGGCAAGCGTGACCACAGAGGCTCCATACATAGAAGTAGACGAGGAAGCGGTAGAATGTTCGTTCCGCTCCTTGGAGTTTGTGAATGCCACATTCGTGGCAGAAGGAAAAAGAATCCCAAGACCTCGACTCTCCAAATGCACAAGGATGGAGATCAAGCAAACCCTAGGCCGAGGCGCAAGAACCGGGAGAGGTTTTGGGAAATATTTGCAAGGAATGATCAACCCTGTCCGTCCTATCCCAAAATTAGACCAATTTGGGCTCGGTTTCCAGCCCGGTTATCATGAAAAGAGAAAGGAAATTCAAAAGAACCGGGAGAGAAGGTTAGCCAGATTGATTGGAAACGAACTCCAATGGAAGCCCATGACATTCCCGCCGCTCTTCAGAACATTCAAGTCAGGTGGTTATGTGTTTGAGACCACCACATCCGAGTTAGAAACGGCTCTGGAAGATCTGAACGTTAATGCCGTGACCACAGAAGATGTTGACAACGGAGATAGATCCGGGATATGCCTTCTGCCACATGGGTTCGTGCCTAGCAGTTGGTCGGTGGAAGAACTACCTGTGGCTTACAAGAATCTTTCAGAGTAATATTCGAACTATCCCTATTTGCCTATACCCGGGGCAATAGGTGATCTTTTGTAAGGGTGAATAAATATTTTGTTTAAGTTTAATAAAAGATGCATTTTTCTTTTCTATGGCAAACAAACTTTTTCTTTTATTTTTGAATTCATTCTCTGTCTCCTTCATTCCAGTACTTCATTTCTAGTTACTCTCAAAGTTAGTTCTTGACCGTTCCGTGTGGGATATTATCCTCTCACACATGCACATTTTCCTCCTTTCAGGTTCCCAGATAACGATAATGGGGGCACTAATGATCCTGATCCGGAGGTGGATTTTGAATCAACCATTTGTCTTGGGGAATTTGAAGAATGCGATAATGAAGAAGAATACAACTTGCCTACCGAATTGTTGAGAATGATAGAGAAAAAGAAGAAAAGCAAATACTGCCACATGAGGAGGCGATCGAAATCTTAAATTTGGGCACTGAGGAAGATCGAAAGGAGGTTAAAATCGGCACAACTCTTTCGACTGAAGCAAGAAAAAACCTGATAGCCTTACTTCAGGAGTACGAAGATGTGTTTGCTTGGTCGTATCAAGACATGACGGGACTAGACACAGATATGGTAGTTCACAAACTACCAATCAAACCAGAATTCAAACCAGTGCAGCAAAAACTGAGAAGAATGCGACCAGAAATGCTTCTTAAGATCAAGGAAGAAGTCAAGAAGCAATTTGATGCCGGTTTTCTCCAAGTGGCCAAATACCCTGAGTGGGTGGCCAACATAGTGCCTGTGCCGAAAAAGGACGGGAAAGTACGCATGTGTGTCGATTACCGGGACCTTAATAAGGCCAGTCCCAAGGACAACTTTCCTCTACCACACATAGACACTCTGGTGGACAATACGGCCGGGAACGCCTACTTTTCATTCATGGATGGATTTTCGGGGTACAATCAGATCAAGATGCATCCCGAAGACATGGAGAAGACCACTTTCGTCACAATGTGGGGAACTTTCTGTTACAGAGTGATGCCTTTCGGATTAAAGAATGCTGGGGCAACATATCAGAGAGCTATGGTGACCCTGTTCCATGACATGATGCACAAAGAAATCGAGGTTTATGTCGACGACATGATTGTCAAGGCACAGACCGAGAGTGAACATGTCAAGAATCTGAGGAAGCTCTTCCAGAGATTGAGAAAGTTCCAACTGAGACTAAACCCTAGCAAGTGTACCTTCGGGGTAACATCTGGAAAACTACTAGGCTTTATAGTCAGCAGGAGAGGCATACAGGTCGATCCTGATAAGGTTAAGGCTATCCAGAATCTACCTCTACCACGAACCCAAAAAGAAGTCCGAGGTTTTCTGGGCAGACTAAACTACATAGCTCGGTTCATCTCTCAGTTAACCGACAAATGTGACCCCATCTTTCGTCTCCTCCGAAAGAATAGCCCTGGAGCATGGGATAAAAACTGTCAGATTGCATTTGAGAAGGTAAAAGAGTACTTGTCTCACACTCCTGTCCTGATGTCCCCTATCCCAGGTAAACCTCTGTTTTTTGTATCTCTCCATATTCGAGAACTCCATGGGGTGTGTTCTGGGTCAACACGACGAGTCTGGGAAGAAGGAAAGAGCCATTTACTACTTAAGCAAGAAGTTCACCGATTGCGAGGTCTGATATCCTCCTATTGAGAAGGTTTGTTGTGCCCTGGTATGGGCTACAAAAAGACTTCGACAATACATGTTGTATCACACCACTTGGCTGATTTCCAAGTTAGACCCACTAAAATACATGATGGGTGTACCTGCTCTATCCGGAAGGTTAGCTCGATGGCAGATGCTTTTGTCTGAATTTGACATCGAATACGTGAGCCAAAAAGCGGTAAAAGGCAGCGCCATATCCGATTTTTTGGCAAGCAGAACTGATGAGAGCTATGAGCCGCTGGACTTTGATTTCCCGGACGAGGACTTAATGGCCATATCTTTAGAGGAAGCAAGCATTTCAACGGACGGTTCCTGGAGAATGCACTTCGATGGGGCATCAAATGCACTAGGACATGGCATCGGGACAATTCTAGTCTCCCCAGAAGGGAGTCATTACCCATTTACCAGCAGACTGAACTTTTGATTGTACCAATAACATGGCAGAATATGAAGCCTGTGTCTTGGGAATTCGGGCTGCACTGGGGCAAAATATAAAGACTTTACGGGTGTATGGAGACTCAGCCTTAGTAATCTATCAGCTCCGAGGAGAGTGGGAAACCAAGGATATAAAGCTGTTAGAGTACCGAAAACTAGTGTTGGATCTGCTCGAAGAGTTCGACGAAGTCACCTTCCACTACGTGCCTAGAGAAGAAAATCAAATGGCTGACGCTTTAGCTACCTTGGCAGCCACATTCAAGGCTGGCGGGGGAGTCTGAAATGATGCCAATTAACATGCAGTCATATGAGTATCCAGCTCATTGTTACCAAATTGAAGAAGTGAAAGATACTAAACCTTGGTACTACGACATTCTGCAGTATATCAAGCATCGGAGTTATCCAGAAAAAGCCACCGAAACCGATAAGAGAACCCTTAGAAGGTTGGCAGCGGGATACGTCCTTGACGGAGAGGTTTTATATAAGAAAAGCCATAATCAAGTTCTGTTAAGGTGCGTCGATGCTGAAGAGGCAAAAATGATAGTGGAAGAAGTACATGATGGAGTTTGTGGAGCACATGCAAATGGGCATATGATGTCACGACAAATAATGAGATGCGGATATTTTTGGCCCTCGCTGGAAAGCGATTGCATCAACTATGCTAGGAGATGTCATAAATGTCAGATTTATGGAGACAAGATAAATGTTCCACCCCATCCACTTCATGTAATGACGTCACCATGGCCTTTTTCTGTGTGGGGCATGGACGTTATCGGGCAAATCCATCCGAAGGCTTCGAATGGTCACCGTTTCATTCTCGTAGCAATTGATTATTTCACGAAATGGGTAGAGGCTGCGTCATACGCCAGTGTCACTCAATCCACTATTTGCAAGTTTCTGAAGAAAGAAATTATATATCGGTATGGTCTACCTGAAAGGATTATCACCGATAACGCAACAAACTTGAACAACAAGATGATGAGTGCTGCCTGCGAACAGTTCAACATAAAACATCACAATTCCACTGCTTACAGACCAAAGATGAACGGAGCAGTAGAAGCAGCAAACAAAAATATTAAGAAGATAGTGGAGAAAACAACTGAAACTTACAAAGACTGGCATGAGAAGTTGTCTTTTGCTTTGTTCGCTTATCGAACCTCGGTACGAACTTCGACTGGGGCAACTCCATTTTCACTAACCTATGGAATGGAAGCAGTGCTACCCATTGAAGTCGAGATTCCGTCTCTCAGGGTCTTGTCAGAAGTCAAACTAGATGATGCAGAGTGGGCACAATCCAGATATGATCAGCTCAATCTGATAGATGAAAAAAGACTGAAAGCCATTCATCATGGTCAAATCTATCAGAAACGAATGATCCGAGCACACGACAAAAAGGTGCGCCCGAGAATATTTCGTGAAGGGGATCTAGTGCTAAAAAGAATTTGGCCAGTCCAGAAAGATTTCCGAGGAAAATGGACGCCAAATTGGGAAGGACCTTATGTCGTGAAAAAGGCTTTCTCCGGAGGAGCCCTTATCCTGGCTGAAATGGACGGACCTGAGCTGCCACATCCCATTAACTCAGACGCAGTCAAGAAATACTTCGCTTAGGATGAAAACCCGAGAGGGCGTCCTAAGTTGAAAAAAAAAAAAAAACGTTTAGGGTGAAAACCCGAAAAGGCACACTAAATTGAAAAAAGAAAAAGAGGAAAAAGAAGAGAAAATAAGGTGGGTTCAAGATGAAAACCCGCAAAGGGCGTCTTGCAACTAAGGATGGGTCCAAGTTGAAAACCCGGAAAGGGCGATTTGGATATCAACGGTGGAAACATCCCGGCACATGAATCTTCTACGAACTCAACAAATCGGAGAAATGTTGCACCCTCCCAAACGTTGTCGCATTTTCAAAGATCCTTTGGCAAAGGCTGCATTCAAAGTCACCAAACGGCTTTTCAACTCAGAAGTGCCCACGTTATCGAGATCTAAGACATTCATTTACACATCATTGTGTATTCGTTTTCTAGAATGTTTTCCATGTATTATTTGTTCTTTTCCTCCCTTATGAATAAAGACCATCTTTCCTCCAATTCCTTTTGAGCATCTTGAATTAGATTTAAACCTAATGGTTTATTTATTTTTATGAAAGATAATCGCATATTACTGTACAAAGATTCATTGAAAAGTACAGGTACCCAGAAGCCGATCAAGGCTCATGCACATGCTTGAGATGGTTGAGGAGCATCTTCAAAAAAAAATCATCATCAAACATTTGAAGAATTCAAGATCAGAGATCGGAACTTCAAGCTCAAGAGTCAACAACGACAGGCCACTGGAGATCGAGATTACTCTCCAGAGCTCAGAATAACATATGTTGCATATGCATTTTAGGCATACCCAAGAGCATGACATCCATAACATCACATATATGCATATCTTTGCAGGTTTTACTCAGAGCCAATTTCAACTTCACAACGAAGGATATTGGACTCCAGACAACGCAAGTTCAACTTCACGACGAAGGGACCGCTGGTTGTCAACAAACATTTCTCAAATTCAGAGCCAATTTCAACTTCACAACGAAGGATATTGGACTCCAGACAACGTAAGTTCAACTTCACGACGAAGGGACCGCTGGTTGTCAACAAACATTTCTCAATTTCAGAGCCAATTTCAACTTCACAACGAAAGATATTGGACTCCAGACAACGTAAGTTCAACTTCACGACGAAGGGACCGCTGGTTGTCAACAAACATTTCTCAAATTCAGAGCCAATTTCAACTTCACAACAAAGGATATTGGACTCCAGACAACGCAAGTTCAGCTTCACGACGAAGGGACCGCTGGTTGTCAACAAACATTTCTCAAATTCAGAGCCAATTTCAACTTCACAACGAAGGATATTGGACTCCAGACAACGCAAGTTCAACTTCACGACGAAGGGACCGCTGGTTGTCAACAAACATTTCTCAAATTCAGAGCCAATTTCAACTTCACAACGAAGGATATTGGACTCCAGACAACGCAAGTTCAACCTCACGACGAAGGGACCACTGGTTGTCAACAAACATTTCTCAATTTCAGAGCTAGTTTCAACTTCACGGTGGAGGATATTGGACTCGGGACAATACTACTCACTTGGATTTCAACTTCACGACGAAGGATATCCAGTGCCCAGACTTAGCTTCACAAACAGATGGACCCAACTTCATGACGAGGGAGTCATCTCATATTTCAGTCGTAACATCGAATTTCAAGTCTATGACGGAGGACATTCGATATAGACGAGAAGTGTGTCTTTTAATCTTTGCCCTATCCCCGTTACACGACTATGGGCAAAGAGGGGCAGTTGTAGACACACTTTTCTTGACCGAAAAAACATATATATTTATATATTATATATTATATATATATATTATATAAGTATTATTATTTTATTAAACTGATTCATTCATATGTATTTTATTTCTGCAACAGGCCTTTACAACGTAATGGCCCGTCTTCAGCAGCCCAGATGGCCCAACGGACTGGTTCAGACTAGGGTTTACAGAACCCTAGCAAGCTATATCTCTCATCTGCGTTGCAGCACATCCCAACGTCCGAGTTTCATGGCCGCTCGTTTCTCATGCAACAACCTCCGTTGAAAACGCTCCACGCCGGTCGTTTCGCTCAACAGACAACCAACAAGCCAAGAATATTAGTTTTATTAGAACTCTATCCCAAAAATAGAATAGATTCTAGGCTATAAATATGTGTTTGTAAATCAACGAAGGGGATAGAGGATACAAAACATAAATTACACAAAAACTACGAGCAATATTGGGTTGATATCGAAACATTTTTTTCAAGATTCTCGAAAGCAACAGAAGGTAAAGTCTATACCGTGTACGTTTTGAGGCTTGCATGCTTGTTGTTTTGTTGTTCCTATCTCGGAAAATACCAAAGAAAACTGTTTTGGCCGATGAACTTTTAGGGGAAGGATCGAGATTTTGATCTCAGATCTATCCTCCCCCGAGTCCTATCTCAAAAAACCGGTTTGAGATTTGAGTCGAGGGAGAGAAGGGCTTTCAGAAAAACCAAATTTTTTTAGGTTTTGCCGCCGATGAACGGTGGCCGTCGCCGTTCAACGGCGGCGGCGAGGCGGTGTATGGTTGTCGGATTCTGGAAACCCGCCGTGTTCTTCATATATGAAGAACAGGCTAGAGAGAAAAGGGGAAGCATTCATTTGAAAGAGGAAAGAAATAAAATTTTTAAGCCCGGATTTTGACACATATACGCCCCAGAACCTGCGTGTTTTTAAAGAAAATGGGGTAAACTACCCTTTTGGTCCCTCGCAGCTTTTAAAGAGTTATTTTGACCCCGAATTTGCTTTTGAATTGGTCTCTAATTCTGATTTTCTTTCAATTTAGCCACTTAACTTGTTTTTGATTCAATTTAATACTTATACTAACCTTTTTTATTTATTCTATATCATGTAATTATATATATATATACGTATTTTCTATATATTTCATCTATATACTTAGTGTTAATACATATATATTATTTTAATTAACTTTTTTTTTCTTTATCTAGCTACTACATCTTATAATTATATTTCTATTAACATTTTATTTTTTTTGTATTTACATATGTATATACATATATATATATATATAGATATATTCATTTTACCTATTATTGATATTTTTCCTTTTTAATACTTTAACATATATATATTTCTTGTTTCATTCATTAATTATTTATTCCATTTTTATTTTATTTATTTCCCCTTTTACTTTTTACTATTATTATTATTTATTTATTTATGCTGTTATATTATATTTTTTATTATTATATACGTATATGTATTACTCATTTTTTACTCTTTATTTCTATATATCTGTTATGTATTTTTTATATTCTACATATATATATATTTTATTTAGTATTTTCATCATTATTATTTCATTACTATTTTTACTATTATAATTGTTATTTTTATTATATGTATATTACGCATATTTTTTTTCTTTTTTTCATTTTCATTGCTTTATATTTTATTTTATTATGTGTATTTTTTTATCCATTTATATTTTATTATATTTTTCTTCTTTTTCTTTATTTGTATTTTCGTTTTTTTCCTTTGCATATTTTATTTTATATTTAGTCATATTTCATTTTTTTTTTGTATACATTGTTTTTTATATATTATTTCGTTTGTTCGCCTTATTTTTCTATTTTATTACTTTCATTACCTAACCCTTTTCTTGGCTTTTTGAGAGAACTTCAAACAATCAGTGGTAAGCAATTTGGATCAATATTTTACCTTTTAATTTAACTTTCAATTTTCTTAATTAAAGACAACTGGAAATTACACAGTACCGAAAGGGCAGTTCAAGGGTGCTAGCCCTTCCTTGACTGTAACCGACCCCCGAATCCGACACATCTCTGGTAAGACGCAGATCAGGTAAGAAATAGGGTATCCGATCAACCCATTTATTTTTAAATAAATGATCGGTGGCGACTCCAATCCACATTTTTCAAGTCGAAGCCCAATTCCGGGGCCCAACCGAAAGACGGTTGCGACAATTTTAATTTAAAATAAATAAATAGGCTCATTATATTTTATAAATTAATGATAAATATATATTTAATTAATAGCTTAAGTATTTTGACTTAGCCTTTCTCAAAATGGTAGAACAAAACTGAAATAATTCCTTCATGCAGGTAGGTGAGGAAATTATGCTGTCTTTTTCCCTTTAGGTGTATCAATTCAATTAAATAAATAAAATAAAAACGAAATGCAAAATCGTGCATAAAAAAATTGTGATCCAAATTCTTCGTCATACTTTTACTTTATATTTTAAAATATTGTTAATATTTACGAGTATAAACAATTCATGAATTCTATATCATATTTTATATGAGAGTATGTTAGTATGAAGTGATTATATGATAATATTTGTTCATATTTTTTTTTTATGATTAACAACACACACTATGTAGATACAACTATTTAAATTTGAATTCTAACAACATTCACTTTTATTCCTATGATCACTCAATAAATTCGAGAATATGTCATAATTAAATATAAATAAACATTTTTTAAAATAATGATAATAATATAATATAGATCATACTTAATTTTTTTTATTTTAGATTTGACCTAAATACATCAAATGTGACTTTAATTTTCTTTGCGAAAAGTGATTCAAAATTTAAAAAACTCTTTTTCAGTTCTGTCCCAAAGAAGATAAAAGCATTAGTAATTATGAAGATTAAGTGGTGTTGTTTAAGGGGGAAACTCTTTTCTTTCCTCAAACTTTATTTGAATTCATTCATGATCTAAAAATCATGAAATCAAAGTTTTGAATTTACCATTTTTTTTTTCCTTTTGGAAAGTGGCCGTTAGGTGTATTGTTATATGTTATCATCTCAAATTGCGAATGAATCAAATTAGGTTGGGAGAGTCGCTCTCGTCTATATAGTACAATATGAATTAGTTAATTAATCAATCAAAAATAGGTGGTTATATTATACCAAAATATATATATATAGATCTCCCTACTAACTTTAAATCATTTTATGTGGTCGTAAATATCTAATTGATTGATTTATTAATTTAAATATAATATTACAAAAATTTATTAAAAATGTATTTTTCTAATTTAATTTATTTCATGCATAATGTCTACATACAAATAGTTAACATTATTTAAATCATTAGAATAAAATCATAGCCACCATTAGTCTATTTTCTTCTTCATTTTTGTGATCGGCGGTGGTACCAGTCTTGATATTGTGGTACCAGTCTTGGTATTGGTTACCGACCGTCAGTATTCATTATTTTTCCTTTGCTTTATTATATTGTATCTTTGTTTTTTTTTTGTATTCTTAATAATTTTGTTTTTTAGCATGTATTCTTCTACCTTTATGACACAATTTTCTTTGCCTTGATGGCAAGTTTTTGGTTGTTTGACCGTTGTTTTCGTTTATTTTTTCAGGGTTGGATTTGACATTACCACAACTGATCAAGATGACGCTTATTTGTTATCATGATAATCTTCCCTACTTTGGACCATCTGATTGAATTTGGATATGCGATTTGCATTCGTGAATAGTATTTTCACATCACTCGATTCTGATTTGTGGTATGACTGTGGTCTTTCAATAGCTTTATTTCTTTTTGTAGTTCGTTTTCCAATGCAGTCAGATCTATTCGTCTTTATCTCTTGTTCGAGTTTATTTGATTAGGTTTTTTAACATTTGTCTTGTATGGTTATTGTGTGATCTTAAGTGACTATTTTTCTCGTGTTTAGGAAAATATTCTTATTATATGTTTAATTTTACAGTTGTGGTTGTAAACCTTCATTCTGATTTGAATATTTTATATTTTTAATAAAATTAGCGGCTTCTATAAAAAAATCATTTAAATAAAAGTAGTTTAAATCTTTGAAACATTTGTAGAGAAATTTAAGTATTTTGTTATTAGTTGATGAACATAGTTGAACACTCAATAGATTGTAGATATATCATTTGAAAAGCAAGGTAAATTTTAAAATCTCAAATAATTTATAATTATTATTTTTTTAAAATTTTAGTGTTTTTCTAAAGTGGTTCTCAAATTTTCCTTTAAAGTGTTGCTTCAGCGACAGTCTAGTGTTGTTGACTCTCATTTTCTTATTTTTCTTTTTGTTTAATTTTCTTTTGATCTAGATTTAAACATCTTTCTCATTTTTGTTGGTAATGCTCAATCCTACATAGTATTGGAAACACTATTGGGAATGGGTATTTATAGTATGGAATTCCCACTTCCTTGTTGAGTGAAAGAGAACAAGGGGGACACTCGCGCGCCGCCGCCGCCGCCGTCTCGTCACGTCACGGCGCGACTCGGCTCGTGGTCGTGGTCGTGGTAATACGTGTCTTCGACACGTCCGCGCGGATACTATCTTTTTAGAGAAAATTCTTGAGGAATTTCTCTTTGAAAGAAACAAATGGAAAAATATGAAAGATTTCAACTGATATTTATAGACTGCTGAGAACTGTTTAATTTCAAATGATAATAGCTGATTTATGAGAGTTATCAGAAATTAAACAGCTTTTCCTAAATTAAATCAAAAACGTTAAGATGTATCTGGACTGATTTCCAGCTTTGTACAGAGGAGACAAGCTGTTAATATCAGGAGTTACAGGAGTTATTTGATTTAATTCCATGGGTTACATGATATAATTTCAGGAGTTATAACAGCTGAACAATGATGCAATGAACCTGGACTATTTTTGAGTCAGGTTCATCTAGACGTTTCAGCTGTTACAAAAGAAGAGATTTAATCCTGAAATTTTATGGACGATTTTAACCCTATTTCTAGCCTATAAATATAGGGCTATATTCAGCTTCTCAACTCACTCTCAACATTCACAATTCACTCTCAAAGTGTTTTCTGCAATTATTCTTTTTGTGATTTCTGATAAGAAGAGCAATACCACCGGCAGTCCACTCCGATTTCGGGGGACGGTCCGTCTACTGCAGCGATTACACACATCGGGGCGAATTTGTTTCTAAGGCAGTGGTTATACCACGACACGGTTTACAAATCTGTTCCTTTTAATTACTGTTTATATTTCCAGTCAGTGCTAACGGTGTAGTTTTGCAGTTCATATATCCAACAATTTAGAAACGAATTCTATATACTGCAATCATGTCAACACCTTTGAGTAAACTGATACCTGATCTTTCCAAGCTCGATGCACTTGATGGAAAGAATTATAGAAGGTGGTCCCAAAGAATCCTGATATTCTTCGAGCAACTTGGTCTTGACTACGTCCTGCTCAAGCCACCACCTACTATGCCACCAACCCCAGCTACCGATAATAATGCTGATGCGGTCCTCAATGATGATGCCTTAGCAACTGCCGCTGCTGCACTCGCTACCTACGAGAAGTACGAGAAAGACAACAAAACGGTGCAAGGACATCTTCTCAGTCATATTTCAAACAAATTATTTGATATGTTCCTTAGAGAAAGGAGTGCCAAGACAATATGAGATACTCTCGATAAAAAGTATGGTGCGGACGATGATGGAATCAAGAAGTACGTTGTCGGCGAATGGCTCAAATTCCAAATGACTGATGACAAGTCGATAATGGTTCAAGTCCATGACTATGAGAACCTAGTCGCTGACATCATCGCCGAAGGGATGCAAATGTGTGAGGTGCTGCAAGCCAATGTTCTCATTGAGAAGCTGCTCAAGTCCTGGTCCGACTACCGCAACTCTCTTAAGCATAAGAAGAGAGAAATTTCACTTGAAGAGCTCGTGGGCCATATGAAGATTGAAGAAGCCAACCGTTTAAAAGATAAGCTTACTAATTCTATGAGTAATTTATCTTTTAGAGCTAAATTGGTTGAGTCTAAATTTAAGAAGATCATGAAACGTGGGAATCAAGACAATAAGACAAAACCTCAGAAGGCTACCAACTTCAAAAAGTCCGGAAATGCCAAACTTGAAGAAAAGACGCTCAAGTGTTATGTCTGCGGTTTACCCGGCCACAAAGCTTACCAATGCCAACACCGCTCAGATTGCCAGAATGACAACAAGCCACAGATGCACGTTGTAGAAGAAGATGATGAGATCATTACTGCGGTGGTCTCAGAAGTCAATCTGGTGGAAAACAGTTTGGAATGGGTTGTTGACACTGGCGCTTCAAAGCATTTCTGCGCAAGGAAGGAGTTTTTCACCGAATTCGAGGATGGGAATGAAGGTGAACGTGTGTACATGGAGAACTCTAGCAACTCTCAAGTTCTAGGTAAAGGCAAGGTTTTACTCAAGCTGACCTCTGGTAAAACTCTGGCTTTAAATAATGTTCTGTATGTACATGTCTTGCGTAGAAATTTGATAAGTGGTGGGCTTCTGAATAAGGCAGGCATTAAGTTAGTTTTTGAGGCATATAAACTTGTACTTTCCCGAAATGGTGATTATGTTGGGAAAGGGTTTTTAAGCAATGGTTTATTTGTCATAGAAACTCAATTTCATGAAAATAAAGCTACCACTTCTGCTTATATTATTGAATCCATTGATATGTGGTATGCTAGATTAGGACACGTGATTATTCATGCTTTAAAGAAATTGATAAATATGAATGTTCTGCCTAAACTAGACACAACTAGCTTTAACAAATATGAAATTTGTGTAGAAGCTAAGCATACTAGACCTCACTTTAAGATTGTTTCTAATAGAAAGACTGAGATGTTAGAACTTATTTATACTGATCTAGCAGAATTTAGAAACACTGAAAGTAAAGGAGGAAAACACTACTACATAACTTTTGTAGATGATTATTCAAGATATACAAAAGTTTATCTCCTAAGGACTAAAGATGAAGCTGAAAACTTGTTTCTTATTTATAAGGCAGAAGTTGAAAATTAGTTAGATAGGAGAATCAAACGGGTTAGAACAGATAGAGGTGGTGAATATGAATCTAATTTCTTAAAAGATATTTTTGAAAAGAATGGCATAATTCATGAAACTTCAGCCCCCTATTTTCCTCAACAGAATGATATAGCCGAAAGGAAAAATAGAAATTTAAAAGAGATGATGAATTCTTTACTAATAAATTCAGGGTTATCTAATAACATGTGGGGGGAAGCCATTCTATCGTCAACTCATATCTTGAACCGAGTTCCTCATAAGAAATTAGATTCTACCCCATATGAATTATGGAAAGGATACGCTCCTAATTTACAATATCTGAAAGTATGGGGGTGTCTGGCTAAAGTGGGTTTGCCAGACTTTAAGAAGTCCACCATTGGACCTAAAACCGTTGATGCAGTGTTTATAGGGTACGCTACGAATAGTGTTGCATACAGATTCATGCTTTTACAAGATTATTCTATTTGTGAGTCAAGAGATGTTGTTTTCTTTGAAAATACCTTTCCTTTAAAGGAACCGAGATTAAATGTCAAAACACAAATAGAATATATTTCATCAACTTCTTCTAGTAATTCTACTATGTCTTCTGAACAAATTGATTTTGAGCCTAGAAGAAGTAAAAGGCAAAGAGTTGAAACCCCTTTTGGACCAGACTTTATTACTTCCTTTATTTCTGAGATAAATGATTTAGACTCTATTTCAGATCCTATAGCTCAAATTTTTCTGTTAGATGAGGATCCTAAAACTTTTGAAGAAGCTATAAGATCTATCGATGCTAGTTTTTGGAAAAGCGCTGTTAATGATGAACTAGAATCGATAATGTCTAATCATACTTGGGAATTAGTTGACTTGCCTAAGGGATTCAAACAAATCTCCAACAAATGGGTCTTCCGGAAGAAACTAAGGCCAGATGGTTCGATTCAGCGGTACAAGGAAAGGTTAGTCGTCAAAGAGTTTACTCAAAGGTTTGGTTTAGACTACTTTGATACATACTCTCCCGTTACGAAAATCTCAACGATTCGTGCATTATTTGCGCTAGCCTCTATTCATAAGTTACAGGTACATCAAATGGATGTTAAGACTGCTTTCTTGAATGGGAATCTAGATGAGGAGATTTACATGGAGTAGCCACTAGGTTTTGAAGCACCTGGTATGGAAGGGAAAGTCTGTAGACTTAAAAAGTCACTTTATGGACTTAAGCAGGCTCCTAAACAGTGGTATGAGAAATTCCATAAAACTATTCTTAGTTTTGGTTTTGTTGTGAATGGTTTGGATGCTTGTGTGTATTCGAAGATGTTTGATACTGAATGTGTCATCATAAGCCGGTATGTTGATGACATGTTGATTTTCAGTTCTAACATCGAGTTCATTAACAAAGTTAAGAGTTTCTTGTCCACTAAGTTTGAGATGACAGATTTGGGAGAAGTTGATGTAATCTTAGGAGTCAGAGTTACCAAAACTGAAAAGGGATTTTCTTTAAGTAAAGCACATTATATAGAGAAAGTGCTAAAGAAACTTGACAGTTTTGATGTCGTCCCTGTTCGAACTCCTTATGACCCTAGCATACATCTTGTTAAGAATAAAGGAAGTAGCGTTTCCCAAACTGAATATGCTAAATTAATCGGAAGCTTAATGTTCTTAATGAACTATACTCGGCCTGATATTGCTTATGCTGTGAGTAGACTGAGTAGATATACTCATAATCCGAGTGGTGAACACTGGATTGCTCTTAAACGCTTACTGAAGTATCTTAAGGGTACTTTGGATTGGAAACTTGAGTTCGTTGGCTTTCTTGCGGTATTGGAAGGATATTGTGGTGCCAACTGGGTTTCTGATAATGATGAGGTAAGCTCTACGAGTGGGTATATTTTTACTTTGGGTGGAGCAACAATCTCGTGGAAATCATCAAAGCAGACTTGTATTGCTCGTTCTACCATGGAGTCAGAGTTTATAGCTCTTGACCTAGTTGGGCAAGAAGCCGAGTAGCTCAGAAGCTTGTTAGCAGATATTTCGTTGTGGGGAAGATCGACTCCTCCAATTTCATTATTGTGTGATTCATAAGTTGCGATATGTGTGGCTAAGAACCAAGATTACAATGGTAAGAAAAGACACATTCGCATAAGACATGAATCAGTTAGACACTTAATAAAGAATTGAGTGCTCTCTTTAAAGTATGTGAAGTCGAAAAGGAACCTAGCAAATCCGCTTACCAAAGGGTTAAGTCGGAAGCTGGTCTTAGATTCGTCGAGGGGGATGGGTCTAAATCCCATTGGTTGAGGAATTCATGGTGGATACCCAACTTAGTTATCTAAGTTCCATGTGGTCAAACGAAACCATGAAAAGACTCATAGTGCACATTCCTACTGCCTATCCCTATGACGAATAATGTGCATGCCCAGGATGAGCTTAAGTGCTCTTAATAAATTCATAGCCCAGGCTTTGGGTGGTCTTAGTGAGAAATACTTGATGAATTTACCGATTTTGGCTGAATATCTATTCTTAATAAGTTCATAACCCAGAGTGAGTGGGTAGGAAATGATGAACTTACCGACAGAAAGGTTGAGTTTGTTAAACTCTTAATAAATTCAAATCCAAGTATTTGGATGGTTCTAGTGAGAATGACTTATTGAATTTACCGATAAATGAGGTTGAATATTTATTCTTAATGACTTCTTAGCCCAGAGTTTGGGTGGTTCATTTATAATGAACTTGAAGAAAGTCACCATACCCTTTGTGAGGTTGAGCTATTATAAAAGCTCTTAATTATTTCATATCCCTTTTAAGGGTGGTTTATGTTGAGATAAACTTGATGAAATAACCTATGTAAGTGAGAAGAGTTAGCTGCCTTCTATGAAAAATGTTGGGCCATTTTTCTAGCACACTTACTAGAATCCTGAGGTAAGATGGCCAAATATATACTTTTGTATATATATATCTTACACATCGAGGACTCAGGTGGATGAAGGGGTTAGTTGTGTGTTATGAGTTTACCCCCATCTTAGAAAGTTCCAGACTAGTTTCACTTATTTAATAGAAGGAATGCTCATCATCACTATGTACTAGTTCCAGATACATTCACTAGTGCTTAAGCAACTAATCTCGCTATTGCTCTTCTGGAAAGTTTGTTTTCGAGTTTCAGAAGAATTCTTTCGCATTAGTGGGGGAATGTTGGTAATGCTCAATCTCACATAGTATTGGAAACACTATTGGGAATGGGTATTTATAGTATGGAATTCCCACTTCCTTGTTGAGTGAAAGAGAACAATGGGGACTCTCGCGCACCGCTGCCGCCGCCGTCTGTCTCGGCACGGCACGACACGACTCGGCTCGTGGTCGTGGTAATACATGTCTTCGACACGTCCGCGCGGATACTATCTTTTTAGAGAAAATTCTTGAGGAATTTCTCTTTGAAAGAAACAAATGGAAACATGTGAAAGATTTCAACTGATATTTATAGGCTGTTGAGGACTGTTTAATTTCAAATGATAACAGCTGATTTATGAGAGTTATCAGAAATTAAACAGCTTTTCCTAAATTAAATAAAAAACGTTAAGATGTATCTGGACTCATTTCCAGCTTTGTACAGAGGAGACAAGCTGTTAATATCAGGAGTTACAGGAGTTATTTGATTTAATTACATGGGTTACATGATATAATTTCAGGAGTTATAACAGCTGAACAATGATGCAATGAACCTGGACTATTTTTGAGTCAGGTTCATCTAGACGTTTCAGTTGTTACAAAAGAAGAGATTTAATCCTGAAATTTTATGAACGATTTTAACCCTATTTCTAGCCTATAAATATAGGGCTATATTCAGCTTATCAACTCACTCTCAACATTCACAATTCACTCTCAAAGTGTTTTCTGCAATTATTCTTTTTGTGCTTTCCGATAAGAAGAGCAATACCACCGGCAGTCCACTCCGATTTCGGGTGTACAGAATTCGGAGCGACCGTGTTAACCTCGGGGGACGGTCTGTCTACTGTAGCGATTACACACATCGGGGCGAATTCGTTTCTAAGGCAGTGGTTATACCACGACACGGTTTACGAATCTGTTCCTTTTAATTACTGTTTATATTTCCAGTCAATGCTAACGGTATAGTTTTGCAGTTCATATATCCAATAATTTTTAATATATTTCTTTTCGCATATTATTAAAGTGTTTATTTTTGTCTGCGTTTATGACATAGTTGCTCATTGCTTTTATGGTACGATTTGATCTATCATTATGATTGTTTGATGTTTCGTGTTGCATCTATTACGGTGCACTATTAATAAAGAAATATCGACATTCCCGTATAGTTAAATCACCTTTTGCGGTAGTTTATTGATGATTTAGAATTGTTTGCGGAACAATATGTCATATTGATTCTCTTAGTCTCCACACCTACATCAATATTGTGTCTAGGTTCGAATAAAAATTATTGATAATTGTTAGGTCTTTTTTGAAAGATGAAACATGTATTCAAAGAAAGATTTTAATTTTAATTTTATTTTTCTTTATACCTTTCAGATTTTCATGTTGAAATTGTATTGTTTTTATTATACCTTACTTTTTTATTTAATGAAAAACTAACTTTTTGTTAACGTGAATCAAATAATTTACAAAATTTATTTATAATTTAATGGCGAACATTGTAAAGATAGAGAAATCATGAAAGAAAATTAAACAATTTTATGTAAATAAAACATTATTTTTTATTATTTAAAGAAATGGCACACAAAACAAATTATTTAGAAAAATAGCATCTATTTCCTAACAAATGATGTCATGTAAGGTAAAAGCATGTACTGTCAGAAGCACTTTTTAAAGACTTATTTCATAGAGAGCGTCTCTACATTATGTGACATTTTTCATTTATTTATATTTTAAGATCAAATTATAAGAAAATAAAAGTATAAGAATTAAAAAACAATAATTTTAAAAAATTAAATTAAATTTTATTTTATTTTTTTTTAGTTTATTGACAATATACATTACACACAAAATTATTTGAATTGAAGTCTTTTAAGAGTAATAATATTTCTTATGATCATTACGGTCATTTGATGAGTTTATTTTTTTTTTGTTTAAATGAATTCAAGGATTAAAATTATTAATAAAAAACCTAACAACTTAAAATGAAAAGTTAAATAATATGACGATAATAAGGTACCTTTGACCTTTTATCATTACGTAGATCTAAAAAAATTATGTGAATTAGAAAAACATTTGTCGCAATTAGACATAAAATTTGTCATCTAAAAATTTTACAATATAATTATATTTCAAACATTAAAATTCGATTGTTTAAACTAAACTCGTCATTTTCTAACTAGGCACATATCCTGTAAGATTCATTCCCCCCACCCCCCACCCCCACGTGACACTTTGTAATTTTATCGAAAACTAATATCATTTTTTTAAATAATTTATTTAAATATTATTCTCTTAAATAATTAAAATAATAGTATTATTTATGTAAAAAAACCCAGAAGATTAGCTCTCCCATTTGACGAATTTAGGTATAATATATTAAAATTTTATACTATCATATATATTCAGTTACTTATATTAAAAAATAAATAATAGAAATAATACATTTGTTAATTATCATATTAAAAATAACCCGGGTGGAGAATTTCTAAAATAGTGCACATTAAAAAGAATCTGGCAGTTAAGAACGAGTGATTATTCTATTTTATTTTGTAAGTGAAGGTGAACTAATTGCATGATAATGATGTCCAACGTAATTAAACCATTACAAATTAATCATCCAAATTAAGGGCTAAATACAAAATAAAAAAGAGATAGAGGATGTAAAAGAAAAATCGTGAAAAGAACACCATCCTCATCGGTATTTAACATTTTGCGACTCGAAAGAAGTAATATTTATCTCATTGACCCCCCACGCTCTCACTCGCTCATTTCAGACTCGGTGACTCACCCTCAGTTTTATTCGCCTCCTGTCTCTCTCTCTCTCATAGCTCGCCAAGCTTTCATTTCCGACAGCGACGCCAACTGCGGTTATGCTTGGCAGATTCCGGCGGTTCTCCAGCTGCATTTCGTGTGATATTAGATTCTGATCACCAGGTCACTCTCTCTCTCCCTCTAAGCTAATCTCTGCTTCTTACACGTAATAGAAAGGGCGTGTCAGTTTCTAGAGAGAGATCAGGAGTAATTCTCAGTTTCCTTTTTCTCGCGGTCCTCTTACGATCTCTCTTTTCTTTTAATTCTAAATACGTTTTTTTGGAAAAATATTATAAATATGCATTATTTTCAAACAAATATAACTGCAAAATCAAATCTTAATTATTTTTCTAGATTTGATTGCCTTTCACTCTGCAATAATCTCAGCTTAGAAGCTATTTTTTCAAATAGATTATTCCTTTTTGACTCCACATATGTGTAGTTTTTTAATCTCAAAGTTCTTCCGCTTTACTTACTTGAGGTGCTTTGTTTTTCTATTTCCTCCATTTTCCAATGAATGCAGTTGCTTTGATACTTTTATCATTGTCAAATTAGTATAGAATTTTTTTTACAAATAAAAAATACTTTGCGGTTTTGCTTCAGAGCTTATAACGACGTGTGATGTGATGCAGCATGTGAAAAATATTTCCTTTTCCTTACTATTTTTTTTCTTTCCTGTCCAAGCTTCCCTGTCTCCTTCTTCTTTTCTTCCCGAGGGTGGTGCTGGTTTTTAAATCGGTTTCCTGGTTTTGAATTTGGACCTGGGAATTGATCTGCAAAGGAAATAGCTTGATTGACTTGTAGGAGTGTTGTATTTTGAGTTGGTTAGGACTTGTGATCATATAATGTTCTTGCAATGGCATTCTTTTGAATCATCCGTGTTATCGTTATTGTTTGATTTGCATTTTACTTTTGAAGTTTACTCTGCTAAAAGTACTATTATTTGACTAATTTGTAGCTTGATTTGACATATTCCCTGATTTTAGTTTTCTTTTTATAATTAGGAGAAAAAAATTGGAAATTAATTTGGGATTTTTCGTTTGTGTGCTTAGCAGGTGTGGAAATGAACGGGATTCAGAACAGGAAAGGTCAGAGTATTGAGAAATTTCCAGGATGTCTGGGTAGGATGGTAAACCTGTTTGATTTCAACGTAGGCGTTCCTCGAAACAGCCTGCTTAGTGATAAACCACATGGCGATTATGGTGATCTCCTTTTTCATGAAAAAGGTAGTTTTCCTTTTTTGGTTCTTTTGCTTTTGAAGATTTGAGCACTTTGTTGTCTGGGTAGTAGGTTTCCATGATCATCACTTGTGTAGTTAGTATTCCTTTTTTCCTTCAATTCAAAGCATTTTTCATTTCTTTTTGTCACTTGTCTATTGAAGAAAATTCAGAACTTTGTAAAATTATATTTATGAAAGTTAACTGCTGAATCCGCTATTAGATTTTCTTCCAAAATTTTGAAGGTTTATAAAATGGTATAAGATGTGGAATCTTACTCTGGTTCTGGAGGGCAGTTATTCTGTAGTTCATGTCTATTGCCTTAACTACTGGTACTTGCCTTCAATTTTCTATATTTCTGGTCTTAGTACGGTGGCAATCTTAAATTGTAGAGACCCCCCCCCCCCCAAAAAAAAAAAAAAAACTAAAATTACTTAGACAAATTGTATACAATGAATCAAATGTTGTGTATAGGTAGTTTTCGATGCTTATGATTTTATTATATATTTACCTTGCTATTTTGACATGGTGATACTTGAATGAGCAGGTTCCTCACTCACAAGGAGTCAATCTGACGTGGTAAGGATGGTGAGCCCCACATTTGGAGACCCTATAGAGGATAAAGCGGTAAGCATTGGTTTTTAATCTGCAATAGTAATTATATAAACAAGTTGCAAACAGATTCTTTTCAGAACTTGTCTATGTATGTTCCACCTGTATTATAAAATTAAATATCCTAGTGTCCTTACCTGTGCTGATTTTTTTTATCTGTGCAGAATATATCTGAGTTACGGAGAACTTTGTCAAACAAGAAAGGTAATGGAACACCCATGAAGAGGCTCATAGCCAAGGAAATGTCAAAAGAAGTAGAATCTACGGATGACCCACCCAATGTGGTTGCTAAGCTGATGGGGCTCGACACTACCAAAGCTGCAGCATAATTTAGCTTCACAAAGATGCCATTCTAAAGGTCCATCTCGACGCTCTTTGAGTCAATCTGAGATACCAATGGAAGGCTGGAAGCAAGGCCGAGTCTTTTCAGCCAAGCAAATGCAATGCGAAGGAAATCTCTGTGGAGAGCTGAACAAATATGAAGATGTTTTTGAAATATGGAAACAGTCCTCTAGGACAACTAACGCAAGACACAGCTCTCCACATATAGGCAGTTATAATGATAATGTGAATGAGAAAAGAATAGCACTAGTTCGTCAAAAGTTTATGGAAGTTAAACATCTGGTGACTGATGAAAAACTTCGCCAGACCAAGGAATTTCAGGACGCACTTGAAGTTTTGAGTTCCAATAGAGAGTTATTCCTCAAGCTTCTTGAAGAGCCAAATTCTACATTCTCTCAGTCTCTTCACAATTTCCAGTCTTTAATTCCTGAGACAAAGCATATCACTATTCTTAGACCTTCCATGATGGTTGACAAAGAAAAACTTTCTGGAGTAGGAAAGAAGGGTGATAAACAGACCAAGATACCTGCGCAGATGGGTCAAGTAACTAGGTGGGATAGAAACAACACTGCATGTTCTCCTCCTTTCCCCGATCCAAATGTTGACGAATATTCTTCCCAACCAACTAGAATTGTGGTATTGAAGCCCAGCCTTGGGAAGACTCAGAACATTAAGACTTTCGCAGCTCCATCTTTCTCATCACCCAGGTTAGTGCATGGTGAAGATTCTTTTGAGGAACCAGAAGATGATGATGTACAAGAACAGAGAAGAGAAGTGGCCAAGGGAATCACTAGAGAGACGCTAGAAAATATGATGCATCACAGGAGGGAAGAAACATTGCTTTCTTCTGTGTTTTCTAATGGTTATATTGGTGATGATAGTTCATTTAATAGATCCGAAAACGAGTGTGCTGCAGAAAACCTCAGTGATTCTGATGGTATGTCACCAACTTCTAGACATTCTTCCTCTTCCTTCAGCCGTGCATCATGTTCTACCAAGTCCTCAGTTTGCAGGGAAGCAAAGAAACGACTTTCAGAAAGATGGAGCCTGGTGGCATCAAATAAGAGTTCTCAAGAACAAAGAAACATTGTGAGAAGCTCAAGCACATTAGGTGAGATGCTTGCTCTTTCTGATACCAAAATGTTGGTGAAATCTGAAGAAGAGGGAAATAATAAGGAACAAGAACCTGAGGAATCAACGTCATGCCTAACTTTGAATAAAGAAGAAAGTACAAGTGATTCTCCCAAGAACCGTCTCAGGTCAACAGGGCTCCTATCTTCCACTGCAAATGGTGGAAGGCTTGAAGTTGAAGTTTCAGATCCAAGAGATAGCAAAGAAAAAGTTTCCAAGGAACTGGCAAAGGCAAAGGCAAAGAGCATGAAATCATCTTTGAAAGGAAAAGTTTCAGGTTTATTTTTCTCGAAGAATAAGAAAACCAATAAACAAAAATCTAGTGGATCTCAAGCTACTGATGCATCTCAATCTGCAACTCCTGGAACACCTGGCTCACCCATAATTCATCCTCGAAAGATTAGCAGTAATTCATCTCAATGTGTTAACAGTTGCAACCAAGAGCGTTTCTATGAAACTCATTTACCAGATTTGACTAGTATGGGACAGAAACAAGGCATGATTTCCTTCCAGGTACTTCAAACTTCTCGAGTTTCTTAGCAATTCATATATTTATTGAATGTTTACATCTTGTTTTATACACATACATCAAATATGCTCTAGTTTTTCTATCCTGATCTGAGATTTGACTGTTCAAGATGGAAAGTGCAACAAAATTGCCTCCCATCTATAAAATCTAGGAGAGCGGAAGCCAGCACATAATAAACCTTTAATATTCTTTTACCTTTATCCGAACAGTGTGCGATGCTGAAGATGATATAATTCTTCAAATAGGGTTGAATAAATTTTCCCACTATTACAGGATGATCTCGTATTTAAGAGCATCATTATGTTTATATTCATTTATTTTCTTAGCTATGACAAATATTAGTCATCATCTTAGCCAACTTAAGGGGCAGTACTGTGATCTGCACATGAGATCAGATTGTATTCTAAACTTCTACGACTTAATCACTTATCAATACTTTGGTCACTTTTTGTAGGCAGGGTTGTCTGTACCAAAAACTTCAATGGCAGCCCATATGAGCGAGAATCAGGAGCAGCCGAGCCCTATCTCGGTTCTAGAACCTCCGTTTGATGAGGAAGAGAACACAATTCACGAGTGCTCTGGCAGTTTCAAAACTCTGCACCCAGGTAAACTTCACTTATTAATACTGGGAAAATTTATTACTTGCCTGATTTCTTAGTTCCTCTTATCCTCATTTATTTTCCCTTTAATAAAATAGGTTTGGAGGTGCCACTTAACTCTAACTTGATTGACAAGTCACCACCAATAGAATCAATTGCTCGCGTCCTATCATGGGGTATTTCTTTTTCAGAGACAGCATCAAGCCTCTCTATGGTTTCCCCCGGTCCCAAGGAAGAACATGATTGGGTTTTCTCAGTCCAATCACTATTATCAGCCACGGCTCTCAATGGCCAGATGCCAGTCGAGTCGTTTAGATGGCATTCACCTGAAAGCCCGTTGGACCCATCCTTGAGAGACAAATATGCCAACTTGAATGCCAAAGAACCTCTACATGAGTCCAAGCGACGACAATGGAGATCAAACAGGAAGCTCGTGTTCGACTGTGTGAATGCAGCATTATTAGAAATCACAGGTTCCGGTTCAGACAGTTGTGTGAGAACCCTGTCATCAGGCAGGGAGGGTGCATCTTCCATGCTGGTTGACCAAGTGTGGTCCCAAATGAAGGAATTGTTTTCCGGTGAGGTGAAATGTGGTTTAGTGGGTGATGACCTGGTGGTGCAGAAAGAAGTGGTGAATGAAACGCGGGCTTATCAAATAAAATTGGAAAAAGATAATTTGGGAAGGGAGATAGAAGGGAAGTTGCTAGAAGAGCTTGTGGAAGAGGCAGTAATGTGGATTTGACCAAGTAGGCCTTTGTACTCTCTCCATTGATTGTAACTCTTTTCTGTTTTGTGAATCTGTGCATTTGATATTTGAACAACCAAGATCCTGACCCATGCTTTATTTGTTTATTGTTGTACATAAAATAATGGTAATATTATTAATCTGATATGAGTTGTTTAAAAATATTATTGTTCTGATTGAAATGTATATAATTAGCATTAAAATATATTTCCTCAGCTGAAGACACTACAGACAGTGTCTCCAATCTCCATCCTTAACGCTACCGAAATCGGTTCAAATAAATGGGGCAATGTTCATCTACCATCTCCTATTGTATAATTTAAACTATATCTAGCAAAAGGTAGCAAGCATAAAAAGAAAAAGATTACATGGGTAAAAAGGCAGACTATGTTCTTTAATTTCCTTGACCATGTATTCTACATGCAACCATTTTATGCAATTTGCAAACAACGTTTGCCATCATACAATTATTTTATATAACAAATTCATACGGGGATTATAATATATAGAACATACACAACTTCTTGTTTCTATTTATTATAAATAAAAAGATCCCAGGATAACTTTACCCTCAACTAGATGACAAAAGAATAGGATTAAATAAAGATTTCACAAATTTCCATGATTTTCTTATTATAACAAGGAGAGAAAAAAAAATTCCCACAGGGATGTCCAAAGGAATATTGTTGTGGGAGGGCAAACACATGGGAGGCGACCAAGTAATATTAAACATAGCACAGGGAAATAAAAATCACGTCGTGACATAAAAATAAAATATATACAAATATCTCAGAATCTATATATAATATAATTCATTAATATATCGATATATGTATATGAATGATATCTTGAGCACAATTATGATACAAAAGATAAAAAAAAGTACACAAATATAACACATATATTCATGCAGGACGCATAACCATAACAGACAATCCTTGGGTCCAGTTAACATAGCTCAACATCTAGAACATCTAGTTTGGAACAGTAAGGTTGATGAAGAGAGAGGAAAACAGAAAGACGGGGATCAAACTTAAATCAACTGCACTATATTATAAGTTGAGCTGTTTAGGAATAGTACATTCACTCTGACAATTCGGTTTAATGACGATCATAATACAGTATTACAAACAACGAACTTCTCGTTTATAGAGAATGCCATTATCACCACATTCAGTTAGGACAATCATTCCATAGGTGCAATTGGAAAGACCTATATACATCTAACTTCCTCCACAAAAAGTAGAGAGTAAAAGGACTTCATACTTGCAAAGATATGTACTTGCTCAGTTCAAGATACAAGGGACACATCTGCCTATGAGATGGTCATGGACCATTCTTTTTTGTTATTGTTCTACTTGGACTTCATACTTGCAGATGCATTCTGGTTTAGTAGACTGTATTTATCAGGACCGTTGGATCTATCATCACTGTTCAGTCCATACTGCAATGCCCAATTCAATGTTATGATTTACAATACAAAAGCCAATATTATAAGGAAGGTACTGCACATGGATAGATAGAAGTGGAAACAAAACAAAGCATGAATGATTGTCCCCCTTTAAATTATAGTGATTCTTAACAAAATTTCGAGTACTTATATGAACCAAGATTACATCAAAAACACCAGTAACGAACATCATAAAATTTGCTTTGCATCTGGACCACCCTTTTGCATTATAGTTGCTGTTTGTCAACCAGAAGAAAGTTACTAAAACCCAAAGCCAAACAAAAAATAGTTAAACAAGATAACTTCCAACCAGGATCATAACATCTCCCCAAAATTCCAAAAGGGAGAGAAGACAAAAAGGAACCGAAATCATGATTTCACAACTGAAGTAAAGACACAAAGTATCATGTACAAGTATCATTGATCAGTCATTGGGAACTGGGATCTCTCTATCACATTAACAGCTGTGCACTGCATATATAAAAGTATTTATTTCTGACTCAGATATCAGACTGAGGAGAGAGTTGAATGAATGGGAATTTGAGCAATGGGCAAATTTGATGGTTGTTATCTCTGATTTTTCTATTTCTGCTGATGCCACTGATGGACTGTTTTGGAAGGGGAATGGGGAAGGGGTTTTCACTGTGAAATCATGTGTCAATCTATCTTATTCGGGTTCTCCCGATTCAGAGGAAGCTAAATTTTGGAAGTCTAATGTTTGGAGGGGTCTGTTGCCTCCAAGAGTTGAGACTTTTCTTTGGCAAGTTATCTTAAAGAAGTTGGCGGTCAAGACAGCTCTGGTTAAGAGAGGTGTTCAGGGCATAAATGATACTTTGTGTTCTTTCTGTAATCTTGAAGAAGAGTCTTCATCGCATTTATTTTTTTCCTGTTCGGTTGTTTGGCCAATTTGGATGAAATTCTTGGGCTATTGGAATTTTCAGTCGGTTTTTCATGAAGATGCTAAAGGATTCCTATTGGCTTGGAATGACTTGAAGACCAACTCTCTTATCTGGCCATTTATTCCTGGAGCTGTTCTATGGACAATTTGGAAGACCAGGAATTTTATAGTGTTTGAAGGAGGGAAGCTTGATCGAGCAGAGATTTTCTTTCTAGCTAGGTGCAGGCTTGCTTCATGGTTTCTAGCTAAGGAAACTAATGTTACTATTTCCAAGGATGATATTATTGCTGACCCGTCCATAGTGGATTCCTACTCGTCCCATTCTAATCGGGTTTCAACCGTGTTTCCTTGGTCCCCTCCTCCAAAAGGGTTTGTTAAACTTAATGTGGATGCGGCTACCTCGAGTGATTGGAAGAGGAGTGGCTTAGGTGGTATTTTGAAAGACTTGTCTGGTTCGATTCTTGGCTCCTTCAAAGAGCCTGCTGGTCCGGGCCCCCCAACTTTAATGGAATTGAAGGCTATCCTAAAGGGTTTAGATTTTTTTGAATCTATTCGTCATAGGGTTAAAGATAGATTGATTATTGAGAGTGATAGTCAGGTGGCAGTTGGCTGGATTAAGGATGTGGTCTCTTGTCCTGTTGTTTATGTTCAAATAGTTAAAGACATTATTCAAAAGCTTAGTGTTTTTGAAGGTTTTATTAGTTGGGTTAGTAGGACAGCCAATATAGAGGCGGATGTCCTAGCTAAGGCGGGTATTGGTTGATTTATGCTCTGTTAAGGGCTGTTTCTTTCTGGTTTTGTATCTCTTGAGGGAGATTGGTTTGTATTACTTTGTTATATTTGAGTTTAATGAATCCTAGGGCACTCCTTTCCTCCTTGTGTGGATTAAGGAACTATTTTTAAGTTCCGTTAATCACCAAGGGGGTTTTATTGAGGCCTTTTATTCCTATCAAAAAAAAGATATCAGACTGCAAGGCTGGGACAAATGACACTGAGTTGGATTATTAGTTTATTTCAGATCTGACCAATGTCTTCTATAGATTCCATGCATCCGAACTAATTAGATAGTATCAAATAGCAACCAGACTGAGTTTCACACATGGAATTATCGTTTTAGTTCAATACCCCACTTATGATTTAGTAACTTGTGAGTGTGAATCCCAATGAGATTAATTTTGTGGATTTGAATCTGAAAAAAAAAATATTTGGAAGCATATGTGAAAGAAAATCAAATGTACACTTGTGAACTGCATACATGTTCAATCACGGCTTATTTGCTACTGATATCCTGGATTGTGATACTAGGTTAAGGACAGTGAGTTGGACCATTCACTTGTCATCCTGTCACCAAATACTTCAATAGATTCCCTAAAATAATTTACATAGTATGGAAGTAATGAGATCCACTGTTTTTATAGATACTAAGTCGAGGAACCATTTACACAGGCAGCAGTCATCATTCAATCTAGAATTAGATGTCATGCAATGGATTTCTCATCATACAGAATAACCTAATAAAACAGAGTGAACTGTCCCACATAAATAGAATCAAGCCATAATTTTATGCTAACATACCTTTTCTCTTATTCGTGATCCCCAGATATCAGAGTGTGGTTCTCTGCCATCACCCTTGGATGTAGCAGATGTGTGGCTAGATTGAGGGTTTAGGAGGGGGCCTCTAATACTTTCATAATCATATTCATCGTCTATGCCCATTCTTCTAGAGGATACCATTGCCCGCAAAATTATTGCCACTAGCAAAGCCAATGCCTGAAAGATTACAGGAATAAGCAAAAACACGATTAAAGGAAATAAAAATATATATATATATATATGCATATAAAATTCCTTTCTTTTCTTTCATATTAAAAAACAAGATTTATTTCATCTGGTCGTTGAATTTAATTACCGTATATACTTATATATGAACTAAAAAAATATGTCCATGCATTTTCAGTTCATAACAGTTTGACTTGTCCCAATAAAAAATGTGGGACTAAGATGGATTCCTATATTTTCAATGAAAATTTTCGTTTTGTTTCAATTATAAAAAAAAAATATTAAAAAAATTATAATTACGAAAACAACAAAGTTGGTGTGTTGTAAGCCACGATCAAGTAATGGTTGGGCATAGGCAGTATCTAGTTAGAAGTGTCAATATATCATCCACGGTAACTTTATCACCTCAATAAGGAAAGTGGACTAAGTATTTCATCTTGTTAAAGATTACTCGGTGGTTAAGTTTATTTAAGCAAGAATTCCTATGGATTTTTGTGTAATCTCTATGTTTATAGCAGATTTTCTTCTCTGCTATGTGGAGTGGAGATAGGCAGGGCCGAACCATGTTAAATGTGATTTAGTCCATGTTAATCTCATTTTGATTATTTTTTCTGCTTACAAATTCCTAATAAGTGGCATCATGAGCTATGGTTATGATGATCTGGTCATGAGTTGTTATTCAGTTTCAAGAGAACTTGTTATTGTCAATTATGTTAGCAAGAATAGAGATATGCAAGAGAGTTTGTGGCAGAGGTATTGATTCTCAATCAATCCAACAATGTTTCAACGGATATTTGGTAATTTTGTGATTGAATTTGTGTCAAGGGAGAGATTATTATGTATTGAATCAAATTCTAATTGACAATTAAGTTAGATTTTGCTGTAATTATAGTGGTTGATGATTACTTAGTGGTTAAGTTTACTTGGGTAAAAATCCTAATGAAATTTCTTGGTGACCAAGTGTTTGACTTTATAAATATGGATTAGGTATTAACCTTTAGAATTATGCTAGAAAGAATTATTAGAGGGATGTAGTTCTTTTGGGATCTTTGTTTGAGAGATTGATTTTTGTAGGATGTTGGAAGAGTTTCTTTGGTAAAATACTAGGTTTGTGAGATATATCGATTTTTTGGGGTATAGGGAATTACATTTATTTAAAGTCTTGTAATCTCTATATTTATAGTGAATTTTCTTTCACCTCTTTGTGTGTGATTTATTTCATGTTGATCTTCTTTTGATTATTTTGTTTACTTTTAAATTCCTAACATTGTGCAAGGGTGTGGTCATAATTTTCGAACATCTAATTTTTGCTTTCTTAATCTTTCCCGCAAATATTTGGGAACACTAGAACCAAAGCTTATATTAATCAAAGCCGCAGATCACAAAGTATGTGTATTTGGTTACAGCATTTCTTTTGCATTTTAGTGCATAATAATTGCAATTAATTTAGTAAGTTATAAAATGCTTGAGAATGGTCTAGAATATACCTGAATTATGACCACACTGATTCCAACCCATTTACATATATCAATGTTGTCTTCAATGAAGCATTGAAGGGTATCAAGTTCTCCAGTTGGGTCAAATGGAATATCCTGTCAGAAAATATGTATTTAGTTAATCTGCCCATGATCAAAGGCATGGCATCTCTAGACAATAGCAATGCACCAAAAATCAGGCTATACCTTCTCCCAGCTACGGTCAATTGCAATAAATGCCACCAAAGCAGCTTCTATTAGAATGAGAACAATTTTTAGGAGTGTGTACTGGCAGTTTGATCAAGTCAAGCAAAAATATTTAATAGAATGCAGTCAATTGGATAATTGGCAGGACATAATAACTTCGACACTTCGAAGTTTGTTATAGAGCTTAGTATTTGGTTTTAGAGAGACTTAATGTGAAAACGTATAAGAAGAAACTCTGAAATTTGTGCTTAAGATTTTATCCTATTTTAGCACTTTCTCAAGAAGAAACTCTGAAATTTGTACTTAAGATTTTCAATGCTACTACACTGTCTGAAATTTGCATTTTTCATTAAAAACCTCATGCTGGCCTCTATTATGTAGATATTCAGAAACCAGACTCTAAGCCATATATAAAGACTCATCTAGGTAGGATACGAAGCAAAGGCAGCAGCCATTAATAGATTCAGCAGCTATGCAACCAATGAGAGTAATGCAACATAGCACAATGCCCACTCCCATGAAAGAATATATGAACCTAAAACAAATAAGAAAAGCATCAACTTAACACTCATCTAAGCATTACCAAATACAAACATTCAAGAACAAGCAACTCCAAAACTAATGGTTATATAGCTAATCATATAAAAAAATAAACAACCGAAAGAGACACACAACCCAAGTTCTGAATTCTAGTTGGCAGAGAAATATTAAATCCAATGCATTAGTATTTTTCCCCATAAAAAAGCCACTTTGCCCTTTATAGTTTATACTCATTAAAAATCTGTCCAGTACACATTAAATGCATTCGACCCTAAAGGTAATACTTGACTAAATTTATAAGAGTTAAAAGTGAGAAAGAAGAGACAATTTTAGCATCAAGTTAGTGATTCTAATACATAGTATGATTTTTTGCACATATAAACAAACTTCACCTAGCAACCCTGCATACGTTTTTCCTCAATAATTAATGGAATATAATTCACATTAGCTACTCTGTCCAAGTTTTTCATGAATATACAATAAAATCATATACACAACTCATGAGAGTATATGATAAGAAACTTAAGGTGTATAAAATCTCTAATTGACCTTATGTTCTTACACTATAACCTGCCTCCATCCATTTCCTTTTTTAATTTAATGTAGCATTTAGTGAAGTGTCCACTTCAAAATTCCTTAAAACAAACAATTAGTTGTAAAAATAAAAATAATAAATAGAGTAAGTAGTACCAAGGAGCAGGTAGCTTGACGGAGCTCAAGTCAAACCCGACCCCATTATCCACCTCAGAAACCAAACCGACAGCAAAGCCGTCGAGAACCCCAGCTGCTTGAGCTCCAACCTCCGGTCTTGAAATAGCGAGAGCAGAAAGTGACGAGTCCGGCGAGGGAGCCGAAGGAGGAGGAAAATTGGGGACCTGATGGTTCCATTGATCCAACATCCATATGGAATAGAGTATGATGGAAACTCCAATAAACCCTTGGAGAAAATTCAAGAACTTGAGAACAAAAGCAAACGAAACATGGCAGCAATTCGACTGCATTGCCCTAAGATTTCAATCGAATTTCGAAATCCTTATTTCGATTAAAATCCCTAATTTTGATTATGATTTTGGGGAGAGGTATATGAGATGGAAGCGGCGTTGATGGATTTTTGTGTTTTGATTTTAAAAGTTTTCTGCTTTTTAGTTTTTGTAGTTTTGTTATGTTTTGGCGTGGCGCGAGAAGGAACTGAGCTTCACCGTAAAGAGAAGTCGAAACAGAAACGGTTAGTTGTTTGGATAAGTTGGGCCTTTTCTTAGGCTCCTGCTCCGGCCCACATTCAATCCCTAGGTTCATTTGACAAGCCCATATATGACCCATCAATATAAATAGCAATTTTATTTTGTATAATCATCGATATTGATATCTGATTCATTGATTGATTAAATCAGATCAGATACTACAATTGCTCATCATAGAAGAGATCTTTCTAATCTATTTTTTCAGATTCACAATATTAATGTTAGAATATTTGACATTATAACACCGTAAATCCGACTCAATATTGAAAGATTCAAATCACTAAAGAAATTTATTGTTTTTTTTAAGTCTCATTAATAAAAAATCTTTAAAACCCAATACTTACATGACGGTTTATGGTGATTGATTATGTGAAATATGGACTAAATTAATATTTTATTAGACAAATTTGAGAAATAAATGAATTTTTAAAAGTTCAAATACTTATTTAACTTTTTAGAAGAAATAGAAATATTTTAAATTTAATAATTAAAATGTAAAAAATATTCAAAAAGATTAAATTTAATTTTTAATATATGCAATAATTTTTTATTTACTTTTTTTTATAAATATTTTTATATTTTAAATATTAATTTAAAAATATTTTTTATTTTTTTAAAAAAATTAAATAAGTTTTTAAACTAAAAAGAAAAAACTAATCTAACCCTTAAACTTAATTAGAAAAATTAATTTAATTCATATATCACGTCATCAATCATTATATGTTATCATATTAATATTATGAATTATTATGTTAATATTATAATCTCTAACGATAATAACAAAAAGAGAAAATAACCTCAGTGACCAAAAATCCCATATAATATACGATTTAACCAACTTTTTCCGGATTTGCCAAAATGACCAACAAAATCGCAATGCGATCGCTAATTCGCAACGCGATCTCCATTATCGCAAATTCGCGTTGCATTTTCGCAATGCGATAGTTGAAAATCGCGTTGCGATGGTCTACAGTGTCGTTGCGATTTTCCCAATTCGCAATGCGAATAAGTAAATCGCAACGCGAATTGGGAAAATCGCAATGTGAATAAGTAAATCGCAACGCGAATTGGGAAAATCGCAATGCGATACTGACTATCGCAATGCGATAATACAAAATCGCAACGAGATACTTACTTTCGCAACGCGATACTGACTTTCGCAACGCGATTCTGACTTTCGCAACGCGATAATACATAATCGCAATGCGATTTTCAAAGCGCCATTAGTATCTTGGCCAAGTATTTTATTTTTAAATTCCAAAAAACGAATATTAATATATTGGAACACTGAACCGTCCACAGTATATCCCGTAATCGCAACTCATAACCTAAAACCTAAAATCACAACTCAGTCCCATCTCCATCTCTCACTCTCTCACCCATCTCCGACGAAATCCGTCCCCATCTCCGGCGAAATCCGTCTATCTCCATCTCTCAGAGCCACCCTCACAATCAGAAATGGAAAATCAACCAAATCAACCAACGAGGGTTAGTTTTTTTAATTATTTTCTTTTTGAAATTTTTTCATTATTATTAGGTTTTTCATATTGAAATTGATGATAAGTTTACTGGTAATTTCAATAATAGATTAACCATTTCACTTAGATTGCTTATTAAATCAACCGAGAATCGCAACACGAAATGCAAATCGCAACGCGATTTTAGTTTCGCGTTGCGATTATCTCATTGCGATAGTCAAATTCGCGTTGCGATAGTCATTTTCGTGTTGCGATTTTCATTTTCAGAAACTATTCTTCTTCTGCAAATTGAAACTTGAATGAATTGCATTACTTCAACCAAAAAACAAAGACAAATACGAAATTCACAGTGTTGCAAATTTAAGTTTGAAGAATAAACTACTACTCTTTATGTTTATTATTGTTTTTGGTATATCTTCACAGTGTAGTTTTTGGTATATCTAATTTAGTATGTTTATTGTTTTTGTAGAACTTTTATTCGGCTCAATTGACCTTGAGAAATAAAGTCAGCCTGGCCAAAACAATTGCGTCGAAGCTTTCACCTGCACAAAGAAAAATATTTGAGGATACATGCTTCGGGCCATGGCTGAAAGTACAACATCCCGGTGGAGATGCGATGTTGACACACATGTTTCTTCAAACCATGACTAGCGATCTACCAGAGACTATACAACGTCGTGATGAGAGATATGGTTTGATTTTCCACCGGCGTATACGTGTTTTGGGCGGGAGGAGTTTTGCTTAATCACCGGTCTACGCTTCGGACACGATGATGTAGGTCGGTACACTAGACACATTACCCGCCCATCATGGCTATCCCGGGTTTTTCCTGAGCTGGAGAGGCCGAGTCTACACGTAGAAGACCTGACAAGATTGTTGAATAATAAAGATAGTTTTACTCGGATGGATGACGTCGACGTTGTCCGAGTATGCCTTCTAATTCTTTTGCATGCCGGCTTTTTAGGCAGAGAGGCCAGACAACCTATTCCAAATGATCTAATCAAATTGGTAGAAGACCTAAATGCGTGGAACCTGTTTCCGTGGGGCTCGTATTATGGAAAGCTACATGGAATAAGTTATCGTCTGCCTTGGATGATCGAAAAAGTTGCATGGCGATGGTTCCAAATACACTTTGACAGGCTTTATTTGGGCCTTTAAGGTAAGAATTTTTATATGATGTTTCCAAAATTATAAGTAATTATTTAACAATTACTAATGTTTGTTATTATATTGTTTGTAGATTTGGATATTTGAGGCCTTTCCCGCCATGAAGACATATGCAATAAAAACTTCAAATGATATTCCCAGGGCTATTTCCTGGAAGAGGAAACGGACCTTGCAATGGGAAGATTTACTACGGTATACGACAATAAATAATGTAAGTTAACATAAATACTACCATATGTTTATAAACAAGTTATTACTAGTACACGTTTAACTTTGTTTGAGCTTTTATATTATTAGGAGGCCAACACTCCTCTACAGAGGCTGACACCCACGGAAGCTGAGCTTGCCACTGATTGGTGGCAAGCTAGTAAGCGTTTTTTTGATGGAACGCTTGATGAGCAGCCTCCACTTCGGGAGCCATCACCTCACCCAGAGCTATCACCTCACCCAGAGCCATCATCTGATCGACCCGGCTATACACCTCCACAACGACAGCCATCACCTATTCTGTCACATCATCGAGCCTCTTCGCCACCATCACCGTAAGATAGGTGACCGGCAAAGATGCAACGACGTTTATCTCCCTGTTCTCCACCTCAACGGGATGAGTTAGGGGAGTTACGTGATGAGGTCAATGCCTTGCGTGAGGAGGTCGGTACTTTACGCAAAGACGATGGTGCATGGCGTGTTGAGGTGTCTACATTACGCGGTGAGGTAGCCGCTCTACGTGAGATGGTAGCATCGTTGCAGAATGAGGTTCATACTCTACGCAACGAGGTAAGTTTAAGATTTTTCATACTCGTAATTCATTCGGTTGCTGCCAATACTGCTAAACTGTTTTTGTTAGTATTTGTTTTTGGTTTTGTTTTTGTTT